>NC_052149.1:173835855-176235855 GCF_902713615.1 Scyliorhinus canicula | reverse complement strand
ACAAGTGCCAGGCAATAACTATCTCCAACAAGAGCGGATCTAACCATCACCCCATGACATTCAATGGCATTGCTGAAGGCCTCACTATCAACATCCTGGGGTATACCATTGACCAAAAACTGAACTGAACCAGCTATATTTCTACTGTGGCTACAAGAGCAGGTGGAAGGCTAGAAATCATGCGGCAAGTAACTCAGCTCCTAACTCCCCAAAGCCTACAAAGCAAAAGTCAGGAGTATAGTGTGAAACTTTCCTGTATGAGTGCAGCTCCAACGACACTCAAGAAGCTCGACACCATCCAGGACAAAGCTGCCCCCTTGATTGCTCCTCCTTCCGCAAAACATTCAAACCCTCCACCATCGACGAACAGTGGCAGCTGTGTACCACCTGCAAGATACACTGCAGGAATTTGCCAATGTTCCTCAGACAGCACCTTCCAAACCCTCCTATTTAAAAGGAGAAGAGCAGCAGATACCTGGGAACCCACCCGCTGGGGATTCCCCTCCAAGTCACTCGCCAACCGACTTGGAAATTTATTGGCGCTCCTTCATAGTCGCTGTGGCAAAATCCTGGAATTCTCTCCCTAACAGCACAGTCGGTGAACCTAGGCCACAGGGACTGTAGCAGTTCGGGAAGGCAGCACATCACCAAGGGCAACTAGGGATGGGCAATAAATGCTGGCCTGGCCAGCGATGCTCACATCACATAAATACATTTTTAAAAAGAAAAGAAAGAGGTACAGGGCAAAGATCACAGAGAAAATAAGAGTTATTGGGCGCAATTCAGTGGACAAATGTTAAAGTCTGCTTCTGATCTATTTGGCGGGGTGTTTCTTGGTGGCCACAGCACTGATAAACACCCCGCTAATCAACAGTTCTTTGCCGTTTTATATGGCCTTGTGGAGTTTCTCCATGCCGAGGATGCATTTAAAGGGATTTCCTGCTGGCGCGCTGATCACATCCCTTATCCACCATCTTATCAAGGTCCCTGGGAATCCCCCCCTCCAATTGGCAAGATCCCCTCTTGGGCCCGAACCCTGGCAGTGCCAACCTGGCACATGGGAATTGCCAGCCTGGCGCCCTAATACTGCCCACCTGGTACCCTGGCAGTGCCACCCAGGCATGTTGGCAGTGCTAAGGGTGCCAGGCTGGCAGTGCCAAGGTGCTCAGATGCCAGTGGGAATGCCAGGGTACCACCCTGTCCTACCTCCGACCACCTTGCAACTGCGAGATCCCTGAGATGTCATTACGCCTGGTCTATGTTTGTGTCGACCAATACTAAACGGCACACTGGTGAGGTCCCACAGGCATGACCATCGAGTCCCAGGCACCAGGTGAATCCAACGTCCAGGTATTTAAATGAGCCATTGTCCTTATTTAAATATTCAGATCTGGATCTCGCCCAGCGATTCACCCAATGAGCCTGCATCTACGTTGGGCGCAATGGGATCGCTGAATCTCACCCACTGTTTCATGTGAGTCTCGAATCAAACATCCAATGGCTTATTCCTTCACAGAGGTCATCAGACTGAAAGTGGTACTGGAAAATTCACTTTTCCAGTAGAGGTGACTTCTGCAATGAGATGAGCATGCAAAGGCGAATTATTCTTGTAGGCATAATGAAATTCCGGTAGCAACAGCTTAGATGGAATCAGGCATTCAAACCTGGACACAGTTCTTTTTCTGAGTTACGTCATGATTGATGGAAGATGGCATGCTGAGCTTTGCAGCTCTACAAGGCGATATAAGTTCCACGAGTTTGGGATGAGGGTGTCATGTGACTCCCCCTCTCCACTTTGGCTTTGACAAAGGATGTATATTCCTTAGTTTGCATTCCTTGAGATTGCTAATATTTCAACTATTAAGAATTTCAAAATAGTTTTCAGAGCACTATGTCCTAGCAGACTGGCAGTCTCCATTGGTCAGGCCTGGCTTGAGATCTGGCCATTGTATAATTCCCTCTGCCTTCTGCAGTTCACTGGTTGGTTATCATCTCTTCAGAGATAATAAAGTTTCAAGTTCTCTGAATTCCAGAAAGTTATTTTTGTTTGAGTCATAGCCAACCGTTACTTCAGTCATTTTAAATCTTTATCCAGTTTTTAAAATGTTATAAATTAGGCATGATGATATGTATATTTTAGAAAAATGCTCCCTGACATCCCTCAGCATCTTGAGGAAAAATTGAATCCCATTTAATCTGTTTAATGTGATCAATGAAGGCAGCATGTGGCGTAGTGGTTAGCACTGGGACTGAGGCGCTGAGGACCAGGGTTCGAATCCCGGCCCTTGGTCACAGTCCATGTGGGGTTTGCACATTCTCCCCATATCTGTGTGGGTTTCGCCTCTACAAGCCAAAGATGTGCAGGTTAGGTGAATTGGCCACGCTAAATTGCCCCTTAATTGGAGAAAAAAAGAATTGAATGAAATGAAAATCACTTATTGTCACAAGTAGGCTTCCAATGAAGTTACTGTGAAAAGCCCCTAGTCGCCAGTTCGGGAAGGCTTAGACGGGAATTGAACCATGCTGCTGGCCTGCCTTGGTCTGCTTTAAAAGCCAGCAATTTAGCCCAGTGTGTTAAACCAGCCCCTGGTACTCTAAAATAAAAATAAATAAATGATGTCGTCTCTGAGGGAGGAATAGGAAGTGAAGAAATATGCATGCATTCTCTCATTCACACTGGCACATCAGACTCATAGCTAGCAGGGACTATGGCATTTCCCTGCTGCATTTTCATTTTGAAGCTTTAACCTGGGCCCATGTGTCACCAAGGTTATTGTCTGGTGCAGGCATGCGGAAGGTCTAATTGATTTGGGAAGGTTCAAAATCTGGCATTTGGGAAAGTCCCATTGGTGTAGAGATCTGAACTGAATTTCCTCTGTTGGAGATCAGGCATAAACAAAGCCATTGGTTTCAGCACTCTGTCAGTCCAACTCCTGATTAAGTATCCCTGAAAGTATCTGGGGAATTTTCAGGGTCTTTAACAAGTGATGGTCAAGCTGCTCTGGGCAATTTCAGGGGAATGGGCATCTCCCTCTGTGGGTGCCATGTTCTTTGATCAGAGGGTTGAACTGCTCTTATCCAGCTTAGCTCCTGCCTGTCCACTTTGGTTGCCGGTGAGTTCAGCTGTTCAGACCTAGGGACTGTGATTAGGCTGAATATCAGGAGCTTTGGGCGTTTTGCAGGAACTTTAGCTTTGTTCGGGGATTCCAGTTCAGGTCCAGCATATGCACTAGCACAACTGGAGAGCTCCAGCTTCTGTTGCTAGGCGCTTTGCGTTGGCACGGCAACAAATGGGCAGTTGGCTCCTAAACTTAAACCAGCATTAAGGGCCTGGATGGTGGGAGAATGGCCTTCTGGCAGGGGCCTCTGTCACATCCATACTGGGTGGCACAACAGTGCTGTAGCCTGGTAGGCTGTTCCGGATCATTTTACACATGGTGGGTAACCTCGTCTGGTCACCCTGCTATTATAGATCAAGGTGGGCAGGTATGGGGTCCAATCTAGTTGGGGTCTCTCTGCTGGTCTCTTTAATTTTACTGGTCTGGCTTAGGTCTTGCTGAATTTGAACAGCCCTTGCTCATCGCCTATGTGTGCTATCTCATGCCCTCTGGACTCTGGGCCTTCCACAGCATTCTATTCTTCTGCAGATTCCTGCTGGTTCACTTTGATCTCTTTTATTTTGCATGCTATCGCTATGATGACAGACAAATTATTCCCCTGGAAGAAATTGATTCCTGCTACTGGTAATTCAGGGACACTTCCTACAGTAACAGGGACTGGTACAATGTGACTCTCCACGTGGACCTCGTGGTGGAAGGCAAACACTGATCCTCTTCCCACTCCTATGTGTGCACTCCTAGGTGTGCACATCACTAACAATTTGTTCTGGTCCACCCACATCGACAATATGACCAACAGCACCTATACCTACTCAGGAAACTAAGGAAATTCGGCATGTCTACGTTGACTCTTACCAATTTTTACAGATGCACCATAGAAAGCATCCTATCTGGCTGCATCACAGCCTGGTATGGCAACTGCTCGGCCCTAGTCTGTAAGAAACTACAGAGAGTCATGAACACCGCTCAGTCCATCACATGAACCTGCCTCCCATCCATTTACTCTGTCTACACCTCCCGTTGCCTTGGGAAAACGGGCAGCATAATGAAAAGTCCCTTCCACCCGGATTATTCTGTCTTCCAACCTCTTGCATTGGGCAGGAGATACAAAAGTCTGAGAACATGCACTAACTGGTTCAAAAACAGCTTCTTTCCCGCTGTTACAAGACTTCTGAAGACCCTCTTATGGACTGATCTTATCTCTTCACACATCGTCTTTACTAAATAATACCACACTCCTGTATGCTTCACCTTATGCCTATGTCTGTGCATTTACATTGTGTATTTATGTATGCCCTATGTTTTTCATGTATGGAATGATCTGTCTGAACTGTATGCAGAACAATATTTTTCACTGTACCTCGGTACACGTGACACTAAATCAAATCACTCTACTGATCAGGGCTTTAGCTTTCAGGGAGGATTATGGGTGGTGGAGGGTCGGGGTAGTTGCAGGGGGATAAGACTTACGTTTCCCTCCAACATTTTCCTGCTCAGACATACATGGTGCCATGCCTTCCAAAAGGTAAGTTTCTGTACTGAAGGTCTCTGCTGGTCAGCTGCAGTACCCATTGGGGCATCCTTTGGGGGACTACTTGTATGGACCCTATTATGCCAATGGGCTGCTCGTGCAATCTCCAGCAATTTAGCATGGCCAATCCACCTAACCAGCACATCGTGGGCTCTGGGGGTGAAACCCACGCAGACACGGGAAGAATGTGCAAACTCCACACCGTCAGTGACCCAGGTCCAAGATTTGAACCTGGGTCCTCAGCGCCGTAGCCAGAAATGCTAACCACTGTGCCATGTGCTGCCCTTTCTGATGGTCATTTTAGCAGTCCTGCAATTTTTTGGGGAGTAGTGAGATTGATTCTGTCTACACCTCCCGCTGCCGCAGGAAGGCAGACAGTATTATCAGAGATCCCTCCCACCCAGCTTTGCCTTCTTCCAGACCCTTCAATCAGGCAGAAGATACAGAAGTCTGAAGACCGGCACATCTAGACATAGGAACAGCTTCTTCCCCACAGCTACTAGACTCCTCAACGACTCTCCCTCAGACTGATCTGTTCCCTGTAAGAACACCATTTGCGACGTCCTATGCTGCTGTTGCTCATGTATTTACTTTGTTTGGCCCCTTGTTCCACACTGTAACCAATCACTGTATGTCGATGTACCATTTGCCAATGCTCGCTGTTGATGATCCTTTTTTTTTGTCGGCTATGTACATAGAGTGTACATTGCCTTGGCCACAGAAAAATACTTTTCACTGTACTTTGGTACATGTGACAAGAAATCAAATCAATTAATCAATCAAAAATTACTTCATACTACTCTGTTTGAATTTGGGAGTGAATCTAGCAGATTTGAGGGCCTCTGAGAATCATTGGATTCGGGAGATAGGAGGTGCTAGGGGGTAGAGAGAGATTCTCCCTCGCAGTTTCCAATTTTCTATTAATAACTCCACAACAATTTTGAGATAGGACAAACTTAGAGGGTTAATTCATTTTACATACACTCAAAATGTGAGAAAAGGGTCCGCAACTCCCCCTCTTTTTCCATTCATACAGTAAAAGAGGGATTAAAAAAAAGAGAGGTACAAGGCAAAGACATCAGACAGAGTAAGAAATATTGTTTCACGTCAGTCCAATCATGTAATCCTTCACAGAGGTCACCAGACTGAAACTGATGCTGGATAATTCACTTTTCCAATGGGAATGACTTGCATGATGAAATAAGCACGGGGATGTGAATTAGTCTTTTAAGTGATGATATTGTCACGAAGCATGCTGAAGGTATCTGCAAGGGTATTCCAACTTGGAACACCAGTTCGTGGGGGTGTATAGTTTTGTTTTTTGGAATGGTGTGAGGAGTCAAGTGAAACCCCAGTGAGAATAAGAAGTCCAGTCACCGTGTAACAATTATTTAAGGCTATTTATTAAACTTATGAAAAGATAAATATACATGGCAGGACTAAACTACTCTTAGGCAATGAAGTAGCTGAACCACTAAACACACACACAGCTTAAATAGAATGTTACCCCATGTCCAAAAATATAAAAAAGATCCCTGAACTCCTTTCGACTTACCTTTTCCCCAAACAATATCCAAACTAAATAAATCTACAAGTCAAATCCAGCTTATAATTCCCATAATACAGGGCTGATGATAAAGTGTGGAAAATATCTTTTCCTGATCCAGTGAAGATATGTAAATACCCTGTACAAAGGATTCTGCACTGTCATGGCTCCAAGACGTAAAGACTGTTTGGTGTAAAACTGCCCCCCCCCCCGACTGTTAGATGTGAACTGGTCTGCCTGCTTCTGAGGGTGCTGGCAATTATATAATTTCTCCCCTTTGATTCTGCCTTTTATACATTTGGCTGCCTGCCTCGATCAAATTCTTTCACTCTATACATTAGCATGTGTATACCACATTGATCTCCCAATCATCTAGGTAAGCTGTTTCTACTAATATGCAATTCACTTCTGAGTCTATCTAGATGCCTGATAGTCTTATTACTGGGAAAAACACATCTTATCCGGCCTTTTGAATACTGGCTACTGCTGTCACTAGGCAGATTTCTACCTGTTGCTGGGCAGTCCGTGTCCTAAACTGTCTTGTTAAATTCTTGTTACTGCTGTTACTAGCCAACAGTACAGAAATCCAGAACTTCCAGTAGAAAGAACATTAATAGAGCCAGGTATTCATACCTGTACTGAGCCTTTTACTGAGCTTTGCAGATTAAAAGGCAATATTCCAGGTCCCACCGGTTCTGTGTGGTGGAAGAGCGGGGGGGGGGGGGGGGGGGGTCATGTGACTCCCACCTTTCTTTGGCTTGACAAAGGATGTATATTCCTTAATCTGGATTCTTCAGATTCGGAATTTCAAAATAAATTTCAAGATCATTTGTCCGAGCAGATTGGCAATCCCTATTGGCCAGGCCTGTTTTAAGAAATGTAATCAAACTTTGCATAATTCCCAGAATTCTGCAGCTCACTGGGTTGTCAGTGTCTCTTCAGAGATAAGAAGCTGTCAGCTTCTCTAAATGCCAGGGTTCTCCCTTTGTTTGAGTTATAACCAGCCATAGTTTTTAAAGTCTTTGTCCAATCAATTTTATAAATTAGCCACAATGATACACCTATATATTATAAAAGCAAAGAGTGTGCTCTTAGCACTCTAACAATGAGAAAGTTGAGCTAGATGAACTTTGCTTCAGGTGAAGACAATCCACAGAGTGGTGGGGTAGTCAGAATTTAAGTAGCACTGAGAGACAGTAAACACGTGCCATCAGACACAGTATCAATAACCAGCCTGCTAACATATATTTCCTACTTGAGCAAGCTTGTGTTCGGCAGTTTAAAACTCTTTCCCACAGCATTGCAGTCTTTTCCTTTTTCATTTTATACCAAAGGCAAATGCAAGTTTCCTCATGAAATCTCCATGGGCTAAATCTAAGTTCCACTCCCACTTTGCATGGACACTGTAAATATACATTGGTTTCTCACTGTGGAGCACGTTTAGAGCAATAGACAGCTCCCTAATTGATATTCACATCAAGAGTCAGACAAAACAGGAATAATTCTAAATTGCGAATTGTATCAGTTGCTCTCGGGCTCACCACAGTGAGTCCCTGTGTACAAACATGTAAAGAAAGAGTAGCACTACCCTGGCACTTGACTACGGAGAATCTGTGTTGATCCAACAGCCAGAGTGGTATGGTGTGGCCAGTTACATCGAGTAAGCATGGTTGACGGCCTCACCCCAAGGCAGTTATTTGTGAACTCAGCCATATCTGTCCTTTCATTCAAGACATCCAGACTGCAAATGGCCTGAGGAGCCAAAGGTTCTGCACTTGTAGAATTACTGTTGGCAAGGAGTTGCTCACTGACTTTTCAAAATCAATTATTATAATATTCACAAGAGTCCCGAGAAGGTTTAAAGACACAGAATCATTTTGTTAAAGAAAAGCAAGGTTGCAACATGATGAGCCGTACACCAGTCCCAGCCGGGACCATCCAAAAGTGCCGATTCTAATGCTGGCCAGCGTTTAACGAGCTCCTCAGTGGGGAGCTCATATTCCACATGCCCCATGGGGAGATCAAGTGGGTCATCCAATGGGGTCTCATGGTTATTACATGAACACAGATTTTGACCCAGTTATGCTGCAATTACATTCTTTCTTGGCCTCACATTATGTATCAACTGCTGCCCTCTGAAAATGTGCAATATTTCTGATTGATTTGAATATATGGTGCAACTTGTTTAAGGCACAAGAGGGAATCAAATCTCTTGCCTAAGTAGCAGCTAACCATGCTACACACAATTTTGGAAACGGTAACAACAGAAAGTGTGACAGTTATCTGAAGTGAGAGGAGGGGATGTGCAGACCATTAGTGAGTCATCTTGGCATACAGCCTCCTCAATCACCACATACTGTGATTGCTAAAATCATCTGGAAATACAATAGCAGCCACTTAGAGATGGTACTATTGAAATACTTGAAACAGTCCCTTTGTAACTGCAGAGCTGGCTCATGTAGTGCCCTACAGAGCTGATACAATTACCCTGACAAATCATGGAGGGTTAAACATAGCATACGTAGCACTGACTTTTCTAAATGTCTAAAGTTGACTTTTAAAGTGCAATAACATCTATATGGTGTATTTTTTCACATTTCCAAGTAACATTTAACTGCAAATTCCCTAAAGTCACAACTTGTGTGTGAATCAAATGTCAAACATTCTCAGGGTATGTCAAAGAAAAGGTCATAAAAATGGAGTAAAAGTTATTATTTGTATAGGACTCTTTCTGATCGGTCCCCCACCATCTCAAACTCTCGCATTATTCTGCACTTTGTGTGCCGGAGCTGCTGTTGTGAAATTACACCTGATAAATGCACAATCTTGTAAAACATAATGGATTGGATTTTGCTGTGAGCAGTGAACTGTTATAACTTGCATTTTTCCATAGAATTTAACATGGAAAAGCTGTTTTTTCTTTTCCTTTCCAACTCTTTTCTTTTCCAACTCCTTGCCAACAGTAATTTTTCCCCAGCAGGTTACTGCCATCCAAACAGAGCTGGTAAAGAACATCTGGAACCGTTTTGAGCAAGGTATCATTCTGTGTATCCCCATAACCAATCAGATTGAAGAATCATTAATGGACAGCGCAGAATCTGAACATGTAGGTCGAAAATCTCCCATTTTGAGATCAAGTCCCATGGCAGGGGTGGGAACATGGAGTGTTTCTTGCGGCACAGGCTGGTGAGAAAACCCACCAAACGTCCCAGTCCTGACCTCTTAATTATACACCCAGGAGTTTTGCACCATATTAAGTGGCAGAGCAGGTCTAGAGGATGCATAGTCCGCCATTGTATCTGGGTGCCATAATGAAATGGCATTCAACATCACCAACATGTTGAAGAAGGTGGACCACCTGAAAATGAAGATGGATCTCCAGGAACATTCTACGGCTAGCTGAAAGACTGCTCCCAGGCACCCAATCTGGAAGGCCCACCTGCAGATGCTACCCCCCCCCCCCCCAACCCACTGTTGTGGTATTCGAGGATCCAGGGTTGTGACTGGCCTGAACTTTGGAGGCAGCCCCAGGCATTGTTCAGGTGAGTCCCAACGGCACGTTGTTCCGAACGTGTTTCACACAGGAATGTTTTCCCATCGGAATCGCAGAGAATCTGGCATGTGGGTGCCATCTCTTCATCTGCATCACATTAACGGGATACAAATGAATTTCACGTCAGCATCTGGTGGCTTTTCCGAACCACCATGGGAGGCACAAGCAGAAAATCCCACTATAAATTTATGCCAGCATAAAACTGATTTCTGGGCCTCTTGCCATATTATCCCCCACACCAACCATCAAACTCGCCGGTAGTGTAAGTTACACCTTATAATGCAACTTAGAATAGTGAAATGTCAAGTTAGGTAAAGAAAGCAAAATAAAGAGATAGATTGGATTAAGAAAGAAAGATAAAGAGACAGAAAGAAAAAGTAAAATAACAATGCTTTTATAATATCAATGATAATTGAAATTTGAAAGAATGAAACTGGAAAGGTCAATTTTAAGTGCTGTAGAATCTTGGCAGTGATCAAGCTTTACCATACTGATAAAATGATACATACACTAGGAAGGGCAACAGGTACAATTTTTCAGCAAGTTTAGTCTGTAACTACAATACCAGTGCAAGAATTTTATACCATTATGAAGGTACAGCGTATCTCTGACAACAAATTGCGATTTTTACATTTGGGAATTTCTGTCCGATTTGTGCACAAGGAACGTAGAAGGCTGCTAACCTTACCATCGCTTTACAACAAACTCTGGCTCAATCTAACAAATCTTATGGAACTCAGTAAAGCTTGAGATTTTGAAGAAAATTCTAATTTATCATTATTTGACTTCAAACACTTTTTCAGGTTACCATCATGGACCCAATTCTAATTCTGCATAAAGGAATAGCTTTTGAGTGAGTTAAAATTGAGTCTATATGATACAGATCCTTTGATGTGTCTACCACTGTCCAATGTTGCAAGGGAACAATACTTATTGTGACATGTACTTCAGAGGAAGTGGATGCATGTGTACCTAAATAGTGCACGTGCTTAGATAAACACTGCTCAGAACATTTTAACACACAAAGAATGCCAAGAGCATCGAATAGATAACCAACTACTAGATGCACCCCGCCCCAAAAAAACGGAAACTTAGTAACAGAGTTCCAAAGGCTAATTTTGCTAAACTAGCAATTTGGAGTGGGTGAATTGGCTAATACAGCTGAGGATAATGTAGAATGGAAAGTTTTTAAGAGCGTGATAAAAAATATGTGGAAGGAAAATCTACACAAAGTCAAAATAAAATAGAAACAAATGTGGCTAAAAGAAAGCCAAAGTAGCTGACTGGCAATATTCCCACTAATTTATATTTGTAAGCGTGGTCTGTTCACCAGCACTTTGCATTTTATTGCACCACAAACACATGGTAGTTTAAAGGAGCCAAATAGTGCTCGGCCTCCTTCGAGGGAACATTGCTGGCTGGCTAGATATAGAACATAGAACATAGAACAGTACAGCACAGAACAGGCCTTTCGGCCCTCAATGTTGTGCCGAGCCATGATCACCCTACTCAAACCCACGTATCCACCCTATACCCGTAACCCAACAACCTCCCCCTTAACCCTACTTTTATTAGGACACTACGGGCAATTTAGCATGGCCAATCCACCTAACCCGCACATCTTTGGACTGTGGGAGGAAACCGGAGCACCCGGAGGAAACCCACGCACACAGGGGGAGGACGTGCAGACTCCACACAGACAGTGACCCAGCCGGGAATCGAACCTGGGACCCTGGAGCTGTGAAGCATTTATGCTAACCACCATGCTACCCTGCTGCCCTATATAAAGACAGGTAAACTGCAAACAAAAAATCTTCTACAAAGTGAAAGCATTAAATGCTCAACTAAACAGAGCTAAGTCCCAGAATAGGCTAAAGAAAACAAAGATTGCTCCTTGATCAGCTAAAGCGATAATAGAAAATGGGCCATAGCTAATTGTGGAAGTATTGTGAAAAGCTTTTTTCAATTTATGTGAAGAGTCAGAGACCTTTACTGGGTTGTATTGTGCCATTGAAAATGTACAAGAACTGGGTTTGAAGGACTCGCTGTGTATGGCAGAAATATTAAATTAGTACTTTGCGTTAGTCTTCACTTTTAAAGATGATGCTCAACTGTTAGAATCAAATGATGAAGTTATTAATAAAATTAATATTAACAGAGATGGAATGAAGAATGGAAAAAAGCTAACAATCCATATGCCAAATAGAGATTTCCATATTTAAATCTGTTTAAATTAGAGATAATGCAATAACATGAGTTAAGTCAAAATTGTCATTTGGTTTTGGATCCTACTGCTAGTGGTATATTTTACCATTCAGTCTGTAATGAACACAAACCTACTCGGTAATGATTTGATAAAGATCACATAAACAGTGGTTCTCTGTTTGTTCTTCAACATAAATAACTTTTATAAAGTTGTAACAGTACTCATTAAAATTCAGTTATATTTTCCCTTCAGGAAACATTTTCATTTCAATTAAACACTTCATAATTTCTTGGAAAAATTGGTTCTGAATGTCTAAAACCATGCAACTTTTGAAATTGGTTGAAGCTTGACAAACCTGTAGTTGCATTTGAGAAAAAAATGCCACAGTCCTTAGCATAATTATGTCTCTGCAAAGATTCAAGAGTGAATCTCCATTAAAAGCTCTTCCCAAAATAACAATTCCAGTAAGCTCATAACTCATTTCACATTTTGTAACTTTCAATTTGCAGCTGCTCGAACATATGTTTCTTCTGATGCATCTAGAATTAATTTTAGTACATTGCATATCCCCTTTTAAACTAATCTGGAATGTGACCAGAGATTGGTTTTTAAATTTTAATATTAAGCATTTATTCTGTCTATGAAATTATCGCCATATTTCACTGTTGTGTTGCTTTTACTTAAACATGAAAGTGTTTTTAAAAAAAGATTTAAAATGTTTCTTAGAATGTTTTAAAATGTTTCTTGTTGATATGGAGGTTGCACAAAATAAACTAAATGTCAACATAGGAAGTCTATTTTAACCTTGTGTACTCAACAATAACAATAAGAACTTGCATTCATATTGTGCCTTTAATGTAGCAAAACATATTGGAACAGGATGCTTTACAGGAGTATTACCAGATAACATTTGGCTGTGAATCATATAAAGACATTTCAGGATAGGTGAGAAGTACGGTTTAGGGAGCATCTTAATGGAGGTAGCGAGGTGGAGAGGTTGAGCGAGCTGGCGCGATAGGCAACTGAATGAAATTTGGGTGTACAAGAGGCCAGAATTGAAAGAATGCAGAAATCTCAGGTGGTTGTAGAACTAGTGGAGGTTACAGGGATGGGGAGGGTTGAAGCCATTGAAAGATTTGAACACCAGGTTGAGAATCTTAAACTCGAAGCATTGCCACACCAGCAGCTAATGTTCCAGTTTCCACAGGGTGATAATTCATTCTTCCAGCCCTAAGAATTTCATAGAATTTACAGTGCAGAAGGAGGCCATTCGGCCCATCGAGTCTGCACCGGCTCCTGGAAAGAGCATCCTACCCAAGGTTAACACCTCCACCCTATCCCCATAACCCAGTAACCCCACCCAACACTAAGGGCAATTTTGGACACTAAGGGCAATTTATCATGGCCAATCCAACTAACCTGCACATCTTTGGACTGTGGATGTAGATCATTAAGCAGAAGAAATGGTGCAAGATGGGGGCTTCCTGACAAATTTCAAATCAACCCCGTGATACATTGAAATCAGCAAGTCACTGTCAATTAACATGTCATTCGAAATGATGCCGTGTAATTGTTTTCTGATAGTTTACATATTTGGGTGCAAATTTGAGTTTCTTGGAATTTCACTTCAGCTCATAAGGTGCTAAAAGTTTGCTGTCTCAATGTGAAAAGTAAATTATGCCAGTTGATTCACAATTCACTCCAAGTTGTGGGACAATATGGCTGCATTCTCATTTTACACTCCTGGAAAACATATGCCTTAACTGCCGGGAATGTGAGCTCATAACCACTGTCACCTAGTTGTCAGGTAAGGCGTCCCTGTGATTTTGGAATTGGATACCCTGTCCCCCAATAAACTTTGGGTACAGGATAATAAACGTTATAAAGGAAAAAACAATGGCTAACATTTATTATTGTAGTTGATTGCCACTTGCCTTGCTTATCCACCACCATGGTGAGAAACTTGTTCTCCTAAAAATAGTGGTGGTGTACGACAGATACCTCAGGGAGTCTAAGTTGCTGTGGCAACATGCACTTTTACGTGCTTTGGATAGTGATGGTAAAGGCTATAACGTTCTTTCCATCACATCTCTTTCACTCTTAAGAGCCCCTTCAGGCTGTTTGAATTACACTGAATGTACACAGTGAATATTATATATATCACAATTGTATTGAAACACTTCAGAGTACAACTTGACCTAGTAGAGAACATAAATGCCTTTGCACCATTTGTACTGACCATTTTGAAATATCTGTCATGTTTATTTGACTGTATTGAAGCACCTCAAGAGTGCAACATGATATATGTAGAGAACCTCTATGAAAAGGGCAGCATGGTAGAATAGTGGTTAGCACAGTTGCTTCACAGCTCCAGGGTCCCAGGTTCGATTCTCAGCTTGGGTTACTGTTTGTGCAGAGTCTGCACGTTCTCCCCGTGTCAGCTTGGGTTTCGTCCGGGTGCTCTGGTTTCCTCCCACAGTCCAAAGATGTGCATGTTAGGTGGATTGGCAATGCTAAATTGCCCTTAGTGTCCAAAAAAGAGTGGATGGGGTTACTGGGTTACGGGGATAGGGTGGAGGTGTGGGCTTGGGTAAGGTGCTCTTTCCAAGGGCCGGTGCAGACTTGTCATGTTCTTTCAGATAATTTATGAATAAAGCAGATTTTTGCAAAAAAAGAAAGCCTGCAATTGGCACAGGTTGAAAGGATTTGCAGGTCAATAATCAACCTATTTGGCTGCATTATGGACCTCTTTCCTTATTTTGCCCATTCAGTCCTGGGGTGGGACTTGAACATGGAGCTTTTGGCTCAGAGGTAGGGGCACTATCACTGTGGCACAAGATCCCCCTTCGAAAAATTGTAGATAACATTAATAGAAATTACACTTCAAAGATATACCAAAATCCAAAATGGTTTATTATTCGGATCATTGCATTTGTAATTAAATTCAATGCATCATTCCAGCCCATGGAGGTGAAAATTTTACAAAACATTCTGGTCACAGGCATCAAGTACAACATTAAAAATAAATATATACTTTTCTTCATTGATACAATCTAACATGTTGGGCTTCAAATTTAAAAATAATCTGTAAAGGTAGTGCATGAGACCTTTTGTTTGACTTCGAGCAAATTTGGTTGGAATGAAGGACACAAGTTTTACATACCCTTGAGGTCTTCTTCAGGGGCAAAGTAAATTATTGCAATTTTTGGATGATTGAATTGTTTTCTATGGAATGCATTTTAATGTTCTTGCAATCAGGAGCCATTGCAATCAATATACCAAGAAATCACAGTTTTGCTGCATGTAATTTGTCATTTCCTTCACTCCAGATTGTTGCTAGTTCCCACCACAATTTGATTATTAGGGCTGGATGTCATGGAGTCAGGAAGATTCCACGAGCCGTTGAAAATGGAAGCGAAAACAGAAGTCTCCCACTTCGCCACCCCCCACCTCACAATCTCCGACAGATCCTATTTTTGTTGGTAGGGGAAAGGGATTTTACACAGGCAGGAAAACCAAGCTCAGCAGCAAAATGTGACCTCAGTGTTGAGTTTAAACAGACCCCATTTTGGCTGTTCTAAGGGTCTAAACACGCAGTTTGGGAGTATCAATTTATGGAGTCAACATAAATACTTTTAAAGGGTAGATAACCTCTGTATAACTGTCATGATCTGAAGTTTTCTGAGTGCTTCACCCTTTAATCTTGCAACAAATGGATTGGTGTCAGTAAAATTTTAAAAACCCTACTTTGATTAGCAGCTATAGTTTGGAAACAAAATGTAGCATCTAGATGTGCAATTTCAAAAGAGCTCTTTGTTGGCATTCACCCAAAGGAAAATCATTGTTTCACTGTAAATGCTTGGCTGAGTTTCAAAATCTACATTTATCTCAGCAGGGGTTCTGACTTTATGGTTTGATTGACAGCTTAAAGAGGTTTGATGATATGGGGCTGGATTCTCCCCTACCAGGCGGGGCGGGGGGGCCCGGTGGGATGGAGTGACGTGAACCACTCTGGCGTTGGGCCACCCCAAAGGTGCAGATTTCTCCGCACCTTTAGGGGCCAAGCCCTCACCTTGAGGGGCTAGGCGCGCGCCGGAGTGGTTCCCATCCCGCCGGCTGGCCGCGGAAGTCCGCGCATGCACCGGAGTGTCAGCGGCTGCTGACGTCATCCCCACGCATGTGCAGAGGAGGGGGTCACTTCCGCGTCGGCTATCGTGGAGGCTATGGCTGAAGCGGAAGGAAAAGAGTGCCCCCAAGGCACAGGCCCGCCCACGGATCGGTGGGCCCTGATCGCGGGCCAGGCCACTGTGGGGGCACCCTCCGGGGCCAGATCACCCTGCGCCCCTCCCCAGGACCCTGGAGCCTGCCCGCGCCGCCAGTCCCGCCGGTAAGGGAGGTGGTTTGATTCACGCCGGCGGGAGAGGCATTACAGCAGCGGGACTTTGGCCCATCGCGAGCTGCAGAATCGCTGGGGGGGAGTGGGGGCCCACTGACTGGCGCGGCGCGATTCCCGCCCCCGCCGAATCTCTGGTGCCGAAGACTTCGGGAGACGGCGGGGGCGGGATTCACGCCGGCCCCCTGCGATTCTCCGACCCGGCGGGGGTCGGAGAATCCAGCCCATGGTGTCTGAATAGATATGTGTTTTTTTTAATGAGTAATTAACTATTTGAGGGTCTTCAAAATATCTAAATGGACATTATGAATGGGAGGTTTTTCCACAATCAAGTGTGCATGAGTGAGAGCTGTATTAGATTCTTAGAAGTAATTTTTTAATTCAAATATCATTCCCTCAGTCTTCATATGGTGGAAACTGGGTGACTGGCTATGGAGATGGCATGGAACGTATGAGAGGCCATGGAGGTGAGTGGGGGGCCTGAGTTTGCTTTGAGCTAGTGTAGAGCATATGAGGCGACATGGGGGGTGGTGGGAATGCGAAGTGAGAGGCAAGGGATAGAGGCCTATAAACTTCTAAAATAACTATAATGAAGATCCAGAGAACAAAGGTGGGCTTTCTAACTGCCTTGATCCTTATGTCACCTATTATCTGCTTCTGAGGTTGGTGGGCCTATCTCTCTTTGTTCCTCAGGAGCAATGATCACACGATTTGAGGTACCTTTTGTGGGCTGAGTGAGAGAGGAAATTTCTCAAGCCGAATTACCTGCTGCTGGAGACAATCGGGCCCCTCGTCACCAATCTTTTAGCCACTTCCATTATGGAACATGCATCTGGAGCTACTTTGGGTTGCTATTCTGCACTTGGCTTCAAAAGTTTCCTCAAATGTTTCACTTTGAAAACGCCTTAGATTCTCTTCACTTAAGCTCCCAACATCTCGCTCTGTGCACACCTCTTCACAAAAGCACCTTATGAGAATTTCTTTACATGAGAAATGCTACATAAACGTAAGCTGCTCTGCTCACCAATGAATACCCAGTAGTGTATTCTGTTGCTGCAGACCCCAGGAGCAAAATAATAAAAAAGGAAGGCGTTAAAGAAGGTTGTTTTTTTTAGTTGTAGTGGTAGATATAGAGAATAAGCCTGCATTGAATGGACTTAATTAACACCCTGAAAGGGAAGCAAGGATGAACCTGTTTATGAATAGATGGGAAGATTGGAATCATAACCATACACAGAAGACTGGTTTCAATTCTTTCGGGACAGGAACAATGTCATCTGTGCAATGCATCCAATCAGGATCGAAGAATACAGGTTGTTATTTTAGTCTATTATGCCAATGCTTTGCTCAATTACCTCTGGAGTTCAGTGAGAAGATTCACAGTGCTCAGCTTTCTTGGAAGCTCTCCTTGTGATTACTCATCTCCTTTAGGGATTTAAATTTGTGACGTGGACCTCACAACAATGCACTTGTCTCTCGGCAAGAATAGACTGCATTGCTTAAATGACCATTATAAAATAATTTATTGTGTTCTTACACTCATTGACTGAACAGTGAAAGTTAGGGGAAGTTTTTATTGCTGTAATGACCTGTCCCCTGAACTTTATGGAATGATAAGAATCAGTTCCAGTAAAAGGAAAATCAAATTGTTTTTCTTCTTCAGCATATCCTGAGAGATTCTTGATGGCTGATGAATAACTTTATTTTTGGAAATTGCCCATGTGCTGGAATGCCTAAAATGTATTGTTTCAAAAAAATACTGTCACCTCAGATTGGATGATAGCAAGTGTCATCATAATATCGCACCTGGAATATATATAATATCAATTCAATCTAAAATCAGTGTTGAGGAAACAGTATTGAAATACAAAACAATGCATTTTACAACTGCTGTGTCTGACACAGAAGTTTGTGTATTATAAATGTTGATCACGAATTTGGAGTTCATAAGTCGCCAACTTGCTTTTATCCAGCACTTTTAATTTAGCAAAATAGTCACATACATAAAAAAATGCTTTGCAGCCGCTGACCTTGACTGTTGAATCCCTTTTCTATATTTCTGGAATGCGTGGCAGTCTGCCAAAAGCTCAACATTTGTAGGAATCTAATCTCACTTTTCAAAATATCAGCTGTAGTTCCTTGTAGATACAAATTTACAAGCATATGAATTAGGAGCAGGAGTAGGCCCATCAGCCCCTCGCACCTGTTCTGCTATTCAATAAGATCATGTGTATCTGCGTGTATTTCATCCGGGTGCTCCTGTTTCCTCCCACAAGTCCCGGAAAATGTGCTTATTAGGTAATTTGGACATTCTGAATTCTCCCTCTGTGTACCCGAACAGGAGCCGGAATGTGGTGACTAGGGGCTTTTCACAGTAACTTCATTGCAGTGTTAATGTAAGCCTACTTGTGACACCAATAATAAAGATTATTATTATTTGATTGTAACCTCAAGCCCACATTCCCACCTACCCCCGATTACCTTTCACATCCTTGCTTATCAAACACCTATCTCCCTCTGCCTTAAAAAATAAATGAAAGACTCAGCTTCCACCTCCTTTTGAGGAAAAGAGTTCCAAAGACTCATGACCCACTGAGTGGAAATAAATTCTCTCATCTCTGTCTTAAATGGGCGGCAGTGAGGCACAGTGGTTAGCACTTCTGCCACACGGCGCCGAGGACCTGTGTTTGATCACGGCCTCTGGGTCACCGTCCGTGTGGAGTTTGTACATTCTCCCCGTGTCTGTGTGAGTCTCACCCCCCAAATCCAAAGATGTGCAGGGTAGGTGGATTGGCCACGCTAAATTGTCCCTTAATTGGAAAAATTAAAAGAAACATTTAAAAAATCTGCCTTAAATGGGCAAACACTTGTTTTTGAATTCTATTCAAGATTCTTCAAGAAGAGGAAACATCCTTTCCATATCCACCCTGTTCAGACCCCTCAGGATTTGATTTATTTCAATCAATTCACCTCTTACTCATCTGAACTCCAACTGATACAGGTCTTGCCTGTCCAACCTATCCTCAGAAATAAACCTTCGCTGAGATACTTACAATGCATTTCCATCCTGACATAAGTAAGGAGACCAAGACTGTGCATTGTGCTCAAAATGTGGTCTCACTAATGCCTGTCACTGAAGCATAACCTTCCTACTTTTGTATTCAATTCCCCTCACAATAAGCAATAACATTCTATTCACTTTCCTAATTGCTTGCTGTATCTGCTTACTAACCTTTTGTGATTCATGCACTAGGACATCCAGATCCTTCAGATGCAGTGAAATTGGTAGTGTAGTGAATCTTGAGAAAGAATTTGGTAAAATTTTACATGTGAGACAAAAGAAAATTAATAGCAAACATGCTGGATCAAACACTGGATTCATAATATTGATGATAATAAAAAAAGTAAGGTATATCTCCAGTGATCAGTGTGGAAGCAAAACTCTAAAGGTTTTTGTTCTGGATACTTTGCTGTTCACATTATGCAAGAATTCTATAAACTCTATTCTAATTTCCATTCACGACCAATATAACATTTGCTGTTGATATCAATTTGTGTGGTCCTATAATTTGGTTTCCACCACAATACATATTTTTGAAACTTATGTAATGTGCCTACAGGTCTGAAATGGACAATTTGGGCTAAATCTAGCTCAAAAATTTAAATATTAATAATAATGTTTTTAAAGATAGAATTAAGAAAACCTTTATCTGTTCATATTATTTATTTTCTTGTTCCTCTCCTCACTGTAAAGTGTCTTGGAAAATTTTCCACAGTAAAGCACAAATAAATATCAGTCAGTAATAGTCAATACGTAAGTCACACCAGAACTACCTTTTGGGTGTTTTTTTACAGCAAGAAAATTAACAGTAACAGAATTTACAATGCACAAGGAGGCCATTCGGCCCATTGAGTCTGCACTAGCCCTTGGAAAGAGCACCCCACCCCCCCTAAGCCCACATCTCCACCTTATCCCCACAATCCACTCTATCCCCATAACCCCACCTTTCCTTACCTTTTTTGGACACTTTATCACATCCAATCCACCTACCATGCATATTTTTTGACTGTGGGAGGAAACCGGAGCATCCAGTAGAAACCTACGCAGACACGGGAAGAACATGCAGACTCCGCACAGACAGTGACCCAAGCCGGGAATCGAACCTGAGACCCTGGCGCTGTGAAGCCATTGTACTAACCACTATGCTACCGTGCTGTAAATTCACAACTCCAAACTTCCAAAGCCTAAATTTGGCAACACTACTTTCTGATTTGCTGCCTCTCTTTTGTTGATGTGGGCCTTGGAGCAAAATTGAAGCTCCTGCAAGTAGAAGGTGCACTAAATTGATTGTTATTCATTAAACACGGCAATCCACAAAGGGAAGCACTGTAGAATCCATATCAGTAGCATACATAAGGACTAGGAGCAGCAGCAGGCTATCTGCTCCTCGAGCCTGCTCCACCATTCGGTAAGATCATGGCTTATCTTTTTGTGGACTCAGTTCCCTTAACTGCCCATTCACTATAACTCTTAATTCCTTTAATTCAAAAATCTATCTATCTTTACCTTAAAAACATTCAACAAGGTAGCCTCAACTGCTTAATTGGGCAGGGAATTCAATTTTGCACTTTCATATTAAGTCCAGCTTGCTTTCGGAATTTGACTCCAAAATTATCTTAATCAATTCCAAGCATTGTGTTCAGATGATATTTTCTGCGAAGGTAGTGTAGAGCAGAAAGCAGGTTTGCAACACATCATAAAATATTTAATCAGCATTTTGAATGTTTCAGTGTCTTCAGGGATGATAGGTTGTGCTTGATGTTTGCAATGACAATCAGGGGTCATTTCTGAAATGGAAGAGGAATTTTCAAAATTGCCTTACATGCTGAAAAATGGGATTAGAATAGTTAGGTAGTTGATTTTGACTGTCACAGATGTGATTTGCTGAAGGGCCTTTTCTGTGCTGTGGACCTCTCTGACTCTATGTGTCGACAATAACTTTTATGCCAAAAGTCATTGCCAACATTACTCATGTTGTTTTTAATTCTTTCATGGGATTTGAGCATTTCTAGCAAGGCCAGCATATGTTGCCTATTCCTAATTGCTTTTAAGAAGGTAATGGTGAACCACCTTCTTGAACTGCTGTAGTTCATGTGATGTAGGTACACCTACTGCTCTGTTAGGAAGAAAGTTCAGGATTTTGACCCACTGACAGTGAAGGGCTGGCTGATGATGTCGTTCCAAGTCAGGATGTGGTGTGACTTGAAGGGAAAATTGCAGAGGGTCCTTTCCCGACTTGTAGGCGTGTATGCAGTATGACTTACTAAGTGCAGAATGTCACAGCTATAGATGATGCTGTTGAAGGAGACATTACCAGTTGTTGCAGTTACTTGGTCAAGAAGCATGTCTGGCTACCTTATTTAAATGGCAAATTGAGAGAGTGGATATTGTGTAATATGCGCACCTCTACAATTTTAGCCTTTTGGCTAAGTAATTCTCTTGATGTTGGTGTTCGGATGAGAGATTTGAACTTGGACCTTTAGGTGGGCACCTGTTCTGCCACATCAATAGCCACAATTGGGGTGGGACAAAATTTACACCCACCCAGGCCCCAATGCAAAATGCCTGCAGTTAGGATTTTGAGCAAAGACACAGCATTCCCTGCCGCCATCAGAAAAAACACCTCTACCAAGTCTCTTGGGGGTTCAACTTAAAGCACCCAGAGTTTCATTGCAACCAAAATATCTGATCCCAGTAGTTAGGCAAATGATTTGATATATCAAAACATTCTGTAACTGAATCGCCCAAGCTTCCGCAATCAGTGCTTATTTGGTAAGTCAGTACGTATTACTTATTTGTGTGTTACTGTCTTTAGTTAATACATAAATTACATTAAAACATTAAATTAATACATATCATTGGTTTTTAATCTAAAAATGATAACTCAGGAATGTAACTCATCCTTATTGCATGTTTTCTCATGGGATAATTATTTTTGTTCAGCGTATTTTTGTTTAGTATATAATTTTTCAGGAGCACATTAGGTCTGATAAATGAATGGTGGTTGGATGGCAAGTTCTAATTGCTCGTTCTGATCATTCAAATCTAGTACGCATTTGGACTTCCCAGGAGCAATATTGGTCTCCTGGTTCATTTTGCTGACAGAAGTTATCTGTACCCCATGGTAAAAAGTACAGGCATCATACACCAGTGCTTTGCAAGATATTTTGGCTCCCTCTCAGGTTTTTTTATCTGCCAGTGTATCAAAATATATTCTCCTCTTGTTTCCCATTACTGTTTCATGGATTCATGTCAAAGAAAATAGGGGGCTATAATACGAATAGGAAAAACTGAGCTTAATCATTAGAATACTTTCCTCTTTAGGTATGCTTACCAAGCTAGCTATACATTAGCAATTTATACTATATGTGCAACAGCAGATTTGTTAATCAAGTTTTTAATCATAATATTATTACCATCAGCTCCTTAACTTTCACATGGGGCGGAATTCTCCGCTCCCCACGCCGGATGGGAGAATCGCGGGAGGGCCGGGCGACTCACGACACGCCCCCCTGGCACCCCCCGCGATTCTCCCACCCCCCGCTCGGAAGAATCGCCGCCCGCTGTTTTTCATGGCAACCGGTGATTCTCCGGCCCGGATAGGCCGAGTGGCCTGCCGTTCACGACGGCGGCAACCACACCTAGTCGCTGCCGTCGTGAACATGGGCAGGAAATGCTGTTTTGAGGCTTGTGGGGGGCGGAGAGGGGAGTGAGCACCACGGCCGTGCTCGGGAGGGGACTGGCCCGCAATCGGTGCCACTGATCGTCGGGCCGGCGTCTCAAAGCGACACACACTTTCCCCTCCACCGCCCCGCAAGATCAAGCCGCCACGTCTTGCGGGACAGCGGAGGGGAAGATGTGTGGGTTTGAGCCGTCAGCCGTCGTGACGTCAGCCGTGCATGCGCGGGTTGGAGCCGCCCAACCTGCACATGCGCGGCTGACGTCACTTAGGCGCCGCCGTCGCGTCATTCTCGGCGCGCCGCCTTGACGCAAGCGTCAAGGCCCGGCGGCCGAGAGTTACGGAGCGCCACTCCTAGCTCCCCGGGTGGGGGTGAATAAGGTGAGAGGAGCGGCCTCCAAGGCCTTCATGAAACTCGGCCGAGTTCACAACGGCCTTCCCGATTTATCGCGGGAGCGGAGAATTCCGCCCATGATCTGCACTTAGATAAGAATAATAATCTTTTATTGTCACAAGAATGAAGTTACTGTGAAAAGCACCAAGTCGCCACATTCTGGTGCTTGTACGGGTAAGCTGGTATGGGAATATGGACCCGCGCTGCTGGCCTTGTTCTGCATCACAAACCAGCTGTCTAGCTCAATGAGCTAAACTAGCCCTTTGTGACCAGAGTGCTGATTTATGTGCATTAGAGTACTCAAGTTGCAATTTGGCGAGTGAGGGAGTTCGGTGAAGAGGGGATGAGGTGATCCTTTCATTTTCTATTTTTCCTCAGCCTCCAGTACTAGCTCTGACTTTGTTACAGTGTGTAAAACCAGCGGGAGTTCTGAGAGAGCGAGCCCACAAAGTAGCAGAGTCAGAGAGAGAGAGACGGGGGTTTAGAGAGCAAATATAAATTTGACATCACAGGTGTCTCGCAAGCTGATTGGTTGGTAAGTTTCGGCCTTTTTGAACTCGACACAGAGGAAACGATTGATGAGTGACAGATTACTTATTATATTATACCTTACAGTAGCGGACAGTTTATTGAAAGATTCAGGTATATCAACCCGCTAGGCATGTAGAATGTGTGTCCGACAGGGTGTGGGAAGTCATGCAGACACAAAGTGGTGCTCACATCTGCAGGAAATTTCAGCCTCTGCGAAACCTGGGCTATGGATCTCGAGCGCGGCGGCTGAAGTCACTGTGGTGCATCCGCATAGCTGAGGATTAAGTGGATAGCACATTTAGGAAGTGATATCAGAGGGTAGTCTCAAGGTAAATTGAATACTTGAAGAGTTTGATAGAATTAGAGTATGCAAAAGTAAGTCATTAGATACGGTTAGAATAAGAGGGGAATTAAAATGCCTAAATCAGGGTAATGTGCAGGCATGTGAATACATGGAGTGTGGTTAATAGGATCGGTGAACTACAAGCGCAGGTTGACAAATGGAACTATGATATTATTACTATAACAGGGACCTGGCTCAAAGAAGGGCAGGATTGGGCTTTAAATATTCCTGGGTGCAAGGTGTTTTGACGAGATGGGAAAGGAAGAAAAAGTAGGGGCAGGGAGTGACAGTATTGATTAAAGATGGTATTGCAGAGCTGGAGAGAGCTGATATTCCAGAGCGGTAAAAGACAGAATCCCTCTGGGGCTGTGATGGAAAAAACAGGGCCAGTTTTGTATCAAGTCAGAACCAGGGAGAAGACCTTATGGAAGCAAATGAACCACCTCAAGGGCAGGAGACCTGCCTTGTAGCAAGCCATGCTGGACATATTATTGCCTCCACCACTCCTTGCACTGTGCTAAAGTCAGAAGGCACACTCTACCGTGGGCCAGCATCTGGGCCAGCAGTATGATGATGGCTCAACCTCGCACATGGGCATGGAGGCATCAACCGGAGCCGAGACCCCAGAAGTGACCCTCTCTCCTTTTCACGGAAAAGGCGATCAACGTATCATTTTCTGCCTCCCAATATGGCCCCACTGCCAGTGGACAAGCAGCCACATCGAAGGGGTGAAGAAGGCCCCCTCAGTTAGCCACTGGAGAGGAGCTTTCTGACTTTGCGGTGCAACAAACAGGACACAATAATCGATCTCCCCGTGGGACTCGTAGAATACCACCTTTCCCGTCCGGGGCCTATTGTGTTGTATACGGCTGTAGCAGCTGTTTCTTTGACGTGAAATAGACTCCGGTTCACTTACCTTCTCATGCTTCTTGGATCTTTATAAATGTTACCCAGGCCGGGTGAGAAAGGAGGTAACTGGTGCACGATTCGTGCACTAAAAGGATTTGCAATTGAGAAGGAGGAGGTGTTAGAGAGACTGTGGGCACAATTCTACTACTGCGTTGCACGTGGCTCCATGTCAATCGCAGGGGAGGCCCAAATTGGGCTTTAGGCCGGGTGCTGGGCTGATCGGGTGCCACCTGACCCACGGCTCCCGACGCAAATCTGGATCTTGCCATCGCTAGCCGTGATCCAGGTATGATATTTAAAATATGCATGGCTATCTTGACGCCACATTAACCCGGCGCTCAGGAGTCACCAGCCGCACCGGCAAGTCCTCACCCATGCGCTGATTAGCACAAGCAGCCATGATGGCTGCTTGGGGGTCTTATAGACCATTGCAACCCCCGGTCGTTGGGGACAGGACAGTACCCTGGCACCTCCCGGAATTCAGTGCCTCATAGGTATTGCCAGGGCACTATGCTGGCACTGCCAGGGTACCCAAGTGCCAGATTGGCACTGCCAACGGTCAAGGCCTGAGGGGGCCATGTCCATGAAAGAGGGGGGAGGTGAGTGTGTATTAATGGTGTGGGATGAAGGAGGGTATGACAGGGCCTCATAAAGGTTGGGGGTGTGAAGGGGGGATCCTGAAAGGGGGGCCCAAAAGGGTCAGTGGGGGTGCCAGATAAGGGGGGGTGGTGTCAATGATCCCATAGTGGCATAGTGGGGTGTCCTCACTTGAGGGGGAGGGGGGGTTGGTAATGCCCATGTCTGTGGTGTGGGGGACTACCCGTGGGTGGGGGGGGGGAACACTCAAGTACACTTAGCTATCCGTTTCAAAATGGTACCCCGATCTCTGAGGAGCTGGTCTCTCTGGCGAGTTCAGCTCCACTCTGCAGAAAACATTTCTAAGGGTGGGTTCGACTTTGAAGTGGTTGATGTTTGCAAACATTGTGGTTACAGCACTACAGAGTTACTCAAGCATGAAGTGAAATGAATGAAGTAAGGCTGAAAGCTATGTTTGTGGAAGTTGCCAATCACAGCCCATTAAGGGAAATGAATGAATGCCTTCAGCTCAACACTCTGAGGGGATTAAACACAGGTCGCTGGTTTGCTCTTTCCAGGAATTGACACATGGTGCTTCCTCTGTCAGAGCATGTGCATGCCCAAGTGAGTGTTACAACAGTATTTTTTTTCACTTGCTTATGCCTGGACTGCTCTCTAGCTTTCAGACAGGGGTGTCTTTTCTGGTGCATGTGTGGGGGCTCCCTTTATTTAGCGGGTCTCTGGGGCTGGGTCCCTTTATTTAGGGGGTCTCTGGGGGATCCTTTTTTAGGGGGTCTCTGAGGGGGGGTTCCCCTATTTAGTGGTCTCTGGGAGGTACATGTCACCCCCGTACTTGGGGGAATGGGAGGCCCAGAAAATCCAGGGATGGGGCTGATTTGCGATGCATGGAGGGGGTGGCCAGTGCGTGACCTCGCGATCGGGCCGTCATTTTGAGCGGGTGGCCCTATAGCGGGATTCGTTCATGGCAAAGGATAATGAATTGCTTCCTGATCTGCGCTCCCTACCACATACTTGTTCACAGCACCAGTGGGTCCACTCTGGAAGGCAAGAAATTCACAAAAAAAGGGCCACTATGGATTAATTATTTTATGATTCCGCCATAAGCTTTGTATATTGTATAAGAGAGAATGGTGGGATTAATTAATTTACAGTTATTTAACATACATAGTCCTCAGAATTATCGTGGCTTTTATCTAATTATGGTGCTAGAGTTTGATTTGACTGGAAACTGACAGTCCTAAAAATGCATCGGGTATGAAAAAATGTCTTGAATATGTCTTGAATATGCAAGAACATGGAACACTGGAAGTTGAATAAGGGAGGAGAATATAATGACAACTTTATAAGATGTCTGTGAAATAGAATTTAGAAGTTTTACATATCTGACCCTAGGAGTTAAGATGTATGAGGTGAACCGCAGTGAAATGTTTCCTATGATAGCACAACAACATAGAAATTTACGGTTACTATGGAAACCTCTTTGTCACAATGCTGCCATCTGTTGTTCACTATGGGTAAGTCTTTGGCCGCTATAATTGAGGAAAAAAGCAATATTTGTTTGAAATGTTCATAAAGCGCTGGTTTGTGATTATATATAATTAAATTGAAGAACAATAAACAAATAAATGTAATGAGTCCACAAAAATACTAAAATGTCTGCATGCAATAAGTCAATGGATATTTAATAGGCATCACATTAAAAAGTACTTTATTAGCTGTAAATCAATTTGGGACATCCTGAGGTTCCAAAAGATGCTTTTTAAATGTTTATTTTTTCCTTCCTTCTTTCCTTCCTTTCCCTCTTTCTTCCTGTGGTAGCGTACTGAAACATGCAGATAATGAAAGTGCCAGGTTTTTATCCTAAAGTTTGTTGATGAGTCATGCAGGAAGAAGAGAAAAAGCTGTGAGGGCACCCATTTATAATTATCATTAAAGGATCTCTGTTGGAAAGTGTATATGTGCAAACATTAGATAAAGAAAGGATGATGCTTCGTTTTAATGCTATCTCACTGTCAAATAACCCGCTGAACATCATTATCCATGCTGACACATGAAGAATTGTCACTTGAACAAAGGGTGTGATAAAGAATCAGAAGCACTGGGTATCTTGAAGCAATATACCAATTGAATCGCATTCTTCGGAAGGGAAGAGACAAAGCCCACCCGCATGAATAAAATAAAAATGAACGTATGTTTCAGATATGCCACTAACTGTCGAAGTGGTAAAAATATTAATTACAGTACAAATATACTATGAGGCAGCAGTGAGTTCTTGTGAGCGTTTAAATAGAAAGATGTGAGAGCATTGTCTTTCTAAAATCGTGGAATGATATTTCACAAATGGAGGCCATTTGGCCCAGCTTGTCGATGCCAGCTCTTTACAAGAACTATCAAATAAGTGTCAGTCCACTGCTCTCTTCCCAGAGCCCTGCAATTTTTGCCAGTTCAAATACTTACCCAATTTTCATTTGAAAGTGATTATTGAAATGAAGCTGCTTCCACCATCATTTCAGGTTCTGCATTCCAAATCGTGACAGGTTATTGATTTTTTTTGTTACCTTTTTTTCTGCCATTATTTGGAGTCCTTGGGTGATTGACCTTCTGCCACTGAAAACAATTAGTCCTTATTTACTCCATCAATACGTTTTATGATATTGACCACAGTTTTGAATATCCACTTAATCTTCTCTGTCCTAAGAAGAAAAACTCCAGTTTCCCCAGTCTGTTCACACAAACGACAGCACGGTAGCACAAAGGCTGCACGGTAGCACAAGTGGCTAGCATTGTAGCTTCACAGCGCCAGGGTCCCAGGTTCGATTCCCCGCTTGGTCACTGTCTGTGCGGAGCCTGCATGTTCTCCCTGTGTGTGCGTGGGTTTCCTCCTGGTGCCCCGGTTTCCTCCCACAGTCCAAAGACGTGCAGGTTAGGTGGATTGGCCATGGTAAATTGCCCTTAATGACCAAAAAGGGTAGGAGGGGTTATTGGGTTACGGCGATAGGGTGGAAGTGAGGGCTTAAGTGTGTTGGTGCAGACTCGATGGGCCGAATGCCCTCCTTCTGCACTGTATGTTCTCTGTTCTAGTGACATACCTGAGCGTAAAACAGGTGAGTTGAATGAATTGAAGTATTTCATCCCTGGTGCCATTGTGGTAAATCTGCTCTGGAATCTCACTCAAGCCTTGACATCCTTTCTCTACATAGGATATATGGTGCAGAAGCAGGCCATTTGGGCCAATCGGTGCATGTCAGCATTTATGTTCCACTAGAGTCTCCTCACATCTTTCCTCGTCTAAATCTATCATCATAACCTTCAATCCCCCTTCTCCCTCATAGGTTTGTCTACCTTCCCCCTAAATCCATCTATATTATTCACTTCAACCACTCCCTGTGGTCGAGAGTTCCACTCTTCTGAGAAATAAGTTTCTTCTGAATTCCCTATTGGATTTCTTGGTGACTATCTTATATTGCTGGCCTCTAATTCCGCTCTTTCCTACAGGAGGAAACATTCTCTCTCAACCTACCCATTCATAATCTTGAAGTTTTGCCACAATAATGGCAAATGGGGCCGACCGAGTGTTTCGTGATTTTTATTTAAGCATAATTTCCTTTCTTTTTATAAAGCTGAGAGTCTTGTATGCCTTTCTAAAAACCTTCTAAACTTTTCACCAATAAAGCTTTGCCTTTGTACATTGAGTTACATCGAGTGTGCAGCATAGACAAAATCCATTCAGCATAGTTGGTCCATACTGGTCTTTATGATCGATAAAAGCTCCCCTCCCACCCTATTTCATCCAATGTTATTTTATACCCTTCTATTCCTTTCTCCCTCATATGCTTATCTAGTTCTCCCTTCAATACATCTGTGCTTCAACTAAACTTTGTGGTTCTCTTAACACTTCTTGCATAAAGTAATTTCTCCTGAACTTCCTACTGTATCAATTAGTGGCGATCTATTATGAGTTCCACTTTTGGGCTTTCACACAAATGGAAACATTTCTTTACATCTACCCTGTCAAACTTTTTCATTAACTCAAAAATCTCTATCATGTCACCCCCTCATGCATCTCTTTTCTAGAGAAAAATATCCCAGCCTGTTTAGCTTTCCTGGTAAGTATGTCTTCTCAATGCAGGTGCTTTCCCTGTACATCTTTTTTTTGCACCCTCTCTCATACATCTGTTTCTTTTTCGAAGAGAAAAATGGGGCCGAGAATGAAGGTAGATAGGGCTCTAATTTCACGCCACTCAGCATCATGATATGGCTCCAATGTAGTCAGGAAGTGGGACTCAGCAACCTGCCCAAACAAACATTGCAAACCAACAAGTGAGGATGTTAACAAGCTAGTTGACTGCTCATTAAAAGTCAGTCTGCAATTTTAAAACCGAGACTTGGGAGCCAAGATGGATCTCAAGCACGTCAAAGGTTACTGCAAAAAATAAAAACTCGTGGTGTAGGGGGTAACTTATTGGCATGGATTGAAATTGGCTAATTTACAGGAAACAGAGAGGAGGCGTAACTGGGTCTTTTTCTGGTTGGCAGGATGTGGTGTTCCACAGGGATCAGTGCTGGAGCCTCAACTTTTTGCAATTCATATAAATGAGGTGGACAAAGGGGCCAAAGGTATGGGGGTTAAATTTACTGATGACACATGGATAAATGGGAATGGAAATTATGAAGAGGATGTAAGGAGGCTACAAAGGGGCATGGATAGGTTACGTGAGTTGGCAAAAAATCTAGCCAATGGAGTACAATGTGGGCAAATGTGAAATAGTCCATTTAGGCAAGAAGAATAAAAGAAAAACATATTATACAAATGGCGAGAGATTGCAGAGCTCTAAGGTGCAGAGGGATCTGGGTGTCCTCGTGCATGAATCACAAAAAGGCTAGCAGGCAGGTAAAGCAACTAATTAGGAAAGCTAATATAATGTTATTGTTTATTGTGAAGATAAAAGTAGGGAGGTTATGAGGGCATTGAGACCACATTTGGAGTATTCTGTACAGTACTGGTCAACTTATTTGGGGAAAGAGTAAATGAATTAGAAGTAGTTCAGAGAAGGTTTACTAGACTAATACGAGCATTACCAGGGCTGTGTTATGAGGAAAGGTTGGAGAGGTTAGGTTATTATCCACTCCAGTTTAGAAGAGTAAGAGGGAATTTGATTGAAACCTTTAAAATCCTGAGAGGTATTGACAGGATGGATGCGGATAGGAGCTTTCCTCTTGTCAGACAATCTAGAACTAGGGTTCACTGTTTAAAAATAAAGGGTAATTCATTTAAGATGGATATGAGGAGAATTATTTTCTCTTAGAAAGCGGTGAGAGACTGGAGGTCTCTTCCTCAAAGGCAGTTGGGAGCAGAATCTCTACATTTTTTAAGGCAAAGCTAAATAGATTCTTGCTTAAAAAGGGGGTGAAAGGTTATTGGGGAGAAGCATAAATGTGGGCATGAGGTTACAATAGGATCAGCCATGATCTCATTGAATAGTGCAGCAGACTCGAGGGACCGAATGGCCTACTCCTGCTCTTAATTTGCATGTTCGTATGAGGAGATCCCAACACAGCAGGCGGCCAGTCATAGCTGCGCCCTAAAATCCGGGGCAGAAAATCCCATCCAAGGGGTTAAAGCACTTGTCATTAATAGCAATGAGGATCAGCATCCCCAGCAGCAAATGCAGAGCTCTGGCAAAAGGAGAACATAGTCAATGCAGAAGGGGCAGGATGACAACAGAGGCCAGACCCTTGAATTTGAGTCTACTGCTGAAAATAAGCTGGGTGGACATATCAGAGAATCAGTGCCTCAGGGGACTGTGCCTATCCAGGAAGATTGTTTCTGACAGTTATGCCCTTGTTACAGAAGAGCTCGGTGCTTGCAGGATTAACGGGGCCAGTAATGTGAAAGTCACTATGACCTTGAACTTCCTCACCTCTGGATTATTTCAAGCCATAGACCTTGACGACTTCTCTTCTGTGCCAGGGCTCGAGTGGGGACCTGTGTGACATCTCACAATCTACAGCCCACAAGTGCATCTGTGAATTATATAAAATTCGACATGGAGGCCCAACAAGATACCCAGGCAGCAGGATTCTCCGCCATTGATGGGATGCCCCATGTACAGGGGCTAATAGATAGCACACATGTAATAATAATAATAATCATTCTTATTGTCACAAGTAGGCTTACATTAACACTGCAATTAAGTTACTGTGAAAGTCCCCTAGTCGTCACACTCCGTCAAATATTCAGATAGATGGAGGGAGAATTCCGACTGTTCAATTCACCTAACAGCACGTCTTTCAGGACTTGTGGTAGGAAAATGGAACACCCGGAGGAAACCCATGCTCACAAGGGGAGAATGTGCAGACTCCGCACAGACGGTGACCCAAACCAGGAATCGAACCTGGGACCCTGGCGTTGTGAAGCAATCGTGTTAACCACTGTGCTGCTATGTCTCCTTGCGTTCACCAGATCGTCTGGGGCAGCCCTACATCAATAAGAAGGGGTTTCACACAGCTTGTGTATGACCACTACATGAATATCATGCCTGTGTGCGCACGCTTCCTAGGGAGAGTGCAAGGCAGCTATAGCCTGGGGCAGTAAGACATCCCCGTTCTCTTCGAACACCACCCCAGGATGGCTGGCCGGCTCTTGGGTGATAAGGGATACCTGCTGAGGACTTGGCTAATGATGCCAGGCTCTGTCAGCCCTGGCTGCTCCCCAATGTCTGCAGCACAGGGTTGACGCTCTCGGTGATGCCCCTCAGTGACTGGGACATGCTCCGGAGTGTCCCCGCAATGCCAACCTGCGGCTGGGACAAACTCCATAGAGCCTTGGATATGCCCATTTGAGACTGGGACATGCCCCACAGTGCCTCACCAAGATCCACCTGGTACTTGTCCGGTCCACCAGTGACTGGGATCTGCTATCGTGATGCTCAGCCATGGCCGTCACTGACTGCGCCACACCTTGGATGCCTCCCTTCATTCTGCTGACATCATGCACCAGGCTTTCCACTGCGGCCGCCATCCTAGCAGTATTGGCCTAGGTGCCAAGCATTGCTGGCACTATCTCCTGTGCCCGTAGCCTCTGGGACTCCTCCGATCGGCTATGGGCCTGCTGGAATATCGCTGACATCCCCCTATGTGTCTCTTGGTCACATCCTAGCATCTGTATCAGCTCCGGGTAAACCTGGGTCAGAGGCTCAGCATCTGACTGGGGCTCAGCTGGGTTCTGGGAACCAGCTGACCCCCGACTGCTGTTTGTCTGGGCGTTTCTGCGACCTGGCGTGCACAATAATGGTGTGGTGCTCACTAGAATGTGCCCCAGAAGCCTGCCCCCAACAAAGCGAGCGTCGCTGCAGTGGTGAAGGATGCAGATGACAGCTGTGCCCCAAATAAGGTGGTATCCTAGGAGCTTCCCTCCGAAGTGTTCTCTTCTCACGGGAGGCCGGGGGGGGGGGGCACCATCGGATGAAGATCCTGCGGGAGAATGCCCATACTGTCAGTGGGAGGGATGGGTCATTCTGTATGAAATTAACAACTCATGTATGTCAGGCGGATCCTCACCTCTGTGCCATCTGCCAACTTCTATGTCGGTGACAGGTCTGTCCTCTGCCAGCCCCACGACCTCCAGGGCCTGTTCCTCATATAGAGTGAGGATTCTGATGTCCGGCACCCCGCCGCCCATCTGGTCCCTCTCCCATTTGTTGTGGGTCAATATCTTCTGCAGGGACACAGGTGGGGACACAGGTGGGGGAGGGGAGCAGATGGGGCGTATGTGGGGTAATATGGGAGGGATGGGAGAAGAGGGTGGATGGAAGTTTGGGGAGAAGGAGGGGTGGGGAGAATGAGAAGGGTGGGGGGTATGGGCATGTGGCGGGGTGGGCGGCATTGCTGGACATTGGTGTGCCAAGGCACGGACTGCTGCTCGGCAGGGGCGGTGCCAGTTGCATTCTAGGAGATGGTGGGGTTCGGGGGTCCGGTGCCAACCCACCCATGCGACCCGGTGGAGAGCGTTCATCTTCCTAAGGCACTGGTCACACACCCCGAGCTGATGGCAGCTGCCACTTCCTCCCAGATGGCACTGGCTGCCCTGTGGCTGACCGTCTGTGTCCCTAGGGGGAACAGGGCATCCTGTCTGGCCTTCACCACGTCCAACAATCTGCCCGGGTCAGCATCCCTGAACCATAGAGCTGGGCTCCTCAGTGGCATGGCTTCCAGCTGAGTGGGGTTGGCTGTGCAGGGGCGGTTTAAGTGTTCTTCCTTGTTAGCAGGAGGCTTGCGAGCGCGATCCTGGAAATAGGCCGGCGGGACCATCATTTGCGACCTGAAGCCCGTTGCGTCTCGTTAAGTGGACCAATTCATGTTGTTTAGCGGTGACGACGTCGGCAGTGTGAGCTGAGGGAAGCTCAGAGCAGTCACCGCTCACTACCCTACTCAGAAACCTTTTGGTTAAATCACGTCATTAGAATTACTTTAATCACTGGGGTGCTGAACTCGCTGGCTTGACCAGCTCCTCAAAGATCGGGCCACTATTTTGAAAGGGTGACCCGATATCTAAGAAGGCTTGTGGGTCCCCCACATCCCCAGCCACACATATGGGCATAACCCCATGCATCCCAAAGTGATGACCCCCTACTATGAGGATGCTGAATCCTCCCTGTTTTCAGGCCTCCCCACGCCCCATTTTGGATCTCCCACTCCCCCCTTCCAGGACTCCCACCCTTCACCCCCCACCCCCCCCCAACTTTCCAGAATCCCCTTCATACCTGCCCTGCACACTCCCCATCCTTCACACCTCCCCTCCACTCACCATTCATGGGCATGGCTCCCCCAGGCCCTGCCCCTTGGGCACTGGGACCTGGGCATCCTGGCACTGCCACCCTTGCAGCCTTGCAGTGCTCCTGCCGGCTTTGCAGTGCCAGTGTGACAATGCCAGGGTGGCAATGCCACAGATTCACTTTCAAGGGGGAGGGCCAGGGGTCACCCTGCCCTTCCCTAACCACCCAGGGGCCTCCGCCTGGTCCACGTTTGTGTGGGCCAATATTGAATGCTGCCCAGTCGGGTCTCCCTGGGGTGGCCGTTAGATGCCGGGATCCCGGCTGAGCACACCTAAATGGGTGTAAAACTGACTTAGGCGCGCAAGGCTTGTTCACGCAATTTTGGGTGTGGAACCTGATCGCGACGGCTCGCAAGATATGGGTAGATCTCGTGAGGAGGACTAGCTTCCGGGAAGCCCGCGGGAGACTTCTCATGGCATCTACTGGCCGCGTCACGCTCCCGTTCGAGCGCAGCATGGCTGGTAGATCACGCCTTAATTTCTACCTGTATAGCTTCCAGCAATTGTATCTGTATTCCAGCATTGATATGACTACATTAGCCTCTCAGAAAATATACTGGAATTAAGTTTTTATAATATATAAAACTACATTAACTTCTAAGACATCTTGTCAAAATCCACAAAAGTGAAATAGTTTTTTGTACCAATCTGTCTACATAACTGAAATATTTCAAATGCTTGAAGTTCAATAGACAAGTTTGTTTTGAAACTATGTGCACACAGTCATTGTTATAACAAGTTACCTTTCCGACTTCCGGTGGCGGTGATGACGTAGGAAGCCATACATTTTGGAGCTCCCGTTTTAAACGGACTTTTTGGCTCTTTTTAGAGCCCAAAACGGAAATTTTCCGACGTCTCCCGGTGGGAGAAGGTGTGCTGATCGACTTTCCCCGCAGTCCATGACTCGAACTCGGAGTGGAAAGGAGGAAAAAACGGCAGCAGCTCCCCAGAAGAAACGGGGGAAGGAATCCAAGATGGCGGCCGGCGGAGCTCCAGAGGAGTGGAAGCAGTGGGCCCTGGAGCAACATGCTGCTCCTCTGCGCTGTTTTGCAGACTTCAAGGCTGAGGTACTGAGCTCTCTGCAGGAAACGAACAGAAGGCTCTCGGAGATTCAGACGACCCAGGGTGCTGCCATCAAGGAGTTGCAGACGCAGGCCACTGATCGAGAGGAGGAGGCTGGGATCCTTGTGAGAAAGGTGGAGGGACACGCGGCACTCCACAAGAAGTGGCAGGAACGCTTCGAGGAGCTTGATCACCGCATGAGGCGGAAATATCTGCGGATCTTGGGCTTTGCGGAGGGGCTGAAGGGGTCGGACCTGACAATCTACGTGGCTATGATGCTGAACTCGCTAGTGGGGGCCGTGTCTTTCCATCTGCCCTTGGAGCTGGAGGGAGCACACAGAGTACTGGCCAGGAGGCCTAAGGAGAATGAACCCCCGCGTGCGGTGCTGGTGAGGTTCCACCGGTTCAGTGATCGGGAGTGTGTGCTGCGCTGGGCCAAGAAGGTGAAGAACAGCAATTGGGAGAATGGGGTAGTACGGATCTATCAGGTTGGAGTCCGGAGGTGGCTAAGCGGCGGTCCGGAGTTAATCGGACGAAAGAGGTGCTTTACAGGAAAAAGATAAAGTTCGGAATGTTGCAGCCCACGCGCCTGTGGGTAACTTATTCGGACCAACATTATTATTTTGATTCCCCGGAGGAGGCGTGGGCCTTCGTGTGGACGGAGAAACTGGACTTGAACTAGGGGGTGGGGGTTGCGGGGTCGGTTGTCATGCTTTATTGCTGGTTTCTGCTGTTGCTGTGTTCTCCTTTTTTTTTGTACTTTTGCAATTTTGATATGGTTATTTATGGGGGTGTTCTGTTATGTTTTTTTGCTGTGGGGCATTGTTTGAGTTTTGTATCTTGCGGGGAGGGTTGGGGGGTTTGTTGTATTCTATGTCGGGTTGGGGGCATGGAGTGGGGCTGATATTTGGGAGCTGCATCAGAAGGGTGTGGTGGGGCAGTGCGAAAGCGCGGGCTTTCCTCTGGTTTCCCGCGCTGCGGGGCTGGGGGGTGGAGACGGTGACGGGGAAGGCGGGCCTTAACTGGTTCTTCCCCACGCTGGAGCGGTGCCTGGAGGAGGGATGGATTGGGGGATGATCCCACTGTGGGAGGGGTCGGGTTATTGGCGGGAGTTTCCGGGGTCAGCAGAAGTTAGCTGACCCACGGAAGTACAATGGAGGACGGTTCGCGGCTAGGAGGGTTCCTAGCCTGGGGGGGAAGGGAGGGGGGGGAAAAGGGGAATACCGGGTTGCTGCTGGTAGGGTCAGGAAGGAGCTGGTGGGGGCTGGGGGGACAGAGGTGAGGTGTTGTCGCTGTGGGGACTGGGTCGGGCAGAGGGTGCTGGCCTGGGGCGGGCAGTCGACGGGCTATGGCTAGTCCACAGGGGAGGGGGGCGGAATGCCCTCTGATTTGGTTGGTCACCTGGAATGCGAGAGGATTGAATGGGCCGGTGAAGCGGTCGAGGGTACTTGTTCATCTGAGGGGGCTAAAGGCAGATGTGGCAATGCTTCAGGAGACCCACCTGAAGGTGGCGGACCAGGTCCATCTGAGGAAGGGATGGGTGGGGCAGGTTTTCCACTCTGGGTTGGATGTGCAGAACCGGGGAGTGGCAATTCTGGTGGGGAAAAATGTGTCGTTTGAGGCATCGGAGGTGGTGGCGGATAAGGGGGGTAGGTATGTTATGGTTAGGGGCAGGCTACAAGGAGAGAAGGTGGTACTTGCTAGTGTGTATGCCCCAAATTGGGACGATGCGGGCTTTATGAGGCGTATGTTGGGATGGGTCCCGGATCTGGAGGCGGGAGGTCTGATCATGGGGGGACTTCAATACGGTGTTGGATCCTTCACTGGATCGGTCCAGCTCTAGGACGGGTAGGAGGCCGGCGGCGGCCAAGGTACTGAGAGGGTTTATTGACCAGATGGGTGGGGTGGATCCATGGAGGCTTGTGAGGCCGAGGGCATGCGAGTACTCTTTCTTCTCCCACATACATAGGGTCTACTCTCAGATAGACTTATTCGTGGTGAGTAGGGGACTGATTCCGAGAGTGGAGGAGGCCGAGTATTCGGCCATTGCAATCTCCGACCACGCTCCGCATTGGATAGAGTTGGAGATGGGGGAGCTGCGGGACCAGCGCCCGTTGTGGCGGTTGGATGTGGGGTTGTTCGCGGAGGAGGAGGTGTGTAGGAATGTCCGGGCAAGTATTGAGGGGTACCTCGAGGTGAATGATACGGGGGAAGTTCAGGTGGGGGTGGTCTGGGAAGCCCTGAAGGCAGTGATTCGTGGGGAGCTGATATCCATCTGGGCACACAGGGAGAGGAGCGAGAGGAGTGAGAGGGATAGACTGGTGGGAAAGATGCTGGAGGTAGACAGGAGGTACGCAGAGGCACCAGAGGAGGGACTGTTGGGGGAGAGGCGCAGCCTGCAGGCTAAATTTGATTTGCTGACCACTAGAAAGGCGGAGGCACAGTGGAGGAAGGTGCAAGGGGCAGTGTACGAACATGGTGAAAAGGTGAATAGGATGCTGGCTCATCAGCTCCGCAAGCGGGATGCGGCTAAGGAAATTGCTGGAGTGAGAGACAAGAGTGGGAATGTGTTGCGGAAGGGGGTAGAGGTGAATGAGGTCTTCAAGGACTTTTACGGGGAACTATACCGGTCGGAGCCAACCGGGGAGAGCAGGGGAATAGAGAGGTTCTTCGACGGGCTTTCTTTCCCGAAGGTGCAGGAGTAGCAGGTGGAGGGGTTGGGTGTGCCGATTGAGCTGGAGGAGCTAGTTAAGGGGATCGGGCAGATGCAGTCAGGGAAGGCACAGGGGCCGGATGGGTTCCCGGTGGAATTTTATAAAAAGTTTGTGGACCTAGTGGGCCCCTTGCTGGTGCGGACACTTAATGAAGCCTGGGAAAGGGGGACTTTGCCCCCGACGATATCGCGGGCGCTGATCTCGTTAATTTTAAAGAGGGACAAGGACCCCCAGCAGTGTGGTTCATACAGGCCCATATCTCTCCTCAACGTAGATGCCAAGGTGCTGGCAAAAATCCTGGCCACCAGGATAGAGGACTGTGTGCCAGGGGTTGTACACGAAGACCAGACAGGGTTTGTGAAGGGAAGGCAGCTGAACACGAATGTGCGGAGATTGTTGAATGTCATCATGATGCCGGCGATTGAGGGGGAGGCAGAGATAGTGGTGGCGCTGGATGCGGAGAAGGCCTTCGATAGAGTGGAGTGGGGGTACTTATGGGAGGTGTTGGGGAGGTTTGGATTTGGTGAAGGGTTCATTAGATGGGTAAGGCTGCTATATGAGGCCCCGATGGCGTGCGTGGCCACGAATGGGAGGAGGTCGGAGTACTTCCGGCTTTACCAAGGGACCAGGCAGGGTTGCCCTCTGTCCTCCTTGTTGTTTGCACTGGCACTCGAGCCGCTGGCGATGGCGTTGAGGGATTCAGAGAGGTGGAGAGGTTTGGTGCGAGGTGGGGAGGAACATAGGGTGTCGTTGTATGCCGATGACCTGTTACTGTATGTGGCGGACCCGGTGGGAGGGATGCCGGGGGTGATGGAGCTGCTAGCTGAGTTTGGGACCTTTTCAGGTTATAAACTAAATTTAGGCAAGGGTGAGGTGTTTGTGGTGCACCCTGGGGACCAGGAGGAAGGAATTGGTAGGCTCCCGCTTAGGCGGGCAGGGGAGAGATTTAGGTACCTGGGGGTGCAGGTGGCCAGGGACTGGGGGACTCTTCACAAACATAATTTCACCAGACTTGTAGATCAGATGGAGGAGGAGTTCAAGAGGTGGGACATGCTGCCATTGTCGTTGGCGGGGAGGGTGCAGTCCGTCAAAATGACGGTGCTTCCGAGGTTCTTGTTCCTCTTTCAGTGCCTGCCCATCTTTATCCCCAGGGCCTTCTTTAGGAGAGTGACTAGCAGTATTTTGAGCTTTGTGTGGGCACATGGGACTCCAAGAGTGAAGAGGGTGTTCCTGGAGCGAGGGAGGGATAGAGGCGGGCTGGCGCTGCCCAACCTTCTGGGGTACTATTGGGCGGCCAATGTGTCAATGGTGCGTAAATGGGTGATGGAGGGGGGAGGGGCGGCGTGGAAAAGAATGGAGATGGCGTCATGTAGAGGTACGAGCCTGGGTGCCATGGTAACGGCGCCGTTGCCTCTCTCCCCTAAGAGGTTTACCACGAGCCCGGTGGTGGCGGCGACCCTAAGAATCTGGGGACAGTGGAGATGGCATAGGGGGGAAACAGGGGGATCGATGGAGGCTCCATTGGGTGGCAATCATCGGTTCATCCCAGGGAACAGGGATGGGGGATTTAGGGGGTGGCAGAGAGTGGGCATCAGTAAATTGAGGGACCTGTTTATTGGCGGGAGGAACTGGAAGATAAATTTGGGCTTCCCCAAGGGAACATGTTTTAGATACTTGCAGGTAAAGGTGTTTGCTAGGCGACAAGTAGAGGGATTCCCCTTGCTGCCCTCGCGGGGGATGATGGACAGAGTGCTTTCGGCAGTGTGGGTCAGAGAGGGGAAGGTGTCTGACATCTATAAGGTAATGCAGGAGGTGGAGGAGTCGTCAGTGGAGGAGCTGAAGTCTAAATGGGAGGAGGAACTCGGGGAGCAGATAGAGGACGGAACTTCGGCGAATGCCTTGGAGAGAGTCAACTCTTCCTCCTCATGTGCGAGGCTTAGTCTCATCCAATTTAAGGTGCTGCACCAGGCCCACATGTCCGGGACTAGGATGAGTAGGTTCTTTGGGGGTGAGGACAGGTGCACCAGATGTTCGGGGAGTCCAGCGAACTACGTCCATATGTTCTGGGCATGCCCAGCACTGGAAGAATTCTGGAACGGGGTGGCGGGGACGGTGTCGAGGGTGGTTGGATCCAAGGTCAAACCAGGGTGGGGACTCGCGATTTTTGGAGTTGCGGTAGAGCCGGGAGTGCAGGAGGCGAAAGAGGCCGGTGTCCTGGCCTTTGCGTCCCTAGTAGCCCGACGGAGGATTTTGCTACAGTGGAAGGATGCGAGGCCCCCAAGTATGGAGACCTGGATCAGTGACATGGCGGGATTTATAAAATTGGAAAGGGTCAAATTTGCCCTGAGAGGATCAATACAAGGGTTATATAAACGATGGCAGCCTTTTCTGGACTTCCTGGCTCAAAGATAGGTATCTTGGTCAATAGCAGCAGCAACCCGGAAAGGGGGGGGGGGGGGGGGGGGGGGGTGTTCCTTATTGTAGTTTCTATTATGTAACTTAATATTGTGTTCATTTGCGTTGTTGTTAAAATGCTGTGTTGTTCATGGAGGTGGGGCGAATGTTTATGATTGCTAATATTACTGTTATGTTTGGTATTTTATTATGGTTCGCTGTTGTATAAATTCAAAATTTTTAAATAAAAATTATTTCAAAAACTCAAAAAAAAAACAAGTTACCTTTCCAATTCCCCACCTAATTGAAAGGCTCATGAAGAACGAGGGGCATCATTGCAGAGTGCTTATTTTACTGGATGTGTAAACCAGAGGTGTAGATTAATAATCCGGAGACAAAAACCCAATAACAAATAGAGAACTTAATTCAACTGAACATTTACCTGCCAAAGAAAGGATGGGTCGAATTGCCTCCTTCTGTGCTGTAAATGTTCCTAAATTAAGTTTTATTGCATTACCACCCAAAAAGAGGAGATCTGGTTGGTGCAGAATGATGTTGTGGAATCTAGCTGCAGATTTCCTTTGAGAAAACAAATACATTTAATGAATAAGTACCTCACTGGGCAGCAGTGATAGAAAGTAAAATTTCCACCTTTGGTATGAATCAAAATACGACAGCATTTTTTCTCTGAATCCACTTTGACTGCAATCCTCAATCCCTGGTCTGCAGGAATAAAGAACCTAGAAAGAGTCATGGACAGATGGCCTCAAATTGTAGTGATGCATGAAATATTCATTTTCAGATTAGTTACACAGGAATCTGTAAATGAATACTCAGTCACAATGACAATGAGCAGTTTGTGCACTGTTGCATATTGAATGATTAGTTTCTTTGATGCAGGATTTTCTAATACATTTTTAAGGAACTTCAGGTTTCTCTCTATTGTGAATTTTGATCCCAACAGAAGCATGAGATTTATAGCCAATCTTTATCATTTTACTCAGTATAATGCCAATACACAAAGGTTACACTTGGTGAGAGCAAGCTTTATTTTTACAGTTTTCTCATGGAAAATTGAATTAGTGGATGGCAAATAGAAAATCCAGCATTCACCCCTTTCTCCATTATATTTAATGACCATTGCAAATCAACAGCACATCGGCAAAAGTTGAAGAAGGAACCATTACATGAAGATAAAAAGCAGAAAATGTTGCAAATACTCAGGGGGTTTGGCAGCATCTGTGGAGAGAGAACCAGATTTCATTTTTCAGCTCTGTGTCCTTTCATCAGGGCAAGCACGACCCAATATGCATATCGGGATAGCGCAGAGGTCCTGACATGCTGACCTCCGTGGGAATTGCCTGGGAAATTTGAACTAGCAGTGGTTGTTCCCCTGCTTCCAGGGACCCTCTGTGAATGTATCTGACTCTGAATTAGATCAGACACTTCAGATAGTTCTGCAGTTACATACTGGAATAATTACCCAGGAAATGATAGACAGAAAAATCCTACTCTAACTCCTGGGTAACTACAGAAATGGATTCCCAATCACTGACACTGACCCCCACGATTCCCCTCAACCTGACTCTATGATAATTCGACTGATGATTCGACTACCACCCCATCAGACATGACCACACCACCCAACTATCCCCTCAACTCAACTTGACCCTACCCACCAGCACCTGATCCACCTGCCATGCAATCTAGCTGACACCTGCCCACCTGACATGTCACCCACCTGCCAATTTACTCATCTGCTGCCTCATTCATCTGCAATCCCACCCACCATATTACCCACATGCCACCCTACCCACTTACTCCACTCTACTACTGTACCCATTCACTCATTCATCCATACATCCTCGCTAAAATTCAGATTTAAACTTACCTCAGTATCATATAAAGAGACATGTCCTGTCTTCTCCTCCCACTTCCCCCTTTATCACATGCCCCCACCTGCTCAGTTCTAAAAAGAACTCCGGTGTATTTGGTCTCGCCTCACAACAGAAACTTTACACCCCTGGTATCATATTAAAATGAAAATCGCTTATTGTCACAAGTAGGCTTCAGTGAAGTTACTGTGAAAAGCCCATAGTCACCACATTCCAGCACCTGTACAGGGAGGGTAGTATGGGAATTGAACCATGCTGCTGGCCTGCTTTAAAAGCCAGTGATTTAGCCCAGTGTGCTAAATCAGCCCCTGTTAGTAAATCTATTCTGCTCCTTCCTACATTGGTGTCTACAAAACTGTGCAATATTCTAACTGCAACCTAACTGGTGATTTTCATAGGTTTAGCATTACTTGTTTTACCCTTTTTATAAAACATCAGACCTACACTTTGTTTTACACATTAACTATATATATTGTGAAGAGTAATGGTCCCTGGATGTTTATATCCCCTCAGTCTGAACTAAATCATCAATTAACCACACCCTTCAGTGTTGTCCTTTAGTTAAGTTCCTGATTATATCCCCTTTAATACTGCACATGCTAATGTTGTTAATATTTATATTCTTATGCAGCATCTCATCCAATGTCAATTCAAAATTCATATAGATAGTATCCACTTCTTTGTCATATGCTTTATTTCCTCAAAACATTCTACTAAATTTGACTGACACAACTTACTTTCTGCAATCCAATGTCTTAATTGTTGCCTTCAGTAAGATTAACTACTAGTTACCTATTGAGCTCTTTCTCCTTCATTGGTCCTTAAGCCTAACAAAATCGATCCAACATTCTAATCTTGTTGTGGAATCTTTGATTGAAATCACTGCTCTTTTTCTCTTCTGTCTGTCTTTAATATTCTGTGACAAGAAAAGGTTATCACAGAATCCCTACAGGGCAGAAAGAAGCCATTTGGCCCATCTAGTCTGCACCAACCCTCCGAAAGAGCACCCTATCTAGGCCCACTCCCCTGCCCTATCCCCGTAACCCCACCTAACCTTTGGCACTAAGGAACAATTTAGCAAGACCAGTCCACTTAACCTGCACATCTTTGAACTGTGGGAGAAAACTGGAGTACCCGGAGGAAACCAACACGGACATGGGGTGAACCAACAAACTCCACACTGATAGTCACCCACGGTCAGAATCGAACCCAGGACCCAGATGCTGTGAATCAGCAGTGCTAACTATTGTGCCACCATGGACTTTAGCAAAGCGTTTGACAAAGTCCCACATGGCAGATTGGCCAAGAAAGTGATAGCCCATGACCTACAGGGCAATGTGGCAAAGTGGATATAAAGTTGGCTTAGTAACAGGAAACAAAAGGTAATTGTCAATGGCTGCCCTTGCAATTGGAAAGTTGTTTCAAATGGTGTTCCACAGGGCTTGTTGTTGGGACTTTATTGTTTGTGTTACATATTAACGATTTGGATGTGAGCGTGCGGTGCATGATTGGGAAATTTGCAGATGGTACAGGACAGTGCAGCGAATAGCGATAACCTTCAAAAGGATATGGATGGATTGTCAGAGTGGGCGATAAAGTGGCAGATGGAATTTAACACAAAGAAGTGTGAGGTCATGCATTTAGGGAGGGCAAACAGTTGTAGGGGGTACACAATAAATGGGAATATACTAAGATGGGTAGATGAAGTGAGCATCCCCAGCTCTTCTTGTAGCTTTGCAAATTTGAGCTTGAAAGCAGTTGGAGACAGTTCCCGAATGCGTGTTCATACCAGACTTAATCATCCAGAATCTCTCACATGACACAAAATAGGAGTCAGTCATTCTATTGCACTAAACCCGATGGAATTTTCTTCATATTTTAATTAAACAAAACAAAATGGCTTATTGTTTTAAACTTCAAACATATGCTTAGGCCAAATATACCTTGGGACTGGGCTCGCTCCTGAGGTTACACTCAATGCATTTTCTACAATTTATACTGGTTCTTGTTGATTTCGCCACCGCCTCCAATTGTTTACTCCATTACACTAAGGTTAAAACTAACATACTCATGGGAAGTTTTCTGTTGGACTTGGCAGCCTGTACATTCAAGTCAACAGAAAATCTTTATTCCCATGGCTATTCTGAAGTACATCCTTAAATAACATTCAAATGTGCCTACCCCAAATGGAGGAGAATCATTCCCCAGTCAACTAACTGGAGTGGCCCATGATAGCGGTGTTCCTTATTTGTGTTGCAGATGTATTAATGTGGTAGGAGGTGGTGCAACATAGCTCATGCTCAAAGTACACCTACTGTTGACACCTTGCAGTTTTCATTTGACTTGAGAAAAATCTGCAAAGCAAATTATTTTACACTTGGAGCAAATTAGGACAGTAACAAGTTGGCAAAAGATGGGCATGACAATGTAAATTAGAAATCGTGCAGCATTAGAGAAGGTTAAGAAAGGTTAGCTGAACAATCGTGGAGTTGTTGTCATGAATGGTGATCTGGACTTTCTTACTGAATTGCAGCTGAAAGCAATTAAGTTAGGTTTGCAACGGATCCCACGCCTGATTACTCTGAGAAATAAGTCAAAGCTGTGTGTCCCCACAAATTGAAAACTATTGTTATAAATGTTCTCTTTTTGCTGTTTGGTATCAAAATCATAGATATAATTAAAATTAATGATTATGGAGTTAGGATCGGAGAACATCAGAAAAATAAATGAAATGATCCTTGGTAGCTCGGTTTCAAGTTCGTGGAACCATAGGACCTTTGGGCGGAATTCTCCGAACTCGAGTTGGGTCGGAGAATTGCCGGCAGGCCGCGCAAATCGCGCCACACCACACCGAGGCACGGATACGATTCTCCGCAGAGCAGAGAATTGGTGCCACTGAGGCCAGCGTGGTCAGCGCGGCGCCGGTCGGGGTATGCACCGACTCTCCAGCCCGGGCCGATGTTCCGATTCTCTGGCCCGCATGGGCCGAGCGGCCATCAACAAAAAGCTGAGTCCCGCCGGCGGCGTTCTAACATCCTCTGAGCCGGCGGGACCTTGGCCTTGAAGGGTCCGGGGCGGCCTGTGGGGGGGGGGGGGGGGGGGTTCCGACCCAGGGGGGGGCCTCCGTAGTGGCCTGGCCCGCGATCGGGGCCAATCGATCGGCAGGCCGGCCTCTCTGTTGCGAGACCTCCTTTCCTCCGTGCTGGCTCCTTAGCCCTGCGCCATTTGGCATCGGGGCCTGCGCAGGGAAGAAGGCCACTGCACATGCATGGACCCCGCGGCGCCGGGTTCAAGCAGGGATTGGCACCTGGAGCAGCGTGGCCGCTCCAGCGCCGTGATACCCCACTGTGGCCTGGAGAATCGGGTCTCAGAACGGGCGCCATCGCCAGAGTAAAACACTCCCTTTTTTACGCCGGCGTTGGCACTTAGCCGCGCGATGGGAAAATCCCGCCCAGTGCAGAAGGAGGCCATTCAGCCCAGCGGGTCTGCACCAGCCCTTGGAAATAGCACCCTCCCCAAGCCCACACCTCCACCCTATCCCTGTAACAATCCTAACTTTTTTCGACACTAAGGGAAATTTAGCATGGCCAATCCACCTAACCTCCACATCTTTGGACTTGTGGGAGGAAACCGGAGCACCCGGATGATACACTATCAATTACGACGAGACGAGAGTAGAGAGTAATCGAGGCTTTATTAGGCAGAGATGTGGAGCCTCCCGCAGCTGCTCCCGAAATGGCTGCAGCTCGGAGAGCCCACAAATTTATACTCCGCCTACTGGGTGGAGCCAGCAGGCAGGGATCTACCCCCGTACCTGTACTACAGGGGTTTTACCGTAATACACCTCATGTGCGGTACATACAATACAGCAGTGGTGACTACCACATTCACCCTCTGTTAAAAAAAGAGTCCGGTGGAGGTGGTGGAAGGCTATTTACATGTAGGCGTTTGACATTTTAGGAACAGTTCATAAATTCGGACGAATGGGCGCCTTGATCCGTCATTGCGAGCGGCGCAGTCTCGGTGGCGATTCAGGCGTCAGTTCAGTCGTTGGTGACTCCGGGAGCGTGTCGACCTCATTTTCATCTCCGGGTGGGACCAAGGTGAGGACAGATCATCCTGGAGCGGGGGCTGTGGTGGGGTGCACTGTGGGGAGGGAGGGTGGCGCTGGGGCAGGGAGGGGGTGTGTGGGGACCCAGCTGGCACCAGGTCCCTGAGGGAGACTGTGTCTTGGCGGCCGTCGGGGTACGCTACGTAGGCGTACTGCGGGTTCGCGTGAAGTTGCTGTACCTCTCAACCAACGGGTCCGCCTTGTGGAGCCGCACGTGCTTGCAGAGGAGAATGGGTCCTGGAGCTGCCAGCCACGTTGGGAGCGAAACCCCGGAGGTGGACTTCCTGGGAAAGGCAAAGAGACGTTCATGGGGAGTTTCGTTAGTCGCCGTGCAAAAGAGCGACCGAATTGAGTGGAGGGCGTCGGGGAGGACCTCCTGCCAGCGGGAGGCCAGGAGATTTCTGGACCGTATGGCCAGCTGGATGGCCTTCCAGACCGTCCCATTCTCTCGCTCCACCTGCCCGTTTTCCCGGGGGTTGTAGCCGGTCGTCCTGTTCGAGGCAATGCCCTGTTGAGCAGGTACTGGCGCAGCTCATCGCTCATGAATGAGGATCCCCAGTCGCTGTGGACGTAGGCGGAGAAACTGAACAGAGCGAAAATGGTGTTGAGGGCTTTGATGACGGTCATAGACGTCATACCGGGGCATGGGACGGCGAAGGAGAATCTGGAATATTCGTCGACCACGTTAAGAAAGTACGTGGGGACCTTTGAAATCCAAGCTGAGGCGTTCAAAGGGTCGGGAGGCCTTCACCAGTTGTGCTCGATCTGGCCGGTAGAGGTGCGGTTTACACTCCGCGCAGACTTGGCAGTCTCTAGTGATAGCCCTGACTTCCTCGATGGAGTAGGGCAGATTGGGGGCCTTTATGAAGTGATAAAAACGGGTGACCCCTGGGCGAGAGATCGTCGTGCAGGGTGCGGAGTCGGTCCCCTTGTGCACTGGCATATGTACCTCGGGATAGGGCATCAGGGGACTCGTTGAGCTTACTGGGGTGATACAAAATCTCGTAATTATAGGTGGAGAGCTCAATCTTCCACTTCAAGATCTTATAATTTTTGATCTTACCCCGCTGTGTGTTGTTGAACATGAAGGCAACCAACCGTCGGTCAGTGAGGAGAGTGAATCTTCTGCCGGCCAGGTAATGCCTCCAATGCTGCACAGCTTCTACTATGGCCTGGGCCTCCTTCTCGATGGAGGAATGCCGAATTTCGGAGGCATGGAGGGTACGTGAAAAGAATGCCACGGGCCTGCCGGCCTGGTTGAGGGTGGCGGCCAGAGCGACACCTGATGCATTGCTCTCAACTTGAAAGGGGCAGGTCTCGCGACCGCATGCATCGTGGCCTTGGCAATGTCGGCCTTGATACGGTCAAAGGCCTGGTGAGCTTTGGCCATCAGTGGGAAAGGGGTGGAGTGGATGAATGGGCGGGCCTTGTCCGCATAGTTTGGGAACCACTGGGCGTAGTACGAGAAGAACTCCAGGCATCGTTTGAGGGCCTTGGCGCAGTGAGGGAATGGGAGTTCCATGAGGGGGCACATGCGATCGGGGTCGGGCCGGAGGACTCCGTTTGGAACCACATAGCCGAGGATGGCTAATCGGTTCGTGCTGAACACGCACTTCTCCTTTGTGTAGGTTAGGTTGAGGAGTTTGGCGGTGTGGAGGAATTTGGAAAGGTTAGCATCGTGGTCCTGCAGGTCATGTCCACAGGTGATGACGGTATCCAGGTACGGAAAGGTGGCCCGCAGTCCGTACCGGTCAAACATTTGGTACATCTCCCGTTGGAAGACCGAGACTCCATTAGTGATGCCAAAGGGAACCCTAAGGAAGTGATAAAGGCGACCGTCCACTTCAAACGCGGTGTAGGGGCAGTCCGCCTTGCGAATGGGGAGCTGGTGGTAGGCAGATTTCAGGTCCACTGTCGAGAAGACCCGGTACTGTGCAATCTGATTGACCATATCAGATATGGGTGGGAGGGGGTATGCGTCGAGCTGCGTGTACCGATTGATGGTCTGACTGTAGTCACTGACCATCCTGTTTTTCTCCCCAGTTTTCACAATTCCCACTTGGGCTCTCCAGGGGCTGTTGCTGGCCTTGATGATGCCTTCCCGCAGCAGCCGCTGGACCTCAGACCTGATGAAGGTGCTGTCCTGGGCACTGTACCGTCTGCTCCTGGTGGCGACGGGTTTTCAATCCGGGGTGAGGTTTGCAAATAGGGAAGGTGGGTCGACCTTAAGGGTCGTGAGGCCGCAGACAGTGAGGGGTGGTAGGGGCCCGCCAAATTTCAGGGTTAGGCTCTGGAGGTTGTACTGGAAGTCCAGGCCAAGTAGCAAGGCAGCGCAGAGGTTGGGCAGGATGTAGAGCCGGAAGCCACTGACCTCTATGCCCTGGATGGTGAGGGTGGCGGTGCAGTACCCCCGGATCTCCACGGAGTGGGATCCGGAGGCCAGGGTGACTTTTTTGGTTAATGGGGTGTGCCGTGAGGGAGCAGCGCCCTACCGTATCGGGGTGAATGAAGCTCTCACTGCTCCTGGAGTCCAGAAGACAGGATGTCTCGTGCCCGTCGACCTGTACTATCGTCAACGCGGTCGCGAGGTTGTGCGGCCGGGACTGGTCGATCGTGATGGAGGCGAGGAGCGGCTGGTCGGCGGCGGTTGCAGGCGATGTGTGGACTGATGAGGTGCCCGACGAGCAGGGGGCACACGCGGCGGGCGGCGTTAAAGATGGCAGCGCCCACGGGCCGCACATGTCCTGAGGCAGGCAAGATGACGGCGCGCACGGGCTGCACGTGTTGTGAGGTGAGCAAGATGGCGGTGCCCACGGGCCGCACATGGTCTGAGGTGAGGAAGGTGGCGGGGCGCCCACGGGCCGTACATGGTCTGAAGCGAGGAAGATGACTGGGCCCACGGGTCGCACATGGCGGGTGCAGGGACAGTAGCGGCAATTGACCGGGCCTGGCACACAGCAGCGAAATGGCATTTCTTCTCGCAGGCCTTGCAGTGCGCGCTCCACACCGGGCCAGCGCTGCCGGGGGTGTTTTGACTGTCCGCAGAAGTAGCACTTGGGTCGCCCGGAGTTGGTTGGCTGGGGACAGTTGCCTGTGGGGTCCACGATGGGGTGTTCGCTGGCGGGGTCTACAATGCCCAGGAGGGGTGTGCCGTGCGGCAGGGGCATACGCCTGTACATTGCGTGAGGCGACTGTGAGGGAGATTGCTGGTTTCTTGGTCGCTGCGAGGTCGAGGGTAGCCCCTTTTAAGAGTCGCTGGCGGATGTAAGCTGACCCTATGGCCATAACGAACGCGTCTCTAATTAGATGTTCAGAATGTTCAACGGCCGAAACGGCCTGGCAATCGCAGTCCCTTGCCAGGGCGTGCAGGGCATGCCAGAAATCTTCCACAGACTCACCGGGGAGTTGATGCCGCGTGGACAGGAGGTGCCTGGCGTAGATTTTGCTGGTCTGCTGAGCGTAGTTCTCCTTCAGTAGCGCCATGGCCTCAGCGTAGGTCGACGTGTCCCGGATGAGGGGAAAGATATTGGAGCTCAGCCGCATGTAAAGGATCTGGAGCTTCTGTGCCTCTGAGGGTGGTTTTGTCGCAGATCCGATTTATGCCTCGAAGCAAGCTAGCCAATGTGCGAAGGCCAACTTGGCGTTGTCTGCTTGAGGGTGCAGCTGCAGGGGATCAGGCTTGATGCGGAGATCCATCGTTTTAAATTCTCTGTGTAATAAATTGATGCACTATCAATTATGACGAGATGAGAGTAAAGAGTAATCGAGGCTTTATTACGCAGAGATGTGTAGCCTCCCGCTGCTGCTGCCGAAATGGCTGCAGCTTGGAGAGCCCACACGTTTATACTCCACCTACTGGGTGGAGCCAGCAGGCAGGGATCTACCCCTGTACCTGTACTACAGGGGCCTTACCGTAATACACCTCATATGTGGTACATACAATACAACAGTGGTGACTACCACACCGGAGGAAACCCACGCAGACACAGGGAGAACGTGCAGACTCTGCACAGACAGTGACCCAAGCCAGGAGTCAAACCCGGGTCCCTGGCGCTGTGAAGCAACAGTGCTAACCACTGTACTACCATGCCACCCAAAAGTTATTACATTTTCATTTTAGCTGCTTATTAACATCTTGCACAAATATAAAATGGTGCTACTGGTTGCAGGGTTCCCAGAAGGTTCGGCTGCAATATAAAATGGTGGGTGCAATGCCGTTTTTCAGAGGTTGCAGTGAATGTTTAATGGCTGACAAAGTGCCATGAGGAGTATCTTCATTGAGCCCAACGACTCAGTGCTGCCACCCATGTTCAAAGTGAGACAAATTCACAATTTATCAGATGAACTGATATTTTATGGAACTGAATGTCCCACACAGCAGACATTATTAAAAATTGTGTCACGGTTTGTCTTCAGCATAATAATGTTCTGGAGCTGTCTTTTCTCTAAAAAAATTTAAATTAAAAGGCTGCTGGATGATGGTCAGGGTCAGATAATTTGGCAATTTCTGCATAGAACCAGATGGATCTCAAGTCTCTGGAAAGTTCTTCCTTGAATGACAATGGATGGAGTTCCTCCCTTGAATGGACTTACTAAACCAAACCCATTTGTGGAGTTCATACCTCATATGGAATCATAAAATTTGCAGCGCAGAAGGAGGCCATTCAGCCCATCAAGACAGCAGTGGCGCTTGGACAGAGCGCCCTACTCAAGCCCATTCCTCCACTCTATCCCCATAACCCAGTAACCCCACTTTACCTTTTTGGACACAAATGGGCAATTTAGCATGGCCAATCCACCTAACCCGCACATCTTTGGACTATGGGAGGAAACCAGAGTACCCGGAAGAAACACACACAGATACGGGGAGAATGTACGGATTCCGCACAGACAGTGAACCAAGCCAGGAATCAAACCTGGGATCCTGGAGCTATGAAGGAACTGTGCGAACCACTGTGCTACCGTGCTATAGTTTGTGGACCGGACAGAATCTTCTGCTCTTGCCAGCAGAGGGAATATTTGGGGGTGGAGGGGAAGGTGGTGGTGGGGGGAGACAGGGCAATTAATTTGGTATCTGTCAAAAAATCAGCTTCCCAATTACGGGAAAATACCTTGGAATTTGTACTCCTGAATTTCAAGGCAGGTCAAGCTTCTTGATGAGCAATGTTGGGAATCCCATTTCATTCATTTGCAAACCATAATTGACATTAAAAGGCGAACTCAGCAGAATTATGCTCTCCTTCAAAATTAAGTTTCCCACAGTAGGTTGTTAGAATGCTCTGCTTTAAAATAGTGTATCAGTGGCATGCCTCTGGCGAGTTTCACTTCATCCATAACTTTGAGGTAAGTAGACTTTGTTTTCATCTTCCTTTTAAACAGTCACGGCTACATATTGGGTGCTTGTAGCACAAACTGTGCCAAGGCTGGGCAGGGATACTGTCCATGGGTAGTAGCATTGTCACTGAACTAGTAATCCAGAGATCCAGAGTCATGTTCTGGGGAAATTTGAACTCAATAAAAATCTGGAATTAAAGTCTAATGATGATCATAAAACCATTATCGATTGTCGTAAACACCCATCTGGTTCACTAATGTCCTTTAGGGAAGGAATCTGTCATCCTTACCTGGTCTGGCCTACATGTGACTACAGGTCCACAGCAATGTGGTTGACCCCCCAAATGCCCTCAGGGATGGGCAATAAATTTTGTCCCAGTCAGCGACACCCACCTCCCATGAATATTTTTTTTAAAATGGAGGCAGGACTAGAAAGTGGGGGGGGGGGGGGGGGGGGGTGTGAAGTTCCAAATGGCAAGGGTGAGGCAAAGACAGTATGGACGGGAGGGATGGGGGGGGAAATGACCAGAGGGAAGGGTGAAAGACTACCCGTGTTCCATTTAATTAGGAAGCCATCACCTTTGACCATATGAAGGAATGGCAGGGTGGGTAACTTCCTGCCTACAGTCATGAGGTTCACAAAGCTCCTTGCAGATAATTAATGAGCTGAACAGCTGACGATTACCTATATTTAGCCATGCAGCAGGAACCATTGTAATTTTTCCACTTGTCACTGGACTTTGGTTAGCATTTTCCAGCCCTGTCATGGTGGGACCCACCATAGAAGATTCAGTGGCCCATCAAAGTCCATTGACTTTTGACAGGCCTGGAAGATCCCAGTGCAGGGTGGGCCTGGAAAATCCCAACCTTACTCTCCAGAACAAAAGATTCCTCCCACTGTCTCTGAGTTTGAAACTTCTGAAAGTGAGCTGAAGAGAAGCCAACCAAATTACAAGTAGGTGTGAATGGTTATTGTCCATCTTTTATTGTGTAGCCATGGCTTCGAACTTCAGATCACTCTGAGGGCAGCAGAAGTACTGATTACTGATCAAGTTGTCACCTTATCAAAACTGTCTTCAGATAACCAATCTTATTCCACCATGCACAGAGCAGTCAGTCTGTGAACAACTGAAATCACAGAAATAGCATAAATGGTAGCACATCTATGCCTTAAAACTGGAGACTGAAACATCGTAAGGTCTCAAAATCTGTTCCTTTTTTAGTTTCCAGTTTAGATAGCTTACCTCTAATTTAACATATTTAACACCCACTGTCAGACATTTGTCTCACACGTGACATTGAATTTCTCGAGTAATATGTTGGTCCAATCCTTTGATTAACTAGAAGGATGATTAGTGACCTCAACATACTGATGGATCTATCCATATCTAATACTAATATAAATTTTCTTTTGCTCAATGTGAATGAAGGTTAGCAAATTCATGGGAGTGATTAGCCTATGCAATCCACATATTTAAAACATTACCACCTGTTATCCACATGCTTTTGCTATGCTCAGAATCCTTCCTACCCGTAGAAAATAGTTTTGCATAAACTAATTTATGTACTGACCTCTTTGCTGTGCTTTCCAAAATATGTTATTGGGTTGAAAGAATTATCTTTTCACCACCTCTGAAATTTATGGGTGTTATCTACCGGCTGCATCCTGCTGGAATCAGGAAGCAAGGCGGCCAGTAGAACCTAGGTGAGGCCTCTTCTGGGATTTATACGGCTCGCTACACCTCGCGAGATCCAACAGGATCTTGCAAGACGTCGCAATCCAGATGTCTTCCACAATGGGCGGGACCCAGAACCGGCTAATCTGCATATTAAAGTGTTGCAGTCAGGCGTACTTTACTATGCACTCGCCGGAGTTATGCAAGGCGCGGGTTCGAACCCGCACGCCTTGGAGACCCTGAGTGAGTGCCTGTTAGTACTAGTGTCCACAAACAGGGACCAGGCATGCCAACTCTTGGGGTGATCTTCCAGGGGATCAGTGGCCCATGGGTGACTGGGCTCTGGGCACGGTGGTATCCTGGCACCATCAATGCCATCTGGGAACCCTGGCATTGCTAGCCTGACACCCTGGCAGTCCCATCTGGGAACCGTGGGTGACACTGGGTGACACTGTAAGGCTGGCGGTGCGCAGAGGACATTTTTCCCATGCCGGGGATTGGACTCGGAGATGCTCTGCCTTTATTAGATGTGGTTTAGGGTGCTTGATGACCCCCTTACTGAGGCATTGGGGGGGGATCGCATTAGGGGGAGGTCTTGAGATTGGGGCGATGCGATCTTACATAAATGGGGTCTCAGCAATTCACTGCTGAGGCCTGAAGTAAAACAGAGTCCCATTAGATAGCAGGGTCTTTCTCACCGCAGTGAGCACTGGGAAACACCCGGCTAAATGCTCTGGATACAGGACTCTGTTTCAGTACAATTAGATCGCGCCAAAATTCTGGGGCTGGATTCCCCGCCCTGCCGCGCCACATTTCTGCCTTGATCCGCATTCTCCGTTATGCCGGCCGGTCAATGAGGTTTCCCATTGTGAGGCAGCCCCATGCCATCAGGAAACACCCGGGCGCCGGCAAAACGGAGCATTCCGCCAGCGGAGAATACCGCCCCGGATGTCTGCAAGCCTGCATCAGCTATGTTATGGACATAGGGATGCAGGGATAATTTTTCCCACTTCCTCTCACCTCTCATCTGTACACAAGAGGATGTATTTTAGGGGGAGTATTTTTAAAGTGTTGTGACCTTAAGTAATAAAGCCAAAGCGGGCTTTTGGACAGTCACGCGATCAATACTTCTATTGTCCACACAAATGATTTGACGTTAGAAACTATTGCTTATATAATGGAAGATGAATGGTTAATGTTAACATCTGCATGTGGTATTGGTTACTCTGCAGTTCTCTTAATTAAGTGTTGAACTCGTAGACACTAGGGGCAGGATCTACTGGCTGCGTTCCGCCGGAATCGGAGACAGACGTGGCAGGTAGATCCCGGGAGAGGGCTCCCCAGGATTCCCATCTTTCATTACACCTCTAGTTAGATCTCGCGAGGCATCATGATCTGGATCCCGCCCACAATGGGTAGGACCCAGTATTGCATGGTTAAGTGGCTTTAGAAAGGCACTTAGCCACGCTGCCACTGGATCGAACGGCCAACAAGCATCTATTGGCCTTGTCAAGGAGACCCCAGCCGAGTATCGATTAGTATTGGTCCCCACAGGAACCAGACACATTGGCACTTGGGGGTCTCCCAGATGATCAGAGACCCTGGGTGGTCAGCCTCTGAGCAGAGTGGCACCCTGACACTGCTGGTGCCACATGGGCACATTGGCATTGCCAGTCAGGCAGGGCACCTCTAGTCCAATACCCGGCGTGGGCAAAATGTCAGCCTGCACCTTGACACAGGCATCCTGGCACCCTTGCAGTGCCACCTGGGTATCCTGGCATTGCAACCTCGGTGCTACCCTGGCACTGCCGAGGTACCAGGCTGCCAGTGTCAAGGTGCCAGGCTGCCATTTTGCCCATGCCAAGTATTGAAGCCAGGGATGCCCTGCCCGTGTGAGGAGGGGTATAGTGGGTCCTTCCAAGGTTACTTAGGGATGGGTAATGAATTTTCGCCTGGACAGCAGGGCCCATAATACCTTCAATGAATATAAACATGCTTTAAAAGTCTCTAGGGTGTGTATTTAAATGGCCGATGAATGAAAAGTAAAGTTAGGCATAAATAATTCTAAAAAAGCAATGATTTATTTTATGGTGTGTGGTCTGATGCAATCTGTCCAACAATGCAAACTTTTATCGTATTCATTTAAGACTAATACAACACACGTCTTATGTGCCAGTGATTTCAATGAAAAAAAATTAATTCATATAAATTATGGCAGTGCCAAAATAATTTTTTGACCTTAATAATGGTCCATTGAAAAAATGTGATATTAATCTCATTGCTTATGATCAGTTTGCTTTTCGTTTAGTTGTGTACTCAGATTCTGAATACCTGTACAAAACATTTTTCCTTTGCATTCTAGTCTATAAAACACTTAATTGAACATCTGGGCTGGAATTTTCCGACCGTTCACCCTGGCAGGATTTTTCGCTCCCACCGATGGTGCACCCTCGGTGACAAGGGGTGCATTCACCTGGAAACCCCATTGACAATGGCGGGACAGAAGATCCTGCCGTCAGCGAACGGCGAGCCACTACTGCCGCAGTGAAACACATGGCGGGTTGCATGGAATTCTCCACCACCCGGGAATCGGCGGGGACGGGATTCGCGCCGCGCCTGTCGGCAGGCTCCCCGCGCGATTCTGCGGCCCATGATGGGCCGAAGTCCCGCCGCTGACAGGCCAATCCCGCCAGCGGGAATCAAAGCACGTCTGGTGCCGGCGGGATTGGCGACGCGGGCGTGCGCTGGGGGGGCAATCCGGGGCAATCTGGCCCCGGGGGGTGCCCCAACGGTGGCCTGCGATCGGGGCCCACCGATCGGCAGACGGGCCTGTGCCGTGGGGGCACTCTTTTTCTTCCGCCCCATGGCCTTCACCATGGCGGGGGCGGAAGAGACCCCCTCCCCTGCGCATGCGCCGGTATGACGTCAGCAGCCACTGACGCACTGGCGCATGCGTGGACTTCCGCCGGCCGGCAAAGGCCTTTCGGCCCCGGCTGTTGGGGTGCCAAATGCCGTTTGCGCCGGCCGGCGGAGCGTGAGCCACTCTGGCGCAGGCCTAGCCCCTAAAGGTGCGGAGAATTCCACACCTTTGGGGAGGCCCCACGCCGGAGTGGTTCACGCCACTCCGTCCCGCCGGGACACCCCGCCCCTGCCGGGTAGGGGAGAATCCCGGCCCTGTTTTCAATCTCATGAAATAGACTATCCATATAACATTATTTGCAAAACAGAATGACTGTTCTAGATATATATCTCAAAAATCTTACCTGGAGAAGTAACATTAATGTTCTTATTTTTCAACATACGGTAGGGTTAATAAAAGATCTAGAAATTAGTAAACTTACTTAGCACAATCATAATTAAACTGATCGATTTAACATTTCAGATTGAGAAAATATGGTGTGAGAACATGAGAACATCTATTGCATGTGTAAATAAATCAAAAGATTTTGATTATAATTTAATCTATTGTGTTTCACGTACTGAAAAGTATAATAATGCCCTCGGAACAAGAGAAAAGTAAGATGTAATATAATGTGTGAAGGACAATTCTAATGATCAAATCAAAAACGATTAATTGGAATTTGTTTACTGAACAGAAGTAAAAATAGTTTTAAGTCCATTTAATGACAAAAATATTCACTACTCATAGATTCTGTCATAAAAGAGGAGTTCAGCAATTTCAATTATTTTCTCATGTGATGTCCTACTTATCGCACTTTAGTCATCATACAAAGCTAGCTACAAAATTAAATATTTTAACTGAACTACCCAAAACAAGAGATAGCAAACATACATCTTAGTTATGAAAGGAGAAATTATAAGCCTATGTCTCATGACGGTGACAGATTAGGAATATAGGAAGAGGGGAAGACCAGCTCGCCTCTCAAGACAGTTCTGTCATTCAAATTGACAATGGCTGACCTGCATCTTAACTTCGCCAGCAGCTGACACTCCAGTGCAGTATAGAGGGAGTGCTGCAATCTTGGAAGTGCCGTTTTTTAATTAAGATGTTAAATCTAGATCTGCATCGGCTGGACATAAAATGTTCCAATGCACTACTAAAATAAAAAGCAGCTGAATCATCCTTGGCGTCATGGCCAATATTTATCCCTCAATCAACATCACATGAAAAGAACAGAATATCTCGTCATTATCACAGTGCTATTTGTGGGAGCTATATGTGTATAAATTGTGGGAAGTAATACTTCCTGGTTTCACCATAAATTAGGCCAGCTCTAATTTTAAGGTTATGTCCCTGTGTTCTCAACTCTACAACCAGAGGAAATAATTCCTCTCCATCTACTTTATTCTTATATACCTCAGTTATCACTTCTATACTTGAGGGAACAAAAAACTAGTCTTTTCAACCCTGTCTTTATATAATTAAGTGAGTACTACTGAGAACATCTTGATTTTTCCAATTGTTGTACATATATGATCAGGATCTACTGAAAGAATCTGTTCACATCTGCTGGACTAAAGTTTCTACCATTCAAGAAGTAATTTGTTTCTACCAGCTTCCATGGCTGCTGTTTTGTAAATCCTCCTGTTTCATCAAAGCACAATAAGATAGTAAGTTATGATGGGATAATTAATTAATTGACTCTATCCCATTGAAAATATTCTATTACTGAATAATCCAAAAGATTTATCATGGATTTATTTCAAGTCTGAAGCTTGTGGGCGGAATTCTCCGCTCCCCACGTGGCGTGGGAGAATCGTGGGAGGGCCTCCCGACATTTTTTACGCCCCCCCCCCGGCGCCCCCAGCGATTCTCTCCCCCCCCTGCTCGGAAAAATCACCGCTCGCCGTTTTTCACGGCGAACGGCGATTCTCTGAGCCCGATGGGCCGAGCGGCCGGCCCTTCATGCCCGTTTCACCACGGCAGCAACCACACTTGGTCGCTGCATTCGTGAAACGGGCGCCAGATGCCCGTTTGGGGCATCTAGGGGCCTGTTTGGACGGGAGCACCGCGACTGTGCTCAGGAGGGGCCAGGCCCGCGATCGGTGCCCACCGATAGTCGGGCCAGCGTCCAAAACGGACGCACTCTTTCCCCTCCGCCGCTCAGCAAGATCAAACCGCCACGTGTTGCCGGACGGCGGTGGAGAAAGACGGCACCGCGCATGCGCGGGTTCGTGCCGTCTGCACGCTGATGTCAACCGCGCATGCGCAGGTTGGAACCGGCAACCCGTGCATGCGCGGATGACATCAGAAAAGCGCTCCTAGCCCCCCGGGTGGGGGTGAATTAGGTGCGGGGAGCGGGCCCCGAGGCCGTCGTGAACCTCGGCCAATTTCACGACGGCCATCCCAATTTTTATCGGGAGCGGAGAATACCGCCCTGTATTCTTTCTCGTGTCCATCAAATATTCAGAGATGTTGGTTTGTAAATGAGTTCATTCTCTAAACCCAGTCAGTGAAGTGTTGATATGTAGAAAATTTAAATGCAAAGCGAACAACAAAAGTTAAATTAAAGAAAGACTTGCATTTATATAGTGCTTTCCAAGTCCACCAGGTGCTTCAAAGCAGTTTTCAGCCATAGAGTCCTAGTCCTACAGTATAGAAGAGGCCCTTCAGGTCTGTCTTGACAAAACTACACTAAAGCTACACTAGTTCCATTTTCCAGCACTTGGTCTATAGCGTTGAATGTTTGACATTTCAAGTAATCATTCAGGTAATTTATTTATTTTTAATTTAGAGTACCAGTGGTGAATGTATTCACCATAATGCATGCATGATATCGTAAACTGTGACCTATGACCTGGAAGTGGTGATATGAACTGCTTCTAGGTACTGGCTCCCCCCACACCGGGGCCATATATAGGCCAGCCGCCTGTGGGCGGCATTCATCTGTACTACTGATTCTGGCTAGGCAAGTTCATGACTAATAAAGCCTATTGTACACTCGCTCTCTCTGCCTCAATGTGAATTGAAGGTATATCAGTACCCAATTCATTTTTCCAATTAAGGGGCAATTTAGTGTGGCCAATCCACCTACCCTGCACATCTTTGTGTTTGTGGGGGGGGGGGGGAAACCCATGCAAACATGGGGAGAATGTGCAAATTCCACATGGACAGTTACCCAGAGCCGGGATCGAACCTGGGACCTTGACGCCGTGCGGCTGCAGTGCTACCCACTGTGCCACCTCATCCAGGTAATCTTTAAAGGTTGTGAAGTTTCCTGCTTCTACTACCCTCCCAGGTAATGCATACCAGACTGGCACCCCACCCTCTGGGTGAAAAATGTTTCCTCAAATCCCCTGTAAATCTCCTGCCCCTCACCTCAAAATTATACCCCCTCGTTATTGACCCTTAAGCTAAGGGGAACAGCTGCCTCATTCCCACTCTGTCCATACCCCTCATAACCTTAACACACTCAATAATGTTCCTCCCTCAGCCTTCGCTGCTCAAAAGAAAACAACCCAAGACTATCCAGCCTCTCTTCATGGCACAAATGCTTCATCCCAAGCAACACCCGGTGAAACTCCTCTGAACCTCCTCTAGTGCAATCATATCCTTCTTTTTGTGAAGCGACCAGAACTGCACATAGTACTTCAACTGTGGCCTTACCAAAGTTCTGTACAACTCCAACATAAGTTCACTGCTCTATGACCTTTGCCAAAAATGATTAAGTTAAGTGTCCCGTATGCCTTCTTACTATCCTATTCACTTGCTCTGCCACCTTCAGAGATCTGTGTACAAGGTCCCTCTTTCCTCTGAGCTTCCTTGTGTCCTGCCATTCATTGAATATTCTATTGTATTTTACTCCTTCCAAAGTGCATCACCTCACACTTTTCAGAGTTATATTCTATCTGCCACTGATCTGTTCAACTGGCCAACCCATCTCTATCTTCCTGCAAGCTAAGATCTTCTTCCTCACTATTAACCATAGTAAGCTGAAAACTTACTTATCATTCCGTCCACATTGTCACCTATATCATTTATATATATTACGAGCAACATGGGACTCAGCACTGATCCCTGTGGTGCACCACTGGACTCCAGTCTCCAGCCACACAAACAGCCTTCTCCCCCCACCCTCTGTCGCTGACCATGAAGCCACATTTTGATCCAATTTGCCAAGTTACCCTGGATCCCATGTGTTTTTACCTTCTTAATCAATCTCCCGCGTGGGACCTTTTTAATGATTTTGCTGAAATCCATATAAACTACATCAACTGCACTACCCTCGTCTATACAACTGATCACTTCATCGAATAATTCAATCAAATTTGTTAGGCATAACCTCCCTCTCACAAAACCATGCTGACTAGCCTTGATCAAACCTTGTCTCTCCAAGCGGAGATTAATTCTCTCCTTCAAAATTTTCTCCAATAGCTTCCCCCCCACTGATGTGAGACTCACTGGTCTGTAATTCCCTAGTTTATCTCTACCACTCTTCTTGAAAAGCGGAACCACATTAGTTATCCTCCAATCCTCTGGCATCTCCCCTGTGGCCAGAGAGGAATTATAAATTTGAGTCAGAGGCTCTGAATTTCCTCCCTTACCTTCTACAGCAGCCTGGGATATATCTCACCTGGACCTGGGTATTTGTCAACTTTTAAGCCCACCATAACCTTCAATACCTCCTCACTCCCTATGTCAAATTGTTTAAGAACCTCACAGTCCCTCTCCCCAAATTCTGTGCCTACATCCTCCATCTCCCAAGTGAAGGCAGATGTGAAGTGCTCATTTAAAACCCTACCAATGTTTTCCAGATCCACGTGCAGATTGTCCCCCAGTCCCTAATAGGCCCTACGCTTTCCCTGGTTATCCTCTTCCCCTCAATATGCTTATGGAACATCTTGTCATTCTCCCTAATCTTACCCATCAGTGCTTTTTCATGCCCCTTCTTTGTTGTCCCAGACATTCTTAAGTTCCCTCCTGCACTTTCTGTACTCCACTACACTGATTTGCTCCCTTTGTACCTGCCTCTCTTTTCTTTCTTATCCAGTCCTGAATATTCCCAGACATCCAAGGTTTCCTGCGCTTATTGCTCTTACATTTCTCCCTAAAGGGAACATGTTGAGACTGCTTTCTCCCCATTTCCTTTTTGAACACTACCCACTGTTCTGCTGCAGATTTCTCACAAGAAGCTGTTGCAGGCCTACGATCCTGCCTTATTTTAATAAATCTGCCTTCCCCCATCCAAACCTGTTTTTTGCGGACCATCGTTTTCTGTTTTCATAACAAACTTTAATCGTACTATATTGTGGTCGCTATGATGCCCCACTGTCACCTCAAACACCTGTCCGGCTTTGTTTCCCAGAATTAGATCCAGCACTGTTCCGTCACTTGTTGGACTTTCTGTATGTTGTAATAAATAGCTCTCCTGAATACATTTGAAGAAATATCCCCCTCTAAACACTTTGCTATATGACGATCCCAATTAATGTTGGGGAAGTTGAAATCCCTAATATAATTAGCCGGTTATTATTATTTTTACACACTTCAGTGAATTGTCTACATATCCTCTATTGCCCACTGACTGTTTGGGAGACTATAATACACTCGCAAAAATGTGACTGCCCCCTTGTTATTCCTAAACTCTATCCACAAAGCCTCATTTGAAGACCCTTCCAAGATATTGTCGCACCTTACGACAGTAACTGACTCCTTAATTAATAATGCGACACAATCTCCTATTTTTCACTCTTCCCTGTCTTGCCTGAAGATTCTGGAATGTTGAGTTGCTTGTCCTGCCCCTCCCTCAACTACATCTCTGCGATGGCAACAGTATCACAATTCCATGTGTCAATACACGCTCTTTACTCATCAGTCTTACCTCTCATGCTCCTCGCATTAGAGGCTACCCAGCCTCGCCTTATTCCCTTGGAACTCAACATGGCTGAATTCCCTCTGTTTTGGTTATTTTACTATAATATGCTCTGTTCCTATTGTACTAACACTCTGGCCGGGATTCTCCGACCCGGCGCCGGGTTTTGAGAATTTCCAGGGGGAGGCGCAAATCCCGCCCCGACGCCGACTGCCCTATTCTCCGGCGCGTTTCTCGGGGGCCGGCGGGATTCCCGCCACGCCAGTCGGGGGCCGTTGACAGCGGCCCCCCCGGCGATTCTCCGGGCCCCGTTGGACCGAGTGGCCGTAATGTTTTGGCCAGTCCCGCTGGCGTGAATTACTTACCTCACGCACGGCGGGACCTGGCTGCTAAGTGTGCGGGGGCGGTCCTGGGGGGGGGGGGGGGGGGGGGGGCACGGTGGGATCCGACCCGGGGGGGGGCTACGGAGGCCCGGCACGCGATCAGGGCCTACCGATCTGCGGGCGGGCTGGTTCCGTGGGGGGCCTTCTTTCCTCCACGCCGGGCCCCTATAGGGCTCCATCATAATGCCCGGGGGACGGAGTGGAGAAGGGAACCCCCGCGCATGCGCGGAAATTTGCCGGCTGTTCTGCGCACGCACTCCCACTCATGCGCAAACTCGCGCCGGCCCTTCGGCGCCGGCTGGAGCAGCGGGGACAACTCCTCACTTTGGGGGGGGGGGTGTTGACGGCGGAGTGGTTGGCGCCGGTTTTCCGGCCGGCGTGGGGACATAGCCCCATTTTCAGAGAATCCCGCCCTCTGTGTCGCCTCCTCCTGCCGAACTAGTTTAAACTCCTCCCGACAGCACTAGCAAACCCACCCACAAGCATGTACCTCTGAAATATAGTCACTATTGTAATATAATGGAATGTGCATACAGAAAACCCCCTCAAGCAGCAAGGTGACACTGACCAGATATTCTGTTATTTTGTGATGTCATTGAGGGAAAAATACAGGCCAATTCACTGGGGATAACTGCCCTTCTCTCCTTTGACATAGCCTCATGACATCTTTAATATCCATCCAAGTAGGCAGATGGGGCCTTTATTTTAAGTCTCATCAGAAAGATGGCATCTTCAACAGTGCAGCGAATCTTCAGTATTGCAGTGTAATGTCAGCCTTGACTTTTGTGCTTAACCTCTGGAGTAGGCTTTCAACCTTGTGACAGAGAGGTAGGAGTGCTATCAAAGTTGACATTCAAATGGATGTATTAGATCATAGGATCATAGAATTTACAGTGCAGAAGGACACTATTTGGCCCATTGAGTCTGCATCCGCCCACCCTATCCTCATAACCCAGTAACCCAACCTAACCTTTTTTCCAAACCCTAAGGGGCAATTTAGCATGGCCAATCCACCTAATCTGCACATCTTTGGACTGTGGGAGGAAACCAGAGCACCCAGAGAAAACACGGGGCAAGAGTGCAAACTCCACATAGATAGTCACCAAGGCTGGAATTGAACCTGGGACTCTGGAGCTGTGAGGCAGCAATGCTAACCATTGTGCCATCGTGCCGCCCCTTGTGAATAAATATTTTGCAAATCCCAGTTAAATTAAAAGATATTCACGGAAAAAATATTAATTATCTACTTCATTACCATTTGTGCCAAATTATCAGTAGTTTCAGCACTTTAAATGTACAACACTATCACACGAAGGAAAAACTTGCATTTTTACATCAGCTTTAAATGGTATTCTTCAGCCAGAAACTGAAATGGTTCAATGTCCATGGTTAATTGCAATAATCCGGATAGTAGAAGTGTCCTCATCATAAAGTAACAGGGCAAACCTGACCCAATTTAATGGCAACCAAATCAATACTAAAAACTCGATACAGCAACAGGTGGTAAAAAATTAACCCTTTACCTCAGGCACTTGGGTTTAAATTTAGCTCAGAATGTGGAATAAATACTGCTCTCTCTGATGGCTATTAATTTGGAAGGATTTTGGCAGTGCCTATCAAATTCATAGTGACTGTGATTATGCAATAGCAAACTGCCAGTAATTTGGAATTAATTACATTACAACTGTGACTAAACTTCAAGAGTACTTGATCTTTATAAATAACCTCGACTTGGGTGTAGGGCACGGTTTCAAAATTTGCAGATGGCACAAAACATGAAAGAGAAGTGAACTGTCAGTAGGATAGTGATAAACTTCAAAAACAGATTGGTGGAATGGGCAGATACATGACAGGCAGAGGCGGATTTACAATCAACACACTGTGCCGAGGCACAGGACTCTTCCCCACAGTTACTAGATTTCTCAACGACTCCCTCAGACTGACCTGTTCCCTGTAAGAACACTATTCACGATGCCCTATGCTGCTCTCGCTCATGTATTTGCGTTGTTTGGCCCCTTGTTTCGCACTGTAACCAATCACTGTTTGTCGATGTACCATTTGTCAATGTACTCTGTCAAGTGTGAAACCTTGACGAGATGCGAGGGAGCGGCTGCTGGGGTTTGCAATTCAGGCCCACGAGGAGCCGAGCAGATGAGACAGTTTGTACCAGGCGCCGGCACCAACGGACCCAGGCCAGCAATAGCAAGGAGCGACCGACTGCCGAATTAAGCCATGAGGTCAGGCTTTGAGCAGGCGAAGCAAGGTTTGCACTGGCTGTCAGCATTTGCAGACCCAGGCCAATGACAGCAATAGGTGCGCAATGCACAATACCCCGAATCAAGCTATGAGGAGCCATCAAGCAGGGGAAGGGACCAAGGCCAGTAACAGGCGCACAACGGTGCCTTGAGGTGAGGGAGAGGCCTGCTGGCCACGGTCATGAGGCAGACTGCCTTGAAAACCCCAGGCAAGCGAGATGAGTGAGAATGGTATAGTGTAAGGGGTTGGGGAGATTGTGAGGGAATGGTGGATGGGGGAAGAGTATGAGAGTGCAGGAGGAGGTTGTATGAAGGGATTGATTTGCAGACATGCAGGGAAGGAGAGTATGTGAGGGCCGGGTTGCATTTTGTAGAGTGGGAGAGTTTGTGATTGGGTTTGGGGTCCATGGAGAGGTGATTTTGTGAATTGATGAGGTGAATAAGTGGGCAGGAGGAGAGTAGAGTGGGTCTTGTTTGAAATCCATGATCAGAATCATAGCCTCATAGTTAAAAGATTAATCCAATTTTTACAGAGCTTGAACCTTTTAAAAATGTGGGATTAACTGTGACAAAAAAGCCTGCTCTTTCAGATACTCTATTAGCTGTCTAAAATCAAGGTCAGCTTTTTTACCAATATGAAGCGACACTATCAATCTGGCAGTCAAAAATACAGAAAATTGAAGGCAAGGCAAAAAGACAGGTTGTTATTTTACTTTAAAAAGTTTGAAATATTGAATTGTGCACAAACCTATCCTCATCCAAAAGAATGGGTGAATTATCTGATGACTTTAGACTTGCCGATTTCCAGAGATACTATAGCACCTGAAAAAGTTGAACAAGTAGTGGACTCTGAAATGGCACTGGAACTACAAGATATTGCTGATCTTGCTGATTCTTCTGTTAATTCAGTGAAGAAATCCCAAAGACATTTCCTTATAGCCAAAATATGTTCCGCTGGGCATGACAGCATACTTTATACTGAATAAACCAGAAAACATAGGTAATATGAACAAAGAACAAAGAAAAGTACAGCACAGGAAAAGGCCCTTCGGCTCTCCAAGCCCGTGCCGACCATGCTGCCCGACTAAACTACAATCTTCTACACTTCCTGGGTCCATATCCCTCTATTCCCATCCTATTCATGTATTTGTCAAGATGCCCCTTAAGTATCACTATCATCCCTGCTTCCACCACCTCTCCGGCAGGAAGTTCCAGGCACCCACTACCCTCTGTGTAAAACACTTGCCTCGTACATCTCCTCTATACCTTGCCCCTCGCACCTTAAACCTATGCCCCCTAGTAATTGACCCCTCTACCATGGGAAAAAGTCTCTGAATATCCAAAATTTTGAAAATTTGATAAAAGAAAATTTGAGGTTAGAAGTCCTCATAGGTCCCATTTTCTGAGGATGAAGAGAAATGGGATGACGGAAATTAGAAATTCGTTGATTTTTTTCAGAAACGTATAAGGCAGTCTATTGTTATGTGTGCAAATTATTCCCTGACCCTAATAAAGGGAAACATGCATTCAATAATGGGTTCTCTAACTTGGGAAATGTGGAAGAGATATTGCTGTTCATGAAACTTCCAAAGCTATGTGTGCTTTCGTTCAAAGATGTAAAGTATCTGGAAGAAATGATTCTGCGTTTCTGGCTCAGTTTAAAAAGGAGTGTTCTTATTGGAGGAAAGTGCTGAGACATGTTGTTGCCACAGTCAAATTACTGTTGTTTTGGGGACGATCTCTAAGAGCACATGATGAGTTATCATTGTCAAATGGAAGAGGTAATTGTTAGCCTCAGTTAAAAGAGGTACTAACATTAACAAAAATGATAGGTCCCAGGGGTAACATGGTGGCGCAGTGGGTTAGTCCTGCAGCCTCACGGTGCCGAGGTTCGATGTCGGCTCTGGGTCACTGTCCGTGTGGAGTTTGCACATTCTCCCCGTGTTTGAGTTGGTTTCACCCCCACATCCCAAAGATGTGCAGCCTAGGTGGGTTGGCCACACTAAATTGCCCCTTAATTGGAATAAAATGAATTGGGCACTCTAAATTCATTTTAAAAAATGATAGGCCCCTCTGATGATGTGAAGAGTACAAGAGGCAGCAAGTTATATGGAGACAATGAAACCACTTAGAAAGGGAATGAGAAGATCATTGTTGAGACTGCCACTTTTACTTGTGACTCAATAATGATGCAGTTACAGAGGAGAAGTGAATCTCTGGAACGTATTGTTGATTTATTTTGTTTCCTTTTTTACAGAAGTTTGGAGGAAAATGCTAAAAGCCACTGCAGTAAACAAATTCCACTGGGAGGACATAGACACAAATCTTTTTGAAGATCAAGTGAAACAATTCATTTATTTCATCAATAACGATAAGCGCTGTTCTTCGAGATCACATGCTTATTTGTACAGACTTGTATGTGATTGTTTCCAGGCAACCTTTCCAAATGTGGAAACTATTCTGAAAATACTTTTATAATACCTGTCGCAAATGCTTTGTGGTGAACATTCTTTTTCTATATTGAAAAGAGTTCAAAATTATTTGCGAAGTACAATGAGTCAGGAACATTTTGATAAGTTCAGCAATATTGACGATTGAAAGTGTGCCTTTACAAGATTTTACCTACAATGATGTCATTGATGATTATAGGTAAAAGAAAGTGTAGAAATAAAGCTATCCAACAAGAGATGAAACAAGAAAATCTTAAAAATCTGGGGTGGGATTGTCCGTCCCGCCAGCCCTATTTTCCATTGTGGCGCATCCTCGCCGGCAGTGGGATTCTCCGTTCCCACAGCCAACCAATAGGATTTCTCATTGTGGCAACCCCCACACCGTCGGGATTCACACAGGAGTGGGTGCGCTGCCGCCGAAGCGGAGGATCCCGCCGATGGAGAATCCCTCCACTGCTCTTCTTTCATATTCTTTTGTTTAAATTATGTTTTTCAAACTGGACCATTGCTGGCCTGATATAGCAGCTACAGCTGGTTGCATGCTGGCAGTTCTAACCACCATCGCTTTCAATACTGGCCTTCAGAAATACTCGAGGGCAAAGTATGGAATCCTGCCAGTCGAAGCCTGGATTTCAATTCAGCAATTATTCATCCAGGCGTGTTTTTACAAGTAAAAAAGCAGTGAACAATTTGTGTATTTTTGGAGGTTCCACCTTTGCGTTCTGAGGGGAGAAGGTGGGGTTGGAAGGGGCATGAGGGTGGGGGTAGGGGGACCCTGAAATTAAGGTGAGTGTGGGGCTCCTTGCACTGTAAATCTGTCTCTGATGGTAGGTGCAATTTAATGCCGAGAAACACAAAATGATACATTTTAGTAGGAAGAAAGAGCAGCCGCAACATAAACTAAGTTGTTCAATTCTAAACATGGTGCAGGATCAGATGTCTAAGAGTTTATGTGCAAAATTTCTTGAAAGTTGCAGGGCCTTGAAAGTGGTTAAAAAGTCATACAGAATCCTGTGCTTTATAAAGAGAACTGTCCTGTAAACCAACAAAACTATTTCATTGAACACTACTAACTGGATTCAACACTTATCCCTAAGAAACAAACAGTTGATTGACTACACATAAACTATATTCACTATACTCATCTACATCTAACTCACGAACATAATAAACTACTCTCTTGCTCTCTCACTACCTTCAGTCGTTCTAATTAGCACCTGCTCCTACCACCGACTCCAACCTTCTGTCCCACAAGGCTCTGCATCATCCCTTGTATACATCTGAGACTAGCTCCCTCCAGTGGTTCCCTGTGTAAATTGTATTAACCCTTACTTTACTGGCATGCATACTAATAGCACAAGAATCATAAGAGTACAAAAGCAATGAGATTATGGTGAACATTTATAAAACACTGGTTTGGTCTCAATTGGAGTATTTCGTCCAGTTTTGGGCAGCCCGCTTTAAGAAGGCTGTGAAGGATTTTAGAGAGGATACAGAAAAGATTTATGAGAATGGTTCCAAAGTTCAGGCAGTTCAGTTGCATGGATAGATTAGAGAAGATGGGTTTTGTCTCCTTAGGGAAGAGAAGTTTGAGAGGAAATTATACAGAGGTGTAGACAAAGTATATAGAGAAAACCGTTCCCAGTGGCAAAGGGTTGAGGGCCAGAGGAGCCTGATTAGCAACAGAACATCGGGAAATCATTTTACACAATTGGTTACAATTGATATGATCTGGAATGGACTGGTAAGTGCAGTGAAGGCAGATTCAATCATGGTTTTCACAAGAGATTGGTTAAAGGGAATGAAGTTACTGAGCTTGTCGCACCAGGAACGACTGCGCTGTTGAACGGCACTCTGGTATTCTTTCAGCCCTTGGAGGGGAGTGCCCTACCGAGGCCTCATTCAACCACATATCCTGCACTAAGGAGCTCTGACAAGCGAGCTCCTCAATGCAGAAAGAGACCCCCTGACATGACTCCTGGACTCCCCCCCCACACCCCATCACATACTGGCAGGGCACCCCTGGGCCCAATCCCCAGTGTGTTCAAAATGCCAGCTTGGCACCTTGGCACTCCCAACCTGGAACCCTGGCTGTGTGTCTGCCAGCCTGGCAGTACCACCTGGGCACCTGGAAGTGCCAGGATGGCCAGTGGCACCAGCAGTGCCAGGGTGCCAGCCTGGCCAGAGGCCTCAGATCGCCTGAGAGACCACTCCAAGTATTAAATGGCCCCTCGCTGGGACCTCCTCGGCGAGGCCGAAAGATGCCGGGTAGCCTTTGATTTGGCATTTGGAAGGCTAAACTCTGGATTCTAAACTCACTTAACCATGCGAGACAGGGTCCTACCCATTGTGGGCGGAGTCCAGATCGTGACATCGCTTGAGATCTTGTTAAAGTCTGCGAGGCGTAACGGCCATTAGGAATCCCGGGGAATCCTCTCCCGGGATCTACCGGCTGTGTCTTATCCTGATTCTGGCACAAAGTAATTTATTTGTGCCTTCGGAGGCTTTCCCCAGTCGAGCCCACACTTCGAAGTTTTGTCAGCAGAAAGGAGCTGAGCTCGGCGGCCAGACCAGCTCCTCGGAGATCGGGGTGCCATTTTGAAAGGGTGCCTCGATCTCTAAGTGAGCGAGCAGGAGGGTTCCCCCATACCCTCACACATGGACAATGCTGCACCCTCGCAGACAAGGGCATTACGCACCCCCCCCCCCCCCCCCCCCCCCCGGCAGCACACCATGCTATAGGGTTGTTGAGATCCCTTTCAGGCCCCGGTGAATGATCCCCCCCCACCTCCTACCAGGGCGGCCGCAGACTGAGTCCGCAGCTGCCGAGCCGAGTGCCCGTCAGGTGGAACCAATAGAGACCCACTTGGCGGGAACTCGGCCAGCTGCACTGGGAGAATCGCTGCGGGGGCCTTTTTCAATGGCCCTCGACCGGCGTCGCGTCGACTGCGCCGCCCGATTGGCGACAATTCACCGGGGACCGGAGAATTGCGGGGAGCGCCGTCTGACGCCCATTCTCCGCCCCTGCGCCAAGCGTGGTTTCGGCGCAGAGGCTCGGAGAATCCCACCCAGGATGTTTCCTCTTGTGGGAGAATTTAGACCCATCATTTAAGAGCTGCCTATTAGTCCAACTTTCCTGGCCTTTTCCCATTGGTTATAGAAAAAAATTCAATTGCATCTAATTACTATTTGGAAGTTATTATTCAAGCTAATGCACTCCTGGCCAGCCTCCCACATACTGTTCTTCATAAAACATAAGATCATCAAAACACTGTTTCCTGCTTCCTGCATTGCACCATGTGCTGTTCACCCATCACCCCTGTGCTTGTTAATTGACATAAGCTTCCGGCTAAACAAAACCTAAAATTTAAAATTCTCATCCTTGTTTTCAAATCCCTTCATGGCCTCACCCTTCCCTTTCTCTGTAATCTATTCTAGCCCTAACACATTTTGTGATATCTACACTCCTCTAATTCTGGTTTTCTAAACATCCTGTATTTTGTTATCTGTGGTTTCTATAGTGGCCATGCCTTCATTTGCCTTGGCATTAAGCTCTGACATTTATCCCTACATCTATGTCTCTATCTTGCCTTTCTTCTTTCAGACACAAAACCCATCTCTTTGACCAAGCCTTTGATCATCGGTCTTAATATCTCCTTATGTGGCCCAGTGTTATGTTTTGTTTTCTAACTGCTCTGTGATGCACCTTGGGATAGTTTATAATGTTTCAGGTGCTGTATATATTCAAATTGTTGCTGTTAGATAGTTAGTCACACACAGGGTGGTGAGACTGTGCTGCTGTTGAAAAGTTCAAAATGTTCAAAATTAGGTCCCCCCCCCCAGCCTTCTCCTCATTAAGGCTGTTATGATTGGTTCCTTTCTAATTTTTAACCAGTCAGGCAGTTTATTTAGTAGTTGTCTGTTTAATTAAGAAACATGAAATTTGGCCAGCACTGAATCAGTTTTGGTATATATGGCCTAGTTTTCAAGGTAAAATGGAGCGATGCTTGCCGCAGATAATAGTCCTTTTTACATGTTCGAGAAGTCTGGGGCGGGATTCTCCGACCTCCGCCAGGCCGGGGAAATCCCACCCCCACCGGCTACCGAATTCTCCGGTGCCGGGGTTTTGACGGTGGTGGGAATCGTGGCGCGCTGGTCGGCAGCTGCTGGCAGCGGCCCCCCGGCTATTCTCTGGCCCACGATGGGCCAAGCAGTCGCCTGTTTTAGGCCGGTCCCACCGGCGTAAATTAGACCAGGTCCTTACCGGCGGGACCTAGCTCTGCCGGCGGCCTCCGGCGGCGCGGGGGCATCTGGCCCCGGGGGGGTGTGCCCCCACGGTGGCCTGGCCCGCGATCGGGACCCACCGATCCGCGGGTAGGCCTGTGCCGTGCGGGCACTCTTTCCCTCTGCACCGGCTGCTGTGGACCTCCGCCATGGCCGGTACGGAGACGAACCCCTCTGCGCATGCGCTGGGATGACACCAGCACACGCTGGTGGTCCCACACTTGCGCCAACTCGCGCCGGCCGGCAGAGGCCCTTCGGCGGGGTTGACGCGGTGCCAAGCTCTTTGATGCCGGCTGGCGGGGCGCCAACCCTGCTGGCACGGGCCTAGCCCCTGAATAGGTGTGGAGGATTCCGCACCTTCCAGGCGGCCCGACGCTGGAGTGGTTCAGGCCACTCCTCGGTGCCGGGATCGCCCGCCCCACCGGGTAGGGGAGAATCCCACCCCTGCTTTTTAATAAGGTCCTCAAAATGGTCTTGTGGATCTGTCCAGTAATGTGCAGAACTGCAGGCCTAATTAACATTCTTGGATATTTTAATATCACTGTATCAATCTGTCAATTTCTGATGGACTCAGTTTCCAATCACCATGATCTTCTGGGCAGATGGACAGCAAATTTTTGGTTCACTGAAGATCAACTGGTTTGCTTCTGACATTAAAATCACTTAAATCTTGATAGACCCACTGTGGTTTTAAGCAGTATTCATTAAATTGGAAGGATCTTTTACCTTAAAATAATATTATCCAAGTGTCTGATCTTGGGATATTCAAATTTAAGTACCGTAGAGTGGAAAGATTGAAATTCCAGTCAGCACTGCTGCGCGCTTTAATGACTGAAGGTCAATCTGTCCAAACAGAAAATACTGCAGAATTTTATGTTTGATAATGGGATGATAGATTTGATCAAATTAGATCTGACTTAGCTCTGTTCTTAATTATAAATGGAACCATATCCATACCTTTCTTACAAGCTAAGAGAATCAGAAGCATGATCAGGCTGAGATTATTGGACGGAAAACCTGCTTCATCTGGACAATATAGGGAATAAAATTATGTGATAGGAATCTGGACATTGTGACATCTGGCTGTCAGCATTATGGGGAAGAGTTTTAATGTAAAAAGCAACATATGCAAAGATCTCCAGTGCACCACTCATTTACTCAAAATACCTATTTTCATAGTGAACTCAAAACAAATTATTTCAATTCAGTGGCTGCCCAGAAGTGTAGTGACAGCTTTATTCAGCTAATTCTTGACTGTGACACTGATTAATAAAATAACCAATGAAAATATAACCTCACAGATTTGGCACCTTATCAACATAGGGCCCAGCAAAAGATAGCAACCCAGTAATTGAAATTCTTGTGACATTTGGAAAAGATTGGAGATATTTGGCTTTAGATGCAAAGAGTGGGAGCATTTTTTATTTCCCTGAATAACCTTTTCTCCCTGATGTGACCATCAATTCAGTCGAGACACGATTGGAAGTAAACTGTGGTTTTAATAGACTTAAAACTGAGCCTGCCTGCGACCAGAAGAACTGAGGGCAGGCTCACACGGCTGCAGCACTTTGTACTTCCGGTAGTGGGAGGGGCCATGGGCGGAGCCATGGGTGGAGCCAAGGGTGGAGCCCTGTACAAGCTCCTCATCTCCCCCTGTGGGCAGAGCCGTGCAACAGCTCACAGACAGAGCCCACAAGGACACAATACTATACAGTATGAATTATATGAAGTACATTCACCACACTCCCCCATCAAACATTGCCGATAATTGGGAAATGTTCCTTTCATTGGTGGCCTTGGTTGTAATTTGGAAATAAATCATTACTGATTTGCTAGCATGAGTGTAATCAACTTCTTTACAAAACTTCTGTACAGCTTTAATAAACTGAGAATGCTCCATAATTCCCAAATTAGAAATTGGTCTTTTCCCATTTTTGAAGCGTGCATTTTTAATTTGCAACTGGCTGAACATGTCAGATCACACATCTAATGCCGCTTCATCATTAAATTGATTATTGCATTAACTCCTCAAGGGCCTGCACTTCTAGATGCCTGAATGTTCAGGAGAACCAGCCTGCTCTTCTTAAAGGCAGCCCACCTCTCTTAAAGGGAAATTACGCTGAATTCCAGGAGGCTGTAGCTAAAACCTATTGCTGTAACTCTAAGCAAGAAAAATGTAACACCAGGGCTGAGAGAGGATCCCCAATATCTTGGATATGATGCTGAAGGCCTTGATGGAGAAGGCGGACAGAAGGCGAGAGATCATTAAAGGGCCGAATATTTTCCTCTTAGAAGATTCTCAGGTATCTAGACCAGCTGTAAATCCTAACTCTAAAGGTCCAACCCATCAATACAATCTTCCCTTAGCGGACAATTAACAGAGCACAGGGAAATTAATATGGTCTTGCCCTGAGGATCTGGCAGTATTGCTACAAGAAGTCCAATGACCTTGTTTGGGTGTTAACATCGGTGAATTCATCTTCATTTACCATCTCCTACCCAACAGAACGCTGTGCTGTCAAGTTGCTTAATGTGTCACACCCTCAGCAGCACTTCCTGATACTCAGTTTCCATGCCTGATATCCAGATACTCTACCTGCCCCTCACATACCTACCAATGCTGCCAGGCTTACATCCACCTCTCACTGGATCCAAATACCTACAGCTGTTCAGCTGCGGGAGGCATATCATCCACACTTGACCTGCACAATCACTGAAGTTCTGCTCTCCCTCTTGAATGACAAGCTTGGTCACTCACAATACAAAGGGTCAGAACAAATCTAGTTGGGACAAGGACGCCCGCATCTCCTGAACACTATGGAGGTGAAGGATTTCTGCACCATGGGACCGGCTGTGACAAAGCCCATTATATCACTACGAATGGTGCGTGCCTGCGATATGCCTTTTTTCAACTCTCAGCTCACCCTTACCCTGCTATGTGGCACAATAAGCAAAATTCTGCTGGTGTGACCATGGACCACTTGCTTTCCACCTTTGTTGTCTCCACCCCCCACCCTCACCAAATCTTTCCCTTTCAGACTTTCTGCTTTCAGACACCAAAAACTGTCACCTACCCATGAGGAAGAGCATTGGTGAAGCCCTGTCAATTAATCTGACACTCATAGCTGCCAGCTCAGATAATGGCACACTTATGCATACTTTGGATTCGGGATCAGCACACGGTGAGTCATTGGGCATAGTATAGAAGGAGGCCATTCTCCCTGCTATGTTTGTGCCAGCTGAATGAACAATTCACTTAATGCCACTGCATGCCTTCTCCCCATAACCCAGCACATTCTTCCTTTTCAGATAGTAATCCAATTCCCTCTTGAATTCCTCAACTGACTTTGCCTCCAATGCACCCTCAGGCAATGTACTCAAGATCCTAATCACTTGCTGTGTGAAAAATGTTTTCCTCATGGAGCCATTGCCTCTTTTGCCAATAAACATAAATGTATACCCTCTGGGCGGGATTCTCTAATAATGGGGCTATGTCCCCACTCCAGCGTCAAAACACGACAAATCACTCTGGACTTTCCTGAAGAAAATCACCTTCTTTACAAAACTTCTGTACAGCTTTAATAAACTAAGAATGCTCCATAATTCCCACCTTGTTTGGGTGTTAACGTCGGTGAATTAATCTTCATTTACCATCTCCTACCCAACAGAACACTGAGCTGTCAAGTTGCTCAAGAAGCTGCCCCGAAAATATAGGCCCCCCAGAGATCGCGCACGCCCGCGGATTGGTGGCCCCAATCGCTAGCCTGGCCGTCCATTAAGCCCTCCCGCTGAAGGATTCAACCCCCCCCCCCAAACCAGGGCGGTCACGGGCTGCCTCCGCAGCCGCCACTGGCCATTCCCTACAGGCAAAACGTGGTTACAACCACGCTGTCAGGAACTCGGGCAGTTTTTGTCAGAGAATCGGCGCAGGGGACTCTGTCAATGGCCCCCTACCCGCTCCGCGTACACCGCATGCCCATGATTCATGCCGATTCTTCGGGGACCAGATTTTGGTGTCAACGGCCATTCTCCACCCCCCGCCGATCGCGTTTTTGGCACAGAGGCTCAGAGAATCCCGCCCTCTGTTTCTCTATCCTTCCACCAATGGAGCAGTTTTTGCTATCATTTTTGCACTTTCTAATACTGTCATATTCTTCCTAGATTGCGGTGCCCAGAACTGGACACAATACTCCAGTTGAGGCCAAACCAGTGTTTTAAACAAAATTAAAGTAACTTCCTTGCTCATGGAGTGATTTTACAAAGTCACTTGGACGGGGGTGGGGGGGGGGGGGGGGGGGGGGGGGGGGGGTGGGAAAGGGTTGTCAGTGGCGGATGGTATGGTGGGGTAGTAGGGCTGGGGGTTGCTGGGGAGGGGGTGTGTTGAGCTGAAGGACAGAGCCTCGTCTCACAAGAATCTGGAGACGTCAAAGGCCTCCCTGGTCCTCCATGCATGTCGGACCCTTGTCGCCTTCTGTCCTACATCGTCTGGCTCCTCCTCGGTCTCGTTCCCCCAACACACTCTGGTTCTCCTCCTCCTCAGATTAGGATGCATGTTCGTCCTCCTAGTCCAGCATGTCACCCCGCTGCTGTGCCAGATTGTGCAGGGCGCAGACCACTACAAAGCAGCAGACCCTCTGTGGGCTGTACTGTTGAGCCCCGCCAGAGCAGTCCAGGCAGCCAAACCACATTTTGAGCAGCCCAAGAGAGAATGTGTGAATGTCTTATCAGGTCCGGAACTTTGTCGTCGAAATGATCGGTCCATCAATGTGGGTTACTTGTTTCACGTATCAGTGCCATTTTCCAGGAGCCGCCACTGTGCAGGTCCATCCACATGGCCCAATATCACTGGAACCAAGTCCTGACATTCACTGGTGCTCAAGGTGCAGTTGAACATCCTTGACTTCAAGCTTGCTTAACCCGCAGTGACGTGCCAGTTACATGCAGCACTCTCCACATCAGCAACAAAAGAACCAACAATTCTGCGAAGTATATCTTCAACTGCATCATCAGGTGGCCCATTGGATCAATGTTGCCCACCGTGTCCCGCAGCGACTTCTTGCTTCAAACTGGATTGCTTTTTGGACTCAGATGTCCCCCTGAGCCCAGTGTTCTGGGACCCAAAATATTGTCCTTTTTTCCAGCAACAGAAAAAGAAGGAAACAGCAACAACAGACTCCAGCAACAAGCAGCCGCAAGCAAAAACACAAACTGCAGCTATAAAATCCTCTCACAACAAATGGGTCTAATCCCTCCTTTGAAGTAGCATTTAGCTATTCAAATGGAGTGGGATTGACTTCGCTGAAAGAAACTGCAGCATGGCTTTGTCCTGGTAGAGTTTGTTAGGACAAATAGTATGCAGCTATGATTGCACCTGTTATGGGTCTCCACAATATTTAAAGATGGATTGAAGGCCTGAAAGCCTCTCTCCCCTGCCCTGGACCTGGACCCTCTCCAGCCCCCCGAATAACCACAACCCCAATCCCCCTGAATGCCATCCCCCTTCCCGAACACTGGGGCAGCAGCTCCAGTGCCCTTGACCTGCATGGGGTAAATAGAGAGGGCGATGCACCTCCTCATTTCCCCTCGGTGGCCAGTGAGTCAGGTCACCGTTTTGTCGAGGAGTACTAAACAATGCCCATGTGATTTCTCGCTGGAGACTCCCTGGAGGCCTCTGCATTTGGATTCAATCTCGCTAATGAGATTGAAATGAATGCAAATTGACCTGGATGGGCTTCTCGCCATTTTGGGGAGAAATCCGGATCTCGTCTTCGGGAGTATGCCAGGTGAATTTGCAAATGGTTCGCGCATGGCATAAATCTCGATTTGGGCCTCTCCTGTGATTCACATACACGCCCAGATCAGTACCTGGCACAACAAGATGGAAAAAATCACGCTCCATGTCCCTGTTGATAAAGCCTAGGATACTGTATGCTGTATTAACCACTCTCCCAACCTGTCCTGCCACCTTCAATAATGTTTACATTTGTGTTTAGACCCGGGGTGGAGCAAGAGGACACTGTTATGGCCAGGGTTTAGAGAAGCCCAAAGTGTATCATGGAGTTCCACCTAACCCACAACTTTTAATAGATTGTGGTATGGGGAGCACACAGCCCACTCTACAGGTGTGGTACAGCAGAAATGGAATAGTATTTTTAAAAAACAAAACAATGTTTATTCTATGAACTCAAGTGAACCTGTCTAAAACAAACAGTGAACATCTTAGCAACCAGTAAATCAAATACACCTCCCATAGAAAACAACACTAAGTAATCCTTAATAACTTCCCAAACAACATCCACAAGACAAAAGAAACACCTTTTAACAGAAGCACGTCAGGTTTGCATTCACTACTGAGAACATTTATAATTCTGAATTTGCCAAATGATCAAGAGATAGTCTTTTCATGGCAGAGAGAACAACAGTACACCTGCTTTGTCTGGCTTCAGCTCCAACACTGAAAACACGAAACCAAAAAAACACAGACACATCCAAGCTTTTCTCAAAGTGAAACTAAAAAGCAGAGCTAGAGCTCAGCTCCACCCACACTCTGACATCACTGCAATAACATCAGTAGACAGACATTTCTTAAAGTGACATTCTCATGACAACACCCTTGTTCAAAAATGTTATAAAGGTAAGCCCAGCAGCAACAGGCCTGTCAATGGGTAGGGAAGCTTCTGGGAAAGACAATTTGAGACAAAGTTAATAGTTACTTGGGCAAATGCAGATTAATTGAGGAAAGCTAGCACAGACTTGTTAGGGACAAATCATGCTGTTTAACAAAGTTGCTTCAGCTTTTTATTGAAGCAATAGAGCGGGTTTATGAGAAGATTGCATTTGATAAAGTGCCTGCCGCACAATAGACGTGTGAGCAAAGTTCGAGCACATGGAATGAAATGGGCAGTCTCAAATTGGATATAAAATTGGCTGAGTGACAAGAAACAGAGGTAAGTGGACAATGGTTGTTTTTCAGACTAGAAACGTTTTAAACATCAGTATTAGGACCCTGCTCTTCCAATTTATATGAATATCCTTGGCTTTGGTGCCTAAGGTACAATTTCAAAATTTGCAGGAGTATTGTGAACTGAGGATAGTGTGTATCTTCAAAAGGACTTAGACAGTGGAATGGGTGGACAAGTGGCAGATGGAATTTAATGCACAGATGTGTGAAATGATTCATTTTATCTGAAAGAATGCAGAGAGACAATGTAAAGGGTACAGTTCTAAAGGAGGTGCAGGAGTTCTGCCAGAGGAGATTCAGGGAAAGACGTTGATGGGACGGCATGCAGGATATTATCAATGAGCATGGACAGATGGTGAAGCTGTTTGCTCTGGCTGGCCTGCCAATCAGTCAACTGTCATAGTCAAGCAGCATGGAGGAGACGGGCCCCAACTTGGCAAGGGCATCATGCCGAACTTGCTGCCTCCGCAGCCTTTTCCCCAGCTCCCTGTTGTGCTTACCTTTAAATGATGCTCACGGTGCATTCCTCTTGCAGCTTTCTGAATGTTCCTCAGTGAGTAAGAAGTGAATAAATCGAATAGACCTGAGCAGTACAAATTTTTAAACTGTGCAATAAAATAATTTGGTTTGACATTACAATCTGGTCAGTTGGGAGGATAAAGCATATTCACATGTGCACCCTTCCCAGCATGGGACACCATGTGGGTCACAACGGAAGCAGACTTGTGTGCCTCACTCAATGGGTCTCCAGTTTCAATAGTATTAGCGCCAGTGGTAATATGGATCTGAATTTTGAGTGCCGAATGTGGTTAAAAACTGTTAAAACCGAGTATGATGTCTGCATGTCTGCATGTGTCACATCTAATCACTTCCACCCATGGAAGATAGGCTATATACATACATACATACATACAAGCTTGCAAGAGACAGTAGCAGAGTGAATACAAATCTGGTGAAGGGAGAAAAGGTTGGGAGATGTGAATGGTAGCCAACAGACCAGGGAGGTGCAGAGCGGTGTTGTCCAGGGGTTGGTATTAGGCCCACTGTTTTAGTTGACATGTGACAATGACATGGACAATACAGGGCATAATTTTGAAGACTGCATATCATTTACATACTCAGAAATATAGTAAACAATGAGGTAGTTGGAGCTAGGAAACCATGGACCTGGGCAGAAACATGGAAGATGAAATTTAAAGTAGAGACATTCAAAGTAATACATTTTGCCATGAAGAATGAAGAGGGACAAGATTATGTGCTACAGTTTTAAAGGGGAAGCAGGAACAGAGAGATTAAGCTGACAGGGAAGGTTAAGGAGGCTGTTAAAAATGCATGAGCTCTTTGCGTTTAGTAATGGAGGAATAGATTATAAATTCAAGGAAGTTATGCTGAACTTCATGAAACACTTGTTAGACCTTCACTGGTATATGTTCAATTTTGAGTATTTCAAGACTTAGGACAGGGCGTACAAGAAATTTACTCTCATGATACCAGGCCTACGTGAGGAATGTCAGTCGTATGGAGAGAATGGGTTGTTCTCTTTAGAGATGAAATGACTAAGAAATAAAAGAGTTCAAAATCATGAATAACTGTTTCATAATAATAATGATAAAATTAATAATAAAAAAATAATAATAAAATCACTGTTTGCAGTGGCAAAATTATTGTTAAATAGATAGTGATGGATAAAAGAACCAGAAGAAATACGAGGAAGCATTTATTTTACAGACCCAGTTATTGTGAACTGTATCTCACTGCATGAACGGATTGGGGAAGCAAAATCACTCAATTCAAATGAGAATTCGATAAATACTTGAAAGGAAAAAAATTGAAAGGTTACAGGGAAAGAGTACGACAGTGGGATGAATTGGATATCTCTATCAAAGAGCTGGCATGAGCATGACTGGCTGAATGGTCACATCTATGATGTACCATTCCATGATCTTGTGATATAATTGATAAAAGGCAATGACAATAACTTTCACTTGAAGCTCTTTATTAGAACTTTTGTAAAATAAATGTATATAACTGAAAGCCTCCCTAAAGTGCAGAAACATTCCATGATTGAGAGTACTAAGTATATTTCGAATAAGCACATAAATATGTTATGTAATGTAATAAGTAATAATGAATAATATAAATAGACTGCATGGACTAACTTTGCTGGAAGCAAATGTAACAATAAATTCTACCAGTGTGATAATTGTATTGCCCTTCTTGAACATAAGCCAGCACACTCATCAAGTCCAGCGGGCTGCACAAGCTCTGCAGTTTATCAGAAGCTGACTAAAATTATTGATAGCACAGCCTTACTACTTAATTAGCCACTCTGTGCAAAATTATCCTTACTGTCAGACCAGCACTGTGAGGGCATTAGTCTTGAACTTGTTAAAACTTATGACTGAAGTATGTAATGTTCTTAGCCACAGCCAGTTCCACTGATCACTTGCATTTGGGAAGAAGCTATGAATCCCATATCTAGAAGATTTCTTTCCTCATTGCAAAGCTTCTACAGCACAAAGAACAGGTGAAAACTGCAGCAAGGTTTAATATGGGGTAATAATAATATTAATCTTTATTATCACTGGTGGGCTTACATTAGCTCTCCAATGAAGTTACTGTGCAAGGCCCCTAGTCGCCACATTCCGGTGCCTGTTCAGGTACACCGAGGGAGAATTCAGGATGTCCAAATTACCAAATAGCATGTCTTTCGGGACTAGTGGGAGGAAACCGGAGCACCCAGAGAAAACCCACGCAGACACAGGGAGAACATGCAGACTCCACACAGACAGCAACCCAAGCCGGGAATCAAACCTGGGACCCTGGTGCTGTAAAGCAACAGTGCTAACTGCTATGCTACCGTGCCGACCATCGTATCAACTGATTGCAAAAAGACATTAGAGTTCACCAGCTCTTAGCGATGACAGCTGTATCCGTTCATTTATCTGATCCAAATTGCCAGTATGGAATATCACAAACATTACTACTGGCCTGTTTCAAATATATGAGATTAAATGATAACATTATGAAGGGTTTAAAAAATTGGATATTAGTGGTGACATAATACATGATGAAAGGTGCCCTCAGTGCCAAAATAGAATGATCTCTGCAAAAACTGTATGATGCGTAAGCCTACCAATGCTGGTATAGACGCAGCATCTTGGATGGGTGGATTGATGAAGTTGAGGTCAAGCAGCTTTCTCCTTTGTGTTGATGATCCTATAATTTACCAGAAGCTGGCAGTTAAGTCCTTCAGGGTTCGATCAATGGTGGTATTACTGACAACCCTTGAAGATGAGCAATGAATTCCCTCAGCTAGAGTACATTGTGTGCACTTACTACCCTCAATGTCTCCTCCAAGTATTGTAGAATTTTGGGGACTGCTGATTTATCGGCTGAGGAAGAATGGAAGATGATAATCAGTGAGAAGTTTCCTTTCTCATGTCAAAGCTATGGAAATGTATAGGGTACAAATTCACTAGGCATAAGGACACTTATAGGCACATTTTAAAGGTTTTTCTTAAAAAAGTTACTGAGAAACTGACTGCCATAAAATGGGTTTTTTACCTATCTCAATGATGATCTTGGCCTGAATTCTCCATCCGTTCACTGGCCATGGGATCCTCTGGTCCCGCTGGCAGTGCACCCCACCTGTGGGTTTCCCGGCGGTGTGGGGTGTCTTCAATGACAGTGGCAGGAGCAGAAAATCCCGCTACCTGTGAATGGTGCGCCATCTCCTGCCGCCGGGAAACACGCAGCTGGGAGACCGGAGAATCCTGCCCCTTGTATTTAAACACTAATTATTTATTGCTAATCTTGAACGATTTACAGATCCCAGATATTGCCACACACGATGCTATTTCTCCCTTGCAGGCTGCATTCACAGTGTTCTCTCTGAGTCTATTACCATGTGAATCTATACATCATGCTGTGAGCAGTGCTATTGTTATGGGCCAGGGTTTAGAAAACTCCAAAGTATATCATGGAGTTCACCTGACCCACAACTGTTTATAGATTTTGGTCATGAGGAGCATAAGGGCCTACCTTTCAGGTGTTCTTCAACAGAGGCCTTAAGAACCTTTATTCAAAAACCAAGTTTATTCTACGAATTCAGTTAACATTTTTATAAACACACACAGAGTAAGCATTTTTATCAACTACAAACATAAATATCCACACAGCTACAGTTCTCTCTATATATCACCCTTAATAACTTCCCTTTCAACTGTTTCAATTTGATAACATCCAATACCAGAAAAATCGTTTTACCAAAATAGTAGGTTTGAATTCTTTCCAGAAAACAGTGCGCACCTTTAAACTATCATGTGATGTGGACACCTTTTTACATGCAGAGAGAGAGACAAGGGAAGCCCTTTTTTGTCTGAATCCAGCTTCCAACTGCGAAAACGAAAGTAAAACTCAGAGCCACAGCCCAGCTCCACTCACACAATGACATCACTGAAGCCAATTGATAAACACATATTTTTAAAGGGACATTCCCATGACACTATTCCCTTCCTCTTGTGAGACTCTTATATTACATAATACAACATCCCCCTTTAATCTCAATTGAAAACTTTAATTTTATCTTTTTTTTGTCACAAGTAGGCTTACATTAACACTGCAATGAAGTTACTGTGAAAAGCCCCTAGTCGCCACATTCCAGCGCCTGTTCGGGTTCACAGAGGGAGAATTCTGAATTCTCAGCTGGTACAAGAATTCAACCCGTGCTGCTGGCCTTGTTCTGCATCACAAACCAGCTGTTTAGTCCACTGAGCTATTTTGCCTGTAGGACAGCTTCATTTACTTTTTGTGTGCTTTGCTTTTTCTAAGTTACCTCATTCATGGCCAACTGCACACTACGCCCTGACACCTGCTATTGCAGGTTCGGTACTGTATCAGTACTTTTAAGAAACTTTATTTTTGAGCCTTTTGACTCCTTCCCAGCCATTTCTTCCTTCTGCGCTAAACTCTTTGACTCGTGTATTTCACTGTACTGGAATGGTCCGAAACCATGTTGCGGTTTACTTGAATATTGTCTCCTCGCTCTGGAGTCTTCTGTTGCCCTCCCTCTGGGGTCTCTTGTTGCCCTCTTTCTGGGGTCTTTTATTGCATTCTCTCTGAGGTCTTAAGTTGCCTTCGGCACTTTATTGGACGTTGCCCTCTCTTTGGAGTCTCTTGTTGCCCTTGGCATTTATTGTGAGTTTCCACCTCCCTGGGGTCTCGCCTAAGTTTCTGTCCATGTTTTTTTTATACTTCCAGCTTTAAATGCCATTGTCCCTTTCATGATTTTGGTGTGTTCCCAGCAATTGTGGGCCTTTTTGAAAAAAGGTTTTTAAAACTGCAGCACTTTTTTATCGGGTGGTTCTTTCCATTTTTTTTCTTTTACTTCTGCAGCTCCTTTTCACGTTGACTATCCAACACTTTGAGAGTTTCAGTGGGTGCACGCTTTTAAAAAAATTACAAGCTGTTAACTCTGCAGCACCTTTTGCTTCCGTACAGGAAGCCATGGGCGCGATTGGAAAGGGTTCCCTCTCTCCAAAACTCTGCAGTCCCTTCTCTTTACTCTGCAGTCTTTCTTCTAAAACGTTTGCTCTGCTGACTGATTTTTATTTGACTTCTCTTTCTTTTTAATTTCAGCACATAACGGCCACCACTGCTGCAATCTGCTATGCCCTGGGACCGCCACCACCTTTTCAATAATGTCAGTACAGCTTCCTTTTTGTAACTTTTCTCACAGCTTTGTAAACAAACCAGGTTATTTGATTCTCCGTTACTAAGGGCCTTGTAATTTTCATAATTTTTGCCTTTCACTCTGGTAGATACTTGAACTTTTAGGTCTGGAGTGAAACTTCTTCAGTTGTTTCTTCAATTTTTCTTCTTAGGCACATGTATCTCTGATCAGGGTTCACTGTTTTTAGTTTTTCATACCTTGGGTTACCGTTCTGGGTTCAATATTTAAAATGCCAACTTTCATGTCACTTGACGCTGTTGATAGTGATAGTTGATTGTGATATCTTTTAGGAGTTCCTGCTGCTGCCAGCCATGTTGTATTGTGGTGTCAGCTGCAGTGGTGTCTCAGTTATGAGGAGATTGAGTCTTGTATGTTTAAACGCAAACCATTTCCTGTTAGTATTCAACTGCTTCAGACCCTAGATATTGTCATGCTTGGTGCTGTTCCTCCCGTGCAGATTACTTACAGAGTGGAGTCTAAGAGTCTGTTACCATGTGACTCTACCGTGGGTGGTGTTATTCTCTAGTCCCACATTAACCTTTGCTCTGTTGAGCACCTTAATATTACAATGGCATGCAGGCACATCCTACAACACTGCATCTCAATCTACTTAATAGATGGTTCGATATAGATTGTTTAAGTAATGTTCTAATAATTAAAATCGGGTTACTCACAAGTGGAGGAATAGTTACTGATTAAAAATGCTTATTTTCTGTGATAAAGTTGTATTCAGCTGTATTAATAAAATTGCACCACTCTAAAATATATCGAAGAATATTCTGAAAGCAAAATTGATTTGAGAAGATGTTACATTCTGTAATGTTATTGGATTATGCTGGTTCATGAAGATTTTAAATTCGGTGACATGCAAATGTGCTTGAGCAGAAACCTGAACAGATAAAACACTTCTCAAAATTTATGCAGTTTTGAATGCCAGTTGTACCCAAATGGAATCATGGTTTTCTCATAATCCAGTTGATTTATTCCCAGTGAGTGTATTGAATTCAGATGGACACATCACTGGTTGCAGTGAGATTTTACTGACACAGCTTTCCAAAATTAATCATAGCAATGCCTTGAGTAGATCTGGAGCGCCAACATCACACTCTCTTCATCTTTATTATATCCTAACTGTACTGAAATGAAAACTCACTACACCAATGGTGTCAAAATTGATTAAGGACAAGAGTGCCAACTGGGTTGCCAATATGGTATTACACAAGATGAGATTTTTGCTTATTATTTCTTACTGTAGTCTATTCTTCCCATATCAGAAGCTGTGCACCTCCTTACTTTTTTAATGTTTTGCTTCTGGTGCAATATGCAAGCAATATGCATGCAATATCTTCAAATTCGCCGGCGACACTAAGATGGGTGGCAGTTGTGCTGTGAGGAGGATGCAAAGAGGCTGATGGGCGACTTGGACAGGCTGGCTGAGTGGGCAAATACTTGGCAAATGTGGGTAAATGCAAGGTTATCCACTTTGGTGGCAAAAACAGGAATGCAGATTATTATATGAATGGTGACAGTTTAGGAAAAGGGAAAGTGCAACATACCTGGGTGTCATGATGGAACAGTCGCTGAAGGTTGGCATGCAGGTACAGCAGGTAGTGAGGAAAGCTAATGGCATGCTGGCTTTCAAGATCAGAGGATTTGAGTAGACATAGACATAGAATTTACAGTACAGAAAGAGGCCATTCGGCCCATTGAGTCTGCACTAGCCCATGGAAAGATCACCCTACCTAAGCCACACCTCCACCCTATCCACATAACCCAGTAACCCCATCTAACCTTTTTGGACACTAAGGATAATTAAACTTGGCCAATCCACATAACCTACACATCTTTGGACTGTGGGAGAAAATCACAGCACCCGGAAAAAACCCACGCAGACACAGGGAGAACATGCAGACTCCGCACAGTGACCCAAGTTGGGACTCAAACCTGGGACCCTGGAGCTGCAAAGCAACTGTGCTATCCACTGTGCTACCGTGCCACCCTATATAGGAGTAGAGATGTCTTGCTGCAGTAATACAAGGCCTTGGTGAGGCCACACCTTGCGTATTGTGTGTAGTTTTGGTCTCCTAAGTTGAGGAAGGACATTCTTGCTATTGAGAATGTCCAGGGAAGGTTCACCAGACTAATTAGCAGGGCTGTCAGATGAAGAAAGACTGGATCGACTGTGCTTGTACTCACTGGAGTTTAGAAGAATGAGAGGGGATCTCATAGAAACATATCATGATGGGACTGGACAGGCTAAATCCGGGAAGAATGTTGGGGATGTCCAGAACCAGGGGGTCACAGCCTAAGAATAAGGGGTAAGCCATTCAGGACTGAGATGAGGAAGAACTTCTTCTCTCAGAGAGTTGTGCATTTATGTAATTCTTTACCACAGGGGCGGTTTGTTGGATATATTCAAGAGGGAGCTGGATGTGGCCCTTGTGGCTGAAGGGGTCAAGGGGTATGGAGAGAAAGCAGGAGTGGGATACTGAATTTACTTAGTCAGCCATGATCACATTGAATGGGGGTGCAGGCTCAAAGGGCCGAATGGCCTACTCCTGCACCAATTTTCTACATTTCCACGTTTTAAGTTCCACCTGCTTGGCTTTTTTTCATCCACTCTCCAATCCTGTTTGTCTTTGGTGCTATGTTACTCTTGGCCCTTCACCTGAGTTGCTCAATAAATCTCCCTTCCTGGTGGTGTAACCAATAGGTCTTACATAATTTGCACTTCTTTGAGGGCAGCATGTAGCACAGTGGTTAGCACAGTTGCTTCACAGTGCCAGGGTCCAAGGTTCGATTACCTGCTGGGTCACTGTGCGGAGTCGGCACGTTCTCCCCGTGTCTGCGTGGGTTTCCTCCGGGTGCTCTGGTTTCCTCCCACAGTCCAAAGATGTGTGGGTTAGGTGAATTGGCCACGCTAAATTGCCCTTCGTGTCCAAAAAATGTTAAGTTGGGGTTACTGGGTGACGGGGATAGGATACATATGTGGGCTTCAGTAGGGTGCTCTTTGTAAGGGCCGGTGCAGACTCGATGGGCTGAATGGCCTCCTTCTGCACTGTAAATTCTATGATTTGAAACACAGAACAGTCTCATATTTTGTTAATTTCAGTAGTTCATAGAATCATAGAATTTACAGTGTAGAAGGAGGCTATTCGGCCCATCAAGTCTGCATTGGGCTTTTTAAAGAGCACCATACTTCAGCCCATGCCTCTATCCCTTGTTTTCGTATTTCATTTGCTCAGTAACACAAGTCTCAAAGTGGAAATGTTTCACTTTCCGAAGGTCAGTGATTAACTGCTCAGGGGAGTTCATTAACAAGCTTTTGTTGCCAGGAGATAGATTTTTTTTTTAATGGACTCAGTGTACAAAATTTTGGCAAAAGGTTTCATTAATAATTGAAGAGATTAGGGGATTAAATGGCTGGATGATCAGCCTGGAATCACTGTTAAGAAATTGTCCCAGCCTCCAGCAACACCAATGGTGTGTCATTCAATGATAAATAGCCTTTCGTTTTTGGAGAGAATAATAGAATGTCCTCATATCTTATTTGTCAAGTCGCAGCAGGGAGCCTCATCAACCAGTGAATTGCTACATGTTTTGGGTTGTAAAATTTATCATCTCAAAACCACCGCACAAAACTACACTCCAATTATCATTGAATCATAGAATCCCGACAGAGCAAAAGGAGGGCATTTGGTTCATCGAGTCTGGACCAACCCACAGGTCTATCCCTCCGCCCCATCTCCGTAACCCCACTGAAGCTTTGGACAATTTAGCATGGCCAATCCACTTAACCTGCACATCTTTGGACTGTTGGAGGAAACCAGAGCACCCGGAGGAAACCCATGCAGACACAGCAGAATGTGCAAAGTCAAGGACAGAATTGAACCAAGGTCCCTAGTGCTGTGAGGCAGCAGTGCTAAGCACTGTGCCATCGTCTCGCCCATTTAATTATCTTTGAAAAAAAGGTCAGTGCTCTTTAAGGATCACTTGGAACCCAATCTACCATGTATAAATTAATAAAAAGGTACATTTAATTCTTCCAACTAATTTCACTAAACTTCCACTTCAAATAATTGCCACTGCTATATAGATGGCAGCAGGAGCATCAGTAAAATATCTCCAAGACAGATTCCTGGCTTTGGTGGCTGTCAGTGCAGAGTCTGCGCTTTCTCCCCATGTCTGCGTGGGTTTCCCCGGGTGCTCCAGTTTCCTCCCGCGGTCCAGGGATGTGCAGGTTGGGTGGATTGGCCATGATACATTGCCCTTAGTATCCAAAAATGTTAGGTGGGGTTACTGGGTTACGGGGGTAGGGTGGGGGTGTGGGCTTTAGTGGGGTGCTCTTTCCAAGGGCCGGTTCAGACTCGATGGGCCGAATGGCCTCCTTCTGCACTGTAAATTCTATGATTCTATGACACATTGAGGATGTTATTTTGTTACTATCACTCAGGTTGATGTTACTTTTTTTATGTATTGCCTTCCTTAGTACTCTGCAGGTACAGTCAGGACTTTGACTGAATGTTTTATTGATCTCCATTTAATGTCCTGATTTGAACTTGAATTGTGGATTTTCTAATGCCAAAATCTTCTGCTATTAAAAGGAGGATGATAAGGACATTTAACAGGCTACATTGGAGGTTTTTAGACTGAACACTCACTGAAGGTGTCTCTCCTTCACATGTTCATATGCATCACCAGTCTCTCCAGTCTAGGTAGTCTAGATAGTCTTTCTTAAACCTTACTGACAATCAATGCACACCTCCCATCATCCCTGTTCCACTCCACAGCCTCGCCAACTGTGGACATTGGAGCTGTCTGAAGCCCACTAAGAGGTCCTCTAGTCACGGTCATCAATGCCTTGAAATGTTTTGAAATTGGATCCATCCAAGGAGTACCAGGTCACATTTGCCTCTCCAATATATCAAGAGCATCATGTATGTTCGATTCTAAGTGCTGACTCCTTTCCATTACAGCCAGAAAAACAGATAGAAAGCTATTTAATTCTACAGACTAACAAGATTCCTACAAGCACAATGATAGAATGCAGGTGCAATGAAATTTCAAATAATAGCCCCCACCATTTTATGAGCATAGAAAGGCTTTCACTCCATCAATTTGCAGTCAACATGAAAAGTTGAACACTTCATCATGCAATTCAATGTCATGATACTTTGATCATGTGCCAATCCACCATACAACCCTCAAGATTTGGAGCCATACATTAGGATGGTTTGTTCATGACCAGGATGTCCCCTGCAGTCAAGACTGATGATTCAAGCGAGGTTTGAACAGATCAAGAGGAGTAACAAATATAATGAGACCCATGTCACAGCAAGAAGCGTAACAGAACAGACAATAGGCATTCTGAAGTCTTGTTTCGCACGCCTACTGCATAATATCATGATGAAGGAATGATTGCTGCTTGCAGAAGCTAAAGATGATGACAAACAAGAGTGTGGAAGGATCTCATAGTGTTCAGTTTTGGTTAATTGTACTGTGTTTGATTATGTGTATCTGTTGTATCTGCTCACTGTGTACGATTAGTTCAGCCTACATGTGGTCACCAGGAGAGAGATAAACTGACCTGAAGCTAGCTGCAACAAGCTTGGGAACAGACTAAAGCATTATAAATAAAGCTCCTGCATACATAGAAACTGGTGTATCATCTCTACATACCTTCGAGGCATAAAACACAATGGGTGGGATTTTCCACACGTTCCCCCCGCCTCCCCAATGACGTGATTTGCAGCGGGGCAGGTGGTCTGCCATGGGCTGGTGGTGGGATCTTCCAGTCCTGCCGTTGTCAATGGAGTTTTCCATTGTTCACAACCTCCGCCACCAGGGAACCCACAGCAAGGGGTCACTGTCGACAGAACTGGAAGATCGCGTTGGCGGGAAGAGCAAGAAAATCCTGCCCAACAAGTGGCAATGAGCATGATGAAGATAAGTTTAAATATATCGGCTCTCATGTAACTTCTTTCTGCACCAGGTGATCCACCCATGCCATGGGACTGCTGAATTCTTCTTCCAAGGCCGACATGCTTACTGCTCCCATAAAGGCCTCCATTGCAAACACCTGAGAATCTGGGAGCCCTTCCAGCTGTTATATTGGTTCACAGGCTGGGCCAGTATGTATTACCATTCTTAATTGCCCTTGAGAAGGTGGTGGTGAGCCACTTTGCTGAACCTCTGCAGTCCATCCGTATGATGGTACAACCATCGTGCTGTTCAGAAGGGGGTTGCAGGATTTTGACCCAGCAACAGTGAAGGAACAGCGATACAGTCCCAAGTTAGGATGGGTGAATGGCTTGAAAAGGGAGGGTGCAGTTGCTAACAAACCGAGACAGTTGCATGATCAGACATTTTGGCAGTACTGACTGCTGCTGTCCCGAAACACCAGTGCCAGTTTAAATAATTGCAGTAGATTATTTTTTTTAATGGACTCAGTAGGCAGATCATTTTCTTCACAAGGATATGAAATATGTGTCCCTTTGTTGCATATATACTTTTCCATTTTACTCGGATGGTCAGCTATCATGGAAAAGAGGATTCCAAATTACATATTAAAAAATACTCTGGGACTTTGTGGTCTTTCTGGAACACTTCTGTCTGTATTTTACACAATACAAACCGCAGAGAGCAACGCCGTGAATATTATCACAATGGCAGTTTTACAGAGCTTTCAGCATCTCAACGCCATGGTTTGTAATAATCACTTCTATTGTTAAGCTTTCAGAATGGATCCAATTATCTAACAAGGACTGTAGAAAATAAAGGGTATTGACAGCTGTACATTCACCCTGTAACCAGGCAACATTCATCAGTGCCGGTCCTTGATAACAATCACCAGGCTGCTTATTATAGTGGAGCTGGAAAGTGACTCAGTCCGCAGTGAGGAACCATTGTCTGGTGTGAATATTGTCTGTAAAGTGAATACACGTATCCCCAAACTCCTGCATTTCTTTAATATGGCAAAAGTATTTTCTCCAGTCAAGTACAGATTGAAGATACACCGACATGCAATCTGAAAAGAACAGCACATATAAATTGTAAATAATTCATTTCTGCATCCTCAACTCTTATGGTAGATTATAGTGGCATACAAAAAATTAACTTCCCAAACCAATGTTTAATGTTGACAGGAAGTGTGTGTTTGATAACTTTGTTTTTTGTACACAAGGATCTGTAGATCTAGGGTCTAGAAATACATTTGTGCCAACCTGCTGGTGGAAACTAGCTGCAGGCAATGGTTCCTGCTTCATGACAGATAGGCTGGACCTCTGCAGGCAGCTCACCACTGAAGAGACTTGAAATGCTAGGCCATTGCATCACTAACAAGAGCCTCAGGTTAATGTCTAAAGGGAAGAGGGGGAACCGGGAGAAAAGCAGTCAGGAGAAGTGGCTGGAAAGAAAGGCTTCCAGGACAAGCGGGATAATGGATCGGCAAGCACTCCTGAACATCCCCGTTCTGCATTCAGGCGAGTGTTTCAGGTGGTGACCAGCAATTGTCCCTTTCAGAACTGCTGGTCAGGCCACATGTAGATCTGATATTCTTGAATGGAGACAGATTTGAGCTGACCTCTGTCAGGAAAACTAAATTTTACGTGGAGCGGGTGCGGTTTAAAATCCTTTATCAGCATGGGCAAAGAGGTAATGCCACTTTCGCGTGTGAGTCCTGGATGCCTATTTTTTGCTTGTACTAATATCTTGGGGGGCACACTTCTGGCTTGTAGTTCTATGTGGACTTTCTTGGTTATGTAACAGTAAAATGACTTTAAAAAGATGTGGTCATGGTTTGAATTTTATGGCCAAATCTTTGCAAAGGCGCGGTTGACTTTTGAACAACAGGGGTTTTGCTACATGACTTGCTGTGTAGTGGGTCAAATGATTTTCTTGTCATTCGCGCCAGCTGGACCTTCCGGCAGCGGGAGAAGGATTCAATGAGAAACACCATTGACAGCAATGGGACAAGAAGATCCCGCTGCAGGCCAATGGCGGGCCACCTCCTCCTGCTGAGGATCATATGGTGGGGGGGGGGGGGGGGGGGGGGAGAGAGAGAGAGAGAGGGAGAGAGAGAGAGAGGGGGGTGGTGGTGGGGGGGGGGGGGGGGGGGGGTTGAGGGCGGTTTGAGAGGTAAGGGAATTGACTGAAATCTTGACCAAATAGTGGGGCTTTGAGATGGCTCATCAAATGCAAAGTGAAATGGAGAAGTGGATGAGTTTGGTGAAGGACGTCCAGGGGTCTACTGCAGCTGGCCTCTCTTCCTTAATCCCCATAAACTCTTGCTCGTTCAAAACTCAGTTGGCACTACCTTGTCCTGACTTGGTCCGACTCTCACATCATTCTACTCCTTGCTAACTATACCAGGACCCTGCTCTCAAAATTGACTTTGCAATACTTGTCCTAATTGCCAATTTCCTCTCAAGCTTTCCCTCACCATACCTCTGAAATCTCTACAGATCTTGCACTTCTTGCTCTGCCCGCCATGTCCTCCCACTCTTAACCTTTGATTCATCCCTCCTTCCAATGGCGCACGATTGATAACACAGACAACAGATTTGTTTATTTTGTATTGTATAAAATGAAAAACCTGAATAAAAACATTTTTTAAAAAACTCCTCATCTCTGTCTTAAATGCTGTGGAGATGCCGGCGTTGGACTGGAGTGCACAGTAAGAAGTCTTACAACGGCAGGTTAAAGTCCAACTGGTTTGTTTCTAATCACTAGCTTTCGGAGCACTGCTCCTTCCTCAGGTGAATCCCCTGCGCTCCGAAAGCTAGTGATTCAAAACAAACCTGTTGGACTTTAACCTGGTGTTGTAAGACTTCTTACTCTGTCTTAAATAGTAGACTTCTTATTGCTCAACTCTGTTCCCTGTTCTAGTCTCTCCCACAAGTGTATCTGCCCCAGTGTCTACCCTAGTGAATTATATTTCGATAATATCACCTCTCATTCTTCTAACGTCCAGTGGGTATCGGCATAACCTGATCAACTTTTCTTCATAAGATGAGCCCCTTATTCCAGGAATGAGTTGAGTGAACCTTCTCTGAACACAATATACCAGATGTGGTCTCACCAAGGCCCTGTACGGCTACAGTAAAACTTTCTATTTCTGTGCTCCATTTCATGTGATTCATGTACCAGGAAACCAAAGTCTCTTTGTACCACTGAGCTCTGCAATCTCTCATTGTTTAACTATTATGCTGATTTTTTATTCTTCCTGCCAAAGTGGAGGAGTCACATTTTCCCACATTAACTTCCATCTGCCAAATGTTTGCTCACTCACTTAACCTGCCCATATCTGTTTGCTGGACTCCACCTCCTCCTGACAATTTACTTTTCTACCTATCTTGGGCGTAGGCAAATTTAGTTACCATACTTCGATTCCTTCATCCAAATAATTCAGGTATATTAAAAATAGTTGAAGCCCCAACACCCCAATTGTCACAGCTTTCCAACTCAAAAAAATGTTCATTTATCTCTACTCTCTGCTTCCTGTTGGCTCACCAATCTTCAAACTCTCCTGATATCTCTATACCGTGTAATCGTAACATGTATAGTAACCTTAGATGTGACACTGATGGAAATTGGCTTTCTAGTTTGCTTTAGATGATATAGGTTTATATTGAGAACTCATTCAGAGTAATTAACTAAATCATATTAATCATGAGAGTGAGGAAAGCCGAATAGCTGGGAACATTTTGCAAGTTGCTTGAGACATTTTTAAAAAATAAATTTTAGAGTACCCAATTATTTTTCTAATTAATGGGCAATTTAGCGTGGCCAATCCACCTAACCTGCACATCTTTAGGTCGTCAGGGTGAAACCCACGCAGACACGGGGAGAATGTGCAAACTCCACACGGACAGTGACCCAGGGCCGGGATTCGAACCCGAGTCCTCAGCGCCGTAGGCAACAATGCTAACCACTGCGCCATGGTGCTGGCCAAAGTTGCTTTGAGACTTGCTCAAGATTGTAAGAACAGTGTCGTCAAATAGCTAAAAGGGCTCATTATGTTAAAGAACGGGCAATTCCATTTCTATTCTTGCAACCAGTGTAGGGTGATAAGTCCTTGCGAAGAATGTGTTTTTCTCAAGCGATGGAATGGAAAATTCACACCAATATCACACTAATATATTTAAATACATATATCTCTTAAATTGACGGATAGGCAGTTTGACCGAATTGAGTGAATTATAAATTAGTTAAAGCCAATCAGAGCTGCAACGAAGGCGAGACATTAAGTTAATTATCCCCTTAAGAATCACTTGTCGGGGTGTAAAAATGCATTCCGGATTCAATCTATCTCTTTCTGAAACCTATTTCCTTGCCTGCTTTTGCTAAATTGCTATCTTTCTTTTATTTAAAACACTCATTCATTTTATACTGTGCATTATGATTTGAAGAATTACCATGATTTTTAATTGAATGAAAACTCAACTACTGTATTCACTAAAGACAATCAATCTGACCTAATTTTGTATTAACAAATGAAGTTTACCAGTGGCACAAGCTGCCAAATAAAGTTCACCTGAACTTTGCCAAAAAGCACCTCTATTATTTAGGAACTAAGAAAGGATAACGGATATCCAGGGTTCCGAATAGACAGAGATCCATCAAATGCCTTCTGGAAATCCAAGTACACCACACTTACCAGTTCCCCTTTATCCACCTTGCTTGTTACTTCCTCAAAAGACTCAAACAAATTAGCTAAAAATGATTTTGCTTTCAGAAAGCCACATTGACTCTGCCTGATTAAATTATGATTTCCTAAGTGTCCTGCTATAACCACCTTAATAATGGATTTAGCAATTTTCCTACTACAGATGTTAAGCTAACTAGCCTGTAATTTCCTGCTTTCTATCTCCCTCTTTTCTTGAATAAAGGTGCTAAATTGGCTATTTTTCAATCGTCAGGGACCCTTCCAGAATCTAAGGAATGCTGGGAGTTTGTCACCAATATTTCTACTATCAGCAACAAGATGAACGGCAACTGCAGGAAAGTTCTGGATGGCACCTAGTCACCAAGAACGTCACTCAAGAAAGGAGTCACAGCTTGGCCATAGGCAGGGAAAAATGGCCAGAAAGTAAGTTTGTGAGTTTTCAATGCAGAAATGGTGCGTTTCATCAAGCAATGGAAACCCAAACTACACAAATATGTGTGTTGAAATGATCAATTAAAAAAAAGTTCAGGGAATAAAATGTGCAATTTTTCTATTAAAAAAATTAGGAGTTTAACTGATCAAACTGGAAGAAAACTTGATAAAAAGTATTTTAAAAATTGGGTCAAGGCTGCCAGGTGGAGTTAGGCCACACCTATTTTATTTATTTAGTTAATGCAAAGTTCCTAAGCCAAGCAGTTTCTTGTGGTCCTGCTGTGTTGAGAGTGGTTATGTTTCCACTGAGTCTATGGATTAGACATTCTTTATTGACGTGGTGTATAGTTTTCTCTCTCCAACACGCAAATAGGGAGCTGGCACTAATGCCCCATCTGTGGAGGCTGGTCAAGTAGGGGCCATGGGGAGCCCTGAATCTGTTGAGAGTGGACCACTCTTTCCTAGGAAGTTTGAAATCAGGCAGCTGTTGGGTTGGGTTTGAGACCAGGTATTATTTTTTCATGTCCCATGATTCCCATTCACTGGGATTTGCATTGAAGTCCTGTGTGGGGGACTTTTTCCAGATCGGACTTCTTCATTGGAGTCGTAATTTGGGTAGGCTGAATAGATCAGCTTGAGCTTCCTACGAATGGACAAACTGGGTTGCTTTTCGTTCAGACTTCTTGGGCGGGATTCACCCGCAACTGACTGGATGGCCCGAAGCGGCATCAAGATCAGCGCGAAGAACTCCGGTGTCGGGCCGACCAGAAGGGCGGAATCTTCCGCACTTCCGGGGGCTAGGCCGATGCAAGTTGGCACATGCGCAGAACCGCCGGCATGGTTCCGCGCATGTGCAGACCGGCCGGCGTGTTCCTGCGCATGCGCAGTGAGGTTCTTATCTGCACCGGCCATAGCGGAGCCCTATAGAGGCTGGCGCTGAAAAAAAGAGTGCCCCATGGCACAGGCCTGCCCGCAGATCAGTGGGCCCCAATCGCGGGCCAGGCCACCATGGGGGGCCTCCCCGGGGCCGGATCCCCCCGCAACCCTCCGAGGACTCACCTAGCCGGCCCATTTCACGCCGGCGGGGCTGGCCGAAAACAGGCAGCCGCTCGGCCCACTGGGGCCCGGAGAATTGCCATGGGTGCCGCTGCCAACAGCCCCCGACAGGCGCAACATGATCCCTGCCCCCGCCCAAAAACCGGTGCCGGAGAATTTGGCAGCCAGCGTCTGAGCGGCGAGGCAGGATTTAGGGCCCCCCCTCCCCCGGCGATTCTCCGACCCAGCAGGTGGTCGGAGAATCCCGCCTCTCATCTTCATTTGTGACCATTTTTAAATACGTCTCCTACCTGAGAAAGACTTTAGGCAGACTTTTTGAAAAATTGACAAAGTATCAGGATCAGATTGATGACCGGCGTGTTAGAAAGAGGCAGGTTTTCTGTCCAGATCATCCCATGTTTTGCCATTTTAAAGCAGGGTGTGTGTTTTGCACCGTCATTGTGAGGGGCAGGGCCCAAAACTACAGAAAGCCCGGCTCCACATAGATCGGGCGCCATCTTTAAAGGGTACACCAACTCAAATCAACATTAAAGACCCTCCCCATTCACCAGCATCAGACCCTCAAACCGCCCCCGCCCAAAACCCCGCCTCCCCCAGCAAAATTCATCATCATTGGATGCTTCCAAACTCCACCCTCCACCCCACTTCGCGGACATCAGGCCCCCTCATCTCCCACCCTCTATTCACCAGCATCAGGCCCCCCCCCCATCGCCACCTCCCACGTGAATTAAACTCTTATTATAGGGTCACCTACAAGCACTGCCCCCTGCAGCCATCCCTATCAGTGCCAACCTGGAATTGGCAACCTTGGCAGTGCATATGGCACTGCTAGGTTGGTACTTCCAATGTGCCATAAGACATTGCCATGGCACAACCTGTACCGACCTCCCCGAACAGGCGGCGGAATGTGGCGACTAGGGGCTTTTCACAGTAACTTCATTGAAGCCTACTTGTGACAAGAAGAGATTACATATATTATATATACTCTGCCATGACTCTGACCACCCTGGGGCTATATTGGCCTTCAAGCCTCCGGCATGGTCATCATGCCTGCTCCTCGGTTTTTGAGAATCCCGCTGGCCTGACTTGGAACATATGGAGTGGGATTCTCCATTGGCTGATGCCAAAATCGTGAAAGGCGATTTGGCGAACAATCCGTTCTGATGCCAAAATCATGGCTGGCGCCAATTTGACGCCAAAATCGCAATTCTCTGTGACCTCGACAGCGAAGTGAATGTGTTCTGGATTGCACGTATGGTAAACACCATTTGCATGTTATTAGCGGGCCTGACCCGGTATTCTCCGAGGTTTCTGCGATTCCCCGCCACTGTTGTGCTGAGTTTCCGATGGCGGGGTTCACTTGTGCTTTTAAAAATAGTGAAACTGGTGTCGTGGCTGCGAGAGGGAGAGAGAGGGGATGCGAAAAGTATCCACCATCACCATAGTTTGCTAACAGTTGTGCCGCTGCCTGGGGGGGGGGGGGCTTCTCCAGGGCTGGGGAGAGTAGTGTGGCATGGCCAGGAAGTGGGCTGTGGGGTCGGGTTGGATGGGCACGGAACACCTTTGCCACAGCTGGAAAGGCAGCCCTGCAGCTGCACATGCTGCTGACAGCCCACTGTGAACTTAGGGTCACGGGTCGCATAGGTGTCCTCCCAGGCCACCTCCCCAGATGCCCTCTGGCTCCAGCCGACCCATATATGAGCTGCATGGGCACGCTCCAGCACAACCAGCGCCATCCTGTTGGCTGGGATGATGTGCGTGGGGATTGTAATATGTATATGCGGCTGCAGCTTATCTGCCTCCCGAGCGGTAATCACAGAAGCGGCGAATCTCACATCGTTTCTCATTAGTATCGATTGTGTTTCATGTGGCGCTGGTACAAGCCCCTCCATAGTCGCTAAATCAGTCCAGGTTCGGCGCCAGCTTTGCTGTCGTGAAAGTCCATGAATCCTTCACTGGCGTAAACACTTAGGGCGGGATTCTCTGATTGCCGACGCCAAAATTGTGTTCGCCGATTGGCCGGAGAATCAATTTTTGTGCCGAAATCAGGGACGGCGTAGTTTTTCAGATGCTCTGCCCCCTCAAAAATGGCGTAATCGCTGAGTACGCCGCACGCCATTAGGATGGCCTCAGTATGTCACCTGAGGCCCTCCCCTGATGCTCCGGTCGCGATGGGCCAACTTCCCGAAGGCGGGGGGGGGGGGTGGTCCTCTCAGTTTTTGGGGACCTTGCGTGGCGGCTGCGGACTCTATCTAGCGGTGCCACAGTCGGGGGAGTAGCCGTTCCGCTGGCAGTGGGGGCTTCGGTGGATCTTGGGGACTGGTGGGGGATGGTCGGGGGGTGTTGAGGGGGGTTACAATGGGGCACTGTCTGGCAGGCCGGGTCCACGTACGGTCTGCGCCATGTTGTAAGACGCAGCCGCCGCAGTTCGCCGTCATGCTTATGCGTGGCCATGGACCCAGCCATGCTCCATCTGTATCTGCTCATAAAGCCGGGGGCTTTATGTGGCGTGGCTGATAGCCCCCCCCCCCACATCGGACGGAGCATCGGTGCAGGGGCACCGTCGACATTTTGGTCGTAAGAACAGATTCTTCCTCCAGACATAGTCGCAAAATCGGAGAATCCACCCTTAGTCTCAGGAACGGAGAATCCGGCCCATGGTGTTCCTGCAAGAATAACATTAAGACAGTTTTTAATATTTAAGTGCATTTAAATGAATGGTAATCAGGTTCATACCCTCGCTGAGTGTGAATCTGATTATGTCGCTGGCGGAGAGTGGAGAAAATCTCATTCTGAGATTACCACAGCGCAAATCCCGTTACTGCCTTCTCGCGAGATTTGTGCCTTCATCAAACGGGGCTGGAAAAGCGGCCTCATCATCCAGTAACTTGATGTTATTAATTTTAATTAGAACAATGAACGTGAACTGGAATTGGATTAGTCCCATATTTCTTTGATCACAATTAGGCTTGGAATGTTCATAAAGCCAGAGAAATCTGCTTTTGAAATATCTATGAAATTCAGACATGATTTCCAGTATTTCAAAGGGGAATTTCTCAGTTTTCTAATTCATAGGATTAAAATTATATATTCTAATTTTAGCTTTGCCTGGGTGGGTGGCAAAGTGAGTTGAAAATTCATCCGCTGGAGCAATAGTCAGGCACATGTTTTTTAAAATCTCCTGGGCCTCATTAACATGCTGCTAGCCTGTGTCTTGTCTGTTCTGGGTAGAGAGTGAGTGTTGACCCCAGGAAAATCAGAGAGGCCTGGCTGTTCAATGGCACTTCTTAAAATCAAACCACACTCAGCCCCTGAGCCCTCACTGACTTTTCCAAATCCTTCCCAAGGCCATTCAATATAATGGCACTAACCAGCTTTTTGCCCACCTCTTAGAGCAGGGGATGTACTCTGAACTCTAATTCTCCACAATCTCCTTCCTCCATTTCACCGAATCTGCATTGTCAGACTTCCAGTTAAACAACATGAAGACCAAGGCCACCATCTTCAACCCTCACCATAAACTCTATAGTTTGGCATGATTAAACACTTCAGTATGGAGAGGCTGATGACAATAAGAAATGGGGGCCAGAGTAGGCCATTCAGCCCCGCGAGCCTGCTCCACCATTCAATAGGATCATGGCTGATCAGACATTCTTCACATCCACTTACCTGCCTTTTCCCCGTAACCATTGATTCTCTTCCTGATCAGGAACATATCTATCTCGGCCGATAAATATAGCCTCCACAGCTCTCCGTGGCAAGGAGTTCAGAAGATTCCCGCCCCTCTGAGAGAAGAAATTCCTCCTCTTCTCAGTCTTAAATTGACACCCCTTTATTTGTGAGACTATGCCCTCTGGTGCTGGATTCTCCCATAACGGGAAACATCCTCTCGGCATTTACCCTATCAAGCCCCTTAATAATCCTATAAGTTTCAATGAGATCACCTCTCATTCTTCTAAATTCCAATAAGTAGAGTCCCAAACTGTTCAACATTTGCTCATAAGGCAATCCCTCCATACTGGGGAGTGCTAGCCAGCGGCAAGTGAAGTCCAACATCATGCCATGTCTGATGACATAGGCCGCAGCTTTCATTGCATGGCAAACAGCTTCCAATGCACAAAGGACATTGTCCACGAAACAGCAAGGTGGTGCATAGGAAGCAAATTCAGTTGATTTGGTGACTCGGGAGTTCTCAGTTGAAAGGGGCCTGCAGATTGTCTCTGATGCCCACAGGTCTGACCTTGAGCAGATCACCTCATGGGCTGAAGAGGTCCCTGGATAATGGTGAGGGAATCAAGGAACAGATGATAACCTTATTGTTCCATTTCCCAGCCACTTCCCAATTCAGCTTGCACATTGGAGAAGCACTATATTAGCTAAGAGCACCTTGTAGATTGTCACACAGTGTGAGCACCACGGTGAAGAGTTTAATATTTGAAAATTATGTTGGTTCTGTCATGTTCACATAGATTATTTGTGATGTTTATAAACAGTGATTTAGGTAATTGGTATTGGTGATGTTTTTTCATCGTGCTCTTCATGGGAAAGGAGTTGAAAGTATTGAGTGCAGATGACAGACTGCGTGTTAGATCCACAGTTGTGGAAGATATGACATGGAAGAACAATGCAGTTGCTGAAGCACATCTCTCAAAAAATGTTATTCAATTAAATGACAATGAACATTCCGCCCAGGATAATCTTTCTGGAAATTGATAATGCTTCCCTGGTCCCCCTCGTCTTCCTCTTCCTCCTCCTCTTCCAACTTTCCTAATCTTCCTCCTCCCTCTCTTCTTGTGGATTCTGAACTCGATTTATGGTGGTAATGGCTGGAATATCTTAATCACCAACCTGCAGTGTGTGCAGAAAATCACCATGAATGTGGACACCTTCTCAGTCAAGTACTGAGGGACACCTCCTGACAAACCCTCTGCTTGAGGACCCAATAGCCTGCTCCATATTCCCTGTGGCCAAATGGCTTATTGGATTAGTGCTCAGCTATTTTCTGAGAGTTTTTCACTGGAGCCATGAACTGTGGCATCAGAGGGCTAAACATTGAGGATGTGGAATCCCTCCTGACCTTGAGCAGATCACCTCACGGACTGAAGAGGCCTCTTCAGTGTTCCTGAATACTTCTGAGTTTAATTGAGGGCTCACAAAACCGCATGTATTCAGTCAATGTCTCCTTGGACCATGCAGAATCCTGGAATTCTCTTAAATCCTTGTGCTCGCTGCCCTGGTTGTTACTGACAATAGGGAATGACATATATTAATTCCTCATAGAGTACAGAAACACAACGACCCCCTTATACAGGACTTCAGAGATTATGATATCACTTGGGGCAGCCAGAAATGTTCCAGTAGCTTAAAAATGAAATGTTGTCATGACTCCAGGAAATAGGAAATTTCAGGGCTATATTTTTGTGGAGTTAGGAAAGCGGACAGGACCTGGATGCATAAGTCACGTCTGTTATAACCTGCCCAGATCCTATTTGCTGGGGATAATTGGTTACCCCATGATCCTTGGGGAATATGACTGTGGTGCTGGCTAGAGGGAGAACCAGCAGTGAACTGCTGGTACTTTGTACATATTGTTGCAAATGAAGTTACTTTCTGTTTGAATCTACAAACTTGTGCTGGATTCTTTGTAGACCTCACAAAAGCGCCCCTATTTCTGACAGACCCAAATTTGCCTGCAGGGGAAAGGGGAGGGACATGATTTATACATACAGAAACCAGAACTCACCAGGGTTAATTGAACTTGAATTCAAAATGATCCCATTTTGGTTGTCGCAAGAGCCTTAAACCACAGTGTAGAAGTCACAAATTGATAGAGTAGGCATAAATACTTTTAATGTCATTATCTGAAGCTTTTAAAAATCCCCCATTCTTCAAACATTAAAAACTAAGATTAAGCTGTTGATTAGAATTATACAACAAACTTTACTGGGTTGCTTTTATTTCACAGGACACCTGGGGCGGAATTCTCTTATCCTGAGGCTAATCGTTGACGCCAACGTAAACGCCGTCGTGTTTCCTGACAACGTCAACGTGGCCTCAGGATTAGCAATTCTGGTCCCTACAGGGGGCCAGCATGGCACTGGAGCGAGCCACGCCGCTTCAGCTGCCGATCCCGGCGTCAGATGGGCACCGCCGGTCCGCGAATGCGCGGTGGGACCGGCGCAATTTCCACGCATTAATGGTGTCTCCCTTCTCTACGCCGGCCCGGACGCAACATGGCGTGGGGCTACAGGGGCCGGCGCGGAACAAAGGAGGCCCCCAGCGCGAGAGGCCGGCCCACCGATTGGTGGGCCCCGATCGTGGGCCAGGCCACAGTGGTGGCCCCCCTCCCCCCGGGGTCAGATACCCCCCCCCCATAGGCCGCCACCAGACCCTTCCACGCCGAAGTCCCACCGGGTAAGGCTAGTTAGAACGGTGCCAGCGGGACTCGGGTTTTTCGGTACTGCCACTCTGCCCATAAAGCAGCCCTTAGAGCAGCCCCTGGCTGCCACCGCGCCGATCATGCTGGCACCAATGGCACCGATTCTCTGCTCTCCGGAGAATCGGCGGACTGGCGTCAGGGCGGCATTGCGCGATTCACGCCAGTGGTGGCAATTCTCCGGCCCTGCCCCAGGCTGAGAGAATCCCGCCCCGTGGTGTAGATTAGAAAAATAGTACCATCATGTTCTTGCAGTCTCAATGGAGATTTTTGTTGAAATTTTACAAATTTTATTGTTATGTAATTATGAACTCTTGGCTGAGTTTCAAAAGCAACATTTATCACAGCATGGGGTTCTGCATTCAGTTTGTTGACAGCTTAAAGAGGTTATTGAAGGATTAACTGTTTTTGATGTGGTGCCTAAATAGACACTGGCTTGTAATAAGAGATTTAATCATTTTAATTTTAAATGCTTTTAATGAGTTGCATGAATAGGAGTTTTTTTAGGAACAAGTGTGTTTGAGTGAGTGTTTTATTAGATTGGTAGAAGTTTATTATTTGGGGGTTGGGATGAGGTTGTGTGATGGGTGAAAGTTAGAGGACATAACAGCTTCTAAAATAACTGGGAAGAAGTGCCAAAAAACAAAGATGTGTCTTCTAACCAATCAACTTCAGCATTTACCCACTGCCTGGGACCGTGACCCGACTTTTCGTCTGACGTCACTTCGTCCAACGTCACTTCGTCCACGTCTTTTGGTCCTACGTCTTTTTGTCCACACGTCTTTTGGTCCTACATCTTTTTGTCCGATGAATTTTGTCCAATTGTAAAAAACAGTGGTTTCAACTGTTTTGCATTCATGTACAAGTTAAAGGTAGCAGTTTTCCACGGGTCTTTGCATTACTGCCGAATAAAACAAAGCAGACATACAAATTATTTTTTGAGCAATTGAAAATTATGCAACCTAATGCAGATCCGCTTGATATCATGGCAGATTTCGAAGTTGCAGTTCACAAGGCATTTAATGCATCATTCCTTAATTCATCTGTCGTGGCATGTTTGTTTCATTTGAGCCAATCAGTGTTTCGAAAAATTACAGATTTAGGCCTCAAAGAAAAATACAATACAGACTCTGAATTCTGTCTTAAAATTTGATGTTTTTCAGCATTAGCCTTCCTCCCCGTTGAAGATGTCGAAGAGGCTTATGAAGATTTAATAGACGATGAAGAAATACCTGCTGAATTCATCGTTTACTTCGACTTGACTTACATAGGCATTGCGAGAGGATGTGGTGCTAGACGAAGGAGAGAACCACCTACATTCCCGATAGCTGTATGGAATGTTAATCAGCGTATTCTTCAAGATCTACCAAGAACAAATAATGCTGCAGAGGGGTTTCATGCTGCGATAAAGCGTTCGGCGGGTGGAGCACATTTGAATATTTGGAGATTAATCAAAACTCTGAAGGAAGAGGAAGGGTTCGTTAAAGGCAAAAAGGCTCAAATTCTTCGGGGAGATCCATCAAATTCATGTACGCGATATAAAAAATAACTGAACGCCTCAAAAGATTGGTCACTGAATATGGTTCAACAAGAAAAATTGATTTTTTGAGGAATGTGGCATATAATTTGCATCAATTTTAAGTGATATCTTATTACTTTTAGTAATTTTTAGTAATTAGTAAACTTTTAGATAGTTAAATCTTATTACTTTTCTTAAATAACTTTTTTTTAAAATACATTTTTCCACTATATTTTACTTGTATTGTATCAATAAAATTCTCATAATAAATCATTAGTTCTGTGAATCTATCATTGAAGATATTATACCTTGTTTTCTACGGCGTTTATTTACAATTGGACAAAAAGTCATTGGACAAAAAAAACATCGGACAAAAAGACGTAGGACCAAAAGACGTGGACGAAGTGACGTTGGACAAAGTGACGTCGGACGAAAAGACATAGCACCGCCTGGGACCTGCTCAGGGCGGGTGAGTGGACCCAGGTAGGGTGTTCTTTCAGAGGATCAGTGTGGACTCGATGGACCGAATGGCACTGTAGGAATTCAATGTTTCTATGGTTCTATCGCTTTTTTCCCCAGAGTGAAAATCTGGTTTAATGGGGCCCTGTAAATCTGCCAAGACAGGATATAGGGAACACCAGCAGCTGCAAGCTCCTCTCCCAGCCTCACACCATCTGAATTTGGGAATATATCACCGTTCCTTCATTGTAACTGAGTCAAAATCTAGAACTTTCTTTCTAACAGCAATGAGAATGCACCACCATCACGTGGACTGCAGCGGTTCAAGAACATGGTCCTCAAGGGAAATGAGAATCAATTAGGGATTTAGGGATGAGGGACAAATTAAGGAGGGACAATAAATTCTGGCCTTGCCAGCAATGCTCAAATCCCATGACTGAATAAAAAAATACTGGATTAGTAATTCAAAGACTCAGGTAATGTAATGGGGATCTTGGTTCGAATCCCACCAGGGCAGATGGTGAAATTTGAATTCAATAAAATCTGTAATTAGAAGTCTAATGGTGACCATGAAACCATTGTCGATTGTCGTAAAAACCCATCTGTCCTTTAATGCCCTTTAGGGAAGGAAACCCGCCATGCTGACCGACATATGACTCCAGACCCACAGCAATGTAATTGACTCTTAAATGCCTTCTATGATGGACAATAAATGCTGGCCAAGCCAGAGACGGCCAGATTCCATAGATGAATAAAAAAACATTTAGTTACAGACGCTTGTCTTCTGGCTGTTCTCGAGGAAGGTGCGCGATTGACGCGTCCGTCATGGCCGGCTGACTGTTCACCCTGCAGTTTCCGCTCCCTGCTGCTTCAACGGCCGCATGCCCTGCATTTCTATGGTCTTCCTCGTCAGGTTTGTGGGATGGGTCCCACCCAGTCAACTCTCGCCGGGGTTCCAGGGTTCCCCTTTTAGGGGGTGCCATACGCCGGTAGGGGGCATGTCCCCGTCTATTGACTTCCATACCTTGCAACTCCTGCACTCCCTTTTCTGTACTCTTTCTCAACAGGGAAATTTCTATGGCCCTCTTTAAGTCTAGCAGTGGCTTGTCGAGTAACTTCCATTGGGTCGCCCTATTATTCACACCACAGACCAATCTGCCTAGAACAGTTTAGGGAGAGCAGGGCCATACTCACAGGGGACATCAGGCTTTTGATTACGCTGAAAGCAAGTGCTCCACAGGCAGTCAACAGCATCACTGTCTGGTGCTCATCACCAAATATCGCATTAGCCCTGAAAAAATAATGCATTCATTCTATGTATTGCGGCCTATCTTCTATACTCGCATCAAATACACCCAATCTCCTGAAGAGCGGCATTTTGAAAGTATCTGTAGAGGTGGCCATGTTTTCACGATTAGTGGTGCCGTCTTCAGCTCCACTTTATCCTCGTCCACATGAGAGGCTTAAAGAAACTAGTTATTTATTGTATAAGTAACTATTTACACGTTGTACACAGGTCCGAGCCAGGTCTTCCTGCTCGGTTCCCACATGGGCCAAGTTTTTATGCATAGTGTCCATAGCTCTGCTGAAGGGATTCTTGCCCCTCAGCGGGGAAGCTCGTACTCAATGAGACTCACATGGAGACTAATTGGCCTGATCCTGTAGGTCTCGCGTGGGTTACTTATCACAGAAGATTAGGGAACTTCTCTCTGTTGTTCCTATCTATTTATCCCTCAACAAATCCCATTAAAGCAGAACATCAGGTCACTATTACACTGTTTGTGGGACCTTGCAGTGGACAGATTAGTTACTTTGCTTCCCTACATTACTCGATTGACTGTACTTTAAAATTCCTTCACAGGCTATAAAATAATTTGGGATATCCAAGTGTGATATAATGTTTTTGTATATAAACTACATAAACATTTAAAATCATTCAGAGTTTCAATTAAACTTGTTGTCGAGTACACTGGAATGATTATTATGTTGATTAAAACATACAAAAGTGAGTCACAGACTTCCAATTGAACATTATTTTATTTTAAAATGTTTATGTGATTTCCAATATTTGTTGTGCCCATTATCGGTATAATTTCAGTTTACCTAAACAACTGTCTGGTCATCCCTGTTTCAAAGAACCAAATTTCTAATCATTGCTAAGTTAGCTCTGGACACTGTGCACAATGGCACTGATGTTTGCACATTGACTGAGTACTTATGAACATACATACAAACATATGAATTAGGAGCAGGTCAGGCTATTTGGTCCTTTGCGCTTCATCATTCAGTATGATCAAGGATGATCTGATTGTGGCCTCAACTCCACATCCCCACCCATCCTTGCTAATCTTTGACTCTCTTGTTAGTTGAAGAATCTACCCACCTCTGCCCTAAAAATAGTCAATGACTTGGCCTCCACGGATCTCTGGGGAAGAGAGTTCCAAAGATTCACTGCATAATTATTTGTAACCTTGTTAAACCCTATTAATTTCAATACTCCAAAGAACAGACATTATAGTGATAAACTGTCATTCATGTCACAAGGCAGATCAAAATCCTATTGCTTTGAGGATCACAGACAATACAAAAGCTTTCTTTTGCTTTCAGATGCTAATTGATCTGCTTTGCATTGACGGTAGGTTTATGCGCAGTGGCACATTCGACTGTTCCAACTATTGGAACATGAACATAAACTGGTTTGCAGTCTAAAGGAGATAATAGCTACCAGTTAATCAGTAGTGGGGAAAATAAAGGACGTGGTAACAGGACATTTCGAAAATAATGGTATGATTGGGAAGAGTCAACATGAATTAATGAAATGGAAACCTGTTAAAGTTTTTTGAGAATATATATCTCGCAGAATAGATAACAGCCGGTAACAGCCTCCCCGAGCAGGCGCCGGAATATGGCGACTAGGGGCTTTTCACAGTAACTTCATTTGAAGCCTACTTGTGACAATAAAGCGATTTTCATTTCATTTATTTCATTTCATTTCATTTTCATTTCATTTCATAAGGGGTGTACTATATTTAGATTTTCAGAAAGCTTTTGAAAAGGTCCCACACAAGACATTAGTTAAAAAAATTAGAGTACAGAGTACTATTGGTAATATACTGGCATGAACTGAGAATGAGGTCTGGATTCTCCGATTTTCAGGCTATGACCTGACGGCGGTGTGGGAACAATGGTGTTTTACGACTGGAAATTTGGCACAAAATGGCCACTGTTCCTCCATTTGGTGGGGGGTAGTAGGCAGGTAGCGTAGAGCACCTGGCTCTAGCTGCCGATACAGCTGGAGAATTGCCGGGACCGTGGTCGCACACGTGCATGGCGGGGACCTGGCCTACAAAATGGTGCCACCTTTGGCCGGCTTGCGACCCCTGTACCACCTCTCAAGAGTGCCCCCAGCCCCTGCCAAAGTCCCCCCTGCCCGCGGATCGGCTCTCCTCTGACTGTGGCAATGCTGGACTGCGTCTGCAGCCGCCACGCCGAGTTCCCGACAAATGATAGCACACGCAACTGACGCCGTTGGGAACTCGGCCGGTTGGGGGCAGAGCATCGGGGAAGGGCCGCAGAGAACGCCCTGAGGCTGTCAATATGGCGTGTAGCGTAATCGAGAGGGGGCGGAGCATTGCAAAAGCAGTGCCGCCCTCGATTTCGTCGGAAAAGTTGATCCTGCGGCCGATCGCCGAACGCGATTTTGCCGTTGACGACTGGAGAATCCCGCCCCGGGATTCTGGACAGAAAACAAATGGGCGGCACTGTAGCACAGTGGGTAGCACTGTTGCTTCACAGCGCCAATGTCTGAGGTTCGATTCCCGGCGTGGATCACTGTCTGTGTGGAGTCCTCATGTTCTCCCTGTGTCTGCATGGGTTTCCTCCGGGTGCTCCGGTTTCCTCCCACAAGTGCCAAAAGACAGGGGGTGAAATTCTCAGCTCCCGCGATAAATTGGGAAGGCCGTCGTGAACTCGGCCGCGTTTCACGACGGCCTCGGAGGCCGCTCCTCGCACCTAATTCACCCCCACCCGGGGCGCTAGGAGTGGCGCTGCGTAAATCTCGGCCGCCGGGCCTTGACGTTTGCGTCAAGGCGGCGAGCCGAGAATGACGCGACGGTGGCGCCAATGTGATATCAGCCACGCATTCGCAGATTGGCCGGCTCCAACCCGCGCATGCGCGGCTGACTTCACGACGGCTGACGGCTCCAACCTGCGCATATGCGGTTGCTGTCTTCCCCTCCGCTGCCCGCAAGATGTGGCGGCTTGATCTTGCGGGGCGGCGGAGGGGAAAGAGTGCGTCACTTTGAAACGCCGGCCCGATGATCAGTGGGCACCGATTGTGGGCCAGTCCTCTCCCGAGCACGGCCGTGGTGCTCACTCCCATCTCCGCCCCCCACAAGTTTCAAACTAGCATTTGGCGCCCATGTTCACGGCGGCAGCGACAAGGTGTGGTTGCCGCCGTCATGAACCAGTCGAAAACGGCAGGCCGCTCGGCCCATCCGGCCGTTTTTCACGGCGACCGGCGATTCTTCCGAGCGGCGGGTGGGAGAATTGCGGGGGGGCGCCAGGGGGGCGTGTCGTGAGTCACCCGGCCCTCCCGCGATTCTCCCACCCGGCGTGGAGAGCGGAGAATTCCACCCATGCTTGTTAGGTGAATTGGACATTCTGAATTCTCCCTCCGTGTACCCAAACAGGCGCCAGAATGTGACATCACAGTAACAGAATTGAAGTCTTAACGTAAGCCTACTTGTGCCAATAAAGGTTTAAAAACTAAATAAATAAATAAAATAAATTTTAAAAATGGGCTATTTTCAAGTTCTGATTGGCAGGTTGTGGCTATTGGGGATGTGCTAGGATCAATGCTTGGCCACCAGCAATTCACAATCCATAGCAATGATTTGGATGTGGGGGTTAAATAGACTATTTTGAAGTTTGCAGATGACACAAAACTAAGTGGAAGTGTGAGTTGTGAGGAGGATAATGACGCTTGAAGGAGCTTTGGAGAAGCTAAGCGAGTGGGCAAATATCTGGCACGTGGAATACAATGTGGAGGAATATGAGATTATCCATTTTGGTGCGAAAAAAAAGCAGAAATACAGAGTACTTCTTAAATGGTGAGAAGCTGGGAAGTGTTGAACTTCAAAAGAGACTTGGACGTCCTTGTTTATGAGTCATTGAAAGCTAACATGCAGGTTTGAAAATTCATTTATGGGATGGGGCATCACTGGCTATTCCCGTACTTATTGCCCAGCCTTACTTGATCTTGAGAAGGCGACGGTAAGCCAGTACAGTGAAAACTTGAAAGCAGGCTTCTTGCCCCTATCTTCCGCAGCTGGACACAAAATATATTTCGAGCCGGAATTAGGCCCTGAAGTGGCCTGGCCTCTATTGGCCTAAGGGTGGACCGACAAGCTTCCTGACATCTGACTGTAATATGAGAGATGGTACGGGAGTGGGTGGGATGGTGGCAGGCATTACATGTCCCCCACCCCACCCACTTTCAAGTACTCCGGTGGAGGGTGGGAGTGTGGAGCATGAATTTCACCTCAATGTTTCAGGTACGACCTTGCAACAGAATGGGTTGTGATGAAAGTTCATGACCTAAAACTCTGTTTCTCTCTCCACAGATGCTGAATATTTCCAGTATTATTTTGTTTTTAATTCCAGATTTCCAGCATCTGTGGTATTTTACTTTTTTTGGATCACTGTGTGAGCTGGTCGATTTCCTGACTTCCAGTACTGCAGCGGGAAGCCTGCTTTGCGGCCACTGATCACTGCATGTAACTGAGTCCTTAGATTGCTTGGGCCTGGTAACAGCACGTTCTCCCCAACACCCGCCATTGTGCGTCTCAAGTTAAAACTCCCGTATGCTATCTTTCATGCTGCACCTTATATGGTTACGGTATTTTTGTTGTGTTAGTTGTTACATTACGTATTTTTGCTACTATGTCATGTTTAACAGCATGAAGTTAAGTGACAGTTCTCAAAATTGATTCTTTAACTTCAAAACATAGTAAAAGTAAGAAAAAAGTAAGAGTGGTATGAGAAAATTAACTTGCATGCTGATATAAATGGTGGGTGGGAGCAATGATGATGAGCTGACATTAGCCCTGCTCCATGTGAAGTCACTGAGCTTTGAAAAGGACTAAACAGCAAGTCAGCTGCCTGGTGTTTCACGGTTCTAAGGATAAACCAACTTCAGGTTTCTGCAAATTCCAGATAAGTGTTCTACCTCCTCCACTACTGACTATTATTATTTCTTATTTTATGACATTATTAAAGATAAGTACGGGCAACTAATTGAACGAGCTGCTGCTGCCATGACAATTGCATCAGCAAGATTGTACTCTGTAGGATGCAAAGTTAACGAGACGTTGTAAAGATTTGCACATTATTTTGAGGCATGGGTGGGTGTTGGGCGGTGGAAAGAAAGTATTTCCGGCCTTTCCTCAGTTAATTCACTGTATTGGGTGGAGCCTATGATGGTAGAATGTACCAGTGCCTTCATGAATAACCGCAGCTAGCATGGGAACTGAACCCTAGCTGTTGGCGATGACCACGCCACGAGCAAGCCGTCCAGCTAACTGAGCTGACCGATCCCCAGCCTACCTTTGATGTACATGCCGTAACAAGAGGGGGGCTTTTTAAACTCCTTGGAGGGAGCCTTTTCCAGGCTGCCTGCCCAAAAGTTGCATTATAGAATCCAGAGAATATCTACGGTGCAGAAGGAGACTTTTTAGCTCATTGAGTCTGCACCAACCCTTCGAACAAGCACTGTACCTATATCCACTCACCTAATAACCCCTGTAACACCATAACCTAAACTGCACATCCCTGGACACTAAGAGACAATTTAGCATGACCAATCCACCTAACCCATACATTTTTGGACTAGGGGAGGAAACCAAAGCACCCAGAGGAAACCCACGCAAACATGTGGAGAACGTGGAGACTCTGCATAGACAGTGCCCCAAGCCGGAATTGAACCTAGGTCCTTGGTGCTTTGAGGCAGCAGTGCTAACCACTGTGCCACCATACCACCCATGGAGAATGAGTCTTGGTTGCATATAATGCTCCGTAAGCAGTGAAAATTGCATCTTGGTCCTATCTTTATATGTATTTATGTTGCTCTTCTTGAGTTAGCCACCCAAGAAAATTGTGGGGTGGGATTCTCCTGAATCTCCGGCAAAGATGATTGGGCAGGGAGTGGGCCGTGAAGCCAAAACTGTGGCAGGCACCGGGTGCACGTCAGAATGCCATGTTCCGGTGCCTTGGCAGCGGAGTCAATGCGTTCTACTCTGCACGGTGCCCACAATCCGGTCCACCTGCGCCCAGGCCCAATGCACAGCAGCTGGTGGTAAGTGGTCGCCCGCCTCTTCACTACTGCGTCAAATAGGGTCTCCAGCTCAGCGTCCATGAAATGGGGTGCCCATCTCCTTGCTGCCATCTTGTTGGTTGGGATAAGTGTGTGTGGGGAGTGGAGTGCTTATGTGTGGCTGCAGCTTGTCAGCCTCTCGAGTGTCAATCCCTTCTCAAGCGATCAGACATCGGAATCGGTCGAGATCCATGTGGCGCCGGTGCTAGCCCATGAACGGTCGGAGGATTGGTCTGGGAACGATGCCAATTTTGCTGTCGTAGAACACCACCAATTCAGTCCCGGCATCAACACAGTTTGTGGCACAGGGAATTCAGCAGTTGGTGTTAAAATAACTGCAGGGTGGGAAATGTGTGATAATTGAACTGCTTGAAATTTAACAACAATTGCACTCATTTTTTTTGCCAAGCAGAGCATGTTACAATTTTCGCTGTGGTTCATATTGCAGTGTTAATGGATTGATTTTAAGAATGGGTGGTGAAATTAAGTTTTCACAATTTAGCAGTGTAATTTCCTTTCACTGACTCAGAAAGGCCTGGCAACAGTCAATCGACATTGGCTCTCAATGCATATCTTCTCCTCCTGCATGCATAATGATTGACTATGGAAATAGGGAAGGGAAAGTTAAACAGAAAAAATGAAAGTTATGCTACCACAGCAGATCTTATTAGCAGAGCAAGCCAATCCCAGAGGTAAACCTATCTTGCTGATCATACCCCATTTTTTTGTCTTCTGAAAACAAGGGCAAAAAACTACTGATCCCAGGAGCATCGAATTGGAGTAACACTTTTGGGAATTGAAAAAATTGAACAATGTATTAACAAGAATAAAGGAAAAATCTAAGCACACAAGATTAAAGTTAAATAGTTAAAATGGCCTAACAAAACATCTCCCCCAAAAAAACATTTAGTCAGAACACACAAGTAAGCATTTACTTGGTTCCCAAGGCAAAATTGCACGTCAGAATGCCATGTTCCGGTGCCTCGGCAACGGAGTCAATGCTTTCTACTCTGCACGGTGTTCACAACCCCTTCCACCTGCGCCCAGGCCCAATGCTCAGCAGCTGGTGGTAAGTGGTCGCCCGCCTCTTCTCTATTGCGTCAAGTCGGGTCTCCATGAAATGGGATCCACTCTCCTTGCTGCCATCTTGTTGGTTGGGATGAGTGTGTGTGGGGAGTGGAGTGCTTATGTGTGTCTGCAGCTTGTCAGCCTCTCGAGTGTCAATTCCTTCTCAAGCGATCAGACATCGGAATCGGTTGAGATCCAAAAAAAGGCAAAAGTATACCACATGACGCCTCACTCACTTCCACTCTGTTGTGGAAATCCAAGAAAATTCAGAAGCCAGACAGTCTTCTGAAACAAAAAGTCTTCTGGCTTTTGGATTGTTACTTCAGATTTCACACCTTTTCACAGAATAGAACTGTCCTCAGGATATTTTCCCCTCACAGCCAACACAACTCAACTTAATACCTCTCCTTAAACATCCCTTTTTCCTTTCATCTCCAATTCCACGTTCCTCATCACTTCTTTGAACTCAGAGTTTCCAAAATATAAAAATCTTTCATATTTTTTATTGCATCTATTTTTGGGACAAATTTAATTTAATAACGTTCTCATGTTTACTTTTAAAACGTTTGTATTTTGTAAAAGTTCTTTACTCCCCTTTGAAATTTAATAGCTGAAAGGTTAAGCCGCTATCGATCTCCTAATGCAAAATTTTGAACCTAACCTATTTACTTATAAATCCACGACACCATGGCCTTATTAAAATATATGCATGTAGCACTTGGCCAGTTCATCTCTTAACTCTCACAGATATATTGTCGCTATTAACCTTTCCCCAGCTTAATAATGATAATGATAGTAATAATCTCTGATTGTCGCGAGTAGGCTTCAATGAAGTTACTGTGAAAAGCCCCTAGTTGCCACATTCCGGCGCCTGTTCGGGGAGATCAGTACAGGAATTGAACCCGCGCTGCTGGCCTTGTTCTGCATTACAAGCCAGCTGTTTAGCCCACTGTGCTAAACCAGCCCCATATTAAATAATTTACGCACACAGAATCACAGCCTTAATTACAGATGAATATAACATTCCTCAAAAATATTTGTTAAAAATATAACTCATCCGAGGGCAGCACGGTGGCCTAGTGGTTAGCACAACCGCCTCACGGCGCTGAGGTCCCAGGTTCGAATCCCGGCCCTGGGTCACTGTCTGTGTGGAGTTTGCACATCCTCCCCGTGTCTGCGTGGGTTTCGCCCCCACAACCCAAAAATGTGCAGAGTAGGTGGATTGGCCACACTAAATTGCCCCTTAATTGGAAAAAATAATTGGGTAATCTAAATTTTAAAAAAAAAAAATATAACTCATCCTCACAGTTATTACCATCAAACAGTATTTCCAAATTTGAAAAGAAAAATAATTTGTCTTTCAGCAACATTATGATGAGTGCTTTAAATTTAAATATAACTTACTAAACTTACTGACTGATTTATAGAGATATTTTGATCAATGACTGTTTTCCAAAATAGTGTACATTATTGGAGAATCAGTGCTGTTGGCCTAAAGTATCTTTAAAAATAACTCTAAATAGGAAGTTATTAATTACAGATCTGTCTAAAAACAACAAAAAAAAACTTGGCTGGAAAGATTTGCCTGCTGCGTAACTCTGACCTCTAATTCGGATAACATTTTGAAATACTGCGCCTCATTTTACAGATCCAGTGCCTCAAAAACAGCAACCTCAGGACTGGATGGGTGCTGGATTTCAGATACTGCCGGTTTTTGGAGAAAAAAAATTGAAATCTTAATTCAATTAATAGGACAGACCTGAAATTAAATGAATAAGTTTCCGAGAAGGGGCAACGGTCGCATGGACCACTTGGAGTGTGAGAAAGGACCAGCGTGAAAGCTGATAACTGGTCGGTTACCGCACGAATGTCGCACGTACCAAATTGTCCTGGTAAATTCTTTTACTAATTTATGCAAGGCTGTTGATAAAAATGTGAGGGTTTCGGACAACTCTGGTTTTCGGATAGCCACATTTAAGTCACTGGGCTGGGTTCTCCCCTACCCGGCGGGGCGGGGGGTCCCGGCGGGATGGAATGGCGTGAACCACTCCGGCATCGAGCCACCCCGAAGGTGCGGAATCCTCCGCACCTTTAGGGGCCAAGCCCTCACCTTCAGGGGCTAGGCCCGCGACGGAGTGGTTGGCGAGTCGTCGGCTGGCATGGAAGGCCTTTGGCGCCACGCCAGCTGAGGCCGAAGGGACTCCGCCGGTCGGTGGAAGTCCACGCATGCGCAGGAGCGTCAGCGGCTGCTGGCGTCATCCCTGCGCATGCGCGGGGGGGGGGGGGTCACCTCTGTGTCGGCCATCGCGGAGGCTGATGTCCAACGCGGAAGGAAAATAGTGCCCCCCACGGCACAGGCCCGGCCACAGATCGATGGGCCCTGATCGCGGGCCAGGCCACCCTGGGGGCACCCCCCGGGGCCAGATCGGCCCGCGCCCCCCCCCCCCCCCCAGGACCCCGGAGCCTGCCCGCGTCGCCTGGTCCCGCCGGTAAATACCTTGTTTAATTCACGCCGGTGGGACCGGCTTAACAGCAGCAGGACTTCGGCCCATCGCGGGCCGGAGAATCGCCGGGGAGGGCCCGCCGACAGGCGCGCCGCGATTCCTGCCCCCGCCGAATATCCGGTGCTGGAGAATTCGGTGGCCGGCGGGGGCGGGATTCACGCTGGCCCCTGGTGATTCTCCGACCCGGCGGGGTTTCGGAGAATCCAGCCCAATGTACCTGTAAGACCATAAGAAATAGGAGCAGAATTAGGCTCTTTGGCCCATCGAATCTGCTTTGCCATTCAATCATGGCTGATGTGCTTCTCATCCTCATTCTCCTGACTTCTCCATCCATAGCCCCTGAGCCCCTTGTATTGTACGGTCAATTGCATAGAGTTCAAAACGATTGAAAACAGCTAGCCAGGAAATGTAAATTGTCATGCTAGAGTACATTGTTGTGATCTTAATAATGAATTGATATAATGGCAGGAAGTGAAAGTCTTCGCTATCATTTGATAACTTAGCCGCACTTCAATTATTAATGCTTTGCAATCTTAGACAACAACACAATTGTTTTAATAATGCAGCAGGAAGAGAATAATCCAAAAATAATTCCCATAAACATTGGCTGATGTTGTTCTTTCCTTTTGAAAAGTCAATTTGAAGATGAGAAGAATGCAATGAGTGAGCACCATTTTGCATTGAGTACTTATTATGTCTACATTCTCAAAGAAATGCACTCGTACTACTGTTACTAGTCTGAGTTGGGAAGATTCTGCACTGGTTACAGTTTGGCTGTATCTTATTTATGCTTCAACTGGTATTCTCCCTGTCAGAATAAAACTTTGGCCCAGATCTTCCAGTCTCCAGAATGCAGGAGATCGGGCGTGTGAGCCAGGACGTGCACTGGGACCCTGCAGAAATCCCGTCACACTGACTTCTGAGGGAATGAGCCAGGAAGTTTGAACTTTCAATGGGTAATTTCCCTACTCCTTGGGACCTGCATACAAGTCCCAAACTCTGAGTTAGAGTCAGAGACTTTGGGTCATTCCAATATATTTACCTGGACACGTACCCAGGAAATATTAGACAGGAAAATGTAACTCCTGGGTAACTACAGGAATTGACCTCAACCCCCCCCCCCCCCCCCCAAAATCATTCACACAGACCCCTCAACCCCGTAATTACTTCCTGACCCCAAACTACTCTCCGTAATCCCCAGCTACTCCAAACCCCATTTCCCATTGCAGCCCTACCTAACTATCCCCTGACTAGACCTGACTAGTCCCCACCAACTAAATACCCTCCTGACCTTATGTGAGTAACCCCAACCCCCCTACGCACTAACTGTGGTGAACGTATTATGGTAACCATTCACCACTGTACTACATTGTACTATGCTGTTGCCCATGTGGGCAACATTAACCATTACCACATTAACCAACCTACCACCTCACCTATTTCACCCACCTACCCAATTCACCCACCTGCTGCCTCACCCAACTGCCATCCTACCCACCTGTCACACTACCCACCTACCACCCTACTTACCTATCACCCTACCCACCTGTCACCCTACCCACCTCACCTGTCTCAACAACCCACTCACTTTAGCCATCTGCTACCTACCCATCTGTCATGCTACACACCTACCACACCACCCACATATCACCCCACTCACCATCCACCGAACACACCTATCACCCTACCCACTATTACCCTACTCACCTACCACCTCATCTACCTGCCACGCTACCCACTTACCTCACCACCTCCCCACTCTTCTACTCACACATTCTTCCACTCATCCATTCGCTTATTCTTTAACATTCACACTGGATAATTAAACTTACCTTATGGTGGCAAATGCCGCAAAAAGGAGGCATGTCCATTATTCTCCTTGATACTACTCCACTGTGTCAGCGTTTTCTTATGGACTGTACACTCCACATCTCTGGAGAAGCTGAGAAGACACGACTAGAAATGCAGAGCTGCATCGCCCACAGAAATGTTTAATCAGAGCAGCAATCTGACAGTGACTGTTGCTTTGCGGATGATCCAGGCCAATGGGTTTATGGGATGATTAGTTCTCAAAGATCAAAATTAATGGCCCAAATTGCCACAGGATTGTCCTGATTCCTGGCTGGAACTTTGAAACAGCATAAATCTCCATTTGCCTCTGTTTTTCCAGATTACCGTAAACCAACCACATCGGACATGAGCAACAAACACAGAGCACCCGTACAACCACTTGTGAATTCTTAATTTTTCTCTCCCTACCACTTCTTCAAAGCATTCCCCTAACATCTGCAGCAGGGGTGGAGACATCCTGGTGACCGATTTGCCCTGTTGTCTTCAATGACCTTGAGGACAAACTTTTACCAAGGCCTGAGGGCCCTGGCTTACTTTAGCTGTCCTGCTATGCATCAGCTGCCCCCTGTGCCATCACTGAGCATGAGGCTGAAGGGGTCATTGGCAAGGAACAATTGGAAGGGCTGAACACCCTCATTGAGTCCTGACTGCCACTTCTTTTGACTTTGGGTACCCCACGGGCCACTGCCTAACTCAGTTTGGGAAAGGGGCACCTGGATGGAGGTTGAGGTGTCCTGTCTCCCTGTTGTGCAACCACTGCAAAACGCCACCCATGGTGACTGCAATGGAATGCAGGTCTATGCGTATCTCTGCCAGAATCTGCTGGACCAAGTTCTCCTCAGAGTCTGCCACGTTGCCCATGGGGATCTCCATGCATGGACAGGTCGGCACCACTTCATCAGTCAGTAGGCAGACAGACTCCTCCACATCGCGTGCCACACTGTTCACAGCCTCGCACATCTTTGCCTGATGTTCCCCTGTCCCTTGCTGCTTCTGCAGCATCTCTCGGAAGGCTGATTCCAGAGGTCCATCATCCGACTCAAACTTCGCTGATACCTCTTCCCCAGCAGTCTCCCAAATGCCAGTGACCTTGGCTGACCCTGCCTCCTCCTGCTCTGGACACCTGTCCATGCAATGACCACCAGAATGTCAGACCCTTCTTAGACTGGCTCTAATACCCACTAAGGTGTGTGTCTCTGGGTTGGTAGAGGTGGGGTGACTGTTGTTGCACTTCTACAGGATTTTCTTTCTCCGCAATGCCCTCGGTCTTCTCCAGACTTGTCTGTGTGCTGGACAGGACATTGTCTCTTATGGACCTATCCGTCTTCATGATGCCACCAGTACGTCAGACAGGAGAGAATGAGTAACTGCATGAGCTGCCTCCAACACACAGAAACACATGACTCTTCGATTTCTATGGCATGCATGGGTCCTTCCTGGGTGGAGGGTGCAAGCCAATTTCTCTATTTCCGCAGACCGGTCCCGGTCCATGCCTGCCAGCTTGTTGAGGCCTTTGAAATGTGCCCTTATCCCCCTCTCGCTTATTATGGCTTAACATATGCTGCATAAAGAGAGATAGGTTTGAGAACAATTGGGTTTTAGGTATCTATGTTATGCTTCCAGTCTTACAAATAACCCACTGGATTGAGTGCCATCTGATTGATGCATGACAAGTTGTCCACAAGGGTCTGGGCAAGCTCCCTCCAGATCAGTTAAAGCATGCAGATAGAAGGAAAAGGCATACAAAGGCATATTTTGGAGTTAGATTTGATTTATTGTCACATGTATCAAGGTACAGTGAAAAGTATTGTTCTGTGTACAGTCCAGACAGATCGTTCCATACATGGAAAAAATATAAAACATGCGATAAATACACAATGTAAATACATAGACACAGACATTGAGTGAAGCATACGGATTGTAGCACTAATCAATAGAGAGGATGTGTGGAGAGATCAGTTCAGTCCATAAGAGGGTCACTCTGGAGTCTGGTAACAGCGGTTACCAGAACCGGTTAATGCGTGTTCTCAGACTTTTGTATCTCCTGCCCGATTGAAGAGATTGGAAGAGAGAATAACTGGATGGGACTGATCTTTGATTTGCTGCCCACTTTCTTAAGGCAGCGAAAGGTGTAGACAAAGTCAATAGATGGGAGGTGGTTCGCGTGATGGACTGGGCTGTGTTCCCGACTCTATGCAATTGCTTATGGTCTTGGGCCGAGCAGTTGCCATACCAGGCTGTGATGCAGCCAGATACGATGCTTTCTATGGTGCATCTGTAACAATTGGTAAGAATCAATGTGGACATGCAAATTTGCTTAGCTTCCTGAGGAAGTATAGACGCTGTTGTGCTTTCTTGGTCTTAGTGTTAACATGGGTGTACCTGGACAGATTGTTCGTGATGTGCCCACCTAGGAATTTGAGCTGTCAGTCATCTCCACCTCAGCCCTATTGATGCAGACAGGGATGTGTACTATACTTCGCTTCCTGAAGTCAATGACCAGCTCCTTAGTTTGCTTACACTGAGGGAGAGATTGTTGTCGTTACACCATGCCACAAGGTTTTCTATCTCCCTCCTGTACTCTGACTCATCGTTGTTTGAGATCTGACCCAATACACTTGTGCTATCAGCAAACCTGTAGATGGAGTTGGACCCAAATTTTGCCATACAGTCTTATGTGTACAGGGGGTATAGTAGGGGGCAAAGTATGCAGCCTTGCGGGGCCCCGGTGGATTATCGTGGAGGAAGAATCGTTGTTTATCCTCACTGATCATTTACTTATCATTCTTTCAGGGGTGCGGGCATCACTGGCTGAGCCAGCATTTATTACCCATCCCTAAACGCATTTAAGTGTCAATCACATTGCTGTGGATCAAGCAGGCTCTGACAAGAAACACTCTCCATTCCTGCTCCTAAATGGGATTAGCTCATTAATGGAAAATTCTGCCCCTGTGAGCCACTTTAAGCGCATCTAATGATTTGAGCTTGCTGCACAGGGAAGAAGTTTATTTTGAACTGAATGTCCATCGCAGTCAGATGGCCCGAAGGGCCTCTTTCTGTGTTGTAAAACTCTATGAATCTATGGCTGGTTGAAACTGGTAATCATTGTACCAGCTTTGCAACTGTATTAACAATTATGCAGACTTGTACAACATTGGGCGCGATTCTCCGCAATGGCCGACGCTGGCGTGAAACCCGGAGTGTTTCACGACGGCGTCGGAGGCCGCTCCTTACCCCCTATTCTCCCCCCCCGGGGGTCTAGGAGCGGCGTTGCGGGGAACTTGGCCGCCGGGCCTTGACGCTGCCGTCAAGGCGGCGCGCCAATAATGACGTGGCCGGCGGCGCCTCAGTGTAGTCAGCCGCACATGCGCAGGTTGGCCTGCGCCAACCCGTGCATGCGCGGTTGCCGTCTTCCTCTCCGCTGCCCTGCAAGGCTTGATCTTGCGGGGCGGCGGAGGGGAAAGAGTGCGTATCTTAGAGACGCCAGCCCGACAATCGGTGGGCACCGATTGCGGGCCAGTCCCCTCCCGAGCACGGCCGTGGTGCTCGATCCCCTCTCCACCCCCCACAGGCCCCAAACTTACCTTTCGCGCTATGTTCACGCTGGCAGCGACCAGGTGTGGTTGCCGCCGGCGTGAACAGGTCGGGAACGTCAGGCCCGCGGGTCGCCATGAAAAACGGCGACCCACGATTCTCCGAGCGGCGTGTCGCAAAGCGCGATACGCCATTTTGGGGGGGGGGGGGGTGGGAGAATCGTGGGGGTGCCAGAGCGGCCCTCCCGCGATTCTCCCACCCGGCCTGGGGAGCGGAGAATCGCACCCATTATCTGTAGTTTATCTAATACAATAAAATGTTTTATTGGGAACTATCCCCATTACCTGAACTTTCTGTTACTCTCACAGATGGAAATAGATGTTAACAAATGAAAGAAAGATCACGGAATATTTGCTATCCGTGATTGCTGCATGTAATCCCTGGCTTACCACCTTTCACGTCTGTCAGTTTAAGGTCAATTGTGACTGTTGTTTGGTTTCTGGCCTCCCGCAAGGTTAAACAGATAGTTGCCATAGCATTGATCCCACTGATAATGCTCTCTCAGGCTTATTTTCTAATAAAGCGTGGAGTGTGCACCTGTTTCTACATTCAGGACCAGTACCTTTTCCGCAATGATTGATATCTGCGAGCGAGAAATGCCCTGTATTTTTCTGGTGTATGGCTTTGAATTATCCATGCAGCTCATTTAGATTGAAAATTTGTTTTTTTTGCAAATTGTTCATCATGCATGAATATTATTTATATTAAAGGCTCTGGTTGCTGATAGCTGGAGAATTGATTCAGTGTTGGAGAAAAGGTCATTTTACACTGCATCTCATGCTGTCTTGAATGAAAACACTTGATCCTTACTTTGGACCTAGAAAATTAATTGCTCCCCACAAAATGGGTGGTGCATGGTGCTGGGATGAGGATGGGAAGCAGTGCAGGAATAGTGACTCAGGCAGTATAAAAGATACACAGGACCCTCATTTAAGTAGATTATTCTGGTGGGCAGTGTGTGTTTTGACTGTGAATGAACATACGCTTCCTGCCAGTCACTTTGGGAGCAATGTAGGTGACTCAGTGCCAGGAAGTCAAATGACTGAATCCTGGTACTGCAATTCTTCTATTTGCGAGCTTGATAACAATAGAAAACACTCTTGTGGTCACGAAAACTCTGGATGACCACCAGTGGTTAAAGGCAACACCTATTTATTTCCAAGCAGAAAGTATACTTACTTACATCTATTTACAAGACACAGCAACAAAAAAGCACAACCTTGAGTACGGGCATTAAAGCCTGCACTCAGCTTTGATCTGTGCATACGACCTGTCAATTGGACGTTGTGTCACATGATCTCTGAGGGTTGTGTCACATGATCTCAGTAGGGAAAGTCACATGGTCTCCGAAGTTCACTGCACCATTTTTATTCTTTTTTTAAAACGTATTTTATTAAAACTTGCATAAAAGTAGGTTACAGCAAATAAACACTCCAAAAAACATTCTTCCCAACAATCAACTATACAGTTTGTACAGATGTTCCTCCTTTTTCACCCACCCCCTCCTCCCCATCACCCCCCCCCCCATCCCCCCCGCTCCCCCCCCCCCCCCCCCCCCCCCACAATGAACAGCTCCTCAAACACGGACACAAACATCCCCCACCTTTTCCCGAACTCCCCTGCTGAGCCCCTTAACTCATACTTTATTTTCTCTACCCGCAGGAAGTCGTACAGGTCACCCAACCATGCTGCTACCCCCGGTGGCGATGCCGACCGCCACTCCAGCAAAATGTGTCGCCGTGCAATCAAAGAGGCGAAGGCCATGACATTGGCCTTCCTCCTCTCCATGAGCTCCGGCTTCTCTGAAACCCCAAGTATCCCCACCAAAGGGTCCACTCCCTCCTCCACTACCCTGGCTAAGACCGCGAACACTCCCGCCCAGAATCTTCCCAATTTTTCACAACCCCAAAACATGTGCGCATGATTCACTGGTCCCCGCCCACACCTCTCACACTCATCTGCTACCTCCTGAAAGAACCCACTCATTCTCACCCGAGTCATATGCACCCTGTGCACAAACCTTGAACTGTATCAGGCTCATCCTTGCACAATAGGAGGTCCCGTTTGCCCTTCGCAGTGCCTCACTCTATACTCTCCAATTGATCTCCATTTCCAACTCCGCTTCCCATTTCTCCTTGATCTTCAGCACCTCGCCTCCCTGCTCCCCCAGCCACTTATATATATGCCCCTCCCCTTCCACATCCAGAAGCAGCAGTCGCTCCAGCAGGGTGTATCCCAACAATCTAGGGAACCTCTTCCAGACCTTTCGTGCAAAGTCACTAACCTGTAGATACCTGAGCTCACTACCCCTCGGCAGCTCTTCCCTCTCCCTTAGCCCCTCCAGACTGGCGAACCCTTCCTCTAAATACAAATCCCTCACCTTGACCAGCCCCACTTCCCTCCACCTCCTGTATACACTATCCATCCCCACGGCTCAAACCCATGATTCTCGCACAGGGGCGTTAGGACCGACATCCCTTCCACCCTAAAATGCCTCCTCAGCTGATTCCATATCTTCACCGTGGGCTGCACCACTGGGCTCCCTGAATACTTACTCGGAACCATTGGCAATGCTGACATCACCATAGCCCTCAAACTAGACCCCTTACAAGGTTCCTCCTCCATCCTATCCCACTCTACCCCTTCTCCTTCCCACCACCGCCGCCACATTTGCTGCCCAATAATAATGAAGCAGGTTTGGCAACGCCAACCCCCCCCTGCTGCCTCTGCCTCTGTAGCAGGGTCCTCCCCACCATCGGCACCTTCCCCGCCCATACAAAGTCAGAGATGATTGTGTCCACTTTGGGAAAAAAGGCCTTTGGTATAAAGATCGGGAGAGCCTGAAAGATAAACAAGAACCTCAGCAGAATATTCATTTTCACCATTTGGACCTTCCCCGCCAACGTTAAGTGCAGTGTATCCCACCTCTTAAGATCCTCCCTGGCCTCCTCCACCAGCTTTGTTAAGTTCCACTTATGGAGCCCCATCCATTCCCTCGCTACCTGAATCCCCAAGTACCTAAACCTATCCCTCGCTACCATAAATGGCATCCCCCCTAAATTAGCCCGCTGTGCCAGCTCATTCACAGGGAATACCTCGCTTTTCCCTATATTCAGCTTGTATCCCGAGAATCCTCCAACCCTCCCCAACAGGCCCATAATCCTTCCCATACTCTCCAATGGATCTGACACATACAGCAGGAGGTCATTGGCATAGAGTGACACCCGAGTGGTGGTTGATGGGAAATGCTCTGTCTGGTGTCCAGTTACTAGTGGTGTGCCACAAGGATCTGTTTTGGGGCCGTTGCTGTTTGTCATTTTTATAAATGACCTGGAGGAGGGCGTAGAAGGATGGGTGAGTAAATTTGCAGATGACGCTAAAGTCGGTGGAGTTGTGGACAGTGCAGAAGGATGTTACAAGTTACAGAGGGACATAGATAAGCTGCAGAGCTGGGCTGACAGGTGGCAAATGGAGTTTAATGCAGAAAAGTGTGAGGTGATTCATTTTGGAAGGAATAACAGGAAGGCTGAGTACTGGGCTAATGGTAAGATTCTTGGTAGTGTGGACGAGCAGAAAGATCTCGGTGTCCATGTCCATAGATCCCTGAAAGTTGCCACCCAGGTTGAGAGGGTTGTTAAGAAGGCGTACGGTGTGTTAGCTTTTATTGGTAGAGGAATTGAGTTTCGAAGCCATGAGGTCATGTTGCAGTTGTACAAAACTCTGGTGCGGCCGCATTTGGAGTATTGTGTGCAGTTCTGGTCGCCACATTATAGGAAGGATGTGGAAGCATTGGAAAGGGTACAGAGGAGATTTACAAGAATGTTGCCTGGTATGGAGGGAAGGTCATATGAGGAAAGTCTGAAGGACTTGAGGCTGTTTTCGTCAGAGAGAAGGTTAAGGGGGGACTTAATTGAGGCATACAAGATGATCAGAGGATTAGATAGGGTGGACACTGAGAGCCTTTTTCCTCGGATGGTGATGTCCAGCACGAGGGGACATAGCTTTAAATTGAGGGGAGATAGATATAGGACAGATGTCAGAGGTAGGTTCTTTCCTCAGAGAGTAGTAAGGGCGTGGAATGCCCTGCCTGCAACAGTAGTGGACTCGCCAACACTAAACGCATTCAAATGGTCATTGGATAGGCATATGGACGATAAGGGAATAGTGTAGAGGGACTTTAGAGGGGTTTCACAGGACGGCGCAACATCGAGGGCCGAAGGGCCTGTACTGCGCTGTAGTGTTCTATGTTCTATGTTCTATGTTTTTTATTGACGGGTGGCACGGTAGCAGTGGTTAGCACTGTTGCTTCACAGCGCCAGGGACCCAGGTTTGATTCCTGGCTTGGGTCACTGTCTGCACGGAGTCTGCACGTTTTTCCCGTGTCTCCGTGTGTTTCTGCCAGGTGCTCCAGTTTCCTCCCACAATTCCCGAAAGACGTCCTTATTAGGTGAATTGGATGTTCTGAATTCTCCCCCAGTGTACCTGAAGTGTGGCAAATAGGGGATTTTCACAGTAACTTCATTGCCGTTTTAATGTAAGCCTACTTGTGACACGAATAAAGATTATTATTAAAGAATTCAAATTTCCCCATCAGGTCCCCAGAGCATTATCCTGTGTGTCTGGATTACTAGTCCAGTGGCAATAGCACTTGGCCACCGCGTCCCCTTGAGTGTTGAAGGCGGTTCTCCCAGCCAAAGATGCAGTCCGCTGGTGGCTAATAAGAGGAACATCAACTGGTGAGAACAATGGCCTGTGGTATGTCCGGGATGTAGAGGGGCGGGTTGAGGGAATTGGTGAATGAAGGCTGCCAACAACCCGCAGTTACATCTGTTTCATTTCACATCCTGCACCAACTTGACGTGTCAGCGGAAATAATAAAATATGTAAAAATTATTAAAGGAGTTGCAGGAGATAAATGGTGCACTTTCACCAATAGCGTCTATTCGATTGTTCAGCTGCAGTAATTTTCACACTAGAACATGATTTTGTTATTTATTGAGACTTTGTAATGGCTTACTCAACTGAAGTGGCAGGCGAATGGTGATGGAAAGAGTTGAGCTCAGGCCTTCTCAGGTGAAGTGCCAACCTTAACCCTTCCTGAACATGATTTACTAGAAAACAAAAGGGGAAAGAAACCAGAAAAAGTATTGATCAGAACTTGGTAAGTCGCCCCTCATTCTTATGTTTACCCATCTGACCTTGTAGAGGGACTTTAGAAGGGTTTCACAGGACGGTGCAACATCGTGGGCCGAAGGGCCTGTACTATGCTATAATGTTCTATGTTCTATGTTCTATGATGCTCCCTATGTCCCCTCATTATCCCTGCCACTCTACTGACCCCCTGAGAGCCATTGCCAACGGCTCTATGGCCAGCGCAAACAGCAGCGGCGAAAGCGGGAACCCCTGCCTCATACCCCTGTGTAAGTCAAAGCTTCGTGAGCTCATATCATTCGTCCTCACCCTCGCTCTTGGCGCCACATCCAGCAACCACACCCATGCCACAAATCTCGGCCCAAACCCAAACCTTCCCAAAACTTCGAACAAGTACCACCACTCCACCCGATCAAATGCTTTCTCCGCGTCCATGGACACCACCACCTCCGGTACCAGAGCTCTCGACGGATTCACCACCACATTCAACAGCCGTCTTATATTACTCGCGAGCTACCTGCCCTTCACGAAGCCTGTTTAATCTTCTGCAACCACCCCCGGGACACAATACTCCACCCTCCCTGTCAACACGTTAGCCAATACTTTCACATCCGTGTTCAATAGTGATATGGGTCTATACGACCCACATTCCACGGGGATTAGTGTTATTACTGCCTGCTTCATCGTCTCCGGCAACTCCCACTTCTCCAGTGCTTCATTAAATGCCCCAACAGATGTGGTGCTAGGTCTGCCGCAAATTCCTTATAAAATTCCTCTGGGTACCCATCCGGCCCTGACTTCATATCCCTGACACTATCCAGCACCTTCCTCAGACCCAGGGGCTCCTCCAACACCTGCCTCGTTGCTTCCTCCACCTGGGGAAATTCCAGCTAGTCCAGAAACCGCCCCATGTCCCCCTCCTCTCCTCCTGGTAATACTCTCTAAATGCCTCATTTATCTTCCCTGGCTCTGACACCACATCCCTAGCCCCAGTCCGGATCTTCAATATTTCCCTGGACGCAGCCTGCCTCCGCAGCTGGTGCGCCATCATGTGGCTCACCTTCTCCCCATACTCGTATTGCACCCTTCTTGCCCGATGCAGTTGCCCTACCACCCTCTCTGTTGTCAGCCTGTCAAGTTGCCCCTGCAACTTTTTCCTCCTCGCCAATCCCTCCACGGTGGGCACCCTCGAATATTCCCTGTCCACCTCCACTATCTCGTTCACTAGATGGTCATGTTCTGCCCTCCTTTCCTTATTCGCACGAACCATAAATGAGATAAATTCTCCCCGGACCACTGCCTTCAGTGCTTCCCAAAAAATGCCCGCCGACACCTCCCCATTCTGATTGAACTCCACATAATCCCGAATCACCGACCGCACCTTATCACAAAAACCTCCATCCACCAATAACCCCGAGTCAAACCTCCACCCCGGCCTCTGCTTTCATCCCGTACTGAACCGAATATCCAGCCAGTGGGGTGCATGGTCTGAGATAACTATCCCCGCATATTCTGCCCCCTCCTCCCCAACCAAAATCTCCCGACTCACTACAAAGTAATCAATCCTTGAATACACCTTATAAACGTGTGAAAAGGAATACTCCCTTCCTCCTGGATTCTGAAAGCAACATGGGTCCACCATCCCCATCCTTTCCATAAACCCTCCAGCTCCCTTGCCATTCGTATCCTACCCACCGACCTGGGGCTCGATCTATCCACCCTCGGCTTGGGGACACAGTTAAAATCTCCTCCCATGATCAACTGGTAGGTGGCCAAATCCAGGATTGCTGCCAGCCACCCCCTCATAAAACCCACATCATCCCAATTTGGGGCACACACATTTACTACCGGTGCCCCTTCCAATACCCCACTCACAATCACATATCTCCCACCTGGATCCCTCATCTCCTTCGCACTCACGAATCCCATTTTTTTGCTCATTAAAATCGCCACACCATTGATTTCGAATCAAACCCCGAGTGAAAAACCTGCCCAACCCACCCCTTCCTTAACCTAACCTGGTCCTTCACACGGAGGTGTGTCTTCGGCAAAAAGACCACCCCAGCTTTCAAGCTCCTGAGGTGCACGAACACCCGCAACCTTTTAACTGGCCCATTTATTCCCCGGACGTTCCACGTTACCACCCTTACCGGAGGCTTGCACCTCCAATCCCCTCTACAATCCGTCATCTTCCCCACTTACACCTGCCCCTTTAATTCCACTCTGTACCTAGCTCATCCCAGATGGCCCCTTTCTTCGCCCTTGACTATGTCATCTCTCACCCCCTGCCGCATCGCAACCCCCCCGGCTTTTGCACCATTTTTATTCTGGGTTCTTACTTTATACGATACTGGCCTTGTCTTAATCACAACAACACTTATGAAAACTGGGTCATTGATTTACAGGGTGGGAATGCTTATTTTCCCCATGCTTCTTGCGAAGTATGAGCTCCCCCTCCTTGCGGAGCATGAGCTAGGGGTGGGGTATCTCAATTACCAACAGTGTCTCTATGGTCGGCCATTAAGGCACCAACCAAGTAGGAACTCAGTAGGGGTCTACCGGGAAATCTCTCTACCGTTTGTGAATAAAACTTTGTACTTATTTTTACTTGGTGTGGATTTATTTTTACTCGATCCAGAACAAACCAGCCTGCTTGATTGCTTCCCCTTCCACAAACATTCAAACTCTCCACCACCGACGAACAGTGGCAGCCATGTGTACCATCTACAAGATGTACTGCGGGAACTCACCAAGGTTCCTTAAACCACACCTTCCAAACCCACGGCCACTACCATGTAGAAGGACAAGAGCAGCAGGTACCTGGGAACCCCACCACCTGGAGGTTCCCCTCCAAGTCACTCATCATCCTGACTTGAAAACATATCGCCGTTCCTTCATTGTTACTGGGGCAACATACTGGAACTCCCTCCCTAACAGCACACCTCAAGGAATGCAGCGGTTCAGGAATGCAACACACCACCATCTTATGAAGGGCAATTAGGGATGGGCAGTAAATGCTGGCCTAACCAGCGATGCCCACATCTCGTAAATGTATTTTAAAAACTCCCCGTGTCCTTATTTAACTGATGATGAGCAGTAAACTGTTGACGCTGCGACCTGCTCAGTTGAGCCATTGCCCAGATTTTCTGGACCTAGGTTTGGATTTCTTTGATTCACCTTGCCTCTGCTCGGACATTTGTCGCCAGTGCTGATGACTGGAACTAATATGCTCAACGAATGCATTATTTCTTCCGGGCCAACAATTTCACAAAGAATGATCGGCAGACAGTCATACTGTTGCAAGCCTTTGGACCGCATACTTTTTGGGCGATCCGGAGTCTCATGTACCCAACAACACTCGATACGCAAATATTCAACCGGCTCGTGACACTTGTGGTGCAACACTTTAACCTACCTCCGTCGATAATCATTCAAAGATATCAGTTTAATATGGCGGAAAGATCCATCGGTGAGTCAATCACTGAGTTGGTATGTTGGCTCCGGAAGAGAGCCGACTTTTATGAGTATGGAACTGTTTTGTCTGATATGATCCGTGATCACTTGGTCTGCGGTATCAATTACATGGAAAACCAGAAAAAGCTTTTGGGTGAAGTCTCCCTTACATTTCAGCAGGTGCTGCAGATTTTCCCATCCCAACAAAGTGTGGAAGGCGGCATCCAAGAGATACAAGTGATAGAGGTGAACGTTTTGGGGCATCACCCCTCACGTGGTACCGCCACGACCTGGACCGAATGCCTATGTGACTCTGGTTTCTGGGCAAAGAGCTGGCCGCCGAGACATGCAATGTCCCTGGACTTGGCTGAAGGCGATTCCGACCCGTGTGCGACATGTGGATACCGGTCTAGACATTCCCCCAGGCAGTAGGAGGGCCAGTGCTCCAGGCACCCCGGTCGAGTTAGGCGTCAGAGCCTAAGCACCGGGCCTTGCATCTGGATGGCCGAAATGTGGTCGAGGGTGAGGCTGAGATGTGACTGGAAAGCTTGGGTATTATTCTTTCTGTGTGCTTCTATGATTGGGCGGCACCGGTAGTGCCCATCATGAAGCCGGGATAAGACTGTCCGTCTCTGCGGAGACTATAAATTGACAGTGAACACGGCTTCAAAATCAGACCATTACCCTTTCCCTTGCATCGAGGATTTATATACAGCATTGTCCGTTGGCTGTACATTCACAAAATTGGACATGAGCAATACTTATCTAGAGCTGAAGCTCGATGAATCCTCACGGAGGTACATCAAGATGAATATGCACAAGGCTCTATAAGTACTTCTATGAGAACTTCCATTTCGAGTTTCTTCGATGTGCACAGTCTTCCAGCACGTTTTGGAGAACATCCTACATGGATTGCCACACGTTGCGGTTTACTTAGACAATGTGTTAATCATAGGGGTCACGGAACAGGAACATTTGCAGAACCTCGAGGCGATGTTGAAGTGGTTTCCCAAATATGGGGTCAGTCTACGCTGCGCAAAGTGCATGTTTCATGTGAAAGAAGTGGTATATTTGGGATAGCAGGTGGACAAGACAGTCACCGAAAAGGTACAGGGAATCAAAATGGCCCCGCTCCACAAGACGCCACAGAACTTCACTCTTTTCTTGGATTACTGAATTATATTGGCGATTTGTTCCGATTTTTGCGACCATCCTCGACCGCCCCCACCCCCCCCCTCACTTGCTTTGGAAAAGCACCAGCCATGGGCTGTGTGCAGGACCCATGATATGGCGGTGGTTGTTTTCTTCAGGGGTGATGACATATTGTGACTCCTCAAAACCGTTGTACATCATATGCGATGCTTCACCATATAGCATTGGGGCAGTTCTAACCCATCGAATGGACGACAGCCAGGCCCGTTCAATCGGTCTTGCCTCCTAGACGCTGGCTGCGACCAAGAGAAAATATGCCCAGATCGAAAAAGGCCTGTTGGTTGTATTCCCTGTCAAGCAATTTAATCAATATGCCTACAACCACCATTTTTTCGTGGCTTCTAGACCTCTTCCGTGAAGACAAGGCGGTCCCACAGATTGAGTCTGTGAGGACTCAGTGTTTGGTTCTGTCATTGGCTGCTTATGAATACTCCTTTGAGCACTGTCTAGGGACCCAGATTGTGTTTGCTAACGCGTTGAGCCGTCTTCCCCTGCAGGTTGAATCCGTGAACCCTTCTATGGCAAGTGATTGGTTTCCGAGGTTTCATGGACTCCTTGTCCATCACTGCCTGTTGTGTTCATGACTGAACGCAAACCGACCCTTTATTTGCCAAGGTGCCTCATCTGGTTCAATATCGTGGGCAGCATCGGCAGCTACCAAGGGAGTTGAAGGCTTTCTCCTCAAAATTGTCAAAGTTGACCATGGAGGACGGCATCCTCCTGTGGGGCACCAGATTGGTTGTCCCGGCAAAGGGACAGGCTGCCGTATTGAAGGACCTTCACAACGGACATCCAGGAGTGTCCAAAATGAAGATGCTGCTGAGAAGCTACATCTGGTGGACAGGTTTGGGCATGGACAGCGAGAAGTTGGCCCCAGCAGAGCTCCATCTATCAAGAACACTGGAAGCTCCCTGTGGCAGCACCCCTACATCCTTGGAAGCAGCCGGTGTGCCCTTGGGCCCGTGTGCATGCTGTTTTTTCCCGTCCCTTCTTGAATTCGATGTTTCCCGGCCTGGTGGAAGGCAACTGGAAGTGGCTGGAGGTCGACAAGGTGGCAACGATCAGCTCCCATGTGACCATTGAGCATTTCTTTTTCCATTCACAGAATCCCGGAGGTACTCGTGGCCGATAATGAGGCCTCCTACACGGGAGAAGAGTTTGCCGTTTTTGTGAAGAGCAACAGGGTTCACCACATCCTCAGCACCCCAAACCATCCGGCATCGAATGGCTTGACAGAGAGGGCCGTGCGGATGGTTGAACAGGGTCTCAAGAAATAGACTTGTGGCTCGATGGACACAAGACTGGCAGGATTCTCCGTTTTGCCCATCCCGGGGGTTTCCCGACGCCGTGGGGCTGCCTCACAACTGATAACCTCATTGAACGGCCTGCGTAACGGAGAATCCCACTGGCGGGTCGGGGCAAAAAAGTGGCGTGGCGGAGCGGAGAATCCAGCCCCTGATGTGGGAATGTTTGTCTTCCCCATGCACCAGAGTACGAGCTGCCCTCAATTACCCAGTGTATATAAGGTCAGCCAGTAAGGCACCACCAAGCAGGAGCTCGATAGGGATCTACCTATCTCGGGCTGAATTATCCGCCATCGGGATTCTCCATTTTTCCAGCAGTCCAGGGGTTTCCCGACGGCGTGAGGCTCCCCCATAATGGGAAACCCCATTGACCAGCCGGCAAAACAAAAAATCCCGATCGTGGGATGGAGAAACCATCCCTCACATGTAAAAAAAACTTTGTTCTTATTTTTATTTAGTCAGTTTGGACTCCCCGTGTCCTTATTAAAGTTTATCTCAAATGTTCCCTTGCCTTAGGTGAGTCATGATTTATTTTTGGAATATCTTGCCTGCACGCCACCATTCCAGACAAATTTGGGAATACGAGGCTCAGTATGGTACATTAGCAATTCTGCTGGCGTAATGCTTGTTCTTGAGTGTGGGGTGGTTCCATATTCCAATAAAAATCATGTGATCTTGATATCTATGGATGCATCGATGGATGCTGGCAACCGCTTCTTCATCCCAGATTTAAAAGTTTGTGCAGCCCGTTCTGTTAGACAGTTAAACGATGGAAGGTATGCTGCTATTTTGATGTGCATGATGCCATTGAAAACGTTAAATTTTTGAAGCTCCACATTGGTAAAAGCAATACCGTTATCTGAAACTAAGGCTTTGGGTACTTCATGAATGCAAAAATATTAACATAATTTTTTGATTGTTGCGTAAGAGGTACTTGGCTTCATCTGGTTCGAGTCCATCCACATTGAGTGCGCGTCCATTGTTAAAAATAACATTGAGCTCATGAAAGAACCTGCAAAGTAATGTGTACTCTCACCAAGACCTACTAGGCCCTTACTATGGGTGCAGAGGGGCAGCAACGGGCAAGTTCCATTGTTCCTCACATTGATTACATTGTTTAACTCTGTTCATTATATCAGCGTTGATTCCGGGCCACCATACGTAACTCCTTGGCAATAGATATGCCCGGGTGGGCATTATGCAATTCTTCCAATAATCATCATCTTACGGGATTTGGAAAATCATTCCTGACCCCCAAAGGAGCACACGATCTTTGTAGCTTACTTCATCTTTTTGGGTGAAGTAACGCTCCATTGCCTCTGACGGTTGAGCATAGTAACCCCTGCTTAATATCACACTGACAGCGTTTCAAAAAAGTTTAAAGTTATTGCAATTTCGTCTGATACTGGTAGGAGTTGGCTTAAGCATTGGTGTTAGCTAACTGGGTCTCAGGCCGATGCTCCAAGGTATACTCGTATACCAAGAGCATTAATGCCCAGTGTTGTATCTAGATAGAAGCAACTGGAGGGATTGCCTTATCTTCCTGAAATAGCCCGAGTAATGGTTTATGGTCCATCACTATTCTGAAATGCCTTCCATATACATATTGGTGGAATTTCCTGATGCTGATTGCGAACCATTCTTTTTCAATTTGGGAGGGCCCCTTCTCCGCCTCAAGAGTGGGTTCTGGACACACAGTTCCATCATTCAATCTATGAGAAAGTACAAATCCAATTCCATATGGAGATGTGTCACAGGTAAGAATAAGCTCCTTTTTTGTGTCAAAATTAATCAGTAGACTAGTGGACAAAAGTTGTTGCTTCACCTGATTGAAGGCCTCACCTTGAGGCGTCCTTCAGAACCACTTTTAATGCTTCTTCGATAAGATGTGCAATGGTACTAACAAGGTGGCCAAATTTGGGATGAATCTACGGCAGTAGTTTGCCATAGCCAGGAAGGTCCTCAGCTCGTCAGTATTATGGGGGGCAGGTACTTCTCGTAAGGCCGATATTTTTTCTTCCAAGGAGTGCAGTCCTTTTGTGGGTTTCATTGATGTGGGCGTCACTGGCTGGAACAGCATTTATTGTCCATCCCGACTTGCCCATGAGTGGGCATTTAGGAGTCAAGGATCTGTGGATGTGGAGTCACATATAGGCCAGTCCAGGTAAGGGTGGAAGATTTCCTCACTAAAGGACATTTTGTAAACCATCTGCCATGGTACGATTCAAACCTGGGTCCCCAGAGCATTACCTTTGGTCTCTGAAATACTAGTCCAGTGACAATAGCACTACATCACCGCCTCCCCACAATGCCTGAACCCCCTTCCCCCACTCTCCCCTCCCAGACAGTGGCTGTTTTTCGGGGGGCAGGAATTGCAGAGAGGACAGAGAATCAAGGGGGTGTCCCAGAACAGCTTTTATGTCAATGCAAATTCTAGGCAAGCGGGCTACCTACTACTTTTCCCGTCCAAGACAACTCTTTGAAAAACAAATCAGAAAATTCCAGCCAGTCGATGAACACACTGAGTGGAAAGGCGAGGGACCCACAATGTCATCTCCATCTGCAGAATCGAGGGACTACAATGGGGCTACGAGGCATCACCTTCTCATTTGACACTGATTTCCATGTCCCCCTGTATCATTCAGTGAGGTGAAAGCAAGCAGTTGAGTGTTCACCTCATTCACTACCTGCAGGGATGGGCAACAGATGCTGGCCCAGACATAAAAGCCCACATACCATAAAAATTAATTTTTAAAACAAAGTCCTCTGTTGCACACCTTGGGCTGTCCCTGAGATTTCTTCCCACACCGGGTTTGTTTTACTGCTCAGCCCCCTAATCTTAGCCAGCAGATAGAGGATTCCTCCCGGTCTCCACTTTGTCGATTAGGATGCCCATCGCAGAATTTGGGCACCGAAGCACCCTGTCCTCTTCGGGCCGTCTCCTCCCTCAACGTTGAGCGGGTTGCTGCCCGTGCATCTTTTAAAAATGGAGCACAGATATGATGGTGGGGTGTGTGTCATCCAGCCCACCCCAACCATGCGATAGTTTTAAAAACCTTTGACTGCATAATTAATGAGGGCTGGATCTCGCAATATTGCGCAAAGTCTTAGTGAGCTGCAGGGCAAGAAACACTCTCTATTCCCACTCCTCGATGGGGCTCAGCTCTTGAATGGACCATTTTGTCCCGTGAGTCACATTAAGTCCATCTAATGATTGTAGTTTGCTGCATAGGAAAGAAGCTTATCTTGGACTCAATCAGGAGTATTCATTGAGGATCAAACGCTCATGTTGCATGAGCCAAGAACTGGTGAGGACCTATGTATGCAGAAGGTTAGAAAAAGCTAAATATCTCTGATTTCAGTTGATTGTCTCTCATGACAAATGAAAAATGGCATGTATTGCCATCAAGATGCTTGATTGCCTTTCCAGACATGAAGGGCTGAAGGGCCTCTTTCTGTGCTGTAAAACTCTATGACTCTATGGCTGGCTGAAAATAGTAATCATTGCACCAACTTTGCACATGTAGGAACAATTACGAGACTTGTACATTACTGGATCTGTACTTCATTGAATATAATAAAACATGTTTGACTGGAAACTATTCCCATTACCTGAACTTTCTGTAACTCTTCCTGTTAGAAATAGATGTTAACAAATGGAAAGAAGATCACGGAATATTTGTTTTCCGTGATTGCTGCATGTAATTCCTGGCTTACCACCTTTCACGTCTGTCAGTTTAAGGTCAATTATAACTGTTATTTGGTTTCTGGCCTCCTGCAAGGTTAAACAGATAGTTGCCATAGCATTGATCCCACTGATAATGCTCTCTCAAGCTTATTTTCTAATAAAGCGTGGAGTGTGCACCTGAGATGAATACATTCAGGGCCAGTACCTTTTCCACAATGATTGATATCTGCGAGCGAGAAATGTCCTGTATTTTTTCTGGTGTATGGCTTTGAATTACCCAAGCAGATCATTTAGATTGAAGATTTGTTTTCTTTGCAATTGTTCATCATGCATGAATATTATTTATATTAAAGGCTCCGGTTGCTGATAGCTGGAGAATTGACTCAGTGTTGGAGCAAAGGTCATTTTACACTGCATCTCATGCTGTCTTGAATAAAACCGCTTGATCCTTTCATTGGACCTAGTACATCAATTACTCCCCAAAAGAATGTTCATCATTTGGGGGCCTCACGGTAGCATGGTGGTTAGCATCAATGCTTCACAGCTCCAGGGTCCCAGGTTCGATTCCCGGCTGGGTCACTGTCTGTGTGGAGTCTGCACGTCCTCCTCGTGTGTGCGTGGGTTTCCTCCGGGTGCTCCGGTTTCCTCCCACAGTCCAAAGATGTGCGGGTTAGGTGGATTGGCCATGCTAAATTGCCCGTAGTGTAAGGTTAATGGGGGGATTGTTGGGTTACGGGTATACGGGTTATGTGGATTTAAAGTAGGGTGATCATTGCTCGGCACAACATCGAGGGCCGAAGGGCCTGTTCTGTGCTGTACTGTTCTATGTTCTAATGGGTGCATGGTGCTGGGATGAGGGTGGGAAGCCGTGCAGGGTGTGCAGTGCAAAGTAACAGTGACTCGGGCAGTATATAAGATACACAGAACCCTCATTTAAGTAGATTATTCCGGTGGGCAATGTGTTTTTGGCTAGAAACGAACATGCACTACCTGCCAGTCACTTTGGAAGCACTGTAGGTGATTCAGTCCAGGAAGCCAAATGGCTAAGTCCAGGTGTTTAAAGTCTACCAATTCCACAATTATGTGCCTCACTTTGCAAATCATCAAAATATGCAATTCCTTGGTCCTGGAAACTAAGTAATCTGGCAGTTGGCATATTCATAACACATCAGTATTGTGACATTTACTCTCGAAAGGCAATTATTATTCAAGGGCTTAGCACCTTTGATGGGATAACTACACAAACCGTCATTTCTTGGTATTGCAATTCTTCTATCTGCCAGCATGTTAAAAATAGAAAACGCTCTTCTGAGACTCACTTAGGTGAAACCCATGATATCATAAACATCTGCACTGATCATAAACCTTACTGCCCATCCCACAGTATTCTGTGTTGCAACAGCTGCTGTGATTGTTTAGGCTGAGGTTTAATCTAAAACCTTCTAGTTTGCCTGGGCAACATTCATTTCAAATGTAAAATGTTTGATCTTTGCACCCTGAAAACCTTCAGCAATGAGAACATTTTACTGGTAGCCAGATTTGTTTTTTTTAATGTTAGTTGAATAGAACATAATATTGGTACCACTGTTTCACTGTTCGTCCAATGTAAACATCTGTGTATTTTAAGTAAGTCACATAATTTACATAAAACTGTCGTATTTCTGGTGGTATAATACCTCTTTACAGTGCTTTGTGGAGTTCTGCCAACATTATTTGTGTAGCCTTGCACAAAAGCAGGCATTAGATTTCAGAAAAATAAACAACACAGCTGGTGCTAAATCTATGGCTATATTCCTGTCATCTGTCTTACTTGTGTACACCTTAGTGAATGATAAGACTGCACTGTCAATGCAACTCCAATCGTCATAACTCCTGTGGATCTTTCACTGTTGAATGCATTCATAATGCAGACTTTTATTTTGCTAAAAACACTCTTGATTTTATTTTGCATTTCTTCCTCATTTTTCTGACGTGACTGTTATAATCCCCACAGAGACCAGGGGGATCATCGATTGATCTCCTCATGGGGTTTGTGGAGAACGAGTTCCCATATTAAGTAGACAGAGCCCCCCCCCCCCCCCCCCAATAGGGGTTCACTAACAGGTGCTTAAATACTGTGACCCAGAACCAGACCAGAGTTCCCAATAGTCCCAGACTGGGGAAAGAGCATTGTAGGCCGCAACTGCAGCTTTACAATAAACATTTGCTTTGCCTAAACTGACCTCCGCTGGAGTTATTACATTGGCAACAGGAACAAGAAAGGGATTCCACCCTTTAAAGTAAAGTAAAGAAACCACTCCAGTCAGAAGAAACAACCTGGAAATGCCCTTTTTTGGAAAACGAGAGCCTTGCGATGCTAACATAGAAGACTGGGTCCAGTATGCTGAGCGCAGGCGCTATTTATTTCACCCCAACTGCATTGAAGGGGATGATAAGCAGAAGATAATCCTCCTGACTGCATGTGGGGCCCCAACATTTAGTATTATTAAAAAAACAACTTTCCCAGTGGCCCCCGACTCCAAAACATTTGACGAGCTCGTAGAATTAGCGTGAAATTTCTATGACCCAAAACCTTCAATTATCCTCCATTGTTACCATTTTAATATGGTTGGAAGAATGCCGGGGAAACCCATTACAGAATTCCTTAGTAAGTTACGGAAATTGCTTAGTAAGCTACGAATTCAGCCTGTCCCTGTCCTAGATATTACGCTACAGACCAAAAGAACTTGCCGGAGGAATCCAACCTAGATCAGAAAAAGGCCATTGAGATAGATTTGTCCCTGGGGAAGCTGAAAAAGGGGCTGAGAAGCTTCAAGGGTTACCGAACAGTAGCATTCTCAGATTTCTTAGGTTCTCATTCTCAGGTTTTAGCATTCTCATGGTAGGCTTATGCAGAAAGTAAGGAGGCATGGGATAGTGGGAAATTTGGCCAGTTGGATAACGAACTGGCTAACCGATAGAAGTCAGAGAGTGGTGGTGGATGGCAAATATTCAGCCTGGAGCCCAGTTACCAGTGGCGTACTGCATGGATCAGTTCTGGGTCCTCTGTTTGTGATTTTCAATAATGACTTGGATGAGGGAGTTGAAGGGTGGGTCAGTAAATTTGCAGACGATACGAAGATTGGTGGAGTTGTGGATAGTGAGGAGGGCTGTTGTCGGCTGCAAAGAGACATAGATAGGATGCAGAGCTGGGCTGAGAAGTGGCAGATGGCGTTTAACCCTGAAAAGTGTGAGGTTGTCCATTTTGGAAGGACAAATCTGAATGCGGAATACAGGGTTAACGGTAGGGTTCTTGGCAATGTGGAGGAGCAGAGAGATCTTGGGGTCTATGTTCATAGATCTTTCAAAGTTGCCACTCAAGTAGATAGAGCTGTGAAGAAGGCCTATGGTGTGCTAGCATTCATTAGCAGAGGGATTGAATTTAAGAGCCATGAGGTGATGATGCAGCTGTACAAAACCTTGGTAAGGCCACATTTGGAGTACTGTGTGCAGTTCTGGTGGCCTCATTTTAGGAAGGATGTGGAAGCTTTGGAAAAGGTGCAAAGGAGATTTACCAGGATGTTGCCTGAAATGGAGAGTAGGTCTTATGAGGAAAGGTTGAGGATGTTAGGCCTTTTCTCATTAGAACGGAGAACGATGAGGGGCAACTTGATAGAGGTTTATAAGATGATCAGGGGAATAGATAGAGTAGACAGTCAGAGACTTTTTCCCCGGGTGGAACAAACCATTACCAGGGGACATAAATTTAAGGTGACTGGTGGAAGATATAGGGGGGATGACAGAGGTAGGTTCTTTACCCAGAGAGTAGTGGGGGCATGGAATGCACTGCCTGTGGAAGTAGTTGAGTTAGAAACATTAGCAACCTTCAAGCGGCTATTCGATAGGTACATGGATTACGGTAGAATGATGTAGATTAATTTGTTCTTAATCTAGGACAAAAGTTCGACACAACAGTGTGGGCTGAAGGGCCTGTTCTGTGTTGTATTTTTCTATGTTCTATGTTCTACGTTTGGGGGCAAGAGGCCTCGCATAGAGAAGCCACCAGTTCACGTGGATCACCCACATGTATCACCCATTATAAACCCAATATTCCATAGGGATACCTTGGAGGTCTAATAAACAACAATAACATGGGTGCAGCACAGTGGCACAGTGGGTTAGCCCTGCAGCCTCAAGGCGCAGATGTCCCAGGTTTGATCCTGGCCCTGGGTCACTGTCCGTGTGGAGTTTTCATATTTTCCCCGTGTTTGCGTGGGTTTCAGCCCCGCAACCTAAAAATGTGCAGGCTAGGTGAATTGGCCACACTAAATTGCCCCTTAATTGGAAAAAATGAATTGGATACTCTAAATTTATGAAAAAAAAACAAAAAAGAAACAATACAACCCAGAGAACCCCCTCCACCCCCCCCCCCCCCCCCCCCCCCCCCCCCCCCCCCGCCAGTCTCAGCCGCTGGACTGTTGTATGTGCTGCAGAATGACACATCTCACAAGGCTGCCTGAATCAGCATTACGTGTGCCTACCAGGCAAGAAACCACTTTACCAGTGATTGGGAGATTATAAATAAATAAAATAATTAATAAATAATAATTTAAAAAATAATAATAAATAAATAATAATAGATAAATAAAAATAATTAAATAACCATAATAATTTTTTTTTAAAAAATAATCTTTATTGTCACAAGTAGGCGTATATTAACACTGTAATGAAGTTACTGTGAAAAGCCCCTAGTCGCCACGTTCTGGTGCCTGTTCGGGTACACAGAGGGAGAATTCAGAATTCTTTGCCGGTACGGGAATTGCATCAGTGCTGCTGGCCTTGTTCTGCATAACAAAGCAGATAAACCAGCCTCTGATATGACTAAATACCCAGAAGTCTTCCAAAGGGCCTCAGTAAAATAAAAGGAGCAAGGCCAGAATCTATATTGACCCCGATGCCATGTTGAAATAGTTCAGAGCACGACCAGTCCCATACTCATTACTCAAAAAGGTGGAGACTGAGCATGGGTAGTTGCAAAACCATGGGAAATATGACCAATGCAGTTTATGGAGTGGGCGACACCTGTTGTTCCAGTCCTCAAACCCAACTAATTAAACCGCCTTTATGAGGATGACAAACTCACAGTCAACATGATTTTGAAACTTGACCAATATCCCATGCCACTCATAAAGAATTTGTATGCCAAATTAGCAGGTGGACAGATTTTCATGGAGCTGGACATGAGCCACACCTACCTCCAGTTTGAACCGTCCCCATAAATATGTCACGCTTAACATACATAAGGGACTGTACAAGTATGCACACCTGCCTTTGGAGTCTCGCCGCCATGTGTCATTGGCACATCATAACATTCAAGGCTATCGATCAAGTGCTGCCATGAGATAGGTAGGTCAGGTGTTTTTCATGTGTTGGTGCAGACTCAGTGGGCCAAAGGGCCTCTTCTGCACTGTGTATTTCTGTTATTCTGTACCATATTTCAGTGTGTCATGGAGAATATCCTCCAAGATCTACACAAGGTGACAGTATACCTCAACAATTACTTCATTGGCTGCGAAGTGCTTTGGAACATGCTGAGGTCTTGAAAGGTGCTACAGAAGTGCAAGTCTTTCATTTTCTGTCTTTCATATTGACTACACATACCTGTACGTCTTTCTTCAGCTAAAAAGGCAAAGCATCCACCTGCTCCTCTCTAACTCCAGTGCAATAATAACTTGTAGGTAATTCACCAAGAAGCTAGGTTATGTCAAGAAAATCATTGACTGCACCAGAGATGTGATAATTCTCCATAAAGGCATATGGCTAGCAGATCTGAGAAGGCACAGACAGGGACTTAACTTATGACCTTAACAGTTTGAAGCGACAGGTGCTTTGTAATTGCTTCACTCAAATCCTATTTAACATTTTAATTTTTATCAGATATCCTTATTGAGTATTCAATTAAGTCTAGCACTTGATGTTTTCACATTAACCCATTTCAGTAAACCTAGAAGTAACATTTGAATCAGCACACTAATCATTTCGGTTACTGCTCATTATTATTTTTTTATCTTTTATTTTTCCAATTAAGGGGCGATTTAGCGTGGCCAATCCACCTACCCTGCACATCTTTGGGTTCTGGGGGTGAGAACCACGCAGACACGGGGAGAATGTGCAAACTCTATTCTGACAGTGACCCGGGGCCGGGATCGAACCCAGGTCCTCGGCTACTGCACATTATTTAGTTCATCATGTTTTTATCTACATAATGTGATACAGTTCTGAGCAATGCCCATCACATTTCAATGTGATAGAGGTGTACTGACAACCTAGCGTTCAACTAGATTAAATGCTCCATCATGTTGATGAAGTGAAAAAGACGTTATATATCAGTCCACACAACAAAGTCTAAGGTTTATCTGATGCATTTAGAACTGTAAAACTTTATTTGGGTTTATTAACTATATATTGGACAGAATTAATTGCTCAATGGGGAGTCAGGCTGGAGGCAGGAGCCATTTCATTAGGCGGGGAAGTGGGAAGTAGGGTCCCTACCACCTTCTTGACACCCCTGAATACCTCCAGGGTAGGAAGGGTCAATAATGGCCTTCCTGCCCAGAGGTCAATTGAGGCTTCATTGTGCTGCTGCTGGTTTTCTATCAGTGACAAGTGGGAACCACCATGTAGGCAAACCACCAATAAAACAATGATGGGCATGCCTTTCGCCTGGTGGCCAGCCCCCACCCAACAGGGGGCAGTTGACTGTAACATGGTCCACTCATGAAGGATGGTACCCTCCCCCTGTCGTTTCTGGGGCCTGCCTACCATTCCTCCAAGGTACCAGCGACAATCTTTAGTCTGGGCCTATTGCAGCACAAACTGTTGTCACTGATCCCGGTGGAACTGCTACTACTGGTGAGCTGCCAACCTCTGATTGGCTAGTAATTCTCAGAGGTGGGAAATTTCCCCTAAAGGTGCTGAGGACCCCATTGCCAACAGGCAGGTGCCTGTTTGCACTAATCTGGGTTGCGGAGGCTATGACATGGTTGCCACTGGGTCGCTAGCCAGTGGATGGGCCCACTCCATGATCAATAAGTTCCACCCATTATTTAATAATATTGCCTCTGCAAACATAATTTTAGAACATATTACAAGTTGTTCTAATTTGCACACAATCAAAATAGTTAATGTTGGCCATAGAATTTCCTTCTCATTTTTGTTAATCTCCTTCCTCTTCAAAGAATGGATTTAATCCGTAGTTGATCAAACAAAGCATTATGAGAATCTGTTGCAGACATATACTTCTGTTTAAAATATTGATTGTTGAGTATATTAACTTTCTTATAGTCTGAAATACTAACCAAATGCTGATCCAGCTCACTGTATCAACAATTCTTCATACACTGGGAAATCGAGGTGCAGAATTGTGTTACCAAGGCAACCCTTCATTACCACAGCAACAAAATCAAAGCCTGCAATAATTGACAAAGATACTTATTTTGCTCAAACCATTGGTGGACTCTTGTTTGTTTATTATTATAAACTACTGAATTTGTATTAAATGTTTCTCAAGGATGGTATGAATGTTTTTTATCTTAAATATATGTGAATATGAAATCATGTAATGACTTAAATCATGAGGCTACAAGTTCCATAGTTCCACTATTTATAATTATTGGTTTCCTTGTGAACTCATTTCATCCTGAGTTTTCCTGTCCTCCAACAGTAGTAATTATTGGAATTGATGTGGCCATTGTATCAGGCCATGTCTCCATTTAATTCAAGCTGAGAATTTTACACACAGATTCTGTTCTATTTTCGGAAGTTGACTACAGAGTAACGACTAAGTCGTTGAGGTTCGGCTTGACGTTAAAGCGTATCTGATTCTAAATGACCAACCCAACACCCCCCCCCCCCCCCCTCCTGGTCTGAAGATACTTTCTATTCTTTTGTGAGGCACCCAACATCAAACAAAGTAAAGTATAACAACATGAAAGAGCTGTAAACAGTAAAACATTTCAAGGATCAATATTTCAGAATAAATTGAACGTTGCAAAATATGCATGTCTAATTTTAGTCAACAATAAATTCACTAAATTTCAGCGAGTGTTTCCACGGACTGCAAAATAATTAACATAATCAGATTTTTTTTAATGAGTTGTGATGCGTGCTTGAAAACGAGAGACAAGTAAGACTCTTTGACAGCAGTTTCCAAATTCTCTACCACTAGGAAGAACAAAACCATCAACTGCAAGTTCCACCCCAAGTCTAAAAATATCCAGGGGGAGATATTGGTGTGGTGGCAATGCCATGGACTAGCACTCCAGGCTAAGCTAGGTAATGCTCTGAGGACATGGGCTCAAAACCCACCATAGCAGTTGATGGAATGGCCGAGCAAACCACTCAGTTGTAACAACCCACTACAAAGTCTAAAAGCAATTCAACCAGATGGACAGCCCGGCAGCGACCGAGGCACCAAAATTGACAACAACACACCCAGCCTTGTCAATCTTGCAAAATCTCCTGACATCTGGGGGCTTATGCCCAAATTAGGAGAGCTGGCCCACAGACTAGTCAAGTAAGAGCAAGTAAGAGTCTTGCTCACTGAATCATACCCTAGACAATGTTCCAGACACCAGTCTCATCATCCCTAGCTATGTCCTGTCCCACTGGCAGGAGAGATCCACCAGAGTTGGAAACACAGTGGTTTATAGTCAGGAGCAAATTGCATTGGGAGTCCTCAGCATTGACTCTAAACCCCACGTGAAGCCTCAAATACGGACAAAGAAACCGCCTGCTGATTTTCACATTCCACCACATCCTTTAGCTGACGAATCGGTACTGAACACCAATTGCAGGACGATTGAGGGTGGCAAGAGCACAGAATGTACTCTGGACTTCAATACCCATCACCAGGAGTGGCTTGGTAACAGTTACACCTACTGAGCTGGCTGAGTTCTAAAGGACATAAATGCTCGACTGGGTCTTTGGCAGGGATGAGGAAAGAAACAAGAGGGAAAATTCTATTTGACTCATTCTCACCAATATGTCTGTCACAGATGCATCTATCCATGACAGTATTGGTAGGAGGGACCATCGCACAATCCTTGTGAGATGCAGTTCTGTCTTCACATTGAGGGTATACTCCATCATGTTCTGTGTCACTTCCACCATGCTAATTGAGATAGATTTAAAATAGATCTAGAAACTCCAAACTCGGTCAACAGCAGCAGCAGAATTGCATTCAACCGCAATCTGTAACCTCGTGACATGACTTGCCCACCACTCTACCAGTGCCAGGTCAGAAAAATGGAAAGGCAACTTTTGGTTGGAAAAATGGAAAGGCAATTCATTATCTAAATGGAAAGAAAGTTTGGAGTGCTTCACTGCAGAGGGGTCTGGGTGTCTTTGTGAAGAATCACAGGTAACTAGTATGCAGTTACAGCAGACAACAAGGAAGGCAAATGGAATTGTGGCCTTTATAACGAAAGGAATAGAGTATAAAAGAAGGGATGTGTTGCTGTCACTGTACAAGGCATTGGTGACATCACACCTGGAGTACTTTGTAAAGTTTTGGTCCCTTATTTCAGGAGGGATGTAGTTGCATTAGAGGCAGTTGAGAGGAGCTTCACTAGATTGATTCTAGAAATGAGATGGTGGCATGGTGGCACAGTGGTTAACACTGTTGCTTCACAGCTTCAGGATACCAGGTTTGATTCGCGGCATGGATAACTGTTTGTGCGGAGGCTACGCGTTTTCCCAGTGTGTGCGCGGGTTTCCTCCAGGTGCTCCAGTTTCCTCCCACAGTCCAAACATGAGCAGATTAGGTTGATTGGCCATGCTAAATTGCCCTTGGAGTCCAAAAATGTTAGGTGGGGTTACTGGGTTGCGGGGATAGCATGGAGGTGTGGGCTTAAGAAGGGTGCTCTTTCCAAACGCTGGTGCAGACTCAATGGGCTGAATGGCCACCTTCTGCACTGTAAATTCTATGATTGACTGAGTTTAGAAGAATGAGAAGAGACCTAATTGAGGTAACAAAGATGATGAGGGGTATTGACAAAGTAGATGTAGAACGGGTGCTTCCTATTGTGGAGGAATCTAGAACGAGAAGTCTAAGTTTTAAGATAGGGATAGCAGATTTAAAACAGAGATGAGAAGAAATTACCTCTCTCAAATGTATGAAATTTACGACCCTAGAGCGAGGTGGATGCCGGGACACAGAACATTTACAGAAGAGATAGAAGATTTTTAATTAGTAATGGGTGAAGGGTTATGGAGAACGGGCAGGAAAGTGGAGTTGAGGCCGAGATGAGATCAGCATGATCGTATTGAATAGCGGAGCAGGCTCAAGTGGCTGAATTGCCTACTCCTGCGCCAAGTTTGTATGTTCTTATGTACTATAAAGCTGGGGGATGAATCCTGGTTCAACGAAGAGTGCAGGAGGACATGCCAGGACCAGCACTAGGCATACCTAAAAATGAGGTGTTAACCTGGTGAAGCTACAACACAGGGCTATTTGCATGCCTGCCAAACAGTGGAAGCACCATGTAATAGATAGATAGAGCTAAACAATCACACAAGCAACGGGCCAGATCTAAGCTCTGCAATACTGCCACATCCAGTTGTGAATGATGATGGGCAATTAAAAAACTTAAATGACAACCTGTTCAATTCCTGCCCCTGGAGTTGCAACACCAGTGAATGAGCCAATAATTCTAAGAAAAATACCCAAAGTCTTTCGTCTTTGGCTGCCCAATAATTGGTCACCAAGTTTTTAAGTTTTAACACAATTACTGTTTATTTATAACAAGAACTATAATGAAATATGCAGCAAAACAACTGGTTGACTGTTATCTAATTCCTAATTCCCCACTTTAACTTGCCCCCACCCTCTACACACACACACACACACACACACACACGATAGACATGATGTGGAGATGCCGGCGGTGGACTGGGGTGAGCACAGTAAGAAGTCTTACAACACCAGGATAAAGTCCAACAGGTTTGTTTCAAATCACTAGCTTTCAGAGCACTGCTCCTTCCTCAGGTGAATGAAGAGGTATGTTCCAGAAACATATATCAAACAAATTCAGAGATGCCAGACAATGCTTTGAATGCAAACATTTGCAGGTAATTAAGTCTTTACAGATCCAGAGGTAGGGGTAACCCCAGATTAAAGAGGTGTGAATTGTCTCAAGGCAGGACAGTTGGTAGGATTTTGCAAGCCCAGGCCAGATGGTGGGGGGTGAATGTAATGCAACATGAATCCAAGGTCCCTGTCGAGGCCGTACTCATGTGTGCAGAACTTGGCTATAGGTTTCTGCTTGGCGATTTTGCGTTGTCGCGCACCCTAAAGGCCGCCTTGGAGAACGCTTACCAGGAGATCAGAGGCTGAATACCTTTGACAGCTGAAGTGTTCCCCGACTGGAAGGGAACATTCCTGCCTGGCGATTGTCGCACGATGTCCGTTCATCTGTTGTCACACCGTCTGCATGGTCTCGCCAATGTACCACGCTTCGGGACATCCTTTCCTGCAGCATATGAGGTAGACAACATTGGCCGAGTCTCACGAGTATGTACTGTGTACCTGGTAGGTGGTGTTCTCACGTGTAATGGTGGAACTCATGTCGATGATCTGGCACGTCTAGCTGAGATTGCCATGGCAGGGTTGTATGGTGTCGTAGTCGTTGTTCTGAAGGCTGGGAAGTTTGCTGCAAACAATGCTTTGTTTGAGGCTGCGCGGTTGTTTGAAGGCAAGTAGTGAGGGTGTAGGAATGACCTTGGCAAGATGTTCATCATCATTGATGACGTGTTGAAGGCTGCGAAGAAGATGTTGTAGTTTCTCTGCTCCGGAGAAATACTGTTCGACGAAGGGTACTCTGTTGGTTGTGTCCCGTGTTTGTCTTCTGAGGAGGATGGTGCATTTTTTGCTGTGGGGCGTTGGAACTGTTGATCGATGAGTCGAGTGCCATATCCCGTTCGTACGAGGGCATCTTTCTGCGTCTGTAGATGTCTGTTATGCTCCTCCTCGTCTGAGCAGATACTGTGTATACGGAGGGCTTGTCCATAGGGGATGGCTTCTTTAATGTGTTTAGGGTGGATGCTGGAGAAGTGGAGCATCGTGAGGTTATCCGTGGGCTTGCGGTAAAGGAAAGTTCTGAAGTGACCGTCCTTGATGGAGATGAATGTCACCAAGAATGCAACCGATTTTGGAGAGTAGTCCATGGTGAGTCTGATGGTGGGATAGAACTTATTGATGTCATCGTGTAGTCGTTTCAGTGATTCGTGCAAAAGGCCAGGTTGAAGCATTTGCAGCCATCTTCACCAGAAGTGCCAGGTAGGTGATTCACCTCAGCCACAGCTTGAGGTCCCCAGCTTCACAGATATCTGTTTTTGGTCAATTTGATTCACTCCACGTGATATCAAGAAGGCACTGGATACTGCGAAGGCTATGGACTCTGAGAGTACTGAAGACTTGTGCTCCAGCATTTTTAACCATGCCAGCTGGGATTTTCCAGTACAGTTACAACACGGGTATGTATCCAGAAACCTGGAATCTTGCTGAGCTATGCCCTGTCCACAACAAGTATGACCAATCCAACCCAGCCAACTACTGTCCCATCAATCTACTCTTATTCATCAGCAAAGGGATAGAAGGCGTCATTTACAGTGCTATCAAGTGGCACTTCGTCAGGAATAACCAACTAACTGATTCTCAGTTTGGGTTTCGCCAGGGCCACGCAGTTCCTGAGCTCTGTTACGAAATCCTTGCCACGTCCGCGGTCAATTCCAGCCCCACTCTTCCCGGAGTCAAATACAAATTAATTAACCAATAATTCTTCTATACAAACCCAAAGTCTTTGACCCTTGGAGCCCCAATATTTACAGTTACCAGACTTGTAAATTGAAACACAATGGCTGTTTATTTAACGCAAACTATTATGAAATATGCAACAAATACAGTTGGTTAAATATTAATAATTACCTAACTCCGACTTTAACTTGCCTCCCTCATCCTCGACACTAAGGTGGTGGTGGGATAGGGGTTTGTGCCTGCGTGCTCATGGGAGGATGCTAATGGGTCCAAGAAACCCATTTGTATCCCATTAGTAGGGCCGGCACCAGATTCTCCAGGCCCCCGCGATTCTTCGGTCCTCAGGGCCGGGAATCACATAGTCAGGGATTACTACAGTTATCACCAAATGTGAACCTGATGTGGTGGCCCTCTCGGTGGTCTAAGGATCTAACACTTTAAGGAGTTATCCCCAAAGTCTATCCAAGGGCCTCCCCCCCCCCTCCCATGCATGACTTGCCCACTCCTCCCCTACCAGACCGATCCCCACAACCCCATCCCCGAGAGACCCCCTAAAAAGGGAGACCCCCCAGGGACTCCCTAAATATTGAGACTCCCCACAGAGACTCCCTAACCAAAGGAACCACCCCCAAGAGATCCCCTAGATAGGAAGACCTCCACCGTGACCCCTAAACTACAGAAACACCGTCAAAGAGAACCCTAAATAGCGAGATCCCCATAGGGACACCCAACCCCATAGGGACACCCAACCCCATAGGGACACCCAACCCCACAGGGACCCTCTAAATAAAGGAACCCCCCCCCCCCCCACAGAGAGTCTCTAAATAGTAGGCCACCACCAGGAGCTCTTAATTAAAGGGACACGTCCCCCAGATACCCCCTAACTGAATGAACCCCCACATAGCCCCTCTAAATAGGGAGAACACCACAGGGAACTCTAACTAAATGAACATTCCCAGAGACCCCCTAATGAATGGAGCTCCAACAAGGACCTCGTACTAAAGGGACCCCCCCACACACAAGGACCCCCTAACCAAAACTCACTAGAGACACCAAAGTAAAGAGACCCCCCAAAGGGGCTGTTTAGCTCACAGGGCTAATCGCTGGCTTTGAAAGCAGACCAAGGCAAGCCAGCAGCACGGTTCGATTCCCGTAACAGCCTTCCCGAACAGGCGCCGGAATGTGGCGACTAGGGGCTTTTCACAGTAACTTCATTGAAGCCTACTCGTGACAATAAGCGATTTTCATTTTCACAGGAACCCCTTAATTAACTGGGACACCCCCCTCACACACACACACAGACTCCCCCAGAAAAAAAAACCTTGACTGGAAGCTAGAGCAGTCCAGATGGGGCACTGCTAAATATTATGGTTTAACACTCACCTAGAAGCATCACATGTCAATCCTGGGAAGAGAGCAGCTGTGACTGATGTTTAAACCCCTCATCCTTTAGCTGCAAGCCATTCATTCATTTCTCATAGTGGGCTGTGATTTACAGCTTCCACAAAACATCTGTGAGCCGTGCTTCATTCATCTTCTTCATGGCTGAGAAACTCAAAGTGTTGTAACCGCAATGTTTACAAACATCAACCACACCAAAGAGAGTAAAGTGCTGTCAATAGCTAGCTCAGCACATGAAAATCACTCAAGCGTGAAGGGGTGTGATTGAAATGCAATCACCACCCATTACCAGACAAATTGTAGCCGTTCGAGCCAATTAATTGGCCACCAGCCAAATCAGTCAAACCGAGCCACAGCCAATCTCTGTTATCGATGGCAGTTGGTCTACAACTCCAGTTTAAACTAGCGCAGGCTTCTACTTGAAGCGCAGGCCATGCAGGGCTTCACCAACAAGAGGGTATCTAACCATTTCCTCTCAGCATTCAATGGTATTACAATTGAACACCCACTATCAGCATCCTGGGGGTGCTGGTCAGAGGTTGAGAATCCTATGGTGAGCAACTTACCTCCCGAATCCCCAAAGTTTTCCCACTTGCCTTAAAGACTCAAGTTCATTAATTATCTATGGATCAAAAATGTAATGGCAAAAATAAAAGAGGGGAAATAAGGGAATAAACAGGAGGGACCCTAGCAGCTCATTACAACCTTTATCAAAATATGAACACGAGAGCTGAACTCAAGGAGTGACGCGAGAGTGGCTGCTCTTGACATCAAGGAAACATTTGACCGGATGTATCACAAAGGGTCTTGAGCAAAACTAGAATCAATGGGAATCAGGGGGAAGTCTCCACTGGTTGGAGTCATACCTAGCTCAAAGAAAGATAGCTGTTGATTTCAGTCATCTCAATCGCCCCAGGATATTGCTGCAGGGTAATGGTTTAGGCTCAGGCATCTTCATCAATAACGCCCCCCCCACCTCCATTATAAGGTTAGTAGAGGAGATTTTTGCTGATTATTGCACAATTTTCAGCACTATTCACAACTCTGTTGAAATATGTCCATCCACAGCAAATCTTTAACAACGTTCAGACTTGGGCTGATAAGTGGCAAGTAAACAATTGCACCATACAAATGCCAGGGCTTCTCCAACGAGAGCGAACCTAACCATTTCCCCTCAGCATTCAATAGTATTACTATTGCTGAGCTTAGACCACTATCAGCATCCTGGGGGTGCTGGTCAAGAACAGGTCAGAGGTTAAGAATCCTATGGTGAGTAACTCATCTCTGAGTCCCCAAAGTTTTTGCACCATCTACAAGTTACAAGTCAGGAGTGTGTGTCAAGTTACAAGTAAGGAGTGTGTGTGGTGAGGGCAGCATGGTGGCACAGTGGTTAGCATTGCTGCCTACGGCGCTGAGGACCCGGTTTCGAATCCCAGCCCTGGGTCACTGTATGTGAGGAGTTTGCACATTCTCCCCCTGTCTGCGTGGGTTTCACCCCCACAACCAAAAGATGTGTAGGATAGGTGGATTGGCCATGCTAAATTGCCCCTTAATTGGAAAAAATAATTGGGTACTCTAAATTTCTTTAAAAAAAGGAAAAAAAAAAGGTGTGTGATGGAATACGTTCCACTTGCCTCAATGGAGTGGAGCTCCAACAACACTCAAGAAGCTTGATGCCATTCAGGACAAAGCAGCCCACTTGATTGGCACCCATCCACTATCTTAAACAATAATTCTCTTCATCACAGGTGCATAGTAGCAGCAGCCGATTCCATCCCCAAGATGCACTGCGGCAACTCACCAAAGCTCATTTGACATCACTTTCCAAAGCCGCTCAAAGGATACGAGCAGCAGAAGCATGGGAACACCAGCACCGGAAAGTTCCCTTCCAAACCACATACCATCCTTACTTGGAACCTTCACTAATGCTGGGTCAAAATCTTGGAACTTGCTCCCTTGCAGCGCTGTGGGTGTCCATATGTACCTACACCCCAGAGATTGCAGCAGTTCTAGGTGGCAGCTCACCATGATCTTCTCAAGGGTAATGAGTGATGAACAATAAATGCTGGCCCAGCTGGTGAAGCCCATATTCCAAGAGGAAATTTAAAAAGTGTAATGCCTGTTATCGACAGACATTTGAAAAGATGTGAAAAGATCTAGCAGGTGAAAAGTTCAAAAGCACACATCATGAAAATGTAACGCAAAATTAATGATTTATCCAAGTATAGTTGGTTTAGCACAGGGCTAAGTAGCTGGCTTTTAAGGCAGACCAAGCAGGCCAAGCAGCGCATGTTCAATTCCCGTACCAGCCTCCCCGAACAGGCGCTGGAGTGTGGCAACTAGGGGCTTTTCACAGTAACTTCATTTGAAGCCTACTTGTAACAATAAGCGATTTTCATTTCATCTTTTCATTTCATTTCAAAATTGCACTTATCAGCTATTCATCCAAAGGTCTCAAATATATTGCTTACATGCCCATGACCTGTCCTTTTGAACTGTTCACCCTCTAGATCTAAGATTTGTTTCATAAATAAATAATAATTTAAACACAGAGAGGTGACTCTTCTAGAGAAGCATAGACTTCAGGCAGATTTGATTGAGATCTTTGAATTGGATAATCAGAGAACAAGTTAGATGGCAGGAGCAAAATATTGCAGGTGCTGGAAAGCTGAAATAAAAAAGGAAAATGCTGGAAATTCTTAGTGGGTCGAGCAGCATCTGTTGAAATGAAGGGTCATAGGCCTGAAATGTTAACTCTGCTCTTCGCAAATACCCACCTTACTTGCTGAGTGTTTCCAACATTTTCTGATTTTATTTTAAGTGACAGGGCATTTTGTTTTCTTTGAGATATAATGATATGTGGGTATAAGTTTCTGGCTCACTGCGGCCTCACTGCCTGTGTTCTCAGCTGGAGCTGATTTTGCAGTGTAGAAAAGGTAGGTAAGATATTGCAAATTGCATGCCATGGTCACCGTTAACCTTTCTGAAAATAATTTTGATTGCCTTTGAAGGTCAGTGAGGAAGTTCCTAAATTGTTTCCTTAAATTGGTTCTGGATATTTTCTTTGTATGGCTTTTCCAAGTTGATTTGCTGGCTGGTATTTGCGAAGAGCAGAGTCGTGGGTAGGGGGCATTAGCGAGTGTTCAGTTGCAGCAAGATAATATGGGGCAGTTCCGGTGGACTAAATGACCATTTCATGCTCATTGCTATTGTATCTTCACAGCTTGTTCGCAATTAGCACAAATAATCAAAAGAGTGAGCATGTGTTCAGTAGATAAGTGCTACAATATTACAGAAGAGAGATCCAGGAATTGTAGCAAAATAGCAACAGGACACTTAGGCCATAAGACTGTTCCGCTGCCATTCAAAGAGATCATGTCTGATCTGCAATCTAACGCTATACCTTTAAATACCTTTAGTTCACAAAAAGTCTATCAAACAGATTTGAAATCAATGATTGATCAATTGCCCTTTGCAAAAGACACTGCAAAACACCTGTCACTCTTTGTATGTAGAAATGTTTTCACTCCTGAGAAGTCTTGTTTAACTTTTAGAATATCTCATATTTTCTCTCTATACACCCTATCTGTTCTTTTTAATATCATTTAAACTTTGAGCAATTTGATCCCATTACCTTTGAAACTCCAAGAAACACTAGTTTCTACAATCTCTCCTTGTACAGGAACCCTTGGTGTCCAGATATCTATGCTGCATGAACTAATCTGTGATACTGCCAGTGATAGGCTTCAGGTTAAGCAAAAAGACAACAACAGTACATTAACAGAAGAGCAAAATTACAATATTTAAATTATTTTTTAGGTTACGAGTTATGCTGCCTAGGACATGTTTTTATGCGCAGCCATAGCTGAGAAGATAGTGCACAAGTTCACAATTTTGCACATTTTGTATTAATAGGAAATAATTAATACAACTGCACCCTTGGTGCAACTGCACATCAAGTCTATTCTGTTTCCCTGTCCCCTACAAATGTTCATGTTGGAATGGCCTATGTCAACAGAAGGTGGAACAACTTTTGAGCTCAACTGAGGGCCTTTCAGGCCTTCAGTTATGTTTCCAGCCGCTGGCATCATGACTTTCTTGAGTATAAGAATTGGCATTGAGTATAAGAATTGGCAAGTCATGTTGCAGCTGTATGGAACCTTAGTTAGGCCATACTTGGAGTATAGTGTTCAATTTGTTCAATTCTGGTCGCCACACTACCAGAAGGATGTGGAGGCTTTAGAGAGGATACAGAAGAGATTTACCAGGATGTTGCCTTGTATGGAGGGCATCAGCTATGAGGAGCGATTGAATAAACTCGGTTTGTTCTCACTGGAACGATGGAGGTTGAGGGGCGATCTGATAGAGGTCTACAAAATTATGAGGGGCATAGACAGAGTGGATAGTCAGAGGCTTTTTCCCAGGGTAGAGGGGTCAATTACGAGGGGGCATAGGTTTAAGGTGCGAGGGGCAGGGTTTAGAGGAGCTGTACGAGGCAAGTTTTTTACACAGAGGGTAGTGGGTGCCTGGAACTCGCTGCCGGAGGAGGTGGTGGAAACAGGGATGATAGTGACATTTAAGGGGCATCTTGACAAATAAATGAATAGGATGGGAGTAGAGGGATACGGACCCAGGAAGTGTAGAGGATTTTAGTTTAGATGGGCAGCATGGTCGGCACAGGCTTGGAGGGCTGATGGGCATGTTCCTGTGCTGTACTTTTCTTTGCTCTTTTGTTCTTTCTGTCTGCCATTGGAATGCCCCTGGGCTCAAAGGTCATTAAAGTACATGAAAGAACTAACGTACATCTTCAGTCCAGAATTGCCAAAGACCCTCTAGGTTGCAGGAGTCCTGGTGTTAATTCCAATGCCGATTTTCTCTGAACATAAGAAATAGGAGCGGCATTAATCTATACCACCCCTCAAGGCTGTTCCACCACTCAATAAGAACATCTTTGCCCTCAATTCCACTATCCTGTCCAGTACCTTTGATTCCCCTAGAGAACTGTCAACGTGGGTTGTAAACTGCTCTTTGCACTGGAAAAGAAGCCATTTCTCAGAACAAATGTCAGGGAAATGATCTTTACCTTCCCGTTTGCTGATTAAGCTGACTGTATTAATAACAAAACATTTCTATGTGTTTGGTACAAATGATTATATTTGTGGTGTACTGTATACCGAGTTGAAAAATCTTCTAGTTTTACACCTTTAGTTGTAAATATTGAGAACTACAGATGTCTGGCATTTAGATTGTTCAAATTAGCAGTCATCTTATTTTCAGCTTTAGCAACAGAATAAGTATTTACATAAGCAATTTTTAAATATATTCTATTGTATTGAATATTTATATTTAATAGCACTTATGCTATAAATTTGCAAAAGTATGAAATCTATATATAATTTAACATCATGCAGATATGTTAAGTATATCCATTGTTGACCTGTGACGATGTAGAACTGTGTATGTCTGTTTAAAATGAGCCTGGTGATATCCTGTTGATAAGAACACTTTAATAACACTTCTACTGTAATTTCAATATCTATCCATAATCTGAATTTAGCAAAATAATGCAATCTACCCTTTAGTCTAAACCACCCAAATATTTTCAAACATAAATTGCACTGAGAAGGGTAGCACGGTGGCACAGTGGTTAGCACTGCTTCGTCAAGGGGCCGAGGTCCCAGGTTCGATCCCATCTCTGGGTCACTGTCCGTGTGGAGTTTGCACATTCTCCCCGTGTGTGCGTGGGTTTCACCCTCACAACCCAAAGATTTGTGGGGTGGGTGGATTGGCCCCGCTCAATTGCCCCTTAATTAGAAAAAATTAATTGGATACTCTAAATTTATATTTTTTAAAAGTTTTTTTTAAAATCGCACTGAGTAACAAGTTTAGGGATAAACCCTTTTAGTCCAACAATCTGACTAATCCGCTCAGGCACTATCCACTTAAAAAACGGGTAAACTTCAAAGTTAGGAATACGTTTAATTTTTGTTTACCTATAAATGCCGTTTTTCTTTCTAAAGATAAAAGCCTAAAATGTGATGATTGAACAGATCTTGGGGGTTGGATGTGCACAGTTCAATCTTTAGTTAATTACCTGTTCGACTAATTGAACCACGCTTTCAAAGGCTTATGTTTAAATGTCAAGTGGAAGATCAGCAGACAAACCGCCCTGTACTTTTGCATTTATCTGTACAATCCTATTAACACAGTAATTGGAGCTAACCTGATAACCTTCAGGCGTTCATAACTGTCCAACTGCAGCTTTAAAAATGCAACTTCAATGCAACTTCCTTGCATAGGACCACACATTGATCTTTACAACTGAAGTGATGCAACCATCAACTATTTGTTTGACACACACAAAAAAATCTCCTTCCAACTATTCAAGTCACCGGTTAACATTTACATTTACAACTTTGGTTCTCTAGTGTTGGCAATGTTCGAAAGCAGCGTAGACAACACGCCTGTAGCGTCTGTAAATTGTTCATCATTTATAGCTGATCGTGCCAATATATATTTTTGCATGTTCTTAACCTCTTCCGGTAACCCTGGCTTACCGAGATTGCTAACTGTTCACTGCATTCATAGAACAATTGCCAGCACCAGTGTTCCATTCTAACCCGCCGCTTATACACCAACATTTTGCAACTATAAATTCAGAGGACAATACGGTTTCCTTCTGAGCGGCGAGGCATTAAAACACGACGCTGCATATTAATGTTAATCTTTGCTGCCGTGTTAATTATTGCACGATCCCGTGACATGTTGACGTATTGTAGGGAGCGGTTGGGGGAATCTAAACCTTCACCATTACGGAAACACTGACGATGTTAACGTTCACTTCGTGAATATGTACCAAATGACACTGGGCATGGTAAGATTGAAGGGGGGGGGGGGGGGGGGGGGGGGTGGCGGTAAGATCGTATTTCTTGCCAGTTGTGTTTACTCAGGCTTCAATTACTGCAGCCTACATTCAAGTTTCCGCTTGGTGTGTGCATGCCCCGGATTATTTACGCACGGTGGGGTTGCAAACGTAAGAGGCACAATGGTATAATGCCTCAGTTGTTCGTACACATGATTCGCTCTCTTTAAAATTCCAATTAAACACAGCAGGCTCGGGCATTATCGTTCTCTAATATCAACAAAAGGAGGCGGAAATCAGTCAAGCCCTTGTATATACTGTAATTATTGTCAATGATCGTGGTCTCATGCATGCACGGAGTTCCTGGGTCTGCAACAAGGCGTGGGCCCTATTGTGAAAATGGGACTGTTACGCACAAACCCAAATATTAGGAATGGTTTTGTCGCTCGAGAGAGAGAGAAGGGTTGGAGAAAAGATGCAAACCTTGTCGACGTGCCTGGAAACCTTGGTGCTGAAGAAACAGCTCCTTCCGCGCCTTGCCGTTCCAGTAAGAACAGTCCCTCTCCGTTCCTGCTCTACCCCACTTTAGCTGCCGGAATAGACACTGCTAAAAATAGCTCGTTGTGCCGGCTGCCTTGGATAAACTGACACATCTGTACATTTATCGGATGTGTACTCACCTCCCTCCCGCCCCGCGATTGTTCATTTGAAGCGAAACCATGCAGTCAACAAAATGTGTTTTCATTCGCAGGTGACCCGCCCGTCACGTACGAGGCAGAAGTGTTTGAAAGATAAGGGGAATCTATTCACCCATTAACTCCAAACGGTGTACTCTTGGAATAATAATAAACACAACTGGGGCATGAAGAGAGATAAGGGGAGAGCTAGATGGGGTGTTTTATTGCATGGGCAATACTTGTGATTACACTCCGTGTTTGGTTAGCTGAAGTTAGAAGGGGGGGGGGGTGCAATAGCGACGACCATGGGGCATTGGTTATGAAATTCAAATTATATTCTATGAAGTTTATCCAGTTTCAAGAGCACTACCTTCCCGGGCTGTAATGCTCCCCGCCTCGAACAATTCAAAAATGAAGATAAAACTTCCTCAGATATTTTCGACAACAAATTCAGCAAGGCTTAAAAATTCACGATGAAGAAATCAAAGCAGTCACTGGTAGCAAACAATGACACTATCCTTTGGCATATGACAGGCAGGGGGAAAAAAATCTGTCCATTTTCTTATTTCAGATCATCTTATTTATTTTGCTACTTAATTACTTGCTAACTTGACAGAAACGCGAGTTGCTAGTTTGACACACACTAAATCAGGATGAGGACGCTTGGCATTCAGTTAAAAACGGTCATTTTAGTTTCATAGAATATTATTTCCTTGCAGTCAGTTGGAAGCCTATTTTGAGACAGCAAACTTATGTCAACTAATTTAAATGCAAACAAACAGCATGGTGAATCATTTTAGTGAGCAACGCACTTAACTTTGTTTTATTTCGATTCTCCCATTCCTTTTCAATAGAAAACGAACTCCACAGCAGGAAGTAATGTTTAAAGTGACTTTTTCCAAACCTAGAAATGACATTTATATTATGTTATAGCAAGGATATATATCACTTGCAAATTTAATAGGATTGCAAATTGAAAATCGATAGAATGTTGAGACGAGGATGAAACGCCAACTGCTCAATCTATCTAGTCAAACTTTTGATGTCAACTTGACAGATCCAGTATTATCATTTTCTGATTAGAATAACAGATAGTCATACAGGAATTACAAAATTTATCCTAGTCTCCAGTTTTACTATGCTGCTGGACAAAGAGCCTAATCCATCACCTTTCACCCCTAATTTCTAAGATTTAATTATTTTTTCTTATTTTTGCCATCGATGTGATGAGAATAATTTTGTTATCACTGCTTATGTCTATATCATAGAATTACAGAATGGCTACAGGATAGGAGACCATTCAGCTTGTCGTATTTTCTGCAAACACAATTTAACTCATGCCACTCCCTTGCCTTTCCCCATTGCATTTATTTCCTCTTCAGATAATTATCCGATTCTTTTTTGAAAGCCATAATTGAATTTGGCTCCAGCACAATGTCAGATCCCACCCACTCGATGAGTGAACATCTTTTTCCTCATGTCACCATTGCCCCTTTTGCCAAACTCCTTAAATGGGTATCCTCTGATTCTGGATCCTTCCATCAGTGGAAAGAATTTATCCTTGGCTACTTAGTACAGAGCCCCCATGGTCTTCAATTTGTCAATTAAATTAACTTCCAACATTCTGCAAGGAAAATCACCCCATCCACTCCAATCTATCTGCATAATTAAGTTCCTCATAGATCATAGATCATAGAATTTACAGTGCGGAAGGAGGCCATTCAGCCCATCGAGTCTGCACCGGCTCCTGGAAAGAGCACCCTACCCAAGGTTAACACCTCCACCCTATCCCCATAACCCAGAAACCCCACCCAACACTAAGGGAAATTTTGGACACTAAGGGCAATTTATCATGGCCAACCCACCTAACCTGCACATCTTTGGACTATCCTAGAACTGTTCTCAGGAATCTTTTCTGTGCCCTCTCTAATGCCTTCAAATGTTTCCTAAAGTGTGCTGCCCAGAAATGGACCCAACACTCTGATTAGCATCAAGGTTTTATACAGGTTTATCATAATTTCCTTACTCTTGTACTCTATGCCCCTATTTATAAAACCAGTTTTTTTTTGCCGTTCTCTCAACCAGCCCTGCTACATTCAATAATTTTAGCACAAATAATCAAAAGAGTGAGCATATGTAAAACTTCACACATCTCTGCATTAAATTTCATCTCCACTCATTCCAGTAACCTGTCTATGTCCAATTAAAGTTTAACACTATCTACCTCACAGGTCAGAGGAACATAGAAACAGGAGTACGCCATTCAGCCCCTTGAGCCTGTCCCACCATTAATGAGATCATGGCTGATCTTTGACCTAACTCCATATACCTGACTTTGGCCCATATCCCTTAATATCTTTGCTTAACAAAAATCTATTTATTTCAGATTTAAAATTAACAACTGTTCTAATTTCAACTACTGTTTGTGGGACCGAGTTCCAAACCTCCACCACCCTTTGAGTGAAGAAGTTCTTCTGAACATCTCTCCTGAACGATCTGGCCCTAATTTTTAGACTATGGCCCGTGGTTTTAGAATCTCCACCCAGTGGAAATGGTTTATCTTTACCTACCCTATCTTTCCCTGTTAATATCTTGAAAATTTCAATCAGAACACCCCTTAACCTTTGAAATTCTTGCAAAAACGGGTCTAATTTGAGTAATCTCTCCTCGTAACTCAAATTCTGTAATCCAGGTATCATTTTTGTAAACATGCGTCACAATACTTGCAAGTTTTGTGTCATCTGCGCATATTGAAATTGTGGCCTTAACACTAGAGTCTAGGTTATCAATATATCAAGGCGAGCAAGAATCCCGGCACCAACTCCAGGAACCAAACTATAAATATTCTTCAAGTGTGAAAACAACCATTCACTACGACTCTGCTTCCTGTCACTCTCCTTAATCATTATTGCCACCCTACTTCTTTCATTTCTCAACAATCTTTTGTGAACACCTTGCATTCTGGAATATTTAGTACCCATTACTGGCTATGACTATGAGAAGTGCCCTGGATTTCATAACTGAGATAAGACCTGTACTTTACAGTCTGAGCTGTCCTGCCATAGCTCTATTGGACATTAAGACTTACTGAATAAATAAACTCACCAATCAGCTGCTTCCTTTCTGGTTTGCATCACTTTATCTTGTGGAAAGGTTAACTGAAATATTTTATTTATTTCTTATTTCCTAAAAAACTTTACTTTTGATGTAATAAAAATTCAGACTGCTTCAGTGTTACTATCCCTTGTTATTTAATTATAACGTCGTCCTCTAGATCCGATTAATTGACTGAACACTAATTGTAATTATGCGATAAAGTATAAAATTGGCTTCAGTTTTTGGAATCTGCAGTAATTATTCAATCAATTAATTTAGCCTTACTTTATATTTGATTAATTTAGATTGAATTAAAATCCGACCAAAAAATTTACCTCATGTGACTCCTTGTCCTGTGCTGTCACTTCACTTCTGGGGTAGCACAATGTACATAGCCCTTGCTCTAAGCTCCAGTTATTTAAAACCTCTGCTCTGGATCTCAGCTTCCGCTCCACCGTCCCCCGACATACACACAAACACACACAGCACCCCCAGCTGCTGGTCACAAAGAGCTCTTTGAAGACGCTGGTGAACTGCTTCCATCTGGAGTGAAACCTTCTTCCAACCCCCAATGGCAAACTTGATCTTTTCTAGCCTCAGGAAATTCCACCAGGTTGGCTAGCCAGTCTGAGGCCTGAGGGGGGTGTTGCTGATATCCATGTGAGTAGGAGTTGTTGCCAGTCTATCAGGGTGGTGAAGGCCAGGACGTTGACTCCCCGCCGCTCAAAGGATTCTGGCTGTTCTGACATCCTGAAGACTGTCACAAATGGGCATGCCTCCATCTTAACCCCCATGACCTTGGACATGGCCTCGAAGAACGTGGTCCAGAATCCAATCAGTTTTGGGCAGGACCAGAGCATGTGGGAGTGGATATCCGGATCCCCCATGCATTACTCACAGCTGTTTTCCACTCCTCGTAGGAACCCGCTCATGTGTGTCCTGGTCAGCGGTGCCCTGTGCACCACCTTCAGTTTCATCAGACTCAGCCTCGCGCATGAGGAGGTGGAGTTTAGTCTGTCCAAGATCTCACTCCAGAGTCCTTCCCCTAACACAAGGCTTAATTCTTCCTTCCATTTCTCTCTTTTTTCATCCAGTAGAACCATTTTGTCCTCTAGCAGTTGTCCATATATGTTCGCAGTTTCCTTCCCCTAACTCATCCTGTGATACTAGTCTGTCAGCAGGGTGTGCCTGCTGGGTGAGCCTGAGTATCTGGGGGAATGATGGGGCCTCCTTGCCGAGGAAGTCCCGTATCCAAAAGTACCAAAGCTTTCGGGAGTTGGAACTTCTCTGTTAGTTCCTCCTGGGTTGCCTCTCTGCCATCGATGTACATGTCCCTGACCCTCAACACCCCTCCTCCCTTCTCCAGGTGTTTATATGGCGTCCATTCTGGTCGAGATAAATGTGTGGTTTTTATATATAGGAGCTGAGACGGACATGACTTGAAATGGTGCCTGAGCTGGTTCCAGGCTCTCAGTAATGCTACCACCACTGGACTCGTCGAGTACTTGGTCAGGGAGAATGGGAATGGGGTTGTAACCTGGGGTATTTTTCCACCCACATTAAGGCTGAGATTGGTTTGTCTGTCTTGGCGAAGAAAGATTTGGGGATGAAGATCCGGGAGTGATCTAAACACGAAGAGGAACCTTGGCAGGACGTTCATCTTTATTGTCTGTACTCTCCCTGGGGGGGGTAGGAGTGAGTCTCACCTCCTCAGGTCCTCCTTCATCTCCTCCACTTGGCGAGACAGGTTCCACTTGTGAAGTCAGGCCCAGATGTGGGCTATCTGGATCCCCAGGTACATAAACTTGGTTTGGGTCAGTTTAAACGTCAGTTTCTAGTTCTGCTCCCCCCCCCCCCCCCCCCCCCCCCCCGGTGTTCACCAGGAAGATTTCGATCTTGCCCAGGTTTGTATCCCGAGAAGGCTCCGAGCTCCCTCAGGAGTTCCATTATCTTTTCAATGTTGGCTTGGGTGTTTGAGATGTAGAGAATCAGGTCTTCTGCATAGAGAGAAAGACTATATGTTCCCTGTCTTCTCCCTGAATACCTCTCCACCCTTCCACTGATCTGAATGGGATAGCCAATGGCTGAATTGCCAGAGTGAACAGCAGCGGGGACAACACGCAGCTCTCCAGTTGTCTTGCCAGAACCTTTTCTAGGACTTTTGCATCAGTGTTCAGGAGTGAGATGAGTCTTTATGACCACACTCCACCGGGTCTTTGTCTTTCTTCGGGATCAGTGAGATCGAAGCTTGTGCCAGTGTGGGCAACAGGGCCCCCCTCGACAGTGAGTGGTTGAACATCTCCCGCAGGTGCGAGGCCAATGCTGCCACAAACCTTGTGTAGAAGTCCACTGGGAACCTATCAGGTCCCGGTTTTTTCCCAGATTACATGGAGTTGATGAACTCCATGTCTCCTCGAGACCCAGTGGTACTTCTAGTCCCTGTCCCTATTCCTCCCCACAGCTGAGAAGACCAGCCGTCCAGGAACTGCTTCATCTTCGAGCCGCTCTCCGGGGCCTCGGAGGTGTACAGTCCCAGGGTAGACATCGCAAAGACTCCATTCATCTCCTCTGGAACTGTGACCACCCATCTCTTCTCATCCCTGATTTTCTGATCTGCACAGTTTCTTGTGCGGTTACCTATTTCCTCAACTGGCGTGCCAATAGGTGGCTGGTCTTGTCCCCATATTCGTGTAAGGTTCCAAGTGTCAGCCGGAGCTGACTCACTGCTTTCCCAGTGGAGAACAATTCGAATTCCATTTTTAATTTTGTCCTCTCTGCTAGCAGCTCCGTGGTTGGGGCCTTGGAGTACAACCGATCTACTTCAGGTATGGAATCGATCAGCCGCTGCTTGGCCACCTTCTCTCCCTTGACCCTATGAGCCCTTTATGCTATTATCTCTCCCCTGATCACTGCCTTCAGTGCCTCCCAGAATGTGGAAGGAGAGACCTCCCAATTCTGGTTGCAGCTGAGGTAACTGTCAATGGCTAGTGCCATCCTTTCACAAAAAGCCTTGTGGGTGAGGAGGGCTGTGTCCAGCCTCCAATGTGAGGCCCTGGGCCCGACTCATTTCCAACGTCACATCCACATTATGTGGTGCGTGGTCCAAGATAATGATTGCGGAGTATTCCATCCCTACTACCCCAGGAAGTATTGATTTCCCCACCACAATGAGGTCTATTCAGGAGTAGGCCTTGTGTACATGGGTGAATAAGAAGAAATCCTTCTCCCTCGGGTGACTGAACCTCCAAGGGTGCCCCCCCACCTCTCCACCCCTCCCTTCCCTAGATCTAGCTGCCGTTGGGTCCGGGATACAATTGAAGTCTTCCCTCATAATCAGTTGGTGCAAGTTGAGGTCGGTGATCTTTGCTATTGTCTTTTTGATGAACTCTGCGTCATCCCAGTTTGGGGCGTACACAGTCACCAGTACCACCGGGGTCCCTTCTTGGACCCCATTCACCTTTATGTACCCTCCCCCCAGGACCATCACTGTGTCAGTAACTGTAAAGGCTAGCCTCTTGCTAAATAGAATTGCCACCCTCCCCTTGTCCATGTGTCAAAGCTTACCTAAAACGCCTAACCCATCCAGCTCTTCCTTACCCTCATCTGGTCTTTGGCTCTCAGCTGCATCTCGGGGAGAAAGATTACGTTGACCTTCAGGCTTTTCAGATGGGCAAAGATGCAGTATCTTTTGACTTGGGCTGTTAAGTCCCCTCACATTCCAGGTGACTATCCTGGCGAGGGTTTTTTGTGCCCCCACTCCTTTAGGATCAGCCATGTTTGCCTCACGGAGATGTCCCTGCATGCCCAGGATTGCCTTTGTTCTTGGCCCATTCAAAATGGCCACCGCTACCTTCCTCTTTCTGCACGTGCCCTTGTATAACCTGTCAGACCAGCATTCTACTTCCGCCCCCCCCCCCCCCCCGTCTCCCCTTCCCTTGAGCTACCCAGTTATGAACTTGAGTATTAAGTTACAACTAGTTGAGTAGGAATGAACTGGCGCCCCTTTATTCAGCCTCATTGTTTGGTCACAGCAAAGGTTTATTTTTAAGTTCTTTCCCCCATAAATGACCTTTCCAATCAAGTGTATTTGCATTTTAATAAAGAGCCAAGCAAACCAGATTTTCTTGAGTCAAAGAAAAAAAATTATTTGTTACTAAACCTGAAGAAAATGAATAAACAATGCAAAAATGTACACTGATCTCAGAAGTAAGAAAAAAGAGTTGCAATAAAGTTAATAATATATGATTAAACCCTTTGATTGTCCTTGAGGTGTAGATAGTTGAATATTGTGGCCTTTTGTAGTTGGATTTTTTCCTTTAAAATACCGGTGTTGAATTGTAATTGAGGTAATTGCATTTTGCCGGAGTCAATCTTAGCTTGCGAGAGAGAGTGTCAAAGAACAAAGAACAATACAGCGCAATAACAGGTCCTTCGACCTTCCAAGCCTGTATTGGTCATGATACCACCGTTGGCCATAACCCTCAGCACTTCCTAGTTCCGTATCCCTCTATACCCATCCTATCCATGTATCTGTCGAGGTGCCTTTTGAACGCCATTAATATATCTGCTTCCACAACCTCCCCTGGCAACACATTCCAGGCACTCACCACTCTGTGTTAAAAAAACCTGCCTTGCACATCGCTTCTAAACTTTGCCCCACAGACCTTAAACCTATGCCCCCTGGTGACTGACCCCTCCACCCTAGGAAAGAGTGCCTGCCCATACACTCTATCCATGCCCCTCATAATCTTGCAGACCTCTTTCAGGTCACCCCATAACCTCCGTCATTCTAATGAAAACAGTCCGAGTCTATTCAGCCTCTCCACATAGCTAACAACCTCCAGACCAGGCAACATTCTGATAAACCTCCTCTGCACTCTCTCCAAAGCCTCCACATACTTCTGGTAGTGTGGCGACCAGAATTGTGCACAATATTCCAACTGCAGAATATACCAAGGTTCTATACAACTGTTTCATGACTTGCCAGTTTTTATACTCGATGCCCTATGCAGTGAAGGCAAGCATTCCGTATGCTTCCTTTTTTAAAATATAAATTTAGAGTACACAATTATTTTCTTTTTCCAATTAAGGATCAATTTAGTGTGGCCAATCCACCTACCTTGCACAACTTTGGGTTGTGGGGATAAAACCCACACAGACATGCGGAGAATGTGCAAACTCCACACGGGCAGTGACCCAGGGCCGGGATTCGAACCCGATCCTCAGTGTCGTAGACAGCTGTGCTAACCACTGTGCCATGTGCCGCCCACTCATATGCTTTCTTGACTACCTTGTTCACTTGTGTTGCCACTTTCAAAGATCTGTGGACCTGCAAGCCCAGATCTCTCTGACTTTCTATATTCCTAAGAGTTTTGCCATTTTATGTATATTTCTTCTCTATGTTAGACCTACCAAAATGCATTACCTCACATTTGTGAGGATTAAACTCCATTTGCCATATCTCTGCCCAAGTCTCCAACCTATTTATGTCCTGCTGTATCCTCTGACAATCCTCAACACTATCTGCCACTCCACCAACCTTGGTGTCATCTGCAAACTTACTAATCAGACCAGCTACATTTTCCTCCAAATTGTTTATGTATACTACAAACAACAGAGGCCTCAGCACAGATCCCTGTGGAACACACTCGTCACAACCTTCCATTCAGAAAAACACCCTTCTGGCTGCTATCCTTTGACTTCTGTGACTGAGCCAGTTCTCTACCCATCTTGCCATCTCACCTCTGATCCCATGTGACTTTGACTTTTGTACCAGTATGCCATGAGGCACCTTGTCAAAGGCTTTACTGAAGTCCATGTAAATAACATCCACCGCCCTCCGCTCATCAATCATCTTTGTCCTTAATGCTTTCTTTCGCAGTTTTTCCAGATTACTTTGAGGAAGAGTGTACTGGCTTCCCTTGATTCAGCTTCCTTGGTTGGTCACAACAATGGTTTTTTCTTCCTCACTCTGTGGCTGGCTTGGCAAAATGGACTGTTAAACCTCCTGTCTCTATATTTGAGGAAAGGAATTTAATTACGTAAGAACATAAGAACTAGGAGCAGAGGTAGGCAATTCAGCCGCTCGAGCCTGCTCCGCCAATATGATCATGATTGATCTCCTCTCGTCCTCAACTCCACTTTCCTGCCCAGTCTCCATAACCCTGAAAACCATTACTAATTAAAAATCTGTGTATCTGCTCCTTAAGTTTACTCAATATACTCGAATCCACTGCATCCTGGGGTAGTGAATTCAAAAATCACAACCCTTTGAGAGAAGTAATTTCTCAAAATCTCTGTTTTAAATCTCCCACCCCGGTTCCTAAATCTATGAGCTCTCGTTGCTCCACAAAAGGACGCATCTGCTCTACGTCTATTTCGTAAATACCTTGTATCATCTTATATACCTCAATTAGATCTCCTCCCATTCTTCTAAACACAAGAGAGTATAGGCGCCAACTGCTCAATCTCTCTTCATAGGACAATACCTCACCTCTGGAATCAATCTAGTGAGAGATCAGGGGTGTGTATGAAGAGAGATCCCTCCGACGGATAATCCAGATTCCCACATTTGATCTTTCATCTCAGAAATCTTGAAAGCATTTCAAAATAGTAGAAACCAACAGGAGATTTAATTTTTTACCTCCACAGGAGATTTTGCGTGTCTGTTGGGTGTGCTTGATTTGTTAGCAGTTCCCAATTTTTACTGTTGATTAAAATTCATCACTTTATATTTTTAATGCATTCCTTTCAAGAGGTCCCACGTGTGAAATTCCATGCAACATTTCAGGGAAGATCTGCAGTGCAATCCATATCAGAATTGTACAGAATAGTGATCAATTTACAATACCAGGCATCATGTGACCAACAGCAGCCATCTTTGGTCAGTGTCTCATCTTGTATTTTTTTAAAAATATGTCCTTTGGAAACAGTTCAAATGTTTTTGGTTAGCTGGTGACATTATAGGTAGATCTCATCCAGTTACAATTTCCCATTATTGTGACAATTAACAACGAATGGGAATCAAGGGCAGCACGGTGGTGCAGTGGTTAGCACTGTTGTCTCACAGCACCGAGGTCCCAGGTTCGATCCTCGATCCATATGGAGTTTGCACATTCTCCCCATGTCTGCGTGGGTTTCGCCCCCACAACCCAAAGATGTGCAGGGTAGGTAGATTGGCCACATTAAATTGCTCCTTAATTGGAAAAAATGAATTTGGTACTCTAAATTTTTTTAAACTAATGGGAATCACCAAAATTAAGACCTTACCATTTTTTAGTATTGCACATTGTGAGGCAAACTGTGTGAACTAGTTATTGTTATTTCAAATTAATCATACACAACTAATGAGAGATGGGGCAGTATGTTTGTCCTCTTTATTTCTCCTCTATAATTCAACAAATGGACATAAGCCCAGAATTGTAAGTCAACCCTCGAACGCAGCACTTCCCATTTCTATTTTTTTGTTTATGAGTGTTTTATGAAGGCAGTTGGCCATATAAATCACCAGCTGCCTCCACTCTAGTTGGATTTTGATAGCCTAGGAAGTGAGATCTGAAGTGTGCAAAGTAGACCTGGTCTGAGCTTGGCATATTTGTTTGGATAGCCTTTGGAGAGGTAGGGCACTTTTTTGGAATTTGTCTTAAAATGCTATTCACTGCTCCAAAGCAAATTGTAACTATCTTCCCTTGACCCAAGGGAGTTGGAATGTGAGGCTCCAAGGCCTCGCAGGGCAATTCTTTTTGCCACCACTGATTTGTGCAGCCAGGAGGCAGGAAGAACATGCTGGAGAAGGGTACTTGGCTCATTTGGGCGATGGAACATAAAAGATAGGCATTGCACCCTCGCAAATGGAGGCAATAAAAGCCCATCACTGTGAACATCTGGAGACCAGAAGGAGGGCAGAAGGTCAGGACAAAGAGGCTGCTGCCCATGAAGCATGTAGGAGGAGGAAGAAGAGAGGCAGGACAACCAGGTACCACCCTGTGGGAAAGGTGTATTGACCTAGGGCATCACACCTCAATATGAAGAGAACCCGTGTTAAAGGCAACTGAGGCTAAGCCATGAGTTAGTTGTCATAATATCCACTCATGTACATCATGAGATGCAGACAGGCAGTGATTGACACACAGGATAACCAGTGAACACACACGACACAGAACAACCAATCACCAGACAGGACACCACCACTATAAAGCCCACAGGGTATTAAGGCTCTCCCTCTCTCACAGGACACGGCCAGGGAGATAGTCGCAGTGCACAGGCCAATGAACATCATCACCATGTGATAGAGAGCTAGTCTGGTCAAGCCAGTAGGAGGTTAGCAGTTAGGTTAATAGAGTGTCAACCCACAGCAGACTATGTGGGTTAGGTACGTTTTAGCGCAGCCATTTGGGCGCGGCCGTTGTGGCGCGGCCGTTTTGGCGCCAGCCATTTTGGCGCCAGACGTTTTGGCGCCGGACGTTTTGGCCATAATAACATTTCTTTATTTGTAAATTAGCCTCAGTTGAGTTGGCTGCTGGTGCGGGTCCGCTGTCACAAGTGTTTCGTTCTATCACCATATTTTTATATATTTTTTAACTAAACCAATTCGCATACCCATATGATGGCTGAGTAAGCATCAACGAAACGTGGTAAAGAAAAATTTGTTCATAACGGATTCCTTTACGTCTTTGACAAACAAGCAAAGGTGACAGCGAAGTGAAATTTTTGCGTTGTGAGCAAAAAAACCGGTGCAAAGCACAGCTCCATACTAAAGCTGCAAACGTGGTGAGGCAACTGAACAACCATTCGCATGATGCTTCTGCTGCACAAGCAGAGGTTGCACTCGTGAAAACTAAAATAAAAAAGAGAGCACAGGAAACCCTTGAGGCACCGACTGTAGTTGTTAATGAATGTTTGACAGACATATCCCAAGCTAGTCTACCAGACATTCCTAATATATCTGCTTTGAGGAGAATGATAAGCAGAAAGCGTAATTATGTATTGAACGCCCCCACCAATCCAAGTGATTTACAACAATTGATTGTGTCAGAATGCTACAGGATATATGTCCCTCAACCAGGAGTGGAAGAAAATTTTTTACTTTGTGATAGCGGACCAGGTCACGACCGGATATTAATCTTCGGAAGACAGAGCTGGCTACAGCACTTATTGACATCTGATATGTGGTTTGCAGATGGCACATTCAGTATTGCTCCCAGCCACTTTTCTCAGATTCATGTAATTATGGTAAAAAAAACACGGAGGAGTTACTCCTACGTTTTATGCTCTTTTGCCCAACAAGCAAGGCACCACATATGCGAGAATGTTCACATTATTGAAAGAAATCAAACCCAACTTGAAATCCAGTTCAATCGTCTGTGATTATGAACAAGCTGCGCACAGTGCTATGAAAGACATAATCCATGATGTTCAAATAAAAGGATGTTTTTTTCATTTAGCTCAAAATATGCAAAAACATCTAGCTAGTATGGGGTTCCGTAGTTTGTATAACACTGATCCAGATTTTGCGTTAAAAGCTAAAATGATTATTGCCATTGCCTTTGTACTTTTGAACAAAATCGATGAATATCTGGATGCTTTAGCGACCCAACTGCCGCAAGAACTTCAAGATTTACTCAACTGGTTTGAAGATACATATGTTGGTCGTCTGAACAGACGAGGAAATGGTAGACGAACACCTTTATTTCGCCCAGAGATTTGGAACCTTTATCAGAGAACATTAAACGGGGAAGACCGCACAAACAATAATGCGGAGGCAGCCCACCGTCGATTGAAATATGAACTTGGCATGCATCATCCCACCATATGGAAACTAATTGATGGCCTGCGAAAGGTACAGAAAGGTAGAAATGCATATTATGAAAGGTTACTAGCCGGCCATGAACCACCACAAAAACTAAAAAAGTATAGAGATGCAGATAAAAGAATACATGAAACTGTTCTTAAATTTGAAAACATGGATGCTATCGAGTACTTGAGGAGCCTTGCTCATAATTACCAAATGAACTAAACTAAATGAACTAATTTAAGGTTTTTAACTAAATGAACTAATTTAAGGTTTTTAATTTACAATACAGATAGTTAAAAACCTTTTTAAAGCTCATCTTTTAATTTACAGTTTTAAGCTTGCTTTTAAGTCCTTCCTTCGAATGATACTGAATCTTGCAACAATTTACTTGCAACAATTTACTAGCCACAAAATTTTTTTTAAATTCTGTCGTCTGCGCCCAAACGGCCGCGCCAAATTGGCTGCGCCCAATTGTCCCATGGCGCCCAAACGGCTGCGTCCAAACGGCTGCGCCAAAACGGCCGCGCCCAATTGTCCCATACCGAGACTATGTACAGCAATCAACAGGTTCAGTGAAACAGTGTTGGACCATCTCCTGTGTCGGAAGCCTGTTTCTCGTTTTACTGCATCCAGTTGCAGTCGATGTTAGACCAACACAGATAACACATCATGGTACCAGGGAGCTATTAACTCTAACGAACCTACCTCGAGTGAATCTGCAATGACCAGCACGCAGCCATCCAGCGGCATGGAAAAGATCCAACCTCTTCCGCAACACCGGATGTCCGCAACCTCGGCGTCAACTGGAAAGTCTTCAAACAAAAGTTCCTCCTGTACATCGAGGCCTCCGACCTCGAGGCAGCATCGGATGCCCGAAAGATCGCGCTGTTCCTGTTGACTGCGGGGGACCACGCCATCCACATCTGTAACTCGCTCACGTCTGCCGATGGCGAAGACAAGACGAAGTTCAAGACAGTTCTGCTGAAATTCGACACCCGCTGCGACATTGAGGTGAATGAGAGCTTTGAATGGTACATCTTCCAACAGAGGCTTCAGGGTAAGGATGAATCTATTCAGTCCTTCTTGACCCATCTCCGCATCCTAGCGCAGTCATCTAATTATGACTTGACGGCTAATTCCATGATCCGGGATCAGATCGTTTTCGGGTTCCAGTCCGACTCCCTGCGGGAGCAGCTCCTCAAAATCAAAGAGTTGACCCTCTCCGTCACCAACGAAACGTGCGTTGTCCATGAGCATGCCTGGAATCGTTACTCCCACATCAGGGCGGCAGAAAATGCAAAACTAGTCTCCCACGAGGCAGAAAGGGTGCAGGCCACAGCAAAAATGCAAGGCCTGAGCATCGAGGAGAGTGGCCGTTTTGCGTGCTTTTCCCAGGTCCCTCGGCATGCATGCCACGACCGGGTGGACGACGATGCTGAAGACCCCGATGCGCATGTGCGAAAGTCAGCCGACCGCACTGCGCATGCGCGATGGCTCACGGAACGCACTGACATCAGTGTCATGACATGTCCAAATTGTGGCTCCGCCCATTTAAAGCAGCAATGTCCATCCAAAGGAAGGCGATGTCTACAGCATGGAAAGCCTGGGCATTACGTGGCCTTATGCAGGTCCGCCAACCGACCAACAGCCAACGATCCCAGCTGCAGCACAGTCGTGTCCGCTGCGTACAACAACGCATGCAGGATTCGGATCCCGACAGCCCAAGGGACCCCGATGCTGACTGCCTCGAGTCTCCATACTGGGTGGGCATAATCACCACGCGCGAGCTGGCCTCCACCATGCCAGCAAACCGCCTTTCAATCCTCACTGTGGATCCTGACGACGAGTGGTGTGCTGTCGTCACGGTTAACCAGTCTCGCATCCGATTTAAATTGGACACTGGCGCATCTGCAAACCTCATATCACAGTCGGACGTCAACAGCATCCGAGACCAACCTAGCATTCTTCCAACACCCTGCCAGCTCCTTGACTACAATGGCAATGCCATAGCTGCCAGTGGATCATGTCAGCTAGGTGTATCTCACAAGGCAATCAAAATGATGTTACGATTCGAGATCCTCCGGCTTGACGAGGCATCCCTGCTCGGTGCTCGCACATGCAAACTCATAAACCTGGTCCAGCGCGTCCATGCCATGTCCTCGACACCGGCGACTGCCTCGTCCAATGTAAATCTCCAGGCTGAGATAGACGACATTCTCACGCAATACCACAACGTGTTTGATGGAATGGGCACGCTCCCATATCGTTACAAGATATTGCTCAAACCGAATGCCATCCCAGTAATCCATGCACAGTGCCAGGTGTTGGCCGCTCTTAAGGATCGTCTGAAAACGCAGCTACGAGAGCACCAAGACCAGGGTATCATTTCAAAGGTCACGGAACAAACAGACTGGGTCAGCACCATGGTCTGCAACAAGAAGCCCTCTGGTGAACTCCGCATTTGCATTGATCCCAAAGACCTGAATCGCAACATCATGCGCGAGCACTACCCGATCCCAAAGCGTGAAGAGTTATCCTGTGAGATGGCTCATGCCAAATTCTTTACCAAGCTGGATGCCTCCCGTGGGTTCTGGCAGATACAACTGGATGAGTCCAGTCAGAAGCTGTGCTCGTTTAACACTCTCGGCAGGTATTGCTACAACCGCATGCCTTTTGGTATCATATCAGCTTCTGAAGTATTTCATCGCATAATGGAGCAAATGATGGAGGACATCGGGGGTGTGTGAGTATGTGTGGACGATGTGATCATCTGGTCCACGCCGCCCAAGGATCACATAGTTCGCCTCAAACAAGTTTTCCAGAGGATACATGAAAATGGCCTCCAGCTCAACAGGGCCAAATGCTCATTTGGTAGGTCCGCTATCAAGTTTCTGGGTGACCACATTTCACAGCAGGGTGTGCAACCTGATGCTGACAAGGTGCTGGCAATCAATGCCATGAAGACTCCAGAGGACAAAAAGGCAGTTCTCCGTTTCCTCGGGATGGTGAATTTTCTCGGGAAATTCATTCCCAACATGGCATCCCACACCACAGCCCTCCGGCATCTCGTAAAAAAGTCAACAGTGTTCCAGTGGCTTCCCGCACATCAAGCGGAGTGGCTTGAGCTGAAGGCGAAGCTCACCACAGCCCCAGTACTGGCGTTCTTTGACCCAACCAAGGATACCAAGATATCCACAGACACAAGTCAGGATGGCATTGGGGCGGTGCTCCTCCAGCGAGACGACTCCTCGTCCTGGGCTCCAGTGGCATACGCCTCCAGGGCCATGACTCCAACCGAACAACGGTATGCCCAGATCGAAAAGGACTGCTTGGGTCTTCTGACAGGAATAGTCAAGTTTCATGACTACGCATACGGCCTGCCAAAGTGCATGGTGGAAACAGACCACAGGCCTTTAGTCCACATCATCCAAATGGATTTAAATGACATGACACCTCGGCTGCAGCGAATTCTTCTTCGTCTCCGCCGATATGACTTCAAACTTGTCTACAGAACCGGGTAAGGAGCTGATTGTCGCAGATGCCCTATCCCGATCCGTCACCAAGCCATGTGAACAGGGCGACTTCATTCGCCACATTGAAGCACATGTACAGCTGTGTGCCAGCAACCTCCCAGCCAGTGATGAACGAGTTATACAAATATGCGAAGAAACTGCCAAATATCCCCTACTGCAGCACGTGATGAAGCACCTCGCCCATGGCTGGCAAAAGGGGAGTGCCCACAGGTCTTCAACGTTAAGGACGATCTGACGGTTGTTGAGGGGATCCTTCTTAAACTAGATAGAATCGTCATTCCCCAAAGCATGCAAAACATGGTGCTCAGACAGATCCAGGAGGGTCACCTGGGGGTCAAGAAATGTCGACGCAGAGCTCGTCAGGCAGTTCGCTGGCCTGGCATCAGCCAGGACATTGCCAACTGCAATGTTGTCCTCAACTGCACAACGTGCCAGAAGTTTCAACCAGCTCAGCCTAAGGAAACGCTGCAACAGCACAAGATCGTGACTTCTCCATGGTCCAAGGTGGGGATCGACCTCTTTCACGCCAATGGGCATGATTACTTGCTCCTGGTCGACTACTTCTCCAGCTACCCGGAAGTGGTGGAACTGTCAGACCTCACGTCAAAGTCTGTCATCAAAGCCTGCAAAGAGACGTTTGCCAGGCATGGGATACCACTCACGGTAATGAGTGACAACGGTCCATGTTTCTACAGCCAAGAGTGGTCCGACTTTGCACGATCCTACCACTTTAGTCACATCACATCCAGAACCCATTACCCATTTCAGTTAGGTTAATAGAGTGTCTATCCACAGCAGACTATGTACAGCAATCAACAGGTTCAATAAAACAGTGTTGGACCATCTCCTGTGTTGGAAGCCTGTTTCTCGTTTTACTGCATCCAGTTGCAGTCGATGTTAGACCAACACAGATAACACATCATTAGTGACAGACATGTGTCGCATTTTCCAGTAGTAACTCAAGCCACAATCCATCGACCTGCATGCCCCACCAGTGGCTGTGAAGGTAACTGTCATTCTTAACTTCTATACTTCAGAATATTTGCAGCAATCATCAGGAGACATAGAACATAGAACAGTACAGCACAGAACAGGCCCTTCGGCCCTCGATGTTGTGCCGAGCAATGATCACCCTACTCAAACCTACGTATCCACCCTGTACCCGTAACCCAACCTTAACCTTACTTTTTAGGACACTACGGGCAATTTAGCATGGCCAATCTACCTAACCCACACATCTTTGGACTGTGGGAGGAAACCGGTGCACCCGGAGGAAACCCACGCACACACGGGGAGGACGTGCAGAAGCCACACAGACAGTGACCCAGCCGGGAACTGAACCTGGGACCCTGGAGCTGTGAAGCATTTATGCTAACCACCATGCTACCGTGCTGCCTATTGAATATATACATATTCAATATATCCCAGTTAGCAGCAGTATTAAGGCTGTCACTTATACCATGTTTGTTTGAATGGATGATAACATTGATTTGACTCCTCAAATGCAGAGAGCCACGGCCTTTGCCCAATCAGCAGGCTTCCCTCAGGTGCAGATTGTTATTAATTGCATCCATGTTGCCATAAAGGCCCCAGTTTAACATGTGGACTCATTTGCCAACCTCAAGTCTTTCCATTCAATCAATGTACTGGTAATTTGTGATCACAACAAAGTCTTACTTATGTGTGTGCAAAGTTCGCTGGCAGCTGCCACGACCCCTTCATACTAAGGAGTTCCCAAACTCCCTCAGAAATGTCAACCACCTATGGAGATCCAAGTTGGCTTCAAGGGTTCAAGGGCCACCCCTTCAGAACTTGGAAAATGACCTCCTTTAGGAACCCACAAACATAGACAGTGTGCAACTACATCCCAGGAGTCTCATTGAGCAAGCAATTAGCATTTTAAAAATTCACTTCCGGTGCCTTGATCACCTCGGTTGGAGCTCTGCAATGTGTCCCAGAAAAGGTGTCAAGAACTGTGGTGGTGTGCTGCATGTTGAAAAACATTGCACAGTGGAGGGGAATAAAAATGAATGCCTTGGGCAGAGTTCCAACTTTTGAGGTAGAGGAAAGCCCTGTTCATTCAGAAGATTCTGACATGGTTGAGGAAGGGAAGGACGTCAATGGCAGAGAAGCTGGAAGGCTGTCCATGTAGCCAGGTATGATTTTGTGCCAGATGGGATCATCATCGCATGAGCCCTTGTGCAAAATAGACTCTCTTAAATTCCTCCCATTTCACAATTACCATCAACGAATCCCTGGTGACGTGTGAATGAACGTTGCCATAGCCTCAGAGGACCATAGGCTGTTCTCTCCTTTTGAGAGAGAGCTGACTGCTGGTGATTTAACCTGAGCGTCACCACACCTCAGGCACGATTGAGAAGGCGCGGCCTTCATGGATAACCTCAGCTGGTACGGGAATTTAATCCACGCTGTTGGTGTCGCTCCACATCACAAATCAGCCACCCAGCCAAGTAAGCTAAGCAAACACTCCTGGTGACATATATCCTCCAAAAGAACCTTGCACATTGACTTCATAATTGCTCAGGGAACTGCCCATTCCCTACAACGGAGAGACTAAGTCAGTCATAACCTGGTCCCATCACTTGAATGCCAGTGATGATAAACAAGAGGCCCATGCTGCCAAATTTTCCATTCTCAAACAATGACCACAATGTTGAGAGTGACACAACACCAGAATTCGGACCACAAAAGTTTTAATACCATGTGGTGTACAGCTGTATGGGGCCTGGTCAAGGGTCAACTGTGTAGTCGCATCCTGATAGATGGGTGGCAAGAGGGCATGTGGATGAGATAATGAGCATGACACATTCATCATTCATCCACACACTGAGTCTTGGCAGCCAATTACGATACAACATAATATCTGTGCAGGTAGTGGTGGCAAGACAATGCCACCTCCATTGCTGCGTCATGTTATTCCACTCCAGTGGAGCACACTTTGATTAAGCAGCAACAATGACAATTCCCCCATCGGGATTCCCCCATCATGAGCTATCCATTCCAGAGTCAATTAACTGTTGGACAACATTTACAATTTAGACACTCACTCAACAAGGTAATGATGTCTCCGCTAAGGCGCAGGGACTTCACCATTGATGATCTACTTCCTAAATGGGCATTCTACCCAATCAATACTGGGCCCAGCTCTGAACTCTCATTAATTCTGGAGTCACCCGCCCTGACTGGTATTCTAGCGCCCCTCCCCAAATCGAAAAGTGGGTGCTTGGGTAGAAAATGTTAAAGGTCAGGTTCACAGGGCCAGGAATTCTCCTGTTTCTCCACACCCAACGCCGAATTGAAAATCTGGGCCATAATTTTCTGAACAAATAAAATGGTCCACAATGGCATAATTACATCAACAAATAGAAAATTGTTAGTATAAAGCAAGCTAGTTGTCATAGGAATGAGAGTAAGGCATTTAGTCTATTGAACTTATTCCGCCACTGAGTGAGATCATGGTTGATCAGCAACCTATCTCCAAATGTCTACCCATACCAAATGTTCATTGATACCTATGGATAACAAAAAACTATCAGTCCCAGGTTTACATTGAACAATTAGTCTGGCATCAATTGATGCTTGCAGAAACAACTTCCAAACTTGTACCATCTTTTGTGTGCAGAAGCATTTCATAATTTCATTGTTGTACAGCCTGATTCTAATTTTTAGATCGTGCCTCCCCAACCAGTCTAAGTAGTTTCTGTCTAAGTACCTCTCTGTTTCTCTAAATATCTTGAAAACTTCAGCCAAATTAGACCTGGTGTTGAAGTAACAAATAAACCATGATCTTTTTGAATGGTGAAATGGATTCAAGGGGCTGAATGGCCTACTTCTACTCCTATTTCTCATGTTCTTCTGTTATTAACTTTCTAAATTCCAGGATGTACAAGCCTAACTTGTTTAACTAATCTAACCCTTGGAATCCAGATATAATTTAGGTAAATCTATGCTGTACTCCTTCCAAGGCCAATATATCTGCCCTACCGACCCTCCAAAAGATCCCTCTATCCATGTCCACTCACCGGTCCACCCCATCCTATCTCGTAACCCCATAACCTAACCTCCAAATTCCCAAACACTAAGAGTCAAGTTAAAATGGTCAATCTACCTAATCTGCACATCTTTGTACTGTAGGAGGAAACCGGAGTACAGTTTTAATACAGTATAATGATGTGCCACTCAGTAAATATAGATGCAGTTTCCAATGTAAGGGGCCAAACCTTAAATATACTGCCTTGTTGGCTGAGAATAAAAGTGTTCCCTGATTATCTCCAAAGTCAAATCAGAAGTGAAGGAGGTAGATTAGTGATGACTGATGAAGGACACCGTTTGCAAATCAAACCAATAAATTACGTTTTAAATTAATTTATTTTGTTGTTTTATCCTTTTCTATAAGTCTTCACAAAGTGCAACTGATATTGATCAAAAAATAACACTGCTTAGCTGATATTAGCAAAATGTATTCGGACATTAAACAGTTGCTAATGTTGGTGGTCCAGGATCTGGTGGAATTGGATAATCATATCTCAAGGCATTTTTGCATGATAGCTAGTTAAATGTTATGATATTCACCATGGATTCCATTCTATGATCCTAACGCATGTTAGAGGCAGCACGGTAGAATGGTGGTTAGCACAATTGCTTCACAGCTCCAGGGTCCCAGGTTCGATTCCCGGCTTGGGTCACTGTCTGTGTGGAGTCTACACGTTCTCCCCGTGTGTGAGTGGGTTTCCTCCGGGTGCTCCAGTTTCCTCCCACAGTCCAAAGATGTGCACGTTAGGTGGATTGACCATGCTAAATTGCCCTTAGTGTCCACAATTGCCCTTAGTGTTGGGTGGGGTTACTGGGTTATGGGGATAGGGTGGAGGTGTGGGCTTGGGTAGGGTGCTCTTTCAAAGAGCCGGTGCAGACTCGATGGGCTGAATAGCCTCCTTCTACATTGTAAATTCTATGATATCTATACCTGATCCAACAGGATAATTAAGGAAAGTTTAATTCTCAAAGATAATATGCTTTCTTTTGGTGCATAGGTCAACGTCAAAATCAAGTCATTTGAAATGCAAAAGCCCAAAAATTGCATTGGCTTATGAGGGAAAAGTTCAACTGGATTTTCCAGCTTGCTGGTTGGATGTGGGAGTGGGTTTGGGGGAACTGGATTGAGTGGGTTAGAGATGGCCTGACTAGCTGGTGGGATGTACAGTTGGGGGGGGGGGGGGCGGGGGGGGGGGGGGGGGGGGGGGGGGGGGGGTTGTGGTGGCAGAACTCTAATCTTGTGTGATCTGTTGGGATTTTAACACACCTAAGGAACAGTCCAAACATTATTGTCTCATGCCCTTTAAGGTTTTCTATATGATTCTGCCATCTTTATTGACATGTGTAACTGAGTAGCAAGATCCCATGTTTGTCTACTCGATGTAGCTAATGCGTCTTCACTTTCAAAACAGGTGATTTCACTTTTTCCCATCCTAAACTATGCCTACACCTATCTGCTCATCCAGATGGCCTGCCTGGAATTTTTCACAACCTTGTCACACTTTGGCCCGCTACCCAATTTACTGTCAACAACACAGTTCAATATGGTTCCTTCAATTCCTGAGTTTGGATCATTTATCAATACATGAAGTAAGAAAAAGCCCAGCACAAATCCCTCCGGAACAGCAGTCACCTTTCCAGTCCAGGATTTTTTCTTTTGTGCTTGTCATTCCATGTATCTACATTTCTAAATTCCATGTTCCATTATCTTTGCCTCAAACATATTTTACAACATGATGGGGGGGCAGAGTGTGCCATTAAATAACCCCCCCCACCCAGCCTAGGGTGATAGCTGCTGACAGACATGTGGGGCATGTAACAGCTGCTCTAGTGTTTTTTTTTAGGAATTCTTTTGTTAAATTCTAACAATTTCCCCTCCTACTTCATGGAATGTGTAGAGGCCTGAAAGCCAACTTGACTTTCACCTGCCAACTTCTGCATGTAATATTTGATTTATTCTCCTCACTGTGTAATATTGGTTCACAAGCAGGGCTTGGCTGCTGTTGTATTATCCATATTGACCTTTTGGCTGTTTTACTAGGTGTAGTATAACGTGCATCTTGTTGTCATTGTTCAGACAACAGATTTCCAGAGCTAACTTTATCCCAGCAGCACTGGTGTAAACATTTTGAAGAGGCTTGGAACCAGCTGTACTTTCCTGAACATTCAGTGTTTAGCTGAAACAACGGCATATCCGAAGAAACCTACTCTGTATGTAATGTATTTAGTTTGCGGATTACATGACTGTGGTGGGCCGTATCTCAAACAACAACGAATCAGACTACAGGAGGGAGATAAATCACTTGGTTGCATGGTGTACCGAAAACAACCTCTCCCTAAATGTTGGAAAGACCAAGAAACTGATCATCGACTTCAGGAAGCATAGCACAACACACCCTCCCATCTGCATCAATGGCTCCAAAGTGGAGATTGGGGGCAGCACGGTAGCATGGTGGTTAGCATAAATGCTTCACAGCTCCAGGGTCCCAGGTTCGATTCCCGGCTGGGTCACTGTCTGTGCGGAGTCTGCACGTCCTCCCCGTGTGCGCGTGGGTTTCCTCCGGGTTCTCCGATTTCCTCCCACAGTCCAAAGATGTGCGGGTTAGGTGGATTGGCCATGCTAAATTGCCCGTAGTGTCCTAAAAAGTAAGGTTAAGGGGGGGTTGTTGGGTTACGGGTATAGGGTGGATACGTGGGTTTGAGTAGGGTGATCATTGCTCGGCACAACATCGAGGGCCGAAGGGCCTATTCTGTGCTGTACTGTTCTATGTTCTATGTTCTATGGTCGATAGCTTTAAGTTCCTTGGGGTCACCATCACCAACAGTGTGTCCTGGTCCACTCACATTGATGCAACAATAAAGAAAGCCCAACAACGTCTCTACTTCCTACGGAAGCTAAAGAAATTTGGCATGTCTGCATCGACTCTCACAAACCTCTACAGATGTGCGATAGAGAGAATCCTATCCGGCTCCATCACATGCTGACGTATGACAACTGCTCGGTCCAAGATCGCAAGAAACTGCAGAGAGTGGTGAACTCAGCCCAACACATCACACAAGCTTGCCACCCCCTCATTGATTCTGTACACATCACCCACTGCCTCAGGAAGGCAGACAGCATTATCAGAGACCCATCCCACCCAAGCATTGCCTTCTTCCAGACCCTTCCATCAGGCAGAAGGTTCAGAAGTTTGAAGACCCACACATCCAGACATAGGAACAGAGAGAGGTGAAGACCATGGCGAAGGTGGAAGAAAAATAGTGCCCCCACGGCACAGGCCCGCCCGCCGATCGGTGGGCCCCGATCGCAGGCCAGGCTACCGTGTGGGCACCCCCGGGGTCAGATCGCATAGCGCCCCCCCCACCCCCCCAGGACCCCAGCACCTCCCGCGCCACCATGTATGTCTGCCCTGTACTGCCAGATGTAGGTAACCTTTTGAATCCCATTTGTGATTGTGATTGGGAATTGTAACATGCAGGTGCACGACGAGAGGCAAAGGCACATGGAAGGCAAGGTAGGGAATGCACAAGAGTGATTAATTAATGTCTGCACACAGTATGACAAATCTGGTATAAAGTCTTAATTTTGAGATAGTTTTTACTTCAACATTGTGACCAAGCGAACATTGTGATTTAGTGCTCGGGGAATGATAATGTACGGGATTGTTGGTGATTGGGGATTTATGGTTAGGGTTGCTGGGAACACTCAAAAGGAGCTATCTGGATTGCTTCCTTCCTTCCTCCTTCTCCTTCTCCTCCTTCAATTTCTGCTCTCGCTCTTTGGCTGCTGACCAGGTGCTGGTGAACAGAACACTGCCCTCATGATGGTAATTTACAGCACATCTCCATGAATCTTGACACATGACAAGAGCTAAGTTGAGAACCACAAGCCTTCCTCCAGAGTGTTCTGGGCAGGGGAGCTACATTTTGCCACTGTGGTAGGCAATGAGACTCGGGTTGGTTGCATGGCCAGGAGTGGATAATTCAGGATTGCAGCTCACACCCAAAAACTCATGGCCCAATCATGGGATGATCCCACTGGTGGAAGTCCTTCCTGCTCTTTTGTATGTATTCAGCTGGAAAGTTGAGGTCCAAAATGGCATCAAATCAGAGATACATGCTATTTTACATCATGACCTGCATGCTCTGCATACTTCCACCGAACAATAACTGTGTTAACACCCCCACCAAGACAATGCCGCATGATTGACTGAAGAAGCATTTGCATTGATTGCCATTTTGTTCCCTCAGATGATAGCTGTAACATTCAAACAATGGGCATTACTCCAAATGTGCAGCTAGGCCCATGCCTCTGCATAGTTCCTCATGAAAAAGAGTTTGCCAAACCTCTCCTGATCCTACTTAGTTAACGTTAACCTGCCTCACAGAGGTAACTGTTTAATCAGTGGTACCAGGGGGAAGCACGATGGTTAGCACTGCTGACTCACAGTGCCATGCACCCGGATTCTGACCTTTTCTACATTCTCACCCTACTTGTGTGGGTTTCCTCCTGGTGCTCCGGTTTCCTACCACACTCCAAAGGTGTGCAGGTTAGGTGGATTGGCCAAGCTAAGTTGCCTCTGAGTGTCCAAAAAGATAAGTGAGGTTATGAGAGTGCGGGAGAGTGAGCTAAGGGAGCATGCTCTTTCAGAAGGTCTGTGGTAACCTGACAGTGCCTGGTTTTGAGTCCGATTGAAATTGGATATCCTAAATTGAAGAATTGGACACTTTAATTAAACTACAGTCATCTCCAGCAAATTACTTGCTGGGAATTCAGACTTGCCCAAGTTTGAATATACAAACTCAGACAGGCTGCCTGGGCATGTCTGGACCTGCCCTGTCAATCGCCCATCAAGAGATCATTGCACCCTATTGATTTTCACTGATCTGTCCACAGTTTAGATTGAGCCAGACTCTCGGGCACCCAGAATTTCTGCTGTTACCTCATATGGGAACAGGTTATGTGCAGACCACACTACCAGGAATGGACAACTGGAGTGGGCCTGTGTCCTGTCAATGGTTGTCAACCGGACCATTAGATGCTGAGATTCCCTCCTGAGGCCTCGTTGGCTGAAAGCCAGAGGAAATGGCAAAAGGGCACGATGCGAGGGGGGGTAAAAATAGGCACCCGAGGCACATCAGTAACGAAAATTCCAGGCAGAGGCAATCAGATATCTGAGAAGGAAGGAAGGAGGAAAGAAGCTGCTAGCGAGACTCACCTTCGTGACGATGGACCAGAGGGGCTCCAGGATCAGACGTCCAATTCAAATCAAGCCACCTTTGCTGGTAGTATTAGTGAATCTTGGGTGTTTCTGGTATATATTTTGGGTTAATTTATGGGTTAATTGTGTGTTTAATAAAGATTGTTGAATTTGTATTTGTATTTGTCCTTTGTACTCCTTGCTATTAAAAGACACCTGGGTAAAAACTTTTGTCATGTGAGAGTACCTTTAAGAAATGGATGTTTAAGCAAAGTACCTTTAAGAAATGGAGCAGCTCATATTACTGAAGTGATGTCAGAGTGTGGGTGGAGCTGTTTTTTTTAGCTCAGCCATTAAGTAGTGTTTAGGTTTCAGTTTTGAGAGAGAGCAGCTGAAAAGTACGTGGCTGATTTGCTGTGAGCTGTTTGAAAGGAGAAAGCCAGTTTGAGTCGAAAGCTAGGTGTGTTTGTGTGTTTTGCAAAAAGCTGCAAGAAGAAAACACAGAACTGGTCTGTTGATGTCTGAAAAGCCAAAGACTATAAGTATATTGAATGTAACCTCATGTCTGTTGTTAACGGTGAAGTCCTTTGGAGATTTGAAGGAACATTTTGAGGGATTATTTTAGTGTTGTATTATTTTCGAGGTTATCTTTGAAGTAAGGGGTGTTAAGGGATCCAATGTTTATTTGAAAAGGTTAAATTGAATTCATGGAATAAACATTGTTTTGTGTTTAAAAACCCACGTGTCCATAATTGTGCTGCCACACCTGGAGGCCAAGCCGTGTGCTTCAAAAGCAACAATACATTAAAGGGAGAGGTTGGTTGAACTCCATGATACATTTTGGGGTTCTGAAAACGGCGCTCCCATAACACTTTGAATAAACAAGCTGGGCGAAAGTATCAGAATTGGACAGATACAACATTTTGGCACCGTCAAATGGGACTTAAATAAGAAGTGACCATGTTGCTCTGAATTTAAACCCATTAATCCTGTATTCTCCAACACTGTCTGAGGCTGAATTAACAAGGCAAATGTCCCATGCGAAGGCCAGTCTTAAGTGAGTGAAGGATTAATACTGATTTTGACCAGTAAATTGAGGCATGAACTAGGTGTCTGGAATGCGAGGTTTACAAACAGTGTGCTCAGGATTAGAATAGTCGAGAGAATCGGGAACACTCTGTGGGAAAGAGTTTTGTGCAAATCGGACCCTTCGCCTGATTGGTTTCCAATGCCCTCACGGTGAACCATAAAGTTAGAAAATAGTAATGGCCAGCCGAGCCGAGAGTGAGGAAGTCTTCCGTACATATTTGAACAGCATTTGGTCCAAATGGGTACAGTGGGGCGACACCCGACATCAGGTCTGGGATCCGAGGGAGACAATTATTGGACGCCAAGCCCATACAGAAGTGGGGAAATGGGCTCCCAAACTCAGTAAGGCGATTGTGATCGCAAGTTGTTAGAGCAGCACCGTGGAAGAGAGACGGAGATGATGAGAATTAAACAGGACAGGGAAGCCCAGATAGCACAATTGAAACAAGACAAAGAAGAACTGATTAGCCAATTACGGCAGGAGAGACTCAGATAGTACAGTCCAGATTAGATAGGGAAGAGCAGAGTAATCAAATAAAACAAGAGAAAGATAGTCAAATAATGCAGTTAAAACAGGATCTGGTGGGCGCGACCATGCGCATTCAGCAATTGGAAGCCGAAGTAGGAATGAGGGAGGAGAGAAACCGTGTCAACATAATAAATATGAGCCAGTTCCAGGCTCAGTATGATGAAGCTAACCAAAAAACACAGCGTGCTATCAGTGAGGGATGCCGCTCTGAAGCAGTTAGAAGAATGTATAAAAATGCAGCGATGTGAAGGCTGCAGTAAAAGTCTTGCACCAAGCAGGAAAATACAATAGTTCCCATGCAATGGACCACAGCAAATGCCTCTGTGAGATAGAGAAATTACAGTTCCAATGAGCCATTAATGTGCACCTTTACTACAGATTCCCTGGACAGTGACACAGGGGTAGAATAATTGGAATTAGAGGAGGATGTCTGTTCTTATGCGACGGCTAGCCCACGACCGACTGGGATGCACAACTCCGTTCCAGGCAACGGAACCGACCATACCACCCAACCAGTTCTATTACCAGGTGCCTAGCTGATAAGGAAATCTTTTGGACTGGGCGCTTAGTGTGGGTCTCAGCTACTGCCTGTTAAATCCCAGCAGTGGTGGGATGAGGTCCTTAAGTGGGAATTAATTGCTCACTTAAGTGCCTGAATTTTCCCACTGGTGTCAGGACCCTGGGCCCTTCAATGCCACCCCTGCTGGTGGTATAATTATGTTGGGGGCAAGGGCAGATGGTTAGATGGTTGTCAGGCAACCCAGCAGGTTTAAGAAGCCAATCCTGCCTTCAAACTTGCCATGTGAGAACATAAACTCCAGCTTCATAAAACTACTGAATTGTTGTAAAAAAACCTCTTTCACGAATACCTTTTGGAGAAGGTTATGAACGGCCAAGAAGGAGTCCACACCAAGTATTTCAAAGAAACTTAGTTTATTTACAATAACTATTATATATATCACAGATTGAACCCAACTGGATCTGGCTTGCCGGTGCCTAACTGGCCGGCTTTATATACCCTACAGCTATACATTGTTTAGAGGTCCTCTGTCCCCTTAACGGGGAAGCCCATATTCTCAAAGACCAAGAGGAAGTTAATTGTTCCCCTCTCCTAAGGTACCTGCGGGTTATAATAGAAGGAAATCTGCCAGCCATACCTGATTTGGCCTGTATGTGACTCCAGACTCCTACAATATGATTTGACTCTTAAATGACCGAGTTCTGACATAGTCCAGCAAGCCATTCAAATGTATTCAGGAAGTTGGCTCACCATTCCTCTGCCTCATCCCCCCACTTTCCAAGGGCAATTGGGGGTGGGTAATATATGTTTGTCCTGCCAACACCCATACTCTATGAATGAGTAAGTATGCATTTGTGGATGGTCTGCATTTCTTTTCTTGTTCAAGTTGATAAATCTCTGCATGAACAACGCGGTGAGTTTCTGCACTAATTAACTGCCATGAATTTGCATATGATTGGTTCTTTTTTCTCCCAAATCTACCTTTCTGGCCATTAAATTTCCTCCAACTTCCTTATCACTCAGATCATTACCTATTAAAACACTTCTGCTTTAAGGCAGATATTATGACGACACTTTGGCCAAGAGTGAATCAATCATTTTCACAATATCATGAATTGGGTCAATTCAGTTCCCTATATCTTGAATGCCTTGTAGCAGATGCAAACTCGCCAATCTCAGACTATGCCCTGTATCTGCTCGCCATGGTAATAACCTGAATTGTTCACTCAGCCATTTCATGCCTTTTGACTGCACTCAGTCTTCCCAAATATGCTTCAGCACATCTTTGGGTTGTCCTGATTTGCTGTCCTGACTTATAGCATCTATTTCATTTAATTTCCCTTTCATTGTCCCTCTGTGATCTGCAGGCTGCAGGTTAATCATCTGGTTTGTTGAATCGGCAGCTGCTCAGTCAGTATAAGACATCTGTTTTACCAACTGCTTCTCAGTTGCTTGGCCCTCAAAATGGAAAAGATGATTAGCTTACTTGGCCATCTGATTCAGGGCTTTCAGCTTCGAACCAAGCAACTACTCTGTAACTGTGAATCACTGGAGCCAACTCCTGAAAATAATCTTCTAACATTAATTGACATTGTTGTTCATATCATGTTATATTTTCCTCTTTAAACCACAAAGTTCTTTTTTCCCCCTCTTGTTGCAGTTCTAGATTTTTTGTACCTGTTAAAATCTTTGCCTATATGGGCCGAATTCTCCCAGCTGGGACTAAGTCCAGTGGCAGGGGTGGGAACGTGGAGGGTTTCCTGTTGCAGAGGCCAGCAGGAATCCACGCCATATAATACAGCCCCGACCTAATTAATTATGCAAACGCGTGATACACGCTGAATTCTGTGGCAGGGCAGGTCTGGATGACACGTACTCTGCCATTATAGCCAGGTGTCATATTGTAAAGGCCCACTGACCCACTATTGAAGAAAGAAGATGGATCTCCAAGGGCACTGTGAAACTGGAAGATGAACCTCCTGAAAAAGATCGATCTCTGGGAAGGTTCTGAGGCTGGAAGAAGGACCACCTCAATGACACTGAATCTGGAAGATTCTCCCTGGCCTCGCTGTGGCTTGCTGGTGCCCTCTATTCCAATCTCTGCTCTCGTTTTTGAGGGGGTGAGGCGGTATTGTTGGCAGGGGCGGAGAATACTGTGAGAATTCCAAAATGACAGGATTCTCCCTAAAACCGCAATCTCATATACTTATTAGGCCTTTACACCCAATAGTCCGCTCATGTTAAAGTGTCCAGTTCTCCTCACACCTACGTGAATCAGAGGCAGCTTCATGCACTGTTTAGGTAAGTCCCAACATCTGCATGCTACATCGTTTCCAGAGGTATTTTACACCATCATGTTTTCTTGCTGAAATCAAGAAGAATCAGGCATGGGTGGGAAATTCTGGCTGGGCCTTTATCTGTATTCTGTTAATGAGATGTAAATTAGCTTCATGCCGGCCTCCAGCAGGTTTCCCAATAAGCCATGACGTGCACCAACGGAAGATCCCTCAGGAAATTTGCGACGGTGTGAAATAGATTTGTGAACCCCCGTCGAATTTTCCTGAGTCGGACGCGACGAGGTTGTGCAATCATACCCCATGACGCATGGAACTCAGGGAACTTTGGTCTCAGGGGTGGAGAATTGAGATTGGACTCTGTGATGGAACCACCCTTATTTATCCAATATGTATTAATATGATGGAATAATGTCAAAAATGACTGAGCTGCTGAGTATTTCGTTTTCATTTCTTTCAAATTTCCAGCGTCTGCAGTATTTAGATTTTGTATTGGTTTTAAAGAAGCAGCTTAAAGGAGGACAGAAATGTATAGAAGTGGACAGGTTTAGAGGGGGAACTCCAGAGATTAGGGTAAAGGCAGTTAAAAGCATGTGGATGTGCAAGAGGACAAAATTGGGGGAGTGCTGAGATCTCAGAGGTGCCCAGGTGGTATTGAGGGAGGTTGCAAAACTGGTAAGAGGCTGAGGACATCATGGGTTTCAAAAACAATGGAAAGGATTTTAAAATTGAGTTGTTGTCAGACCAGGTGCCAATGTAGTTCAGCAAAGACAGATACATGGGGCGGCATTCTCCCCTACCCGGCGTGACGGAGGGTCCCGGAGTAGGGGTGTGGTGCCAACCACTCAGGGGTCGGGCCTCCCCAAAGGTGGGGAATTTTCCCCACCTTTGGGGGCCAGCTCCGCGCCGGAGCGGTTGCCACCAGAAGACCGGCGCAAAAAACCGGCGTCCCCGGCAGCGGGGCTGGCCGAAAGGCTTTCGCCGGTCCGCGCATATGCCGGCAGTGACATCAGCGGCCGCTGACGTCACTGCCGGCGCATGCGTGATGTGGGTTTCTCTTCCGTGGCGGCCGCGGAGGAAAATAGTGCAGCCAGGGCACAGGCCCGGAGTCTGAGCCGGGGGCCCTGATCGCAGGCCAGGCCACCGTGGGGGCACCCCCCCGGGGTTCGATCGCCCCCCGCCCCCCCAGGACCCCGAGGGCCTGCTCGCGCCGCTGATCCCGCCGTTCCAGAGGTGGTTCAAACCTCGGCGGCGGGAGAGGCCTCCCAGCGGCGGGACTTCGGCCCATCCGGGCCGGAGAATCACCGCAGGGGCCTCTCCGATCGGAGTGGCGAGATTCCGCTGCCGGCACATCCCGGGTGGCGGAGAATCTCTGCCACGGCGGGGGCGGGATTTTAGGCAGCCCCAGGTGAGCAGGGTCGGAGAATTTTGCCCATGATTTTTGGCTGAAGTTGCATGATGATATACATCTTTGGGTATTTAACTGTAAGAATATTGTAAAAGTAATGGCAAAAGTACAGTCTAGATTTATATTAGTGGGATGGATTTTCCGCTCTCGTTTTTGAGGGGGTGAGGCGGTATTGTTGGCAGGGGCGGAGAATACTGTGAGAATTCCAAAATGGCAGGATTCCCTGTAATCGATTATCTCCTCACCCACCCCGTCAATGATCTAACGGGAATCCCGACTTTTAAAATCCATATCCTAATTTGCATATATTCAAATATACTTATTAGGCCTTGGCGCCCAATGACCCGCTCATGTTCAAGGCGGGATTCTCCAATCCCGCGGCAGAGTGTCCACGCCGTCGTAAATGCCATCGTGTTTTATGACGGTGTAAACGGGCCACTCCCAGTACTCATTCTGGCCCCTACAGGGGGCCAGCATGACGCTGGAGCGGTTCGTGCCGCTCCAGCTGCCAATTCTAGCGTGAACTGTGCGCCGCAGGATCCGCACATGCGCAGTGGCACCGGCGCCAACGCGTGCATGTGCAGTGGCCTCCTTCAACATGCCAGCCCCGATGCAACATGGCGCAGGACTACAGGGGCTAGCGCATAGGAAAGGAGGCCCCCAGCCCAGAGGCCGGACCGCCACTCAGTGGGCCCCGATCGCAGGCCAGACCACATCAGAGGCCTCCCCCGGGGTCGGAATACCCCCCCCCCCACACCCGCCACAAGCCGCCACCCGACCCTTCCACGCCGAATTGCCCAGAGCAGGAAAAAATGGCGCCGGCGGGACTCAGCTCTTTTCTTACGGCCGCCCAGCCCATCCGGGCCGGAGAATCGACAGGCTGGCTTTGTAGAGCGCCCCTGACCGGTGCCGCACCAACCACGCTGGCACTAATGGCGCAGATTCTATGCTCTGTGTAGAATCGCGTGCCGACATCGTGGTGGCGCGGCCTGTTTGCGGGGATTCTCCAGCCCGGCATAGGGCTGGGAGAATCACACCCAAAGTGTCCAGTTCTCCTCACACCTACGTGAATCATGACGGGTTCCTCATGACATGCACTTGGCGAGCAGAGCTTGCTGGAAGCGTGCAGGTGAGTAGAGCCCAGGGGGTAGAGGGTCATGCCCAGGCACTTCCCCCCAGCATTGTCCCCTGCCTCAGTCTTTTAAAAACCTAAGTTGCTGGTGGGGGGTGTGGTTCAATCAGAACCTACCCAACCAGCATGATGTCACGAGACCCACCCCTTATGTTTTGCTTGTCCATCAGCTTAAAAATATGATGGGAAACCCGGCAATGCCTCCAGTGGGCTACCCTCTGCTTTTTCTGCCCGAGATGACACTTTACCAAAGAAATGGCAAAATCCTGCCCTGTGTCACTCTGAAGTGACCACATTATTTCCTGCTCTGGGCAATTCGGCGTGGAAGGGTCGGGTGGCGGCTTGTGGCGGGGGTGGGGGGGGAGGTGTTCCGACCCCGGGGGAGGCCTCTGATGTGGTCACTTCACAACCACAATGTTTATAAACATCAAGCTTTAATTGACAAATCCTGGATCACTTCAAACAAAATGAAGATTTTCCAATCACCTACCATTATGCTTGAGTAATTTTGAAGAGGTCAGCTGGAAATTGACAGCACTTAATTCTGTTTGAAGTGGTCCAGAACCTGTCAATCAAAGCTTGATGTTTATAAACATTGCCTTTAGAGCATTTCAGAGTTACTCAACCGTGAAGGGAGATGAATGGAACAATGCAGACAGCTGGGTGTGTGTGGAAGCTGTCAATCACAGCCTCCCTAAATCAATAACAAAGATAAATCAGTGATTGGCTTGCAGCTCAAAGTTCTGAGGGGGTTTAAATACAGTTAACTGGTTTTGTTCTTTGAGGAATTGACAGGTTCTATGTTTGAGCCAGCAGGTGTATTGCTCAAGTATGTGTTGAAGCAGTGATTATTTTCACTGCCTCTGTATGCACTGCTCTCTAGCTTCCAGACAGGGGTCTCTCTTCTGGGGGGCTTCCTCACACAGGTCTGTTTTCTGAGGGGGTCTGTGGGGTGTCTCTTTAATAGGTGGGTCTCTGGGGGGGTCTCTTTATTTTGGGGGTCTCAGGGGTCTCTTCATTTATGGAGTCTGTGGGGGTTCTCTTTATACAGAGTGTCTCTGTGTGGAGGAGGGGCAATGGAGGGGGGGTCTGGTGGGGTGGGGTGGGCAGCTCTTACATTGAGGAGGGACAGTAGCCTCAGATGGATTTTGTAGGAAACTCTGCACCCAGGAGGTCCACTGTGTCAGAGCCATGCTTATCCACGTGATTCCAGGCCCAGAGGTCTGGAGAATCACGTGGGTCCGGAGAATATATGGTACCCAGCCCGCTAAGTGGATACAAATGGGCCTTAATGACCAATTTGTATTCTCCCACTGGCAAAGGGCAAACTTCAATCCCGGGGGGGACTGGAGCATCAGAAACAGTTTGGTGCCTGCCGCCAAGCCCGGAGGCTGGATTCTCCCAAAATGGGGCTATGTCCCCACGCCGGCGTGAAAACGCTGGCGTTGCACTCCGGAGTTACCTCAAAAAAAGATCAGTCAATTCACTTACCTTCAAGGGGCTAGCAGGGACTGGAGTAATTCACGCAGCTATAGCTGCGGATACGGGCCCCCACAGTTCTGGTTTCGAGTACACGCATGTGCACGCCGACGGCCTGCAGCAGCTGCGCCAAGCGCCATGGCGGACTCGGACTGCTGAGGCAACTCCGAAATGTGGGACTCCCCGACCGGCCGCATGCCTTTGCATCAGACCGGCCCGATCTGTGCCGTGGCCGCCCATAGGTTCCCCCCTCCGGTGCCCGATCACCCCGCCCCCCCGCCCCCCACCAAGGCAGCCGCGGACTCAGTCCGCAGCCGCCATGCACGGTTCCCGAACGGCAATAGGTGGTTAGAACCACGCTGTCGGGAACTCGGCCAGCTGGGAGCAGAGAATTGCTGGGCAGGCCTCTGGCAATGTCCCCCCAGCTGCGCAGAGTAAATCGTGGAATCGCCGATTCTCGGGTCCCGGAGAATCGGCGGAGCAGCGGCGGGTGCGAAAGATGATTCTCCACCCTTGCGCCAAACGTGATTTAGGCACGGGGCTGTGGAGAATCCAGCCTCGTTTTCTTCACTACCATGGGATTCTCCCCCTCACCAGGAACTCTGCTACCGACAGCAAGAGGTGGAGAATTCTGCTGCGTGAAACGTGTGTCCACCCATTTGTGAAGTTTCATACCCATCCAAAAATGTTTCCGGTTTTACAGTCCTGGAAATATTTTTAAAATATTATGAAATTGTTGAGCTACTTTTATTAAAGTGGTCAGTTCATGAACTATACATGCAAGGAAAGTCCCGAGTCCAATCTCTTACCCTCACAGACTTTCCCTTTCTTTACCCAGGGATGTTGAGTAGCTTAGTGTCTGGAGCCACCGGAACGCCCTTTTCGTCTTCTCATGTATAAACATGGAAAGCTATCAGATTTCAAAGACATTCATTAATGTATTACCAACACCATTGTTTCAATGGTAGTTGCTGCTGGCCGTAACTATACAACAGATCATTTTGCATTTAAATTTTACTTCATGTTTTTACAGTTTGAAATTACGGAGCAACCAAAGTGAATACCTGAGATAAATGATCAGTTAATCAGCGTTGGTTGAGAAAATGGCACTCTAATTTGTCATGTTGTCAGCAGTTTTAACATGCTTACGGCTAGTATTGTTATGCGGGCTTTTAATGTAAATTAGATATAATAAAAGCTCAATCATTAATCTCTGCTCATCCCCTTGCAACATCTCCTCCAGGTTTTATATTCGAGGAGTGATTTTACAATATCACACTCAAGAATATGGAGCTTTGCCTTTTGGGAACAATTGTGGAAACTCAGGAGCATGCTTCCTGTGCTTTTCTGTTCATTTGGTCTAATTGATGGAAAATCATCGGAAGCACACGCTGGAAATTGTGACATGTGCTTTCAGCAGATGTGGCTGGAAACCTGACCTCCTTTAACTATTTTTGTGCCATTTTTAAAAATCCAGTCCCGTGTCCCACCCAGTCATTCTGTGGCTTCTTATATTTCAATTGGAAGTTTTTTTGTGTGGAATTGTGCCAGTTTTCTACAACTCTAAATAATGCTCTCTTTAAAGAGCTGAAGCAGTTTACCAAACAGGATTTTCCTCCTCCAAATCTAGATCTGATGTTCCTGATCAAGTTACCTGTGCATGGATAAAGCTGCAGCCTACATGAGATCAGATTCCATCATTTTAACTTTAAACTAGCAAATGAGGGGAAGGGAAGGATAAAATTACATAAAAGTATAATGGTTAATGGGAACCAGAGCAGCAGGTCAGCATGTGAGGAGAGGGTAGAGGTTAATAGAAAGAACAGGCAGGGCCAGTCTATTAACTACAGAGGGCTAAGAAAACATAAACAATCAAAATGTAAGGTGCCTGGGGGGGGGGGGGGGGGGGGGGGGGTGTGGAGGAAGGGGGGGGGGGGTAAATGAGAAGTCATGATAGTGATTCTCTGGCTATGATTAAATAGATAAGGATGGTCACACGTGAGGACAGTCACATCTAGCTGGATGACAATGGAGAGGCGCTGGAAGAAGATGGTGTGGTCAGCTATGTCAATTGGTGCTGACAGGTCGAGAAGGAACAAGTGAAAGGAAACCCAACGTACCGCATGTGAGATTTGAGTTACTGCAGTTTGTCAGAAAAATCATTTAAGATATTATTTTCTAAACACTTTTGAAGGCAAAGACGTGATTTATGAACAAGAATGGCTTTTATACTCTTGGCTCACAAATCAATGCTGTAAATTTGCAACTGACAATAAATTAAGACATCCAATCAGGAGCTAGTTACTATTATTCAAATTTTCCACTTTAATAACTCTATTTGCATATGATTATGCCGACCAATTAATGTTAGTGAATGTAAATGATGGTGATATTGTGCACTATTCATGACCAAGATGCTAAATTAAGTCCAGAAAGAAATCTGCAGAATTGCTGCAGCTTGTTGCTTAAGCCATGGTTTTCCTGTCGGGCTGAAGTATTCCCCACTGGAAACTTTACAGAGGCCCCCTATATAATTGTGAACTTCTGGTCCAGGTAATCCAGGGCACTGGCCACTAAAATCAGGGACAAAGCATCAGTATTAGAGATAACTATTTTTATCTAAATTTTATGCACTGCATTACATATTCTCGGCCATATAACCCTTACAGACTTGGTTAATAATAAAAATGTAACCGTCATCTTTCCATACAATGTGCATATAAGCACAGACCTGCACAGGCCTCTACTTCTCTCATAAATGTCACAACCCAAAAATAGCTAAATTCAATTTCCAAAACGAACATATTCTGGATGCTGGAAAGCTAAAATAGACCAAGAAATTGTTGTGAAACACCAGCTGTTCAGATATCATCTATGGAGAGAGGAGCAGAAATGCGAGGCTGAATTTTAACTTGCTGACCAGTTTGCAGCCAGGGAGCTTGGCCATAGGCTAGGGACCCAGAAATTACAGCACTCATTTTATTCAGTGGCTTTTTAATGCAGCCATTATATTTTCATCTGACTTTTGGGTTTCCCAAATAATTGGAGTGAGTGGGCGTAATGGCAACCTCGCAGCCTATTTCAACTGAATTATTTACAGAGCCATGCATGGTTCAGAGTTGAAGCATGGTAGAAGTCTTCAGATAGAGCTCGAAGCTGCAGAAATTGAGACCAAATGTAGCAAAACAGCTTCCGATGCATCGCTGCAAGTCGCAAGGGGCATAGGAAAATTCTGCTCCCTACAGATGGAAGGTGCCTCTGAAACCAAGTAGGCATGATTAAAAGAGTAGCTCAGCAGCAGGATTGAGGTGCTTCACTCTCGGATGTAGAGGAAAACCCCTGCCATTCTTTTGTGATGATGAAAAGGAAATAAGGCTTTTGAGAAATGAATTTGAAAGAGAATTACAGATATTGCGGCTTCTACATTCTTCCACTTAATTATACACCAGGCATGACAAAATTACATTCTCTAGCAGAGAAAAGGTGTTTATTCCAGATAGAAGGAATTGCTGCCTGCAGAACACTTTGAAATTGCTGTTAAACTGCGGATAAAACATTGTTGACATTTTTTAGAATTGCAACTTTTAAAATTGGAAGCATGGCAGCATGATGGCGCAGTGGTTAGCACTGCTGCCTCACGGCACCGAGGTCCCAGGTTCGATCCCACCTCTGGGTCACTGTCTGTGTGGTGTTTGCACATTCTCCCCGTGTTTGCGTGGGTTTCGCGCCCACAACACAAAGATGTGCAGGGTAGGTGGATTGGCCACGGTAAATTTTCCCTGAATTGGAAAAAATGAATTGAGTACTCTTGATTTTAAAAAAAGAATTGGAAGCAGATAGTGTGCACTGAATCAATCTCCAAGCCCAGAATTTTATGTGTCTAGGCCAGGCACAGACCTGACCCGGAAGGGGCAGCAGGGTAGCATGGTGGTTAGCATAAATGCTTCACAGCTCCAGGGTCCCAGGTTCGATTCCCGGCTGGGTCACTGTCTGTGTGGAGTCTGCACGTCCTCCCCCTGTGTGCGTGGGTTTCCTCCGGGTGCTCCGGTTTCCTCCCACAGTCCAAAGATGTGCGGGTTAGGTGGATTGCCCATGCTAAATTGCCCGTAGTGTCCTAATAAAAGTAAGGTTAAGGGGGGGGGTTGTTGGGTTACGGGTATAGGGTGGATACGTGGGTTTCAGTAGGGTGATTATGGCTCGGCACAACATTGAGGGCCGAAGGGCCTGTTCTGTGCTGTACTGTTTAAAAAAAAAGAGAAACTAGAAATATGCCTAGAATATTTTATATTAATCAGCTTGAAAACAAGTAAAAGAATAGGGGCAGCACGGTAGCATTGTGGATAGCACAATCGCTTCACAGCTCCAGGGTCCCAGGTTCGATTCCGGCTTGGGTCACTGTCTGTGCGGAGTCTGCACGTCCTCCCCCTGTGTGCGTGGGTTTCCTCCGGGTGCTCCGGTTTCCTCCCACAGTCCAAAGATGAGCAGGTTAGGTGGATTGGCCATGATAAATTGCCCTTAGTGTTGGGTGGGGTTGCTGGGTTATGGGGATAGGGTGGGGGTGTTAACCTTAGGTAGGGTGCTCTTCCCAGGAGCCGGTGCAGACTCGATGGGCCGAATGGCCTCCTTCTGCACTGTAAATTCTATGAAAAATGCGTGCGAGTCTGAGGTTGGCGAGAGCACATCCAGTTAAAGAGTTAATTAAGACCATTAAAAGTCCAATCGATAATGCTTTTATGCTGCCTTGTGCCATTTTTAGCTCAACCCATGGGAAAAATGAATAGGTGTCCATTATGTTTTTGCCATTTCCTCATCCAAGATTGGGTAAAAGGCCCCTGGAGCAGCTGCAATTTCTCTGTGATAGAGTTAGTGGCTGAGTGAATATAGAGTTTAGCTTGAGTTCCTAGTTATTGTTTAGCACTTGAAGCAGGCCTTTTACCATTTCAGGGCTTCCTTGGAAGTTTCCCTGAGGTGAAGTTCCGTCATTTGCAAGGCGCTGGTCCTCGCATCTGATCTGGTGAGGATAGTGAATTCTGCTTGTGGGACCTCCTCTGAAGAGGAAGAGAGGGGCAAGAGGGATAGGGGCAAGAGGTGTGTAGGTAGCCTCCCAGGCAGAGAATTATAAGAGGAGAGGCACAGGCTCAGTTGGTGCAGGGCCTGTAGGGACGCCAAGATGGGAAGGGACGCCAAAGACACCACTACCCAGTTGCTAGAGTATAGAGGGTAACTACCTGCAAATGTCTGAGGCCCAGTGCTGCAGGAGGTTACACAGTTCCAAGAGCACAGTGACATCCTTTTACAAGATGATGGATTCTGAAATTGCCTCCAACTATGTGAGGGGGTCACACCATTCTGGTGGCCTTGAAGGTCACAGTGGCCCTCAACATCTGCGCCTCCGGTTCATTTCAGGGCTTGTTGGGGGATCCGCATGGAATCTCTCAGTCTGCCGCACACAGTTCTGTCAATCTCACAACCAACTGCATCTTGATCAATTACCAGACAGGCAAGGGCATCCAGGTGGAGAAACCAAGGGTTTGTGGCAATGGCTGTGTTTTACTCCTCTCCAGGGTGCTAAAAACTGCACACACACATGGCCATACATCGTGCGGCACTCCCAAGTACCAAGGCTCTTTATGGCTCCTGAAAGATTGGATGGATGACTCCTGGTTGACAAGAGATATCCTTTTAAGAGGTGACTGATGACCCCGGTCCATTACCCAAGAACTGACAGAGGAGAGATACAACAGGATCATGCATCTACAAGATTGGTGGTGGAGATGACCATCAGGCTGCTCAAGGCATCCTTCTGATGTCTTGACCAATCCAGGGGATCATTGCAATATCAGCCAAAATGTGTCTCCCTCACAACTGTTGTATGCTGTGCCTAATACAATCTAGTTCTGACACGCAGTGGAGGCTGAGGACAGCACGGCAGAACCACAGGCCAGGGAGGATGACTCAGGCAAAGCTCAGGGAGAGGACTTCAAAGTGGACAGTAGGAACATTCAGGGAACACGAAGCATGTATTGATCCAACGAGCCTCAGCTCAGCATTCACGGCATGGAGGCCGACTCAATCCAATAGCAATGTCTCACTCGTAATAAATCCTTCCTGAAGAGCTGAACCGAGAAATGCTGCACCACACAAAGCCCTCAACTTACAACCCTCTGCAACATCTGACCAAAGTACAAAGCATACAGGCAACTCAGCCCAATGTTTATGTGGCATACTATAAGAACAGCATACAAATATTCCGAAAATTCAAAATGCAAAAATCATCACCTGTCACATGCCCTTATTATGCTTACGGTCTTGAGCTGACTTAAACTTATGCCTGTGGGTACGGCGTTTTGGTGTCCTCCCCACCCCCTTGCTGGAATAGGCATTAGAGACAGCCTGCTGACTTTGACTTTGCTGTCATGGTGTCTATGATGACATTGGCAGGTGTCCCCTGGCCACTGGTGCCTGAGTTGGCTCTACCGGGAAGAAGCATTCAGCCTCATGGCTGGGCACTCCCCAAATGTCACGGCATTGTTAGATGCAGCAGCCATGGGAAGATTGGTGGAGAAATTGATGCCTTCATCAGGAGCGCCCTGAGAGGAACCCACAGAGATGACACACATCTCATTTGCCAGCATGAGGTATGTTTGAGCCTCACTGCTCACCATTGATGGACGGCCACCTAGCAGCGAGACGCAGTGCCTTATCCATCTCTCACACTGGCAGTGACCTCCAGAGTGCTAGCTGCAGGTCTGAGCATGACACCTGGAACCTCTGAGGAGTCCCTGACACAGCCTCTCCACAAGAGTTGCCATTCCCTCAAAATAAAGGATGTGGGCTCAGTGCTCCGAGTCAATGCAGTTTTCATGCACTGCATGGACTCCTCGACAGAAGCCATGGCAGGCAGTCCCTCATGGATCTCCGTCAGACTGTCCCACACATTCCGTTGCACATAAAGAACCTGCCGCCTGATTGACGTCTCCAGAGGCTTGTCATCTGCCTTGGGCTCAGCATGGTCCTGGTCTCCAGCAGTGCTCCCACTGCCCTGGGGTATCACTGCCTCTGCCACCTCCTCACACGGGTGTAATGTGCCCTCACCCACATCAGGACACTGCACCTATCACTGACCTGCTCCAGGACAGACAAGTACTCATCTGCAAAATGGGAGGCATTTAGCCCACCCAACCTGTAGGGATCAATAGAGACAATTGAGAAAGTCAAGTCAGGAAAGCCCTTTCTAATGACCACACAAAGTGCTTTAAATTATAAAAAGTCACATGCCAGTGACAAAATAGTTACAGGATTTTATATAATAATGGGAACTGTTAAAGAATAACACTGAATAAAAACATTGAAGGAATAATTGCAGAAATACCAATCAAAATACCTTCATAGAAAAAGCAAGCAGGATATATCAGGGAATCTTAATCAGGAAAATGTTTCAAATCCCCTCAGCAATGACTCATCATGACTCAATCAAAGCCACTTCTTAACTTACCAGTGAAATAAAAAACATTTAAAAAAGTCCTCTCGCCAGTCTATATTTTGAATCCAGCTGCAGGTCCAAGTTATGAATTGAAGGCAATGCTGAAAGAAAATGAATCTGGGGTCAACAACACGAATGATGAGCTGTTGATCGATTAGCACCACCTTCTCTCTCCCCTCTCATTGTACCTCTCCATGACAAATAGTTCACCACAAGCGAAACATTAAAAAAAATTAAATATTTTCCTCATCTGTTTGAGATGTGACTGATCACATTTTAATTTTGGTTGCTGCTAACCTGTATTCTGCATGCTGAAGAGTATACGGATTACAATCGGAGTTGCAAAGCATTACTTCAAATTATTCCTCCGCAAATATATTATCATGGAAAGTAAGTGGAAACCTCTTAATGCATATTGATGGTTTTGTCCAGTAATCTCTCCAATTAAGATAAAAGGACTGTTAATACATGCAGATTGACTGTTATCTCACCTGTGAAAGCCGAGGCATTCAGGAAATCCTCTCAATTAAATTGGCAAACAGGTTTCCATTATGGAAGGTACCGTTTGCTTTTCTATATCCCAGATTTGAACTTTAAAGTGTGCAAAAGAAGCAGTCATGCAAACATTCCCAGTGTCTTACTCTTCTGACTGTTTGGCAGATTGCTGCAATTGTCAATTATGGGGATTATGCGGATAAAGGTGTGCATGCGTCCACAAGGCACCTTTGATCTGCACCTGTTCAAAATGTTGCAGGAGTCAGTTGTGCCGAACCGGTGGCACATAAAAACATGGGTTCAAGCCCCGCAGTTGAGACTTGAGTCCAGGTTGGCACTGAGAGTGCACTGTGCAGTCAGAAGTGTAACCGCCGGACCTTTCCAGTCCCAGAACCCAGCATGGTGGCAGCTCACCATTGGCCGCCATCCTTCCGAAGTCAATGGCAATTTGCATGGCTCGCCTGTCCAACCACCAGGGAAACAGGGATCAACTTCGGTGGGACTGGAAGATGATGCGATGCCTTGGGTGGGAAGATCCCTCCTGTTCTCTTTCAGATGAGATATTAGGTTGTCTGTCCTCTCAGGTGAATTTAAAAGTTTCAGGGCGTGATCCAATGGCCACTCTGTGCCTGTAAATCATGGTGCTGCATGGCCGATAAAAGCCGGGAGACCCTGCTCCAAGGATCTGCCCGGCTCGCAACGCCGCGCGAGATCCAACGCGAAGACATTGCAAGCAAATCTTGTAAGGCCCGCATTTCTTGTACTCATGCGATCAGGCTGGAGGGTGCCCTGTATGGGTGTTGGGAGGGGTGCTGAGGCTGGGGACCCTTGCATAGTGCATTCGGGCTGGGGAGGTGGTCGGGGGGGCACTTCGGGGGCCTGGAAGCGGAGCTCCCCAGTGTACAAAATGGGGCTATGTGTGGCCTCAGCCACGTGTTCCCCGCGGCGGCCCCTTATACAGCGCGAGTCGCATTGTTTAACCATGTTTTTCTTGGCACTGTGAGCACCGGGAAACACACTGCTAAACGCGTTCACTATGGGTTTAGTTCCCAACTCATTGAATCAAACCCTCAAACTTGGTGCTGCCTGCATTTGAAATGAAAGTGCTGTGCAGTCAGTGCTAAATGTGCTGCTGAGTGGCTGCATGCACGAGTTAAAACTAGCCTGTGTTATTTAAAGCTAGCCTACACTTTCTAAAAGTAAGTTGCATTTTTGATGCATGCGATGCTAGAACTGGTTACAGAAGAGTCTCTGAATGGGACGAAAAATGGAAATGGCAAAATAGGGCAGAGAGTGTACTCCAAGGTTCATCGATGCAGCATTGGAGGCCACAGGAGGTGGGAAGGAGGATGGAGGTTCTCTAACCACATGGGGCCAGGAGAACCCCCAGACAAACTTTACAAAGACAGTGGGAACAGATAACCATCATAATTAATGCCAGAAATGTAGTCCTGAGGAGTTGGATGCAATCCAGGAAGAAGTCTAGTAACTACACAGGAGTGGTCCTGAACAGTAAATGCTTGCCCAAATGCCTTATCCTTACAAATGGACCACTAGCATCACAGACTGCTCCACTCACCACAGTTACCTTGATCACCTATCCACATTCTCCATCAAGCACAACTTACGTCTCACATTCACCGTCTTATCTCACCCGCGCACACTTAGCCTTGCTGCAAGCCTATACCAGCATCTCTCAGTTTGCCCACCTTGCCAATGATTTAACTATGACAGGCACATCACCCGCACACGTTGCGCCACCACACTTACAGACAAGGTAAGGTAAAGTTGCCATAGTCCCAGATGACCACAGGCTGCTTTCCCCTTTGAGAGGGAGAGGTGACTGGTGGTGATTTAACCTGAGGATCACCCCCACCTCAGGCAAGGGGCAAGGTTGAGAAGGCGGGGCCTTTAGGAATAACCTTAGCTGGTACAGGAATTGAACGCTGATGGCCTTGCTCTGCATCATGAGCCAGTTGTCTAGCCAACTGAGATAAACTGGCCCCATTGTAGTCAGTTTCACCGAAGGCTATTTGAAATCCACTCGAGTGAAGGGAAATGAGATTAAACAATCCCGATAGCGAGCTGTGTGCGGAAGCTGTCAACCACAATCTAGTAAAATCAATTTCAGTTTGACATGAATGAAAGCCTGGCAGATCAAAGATATGAGAGGGTTTAAACCCAGCTATTGTGGTTTTACATTTCTCAGAATTTACGGGTGCTGCTTTCTCTGCCTGAGCCAGCAGGTGTGTTGCACAGGTGAGTTTTAAGGCAATGAATCTTTTCTCTGTCTTTGTTCAGTCTGCTTTCTAGTTTCCAGGCAGGGGTCTGTGTAATGGGGTCTTCTAGGCAGAGGTCTCTGTAATGGATGGCTTCCAGGTAGGGGGACTCTGAAATGGAGGGTTTCCTGGCAGGGGTCTTTGTGATGGGCGAGTGGGGGTGGGGGGGGGGGGGGGGGGTTCTGGTGGAGATCTCCCTTATGGAGAGGGTTCTGGTGGGGGTCTTTCTTAAGAGGGATCTCTGGTGGGGGTTAGTGGGGGGGGGGGGGGGGGGCTTCCAATGGACTTTGGGAACAACTCTCTAAAAGAGTTACCCCCTTGGCCCACCATGAGATATACCACACAAGGACCACACTGGGAAATATCTGCACCAATTGTCACCCATGTGAATCCCGGCCCAGAGTCCGGAGATCCACGCAGGCTTGGAGAAGCCGGTGCCCAGCTCATTAATAGGATGCAAATGGGTCAATTTGATACATATGTATCCTCCCTCTGGCACAGGGCATGAACCTCAATGCCACCACCAGCAGGGGACCGGAGCATCGCTACGGGATTGGTACTGGGTGCCAATCCCGTTTTTTGGCCGATGCTGGATTCTCCGTCACATCGGGATATCTGCTACTGGCAGCGGGCAATGGAGAATCCAGCCCAATGATGCGTGACTGCTGTAGAATGCTGATTTAGGGTTGTGATCAATTTAATGGTAGTTAAATGATGCAAATACACACAGTCCAGTTGGGAAAGGGATGATATGGCTCCCTTCATCCCTCCTCCTTTTCTGCCTCCTCCTCAGCTGATTATTATTTTTATATCCTTGGTGACAAAAACTATGCCCTCATAATGGTGAAGTACTTCAGAACACAGTAGACTGTAACCAATCTGGAGACATGCTCCGTGGCTACTACAGGACTTCATCTGAGTGACCCTGGCAGCAGATGCATCACTTGAGTAGCCTCATAGCCTGCACCATCACAGTTCACATAGCAACTTAGTTCTCTTTCTAAGGGCTGGTGCAGACTCAATGGGCTGAATGGCCTTCTGCACTGTAAATTCTATGATTCTATGGTTCTACGCTGGGAGAGTTGGAGTTCTGTCTGGCAGCAGTAAAGCTGCATTTATTCTGTGCCATTCTGCTGTTCCCTTAGTATCTGAGCCACCATGTCAAACTGGAGGGTGACTGCTATGAGACAATGGCTATTCACCTAACACCTAACTACTGTGTTCTGAAGTACTTCACCATTATGAGGGCATAGTTTTTGTCACCAAGGATATAATAATCAGCTGAGGAGGAGGCAGAAAAGGAGGAGGGATGAAAGGAGCCATATCATCCCTTTCCCAACGGGACTGTGTGTATTTGCATCATTTGACTACCATTAAATTGATCACAGCCCTAAATCAGCATTCTACAGCAGTTACGCATCATTGGGCTGGATTTTCCATTGCCCGCTGCCAGTAGCAGATATCCCGATGTGACGGAGAATCCAGCATCGGCCAAAAAACGGGATTGGCACCCAGTACCAATCCCGTAGCGATGCTCCGGTCCCCTGCTGGTGGTGGCTTTGAGGTTCATGCCCTGTGCCAGAGGGAGGATACATATGTATCAAATTGACCCATTTGCATGCTATTAATGAGCTGGGCACCGGCTTCTCCAAGCCTGTGTGGATCTCCGGACTCTGGGCCGGGATTCACATGGGTGACAATTGGTGCAGATATTTCCCAGTGTGGTCCTTGTGTGGTATATCTTTGGACCGTGGGAGGAAACCGGAGCACCCGGAGGAAACCCACTCACACACGGGGAGAACATGCAGATTCCACAGATAGTGACCCAAGCTGGGAATCGAACCTGGGACCCTGGAGCTGTGAAGCAACTGTGCTAACCACTATACTATCAAGCATAAACAGCATCAGCCATCTCTCTTCAGTAACACTGAATGGCAAACTGGGAGATTTCACACATGTTACTTGCTCCAGCTCTGGAAGGTTCCTGTTGCAAAAGAAATTCAGGGCAACGGCCATCTTCAAAGCTACTGGCAGCACTATCCCTGCCTTGCTCTGAGTTTCAGGTCTGCTGGTAAGAGGTGGCATATTTCTGTGAGCACTTCTTTTCTAAAATTGTGATAATGTATGAACTGTTCCTATCTTAGGTTGTGGCAAGAGAAATGACCCAGGAAGACCCAGAGTGCATACGGTCTTCTGCTGAGAGTCCTCCTCCCCTTGCTCCTCCTCTAACTTCCCTCTTCTCTCTCCTGTCCTCTTCTTTGCTGCCTCTCCTTAAGCTCCCTGCATCATGAAGGGCACAGGGAGCAGCAACTATTGCACCCGAATGCTTGGAAAGTGATCTGCTCAGTGGCTGTGTCTGACAGCTCAGCTGGGAGCACTAGTTCATCATATAGGGACTAGAGAACCATCTTATCAGTTAGTGACAAAATTCTTCCAGATAATGATTATCTTTGTATTATAATTTATAGTATCAAGAGGCATTCAATTCAACCAGAGTTTAAAATGTAATTGAATGATATAGTAAGGTATTTAAAAGACTGATCTCGAAAGGCAGAGGGCCTTGTTGAAGGAGATCCCAATTAATATCAGCTATTATAAGTGGTTATATAATCATAAGGTACAAATTAGGTTAATACAGCATAGCCCTTTCATACTATGTACGATGCACAGAGAGCTATCAGGGATGCAAAAAGACAATACTCCATCAAACTAGAGTCCCAGGCCAACGACACTAACCCACGATGACTATGGCAGGGCCTGCACAAGATCACAGGCTATAAAGCAAGGCCAGGTGGAATATCTGGGGCTGGAGCATCACTACCCGATGATCTGAACTGGTTCTATGCCCGCTTTGAGTAGTCAGCCAATGCATCAGTGCCACCCGCCCCACCAGCCTTGGACACACCCATACTCACTCTTACAGCCTCAGAGGTAAGAGCTGCCTTCTTGAAAGTGAATCCGCGGAAAATGACGGGCCCCGACGGAGTCCCTGGGCGAGCACTCAGAGCCTGCGCAGACCAGCTGGCGAGTGTATTCGCAGATATCTTCAACACCTCACTCCTCCACTCAGATGTCCCCACCTGCTTCAAGAAGACCACCATAATACCAGTATCAAAGAAGAACAAGGTAGCCTGACTCAACGACTACTGACCGGTGGCTCTGACGTCTGTCATCTTGAAATGCTTTAAGCGGCTAGTCATGAGATAGATCAATGCCAGCCTCCCAGATGGTCTCAATCCACTGCAGTTTGCCTATCACCACAACCGGTCCACAGCAGATGCTATCTCCCTGGCTCTACAATCAACACTCAAACACCTTGCCAACAAGCACACCCACGTGAGACTGCTGTTCGTCGACTACAACTCCACCTTCAACATCATTATCCCGACAAGACTAATAACCAAACTCTGCAATCTTGGACTTGGCACCTCCCTGTGCAGGTGGATCCTTGAATTCCTCACCAACAGACCGCAATCTGTAAGGATAGGCAACAGCACCTCCTCCACAATAGTCTTCAACACCGGGGCCCCGCAAGGATGTGTGCTCAGTCTTCTACTGTACTCCCTATAAGATTTAACTCCAACTCAATCTATAAGTTTGCGGATTATACGACTGTGGTGGGCCGTATCTCAAACAATGACGAATCAGACTACAGAAGGGAGATAACTCACTTGGTTGCTTGGTGTGCCGAAAACGGTTTTTCGTTGCATGGTGTGCATGGTGTGCCGAAGACTCTCTCTAAATGTCGGAAAGACCAAGGAACTGATCATTGACTTCAAGAAGTGTAGCATGACACACACTCCAGTCTGCATCAATGGCTCCGAAGTGCAGATGGTCGATAGCTTTAAGTTCCTAAGGGTCACCATCATCAACAGTCTGTCCTGGTCCACTCACATTGATGCAACAGTCAAGAAAGCCCAACAACATCTCTACTTCCTATGGAAGCTAAAGAAATTCGGCATGTCTGCATCGACTCTTATAAACCTCTACAGATGTGTGATAGAGAGCATCCTATCTGGCTGCATCACAGCCTGGTATGGCAACTGCTCAGTCCAAGATTGCAAGAAGCTGCAGAGTGTGGTGAACTCAGCCCAACGCATCACTCAAGCTTGCCACCCCCACATTGATTCTGTATACACCTCCCGCTGCCTTAGGAAGGCAGACGGCATTATCATAGACCCCTCCCACCCAAGCATTACCTTCTTCCAGACCCTTCTATCAGGCAGAAGGTACAGAAGTCTGAAGACCTGCATATCCAGACATAGGAACAGCTTCTTCTCCACAGCTACAAGATTTCTCAACGACTCTCCCTCGGACTGATCTGTTCCCTGTAGGAACACTATTCAAGGCGCCCTATGCTGCTCTTGCTCATGTATTTGCTTTGTATGTCCCCTTGTTCCGCACTGTAACCAATCACTGTTTGTCAATGAACCATTTGTCAATGTTCTCTGTAAATTATTCTTTTATCTACTATGTATGTACTGTGTACATTCACTCGGCCGCAGAAAGATATTTTTCACTGTACTTCGGTACATGTGACAATAAATCGAATCAAATCAAATACTGTTACTCTGAATTTGAAAGCCAGATAAATAAAAAGAACTGATGATGACAGGCTTGTAGTTCTAATATGTCATAACAATATGATTTTCAGAAGCACAAAAGAAATAGAATAAAAATTATTTCAAATATTTCATTTTATGAAGCTTGAAACCAAATTCCATCTAATCCTGAGTTTTTCCAGCTTCCTTTGTTCTAGTTCCATCTTTCCTGTCAGGTGAATAGTTAGAAAGAAAGAGTCTCATGCCCCGCGACAAAATATACATTAGGGGAAATTTTCTGTCCCAGTTTTGGTGGTGTCATGGGAGAGTTTTTTGTCTTATCACATGGCTTCAGTGATGTCATTTGTGTGGGTGGAGCTGGGATGTGGCTCTGTGAGTTTTTACATTCGCATTGAGTTTTGGACTGGTTTGAACTGCACAAGTTGAAAGAAGTGTTTTTCTCTATCTTCATTTTAAAAGCTGTTTCCAGACTGCTTGGTAAATTTAATATATAATTGCTTTCTGGAAGGAATTAAAATCTGCTGTTCGAAAAGGGAACAGAGTATCAATAACAAGTCTTATACCAGTGTGAATGCCGTGTGTTGGGCTACCCCTTTGAAAAGGGGTTTCTGATTTTACTTGGATTTTGTTATTGAATTGGAACTGTTAAGGGGGAATTCATTAAGGGTTATACATAGATTGCTGTAGCTGTGTGGGTCTTTGTGTTTGTAATTGCTAAAAGTTCTTGCTTGCCAACAAATGTTAACTAAATTCTTAATACACTGTCAATATTTCCTGCTCAATCATACCCACACCCCTCACCAATGACATAACGGGGATGCCAAGTTTACATCTAATTTACAAAGCAAATAAGGCGTTTATGCCTGATGGTCCCCCAATGTTGGAATGTGCATTCACATTCAGTGTGAGGGCACGCCAGTGTGAATCACAACAGGTCTCTCCCCCCCCCCCCCCCCCCCACCATCTGCACCTGTGGAACAGAACCTGCCTTAGGCGCACAGATGAGTACAGCCCACAGGGGGAGAGGTCCCCACCTGTGTAGTGCCCTGGCATTGTCCCATGGCATTGCCCCAGTGCTCAGGTAGTATCAGGGGCCAGTGCCAGGGGGCAATGCCAGAGGTGGGGGGTGTGGTGTTTGATGAGGAGATGTCAGGAGTTTTGTGGTGGGGAGAGGCTTACATGTCCGGGAAGGGGGAAGGGAAGGAGTGTTCTGTTTCCATAAGGTCCTTGCTTTTTAAAAAAGGCACACATATTTTTTGAGAGCTGAAGTTGCTGGCGGGCAGACTCTGAATGTGCCCATCCTGCCAGTGGGATGTCAAATTGGGCCATGGAAGCCCAAAGTGTAAGTATTTGTTCATCACTCTTCAGAAACCTGATGTGATGTTGCAAAATCGGCCAGGACGGCCAGGCTCGCGATCCGGGGCCACCAATCAGCGGGTGCGCACGATCTCGGGGGGGGGGGGGGGCTGTATTCTCGGGGCCAGTCCGCTGTGTGGGCCTTTGACAAGGTGCCACACAAAAGGTTGCTGCATAAGATAAAGATGCATGGCATTAAGGGTAAAGTAGTAGCATGGATAGAGGATTGGTTAATTAATAGAAAGCAAAGAGTGGGGATTAATGGGTGTTTCTCTGGTTGGCAATCAGTAGTTAGTGGTGTCCCTCAGGGATCCGTGTTGGGCCCACAATTGTTCACAATTTACATTGATGATTTGGAGTTGGGGACCAAGGGCAATGTGTCCAAGTTTGCAGATGACACTAAGATGAGTGGTAAAGCGAAAAGTGCAGAGGATACTGGAAGTCTGCAGAGGGATTTGGATAGGTTAAGTGAATGGGCTAGGGTCTGGCAGATGGAATACAATGTTGACAAATGTGAGGTTATCCATTTTGGTAGGAATAACAGCAAACGGGATTATTATTTAAACGATAAAATATTAAAGCATGCCGCTGTTCAGAGAGACTTGGGTGTGCTAGTGCATGAGTCACAGAAGGTTGGTTTACAAGTGCAACAGGTGATTAAGAAGGCAAATGGAATTTTGTCCTTCATTGCTAGAGGGATGGAGTTTAAGACTAGGGAGGTTATGTTGCAATTGTATAAGGTGTTAGTGCGGCCACACCTGGAGTATTGTGTTCAGTTTTGGTCTCCTTACTTGAGAAAGGACGTACTGGCGCTGGAGGGTGTGCAGAGGAGATTCACTAGGTTAATCCCAGAGCTGAAGGGGTTGGATTATGAGGAGAGGTTGAGTAGACTGGGACTGTACTCGTTGGAATTTAGAAGGATGAGGGGGGATCTTATAGAAACATTTAAAATTATGAAGGGAATAGATAGGATAGATGCGGGCAGGTTGTTTCCACTGGCGGGTGACAGCAGAACTAGGGGGCATAGCCTCAAAATAAGGGGAAGTAGATTTAGGACTGAGTTTAGGAGGAACTTCTTCACCCAAAGGGTTGTGAATCTATGGAATTCCTTGCCCAGTGAAGCAGTTGAGGCTCCTTCATTACATGTTTTTAAGGTAAAGATAGATAGTTTTTTGAAGAATAAAGGGATTAAGGGTTATGGTGTTCGGGCCGGAAAGTGGAGCTGAGTCCACAAAAGATCAGCCATGATCTCATTGAATGGCGGAGCAGGCTCGAGGGGCCAGATGGCCTACTCCTGCTCCTAGTTCTTATGTTCTTATGTTCTTATGTTGCGTGGGGCTGCCACCGCAGGGTGCCGCCGCGCACATGCGCGGACCTCCAGCCGGAAGTGCAGGGCCCTTTATCGGCTGCCGGAGCTGCAAGGAGCATTCCGGGGCCCTGCTAGCCCCCTGCAAAATGGAGAATCACTCTGGACTTTCTCCAGGTAAGTCCAGAGTGATTTGCGCCCGTTTTCTCACGGGCGTGGGGACATAGCCCCATTATCAGAGAATTTCGCCCCCACTCCCAAATTGCAGGTTTGATCAACTTTTGACAATTTTTTGTTTGACGAAGTGCCCGGAAGCACTCTGGAGTGGTTCAGGATGTATTTAATGTTGAACTCCTGGATTTGCTGCATCCTCAGCGAGAGAGCAAAGGATCACTTGATCTCCCAAGAGAGAGGCTGTAACAGGTATGTGGGAAACAGTAGCACTGGTCCTGCAGGACAAAAGTAAAATGGAGCAGAGGCTTCAGAGAGGGTAGGTCCTACACAATGGCCTTGACAAAATTGGAGCCAGACTTCTTTATTCTTTTTGACATTGACTGGTAAGCCATTGCACCCAACATCTCAGAGTGCTTGCCCATCAGTGTTCTCTTATCTGCTGCCCAAGTCTTCATCTGAAGACTTCATCTGCGTCCCCTATAGCAGAACTCACCTGTCACCTTTGATGAGCAGACAAACAGGCCATTCTTTTACCAGACTCCCTGTAGCCAACTCTTTCCCAGATGATTCAGTATGTGCTTGTCCCAAATTTGTATTAGCCTCAAGGGTACGGGCAGTGCCACTATCTGAGTCATTGGAAATGGGTGTCAGATTAGTGATGGGGCCTCTGTGTGGTTGCCTTCTCTCTTCCTCTTTGGGTTGCTGCAGCCAGGCACGTGGCATATTTTGTGTATCTGAAGGAAGGGGAAGGTGAGGTGAAAACTAAGAAGTCCAAGGTCACACCATATGCAATTGCTCATCGTGCCAACTGGCAGCCTGAGGGTGAGCTGTGAGTCAAAAAGGGCATAGGCAGGAAAATACTATCATACGCAATTACACAAAAAGGGCTCAAGCTCACAAGTGATTTTATGGTTGTCTACTTTTTTTAAATGATGGAACATCGCAAGCACTATGCTTGCTTTAAGACCAGTGAAACTTGTTGGTCAGTACGGGATTGAACCGGTGACCTTATGTTATTAACATCATTCCTTCACCATCTGAGCTAACCAGCCATATCAAAAGGAGCAAGGGTTTTGTTTGAGTAGGAATTGAACCAGCGATTTAAAAATGTCTCATTCTGTGAGGCAGCAGTGCTAACCACTGTGCCACCGTGCCACCAAAATGGGGCTTCTCAGCAGAGGTCTCTCATGGGGTTTCCAAATAGGGATCTCTCTTATCGGGAGGGTTTCTGGTGGTGGTCTCTCACCTGGATGGTGGGGGGGGGGGGGGGGGGGGGGGGGAATCTGGTGCAGCAGAACTTGCATTATGTGGGGAGGGTGGTCCTCTGCTAGACGTTTGGGGGCAATGCCCTGAAAGAGTTACCCAATTGGCCCACCGCGACGTCCACCAGTTCAGTACCATGTTTGTAAATACCTGCACCAATTCTGGCCCAGAACCCCAGAGAATCAGATGGGCTTGGAAAATATGTGGGGGGATTCTCTCATCCCGCGGCAGAGTGTCCACGCCATAGTAAACATGAACGGGCCACTCCCAGGACTAATTCTGGCCACTACAGAGGGCCTGCACGGCTCTGGAGCGGTTCACGCCACTCCAGCTGCCGATCCCGGCGTGAACTGGGCGCCGTGGGATCCGCGCATGCGCAGGGACGCCAGCCCCAACGCAACGTGGTGCAGGACTACAGGGGCCGGCACGTAGGAAATGAGTCCCCCAGCCAGAGAGGCCGGCCCGCCAATCGGTGGACCCCGATCGCAGGCCAGGCCACATCAGAGAGCCCCCCCCCCTACCCCCCAGGGTCAGAACCCCCCTCCCCCTCCTCCACAAGCCACCACCCGACCCTTCCACGATGCATGCCCGCCGACTGAGAGCAGGTGTGGACGGCGCCGGCGTGACTCAGCGTTTTCTCGACGGCCGCTCGGCCCATCCCGGCCCGAGAATCGGCGGGCCAGCCGCATAGAGCGGCCCGCGACTGGCACCACGCCAACCATGCCAGTGCCAATGACGATCACCACAGTGCTGTTATCTCCTAGGCAGCCAACATGTAGGGGACTCGGGCAGCCATGCTGGCTGCTGTACTGCTGTTAAGGTTTTCTTCTTAATAAACACAACTTGTGTTTCTAATGAATCTGTGAATGTGCATCATTACACAGTCCCCATGCCCAAACCCTCCAGTCTGACTAAATCGTGTGCCGGCGTCGGGGAGGTGTGGCCCGGTCGCAGGGATTATCTGGCCTGGTCCAGGGCTGAGGGAATCCCGCCCATGGTGCCCAGCCCATTAATAGGATGCTAATGGGTCTAATTGCTGCATTTGCATCTCCCGCTGGTGCAGGGTGCAAACCTTGATGCCGCCGCCAGCGGGAGACCGGAGCATCAGAATGGATCGGCACCGGCCGCTGATCCTGTTTTTTCCCGACAATGGATTCTTCGCCGCATCGGAAACTGTGCTACTGCCGGCGGGGTGCCGGGGAGTCCAGCCCAGTATGTCAGATGCCCGAGTCAGGCACCAAGTCTTTGCTTTACAGGCTCCCTTTGGGTATTTGCCCAGACTGCCATTGGTTGAATACCAGTGGCGGTGGGATGAGTTCCTTTTAGTTGCTCTCTTCAGGGCCTCAATTATTATCAGTGAGAAGACTGTCCACAACAAGCCTTTCCACCCCTGACTTAATCAGGGCAGAGGGCAGAAGTGGGCAGGGCTCTGTGGTGACACAGGAGAAGAGGGTCGTCTGGCTTGGGGGATCAATTGGGACTGAGTGGGTAATCACCCCAGTGATGGCCTCTCCTAGGCAGCCGACATGTAGGGGACTTGGGCCGCCATGCTGGATGCTGTACTGCTGTTAAGTTTTTCTTCTTAATAAACACCATTTATGTTTCTAATGAATCTGTGAATGTGCATCAGGACACGGTCCCCATGCCCAAACCCTCCAGCCTGACTAAATGCATCACCCACTCCATCACCCCAATTTCAAACGCACCTCGTACAGGCACATTAAATTCCACTCTAAGTTTCCGTGTTGCCCACTCTCATCTGAATGGGCATGGGCAGGTGGCAAATCATGTTCCCTGAACCCCAAAAATATTGAGCAAACCAATGTTTGGCCCATTATTTTGAAATTTATCTTTGTTCCAACTTTTGTTATTTGCCAATCAGCCTCTCCACTCTCTTGAAACTATTTGTTCATCATTGTGGCGTACTGTCGGAGCTGGAATTAATTCCCTGGTACTTTTCACACATGACCATTACTCATGCGTGATCTTTGACAGTGAGAGGAAGCGAAGCAGGCTGTTTAACTGCTGGGTGCGTGGTAAACTGCTGGAAAGAGGGGCATCATCAGTGAATCCTCATCTGATTCTCACACATGCATTCTTTCTGGAGCTATCAGGGTTGAGAGCCTAGGCGGATATCAAAAAAATTATGCTCTAATCTGGGAGCTATTTGTAGCACCCATGGAATGGTGCAGCTCTTTTCTGTAGTAGAACAATGTTGCAATTGGTCAACTCAAAATGTACAAACATGAAATGGTGACATTAATATGTCAATGTAATCTTCAGGATGCCTATATTAACTAGTTTATAGTAAGCTGATAGATGACTTTGTATGCTAAACAAACAGCAATAACTTTAATAACTTGATGAAATTTGGGGCGCTGCAGGCTATGTTAGAAAGGTCTTCATACATTGGAGAAGGTTCATAAGCAATACAACTTGACCAATCATACGAATGCATCTTCTAAGTTACAAGAGAAATGGACAGGAGTGAATTTGTTTCCTTTGGAGAATAGATACAGAGAAGAAGGGGCGCGATTCTCTGCAAATGCGGCGAGTTGTAAAGGCTGCCATGAAACTGGCCGTGTTTCACGGCAGCCTCCGCGGCCCCTCCCGGGACCCGATTCTCCCTTCCGGGCGGGGCTAGCAGCGGGGCCCCGTGAAGCACGGCATCGCGGCCTTAGCGACCGTCGCTAAGTCCGCGCGCCAAGCGTCACGACGGCTGACGCGCACGATGGCGTCAGCCGCGCATGCGTGGGTTGGACGGCTCCAACTCGCGCATGCGCGGATGACGTCATCACGCAGACGCGTCAAACCCGCGCATGCGCGGGCCGTCATGCCCCTCAGCCACGCCGTGGACTGATCCTGCGAGGCGGCGGAAGAACAAATAGTGCGCAGGTATCGGACCCGCTGCCCGCGATCGGTGCCCACCGATCGCAGGCCCATGCCACCCTTGGCACGGCCGTGGTGCGACCATGCCAATCGGTGCCATGGTTGTCCGGGACGGGCACTTTGTGGCCGTTTTCACGAACGCTGAAAGCAGGTGTGATCACGACCGTGAAAACGGCCGTAAACTCGATTCGGCCCATCGGCTTGAGGAGAATCGCTGTTCGCCGTAAAAAACGGCGAGCAGTGATTTCGTGTCGGGGGGCGGCCGGAGGGGGGGAGAATAGCGGGAGGCCGTGAACATTGTCGGGAAGTCTCTCCCGCTATTCTCCGACCCGTCGTGGGCAGCGGGGAATTGCGCCCATGATCCTTGGCTTTAAAATGCTGGGGGACGTGAATAACATCGATGCAGCAGCTTATTTAAATTATACTTGCAGAATGAGAAGACACAGTTACAAATTTCACAAGCTCCAAATGTGAATACTGATTTGATATTTTCCGCAAGAGTGGTAGATGTGGGGTGGAAAGCTCACAGCAAAAGTAACAAATTCTATTGTGATAATTCCTCAAATAAATCTGACAAGTATTTGGTTAGAAATAGCATTGAAGTATATAACATATCTTATGGAAGAGAATGTTTTCAATTGCTGCTGGGAGTATATTTGTTGCAAATACAATAGGTCAGGGTTGGATAACGCAAGCAATAATGTTGGATTGATGTCCTGGAGCTCTGTGGAACAATTTCTTCTCAGATGCTTTCAACTCCCATCAGGTCATTCAACTCAGGTTGGTGGACTCCATTACGTGGCATTATAGAATTATCATAGAATGTACAGTGCAGAAGGAGGCCATTCGGCCCATCGGGTCTGCACCGGCTCCTGGAAAGAGCACCCTACTCAAGGTTAACACCTCCACCCTATCCCCATAACCCAGTAACCCCACCCAACACTAAGGACAATTTTGGACACTAAGGGCAATTTATCATGTCCAATCCACCTACCTGCACATCTTTGGACTGTGGGAGGAAACCGGAGCACCTGGAGGAAACCCACGCACAGACGGGGAGGATGTGCAGACTCCGCACAGACAGTGACCCAAACCGGAATTGAACCTGGGACCCTGGAGCTGTGAAGCGATTGTGCTATCCACAATGCTACCGTGCTGCCCTTGTGTTGCACACATTGTAAGGAGGAAATGGTGGCTTACTGGACCAGATAGCTTTCTTTCATTCCATATTATCCTAAATTTTATAAACAAATCCCAAAGAATTTAAATTGCTTGGCATTTCCTCAATTGTCTGTCACAGACACAAACTACATTTCCTTCTTCCTCCTTGGTGACTTTTCTGTAAATCTGAGGTGTGAAGGGAGAGATATCATGGTCATGGAATATATCATGGATATGTATCATGGATGACCTTGTTGGATTCCCAAGTTATCCACGTGATTCGGCTTGAAAACCTCGATGGGGTCTAGAGAGGTAAAATGGGAACACCAGCAAAATTCATTACATAAGCAGTAATTCACCAAGTCAAAATTATATTGTCCATTTGGAGTTCTGTGAACAGCAGCGGCATTTGTTCCTGATCCAATCTTGTGTTCTTAGTTTATTTATGGGATGTGGGCAGTAATTATTGTCCATCCATAATAACAGAAGGTGATGGTGTGCTACCTTAAGAACTGCTGCAACCTGTATGGCAATGGTTCTGCCACAGTGCTCTTAGGAAGGGAGTTCCAGGATTTTGACGCAATGACAGTATGAAACAGCAATATATTTGTATGTCAGTATGACATATGGCTTGGAAGAAAGCTTGCAGATGGTGGTGCTCCCATGTGTTTCTGCCCTTGTTCTGCTAGATGTAGAGTTTGTGGGTTTGAAAGTCACAGACCTGAATTCTCCAGTCCTTGCGATTCACTTTTCCCGCCGGTGGGTTTCCCTGCAGCGTGGGTTGGTTATAGTGGGAAAGCCCATTGACAAGCGACGGCAAGATAGAATCCCACCGCCAGCGAATGACACGCTGCCGAGAAACACGCGGCTGGGGGACCAGAGAATCCGGCCCACTGTCGAAGAGGCATTGGCAAGTTGCTGCAGTGCATCTATAGATGGTACACACCACAGACCTGTCCCGCTCCAATTCTGAGTCAGACATGGACACCCTGCCTCCACCGGAGGCAGCCATGCTGAGTCCCATTGCCACATGGACCACTGCGGCACCGCCCAGATGTTCTTCGTGCAAACGCCGGTTGCTGGTCTGGTACACGCCTCCAGACGCCGCGCGGACAATGCCGGAGTGCCATCCCTTCGCAAGGAAGATGAGAGGCCCTGCGCACCAATCCATGGACAAGGACATTGCTCCGGATTTGCAGGGGAAGGAGCCTTATAATCACAGTGGAGGTCAAGGGGTAAGGACCATCCGGTTTCCTGTGTCCCCTACCAAATACAAACAACCCACTAACAGGGTGGGGCTTCCTCTTAATAAGAGAGAGCCCTCACTTGTATAAAAACCACGACCTGAGTGCAGGTCAGGGAAGAAAGCCTTAAGGGAGTGGAGACGTGTTGTATTGCATATTTTCTATGTGTGGTTTATCCTGCTACTTAATGAGGATTCTACAACATGTTAACTTGTTTCCATACCACTGGTACTTGGCCACTGTTTAGTGCTTTCCTTATGAAAATGAAATGAAATGAAAATGCTCTGCCTATCATGTTTCCTGTCCAGATTTCTGTTGTACTGTGGGAGAAATTCCATTTATAACTAAGAAGTTAATTGTTTTAGCCATTTTACTTTCCGAGGAAATCTACTTTGTTCAAATAATCGCCATTGATTGAAAACCTGGGGCGGAATTCTCCGCTCGCTGACTCCGAAATCGGGAAGCACGATTGCGCGGAGAATCGGTTCCGACAGCAAATTCGAGGAGGGTGCCGATTTGACGTCAAATTGCAATTCTCTGTCACTTGGACAGCTGCATAAATGTGACCCGGAACGCACGTACAGTAAACACTGTTTGCATATCATTAGCGGGCACAACCTGGTATTCACCGGGGCCTCCACGATTCTCTGCTTCTGATAGGCTGAGTTCCCAACCGCACAATTCAGTTTTGCTTTAAAAAATTGTGAAACCGCCATTGCGGCTGATGAGGGAGAGAGAGAGAGAGAGGAGGTAGGACACAGAGGAGCGACCGTAGGCAGCTGGGCCAGACATTGGCCGGGCTCTGGCTGGAAGTGGGGAGGTAGGGGAGGGCCTGCCAGGACCAGGGAGGAGGGGGACGCCAGAGGAGGAGAAGGGTGGCCAGAGGAGGGGCTTTGGGGCTGGGATGCCCCCCCCCCCCCCCCCCCCAGGGGACTGGGATGGTGTCCAGGCACAGGCCACCATTACCGAGGCCTGCAAGGCAGCCATCTTGCTGCACACCCCACTGACCACTCACCTTGGCTCCTGGTTCTGCAGAGTGACACCGGCCATATGGGACACCTCCTTACCCCACCCTCCGTCATAACCCCCTACCCGGCTACCACCCGCCAGCAGGGCACACCTGGCACTGCGGGTGTGTGGGGGAGGGCACACGCTCGCGGTGGCCATCATGGTGATGGTCTCCCTAAATGTTTACGCGACGTGTTCCTTCCAGGCGCTGAGTGGGGACCTGTCCGGGATCTCACAGACCTCGGTGCACAGGTGCAACCGTGCCATCATGGAGACCCGATATGCCTTGTCGGCTCAAAAAATCCATTTCAATGTGGATCGAGTTCACCAGAATGCCCGAGCAGCGGGGTTCGCCGAAATGGCCCGGGTTCAGGGGGTGAATGATGGGATGCGTGTCCCCCTTTGAGTACTGCAGATGACAGGTTGCTTTACACCAACCAAAAGGGGTTCCACTCGATGAACTTGCAGCTGATATATGATCTTCAGCTGGGCATCATGCACGTCTGCGCCTGATTCCCGGGCAGTGTGCACGACGCCTTCATCTTGGCACATTCAAAGATTTCTGACAGTTCGAGATGCTCCCACGGCTGGGGGATTGGCTCCTGGGTGACGGGTTATCCACTGCGGTCGTAGTTGATGACACCTATCTGGTGGCCACAGACAGATATGGAGACCCGCTACACCAACGTCCATACAGCGACCAGGAGTGTGATCGAGCGGTGCTTCGGCCTCCTGAAAATGTGCTTCTGGTGCCTGGACCGCTCTGGAGGGGCCCTCCAGTATGAAGCTGAGAGAGTCGTCCACATCGTGGCAGCCTGCTGCTCCACAACATCGCACAGCAGAGGGGCGACATACTGGAGGAGGAGGATTAACACAAAGCCTCATCCGACGAGGAGGATGCGGGGGAAGGGGAAGGTGGGCAGGACATGGTACCCAGGCAGACACAGGAGGCTGCATGATGTGTACGCCTTGGCCAATGCGCACGGGACGCTCTGATCGCCTCCAGGTTCACCGACTCCGGCGGGGGGGAGGAGGGGGGTGGAAATTTGTCAGGGGCACGTACACCGCATCCCACAACCACACCATGCTCTCCAGCCACCCCTCGCCTGCAATCCCCTCCGTGATACATATCTGCCACATGATAGGGTGTGGACCCTAGGTTGGCAGTAACCCTGGGTCTGGTCCATGGGATGGAGGATGATGTCAACCTGCTATGCGATGAACTCTGGTATTCCGCATTATTTGGCAACGTCTGACTCTCCTGCCCGTGGTAGCGCTTTTCACCTGGGCAATCCCATCACGTAGTCTCATCGGATCCCTGGGGTAACAGTGGTGGGGACAGTCAGCTATCTTCTGGGTCGACCAGGCCTGGATGAGCCCGGCTGCTACTTGGGTGTCCCAGGTGAAGTGATGCAGCCTTTCTCTGCCCGCTGCCCGCCAAATGCGCCAGGGACAGGAGGGGAGCACGATTCCAAAGTGCTGCAGTGTTCTGACACAGGCCCCATCACCTCCTCCTCCCTTGGGGTGGCCAGTGACCTCCCGGCTACTCCATGGGATGGGGGTATGAGCGGAGCTATACACTGAGGGCACCATCTCCGCCTGCGACACCGCTACATCACTCATTGACTGTGCCACCACGTCTGGGTCTGTGTTACATCAGCCAGTGACTGTGTCATCTCCCTCTGGGACAGCGCCACCTCCCTCTGGGTCTGCACCACATCGGACTGAGCCTGGGCAATTACATCAACTTTCCCAGCCATGGCCTGCTGTGACTGGGCCATACTCAAGAGCACCGCTGCAATTTACTGGTACATGGCTGCCTGTGAGGCAGCAACCCTGTCCTGGGCCTCAGCCAGCACCTGCACAGAATGCCCCAGGCCTCGGGCATGCTGATCCATAGCCAAAACCCTTGCCCCCAATGCCTCCACCATGGACACCACCCGTGTGGTGTTGGCCTGGGTGGCACTCATGGCCTGCACCACCTCTTGCTGCTGCACGCGGGTTGGACTCTTCCATCTGCATCGGCAGCTGCTGGATGATTGCTGACCATCCCTCATGCCGTCCCTGGCACTGTGACTGCATCTCCACAATTGATGGGACTGTCTGTTCCAGAGCCCAAAACCCATCTGGACGGTAGCTAGTCTCTGGGGTCGGCCTGCCCTCCGACCATCCGGCCCCTCGGGAGTTTGTCCCTCCACCTGCTGTACCAGATTAGCTGTGTGGTGTGCACCAGATAGCGTCCCAGGAGCCACTTCACTAAAGTGCCCAACCGAGGTGAGTGTCTCTGGGATGCTGGAGGGTGTTGGAGACAGCAGTGACAGGAAATCTGTGTCAACATCGGACTCAAGCTTCGGGGTGTCCTGAGCCTCAGGTGGAGGGCTGCCGTCTGGGCTTCTCTCCTCATCACTGCTAGTCTAGTGGGGGGGGCTCCGGCTTTGGCAACGGCTGGGGGGGCGGGGGGGGGGGCGGACGGGAGACACCAGATTGACCTGCCCTCACCAGCAGGTTCTGCAAGACAAGACAGAGGACTTGACCATGGAGCGGGTGGGTGGGGGGGGGGGGGGGGGGGGGGGGGATGCGGTTGGTGTGAGGGTGATGTTGAAAGTGAGTATGTTATGGTGGTGAGGGTGAGGGTGGTGTGTGGGTGTTGTTTGGAGGGTGGTCGACACACGTGTCATGGGGAACCACAACTCAGCGGGGTCTCACTTCCTGGCCCACGGCCGACCTCCACCTGGCGACCTCCCTTTCCTCTGGGCCGCCGTCCACGCCCAAGGCTCTGCTCTGCCACGATGAGGGGCAGCAGGTCCGGTGGTCCCCCTCAAGTTTTCTCCCGCTCCTGGAGTTAGGAGCAGCCTTCTCCTGGTGAGGGGGGGGGTGGGATGACAGTGTTAGACAGTCCGACGCATGCAGCCCATGTCGTGGGTAGCTGGTGGCCTCAGCAGCCTGGGCTCTACCTGGAGCAGGGTGGAGGTCCGGCCACCCTCGAATGGAGGGTTGGGTCAGGTTACGAGTGTGTGAGACTCACCCTGGCCACCCTGAGAAGGTCGTCCAGTTTTATCGGCACTGCTGGCTGGTCCTGATGGCTTTGCTCACAGCTCTGACCGGCTCTGCCACCTGTGCCCAGTCATGGTGAATAGTGGCAGCTGGCAGCCTCCTTCCCGGGCCAGGGTACAGGATCAGCCACCTCTCCTCAACTGCATCCAGGAGTGTCTCCAGCTCGGTGTCTGTCAATGAGGGGCTCTTGTTGGCTGGGATGGTGTGTGTGGGCAGTGCAGTGTGTACACGCGGCTGCAGTTTATCAGCCTCCTGAGTGCCAACCTTGGTCCGGCGATTCCGGCACCGTTTCATTGGAATTGATTGTGTTCCATGTGGGGCCGTGCTAGCCCCTTAACAGTAGCGGAATCAATCCAGGTGCGACGCCAGTTTTGTAGTCATGGAAGCCACGAATTCTGCGCTGGGGTCAACACTTAGTCTCAGGAAGGGAGAATCCCCCCATGTTCTCTCTTTTCGGGAGGCCAATGCTGCTTATGCTTCCCCTTTGAAAACACTTTGAGAAAGTATTAATTCAAAAAATGTATTATTTTGTGCTTATCCTCAGTTCAGTCATTTATAATATTACAGCACAATAGGAGACCATTCAGCTTATTATGCCTCTGCTGCCTTTTTGAAAGAACCATCCTCCTCTCTATTCCAAAGCCCTGCAAACATTTATTTTTCAAGTTTGTGGATCTGATTTTGAAATGTACCATTGAATTTGTGTCCACTTCGCCTTCAGGCACTTTCAAACTCATTTGGGTCTTATCCAACTTTCACCTCTTCACTGACTGATTTCTTTTTGTTCTAGTTTTGAAATTGTGTTTACAGTTATTTTCAGCCTTTGCTCTTACACATTTTATCTGTCTTCCCCCTTCTGATCAGCTCTTTAAGGTGCTTCTGCATTTTGTTAAATGTATCTCAGTGAATGCGTCCCTTTTCCTTTTGCAGGGTTTATAGAGGTCTGTGTTCCTTTTAAATCACTTCGAATTTGTTTCATCCGCTTTTAATCCATTTAGAGCCATGTTGGTTTAGAACTTGTTGGTTTGAGATATTTATCTTGCAGGCTTAATCATTATTTCATTAAGAATATTCCAATTGGCCTGAAGTGAAATGTTGATCAGTCTGTTTGAATCCACTTGCCTTAGTTACACGGGTATTCATTTAAATCAGAAATTTTGAAGTTACAGACATAGCTCCTGGCCTTTGCTATCTTTGACTCCTATCGCGAGAGGTGTTACATTGTCAGACAGGATACAAATTCATTGGGCAGAATCGTGTTGCCTCAAACCGTGATGAGTTTGGTGGTAGGAGAGCATTTAATCTGGTGAGGGGCTGGCGAATGAGGACCCCAACACCTTCCGACCTTCACTCTGATTAAAACCATGGCAGAAAGCCCCTTGAATCGCTGCCTCCCCCTGCCCTCCAGTCCCCCTCACCCACTAGTAGTTGAGGCATGTAAGTGGGTAATTGGTGCCACTTAAGAGCCTCATTCTTCCTCAATTGCGATTAACCCAACAGCTGGTGGGGGACTTGCCATGTATGGACCATGGCAAGTAAACCCTGACAGGTTTGTTTGTGAGCTCCCAGGGAGGTTGGTCCCTCGTTCAAAGACACTCACTGAACATTGATCAAGGAATCTAGCATTGGAAAGGGCGATGGTGCTGGAAGCTACCCCTTTGTCTTGTTTCTGACCCTTCCCCATTACCTCATCCTCGTGACCCTCTTCCCATCATCATTCACCTGTTCCTGGGTCCCTCCTCGATCTAAGACTTGGGTGGATGTCATATTAGCAGCAGGTGGTGCTGCTGAATACAGAAGCGATATCAGCTTCTGATTGACTGGCAGTTCTTAGCGGATGAGACTTCCACCCTGCGGCTCCCTGTTCTGTGTTAGGCCCACTGCTGGTTTAAGTGCCTGAGTGGAACAGGGGGCGGTATTCTCCCCCCCACGCCGGGTGGGAGAATCGCCGGGACGCCGCGTGGGTTGCGCCACCGGGTCCATGTTGGATCGGGGCCGGTGGGGTAAGAAGTTCCCTGCGCATGCGCAGGATGGCACGGCCCAACTGTGCATGCGCAGGATTGAGCTACCCCAACTACGCATGCGCGGGTTGGTGCGGCGCCCATTTGGCGCCGCATATGGAGGCTGGAGCGGCGTGAACCGCTCCAGCACCGTGCTGGCCCCCTGTGGGGGCCAGAATAGGTCGTGCCCGGGCCCTGTTTGTGCTGTCGTGAAACGCGCAATGGCGCAGGCACTTGGTCCGCAGAGCGGAGAATCGCCCCCATGATGCCCAAGGCCGTTCCCAGAAGAGGTGACACAGAGTTCTCACTCAATCTCTGGTTCTCCAGCCGGAGACGAGACACCATCATATAATGTCTGTCCATTGTTACTGCAACACTCTGGATTGAATATTTGTGGTAGGGTTATTATTTAGCCTCACACAAAGGCACATAGCAAGGAATATTCATATTTATGTTTTATTCTTAACTAAACTTAGAATATCAAAAGGGTACACTGAGGGAGAATTCAGAATGTCCAAATCACCTAACAAGCATGACTTTCGGGGCTTGCGGGAGGAAACCGAAGCACCTGGAGGAAGCCCACGCAGACACGGGGAGAACCTGCAGACTCCGCCCAGGCAGTGACCCAAGCTAGGAATCAAACCCAAGTCCCTGGCGCTGTGAAGCAACAGTGCTAACCACTGTTCTACCGAGGTTGACTCTTAAATGCCCTCCCAAGGGCAATTACGGATGAGCACCATGTCCCATGAAAGAATAAAAAAAGTTGCCAAAAGTGTATCGGCTATCGGCCAGTATGTTACTAACAACCATGTGCTGCATCTTTTATTCATGGAGATGGTGACAGATTGGCCTGTACCAATATATCATTGCTGTATGTGATTTTGCTTCAGTAGAATAATATAATTATCAATCAATCCTTGATTTCTACTGCCTTATCAATTATAACATTGCAATATAAATAGTTTAAATAGTTTTTAAGGAAGTACAACAGCAGCCAAATGCCTCATTCTTGCTAATCATTACAGATTGTGTTTTATTTTAATGCCAGTAGAAATCATTGCCATTAAGGAAAAGACAAGAATTGATTTAAAATCTAATCTTCCACAATACATTTAAAGGGTAGTTTAATTGAATTTGGACTTTCATAATGTTCCGGCCACTTCCAAGTTGGCCCTGAAATCTCAGTAAATGTATTTTTCACTGCAATTGTAAGATTAACTTTGCAGTGACCAGATAAATTTAAATAGAACAAAATATTTAAATATTTAACAATGATTTATAATTGACTTGAACTATCATCGCAATTAACGAGTCATGCAAACAGATTACATTTGTGTCAGTGTGTTATTAATTAAACATTACAGCTCAAGAATGTTTCAAACTTTACACTGAATACTACAAAAGATGTATATAGAATAAATAAATTTGAATCAAAAAATAAATACATAATAGATTTTTTTTAAAGTTCTAAAAAATAAGCCAACATGGCAATATCAGTAAACTCTACAGCACTATGGGACATATTAACACGATACTACACTCAGCCTACTTATGCAACACTGCAAGGCAGTAGTTTATCCCATGGCTTGGTGATTGTTGCAGTATCACTGTCAAAGTTGCCCATCCTGAGGGATCCAATGCAAATTTCAACAACATAACAGTTTGTAGAACATAGAACATACAGTACAGAAGGAGGTCATTCGGACCATCGAGTCTGCACTTAAGCCCCCACTTCCACCCCATCCCCGCAACCCAGTAACCCCTCCCAACCTTTTTGGACACTAAGGGCAATTTAGCATGGCCAATCTACCTAACCTGCACGTCTTTGGACTATGGGAGGAAACCGAAGCACCCAGAGGAAACCCACGCAGACACAGGGAGAATGTGCAGACTCCGCACAGACAGTGACCCAGCCGGGAATCGAACCTGGGACCCTGGCACTGTGAAGACACAGAGCTAGCCACTTGTGCTACGTGCAGCCCTTATGATACAATTACAATAATGAAATGATCACATTTGGCTCAACAGGAAACACTGGGTGCAATTCTCCAGAAAAGTTTCTAAGTGCGGTAGCAAGTGGGAATTGCCGCACACTTCCCAGCGCTCAGCCCAGCGAGGCCGGCAATGCAATTCAACATTAATTGGTCCATTTAATGAGGCCTCACTGCTAACAAGGTCAAGCCAGGTGAGACAGCAGTCAGAGGGCTGCTGGATCCCAGGCCTCAGCTTGGTCCCAGCCTGATGTTGAGCCTGTGGTACAGAGGTATCAGAGCTGGTGGAGTCGAAAGGGTGAGGCCAAGACATTCAGGGGGAGATGTCAGTGTCACTGCAGCAGATCCATAGCTGGTTGGAGGAGTCCCAGAGGCTACAGGCGCAGGAGATGTTGCCGGCAATGCGTGGCATTGAAGCCAACATTGAGGCCAACCAGGGCCGGCTCAAGGCACCGGCAACTCGGGCTGTTGCCCGGGGCGCCATGTGCTTGGGGGCGCCAGAGACTCGGGTCCCGCGCATGCGCAGTTGGGCCGGTGCCAACCAGCGCATGCGCGGTGGCCGCCCGCCCCCAGGGCGGCCCCCCGGCTCGGTCCGCCCCCCCCCGCTCCCCCCCCGCCCCCCTCCGCCCCCACCCCCCTGGCGCACCCGCCCCCCCCCGGCCCACCCCCCTCGGGTCCGCCCCCCCCCCCGCCCTCGGTCCGCCCGCACCCCCCCGGTCCGCCCCCCCCCCCACCCCCCTCGTCCGCCCCCCCCCCGCGCCCCCCCCCCCCCGCCCCTCCTCGCCGCCCCCCCCCCCCCCCCCCCCCCTCGCCCCCCCTGGCCCCCCCCCCGCCCCCCCCCGCCCCCCCAGCCCCCCCCCCCCCCCCCCCCCCCCCTGCCCCCCCCCCCCCCGGACCACGCCCCCCCCCGTCCCGACCCCCCCAGGCCCAGCACCCCCCCCCCCCCCCCCGGCCCCGCCCCCCCCAAGGGCGACGAAGTTCAGCTTGCCCGGGGCGCCAGCAACCCTAGAGCCGGCGCTGAGGCCAACACATTCTCCCCGAGTCTGCGTGGGTTTCCTCCGTTGCTCCAGCTTCCTCCCACAGTCCAAAGACGTGCAGGTTAGGTGGATTGGCCATGCTAAATTGCCCTTAGTGTCCAATAAGGTTCGGAGGGGTTATTGGGTTACGGGGATAGGGTGGAAGTGAGGGCTTAAGTGGGTTGGTGCAGACTTGATGGGCCAAATGGCCTACTTCTGCATTGTATGTTCTGTGAAATATACCTTCAAATGGCAATATCACACTGAAACCTTCCAACATTCTTCTTTGTTCTCCTAATATTCATTCCAATGTGACTTTTGCTCCTTAACATTTCTTGCCTACTGGGTTCTAAATATTTACTTATGCCTGTAACATGGTAGACTTACACAGTTGCTACTTCTGCTGTCCCCTATTGAATGTAACAGACACATTTGGGGGGGTTTCAGCCTTGATCCTCCCCCTGGAACATGGGCACCTTGGCACTGCCCAGCTGTGGGGAACATGCCAAGGGAAACTCCCTGAAAAACCTGGGAAAATGGCGCCCAGAATAACTGCCTCTGGAATGCATCACACGGCACCTGTGTATGTTCATTACTTTTATCGAACATTGTGTGAAACAGCACGGGACAGGAACAAGGCACAGCTGCATACCATCCCCTGGTTCATTTTACACAATTATTTTAGACAAGAATGAACAGTACACACCTCTTGCAGTGCAAATAAACAGTTTCCTAAATTTTTAGGTTATGAAAGAAACAAAGGTTGCTAGCTTCCTAAACATGGGCTAACTTCCCAAAGCAAAAATTGTTCATAATTTTAAAACAGGGATTGCTTAATTCTACTGTACAAAAGCATGATTCCCCTTGAGTCTGTCCTTAATTTGATTAAATGGAGGGTCGATCCATTGAGCCATCAATCATGGTTATTACCCAGAGATGAAAGCTGACTCTTTGATGGGGAGACTCCTGCTGTGCATGGTGGCCAGGTCCTATCTAATTTGCAAATGTAATAGAACTGCATTTGTACCTTCGATGCTGCAAGGACTGACTTTCTCACAATAGTGTTTGGAATTGTACACAGCAATCCTCCCTTGAATAACTAATTAACATTATCAGTCACCATAGTAACATCAGAGCAAGCCTTTTGGCTCTGTGGTCGCACTCCCGCTTCTGGATCAGAAAGCGAAGGGTTCAAACCGCAGAACTCTGGCTTTGAATTCTGGGTTGATGTTGAAGAAGATGCTTCCACATTGTAGAGCCTGGGGTGGGGGGTACTGGGGGCAGGGGAGGGAGGGGTAAAACCCTCCTGCTGTTTCGGACAAACGTGTATGACTGGTAGTAAAGATGGTCATTGTCCTGAACATGGCCTCTAATATTTAAATGTAAAAGTGAAACAGAATTCAACAATAGCCAAGTACAGAGCAGCAAATCATTTTTGTGAATTCAGTGCTTACAATTTAGTTGCTGAGTTGCTTACTTCGCATTTCAAATAGTAATTCATTGAAAGTGAAGCACCTTGTATTGGCTCAGGATGTCATAAAGAGCTGTACAAATCTTTTCTTTCTTTCATTTAGTCTCGGACAGAATAAACAGCAACAACCTCCCTAGCTCTGCGTTCGGTGTACAAATAAAAAGCAGCTCTGTGTCCCACAATGGACATTCAGTCCCTCCGCCACGGATGGGCAGTGTGTGCCGTCTGCAGAATGTACTGCAGGTGCTCGCCAGGGTTCCTTGGGCAGCGCCTTCAGGTCCATGACCACTGCCTCCTGGAAGGATGGGTGTGGCGTGTGCCTGGGAGCCCCACCGCCTTGGGGGGGGCGGGGGGGGGGGGGGGGGGTCCCCTCCAGGTTGCTCACCACAATGACTTGGAGGAGTGTCGCCATTCCTTCACCGTTGCTGGGTCGGAATCCTGGAGCTCTGTCCGTGGCAGCACTGTTGGTGTGCCTGCACCACGGGGACTGCAGCGGTTCAGGAGGGCAGCTCACTGCCACCTTCTGGGGGGCAGATGAGGATGGGTAATGAATGCTGGTAAACCAGCGATGCCCACAACCCGTAAATACATTTTAAAAACATTTTCATTCCGGGCCTAACTACAGTGAAGAGTGCTGGCATATATTTTAGAGAGATTCTTTAGGTGGCCATGTTTACAGTTGCACAGTGGTTAGCACTGCTGCCTCACAGTGCCAGGGAACTAGATTCAATTCCGTCTTTACATCACTGCGTGTGGAGTTTGCACGTTCTCTGCGTGGATTTCCTCTGGGTGCTCCAGTTTCCTCCCACAGTTCAAACATGTGCAGGTTAGGTGGAGTGGCCATGATAAAACTGCCGCTTATTGTCCAGGGATGTGATGTGTTGGGTATGTTGGGTCTGCGAAGACTGCGTTTACCATAGCAGTGAGAGAGACAGGCTTCCAACACTTGTGGAAATGCAACTCTATTTTATTGAACTATGAACTGTTAAACATACTTGAACTGTGGGTTGACACTATGCTGAGTTGACTGGAGACCTGAGGCTAACCTGACCAGACTATCCTGCTAGCACATGCTGGATGTTCGTGTTGCTGCTCACAGGCTCTGGCTGTCTCAGCCGCTGCATCCCAAGAGAGCGGGAAAACTAGTGCCCTCTGGCTTTATAGTGGCCATGTGCTGTCTGGTGATTGGCTACTGTGTTCTGTGTGTTGATTGGTCATTCAGTGTGTCAGTCAGTGTCTGTCTGTGCACCATCATATACTTGTGTGTATATTATGACAGGATGTACATGTTAGGTGGGGTTATGGGGATAGGGTGGGAGAATGGGTCTGGGTAGGGTGCTCTTTCAGAGGGTCATTGCAAACTCGATGGGCTGGATGGCCTCCTTCTGCACAGTATAGATTCTAAAATTCTATGCTATCTGTTCAAAACAGTGTTGTAATTATATAATTATATACAATGTTCAGCAAAGATAGAAATTTTCATCTTTTTTACAACTTTGTCATACAATTCCCCATGGCTGTGTGGATTTCCTTTGGGTGCTCCAGTTTCCTCCCAGTCGAAAGATGTGCAGATTAGGTGGATTGGCTAAGCTAAATTGCCCTATATGTGGTTACGGGGATAGAGTGGGGGATTGGGCCTGGATGAGGGCGCTCTTTCAGAGGGTCGATGCAGACTTGATGGGCCGAATGGCCTCCCTCTGCACTGTAGGGATTCTATGATTCTATAATTCTAACATCATGCAGCATCATAACAAATAATTTAAATCCAAAAATGCATTCCTTCTTGAAGGATCAGCACTGTTTACCTTGCAGTGGTTCAGTGGGTGAATCTCAATTTAAAAAAATCAAAACCAATGAGTAATGGGGCCCCAGAGTTATCTTTTTAGGTAACTCAACACTCAGTGGTTCAGTTGTGGGCAATTTTTGTTTTCACTGCTTGGCATAAACTCGTGTGGCAAATTGTCCACCAGATATAGCACTCACCTAATTATTTCCTTCTTTTTAAAGCAATGGATTGACAATTAAATTAATTGTATAATGGATAAATTAATGTTTGTTGGGATTCTCCCTGCCCTGGGTCACTGACCGTGTGGTGTTTGCACATTCTCCCCGTGTCTGCGTGGGTTTCACCCCTACAACCCAAAGATGTGCAGGGTAGGTGGATTGGCCATGCTAAATTGCCCCTTAATTGGAAAAATAATTGGGTATTCTAAATTTTTTTAAAAAACAAAATCATAATATTGCAGCCAATTAACTGAAGTGACAAAGCAAAAAGGAAATTAAACCACAAAGCTATACTCATGCTGGACTTTCCAAATTGAACACAGTAAGTAGTCTTGCAACACCAGGTTAAAGTCCAACAGGTTTAGGGCAGCACAGCAGCATTGTGGATAGCACAATGGCTTCACAGCTCCAGGGTCCCAGGTTCGATTCCGGCTTGGGTCACTGACTGTGCGGAGTCTGCACATCCTCCCCGTGTGTGCGTGGGTTTCCTCCGGGTGCTCCGGTTTCCTCCCATGGTCCAAAGATGTGCGGGTTAGGTGGATTGGCCATGATAAATTGCCCTTAGTGTCCAAAATTGCACTTAGTGTTGGGTGGGGTTACTGGGATATTGGGATAGGGTGGAGGTGTTGAACTTGGGTAGGGTGCTCTTTCCAAGAGCCGGTGCAGACTCGATGGGCCGAATGGCCTCCTTCTGCACTGTAAATTCTATGATCTATGATCTCCCAGCTGCATCTTTCTCAGCGGCGTGCCGATCTGTGGTGGCGGAATTCTATATTCCCACTGCTTGTCAATGGGATTTCCCATTGAAGCCACCCCATGCCGTCAGGAAACCCACGGGCGGGGGTGCGCTATCAGCGGGAAAAGAGAATCCCAACAGCCGGAGATTTCCAGTCATTGTCAATTTCCCACCCAGTAAATGGTGGGTCCAATCCTTCTCCCCCACTCCCAAATTTGTTCTTGTTGTGACAAGAATACATAGGGCGCAATTCTCCGCACTCACGACGGTGCGGAGAATAGCGGGGGTCGTAAATTTTTACGGCCACGCTAGTCTGACGCCCTCCCGCTATTCTCTCCCCCCCCCCCCCCCCCACGCCCGACTCCCGACACAAATCGCTGCCGCCGTTTTTTTACGGCGAGCAGCGATTCTCAGCTGGCCGATGGGCCGAAGTCCAAGCCCTTTAAGACCATTTTTAGGAACGTCAAACACACCTGGTCTGACCGTTCGTAAAAACGGCCGTAAAGTTCGGATCTTGGCTACCATGGCACCGATTGGCACGGCAGTACCACGGCCGTGCCAAGGGTGCCATGGGCCCGCGATCGGTGGGCACCGATCACCGGCAGCGGGTACTTACCCCGCGCACTCTTTGTCCTTCCGCCGCCCCGCTGTATCCATTCGCGGGGCGGCTGAGGGGCATCCCGGCCCGCGCATGCACGGGTTTCGCGCAAATGCGCGATGACGTCATCCGCGCATGCACGGGTTGGAGTCTTCCAATCCGCGCATGCGCGGCTGATGTCATGTGACGCGTCAGCCGTCGCACACTCTGGCAAGCGGGCTTAACGAAATTCGTTAAGCCCGCGATGCCGGAGTTCACGGCCGCGGCATGCTAGCCCCGACCGGGGACCAGAATCGGTTCCCGGTCGGGAAGGGGGGGGGGAGGCTGGCGTCAAACCCGCCTGTTTTTGACGCCAGCCTTACGATTTCTCCCGGTTTGGGAGAATCGCGCCCATAGTACCTTATCAACTCCTTGAATATTGACTTTTCTTCCACCACACTCCGAGTCAGCACATTGCAGATCCTGACCACTCGCTGTGGAAAAAAAATGTTTTTCTTTCCGTCAGCGTGGTTTCATGTCATTAGCCATAAATCAGTGTTCCTTGGTTCATGGCCCTTCTACTAATAAATTTTCCCTATCCACTCTGTTCAGACACTTAGGGCGAGATTCTCCGGACTCACGACAGGTCGGAGAATAGCGGGCGTCGGAAATTTTTACGGCGACACTGTTCCGACGCCCTCCCGCTATTCTCCGAACCCCGCAAATTGTCGGAGTCGCGTTTCCCGACAAACGCCTCCTTCCCGCCCCTGACACGACCAGAATCGCCACTGAGAGCCCCCCCGCTATTCACCGGCCCGGATGGGCTGAAGTCCCGACGTCATGGCGCCCTGTTTGGACGTCGTGAAACACACCTGCTTTTTAAATTCGTCAACCAGTCGGCCTGGCTGACGACTGCTTGGAGGAGGTCAGGGCACCACTCTGCGCACCGCTCAGCGCACCGTTCAGCGCACCGCTCGAGTCTGGCCACAACGGGGAAGGCATCCCTGGGAACGGGAGGGGGTCCAGAGCGGGGGCAGTGGGGGGGAGACGGGGGAGGCAGTGGGGGAGACGGAGGGGGCAGTGGGGGAGACGGAGGGGGCAGTGGGGGAGACGGAGGTGGCAGTGGGGGAGACGGAGGGGGCAGTGGGGGAGACGGAGGGGGCAGTGGGGGAGACGGAGGGGGCAGTGGGGGAGACGGAGGGGGCAGTGGGGGAGACGGAGGTGGCAGTGGGGGAGACGGAGGGGGCAGTGGGGGAGACGGAGGGGGCAGTGGGGGAGTTGGAGGGGGCAGTGGGGGAAGACGGGGGAGGCAGTGGGGGAGACGGAGGTGGCAGTGGGGGAGACAGAGGGGGCAGTGGGGGACGACGGAGGGGGGGGGGATTAGGTAGAGAGTGAGCCGTCCAACCCCGTAACAAAATGTCTGCCACCATGCCATGGTGTGCAGATGACGAGGACACGGCCGCTGGTTCCCCTGTGGCTTCCGGCCACAGGCCACTGACGCACCCGTGAGGAGGCCATAGTTTACTGGCCGTTGGATGCAGAAAGTGACCAGGGGTTAGGCTGACCGCGTGTCAACAGCGCGACCAGGCCACCGGGACACACTGGTATCCCATGGCTGGCGGCTGCCGAGGTGTCGACTAACGTCCGTCTAACATGTCCCGTTTCTCTGCCCCCCACCACCCTTCTGTAGGTTAGCACGATGCATGGGAACAGAACGGCTATGTTCTGCGTAGTGGTTGGGGCAGCTCTACTGGATTTGGAGATGCAGCAGCATCCACACCCACAACCCGCAGTGGCTGCAGGGCCAGCTGCAGCAGCAGAGGGAAGGGCCGAGGAGTTGCCAGTCGTCGAGCAGCATGGGGGGGGGGGGGGGGGGGGAGGAGGAGGAGGAGGAGGAGGAGGAAGAGGAAGAGGAGAGAGTGAGGGTGCAGCCACGGCGTCAGAGGCGACGACCAAAGCCGAGGGTGTACCGTGTCCGGGTCTCTTTCCTAACAATGCCGGACATCACCTGCAGGAGAAGACTCTGGCTGAGTAGGCAGACGGTGATACATATCTGCCAACTCCTGTCGCACCTCGCCCCACGTGGAACGGGGGGAGGACACGCGATCCCGGTAGCCATCAAGGTGACGGTCGCTCTGAACTTCTATGCTACCGGCTCCTTCCAGTCTCCGAGCGGGGACGTCTCTGGGATCTCCCAGTCATCGGTGCACAGGTGCATCCGGGATGTGACCGACGCCCTCTATGCCATCGCCGATCGCTACATCACCTTTCCCGAGGACCGAGCAAGTCAAGACTCACGAGTCCGTGGATTTGCCAGTGTGGCCGGGATACCGAGGGTTCAGGGGTCAATCGACTGTGTTCACGTCCCCATGCGCCCACCTGCTGTGGACAGGGACGTGTTCACAAACAGGAGGGGGACATACTCCATTAATGTCCAGGTGGTATGCGACCCCCACATGAGGTTCATGAACGTCTGTGCAAGGTTCCCAGGGAGTGTGCATGACTCCTACATACTAGCGCAGTCGTTCATCCCTGCGATGTTTGAGGGACGTCCCCCCCGGCTGAGGGGCTGGTTGCTAGGTGACAGGGGTTATCCGCTGAGGTCTTGGCTGATGACGCCTATACGGAGGCCTCAGACCAATGCGGAAACACGATACAACGAGGCCCATGCAGCAACCAGGGGTGTGGTGGAGCGCTGCCTTGGCCTCCTGAAGATGAGATTCAGGTGCCTGGACCGCTCCGGAGGGGCCCTGCAGTACCAGGCCGACAGGGTCGCTCGCATTGTAGTGGTCTGCTGTGCGCTGCACAACATCGCGATGCAGAGGGGAGATGACCTGTTGCAGGAGGCGGAGGGAGAAGCTAGTGGCAGTGGTGCCAGCACAGAGGAGGAGGAGGAGGAGGAGGAGGAGGAGGAGGACGCTGGCGGAGTGGCGGGCGCAGCACGCAGACACGACCCAGGTGCTGGTGATGTCCAGGAGGCGGCACGACGGACCCGGCAAGGACGGCGGGCACGCAACGCCATGGTGGCAGCACGGTTCACGCATCGCATGTGACGTCCCCGATGAACACCAAGCCACCACCTGCATCGCTAGTCATGCAGAGGATCACCACACAACTGCCACCACCACAACCCCCCCCCCCCCACCCTCAGTGTACACTGCTCCACTTCGACATGACGCTTATCACTGGGTCCAGACCGAATGGCACAACATTGATGGCTGTGTCAGCGGGTGTGATCAGTGCCATGTGGAATGATGACAGCCCGCTCTGCGAAGAGCTGTGAGCTCAGAATCGTTAGAGAGAGTCTGACCCATGGCAATAGCTGAACCATCCACCTTGGTGGCCGCTGAGTTCGTCACTGACACTCCATCACGTGCCCGCGTGGGCTAGCTGTGGGAGGGGGGTAGGGGCAGGGACTGCACACCCGGCACCGAGGTTTCACCACCCGTCACCCCCAGCGACACTCGGTCACCATCACGATTCCTGTGGCTGTGGAACAATCACACGGTATTACAAGTAAGGTGGAACAGTGCGTTTAATGTTAACAATTATTTACAGGTGCCCTAGCCCCTACAACTAAAATGTGCCCTTCACCCGTGCCAACTTACTCAGTGTCTATCTTAGTTGCCTTACGGGCCCTACCACTACGTCTAAGTGAATCCCCAGATGATACAGCAGGAGTGGAGGAGGATTGCTGCGAATCGCCCCCATCGACTCGTTTCTCCTTGGCCAAGCGTTTCCTGGGGCGACCCGGCCTTGATGGGCCAGGCTGCTCTGCGGGCGTCTCGGGTGACATTGTGCCACCCTGCTCTGCCTGCTGCCCACCCGATGCACCAGGGATGGGACGGGGGGAGGCCGAGAATTCCGGGACGTCCCGTGATGGAGTTAATGGGACGGGCCCCGAAACCTCCTCCTCCCTTGGGGAGCCCGGTGGCCCCCGGGCCTCACTTTGGGACAGAGGTGCGAGCGGGGAGGTTCCCCGTCGCACCACCGACACCTGGCGCTGCCAGTCCTGGAGGCCTGCAACGGTATCCACCAGGATCCGAAGGTTTGCAGAGACGGAGTCCAGGGAGTTAGACATTCCCGCCAGGGACTGTGCGATCTCAACCTGAGTGTGCACGACGCCATCCAGCACATGTGTCAGGCGGTTGATGCTCTCGGCGACTGACTGCTGCGACTGGCCAATGACCTGCTGAGACTCGGCCATGGCCCGCAGGGCGCCGGCAATGTCGGTTTGGCTCTGGCACATTGCTGCCTGTGAGAGGGCAACCCTGTCCAGGGCCGAGGATGACGCGTGCACATTAACCCCAACGTCTTGCATAACCTGACCCATTGCCTCCACCGCGGATGCCACCCGTGCGGTGTCGGACTGGGTCTCTGCCATGAGCGGCACCACTCCCTGCTCTTGGACGCGTTTCGACTCCTCTAACAGCGTCTGCAGAGTCTGGAAGGAAGCCCTCATCCCGTCATTGTTTCCCTGGGTTTCCTGAGGCATCGGCTGTGCGGGTGGGTTGAGAAACTCCAGGAACTCCGAAAACGTCTGGGAGCCAGCTGCATCCTGGGCCTGGTCTGGCCTCCGCGAGTCCGGGCCCTCTGTTGCTCCGACCTCCACCTGCTGTACCTGCTCATCTGTGATGTGCCAACCAGACTGTGCCCCAGGAGACTCATCACTAAATAGGCCCGCCGGGGTGTGTATCTCTGGGATGATGGATGTGGTGGGAGAAAGCAGTGCCGCAAGCCCGACGCTCTCAATGGTTAGGTCCTCGTCCATGGTGTGGGGCTGCTCAGCGACAGGAGGGTTGTCCCTGGCCATTTCTGGTGGTGGTGGTGGACTTCGAACCCTCTATGCGTCCTGGTCCGCAGATTGGGTTGGGGCGGATAGGGCTGCCCGCTGATCGGGCACCCTCTGTTGTGAGGCCACGGGTGAGGTGGCGGCAGATTCCTGTCTCCGTCTGCAGCCAGACGGCCCTGGTCGTTCGGCATCACGTCCTAGGGAAGAGAATGAGACGGGTTATTTCGATTTGCTCGGCAGGCCGCTGGACGGTCCCAGTGGGCAGGGTGTGTGAAGGGACAGAGGATGGGGAGGTGTCCCAGTGGGCAGGGTGTGTGAAGGGACAGAGGATGGGGAGGTGTCCCAGTGGGCAGGGTGTGTGAAGGGACAGAGGATGGGGAGGTGTCCCAGTGGGCAGGGTGTGTGAAGGGACAGAGGATGGGGGGGGGGGTGTTTGTCAGGGAGGGTTGTCTCACTTGCTGCAGTTCCGCCAACCTTGCATTGCGCGATATCGCTGGTGGCAGACCCCCCAACAAGGTCCAGTGCCCTCTGTTCAAAGGTGCTGAGGGGGTGCATGTTGGGCGAACCCCCTCCAGTCTTGTGCCGCTCACGGTGGTTATGACCGGCCTTGGCCTGTTGGGGGAGGGAACATAGGTAGATCATTACAAAACGGTAGGTATCAGAAGTCCGTTCTGATACTGGCACAGTTTGGGGGGGGCAAGTTGTCATCAGATGATTGCATCTCTCCTCGGGGCCAGAGCGCTGGGTCTGTGACAACTTTGTGAACCACCCTCAAATAACTCTGCCCCAATCCCCCCCCCCCCCCCCCCCCCCCCCCCCCCCCCCCCGGGCAGTTAAGGGGGAGGGATGGTTGTGACTAGGGGGCACCCTCATGGCACTTACCCTGGCAGACCTGGTGAGGTCGTGTAGCTTCTTTCGGCACTGCTCTGCTGAGCGAGGGGTCTGCCCCACAGCACTGACGGCAGCAGCCACGTCACGCCAGGCCTGGCGTACCGTGCTGGCAGGTTGGCGATGCCCTCTCCGCGGGCGGATGATGCCCCTCCTCTGCTCCACGGCATCGAGCAGCGCCTCGACGTCTGCATCAATAAAGCGAGGAGCAGCTCGCCTAGGCTCCGACATCCTGCCCGACAGATTCTGTGGTCGCCCGCGCCTTTTTACGGCGTCGGGCGGCGTCACATGGGCGGGTTCGTGTCGTCGTCTCGTTCCGTCGTCATCACGCACGTAATTGACGCGGCCGCGCTGCTAGCCCATTTCCAGGAAGTGAATCGGTCGGGAAATGAAGCCTTCGCGACCGTCGTAAAACGGTCCCGATTTTTACGACCGTTTGCCGACTTTCCGCGGGTGCGGAGAATTTCGCCCTTAATGATTTTGAGCAGCACCTCAATAAAACCTCCTCGCAATCTTCTCTTCTCGAAAGAAAACAGCCTCAGCTTCACCAATCCATTCACTGATGTCCCTCAGTCCTGGAATCATTCTCATAAATTTTTTCTGCATCCGCTCTCATGCTTTCACATCCTTAAATGTGATGCCCGGAAATGGAAACAATACTTCATTTTAGGCCGAAGCACTGTTTTATAAAGGTTCACCATAACTTGCTTGCTTTTTGTACTGTCTGCCCGATTTAAAAGGCCCGGGGTCCCACATACTTTATCAACTACTTTTGTAACTGCCACCATTGTATTCATACACCCCCAGGACCCTCTGTTCCGGCACTTCCTTTTGAATTGTACTCTTTATTTAATATTCCCACTTGTTATTCTTCCTACCTGAATGGATCACTTCACAGCTCTCTGCATTAAATTTCACCTGCCACATGTCTACCTATTCTAGCACTCTTGAGTCTATCGCTATCCTCCTCACACTTCATCATACTTTCTAATTTTACTCGTTCTGCATCTTCAGAAAAGGAAATTAACATTGAAGTAACAGACAAGTCAATTGCCCAGCTTTAACTGCTAAACTGCCTTGTTCCCGGAAGCCAGATGGGATTAAAATAAGCTCGTCTGCATCCATAACTCTGGTAAGAAGGATTCTGTCTCACCAACTCACCGTTGAAGAAATACTGCAATTTTCTCCCTTTGCTGAGTAGCGTAGCATTATAATTTTTTTCAAGTGCTAATTACTTGCCAACCTTTCTGTCCTTTCATTCCTCATAGGTTACACCTAGCAATAGGATTTACACCCTCATTTATTTCCTGCTCGGTTTCCTAATTAAAGAGTTACAAGGTGCTCTGCTAGTATTTAAAAGCACATCATTAGGTGCTCGTATTGCCCAGCGGCCACTGCATGAAGATATATCATTTCTGGAATACACAATGGACAAATTCTTATAAAATGCCATCCAGGAAGTGAATGCTGCTGTGGGTTACTTGGGTGTGTTTTACTGCTGGGATTTGGGATGGCTGTTATGGAAACATTTCACAATGGTGCAGAAGGAGGTGTTATTCTGTAGTTGGAGCGGAGGCATTTTCTTGAGGGGATTAGAGGGAGCTTTTATATTGCATCTGGCTAGAATATACTTGACATGGAAGAAATTAATAATGACACTATGTCTGAAATTAGAAGAATTCCCTTTCCACAGTAACTGCCTCCCTCAGCTGGATGAGCAAAGAATTATTTTGAGAGTGTATTCTCTGGTCAATTTTACATTTACATTGATCCCTGCATGAGGATGCAGGAAGTGAAAGAATTCAGGCATTTGCCTTATAGTCAAATTGCCCCAATCCTACTAGTGTTACTTTTTTTATTAATACAAATATTTTATTAAGGCATTTATGGTTTCATGCCAATAAAAGATACAAATACAAATGTAAACATAGTTCAATGCATAACACATCCTTCCATCTCCCACTGTTTCCGCCTAATCTAGACAAACAAAAATTATAGCCTGACTCCCCCTACTCCCCATTCTCCCTAACCGCACCCCCCCCCCCACCTTATTGAATTGAATCAGCTGACAGTTTAGTTTTCTCTGAAGAAGTCGATAAACGGCTGCCACCTCCGAACAAAATCTAACGTTGATTCTCTGAGGACGAACTTAATTTTCTCAAGTCTGAGAAACCCAGCCATGTCGCTGACCCATACCCCTGACTTTGGGAGCTTTGAGTCCCTCCACGCTAGTAATATCCGTCTCCGGGCTACGAACTACTAATGTTACTTAATAACTCTTAAAAGTATTGTGTCATACTGACCTTAACCTGCTTGGTTGGCAATGTACCAATCATACCTCCTTCTCACCTGAAATATCTGTGTCTTTGACACATAGAACATAGAACATAGAACGATACAGCGCAGTACAGGCCCTTCGGCCCACGATGTTGCACCGACATGGGAAGTCAAAAACTAAAGGCCATCTATGCCCTTATCATCCATATGCTTATCCAATAAACTTTTACATGCCCTCAATGTTGGTGAGTTTACTACTGTTGCAGGTAGGGCATTCCACGGCCTCACCACTCTTTGCGTAAAAAACCCACCTCTGACCTCTGTCCTATATCTATTACCCCTCAATTTAAGGCTATGTCCCCTCGTGCTAGCCACCTCCATCCGCGGGAGAAGGCTCTCGCTGTCCACCCTATCTAACCCTCTGATCATTTTGTATGCCTCTATTAAGTCACCTCTTAACCTTCTTCTCTCTAACGAAAACAACCTCAAGTCCATCAGCCTTTCCTCATAAGATTTTCCCTCCATACCAGGCAACATCCTGGTAAATCTCCTCTGCACCCGTTCCAAAGCTTCCACGTCCTTCCTATAATGAGGCGACCAGAACTGTATGCAATACTCCAAATGCGGCCGTACCAGAGTTTTGTACAGCTGCAACATGACCTCATGGCTCCGGAACTCAATCCCTCTACCAATAAAGGCCAACATACCATAGGCCTTCTTCACAACCCTAACAACCTGGGTGGCAACTTTCAGGGATCTATGCACATGGACACCGAGATCCCTCCATATATTTTTCCAAAGGCAGACTGGGAGACCGTTTGTTAAGACAAGGCTTGATACATGACAATAAATAGGTTTACTTCACTATATTATTTGACTTAAGTCTAATTGTCCTCCGGAATTTCTAACATCAGCTAAAGCCTTTGCAGTTCTCTTTTTAAAAAGCTGATTAACTCTGCTCGGCATTTACTGCTTTTTCTGGTATCTTTCTAATTTCCCTGAGTTCATTCAATAAAGAGACGATGTGCCAGACATTCCCAGCTGATTGTGGAAGTGCTTAAGATAATGGAGGAAATTTTAATATTGGGCAATATTGGAGAATGGATGATATTGCATTAACCACCTATTAGACCACACACCCAATATTCATCTCCATTGAAGTCAATACAAAGGAAAATTGGGCCTGATGTGTAATGGGGGTGATCATTTGTTCTGATCCATTTTATGTTCTCAAAGTGGTGCGCGTGACCAGCGCAAGCTAAAAAATTGCATCTGATTGCATTATTTATGAAAATTTTCGTGCATTAGGATAGTAATGTTTATAATCGTATAAATTTAAAATCATGATGCATTTTGATTTGTGCAAATACATTATGCTTAGAAACACGCTCATAACATTTGAAAATAACAACACTCAGCTCTACCTCTTCACCTTATCTGCAAAACTGCTAACAGCTTCTGTGCTATATGACCAGCTGTCTGGTAGCTGTCGGGCGCAGGCTTGGAGGGCCGAAGGGCCTGTTCCTGTGCTGTAATTTTTTTATTTTTCTTTGTTCAACATGTGCCAGGATTTCTTCAGCAAAGCTAAAACCATTGGGACGGATAATGTTGTAGAAATAACATTGAGGCTAACAGCACTCATCGTTATTCATGCACAAGGTGGCAGGATGTTCCGATGACCAGACATGCTTGGTTATTGGTAAAACTCGATTGCTGCCGAGATGTCCTCTTCGAATCCTGGAATCATAAAATCCATATAGTGCAGGAGGAGGCCATTTGGCTCATCGAGTCTGCACTGACTCTTCGAAAGACCACCCTATGTAGGCCCAATCCCCCGCCCTGTGCATGTAACCCCACACAACCTTTGGATACTAAGGGGCAATTTAGCATAGCCAATAACCTAACCTGCACATCTTTGGAATGTGGGAAGAAACCTGAGCAGCCATTGGAAACCCATGCAGACACTGGGAGAATGTGCAAACTCCAGGCATTCACCTGGATTGGAATCAAACCCGGGTTCCTGGCTCCGTGAGACAGCAGTGCAAACCACTGTGCCACCGTGCTGCCCTCTTCTCCAAATTCTTACTGAAAAAAGCGACTCAACACCGTACTCACCCTTTAAATACTTTAAATGCCACGAATTTCCTTAAAGGCCCAGGGTATACTTATCAAAAGTTGATTTTGTCCATTGCAGTGCATGTATTCTTTAAACAAGTGCGATAAGTCTTATAAGTCTTAATTACTGCCATCCAACCTCTAACACGGAACATCAATTTAAAAATATATGGATTCAAATTCCTTCATCTTTAAATAACTTTTGGAGATTTAAAAAATCTAAAATATTTCCTCTTTTAAGCCTGTTGCTACCTTTAGGGCACAGGTAGACCTGAGCTTCTGTATTAGTGCAGCAGATGGAACTTTCACATGTATGCGAATCGAACTTGTAGGGCTGGATTCTCCATCACCCCGATGGCGGAATCCCGTTCGGCGTCGAGGCGGAGAATCCGTTTAGGCACATGAAATCGGGACTGGCGGCAGTTTCGCAATTCTCCGCCCCCCCCGAAAATCTGCGCTGCACCGAGTATCCACCGCCTCAGGCCATTGGCTGAGGCCCGTCCCCCAATGCTCTGTCCCCGACCAGCCGAATTCCTGATGGCATGGTTCTAACATGGTCCCACTGTCCGTGATCCTCGCGTGGCGGCTGCGGACTCAGTCCAGGGCCGCCACAGTCGGGGAAGGGCCGATCGGTGGGCTACATTCTGGGCTGGGGGGAATCTTTGCGGGAGGTCTGGGGCATGCGAGCGACCGATGCGGGGGAACTATTTCGGTGGTCCAGGACTGCGGGCTGAGTCCGCCATCGAGCACGGCGCGGTCGCTGAAGGCCGCTGTTGTGCCCATGCGCGGCTTTTGACCCGGAAGTGCGGGGGGGCCTTAGCGGCAGCTAAAGCTGCGAGCTCTACAAACGCTGCCAGCTAGCCCACTGCAAAACGGGAATCTGTGGCCTTTTGACGCCAATTTTCCTGGCGTAAAAGACCACCCCTTTCCCGACGGTGTGGGGGACATAGTCCCAAAGACGGAGAGTCCAGCCCCTTATATTTAAATCAAGTCCGGCAGGTAGCTTGGGTTACATGGCTGTGCTTCACGTATGGCACATTTTTAATGAGCTGGGTCACTTTGCTCTCAATCAGCAACAGGAGAGAAAGATTGGCCTTAATAGGCACTACATTTGTACAGCAACTTAATGCAAATTGAATATGAAGGGATTTTATAATGTTTTTCAGTGTGCCTGGAATGTTGTAACTTAACTTTAGTGACTGTTTTTCAGCATGACTGTCCAGTTCGATAGCTTTAAAGATTCGCTCATATTCCCCTGCTATTAGTAAGCTTGGTAGATTCTCTGCTTTTTTGGTGTTCTTTAAAACAACTATTAATTTTTTATTTTGGATACATCAGTGTTGAGCATCAGTTTTATTTCAGTTTTTTTGTCATTAATTAAATAAAAATACAACTGGCTAATTTTCTTAGGTAAAGGATGTAAATTTGGGCAAGTTCAAATAGCATTTGATTTTTTTTTTATGGCCGTGATCTAATGGCAATCTCTCACCCTGTTCCACCCTTGCAGGGTCTGTGTAATATCACTCCAGGGTAATGGGCCTGTTTCAGCAGCGTCAGCAGATCAATGTACAAGGCAGAAGGGTGATGATAACCCGCGGTGAGGTAAGCTCTGGTACCCCTCAATCTATGCCATAATCGGAATCCTGTCTGTCTGCTGACAGGGCACTCTCACCCGTCACCTGCATCTGTTGTGCCTTGAGGGAGGGGGGATGGATCTAAGATCACTGTGCCTGGGAGAGCTGGGGATGGAGGAGGGCAGAGGGCAACTGGATGTGGGGTGCAGGCTGGCCTGCAGTGTGGAATAATGTGACAGTGGCTTCACATGTCTCGGGTGTAATGTGTTGTAATGGTGTACAATCATGATCCTAACTGTCCCGAGCTAACTATGGGGCTTCCCCTCACCCCCAGTGCTCTCTCAGTGATCCTCAATCTGCACAGCCCTCTGTGCTCTGCCACTATGTGTAGGTGTGTCCCCAGGATGCACATCAGAGGTGGATGCGGCCTGTTGCTTTCCATGCCCCATGGCATTTGAGACCCTTAGTGGGCGACCTCTGGCGGCCCAGGCCGATATGGTGGTGGCATCCTGTTGCACCTGCTAACCCTGAGATTCGCCGTTGTCTGGAGCGGGGGGATTCAGGTGGGGTGGTGACCGCCGTCATCTCCCTGTAGGGAGGTTCCAGGTTGGCCTCCAGCGTTCCCTCCTCCTGGTTGGTGCCCATATGGTCCATGTGGTCACTTATGATTGAGGGACGGCTGGAGTGAACTTTCTTAGGCCCTAAGTCACCTGGCTCTGCCAGCTGTGGCGGTTCCCCATTGTCTACACCATGGTTTCGACAACCTCACCAATGCCCCTCTGTGACCGGGCCACGCTCTGGACGGTCTGGGACACGTTTCTCAGCGACTGATACATGTTCCGCAGCACCTCGGCAAGGTCCACCTGCGACTGGGACACCATGCTCAGCGACTGGGACATGCACCAGAGCTCCTTGCCAACATGCACCTGAAACTGGGACATGCTCCGCAGCACCTCGGCAAGGTCCACCTGCGACTGGGACACCGTGCTCAGCGACTGGGACATGCACCAGAGCTCCTTGCCAACATGCACCTGAAACTGGGACATGCTCCGCAGCACCTCGGCAAGGTCCACCTGCGACTGGGACACCGTGCTCAGCGACTGGGACATGCACCAGAGCTCCTTGCCAACATGCACCTGAAACTGGGACATGCTCCGCAGCACCTCGGCAATGTCCACCTGCATCAGGGACATATCCCCAGCCACTGGGACAGGCTGGCGAGGGGTTCAGCCATGACCATTCTGACTGAGCGATGCCTTGGACACCATGACTCATGCTGGTGACGTTGTGCTCCAGGCTTTCTACTGCGGTCACCCCCAGCAGTGTTGGCCTCGGTGCCATGAATTGCTGGTGTCAGGACTCCTCCAATCAGCATGAGTGTTGCCAACATCCCCCTCTGAATCTCTCAGCCGCACCCTAGCTTCTGCATAAGCTCTGGGACAACCTGGTCCAGAGGCTCGATATCGGACTGGGTTTCAGTTGGGTCTGTCTGTTGTCCCCCTGGATGTTCCAGCCTCCACCTGATGTGTATCAGCAACTGTGTGCTGCTCACCAGCTTGTGTCACTGAAGCCTGTCCACAACATTCACCCACCGAGGTGTGTATCTCTGCGCTGGTGGAAGGTGGGGATGACTGTTGTGCCACCTCAATGGTGACATCCCTGGAGCTCTCCTCCAAGGTGTTCTCTAGGGAGGCAGGGGAGGGTGGCCACCTCGGACGGGCTGGCACCATCGGATGGAGATCCTGCAGGAGATTGGACATGTGGTCACTGGGAGGGAAGGATCATTATGTCTGGCATAAACAACTCATGTGACATGTCAACTTGGTGGGGACCAGTGGATACTCACCTCTGCTGCGCAGGCCAAGCTCAACACGGTGACCGCTCTGTCTCGAGCTTGTTCCTCATAGGGGGTGAGGACTCTGATGACTGGCACTCTGCTGCCCAACTGGACCCTTTCCCATCTGTTATGGGCCAACCTTAGGAACCGTGTTGAATTGAAATAAAATAAACGTCTAAATATCTATTACAGCCTTTACTATTAAAAAGCTTCCACTCATGATGCTTATTCAAAAACTTTTAAATCTCAAGTGCTGATTAATTTATAAAAACAAACACATTTCTATTCACTGCCCCACATCAAAGACAACTAACCCTTTAACAACCTCTTTGAGCTGTCAATTAAACTGTGAATTTAGGAACCCACCCCTGCTGAGATAATTATAGCTTGTTGGAAGTAGCTAAACAGTCAAAGTGACATCATAATCATCCTTGGGGAATGTCAACAAATAGCTTTTGTAACTGCTAGAATAGGATTTTTTTTTAACTCTCACTGATACGGGAATCCTGTTTTCTATTTTAAAGGCTGTGGTTTTAAATGGCTTCTCATCATGACTGTTCTACAGATGTTATTGACACTTTAAGAGCACTTATGTCTACTTTTTTTTAAACATGACTTCCACACTGCGTGTTAAGGCCCTTGTTACAGTGAAAATGGGATCTATTTGAACACAACACTGGATTCAAATGGGCCTACTCAGTTTGAATTTCTGTCATCTGTGCATCATGCCTTGCCCCTTTCCTCTATCAGTGAAAACAGGATCAATTGGAAAGGGGGTGAAACCTCTGGATCCAGGTTCCACCAGCCATTTTTAAACATCTATGGAGTCACCACAAGTCCATAAAAATCCTGGCAGCTATCATTTTCTGTGTTGTAAATTCTCTGTAACTCCCTGTAATTCTATGCATTTGATGATATGGCAAGTGAGCCCCTCAGTTCACACTACAGACGGTGAGTTTCTAGTTGAAGTCTAGAAAATATGGTGTGAATAGGGTTCCATAGCATGGCTGGTGCGTGTGCGACAGAAGCCCTGATGTAAGAAAATGGCGCTACCTGTGTTTCTGGCTGTTTCTGGCATGGTCCTCGCTGGGAAGGGGAATAGAGTGGTTGTGTTGTGTATGTGCGTGTCCTGGAAAAAACAAATTTAACAACATCATGGCGTCAAACAGCCGTTCTGGCTAACTCGATGCTAGTTTCAGGAACTTTATCTGCATGTGACCAAGCAATGCCAGTGCTGATCACTTCCAGCTGATTTGTTATTCAACAGCACAAGGGCATCACCACCCCCAGCATCCGCTTCAACAATGCTCTGTAAAGGGCGAGGCACCAACTTTCAGGTGAAGTGCTTTTGACTTACTTTTTCTTAGGCTGAATTTGTGGATGTATTGTGTGTTATTTCAGAGGCCATTGAGCTAGTACAATAGCGGTTACTGAGAGTTGAGGGCTGTGCTTGCAGTGCCACTTGGTGTACAGCATTGCCATCAGGTGGAGCAGAGGATGTGGAGAAGGAACGCTTTGTGAAGAGGGAGGACAAGGAGGAGGAGATCCCTGAACAGAAGGGCCTAGCCTCGATGGATGCATCAGCAGCACTTCTCTGACAACCACCTCAATATACAGCAGCTCACTGAACTGTGTCAACTCCCAGAACCTCACATGGAGTCTGACACCAAGGTGAGAAATAAACAACCAGGAGCCTTAAAGGTCACAATGACATTTAACTTTTATGGATCCGGGTCTTCTCCCAGGGGGAGAGGGCCTACCCCGGGACTCTCCATGGCACAGTTGGGCACAGCCTGGTTTATACAGTTTGGTACTGCCTAGCTTACAGTGCCAACATGGCAGTGCTGACCTGCCAGTGCCAATCTGTGCAGGGGGCAGTGCCAGGGGTGGGCCCTTTGGGGACCCCCATTGGGAGGTTTTCCTCTTACGCGTGTTAGTGAGGGCTGATGCCAATGTGGAAGAGAGTGCCCACGAGACTGCGGTGTTGGGGGGTGGAGAGGCTGTGCAGGAGGGGGAGGGAGGAGAGTACCTCCAGGACTGCGGTGGTCGGGGTGTCACCCTAGTATCTGTGAAGTGGAGGGTCCGATGGTGGTGGGGGGTGGAGAGCCCTGTTGCTTGTGGTGGGGCAGGGAGCTCTGTTAATTATGTTGTGGTGGGAGGGGGGCCATGCTTTTGATAGGGGGCCTCCATGTGTATGGGCTTGGGGAGCTAGGGGTGTGATAACTTATTGAGCTGATCAGGTCACCCTTTAAATATGGTGCCCGATCTCTGTGGAGCCGGCCTCACCGGCTCTATCAGAGCCCACTGCTCCAGACTGATAGTGAAAACTACATCCACTCATTTGTTTTTTTTAAGAGGGCCAGCAAATCTGGCCTAAAACATGGCTGAGCAGCTCGAGAGCTACATGCTTGTTTTCAGTCTGACACTCTGACAAAATATGGGAAGACTCCGCTATGTGGGCACGAATCTCTGGCCATGCTGCGCTCTCGATTGAGTGCAATGTGGCAGGAGAATGCCAGGAAAGCCCTCCAGCGAGCCTTCCGACAGCCTCCGCGCCTCACGGGATTCTCCGGAGTCCCGCCAGATGTTGGGAGTCGGAACCCCACCACAAATGGGCGTGACCAAATAACGGTCGGGGAAGTAGGTCGTAAACTTACGACCTACCTGCGTTGGATTTACTGGCCTCCCTTGATTCTTTGGCCTCCCCCGGGAGGCTGCTATGGGCACCGATCAGTATTGGTCCACACAAACGTGAACCAGGCGGAACGGCACCCGGGGGTCTCCTGGGCCATTGGGTACCCCAGGGTGGTCAGGGTAAGTGCAGGAACGCTCTCTGGCCCTCCCTTTGGAATGTGGGCACCTTGGCATTGCCCAACTGACACCTTGGCACTGTTAAAGTGCCTGGATCGCACCAGCGGGAGCTCTGCCTGGGTGCCAGAGTGGCAGTGCAAGGATGCTCAAATGACAGGGTGGCACTGTCAAGGGCCATGGAACTAGGGGGCCCATGGCATTAAACTGAGGGTGTAGGGGGGTTTGAAGGGTGGAAGAGTGCAGGGCAGGTAAGTAGGGGTCTCTGGAAGGTTGGAGGGGTGATGGGTGGGGGTCCTGTAAGGGAGGGGGTGCTGTAAGGGGGCTTGGGAAGCCTGAAGAGGGGGGACCCCCAGGGACCTTTTAGCGGGCTGTCCTCAATTGGGGGGTTTGGGGTAGTGCCCATGAGTGTGGGGAATGATATTGCCCAATCTCTGAGTTCAGCTCCCAGTGCAAACCAAATTCTAGATGTGGGCTGAATCAGTGAGAAACTCCTCAGGACCCAAAAAAGTGAATAAGTGCCATTGAATAGCGGTAGGGAATTCGCTGGCAGAGCCGGTGGGAAACACCCTGAAAAATGTGCCACAAATAAAATTAGAATTTTGGGGGGAGAATCAGGCCCGAGATCTCTGTCAGTGAGGCCATTGAACTTCTTCTGACAGTGCTACTAGGCCTTCGGAGCCAGACTCTAGGCATTGGCCTCCCTTGCCACCTGCCAGCACTGCCTTTAGTGAGTCTACCTTGAAGGCATCCTGCCTTCCCCTGTCCCATGGAAATAGGAGGTTGAATTTTGGGATGAATTTCAAACTCCTGGCCTCCCAGCCCAATAGTGAAGGTGGGCAGTGTGATGCTGCCATTTATTTAGTGGAAGGATTTCTAATTAAAGGCACCATGGCATGCTTCAGAACCACTCACCAAGGTGTGGAATTTGTAGGCTTCAGCAACCACAGGGATTGTGAGGAGATCTGGGATGACTGCTGCCCCCCATTTATCACTCTTACCTGGACTGATGTAATTTCTCCTAAGGGTCGGAGGAAGGGAAAAACCTCTTTTACCAAGCAGGCCAAGGAAGTGAGCGGCATCACTGTGTTCCTATTAACATGGACACCATGGATCAGAAAAATCCAGGATCACAGGAGGTGGCAAACGTAAGTGGTATAACACTTGCCCGGTGAGAAGCCCCACACTCTGACTGGCTCAGCATTCTCCCATACAGCGCACCTCAAGTGAACACATGTTCTGTCTCCATTCATTCATACCTCTCCAGGCATTTCACATCTACATGCAAATAAACAATGCTCACGCTCAGCCTATTGCTGTGTTAACCCATGCCTCACAACCACCAGACACTAATGTGGCCCTTCACTCTTCTGAACACCAGCCATTTGAAATAAAATTGTATAAATATATGCCTTTTTAATATTGTTATGGGGCAAAATTATTTGCACTGCAATACGTTGACTAAAACTTTCTGTCATTTGCTTATATAATTAAGAGTAGATTGCACAACATAATGGGAGTCAGGGATGCAGAGTTGTGGGAGACAGAGGGCTGGGAGCTTCCAGGGAGAGTCATCTTGACAGGCCTTGGCAGTGCTTACTCTCTTGGCCCAGCGAGCAGGTGGTCTGGCACTTGATGTGCAGCTATCAACAGCAACCTGTAGTCAGATCCTGAGCCTCCTTGTTCAGAACTGCATCAATAGATTTCTGGAGCAGACTCCCATGAATCCTGTGCAACTTCCCTGAAGAGGACAGACTGCCTTTAAGAGCTGATGGTTTGCTGGAACAAAATAGCTCGTCTCCCTTTCTAATACGCTCCCTGAAATGGTTGTAGTCAATCAGCAGCACAGGTCCCATTAGGTTGCATGCTGCAATCAGTCTAATGAGGAGGCAGCAGGAAATTTGCATACTGCCTGTCTCCATGGCAACATGCACAAACAGGTCATCAATTGTGACCCCCACAGCTAAAAATGGGTGCATAACTATTTTTAGCGCAAAATCTTTACTTAGTGTGTAAGTTGAGTTAAACAGGTCAGAGATGTGAGTAAGGAAAGTAGTTGTGCATCAAATCTACTTACTGGCTGAAGATTTTTGACCCCTACTCGTTATGACTATGTGCTGCTCTATAAGGGGGTCTTTCACTCTGCAGCATGAATATTTTGCTCAGCGTCCGGCCAGCTGGACCAAAGGGATCCTGCTGTTCTTCGAAAAGCTTATGCAACACCCAGCATCTGGCACAACATTGGACACAAATATGGTGGTCTTGGCTTGTTTAGCCAGATATGGCAATGCACATTAAGTTTGCCAAAATAACCTTCCCTATTTATTCTTTAAAATAGGAATTGTCCTGGGGGAGTGACACCAGCTGCATTTTATGTAATAGTTTAATGAGCCAGAGATATAAGGAATAAGCTGCATCTTAAGTAGATAATTTGCAACAGAAACTCCAGGCCCTTATGCAGAGCGAGAAAAGCATCAAAGCTTTTCCTTGATTAAGGCTAACAAAGGTTGCAGACAAATACCCAACTAATCAAAGAAGTGACTGTGTGTGAATGAGGTGTGATTGGCAAAACAAATTACTGGCAATCAACCAAGACATCATGCGCTGCGCCAGGAACATAGGGTGGCAGTTGTTCTCAAAGCTGCCAAGAGAAAGAGAACACATGTTCATACATTTCACAAACATCAAATGCACCAGACATTTATTTAGTAGACATGTGTACAATAACTGATCATCAATCGTGTGTCTGCAATATTTAATTGGAGTAAAGCAAATGATTATGGACATTATTTGTGAGGGTCAAAAAGACTTTCAGGAAGACAATTGGCATACGTATCGGAAAAAATATTATGAACTTTAAGTTCTGATATTGTGTAGTAATGCCTGCACGTACAACCTTAAAAAAGCCGGACCTTCTAACTAATTCTATATCCTTTCATAAATTAGTGGCAAATGGGTTTTTAACCTGCCAATTCCAAATTGCAAATCTTATGCAGCTGATAGTAAGCTGAGTGCAAAGCTGTTTGACCTCACTTCGCCCGGTGGTTCAGATTGGTGTTGCATCCAGGTGCCACCAGAGGGCCAATGTCACGAGGCAGTCAGTTGCTGGATGAGGACAAGTGGCTTTAGGGATTTAGCTTTTCTCATGCCAGCTGGGTCCCAGGAAGAGCCTGCCATGTGCGGCATCATTCGATAAACTGATTGAGCTGTGTATAGGTCCTTTAAGTCGACTTCTGGACGTCTGGCACATGCTACTATTTTGACAAACAACAGTCGGACAACTCTAGATTCTCAATCGGTAAAGGACCTGGCTTCACCATGGCAACTGATCAGCAGGATCACAGTTCTAATTGCCCCAACCAGATCTTGATTCCAGCGAGATGTCCCTTGAGGGTCAGTTTTAATCCTGCCTACCAAAAGCAGGTCAGATGGGTAAACATAAGAATGAGGGGCGACTTACCAAGTTCTGATCAATACTTTTGCTGGTTTCTTTCCCCTTTTGTTTTCTAGTAAATCATGTTCAGGAAGAGTTAAGGTTGGCACTTCACCTGAGAAGGCCTGGGCTCAACTCTTTCCATCACCATTCGCCTGCCACTTCATTTGTGCAAGCCATTACGAAGTCTCAATAAATAACAAAATCATATTCTAGTGTGAAAATTACTGCAGCTGAACAATCGAATAGACGCTATTGGTGAAAGTGCACCATTTATCTCCTGCAACTCCTTTTAAAATTTTTACATATTTTATTATTTCCGCTGACACGTCAAGTTGGTGCAGGATGTGAAATGAAACAGATGTAACTGCGGGTTGTTGGCAGTCTTCATTCACCAATTCCCTCAACCCGCCCCTCTACATCCCGGACATACCACAGGCCATTGTTCTCACCAGTTGATGCTCCGCTTATTAGCCACCAGCGGACTGCATCTTTGGCTGGGAGAACCGCCTTCAACACTCAAGGGGAGGCGGTGGCCAAGTGCTGTTGCCACTGGACTAGTAATCCAGACACACAGGATAATGCTCTGGGGACCTGATGGGGAAATTTGAATTCTTTAATAATAATCTTTATTCGTGTCACAAGTAGGCTTACATTAAAACGGCAATGAAGTTACTGTGAAAATCCCCTAGTTGCCACACTTCGGGTACACTGGGGGAGAATTCAGAACATCCAATTCACCTAATAAGTACGTCTTTCGGGAATTGTGGGAGGAAACCGGAGCACCTGGCGGAAACACACGGAGACACGAGAAGAACGTGCAGACTCCATGCAGACAGTGGCCCAAGCCAGGAATCAAACCTGGGTCCCTGGCGCTGTGAAGCAACAGTGCTAACCACTGCTACCGTGCCACCAGTCAATAAAAAACATAGAACATAAAACATAGAACACTACAGCGCGGAACAGGCCCTTCGGCCCTCGATGTTGCGCCGTCCTGTGAAACCCCTCTAAAGTCCCTCTACACAATTCCCTTATCGTCCATATGCCTATCCAATGACCATTTGAATGCATTTAGTGTTGGCGAGTCCACTACTGTTGCAGGCAGGGAATTCCACGACATTACTACTCTCTGAGTAAAGAACCTACCAATGACATCTGTCCTATATCTATCTCCCCTCAATTTAAAGCTATGTCCCCTCGTGCTGGACATCACCATCTGAGGTAAAAGGCTTTCAATGTCCACCCTATCTAATCCTCTGATCATCTTGTATGCCTCAATTAAGTCACCTCTTAACCTTCTTCTCTCTAACAAAAACAGCCTCAAGTCCTTCAGCCTTTCCTCATAAGATCTTCCCTCCATACCAGGCAACATCCTTGTAAATCTCCTCTGTACCCTTTCCAATGCTTCCACATCCTTCCTATAATGTGGCGACCAGAACTGCACGCAATACTCCAAATGCGGCCGCACCAGAGTTTTATACAACTGCAACATGACCTCATGGCTTGAAACTCAATTCCTCTACCAATAAAAGCTAACACACCGTACGCCTTCTTAACAACCCTCTCAACCTGGGTGGCAACTTTCAGGGATCTATGGACATGGACACCGAGATCTCTCTGCTCGTCCACACTACCAAGAATCTTACCATTAGCCCAGCACCCTGTCTTCCTGTTATTCCTTCCAAAATGAATCACCTCACACTTTTCTGCATTAAACTCCATTTTCCACCTGTCAGCCCAGCTCTGCAGCTTATAAATTACATGGAATTAAAGTTGAAAGATGACCATGAAAACGTTGTTGATTGTCATAAGAAAAAACCCATTTGGTTTGCAAATGTCCTTTAGGGAAGCAAAGCTGCCACCCTTACCTGGTCTGGCCTACATGTGATTCCAGATTCACAGCGATGTGGTTGAATCTTAAAATGCCACTCAATTCGAGGGCAATTAAGGGCAGGCAACAAATGTTGGTCTTGCCTGCGACATTCACACCCCATGAAAGAATAAAGGGAAAAAAAAAATCAGATTCTCATGACCCAAGAGGACCAGTTTAATCTGAGCCTTTTGTGCGTCAGCTTCGGTTTCACAGTCAAGGCCAGTCCTGGGTTCATGCTCGAAGTTCGACTGATTCAATTTCTAGGCTAACGTTTCTGGGAATATTCGCTGGGTAACAATCAGGAATGGAAACCTCAGCTGATCCTTTCACACATTGCCAGCCCCAACTGAGTGAGGCCAATTTATTGTGCTGCTGATGCTACCCTGGCTGAGATCAATTAATTCAGCAGAAGCCACAAATGGAATCAAGGATCATCCAACATTACTCAGTAAGAGATGTTTAATTCACCACATTTCAGGGAAGCCTAAAGAAGCAAACGTAAAATTCAGATCATACATTTTAATGCATTTTTCATATATATATATATATTAAAAGTTACTTAGCCAACCTAGATGGCATCATTAGAATGAATCAACATTTTAACATCCTGAAAGATTAATGTAACTGTTTTGTTGAATAATTAGAAACAGTGAGAACAAAAGTCTTCAGGCAAAATAACACATATCTTCATTGATTAGAAGCTGCAGTAAATATTAATCTTTTCTTAGGGAAAGAACAAACTATGCAGATAGTTTTCCAGTAAAATTCAATATTCTTAGAATTTGTCAATTTGACCCACTTTCTGAGGGGTCAATTTGCTTGGCAGCTTGATAATTAGACAATTGATTGATGTACACTCAGCTCACTGACAGATGGTCTAAATAACAAGCTGACATCAACTGTATTGTAGTAGCAAATGATTGAAGTTACTTTGAAATTCTAGTTTCACTTCCAAGTTGTTTCGACAAGCCAGCGAGTCAATTTGAATGATGAGCTAGATAATTAATCAGGTTTCCAAATCCACATGGGAGTGACTGCTATTTTCACTAACAGTCGGCGGAGATGGTGTGTGTGTTTTGGGGGGGGGGGTTGATTTTGACCGTACGATTATGTAAAATGGTTGATAACAATTTGGGAGCTTGTTTCACATCTACCGGTACTCCTGATTTTTATTTTCATGTAAGTCAATAAAAAAATTTTTAAATCAAGAGAGATGTGGGTGTACCAGTTTCCTCCCACAGTCCAAAGATGTGTAGGTTAAGTGGATTGGCCATGATAAATTGCCCCTTAGTGTCCAAAGATGTGCAGGTTCGGTGGGGTTATGCTGTTACGGGCCTAGGTAGATTGTTCTTTCAGAGGGTCGGTGCAGACTCGATGGGTCAAATGGCCTCCTTCTACACTGTGGGAATTTTATGGTTCAGTGTGAAACTGGCTGCCAATTAGTTGTTTCCTATTCCATGTTATCTCACAAAGTCAAAATCTAATCCTGGCTCTAGGCTGTACAAATTTACCAAAAAATCATTGGAAATTCCAACCTCACTGCATGTTATATTTTAAGATGAAACAAATTCTGATATGTAGAATATGCATTCTCATGAGGGAATGTGGCTTTGATTTTCACATGGGCAGAGAAGCCTGATTGTGAGTGACAAACCCGGCAAAGCCTGGAATGTGGGAGGTTTTAACTGATCCAAAGAAATCTCTGCTGAGCCACGGCCAACATCAAGTTAGTTAATTTAGCTGGTTTGCAAGATGCCCCAGTCTGAGACTCCTACAAATGACCCCAGGCAGTCAGTGGGGAGGGGTGGGATCTGGAGAGGGGAACAGCTTGTGGCAGGGTTATCAAAAGGAAGATGTCAGTGGCAGGGATAAGGATGGCAGTACATGAAGGCTATAGATTGGATCAGGGTTGTGTGAAACTCAGTCGAAGCTCTGGTGGTGGTAGCCCAAGACTGGAGGTCAAAGGCTTCCATATGAGCCTGGAGATATATGCAATATGATAGAAGTTTTAATCAAGATGGAGAGTGAAGTAGTAGATTCTGAGATTATGGTCCTGAATCTTAATGACGGAAACTACGATGATATGAGGCGTGTGCTGGCTTTGATCGATTAGGGAAGATTACTTAAAGGGATGACAGTGGATAGGCAATGGCAAACATTCAACGAGCAATGGGGAAACTGCAACAATTGTTCATTCCTGTCTGGCACAAAAGTAAAACAGAAAAGGTGGCCAATCCATGGCTTGTAAGGGAAATTAGAAATAGTATTCAATCCACGGAACAAGCAATAAATTTGCCAAGAGAAACAACAGGTCAGAGGATTGGAAGCAGTTTAGAATTCAGCAAAGAAGGACCAAACAATTGATTAAGAAAGGGAAAATAGAGCACGAGAATCAGCTTACAGGGAACATAAAAACTGATTGTAAAAGTTTATATCAGTACGTGAAGAGAAACAGGTTGGTGAAGACAAATGTAGGTCCCTTACAGTCGTAAACAAGGGAATGTATAATAAGGGACAAAGAAATGGTTGAGCAACAAAATACATACTTTGTTTCTGTCTTCACAAATGATGACACAAATCAGGTACCAGAAATGTTGGCAATGCAAGGTTTAGTGAGAGAGATGAACTGAAGGAGATCAATATTAGTAGAGAAATGATGTTGGAATAATTGATGGGATTGAGGGCTGATAAATCCTCAGGCTCTGATAATCTACATCCTATAGTATTTAAGGAAGTGGCTCTAGAAATAGTGGACAAATTGGTCATCTTCCAGGATTCTGTAGACTCTGGAACAGTTCTTGCAGATTGGAGGATAGCAAGACAGCCATCTTGCTGCGCACCCCACTGACTGATGTGTTGATTGGCGATGCAGAGCGGCGGGGGAGGGCGGATGCTGTCCATGTTACCGGATGGCTGATCGCTGGTCAAAGGCAGAATATCTCAAGGAAGGTCCGTCAAACTCAAACTCGAATCTCTGGTACCATGATGTGTTGGGTATGTTGGTTCTGCGAGGACTGCATTTACCAGAGCAGTGAGAGAGACAGGCTTCCAACACTTGAATAAATGCAACTCTATTTTATTGAACTCTTAACTATTAAACATACTTTAACTGTGGGTTGACACTATGCTGAGTTGACTGGAGACCTGAGGCTAACCTGACCAGACTATCTTACAACCACATTGTGGATGTTCGTATTGTTGCTCATGGGCTCTGGCTGTCTCAGAGGCTGCACCCCAAGAGAGCGGGAAAACTAGTGCCCTCTGGCTTTATAGTGGCCGTGTCCTGTCTGGTGATTGGCTGCTGTGTTCTGTGTGTTCATTGGTCATCCTGTGTGTTAATCAATGTCTGTCTGTGCACCATCATATGCTTGTGTACATATTATGACACTGATGATACGTTAACAATTGCACACAGAAACACAAAACGGTACAAAAGAGGCTTTATTACCGTGAGATGTTATTCCCTCAACTGCAGCTGCAAAATGGCAGCTCAGGAGAGCTTATGAATATTTATACTGCTCCCTGTGGGCGGAGCTAGCCGGCAGGCGCTTACCAGCAAACCTGTAATAGCAGGTACTATTGTACATCCCCTAATAGAGGCACACACATATACAGTGGTGGATCACCACATTCACCCCCTGTTAAGAATGAGTCTGGCGGGGGTGACGTGAAACTATAATACATAAGCAGTGATTTATTTACAGAGGCGGGGGGGGAAATCAAGTGTCCATCTTGCAACCTGGTGCCCGTCATAGATTGAGTCTGACCGGCGGTCTGACGGTCCATTGAGAGCGATGCAGCAGCGGTGGCGACATCTGCACAGGTGGTGTCGGTGTCGATGGCATCGGTGGTGGCGGTTTTGGTGTTGGCCAGTGGCTGGACGACTCCGGTAGCGTGCCGAAATCTTCCATGTCCTCTAGTGTGGGCAGGGGAACGAGCGATGGACCTGGTGGGGCTGATGTTGGGGGTGCCGGGGAAAAGGAGGGTGGCGCGTGGGTGGGGAGTTGAGTGGGCGTGGGATCGGCACCTGAGGGAGCTAGGTCCCTGAACGAGACTGTATCCTGGCGGCCGTCACGTAGGCATACTGGGGGTTTGCGTGGAGCAGGCGTACCCTGTCCACCAGAGGGTCTGCCTTGTGGGGTCTGATATGCCTACGAAGTAGGACGGGCCCTGGAGCTGCGAGCCACGTTGGGAGCGACACCCTGGATGTAGACTTCCTAGGGAAGGTAAAAACACGTTCATGGGGTGTTTTTTTTGTCGAGGTGGAGTGCATCAGGGAGGACCTGCTGCCAGCGAGCGGCTGGGTGGTTCCTGGACCGTAGGGCCAGCTGGACGGCCCTCCATACCGTCCCGTTCTCCCTTTCTACCTGCCCGTTTCCCCAGGGGTTGTAGCTGGTCGTCCTGCTGGAGGTGATACCCCTGCTGAGCAGGAACTGACGCAGCTCATCGCTCATGAATGAGGATCTCCTGTCACTGTGGATATAATCGGGGAAACCGAACAGAGCGAATATGGAATCGAGGGCCTTGATGATGGTGGCAGATGTCATATCCAGACATGGGATGGCGAAGGGGAAGCTAGAGAATTCATCGACCACACTAAGGATGTACGTGTTGCGGTCGGTGTAGGGGACGGGCCCTTTGAAATCCACGCTGAGGCGTTCAAAGGAGCGGGACGCTTTCACCAGGTACGCACGGTGCGGCTTGCACTCAGCACAGACCTGGCAGTCTCTGGTGACTGTCCATACATCCTCGACGGAGTAGGGCAGATTGCGGGCTTTGATTAGGTGGTACAACCGAGTGACCCCCGGATGGCAAAGGCTCTCGTGCAAGGCACGGAGCTGGTTCACTTGTGCGCTGGCACATGTACCTTGGGAGAGGGCGTCTGGGGGCTCGTTGAGCTTGCCGGGGCGATACAAGATCTCGTAGTTATAGGTGAGCGAATACGGGCGAAGGCCTGTTGTGCCTCGGCTGCGAGGGGAAATTGCGTGGACTGGATCAGTGGGCGAGCCTTGTTCGTGTATTGTCGGACCCACTGGATGTAGTAAGAAAAGAACCCTAGGTATCGTTTGAGAGCCTTGGGGTGGTGGGGGAGGTGAAGCTCCATGAGGGGGCGCATGCGGTCAGGATCGGGCCCCAGTAGTCCGTTTTGGACTACGTAGCCAAGGATGGCTAAGCAGTCTGTGCTGAATACGCACTACTCCTTGTTATAAGTGAGATTGAGGAGAGATGCGGTGTGGAGAAATTTGGCAAGGTTTTCGTCATGGTCCTGCTGGTCGTGGCCGCAGATGGTGACTTTATCTAAGTACGGAAACGTGGCCCGCAGTCCGTACCGGCAACCATTCGGTCTATTTCTTGTTGAAAGACCGAGACCCTGTTAGTGACGCCGAAGGGAACCCTAAGGAATTGATAGAGGCGACCGTCCGCCTCGAAGGCAGTGTAGGGACGGTCCGATTTACAAATGGGGAACTGGTGTTTGGCGGATTTCAGGTCAATTGTTGAGAAGACCCGGAACTGTGCAATCTGATTGACCATATCAGATATGTGAGGGAGGGGGTACGTGTCGAGCTGCGTGTACCGGTTGATGGTCTGGCTGTAGTCCACGACCATCCTGTGTTTCTCCCCAGTTTTAACCACCACCACATGGCTCTCCAGGGGCTATTGCTGGCCTCGATAATACCCTCCCGAAGCAGCCGCTGGACTTCGGACCTGATGAAGGTCTTGTCCTGGGTGCTGTACCATCTGCTCCTGGTGGTGACGGGTTTGCAATCTGCAGTCAGATTGGCAAAGAGGGAGGGAGGGTCAACCTTGAGGGTCGTGAGGCCGCAAATGGTGAGTGGGGGTAGGGGTCCGCCGAATTTGAGGGTGAGGTTCTGGAGGTTACATTGGAAGTCCAGGCCCAGTAAAAGTGTCGCACAGAGGTTGTGGAGCACGTACAGGCGGAAACGGCTGAATTCCACGCCTTGTACGGTGAGTTTAACCAGACAAAAGCCCCGGATCGGGACAGAGTGGGATCCGGAGGCCAGGGAGATCCGCTGGTTGGCGGGATGGACCACGAGGGAGCAGCGCCTTACCGTGTCTGGATGAATGAAGCTGTCGGTGCTCCAGGAGTCAAGTAGGCAGTAGGTCGCATGGCCGTTGATGAGTACCGTCGTTGAAGCGGTAGCCAGGTTGCGAGGACGAGATTGGTCGAGCGTCATGGAGGCAAGTAGCGGGCGATCGCACGAAGAGTCTGAAGATTCCGATGAGTAGCGGCAGCAACCCGGGTCCCGTGGTCCAGTCCCGAGGGGAGGACAAAATGGCGGGGTCTGAGGTACCTGCGGGGAAGAAGATGGCGGCGCCCATGCAGCGCACGTTGTGGGGGCGAGGCCAGATGGCAGCGACCACGGAGCGCACGTTGCAGGGGCGGAGCAGGATGGCGGCGCCCACTGATCGCACGTTGCGGGGGCGGCGAAAGATGGCGGCACTCATGTGTTGTTCCTCGTGTCTTAATAAAGCTCGTAGTCTCAAATGTGGAGAAGATGCTTTATTGTGAATTCGTTCTCTCTTCAGAGCTTAACTTACGGCTACCTCAAATGCTGCGTCTGTGTCCTGCTACAAGTTCTGCCTTCTGTGAAGTGTGCCGTCACTTCCTGTCCCTGTGTATATATAGCTCTCCCGTGCTCCCTCTAGTGCTTGCTCAGTTGTATTGCATCTAGTCAGTTCTACAATCACCACAGCCCACTGATCGCACGTGGCCCCGGGAGCTGCGGACGGTGGGGCCCATTGTGAGATCGGCTGGGGGGAGGTGGAGAGGTCGGGCGCGATAGAGGCAACAGCGTGGGCCTGACACACCGCAGCAAAGTGGCCTTTCTTGCCACAAGATTTGCAGGTCGCGGTGCGGGCCGGGCAGCGCTGGTGGGGGTGCTTCTGCTGGCCATAGAAGTAGCAGCGGGGACCCCCAGGGTGCGCGGTGTGGCGAGTAGCGCAGGCATACTGCGCGGGAGTGGCCCCAGTCGAGGGGGGGTCGGTTGCAGGGTCCACGAGGGGTAGGATGGGTGGGCGGGGTAGGATTGCACGTTACGGGAAGCGGCCGTCATAGAGAGTGATAAAGTCTTTGTCGCTGCTAGATCGAGCGCGGCCCCTTCCAGCAGTCGTTGCCGGATTTGGTCCGATGCAATACCCGTCACAAAGGCATCTCGTGTGAGGAGATTCAAATGTTCCGTAGCCGAGACGGCCTGGCACTCGCAGTCCCGTACTAGAGGGATAAGGGCCCGCCACAAGTCCTCAATCGACTCACCCGGTTGCTGGACGCGAGTGGAGAGTACGCGCCTCGCAAACAGAGTGTTCGTCGACTGGACATAATTTTCTTTGAGCAGTTCCATAGCACGGGCGTAGGTTGGCTTGTCCTGTATCAGCGGGAACACGCTGGAGCTCAACCTTGAGTAAAGTAGTTGCACTTTCTGAGCTTCCGATGGTGAAGGGTCAGCTGAGGTGATGTAGGCCTCGAAGACAGCCAGCCAGTCGTTAAAGTCTTTCCTGGCGTTCGGCGATTGCGGATCCAGCTGCAGGCGGTCGGGTTTAATTCTGATGTCCATGATGTGGGAAATCTCACGGTAATAAATTGATGCGCTAACAATTGCACACAGAAACACGAAACGGTACAAAAGAGGCTTTATTACCGTGAGATGTTATTCCCTCATCTGCAGCTGTAGAATGGCAGCTCAGGACAGCTTATGAATATTTATACTGCTCCCTGTGGGCGGAGTTAGCCGACAGGGGCTTACCAGCAAACCTGTAATAGCAGGTACTATTGTACTTCCCCTAATAGAGGCACACACATATATATATACAGTGGTGAATCACCACAACTGACCACCCACCTTGGCTCCTGCTTCTGCACAGTGACACCGGCCACATGCGTGCCCCCACCCATCCACACCCCAACCTCAACTATATCCCCCCAACCTGGCTGCCACATTCTGGCAGGGCATCAAGTGGCCCACTCAAGGGCAACACCCACTGTAGCCCCCACATGGGTACAGGGCGGGGGCCACGGAGTGTACTGCTGGCATGAACAGTGCCAGCCGATGGTACACTGGCATTAGGGACGGTCGCCAGGACCAGAGGCCCCCACAATGCCGGGCACTGACTGGGCCAGGGGTGTGTGGCCTGCACGGAGGTATGCACCATGCTAACATGTCGGCCTTTCACCCCTGCAGACAATGGACATTGGAATTCAACCAGCAATGATGGCCTCCCTCCTAGTTGCCGTAGTGCTGGGGGATGCCCTCTAGCTGTATGAGCTGGTACTGTTCGAGGAGGAGGAAGCTGCAGCAACGGAGCCTGTCCCAGATGAACAGGAGACAGCCGCCCAGGATGAAGAGCCGGTTGCCCAACAGGCCGAGGAGGAGGAGGTGCCAACGAGGCAATGCATGAGGCCCCGTGTGCACCGGCACTGCCTGTCATTTGAGGATCTGTCAGACCGGGCATGCCGTCGAAGCCAACCAGGAGGCCAGGGCAGCGGGGTGCGCCATCATCGCTGACATCCTCCGGGTCCAGGGTGCTCGATGGGATGCACCTCCCCCGACGATCCCCCTGCAAATGACAGGCCGATCTTCACAAACCGAAAGGAGTTCCATTCGATGAACGTGTAGCTGATATGTGACCATTAGATGCGCATCATACACGTCTGCTCCAGGTCTTGGACATGCTGATCCATAGCCTCACCCTCGCCCCAATACCTCCACCGCGGATGCCACCCATGCGGTGTTGGCCAGGGTGGCACGCATGGTCAGCACCACCTCCTGCTCCTGCACCTGGTGAAACTCTGCCACCTGTGCCTGCAGCTGCTGGATGCTCACTGACATGTAGTCCCTGGCTCCGTGGCTGCATCCCCACGATCGATGGATTGTCCGTTCCAGAAGCCCGAAACCCGTCTGGATGCCAGCTAGTTCCTGCGGTCGGCCTGCCCTCTGCCCGTCTGGCCCCTCGGGAGTTTTTATCTCCACCTGATGTATCGAATCAGCTGCGTGGTGTACACCAGGTAGTATCTCAGGAGCCTCTTCTTTAAAGTGCCTAACCGAGGTGCGTGTCTCTGGGATGGTGGAGGGTGTTGGAGACGGCTGTGACAGGAAATCTGTGTCATCTTCGGACTCGAGCTCTGGGGTGTCTTGGGCCACAGGTCCATGGCTCATGTCTGTGCTGCTGTCCTCATCACTGCTCGGCACCCGGGACTCCGGCTGTAGCACTGGCTGGGGGTGGGGGACAGATGGACCCACCCCATCGCCAACAGGTCCTGCAAGACACAGGACAAGACGCATGATTAAACCGTGCGCCGGGGGTGGGAGTGGGGATGGTGAGGTTGGGGGTGATGTGAGGGTGATGTGCAGGGTTGAGGGTGGTGTGAGGGTGGTGTGGGGGGTGGGGGTGGTGTTGGGGGATTAACACATGTGTCACAGGGAACAGCAACGAAGTGAGGTCTCACTTCCTCACCTGCGGCCAATCTCCACCACAGCGACCTCCCTTTCGTCTAGTCCGCCAACCACGTCCAGGGCCCTCTGTTCAGCCACAGTGAGGGGCCGCATGTCTGGCAGTCCTCCTTCAGTTTTCTCCCACTCCTTGCGGTTGCGGGTGGCCTTCTCCAGTGGGGGGGGGGGAACAATGCACAGTGTTAGGCAGACTGACGCATACAGCCCAGGGGGCGGGTAGCTGGAGGCCACAGTGCCCAGGGCACCCAGCCATGGCGACTGGTCTGGGTGCCGATATTGGTGCAGGGTGGGGTTTCGGCCTCCGTCCAGGTGGAGGGGGGGGGTTAGGGTTATCAGTGTGTGGGTGAGGGGTAGTGCGAGGGGCGCAGTGCTGCCTACTCGCCCTGGCCACCCTGAGGAGGTCCTACAGCCTTTTTTACAACACTGTTGGCTGGCCCGGATAGTGTTGCTCATGGTGCTCACCACCTCTGCCACCAGCACCCAGGAACAGTGAATGGCGGCAGCTGGTAGACTGCTTCCTGAGCCGGGGTACAGGGTCACCCACCTCTCCTCCCACCACGTCCAGGAGGGTCTCGAGTTCGGTGTTCGTAAATCATGGTGCTGCTTTCCTTACTGCCATCTCGTTGGCTGGGATTGCGTGTGTCGCGAAAGCAATGCGGCTGCAGTTTGTCCGCTTCCTGAGTGTCAATCGTGACCTCGGCACCATTTCTCATTGGAATCGATTGTGTTCCACATAGGGCTGGTGCTCATCCCTTAACAGTCGCTGAAGCGGTCCAGGAGTGGCGCCTGTGTTGCTGCCGTGGAACTCCACGAATCCTGCAGCGTCGTCGACACATCATCCAGCCCATAATCTCCCAAATGGGGAATCCTGGGCTGAATATTTTCAAGAAGCAGTTAGATGTAACTCTTAAGGTGAAGGTGATCAAAGGATATGGGGGGAAAGTGGCATTAGGCTATTGAGTTGGATGAGCATCCATGATTATAATGAATGGCGGAGCAAGCTTGAAGAGGTGAATGGGCTCCCCTTTCTCCTATTTTCTATGTTTCCACATTTCTTCAAAATAATGTAAGTGGATTTTTACACCTGTTTAAAAGGACAGACAGGGCCTTGGTTTAACATCCCAACCAAAATTTATCACCTCCGATAGTGCAGCACTCCCTCCATACAGCACTGGAGTGTCAGCTTAAATTGTTATGCTCAAGTCTCTGAAGTGGGACTTGAACCCACAACCTGACTCAGAAGTGAGACAAAAAGTATGAAATGAATCATGGTTGACACTTAGCTCAACTGGAGATGGTTATGTAGAAGCATAAGGAAGCGATAATGAGATCTCATACATGCCTAGTGTTCTACATTAACATACAGTAGTGATTATTATGAGAAGATGCCCCCATTAGTAAATTGCACGTAGTATAAGAGCAATAATTTGGCAACAGTTCTGTGCTTTTTTCATTTAACACTGTATAAAGAGATTCTAGATACTGCTTCTGCAAAAATATTGACGAATTGCAATAAAGCCTCCTGGTATTTGAGAAGAGCCATCGGGATTAGTTGCAGGTTTAGATAACAGGTAGTCTTTATTCAGTGGTAGATCACTGATTGGCTGTGCAACCAGCTGTGTTTCACTCCGTGAGGTAGGAGGGCACTCAATTGTAGTATGCATGTGGAAACAATAGAATAAATTCATAACAGCCAAAAGCCATTTCAGCAGATGTACATCTGCATCAGAGACAATGAACAAAATTCACTTTGTTATGTCTTGCAACGTGCATTCTTTGTGTAGAAAACAAAGTGTCAGATGGGAAAAAGGCAAACAAACAAAGTGACTGACTCTATTGATGTGCCTCAAAGGTCCCTGAGGCGTACACATTAAGGACAGCAGGGACTTTCACTTTTACTGGTAGTGCTTGGCAGATGGTTGACTGTCCTTCCGTATCTTGATGTACCATGCAGCACACATCAGTCACATGTTCCCTGGAGAGCCTCTGTCCACTCATGCACATCCTTTCCATCACATTCAGGTAACTGCAGCTGCAGCATTCACAGAAATTAATTATTCAAAGGGTAGGAATGTACAGAGAGAATACGTTTTGTTCAAAGTGTTCCATGAAAGAAAATGCTAAATGTTTTAAGTTTTATTGTTTAAAAAAAACCAACAGATCAATTTCCCTGCCGGTTTAGAGAAGGTGACACAGCAAATTTGATGAGCTTTTTTCATACATTTCAGAATGATCCCACAGTGGAAACTGCATTGCAGGTAGTTTATATTACCCTGAGACCTGCTCTAACCCACAGGGCTATGCTGTATGCTGGAGATTCTCACCATATTTACCATTTTTTTTCCAAGAAAAAATAGCAAAACAAAAAGATTTTCCTTCTCCTATTAATCATCTTTACAAAAACTGTCATTTTTTTTCACCCTTTCTGCGAGCATTTTATCATCTGCTTTGATGGGATAGGAACCTTTTCTAGCAATTCTAAGCAAGGATAATAATCGGTTAAAATTCCAGAATAATATTTACGTTTACTCAGTGCTGCTACTTTTGCTACAGTCACTCAACAGAACAAGTTGTGACCTGAATTACTTTTTGAAAATGAAGATATTCCATTTCAACATAAATTAATTATCCAAACTACTGTAAAATATTGAAGAGCAAACAACTTTTTATTGTACAATATCATTTTATTCGAAGGAGAATATAGCAATCAATTGGGCAGCTATTTTCTTTGTGCCTCTGTTTCAGGAATGGTTATGAGCTTTTTTTTAAAGAATGGCAGAAACACCCTTTCCCTGAACTTAATCATCAGTTATTTAGCAAAAGAAGAATTGACCTGTTCTTAAAGTGTCACTGACATCAAAATTGGGGAGGAGATTACAGCATCCAGTGTTCTCAGAACTAATGTTTACAAAGTTATCAATACAGATCTTATTTTAAAAAGTCGACAAAGGGAAATGGAGGGAAACTCAAGGGGCGGGATTCTCCGTGCTGACGCCGAGACTGAATCGGTGCTGTTCTACCATCCCGATAGCGGCGCCAGTCCCGGAGCGATTCGGGCGAGCAGTGATGCCACGCGGAACTAGTGAAATTCCAATAAATGCTGACGTGTGATTCGCAGGGGGTGGAATTGGCAGGCGCATATAAGCATTCCACTCCCCACACATTCCAGCCAAGAAGATATCACCCCGAAGAGCAGTACTGAGGTTCACTTATGCTGAGCTGGAGACCCTGTTGGAAGCCATGGAGGGAAGGGGGAACACCCTTCCTGGGGTGGGAACGAAGCTGCCACCTGCGGAAGTCAACCGGGCCTGGGCGCAGGTGGCCGAGGCTGTGAATGTCAGACACAGCCCATACACACGGGACCTGATGCAGTGCTGCCTTCCCACCTTCTCCTTGGCCTGTTTGGCAGCCGACTCTCCATCCTCTCTGGCTGGCTCCCTTTCCTCTGAGGCAGGCTCTCTGCTGCAGGGCCCTCTCCGAGCAGCTCCTGCTCATATAGCCTCATGGCATCCGCCAGGGCTGAGGTGGCTAACCAGATGCCAACCACTTCTGGTTGAATACTGAATTGAATTGTCTGCAGGAGATGAAAGGCGGACATGTTAGTATGGCGGTTACCCCTGTGCCCAACCAGGTCCACTGGGCTGCCCGGAGGCCCTGGCCTGCAATTCACCCCCGGAGCATGGCATTCCATTGGGCACCCAGCGCTGACCTCTATTTTCAGCTCACGCGCGATTCTCCACCCAATCGCAGTTTGCGATTCCGGCATCGGACGACGGAGAATCCTGCCCAAAGATTTTAAAAGCTATCTAAAATGTTAAAATAATTGGCTCTTTAAAATGTCCACAGTTGCCTTCTACAATTGGTGAAAAATTATTCTTCCTACTAAGATATGATAATGGACAAGAAGTGCACAGCTTGTCTATCAACCTGCCCCACAATACCACCCACCCTACCACCAAGTATAGTAACCGTGTAATCTCCTGGGAGAGTCAAAATTCTTGGCCCTATACTCTGGATTAAAAAGACTCTGTAATACCCTCACTGACCTATTCAGGAGATAACGTGGACCATGTTTCATCTGTAAAACCTCTGATCTTCCATGTTAGATGAACTCTTCCATTGTCAAGAACTGCTCCCTTTCCTGCTTGAAGGCCATCACACCGGCCACCATTGCATTCACGAGGCTCGCAACTCGCTGGGAAAAGAAGAATTGTCCAGCATTCTGTCTATCTCGTGTAGTTTAAACTCATGTACGGAATGGTTTCATTAATAGATTCTGGTACTTGTTGGCTTTGGCTAGTTTCTCGGAATTGGTCCTGAACCTACAGTGATGTTTACATAATAAAACATGGATCGTTTTCTCATTCAACGTCTTCTCGTAGCATTTCCTGCAAATGAGTGCTGGGCTCTGTTTTGGCCTTATTATCTGTATTGAAGCTTAAAGAGTTTAAACAAAAAAATTCCACTATCGCAATAATGTTTCTATAAATGTTTAAAAGTTGCTTTCAATATTAAACAGCAAGATACATCAATTATAAAATTTAGCAGTAAGTAAATACATTATCGTGCTTTCTGGTGGCCATTTAATTTACCAGTTAAACAACATATATTAAATGAAGATTATAACATCATGGCAGTTCAAGCTGCATGATTCTTAAATGTGCTAACAATCCTCTACATGAGATTAGAATTCCTGTGTACTGCAATGAGAAAATCTTAATATTTCCTCCTGTATAAAAATGGTAAAATGGTTCACAATGAGGGAAAAGTGCAGTGCTTTGGGGAAAGAGTTAGGAGAATGGAGTTAATTGGACAGCTTTCAAAGATGCAGCACAGAAACCAAAGGTCAAACGGCCTCCTGTTGTGTCTCAGGATTCTACGATTCTACATTACAAGATGGCTATATGAATGCTTAGTGTGTATGTGGGAGAAAAAAAAACTTTGGTGCCATGTGACCCGCTATCGAATCTCATCACGTCTAAACTACAACATTAACATTGAAGTGCCATAAAGACAATAGCAACAATTGTACAAAGTTATTTTTGTCTAAATATTAGAAACACTGCATTTTTTTTAGATTTATGATTGTGCCTGCTGCTTTCTCAGTGTAAATGTTACTACTCTTGAATAACTGCAGATTTATCTAAAGTACAAATTGTCTCACTTTTCCTATCACCAAAAAACTGTTAAATAGTGATAATTGTAGGTCGCGATTCAACCCAAAAATTAGTGCCATTTTGGGCAAGTTTGGCGGGTGTTTCTCTTCGTCTTCGTGGGTGAGATCCACACCGCTATTCAACCACCTGTGAATGCACCATCGGCATCTGCGGGTTTCCCGATGGCATGGATGGCCACAATGGAAATCCCATTGGCGGGCTGCCGGAAAGGAGGATCCCGCTGCCGGCGAGGGCGCACTGTGCAGGAAATGCAGCCGGCGGACCGGAGAAACCCGCTCCACATTTCTTTGGGCCTTGGGGAGTTTCTCCTCGGTCAAGCCCACACTTCAAACTTTTTTTAACACTGAGGAACTGAATTCGCCAGTGAGACTGGCTCCTCAGAGATTGGGCCGTGTTATAACACCCACGAGATGACCTGATTAAACCCACCATGAACCTCGCGAAGAACGAGCTCCCTCGCGGAGGGGCGTGGCCCATTGGCAGGCTGTTAAATTGGCGACAAGGGTAAAGCAGAGCTACAGTCGATGTTGCTCGCCATTTGGAGCACAGCAACCTCTCTTCATGAAGGAATAAACGTTGCACCATTTTGAAAATGCCGCTCATTGGCAAATTTAACACATTCGATGCGGGCATAGAGGACCGCACTCAGTACGTGGAGCACATGCATATTTTTTTAAGGTGAAAGTTATCGTGGGGGATGATCGCCAAACGCTAATTCTTCTGACCGCTTGCTGGGCACCCACCTTCAGTGTCATAAACAAGCTAAATACCCCATGGCCTAGACTCCAAGGCCTTCAAAGAGTTAGTGGCCTTTGTGACAAACTACTACGAACCCAAGCACCCAAGCCATCGGTCATCATACAGAGGTATTGATTTAATTCGGCTGACAGGACCCCAGAGTTTTGCGGCTATGGGCCATCTGTACCCAAAATGTTAAGGGACCGCCTTGTATGCAAAGCAAATAATAGGCATGTGTATGGGGAGTGGAGCGGTAATATGCAGTTGCTGCTTGTCAGCCTCTCAAGTGCCAATCACGACTCTGGCAAATCGGACACCGTTTTCACTGGAATCGCTGGGGTCCATGTGGCGCTGGTGCTAACCTATTAAAGGTTCAGGGCTTAATCCGGGACCGGCACCAATTTTGTTGCTGTAGAATTCCATCGATTCAGTCCAGCGTTAACACTTCTGAAACGGAGAGTCCCAGCCATGACCTTTTGTTTTAATGGCTGTGAAGAAGTTGAACAATATTTTTTGGCTTGAAAGAATGTTCTATTCAGATGTTCCAATTTTTAATTTGATCATATCACAGAAAGCGTTTCTGCATTTGAGTGGTGTAAGTTGGTAATTTTCGGCTAGTTCTAAATCTTGCATTTCTGCAGTAGGTATATGGCAATACTTTATGTATGGCAATTTCCATTGCGTGCTCTTTTCCATTTCTGTCATAGCCACAGTTTGTTTAAAAAGGACGGCCCTTGTACGTTAATATATGCACAACCAATTTGAGAAATACGGTCATAGAACTTGGCGTACCTGTTATGACGATGGAACAATACTGGAAAGGACCATTGTGGCATCTCTCCCACACCCTCTCCCTGTTGGAGCCAATGCCACTTGAGAGAAAACATTTCAGAAAGACCTTGGAGAGTCAGTGTCAGTTAATTTGTTATTACTGGGACAATGGTGAGATAGGCAACTGATGATGCATAATGCATAATACATTATTAGCACAGTGGGCTTATCAGCTGGCTTGTAATGCACACCTACAGAGAGACGCATGTTTCGAATATAGGATACTGATATTTCAATTCAAATGCAAGTTGTACAATAATTTTTTTAAAACTAGGTCATTATTTCCAGTATTTATTTGAAGTCTGGAGGTAATGCCCTCAATTTCTCTCAGTCTATTTCCTTCACTTTTTCATTCATTGCCACCATCTCATTCCTCCTCTCTCCTTGTATTTCCTCCTTCACCCTTATTCGTCTTTCACCTCTCTCATATTCCTTCTGTGCCTTAGTTTCTGTCTCTTATTACCTCTGCCATTTCTTTCTTCTTCCTGCTAAAAGCTTAGTTGAATCATTTCTTGTCTCATTATAACCATCTGTGACAAGATTGGGAACCTTTGTAGACCACTTCCTTGAATGAAAATTCTAACACCATACTCATTACAGGAGAGAATCGCTGGAAAGAATCAACTGATAAGTTCATTGTGCAAAGAGTTTAACTTCCTAAAACCTCTAAGAAGTTCATGGAGCCTTGCTAAAATTAGCGAGATAGCCATCTGTGTTTTAAATTAGAAACTGAATTCCAATTAACACGGTGACCCAGAAATTGTTAGTCCATCGTTCCAAATTAATAGCGAAATAATGGCAAGTGACATAACCATCGGCAATATAGTCTGACAAAATGATAGCATTAGTGAATAACGGCAAGAGCTGGAGAGGCTCAGTGGATAGCTTTCCTGGCTCTGAGTTGGAAGACACTGGATTTGAATCCTACTCCAGGACTTGTGAGCTGTGAATGAACTCCGCCACTGGTGCAGGCAAGCTAGCATGTATTGGTACTGGTCCCTCGTCTGGGAGGATGAGAAGATTTAATGCTGGGAAGGGTAAAACCTGACTATAAAACCTGACTGTAAAACCACCCTCCAAATCCAAAAAATGATGGTTGATGTGAATGTGATCAATCAGCATTGTGCTAACTACATGAACTATGGGAAAAGCCGAAAAAGGAACCACCCATTCACCAGTGAATAAGATTATAATTTTTGTTGGGACTTTAGTGTGAGCCCATTTGTGAAATACTGGAAAGGACCATTGTGGCATCTCTCCCACACCCTCTCCCTGTTGAAACCAATGCCACTTGAGAGAAAACATTTCAGAAAGACCTTGGAGAGTCAGTGTCAGTTAATTTGTTATTACTGGGACAATGGTGAGATAGGCAACTGATGATGCATAATGCATAATACATTATTAGCACAGTGGGCTTATCAGCTGGCTTGTAATGCAGAACAAGGCAGCAGCGCGGGTTCAATTCCCGTACCGGCCACCCCTGATCAGGCGCCGGAATGTGGCGCCTAGGGGCTTTTTACAGTAACTTCACTGAAGCCTACTTGTGACAATGAGCTATTGTTATTATTATTGAATGATGCCAAAGCAACACTGTATAATTCATAAAAATACATGTTCTTTATAGAGATGATGTATAATTTGATTCAGATGATAAGCAATTAAATCAATCCATGCAACAAACTTTGCGAGGAATAAATAATAATATTTAATTAATATTCTTTATTGTCATAAGTAGGCTTACATAAACACTGCAATGAAGTTGCTGTGAAAAGCCTCTAGTTGCCATATTCTGGCAACTATTCGGGCACATTGAGGGAGAATTCGGAATTTCCAAATTACCTAATAGCGGGCAGCGCGGTGGCGCAGTGGGTTAGCCCTGTTGCCTCACGGCGCCGAGGTCCCAGGTTCGATCCCGGCTATGGGTCACTGTCTGTGTGGAGTTTGCAAATTCTCCCCGTGTTTGCGTGGGTTTCGCCCCCACAACCCAAAAGATGTGCAGAGTAGGTGGATTGGCCATGCTAAATTGCCCCTTAATAGGAAAAAATTAATTGGGTACTCTAAATTTATTTAAAAAAAATTACCTAATAGCATGTCTTTCACGATTTATGTGAGGAAACCGGAGCACCCGGAAGAAACCCATGCAGACACAGGGAGAATGTGCAGACTCCGCACAGATAGTGACCCAAGCCGGGAATCGAACCTGGGACCCTGGCACTGTGAAGCCATAGTGCTAACTACTATGTTACCGTGCTGCCCTCAGGTTTTTATTCAGGTTTTTCAATTTATCATTAGATTATGTTGAACCAAGATTAGAAAGGTACAGATGAATCTCAATTAGGTACGTCATTAAGCCATAGTCAGCGAAGATTGATGAACCAACAACGCCATTTTGATGATAACTGCTGAGGTACTTTTCTGAAATATATAAAGCATTTTCATCTGTGTTAATTTCAAAGGTTTGCCGTTTTCTTCTGTTTAGTAAATAGCATCAGGGTCTCCATTGAGTCCAAACTTAACCAAGGTGTATTTCCATTTCGAATCTCCTTGAATCACCTGCAGCATTGCTGGTTTCCCTTTGAATTGACGCTGGAGAATTAGGGAAAACAATTGTTTTAATTATGGCCAAGAATGTAATTTTTTTTCTGAAAATAGTTTCATTAGTTTTTCAAAAGGGGAAACCTAAGTTTAGGATCCCTACTTTGGAAAAGTATTACAGGGATTATATTATTGGACTAGTAATCCAAAGGCCTGAACTAATAATCCAGAGAATGTGAGATCAAAGCAGTCACGGGATTTGGCTCAGAATAGAGGAATTACAGAGGCCGAGGCTCAGAGCTTGTGGATAGCAAGGACAGATTCTCCTATGGAATGGTGAATGGTGGAGGGTGGGGAGGGTGGGCGGGGGGGTGGGGGGGGGGGGGGGGGGGATAATTCAGTGGGAGTCCAAAAATCGGTCTCACGCCAGCATGAATTTCACGCAGGATCTTCCACTGGTGTCGGCCATAGCAGGTCGGGAAACCCACTGTCAGCTGACCTGAAACTGATTTACCCTACTATTGGGATGCAAATGAAGGCCCAACCGGAATCTTTCACCCATGCCTGATTCCCTGTGATGCCAGCAGGAAAACACACCGATCCAGAACATGTTCGAGATAGCGTGGCATGCAGATGCTGGAACTCAGCTGAACAATGCCTGCAGATGCATCTGGAGTTCGGGGTGGAGGTTGCCAACTACCCTGGGTACTGGAACAGCACAGCAGTGGGCAGGGGGAGCATCCACAGATTATTCTCCAGATTTAGTGTCATCAAGGTGGTCCATCTTCCAGCCTCAGAGTGTTCCCGGAAATCTACCTTCTTCATTCAGGAGGACCATCTTTTTTTTCAGGAGGCCCACCTACTTCCTTCAACGGTCGGTCAGTGATGTTGGGCATTTTTCAATATGGCATCCAGATATGATAGTAGGACTTATGCCATCATGTTAACCCTGTCATGGGTTATACCCCTGGGTACATAATTAATTAAGTCAGGGCTGGAAGAAATGGTGTGGTTTCCTGCCAGCCTCTATAGTGATAAACATTCCCCGTTGCCATTTGCACCCCCTCACCCTATCCCCATATCCCCACCACAATGGGATCCAGTCCCAGATGGGAGAATTCTGCCCCATAATTGTGGAAATTGTCATCCCCACACGTTAAGGGTGAGCAGGCAAAGAGGGAATGGGTGATGACCAGACAGTCCAGGACTGCAGAGCATTTCATGAATCTGCCAAGCAACAGCAGTAAATAAATTTAACAAAACATAATAAGGTATGAGATGTCCAGCAACAGGTAGAAATCTGCCTAAAGACAGCAGTAGATGGTATTCAAAAGGCCTCATTGATATGCGTATATCCCAATAAAAAGGTTAGAAGGCAGTTTAGATAATAATCAGGTGTGAATATCATATGAGGAGTAACAGTCTATAGATGATTGCGAAGATCAACGATATACATATGTTAATGTATTGTTGGGAAATTGATGGGGGCAGAAAACCGAATACACAGAAAGCATAATCAAAGAGGAACAATGGTATGATTGGCCCAACAATCAGAAGCCAGGGAGTCAGTTAACATCTAGCAGTCTCAGAAAGCAGACAAACCAGTTTCAAGGCGCCAAGCCTGAAAGCTAGTTTTCCAGCACACAGCTTAGAGGTCAAGTTTACATGAAACTAGCCTACAAATCCTGGAGCCAAGGGAGTGCAGAAAAACTTCATAATGGCAGTTTTAATACTTTCTCTGGATCAGGAAAAGACATTTCCCAGACTTCTACATTATCCCAGTATTGTGCGGTAACCATAAGCTGGTTATTTCATTTGGATGTTGTTTGGAGAAATGGGGAAGCCTTACGGAGTTCAGGTGTTGTCGGTATATTTTGGAACAAGGGGTATGTTCTGTATTAACTGTGTGTGTTTAGTAATTCATACATCTTAATTGCATAAAATTAAATGTATTTGTCTTTTCTTTACTTTTACAATAGTCTTTAATAATTGCTGCATGACGACTGGGCTATTTATTCTCACTGGGGTCTCATTTCTCCCCTCACACTAAAACAAGGCAAACCTTTACACCCCCACAAATCAGGCTGCCAAGTTGGGGTACTCTTGCAGATAACATCAGCGTCCTTCATGACAGTGCATGAGGCACCTGGTGCATTTTGCTCGCTAACCAATATTCAATTCTGAATACGGGTGAGGATAATGCAGCCAGAACTAAGCTTACAGCAACGGAGGAGGAGAGTGATTGGAAAAATAATAACAGTGATAGGGCACTCTATAATTAGGGCATGAGTCAGACCGTTCTGTTGTTAGGGATGTGATTCCAGGATAGTATGTAGATTCCCTGGTGCAAGAGTTCACGATATCACTGAATGACTGCAGAACGTTCTGAGGAGATAAGGTGCACAACCAAAGGTCATGGCCCACAATGGTACCAATGAGGAATGTGTCCTGCAGGCAGAGTAAGCTAGGAAAGTCATTAATATGTTGGACTTTTGGATTACTCTGGTGCCACATGCCAGTGAGTATAGAAATAAGATGCCAGAGAAGGTGAATGCATGGCTGGAGAGATGTGTGTGTGTGTGGGGGGGGGGAGGGGTTAGATTTCTTGGGCATTGGGACCAGTTATTGGATAAGATGGGACTTATACTGGCTGGACTGGTTATAGCCGATCGCCGGAGAATCGGCGGCCTGGCGTCAGAGCGGCGTCGCGAGATTTGCGCCCCCCTCGGCTATTCTCCGACCTGGCAAGGGGTCAGAGAATCCCGCCCCATGTTCTCCAGACCCGCTAAATTCTCCGGACCTCAGGGCTGGGAATCACTTGGGCGAGAATTCATGCAGGTCTTGACAAACATGGCCCTGGGAATTGGTCTCAAAGTCCATCAGCTGTGAAACTAAGAACCACTTAACTGTCTTTGATGCGGTCCAGGAGCTGTCAATCAAATCTTTATGTTTACAAACATTGCGGTTAATTTCACAGCTGACTACTTCAATACCATTCAAGTGTGAAGGGAGATGAATGAAGCAATGCAGACAGCTGTGTGTGTGGATGCTGTCAATCACCGCCTAGTGAAAGAAATTTCACAGAGAACTGAATAAAAGGTTCGCAGATCAAAGATCTGGGGCTGGATTCTCCCATTGGTCTGGAGAATTGAGTGTCGGGAAAAATCCGGGGGTGGGATTCTGCGAAAACCGGCGGGGCGGACAACTCCAGCGTGAAGGAGTGGCGTGAACCACTCTGGCGTCGAAGTAGTTTGCGCCGCAACGGCCGGCGCGCAAGGGTCTTGGCGCGACGCCAACCGGCACCGAAGGGCCTTTGCCAGCCGGCACGATTTGGCGCATGCGCGGGAGCGCCAGCATGTGCTGGCGTCATCCCAGCGCATGCGCAGGGGTTCCATCTCCGCGATGGCCATCGCGGACTGTTACAGTGGCCGACATGGAGGAATAGAGTGCCCTCATGGCACAGGCCTGCCCGCGGATCTTTGGGCCTCGATCGTGGGCCAGGCCACCATGGGGGCACCCCCCGGAGCCAGATCCCCCCGCACCCCCCCGAGGACCCCTGAGGCCGACGCGGATCCAGGTCCCGCCGATAAGTACCTGTTGTAATTTACGCCGGCAGGATCAGCCGAAAATGGGCGGCCACTCGGCCCAACGCGGGCCGGAGAATCGCCCGGGGGCCGCTGCCAATGGCCCCCGACCGGCGCAACGCAATTCCCGACCCCGTCAAAGCCCCAACGCCCGGGAATTCCCAGCGGTGGGTCGGAGAATCCTGCCCCGGATCGGTCTCAATGACCTGTCTGCATCTATTTAGCAGGCCCAGCCCCCTATTCTCCGTAACTCCACGATTCTCTGGTCTCCTGGGCCGGGAATCACATGAAGTGGGTCATTTCTGGGCCAAGGGGTAAACCCTTAGGGGAGTTTTTCCCAAAGTCCATCCAAGGGCCACCCTCCCACCCCAGGAATCTGGTGAATAGGGAGACCCTCCCAGTGATCCCATGAATAGGGAGACTCCCGCGACCCACTTGCTGAAGGAAACCCCCACAGAGACCTCTTAACTAAAGAGGCCCCCCACCCCACAGAGACCTCCTATATAAAGTGACCTCCACAAGGGCCTCCTAACTGAACGAACCCCATACAGGGGCCCCTTAAGTCATGGAACCACCACAGAGACCCCCTGACTAAAGGGGCCCTGCACAGGAACATCCTGACTCCAGGGACTCCCCGCACAGGGTCCACCTGACTAAAGGGACTGCAGGGAATCCCTGACTAGAGGACCCCCCCCCACAGGCCCCCCACCCCACAAACCCCTCCCCCCATAGACCCCCCTGCCAGAAAGGAGACACGTGTCTGGAAGCAAGAAAGCAGTCCAGACAGGGGCAGTGAAATAAACTATAGCTGTAACACTTACCTGGAGGCTCCACATATCCATTCCTCAAAAGAGAACAGCTGTGACCTGTGTTTCAACCCCGCAGATCCATTAGCTGCAAGCCAATCATCCCTTTCTAGAAGTGGTCTGTGATTGACAGTTTCCACAAACTAGCTGTAGCCTTGATTCTTTCATCTCCCTTCATGGATGAGTGATGCTAAGTGCTGAAACCACAATGCTTACAAACATCAACCATACCAAAGAGCAGCAGTGCATTGCAATCACACACTTGAGCGCTTGGAATGCACTTAGTGATTGGAATGCACTTATCTCTCTTTGATGTGGCTGATGTTTGCAAATACAGAAAAATGGAGTTGAGGCAGGAAAGAAATCAGTTCTGTGGGATAAAAACAGGCTGAAACAATGGGAAGAATTTTAACTCTCACTGGACACAAGAACAAAAGAAAGTATCAGCGACAGTCAGCTTGCTACTTTCCTGATACTGTTCCCAGCACCAGCAATGTTCACCAGATGGGTATTGGGGTCATTGGAGTCTCGCTAATCCCTGACTGAAGCCAATTAATGTGATTGAGGAATTCATTAAGTGCTCGTTAAAGGGGATTGCAGGCCTGCACCACTATCTGAGGCTGAACAGGTAAAGAGAGGCAGGTCACAGTGGAGAGTCAAGCATGGCCACTCCAAGGATTTACCTTGGACCCATTGAAAGGTGAACAGTGCAGAGGATGACTCAGCTATTGACAAAGAGGTGCCTTTACTGAAGTACCTGTAGTGAGCCAAGTGGACAGTAAGTGATTGGGCAGTGCAGGTGGTTGTCACCATTCTGGGGTCCACAGGGGCAGAAGAGCAGGTGGAAAGGTTGTGGGTGGCCTCCTGACCACAAGGAAGGAATTTAGGCCTCTGGCTTTATTGAAACATTGTGCAAATCAAATGTTCTGGAATATCTAATTCTGATGTTTCAGTACTCAAATGGCAACCACTGTAATGTCTGCCATGGTAAGTTTAAATCAGGCTCGCACTTGAGTTAGCCAACCTTCATTCCACCCACACAACCTTTAATTGGCTCCCAAAATCATCTCTACATCATAAACTGGTCACTGCTGTGAAACTCCAGGCTTATTTCTATTTCACCCTGAACGTGGGTTTGGGTCTCAGAAATATCCTGACTTCTGAATCCCACACCAGCATGGAAATCCAGGCCAATAGTTCTCTCAGAGCAAATCTGTTTGTTAAAACAGACCTTACCGTACTCTATTGATGCCCGATATTCTTGACTCTAAACATTCAATTCCAACATCAGCTTCTTGCTGGAACTGGTGACAGGCTATAAATGTCAATTGCGTAAGGATGAAAAAACACTTAATGGCGTTGTTTCCAATTGTCTTCATGTGGAAACCTGAATCCTGCTTCAGAGAAAATTTGAAATATTACCTTGTGGAGATAACCTGGTACACCTGTGTTAGGGAGGGTAAGAGAGAGTGATTTTTACCAGGATTGTTTTTGTGGGTAACTCATAAAATATACTTGAAAGGCACGTCTCTGTATGATTTATACTTTATTGCCACAATGAAGAAAAAGATAAAGTAAAACTACATGCATGAATACTAATAGCGTGGTCTGAAAACAGTGGAAATATAAATCACATTGACTATTTGTGATGTTGGGAATATTGAGCACCAGAAACTCAGGCTGTTCTATTTGTCGTTCACTCACCTGAGCTCAGTTCCTAGCTAGTTTAGAATGTAGCACATCTGCATCAAATTCAATTTATTTTAGCAGTGAGTCATTAGCTGGTATTGATTTTTACAGTTTTCAACAAATGCATGAAACTATTAAATGCATCACTCTTTGAACAAGTTTGTCTGTTGTAGTGTGGAGGTAAACATGTACTAACCAGGCTGTACCACAGATCTTAAGTTGCAAAGCTTCAGTTTAATTCGACTGATGGAAGGATTTGAATTTTTGTAGTTGTGTTTAATCATGGGGGGGGAAAAATAATTCAAGCTTCACGAGCAAAAGTTCAATCAAGTTATAATTAGAACTAAGACAGCACCATGAATTTAACGCAATCTTTCTTGCATCGGGGGTTTTCAAGATGTCAGTGACTCTCTCCGAGGAGAGGGAGCTTACATTATTTAATAGAGAATATTAAATCATGGTTGATGCTGATAATAGCCGACATTAAAATGAATTAATTTAATGAAAAATGAAAAATTTAAAGCGATTAAAATAATAATTAAAAAGGAATAATTGAAATAAGTAGTAATTGAATAATGAACATTTGCTGTGAAATATGATACAGCTATGATTCAATCATGGAAACATTTACCACAGTATAATTTCAAATTTGATACTATATATTATGACAGAAACATGGCAATAAGTTGAATCTTTCAAGAGAGGCACATAGATCACTTAATGTTTTGCAATTCTTGCAAACCCCTGGAGTTGGTGATATGGTTGCTATGAGTTAAAAATATTCCCACTGCCCACTTCGAATGAAGTCGCCATTTTCCATTGAAGTCTCCTCACAGGTTAAAAGTCCAATTCATTTAAAGCTTCATCGCATTAGTTGACCTTCAGTTGAACCCACTTGGAAACAATAATAAACATGGTTAGTAACCAAGTAATTATATGAAGATGTTACATCGGAGGTGTGACAGCCAAACTGTGAAATGAACAAGATAACAAATTAACTCGGCTAATTCAATATTATAGTAAAATCTTTTTTAGCCAGCCTATCTGATTCAGGCTAATTGTTATTTGGTGATATGAAGGGGATGACGTTATAATTACCAACCTTTACATCTAGCATCCCTATTGCTTGTACTGAGTCCTATATTTTTAGATCTATTCTTCAGGTGTGTAACATAAGAACATAAGAACAAGGAGCAGGAGTAGGCGTCTGGCCCCTCGAGCCTGCTCCGCCATTCAATGAGATCATGGCTCCACTTTCCGGCCCGAACACCATAACCCTTAATCCCTTTATTCTTCAAAAAACTATCTATCTTTATCTTGAAAACATTTAATGAAGGAGCCTCAACTGCTTCAGTGGGCAGGGAATTCCATAGGTTCACAACCCTTTGGGTGAAGAAGTTCCTCCTAAACTCAGTCCTAAATCTACTTCCCCTTATTTTGAGGCTATGCTCCCTAGTTCTGCTTTCACCTGCCAGTGGAAACAACCTGCCCGCATCGATCCAATCTATCAATCTATTCCCTTCATAATTTTATATGTTTCTATAAGATCCCCCCCGCATCCTTCTAAATTCCAATGAGTACTGTCCCAGTCTACTCAACCTCTCCTCATAATCCAACCCCTTCAGCTCTGGGATTAACCTAGTGAATTTCCTCTGCACACCTTCCAGCGCCAGTACATCCTTTCTCAAGTAAGGAGACCAAAACTGAACACAATACTCCAGGTGTGGCCTCACTAACACCTTATACAATTGCAGCATAACCTCCCTAGTCTTAAACTCCATCCCTCTCGCAATGAAGTAGCTATGGTCTATTTATGGGCATTCCACAGACTTGCAATAATATGTGGTGGCATAATGGGGTAAATATATAAAGGAAGTTTATGCTTTGTTTTTTGATAAAGGGCTGCCAGAAATATAGGCTATCGGATAACAATAAAGAAGGAATAGGAGGGAATCCATTCAGCCATTTCATTTTCAAAGGCAAGTGAGGATGACAGTATTTGACCAGCTGCCAGGCTTAAAAATAGAACAGAAGTATACAGCCAGTGCTGACATAAGAATTTGTGAACATATTTAGAGCATCAAGTAAAGTGCTATTAATATTCATGAATTATGACTATGCACTGTTTTTTATATTTGTAAACACTACACCACAGTGGGTGGGGGAAACCATGTGGAAAAGTACAATTGAATCTAATCAATGGTATATGTATTTAAAAATGCGAATGCCAAATTCATAAATTAAATCGGTTTTCTTCACTTAAAGGAACAGAAATATTTGGATGACAACCTATCACCTCAGTGGTTGCACACCAAGAATAGATGCTTGATACAGTCTCCTTAACACAGGCACTTTGTTAAAGTGCAATATTTAGACAAAATGGTTTAGTTGCAGTTCTTTACCTGCCCCAAAATGTCTGGGGAGGTGGATTTTCATCCATGTTGCAGCTTGAACTCAGATGAATTTACTGCCTTGTGGGTACATGAGAATCTGCTTTCTTCCGAGCTGCAGTTAATTTTTCCACAGGTTTCTGCATCTTTCATTGGACTGGGCGGGATTCTCCGTGAATCGGCACGATGGCCCGAACCTGGCACCAAAATTGGTGCGATCAATCCGGCATCAGGCCCCCCCACCCCGAAGCGTCGCGAATTCTCCGGCCCGGAATGGGCTAACAGTGGCGTGACGCCATTCACGACAGTGTCACCGGTCACGGACACGTAAAGGACGGCACCCCCCTGCGTCGCAGCACAAAAGACGCCCACCCCCGGGTCACCCCCCCCCCCCCTGCCGGAGAGCAGTCAAAATGGCCACCCGCCACACAGTGCCAAGGTTCCAGGAGCGGGACATCGAGGTGCTCCTGGACGCAGTGGAGCAGAGGAGGGAGACCCTGTACTCCGGATACGGCCGCATGGTCACACCACGCCTCAGCCGGCGCTTGTGGAGGGAGGTGGCAGAGGCCGTCAGTGCCTTGGCCATGAAAACAAGGACAGGCATCCAGTGCCAAAGAAGATCAATGACTTTGTCAGGGCAGCCAGGGTGAGTACCCGCCCCCCCCCCCCACCTCCGATGTGCGGCACAGCCCAATGTGCAACCAACATGGCTGCATCCACCCATGCAGGCTGCATTGGCAAGATGGGTTGTGAACCTCTGCCAACATACACACAACCGCTGGTCCACAGGTATATGTCTGCCGAACACTGTTGCCCTTTATCACCCTCATGCCCCCACAGGAGAAGCATGCTCACAACAACCGGGAGTGTGAGAGGACTGGAGGGGGTCCACCCGAACCGCGACTACTCATCATCCATGAGGAGGGGGCCCTGGAACCTGCAGGTGGACCCGAGGACCGGGAGGTTGCAGATGCAGAGGTCGGGGCACACCACCAAGTGAGACCCCCCACTGCCTGCCCCCCTTTCCCCCTTCCCCCATATCCCCTTCCCCCATATCCCCATAACCCCCTTCCCCCATATCCCCATATCCCCCTCCCCACATCCCCCTTCACCCACAACCCCCGTATCCCCCATATCCTCCTTCCCCCTCATCCCCCTTCCCCCATATCGCCCAGATCCCCCATATCTCCCTTCCTCCATATCCACCTTCCGCCATATCCCCCATATCCCCCTTCCCCATATCCCCATATCCCCCCTCCCCACATCCCCTTCCCCCAAATCCCCCTTCCCCATATCCCCATAACCCCCTTCCCCCATATCCCCATATCCCCCCTCCCCACATCCCCCTTCCTCCACAACCCCCGTATCCCCCATATCCCCCTTCCCCCTCATCCCCTTCCCCCATATCCCCAAGATCCCCATAACCCCCTTCCCCATATCCCCATATCCCCCCTCCCCACATCCCCTTCCCCCACATCCCCCTTCCCCATATCCCCCTCCACCATATCCCCCATATTTCCCTTCCCCCACATCCCCCTTCCCCATATCCCCCTTCCCCATATCTCCATAACCCCCTTCCCCATATCCCCCTCCCCACATCCCCTTCCCCCACAACCCCCGTATCCCCCATATCCCCCTTTCCCCTCGTCCCCTTCCCCCATATCCCCCATATCCCCCTTCCCCCATATCCACCTTCCCCCATATCCCCCTTCCACCATATCCCCCTTCCCACCTATCCCCCTTCCCCCATAACCCCTGCCCCCTATTCCTGTCTGCGTGTCTAACCATGCATGATGTTTTGTGTATTGTAGGACCGAACGTCGACCCAGCCGTCCCCAAGGATGGCAACCACCCCCAGGACAATCCAGGACGGCCACGAGCCAGGGACAGATCCAGAGCACTGAGGAGACAACGGCCCCAGCTAGTGCGAGTGCAGCGATGCAGGCGGGCCAGACCCAGCGACGAGGGGGGCACCCACAGGAACAGACCCCCGTCACAGCTGACCCAGGACACACATACCCAGGACACACCTAACCAGGACACATCCACCCAGGACACTGACGCCTAGGACACCAACGCACAGGACACTGACTTACAGGACACTGACATACAGGACACTGACGCACACAACACTGACGCACTGGACACCGACACACACAACACCCACACACAGGGGATGGATGGACAAGAATCACCACTCCAGGGGACCCTGGACTTCGGGTCGGATGAGGAGCATGCCATTACGCCACTGCTATCTCCTACACCGTCCACCATCACAGAGACACTCACCTCGGTTGGGCACTGTAGCGATGAGGCATCTGGGACACTAACTGGTGCGCACAACACAGCCGTCCTGATACAGCAGGAGCAGCCGAGGGGCCGAGCGGTAGGAGGGCAGCCCGGCGCAAGCACCCATCTGCTGCCCAGACGGGTCCCGGGTTACTGGAGTTACGGATCAAGGGACGATCAAAGGGGGTGACGGCCGGCTTGCGGCTGCTGCAGACGCAGGTCGAGGTGTCCACCTGCATGCAGGAGCAGGGAGTGATGCCGGTCATGCATGCCACCCAAGCCGAAACCGCAAAGAGACCAAAACTGAACACAATACTCCAGGTGTGGCCTCACTAACACCTTATACAATTGCAGCATAACCTCCCTAGTCTTAAACTCCATCCCTCTAGCAATGAAGGACAAAATACCATTTGCCTTCTTAATCACCTGTTGCACCTGTAAACCAACTTTCTGTGACTCATGCACTAGCACACCCAGGTCTCTCTGCACAGCAGCATGCTTTAATATTTTGTTTAAATAATAATCCCGTTTGCTGTTATTCCTACCAAAATAGATAACCTCACATTTGTCAACATTGTATTCCATTTGCCAGACCCTAGCCCATTCACTTAACCTATCCAAATCCCTCTGCAGACTTCCAGTATCCTCTGCACTTTTCGCTTTACCACTCATCTTAGTGTCATCTGCAAACTTGGACACATTGCCCTTGGTCCCCAACTCCAAATCATCTATGTAAATTGTGAACAATTGTGGGTCCAACACGGATCCCTGGGGGACACCACTATCTACTGATCGCCAACCAGAGAAACACCCGTTAATCCCCACTCTTTGATTTCTATTAATTAACCAATCCTCTATCCATGCTACTACTTTACCCTTAATGCCATGCATTTTTATCTGTGCAGCAGCCTTTTGTGTGGCACCTTGTCAAAAGCTTTCTGGAAATCCAGATATACCACATCCATCGGCTCCCCGTTATCCACTGCACTGGTAATGTTCTCAAAAATTCCACTAAATTAGTTAGGCACGACCTGCCCTTTATGAACCCATGCTGCGTCTGCCCAATGAGACAATTTCCATCCAGATGCATCGCTATTTCTTCCTTGTGATAGATTCCAGCATCTTCCCTACTACCGACATTAAGCTCACTGGCCTATTATTTCCCGCTCTCTGCCTACCTCCTTTTTTAAACAGCGGTGTCACGTTTGCTAATTTCCAATCCACCGGGACCACCCCAGAGTCTAGTGAATTTTGGTAAATCATCACTAGTGTATCTGCAATTTCCCTAGCCATCTCTTTTAGCACTCTGGGATGCATTCCATCAGGGCCAGGAAACTTGTCTACCTTTAGCCCCATTAGCTTGCCCATCACTACCTCCTTAGTGATAACAATCCTCTCAAGGTCCTCACCTGTCATAACCTCATTTCTACCAGTCACTGGCATGTTATTTGTGTCTTCCACTGAAGACTGACCCAAAAAACCATTTCCTCATCTCCCATTATTAAAACTCCCTTCTCATCCTCTAAAGGACCAATATTTACCTTAGCCACTCCTGCCGGTGTATCGGAGAATCCCGCCCAGGGTCTCTATTCTCATTTCTGATCTGCTCAAGCACCGTCAGTTTTGTGTTTCTCTGCTGTAAAATAATTCACTCGAAGTTGATGAATTATTCTGCTCTAATGTGGCTCCATTGCTGGGACTGGGACTGCTGATGCATACAATGAATAGGGCGGCACGGTAGCATAGTGGTTAGCATTGTCGCTTCACATCTCCAGGGTCCCAGGTTCAATTCCTGGCTTGGGTCACTGTGCAGAGTCTGCATGTTCTCCTCATGTCTGCGTGGGTTTCCTCCGGGTGCTCCGGTTTCCTCCCACGTGCAGGTTAGGTGGATTGGCCATGCTAAATTGCCCTTCATGTCCAAAGGGATTGGGTGGGGTTGTAGGGTTACGGGTAAGGGCAGTGTTGGGGGGTGCTCTTTCCAAGGGCCGGTGCGGGTTTGATGATTGATATACCTTCAATTCACCCAGAGGCAGAGAGAGCGAGTGAACATTAGGCTTTATTAATCATGAACTTGTCTAGCCAGAGTCGGTTGTACAGATGAATGCCACCCACAGGCGGCCGGTCTACATATGGCCCCAGTGAGGGTGGAGCCAGAGGCGGAGCCCACCGGGGTTACAGTACAGTACCTGGAAGCAGCTCGTATCACCACTTCCAGGTCATAGGTCATAGGTTGCAGTATCATATATGCATTAGGTGAATACATTCACCACAGTGGGGTTGTAGGGTTATGGGGATAGGGCGGAGTTGTGGGCTGAAGTGGGGTGCTCTTTCCAAGGGCCGGTGCAGGCTCGATGGGCCGAAATGCCTCCTTCTGCATTGTAAATTCTATGAATAGTCACGGCCAGTACTCACCTCTGATCAATGGCTGGGTCAACTTATGCTAGCTCAACTCTTCACATCTCCTTAGCTCTCTGTTTTCTTTGAGTCCCCTGGCCACCCACTGAAAGCCCACCCTTGAAACAGCTCCTCCTGGGCTCACTCATTAGCCACACTTTATAGAGTCATAGAGCTTTACAGCACAGAAAGAGGCCCTTCGGCCCATCACATCTGTGCCGGTCATCAAGTACCTATGTATTCTAATTCCGTTTCTCGGCCCTTGGTCCATTACTTTGTGTGCTATGGCATTTGAAGTGCTCAGCTAAATAATTTTTAAATAAATAATGAGGGTTCTCACCTCCACCACACTTTCAGGCAGTGAATTCCAGATTCCCAGTGCCTCTGGGTAGAAAGGATTTTCCTCGTATTCCCTCGACATCTCCTGCCACCTTAAATCTATGCCACCTGATTATTGACCCCTCTACCAAGGGGAAAGGTTTCTTCCTATCTACCATATTTATGCCCCTCATAATTTTTCACACCTCAATCAGGTCCCCCCCCTCAGCCTTCTCTGCTCCAAGGAAAGGAAAACAACCCCAGCTCACTTCATAGCTGAAACGCTGCAGCCCAGACACTATCCTGGTAAATATCCTCTGCACCCTCTCTAGTGCAATCGCAGTCTTCCTATAGTGTGGCAACCTGAACTGCATACAGTATTTTAGTGGCCTAATTAGTATTTTGGACAGCTCCATCATAACCTCCCTAATATTCTCTGCCTCAGCTAATAAGGACAAGTGATTTTATCCTACTTACAAATTACCTTCAGCAGATCAAGGCAACAGCTTTGGACAATCTAATATTTTCTCCACACTAGATTTCCTCTGTGTCCAGCCATGTGTGCATTTTGGCTGCTTCTCCAGATTCATGCCTCTTACTGTTCCCTTTTACTTCCTGTTCCCTTGGTCACTTCCACTTTTGTTTCCTCACCTTGCTGTATTCCACCGTACTTATTTTATCCCCTCAATTTCCTAAACACAAATCCAAAACTTCACTATATTGGACTCAAAAACAGACAGAAGGACAAAAGAAGTAAAAGTTGATATTTAGAATGCCATACTTTTCATTCACCAAGTCCTGAATCCGACAGGCTGTTTAAAAGAGGTTCTACTATAATATTGAATTAGCAGACTTTGTTATCTTGTTCACATTACAGTGTGGTTCACAGCACAAGGCAACGTTTGTAAATGATTTGGTCATGTTTATGATTTTCAAGCCTTTCTACTCTCTTGCCTCGATCCTCGGAATGAATTCTTCCTGATCAAGCGCACAGTAATTCTCCTTGCCTCTTTGGGCAATTTCCAAGGGACCAATGAAAATAATTGTTGCCACCTCCTTACAAACAGTAACTCTAACTGCCGCAGCCTTCAGCCTCACACATCTATCCATTGAGGCCACTCGCTACGGATTCAGCCTGCTAACGTCCTTCCCATCCCATTCACTTCAGATCAGAAAGTCGTACGAAATAGGAGCAGAAGTAGGCCATTTGGGCCCTCAGGCTATTCTGCCCTCAGTAGCTCCAGGCTGATCAGACTGTGGTCTTAATTCTACATTTTTGTCTGTCTCCCACAACCCTTGACTCCACGGTCGATTAATAATCTGTCGAACTCAGCCTTTGTTATATTCATTGACCCAGGGCGGCTTTGGTGGCGTGTTTCCCACTGACGTTTTGAGTGAGATCCACACCAATATTCGCCCACATGTTTAGTCATTCTTTTGGGCCTTGGGGAGGTTCTCCTCGGTCTAATAATAATAATAATTACTTATTGTCACAAGTAGGCTTCAATGAAGTAACTGTGAAAAGCCCCTAGTCGTCACATTCCGGCGCCTGTTCAGGGAGGCCGGTACAGGAATTGAACCCGCGCTGCTGGTCTTGTTCTGCATTACAAGTCAGCTATTTAGCCCACTGTGCTAAACCAGCCCCTACCCAATGGTCTAGCCCAGACTTTGAAATTTTTTTATCACTGGGGAGCTGAACCTACCCCAGTACTTATTTAAATTCCAATCACAACTCTCTGCTTTTCTCCGTGTACTTGCTGACCATCTAATTATAGCTTTCTCTTTCCTTGCCCCCACCTCCTTTTCTACTCTCTGCCATTCCTCTTGCTGGTTACCCAAGAGTTTTGTGCTTTCAACCAATCAGAAAGATCCTGGTGATCTTGTGGCGATGAGAAGTGCGGGTTCGTGTGAATCTAGTAAGTGTCGCTGAGGGAAGATGGGGCTGGATTCACCATGCCCCGAAGCCAAAATCGTGTCCGGCGCCGGGACGAAGAATCCACTTCCGTGCATGGAATCGGGACTAGCGCATGTTCCTTGATTCTCTGGCCCCCGCAAAGTGGCGTAATCGGAGAGAATGCTGCACCGCCCATCCCCCACCTGCAGCCATTGCCAGAGGCCCGCCCCACTATTCTCCGCCTCGACCGGCCGAAGTCCCGATGGCGTGGATCTAATCTGGTCCTGCCGTTCGGGATACTCGCGTAGCGGCTGCAGACTCAGTGCGTGACCGCCAAGGTCGGGGACGGGCCGATTGGAGGGCAGTGGGGGGGCCTCATACGGGACCGGGCTAGGCGGGCAGTCCGGGGGCACTATTTACGAGGTCCAGCTCTGCGATCTGAGTCTGCCATTGGGCATGGCACAGTGGTTAGAGGCCGCCGCCGTACGCATGCGCATCCTCTGACCTGGAAGTGCGGGGACCCGTATCTACAGCTAAAGCTGCGAGCTTCACCACGGGTCCCTGCTAGCCCCCTGCAGGGCTGGAGTATGTGGCCTTTTAATGCCAGTTCTTCTACCGTGAAAGGCCACAGTTTTTAAGATGGCATGGGGTCATAGCCCATGGTGCTGCAGAACAGTAAGAGGCTGAGATTGGAGCGAGGGCAGGATTTGAATGACAATTACCCATGAGTTTTACTATTTTTAGTGAGATTGGAACTGACGGGGAACAAGTATTGGCATCATTTTTCTGTATCCAATTTTGGAGAGGGCCGGGTTGGGGAGGGGGGTGATGCAAGGCTGAATGTTCTCCAAGGGTGCGTAGTGTTTGGTGGCACATAAGGTTCAATGCTGGAATTTGTGAAGTCATCCAGTTGGGACCATTTTTAAAAGCTGGGCGCGGCTGTTGGATGCTTCTCCTGTGATCGGAAAAGCCACAACCGATCGCTCCGCGTCCCACCTGCTGATCGCGAGCCTAAGTTTGAAAACCATGTTCTAGAATCATAGAATCCCTACAGTGCAGAAGGAAGCCATTCGGTCCATCAGGTATTCACCAACCCTCTGATGGAGCATCCCCCCTTACCCCCATAACCCCACCTAAGCTTTTGGACACTTTGGGGCAATGTAGCATGAGCAATCCACCTAATCAACACATCGTTGGACTGTGGGAGGAAACCGGAACACCTGGAGGAAAGCCAAGGCTGGAATTGAACCTGGCTCCTGTGAGTCAGCAGTACTAACCACTGGGCTATTATGACATATTCTCTTGAATATAAACCGTTAAGGATGTAATCCAATTGAAGTTTTAAGACAGTCAAAGGAATTATAGGGTGGACAGAGATGAACTATTTCTCATAAAATAACAGTGATCTCAGAATGTATTTCTTCACAGAGTGGAAATCTGGAAGACTCTCCCTTCAAAAGCTATTGAGACTAGGTCAATTGAAAAGTTAAAAACTGCGACTGATAGAATTCTGCTCGGAAAGTGTGTTAAGGGATAAGGTGGACTTAAAATACAGTTTGGTCATAATCTAATTCAATGGCATAATAACCACAAGGAGGTGAATGGTTTCTATTCCTAATGAGGGTGGTTGCAGTTTATTTCTCGAGCAGGAGTTGGGTTACTTTTAAAGGTGAACTTTGGAACACATAATGGGACACATTAGAGAAACCCTACAAAGTTGTGAGCTCCGCAGGCAGGGAAAGTCCTTGAGGGAAATTTGACTTAGTAGGCAAAGGGAAGAAGGCATGTGGAAAAAGCAGCTGAACGAGGCACAGAGCGTTGTCCCTTTAAGATGAGACAAACCTTGAAGGCCAACAAGAAGGACAAGAACTTCTTCAGCTCAGTGGCTATCTGCCACCAACTACCAGTACATACTCATTCAATGCAAGCCAGTAAAAGTATAACAATGCTGACCTTTTCAGCAGTTAATTGTGCTCTGCTTACTATGCAGTTAGCCACATTTCCCCGAGGAAAATTGGCTTTATCATCTCCAGGATAGGAGAGAAAAGAATTGCCAAAATGGGGGTTAAAAGAATAGAACAATTAGCTTGGGCGGGATTCACCGCAACCGGCGAATTGGCCCGACGCCTGCGCCAAGAACGGCGAGGACCACTCCGGTGTCGGGCCAATTGGAAGTTGTGGAATTCTCCACACTTCCGGGGGCTAAGCCGGCATGGAGGGGTTGGCGCTGCGCCAGCCAGCGCCGAAGGGACTGCACGAGTTAGCGCATGCGCAGAACCGCTGGTGTGGTTTAGCGCATGCGCAGGCCGGCCAGCGTATTATGGTGCATGCGCAGGGGGGTGTCATTTCCGCGCAAGCCATGGCGGAGCCCTACAGGGGCCAGCGCGGAAAAAAGGACTGCCCCCATGGCACAGGCCTGCCCACAGATCGGTGGGCCCCGATCATGGCCAGGCCACCATGGCCCCCCCCCCCCCTCCCCCGCGGGGCCACTTACTCCAGTGCCGCCCTGAGGACCGCACCAGCTGGCCTACCAGCCATGTCCAATCCACGCTGGTGGGACTGGCCAGAAACCAAAGGACGCTCGACCCATTGGGGCCCAGAGAATTGCCGGGGCGGCCGCTGCCAACGGCCCCTGACCAGCATGGCATAATCCCCTCCCCCACCCAAAAACCGGCGGCGGAGAGTACGTCAGCCGGCGTCGTAGCGGCGGGGCTGGATTCGCGTTGCCCCCCCCAGGGCATTCTCCGACCCAGCGGGGGATCGGAGAATCCTGCCCCTTGTTTTTTTTATTCATTCAAGATTTGTGGACTTCGTTAGCTTGGCCAGCATTCATTGCCCATCCCTAATTGCCTTTGGGAAGGTTATGGTATGCTGCCTTCTTGAACCGAAGCAATCCATGTGGTGTAAGTACACCCAAAGTGTAGTTATGGAGAGAGTTCCAGGATCTTGATCCGGCAACGATGAAGGAATGGGGTTATATTTCCAGTCATGATGGTGTGTGGTTTGCAGGGGAATGTGTGGACTAGGCAATGGGAAGAAGGCATGTGGAAAAGGCACAGGGTTGATGGTGCTCCTATGTATCTACTGCCTCAGTCCTTCTAGATAATAGTTGTGGGTATTGAAGGTGCTGTCAAAGGAGCTTTGGTGAGTTATGTAGTGCATCTTGTAGATGGTAGGCACTGCTGCTACGATGTTGATGTTGACAAGTTGACTGAATGGTGTTAAGCTTCCTGAGTGTTTTGGAGATGCACTCATCCAGGGAAGGTGGGAGTATTGTGTCACACTCCTCAATTGTGTCTTGTGTTACAATCCCAGTTGGTGTTCTAACTGGACAAAAGATCCCTGAATGGAACCCTGGCTCAAAGGTATGTGGGTGGGATTCTCTATCCTGGAACGCCCAGATTGTGTTCCCCAATGGGATGGAGAATCTGGCATTGGTGCAAAATTGCGATCCAGACTGGACGTCGACCCAAACGCAATGCTCCAACCCCCTGCTGTCGGCAGCAACGCCAGCAAGAGCATGGAAATAAATGCAAATTGTTATTAGTGACCCATTTGTCTCCATTTAGGAGGACCAGCACACTATGCTTTGGCCTTCCGTGATTCTCTGGTCCCTGCGGCCGGGAATCACGTGGGTGCGGATCACTTGTGGTTTTTACCAGAGGTTGCAAAGATAGAGAGGGGGGAGACCACGGAGCAAATTGAGCATAAGTATAATAATTGTAAAATGGAGGTATTCAGAATTCATGAGCAACTGTAAGTCAGTGAATTTAAGGGTGATGGGTGACCTGTACTTGGTGTGAGTTCGGATGCAGGCGATAGTGTTTTGGATGAGCTCAAGTTAATGGAAAGTGGAAGACAAGAGAACAGCTAGAAAAGCATTGGACTATTCATGTTTGGAGTATCAAAAGCAGGGTTTTAGCAAATGGATAGACATGTGAGGAGTTGGGTGATATTACAAAAGTGGTATAAGGTAGTCATCATGATAGGGAGAAAATGGGATCAGGAGCTCAGCTCAGAGTCATATAGAATACTGGTGTCATGAAGAGTCTTGTTCAGACAGATCTGGCTAAGGGAAAATATGTAAGGCGTGATTCAGCGACCACATTGTGCCCGTTGCAGATCTGGGAGGAATGGGTGGATCGTACACGAGCCCCAAATCAGGCTCCACGTCAGGCGCTGGGCCAATCACGAGTTACACGACTCGCCCCACTGTCCTCATTGTATACTGCAGTCTCAACAAGGTAGCAACATCCTGTAATGTTCTTCAATACACTCCTTCTGATCGTGATCAGGTTTGCAAATGGATATCAGATTGGAACCTCATCGAAGACGAGCAACACCAAGTACTGTGGCTGCTTTATGACGAACAGGTGGACAGCAACAGAAGTAATGCTGCAGCTGAACAAACCCGCGATCTGGCTCTCACTCTCGCTGGATCTAAATATTTAAATGAGCACCCGGAATCTGGATTCACCTGCCGCCCAGTACTCACCGGTTGCGCCTAAGCGACCTCACCAGCGCACCATTTAGTACTAGTCCACACAAAGGAGGACCAGGCATAGCGGCACCTGGTTGGGGGAGGATGTCTCCCAGGCTATTGGAGACCACTGGTGGTCTGGGACAGGGCAGAGTGGCACCCTGGTACTCCCCTTAGCACCTGGGCACCTTGGCACTGCCATGGTGCCAATTGGTCCTGTCAGGGTGCAATGCTTGAAGTACCAGGGTGCCAGTCTGGCAGCACCAGAGTGCCAAGGTGCCATGTTGGTACTGCCATGGGTCTGGCCTTGGGTGGGGGCCTTGCCTAGTAGAGGGGGTTAAAGGCGGGCTCCCAAGTGCCTCCTCGAGATCGGTCAGAAAACGGGGGTAGGGGGAGGATGGTGGCTGCTGGATAAAATAGCGCTCCGATCTGTGAGGTGCCTTTCCTGCTGGCGAAAACTTCCCGAGGACAAAAACAAACGGCAAAGTGCCATCGGATAGTGGGATGTTTCTCGGCGCTACACCCACTGAGAAACAACCCTGTAAACATGCCATTCAATGGACTGTAACTTGATTCGCTGAATCGTGCCCATAGTAAATGGCATAAAAAAGGCCAAAGAAGGTTCAATTTTGGAGAGCAAAAGTCTATGCTGTTTTTACACAAGATAATACAAGGTATTAAAGCAATGTACTGCAGTTTTGATGTGAAAGATTGTTTTCACAGAATCAGAGAATCATAACATTTACAGTGCAGAAGGAGGCCATTCGGCCCATCGAGTCTGCACCGACCCACTGAAAGAGCACTGTACTTAAGCCCACGCCTCCACCCTATCCCCTTAACCCAGAAATCCAATCAAACCTTTTGGACACTAAGGGGCAATTTAGCATGGCCAATCCACCTTTGGACTGTGGTTTCAAAAAAGCTTTTTGTGAAGGGAATGTCAAAAACCGCCGTCTGTACTTTTTTTTTATATATGTTTTTTATTGGGTTTTTGAACAAAGTACATTTACCGTTATGTACACAGGGTTAGAGAAATATATATCACATATACAGAAGAGAAGGGCACACCCAAACATACCAAAGAAAAGAAAATAGTAAATAAAAAAATAAAAAAACAATAAAAAAATAAAATAGAATAACTGGTAGGGTATTGTGCACTAGCTCAACAGCAGCAACTCTGTACACCTGGCAAAATTATTTACAACACATAAGTGGCCGACTGTTGGTGGGGGGAGTGAGGGTGGAGACTCTGGAGGTAAATATACATTTGGGTGCCGGACAAACAATTACAGTGGGCAAGACTCGAATGGGTTTGGTGAACCGTCGTCTTTACTGGCCTTCAAACAGTTCAATGTACTTTTGTCACTGACAGTGCTTTTTGATGTAATGTGTTAATAGAATGCTCCCTAAATGGACAAACCTTATGATAATCCAGAGCTAAGGACAAATTCTCAGGTAAATCTTGCTCCAATTATGCCTGCAGGTAACTTCAGTGAAGAAAAATGTTGGTAGACAACTGAATAAAATGGAAATTAAAGAAAGCTGCAAAGTTTATCCCTGTCTTATTGTGTTGCAAACAGCAAGACTGGCATCACCCCCGGGAATTCTTATTTAGATTTGATGTAAATTGCTTAAAGATGAAAGGGAATATGCAAATGAAAGATAGCAAAATAGCCGAAAACTTATATGGAATTAGGTTATGCAAATGAGACATGTAGTTAATCAGGGTGCTTAACATAAGCTAATAAGGAAAATTAATTGGTTCCAAATAGATAATATGAAAAATTGTAAGATAATATTGGGAACCCAGCATACCAAGTAAATACAACCTACAGCATATGGACCAAGTTATTAATCACCAAATCAAGTGACCAGAAAATCTAGACTTTCTGTTGCTCTAAGTAATTCTGCAATGTAACATGATCATTAAATCTGTTTGCAATACTTTTCAACAACATAACATTCCATGCTGCACCGCAAGGGGAAATCATAGTTGTAGATTACTTTACAGAAATGTAACTGGAGTTCAACAAATTGTGAGTAAGATAAAATAATATCAATATCGTGGAAACAAATTACACAACTCCGGGAAAACAGATAATGGCCTGAAAAATATCCAGTACAGATGTCGGCCGGGATTCTCCGCCGGCATGATTCTCCGATATGCCGGTAACCGGGGGATTCTCGACGGCATGGGGCTGCCCCACAATGGGAAACCCCATTGACCGGCTGGCGTAACGGAGAATCCCGCTGGCCGGTCGGGGCAGAAATGTGGCACAGCGGGGCGAAGAATCCCGGCCGTTATATTTTTAGTAAAGACATGGGGGGCAGGATTCTCCCCAACCCGGTGGGGTGGGCCGTACCGGTGCCGAGGAGTAGCATGAACCACTCCGGTGTCGGGCCGCCGGGAAGGTGTGGAATCCTTGGAATTCAGGGGCACTCTATTCTTCTGCACCGGCGGCTGTAGCTAGCCGCCATGGCCAGTGCGGAAACAAAGCCCTCTACGCATGCACTGGATTGACACCAGCACACACTCGCTCTCCCGTGCTTGCGCCAACTCGCGCCGGCCGGCAGAGGCCCTTTGGCACCGGTTGGCGTGATGCCAAGCCCCTTCCCCGCCGGCCAGCGTGGTGCAAACCACTCCGGGGCCGGCCTAGCCCCTGAAGGTGCAGAGGATTCCGCACCTTTGGGGCGGCCTAATGCCGGAGTGGTTCACGCCACTCCTTCCCGCCAGAGTTGCCCGCTCCGCCGATTACGGCAGAATCCCGCCCCAGATCTGTAAGTAACTTTTTTTCAACCTATTTCTGCACTGCTAGGATGTTATACAGAATTCATAGTAGAGAAACAGCTCATTCAATCTCTCAGGTCTATGCCCTGTTTGTTCTCCTACTTCTTCTCACCCAATCATCATATCTTCTATTCCTTTTCCTGTCATACAGTTATTTCACTTCCTCTTAACTGAAACTATGTTCGTTACTTCAGCCAGCCCATGTCCAAAGATGTGCGGGTTAGGTGGATTGGCCATGCTAAATTGCCCGTAGTGTCCTAAAAAGTAAGGTTGGGGGGGGGGGGGGGGGGGGGGGGTTGTTGGGTTATGGGTATAGGGTAGCTACGTGGGTTTGAGTAGGGTGATCATTGCTCGGCACAACATCGAGGGCCGAAGGGCCTGTTCTGTTCTGTACTGTTCTATGTTCTATGTTCTATGTGGCAGTAAGTACTGTACTCAAATTGTTCCCTGTAGATTTCTTCACAGGATTCATTTGTGACTATCTTATATTTAACTCCCCCATGGAAAGCTGGAACTGTTTCCGAGTCCTGGACCCGCCCATCGGGGAACGACCGCGAACTGGGATTTTCATAGAGGTAGCTGCTTAATTGGCATGGAGACAGATTCCCTGTCCAACTGGAGACAGCAAGCTGGCTCGTGAAGAGTGCATGTGAGGATAGTCGCCCATGCTTCTCATCCATTGAACTAATTATCAGAGAGTCTTTTTAATTGGTTGGTCTTGCACAAAATGAACTTGATCGACAGAAAACGACCCTCCTCCCACTTCAATTGATCTTATATTCAGAAAAGCTGCGCTTGAAAAGAGACATTAAAATTAGGGTGCATGTGACTTTTGAAACCCAATCCTGTAGATTCTACCTTCACCCCTCTCACCCACAGGCTTACCCCCATCACTCTTGACCCACCCAACCTAACCTTACCTTTTGCCTCTGTTACCATTGAACCTTCACCGTTATCCAGGACTTTATTGCCATTTCCCTCCACATTGCATCTCTTCCGCCTGTGCATAAGCCTGTGACCATCCCAATGCCCACTCTGACCCTGAACCCTCCTGTTATCCTCCCCTATTGTTTGTTTGTTCCCCTGACACACACCATGAGACCTTCCAATAACAGACACTGACACAGCCACCTGCTGACGCAGTTGAAGAAATGCTTTTGCAGATTGCTGATGCTTTTGTTGCTGGTTGGTTTGGTATAACTGGCACATCACCGTTGGGTTAAGCACACTGGAAGTCAAGGGCGTTCAACTGCACTTTGAGCACCAGTGGAATATGCGAGTGGCAGGAATTGGTTCCAGTGAGATTGGACCATTTGCGACGTCCTTCAGAGCTAGGTTCCTGGACGGAGAATGGCACTGATACGTGGAACAGGTCACACATTGATGGTCAGATCATTTCTGCGACAAGGTTCTGGGCTTGATAACACATTCTCAGGCATATCCTCCATTTCTTTTGAGGAACCTGTGAGGGGTAATACAGTGCGTTTGTTTTTTTTTGTAAATTAGCTGATATATCTTTGTATTGGTACCACTATGGGTTGGTGATGTTTCCTTGTTTAATTGTTAGTGTGATTTGTGGAATGTTACGTAGTTGATTTCAAATCTTTGTTACTATTGATCGTTTAATATTCTCAAGTGGATTCTCGAGGGTACATGTGTCATGTCTCAGACGACGATTATTGCATCACAATTCAATCTAACTTTAAAGACTGATCAGTTTTCCTGAACTCTAGAAGCGTCAGCACCATAGATGTGGAGATGCCGGCGTTGGACTGGGGTGAGCACAGTCCAACGCCGTAGCACCAGTCCAAGCACCATAGAGGCAGCAACTAACAATCAAACACTCCAGAGCTGGACTTCAGCACTGTGGGTCTTCCCGCAACCAACGGGTAAGTGGTGGAATGGCAAAGGGCAGCTGAGCTCTACCTAATGTTCCCCGCAGGGATTTGGGGTCTAGGGGTGCCTGCTGTTGCCAGGGGTGAGTATACAGAGTGAGGTTTCCCACCACAACTGGCTCGGTTGATGACAATCTGAGAGAAGGCGGGATACGTAAGGGTGGGGGAGGCTTTTGAGATTTGATGGTCCTGGGGTGGAAGCCCTAATTGATTGTTGGTCTCCCTCCTTCTCCAATTCTTCACAGAAAGAACAATATGGCTGATTATGTTGGTCCCACAGAGGCTGCCCTCGCAGTGCTGATGGCAGCCCAGGTGGCCAGATGCCAGAGAAGGCACCAATGTTGGTGCAGGCTGGAGGCAGGACCCCATGTGCAGGGGGACGCCACACACCCTGAAGACCCAGCCACCCATCAGGCCGAGGAGGAACCTAGAGGGGCGCCAGCGACAGCCCAAAGTGTAATGGCGTTGTTGGTCTATTGAGGAGATGACGGGCAGCATGTGTCGCAGGACACTCCATCTCAACAATGAGGCAGTGCCGCACCAATGCCACATCCTCACCGACTTGAACATCTATGCAACTGGTTCAGCAGGGTAGCATGGTGGTTAGCATAAATGCTTCACAGCTCCAGGGTCCCAGGTTCGATTCCCGGCTGGGTCACTGTCTGTGTGGAGTCTGCACGTCCTCCCCCTGTGTGCGTGGGTTTCCTCCGGGTGCTCCGGTTTCCTCCCACAGTCCAAAGATGTGCGGGTTAGGTGGATTGGCCATGCTAAATTGCCCGTAGTGTCCTAATAAATGTAAGGTTAAGGGGGGGGGGGTTGTTGGGTTAGGGGTATAGGGTGGATATGTGGGTTTGAGTAGGGTGATCATGGCTCGGCACAACATTGAGGGCCGAAGGGCCTGTTCTGTGCTGTACTGTTCTATGTTCTATGTTCTATTCCAGGGCTCGAGAGGGGTCTTGTGTGACATTTCCCAAGCTAAAGCCCACAAGTGCATTCATGAGGTCATGAATACCCTGCATTCCCGGGCATCAGACTTTGCCAACTTTAAGCTGGACCAGGCCCACCAAGATGTCTGGATTCTCCACCATTGCCGGGATGTCCCAGGTCTAGGGGGTAATTGAAGACACACATGTTGCTTTATGCAGACCAGGGCATAAGGCGTGTATTAGGAACAGGAAAGGGTTCCACTCCCTGAATGTCCAATTCATGTGCAACCTCCAGATCATGCACGTTGATGCCCACTTCCCATGGACCCGTGCATGACAGCTACATCTTGGGACACTTGGAGATCCGGCATCTTGAAGAACCAATCCAGGATAACAGTTTAGATCTTGGGGGTTAAGCGATACCTGCTGAGGTCCTGGCTGAAGAACTAAGTGCAGAGGCCGGAGTCCAAGGTGGAGACCTGATATGAAGAGGCTCATGTTGCCAACCACACTGTCATTGAAAGGTGCATGGAACTGCTCAAAATGCAGATCCGATGCCCGGACTGCTCTGGTGATGAACTGCAGTACACCCTCCCAGACGATCTCCCGCTTTCTGGTGGTCTGCTGTGCCTTACATAACCTGGCACAGCAACAGAGTGACATGCTGGAGGAGGAAGAGGACGTACATATGTCCTCATCTGAGGAGGTGGACCAGGAGCTTATGGAGGATGAACCCGGAAGGACCCGCAGGAGAAACCGGAGGATAGTGGAAAAGTGGTGGCAAGGGTCCAGCATGCCCGGAGAACCAGGGGGCTCTCATCCTCACCCGTTTCTCATAGGTTGAGGCTTTGTACCCACTCCAACACCTCCTTCCCCCCAAAGCTTCACTTACCCTGTTGTACCCTCCAAGGTTCTGTGTAACATCACCCCAGGGTGATGGACCTGTGTCAGCACTGTCAGAAGATCAATACACAAGGCAGGAGCGGGATGATAACCCGCTGTGAGGTTAGACCTGGAATCAATTTAAGCTAGGTCTGACTCCTGTCTTCCTGCTGACAGCATGTCACACCCATCCTCAGAACCGGGTCTGCATCGGGGGCATTTGAGCTTGGACCACTGAGCCCAAGGGGTGGGAGGAACAGAGGGCAACAGGGGGGGGCAGGAGGGGGGTGCATGCAGGCCCGCTGTGAAGATTAACATGGCAGAGGCTTCACGTGTATCAGGCATAACATTTTTTAATAGTGAACATTTGACATTCCATTCTCCCTACCTGCCCCTCCCCCCCCCCCCCCCCACCCCCAACCACCACCCACTGACCACTCAGTGATCCTCTCTATTCTTGATCATTTGTGGTCTAATGCTACATCCAGGTGTGTCCCCAGGGTGCACATCAGAGGTGCAGTCAGCCTGCTGCTTTCTGCGCCCTGTGCCCTTTGATGCCCCTCGCAGACATCTTTTGGAGGGTCTGGAAACCTGCAACTGCTGACTCCCTTGGATGTTCTTGACTCCACCTGATGAGCATCAGCAACTGTGTGGTGCTCACCAGATTTTACCCCAGAAGCCGGTCGAATAATGTCGCCACACAAAGGTGTGTGTCTTTCCCTGGTGGAAAGTTGGGATGACAGCATTGATGCCCCAATGGTGGTCTCCTGGGTGGCGGGGGTGGAGTGGGGGGGGGGGGGGGGGGGGTGGAATGTTCCCGATGGCTCGGCCCATCAGATAATGATCCTGCGAGAGAAGGGACATATGGTCAGTGAGAGGGAAGGATCATTTTGTCTGACATGAACAACTCACTTGAGGCAGGCCATTGGGGTGAAGGGGCAATGGATCCTCACCTCTACGGCGCAAGCCAACCTCTCTATCGGTGACTGCTCTCTCTTTGGCCAACCCTGCGATCTCCGGTGCCCATTCCTCACGATGAGGACTCGAATCTCCGGTACTCTGCAAACCACCCCCCCCCCCCCTCCATCTTGATCCTTTCCCTCTTATTAAGGGCTATTAAGGGACAAAGAGAGGGCATTGCGAGCCGCCCACTTGATGGGTCGGGGGGCTATAGCAGATGGCATGTGTGGGCACCGCATAGGGACATGAAGGGGTTGTGTTGGTGGGTGCCAGGGGGTTCTGAGAAGCAAACACAATGATCGAATGTGGGGAGTGGGTGAGGTGTCAGCCAATGATTTGTGGGGTCCCGGGTGGTTGTGAAGTTGAGGGGTGATAGGTGGAACTGATGCCAGTAGAGAGGTGGTAACTTACCCTTGCAGCTTGATGGAGGTCTGCTTCTGACATTGTACAGCGTTTTTTCTGGTCATGCTGCCCGAACTGACATCCGCTGCCACTGCCTCCTATGTGGTATTGGTGACCCTGCTGCTGGACCCCCTCGGTGGAACATGATGTCCCGTCTCGCAACAACGGCGTTCACAAACCTGGCCAGGTTGGCATCCAAAAGTAAGGAGCAGGTCTGTGTGCTGCCATGTTTGTGTCTTGATGGGGAGTGACTGTTGAGGGAACACGTAAAAGCAGCTCCGCCTTGTTAGTGGCAAGACACTGAGACACGAGTCTGGCGAATCAGACGGCGAGGCATCTGTCTTGGCAAGAAGCTTGTGGAGGCTCATTTCCATCACTAAGTACTATTAAATGCAGGCCACGACCTCGCAAACGTGGCCATCAAGAAACACCTCGCCAATCACATCCAAAATCACACTGAGAAATTTTTCTGTAAACACAATGCAAGGCAACAGCTGTGTATTAATGTTAGGCATGTGTAGTTCTCACTATTTCAAATAGATTTGTAAGAATATTAAAGAGCTGAATTTTACCCAGTTGGGCCACTGTCCCAAAGTTGGCCTCAATTTAGAACAGTACAGCACAGAACAGGCCCTTCGACCCTCGATGTTGTGCCGAGCAATGATCACCCTACTCAAACTCACGTATCCACCCTATACCCGTAACCCAACAACTCCCCCTTAACCTTACTTTTTAGAACACTACGGGCAATTTTAGCATGGCCAATCCACCTAACCCGCACATCTTTGGACTGTGGGAGGAAACCGGAGCACCCGGAGGAAACCCACGCACACACGGGGAGGACGTGCAGACTCCGCACAGACAGTGACCCAGCCGGGAATCGAACCTGGGACCCTGGAGCTGTGAAGCATTGATGCTAACCACTATGCTACCGTGCTGCCCTTCAAGGTCAGGAACCTGGCTTGTGGCAGGACATTGGTCAAGATCTTCCCTGGATCCTGTCCAATTAGGAAGTCACCTTCAGTACAGGAAAGCACTGCTGAGGTGGGTAAGAGACGATGAGGATGACTCAAAATGGAGGTATTCTCGACAGAATCGAAAAAAAGAAACATCTTGCACGGTCAAAGTCATCAGGCAATCAGTGTGAAGGTTAATAAAATGACTTGCAGCCATGACTATGGTCAACGGTTCCATGCTCAAGATTGAGTCATGATGTCGTTGACCCATGGTCTGCTACCAGGAGGCTGCCTCCAAGCTATCATCATCCTCATGACTCAACAGGAAGCTGATCCGATGCTCGGAGAATTCCAGCAGTATCTTCACCCTTCCTCCAAGTGAGCTCTTAATATAGCTAATTGGCTCGGTGGGCAACCAGTGCCGCTGTGACCCAGTCTCTGATGAAAATGTTTGTTCTTAGAGGCACATCTCTATCTTGATGTGTCATATTGCGACCTCCGCAGATTGAGAAAATCCATGCCATTCGCTACCATCCAGTGCTATGGACCAATTTGATCCCCATAGTATCCTCAGGTACATGCTTAGTACTCCCAAAATAGGAAAATCATTGCAAATGCTGTACCTTTTAATCAGGGTAGTTCACTACAATGTACAAACATGGTAGCAGCTGTCTCCTGCAGTGATGTCACATACACTTGTGGGCTGCATTGAGTATATCACCAGTCACCCACTGACAAGACACACCAAATGGCACTTAATTAGATGCTCTGTTTTTCTTTGAGCACATAGGAAAATGTGTGAGCCTTTCTTGGGAGGCAGGAATTCAGCAACCGGCCTCCCCACCATATTATTCTCTTTTTTCCACCAAAGCACTTATCCAAAACTCCACTGCCTCTATCCTATTTCACACCAAGTGTCATGTATTTCTACCTCTGTACTCGCTAACCTACATTGGTTATCAGTCTGACAGTGCTCCAACTTTAAAACTTTCATCCTTGTTTCCAAATTCCTCGGTGGCCTCACCCTTTCCTGTCTTCATAGCTTCCTTCAGCCTTTTAACCTCTGAGATCATTGCACCCCTCAAATCTTTGCCTCTTCCACGTTCTCTATTTTGATCACTCTTATCATTGAAGAACCAGGGCAGAAACTCATACCCTGAGTAGATGTTATCTTTGAAAGAAGGGGCAGAAGATGACCATCAGTGGACATCGCTTCAGCTGCAAGACATTATGGAATTTCCTTCCTAAACTTTCCCACCTCTCCACCTCGCTATTGTTCTTTAAGATGCTCCTTAACACTTAACTCTTTGAGCTTTTGTACACACATTCTAAAAATCTTGTGGTGTGACTTGGGCTGAATTATATACTGCCCCCTCCCCCCCAACATCTGCACTGGGTCTGAGATAGGATGAGGCACATAAAAAATGTCAATATTTTAAATGTCATAAAAAATATGGGAAGCTCACCGCCTTCCTATTCACCCTTGTTCCGGTTCCCATAATAATGGAGTGGGTGAGGCAGCCATTAGACTGCCCATCCTTAAACCTATTGAGGGCCTTAAGTTGCCAATTATTGCCATTTAAGAGCCTCAATCCACCTCTACTGCCATAATATGCTGGGCAATGGCAGGCGGTAAGTGGGAAGGCTGTTTTATTAACAACTTTGGTGAAAAGACAGCAAGAAAGGTTGGATACATAATTTGGGGAGGTGTCCTGTGTGCATCAGTGGCACAGTGGCATGAAATGCAGGCCTTGGTGTCAAAACTTTTGTGATACCAATCTGTGGAACAGCTTCAAATGTTTTATTGTGCATTTAAATAAAAGTTGTTGCTGGAACATCTAACAGGTCAGAATCCATGCTGGCTTAGCTTTCCGGTTGTTAAGACAGCACTGACCAGTTAATGGAAGTGGGAATTCTACACAATCCCTCAGCCTTCAATTTATTCCAAAACATACACAAAAAGTACCCACATTTCAAAGGTTATTTCATTGAAGTCCCTGTTAATAGAGAGGTTACATGAAGTGTTCACTTCAGAATTTTAGCTTTCAAGATAGTGTTATCTTAGTGGGTAAGTTAAAACCACTCATGTAATGAAAATATAATAGCAGATTGGCCTTAGGATACTGGAAGCTGCCTTCATCTCCCCAATGTGAACGAGACTATATTCTTTCACCAAAATAGCCCCTTATTAATTTTTTAATCTGAACAGTGTGAGATCCAACACAACAGCGCTGCTGTGACAGCAGGTCTCTGCTCAGAACTCATGATTATCCACAAGTCTTCCCACTAATGATTGCTTTAGGTAAGAATCAGAACATAGATGTAAGCAGACCCTTAGCTAGAGTAATATAGTTCTGGCAGAGGCATCAGTATGTACAGCACAATTTTCTTTCAAGTATGCTTTTATTTCAGGGGTCTGACGTTGAGTCATAATTATTCTCTGTGAAAGTCAATCAATTGAATGGAAGAGTCAAGTTTTCACAGATCTCAAAAGTGACCTTTAAATTATCACAGAACTGTGTTTCTTCTTTTACAACTGTGACCCATGGGAAGCCTGGAAAAGAAAAAACTTATCTAAGAACCTTTTTAATGATGTTTTTTTCTTTCCTAGAATCCGAGTATCCTAGAATAATTGCTGCACAGAAGGGGGCCATTTGGCCTGCATTGTGCATGCTGGCTCTCTGCAAGAGCAACTCACCTAGTCCCCCCCCCCCCCCCCCACCCCTTCGCCTCTTCCCAATAGCTCTGCAATGTTTTTCTCCCCCCAGATAATTATCCACTTCTTTTCAGAAGGCTTCGATTGAATTTGCCTCAGGCAGTGAATACAGATCCGAACCGCTTACAACAGTAAAGAAGTTTTTCCTCATGTCGTCATTGCTTTTTTTTTGCCAATCCCCTTCTCACCTGATTCTCAATTCTTCCACTAACGGGCACAGTCTTTCCCCATCTACTCTGTCCAAAGTCCTCCAGATTCTGAACACTTTATCAAAGCTGCGCTTAATCCTCTCTGCCCGCAGGAGAATAAGCCCAACTTCTCCAATCTGGTGAATTATTTTCTGCACCTCTTTTGACACTTTTTTGAGCGTTTCATTCTTTCCATGTAAAAGTGGAGTTCAAGTGTGTCTCAAAATAATAATGAGATGGAGTTTCTGGTTGTCAATTTTATTTTTAATGGTTCAGCAACAACTAGAAGCAGCAGTTTACAACAAAGTTACCACAGGTTAGTCACCTAAACGGAGCTCGATTGGTTTCTGACAGGGAAATGAGCAGTTGGCAGGAATGTTGAAGATTTCTGTGAGGACAGTGTCGTATCCAGTCCCTGCTGTTTCACTGAACTGACTGAAGTGCGGAATCAGGCGGTGACTTCATCACTTGGCATGGTCGCCTCGCTTGCAAAATCATCTTTTGGTTTTTGCAGGAGGCATCGCGCCTGCTTCTTCACGGGAGGAATGTGCTGACACAGGGCAGCCATCATCGGACTATTTTCTTATTGAGAGAACCCTTGGTCAAGGTTCTAATCTCATGCTTGACTTCTCTCACAAATGCCGTTTTGCTGTGAAGATCTTGATCTCCAATCTGAAGCAGTCAGTCTCTTCGGTAATCATCACGTTCAAGAATCAGCCATAATACCAGACTCTCCAGGGCCGTCAAAATCTAAATCAGCAAATTCCTTCTTTAATGAAAATTAAACGAAAATCGCTTATTGTCACGAGTAGGCTTCAATTAAGTTACTGTGAAAAGCCCCCAGTCGCCACATTCCGGCGCCTGTTCGGGGAGGCTGGTACGGGAATTGAACCGTGCTGCTGGTCTTGGTCTGCATTAAAGCCAGCGATTTAGACAAGTGTGCTAAACCAGCCCCTGCATACCACTCCATACAGCTCTTTCTTTCTCATCGATTTAAATTCTCCTTATAACTGATAGCTTTGACCAAGCTTTGAGTCGACCCTCTTGATGGTTCCCTCTTTCACTAAATATAGATTTTTGTGATTATATTTCGGTGTTGCTCCTTGGGATGATTTTACAAAGTCAAAGATGTTGTTTAAGTGCAAATTCTTCTCTTGCCGAGGAGCACTAAATATCAGACACCTGTAATCATAACTTCCAAAAAACAGCACCGATCCTTATTTTTTTTTAACTTAAGGCATTGGATACAGGAAAGAGAATGGCCTGAATTTTCAGGATGGTGGGGCTTAGCCCCTGCAACCGGAGAGTTGGCAGGGAACACAGCCCACTGATTCCGGCAGCTCCAATGCCATTTCATGCCCTTGATGTGACCATCAATTCACAAGACACGTGATTGGAAGTGAACAGTGGTTTTAATAATCTTACAACAGAGCCTGCCTGCGACGAGATGAACTGGCAGCAGGCTCACGACTGCAGAGCTTTATACTTCCGGTTAGTGGGAGGAGCCATGGGCAGAGCCATGGGCAGAGCCACGGGTGGAGCCCAGTACAAACTCCTCATCTCCCCCTATGGGCAGAGCCGCGCAACGGCTCGTATACAGAGCCCACAAGGACACAATACATATAATAGAGCACAGTGTGAATTACTAGGTTTATAATTCACCACAGCCCTATTGAGCATTAACTGGCATAAGACCGGGCTTGCATCCTCACTCGGGAGAAATTCCTGCCTTGGAGAGCTACCGGCTAATCTGATTGGCTGCAGATTACCAGGCATGGCGTCTCAGTGGCCGGAAGAGGCACTGCAGGTAGCTCCTTGGAACTGTCAGGAATTGGAGGATGGGATAGTGGGAGGGGTCTCAGATTTAGGAGGGCAGGAAACGATTTGGGCATTGCAAGTGATCATGATCTCGGGGTATAGGCCGGATGTGCAGGAAGATCCGGGGTTCACCGGAAGGGAGCTTCTGATGGAGTGCCATCACATTCTTTCCCGTCCTTGATCCACCTCTGTTCAATTATGGGTTTCCCTCCATGAGGTGTCATCCGCCCAACATCCTAATAATTGAGGCTGAGCGGGAAAAGGCGCTTAAGGAAAATTGCTACCAGGTTGGGATGGGCGGGATCCCAAAGGAAATCCCCTTGATGCAATTTCACACTTCCCCTCCTCTGAACCCACTAGGCTGGTGGAGCGGGGGGAGCAGTAAGTGTCAAATTTTGACCCATGAGTTCAAACTGTATTCCAGCTGTAAGTATAGACCTATCTTCCAGAACTAGGTGCGTCCTATGTCAAATGATTCCTTGACAAAGGTTTTCAACCTGGAAATGATGTGGGAAATTGTTCAGTTATGTCCTGTCCACAAAATCAGAATAAAACTAATCCAGCTAATTACCGACTCATCAATCTACACCCAATCCACCGGAAAGTGATGGGAGAGGTCAGTGACAGTGTTACCAAGTGACACTTGCTCAGCAATAACCAGCTCACCGACACTCCGTTTTGGTTCCTTAAGTGACTGCTCTTGGCATTAGGGCAGCATTTAACTGAGTATGGCATGAAGGAGCTCAAATAGAACTGAGGTGAATGGGGATCAAGGATAAAACTGCCCACTGGTTGGACTTATAACTAATACAAAAGAGGATGGGTGTGGTTGTTTGAGAACAATTGTCTTAGCCCCAGACCATTGCTGCACTGCCCTAGGCACAATCGTCTTTAACTGCTTCATCAAATACCTTCCCTCCCTGGTAAGGTTAGAAAAGGAATGCTTGCTGATGATTTCAGTGTTCAGTACCATTTGCAACTCATTATAAAATGAGTGCTCTGCTACGACATGTAGAAAGGATTGGACAACGTTCAGGCTTGGGCTGATAAGTGACAAGTAACATACCATAGAAGTGCCAGGTGATGACCATCTTCATCAAGAAAGAATCTAACCACCTTCCCTGACATCTAAATGCATTTCCGTTGCTCAGTTCCCTACCACCAACATCTTGTGGTGGGGTGTGGTGGTGGAGTTGGGAAAGGCGGGGTTCGGGGTTCGGCAGGAGTCACCATTGACCAGAAATATGACCGGCCCAGCCACATAAATACTGTAATTACAAGAGAATGTTAAACTTAGCATTCTGTGGTGAGTAACTCAACTATTGACTCTCCAAAACCTTTGTCATCTACAAGTCAAAATCCAGAGTGTGATGAAATACCCTCCACTTGTTCGGATGAGTGCAGCTTCAATAACACTCAAAGTTATCCAGAACAAAGCAACCTCCTTGATTAGTACTCCATCCACCACCGTAAACACTCACCCCTTCCACCACAGGGACACGGTGACTACTGTGTGTATAATCTATAAGATACACTGCAGCAACTCACCAAGATTTCTTCAACTGTATCTCCCAGAGTTGTGGGGCTGGCTTCTTCGTCGGTGGGATCCACCGTTTTGCCAGCAGTGCACTCACGGCCACAGATTTCCCAATGGCGTCGGGGTGCACACTATGGGAAATCCCATTGGTCGGCTGCCGGGACGGAGGATCCTGCTGCCAGCAGGGCTGTGCCACACCAGAACATGGGTCAGGCGGGACGGAGAACCGGGTCTCGCTCCACCGCCAGTGTTAGCGGGAGCAGACTGGTGTCTTTACATGACACAGCCTCCATTCGCTCCCATGCCGACCCCTCCCTCACTACCTACTTCCTGATCATGGCTATATTAGCCGCCCAGTAGTAATTGTTATTGAACATTTCGGACCCGTTGGAGGGGATAGGGGAAGTAATGCGAATCTTGGGGGAATTTGGCAATTTTCCGGGGTATAAATTGAAATGGGGAAAAGCGAGATGTCTGTGAACCAGGCAAGAGGGCAGGAGAAGAGACTGGGAGGGCTGCCACTTAGAATGGTAGGGAAGAGCTTTCGATATCTGGGAATCCAGGTGGCCCAGAAATGGGACGTACTACACAAGTTAAACCTAAACCTATACAAATGGAAGGGTACTTTAAGAGATGGGACATGCTCCCGCTATCACTGGCGGGGAGGGCTGCCGAACTTCTGAAATTACTACTGGGCGGCTAATATAGCCATAATCAGGAAGTGGGTAGTTTGGGGGGGAGGGGGGGGGGGGGGTGGGGGGTAGTGGCAGCTCTGAGGATCTGGGGGCAGTGGACGACATATAAGAAAGTGGAGGGAGCATCGATTTGGACCCTGATTTATAACTACCACAGGTTTGTACCAGGTAGGCTAGATGGCAGGTTCCGGAGTTGGCAGAGGGCAGGAATTAGAAGGATAGGGGATCTATTTATAGATGGGAGCTTTCCCAGCTTGAAAGCTTTGGAGGATAAATTTAAATTGCCAGCAGGGAATAGTTTTAGGTATTTGCAGGTGCGCAACTTCCTGAGAAAACAGGTTCCGGCCTTTCTGCTGCTGCCGCCAAGGGGGATACAGGATAGAGTAGTTTCCAGTACCTGGGTGGGAGAGGGGAAGATATCGGATATTTACCAGGAGCTTTCGAAGGCGGAGGAAACTCAGGTGGAGGAGCTTAAGGGCAAGTGGGAGGATGGGCTAGGAGGAGAGATAGAGGCGGTCTCTGGGCAGATGCCCTAAGCAGGGTTAATACCTCTTTACCGTGCGCCAGACTTAGCCTGATACAATTTAAGGTAGTCCACCGGGCATGCGTGACAGTGGCTAGGATGAGCAGGCTTTTCGGGATAGAGGATAAGTGTGCAAGGTGCGCGGGAAGCCCAGCAAATCATGTCCACATGTTTTGGGCATGCCTGAAGCTTAGAGGTTTTGGCAGGGTTTTGCTAAGGCAATGTCCACAGTGCTAAAAACACGGGTGGTGCCAAGTCCTGAGGTAGCGATCTTTGGAGTGTCAGAAGATGCGGGAGTTCAGGGGGCTGAAGAGGCCGACGTCCTGGCCTTTGCCTCCCTGGTAGCCTGGAGACGGATCTTATTAATGTGGAAGGACTCAAAGAACCCGAGTGTAGAGACCTGGGTTAGTGACATGACTAGGTTTCTCAGTCTTGAGAAAATAAAGTTTGCCTTAAGAGGTGACAGCTGTTCGTCGACTTTCTCGGGAAAATTCAAAATGTCAGTAGATGCAGTATTTCAAGGGGAGGGGGGTTGTTGTTGTCTGGGTGAGGTGTATGAAGATTGGCCTGGGGGGGGGAAATGTTTATTTTACCATGTTGATGTCATTGGTTTGTTACTGTTCTAAAAATTTTCAAATATCTTAATAAAATATTATTTTAAAAAAAGAATGAATTAATGCATGAGTATGATACGTGCACATGAAAGGAATGTTTGGCTGCTGTTATCACCAGCCGTAAATCCTAGCCTCATGTCAATCCGAGAGGGAGGCTTCAGCAGATCTCAATTCCAAAGATTTGTTTCAACGATATAGGGCGCGATCGAATGGCTCCACTGTGCCTGAAAAGAAGCTCACCGCAGAACAGCATGGCCGATAAGAGTTGGGAGACCCCCCTATCAGGATCTGCCAGGCTCACAACACCTCGCGGGATCTAACGCGGTCTCGTGAAACGTTGCGATATGAATCCCACCCATTGTGGACGGGATCACTTTTTAGAAAATCTGCATATTAAAGCGTGATAATGTGCAGATTCCCAAGGTATCCGAGGCATGTGATCAATCCCCTTCGCCTTGGAGACCTCAGGCAAGTGCCGTTCAATATTGGCCTCCAGAAATGGGTACCAGATGGAACGGCACTCGTGGGGTTTCCAAGGGGATTGGAGATCCCTAGCTACATGCTCTTTGAGCGGGGTGGTACCCTGGTACTGCTGGAGCCCAGGTGACACTGCCAGCTGACAGAGGCACTGCCATGGTGCCAGGGTTGGCAATGCCCAGGTGGCACTGCCAGCTGACAGAGGCACTGCCATGGCACCAGGGTTGGCAATGCCCAGGTGACACTGCCAGCTGACAGAGGCACTGCCGTGGTGCCAGGGTTGGCAATGCTCAGGTGACACTGCCAGCTGACAGAGGCACTGCCATGGTGCCAGGGTTGGCAATGCCCAGGTGACACTGCCAGCTGACAGAGGTACTGCCATGGTGCCAGGGTTGGCAATGCCCAGGTGGCACTGCCAGCTGGCAGGGGCACTGCCATGGTGTCAGGTTAGCACTATCAAAGTGCCATGCTGGAATTTTATGCGCAGGTGCATTTGGGTCGAGGGTGCCCTGCGCGGATATTGGGGGGAGGGCAGGGTCCATAGTGCATTAGGGTTTGAGGGTCACTTTGCGGGGACTCAGAGATCGGGACACCATTTAAAAATGGCGTGCTGGTCTCTTGCTACACTGAGGAGTTCCAGCGAACGGAGTACCTCAGTGTACAAAACGGGGCTATGTGCGGCCTCGGCCCTGCGTTCACCACTGAGGACCCTTATCAAATGCGAGTCGTGTTTAATAGTCTTATGCTTCCCAGCGCCGGCACTGTGAGTGCCGGGAAACAGACAGCTAAACGTGCTCACTATTAGACTTTCAGTTAAATCACGCCCATTATCTCACCCTGATTTCTCCTGAAACTCGTTAAAAATTAAAATTAAACAAAATACAGCAGATATTGGAAATCGCTTACTACAAAAAACGGGTTACTTAAAATATTTCAATCCCTTCAATCCTGGGAATCCTCTGCTGTCATGTGAGCTTCCACTGAGTTTGGACTGAACAGATCCAATCACCGTTGTCTCTTGTGCATGCAGAATTCATCACTGGAGTGGAGGTTTGGAGGTTAATGTTCTAAAAAGTATTAGTTCAAATAAGAATGTGTGACTCAATACAAGCAAGTGACGTTATGGGGAATGAAGAACTATGGTCACAGATTAGAAATAATGGGTGAAATTCTCCGTTTGGAAGACTATGGAAGCAATCTACTTTTGTGCCGCCATCTTGAGTGGTTGGCCCTATAGCGAGGTCCCACGGCTGGCCAACTCCCGCCCATAGTGCAATTTAGCTCCCCCCCCAACCCCGAATCTTCTGAGTCCACCCCTTCCCCCCAGTACAGGGTGACCCGGCCTGCACCCCCCACCCCCTCCCCCACCCCCCCACCCCCTCCACCCCCCCTTCTCCCCCCACCCCCCCACCCCTCCCCACCCCCCCCACCCCCCCCCACCCCTCTCCACCCCCCCCCCACCCCCCCCCCCAACCCCCCCCCCCCACCACCCCCCCCCCCCCCCACTATCTGGAAGCTGGAGAGCAGTCCAGACAGAGGCAGTGAAGCGAATTACTGCTTTAACAACATCTGGGCAATACACCTGCTTTAACAACATCTGGGCAATACACCTGCTTGTTCAGACCCAGGGAGCTCAACTTGTCAATTCCTGGAAAGAGAAAAACAGTCAGCTGGGTTTAAAGCCCTCAGGTCCTTGAGCTACAAGCCATTCATTCATTTCTCTTTCATATTGATTTTACTGAACAGTAATTGATAGTTCCCACACACACAGCTGTCAGCATTGCTGCATTCATCTCATTTCATGGTTGAGTAACTCTAAAGTGCTCTAGGCAATAGTTAAACATAAAGCTTTGATTGACAGCTCCTGGACCCACCAAACATAATTAAGTGCTGTAATTTTCCAGCTGACCACTTCAAAATCACTCAAGCGTGAAGTGAGGTGATTGGAAACTACTTAAAACAGAATTAAGAGCTGTAAGTTTCCAGCTGCCCACTTCAAAGTCAATCAAGTGTGAAGGGAGCTAATTGGAAACCACTTAGTTCTGTTTGAAGTGGTCCAGGAGCTGTCAAACATTTGCGGGGGCGGGGGGGGGGGGGTTCTCTTTATTTAGGTGGTCTCTGGGAAGTCTCTTTATTTTGGGGCATTTCTCGGGGTCTCCTTATTTAGGTGTCTCTATGGGGGTCTCTTCAGGTAGTGGGTCTCTGGGCGGGTTCCTTATTTAGGGGGTCTCTGCCGGGGGAAGGTGGGGGGTGGGGTGGGCAGATCTTGTATTGTGGAGGGGGGGCCCTCAGATTAATTTTGAGGGAAACCTTCTTAAATAGTTACATCCTTGGTCCACTGCGAGGTCCACAGCATCTGGGCCATGCTTGTCAAGACCTGTAGTGATTCTCAATCACGTGATTCCTGGTCCAGTGTACCGGAGAATTAGGCGGGCCTGGAGAATATGGTGCCTGGTCCGCTAAATGGATGCAAATGGGTCTTAATGACCTCAATCCTCGATCCTGATGCCAGCGGGGGGCCGGAGCATCGGAAATGGATTGGCGCCTGGCACGATCCCATTTTCTTCACAACCGCTGGAGTCTGTCTTAACGGGAACTCCATTACCGGCCCCGAGAAGAGGAGAATTTTGCACAATTGGTCTTCCATTTAAGAAGGAGATAAGGAGGATGTTTTCTGAGAGGGTCGTTAATCTTTGGAATTCTCTACCTATTGGAATGTTAGACTTCACCTCGTTAACACATCTGTGCAATTAATAAGTTGTAAGTTATCAAATTGTACTGTACATAAACTCAGTGTTGAAATATCTTAATTTGTATGTATTATTGGGATGTTGTTAAAAAGCCTTTAAGTTGGCATCTCTGTAAATGCCAAAATACTGTATTGCAGTTTAAAAAAAAGAACATGTGCAATTATAGATATAGTACATTTGCGCATTTGATGCTCCAGTGAGTCTAGCATTAGCAGTAAATAGAAGCTAAGACCGCAATGCTGATTGGTGGCAAGAATGCCCTGAGGGCTGGTTGTACCAAGGCATCTGGTCAAAAAGTACAAGGTAACGTTAGTTTGCTGTAGGGAAACCAGAACACTCTTCCCATTGGTCAATGGGTATAGGTTAAGGTTGCTTTGTTGTTGGGAATTCAGAACTGTTCTTCCCTTTGGTTAAGAACTGCAAATATTTAGTTCGACCTTGTTAGTTGTGTTGGCACAGGTGCATCGCTTTGGGCTGAATATTGAAAAAGCTACTTGATAAAATAGTATAAAATATGGGAGCAGCAGTTTGTACTTGCCAGGAATTAGCATTTGTCTCAGGGGGCATTTGTCCAGAGAAAATGCTCGGGGTTAATAATAGATGTCAGCACTTGCGTAAGTAGTCTTTGTTAGGAAGCTCCATTCAACTTGAGAGAGAAAAAAAATTCAGCAACAATTGTAAAATGTGTAGCTTGAAAAAAGGAGTGAGAAACATTCAGCAAGCTTCTGTGAAATGAGTAGCTTCAGCAGTTAAGGTGGGTGGAAAGGTGTCGCACTTAAAGTGGACTGGGAAACTAGAAGCCTTAAAGATGCGACTGGGTTTTGCATGTATCTTAGAGTTAAGTTGACAAAGTTAAAACCTCGAAGAACATTGTAACTCAAGTGACCAGGTTCAAGGAACCAAGAAGTAGAGAAGAATCTAGAAGTTCTGGGATCCATGGGAAAGTGTGCCATGTCTTAACTGATGGATAATTTATTAACCTTTCTTGTCCAATTAGCCTTGTTAGTTTGCATTCTAAATTAGTGATTTTCCTTTTTGCTAATTAGCCTACTCATCAATAAGAAGTTGGATACTCTTATTGTATCCAATAGCATCTGTAAGAAGAGAAAAGAGCTAACGTTTCGAGTCCAGATGACCCTTTGTCAAAGCAAGGACAAAACAGCCTGCTTGATTTGTCCCCCGTCCACAAACATTCAAACCCTCCACCATTGATGAACAGTGGCAGCCCTGTGTACCATCTACAAGGTGCACTGCAGTAATTCACCAAGATTCCTTGGACAGCACCTTCCAAACCCACGACCGCTACCATCTAGAAGGACAAGAGCAGCAGATACCTGGGAACACTACCACCTGGAGGTTCTCCTCCAAATCACCCACCACCTCGATTTGGAAATATATCGCCAATCCTTCACTGTCGTTGGGGCAAAATCCTGGAGCCCTCCCTAACAGCATAGCGGGTGTACCTACAATTGAAGGCCTGCAGCGGTTCAAGAAGGCAACTCAGCACCATCTTCTGAAGGGCAACTCGGGATGGGCAATAAATGCTGGCCTAACCAGCGACGGCCACATTCCGTAAATTAATTTCTAAAAAGGCAGTAAAGTGGAGTTTAAGCCACAATCTGTACAGCCATGGTCTTATTGAATGTCTGAACATGCTCAAGGGGCTGAGTGACCCACTCCTGCTCTTATTTTTTTATCTTCTAAGTCCTTCAGCTACATATATTTTGCTATTTGAACTATTTTCACCTCATTCAATAAAATTAGATTTGGCTTAAAAGCAGTATTGCAGTGAGTTCATATATCAATAAATGTATGAAAATGTGTCAAAGGACAAAGTACTTCTTTTGGGAGCCTGTATCCTGAATACTGTAGTAAATGAATTTCAGACCTGCAACACCCCCTTTGGTAATTTCCAATTCTGCCACGATTGCAAACTGTAATTTAGGGTATTCCCTCACCCTCCACAGTGTAAATGATTGAACATTGCATACAAGTGAAGCTTGTGCTCTGTTATGAATTCAATTCATTATGACTGTATGTCCCTGTGCACGTTGTTACATTTTAAGGTACAGCATGTACCATTGCTGGTACTGCGGCTTCTGCCTAGTGACAAGGGTGGCATCTACTGTGAGTGTGTCGATAGGTTCCCCAGCTCAGTTCAAAGGCTAACGATGAGCAGTTCAGGAGTCAGGCAGCTTTAATCCGAAGGGAAGTGTCTCTGGTACAGGATAAGGGAGGGGGCAGGGAGAGATCACAAAAGGATGCCCCAGGGAAGGGACAAAGACAGAGGACAGAAACAGATAAGTTAAGAATAAAAAGGTCAGTCAGAGAAAAGCTTCCAAGCAGCAAAGGTGCTGTGGGCTGGCTGTACAACAGGGGCATAGGAGAAGACCCACAAACTGCTGTGGAAAAGGTTAGGGTTAGAAGAAACTCTGGGAGAAACCCTAACAGTGTGTGCAAACCAGAAAGTGGAGGCAACACGTCTGATCTCTCCAATAAGAAACATTGCAAAAACACGATGAAAAACTGACATTAAGGAACTCGCGTTTGCTCTGAGGTTAAAGCACACGGGAATTTAAACATTAGCTTTTGGGTGTGTTGGCATGAGTTCGTAACTGAAGAAAACGTCTATTAAAGGCTCAGAAGTCTACCGGAAGAAAACATGTTGAAAGCTGAGCTAAACCAGGATAGAAACCTTGGTGTTGTGACAGTGGTAACTGTTCAGTGGGGTTTTGTGTCTGTAAGAGTTGCTGGGAGAAAAGGAATAGCGTGAGTTCGAATAATTTTCTGGTATTTGTATTGAAATAAATCTTTCTCATCTCTTGAAATGAAATTCATTTTTCTTGCTTTATAAACGTTGCATTCCTTTGTTAAAAGTTCATCAGACTCCTGTGAATCTGTGCGGTACCTGCCCTTCAGGGTCTTCAAACAATAATAAAAGTTATGATCAATAAGGAGAGGTTTCACTCTGGGATCTGACTTGTCCAATATTAACATAAACTGGAATTGTAACACCGTACAAATTCCTGGCCTCCATTTCAGTAAGTCTACAACACTGTTATTTTTCAACTGAAGGCTTCTTTTGGGGCTGCTTAATAATAATAATCTTTGTTAGTGTCACAAGTAGGTTTATATTAACACTGCAATGAAGTTACTGTAAAAATCCCTTTGTCGCCACACTCCGGCGCCTGTTTGGGTACACGGGGAGAATTCAGAATGTCCAATTCACCTAACAGCACGTCTTTCGGGACTTGTGGGAGGAAACTGGAGCACCCGGAGGAAACCCACGCAGACACGGGGAGAACGTGCAGACTCCGCACGGACGGTGACCCAAGCCGGGAATCGAACCTGGGACCCTGGCGCTGTGAAGCAACAGTGCTAACCAATGTGCTACCGTGCCGCCCATGCGTCAACGTTTCCCCCATTCTGTGACCAGAATGATGCCATCCTTCACGACAGGTACGTTTAAAACAGATTGTGCTTGATTCCTTTCATGAAATTGTCTTCAGATTTCCCGTCAGCTTCTTGACATGACACTAATGCTGCAATGATTTTTTTTCTCAGGCCCCCTTCTTAATATTTACATGGGGAGGATTGAACAGAAGTACAAAATAGCAGCTTTCCGGACAATCACTGTTATTTCCATGTGGGTTAAAATTATTTTTCTAGCGAACTTTCATGATGTGACTGAAATTTCTGATCAACAGCCATTAGGCTCATGTTCTGCAGGTTATGGCTCTAAATTGTGCACTTACTGGTTTGTTGTGAAACTTTGTTAACAGCACTGTAAATCTCCTGAAATAGCGTCCTATCTGATCTCATGGCGGGGTGGATTTTAACAGGCAAGATCAGGTGAGTTTGGGTTGGGCAGGAAGTAAAAATAGAAGAAAATTGAAATGCGACCGCAACTCAACTCCAAAGCAACCCACCTCCAACTGAGGCACTTTTGGCTGTGTGTGCTCACTGGAATCAGTGCAATTATTAACACAGGCGGGTCGGCAATTAGCACAGCATAAAACATCATAATTACATGGTAATGAGGGGCTTTGAAATTAATTAAATTTCCTTTCAGATTTAATGCCTCCAGCAGAGGTCTTGTGGGCCTCGGGGAAACTCACCAGTGAAAAAGAAGTATTTCAGGTGCAGTTCAATGAGGTCTTTAAACTTCAGATTACCTGACCACAATAAAGACGCAATGCTTCCAGCTGCTCTGTCAATTTTCTCTGACAAACGAGTAACAGAGACCTCTAATCGGTATAGAAGCTTTGGAATTGATCAGTCAATAGCAGAATGAGAGGTGTTACGGATGTTTTTTGATACTCCATCAAAAGAGGAAAAGAATCACCGGCCATGGCAGCAACCATGGTGTTTCGGTGGGAACAGCAGGAGACCGTGTGAGAGGTGCACAGGCGAGGGGCACAGAACAGCAGAGAGGCGACCAACAGAGATTCTGAGGCAACATGAGGTGTATCCACACCACAAAAAGTAAAGATAGAGGCTGATCTTCCTCAATGTCTAAGTAAAGCAGTGCTTCAGCAGACTGAGATTGTCACATCAGGTAGTCCTAGACATGTGCAACTTCCCAGAAAACCTGCAACCCACTGTGGAAAACAGAAGTGGATGCAAGGATGCCATTTAAATTTCGAGCTGGGGGACAGCAAGACTGTGCCATCGCAGCGACACACTTCTTGATCTTCCTTGCCACAATATTCCATCTCAGCCTCAGGAAACTCCCTGCTGGAGTGGAGCTAAACTACAGAACAAATGGGGATCTGTTCAACCTCCACTACCTGCAAGCCAAATCCATAGTCATCCCATCCTCTCTCATTGAACTACAATATTCAGACGATAATTGCGTATGCGCCCACTTGAAGGCCAAGCTCCAAGCCATCATCAACACCTTCATGGAGGTGTACGTGAACATGGGACTTATACTGAACATCCATAAGAAAAAGGTCCAGTACCAACCTTCCCCTGCCCAAAAACATTGCCCTCCAGTTATTAAAATCCAGAACAAGGCCTTGGGGAATGTGCACCACTTTCCATGCCTTTGGAGCCAAGCTTGCTGTCAACAAAGGCAGACATCAATGACAAGATTCAACAGCGCCTCCAGTGTGCTAGTGCAGCCTTCGATCACCTGAAGAAGAGAATGTTTGAAGACTAGGACCTCAGACCTGGCACCAAGCTCATGTTCTGCAGAGCAATAGTGATACCTGTCCTCCTATATGGCTCAGAGAAGTGGACTATGTACAGCAGGCATCTCAAAACTCTGGAGAGGTTCTACCAACGTGGCCCCTGCAAGACCCTGCATATCCAGTGGCAGGATAGGCACACCAACGTCAGTGTTCGTGCTCAGGCTAACATCCCCAGCATTGAAACATTGACTATGCTCAATCAGCTCTGCTGGGCAGGCCACATGCCTGACACAAGACTCCTGAAACAAGTGCTTTACCCAGAGATTTGACATGGCAAATGAGCCCGAGGAGGAAAGGCTTCAAGGATAAGACCCTTGAAAAATACAACATCCTCACCAACACCTGGGAATCCCTGGCCCAGGATTGCCTGAAGTGGAGGAGAAGCATCTGGAAAGGAGCTGAACACCTCGGGTTTCATTGCCAAGAGCAAGCTGAAGCCAGGTGTCTACAGCGGAAGGTGCGTGTGGCAACACGGGCACCACACTCACCCACTCCTCCAGCCACCATCTGCCTCATCAGTGAGAGACAGTAGTTTGTGGATTGGATTCCTCAATCCCTGAGAACTCATTTTTTTTAGTGAGGAAGCGAGTCATTCGCGACTCCAAGGGACTGCCTAAGAAAAAAAGATGCAAGGAGTGATTGATGAGAGTATGCTTGGCAAGACAGGCTGAAAGTGGATTCAAAGTTTGCACCACAGGATGTCGGTCCTCCGCTTCGTCAGCAGTGCACCCACTTGTGCGGGTTTGCCGACGGTGTGAGATGGCCACAATGGGAAACCCCATCGGCCGGCTGCTGGAACAGATGATCCTGCTGCCGGTGGCGGTGGGGGGAGGGGGGGGGGGGGGGGGGGCACACCAGAAAATGGGGCTGGCGGGACGGAGAATCGCGTCCACTAACTTTCCTTACCTGGTTGTTATTCAACCATTTCCTCCATTCAACCATTTTGTGCACTACATCCATGGCTGGGGCACAATGCCCTTGGCCACATCCAACAGCATCTTCTGGTTAAAGCAGCAGGTTTCTTCCTTCAGTTGATGGGGAAACGCTTTGTCTAACTATTGGCAGCCTTGTCCTACCTCCATAAATCTGTTCACCCCTCCATCCTGCTCTTAGGCTTTCCTCAAAATCTATCTCTCTGGCCAAGTATTTAGTCACCATTTCTCAGATTTCCTTTACTTGTACTTGTAGAGCAGACAAATTTTAAGGTGTGATGAATCGATACCAAAGCCTCACTGTAAAAAGTATGAGTTTGGATTGGACAAGGGTTTCTTTGAAGAAATTGAAGATTTAAAGTATGCTCTGCAAGAATCTGCTAATCTGAATAAAGAAAATAAAAACTGCCAACGCAAAGTATGTGAGAAATATGGGATTACATTTCCACAAGCCTTACATCCTGTGGCTGCAAAATAAAAATAAAAATGTATTCATAATGAATGTTATATGTATATGAATGATCAGATTTTCAGAATTTTTGCAATTTTTAAATCAAGGGCTTGGTGTTGCCGTTCTTTTACACTGTTGTTTTCAGTGTGATTTGCCCAATGTCAACATGTAAAAGATTGTGAAATTCAAAACATGCATTGATGTCAGAAGCTGTTCCTGTCCAGTGGGTGCAACGGTAGCACAGTGGCTGACAATGTTGTTTTACAACGCCAGGGTACCAGGTTCGACTCCCGGCTCAGGTCACTGTCTCTGCAGAGTCTGCATACTCCCTGTGTCTCCGTGGGTTTCCTCCGGGTGCTCCGGTTTCCTCCCACAAGTCCCGAAAGACATACTGTTGGGTAATTTGGAGATACTGAATTCTCCCTCCGTGTACCCGGACAGGCGCCCGAGTATGGCGACTAAGAGCTTTTCACAGTAACTTCACTGCAGTGTTAATGTGAGCCTACTTGTGACAATAAAGTTTATTATGAAGAAGAAGAATTTGGGACAGAGCGGGTAATGACAATAATGTCTGGAAATTGTGGCAGAATGCAGCAGGTTGCAAGGAACTCAGACAAGTAATGTTAAGGATGGAATTCTGGAAGTAGTTTCAGATATTTTGCTAATAGATTGCTTACTCCTGAGTGTACACCCCTCAATAAAATAGGTCAATCACTTTACAGTCTTATAATCAGAGCAGCATATTATGTTTTGGGGGGGAGAGTAGAGAAAATATCAGCCAAATTAAGACTTGAATATTCTATGGAGTTAAATGCAATTTGATTTACCAGGTTTGAATTGTCTGAGATCTTTCACAGTAAGAAGTCTTACAACACCAGGTTAAAGTCCAACAGGTTTGTTTCAAACACGAGCCTCCGGAGCATTGCTCCTTCCTCAGGTGAATGAAGAGGTATGTTCCAGAAACGTATATATAGACAAAGTCAAAGATGCCAGACAATGCTTGGAATGCGAGCATTTCATAGAATCATAGAATTTACAGTTCAGAAGGAGTCCATTCGGCCCATTCAGTCTGCACCGGCTCTTGGAAAGAGCACCCTACCCAAGGCCAACACCTCCACCCTATCCCCATAACCCAGTAGCCCCACCCAACACTAAGGGCAATTTTGGACACTAAGGGCAATTTATCATGCCAATCCACCTAACCTGCACATCTTTGGACTGTGGGAGGAAACCGGAGCACCCGGAGAAAACCCACGCACACACGGGGAGGATGTGCAGACTCCCCACAGACCCAAGCCGGAATCGAACCTGAGACCCTGGAGCTGTGAAGCAATTGCACTATCCACAGTGCTACCGTGCTGCCATGGGTAATCAAATCTTTACAGATCCAGAGATAGGGGTAATCCCAGGTTAAAGAGGTGTGAATTGTCTCAAGCCAGGACAGTTGGTAGGATTTTGCAAGTCCAGGCCAGATGGTGGGGGGTGAATGTAATGCGACATGAATCCAAGATCCCGGTTGAGGCCGCACTCATACGTGCGGAACTTGACTATAAGTTTCTGCTCGGCAATTCTGCGTTGTCGCATGTCCTGAAGGCTGCCTTGGAGAACGCTTACCCGGAGATCAGAGGCCGAATGGTGTCATGAGAACACCACCCACCAGGTACGCGGTAAATACTCGTGCGACTCAGCCAACGTTGTCTACCTCATACGCTGCAGGAAAGGATGTCCCGAAGCGTGGTACATTGGCGAGACCATGTAGACGCTGCGACAATGAATGAACGGGCATCGTACGACAATCACCAGGCAGGAATGTTCCCTTCCAGTCGGGGAACACTTCAGCAGTCAAGGGCATTCAGCCTCTGACCTCCGGGTAAGCGTTCTCCAAGGCAGCCTTCAGGACACGTGACAATGCAGAATTGCCGAGCAGAAACTTATAGCCAAGTTCCGCACGCATGAGTGCGGCCTCAACAGGGATCTTGGATTCATGTCGCATTACATCCACCCCCCACCATCTGGCCTGGACTTGCGAAATCCTACCAACTGTCCTGGCTTGAGACAATTCACACCTCTTTAACCTGGGTTTACCCCTATCTCTGGATCTGTAAAGATTTGATTACCCGCAAATGCTCGCATTCCAAGCATTGTCTGGCATCTTTGACTTTGTCTATATATATGTTTCTGGAACATACCTCTTCATTCACCTGAGGAAGGAGCAGTGCTCCAAACGCTAGTGTTTGAAACAAACCTGTTGGACTTTAACCTGGTGTTGTAAGACTTCTTACTGTGCTCACCCCAGTCCAACGCCAGCATCTCCACATCATGGATTTCAAGCAACAATTTAAATGAAGGAGACCCTCTTTCAGTCTGTCTTCCACTGACATCAAATTGGGAATTGAGTTAGTTCATAAGTTGTGCCAAAATGTATTAAACAGGTAATATTTGAGCCTCTGGATGGAGTATGGACCTGGAAACGGGTCATATGAAGTTGCAGAGTGACACTGCTGAACTGTGCTGGCAGTCATGCCAGTCTTTTTTATTGAGGAGATAATATGGTCAAAAACCTGACTGTCAACATTTTTTTTCCCAACATGCGCGACCACACTGATTTCACCGACACCGTTGCAGGGAAGTTCAGGCATGTTCTCTTTCAAGGGAGGTAAAGCGCTGGCGAAGGAATAAAAACAGCATAATCAGCAAGCCCATCCGGAAAAGTTTGATTAGCTAGGTGTTTGACCTCACCTGTTAGGCAACCTTGGGGAAACCCCCAGATAAAACAGTAAAAAAAAAACTTCAGAGTAAAACAAGGTTCATTAAAGCACACATTTGTTCATTCTCCCTCATGTCCACACATTCATGCCAGACTTTTTTCGATCAAAGTTAACTCAAGTTTCAATCATGCAGGATAACTCCTTAAATGGGCCAATTATAGTTAGCGCATGTGGGTTGATGGAAATTACTTTTCAACGCAAATCAATACAAAGCTAAGGGGCAAAAACAAAATAGATTGGCAATTCGATCGCAGGCCAGTTTCAGGCAGCTAGGGCACAGCAAAGCTGTTGCCTTGGATTGGACCGTGCTCTGACAAATTGAGATTTTTATCAACTGCCATTTCACTCATTCTCTCAGTTTCTGTCCCTCTTACATTTGCGTCAATCATTTGGGGAAAAGCAGACTCCCAGGTTTCCCCGTGAGGTTCCTGTTTTTAAAACAACCTTTATTTCCATTCCTTACATGTTAATTGCTGCCAGCTGTCCTCATCTGACAAAATCTGCCATCAGATGCATAACAATTTTACCTCCGACTACTGATTTTATTTTAAGCTCTTTATAATTTGCATGAATGATGGGACAGGAAACAACCATCGCTTGCAGGGGGCCGCCGACAGCAGACAACATTCTAAACTGGAAATGTCACAAGCAATTCTTCTAATGATTCCTTTAGGTAGGATCAGAATTCAGGTGTCAGCTGCAGAAAAGACAATCTGGCAGTGCTCTCAATAAGTGGATTTGTACATAAACCCACTGATAGCAATGTTGATGCATCTTGACATCAGCTAATAGAGGAGGTCAGTTGCCAGGTTCATCTTGGAAGCCTAGGGAAAGGGAAAAAAAAATGATGCAAAGCTAGCCAAGGAGATGAGTACACATGCTCTGCTGAAGACTTAAGGTGATGAATTTTGTACTGGAACTAATGGGCTGGATTTTAATTTCCTGACGTGCTGGGAGTGTGAGGATTCATTCGGCAGGAAACCTGCAAGTAAATGCACTCTCTCTGTCAGTGGCGTTTTAACTCAACATTAGTACATTATTTCCATGCTTCCAGATCAATTAGATTGAGTGTGTGTGATGATGGCTGCAAGAGTAGGTTACAACTCCAGAATTTAAAGTCAGTGGCATTGCAAACATGAAATTTGCCTCTTGGTTGATACACTGGGTTACAATTGGTAATATTGATAACAATTAGGTTGGGAGTACACGGGGCTTGCGGCAGGGGTACACGGATGGCTTTGGTCTCCTCAAAGTTAAACTAGAGGACGTTGCTACACATTGAATCTGGATGTCGCGCAAGAAGTCTTGACAACCAGGATGCAGAGAAGTTGAGACAGATTGTGGAAAGGCGGAGTTGGATTGTCTCCAAATCTGTTGACAACAGCAATGGACAGCTTGCGAATGAGGAAGAAGAGGGTGCAAGAATAATGGGACTCCAGAGTTAATGATGCAGTGGTCGGAAGCAAAACAGTGGTCTGGCCATGATCGTGTATGTAGGAGTAGAACTAGGCTGCATCCCTAAGTCTAAGGAAGACTGGAAAATTATAGCCAGTACACCTGTGATTTCCACTCCCACTCCTCACAGTATTTTTGGGTCTACCTCGTCTGGTCCAGGTGCCTTATTAATTTTTAAATACAAATAGCCTATCCAAAACCTCCTCTTTATCAATTTTAAACCTTTCTAGTGTCATTACCTCCTCTTTTGCTATGGCCTGCTGATGCACCATCAATTATACATGAGGCAAGTTGTAGAACTACAATAACAGTGGTTCACCACACCTGCATTGCATCTTCTTCCTTGGGAAGCATAGATGCAAAGCCTCAGCTATGCCCTCTGTCGCCTTGTGTAAATTTCCTTTCTGGTCCCTCATCTTCCCTGTCCTTCTTTTAATATTTATTTTTCATTTTTAACAATCTGAATAATAAATACTTTTGAACTACCAACCGGACCCTGAAAAATAACGCACTGCTGTTAAGTTTCTCAATTTTGATCCACTTACTAAATTTGTTGAATAATTTTTTGAAAGAAATTATTTATGATATTTCAGCTTCCACCTTAACCCCATGGGTTTATGTCCCAATCTTTATGTCAGTCTCTGTAAAATGTTTAAAAAGTAGATTGATTATTCTGGTGGGCTCCCTGTGGAAATCCTTTAATGTGATTGGCTGCTTAGTTGGCTTGAGGGTATCATTGCAGTTTGTAACTGGGAATCCCTATTAAACTACCCAGCAATCAATTACATATTGAGAGAGATAAAGATCGCGCCACAGAGCTCACTAGATCTTTCAGGGCAAATTTTCTCGAGATTAGTGGCAATTACAATGGAATGCAGCTGACCCCAAATAACAGGCCTTGGTTGCAAAAAAGGACACCCAGATGGTAAAAATAGGAGGGACCAAAAAAAGGTGTAATTGTGGATTCACCACTCGTTATCGCGGTATGGGGTGAATGACTCAGATGTCTGAGTGATGATTAAATAGGTTGACAAATCCTAACTACAATCTTGAGCCAGTTTGTTCAAGGGGGTTATGACCAATCAACTATTTAGGATTATTGCAGGTTCCAGCAACCAGGGCCAAGGGTATTTACTATTAAAAGGATCATGAAGGCCACACTTTAGTTGAATTATGGTTAACTGAAACCTTTAAAATTGAAATCTACTTTTGGATTGACCTTGGTAAATTGGGCATTGGAGTTATAACGGAAGTTAGGACATACACATATATTAGCAAATTACGTTCTAAACCATTATTACAGCACCACCTACAGATGTAACAAATATTTTTAAGAAATATAACTTGGCATCATTTGGCATTGCATTTCCCCCAGGGATCAGGCCAGGGGTGCCCTTATGGGATGGGTGAAGGGGGAGGCTTGAGGAACACTTAACAGATAAATTTGGGGCGTTGGGGGAGGGGGAGGGGTCCGGAGGCCATGGTGGGGAATCTGATGGGAGTCGAGAGATTGGGGAAGCATTTAAAAATGGCACCCTACCTGTTCCTGCACTAACAAAGTGAGATAAGTGTGGCCTCGACAGAGCGTTCTTGCCGAGGCCAATAAAAAAGAGACACGTTTCAAAACGGGATAGTTCTTGGCACTGCAGGTGATCAGGGGGTACAACTTTCACAACACAAACTGGCTATCCCCCTCCCCCATTCAGTTCTCATGTTTCATCTGGTACTGAGGCGTAGAACCCCGTCTCCTGCCTGGAATACCTCGCCACTTGCACATTTATATTGTTTGCCATCATGGAGGCCCCTTTGCAGTGACTACACCATACCACTCATCTTTACACCCATTTGCAGCATGGAATCCAGTTTCGCTTAAAGATCGCCTGGTGGCTAGCCTCTGGTGCAATCTCTATCCAGGCCACCTTGGTCAGGAGTGAGGGTCTTCTGCTGCCATTGCTGGGAAACAAGACCTCCCACTGTTCCTGGATGGCCTGGAGGAGAACCTGCAGGGTGACATCACTGAACCATCGGGCCACTCATTCTCTGCTCTGAGACATTAGTCAGAAACAGCAGACGAGGGCAGCAGCAGTTGCAGATTTCCAGAGGGTTCAAATCAGCAGTTTGTGGGAGCAGTTGAAATTTCAAAACATCCAGACACATAGCTGGACTGATGTTGCTGGACTGCAGGGAATGGATGCCACGCAGCTAAACTGATGTTCTTGGTAGTGTCTATCTGTTTGGGTGCCTTTTAAATATGGAGCCCTGACCTCCGATCCAATGAGGTCACAGTGATGTTGTTGACCTCCTGTCTGACGCCGCCCATGTCACGTGACTCTGAATATATAATTGTCTGGCCACTGTGTGATTGGACGTGGCCATCCACCCTGCCCCTGAACAGAGGTCCAACCCCACTTTCAGTCACGCTTCGGACGCTACCAGATTCAATCAATCGTCTTGTGTTTAAAATCTTGATTCTCCTCCTGATTTTATCAGGATCCCGTCTCCCATCTGCCCCACCAGGTAAATCTTTCAGTGCCCTTTTAATGAAAGTCCCCTTCACTCAATCTTTTGAACAATCAAATGGATTGCCAGGCTACTCTCACGATTCTTTGGTTTTTAACTCTCCACTATCCTTGTCTCTTTGCACAGGGTTCTGTCCTCACTAGCACCCCAGTTGGTGATTAACCCCAAAGCATTTCTTTACTTCTGCCTGGCATAGCAACAGCTGTTTTGGGTCTTTATCCTCAAATCTCTTGTTCTGACTGATGAGTCTACACTGTACGATCCACTGCTTCCTCCTTTGTACCTAGGTATTAAAACTTACACCTTTGAACTAGTTTCAATTTGTCTCCATAATAAACAGAACACATGGGTTTGTCTCATGGCAGACTTAGTCAATTGTCACATCGACTTTGGGCAGGATTCTCCACCCCGCCACATTTCTGCCCTGACCGGACGGCGGGATTCTCCATTACGCCAGCCGGTCAATGGTGTTTCCCATTGTGGGGCAGCTCCAAGCCGTCGGGAAACCCCCGGGTGCCGGCATAACAGGGAATCACCCCGGCGGAGAATCCCGGCCCATGTCTTTGGGAAGATCCCACAGGAAGTCCCATCCACTCTCCAAACTATTGGACAGCACGGTAACACAGTGGTTAGCACAGTAGCTTCACAGCTCCAGGGTCCCAGTTTTGATTCCTGGCTTGGGTCACTGTCTGTGTGGAGTCTGCACATTCTCACCATTTCTGCATGGGTTTCCTCTGGGTGCTCCGGTTTCCTCCCACAATCCAAAGATGTGCAGGTTAGGTGGATTGGCCATGATAAATTGCCCTTAGCGTCCAAAAAAGGTTAGGTGGGGTTACTGGATTACGGGGATAGGGTGGTGGTGTGAGTTTAAATTGGATGCTCTTTCCAAGAGCCAGTGCAGACTCAGATGGGCTGAATGGTCTCCTTCTGCACTGTAAATGCTATGATTCTCTTCCATTTTACCGTGAATTAAAGGAGGCAGTTTAAAACATAACCGTCTTATAAAGCCCAGCATTCATAACATCAGTTACTTATGCCCAGAGCTATTCATAAACACTTCTACATGAGCTGTCTAACTGCATTGACTTTCTCTGAGTATCAAATCATGAAGTGATTCACTAAAGTTTTTATTATACTTTTATTATAGGGCAGCACGGTAGCATAGTGGTTGGCGCAATTGCTTCACAGCTCCAGGGTCCCAGGTTCGATTCCTGACTGGGTCACTGTCTGTTCTCCCCGTGGGTTTCCTCTGGGTGCTCCGGTTTCCTCCCACAGTCCAAAGATGTGCAGGTTAGGTGGATTAGCCATGCTAAATTGCCCTTAGTGTCCAAAAAGGTTAACTGGGGGCTGCTGGGTTGCTGGGATAGGGTAGATACGTGGGCTTGAATGGGTTGCTCTTTGTAGAGGCCGGTGCAGACTCGATGGGCCAAATGGCCTCCTTCTGCACTGTAAATCCTATGATACCTATGATATTATGCCACCACACAATAAATAACTGTCACATTTCAGCATCTTAATTAGGTAAGGAAAACTGAAAATCCAAATGCAGTTTTGGTGTCTGGTTATTTGTTTTAAGCATCTATCAGTTTCTCTCCTACCATTTCGGACCAAGGGCACCTTTTTGGGTCAGCTGCAACTGCTATCACCTAAAACTAATCATTCTGCTAGCTTTGTTGATAGATGTTAAAAGGTTTCTATCAAAACGCTCCAATGCTAACCTATTCATAGAATTTACAGTGCAGAAGGAGGCCATTCGGCCCATCGAGTCTGCACCGGCTCTTGGAAAGAGCACCCTACCCAAGGTCAACACCTCCACCCTATCCCCATAACCCAGTAACCCCACCCAACACTAAGGGCAATTTTGGACACTAAGGGCAATTTAGCATGGCCAATCCACCTAACCTGCACATCTTTGTGACTGTGGGAGGAAACTGGAGCACCCGGAGGAAACCCACGCACACACGGGGAGGATGTGCAGACTCCGCACAGACAGTGACCCAAGCCGGAATCGAACCTGGGACCTGGAGCTGTGAAGCGATTGTGCTATCCACAATGCTACCGTGCTGCCCCTATTCTTTTACTTGTTTCAAGCTGATTAATATAAAATATTCTAGGCATATTTCTAGTTTCTAAAAACAAATATGACAGTTTCACTGTGCAAAACAGAAGCAGCAAATTAGAACCATGCAAATAGAATGCAGCACTATAAGGGAGAAGATGGGCTGGATTCACCGACCAACTCGCCGCGTGTTTTTCGGCGGCGGAGCCGACCCACCAGCTATATTTACCAACCCCGCCGTTGTCAACGGGATTTCCTGGTGACTGCACCCCTCGCCACCAGGAAACCTGTACGCCGGCGTGGGACTGGAATATCCCACCGGTGTGATTAGCTGGTAGATCGTGACCAGCCTGGTAATAACCATAGCTGAGTGTGACTAGGTTGTCCAAGGAACAGAATGGTTGCAGCTCCGAGAATTGTGGAAAGCTGAATCACTTGGGCTATCGGGGAATTTAGACATGTTTGAGTTTTCATCATTTGCCTTTGATGTCAAGGGAACATTTCAGGGAACCTTGGCTGGAATCGTCTCAAAATCTCGCACAGAGAATCTGGGGCTGTGGTTTCTGCTGTCAATCTGACAGTGCGGGGCCTGATAGAGCCTGCAAGGCCAGCTCCACAGAGATCAGGGTGCCCCAATCTGCACAAAAAATAAACTACCCCCCTCCCCCCCCCCCCATATAGACACATAGGACCTCACAACAAGCATCAGGGTGACAACTCCCCCCCCCCCCCCCCCCCCCCCCCCCCACACACACACAAGCATTGGGGTGATGTCCGCAAAGACATTGGAGCACACCCCCACTCTAAAAGGTATCAGGGCAGCCTCCCATCCCTGTAAAGGGATTAACACCCCCCCCCCCCCAAAGGCATCGGCGACCTCCAGCATTCCAAAGGCATTGGAGCATTCCCCCACGCCCAAAGGCTTTGGTGCACCACCCAAAAACAAAGGCAGCGGCGTACTCCCTACCACCCCTCAAAAATGCATTGGGGCACGCCCATCCCACCACTCATAAGGGGAGCCCTCCAATAGGACTCCAAAGGAGGCCCAATAGATTGGCATTGCCAGAGTTCCAGGGGGCAGTGCCAGGCATTGTCCGAGCATGCCCCTCATCAACCGGGGGCTATGCTTACCTGAGCACCGCGCCGTGGTCATCATGGCTGGTTTTCATTTTTGAAAACCAGCCGTGATGCACGCTGGTGTGACATCATGCCAGCTGGGTGGGAAGATATGTTGAGGGTGGAAGTAGTCTATTAATGAGATTACAATGCATGCTAATATATGTGAATCAGGTTCACGCCCTTCTTGGGTGTGACTCTGATCGTGTCATCAGAGGGGGGTGGGGAAGATCCCAAACTGATATCTCGCCAGCACAAATCCTGTTTTTAGCCTCTTGCGATATTTAGTGGCCATTACGGGATTTGAGCCCATGGCTTGTGAGGCTGCTAAATCACAGCTCTTGGGTGGGATTCTCCGACACCCGGCCGGGTCGGAGAATCGCTGGGGGAGCGGCGTGAATCCCGTCCCCGCCGACTGCCGAATTCTCAGCGGACACTGGCAGCGGCCCCCCCGGCAATTCTCCGGCCTGCGATACCCCAAGTGGCCGCCCGTTTTCGGCCGGTCCAGTCGCCGTAAATTAGAGTAGGTACTTACCGGCGGGACCTGGCTGCGCGGGCGGTCTCCAGGGTCATCGGGGGGGCACGGGGGGATCTGGCCCAGGGAGGTGCCCCCACAGTGGTGATTGGGGCCCACCGATCTGTGGGCGGGCCAGTGCCGTTGGGGCACTCTGATCTTCCACGTCAGCCGCTGTGGTCCTCCACCATGGCTGACGCGGAGATGAAGCACCCCCCCCAGTGCATGCGCTGGTATGACACAAGCATCTCCCCCGCCGACCAGCGCTGACCTAGCAGACCACCCCGGCGCTGGCCTAGCCCCTGAAGGTGCAGAGGGTTCCGCACCTTTGGGGCGACCCGACACCGGAGTGGTTCACGCCACTCCTTGGCGCCAGAGTTGTCCGCCCCGCCAATTTCTGCAGAATCTCGCCCCTTATCTTTGGATCTTAAATCAGTGGAGTAGACAACATGATGCAGGCAAATGATATAATTTGGTGTCTCCCATTGTCCCTTCATTACTCATATCACAAAGCACGGTAGCATTGTGGATAGCGCAATCGCTTCACAGATCCAGGGTCCCAGGTTCGATTTCGGCTTGGGGCACTGTCTGTGTGGAGTCTGCACATCCTCCCAGTGTGTGCGTGGGTTTCCTCGGGGTGCTCCGGTTTCCTCCCACAGTCCAAAGATGTGCAGGTTAGGTGGATTGGCCATGGTAAATTGCCCTTAGTGTCCAAAATTGCCCTTAGTGTTGGGTGGGGTTACTGGGTTATGGGGATCGGGTGGAGGTGTTAACCTTGGGTAGGGTGCTCTTTCCAGGAGCCGGTGCAGACTCGATGAGCCACAGCGGCCTCCTTCTGCTCTGTAAATTCTATGGTTAAATGGTTAAATTAAAACAATCAGCCGTTTGAGATGTTTCCATCCACTGATGCTGAGTGATATACTGAAAACTCTCATATCCTGACACTAATTGACATGCGTGATTCCTATTTACTGATGGAATGAGGTGAAGAGAAGGCTTTCATTAATCAATATTAAATAATGTGGAGGAAGTTCAGAATTGTTGACATTAAGTGCTATTGGTGACGCTCACATTCACTGATATTGAGCAAAAACTTTGGACATCCCATTATAGTAAAGACTTAAAAGTCAGGGAAAAAGTGCTGAATGGATTGACCTGGATTTTACCAAGGTTAGTAATTGAAGGGTTATAGTTATGAAGAGAGGTATGAGAGATGTGAGTGTTTTCACAGGAACTGAGAAGGTTAAGGTTTGACTTGATAGAAGATGTGAGGATTATGAAAGGTCACAAGATAAGTACTGAGAATTGTGCTGCAAAGCTGAGTTCTGTAGCCCTTTGGTTCCTGCACAACTGGAGGCATAAAGTGAAATAATGAGGGGCAGACACTTCCAGTCACTTACTGCACAGCCTGTTTGTCATGTGTTGACTGACTGGGTGTGCATTATGTCCATGCGCTGGAAGCAAACAGAGTGATAAAATCATGCCATCAAACACCCTTAAATGCTGATTTGGTGCAGGATCTGCCATATGATGAGAACCCCTCCCTCGCACAAGTGTATTTAAAGAGCTAACTATCCAGCTTCCAGGTCAGTGCTTTTGACTTAGGTTTGACTGATGCAGAGTGAGAGCAAGTGCTGTGTTGTTGTTGGAAGAGTTTTGCAAGCGTATTTTGTCCAGGGAGCATTAGAAGATTTTAACAAGGGCATCAGAGGAGTAGGTGATCTGTCAGGAGAAAGAACCCTTCTGTAATGGGGGTTATAGTTCCAATTCCTCTTGGTCTGAAACTTGATTTGGAAATGGAGAGGGAAAATTGAGCACAGAGAGAAAAGAGGGATGAGGAAGTGGAGGAAGAGGAAGAAGGAAGGAGATACATGGGACCCCTTTACTCCAGGTAAGTTGTCAGTGGGCAGGTACCCCAACTTTGGTTTCCCTAAGATGTCATGCAAACATCACAGTTGCTTCATAATTCCCCAAATTTCAACCCATCTTCCAAGTACCATTCCAATGTCCTCTTGGCCCAAATCTAATCCAAGCTTCCACTACAACACTGAAATGTTGGGTGGCTTCCACCAGTGCTGCAGTGGAGCAGACACATTGGCCATTCCATACTACAACATGGTTGGGTCCACAGTGCTGGCATGGAGCTGGCTACCACTTCCACATGCACACAATGAACCCCAAGCCCTGCGCAAACTGTGCCAACCTGGAGATGGCTCCTCCAGACCTCTTGGCAGTGCCAACAGACTGTCTGACAGGCCTGTCAATGCACCAAGTATCTTGATGTACATGACCAATAATAGTGTTCTCCTGTATGCTACCCTATTGCAGTCCTTATCTGAATTCCCCATGGTAGAACTCATCTGTGACCTCACCTCGCTTTCCCCACCCTCCAGTGAACAGGCACACAACTATCCTTTCATTCCCCCCGGCTTGGCTTAAGCCCATTTGCGCCTGGTCATTCACCACATGTTGATCCCCACGCAGTGCCAATATCTAAACTGTATGTCGCAATTTGTCAGATCTAATGAATGTGATAAGTGCTCAGGTAATGAAGGTGTTCCTCTTCCCCTTCAGTTCTGCTCTATTTCCTCCTGTTATGGGCCAACTGCAAGGTGAGAAAAATGTCAGTGGACCTGTGGCAGTAGGTTTGAGTGATTTGGGCTGCTCTCTAAATGTTGCCAAACCACCTGTAATGATGCCTGCTGCTGGAGCAGCTGGAAATTCCCTCTCTAAATGTTAGACCTGAGTGCCAATTGCGAGAAATTGCTGATGGGTGAATGTTAGCTGTGCGATGCATTGAGCAGGATGAAAGGTTGGTGGTGTGGTGGGTTGGAGATGTCACGTAAAGATGCATGCACCGACCTTGATCACCCAGGTGAAGTTATTGAACTTCTTGTGGCACTGCTGCCAGGTCAGCAGGGCTGGAGTACAGGAATTGAGGTTCCTCACGAGCAATCCAACCGTGAGTTTCAATCACGCCGCATCCTGAAAGGACAGCCTACGGCACTTCAACATCTGAAGCAATGACACTCATCTTCCATTTCATATTTTAATTTCTAAAATTTTTACCCCCTCTCCCATCTGTGCCTTGTGTGTTTGGATAGAGGGGGGGATAATAAAAGAGGGGAGTAGTGGATTATCTGGCCATTATTCTATTATAAGTATGGCTGGAATCAACTGCACATGAGCCCAGGGTGTGGAACTTGTGCAGTACAATGAAAACACTTTATGAAACCTAAAGGCATCCTCTTATACATGGTTTAGTTTATTGATTAACAAATTTATTTATTTAATATTTCACAAGCATTTTTACACATTCCTCAGAATAGTTTGAGATGTCAAAGTTATAGAATCATAAAATCACTACAGTGCAAAAGGAGGTCATTTAGCCCATCGAGTCTGCACCTTACCTCGGGTCAGGCCCCACCCTATCCCAGTAACCCCACCAAACCTTTTGGATACTAAGGGTAAATTTAGCATGTCCAATCCACCTAACCTGCAGATCCTTGGACTGTGGGAGGAAACTGGATCACCCAGAGGAAACCCATGCAGAAAGAGGGAGAAAGTGCAAACTCCACACAGACAGTTACCCAAGGTCGGAATTGAACCCAGGTCCCTGGCGCTATGAGGCCGCAGTGCTAACCACCATGCCACCCCATTGTGCTATCTACCATTGGGCTACATCGGCTGTGAATCCGATTGATTTTGAGTTTCTCAAATGATATGTGGGACAATAACACAAATATATAAGCTAAAAGTTTCCGCAAGACCTTATGACATGCCTTTATTTTTACAATCTGCTCCTTAAATACCTTCTTTTTGTTTACCTTTAACAATTACATTGCTACCAGTTAAAGCTGTTCCCTTTCCAGCCTTTGAAGGTCTTATTAGTCTTTGTTTGTTCATCTCCCTTGGAAATACTGAGTGTATCTGCAATTATTTCTGTCGTACCTGACAGGAAGCTGCTATATTCAGAAACTCAAAGTGATTAAAATGCCAGTAAACTTTTACATTTCTAGTTTAAACGAATGTCCACTTATTGTTAAGTATTCAGGGGGGTGTTCTACAACTGTCTAAAGAGCTTCCACAGCTGGTACGTACTAATTAATATCTTATTCAGTAATAGTCTCGTATATCTTTAGAATTCCTTGCCTGCTCACCAGGCTGTAATTCTTCGAAAAGTTCTGAAGAAAGGTCACCAATTTGAAACGTTTCATTCTGTTTCCCTCCCATGGCTGCTGCCAGATCTGCTGAGTATTTCCAGCATTTTCTAATGCTCTGCATCCGCACAGTGTTCCGCTTTGTAATTCTTTATGCGGGCTCTGATTGTTTTTATTTAAAAAGTGTGCTTTGTACAAAGTGGATTTTATGTGGCACATACTAAACACTGAAGAGTGAGTTGCAACCATCAAGTCAGTTTCAATACCCTATATTGGATTTGCCAGTTTCTCAAAAAATACAAAACGCTGGAGTATTGCACAGCATATAACATGTGAAAGTCAGTTATCAACATTAAAATCTCAGGCGCAATGGTTGGCACTGCGGTTGCAGTGCTGAGGACCGGGGTTCGATCCTGCCCCGGGTCACTGTGTGGAGTTTGCACCTTTTCCCCGTGTCTGTGTGGGTTTCACCGCCACAACCCCAGGAAGTGCAGGTTAGGTGGATTGACCACGCTAAAGTGCCCCTTAATTGGAAAAAAAATTAGGTATTCTAAATTTTTTAAAAAACAACAAAAAAAGATTGAAATCTGTGGGATTATTTGAAATTAAAGTGGTATCTTGCAATTTTTGAGGTTTGAATGGCATCATAACTTTTTAAACAAACCCCAAAGTACTTTGTTTAGCTCGGCTGGATAATACTCATCCATAGCCAAGGGTAATCAAATCTAACCATTGACTTAATGGATCAGAAATCATGTGTGACAACAGTGTCCGAATGCCTCGAACGGAATTTTCCATTCCGGAGTCTAAGTCCGATGGTGGACGGGAAAGTCAACATTATGCCCGCTGGGTGGCAGGACAGCCGAATACGCAGGACTCTCTGCTGGTCAGCTCATTAATTATGCATCCATGAGGCATTCAGTGAATCTCGCAGTGGGGTGGGCAGGAAGTCACCCATCCCCGTCTTCACCTTCATGGCACCATCCTTAAAAGACACCGGTACAGACGTTCACTCAGTGCAGGCCAGGAGCCCTGTATCATTCCTCCAGAGTCCTGGTGGCCATAGTTTGTACTGAAGAAGCTGGCAGGTGTGAGCATCTATATCCCAGGACATATGAGGGCAACTCTGGCATTGCCTTTCGCTCATCTCTAATTAACAGCACATTAGATGAAAAACCTATGGTCGGGCCAATGCTCACCATTGCAGTGGACCATGTTTGCCAGCCTCTTGACCATCTAGAAGCCCAGTTGCTGTTTAGGTCCTTGTTCCTCCTGGCCCTGTGCCAACTGGCGCCAGGCCCTCCTTCTCCTCACCTAGGTGAGTCCTCATCAAGACAGGGTTGGTTGCAGTCTGCATCAACGATGGCTCAGTGGATGTGTGAAATAATTGAAGTGATACATTTAGTGAACGTGTCCTTCACAAGTTTCCTCCATCTCAAACACAGCTAAGCCCTTCTCTTGGCCTCCGTTTAGATGTGGAAACAACCCTTAGCTTCCAGTTAAGGACATCCTGGAGGACCAGTGATGGATGTTCCTCCTGTTCATACATGTCTACATATGGAGACATTGCGCTGTGACTTGGGTTATGAAAGCCATGTGCAAGAAGCTTTCCTCTAATACTATTCCACTTGACTCCACTGTCCTTAGGATGCTTCAGAGACCATTGCCTTGGCAACATAGAAGGACTAATTACATGAGCCCTTGTCAGCCATTCACTGGACAGGATGGAGGTTTGGAGTCACCGGTTGGCTGCCCTCTACTAGCTGCGACCTTTGAAGGCATCCACCTACCTCCCTGAAATCAGCCTTTTAGTCGGCCAGCTGCGCTGACCTTGACACACCTGAAAAGACCCTTCTCCCATTTAGAGGGACTTCACTGACTGACTATTGCAATGTCAAGGTTAGACTGTAAAATGGTGCATGCCACCTTTCAAAATCGCTGCACCACCTTCTACCCTCTCCTGTCATCCACCAGCTTCTCACCCATCACTCTAGACCCACCCAATATCACCACTCCTCTGTTCTCTGTCACTCTTGATCCTCTCTCCTTCATGCTGGACCCTATCACAATCCACCTCTACAAGCCTTCCGCAAGTAAAAGTCTACATGTAAAAGTTCACCCCTCAGTCAAGCTGGTGAAGCTGTAGCATTTTGTGATGGATTTCCACAGTCTGAGCTGAAGCTAAAAGATCTACCTCCATTGTTTCCCTCAGTCTGTTTTTAAGGGCAGGTTGTTTCTGTTTGAATCTTGGCTACCTGTAAAATCAGAATTGTTGCAAGCTACTTTATCACTGAAAAAGAAGAGATGTGTGGTTTGCAGCAAATTATTAACCTGGATTGATGGGGTTGTGTTATGCATCAGAGTAACACCATTGGCTGGTGTAATGTTATGTGTTATGCAGTGACATAATCGGAGCGTTCGGTGGGCTTTTGTGGAGTTCACCATTGTAATCTGTTTGAGCAGTATCTTGTATATAAACCCTGTGCACTATGTTATATGAGCTTGACGTGTGCCACCTCTGATTATTTCTCTTTGTGGCTTCAACAAAGAACAAAACAAAAGAGAAAACTGGCGACGAGATGCGGGCCGTAAACAAAAACAACTTTCAACGATGATTTTGTGAGTCAGAAGCAGTAATCATCGATGGAGATCCAGACCCATACACCATCAGGAGTGAGGCCGAGAGAAATATCGCCAACTTCCAAGACGAGATAATCATTTTGGCAAGTGTAAATATTTCTCAAGTAAATACTTTGCCACCGTACAGCTTGTAGCGGGGTGTCAGTGAATCATCTGGTCGATCACTACAGCCTCTAATGCAAGTAAAAGGGGTTTCAAAATAAAAAGATATTAGACAACGGCAAATTATTGGGGGCCTACTTACAGCTGCTAGTGAGCAGTCCCCAACCTGGGTAGAGGGGTGGGGAGTGAACCCAGGAGAAGATCCTCAATCTTGGCAGTCCCAAGGCCCAACCGATGAGTTCTGAGGTGTTTGCCGGGCTTGAGGGAAGCACTTAAGTTCTTCCTGAAGCTATCCTCACCTCCTTTCAGCAGTCAGGATTCCCAAGGTCTGGGAAACTCAGTCAGCTGGGTTAAACCTGAAAGGTGGTACAATCAGAGTATGTAGTCAACCAATCCAACTTCTGCAAGCTGGTTGGTTGCTCCAGCTCTTGTCCTGCAATCGTTAATCATGAAAGTTGGCAGGTTGGGGGCAGATTGGGTTAGGTTTGAAATTTTAAAGCTCTATCATCTCATGCAAACCCGAACCAATCCTTTTATGTGGGTTAAGATTCAGTCCATGTTTTAAAAGAGCTACTTAGCATGAACATATTGAACCTGAAAGATATGAGGAAGTGCAGTTGTGGGATTGAGTAAAACTCCACAAAGACAATTTGATGTTTAAGTAAAACTTTTTCCAGACACGTGACAAGGAACATTCTTCTATCTGAACAATGATATTTATGATTTGAGTTCAATAGTAATTCTATCCTATTTAGAGCATGAAAAGGCCCCAACATTGGCACCTGCCCAACAAAGTGAAAAATTGCCCACAGATATCCTGTTCACAAAAACTGGAGAAATCCAACATGGTCAATTATTCCCTCAACAGTGTACTGTCAATTATCAGCAAAATGATAGAAGGCATTTACAGACAATGCTATCAAGCAAAAGTTACTCAACAATAATGTGGTGGTGGCCTGCTTTAAGAAGACACTCCTTGGGTCACTTGACAAACCCAGAGCCTATGGGGATGGAGTGCACAAACATCAGCCTTACAGGGGTCAGTTCTGGTCAGTGGAGCTTGGTCAGAGTTAGCCCAGGAGTCTTCAGAACAAGACCTGTGTTGTAGTTGTGCCATCCTGTGTGTATAGTTCTGCTTTGTTCAATAAACCTCTGTTGTGTTTCAACACTGCCTTGTTGATCACCTCGTAGTATGACAAATTGCCTTCATATTGATGCTCCATTTGGGATCTGCCAGGGCCACTTGGCGCCAGACCTCATTACAGCCTTAGACCAAATATGGACAAAAGAGCTGTACTGCAGAGGTGTGGAAGTGACTCTCCTTAACATCAATACTGCATTTGATCAAGTGCAGCATCAAGGAGTCTGAGCAAAATAAGAATCAGGTGAAATCTCTGGTTAGAGTCATACCTAGCATAAAGGAAGATCACTGTGGAGGTCAATCATCTCAGCCCCAAAATATCGCTGCAGGAGCTCCTTAGGTTAGCATCCGAGACCCAACCACCTTCAGCTGCTTCATCAATGACCTTTCTTCCATTAAAGGTCAGGTGTGGGGGTGTTCACTGATGATTACACGATGTTCAGTACTATCCGCTACTCTTCAGATACTGGCACAGACTGTGACTATATGCAGAGGGCCAGGACAAAATTCATGCTTGGATTGATAAATGACAAGTAACATTTGCACCACAAGTGCCAGTGCCAGACAGTGAAAATCTAAACAGGAGAGTATCTAACTCCCCACCCCCTTAAGGTTCAATGACAATACCATAGCTTAATACCCCGCCATCAACATTCTGAGGGTTACTATTGACCAGAATCATAACCAGCTAAATAAGTATTCTGATTATAATTGCAGGTTAGAGGCTCAGAATTCTGCAGCGAGTAGCTCACTTCCTGATTCCTTACAGCCTGTGACCATCTATAAGTGTTATGACACCCTGTGCTAGCGCGCAGTCAATTCCTACCCCACAGACCCCAGAGTCCCAACGCAAGTGAATTAACCAATAATTTGTATAAAGTTTCCAAGATCTTTGTCCCTTGACTGCTCCAATGACCTACAGGCACCAGACTTGTAAGTGAAACATAACAACTTTTTTATAACAATAGAGATGAGACATGCAATGCCTATAATAGAATAATGGCCAGCTAATTAACTACTCCCCCCCCCCCCTTATACCATCCCACCCTCTACCTAAACACACACAAGACCTATACATGCAGAGAGAGGAGGAGGGGAAACATAAAAGAGGATTAATGTGAGGTGGAAAATGAGTGCCCTTGCTTTAGATGTTGAAGTTGTTTTTTCAGCTGACTGTCCTTCCAGGACGCGGAGTGATTGAGAACCACCGGTTGAATGGCTAACAAGGATCTTCTGGTTGTAACATTCAGTCCAAATCCCCAGGCTGTGGGATTCCCTCGGGGTAGTCACTTTCATTTTTATTAACATGGGCCTTTACTCAGAAGATCCACCTCAGGTCTGTGTAATTCTTATTTGTTTTCAATTCCACCAGAATGTCCCCGAGCTTTATTGAGGAAAAACAGAGTTTCCCTTGCAAGATTTTAAAGACGGTTCTTTAAATAACTGGCCTTGCCTGCAGCTGCTGCTGGACTGAACTTCCTTGCAGTTCAGTCTGACTGTAGAGCGAGGAAGGTCTTTATTTGAACCTTTAGATAGAATCCATCCAGTAAGAGGGAGAGATCAGGGCTGTGGCCCTCCAGCGTCTTGATCAAACTGAAATTAAAAGCAAAAACAGTCTCACAGAGAACATTCCAGAGAAAAACCTGACCAATCAGCATGATCCATTGATAATACCCGGCAATCTGAAACAGTCTATTGGCCGACAGCCAAGTCCATCAAGATGTGCCATCATTGATGCCAGAGCAACAGCACAGCCTGCTGGAAGTTCATTGAAAAAGAAGTAACGGTGAATTCCACCTTAAAGGCACAGGTAAATTTTTGTACAGGTATAAAAATTGAAATAGCAGAACATAAATTAAAAGGCAAAACAAAAGGGATACAGGGTTTAACATGTGAATCTTTATACAAGCGACAAGTCCAGGAAGAAGAGAAGATGGACACCGGAGTGAGTCAGGTGTTTTAGGCAGGGAGGGATTGGGCAACCTAGGGATATCGTTGTGTGGGAGTGGGGGTGTTTGGCTTTGGAGGGCAGGCGGGAGGAGAGGAGGGGAATAAAAATTTGAGGGGGTGTAGTACACCCCCCCCCCCCCCCCCAATGATGCACACACGTCACCCCGCAAAGGACATACACTCCCTTCCTCATTGGCTACAGGTGAGGTCCCAGAGGACTGGAGAATAGCTAATGTGATACCGCTGTCTAAGAAAGGTAGCAGGTATAATCCAGTAAACTCTAGCCTCATGTAGTACATTATTATTGGAGAGAATTCTCAGAGACAGGATTTTACCCATTTGGAAACAAATGGATTCATTAGCGATAGACAGCATGGTTTTGTAAAGGGGAGGTCATACCTCACTGACTTGATTGAGTTTTTTGAGGAGGTGACAAAGATGATTGATGAGGGAGAGCAGTTGATGTTGTTTACATGGACTTCAGTAAAGCCTTTGACAAATGCCTCATGGCAGACAGGTACAGAAGTCACACGGGATCAGAGGTGAGGTGGCAAGGTGGATGTCGAACTGGCTTGGTCACAGAAGGCAGAGAGTAACAGTAGAAGGGTTTTTTTCTGACTGGAAGGTTGTGACTAGTGTGTTCTAAAGGGTTCGGTGCCGGGGCCTCTGTTGTTTGTAGTATGCATAAATGATTTTGAGGAAAATGTAGCTGGTCTGATTAGTAAATTCGCGGATGACACCAAGGTTGGTGGAGTGGCAGATAGTGTTGAGAATTAGCAGAGGATACAGCAGGACATAGATAGGTCGTAGACTAGGGCGGAGAAATGCCAAATGGAGTTTAATCCAGACGAATGTGAGGTTATACATTTTGGTAGGTCTAACATAGAGAGGAAATATACAGAAAATGGCAAAACTCTTAGGAAAAAGAAAGTCAAAGAGATCTGGGCTTACAGGTCCACAGATCTTTGAAAGTGGCAACACAAGTGGACAAGGTAGTCAAGAAAGCACATGGAATGCTTGTCTTTATTGGACGGGGCATCGAGTATAAAAACTGGCAAGTCACGCTGCAGTTGTATAGAATCTTGGTAAGGCTGCACTTGGAATATTGCGCACAATTCTGGTTGCCACACTACCTGGATTCCTCCAGGTGCTCTGGTTTATAGCAAAATATTTGAAAAGGTAAACCATGCTTCTCGAACATTCATGACCTACATTCACATATGCACAAGCTTGCAAAAATGTACAAATTATGCTGCAGGTAGTTACTTTCTGAGCCAAAATGAAGTTCAATGCTGAATGATAAGGAAATTGAAAGATTCACTCTCTTTGTTCTGGACGTTTAAACTATGAGAGTAAGGGCCTTAAGTCGAGAGAAGAGAAGGTAGATTTTCATTGCTCGAATGGCAGCTTTTCAAGTCGTTAGCAGCTGAAATGCTTTATTAAAAAAGAATCAAGGGTGGCACGGTGGCACAGTGGCTAACACTGTTGACTCACAGTGCCAAGAACCCAGGTTCGATCCCGACCCTCGGTCATTGTCCATCTGGGGTTTGCACATTCGCCCCATTCTCACCAAAGATGTGCAGGGTGGGTGGATTGGCCTCACTAAATTGCCCCTTAATTGGGAACATTTTAAATAAAGAGTCAAAATGGAGTCTGCATGTTCTCTCTGAGCTTTGTATTAATGATTACATCTTGAATTAAATACTTAGTTGGAGGTGATTCAAATGGAACAAAGATAAGGAATCATAATTGAGTTTGGGATCATGGGATTTCTGACCTCATTCAGTATTTAAAGCATTGTGGGACTTGTTATGATTGTTCCCAGGCATTAAATGTAATCACTACTCCAAAACAATTGGATCTTGCAAACTAACCAGGAAATTATTTTTTAGAAATTATAGACATATTATCATTGATTGGGAAATATTTTGTTAATCTTTGCTTGACTAAAATGATTTTAGTCAAAAACAGCTTCTTCCCTGCTGTTACCAGACTCCTAAATGACCCTCTTATGGACTGACCTCATTAACACTACACCCTGTATGCTTCATCCGATGCCGGTGCTTATGTAGTTACATTGTGTACCTTGTGTTGCCCTATTATGTATTTTCTTTTCTTCCCTTTTCTTCCCAGGTACTTAATAATCTCTGTGTCTGCGTGGGTTTCCTCCGGGTGCATCAGTTATCCTCCCACGAGTCCCAAAAGACGTGCTGTTAAGTAATTTGTACATTCTGAATTCTCACTCTGTGTACCCGAATAGGCGCGGAGTGTGATGACGAGGTGGATTTTCACAGTTACTTCATTGCAGTGTTAATGTAAGCTGACTTGTGACACGAATAAAGATTATTATTATTCTAAAAGGTGGTGGGATTTCCACCCATCATATTATACCTGCATCTCCCCATGCCGAAAACACACTTGATGGTGTCTGTAAAATCCAACCTATGGTCTTGACATTGCAATACCTCCGGCAACCAATTGGCACTTTTTTCTCGGCATGTGTTGCAATCTATCACGAAGTCATTGTCCGAGAGTGCTCAGATTGATATTTGACAAAGTATCAGACAAATTATAGCAAAATTGGATTGGATTGGATTGGATTTGTTTATTATCATGTATACAAAGGTACAGTGAAACGTATTTTTCTGCAAGCAGCTCAACAGATCATTAAGTACATGGGAAGAAAAGGGAATAAAAGAAAATACATAATAGGGCAAACCAAGGTACACAATGTAACTACATAAGCACCGGCATCGGATTAAGCATACAGGGTGTAATGTTAATGAGGTCAGTCCATAAGAGGGTCATTTAGGAGTCTGGTAACAGCGGGAAAAAGCTGTTTTTGACTAAAGTCATTTTAGTCAAGCAAAGATTAACAAAATATTTCCCAATCAATGATAATATGTCTATAATTTCTAAAAAATAATTTCCTGGTTAGTTTGCAAGATCCAATTGTTTTGGAGTAGCGATCACAGTTAATGCCTGGGAACAATCATAACTATTCCCACAATGCTTTAAATACTGAATGAGGTCAGCAATCCCATGATCCCAAACTCAATTATGATTCATTATCTTTGTTCCATTTGAATCACCTCCAACTAAGTATTTAATTCAAGATTAATACAAAGCTCAGATTAACCAAGCATAGCATTGTTGCCAATTCACACCGGAGACACCAATAATGTTGCTCTTTTGAACTGGATACTGATATGACAGTTATTAATGACAATATTGCTTTTCAGAGTCGCCAGGTATCAAATGATACCACCACAAGGTTTTACCGGATATCGATCAAAAACCAAACAACCAGTTAGTTAGTTTTTCAATGATAGTTTCTTTACACACGTGAATTACTTCGACATGCAACATAAAACACTACAAGCTAAATTACACCTAACACTACAACAACCTGTATTTAAGTTCAGGCACCCGGCTTTATGCAGAGGAACAAGGCCTTTGTTCGGATCTTGCGTGGCTGGGTCTGGAGAAGTGACTTTGTTTCTGCTGAGCCTATCCATCTGGTAGCGATCGTTGGTCTTGAACTTGTCTTCTGGTCGTGATGCTAGACTTGGTTTTAGGCCAAGAGAGGCTGACCGCCGGGGCCAAGAGAGACTGAACACATGGCAGTGTGTCTCTTTATCCTTCTGGGGTTTTGCACTCTTTTGGGCAGTCCTTAGCTTTGGACCCAATAATTCGGCAGGCTTTGATTACTGCCTTCAATTTTGGCCAATAAAGGGGCGGGTGCCTTGATGGTGGGGCATGTCCAGAGTGGTCATTGACCTTGGCCTTTTGGGCTCCCTGAGCAAAGGGAGTGGTGGCGATGAGTCTGTTTCTGTATCTGTTACCTGAGTACAGGTCTTTTGTTCTGGAGAAATGGGCCATTAGAATGCAAAGTAGCTGGGGGTTTCAATAGCGTCTAGTTATCTGAGTTGCCAATATACATAAGCTCTGAGCGTCTGAGTCCTGGGTTGACCATATTTCCCATGGTCCTTTGCAGGTAGCCTCAGGTACTGAGGAGGGTATCAAGGTCGCGGGAGTGTAACGGCAGACAGAAAGGTGAGTTGAAGTGTGTCTACTTCAATGCAAGGAGCATCGGAATAAGGTAGGTGAACTTGGAGCGTGGATTGGTACTTGGGACTACAATGTTGTGGCCATTACGGAGACATGGTTAGAACAGGGACAGGAATGGTTGTTGGAAGTTCCGGGGTATAGATGTTTCAGTAAGAGTAGGGAAGGTGGTAAAAGAGGTGGAGGAGTAGCATTGTTAATCAAAGATAGTTTAACGGCTGCAGAAAGGCAGTTCGAAGGGGATCTGCCTACTGAGGTAATATGGGCCGAAGTTAGAAATAGGAAAGGAGCGGTCACGTTGTTAGGAGTTTTCTAAAGGCCCCCAAATAGTAATAGAGATGTGGAGGAAGAAATTGCAAAACAGATTATGGATAGGTGCGGCGGTCTCAGGGTAGTTGTCATGGGTGACTTTAACTTTCCAAATATTGATTGGAACCTCTATAGGTCGAACAGTTCGGATGGGGCAGTTTTTGGACAGTGTGTGCAGGAGGGTTTCCTGACACAATATGCGGATAGGCCGACAAGAGGGGGGGCCACATTGGATTTGGTACTGGGTAATGAACTGGGCCAAGTGTTAGATTTGTTTGTGGGAGAGCACTTTGGAGATAGTGATGACAATTCGGTGTCTTTCACTATTGTAATGGAGAGGGGTAGGGCCATACGGTAGGGCAAGGTTTATAATTGGGGGAGGGGTAATTATGATGCAATTAGGCAAGAATTAGGGAGCATAAGAGGGGAACAGAAACTGTCAGGGAAAGGCACAAATGAAAAGTGGAGCTTGTTCAAGGAACAAATACTGCATGTCCTTGATAGGTATGTCCCTGTCAGGCAGGGAGGAAAATGCTGTGTGAGGAAACCATGGTTCACAAAAGAGGTTGAATGTCTTATCAAGAGGAAAAAGGAAGCGTATGTAAGGATGAGAAAACAAGGTTCAGTTGGGTCACTTGAGGGTTACAAGGTAGCAAGGAATTAACTAAAAAAAAGGGCTTAGGAGAGCTAGGAGGTGGCATGAAAAGTCTTTGGTGGGTCGGATCAAGGAAAACCCCAAGGCTTTTTACTCTTATGTGAGAAATAAAAGAATGATCAGGGTGAGGTTAGGGCCAGTCAAGGACAGTTGTGGGAACTTGTGCATGGAGTCAGAAGAAATAGGAGAGGCGTTGAATGAATACTTTTCTTCAGTGTTCACCAAGGAGAAGGGCCATGTTTTTGAGGATGAGAGTGTGATACAGGCGGGTAGGCTGGAGGAAGTAGATGTTCTGAGGAAGGATGTATTAGCAATTTTGAAAAACCTTAGGGTCGACAAGTCCCCTGGGCCAAATGGGATATATCCAAGGATTCTTTGGGAGGCAAGGGATGAGATTGCAGAGCCTTTGGCTTTGATCTTTGGGTCCTCACTGTGCACAGGGATAGTGCCAGAGGACTGGAGAGTGGCGAATGTTGTTTCTCTGTTCAAGAAAGGGAATAGGAATTACCCTGGTAATTATAGACCGGTTAGTCTTACTTCGGTGGTCAGTAAGTTAATGGAAAAGGTCCTGAAGGATAGGATTTATGACCATTTGGAAAAATGCAGCTTAATCCGGGATAGTCAACACAGATTTGTGAAAGGTAAGTCTTGCCTCACAAATTTGATTGGATTCTTTGAGGAGGTAACAAAGTGTGTAGATGAAGGTAGAGCAGTTGATGTCGTATACATGGGTTTTAGTAAGACGTTTGGTAAGGTTCCCCATGGTCGGCTTGTGAAGAAAGTAAGGAGGTGTGGGATAGAGGGAAATTTGGCCAATTGAAATGAAATGAAATGAAAATCGCTTATTGTCACGAGTAGGCTTCAATGAAGTTACTGTGAAAAGCCCCTAGTCGCCACATTCCGGCGCCTGTCCGGGGAGGCTGGTACGGGAATCAAACCGTGCTGCTGGCCTGCTTGGTCTGCTTTAAAAGCCAGCGATTTAGCCCAGTGAGCTAAACTAGCCAATTGAATAAGTAACTGGCTATCACATAGAAGTAAGAGGGTGAAGGTGGATGGAAAATTTTCAGATTGGAGACCAGTTACCAGCGGTGTGCCACAGGGAACAGTGCTGGGTTCTCTGCTATTTGTGATTTTTATCAATGACTTGGAGGTGGGGGCTGTAGGGTGGGTCAGTAAATTTGCTGATGACACCAAGATTGGTGGAGTAGTGGATGAGGTGGAGGGCTGTTGTAGGCTGCAAAGAGACACTGATAGGATGCAGAGCTGGGCCGAAAAATGGCAGATGGAGTTTAACCCTATCAGGGTTAAATGAGTATCAGGGATACTCATGTGAGTATCCCTGGCAAGTGCGAGGTGATTAATTTTGGTAGAAAAAATTTGAATGTGGATTACAGGGTCACCGGCATGGTTCTGAGGAATGTGGAGGAACAGAGATATCTTGGGGTTCATGTCCACAGATCTCTGAAGGTTGCCACTCAAGTGGATAGAGCTGTGAAGAAGGCCTATGGTGTGTTAGCGTTTATTAACAGGGGGCTTGAGTTTAAGAGCCGCCGGGTTATGTTGCAACTGTACATGACCCTGGTGAGACCACATTTGGAGTATTGTGTGCAGTTCTGGTCACCTCATTATAGGAAGGATGTGGAAGCATTGGAAAGGGTGCAAAGGAGTTTTACCAGGATGCTGCCTAGTTTGCAGGATAGGTCTTATGAGGAAAGGTTGAGGGAGCTAGGGCTTTTCTCTTTGGAGCGGAGGAGGATGAGTGGCGACTTAATAGAGGTTTATAAGATGATGAGGGGGATAGATAGAGTGGACGTTCAGAGACTATTTCCTCAGGTGGATGTAGCTGTTACAAGGGGGCATAACTATAAGATTCAGGGTGGGAGATATAGGTGGGATGTCCGAGGTAGGTTCTTTACTCAGAGAGTGGTTAGGGTGTGGAATGGACTGCCTGTTGTGATAGTGGAGTCGGACACTTTAGGAACTTTCAAGCGGTTATTGGATAGGCACATGGAGCACACCAGAATGACAGGGAGTGGGATAGCTTGATCTTGGTTTTGGACAATGCTCGGCACAACATCGAGGGCTGAAGGGCCTGTTCTGTGCTGTACTGTTCTATGTTCTATATTTCCCGGGATCCTTTGCAAGTGGCCATCCCAGACGGCTACAGCATTCCTTAATCAATCAAGCTATTCTTGGTCTCAGTGAGGTTTGGCTTCTCCCTTATGGTAACACAACCAAATGTGACCGTGCATACACTATATTCAGTTACCTATTAGTGGACAATTTATCTGATATAACTGTAAAATTAACTTTGGTGTTGGCCAACAATTGATCAGGAAAAGTCACATCAAAGTTCATTACATCAGAAAAGAAGAATAACTCTTCCCTATATTGCTGGAACATTGTGTAGTATTACAAAGTGGTGACAGCACAGACACAGATTATTTTGCTCAACAGATCTAGGCCATCGCCAGGTGAGCCTCCTCTCTTCTCTTCATTTACCTAATGCCAACAACACTTTTTGATTAATTCCTGGGATGTGAGTATCCCTGGCAATGCTTGCACCTGCTGTCCATTCCTAATTGATCTTGGGAAGGTGGTATTTGGCAATTCTTTTGAACTGCTGCAGTTCATCTAGTGTTGGTACACCCATAGTGCTGTTAGGAAGGGAGTTAAAGGCCTGACCGAGCTACAGTGAAGGAACAGCAAGATAGTTTCAACTCAGGATAGTGTGTGGCTCAGAGGGGAACATGGTGATGTTCCTATGCGTCTGCTGTACTTGGAAGGGCTGTTGGAGGTTTGGTGATTGCTGCATTGCACCTTGCAAAATGGTACACATTGCTGCCACTATGCACTGATGGTGGAAGAAGTGAATGTTCAAAGTACTAGATGGGATGCCGATTCAACATGCTGCTTTGCCGTAGGTGGTTCAGCATGGTAGCACAGTGGTTAGCACAGTTGCATCAGCGCTCCAGGGTCCCAGGTTCGATTACCGGCTCGGGTCACTGTCTGTGCGGAGTCTGCATGTTCTCCCTGTGTCTGCATGGGTTTCCTCCGGGTGCTTCAGTTCCCTCCCACAATCCAAAGATGTGCAGGTTAGGCTGATTGGCCATGCTAAATTGCCCTTAGTATCCAAAAAGGTGGGGTGGGGTTACTGGGTTATGAAGATAGGGTGGAGGTGTGGGCTTGGGTAGGGTGCTCTTTCTAAGGGCCAGTGCAGACTCAATGGGCCAAATGGCCTCCTTCTGCACTGTAAATTCTATGACTCTATGATTCTTGAGTGTTGCTGGAGCAGAGAGTATTCCCTCACACTCCTGAATTATTTTAGATGGCGGATAAGCTTTGGGGAGTCAGGTGATTTATATATATATATGTATCTTAATGTGATGCTTCTTAATGCCAAGACGTGAAACCATGCATACACTTTCTGTCTTTACTTGTGATAACTCTCAGTGTTTTGTTTTCTTTTGTTTACATGTAGGGTACCCAATTCATTTTTTCCAATTAAGGGGCATTTAGTGTGGCCAATCCACCTGCCCTGCACATTTTTGTGTTGTTGGAGCAAAACCCATGCAAACACAGGGAGAATGTGCAAACTCCACACGGACAGTGACCCAGAGCCGGGATTGAACGTAGGAACTCGGCGCCATGAGGCTGCAGTGCTAACCACTGCACCACCGTGCTGCCCTAACTCTCAGTGTTTTAATGGACTAACTATTAAGCACTAAACTATAAACCATTATTTCATTATCTTTGTCAGTATTTTGAAACAAGATGGAATTATTCAATTTAGTGCAGAATTAAATGAAAGCCTTCAGAATATATTTCAGCACAAAATGCCCATTTTATTATTTAAGCCAATAAAAAATAATCTCAGACGTAACTCTTATTCCAGGTCATTAGTATATTGACAAGCTAATCCTGAATATAAGAGGAAAATATAGTGGAAGAGTAAATGCTTTCAATACCTTGTAAACATCAATGTCATGTTGATAAATGTAAAATATGTTGCATCAGTAGTAAATGAAATGAATAAAAATAATTAGTGTTTTGTTAAGTAAAGAGGACATGCAGAAATATCTGAGGTGCACAGTTGAATAAACATGAAATGTCATGTCGTATGGGGATAAATAATGAGTATACACCATATTGCAACACTGAAGGTAATTGATCATTTATGATGCAAATAGTTATGGAATGAAATAGCCCATTCATCCCATTTTAATTTATCATTTCAAAAACACCATACAGGCACTAGATTTCTGCATCCAATGATCTCTTGAATGATTCCAGGTTTCCCAGGCATCCAGCACCACTAAAGGCATATCTGAGGAAAATTTATTGCCTGCTGTCTGAAAACTCAGAGTCATTTTCGGGATGAATACTGCATTAATGCAGTATAAAGCACCGACAGCCCCCCCTCCTCTGGGGTAGCACGGTGGCGCAGTGGGACGAAGAAGGTTGAGGGGTGACCTGATATAGGTCTACAAAATTATGAGGGTCAGCGAATTTTTCCCAGGGTAGAGGGGTCAATTACTAGGGGGCATAGATTTAAGGTGCGAGGGGCAAGGTTTAGAGGAGATGTACGAGGCAAGTTTTTTACACAGAGGGTAGTGGGTGCCTGGAACTCGCTGCCAGAGGAGGTGGTGGAAGCAGGGACGATAGTGACGTTTAAGGGGCATCTTGACAATCATGAATAGGATGGGAATAGAACGATACGGACCACGGAAGTGTAGAAGATTTTAGTTTAGACGGGCAGCATGGTCGGCGCAGGCTTGGAGGGCTGAAGGGCCTGTTCCTGTGCTGTACTTGTCTTTGTTCTGCCTCAGGGCGCCGAGGTCCCAGATTCAATCCCGGCTCTGGGTCACTGACTGTGTGGAGTTTGCACATTCTCCCCGTGTTTGCGTGGGTTTCGCCCCCACAACCCAAAGATGTGCAAGCTAGGTGGATTGACCAAGCTAAATTGCCCCTTAATTGGAAAAAATTAATTGGGTACTCTCAATTTATAAAAAAACAAATAAACCATTGACCCAAATAGCTTAGAGGGAGTAAGTTTAAGAAATTTATAACATGGAACCAGTTAATTTTGGTCTTTTATTTCATGTTATTAATTATTCTGTTTTTTAAAAAATTTAGAGTGCCCAATTCATTTTTTCCAATTTAGGAGCAATTTAGCATGGCCAATTCATCCTGCACATCTTTTGGGTTGTGGTGGCGAAACCCACGCAAATACGGAGAGAATGTGCAAACTCCACACGGACAGTGACCCAGGGCTGGCATCGAACCTGGGACATCAGCGCCGTGAAGCAGCAGCACTAACCACTGCGCCACCATGCTGCCCTGTTATTAATTATTCTTGGCATAAGCAATAGTCCAAATACCATGTAATTCCTCTGTTCCAATGTACCTTTGTATCCCTTCCCTGCAACCAGCCATGTGACATATCCTTTAATTGTTAGTATGATCTCTGTTTCATTCAATATCTTTATCAGTGTATATCAACAACCTCAAAACCTTCTGTGTAAAACCAGCTTCTCTTGCTCCCTACTCTAAACCTCTTCCATTTAATCTAGTCTCACACTGTTATGGACCCCTTACTTGGTGCCAGCAGTTTGTTTCTACCTACGGGAACCTAACATTACCTTTACCCGGAAGTGTAGGCATCTTCGCAACTCTAATGGGATCAAAGAGTACTTTCTACTTAATCCTTTGTGGTTTCAGTAAATGATAGAGATCCCCCAAGGAGGCGGTCTCCACTGCACTGGATTCCCCCACACACTCGGGAACTGCTGCTATTCCTCCATATCCCTGTACAGAGCTTAGGTCAGGTGAATGGCCTCTGGGTTGCCAGATTTTATGCCGCTTCTTGCTGATTTCCCTCATGTATTTTGAGGGAATTTACCTCACAACGCGTTGCCTTTGTCTCTTCCAGCTGGACAGATTGTGTACACTGTCACTTTCCTGCTCTGGAGTTAAAGTTTGCACCAAAGTGTTCTCGTTTCACTCCATCACAGTCAGGTTTAGGTGACTGCTGTAAAGTCTGCACCTTGTGATTGCTTCTAACTCCATTACTTTCGCCACTGCACTGTTAAGATTGCGGACAAGTATTAGTATATTTGTTGAGGAGGCAGGAAGCCACATGTCTAGTTTTATTTTGGTTAGGTTAGATGGTTGTGAGTGGGAAATTCTCAGTGATCACAATCAAAGCTGCTCCTGATCAATGGTGATATCAAAAACCCATATATAAAGATCGGGGCGCGATTCTCCGCTCCCCACGCCGGGTGGGAGAATCGCGGGGGGCCTCCCGACAAATTTCATGCACCCCTGGAGCCCCCGTGATTCTCTCCCCCCCCCCCCCCCCCCCCCCCCCCCCCCACCCTGGGCTCGGAAGAATCGCCGTTCGCCCTTCCGGCCTGCCGTTCGCGGCCGTTTCACGATGGTGGCAAACACACCTGGTCGCTGCTGTCATGAAACGGGAGTGAGAAGCCCGTTTGGGGCTTGTAGGTGGCCTAGCAAGGAAAGAGCACCACGACTGTGCTTGGGAGGGAACAGGATCGCGATCGGTGCCCACCAATCGTCGAGCCGGCGTCCAAATCGGACGCACTATTTCCCCAACGCCGCCCTGCAAGATCAAGCCGCCACGTCTTGCGGGGCGGCTGAGGGGAAAGATAGCCACCACGCATGCGCGGGTTCCTACCATCAGCATCATGATGTCAGCCGCGCATGCGCGGGTTGGAGCTGGCCAACCTGCGCATGCACGGCTGATGTCATTAGGCGCGCTGACCGCGTTATTCTTGGCGCGACGCCCCCGCGGTCGAGAGTTATGGAGCGCCGCTCCTAGCCCCGCCGGGAGGGGAGAATAGGGGGCAAGAAGCGGCCTCCGAGGCCGTCGTGAAACTCGGCCGAGTTCACGACGGCCCTCCCGATTTTTCCCGGCGCGTCTAATGACGTCAGCCGCGCATGCGCAGGTTGGCCGGCTCTAACCCGCGCATGCGCGGCTGACGTCATGACGCTGATGGCACGAATCCGCGCATGCGCGGTGGCCGTCTTTCCCCTCAGCTGCCCCACAAGACGTGGTGGCTTGATCTTGCGGAGCGGCGGAGGGGAAATAGTGCGTCCGATTTGGACGCTGGCCCGACGATCGGTGGGCACCGATCGCGGGCCTGTCCCCTCCCGAGCACAGTTGTAGTGCTTTTTCCTTGCTAGGCCACCTACAAGCCCCAAACGGGCTTCTCACTCCCGTTTCACGACGGCAGCGACCAGGTGTGTTTGCCGCCACACCGGCCGTGAACGGGTCGGAGAATCGCCATTTGCTGTGAAAAACGGCGAGCGCCGATTCTTCCGAGCGGGGATGGTGGGGGAATCGCGGGGGCGCCAGTGGGGCGTGAAATTTGTCAGGGGGCCCTCCCGCGATTCTCCTACCCGGCGTGGGGAGCAGAGAATCACGCCCTATAAATTTGTGACAAAACCACTGAGAGGAAATCTTCCCCCAAGTCGCCAATTTTAATGAGGTTGCAAGAACAAGAGGGTGCGCATTGACAAAGCTTTGAAGGTATCAAGATTAGTTGATTAAGCTGTTAAAACAGCGCACACCGGATGCTTTGCTTTATAAATCAATGCACTGAAAAAAAACACAAGGGTGTTACAGGAAACCTTTATAAATCAATAAGCCTCAGTTAGAGTATTGTGTTCAAATCTAGGTTTATTACTTTAGGAAGTCTTGGAAAGAATTAAGACAAAATTTACTATTATGACACCACTTCTGCTACTTAGTGCCACAATCCAAAGAGAGTGATTTTAAAAAATATGGCTGAATTTCCCAAACAACCAATGGAAATAACCTTTACAACCAGCCGTTGGTTGAAATCCCACAATTTGTTGTGATTCCAAATGAAGTAACCCCCAAAATATTATGCTCCCAGCTGAGAAAGAGATAAACTCACTCCTCTTCTTTATTTAACTCTCTTGGTTAATTTAAAATCCCTTTCCTCATGGATACTTTTTTCTAGTCCAAATGTAGCTAAATTTTAAAAGGAGCCAACTTAACCAGGCTTCATTGATTTAAAGAAAGAGTTAGCTCATTCGATACTAAAACACGAGAAGGAAATAATAAAATGCAACTTACAGACACACTGATTAGAAATGAGAAGTGATTCCAAAAATCAAAGTTTAAAAAGATATCCTAATCAGTCTTTGGCTTGTCCATGAGGAATAGATGGTGTAACTTTGCGGCCAGTAAGCTGGATGATTTGGTAGCACTGGTTTGGAGATTCTTGGTTCTAAAGGTAGGTTGGTTGAAAGGAATTCTCCTGCTTCCTTGTTAATTGTGGATTTGCTGCCGTGACTTGATTGCAGCTATCAGAGAGAAACCTTGGGCGCGATTCTCCGCTCCCCACGCCGGGCGACTGACGACATGCCGCCTTGGCACCCCCCGCGATTCTCTCCCCCCCCCCCCCCCCCCCCCCCCCCCCCCCGCCGCTCGGAGAATCGCCGCTCGCCGTTTTTCACGGCGACCGGCGATTCTCCGGCCCGGATGGGCCTAGTGGCCTGACATTCCCGACCTGTTCACGCCAGCGGCAACCACACCTGGTCGCTGCCGTCGTGAACATGGCGCCAAAGGTTCGTTTGTGGCTTGAGAGGGGCGGAGAGGGGAGTGAGCACCACTGCCATGCTCAGAAGGGGATCGGTGCCCACTGATCGTCGGGCTGGCGTCTTCAAGGGACGCACTCTTTCCCCTCCGCCGCCCCGCAAGATCAAGCCGCCATGCCTTGCGGGGCAGCGGAGGGGAAGACGGCAATCGCGCATGCGCGGGTTGGAGCCGGCCAACCTGCGCATGCGCCGCTGACATCACTTAGGCGCCGCCGTCGCGTCATTCTCGGCGCACCGCCTTAAGCGTCAAGGCCCGGCGGCCGAGTTTCTCACAACACCGCTCCTATCCCCCTTGGGGGGGGGGTTGAATAGGGTCTGAGGAGCGGCCACCGCCACCTTCGTGAAACTCAGCCGAGTTCACAACTGCCTTCTCGATGCCGCGCGGGAGCGGAGAATCGGGCCCCTTTTACATGCCAGACCAGGGGTGCCTTGTGAATTCTCTTTAGCTGTGACCTACACATCATACACAGTAGAACTAGGACACCAGTCTAGCACAGAGACAAGGATTGCAGTTGGTTTCTAAGCTCTTTTCATGTGTATTTCTGGAAGGGGAAAAAATGTCTGGGATAAGACTCGCAATAGATGATCTCTGCTGAGCTTCCATTATCTCCACAGGAGATTACAGTTCCGCTTTTGTATGGCATCTCTTCCTTTGAAATGTTTCTGCCTGAAAAAGCATATGACATTCCATTGTCTCTCTCAGGACGGTGTATAATCCGCATCGGAATTCTAGCAAGTATTTACTTTGTAGTCTCAGCCAGTTTTTGCTTGGGTGTCCTTTAAAAAAAACTTATGTCTTATTTAAAACTTCAATACATCCATACATAACTCGGGACTATGATCCATTGTCATGACAAACCAAAGGACAATATTTCACATTTTAAATCTTTTATTGTAACAAACAAACTAAAATCAACATATATCAAGCAATACTTTGTAGCTAACTAATATGGTACTCGTAAACTACTTTCACATGAACCATGGGATTCTTCACATAATACAATGGGAAAAAAGCAAATTACTGCGGATGCTGGAATCTGAAACCAAAGAGAAAATGCTGTAAAATCTCAGCAGGTCTGGCAACATCTGCAGGGAGAGAAGATAATGGGATATGTCTTACAATTTCTTTCATTGTACATTGCATTTTGGTTGAAAAACATAACATTACAAGATCAAGTCCCAAGTTAATCCCATATTTCCAGCAGGACAATGCCAGGTCGAATCCTCCAGTGCCCTTTGAAAATCATTCCATTTAGACTCAGTCTGAATATTCCAGAACCCAACTTCCACTAACAAGGCCTCCTTGTGGACTCCCAGGCTGGAATTTTCCAACCAACCCTCTTCCTCACCACCACCACTGCCAGCAAGCCATTGAAATTGCTGATAAGAACATAAAAACCAGGAGCAGAAGTAGGCAATTAAGCCTCTTGAGCCTACACTGCCATTCAATATGAGCATGGCTGATTTAATCTTGGTGTCATCTCTACCTTCCTGCCCGCTCTGCAAATTCTCTCATTGCTACCAATTAAAAACTTATCTATCTCCTCCTAAAATTTGTTTTTAGTGTTCTGGTACCCACTGCAGTCTGTGGTAGAGAATTCCACTGATTCACGACCCTTTAAGTGAAGTAATTCCTTTTTATTTCTGTTTTAAATCTGTCACCCCTTAGCCTAAAACTACGGCCTCTCATCCGAGAATGACCAACAAGGGGAAACATCCACCCTGTCAATCCCCCTTAACCTCAATTATATCTCCTCTCATTCTTCTAAGCTCAGCGAATATAGGCCTAAACTGTTCCATCTCTCAGCGGAAGGTTCCGCTGGCATGAAGGGCTGGAAAGTTTCAGCCCTTGTTTCTTAAACCCCAAAAGTCTTGCCTGTTTTGTTTTCTTCTTTTCAAACAGATAGTCAACTCTTATCATCGGCTTACTTGATTGATACAAGGCCCGTCCTTGGAGGTTTAGTATGACCACTATTATCCTCCCTCCAGAACACTCTACCTTAAGTTAAAGGAGACATTTTAAAACATACCCACCTCGTAAAGTTCTGCATTTGTAAAACTTGGTAAGACGAGAGAATCTAGATTGTTCTCCTTAGGGCAGAGAATATTAAGGGAAGATTAAGTGCAATTTTTCAAAATGATAGGCACTTTCATGGCATAAATAAGGAGAAAATGTTTCCATTGCCATCAGCGTCAGAAAGCTAAGGACACAGATATAATTGACAAAAGAACCAGAGACAAAATAAGGAGACATTTAAAAAAATGCAGCAAGTTGTTATGATCTGGAAGACACTGCCCGAGAAGGTTGGGTAAGGTGATCTGAAGGCAACTTTCAAAACACGTTTTGTATCCAGGAAAAAGAAAACAATTGCAGATCTATGCGGAAAAAGCATGGGAATATAACTAATTGGATAGCTCTTTCAAAGGGATGGGGCGTGATTCTCTGCTGCCCACGACGGGTCGGAGAATAGCGGGAGGGCCATCCCGACAATTTTCACGGCCTCCCGCTATTCTCCTCCCCCCCATCCGGCCGCCCCCCGACACGAATCGCTGCTCGCCGTTTTTGACGGCGAACAGCGATTCTCCGCAGGCCGAATGCCGCGGAGTTTACGGCCGTTTTCACGGCCGCGATCACACCTGCTTTCAGCATTCGTGAAAACGGCCGCAAAGTGCCCGTCCCGGACAACCATGGCACCGATTGGCACGGCCGTGGGTGGCATGGGCCTGCGATCGGTGGGCACCGATCGCGGGCAGCGTGTCCGATACCAGTGCACTATTTTTCTTCCGCTGCCCCGCAGGATCAGTCAGCGGGGCGGCTGAGGGGCATGACGGCCCGCGCATGCGCGGGTTTGACGCGTCTGCGTGATGACGTCATCCGCGCATGCGCGGGTTGGAGCCGTCCAACCCGCGCATGCGCGGCTGACATCATTGTGCGCGTCAGCCATCGTGACGCTTGGCACGCGGACTTAGCGATGGTCGCTAAGGCCGCGATACCGTGCTTCACGGGGCCCCACTGCTAGCCCCGCCCGGGGGGGAGGATCGGTCCCGGGAGGGGCCGCGGAGGCTGCCGTGAAACACGGCCAGTTTCACGGCAGCCTTTACGACTCGCCGCATTTGCGGAGAATCGCGCCCATGACATATGCACAATGGGATGAATGGCATTATTCTGTGTTCAATGATTCTAAGCCTGTGCTCTCTTCTCTGGCAAAGTGCTTTGTGACTTCCTTACCCGAGATTTGGTAATATTCACTAAATGAGGATATGCAGATATTAATAGTGATCAAACCTGAGTCAAGGACACCAGCATTTCACACGGAGATCAAACACTGAAAATAGAAATTGTTTTTATGTAATTTTCAGAACCAAATTTCAATCAGAATATGAATTGATGACATTCTGCAGCATTTTAAATCGAACATGTTTCAGTATAAAAGGAAGTCTCATTCAATTGCTGCGTTCAATGCTGCTTTTGTGATTGAAATAAGATTTGTTTGAGGGCCAAATTACAATTCCTGCGCAACAGTTTGGAAACCTTTCAGTTAGAATTGAACATGATACTTACTGAAATGCTGTTATATTTCAAATGAGATTCCATATTAGAGGGATATTTGCAAGATGGAGCATCTGGCTATAACCAGGCTGTTAACACAACAGGTATTAACCCAATAAATTAGCGCCATGCCAAAGGAATATGTCGGAACTGAAGTTCAGCTTTGTGTCAGAAAAATGTTAAGTGAAATAATGCAAATATAGAAATGTAGCTCGCATCATTCAGCTTCCATATCAACATATTGGTCATTCTGTTTAATCTCATTCTTAGTTGTCACTCACTAAAGACATCCCCCGCCCCTACCTTAGTTTTATCTACCAGTTCAGCAGCCCTTGGGATTTCTTTGCTGTCCATCCCTGCAATGACACAAAAGGTACTGATTGAAGCACTGAAGCGTAAGATAGTGGATGCACCATAAATTTTTGACAGTCAAGAGCTGTCTCCGACATGATTTGCTGCAGCAAACAAATGCTTTTTTCTTTTTCAATGCAGTACTGCTCGCATTGATTAACATTTCTCTCTCAAACTCTTCTATTTATTAATCACAGAGAAAGAAGTCACAGAGCACTTTACCAGGGAGGAGAAGAACAATTCATAGTATTTAACATGTCCTTTAAAATTGGGAGGAGAATCATACAATGCAGAAGAAGGCCATTCAGCCCATCATGCCCATGTCATCCCTTTGAAATAGCTACCCAATTAGCTACACTCTCTTGCTTTCCCCCATAGGTTTGAGAGTGCGAACCAGCTGGTGAAGTCATTACATGTTTATTAGTTCTGAAAGAAATACTATTAAAATTAATTTGCACTGTACATACAGAACTTATTTTAATTAACACATCTTCAGGAATATCACCACCTACATGGTGGTATTGGCACTGGGACTAGTAATCCAGAGTCACATATAGGCCAGAACAGGTAAGGACAACAGATTTCCTTCCCAAAAGGGCATTAGTGAACCAATGGGTTTTCACGACAATCGACAATTGTTTCATGGTCACCTTTTAGACTTTTAATTCCGCATTTCTAGTGAATTTAAATTTCACCATCTGTCATGGTGGGATTCAAACCCGAGTCCCCAGAGTATGACTTTGGGTCTCTAGATTACTAGTCCAACAATAATACCACTACGCCACTGCCTCCCCACATCTAGGTGCTAGCCCGACACCCATAGCAGAGGCAGAGGGAGCCAGCTGACTGCTATGCCCTGTTGTCTGTGGTGACCTTGGTGGACATCTACTGTAAAGCCAAGGCATGCAGAATTCCGGTTGCTCTGAGCCTGAGCTCTGGTAACTCCCCTCCTGTCTACGATATGTCCCTGTTGTGGGCGATCTTTTCCTGCATAAAGACAGATGAACAGACCATGAGCCAGACAGTTGCCCATGCAGATGATAAGCATGCCTGCCTGCTGTGTGTGTTGAGTGGACCTAGGTAAGTGCTGAAGATGCGACTTATGCAGGATGTAACAAGAGATGACAATGTGAGGGAATCGATGATGATGTCCCTTGTGCTGGTAGTATGTAAGATTCCTGTGGACTTCAACCCTGCAAATGCAGATGACGTTATCAGAGTGTGAGTTGAGGAGAAAGCTGACATATCCTGGTGGGGTGGTTGAGATCATTCATTCTCTTCTTACCCTCTCTTCTAATGGTCCTCTTCTCAGGTGCACTGGAGCGGACTGCGCTGGTGACCTGCTCCCAAGCCTTGGTAGTGAGGTTGGTGAAAAACACAGGGACAATGGAGCTCCTGCCTGTCCTTGACTGCCTGGAGGAGTGCTGCCTGCACCTTATTGCTGAATTTAGGGCACAGCACTTGTCTCTTCTGTAGGCCATGCCGGTTTGCAGAGTGTGTGTGAGCCGGTTCTGTTTAAATATTGCACCTAGAAATATCACCTGATGAGGTCATGGCAGGGTGGACAAATCCCAGCCCACCCCACCATGAGATACGACATGCTGCTCGTTTATGCATACATAACGAAGTGAAGAACAGACAATTTGGCACGTTGACTCACCATTGTGGCTGGGGGAAGCACACCAAATTCTCCACCCATAATTGCACTTGGGAAAGGATTTTCCAGCCCAACACAAGCAGGCATTGTTGCGGATGGGAAAATTTGGAGAGCTACATGATCTGTAAATCCTTCCGATGCATGAGAGTATTAGTAAAGGTATATGTAATTAATTACACAAACAAGGCAAACTGGCTATATTAACAGACTAATAACTCAGTGGTTTGGATTCATAATCCAGGATGTGAGTTCAAATCCCACCATGGGATTTCAAAGTAAGATGCTGCAAGTGAAGATCACTGAAACTCTTGGCTTGCCAGCTATGTGTTTGGGAAATCTGTCTAAAGATCCTGCTGTTCTGTGGAAAAGTTGGTGTATGGTGACTAATAGTGACTTACTTATTTCAATACATATCAAATTATATAGCATAATGGTTGTCAACAGAATCCATTAGAGGGTCAACCTCTCTGTTAGGGAACTGCAATAAACTTTTTTTACGCAAAATGTGGTTGGGGTCAGGAATGCACTGCCTAGGAGTCTGTTGGAGGCAGGTTCAATCGAGGCACTCAAGAAGGCATTAGATGATTATTTGAAAAGAAACAATGAGTGGGATTCTCCGTCCATTCATGGCAACGTGATTTTGCGGTCCCTCTGCAGTGAATTGGAAAATTGAGAAACCCGGCTAATCTGCAAGAGTACTGGGAAAAGTCAGGGGAATGGCATTAAGTCATAACGCTCATTTGAAGAGCCAGCCAGACACGATGGACTGAATGGCCTCATTCTGCGCTGTAACGAGTCCTTTAATAATGTAAAAAAAAACATTCAAAACCTTTCAAAATGTATCTCTATCTTTGCGCCCAGCAGTTCCATCTTAATTGTGGACCCTCTAACAAGGCCTGTGAATGAGCACAATTAGCAGAAACTGCCAATGGTTAATTCACCCTGGGGATGTGATCAGTTTTGTATGGAACAACTTCTAGCGTGGTATTTGTAAAACCAGCGTAAAATTTCACAGAAAGGTAAGTTGTGATGAATGTGCTTCCTAGAATCATAGAATCTGTTCAGTGCAGAAGGAGATCATTTGGCCCATCGAGTCTGCACTAACCTATGGAAAGAGCACCGTGCCTAGGCCTGAGCCCCAAGCCTATTCCTATAACCCAGTAACCCCACCCACCCTTTTCGACACTAAGGGGCAATTACCAATCTAGCCAACCTGCACATTGTTGGACTGTGAGAGGAAGCCGGAACACCCGAACACCCAGAGGAAACCCACCTGGACATTGGGAGAAAGTGCAAACTCCGCACAGACAGTCACCCGAGGTCAGAATTGAACCTCAGTCCCGGGAGCTGTGAGGCAGCAGTGTTAACTACTGTGCCACCATGCAGTCCTGCTCAATTCCCGAACCAGCCTTCCCGAACAGGTGCCAGAATGTGACGACGAGGGGCTTTTCACAGTAACTTCATTTGAAGCCTACTTGTGACAATAAGTGATTTTTATTTCATTTCATTTTCATTAATACTCTTGTGGCATTTCTTGGAGTGCAATTGAGTGGAAGCTCCAGGCCATTTTCTGCAGTTAATAATTTTCTCTTATAAAAAAAAATCAAAATGCACTCGGAGAAATGTAAGGATGCATGGGACATCTCCTGTGAAGTTAAAAGATCCAAGTGTAAACTGCCTCAGACTGTATAAAAAGATCTTTGTGGCTCTAGTTTTGATTACACAAAACCAAAAGAAAACAGACCAAAAGGTATATGGGGCGGGATTCTCCAATCCCGCGCCAGGTCGGAGAATCGATGGTGCGGGGGTCGCGAATCCCACCACGGCGTTCTGACGGCGGGAGAATCGGCACCAATGGCCGAGTCCCACCGGCGTTGTTTGCGTGTGGTCCTACCCAGCGGGACCTCACCATTCTGGTTGCGGGGGCCGTCCTGGTGGGGGGAAGGGGGGATCCGACTCCCGGGGTGGCCTGCATGTTGGCCAGGCCCGCGATCGAGGGCTACCCATTGGCGGGCGGGCTAATTCCGCGGGGGGGGGGGGGGGCCTATGTTCCTCTGCACCGGGCCTCTGTAGGTTTCCACCATGTTGCGTGGGGGACGGCCCGGAGATGGCAACCCACACGCATGCGCGGACCTGCGCTGGCAGTGGCACGCATGCGCGGACCTGCGCTGGCAGTGGCACGCATGTGTGGACCTGCGTCGGCAGTGCCGGGCCCATTTCGGCAGCTGGAGCTGCATGAAGCGCTCCAGTGCCGTGCTGGCCCCTTGTGGGTTGGGGGATCGCTGCTCCTAGCGGCTAGATGACACCGTCGTAAAACAATCCTGTCAGTACAATTTACCAATCATCTTGGCTTTGTAGCCCATTGTACTGAATATAGTAGCCCACTGAAATGCCTCATCCTCATCAGCAGGACCTGCCCACGCACAAGCCTCTAAGCATGAGGCATTTTGGTGGCATACTGTGACCCTCTCCACTGCACAACCAGGTTCCACCCTGCTGGCAGGATAACACATGGCCCATCCAATGAGAACACCCACAGTAACCCCAGTGGGGAGACAGGATAGGGGCCTCAGAGCCTATGGATGGGTTGCGGCAACCAGCAGGATCCCTGTTGCCAAGGATGGGTGGTGAGGATGGAGGCTCCCCACATCACAGGCCCGGTGCCACTCACTGATAGGGACAGGGGTGCCGGGGATGCTGGGACACAGCATAAATTTAAGGAGGAGTCAGGCAGATTTTTAATTGGCAATGGGTTGAAGGATTATGGAGAATGGGCAGGATGGTGGAGTTCAGGCCAGGATGAGATCAGCCATGATCTAATGGCGGAGCAGACTCGATGGGCCAAATGGCCTAATTATGCTCCTATATCTTATGAATTTATGAATATGTAACAAACTTCCAGACTCAGGTGTCAAATTTACAGCAGGATGAAGGACAGAAAAAGAAGGCATCAGACTCCATAATGAGCTGATGATTGGTCAGACAAGTGTTTCAGAGGATGATAGGTATATGTGAGGAGTGATGGACGAGTGATACCAGGAAAACAGAGGTGGTGGTTCACCCGAGTTGCCCTGAAGGAGGTTGTTCATTTTCTTGTGACACTGACTGCTTGTGAGGCCCGACCGCCCCGGCTGGCTCTGCCCAGGCCTGTTCGATGACTGTGGGAGCATTCTACCCTCCCTAAGGAAGAGGATGTCCCGCCTCTCCTCCACCGCATCCAACATGCTATCAAGCTGCGTGTCCATGAAGCGTGGTGCTATTCTTTATGGAGCCATCTTCTTGGCTGGGATGGGAGCGTGCGAGGAGTGGAGTGCTTATAAGCAGCTCCAGCTTGTCAAGCTCTCCAGCACCAATTGTTACTCCAGTGAATCCAACGTCAGCGGGAATGAGAATTGCTCTTGATTCACATGGGCAGAGTGCTGGCCCATTAGCATGTCTGAATTGCTGCAGAAAGGCTGCCCCCAACGGAAACGTGAACTGCAAGCAGTTCAGTCCCGACATCAACACTTAGCTCGCAAACAGAAAATGTCACCCGACATCTCTGAGCCAAATCAGAAACCAGGCTTTGGCTTAGCAATGTTATGCTTGTGGTGCAGACTTCAAGGAATCAATTGAGAAATCACAAGATTTTAAAAAAATATCACTCCCCCTCTCCAATATTCTATTTATACCTAAATTGTTAATTCTAATTTTTATAAGTATCTCACAGCTTTTTTGCAATTTATAATTGGGCAGCACGGTAGCATGGTGGTTAGCATAAATGCTTCACAGCTCCAGGGTCCCAGGTTCGGTTCCCGGCTGGGTCACTGTCTGTGCGGAGTCTGCACGTCCTCCCCGTGTGTGCGTGGGTTTCCTCCGGGTGCTCCGGTTTCCTCCCACAGTCCAAAGATGTGCGGGTTAGGTGGATAGGCCATGCTAAATTGCCCATAGTGTTCTAAAAAAAAAGTAAGGTTAAGGGGGGGGGGGTGTTGTTGGGTTACGGGTATAGGGTGGATACGTGGGTTTGAGTAGGGTGATCATTTGCTCGGCACAACATCGAGGGCCGAAGGGCCTGTTCTGTGCTGTACTGTTCTATGTTCTATAATGGGGCGTGCATGATCAATGCCGACAGCAGCCAAGCTTATAGCAAATCAGCAGCCTGCATTCATCATATCTGATTTTATTACCCATTCATTCACCATAGGCCACACACTGATTCATTATGAGCCCATTTCACCCTGCTGACGTTGTCCAGTTTCACCCCCATTTTCCTCATTCCAGCCAGTTTCTAAATTGTTAGATTGCTCTCTATGATTTTCATTTCCCTGTTTTGTGCCTTTCACAAGTTAATAAATCTACCTTATCCTTTCTATTCCAGAATTTACGCTGAGAACCTGCAGATGTTAAGGATCTGTTTATGATTTGTTTTACCATATGCTCTTTATATGAATGCTTTGGTTGAAAGTGTAAAATTTTTGCATGTAGTCCCAATACATTATGGATATTTGGGCATTAGTGACGTTGACAAATTAAAGGCCCATTGTGATTTTCAGGAGGACTGTGAAAGCACACTGAAAAATTAGATTACATCAATCTAGAATATCTTTATGACATAATAAAGTAAATATTTATCATAGAATATCATATAATGATTGTATGAGCATAATAATATATTTGTGGCTTCCCAACACTGGGTGGAATTTTATGGCCATTCCACTGCATGATTTTTCTGGTCTCACCGAACAAAGTGGATTTTTGGATGACTCGCTGTATTTGCTGCCTCGGCCCCACCATGATGGACCTTCGAATTCTGCCCACTATCTATGTTGAGAAGGTCAGTCAGATCCAAATGCAATTTATTCAGTGCAAATATAAACCATCAGTCTACAGCTAGATTTGATTAAAGCCTTGATTCTTTGACTATTTGAAGTAAAATCTACACAAATGCTAAAATATTACTCCACTTGTATAGAGCACCGTTAAATACTTTCATTTTCCAGTACAACCAAAAGTAACAATGGGTGGAAGTTAAAGTTGGTGACAGGAGTCTCGGTCGTCAGCTGGAGAACCAATGGGAGACCTACGGCGAATCAGTTGGGGACGGCCCACCATCAAGCAATTAAGTGACCAGCTTTGTGTGTTCCTCAGGATTTAGGACCCTGGGATGGAAATCGTGCATGCGAGGGCTGGCAGCCAATCAAAGGACGGCAACTTTCCATTGCCTATCAGCGGCAATGGGAACGGTGGCTACTGCTGATAATGCACCCACTAGAAGCCCAGGATCAATGAGGACACAGGTGAGGGTGGAGTGGGGGTCGCTGGGTGGGGATCACTGGCTGGGAGGGGATGGTGGGGGGGGGGGGAGTATTTCAAGAGAGGACAAATACGTGACATTCAGTGGATGCGCCCTCCTCACCCCTCACCCTTTTCCAATACAGGGCCTCTTGATCAGGCAATTATGTACCAAATTCTTTTGAATGAGGACCCCCCTCCATCTACTCCCCCCACTCCCCCCCCCCCCATCTACTCCCCCCCCCCCCCCCCCCCCCACCCCACCCTCCCATCTCCACCATTCGTGAAGCCAGGTAGCAACTGCCCTACCACTTGCTGGTTGAATACTACTGACAGCAGGATGAAGCCTTTAATTGAGCATTAATTTGACACTTAAGGGCCTCATAGTATCCAGGCAGGAAAACTATCTATGTTCCTTCCTGCCCTGGACTTAACTGGCCTGAGGTTATAACACAGAGGTGTCCACATCCCATACCCTCTAGCCCAATTCAATGCTGCCGATCTCAAACCTTCCTCCCCATTGTAAGTAAATATGCCAAAAAATTATTTCATTTTATTCAGACCTACTGATTTCAAATGACATACATAATGTAATTCTTGTGCTTGTTATTGAAATGACATATTTTTGCAATTTATTTTCTGAAAATAATGAACTCTGGCAATCTATTGAATGTTTTTCTGTCCAAAGGCAATCTTTTTGGAAAGTGTCTGTCGTTCTACACTTCAGTAATTATGTTAGCGTGAAGTTTTGATGTGACACCCATCCAGATGACAGTATACTTTGCCTTGAATTAGGTGAACTTTCACAAAAGGTCATGGAATTTTAACTATTGGTAAATTGTGCACATAAACACTTTGCGCTGGAGTTTATGTTATTTGAGAAGCCTCTTCATCATAAGCAGTCTCACTCAACAAAGCAGCCACATCATTGAGTTGGAATTTTGAGTTTCCTCTGGTTGCGCTCATTTGGCTCTAGCCACCACATTGTGTCCAGGCACGTTAATCAATCGTTAATAATTTACTGCAATTTAAATTAGTCAGTAAATTGATCTGTTCAAATAATCTAATCAATTTATCTAGTCAATTGATCTGCCCTTTGAACATAAGAGTTGTGACCAGCATTCAGTTTGGAGCTCTGCAGATCTGCCCCATTCTGCGATAGTGTTTAATTGAAGACAGCAATGATCAGGAGTCAATTGAAGCCAACTGAAAGGTAAGATCAAGAACATTAAATTCTTGAGTTGCAGACTATCTCATTACCTGGCATCCCAGTTCTCATTGGCATTGCAGACAATGCCATGTTCCAGCCACTAACCTTGAACCAAATTTTATTTCATTGCACTGGTTCATGGGGGGTTTATTTTTGGGTTATTGCTAATTATCTTATTAAGGAACCTCAGCAGTTCCAGCTTGGAGTCCAGGACATTCTGTCTGCATTTTCCTGACTACGTTCCAGCAGAAGTACACCACCATTTTTGTGAAGACCTACTAAATGCATTAAAATAAAAGTAAAAATCTCATTTGAAGAACAGGTTTTTGGTATGAAAAATAATTCTTCATTTACATTGTAATAAATTCAGACAGAGCCCACAGTGCCAACCAGGGCCACCATGTAGCCAATGGAACCGGGTTGGGCACGGGACTATGCACCATGCTAACAGGTTGGCCTTTCATCCTGCAGACAATGGCGTTTGCCGTTCAACCAGCAATGGTGGCCGCCCTGGTGATGGTCGCAGCTCTGCGAGATGCCCTGCGGCCACATGAGCGGAAGCTGCTTTGAGAGGAAGGGGAAGCTACAGTGGGCAGCAGCAGATCGGCCAGCTAAGGACCAGGCCGTAGAGGACCAGGCTGCAGAAGGGAAGGTGGCAGCCTTCCCTTCTGGAGGGGTGGCTGCCCAACAGGCCAAGGAGGAGGAGGAGGTGCCAAGGAGGCGCCGCATGAGGCCTCGTATGTACCGGCATGGCCTGTCATTTGAGGACCTGCCGGACCAGACATGCCGTTAGAGATTCCAGCTGAGCAAAGAGACAGTGCAACACATCTGCCAGATGATGGCATACCTGGCACCGCGAGGGTACAGGGGAAGGACACTGGACCCGGTGATCGTCAAGGTGACGGTCGCCTTGAACTTCTACGTGACAGGATCCTTCCAGTCGCCAAGTGGGGATCTGTCCGGGATCTCACAGAGCTCGGTGCACAGGTGCACCCGTGCCATTATGGAGGCCCTGTATGCCCAGGTGGAGCAATACATCCATTTCTATGTGGACCGAGCCCACCAGGAATGCCCGGGCAATGGGGTTCACCGGGATGATAGACAGGGGGTGATAGACAAGAGGCATGTCACCCTACGGGCACCTGCGGATAACAGGCCGTTCTACACCAACTGAAAGGGGTACCACTCAATGAATGTTCAACTGGTCTGTGACTATCAGCTGCGCATTGTACACCTCTGCATCCGATACCCAGGCAGGGTGCATGCTTCCTTCATCCTGGCACACTCGCCAACCCCTGACATGTTGGAGGGGTACGCCCCCAGGCTGAGAGGTTGGCTCCTGGGTGACGGGGGTTACCCGCTGTGGCCATGGCTGATGACACCCATCCGGAGGCGGCAGACATCCACTACAACACCGCCTATACAGCGACCAGGAGTGTGATTGAGCGATGCTCCGGACTCCTGAAGATGCGCGTCAGGTGCCTGGATCGCACTGGACGGGCCCTTAATTACCAGGCTGTGAGCGTCATCGGCATCGTGGCGGCCTGCTGCATCCTCCACAACATCGCGCAGCAGAGGGGTGATGTGCTGGAGGAGGATGAGGAAGAAGGGCAGGTCTCATCCGATGAGGAGGATGGGATGATGAGGAGTACATGGGGCCCAGACAGGCAGGGGAGGCAGCACAACGTGTGCGCCAGGGCCAACGGCACAAGTCGTTCTGATCGCCTCCAGGTTCACCGACTAGGAGAGAGGGGGTGCAGGGAAGGGATGGCAAGGGGTATGGACACCATTTCCCAAAACCACACCCCCTCACTTCCAAGACCGCCAAACCACCCACTTGCACACCCCTCTGTTATACGTACCTGCAGTGCTACGAGCTGGGGATCCTGGGTTGGCAATGACAGCGGGTCTTGTCCATGGGATGGAGAATGATGACAACCTGCTCTGCGATGTGCTCTGGTGCTCCACATCATATGGCAACATCTTACTCAAGATCACAGTAGCATCTTCCACCTGGTGATCCCTGCATGCAAGCTGGTCAGTCCATCACACGATCCAGTCAAATCCCTGGGGTGGGGGTGCTGGGGACGGGTGGGGTGCCGGGTGGGGGAGAGGGGGTGGAGGAGGAGGAGGAAGAGGAGGGGGGAGCACAGGTCTCCCACAGTGCGGTCTGTGATTTAGAAGGGTCGAAATGTGTCAACACTCTCAAAGAGGACACCCGCCATTTCACCTTCTTAAACGTCTCATCCTGGATCTTGCTTCATTCCAAAGGTTAGCACTTCTTGAGGAGCAAGTGAAGAGGGGCCAGGATGTGGTAGTATGACTAGAGGTACTACGGTACCTGGTAGTGTGAGCTGCTATTAGTGTAGAAGGCTCGCTGCCCATTGGCCCAAGTGTTGTCTTCTCATTGGTCGAGAGGAAGGTAGCTCCGCCTATAAGGTGGAGTATAAGAACCCGTGTTTCCCAGCAGCCATCGTTCTTTCTGTAGTGATGCTGCTGGGCACACCTCTTGTAGATTAAAGCTTTCGATTCGGACAACTCCTTCGTTTCTGTGTTAATTGATCGCGCATCGCAGGACAGCTGCCAGATTTGGAATAAATCGGCCATAGTAATTTGTCAGGCCAAGAAAAGAGCGAAGCTCACTGGCGTTTCGCGGGGCGGGGGCCATTTTGATGGCTCTCATTTTCGTGGTGACGGTTGCAGGCTTTTCCTATCCACTCAATAGTCCAAACATACCACTTCCTTTGTGTGAAACACTCCTTTACGCGGCACAGGCGGACCCCATACTCTGCAAAACGCTTTAACATTGCATCGAGGTTCTGCAAATATTCTTGGTCTGTGGTCCCCGTGTCTAGCACATGGTCTAACTAAACCGCAACGTGTGGCAATCTGCATAGAATGTTCTCCATGGCACGCTGAAAGACTGCGTACACTGACGATATGCCAACTGGAAGCCAGGCATACCCATAAAGAACAAAGAACAAAGAAAAATTACAGCACAGGAACAGGCCCTGTGGCCCTCCAAGTCTGCACTGATCCAGATCCTCTACCTAAAACTGTCGCCTATTTTCTAAAGATCTGTATCTCTCTGCTCCTTGCCTATTCATGTACCTGTCTAGATACATCTTAAATGACGCTATCGTGCTCGCCTCTACCACCTCCACCGGCAATGCGTTCCAGGCACCCACCACCCTCTGCGTAAAGAACTTTCCACGCATATCTCCCTTAAACTTTTCCCCTCTCACCTTAAACTCATGACCCCTAGTAATTGAGTCCCCCACTCTGAGAAAAAGCTTCTTGCTATCCACCCTGTCTATACCTCTCCTGATTTTGTAGACCTCAATGAAATCCCCCCCTCAACCTCCGTCTTTCTAATGAAAATAATCCTAATCTACTCAACTTCTCTTCATAGCTAGCGCCCTCCAGACCAGGCAACATCCTGGTGAACCACCTCTGCACCTTCTCCAAAGCATCCACATCCTTTTGGTAATGTGGCGACCAGAACTGTACGCAGTATTCCAAATGTGGCTGACCCAAAGTCTTATACAACTTTAACATGACCTGCCAACTCTTGTACTCAATACCCCTTCCGATGAAGGAAAGCATGCCGTATGCCTTCTTGACCACTCTATCGACCTGTGCAGCCACCTTCAGGGTACAGCGGACCTGAACACCCAGATCTCTCTGTACATCAATTTTTCCCAGGGCTTTTCCATTTACCGTATATTTTGCTCTTGAATTGGATCTTCCAAAATGCATCACCTCACATTTGCCCGGATTGAACTCCATCTGCCATTTCTCCGCCCAACTCTCCAATCTGTCTATTTTCTGCTGTAATCTCTGGCAGTCCCTTTCACTATCTGCTACTCTACCAATCTTAGTGTCATCTGCAAACTTGCTAATCAGATCACCTATACCTTCCTCCAGATCATTTATTTATATCACGAACATCAGTGGTCCCAGCACGGATCCCTGTGGAACACCACTGGTCACAGTTCTCCATTTTGAGAAACTCCCTTCCACTACTACTCTCTGTCTCCTGTTGCCCAGCCAGTTCTTTATCCATCTAGCTAGTACACCCTGGACCCCATGAGACTTCACTTTCTCCATCAATATACCATGGGGAACCTTATCAAATGCCTTATTGAAGTCCATGTATATGACATCTACAGCCCTTCCCAATCAACTTTGTCACTTCTTCAAATAATTCTATTAAGTTGGTAAGACATGACCTTCCCTGCACAAAACCATGTTGCCTATCTCTGATAAGCCCATTTTCTTCCAAATGGGAATAGATCCTATCCCTCAGTATCTTCTCCAGCAGCTTCCCTACCACTGATGTCAGGCTCACCAGTCTATAATTATCTGAATTATCCCTGCTACCCTTCTTAAACAAGGGGACAACATTAGCAATTCTCCAGTCCTCCGGTACCTCACCCGTGTTCAATGATGCTGCAAAGATATCTGTTAAGGTCCCAGCTATTTCCTCTCTCATTTCCCTCAGTAACCTGGGATAGATCCCATCCGGACCTGGGGACTTGTCCACCTTAATGCCTTTTAGAATACCCAACACATCCTCCCTCCTTATGTCTGTCTGTCTGTCTGTCAGTCACCTGAGGCCTGTTTAGGGGCACAAAGGTGCACATTGTATTCTTCTCTTTGAAGTTTAGGTAGTTTGAGTCATCCTGGTTAGCTGAGGTCTGTATAAAAGACAGACAGAAAGTGCACTCAGTAAGCTTTGCACAAGTCGAGAAGACACAGCCGGAGTGAGGCACATCCAGAGTGGGAAGTTGGAACTTGGTAATTTGGTGCAGTGAGGTAATTTGGTGCAGAGCGGGAGAAGGTGCTTTTTCTCTACTGTTTTGAACTCTCTCTTTCTTCTGGCCTGCAACTTTTAATCTGCAGGGAGAGAACCAAGGAGCATCTGAGACCCTGGGTGAGTTCTCCCAGTGAGCCAGAGAAGACACAGCCAGAGTGAGGCACAGCCAAGAGTGAGTTTGGGAATTTGAAGCTAGGTGGGAGTTCGAAGCTGGGTGGGGAGGAGGTGCTTTTTAACCCTGGTAAGTGACTGGTAAGTAGTTTTTCTTTTCATTGTCTAATTTATTTATTTTTCTTTCGTTTTTATAAATTGTACTTGTATAAGTTTACCTAAGGTTTAAGACATGGCAGGAGATCCCAGACCCGTGTCATGCTCCTCGTGTGCGATGTGGGAGCTCAGGGACACGTCCACTGTCCCTGGCTCTTTCACATGCAGGAAGTGTGTTCAGTTGCAGCTCCTGTTAGACTGCTTGACGGCTCTGGAGCTGCGGATGGACTCAGTTTGGACCATCCACGATGCTGAGGACGTTGTGGATAGCACGTTTAGCGAGTTGGTCACACCGCAGGTGAAAGTTACTGAGGGAGATAGAAAATGGGCGCAGCAGGGCAGGAAGAAAAATGGCAGGGCTATAGTGATAGGGGACTCAATCGTAAGGGGAATAGACAGGCGGTTCTGTGGACGCAATCGAGACTCCAGGATGGTGTGTTGCCTCCTGGTGCTAGGGTCAAGGATGTCTCGGAGCGGCTGCAGGACATTCTGGGGGGGGGGGGGGGGGGAGGGTCAACAGCCAGCTGTCGTGGTGCACATAGGCACCAACGATATAGGTAAAAAACGGGATGAGGTCCTGCAAGCTGAATTCAGGGAGTTAGGAGTTAAACTAAAAAGTAGGACCTCAAAGGTAGTAATCTCAGGATTGAAGAGGTTGAGTGGACTGGGACTGTACTCGTTGGAATTTAGAAGGATGAGGGGGGATCTTATAGAAACATATAAAATTATGAAGGGAATAGATAGGGTAGATGCGGGCAGGTTGTTTCCACTGGTGGGTGAAAGCAGAACTAGGGGGCATAGCCTCAAAATAAGGGGTAGATTTAGGACTGAGTTTAGGAGGAACTTCTTCACCCAAAGGGTTATCAATCTATGGAATTCCTTGCCCAGTGAAGAAGTTGAGGCCCCTTCATTAAATGTTTTTAAGATAAAGATAGATAGTTTTTTGAAGAATAAAGGGTTTAAGGGTTATGGTGTTCGGGCCAGAAAGTGGAGCTGAGTCTACAAAAATTCAGCCATGATCTCATTGAATGGTGGAGCAGGCTCGAGGGGCCAGATGGCCTACTCCTGCTCCTAGTTCTTATGCCGACTTGACCTAGAGTAATCAAACATCTATCCCTAATCTCAACATCCGTCATGTCCCTCTCCTCAGTGAATACCGATGCAAAGTACTCATTTAGAACCTCACCCATTTTCTCTGCACGCATAACTTTCCTCCTTTGTCCTTGAGTGGGCCAACCCTTTCTCTAGTTACCCTCTTTATGAATAAAAGGCTTTGGGATTTTCCTTAACCCTGTTTGCTAAAGATATTTCATGATTCCTTTTAGCCCTCTTGATTCATCATTTCAGATTGGTCATACATTCCCGATATTCTTCCAAAGCTTCGTCTGTCTTCAGTCGCCTAGAACGTATGTATGCTTCCTTTTTCCTCTTAGCTAGTTTCACAATTTCACCTGTCATCCATGGTTCCCTAATCTTGCCATTTCTATCCCTCATTTTCACAGGGACATGTCTGTCCTGCACTCTAATCAACCCCTCTTTAAAAGCCTCCCACATATCAAGTGTGGATTTACCTTCAAACAGCTGCTCCCAATCCACAATCCCCAGCTCCTGCCAAATTTTGGTATAGTTGGCCTTCCCCCAATTTAGCACTCTTCCTTTAGGACCACTCTTGTCTTTGTCCATGAGTATTCTAAAACTTATGGAATTGTGATCACTATTCCCAAAGTAATCCCGGATTGAAACTTCAACCACCTGGCCAGGCTCATTCCCCAACATCAGGTCCAGTATGGCCCCTTCCCGAGTTAGACTATTTACATACTGCTCTAGAAAACCCTCCTGGATGCTCCTTACAAATTCTGTTCCATCTAGACCTCTGACACTAAGCGTATCCGTCAATGTTGGGAAAATTAAAATCTCCTATCACCACCACCCTGTTGCTCCTATATCTTTCCATTATCTGTTTACATATTTGTACCTCTATCTCACGCTCACTGTTGGGAGGTCTGTAGTACAGCTCCAACATTGTTACCGCACCCTTCCTATTTCTGAGCTCTGTCCATATCTCCTCACGGCTTTAGTCCTCCATAGTGCCCTCCTTCAGCACAGCTGTGATATCCTCTCTGCCCAGTAATGCAACCCCTCCACCCCTTTTACCTCCCTCTCTATCCCGCCTGAAGCATCGATATTCTGGGATATTTAGTTGCCAATCATGTCCTTCCCTCAACCAAGTCTCAGTAATAGCAATAACATCATACTCCCAGGTACTAATCCAAACCCTAAGTTCATCTGCCTTACCTACTACACTTCTTGCATTAACACAAATGCACCTCAGACCCCCAGTCCCTTTGTGTTTATCATCTGCTCCCTGCCTACTCTTCCCCTTAGCCATGCTGACTTCATGATCTAGTTCCTTACAGGCTTTAGTTACTACCTCCTTACTGTCCACTAGCCCCCTCATTTGGTTCCCATCCCCCTGCCACATTAGTTTAAACCCTCCCCAACAGCGTTACCAAAAGCACCTACAAGGACATTGGTTCCAGTCCGGCCCAGGTGTAGACTGTCCAATTTGTAGTCGTCCCACCTCCCCCAGAACCGGTCCCAATGTCCCAAAAATCTGAACCCCTCCCTCCTGCACCACCTCTCGAGCCATGCAGTCATCCTGCCTATTCTTTCATTTCTACTCTGACTACCACGTGGCACTGGTAGAAATCCACAGATTATTACCACTGAGGTCCGACTTTTTAACTTGGCTCCTAACATCCTAAATTCTGCTTGTAGGACCTCATCCCATTTTTTACCTATATCATTGGTGCCTATATGCACCACGACAACTGGCTGTTCACCCTCCCCCTTCAGAATGTTCTGCAACCAATCTGAGACATCCCTGACCCGTGCACCAGCACCGCCCAGTTGGCGAAGCGCACAGGCCTAATGATGCCCAAACACTCCAAACGACAAAGTTCGGTCTCGACTTTCTCCACTAAGACATAGGGAACCGTGCGGGCATCAAACTGTCAGGATTGGACCTCCGGGTCCACCTGGGTCTTGACCATGGCAGCCTTTAATGGTTCCCAAGCCTGGCGGGAAATTGCTCAGTGCCATGGACAGACGACCACATCCCACGTGGAGCATATGTTGCCAATCCAACTGGGCCTGGTGCAGCTAGTCGTGGCCCTATAGGCTAGGGCCACTTCCTTGCACAACAATGAGGGGAAGGCGAACTGATTGGCACCCATAAACTACCGGAACAAGGTGGACCCCACAATTTTCAGTTATACCCCCGTATCAGTGAAATTAAATTAAATGAAAATCGCTTATTGTCACGAGTAGGTTTCAATTAAGTTACTGTGAAAAGCCTCTAGTCGCCACATTCCGGCACCTGTTCGGGGAGGCTGGTACGGGAATTGAATCGTGCTGCTGGCCTGCCTGGGTCTGCTTTAAAAGCCAGCGATTTAGCCCAGTGTGCTAAACCAGCCCCAAACGGGTTGTGTCAGCCAAAGTATGCACACCTCGTATTATAAGATCAAAGGTGCTGTGCACCATCAGAGGAATGGCAGCTCCTGTATCCAACTCGATTTGGAGCAAATGGCCATTTCCCTGTATCAGAATGCAAATAGGGGCCACACAGGATGCTGCCAAACAGTTGAGCTGCATCTCGGCCGCATTCTCGGCCTCTTCTGGGTCATCCAGATGCAAAGCCTGGCCTGGGGCTGACACCTACCTCACCCGGGGAGCCTGAAGCGCTGGTCCTCCTGTTGCCTGCGAGTATGCCTAGATCGCCTCTGTGGGAGACATTGCACACGGGCTGTAATCGTCTTCAGCCTAGTCAGGTGATGTTGCATGTCTGAACGACTGGCTCTTCGTCCAGAGGCCGGAGTCGCCATAGCGTTCGGTATTGGCCATGGGGATGCCACGTGAGGGACTATGGCTCAAAACATTCACCTCCATCCCTTGTATCTCTTGGGCACTGTGTTCCACGCTTTCCCGGGACAAGGAGACCTGCAGTATCTGCTGAAAGGTCAGTGAGATTTTGCCCAAAGGATTTTTCTGTGTTTCTCTATTATACCGCAGACTAAATTTTCACAGAGCATATTGGATGAAGCAGTTCCATACTCACAAAACTCAGCTATATTCTGGAGCCATGATACGAACTTAGTGACTGTAGCCACCAAAGTTGGCCATTCCCTAAATACATAATGGAGGAACGCAAAGCATACAGGTTCAAATGGACAATGTTTGCAGCACCAGCAGGCTGCACCTAGCAGGTGTGGATTCTGTCTGCTAAGAGAGCAGACAGCACCGAAACGAACATTCCACATACTAATGAGGCAATCTCCGGGATAGTTAGCATATTAATGGAACGATTCCAGAGACAATGGACACAAATGGGGAAGTAACTGCAACATTGTATAGAATACCAGACACCCCGGCACCAGCGGGGTTCGAAGACAAAGAACCTGAAAGCCTGCCCAGTAGCCAAAGAACAGCCTCAGTATTGGGGGGATTCAAACATATCGATTGGGAAGAGACCCAATCGATTCCGAGCAGGTAAGGGAGTCCGCCCAAAGGGGCGCGGATCCCTGGGACTTATAAAAGACAGGTCCCACACTTAGTTCGTTCTTCTTGTCCAGCCCTCCTCTCTCCTTGACCAGCCCTCCTCTGTGGACCAGCACCTCAACCAGCTTTTGCCAAGAAGACCTTGAACGAGAGAGAGGAGAGGTTTGGGACAGCAGCCGCCAGCAAGTAAGTGTCTCACAACGATCGCTACCAGAGATAGACACTCCTGACCCCTTTTAACCTATACCAACCTGAAGTCTGCAGACCAGAGCAGAGCAAGAGGCCTTGTTCCCTGATCCGGCAGTTCATTCGAGATAAATATTAGTTTATTTAGCGGTAGGAATAGTTTAATCCTTTTAGCGTGTGCATAGGTAGTTATTATAATTGTATTATAATAAACTCAGTTGTTTGAGCTTACTAATTGGTGTATGGTTTTATTGCTTTGAACTTCACCTTGAAACTTGTGGCGGTATCTTAACGATACCTGGCGACTCCAGAGCTAAGTAACGAAACAGAGCCAAATTGAGTGTTAAGCACACTCACCCAGAACGAGCAACAGTGACGGACTCACCTGGGAAATTCTCTGCTGTAATAACCAATATCTTTAAACGATTACCGACGCAGTCAGATGAAACTGCTGCACCGTAAGTGCCACAGGTTGGTTGAACAATTGCGTATCTGGTGCCACCAGATACATGAGACTCCAGATCACCCCAAATGTGTGCGCTCCATAGGCCATCAACAGTATGACTGTCTGGTGCTCATTTTCCGTGATGTTGTTGTCCAGAAGAAGTAATGCGCCCTTTCTGCGTACTGGGTCCAGTCTTCAACACCAATGACAAATGCATCTAACCAGCCAAACAGAAGCAGGCGAATCAAGTGAATCCAAACCCGGGTCCAGAAAATCGGGCTGTGACTCAGACACGCAAGTTGCAGCATCGACAGCAAGCCAGTTAACTCCTCGACACCAGTTTAATAAGGACATGGGGAATCCATACCAAGTAAAATAAGAATATTTACAACAAGATATATACAGTACACGGTAGGTCCATGTTCTGGCCGACCTTTTGATACAGAGCAAGGATCACGGGGCAGATAATCATTCCCACCCAGATGGCCCTGTACGGGTTATTACAGTTTACCAGTCCAGAGACCTATACCCCTAGGCCGCAGGAGAGATCACTGGTCTAGACAAAGTAGACAGAGATAAATTATTCCCATTGGCAGGGGGGCCATAAATAGGATTTAAGATGATTGGGAAAAGAACCAAATGCAACTTAAGATAAAGCTTTTTATACAGCGAGTGGTTATGATCTGGAATGCACTGCCTAAGTGTGATTGGGGGAGATACAAGCATGACTTTCAAAGGAGAATTGGATAACCAACAGAACAGAAAATTATATCACAGGGCTATGAGGAAAGTACAGGGAAACGGGACTAGCTGAGTTAATCCTGCAGAGACCTGACATAGATTCGATAGGCCGAAGGTTCTCCGGGCAGGATTCTCTGTTTCTGAGACTAAGTGTTGACGCTGGTGCAGAATGCGTGGGCTTTCACAACAGCAAAACTGGTGCCACACCTGGACCAATTTCCGCTACTGCTAAGGGGCTAGCACTGGCGCCACATGGAACATAATCGATTCTAATGAGAAACGATGTGTGATTTGCCAGTTTCACGATTGACACTCAGGAGGCTCACAAGCTGCAGATGGATATACACACTGCACTCCCCACACACATCATCTCAGCCAACAAGATGGCAACAAGGGGATTGGCACCCAGATTCGCGGATGCAGATCTCAAGACCACCTTGGATGCCATGGAGGAGAGGCGAGCAACCCTGTACCCCAGCACAGGAAGGAGGATGCCAGCCACCGCCGTGTCTGGGTGCAGGTGGCAGAGGACGTGAGTGCCATGGGCAACATGGTCCGCTCCAGTCAGCAGTGCCGTAAAAAAATGCACAACCTCCTCAGTGCGGCCAGGGTGAGGAGGCAACACTTTGCCCCTGGCACCAACCCCCGTCCCACACACCCATAATCCGAATACCCCCCCAAACCCGGAGGGCGGGCGAACTCCCCAACCTGTACCACAAGTCAGTACCCATACTGGCAGCCACGGCTGGGTGCCCTGTCCATCAACTACCCAGCCCCTGGGCTTCATGTAACACTGTGCGTTTTCTGCTTCCCCCTCCCTTCAGGAGAAGGCCGTGCACAACCTCCGGGAGCAGGAGAAGACAGGAGGCGGACTAACAGACCTGCGACCCCTCACTGTGGCTGCGCAAAGGGCCCAGGGCATGGTCGATGGTCTGGAGGAAAGGGAGGCCCTGGGCCAGGAAGAGAGACCCACTTAGTTGTGGTTCCCCATGATACGTGTGTCAACCACTTCATCACACACCACCCTCACCTCCAAACCACCCCCACCCACACGCTCACCTCCACCATACCCCGCCCCGTGATCTAATCATGCATCATCTTGTCTTGTGTCTTACAGGACCTGCTGGTGATGGGGCAGGTCCATCTGGCATCCCCCGCCCCCAGCCAGTGCCACAGCCGGAGCCCTCCCATGAGCCAAGCAGTGACAAGACACTAGCCCTCCACCCGAGAATTAGGAGACCACAGAGCTTGAGTCGGAGGATGACAGTGATTTTCCGTCTAAGCTGTTTCTAACAGCCTCCACCATCCCAGAGATACTCATCTCGGTCGGGCACTTCAGTGAAGAGGCTCCTGGCACACTCTCTGATGTGCACTACACAGCTGATCCATTACAGCAGTTGGAGGTAGGAACACCCGAGTGGGCAGATGGTCGGAGGGCAGACCGACCCCAGGGACTAGCTGCTGTCCAGATGGGCTTCGGGCTTCTGGAACGGACAGTCCTATCAATCATGGCAATGCAATCGCAGAGCCAGGGACTACATGAGGGGTTGTCGGTGAGCATCCAGTACCTGGAGGTGCAGTTGGAGGAGTCAAACCGCATGCAGCAGCAGGAGGTGGTGCTGACAATGCATGCCAGGCCAACACCGCACAGTTGGCGTACGCAGTGAAGACATTGGGGGGGGGCGACAGTTTCAGCATGTCCAATGCCTGGATAGTTCTGGCCGAGGGCCAGGACAGGGTTGCCATCCCACAGGCAACCATATGCCAGAGCCACCTGGACATTGCAGTGGCGCCCCTGAGCGTGGCCCAGTCACAGCAGGCCATGGCTGGAACGTTGGCAGCATTGCCCAGATGCTGGCTGACGTGGCGCAGATGCAGACACAGATACAGAGCGTGGCCCAGTCCCAGAGGGAGATGGCACAGTTACTGGCTGTTGTGACACAGACCCAGAAGGTGGTGGCACAGTCAATGGGTGATGGACGCAGTCCCAGACGGAGATGGTCCACTCCCTGTGCCCCTGGCCGCGAGTGTGCGGACCCTGGTCGAGACCAGAGTGGGCCTCCAGAACTGTCAGCGTCAGGTGGTGGGGGAGCCTCAGGGGATAGCTCCACTCGCACCCCCATCCCATGGAATGCCATCGGGCACCCCGAGGGAGGAGGAGGTGCCGGAACATTGAGCACCTAGGACACCCCCCACCCCCCCTCCTGTCCCTGGTGCATCTAGTGGGCAGTGGGCAGAACAGGGCAACAACAACCTGGGACACCCAAGCAGCAGCCGGGCCCATCTAGGCCCGGTAGCCCCAGAGGAAGCCCCAGATCACAGGGCAGGAATCACAGCAGGCCGCCTCCACTCTGTACCATCTGGGGAACCCAAAGAAATGATGGCCCATAACATAAGAGAGCAGGAGGGAGACTGGAGGGGATGTCCCGGATCTTATGGCTCTTAACCCCGCCGAGCAGAGCAGAGGGCAATGGAATTATCAAGGGAGGTGCAGGATAGGGCAATCTCAGAGGCAGAGGTCAGCATGCAACACCAAATGAGTCTCTAATGTAAAATGATGTCCTTGTAGCAAGTAAGTCACCCCGCTTCCCCAGATCACCCCTTCCCAAGGTCTCACCATGTGTCTTGTTTTTTGTCTTGCAGGATCACCAATAGACCATACCGGCCTGTCTGCTGCACCTCTCCCCAGCCACAACCCCAGCACATCGCGGAGAACCAGCCCGGGATAACACCAACTTCTTGGCATTGCATTCACCTGTACCCTCCGCCATCGCAGAGACTATCACCGCGATGGGGCATTTTAGTGGAGAGGCTCCTGGGTCACATTCTGGTGCACACTTTCTGAAGCACATCAGGTGGAGGTAGGAACTATCGAGGGAGCGGACAGTCAGAGGGCTGCCCAATCCAGAACCAGCTGTCGTTGGGACAGCAATCGCGCTTCTGGAATGTAGGAAGCCATCACTGTTGGAAATACAGACAAAAAGCTAGGATATACAGGAGGGTATGTCAGCAACTTTCCAGAGCCTGCTGTTCCAGCTGGAGGAGCCCAACCGCCGTCAAGTGCAGGAGATCATGCCGACAATGCGTGATACCCAGGCCAACACTGAACGGGTGGCATCAGCAGTGGAAACCCTGGATCAAAAAGTCACACCCAAGGCTTGGGGCAATCTGTGCATCCCATCCGATAGCTGAGGGTCAGGAAAGGGGAGCCCAGTCAAAGGCAACCATGTATCGGGGCCACATAAGCATTACCGTGGTGCTCCAGAGCTTGGCTCAGTTACAAAGGGACATAACTGAGGGCATTCATCGCATTGGTTGGGCATTTACTGACCTGCACCTGTCACAGAGGGGCATGACCGAGATGCAGAAGGACATGACCCGTGCTGAGGGACGTGGACCAGTCTCTGTGCTCCATGGTTGAAAGCATCAAGACCCTGGTTGAGACGAAAGCAGGCCTCTAGGACTGGCAGCACCAGGTGGTGGTGGAGCCTCCAGAGTTCACTCCGTCCTCACCTCCGTCCCATGGCATAGCCTGGAAGCCATCGAGCACCCCCAGGGATAAGGAAGTGATGGGGCCTGTGCCACTTCCTCCTGCAGGGGAGGAGCTGGAACACCTCAGCGCTTCTGAATCGACCCCCACCTGATATTGACGCATCTGATGGGCAGTGGGCAGAACAGGGTGCCACCTCGTCACCTATGATACCTGAAAGTCGGTTCGGGCCATCCAGATCCAGGCCCTCCAAAGGCATCTAGGTCAGAGAGCAAGATACGCAGCAGACCACCTCAACATCTAATATGCTGCCTGTGGTCACACCAAGAAGGAGCGGTAGGCCATGTAAAATAAGGGAGTTTGATGCCATTTAAGTTGGCACGGGTGCAGCACGTAGGTTAATGGTCGGTGTCAGGGCACAACAATGTATGTTGTGACTGTTAAACACCTTTTCACTAACATTCTGTCCTGCCTGAATCCTCTGTTTGAAAGATGTGAGAGATAGACTCAGCTGAGCTGGGTGTAGAGGGGTTTGTGGGAGGTTGGTAGAGTGGGGTGTGGGTGTTATAGGCTGGCACCGGGCAGGACCTCCAGGACAATTGAACGTTCCACCTGGGATCATCCTCAGAAACAGCAGGGAATGGGCCAGAAGTGTGAGGCTGTCTTGCAGGACAGCTTACCCAGTGAGTGACCCATCAACACTCACCGCCTTCCCACCACAAAGAATATATGGGCCCATGAGATGGAATGGCTATCGCACGTGCAGGGATCATCCAGGCGGATAGTGGAATGTGATCCCGAAGGCAGGAGTCAAACTTTGTCAAACTGTGAGGAGCAGCAGAGCTCATCTCACACGAGTCGTTATCTCCTCTGTCCCGTGGACAAGACCCACTGACACTGACTGTCAAGTGCCAACACCCTGTAATGATGCTGGTAGGATCCTCAGAAAGGGGAGGGGGGAGCTGGGTTGGTAGGATGGAATGAATGGAGGAGGTCGGGTGATGACATGAGCAGGTATTGGGGATGGGATACCACTTGAAATGTGGTGGGGGAGAGGAGAGTATGGAGAAATGGGACCGGGTGGTGGAGCAACCATTGCCAGGCCTCTTGCCCAGCAAATCTGGAGGTGCTGAAGTTGCCACGTGAATGTCGGCCCTGGAGTCCACGTTGGATGGCCCGCCCTGCCAGCCCGTGCTCCATGCCCAGTTCTTCCTAGCCATCCTCCTCGTCAGATGAGACCTGCCATTATTCCTCCTCCTCCTGCATGTCCCCTGTCTCTGCGTGATGTTGTGCAGGATACGGCAGGTCAGCACATTGTTCAAAACCCTCCTGGGCTATATTTGTGCACCCCACTGGAACAGTCCTGGCATCAGAAGCACATAAGAACATAAGAACTAGGAGCAGGAGTAAGACATCTGGCCCCTCGAGCCTGCTCCACCATTCAGTGAGATCATGGCTGATCTTTTGTGGACTCAGCTCCACTTTCCGGCCCGAACACCATAACCTTTAATCCCTTTATTCTTCAAAAAATGATCTATCTTTATCTTAAAAACATTTAATGAAGGAGACTCGACTGCTTCACTGGGCAAGGGATTCCATAGATTCACAACCCTTTGGGTGAAGACATTCCTCCTAAACTCAGTCTTAAATCTACTTCCCCTTATTTTGAGGTTATGCCCCCTAGTTCTGCTTTCACCCGCCACTGGAAACAACCTGCCCGCATCGATCCTATCTATTCCCTTCATAATTTTATATGTTTCTATAAGATCCACCCTCATCCTTCTAAATTCCAACGAGTACAGTCCCAGTCTACTCAACTTCTCCTCGTACTCCAACCCCTTCAGCTCTGGGATTAACCTAGTGAATCTCCTCTGCACACCCTCCAGTGCCAGTAGGTCCTTTCTCAGGTAAGGACACCAAAACTGTACACAATACTCCAGGTGTGGCCTCACTAACACCTTATACAATTGCAGCATAACCTCCCTAGTCTTAAACTCCATCCCTCCAGCAATGAAGGACAAAATTCCATTCGCTTTCTTAATCACCTGTTGCACCTGTAAACCAACTTTTTGCGACTCATGCACGAGCACATCCAGGTCTCTCTGCACAGCAGCATGTTTTAATATTTTATCATTTAAATAATAATCCCTTTTGCTGTTATTCCCAACCAAAATGGATAACCTCACATTTGTTAACATTGTATTTCATCTGCCTCCCTAGCCCATTCACTTAACCTATCCAAATTACTCAGTAGACTTCCAGTATCCTCTGCACGTTTTGCTTTACCACTCATCTTAGTGTAGTCTGCAAACTTGGACACATTGCCCTTGGTCTCCAACTCCAAATCATCTATGTAAATTGTGAACAATTGTGGGCCCAACACTAATCCCTGAGGGCCACCACTAGCTACTGATTGCCAACCAGAGAAACACCCATTAATCCCAACTCTTTGCTTTCTATTAATTAACCAATCCTCTATCCATGCTACTACTTTACCCTTAATGCCATGCATCTTTATCTTATGCAGCAACCTTTTGTCTGGCACCTCGTCAAAGGCTTTCTGGAAGTCCAGAAACACCACATCCATTGGCTCCCCATTGTCTAGTAATGTCCTCAAACAATTCCACTAAATTAGTTAGGCACGACTTGCCCTTTATGAACCCATGCTGTGTCTGCCCAATGGGACAGGGTGGTGGAGCTGCCATTGCCAGGCCTCTTGCCTGGCAAATCTGGAGGTGCTGAAGTTGCCACGTGAATGTCGGCCCTGGAGTCCACGTTGGATGGCCCGCCCTGCCAGCCCGTGCTCCATGCCCAGTTCTTCCTGGCCATCCTCCTTGTCAGATGAGGCCTGCCATTATTCCTCCTCCTCCTGCATGTCCCCTGTCTCTGCGTGATGTTGTGCAGGATACGGCAGGTCAGCAGGGTATTGGGGCAGGCATGCATGATGTGCAGCTGGTAGCCACATACCAACTGTATATTGAGGGAATGGAAGCCCTTCCTATTGATGACGGGCACCTCCTGATGAGTCAGTGCTTGTAGGGAGGATCTGTGTGCCATCGATCACGCCCTGGGCTTGGGGCTTGCCAGCAATGGCGGCAAATCCTGCTGTTCGGGCCTCCTGGTGTGCTTGTTCCAGATTGAGGTTTATCAAGTCCACTGCCCGGTGCACAGGGCATCCATCACAGTGCGGATTACCTGTGCACCAATGTCTCAGAGATCCAAGCCAGGTCCCCGCTCAGTCCCTGAAAGACCCAGAGGCATAACATTTCAGAGCTATCATCACCTTGACGGCCACCGGGAACAGGTGTCAGGTGTCCCATCACCTGGCACAGCTGGCGCACAGTCTCCTGAAGTCTTTGGCGGTACAGGCGATCCAGCATCTCCTCGAAGGGCAGGCTCTGACAGTATATATGTGCCCTGATGCGGCGGCTCCTTCACATTTCCTCTTTGGCCTGTTAGATGGCCAGCAGTGGACCTCACTGGTTGGTCCCTGGTCTTCTGGGGCAGACTCCTCTAGTGCAGGGTCTCCTTGAGCAGGCCCTGTACCTCCAACCTCTGTGAATCTGCAATGGCAGTTGTAGCAAGATAGCAAGCTTTCCTGACTGTCCTCCGAAATGTATTCTCTGTAAGGGGGAAAAAGCAAAGACATGTTAGCAAGATGAGTATTCCCGTGCTCATCTAGATTCAACAGGCTACATGATGACCCTGAGTTGCATTTCAGCTCCCTCCTCCGTATACACCTCCCCCAAACCCAACCCCATCCCTCAGCTGTTCCCTCCTATTTGTTGCCATCCACGTTGCACCCCTGTCCCTACCAGTGAGTGACACCGGGGAGCCTTTATCCTCACCACCCGTCCCTGACAACAGGGGTACCAGTGGCTGCCTCAACCCGAGCCAGTGGGAGTCCCTGGGGCCCCTGTCATGCTTCCCTTGAGGGGTCTACTGTGGGTGTCCTCATTGGGTGGGCCATGTGTTGTCCTACCGCCAGGGTAGCACTTGGTTGTGCATTGGGGGGGGGGTCATGGTGTGTCACCAATTGCCTCCATGCTTAGAGGCTTGTGTTTGGGCTGGTCCTACAGATGTGGGTGAAGCAGGGAAGTGTCTGTCCGTTGGGGGAATAACTGCAGTGTGATGTGGATCCTGGGTGTGACACACAGGTTGTGACAACCTGCCTTGGGTTGGATGGGAGTAGGTGCATGGTGGACAAACAGAGCTTGGAGACAGCTGGTGGTCCAGTGGATTTGGCTAATTTATCGTGTCACTGAGAGGGCCACTGTACCAGGGAGAGTACCAAAGGCCACTGTGCGCGTGACCCTTGTTTGAGGTGAGCCCTGCTATTCCCCTGCAGTGGGGCTGTGCTGATAAGCGCACTGAGTAGCAGCACCTGGTGTGTCACTGATTGAGCTTGGCCATGCCTATCCTGTTGATGGTTCAACTGGGGTCTGAGGGTTTACAGAGGGGTGGCCTGGGTGGGCTACCAAATCCCCAGAGGATCTGTGAACATTTACAGGACCCAGTGAGCAATCAGCAGAGTGAGCAGTCTGTGGCCTGGAACTTGTACCAAAGGGGTACATTTAAAACACATGTTGCAGAAACGGCAGCCTGAGCCAGGCCACCCCAATCCCGAGGGGGAACACCCCGAATCCGTGGGGCTATCGGCAAGTCGCTCCCCACCACTCCCCCTGCCCTGGCAGCCAGCCCCCAGCAAGCAGTACAATTTTTAACAGTCTTCCAAACTTTGCTTGTCTATTGTCTCCACGTCAGCAGCCATAGCACCAAGCCCCTGTTTGTAAATACCTGTAGTAAACCATGCCCCCGTGACATCTGCCTGAGAGGGGCAGAGCATCGCTGAGGCCCTAAGCATGCTGGGTCAATTGTGCTAATGACATTTAAATGCCACAAATGCCAGTTTTACGAGCCGCCGCCAGCACTGGCGCACAACTCATTATCGCCGCCAGCAAGGGAACAGAGTGTGGGGCTCAAATCGGCACCAGGCACAGACCTCAATTTTGGCCAGACCACCCCATCTACACCCAAGCGCAGTTCACGTTTGCAGTGTTGCGAGGCCGAGAATTTAGCCCACTGTTAATTTCTCAAATTGATTTTACAATGCCATCCCCTTTGGATAGAGCTTTAAATCCATAGTATTGTACCTCTGCAGCGTCTTGTAAACAAGTAGATAAACATAAAATGCAGTGTGCAATCCTAATGTCATCACTGCCATCCTTGCTCCACCCCTGTGCAAATGCATTTTGATTATTTCGGAAGATCAAAGACCTTGGTCACACTTAGAGTGAAATTTGTCTTTGGCAGAAGCAGAAAATGAGTTATAGTGCTTTGGCAGATGATGTTTGTTCCTCCGTTGTCAATGCAAAAGAAAATCAGGTAGGTATAAAACAAGGTTGCTGATTTATCATTGCCCATCTCTCCTGATCACCAAATTCAACTTTAACCCCATTGGATTAGCAACTGTAGATGCAAACTTTATTCTGCCAAATTCAGTCCTTATTTTATATGACATTGGGCGGGATTCTCCCATTTGGCGGCAGAGTGTCCGCTGGGAGTACCGATTCTGGCCCCTACAGGGGTCCAGCATGGCGCTGGAGCAGTTCACGCCATTCCAGCCTCCCATCCTGGCGCGAATTGTGCGCCGCAGTATCCGCTCATGCGCAGTGGCGCCGGTGCCAACCCGCGCATGCGCGGTGGCCTCCTTCAATGCGCCGGCCCCGACGCAACATGGCGTGGGAGTTCAGGGGCCGGCGCGGAAGAAAATAGGCCCGGGAAATGAGAGGCCGGCCCGCCGATTGGTGGGCCCCGACTACGGGCCAGGCCCTATCGGAGGCCCCCCCCCCCCCCCACCCCGGGTCGGAACCCCCTCGTTCCCCCCCCCCCCCCCCCCCCCACAGGCCGCCCCCCCCCGACCTTGCGCGCAGGTGTGAATGGCGCCGGCGGGACTCTGCCTTTTTAGAGCGGCCGCTCGGCCCATCCGGGCCAGAGAATCAGCGGCCTGGCTGCGTACAACGGCCTGCGATTGGCGCCGTGCCAAACGTGCTGCCGCCAATGCCGCCGATTCGCAAATAGCGTGCCAGAGTCGGGGCAACGGACCGGCCCTGCGCTGGGAGAATCCCACCCATTATACTTGTGCAACAGATACCTTTGGGGCAAGTGACTAAAATGAAGTATTTTTGTCTATTGGGGATGATTTATCATATTAATTCAACTTGCTGACAACACCTGTCAATGCTATCTATTTTTGCAAGCTGTAAAGAATATTTATTGGAATCTGGAACTTTCAGGACTTCTGGAAGGCATTTGATAAAGTCCCAAATAAAGACTATTAACTAAGGTGGAAGCTCTTGGGAGTTGAGGGAAAATTATTGACATAATTTGGAAACTTGTTGAGTGGCAGATGACAGAGAGTAGGGATAATAGGTAATTACTCTGATTGGCAGAATGTCACTAGTGGTGCACCACAGGGATCTGTGTTGGGGCCTCAATTATTTATATCATTCTTTGACGACTTTAATGATAGCATAGAAAGTCGTATGTCCAAATTGGATACAAAATTAGGTGGCATTGTAGACAGCCTAGATGATAGCATAAAATTGCAAGGTGTTATTGACAGACTAGGTGAATGGGCAAAATTGTGGCTGATGGAATTCATTGTATGCAAGTGTATGCATTTTGGACCAAAAAAGGATAAATCACGGTACTTTCCAAATGGAAAGTGGTTGAGTACAATAGATGTTCAAAGAGATTTGGGGGTTCAGGTGCATAGATCTTTAAAATGCCAAGAACAAGTGCAGAAAATAATCAAAAAGGCTAATGAAGGCTAACCTTTATATCTAGAGGACTGGAGTATAAAAACAAAAAAAATTAAGCTGCAGTGATACAAAACCCTGGTTAAACCTCATTTGGAGTATTGTGAGCACTTCTGGGCACCACGTCTTAGGAAGGATAAATTGGCTTTGGAAGGAGGGCAATATAGGTTTATAAAAATGATGCCTGGATGACAGGGGTTAAGTTATGAGGAGAGGTTCCACAAATTAGGCCTGTTTTCGCTGGAATATGGAACGTTAAGGGATGATCTGATTGAATTATTCAAGGAAAACATAGGGTAGATAAAGATAAACTATTTCCACTGGTTGAAGATTCTAAAACTAGGCCAGGCCAGGCAGTTCAGGAGAGATGTTAGGAAGCACTTTTTCACTCAAAAAGTGGTGGAGGTTTGGAACTCTGTCCCACAAACAGCAGTTGAAGCTAAAGAAGTTGTTAATTGTAAATCTGAGATAGATAGACTTTTGTTAAGCAAAGATATTAAAGGCACACGGGCCCAAGGTAGGTATATGGAGTAAGGCCACAGATTAGCCCACAAGATCTCTTTGAATGGCGGAACAAGCTCGAGGGGCTGAATGGCCTACTCCTGTTCCTACATTCCTATGTTAGGTCTTTGGAGTTAAATTTTATTTCGGATTTTGCGAATGTCCAAATATCTCATACATTTAAAAGAAATATATAGACCTTGCAGATCTGTTCTGTGCTGGAATATAATCCTGATCCAATGAACCTTCCTCCACATTGTAAGATTTGATCTGGGGTAATTGATTAATCCAAAGACTTGTATAAGACACAAGCAGTTAAGTTTAAAAGTTTGAAGTGATTTATTGAGAAGAAACAATACAAATATGACACATATTCAGAATAGACACCTGACAGGTAAGAATATTCATCAGTCTGGGATGGACAGATGGATCAGCCTGGTTTCTGCTGCCTGTTGTGACAATCTCTTCCACACCTTTGAGTTTATCAGGGTGTTAAACCCAAACAACAATCCTAAAGAGCTTCCTTCCTCTGACTGTTTTTTCTCCTCGTCTTCCTGTTTATATAATTTAGTATTTAGTTTTGATCGGTATCTCATGACAATCGCTTGTTCAATTACATCTTCCTCTCCAATTGCCCATTATCAGGGGACAGGCATCCAGAGTATCCCCGTCCCACTCTAGTACCTGGTCAATGGGGAGGTGAGAGAAAGATCTCTTTCTAAAACATTAAATTGATTTCTTAAGATTTGATAAGGTTTTTAGACAACCGTTTTTATACAACACAGCACCACCAGTACCAACACTGTTCAACTCTCCTAACAGCTAATCTCAACTAATAATCTGAGGTAATTTTCTTTGAATATTTTTCTGGCGCTGAATATGGACCGACCTTTACATGTGAAGTGCATCAGGTGAAGTAACGTTGGGGTAGTAAATTTGGATGCCAGGCAGTGGAGTATTGGACAAGTTTTCTGGCATTGGCTGAGGACCTTGGACAAGTAAGGAGAGAGATGACACAAGGACATGGTTGGCTGGGGGCACAGCTCAGGGCGGAAGGGGTAATTTTCCTATCATTCGTTGAGGCCTCCTCTTTGGCAATCTTTGCAAAGTGGAGACAGTGTGCAGCTGGAGCATTGTTCAGCTGCTCTAGTCGTATTAATGAAAAGCAACACAATTAGAATTTTTCTGGGCCTCTGTCAGCCTTGCTCACGGCATAGGTGCCTTTTCCCAGCACCCTTTGCATAGGCTGACTACATGTTTCTGTGCCTAAACAAACTGATAGCACGTGTCAAATGTCCTAAATCTTGGTTTCATTCTTCTTTTTCCAAATATTAATTAAGAGTTGCTTAAAAATCAACTGAAAGGTCACTGAAATCACATTGAGAAATTAATAGAAAGAATTATCATTCCTATTAAAGTGATGAACTATTCACTATTCAGAAGCTGATTAACCTTGCAATTTACTAATCATAGTGGCAGTTACTGCTACCTTCACTATAAACATCAAAAATACAATCAATAGCATTAATTATAGATCCAGACCATGATGGAACCAGAGTTTGCTTCAGCCTCTCATTCATCTCTATAATTAAATGTTATGTCTCAGCGCAATGTCAATTTCCATTCATAGCTTTCACGGTTCAGTATTTACATGAGGTATTATCAGAATGTTGAGGGTTTTTCCTTTCTCTCACTAAATTCTTACAATTGCAAAGGACCATCAGCTCTTAAAGCTCAGTAGTAGAAAGGGCACACTTGTAAAGAGCTTCCTGTAAGGCCAGATCAAACAAAATATATTCACCACAAGTTGATGGCCAGTGAGTAGCTCACATCTCATGTACTGAGAGAGCATCAGATCCAGGGTATGCAGACACAATTTCGCCTCACTTGTCAAAAGCTAGAATTAATTAGCAGATAATTATGCAGACAAGCCTATAAATATCACATTGGTTACGTATGAATTTCAAACAGATCGCAGCATTAGATCTGACAGTCAGACAGTAGGAATTTACAGCCCTGGCATATAAGAGTGATAATCTATACTGAAAACTGGTGCTCCATTTTGTCAAGCTGAACCAGATAAGAATTGTGAAGTTACAGAATAAAATCACTGAACTAACATGAATCAGTCTTCCTAGATTTAAGAATATTGGCATTTGTTTGCAAATCTGGCCAAAACATTTCATGCAGTCAATGGTTAAATGTAGTGTTTCATTTGTTCCAGCAAATAAAGCCACAGAGTGTCATAAGATTACACACTAAAATCTTCTATGGAGATGCTCTAGTGACAAGTGGAACATCAGGGGGATGAAGTTCAGTCACGTAATGCATCTTTCAAGGCTTACACCAGCTTATTGACAGGGCACAGCTCGTACAACATTTATCAATATTATATGAAGGAATTTCTCCTCCAAGTATTTTCTCAATTATTTGTATAAATGCTGCCTCTGCATTATGCAGTTTGCGGGCATTGTTAAAAGCAGATATTAGAGATCATTTCATGTCTGGTTTTTATTTATTACTCATGTGCTTAAGCCATCTGTCAATGCACCATCTATATCTTCATCAAAGCTGAAGGGAGGTGACTAGATATCAACACAATAATCTAGTTTCATGATTTATATTAATATTTTAGGGATAAATTTTAGTTTTAGAAATTAAATGTAAGATAAATGGAAAAGTCTGTTTCAGAAACTGATAAACAACCCTAATCTAAATGCAAATAAAACAAGCATGATTATGTTGAAAAGGAAACCCGTATTTACTCAGTGATATCAGAGCAGAAGATAGAGAGATATAAAATGGTAGGTGGTCTTGATTTAGCTGGACAGCAGAGACAGAGGGTTGAACTTTATGTGGCCCAGTGAGCATGTTTACTGCAGGGAGCATATAAAATAGGACTGGCACCCATCCCACCACATTCCCGTCCACCCCCCAAACTCATCATCCATTGAGGGGGTGGTGCTGAAATCGGCAGCACACCTCCATATTTAAGTGAACAACTGAGAATCGATTAAGCTTGTTATCAAGCCAAATGACCCTGATAATATACTGCACACACCGTTAAACATTTGGCATGGGCAGCTGGGCAGGAGAAGACAGCATGCTTGCAACCAACCAATGTGGCTGAATAAAGACAGGGAGAAAGTTCATTCCTCCTCACCTGAGAGCATAACAATTTGGGGGTATCGTGTCCAGAATCATAACACATTGGGGACCTCGCCCAGGACCCAGTCATAACATTTGTCATGGAACTGTCTATTCATAGCAGTCAGAGACATTTAACAAGACATAATAAGATGTGACTTGTCCAGCAACTGTAGAAGCCTGCCTAGCAACAGCAGTAGCCAGTATTCAAATGGTTGGATTAGATATGTCTCTCCCAGTAACGAGATTAGAAGGCATTTAGATAGAATCAGATGTGAATAGTTTACCAGTAGAAACAGATTACCTAGATTGTTGGAAGATCAATGAGGTAAACATGTGCTAATGGCTAGAGTCAAGGAATTTGATAGAAGCAGACAGCCAAATACACAGAAGGCAGTATCAAAGAAGAACAAAGCTATAATTACCAGGACCTTAGAAGCAAGGTAGAATGGTTGATACCTAACAGCCTCAGAAGCAGACAAGCCAGTTTCCAGCTAGCAGCCAGGAGGCCATATTTTACATTCTCAGCCTCTAGGTCTTAGAGCAAGGAAGTGCAAAAATCTTCATAAAGGGAGTTTAAATATCTCTGATGAACCAGGACAAGACATTTACCAGACCTGATTATCATCCCTTTATTGTGTAGTAACTATAAGCTCCTCTTAAATTATAGATGTATTTAATTTAAATGTTGTTTGGGGAACAGGATAAGTCTTACTTCTGTGTATCAGGGATCATAGATATATTTTGGAACAAGGGGTACGTTCTACATAAACTGTATGCGTGTTTAATGGTTCATTTACTTAATTGTCTTAGAGTAATGTAGCCTTGTTCGTGTGTATTGGACTTTTCTTTCATTTAATTAATAGCCTTTAATAATTGGTACATGACGCCTGGACTGCTTATCTCACTCAAGGGTTACTTGACTCCTCACACTATTCCAAAAACAAAACTACACACTTCCACGAACCGATGTTCCAAGTTGGGATACCCTCGCAGGTAACATCAGTGTGGTTCGTGACAGACATTTGGCAGCTCCCATCTGGGATCTTAAAAAGCTTAATTCCTTGGGTATAGGGAATTTTTGTTTTTTTAAACATAACGAGAGTGAGGAACAAGTGGAACCAAGTAAGAAAGTGATATCTTAAAGTAAGAGGGCTACAAAAATGGTTCTTGATCCAGCTTGATCTTATCTGGAAGTAGGCAATATAAATAGCAAGTTTGAAACTTGTGCCTGAAACCAAATAGGTGGAATTGGCAGATAAATTAAAAGTAGTCTTATCTACAGGAGCTAAGAAGGCTGAGATCATTGAAAGCCCAGCACATCAGGGGCCTCACGGTAGCATGGTGGTTAGCATCAATGCTTCACAGCTCCAGGGTCCCAGGTTCGATTCGCGGCTGGGTCACTGTCTGTGTGGAGTCTGTACGTCCTCCCCGTGTGCGCGTGGGTTTCCTCCGGGTGCTCCGGTTTCCTCCCACAGTCCAAAGATGTGCGGGTTAGGTGGATTGGCCATGCTAAATTGCCCGTAGTGTAAGGTTAATGGGGGATTGTTGGGTTACGGGGTTACGGGTATACGGGTTACGTGGGTTTAAGTGGGGTGATCATTGTTCGGCACAACATCGAGGGCCGAAGGGCCTGTTCTGTGCTGTACTGTTCTATTCTATTCTATTTAAATGTATGAGATAGGTTAGTCAGACCCAGAACTTCGAGCAGTGAGGAAATTGATTTATCAAAGCTTCAATTACAAAGAAACTGAGAAATTAAGAAGTCAGGGATACAGGAAAATGTGAGGGAAAGAGAAAGGGAGAGAGCGTTTGAACAGGAACAAGAGGAGCGGGAGTTCAAAAGGGAAATTCAGAAAATTGCAAGAGAAGGAGAAAAAGAAGGTGGGAGAGAAATTTCCAACATCGCACACAGGCAGCAGTAACTGATAGGTTAGAGCAGAAGGTGGAGGAAAGTGGTTCTTGATGAGAAACTGGTGGGAAGGTGTTCAGATATGTACAAGCTCTCCTAAAATTTGACGAAAGAGATGCTGAGAATTTTTTGTGTCTTTGAGAAAATCGCTAAACAAGTGAGAAGGCCACAAGACAGTTGGACCCTACTCTTGCAGATTAAACTTGTATGTAGGGCTAATGAAGTCTTTGTCAGAGGATAGAATGGGGATTAAGAGACATTGAAGAATGCTATATTGGGTGTGATGTGTTAAGAACATAAGAACATAAGAACTAGGAGCAGGAGTAGGCCATCTGGCCCCTCGAGCCTGCTCCGCCATTCAATTAGATCATGGCTGATCTTTTGTGGACTCAGCTCCACTTTCCAGCCCGAACACCATAACCCTTAATCCCTTTATTCTTCAAAAAACGATCTATCTTTACCTTAAAAACATGTAATGAAGGAGCCTCAACTGCTTCACTGGGCAAGGAATTCCATAGATTCACAACCCTTTGGGTGAAGAAGTTCCTCCTAAACTCAGTCCTAAATCTACTTCCCCTTATTTTGAGGCTATGCCCCCTAGTTCTGCTGTCACCCGCCAGTGGAAACAACCTGCCCGCATCTATCCTATCTATTCCCTTCATAATTTTAAATGTTTCTATAAGATCCCCCCTCATCCTTCTAAATTCCAACGAGTACAGTCCCAGTCTACTCAACCTCTCCTCATAATCCAACCCCTTCAGCTCTGGGATTAACCTAGTGAATCTCCTCTGCACACCCTCCAGCGCCAGTACGTCCTTTCTCAAGTAAGGAGACCAAAACTGAACACAATACTCCAGGTGTGGCCGCACTAACACCTTATACAATTGCAACATAACCTCCCTAGTCTTAAACTCCATCCCTCTAGCAATGAAGGACAAAATTCCATTTGCCTTCTTAATCACCTGTTGCACTTGTAAACCAACCTTCTGTGACTCATGCACTAGCACACCCAAGTCTCTCTGAACAGCGGCATGCTTTAATATTTTATCGTTTAAATAATAATCCCGTTTGCTGTTATTCCTACCAAAATGGATAACCTCACATTTGTCAACATTGTATTCCATCTGCCAGACCCGAGCCCATTCAATTAACCTATCCAAATCCCTCTGCAGACTTCCAGTATTCTCTGCACTTTTCGCTTTACCACTCATCTTAGTGTCATTTGCAAACTTGGACACATTGCCCTTGGTCCCCAACTCCAAATCATCAATGTAAATTGTGAACAATTGTGGGCCCAACACGGATCCCTGAGGGACACCTGTTGGGCTGGCTGGGTCGATGTAGACTGCACTTGATGCAGTGTAGAGAGAGACAGACTTCCAACGCTTGATGAGATGCAACACAATTTTATTTAACATCTAAACTATAATACATGTTCAACTGTGGCTTGACACTATGCTGACTTGACTGGAGAACTGACACTAGCCTGACCAGACTTATTAGCTACCGCATGGTGTTTGCACTGGCTAGCTCACAAGCTCTGACTGTCTCAGAGGCTGGGTCCCGAGAGAGCAGGAAAACTGGTGCCCTCTGGCTTTATAGTGGTCGTGTCCTGTCTGGTGATTGGCTGCTCTGTTCTGTGTGCTTACTGGTCTTCCTGTGTGTCAATCACTGCCTGTTTGCACTCCATTATATACATAGATGTATATTATGACATCTTCCCCCTTTTTTTACAGTATTTGTGTTCAGATAATAAATAGTAATATAGTGACTATATTCAGAATGTGTTAAAATGATCTTATATACATAGGAAGGTGTCGCTGGTGCAGAAATAGGGCAGATGAAACAGTAGGAACGATATTTAAAGAGGTCAAAACGATGAGGTAAGAAAATAGTGCAAAAGTTCAGTCTATAAGTTTAGTCTTTGCAGCGGGTGACAAATTCTGGTTGACCGCCTCAAGGGTGGATCAGGGGCCGCCTACACTTGCATAGGTGGGACTGCCGCCAATGCGGTAGTCACAGAGGTCAGCAGGATTGCTGGTAGATCGGTGGCCTCGAGGTAGGGCACGTCCGGAGGAAGCATTGTGGGAGGCGGGACATCACGGTTGGGTGGCGGGCGTGGAACTCTACGCCGCGCCTGTCTGTTGCGATGTAGGAAGGAGCCATCATCCATGCGGATGAGGAATGATCTCAGGGCCACTTGCTTGACCACCACAGCTGTGGCGGTCCAGCCGCCGTCAGGCAGCTGTACGCTAACTCGATCAGCTGGGACCAGCTCGGGGAGATCCGTGGCATGAGCGTCGTATGCTGATTTCTGTTGGGCCCGAGACTGCTGCATCTTCTGTATGACTGTGAGATGGTCAAGGTCTGGAACATGGATGGCTGGAACCGTGGTTCGCAGAGTGTGATTCATGAGCATCTGCGCAGGAGACAACCCAGTGAACAGCAGGGTTGCTCTGTATGCCAGCAGCGCCAGGTTGAAATCGGAGCCCGAGTCTGCAGCTTTGCATAGTAATCTCTTAACGATATAGACCCCTTTCTTGGCCTTCCCGTTTGACTGCGGGTAGTAGGGGCTGGAGGTGACGTGACGAAAGTTGTATAGCCGGGCAAACTCAGACCACTCCTGGCTGTAAAAACAGGGACCGTTGTCACTCATCACCGTGAGCGGTATCCCATGTCTGGCAAATGTTTCTTTACATGCTTTAATCACCGCCTTCGACGTGAGGTCGGACAGTTTCACCACTTCGGGGTAATTGGAGAAGTAGTCGACCAGGGGGTTATAGTCACGCCCCTTGGTGTGCAATAGGTCGACACCGACTTTGGACCATGGGGAGGTCACTATCTCATGTTGCTGCAGAGTTTCTTTAGGTTGAGCTGGCTGAAATTTCTGACATGTAGAGCAGTTGAGGACCGTGTTGGCAACGTCCTGGCTGATGCCCGACCAGTAGACTGCCTCCCGAGCTCTGCGGCGACATTTCTCGACCCCCAGTTGACCCTCATGGATTTGGCCGAACACCATAGCTCGCATGCTCTGCGGAATCACGATTCTATCAAGCTTCATGAGGATGCAGTCCACCACCGTCAGGTCGTCCTTGACGTTGTAAAACTGGGGGCACTGTCCATTCTGCCATCCATTCGTGAGGTGCTGCATCACACACTATAGCAGAGAATCCTTGGCCGTCTCCTCACGAATTTGAACGACCCTCTCATCAGAGGCCGGAAGGTTGGAGGCACACAGTTGCACCAGCGCATCGATTTGGCAGACTAAGTCAGTTTGCTCACACGGTGTGGTGATAGACCTGGAAAGGGGATCTGCAACAATGAGTTCTTTGCCTGGCATGTAGACAAGTTCAAAATCGTAGCAGTGTAGCTTGAGAAGGATTCATTGTATCCGGGGTGTCATGTCGTTTAAGTCCTTCTGGATGATGTGGACTAATGGCCTGTGGTCCGTCTCAACCGTGAATTTTGGGAGGCCAGACACATAGTCGTGAAACTTGTCAATTCCCGTTAGGGGGCCCAGGCATTCCTTCTCAATTTGAGCATACCGTTGCTCAGGGGGCATCATGGCTCTGGAGGCATCATGGCTCTGGAGGCATACGCAACTGGGGCCCAGGAGGAGGCGTCATCCCCTTGGAGGAGCACCACCCCAATACCGTCCTGGCTCGCATCTGTGGATATTTTGGTCTCCTTGGTAGGATCGAAAAATGCCAGAACCGGGGCTGTGGTGAGTTTTACCCTCAGCTCACGCCATTCTTAATCATGAGTGGGCAGCCATTGGAATTCCGTCGACTTTCTGATGAGATGGTTGAGGGCTGTGGTGTGGGAAGCCATGTTTGGAATGAACTTCCCGAGGAAGTTGACCATCCCTAAAAAGCGGAGGACTGCCTTCTTGTCCTCTGGGGTCTTCATGGCATTGATCGCCGAAATGTTGTCAGCATCTAGCCACACGCCTTGTTGCGAGATGTGGTCACCAAGGAATTTGATTTCTGATTGACCGAACGAGCACTTGGCCCCGTTGAGTCGGAGGCCATGCTCGTAGATTCTGTGGAATACCTGCTTGAGGTGATCGGTGTGTTCTTGAGGAGTTGTGGACCAGATTATGATATCGTCAACATACACGTGCACCCCCTCGATACCCTCCATCATCTGTTCCATGATGCGGTGAAATACCTCTGAGGCAGAGATGATGCCATAAGGCATTCGGTTGTAGCAGTAGCGACCGAACGGGGTATTGAATGTGCACTGCTTGCGACTGGATGCATCCAGCTGTATTTGCCAGAATCCCTTGGAGGCATCCAGCTTCGTAAAGAATTTGGCATGAGCCATCTCGTTGGTCAACTCTTCTCGTTTTGGTATCGGGTAATGTTCCCTCATGATGTTGCGATTTAGATATTTGGGGTCGATGCAGATTCGAAGCTCCCCTCACGGTTTCTTGGCGCAGACCATGGAGCGGACCTAGTCGGTGGGTTCTGTGACCTTTGATATGATGCCCTGGTCCTAGAGGTCCTGCAACTGCTGCTTGAGGCAGTCCTTGAGGGGTGCCGGGACATGGTGCATGAATCACAGGGGTGGCGTTTGGTTTGAGCAGGACTTTGTAATGGTATGGGCGTGTGCCCATTCCGACAAACACGCTGTGGTATTGCGTGATGATGTCATCAATTTCAGCTTGGAAGTTTTCATCAGGTGAGGATGTCGCCTGCGGGGATGACATGGTGTGGACTCGCTGAACCAGGTTCAGAGTTTGCAGGCCCGAGCACCGAGCAGGGATGTCCTGTCAGGTCCTACAATCTCAAATCGCAGTGTTGCTTTAAATGATTTATTGGAAACTCCAAATTGACATGAACCACTGGCAGCTATGACATTGCCATTGTAGTCATGGAGCTGGCAGGCCGGTGGAAGAATGCTAGGTTTGACACGGATGGTGTTGAGATCAGGTTTCGAGATGAGGTTCGCCGATGCGCCAGTGTCCAGCTTGAACCGGATGCGAGCCTTGTTGACTGTGAGGACAGCACACCACTCGTCATCAGGATCATGCTGAGGATCGGGAAGTGCTTCACTATCTTGGAGAGAGGCAGTGCATGCTTCGTAATGATGCCCACCCGGTCTGGGGATTTGAGGCACTCAGCCTTAGGATCTGTTGGGCTGTCGGGGTCAGAGTCTGGCATGGCCAGCTGAATGGAACGAACGCTTCTGCGCCGTGGTTGGGCGCGCTGGATGCTGGGCAGTGGAGCAGATCTACAAAGGGCTGCGTAGTGGCCAAGCTTGCCACTCTGTGGACACTGTCATGATTTTGCCGGACTTTGCCACTTTAAATAGGCGGAGCCACAATTAGGACACGTCATGACCCAAACGTCATCGCGTTCCGTGCGCCAACGCGCATGTGCAGTGCGGTCGAACGATGTACGCACCTGCGCAGGCTGATCTTCTGCCTCACCCCTCGGTCATGGCGCGCATGCGCTGGGGCCCAGGAAAAGCGCGCGAAATGGCCACTCTCATCGATCTGTAGGCCCTGCATTTGTGCAATGGCCTGTACTCGTTCCGCCTCGTGGAAGGTTTGCTTTGCCGTTTCTGCCGCCCTGATGTGGGAGTACCGGTTGTTAGCACGTTCGTGGAGAACGCACGTTTCGATGGCGATGATGAGGGTGAGCTGCTTGACTTTCAGGAGCTGCTGGCGAAGGGAATCGGAGTGGACCCCGAAAACGATCTGATCCCGGTTTATGGAATCAGTTGTTGAGTCATAGTTACATGACTGCGCGAGGATGCGGAGATGGGTCAAAAAGGATTGAAAAGGTTCATCCTTATCCTGAAGCCTCTGCTGGAAAACGTACCGTTCAAAGCTCTCATTCACCTCAATGTCGCGGTGGCTGTTGAACTTCAGCAGGACTGTTTTAAATTTTGTCTTGTCTTCGCCTTCAGCGAATGCAAGGCAGTTGTAGATGTGCATGGCGTGGTCCCCGGCTGTGGAGAAGAATAGTGCGATCTTCCTGCCGTCCGATGCAGCCTCGAGATCGGTGGCTTCGAGATAGAGTTGGAACTTCTGTTTGAAGATCTTCCAATTTGCACCGAAGTTGCTGGCGATGCGGAGTTACGGAGGAGGGCGGACGTTTTCCATGTCACCGGATGGCTGTTTACTGGTCAACGCTGATTCACTCAAGGTAGGTCCGTCAATTTTCAGCATCCAAACCTGGTACCATGATGTGTTGGGAAGGCTGGGTCGATGTGGACTGCACTTGATGCAGTGTAGCAAGAGACAGACTTCCAACACTTGATGAGATGCAACACAATTTTATTTAACATCTAAACAATAATACATGTTCAACTGTGGGTTGACACTATGCTGACTTGACTGGAGACCTAGTACTAGCCTGACCAGACTTATTAGCTACCGCATGGTGTTTGCACTGGCTAGCTCACGAACTCTGACTGTCTCAGAGGCTTGGTCCCGAGAGAGCAGGAAAACTGGTGCCCTCTGGCTTTATAGTGGTCGTGTCCTGTCTGGTGATTGGCTGCTGTGTTCTGTATGCTTACTGGTCATCCTGTGTGTCAATCACTGTCTGACTGCACTCCATTATATACACAGATGTATATTATGACAGGGTGCTTATGAGCTGGTACCAGAAGCGTACAGACAGATTTTGTGTTTTAAAAAAACAATCTGGGCAAATTTGCCTTGAAGTCGAAAGGGTAAAAGAAAGTCATTTTGGTAGGTGGGTGCGAGCATTGAAAATAGAATAAACCCACGATGCCATTAGAGAGATAATTCTGTTGGAGAAATTTAAAGCTTCGTTGCCTACAATAATTAGAACTCATGTTGAGAAACAGAAAGGTATAACTTCCAGGCAAGCCGCGGAGCTTGCGCACATCAATGAGCTGGTTCACAGACTGAAGCCTTTCTTTCGACTCACTTTTAACTCAGAGAAATCTGGAAACTGGGAGTGTGCAAGAGAGGGCAGGCGAGCATGAGAGGGAGCGGTCAGAAACTTCAAGGAGGCTTCACCTCAAAATAAGACAGAGTCTGTTGGAGGGGTGAGAGATGTGAAAAAGGTCAGGGGCACAATTTTCCATCTCCGGGACACCCGGAATGCGTTCCCCAAAGTGATGAAGAATCGAGTGGCAGAGCAAAATTGGGAAACTTGGGATAGGCGGCAGTCTCCGACGTCCCGCTGGCGACGTGAACTGCACACGCCCCATGATCCACCCTCCTATGATTCCCCGGTCACAGCAGCCAGGAATCACGTGGGCGTGTCTTGCTTATGGTCCCTACAATTGTGGCCCTGACGTGCCGGACCTCACGGTGGGCCAAGGAGGGGTGAGAGATGTGGCCCACCACGTGGTCCACTGCAAGGGCCACCATGCCAGGACTATGATAGTAGAGACCATCCAAGCCCATCTCCCCCGCACCACAAATAAGCCCTGAACTATCCCTCCCCGCACTGCACCATACAGCAACCCCCAGCCCCCAGATGGCCTGGGTGTCCCTTCCACCTCCGTACCTAGGTGACCCAACATGTTTCCCCCCCAGGTCCCCTTAAATAGGGAGATTCCCCACAATGACCCCTCTGATGGGGAGACCCCACAGGGACCCCTATGTAGGGAGACCCCCTATGGATCCACCCCATGCCCAGACCCACTCTCTTACAAGGTGAGAGGTGTGAAAAAAGTTAGGGACAGGATTCTCCATCCCAGGGACACCCAAAGTGACAGAGAATCGAGTGTCGGGGCAAAATTAGGAAATTTGGTTTAGCGCCAGGCTCCAACGTCCTGGATAAAAGGGATCCCTGTCTTGAAGCTAGAGAGCAGTCCAGGTGTGAAGCATTATAGCTGTATTACTTATCTTGCAGCTCCACATGTCCATTCCTCAATGGAGAGCAGCTGTGCCTGGATCTGGTTCCTACAGATCTACTGTCTGAAATCCATTCATGGCTTTTGAGTGGTAGCTTGTTATTGACAACTCAATAAAAACCATCTGCAGCTTTGATCCATTTATATCCCTTCATCCTTCCGTGGCCTAAGTGATGAAACCCCAATGTTTGTAAACATTGACGAGATCAAAGAGAGGTAAGTGCAGTGAAATCACATGCTTGAATAATTGGACAAGATAAAATGAGAAAATATAATCAAAATGCATGAGATACAGTTGTGATTCAATGCCTAATGTAATGAGGTATAGACATTTTTTTGTCCAGAAGGGGTATTAAAGGAAAAGGTTCTGGTCAGCAGCATTCTCGGTAAAAAATAAAGAAATTCCTTTAGTAAAAATAGCCTTACACAGTAGCTTGAAGCAGGGGAAGTAGTGCCAAGCATGGTAGAAACCTTGTCCATTCCAGACATTCAATTCATTCGAGGAAATATCATCACCAGATCCCAGATATTGTAATACCTACTGTAGTCAAACAGCCAATAGAGAAGCTTGCCACAGAGAAATGACAAACAAACTCTGGAGTATATTCAGATTGTGTGGTGACGTGATCAGAGGCTCATTAGCTAAAACAAAAGAGGGAGCAGCTACGAGCCCAGGTGAGGCCAGTGAGATCAGGTTATCTTATTCCATCTTTAGCAAGCTAGATGAGAATGAGACAGACACAGATAACAAGACAAATCACACTGTGCCATGTGAAGATGCAAAAGAAGTATTGGGTTAGAGGAGATGAGACCAAGCATGAGGTCTTGTTAATAACAAGGCAGGGAGAACACTAGTGCTCCAGTTCCGACAGTAACTTCCCTAGAATTCCTTTGGACAATGAGGAAGTCCTGTAAAATTTAAACCAGTGGCTAAGTCATCTCCCAGAAAAGAGCTGGAGCAAACTGATGAACTTACTGCAGTCCTATAAATGTATTTGCGGGAATAAATTTGTAGAATGGGGTTAGTGATGCATGACATAGATCTGGGGACACTGAATCAATCAAACAAAATCCATGTAGGTTAAGTCCAGCTAGGTTAACACAGGTACAGAAGGAAATTGAGTATATGGTCAAGAATGACATTTTTGAATTAAGTTCAAGTGATTGGAGTTCTCCTATCGCCATAGTGACCAAACCGGGTGGACCACAGAGACTGTGCATGGACTACAGGTGAGTGAATGCCACAGCCAAGAAGGATTTGCTTCCTATTCTATGTTTGGGAGACTAAATCAAAAGCGTTGGATGGTTGAAATTCATCACCAAAATAGATTTGCTAAAGGGCGATTGGCAAATACCTTTGACTGAGAAGACAAAGGATATCTCTGCTTTTGTGATGCCCAGGACTTTATCAATTCAAAGCTATGCTATTCAGGATGAAATATGTCCCTGCAACCTTTCAGCAGCTCACAAACAGAGTGATTTGAGGATTGAGTCACTGTTCCATATATATTGATGACTTAGTGGTGTCCAGCAAGAGTTGGGAGAAGCATCTACACCACCTGAAGGAACTGCTTGACCGCTGAGAAGCTAATCTCGTGATGAACCTAGCAAAAAGAAAATTTGCTGAGGCCCACATTTCATATCTGGGACATGTGGTGGGACATGGTCAAATGGCACCATGAGATGCTTATTCTCACTGGGATTTCACTTGACTTCTCACACTATTCCAAAAACAAAGCTATACATCCCCAAGAATCAATGTTTCAAGTTGGGATACACTCGTCGAGAACATCAGCGTGGTTTGTGACACACTGTAGACTGAAAGGAAAGGGTTGTTAGAAATCACGGGTATTTCTGAGGTGGAGGCACTTGTAATGGTTTGCGCACAGGTTATCACTTCCTCCCGCAAGCTGCTTGATGAGACATAATAACGGCAAGCTGCAAACTCATACTTCAAGGCAATAATGTAACCCTGCTGGTTAGAAATATAAGGACATTTTACAGTAAATTAGATTCAATATTTTTTCTCAAAGACCATAATGTTTGTTGCATAATCACTAATCTGTTCTCTGAAGCATAGAGGCACCAATCCTTGAAATTACATTTTTGCTCGATTATCCCTTTCTATCTTTATATTGAATCTAACTAGGTTATGGTTGCTATTGGTCTGAACAGTCTCACATCAAACAAATTTGGATGTATTTGCTCCATCAAGGTTTTGAAAATTCCACATAATTAATGCTCTCCCACATGAGAAAGTCGCATTTGAGCAGCAATATGACTTATTACTGCTTAACTACTTGAAAACTGGCTTCTTCTATGCCTCTTTATGTTTTATGTTCTGTGGATCTGATGAGTACCAGCAAAGTGTTCAGACAAAAAGTGCAGTTGAACTTTTTATTAGATACTAAATCTCCTGGAGTTCAACAAAGGTAAACTAGATAGAAGGTACTGAAGCTTTCAAATTTTTCCTGTGTTATATAATGTTTCAATTGATTGAACTTGTTTTCCCATTGTGTTTTTTGGCAATATAAATTCATAGCACAGACCAAAACCATTATTGTTCGATTCCATAGCTGTCCAGATTTGACATTATATAAAAATATGAGGAAAATCATAGCAATTAACTTAAGAAAACAAATGTGCAGATACCACATGAAAATTCCATTCAGAAACCTTGACAAGATCCATTGCAGGAAACATAAATGTTGTCCTGAGGCTTTCACCAATCCAACTTAAAGCAATAATGGAAATACATCACGGGCACGATTCTCCGCTGCCCAGGCCGGGTGGGAGAATCGCGGGAGGGCCACTTTGGCCCGGATGGGCCGAGCGGCCTGCCATTCCCGACCTGTTCACGCCGGCGGCAACCACACCTGGTCGCTGCCGGCATGAACATAGCACAAAAGGTGAGTTTGGGGCCTGTGGGGGGCAGAGAGGGGATCGAGCACCACGGCCGTGCTCGGGAGGTGACTGGCACGCGATCGGTGCCCACCGATCATCGGGCCGACGTCTCCAAGAGACGCACTCTTTCCCCTCCGCCTCCCCGCAAGATCAAGCCACCACGTCTTGCGGGGCAGCGGAGGGGAAGAAGGCAACCGCGCATGCGCGGTTTGGTGCCGGCCAACCTGCGCATGCGCAGCTGACGTCATTAGGCGCCGCCGGCCGCGTCATTCGCGGCGCGCCGCCCCGCCTTGATGCCAGCGTCAAGGCCCGGCGGCCGAGTTGCACAAAATGCCGCTCCTAGCCCCCCCGGGGAGGGGGAGGGGGGGAATAGGGGCGAGGAGTGGCCTCCGACGCCGTCGTGAAACACTCCGGGTTTCACGACAGCGTGGGCCGTTGCGGAGGATTCCCCCCCACATTTTTGGAAAGCAGACACATGAAATACATTTGTCCCTATATTTGAACATGGTATAATTTGCTTCTTGCTAGTGTCCTTTGGAAAGGAGGTTGGGAAGACACGGTTTGTCATGATTTCCTGAGTGGTTCTGCTGTAGCTCCAGTATCCATTTCAGTATTGGTGGCCTCAGCACACTCCAGCAGGCCAAGCAGCCTTCTGAAGAAATCATGTGCTGCCAACAGCCTTCCCTTCAGAAAGACGCAATCGCTATAAAAGGGGAACTGCAGCAATGGCTTGTCTTATAGCAGCCCAGTAATCTTCACTCCAGCATATTGCTAGGATTGCTGAGGTGTCACCCAAGAGGATTTGCAGTGGCTCCACGGTTTGTGAACCATCTGAATTTTCAGGATCACAGCATTCGTGCTCAATTGCAAATGTTCGGTGTTTGATTATGTGTGTTGGTTGACTTCTCTGTTCCATTTGCTGTTATTCAAGCCTGGGTATGGCTACAGAGAGACAAAGAAACTCAATTGAAAGCAAGCAGTAGCAGGCTGGAAGCTTTTTAGTGAACATACATTATAAAACCACTGTCACTAAAACTCCTGGTGAGACATTGAAACTGATGTGCTCCTTCTGGTAAGTCATCGCACCACATCCCTTGAGGCACAAAACACAGCAATTGGCCAGGGTGACTAACTCTGGGGGAAACAAATTAAGGCATACTTTGGCATGGTGGACCATGGTGTCCAGTTTTGGGAGGGGGGGGGGGGCGCGGATAGGGAGGGATAACATACTGTCCACATTATGGGAGCAGGTGGATGGGGGGGGGGGGGTGCGGTGCATGGTTCTATGCTGTGCAAGTGTACTCTAAATGTGAAAGATTCACAAATCTGAAGTATGTGACAAAGGCCTCCTCAGCAGCAAACAACCCGGGAGATGGGACAACTGCCTCAAATGCAGGATGGTCCAGTAAAATCGGGGACAGAGAAGAGTTTAAATTTACCAGCTCTAACACCTTTCTTTTCTTCACTGGAAGATCCGTCCATGCTGTGGGATAGATGGATTTCAGGTTCAAAATGTACTTGCTCGCCACAGGGGTGGACAGTCCAGATATGATCGCAATATGTTACTGAGGGAGATAGAAAATGGGTTACCAAAAGTCAGAGCAAGAGTAGGAAGGCAGTGCAGGTGTCCCCTGTGGTCATCTCTCTGCAGAACTGCAAAACAGATATACCGCTTGGGATACTGTTGAGGGAGATGGCCCACCAGGGGAAGGCAGCAGCAGCCAGGTTCATGGCACCGTGGCTAGCTCTGCTGCACAGCAGTGCAGGAAGAAGAATGGCAGGGCTATAGTGATAGGGGACTCAATCGTAAGGGGAATAGACAGGCGGTTCTGCGGATGCAATCAAGACTCCAGGATGTTATGTTGCCTCCCTGGTGCAAGGGTCAAGGATGTCTCGGAGCGGATGCAGGACATTCTGGGGGGGGGGGGGGGGGGGGGGGGGGAGGGTAAACAGCCAGCTGTCTTGGTGCACATAGGCACCAATGATATAGGTAAAAAATGGGATGACGTCCTACAAGATGAATTCAGGGAGTTAGGAGTTAAACTAAAAAGTAGGACCTCAAAGGTAGTAATCTCAGGATTGCTACCTGTGCCATGACCTTGTCAGAGTAGAAATTTCAGGATAGATAGGATGAAGGCATGGCTCAAGATATGGTGCAAGAGGGAGGGATTCAAATTTCTGGGGCATCGGTTCTGAGGGAGGTGGGACCAGTGCAAACCGGACGGTCTGCACCTGGGCAGAACCGGTGTCCTAGGGGGGGTGTTCGCTAGAGCTGTTGGGGAAGGTTTAAACTAATGTGGCGGGGGATGGGAACCTATGCAGTAAGTCGGAAGGTCGTAAAACAGGGACAGAATCAAAAGGCAGTAAGGGGGAAAGTGTAAGGCAGAGAAGACATAGTTAAAAATCAAAAAGGGTGACTGTACAAGGTACAGTGACTGAGAGGAGCTCAGTGAATAGGCCCAATAATACTAAAAGGACTGAAACGGGAAATAAAAACATTAATGGTAAGCAACGCGGCAAGTTGTTACATGAAGATATGGGTTCAATGACAAGGAAAATTAGGAGAAAAGTTAAGAGAAAATAAGTTACTGATCAATGTGTTAAGATTCAAAACAGAGGTATAAAGGCCAACATAAGTGTACTTTACCTGAATGCTCGTAGTATTCGGAATAAGGTAAATGAGTTGATGACGCAAATCATCGTTAATGACTATGATTTGTGGCCATTACTGAAACATGGTTAAAGGGTGGTCATGACTGGGAGTTAAATATCCAAGGGTATCAAACTATTTGGAAGGACAGAGTGAATGGTAAGGGAGGTTGTGTAGCTCTGTTATTTAAGGATGACATCTGGGCAATAGTAAGGGATGACATCGGTGCTATGGAGGATAAGGTTGAATCCATTTGGGTGGAAATCAGGAATAGTAAGGCGAAAAAGTCACTGATGGGAGTAGTCTATCGGCCATCAAATAGTAACATTATGGTGGGGCAGGCAATAAGCATGTCGATTGGTTTAACCAGGTCGGTCAAGGCAGTATTGAGGAGGAGTTTATAGAATGTATCCATGATAGTTTCCAAGAACAGCATGTAATGGAACCTACGAGGGAACAAGCGGTCCTAGATCTGGTCCTGTGTAATGAGACAGGATTGATTAATGATCTCATAGTTAGGGATCCTCTCGGAAGGAGCGATCACAATTAGGTGGAATTTAAAATACAGATGCAGGGTGAGAAGGTAAAATCAAACATTCGTGTTTTGTGCTTAAACAAAGGAGATTACAATGGGATGAGAGAAGAGCTAGCTAAGGTAGACTGGGAGCAAAGACTTTATGGTGAAACAGTTGAGGAACAGTGGAGAACCTTCCAAGCGATTTTTCACAGTGCTCAGCAAAGGTTTATACCAACAAAAAGGAAGGGCGGTAGAAAGAGGGAAAATTGACCGTGGATATCTAAGGAAATCAGGAAGAGTATCAAATTGAAGGAAAAAGCATACAAAGTGGCAAAGATTAGTGGGAGACTAGAGGACTGAGAAATCTTTAGGGGGCAACAGAAAGCTACTAAAAAAGCTATAAAGAAGAGTAAGATAGATTATGAGAGTAAACTTGCTCAGAATATAAAAAACAGATAGTAAAAGTTTCTCCAAATATATAAAACAAAAAAGCGTGGCTAAGGTAAATATTGGTCCTTTAGAGGATGAGAAGGGAGATTTAATAATGGGAGATGAGGAAATGGCTGAGGAACTGAACAGGTTTTTTGGGTCGGTCTTCACAGTGAAGACACAAATAACATGCCAGTGACTGATAGAAATAAGGCTATGACAGATGAGGACCTTGAGATGACTTTTATCACTAAGGAGGTAGTGATGGGCAAGTTAATGGGGCTAAAGGTAGCCAAGTCTCCTGGCCCTGATGGAGTGCATCCCAGAGTGCTAAAAGAGATAGCTAGGGAAATTGCAAGTGCACTGTGATAATTTTCCAAAATTCACTAGACTCTGGGGTGGTCCTGACGGATTGGAAATTAGCAAACGTGACACCACTGTTTAAAAAAGGAGGTAGGCATAAAGCGGGTAATTGTAGGCCAGTGAGCTTAACTTTGGTAGTAGGGAAGAGGCTGGAATCTATCACAAGGAAGAAATAGCGAGGCATCTGGATGGAAATTGTCCCATTAGGCAGACGCAGCATGGGTTCATAAAGGGCAGGTCGTGCCTAACTAATTTAGTGGAATTTTTTTAAGACATTACCAGAGCGGTAGATGATGGGGAGCCAATGGATGTGGTGTTTCTAGATTTCCAGAAAGCTTTTGACAAGGTGCCACACAAAAGTTGCTGCATAAGATAAAGATGCATGGTATTAAGGGTAAAGTAGTAGCATGGATAGAGGATTGGTTAATTAATAGAAAGCAAAGAGTGGGGATTAATGGGTGTTTCTCTGGTTGGCAATCAGTAGTTAGTGGTGTCCCTCAGGGATCAGTATTGGGCCCACAATTGTTCACAATTTACATAGATGATTTGGAGTTGGGGACCAAGGGCAATGTGTCCAAGCTTGCAGATGACACTAAAATGAGTGGTAAAGCGAAAAGTGCAGAGGATACTGGAATGCTGCAGAGGGATTTGGATAGGTTAAGTGAATGGGCTAGGGTCTGGCAGATGGAATACAATGTTGACAAATGTGAGGTTATCCATTTTGGTCAGAATAACAGCAAAAGGGATTATTATTTAAATGATAAAATATTAAAGCATGCTGCTGTGCAGAGACCTGGGTGTGCTCTTGCATGAGTTGCAAAAAGTTGGTTTACAGGTGCAATAGGTGATTAAGAAGGCAAATGGAATTTTGTCCTTCATTACTAGAGGGATGGAGTTTAAGACTAGGGAGGTTATGCTGCAATTCTATAAGGTGTTAGTGAGGCCACACCTGGACTATTGTGTTCAGGTTTGGTGTCCTTACCTGAGAAAGGACGTACTGGCGCTGGAGGGTGTGCAGAGGAGATTCACTAGGTTAATCCCAGAGCTGAAGGGGTTGGAGTACGAGGAGACGTTGAGTAGACTGGGACTGTACTCGTTGGAATTTAGTAGGATGAGGGGGGATCTTATAGAAACATAAAATTATGAAGGGAATAGATAGGATAGATGCGGGCAGGTTGTTTCCACTGGCGGCTGAAAGCAGAACTAGGGGGCATAGCCTCAAAATAAGGGGAAGTAGATTTAAGACTGAGTTTAGGAGGAACTTCTTCACCCAAAGGGTTGTGAATCTATGGAATTCCTTGCCCAGTGAAGCAGTTGAGGCTCCTTCATTAAATGTTTTTAAGATAAAGATAGATAGTTTTTTGAAGAATAAAAGGTTTAAGGGTTATGGTGTTCGGGCCGGAAAGTGGAGCTGAGTCCACAAAAGATCAGCCATGATCTAATTGAATGGCGGAGCAGGCTCGAGGGGCCAGATGGCCTACTCCTGCTCCTAGTTCTTATGTTATGTTCTTATAAGGTAATACTCATATATTGCCTCAGAGCAGAAGTGAGGAAATATTTTTGCAGCTCAGAGGAGACATGTCTATGTTTGACACAGCAGTAAGTGCTCTCAAAAAACACTTTGAACTTAAGAGAATTGTGATGTTTGAACAATTTTCGTTCTACCAGTGATGCTATAGAGCCCATCACAGTGCAATACCTTCACAATGTGCCCAAATTGTGGAGGTACCCATCAGTTTAAAACATCATGGCCAAGATTTTCCGCTGCTATTCCAGGCAGGTGTGTTTGGCAGTGTTGCTGTAAAATATTGCGTGAAGGCCCTAGCTGCATTTCCTGGTGGCGTAAATGCAGGACACGATTGTTCTACCCCACCCCTCCAAATCCATGAACGGGCGGGGAACAGAGGGAAATAGACCTTGGAAAATAGGAGACAGGTTTAGATAAAGGATCTGGATCGGTGCAGGCTGGGAGGGCCGAAGGGCCTGTTCCTGTGCTGTAATTTTCTTTGTTGTTCTTTGTTGTTATGGTTTCGCAGTGCCACTGGGTGACTGAGCAAACTACAATATCCCCTTAGAATGGAAGCCATGGCACATTGCCCGAGAATAGCGCTTCTAATCCTTTGCTCTATGTTGAAGTGCCTATTGCCATGGGTCCCTCATGGTCCAAGCACAGCACAAGGATTTTAACTGCAGGTTAGGACAATGCCTGCATCTGAGGTGAGAACTCATTTTTTTTTTTTTTTTAATTTAGAGTACCCAATAATTTTTTCCAATTAAGGGGCAATTTAGCATAGCCAATCCACCTATCCTGCACATCTTTGGGTTGTGGGGGTGAAACCCACGCAGACACGGGGAGAATGTGCAAACTCCACACGGACAGTGACCCAGGGCCGGGATTCGAACCCGGGTCCTCAGCGCCGTAGGCAGCAATACTAACCACTGTGCCACCGTGCCGCCTGAGATGAGAACTCATGATGCAGCCAGGAGGCTGAAGCAGACCCACTCAGTCATCTGGTGTGGTGTGGGATTGGTGTGGAGTTTGCTCGACCATTAAAGGCTGGGCATCCATTTTGTACCAGAACTTTCTGCTGTGCATCAGCGGGCTTTGAGAGGCAGCTGGAGATGGTTGGACAATCATAGGATCATAGTATTTACAGTGCAGAAGGAAGCCATTCGGCCCATCGAGTCTGCACCGGCCTTTGGAAAGAGCATCCTACCCAAGCCCACACCTCCACCCTATCCCCGTAGCCCCACCTAACCTTTTTGGACACTAGGGGCAATTTAGCTTAGTCAATCCACCTAACCTGCACATCTTTGGACTATGGGAGGAAACTGGAGCACCCAGAGGAAACTTACGCAGACACGGGGAGAACATGCAGACTCCGCACAGACAGTGAACCAAGCCGGGAATCCAACCTGGAACCCTGGAGCTGTGAAGCAACTGTGCTAATCTCATTATTTTCCTCATTATAATTTAACTTGAATATGCCGACCCAAAAATGGGCAGAGAAATTTGGAAAGTCCAGGTTTTTAATCCACCTTTGAGAAGTAGCGTAGCATTTTCCCAGCCTGTTGGGGGTGAATTTGGAAGTGTGTAGGTTGGCAAAGCCTGGAAACTTAAAGTTGGGTCAGGAATGGTCTCTCAGAGAGTGCTATTGCTGCCTGCCAAGGATTTGTCAACTCTGTGGATGTCACTTCACCTGTCTAGAACTTCACTTATCTTCAGATGCACTTCCCTACTGTTAGCTTTCAGTATGGCTTGGCAGCATCATTTTCCACCTTTAGGAACAAACACCACACCATTGTTAACTGCTCCAGAAGGAGCAACACCAGCAACAGCAGCTTGCTGCCTTCTGCTGAGCTACCTGCCCCTCCATGGAACAGAGGAGATGAGCATGGTGCTCCAATTGGATGAAGGCAGAACCCCCAGCACAACGAGTACAGGCTCTCCCAATCAGCTCTCTGGACAAGTCTGAGCACCAGTGCCTCAGGAGGCTCAGGTTTTTTCAGCAGGTCACTGCTGAAATTTGCAGCCACCTGGCGCAAGACCTTCTCCCCAGTGGAGCAGGTGGGCATGCATTGCCACTGGCCCACAAGGTGCCTGTCACTGGAGAACCATCTGGAGATCCTAGATTTACTTGGTGCACTGGTTCCATGTTGTAAAGATTACATTTTTGCTGCTAACCTACTCAGCCATTTCCATTCATGGTTGCTTGGCTGTAGCCTGTATGCTGTTGCAAAGATCCTATGGCATTCCTAATCCGCCCATAATTAGGCACTTAAATATTCAAACTGGCCACCTGTCGTAAGTTCAGAGTTGGGCTCCAGATCTGAAAATGATCCTGCTGTTCCAGCACTAGTGAACAGCTGAGTTGTAACACCTGCTGGTATATAAAGGATTAGGTATGTTCTCTCTAAAAGAAGATGCACCCTTCTCCTATCAGCAATCAATTGCAACAATATTGTGTTAACACATACTGAACCAAGAGTTGAGCTGCTTCATAAGCAACTCTAGCTTCACAGGTAAATTCATCCTCAGCTGATTATTTTCATTTACTTGAGTGGTAAACGTTCCCTGAATCAGCTGCCAATGATAGATTTCGATTTTTAAAATATATATGTATAATCTTCGCCTTCCCGCATGTTTTTGAACAAGAGACTGGGAGTCGGACTGGCAGTTAAAATCTTGAGGTATTCCTTTGTCTCAAAGCATTCCACTAATTTTAGAATCCAAGACACTCATTGTTTACATAAATAACAAATATTGAGTCGTTGGTTAGATTTTCATAGAGTTTCAGGAGTCTAACAGAAGTTTGTTTTTATAAGAGATTAACCACTTGAGGAGATTTGAATGTTTTGCTGCTTTCATGAATGGAAGCTTTTTTCACAGTCAAGTCTGTAGGGTGAGAACTGTAATAGGCTTTTAGAAGTTTTGTTAAATCTATACATAGCTCCTGGTACTGCCCATGGTAGATACTGAGTGATTGGCAATTAGTTGGCATCGGGTGTAGTATGGGAGAGCGGATTGGAGGGAAGAGTTCACACGGGGATATGACTGACTATTGAATTGGGTGGGGCCATGGAATGGATGTCTGAGGGAGAGCGAGAGGTGAGGCTTAAAAATTACTAAGACCTTTTAACCAGCCAGTTCAGAATCTGGTTACTCCCTCGTCCTCCAAGCATCTGTTTCCATGGTCAGCAGACCAATACTCCGAGAGCGAAAATCTTGTGTTTTGGGGCACTTTCTACTGAGTTGAGTCCAACGAGCAGGAAATTTCCTTATTTGAGCTACCCGTCCCAGAAGCCGAAATCCATAGAATGATAACAACATAAAAGAGGCTATTCAATCCATCATGCACATTCTGGTTCTCTGTAGAACAATCCTATCTGCATCATTCCCCTGCTCTAACCCCACAGCCCCGCAAATTTATTTTCCTCAGCGCACATCCAATTTCCTGTTTCCATTAAACTTGTAGGTAACAAGATCAACGTCATTACCACCTGATGGTGTAACAACACTCTTCCTCAGATCTCTATGTACCTCTTACCCAAACCCTTAAATCTAGGGGATACCCTCTCAGCCCTTTACCCAGATAATGGGACAGTTGTTTCTCTGTCTACCTTAACATCAATGCCAACTTCTCCAGCCTTGTCTTGTAGCTACAAAGCCTCATCCTTGGAACCATCACAGTAATTTTCTCAACATCTTCTCACAGGCCTTCACCTCCTTCTGCATATGTGGTGTTTAGAACCGGATGCAACTCTCACTTCAGCTCCTGTGTCATGTAATAATAATCATAATCTTTATTATTGTCACAAGTAGGCTTACATTAACACCGCAATGAAGTTACTATGAAAAACCCCGAGTCGCCACATTCCGGCACCTGTTCGGATAGACAGAGTGAGAATTCAAAATGTCCAATTTACCTAACAGCACGTCTTTCAGGACTTGTGGGAGGAAAACCGGAGCACCCGGAGGAAACCCACGCAGACATAGGGAGAACATACAGACTCCATTTTGACTCTTTATTTTAAATGTTCCCAATTAAGGAAAAGTGTGGTCAATGCACCCACCCTGCACATCTTTGGGTTGTGGGGGTGAGACCCACGCAGACATGGGGAGAATGTGCAAACTCCACACGTACAGTGACCCAGGGCCGGGATCGAACCTGGGTCCTCAGCACCATGAGTCAACAGTGTTAGCCACTGTGCCACCGTGCCACCCTTGATTTTTTTTTACTAAAGCATTTTAGCCGCTAAAGTCTGGAAACGCTGCCAATAGAGGAATGAAAATCTACCTTCACTCTTCTCTCGACTTAAGGCCCTTACTCTTATAGTTTAAACGTCCAGAACAAAGAGAGTGAATCTTTCAATTTCCTTATCATTCAGCATTGAACTTTATTTTGGCTCAGAAAGTAACTACCTGCAGCATAATTTGTACATTTTGCAAGCTTGTGCATATGTGAATGTGGGTCATGAATGTTCGAGAAGCATGGTTTACCTTTTCAAATATTTTGCTATCTTCACCTGGGTTTGTTCTTAACTCAATAGATACTAACTCCCATTTATTTTAAACCTCAAGAAAGCTGAGCAGACTCGATCCCTACAGCACATGAATGGTTAAACACAGGCATCATAAAAGCTCTTCATCTTTCTAAATTCACAACACCGCTGTCACAATCAGACTTGAAGTGGTATGACAGGGGAATCAATATTACCCCTCCTCAAGTGGCTGTAACACCTTTCTTAAATGTGGAGACCAAAATGTGGCTTCACCAAAACCCTGCACAATTGTAGCAAGATTCTTTATTCCTGCACTGCAATCCCCTTCCAATAAACGTCAGCATGCCATTTTCCTTCTTAATTACTTGCTGCACCTGCATTCTAACATTTTTCAATTCTTGTATGAGCATACCCAGGTCTCTTTGAACATCATGTTATGGTAGAGGTTTTTTCAGAACTCCAAAATGTATCACGGAGTTCAACCAACCCCCACCTTTAGTGGATTGTTGCTTTTGAAGCACACGGCTTGTTCCCCAGGTGTAGTATTACAATTATGGGCACGTAGTTTTTCAACCAAAAAAATGTTTGTTCCATGAACCCAAGTTAACCTTTTAATTAAACATTGGATCTCTTAACACCCCTTACTTCAAAGATAGCCCCGAAAATAACACAACACTTCCTGCAAACTGTTCCTTTACACATCCAAAAGACTTAACAAATCCTTCAAACAGAAGCTCATTAGATTTATATTCAATACTGAGACCTTTTTACAATTCTGATTTCACAAAAAGATTAAGAGATAGTCCATCATGGCAGAGATCACCAGCAATGCAGCTCACAGCAACACCCAAGCTTTCTTCAAACTGAAAATAAAAACTCCCAAAAAAGCAGAACAGAGCTGAGCTCCACCCACTCTCTGACATCACTATTTTCTTAAAGGTACATTTCTTAAATATCCATTTCTTAAAGGTACTCTCACATGACAATCAACACTGACAATTTTTACAGCTTTAAAAAAAATATTCTGCTATTAGAATCTTGCGACCAAAATTAATGGCCTAACTTATCCTTATCTGTTTGTAACCTTTTTGTGTCCTCTCCACAGCTTGCCTTTCCTCCTAGCTTGATATCATCAGCAAACTGAGATACATTACTCTCTATCTCTTCATCTAAGACATTGATATAGATTATATATAGCTGAGGCCCAGTACTGATTCATGTGGCACTCTGCCATTCACTGTCTGTCAACTTGAAAAAAACCTTGGGGCTGGATTCTCTGTTTCAGCGCTATGTGCCGGATCAAACGGAGAATTCGCGGGTGTTCTACGATGGCAAAATTGGCACCGAACCATCACCGATTCCGGGACCGGTGAGAGGCTAGCAGTGGTGCCGGATGAAACACCCAGCTCTAGCGCCGAAAGCAGCCAGAGAATGGCCGGGTCCCAAGCTGCGCATGCGCGTGGCGACGGCCTGCAGCGGTCGCGCTGTAGAAGATGGCATCGACCGTGCGTGGACCCGACCCGTCATCTGCAGCCCCACAGGCCACCCCCCATCAGTCCCCCCCAGCCCTCGCAGAAGCCCCCCCCCCCCCGGCCAGCAGCATGGATCCCGGCCGAGTGTGGCGGCGCTGAACAGAGTCCACCGCCACCACGCCGGGTTCCCGACCGCTGAGACCACATCTGTCTCATACGGTTGGGAACTCGGTTCATCGGGGCGGAGCATCACGGGAAGGCCTTCCGATGATGTGCCAACCACGTTGCAACGCGTCTCGTTGATGCCATTTCGGACAGAGCATGGCCGCCGTCCCCGCTTGGAATCCATTGTCCACCTGATCGCCGATTACAATATCGGCGTCTGGCAACAGAGAATCCCACCCCATGTCTATGCCCACTCTCTGATTCCTAACCATTAACTAATTCTCCATCCATGCTCATATATTACCCTCAACTCCATGTGCCCTTGTCTTATCTATTAATCTTTTACGTGGCACCTTATTGAATGTCTTTTGGAAATCCAGATATACTATTGGTTCCCTTTTCTCTATCCTACTCGTTATATCCTCAAAATGTATTGATAAGTATTCCTGAACAATAGATTTCTGCATTATCCCAACAACTGATATTGGGCTAATTCTCCTGTAGTTCCCTGTTTTCTATCTCCATCCTTTCTTAAAAAGCAGTTTTAAGAAAGTTAAAAAACGTTTTCAAGTTTCAAGGATTGGGGCACTTGAAACCCATCTCCCCTTTTCCCTGCACGTTCTTGAGAACCCTGCCATTAAATCTATATTACCTCTAATTATCTGTTCTCTTAAGTGTATCACCTCACACTTCTCTGCACTGAATCCACTGTCAAACGTCTCCCCAATATGCTTGCCTGTCTATGTCCATTTGCAGTTGATTGTTATTGGGCGCCGTCCTCTGGCCATGCTGCGCTGGAAAAGTAGCTCGCCGCGGCTCATTGTGGATGTTGAATCCACACTGGATCTACCCGGCTCGCAAAGCCTCGTGAGATTCAATGCAATCTAGTGAGACGTTCTATGGTGAATCCCACCCACAATGGGCGGGATCACTTTTCAGCAAATCTGCATATTAGAGCGAGGCAGTAAGCCTTACTCTAATGTGCAGATTCCCGAGGTACCTGAGGCTTTGGGATTCAATCCCTTTGACGCAATGACCTTGGCAAGTGCTGTTTGGTACTGGTCCCCACAAATGGGGATCAGATGGAACAGCACTTGTGGGGGTCTCAAAGGGGATTGGAGACTCCAGCTGCATGCCCTTTGGGCAGATTGGTGCCCTAGTACTGCTGGTGCCAGCCTTGCTCAGGGACATTTTTCCCTTTTGGGAAGATCCCGCCCATTATCTTCACAGATTGCCATAACTCCAAGATTGGTATCATAGGTAAATGTTGAAATTCTACTCCCTATTCCAAGAGTCAAGTCATTTACATGTGACACTGCCTGTATGCCACCACTGGAAGAGTAGATGGTGCAGACGGGGCTGGTTTAGCTCACAAGGCTAAATCGCTGGCTTATAAATCAGACCAAGCAGGCCAGCAGCACGGTTCGACTCCCGTACCAGCCTCCCCGGACAGGCGCCGGAATGTGGCGACTAGGGGCTTTTCACAGTAACTTCATTGAAGCCTACTCGTGACAATAAGTGATTTTCATTTCATTTCATTTTCAGTGGTAATGTCATTGGACTCAAAATCCAGAAGCCCAGGCTGATGCTCTGGGATCAGAGGTGCAAATCACACTACAGCAGTGGGGGGAATTTAAAAATGCAATGAATAAATCTGGAACTAAAAGCTGGTCGAACGGTGACCATGAAACTATTATTGATTTTTGTAGGAGCCCATCTGGCTCTCGAAGAAGTCAGAGATTCCACAACCAATGGATCAGGTCTAAGTTCTGCAATCCTGCCATATTCAGTTGTGAATAGTAAGGGAAACTGCTGCCTCTGTTTTATTCATTCAAGGGACCTGAGCGGCACTGTCTGGGCAGCATTTATTGCCCGTCCCTAATTGCCCTTGAGGGGGCAAAAAACAAAGAACAAAGAAAAGTACAGCACAAGAACAGGCCCTTCGGCCCTCCAAGCCTGCGACGACCATGCTGCCCATCTAAACTAAAATCTTCTACACTTCCGGGCTCCATATCCCTCTATTCCCAACCTATTCATGTATTTGTCAAGATGCCCCTTAAGCGTCATTATCGTCCCTGCTTCCACCACCTCCTCCGGCAGCGAGTTTCAGGCACCCACTACCCTCTGTGTAAAAAACTTGCCTCGCACATCTCCTCTAAATCTTGCCCCTTGCACCTTAAACCTATGGCCCCTAGGAATTGACCCCTCTACCCTGGGAAAAAGTCTCTGACTATCCACTCTGTCTATGCCCCTCATAATTTTGTAGACCTCTATCAGGTCGTCCCTCAACCTTCTTCGTTCCAGTGAGAACAAACCAAGTTTATTCAACCTTTCCTCATAGCTAATGCCCTCTATACCAGGCAACATCCTGGTAAATCTCTTCTGCACCCACTATAAAGCCTCCACATCTGTCTGGTATGTTGCCTGAACAGAATTGAACACTATACTCCAAGTGTGGCCTAACTAAGGTTCTATACAGCTGCAACATGACTTGCCAATTTTTATACTCAATGCCCCGGCCAATGAAAGCAAGCATGCGGTATGCCTTTTTGACTACCGTCTCCACCTGTGTTGCCCCTTTCAGTGACCTGTGGACCTGTACACCAAGATCTCTCTGACTGTCAATACTCTTGAGGATTCTGCTATTCACTGTATATTCCCTACCTGTATTACACCTTCCAAAATGCATCACCACACATTTGTCTGAATTAGACTCCATAAAGTTAAGAGTTAATCTCATTGCTGTGGATCTGGAGTCATATTTGGGCCAGACTAGGTAAGGACGGCAGATTTCCTTCCCGAAACGACATTAGAACATAGAACATACAATGCAAGGAGGCCATTTGGCCCATTGAGTCTGCACCGACCCACTTAAGCGCTCACTTCCACCCTATCCCCGTAGCCCAATACCTCCTCCTAACCTTTTTGGTCACTAACGGAAATTTATCATGGCCAATCCACCTAACCTGCACGTCTTTGGACTGTGGGAGGAAACCTGAGCACCCGGAGGAAACTCACGCAGACACGGGAGAACATGCAGACTCTGCACAGACAATGATCCAGCGGGGACTCGAACCTGGGACCCTGGCACTGTGAAGCCACAGTGCTATCCACTTGTGCTGCCCAAATGGGATTAGTGAACCAGACGGGTTTTTGCGGCAATCGGCAATGGTTTCATAGTCACCTTAGACTTATAATTCCAGATTTTGTTGAATTCAAATTTCACCATTTGCAGTGGTGGGATTTGAACCCAGGTCCCCAGAGCATCACCCTGGGTTTCTGGTTTATTCGTCCAGTGACAATACCACTACGCCACTGCCTCCCCTATCTGTCTGTGTGAAGTTTGCATTTTCTTCCCGTGTCTGCGTGGGTTTCCTCCGGGTGCTCAGGTTTCCTCCCACCATCCAACAATGTGCAGATTGGGTGGATTGGTCATGCTAAATTGCCCCTTAGTGCCCAGAAATGTACAGGTTAGGTTATGGGGATAGGACGGGGGAACGGGCCTAGGTAGGGTGCCCTTTTAGAGGATCAGTGCGGAGGCGAAAGGCCAAATGGCCTCCTTTTGCACTGCAGGTGTTATATGATTCTATAATTCTGTGATCATCATTGATGGGGAGAGTCCAGCACATCTGTGCAAAAGACAAGGTTGAGCATTTGCAACAATCTTCAGCCAGAAGTGCCAAGTAGATGATCCATCTGGGCCTCTCCTGAGATCCCCAACGGAACAGATACCAGTCATAAGCCAATTTGATTTATTGAATGGAAAGTCAAGAAATAGCTGAAGGATCTGGATACTACAAAGTCTATGGATCCTGACAACATTCCAGCATAGCACCGAAGACATGTGCTCCAGAATTAGCCATGCCCCGAGCTAAACTGTTCCAGTACAGCTAGAATTCTGGCACTTATCTGGTAATATGCAAAATTGCCGAGGGATGTCCTTTGTACAAAAGGTAGGATGCATCCAACCCGACCAGTTACCACCCTATAGCCTGCTCAGGATCATTTCAAGGTGATGGATAGGGTAGTCAACAATGCTATTTGGCAGCACTTGCTTTGCAATAACCTGCTCACTGATGCTCAATTTGGGTTGTCAGGGCCACTCAGCTCCTGACGTCATTCCAGTCTGGATAAAAGAGCTGCCCGCCCTTGACATCAGGGCAGCATTTGACTGAGTATGTCATCCAAGAGCCATAGCAAAACTGGAGTCAATAGAAATTGGGCAGAAACCTCTCCATGAGTTGGAATCATACCCCACACAAAGGAATATAATTATTATTGTTGGAGGAAAATCATCTTTATCCAAGAACAATGCTGCAGGATTTTCTCAGGACCCTTAGCCCAACCATCTTCCGCTCATTCATCAATGATCTTCCATCCATCATATGGTCAGAAGTAGAGACGTTTTGCTGATGATGCACAATGTTCAGCAACATTTACGCCTCCTCAGATATCAAAGCAATCTATGTCTACATCGGAATGGATAATAAATGCTTTCCCTCGCCAGCGACACCCACACCTTGTGAATGAATTTTTAAAGAAGCAGTGTCTGAGCACTTGCCCATGGGGAATGCCACTGTCTATTATCCTTCGCTTGGAAAAATAACCATTTACCATCATTTCTGGCTTAAAGCCATTTTTCTTATGACACTGACTCTCCCAATTTGTGAGCCTCAATTTTGTTAACCGACCTTTCATGTGGTACTTTGTTGATTACTTTCTTCAAATCCATATAGACAACATTCACCTCATACCCCTCATCAACCTTCTCTGTTATTTCATCAAAATATTCAATTAAAAGTTTCAATTTGATTATTCAAACAGTGAGCAAACGTTTGCTGCGTGCCATTTATGTACTCCACAAACAACTATTCAAAGTTTCCTGATGGTCAGCAAGTAACCTGTTACGTGATGGGCCATTTAAACATGAAGTTCAGGAATGCCACAGATTTGATTGCCTCTTTCTGCTGATTGAACTAAATTCAGTTGAGGCAGAGTGATGTTGCTGAAATTGAGCTCTTCAGCCCTGGACTATGAGGAAAACAACCAGGGTTTCCATTGCTAGTCACTATTGAGCAAATCCTGCTAAAATTACACAATGATATGAATGTCAGGGATGATCAAGATCAGTGTTAGCTATGGTGGTCACCTTGGATATTAGCCTTAACAACATACATTGTTCATGCTTGCAACTGGCCTCACTTGGGTTGAGGCTCCAAGAGACTGCTGTATTCAATGCTTTCATCATTCAACATGAAGGGAAAGCAATAAAGGTAGAAGTACCAGATATAAATTGCCTCCTGGAGCAGGATTGTGTGGTCTGAAAAGAATCGAAAGAGAATTGGAAATTCCCATCATACAGCAGGGAATACAAGGAGTCTGGTTGCACTTGCAAAAATATTGGGATCTAATACAAAATTCAGATAGAACAATGATTGATGGATATTCCTTGCTCTTGCTTATATTGAGGAATATTTTCTTATTATGTTCTTATGTGGGATATCTGTTTTTCACTTTGTAGGTGAATTCCCTCAAGTGTTTTCAACCCTTTTTATGGTGACAGCCCTTCATTTGGAGGAAGGATGGAATTTTGTTTTGTGTCTGATTTGAACATTTTTCAGTTGAGAGTACAGCTAAAATTATGGTCTTGACAGTAGTCATGAATAATGAGAGAGAAGCTGAATATAAATTATATTGAATGTCATTTGAGAGCAAAAATGTTTTGTTCTATCCTTATGTTCTGTGAAGCACGAAAATGCCACCTGTTCACAAGATCACAAGATAGATGCAGATGAGGAATCTCAGTCAGCCATCCTCTCTCTTCTATCCAGAGAAAAATATCTGTAGACACTTTATTACAGCAGTTACTTAAATGATTCCTAGGACGTGTGCTGCCATCATCTGCCAAGAAGTCATTTCTAGGCAAAACAAAATACTACAGATGATGTAAATCTGAAATAAAAACAAACAATGTTGGAAATACTCTTCAGATCAGATGTCATCTGTGAAGAGAGAATGTTTAATAATCCATTGTCAGAATACATGTTGTTCATTTTTTGGGGTAAAGAACCTAATAGTTGCCATTCACAGCGCCTCTTGATCCATGTTTTTTGTTTTGCTTGTCTCATTACTACACTTATTGCTTTGTACAATCATCCCATTTGTCATTTAATCACTCCTGCCTCCTGTGGTCAGCACTGCTGCCTCACAGCGCCAGGGACCCGGATTCAATTCTGGTTTTGGTGAATGTTTTCACTTGAAGTAAGGCCACTTGAAAGCAATTATTGCCTGAGCTCACCAAGATTTAACAGGACTTGCACATGCTCATTCGCATCCCAAAAGCAAAACCTCTTGGGTTTGCTTGAAGCCTTGTGGCAGGGAAGTAGGAGGCCCTAATTCGCTGGCATTCGGTATCTGATTGAGGGGCCCTGTGTCAGGAAGTGTAGTGGGCTGCTGAAAATCACTCTCCTGTCCTTGCATCTAACTCCCCTTCTCCCCACCACCTCAGATTCGAGCAATAGTTAAGGCCCCTGTGTATCACCCACAGCAGTCACCACAGATTGGCCAGCAGTTCCGGGGGTGGGGGGACGGGGGGGGAAGTAGATTTCAAGCAGACCAGTCCAGTGCCTGATTGCACTTAGTCTCAGGTCTCCTGGAGAAAAGCAGCACAGAGCTCCCACCAGTTCCCCAACAATACTAAATTATGTCTGATGTCTTTGACTACTGTTCCCATGGAATTCAGATGAAGAAAGATTTCAGTTGTTTAATAGCTAATCAGACAAAAGGGGACCTAAAGTTCGCAACATTACTCAGCTCAGTTAGTCTTAAATGGTTTATGCTGATACAGAACCTTACTCATCCAGCAAAACCAGGAGACAAGTCTATCAGTGAATTAATGAATACCTTAAAAGGATGTTTCTCACCTAATCTGTTATTGATTGTTGAAAGATTTTAATTCCACCATTGATAGAAACCTACTTTAAGGGAAGAAATGATTTAGTGACATGAGACCATTAAAAATCATATATCAGCCATAACAGCAGAAAACGCAGAGAGCATGGGGAAAGATCTGATAAGGAAGTCAGTACTCAAACTGACTATCCATGTTGCAGAATAGACTCATTGTTATCATTACTGCGCAAACATCCCAATTCTGGAGAACATGGTGGGAAACAGGTGGTCCGATCACACCATATTATAGAAACATAGAGAAATATTCCCATGACATATTATCTCTTAAAACTTGATAGACAGGTCAATTAGACGAATTATAAATATTTTAACCCAATCACAGTCAGAAAGGAGACAGACCCTAAAAAAGGTTATGATTTCCTGATGAAACAGGGAGAGAACCTTTTTTGCTCTCTCTCGCTTTCTCTCTCTGAATTCGTCTTTAACCTAACCTTTGAAACCTATTTCTACTTTGCTTTGCAAACAGCTATTTACTTCTGTTTCATTTTTTGTATTGTGCATTTTGATCTGAAGAAATGACCCTGAACTGAATTGTATCTTGAATTCAGCTCAAACATCTGTATTTGCGTTGGACAAACAACATTTAGATTCTGTATTCGTATAAAATTTGTCTTGATCAATAGACTTTGAAACTGACATAAATAAAGCTATACTTGACGTCACCCAAGAAGCTCAGTCTCGAGTTCTGTAAGACTGATATATAGTGCGGCGACACGTAAATATATAAACAAAATACAGATCCATCAACCACCAGAGTCAGGAAGTAGGTGAAGATTAGCTAGATATTGTGAATTTGGAACTTCACTTGATGATACTCTTCAAAACAGGCTGGTTTGTGGATTACGCAGTGAAGCTATTCAGAGGAAGTTGCTTACTGCATATGATTCAACTCTGAAACCTGCTGTGGAAATTGCACATCTATGAAGCTTGCAACAAGAGATGTTTCATAGAAAAGGGCTCGAGCGAAGATACACAAAATGGATACCTCAAGGAACAGGGCTGCAAAGATGCAACCAAGTCACCATTTGACATAGGTTGGACACTCAGTAAATAGAATTCAAGAATGAACAGTGGCAATAAGGGGCATATTGCCAAGGCTCGTTCAGCTTCGTAAACTTCTTCTTCAAAGAAATGCAAAAACAATACAAGTAAACAATCTAGTTGTGTCTAGAATTAGTGGATGAAGCTCAAGATCACTCAAAAGACAGCGAAACCAAGCTATTGCAAGAATTTAAGCTAGATGTTTTGTCAATGCAGAATGGTCAACAATGTGTTTGGGCATATCCAAGTCTTGAAAGTCATGAAATTAAAATGGAAGTCGTTGGAAGTTGCTTTTTGAATACAGCAGTATCACTAGTATCCGAGACAACTTATCATCAAAAGCTGAAGCATTTGTCTTTAAAATCATCAAATGTCATCCAAAATATGTACATTGAAGAGGTTGCACCACTTAAAGGATACATTATCCCTCACCAGCCTGACGGAGGAAGTTAAAAAGGACCTGCAAAGATGGAACACACTCCCGCTCTCCCTCGCGGGGAGAGTCCAGACGATCAAAATGAACGTACTGCCAAGGTTCCTCTTCCTGTTTAGATCCATTCCGATCTACATCCCCAAGGCCTTTTTCAAAGCGCTGGACAAACTTATCATGGCGTTCGTATGGGGGGGTAAAAATGCTAGGATCCCAAAGAAGGTCCTACAAAAAACAAAATCCGGGGGGGGCTAGCCCTCCCGAATCTACAATTCTACCACTGGGCGGCAACAGCCGAGCGAGTAAGGGGATGGATCCAGGAGCCAGAAGCCGAGTGGGTGCGTGCGGAGGAGGCCTCCTGCATGGGAACCTCCCTCTGGGCCCTCGCCACGGCAGCACTCCCATCCCCACCCAAAAAACACTCCAGCAGCCCAGTGGTGACAGCCACCCTCCAATCCTGGAACCAACTGCGGCAGCAATTTGGCTTGTACAAAATGTCGGACAAGGCTCCCATCTGCAACAACCATAGGTTCAAACCAGCACTGACTGACGCCACCTTCAAAAGGTGGAGACAGGACGGGGGGACACTGACAGTCAGGGACCTATACACGGACGACAGGATCGCAACACTGGACGAACTGACAGAGAAATTTCAGCTAGCTGGGGGGAACGAGCTACGGTACCTGCAGCTCAAAAACTTCCTACGAAAGGAGACAAGGACGTACCCACAACCGCCACGACAGACACTACTGGAAGACCTACTGGACGCAAGTATCCTAGAGAAAGGGAACTGTAGTGACATGTATGGCCGACTGGTAGATAGGGACGACACCGTACTGGACGCAACAAGAAGGAAATGGGAGGACGACCTGGGGATGGAGATAGGGTGGGGACTCTGGAGCGAAGCACTGCATAGGGTCAACTCCACCTCCACGTGCGCAAGGCTCAGACTGACGCAACTAAAAGTGGTACATAGAGCCCACTTAACGAGAAACCGTATGAGTAGGTTCTTCCCGGAGGTGGAGGACAGATGCGAGCGGTGCCAAAGAGGCCCGGCCAACCACGCCCACATGTTCTGGTCTTGCCCCAGACTTGTGGAGTACTGGACAGCCTTCTTCGAGGCTATGTCCAAAGTGGTGGGGGTGAGGGTGGAGCCATGCCCGATAGTGGCGGTCTTCGGGGTTTCAGACCAGCCAGATCTATTCCTGGGGAGGAGGGCGGACGCCCTTGCCTTTGCCTCCCTGATCGCCCGCCGTAGAGTCCTGTTTGGCTGGCGGTCAGCAGCACCGCCCAGAGCTGCAGACTGGCTGTCCGACCTCTCGGAATCTCTCCAAATGGAGAAAATCAAATTCGCCATCCGAGGGTCGGACGACGGCTTCCACAGAACGTGGGAGCCATTCATGCAACTGTTCCGGGACCTGTTTGTGGCCAACGTACAAGAGGAAGAATAGTCGGGTGGCCAAGAATCAGGGGAAAATGGACGGGAATCGGGGGAGGGTAGCCGGGGGGGGGGGGGGGGGGGGGGGGGGTTACGGGCTCGTTATGGGGGTTTGCTGGCAAGCCAAGGCCCAAAACCAAACTATAAATAAATGCCTATAAACATGTGCCTCAGCCATATTGGGGAATGTAAAATATGTATGCTGGCTAAAGGGGGCGGCCACAATTGTTGTTATGAAGATGCTTACCTGTAAATATTCATGCTAAATTTTTGTGTTTTCTTTTTTTTTTCTCTCTAATAATTTGTAATTTGTCATATATAAAATATGAAAACTCAATAAAAAACATTTATAAAAAAAAGGATACATTATGGTGAAAGTAGAAGCAATTGAACAGACAGAAAAGTTGCCTCTTCATGTTATCTGTGGCCAAGCGCCTGCTCTACTTGGCAGAGAATGGTTGGCTAAGATTCGGCTTAACTGGAAAACAGACAAACAATTTGTGGATTCAATTTGCAGCAACTTCTGAAGAAGTATGAGAAGGTGTTTGAATATTCACTAAGCTCCATGATTGTAATTGAGCTGAACCTAAAAATCAAGCCCGATAGCACACACAAATGTCTCAAAGCTAGAACCATACTATATGGTTTTAGGCCGAAAGTTGAAGAAAAACGTGAAAGATTAGTAAGGTGTGGAGCTAACAATTGCACACAAAGACTTGAATGCAGTACAAGAGAGGCTTTATTACAGTGAGATGCTATTCCTTCGGCTGTAACTGTAGAATGGCATCTCAGGGAAACTTATGAATATTTATACTGCTCCCTGTGGGTGGAGCTAGCCGGCAGGGGCTTACCGGGAAACCTGTAATACAGGTACTGTCATACATCCCCTAATGCAAGCACACACATATATACAGTGGTTGGATCACCACATAAGGAAAAGACAGGAGTCATTGAACCTGTTGTTACAAGAGGTTGGGTGACACCAATCATTCCTGTATTAATACGGGATGGCTCAGTGAAAATTTGTGGAGATTTTAAGACTACTATTAATCCAGTTTTGTGCATAGATCATTATCCACTGCCGCTGATTGAAGACCTGTTTGCTGGACATTCTGGAGGACAGAAATTCAGTAATGTTGAACTTTCACAAGCATATGTGCACTTAATGTGGCTGTTGGATCACAGCCACTACTCACAATTGGAACGCACAAAGATCTGTTTTGTTACAGAAGATTTTCTTTTGGAATTACATTTGCTCCTGCTCTTTATCAAAGATCATGGAACAAATTATAAATTGGGTTGAATAGTATGAAATGTTACTTAATTCATCACCAGTTCAAGTGAACAGGAACATAGAACATAGACTTAGGAAATAGAACATAAAACAATACAGCACAGTACAGGCCCTTCAGCCCACTATGTTGTGCCGACCACTTATCCTAATCTAAGATCAGCCTAACTTACTTCAATTTACTGCTGTCTATGTGCATGTCCAAGAGTCGCTTGAATGTCCCTAATGACTCTGACTCCACCATCTCCGCTGACAGTGCATTACGCGCATCCACCACTCTCTGTGAAAAGAACCGACATCTGACATCTGCCCTGTACCTTCCTCCAATCACCTTAAAATTATGTCACCTCGTGACAGCGATTTCCACCCTGGGGAAAAGTCTCTGGCTATCCACTCTATCCATGCCTCTCATCACCATGCACACCTCTGTCAATTCACCTCTCTTCCTTCTTCTGTCCAGTGAGAAAAGCCCTAGTTCCCTCAATCTTTCTTCATAAGACATGCCCTTCAGTCCAGGCAGCATCCTGGTAAATCTCCTCTGCACCCTCTCCAAACATCCACATCCTTCCTATAATGAGGCGGAACTGGACACAATATTCCAAGTGTGGTCTAACCAGGGTTTTATAAAGCTGCAGCAAAACCTCACGGCTCTTAAACTCAATCCCCCTGTTAATGTAAGCCAACACACAATATGCCTTCATAACAACCCTATCAACCTGGGTGGCAACTTTGAGGGATCTATGAACGTGGATCCAAGATCCCTCTGTTCCTCCACACTTCCAAGGATCCTGCCTTTTACCCTGTATTCAGCATTCACATTTGACCTTCCAAAATGAATCACTTCACATTTATCTATGTTGAACTCCATCTGCCCAGCTCTGCATCCTGTCAATGTCCTGCTGTAACCTGCAATAGCCCTCAACACTATCTACAACTGCACCAAACTTCGTGCCATCGGCAAACCTGCTAACCCACCCTTCCACTTCCTCATCCAAGTCATTTATAAAAAACACAAAGAGCAGAAATCCCAGAACAGAACACTTGGAAATGAGAGAAGCTACCTTACAGAGAGTTAAAAGGGAAAAGTGTGATTTTTCAAGTCATCCATAAATTAACTTGGTCATATTATCAACAGTTTACACAAAGAACCAATTAATACTTCAGCAATCTTAGAAGCACGACATTCTCAAAATGTGACACAATTAAGGTCATTTGTAAGACTGATGAATTATTATGGTAAATTCACAAATGAAACCTTTACACATGTTTATATGTGTCAAACAGGCATGGCACTGATCTGAAGAATGTGGTAATGCATGCAATGAAGTGAAAGAAGCTTTAGTGAAATCAGAGCTGTTGGTTCATTATAATCCAAAAATGAAGTTGCAATTAGCTTGCGATACCTCACCCTCCAGGGTTGGTGCAGTTACCTCGCACATTCAGGAGAGGAACGACCAATAGCATTAGCTTCACTCACATCTTACTAGCGCAGAAATGAATTAAGCTCAGCTAGAAAAAGAAGCTCTGGTCGTCATTTTTGTTGTAAGAAGGTTCCACCATTACTTTCATGGGCATCATTTTACCCTTTTGACAGATCATCGACCCTTGACTACAATCTTTGGGTGTATAAAGCTATACCTTCCTTGGCAGTTAGTAGATTGCAGTGGTGGCCAGTGATATTGTAGGCACGCACTTATGATATCCAGTATCGCAAGTCCAAGCAGTGTGCAAACGCTGATGCTTTTCACAATTGCCATTACAAGTCAAGCATGACCCAAAAGAAAATGTTGTCAATATTTTGTATTTCTCTCTCTCTTGAGGAAAGTGTACCTGTGACTTCATCTCAAATTCAAAGATATACAAGAACTGATTCGGTGATGGGGAAGGTGATGGACTTGGTCCAAAAGCAACACTGTCAGACGTTCAGAGGGAAAATCCAGGCTTCAAGCCCTACACCACAAGAATATTTGAGTTGACAATACAGAATGGATTTCTATTATGGGGAATCCATGTGATTATTACTCCAAGCTTGCTGTGTAGAGCCCTTGACAACTGCAGGAGAGACATACTGTTGCGGTAAGGAAAAATAAATTGTCACAGTGTTATTTTTGGTAACCAGGATTAGGCACTCAAATTGAAGAGAAAGTTAGGCAATGCCAATCATGTGCAAAACTAAGGAACACTCCACCATCACATCCATGGGGATGGCCGACTCAGCTATGGCAGAGAATGCACATCGATTATGCTGGTCCATTGGATCGTTGCATGTTTTTAGTGATTGTGGGCGCACATCTGAAATGGCCAGAAGTCATGATGATGGAGTCAATGATGACTGAGGAGATCTTTAAAAAACTAGATGAAATATTCACAAGAATTAGAACACCGGAACAGATTGTCAGTGATAATTCTACATAGTTACTCCGAAGGAGTTTGAGGACTATTTGAAAACGAGCGAAAAAAGACCATATCAAGTCAGCTCCATATCTTCCAGCAATGAACGGATTGACCGAACATTTTGTGCAATCATTAAAGAATTCTATCAAAGCACCGAAGAACCAGGGGACATTATCAAGAAGAAGTAAACAAATTTCTAATGTCATATCAGAAAGCTTTACTTGCTACCATGTTAAGTTCACTGACAATGCGGTTGTTTAAGAGGAAACAACAAACACGGTTTGATTTGTTAACACCACCTTATACTTCAGAGATTGTCACACAACAACATAGAACATAGAACAGTACAGCACAGAACAGGCCCTTCAGCCCTCGATGTTGTGCCGAGCAATGATCACCCTACTCAAACCCACGTATCCACCCTATACCCGTAACCCAAACAACCCCCCTTTAACCTTACTTTTTAGGACACTACGGGCAATTTAGCATGGCCAATCCACCTAACCCGCACATCTTTGGACTGTGGGAGGAAACCGGAGCACCCGGAGGAAACCCACGCACACACGGGGAGGACGTGCAGACTCCGCACAGACAGTGACCCAGCCGGGAACCGAACCTGGGACCCTGGAGCTGTGAAGCATTTATGCTAATCACCATGCTACTGTGCTGCCCAACAACAAACACAAATTGCTTGGAGGGATAACATTTCTAAAAAACGAGTAATCAAACAGGGAAAGAGTGCTAGCTAGGAGTTGCACCACCAACAAGAAATGGGTACCATTTATGATCCTAACAAAGAGATGTCTAATATCATCCACCATGCAGACAGGTGATGAAATGGTTTGGTGAATTCAAGCTGATCAGTTACTTGCTGTGTGAACTGAGTTTGCAGAAATTTCTCAAGAGGTTCTTCCTTTAGAAGACCTAAATGGCTAAACTTTGGAACAGAGACCAGAGACAGTGGTGAGTTCAGATTCTGTTTCTAAGGACTTTTCAATGCCATCGTGACAGATACTGAAATAACTGCTCAAGAAGTACCATCTACAGAAAGTAATGAGGACACTTCTGATGTTGCAAGTAGCCGAGTTCAAGAACGACACATTCTACTAAAAAGGAATAGACGTTAACCACAGAGACTGTCTTATTGATTGTATATATGAATAGAACTAACATATCAGGGGATCTGTTGTATAAATGTTAATTGTTGCTATTGTACTAATGAAGCAAAGAGGGAGGAGTGATATGTATCTGGAAATCCATTCTTACTGGTTCTGCAAGTGTAGTGATGTCAGCTGTGTTTGCGCGGGCTTTAGACTTATAACTATCTTGATTGTACAAGCAAGACTCTTAATAAACCTCTCATTGTGTTTTACAAGAATCTAGAGTGTGGCACCTCCATACCTTTACTCGTTGTGGCCTCATGGTAGCATGGTGGTTAGCATCAATGCTTCACAGCTCCAGGGTCCCAGGTTCGATTCCCGGCTGGGTCACTGTCTGTGTGAAGTCTGCACGTCCTCCCTGTGTGTGCGTGGGTTTCCTCCGGGTGCTCCGGTTTCCTCCCACAGTCCAAAGATGTGCGGGTTAGGTGGATTGGCCATGCTAAATTGCCCGTAGTGTAAGGTTAATGGGGGGATTGTTGGGTTACGGGTATATGGGTTACGTGGGTTTAAGTAGGGTGATCATTGCTCGGCACAACATCGAGGGCCGAAGGGCCTGTTCTGTGCTGTACTGTTCTATGTCTATGTCTATGTGGCAACAAAGAAATATAACAAGACTTCCCTCTGCAATGCTTCAAATGTCTGAATGTTTTTGCTCATGCCCCATAAACTCTAATTAATGCAATATTCAAGATTCAGTCAAATCAAACTACCATTCAGTGTAATGAATGAAAAATCCTGTGGATGGTGGAAATTTGAATTAAAGACAGAAAATGCTGGAAGACCTCAGTATACGAAAATGAAATGAAAATGAAAATCGCTTATTGTCACGAGTAGGCTTCAAATGAAGTTACTGTGAAAAGCCCCTAGTCGCCACATTCCGGCGCCTGTTCGGGGAATCGAACCGTGCTGCTGGCCTGCTTGGTCTGCTTTCAAAGCCAGCGATTTAGCCCTGTGCTATATCTGCCTGCATCTGTGGAGAGAGAAACATAATTAATATTTCAAATTTGTTTATCTGAAGTAGAGTAACATGGGATCAAAATGTTAACTCTGTTTCTGTACAGAAAAATGCGCCATGAGTTGTTAACTGAACAGTGCTGGTTTTCTCAAATCAGTAAAATATCAAGCAGGAAACTGCCAATGAACTAACCAATTAAATCACTTAATATATACTTGAACATGTTTTTATATCCATCATTTTACATTGTCATTCTCTCAAGAATATACTATGAAAAATGAGGCTCAGGAATTTTCTGGTGCATGTGCAAGTCAACTTGGCAAAAACTCGGCAGCTTAGCTCCTGTAATATAGGGCGAAATTCTCTGCGGACCGACGTGACGCCCATTTCCGGCGGGAAAAAGCGGTGCTGATGACTCCGGTGTCCGGGCCTTCTTTTAAGCCGTTAATCTCCGTTCCCGAAAGGGCCAGCAGCGGACTGACGCGATACGCGTCAGTTTCACCCGCTGCGGAAGTGGCGAGTCCCGGCGTTTGTGTGGTGGGGAGAGAGAGACCCGGCGTTTGGGGGGGGAGGAGAAAGAGAGACCCGGCGTTTTGGGGGGGGGGAGGAGAAAGAGAGTCCTGGCGTTTGGGGGGGGGGGGGGGAAAGAGAGACCCGGCGTTGGGGGGGGGGGGGGGGGAGGAGGAGGAGAAAGACCCGGCGTTTGGGCGGTGGGGGGGTGGGGGGGAGAAGAGAGAGACCCGGCGTTTGGGGGGGGGGGGGGAGGAGAAGAGAGAGACCGGCGTTTGGGGGGGGGAGGAGAAGAGAGAGACCGGCGTTTGGGGGGGGGAGAAGAGAGAGACCCGGCGTTTGGGGGGGGGGGGGGAGAAGAGAGAGACCGGCGTTTGGGGGGGGGGAGAGAAGAGAGAGACCCGGTGTTTGGGGGGGAGAAGAGAGAGACCCGGTGTTTGGGGGGGGGGGGGGGGAGCGAAGAGAGACACCCGGTGTTTGGGGGGGGGGGAGGAGAAGATAGAGACCCAGCGTTTGTGGGGGGGGGGTGGTTGCGGAGTTGAGAGGAGAGGAGAGAGGGGGAGAGGGAGGGAGAGAGGGAGGGAGGGAGAGAGGGAGGGAGAGAGGAGGGAAAGAGGGAGGGAGAGAGAGGAAGGGAGGGAGGGAGAGAGGGAGGAAGAGAGGGAGAGAGGGAGGGAGAGAGGGAGGGAGAGAGGGAGAGAGGGAGGGAGGGAGAGAGGGAGAGAGGGAGGGGGGGGAGGGAGAGGGAGTTGCGGCATTGAGAGGAGAGGGGGCGGTTGCGGCGTTGAGAGGAGAGGAGGGGGGGGTTGCGCCGTTGAGTTGAGAGGAGAGGGGAGAGGGGGGTTACCTGCGTTGAGAGGGGGGGGGGGTTGCGGGGTTGAGTTGAGAGGACGAGGGGGAGAGGGGGAGGTTGCGGCGTTGAGTTGAGAGAGGGGGAGAGGGGGGTTACCTGCGTTGAGAGGAGAGGGGGGGTTACCAGCGTTGAGAGAGGGGGGGCGGCGTTGGAGGGGGTAGGGGTGGTGAGGGGGGTAGGAGCGTTGGGGGGGTAGGGGTGGTGAGGGGGGGTTGGGGTAGGGGGCAGCGGCATGCAGAGGAGGGGGGCGACGGATGGCCGGGGCCAACGCACCGTCGCCCCCCCCTGCACGCCGCTGCCCCCTACCCCAACCCCCCCCCTCACCACCCCTACCCCCTCCAACGCCCCTAACCCTCCAACGCCCCTACCCCCTCACCACCCCTACCCCCTCACCACCCCTACCCCCTCCAACACCCCTACCCCCCTCCCCACCACCCCTACCCCCCTCCCCCCTCACCACCACCCCTACCCCCCTCCAACGCCGCCCCCTCTCTCTCAACGCCGGTACCCCCCCAAATGCCGCACCCCCCCAAACGCCGCAACCCCCCCCCCACCTAAATGCCGCAACCCCCCCCCAAACGCCGCAACCCCCCCCCCCCCCCGCCCTAGGTCACTGAACCGCGTCAACCATCATCAATGGTTGACGCCGATTTAAAGCTACTCTGTTTTTCGCCGACGTGACCCATGGCCACGTCGGCGGGACTTCGGCCCATCCGAGCAGGAGATTTCTTGAAAGTAAAAAATCAATGACATCCCGCCGGCGCCAGCTGTTTTCAGAGGCTGCCGGCGGGATTTGCACAACGCCGGTTTTTGGCCGCTGGAGAATAAAAAACCCGGTGGGAGCGGGATTAACGCCGCAGCCAGCCGATTCTCCAACCCTGCGTGGGGTCGGAGAATTTCGCCCATAATTTGTGCAATCATTTGAAATTTGGTGTTCTTATATTTGTCCTCGTGAGAACAAGCCAAAAACCTTCAGCAACGTATCTCTCTTTTCAGCAATATTCAAGCCCTGCACAATGAAGCAATATATTTTTGCTTGCTTCCATTATTTTCTACAATACCTCAGTTGGTATTATATTTGCAACTTCTGATTTCCCGTGAGAAAGTCTATTTTTTGAGTCTGACAGTCTGCCCATCTAACCTAATAATATAATTTCTACTGTTGCTCTGGACTTGTTGGAGTAAATATGGCCAAATTAAGGATTTAACCACATCCAGTCAATTCTCCTACCAGAGTGATAAAGAGAGGAAAATTAAAATTTAAAAACCTGCCAAATATAATACAGGGAATTCACAGTTGACAAAAGAAATGCCTTCATAGAGTCACAGAGTCATAGAATTTACAGTGTAGAAAGAGGCCATTCAGCCCATCTAGTCTGTACCGGCCCCTGGAACGAGCACCCCCCCCCCCCCCCTCAGTGATCTGCCGACCGCTAGACTTGCAGTTGGCCCTTTCATCTGATGTTTTTTAAAAAGTTCATTTTGTTTTCTTGATCACTTCCCCCTCTCCCCCTCGACTCCGAAACCCAAGTTACGAAATGTATCTCCCGCTACCGCTAATTATACTGGGGGCCGATTAGCTCAGTTGGCTGGACAGTTGGTTTGTGATGCAGAACAAGGTCAACAGCATGAGTTCAATTGCTGTAGGGCTGAAGTTATTCATGAAGGCCCTGCCTTCTCAACCTTGTCCCATGCCTGAAGTGTGGGGATCCTCTGGTTAAATCACTACCAGTCAGCTCTCCCACCCAAAAAGGGAAAGCAGCCTATGGTCATCTAGGACTATGGCAACTTTACTTTCACTATTACTCCGTGCTACACCCATAGATATAAATTGTGTCCTCTTGCTGTAATCTCAGGCAGTATGCAGAAGCAAATGCACAGAACATCATTACACCAATCCCAGATCTTGCAAATGTGCTTCCCTTCTTCGACATCCATCACCCCCCCCCCCCCCCCCCCCACTTACCCCAACCCCCATCTTGTCTGCATGTTGTAATCAGCCTTTAAGGGGAATCAGCATGACAGTAGAGGGGAAATGTGTCATGCCCTCCAGTTTTAGCTTCACGTTTTGCTTTGATCAGAACACACACGCGCACTTCTGATGTCTTATGGCTTTATACCTTCATATTACTGTTCTTAACTGTCTAGCCTTAATACGTAATCCCACAACATGTTTACTCAATCACTTTTGAGTAATTTGTACCTTGTGCCTCCCAGTAAATGAGCCCGAAGTATTATATCATTATAATAACGTAACATGGTGGTCAGACAGGAGGCAGTAAGACTGCGTACAGGTGCAATATGGTGAACAATTTTGGATCATGCTCCATGGCATGAGGAGACTTTCGATGTTTTGGTCAGAGGTGACTGCGAAGAAAAGTTTTGAAGCCATAGTGCCAAGCAAGTGCTCCCGTAAAGAGCTAGTGAGCAGATGGATTCCTCATGGTGAGATTGCAGTGCATAGCCTGTCAGCTCCATGTCTGGGACAGTGTGTTGAGAGCACCGGCACTGGGTTAGCTCAGCCAGGAGAAGTGAGTGGCCAGGATCTGGGCTGTATCGACAGCGAGCAAGTGAAAGTTGAGCAAAAAAACATAATAAAAATTCAGCCAGAGAAGGTTGGGATTATAAAGGGTGGCTTTGTGAGTCGCTGAACAATAAATTGAATAAACAGCAAGGACATTACTCCATGGTACATTCCCACCGCTACTCATCTTCATGGGCAGGACTTTGGAAAAGAGCATGAAAGCAGCTACAGTGACATTCATCCCACATACTACAGAAAAAGGACGACCAGTTTGAATAGGAATGCAACTGGCCTACTATCCAAATTCAAAAACATGTACAGCTAATGTTTCTTGATTCAGGTATGTCTGAACCAGGCAATCAAGCCATAAAGATGTGTTTAGTAATTGGGAATGAAGGTTTACACAAGTTGAACCCTTCACCATTAACAGAAGAAGTACTGAAGAATTCCCAAAAGAATTCTCACGGTAGCATGGTGGTTAGCATCAATGCTTCACAGCTCCAGGGTCCCAGGTTCGATTCCCGGCTGGGTCACTGTCTGTGTGGAGTCTGCACGTCCTCCCCGTGTGTGCGTGGGTGTGCTCCGGTTTCCTCCCACAGTCCAAAGATGTGTGGGTTAGGTGGATTGGCCATGCTAAATTGCCCGAAGTGTAAGGTTAATGGGGGGATTGTTGGGTTACGGGTATATGGGTTACGTGGGTTTAAGTAGGATGATCATTGCTTGGCACATCATTGAGGGCCAAAGGGCCTGTTCTGTACTGTTCTATGTTCTAAATAGGCTACCTTGCAAGACTGGAATAAGGTTAAACTTCTGTAACATCAACTAGAGTACATGCATTTTGGACAACATATCATTTTCACAACAGTCTACAGAATCCATAGGCCATTTTGACAGCAGATGCAGAGAAATGGGTGAGTTGTGTGATTTTTTAAAAATGTAGAGTTAGAAGAAAGCGTTATTGAGTTGGTGATCAGATCCAATCCCATGGAATTTTTCCATAAAAATCTGCTAGATGGTAGAGGGGGGGCTCCTGCCGGTCCAAGAGATTTTGGCCTTTTTCGAGGCCCGAATCCAGGACGAATGTAGAGTGGGAGCAGAGTAAATTGTGTGTCTCCCGCTGAAAATGAATGTTTGGGATGTTTGAAGTCCGGTCCCAGGGGAAGCGTTTTTTTTATTTTTATTTTTAAATTTTTTTTTAAATTATTTTTTATTTATAAAATAGTTTTTAACCATTTTTTAAATTATTATTTATTTAGTTTAAGCTTTAAGATTGAAGAAAGAAGGGGAAAAATAATAAGTCATTAAAGGATGCCAAAAAACAGCTGTAAAGAAGGGAGGAAATTTGGGTTTGCTGTCGAATGAGAGGACCAGTAAAAGCGCTGACAAGTTGGCGGATGCCGGACCGTCTGGTGGGGCAGCACTACTTACAGTAGAAAAGATGACCAAGGTGATGACTGTGGAGCTGGAGAAGCAGTTTGCGAGGCACATGGAGGCGTTGAAGAAGGACATGGCGGTCGCACTGAAATCATTGGTGGAGGAGGCAATCGCCCTGGTGAGGGTAGCTGTGGCAAAGACAAGGTGAGTACTTTTCGAACATTAGGAGGGTATGAACGTGGTCATGGCACCGGCGGAGGGGAAGGAAACAGAGGTGGCATTGGACGCCGAGAAAGCATTTGGTCGGGTAGAATTGGGGTAGAATGGGGGTACTTGATGACAGTTCTGGAGCTGTTTGGGATTGGACCAAGATTTGTGGACTGGGTAAAGCTACTGTATGAGGAGCCGAGGGCGAGTGTCTGCACAAATAACATCAGTTCGGAATACTTTTCTCTCCACCGTGGGACTAGGCAGGGATGTCCTATGTCCCCCAGATATTTGCACTCACACCTGAGCCATTGCCACCGCATTAAGAAGTTCGAGGGTATGGAAAGGGGTAGTGCGGGGTGGGATAGAGCATAGGGTGTCTTTATATGCTGATGACTTGTTACTATACGTGTCGGAACCGAGTGTGTCAATAGGGGGAATATTATATTAAAGTTGCTTCGGATATTAGGGTCTTTCTCGGGATACAAATTCAATCGAGACAAGAGTGAATATTTTGTGGTGTTTCGGCTGTGGGTAGGGGCAAGGGTGGGGGGTGCTGCTATTCCGTAGGGCAAGGACTCACTTTAGATATCTGGGGGTGCAGGTTGCTTGGGATTGGGGAGGGTTCTGTAGGTACAGCATTTCTAGTTTGGTGGGGAGGGTGAAAGCTGATCTGGCAAAGTGGGATGGTCTCCCTCTGTCACTGGCGGCTATGGTACAGACGGTTAAAATGAATGTGTTGCTGTGATTTCTGTTTATTTTCCAATGCCTGCCGATTTTCCTGCCAAAGGCATTTTTTAGAGAGATTGAAGGGATGATTACCTCCTTCATATGGGGAGGGAAGGTGGCCAGAATTAGAAAGGTGCTACTACACAGAGGAAGGCAGGCAGGGGGTTTGGATCTTCCAAACCTGACGTATTATTACTGGGCGGCGAAGGTGGAGAAGGTATGGAGCTGGGTCAGAGGGGTTGACTCCCAGTGGGTCAGAATGAAGGAGAGTTTGTTGAGGGGGTTGGGATTGAAGGCGTTAGCAACAGCGCTGCTCCTGACGGCCCAGGGGAGTTCGGTAGTAATAGCTTAGTTGAGAATTTGGAGGCAGTTTCGCCAGCACTTCAGGTTGGGGCAGGGTCAAGGGAAATACCAATTCGAAGGAACCATAGATTTGAGCCAGGGAAGTGGGATGGAAGTTTTCGGAGATGGGAGGAGAAAGGAATAAGGACACTAAAAGATTTGTTTCTTGGGGGCTGGTTTGCAGGGTTGAAGGAGCTGGGAGCGAAGTATGGGCTGGAGCAGGGGAAAATATTTAGATACATGCAGGTTCAAGACTTTGCCAGAAAAGAGATACAGAGCTTCCCAATAGAGATGGCTTCCATATTGTTGGAGGAGGTGCTGACAACAGGGGGACTGGAGAAGGGGGTAGTGTCAGCGGTTTATGGGGCTATTTTGTAAGAGGAGAAGGCACCGCTGGAAGGAATCAAGATAAAGTGGGAGGAAGAGTTGGGAGAGGATATGGAGGAGGGGTTCTGGTGTGAAGTGCTCCGGAGGGTGAATGCCTCCGCCTCGTGTGCGAGGTGCGGGCTAATACAGCTGAAGGTGGTATATAGAGCGCACCTCACAAGGGCGAGGATGAGCCGGCTCTTTGAGGGGGTAGAAGAAGTGTGTGAACATTGCGGGGTGGGGGGGGGGGGGAGGGTGGGGGCGCAAACCACGTTCATATATTTTGGTCCTGTCCAAAGCTGGAGGATTACTGGAAGGAGGTTTCTAGGGTAATCTCTAAAGTGGTGCACGTGAAACTGGACCTCGGCCCTCGGGAGGCCATATTCAGGGTGTCGGACCAGCCAGGGTTGGAAACAGGTGCGGAGGCAGATGTTGTAGCCTTCGCCTCATTGATCGCCCGAAGGTGGATCCTGTTGGGGTGGAGATCAACCTCTCCACCCTGTGCCCTGACGTGGCTGGGGGACCTGCTGGAATTCTTGACTCTTGAGAAGGTCAAATTTGAACTGAGGGGAAGGATGGAGGCGTTCTCCAATTCATGGGCGTTATTCATTATGCACTTTCAAGAAATGGATTACATTGAACATTAGGGGGGGTTGGGAGAGTTGGGGGAGGGGGACTGTATGTGTTAATGGTGACTATGGGTGATTCCTAATTCCTTTTTGTTATTTGTTTATGTTAACATGCGGACTAATATTTGGGGGTTTGGTGGGAGATGGGATTGTTGTTTTTGATATGGGGATTGACATTGCATTCGTTACTGATTATTGTTTACTGTTGGCGGGTGTAAATTTGGGAGAAAATGTGAAAAGGGAAGAGAATAAAAATATTTTAAAATAAAAATCTGCTGGACAAGCTCAAAACATATAGAGTCAAAAAGCTACACAAGGATGGCCATAAATACAAAGCGATCCTCGCAGGTCGACGAAGCTTATAGGTCCTAAGTACAACCATTGTTGACACACTCACTAGATACAAACATAGCTAGTCATTTGGAAAGTGTGGACTTCTGCATGTGCCAAGAAAATGCCAGTAGCTACAAGAAGAAATGACGGAAGATTCTACACTACAGAATCTGTGAATTAAATGAAAAAAATGAAAATCACTTATTGTCACGAGTAGGCTTCAATGAAGTTACTGTGAAAAGCCCCTAGTCGCCACATTCCGGCGCCTGTCCGGGGAGGCTGGTACGGGAATCGAACTGTGCTGCTGGCCTGCTTGGTCTATTTTAAAAGCCAGCGATTTAGCCTTGTGAGCTAAACCAGCCCCTGTGGACAACCATAATCAAGGATGACCGGATTCAATTCAGCTTGTCCACAAACATGAGTCAATTTTGGCCTTACGGGGTCTGGCTGGGGCGGTGAAGACAAGGCCGGTGTCTCAGGGAGTCATTGTAAAAGGCAGGCAGATCAACATACCAGAATCTCTGCAACCTAATATTCTTCATCAACTCCAACACTCACACATGGGCATAGATCAGACAAGAAGACTCACAAGTAGAGACAGTCTATTGACCGAGTATGATCAACGACTTTGAAGTTACTGTCAAGAAGTATGAGGCATGTTGAGGATATATGCCAATTGAGCACAAAGCACCATTGATTCCACGTGAAGTTCCTCACCATTCTTGATCCAAAATCACATCTGCCCTCTTTCATATGTGTGGCTTTGACTTCATCATCATTACCTATTTTGCCCCATTTTTAGATAATTAGACAACATGTCAAGCACAAGCTTTGCACATACTCTAAGTGCTATTTTCAGTTTTTTTAGTGTTGCTAGAGAGATCATAATGGATAATGATCTGTAAGTTATTGGTAAACCATTTCCGGAGATGTGTGAGAAGTGGACGATTGATCACATTAATTCTTCTTATTACCCTAGATCTAACAGCCTTTCTGAATGAATGCTTTGCACGTTAAAATCCCCAAATGTTAAATGTGGACAGTCTAAGTAAGAGCTATACATTGCAATGTTACATCTGAGAGTGACACATTTCAGTGCAAATATTCCATCATGGGCAGAGTCTATGTTTGGCAGACCAGTGCATACCATCCTACTCCCCACAGAAACTGGAGAAACTTTTAATACTACAAGAGAAGATGACCAGGGTAACAATGGGGTATGGAACTGCTAGGTTTACAATTGGGACAACAAGTTCACATCTAGGATCCCATAGGAGATACATGGAAACCAGCCGAGGAGACAAGGATTTGTTCAGAACCAAGATCCGATGAAGTCATCGCATACAAAGGACCAACAGTGAGGCGTAAGCAAAAACAAATTAGATCCATTACAGCTGCTCAGCTACCACACAATCCTATTGCATCTAGGACAATATCCTAAATGCAGCCAGGAACAACATCCAGGAATTACGATCCCACAGGTCACTGTGACCAATTAAAGAAACCTCCAGGTAAGGTTACCATTACAAAAGCTAGCTGTACCAGAAGATTACCATTGCAGTTTAGAGACTCATAGGTTCTAAGCACTTATGTAATGATAACTAAACACCGGTATTTATTATAGATTACTTTAGTTCTTTGGAAGTGTGTCAAGTACCTTTAAAAAGAAAGGGGGATGTTGTAATATGTCTCTAAAGGATATCAGCATGACATCACTAGAAGGGAAATGTTTCATGTGATCCAGTCTTAATTTTACTTTTGCTTTGAGCAGAACACATATGCACAGCTATGATGTTGCCAAATTTTATATCTATGTATAACTGTTCTCATGTGTCTCGTCTGAATAAATGAACCTGTAACATGCCTGCCCAATTCCTTATCAGTTATTAGTGTCTTGCAGAGTAAATAAGCCCAAGGTATTTTATCCTTGTAATAACATGAGACCGCACTGCCCTACCACCACCCCACACATTGCAGATCTAACCTGAGTACTCCAGCTCTAATTCAGCCAGCACCCAAGAGCAAATTCACAGGACATCTCTGGTGTAAAGTAAAAAGAGCAAAAGAACACATATTGCAAAGAGCAATTTAAACTTCTTGGTTTTCCTTCTGTGGGTTTATGTTCTATTTAAATATTGATGTTGCAAAGCTACCTAATTAATTGCTACAGATTGTCTGAAAAGCAATGCAGGATCTGTGTTCAGCACAGAATCCTGAGCTTTATGCACAATGCAACAAGATGATAGATGAATATCCATGGGTTTGATGCATTGTAAAATAAATCACATAATAATGGTTTTTAATTTTTCATGATGACACACTGCGAGCACTATTTGTTCCTATTTGACATGTTAATCTCAGTGACAAATAGATTTTGTACTCTGCATACATTTAATCAAAAGTTTTCCACCAAGAAAACCTTGTAATCACAGGATTTTAATTTATATCTGTCATTGGTCTCTCTGCATTATTGAGTGTTTGGATAAAGTTCTCAGAGATAAGCTGGTTACACTTTGAAGTTTCATTCAGCACTGTTTCAAAGATTTATTGAAATCGAAGCATTTCTCTCCCCAATATGAATTACGATAAAAATAAACAGAATAATAAGGCCATCATATTATGCACTTTACATGGATATGAATCAGCTTTGGCTTTGCATCAATGAAATTGTGTAATGCAATCGAGTGTGAAACCCCTTAAATTGGTTGTCGCTAGACAAGGTGACACCACCTTCATCTGCACACCTGCTGCACTATAATTGCATCCATTGTGTTTCCAAAAGGCTTCCAGCTGGCACATTCTAATTGAAGCCTCAGAAGACAGCAACACAAAACCAATGCTTAGATGCCACTGAGCAGGCCTCTGAGCACTTACGGAGAACGTTTGTTTTCCCCAACTACAGAGGGACACAGGGCTGGCATTGCAACTTGAGCATGTTGATCCCTATCACTCTCAGTAAATACCTGTCTCAAATTATGCAAAAGTCATTTTCAGAATCCATAATGTTTAGAAATTGATGACTGTTAAATCATGATACGACAAGTGAAAGTTTATAGAAATGTAGCACACAGAGAACTTCGGAAGAACAAGAGCAGGCCATCCAACCCCTTGAATCTGTCTGCCATTTAGTGAGATTACGGTTGATCAGTATCTTAACTCCATCTAATCCCTTTTGGTTTCATAATCTTTCATATCCTCAGCTTGGAAAGAATCTCCAGTTCTCAGATTTAAAATTATGAAATGAGATAAAATCGTTTCGTTGGAAGGAGTTTTCACATTTCTACTGCTCTTTGGTTGAAGAAGTGTTTCCTAACTTATCTTTTTAAAGGCCTGACTTTGATTCCGTGACAATGTTCCCTTGTTCCAAACTCTCTCGGCAGCAAAAAAAGTTTAAATTTCCTTTCAAAATCCTAAAAACCTCAACAGACCATTCCTTAACTGTCTATATTCCAGGGAATGCAAGCTTGTTTATGTAAACTTCCTTCATAATCTAACCACTGGATCCCTTGTAGTATTCTGGTAAATCTGTGCTGCACTCTTTCCAAGGCACAATATAACAATAGAACCCTGGGCAGTTGCAGCAAAACCTTGTTTATCATACTGCCGTTTCCTTCTATGGTCAGAGTTTGATGAGAATGATTTTTCTTTGTGAAGATTATTATTTTTTTTTAAATTTAGAGTACCCAATTATTTTTTCCAATTAAGGGGCAATTTAGCATGGCCAATTCACCTAACCTGCACATCTTTTGGATTGTGGGGGTGAAACCCACGCAGACACGGGGAGAATGTGCAAACTCCACACAGACAGTGACCCAGGGCCGGGATTCGAACCCGGGTCCTCAGCGTCGTCGGCAGCAATGCTAACCACTGTGCCACCATGCTGCCCCTTTGTGAAGATTATTAACACATATTTATTACTCAATCATTTAAACTTCAATCCCATTCACTCCCCTGTCCCTTGGTGTTGCCCCTGTTGGAACCAATGCCCGGAGATTGCAAATAAGATGTCAAACATACCAATTATAAAAATATATATCTTATTAGTATCTCATTCCTGTCGTTCCTCATGTGAAGGACCAGATGTTGTTGTAGCAGATGACTAAATATAATGGGCGGGATTCTCCATTGGCTGACACTACCATCGGAAAAGGCGATTAGGCGGAGAATCAGTCGTGAGACCAAAATCATGGCTGGTGCCGAGCACCTTCCACGATGCCATGCTTCGGTGCCTCGACAGTGGTATCAGTGCATTCTAATCCACACATACAGTAAACGGCATTTGTATATCATAAAAGGGCCTGACCGGGGATCTCCAGGGCTTTTGCGATGCTCCACCTCTGCCAGCAGGAATTACTGAAGGCTTGTTTCACTTGTGGCCGATGAGGCAGAGTAGGACATATAGAGGAACGACAGTGGGCTGCCACCTCCCCTGCGAGAGTCTCTGGCATGGGCTCCGACACCTCCACTGCCCTTGGGGTGCTCGATGGCCCCTGAACTACTCCATGGGATGGGAATGCAAGCTGAGGTAACACATGAGACTCCCCAAAATCTGGCGCTGTCAGTCCAGGAGGCCCACACCCGCCCCAACCAGGGTGTCGATACTCACGGCCTATGAGCACAGGGAGTGGACCACCTCCGTCTGCGTCACATGATGCTGTGACTGTGCCACCACATTCCAGGTCTGTGCTACATCAGCCGGGTACTGTGCCACCTTCCTCTGGGACTGGACCACCTCCCTCTGGGTCTGCATCATGTCGGCCAGCATCCGGAAAATGCCGCCAACACCCTTAGCCATGGCCCACTGTAACTGAGTCATACTCAGGGGCAGCGCTGAGATGTCTAGGTGGCCCTGGTATATGGCTGCCTATGATGGGGCAGCCCTGTCCTGGGCCTTGGGCACCACTCGGACAGCGTGCCCCAGGCCATGGACATCCTGACCCATGACTGAAACCTTTGCCCCCAACATGCGGTGTTGACCTGGGTGGCACCCGTGGTTGGCACTACCTTCTGCTCCTGCAGGTGTTTCAACTCCTCCACCTGCACCTGCAGGCATTGGATGGTTGTCAACACCCCTTCATGCAGTTACTGGCTTTGCAATGCACCTCCACTATCGATGGGACCATACTTTCCATCAGCCTGAAACCCATCCTGACGGCAGCTAGCCCTTGGTGTCGGACCGCCCCCTGACCGTCCGTGCCCTCGGGGGTTCCTATCTCCACCTGCTGTACCGCTGCATGTGTGCGGGGTGTACCAGATAGTGCCCCAAGAGTCTCTTCACTAGCATGCCCAGCCGAGGTGAGTGTCTCTGGAATGTTGGACGCTGTTGCAGACGGGTAGTAGAGTTGTCCCCTGACTGGTGCTCTGAGGTGTCTCGGGCTGTTGGAGATGTGGTGACACGCATGCCATGGGAAAACTCTGCCTCTATGACTGCCTGCTTCCCGGCCCACCGACCAGGTCCAGTGCCCGCTGCTCTTTGTCTTTCCTATCCTACCATGCATTCCTGCGTCTCTTCCATTGAATTCTACAATAATGTCAACATGTGGAGAGCCATGATGTGGAGATGCCGGCGTTGGACTGGGGTGAGCACAGTGAGAAGTCTTACAACACCAGGTTAAAGTCCAACAGGTTTGTTTCAAACACGAGCTTTCGGAGCACGGCTCCTTCTTCAGGTGAAAGTGCTCCGAAAGCTCGTGTTTGAAACAAACCTGTTGGACTTTAACCTGGTGTTGTAAGACTTCTCACTGAACATGTGGAGAAACATGGCTTTGTGCTTTTTAATAATAACGACACACCTTACATATTCATGGGTGGCACGATAGCACGATGGTTAGCACTTTTGCTTCACAGCGCCAGGATCCCAGGTTCGACTACTGGCTTGGGTTACTGTCTGTGCGGAGTCTGTAAGTTCTGCCCGTATCTGCGTGGATTTCCTCCGGGTGCTCCGGTTTCCTCCCACAAGTCCCGAAAGACGTATTAGGTGAATTTGACATTCTGAATTCTCCCTCAGTGTACCCAAATAGATGCCAGAAAGTGGTGACTCGGGGATTTTCACAGTAACATCATTGCAATGTTAATGTAAGCCTATTTGTGACACTAATAAAGATCATTATTCTAGAGAATATTGTTTATCAACTATCATTGCTGCAAGAGACTTTATTCAGTTTAACAACATACACCAATTTCAGCAGCAGCATCTTTCCCACGACCAATAATACAGGGCAGTGCATCTAACTGCAGCAGTATTATGTGTATTAATTTGTGATTTTGAAGCCTGATTTTGTGCTGGTGATATTTGTGGTGAAGTTTATGTTCATTTTCTCTTTGGATTACGGTGATGGATAAAGCACGAAGACACATAAAAATCAACATACAGCATGATCCGATCTGTTCGTAATTGCTCATTATAGAACTGTCAATGACAAGCAACATTGAAAGGCCATTTGGCAGCAATTCAAATGTAATTTTCACTGGAAAATGGAAGTCCTGTGGCAATCCTACACTGTTTCCTGAAGGAAACCTGTGCCCAAAATGAAATGCAGTCCCTCAGTTTTTGTTTGCTTCAGCTGTATCATCTCTTCACCTTTTTGGGGTTTTACACATTTTTGCAGCTTAAACAACAGTTTATTTTGCCTACAAAACAAAATCGCACAGAATTTGTTGGCCATGTTGTTCCTTGGGAAACCCTGAAAATGTGGAAGGCTCGAATATAAGTCCTATCTTTCTTCTTACTCACAAGCAGGTACTGCAGTAACATCAGAACTTCCCGGCACTTGTTCCTGCCACTCATGGGAGGTTCCGATCCTGCTAAAACTGACAGGATTTGTCATTATTATATTTTTAGCTGGACCAGGGCCCAACTCCCCAGTGTTGTGAGAAAAATATACTGCCATGGGCGGAGGAAACTTGTTCATGCCACATTTCAAGAATCTGCAGCAACGTAAAGTAACCTCCTGGATGGAAAGCACGGCCTCTCATTTCACTTCCTATATTTGAATATCCACTGCTCACTTTGTTTTTTGGCATATTGCAACAAGCTGCAGCTGGTCCAGAAATTTCATGGCAAACTCCTCACGGCAACTGTCAGCAGCACAAGCCAATTTCCTGGAAGCAGGGGGAAAGGATGTGGATGTGAAGGGTATGCTGGCTGAATAGTCACCGAAGGGAGGTCCAGAGGATTGTCATGTCCATCCTGTCCCTCTCTCTGGGGGGTACATATTCATTGCTAGCTATTTCCTTCTTCAGCACATTATTCACAGCCGAGGGAAGCAAATTGGATTGGATTGGATTTGTTTATTGTCACGCGTACCGAGGTACAGTGAAAAGTATTTTTCTACGAGCAGCTCAACAGATCATTAAGTACATGGGAAGAAAAGAGAATAAAAGAAAATATATAATAGGGCAACACAAGATATACAATGTAACTACATAATCACCGGCATTGGATGACGCATACAGTGTGTAATGTTAATGAGGTCAGTCCATAAGAGGGTCATTTAGGAGTCTGGTGACAGTGGGGAAGAAACTGTTTTTGAGTCTGTTTGTGCGTGTTCACAGACTTCTGTATCTCCTGCCCAATGGAAGAAGTTGGAAGAGTGAGTAAGCCGGGTGGGAGGGATCTTTGATTATGCTGCCCTCTTTCCCCAGGAAGCGGGAGGTATAGATGGAGTCAATGGATGGGAGGCAGGTTTGTGTGATGGACTGGGTGGTGTTCAGAACTCTCTGAAGTTTCTTGCGGTCCTGGGCCGAGCAGTTGCCATGCCAGGCTGTGATGCTGCCCGATAGGATGCTTTCTATGGTGCGTCTGTAAAAGTCGGTAAGGGTTAGTGTGGACATGCCGAATTTCCTTAGTTTCCTGAGGAAGTATAGGCGCTGTTGTGCTTTCTTGGTGATAGCGTCGACGTGAGTGGATCAGGACAGATTTTTGGAGATGTGCACCCCTAGGAATTTGAAACTGCTAACCATCTCCACCTCGACCCCGTTGATGCTGACAGGGGTGTGTACAGTACTTTGTTTCCTGAAGTCAATGACCAGCTCTTTAGTTTTGCTGGGATTGAGGGAGAGATTTTTGACGCTACACCACTCCACCAGGTTCTCTATCTCCCTCCTGTATTCTGACTCGTCATTATTCGAGATCCGGCCCACTATGGTCGTATCGTCAGCAAACTTGTAGATGGAGTTGGAACCAAGTTTTGCCACGCAGTCGTGTGTGTACACGGAGTAGAGTAGGGGGCTAAGAACGCAGCCTTGAGGGGCCCCGGTATTGAGGACTATCGTGGAGGAGGTGTTGTTGTTCATTCTTACTGATTGTGGTCTGTTGGTCAGAAAATCAAGGATCCAGTTGCAGATTGGAGAGCCAAGTCCTAGGTTTTGGAGCTTTGATATGAGCTTGGCTGGGATTATGGTGTTGAAGGTGGAGCTGTAGTCAATAAATAGGAGTCTGATGCAGGAGTCCTTGTTTTCAAGATGCTCTAGGGATGAGTGTAGGGCCAGGGAAATGGCGTCTGATGTGGACCGGTTGCAATGGTATGCGAATTGCAGTGGATCAAGGTGTTCTGGGAGTATGGAGGTGATGCGTTTCATGATCAACCTCTCAAATCACTTCATTACGACTGAAGTAAGAATGAAGAGGAAGAGGAGATAGATTATGTAGAGGTCAGTTAACTTCAGGCTTTAATCCCTCTCTTTCATTCTTTGTCCCCTCACCAATTAGCACACCCACCCATGAGGAGAAAACATGTGGCAATGAGGAATTTATATTTGAAGAGCCAAAGTGCATGCATCAGCTGGAAGGCTGTAAATGGCAGAGGACTCATCCATTCATGACCAGCAAATGGCTAAAGAACTGGCTGCCTTTGGTGTAGATGAACAGATGGAGAAGGTCTGTTCTCAATGTAGTTAAATTAAGATTGTTTGGAACTATTTTAAAGTTTTGATACTGTGAAGCCATTGTCTTATTCTGGTGCAATTCTATTTTATTTTATTGTTTTTTTTCCTATCTCTTCATAAACATTTACTTCACTGTAAAATCATCGCAAGTAGTCGGGACATCATTTTTGGATTTCAAAACCTCTCCTCATGCTATACAAATTGCAAAACACAAATATGAGGGCAATTCTTTTCAAGTTGCCCTTCGGAGATTTGAGCAGATCGACATTCATCATCAACCATGCCCTGAACAGTAGGCATGATGTGGAGATGCCGGCGTTGGACTGGAGTGAGCACAGTAAGAAGTCTTACAACACCAGGTTAAAGTCCAACAGGTTTGTTTCAAACACGAGCTTTCGGAGCGCAGCTCCTTCCTCAGGTGAATGTAGAGATATATCAGGTGTGGTCGCTGCCGGCGTGAACCCGTCGGGGTCGTCAGGCCGCTCGGTCCATCCGGGCCGGAGAATCGCCGGTCGCCGGGAAAAATATTTTGGGGGGGGGGGGGGGGGAGAATCATGGGGTGTGCCAGAGCGACCCTCCCGCGATTCTCCCACCCAGCGTGGGGAGCGGAGAATCGCGCCCAAGAGATCTCCAATTTAAGACGGAGAGAAGGAGTAAATTCTTCTGAAGGTTATTATTCTTTGGCATGCTCTTCCCCGAAAGAGTGGAGACTGTCATGGAATATATTCAGTGCTGCTTGATGCAGACTTTCAATCCACAAGGGTAATGGATGACGAGCAAGAAAATGTAGTTAAGGCCAGAACTAAATCAGCCATGATATTATTGAATGCTAGAGCAGATCCGAGGATCTGAATTGCTCACTGCTGCTTCTATTTCTTAAGATTTAAGTGATGGGGACTGAAGACTATGACTTTTGTCTTCAAATATTTAATTGGAGGAAATTTCTGTTGATCCAGTACTGGATGTTAAACAGGCATTTAGAGAGTGGAGTGGGTGAAAGGGGGGAGGTGATGTTGAGCTTCGCGTTGTGAGTTTGCACATCAAACCTGATGTGCTGTACGTTAATGAACAGAAAGTAGATGGTAGGACAAACCATACATTTTCAAGATGGCAGGCTGTAACTAAAGGGGTGCTACAAGAATCAGTGTTAGGGCATCAGCATTTTAATATCTAAATTAGTGGTTTAAATAAAGAGATCAAGTGTAATACATCCAGGTTTGCTGGGTACACAAAGCTATTGGGCAATAAGCTATGAGAGTACACAGGGAGACTAAAGGGATTGAGGCAGGTTAGGTGAGTAGGCAATAACGGGAAGTATAGGGGTGGATTTGCCATTTTCCGACGCCAATATTGGGTTTGCCGATCCAATGGAAAATGGAGCATCTTTCTCACAGAAGAAAGCACTTTGTTGCTTTTGATATGGTGAGGAACAGTCAATCACCAAGCACCTGTTTCTGGAGTAATAGAACTGTCAATCACTGGCTAGTGAAATGTATATCTGTGTGAAACTGAATGGTAGCTTTGCATTTCAAAGGCTGTCAAGGGATTCAAAGCTCTTTCAAGTGTGATTGGCTTTTGAGGAGGCCTCTGACACTTGTAACAGCTGCTGCTTTAAGCACTTTTGTCTGAGGTAACAGCTGTTACGGAAGGGTAAGTGAAAATGCAGTCATCTTTCACTACTGCCTGGACTGCCCTTCAGCTTTCAGGCAGGGGTGACTGATGGGGGTCTCTGATCTGGGTCTCTGATGGGGGGGATGGTGCGGGGTCTGATGAGGAGGGGACTGAGTGGAGTCGGTGGGTTGTCCTCATGCACGCGTGCTGTGAATTGAATTGTTGGGGGGTGCTTTCCGCTGGACTTTGGGGTGCACCTCAGTTATGCAGTAACCCCGTTGATCCATTTCAGGATCCACCACATCAGGGCCACGCTTGGGCAAACTTGCACCAGAGCCCACTCATTGGATTGTCCACTGTGGGGGTCGGTGCATAATGGGGGAAGGTTGTGAATCGGGCTTCCAGCCTGCTAATTTTCCATGCTCTTGCCAGAATGAGGTGTAGGTGGGTTGGGGGGGTGGTTGGGCGCGTCGTTTGGTGGGTGCATGGTTGGTAGCGCACTGCTCTGGCATTGGCACAGCATAGCAATGGGTTTGGGGCTCCAAATCTATTTTTCGGAGTCGCTCCATTCTCCGCCCGATTGGGAATCCCGATCTCGGAGTTGGCCAATGGGGAATCCACCCCATGTTGTCATCCACTATAGTAGGAAGAATGAAAATTAAAAATATTTCAATGATTAGAAACTTTTACATCTTGGCGTTCAGAGAATTAAGTGCTCTTATACAAGAAACACAAAGTTAACATGAGGTTGAGCAAGCAATTATAAAGGCAAGCGGCATGTTAGCCTTGATTTAAGTATATGACTAAGGAAGTGTTATTAAAACTGAACAGGACTTGAATGAAAAAACACATGGAGTATCGTGTGCAGTTTTGGTCTTCATTTAGAATGATATACTTGACCTTCGGAGCAGTACATTAAATGAACTCACGAAGGCTCCTGAGAGAGCACCTTCCAAACCCACGCCCACTACCATCTAGATGGACAAGAGCAGCAGATACATGGGAACATCACCATCTGGAAGTTCCCCTCCAAGCCATTCATCATTCTGACTTGGAAATATATGCCATTCCTTCATTGTCGCTGAGTCAAAATCCTGGACCTCCCGCCCTAACAGCACTCTGGGTGCACCTACACCACATGGATAGCAGTGGTTAAAGAAGGCAGCTCACCACTGCCTTCTCATAGACGATTAGGGATGAGCAATGAATGCTGGTCTAGCCAGCGAAGCCCACATGCACTGAAGAAATAACAAAATGTACAGTAATGTTTCACTGGATTGATTCCAGTGACAACAGGGTTGTCCTGTAATGAGATTAATCTCTGTAATTTGGAAGGATGAGAGGCTATCACATTGAAACATATAAGAGGGGCGGCTGTTTTCCTGGTTGGATCACCCAGAACTATGGGGAATAGCCTCAGGATAAGGGGTCAAATATTTAACTATGAAATATGAAATATGAAATTTAAATATGAAATTGGCAGGTAGGATCAAGGAAAACCCAAAAGCTTTCTATAGGTATGTCAGGAATAAAAGGATGACTAGGGTAAGAGTAGGGCCAGTCAAGGACAGTGGTGGGAAGTTGTGTGTGGAGGCTGAGGAGATAAGCGAGATACTAAATGAATACTTTTCGTCAGTATTCACTCAAGAAAAAGATAATATTGTGGAGGAGAATGCTGAGACCCAGGCTATTAGAATAGATGGCATTGAGGTGCGTAGGGAAGAAGTGTTGGCAATTCTGGACAAGGTGAAAATAGATAAGTCCCCGGGGCCTGATGGGATTTATCCTAGGATTCTCTGGGAAGCCAGGGAAGAGATTGCTGAGCCTTTGGCTTTGATTTTTAGGTCATCATTGGCTACAGGAATAGTGCCAGAGGACTGGAGGATGGCAAATGTGGTCCCTTTGTTTAAGAAGGGGAGTAGAGATAACCCCGGTAACTATAGGCCGGTGAGCCTAACGTCTGTGGTGGGTAAAGTCTTGGAGAGGATTATAAAAGATACGATTTATAATCATCTAGATAGGAATAATATGATTAGGGATAGTCAGCATGGTTTTGTGAAGGGTAGGTCATGCCTCACAAACCTTATCGAGTTCTTTGAGAAGGTGACTGAACAGGTAGACGAGGGTAGAGCAGTTGATGTGGTGTATATGGATTTCAGTAAAGCGTTTGATAAGGTTCCTCACGGTCGGCTATTGCAGAAAATATGGAGGCTGGGGATTGAGGGTGATTTAGAGATGTGGATCAGAAATTGGCTAGTTGAAAGAAGACAGAGAGTGGTAGTTGATGGGAAATGTTCAGAATGGAGTTCAGTTACAAGTGGCGTACCATAAGGATCTGTTCTGGGGCCGTTGCTGTTTGTCATTTTTATAAATGACCTAGAGGAGGGCGCAGAAGGATGGGTGAGTAAATTTGCAGACGACACTAAAGTCGGTGGAGTTGTAGACAGTGCAGAAGGATGTTGCAGGTTACAGAGGGACATAGATAAGCTGCAGAGCTGGGCTGAGAGGTGGCAAATGGAGTTTAATGTGGAGAAGTGTGAGGTGATTCACTTTGGAAAGAATAACAGGAATGCGGAATATTTGGCTAATGGTAAAATTCTTGGTAGTGTGGATGAGCAGAGGGATCTCGGTGTCCATGTACATAGATCCCTGAAAGTTGCCACCCAGGTTGATAGGGTTGTGAAGAAGGCCTATGGTGTGTTGGCCTTTATTGGTAGAGGGATTGAGTTCCGGAGCCATGAGGTCATGTTGCAGTTGTACAAAACTCTAGTACGGCCGCATTTGGAGTATTGCGTACAGTTCGGGTCGCCTCATTATAGGAAGGACGTGGAAGCTTTGGAACGGGTGCAGAGGAGATTTACCAGGATGTTGCCTGGTATGGAGGGAAAATCTTATGAGGAAAGGGTGATGGACTTGAGGTTGTTTTCGTTAGAGAGAAGAAGGTTAAGAGGTGACTTAATAGAGGCATACAAAATGATCAGAGGGTTAGATAGGGTGGACAGCGAGAGCCTTCTCCCGCGGATGGAGGTGGCTAGCACGAGGGGACATAGCCTTAAATTGAGGGGTAATAGATATAGGACAGAGGTCAGAGGTGGGTTTTTTACGCAAAGAGTGGTGAGGCCGTGGAATGCCCTACCTGCAACAGTAGTGAACTCGCCAACATTGAGGGCATTTAAAAGTTTATTGGATAAGCAGATGGATGATAAGGGCATAGTGTAGGTTAGATGTCCTTTAGTTTTTTTTCCATGTCGGTGCAACATCGAGGGCCGAAGGGCCTGTACTGCGCTGTATCGTTCTATGTTCTATGAAATGAGGCGGAATTTATTGACCCGAGAGTGGTGTGGATCGAGAGTTATTGAAGATATTCATGTTTTGAAATAGATTCAAGGAGACTCAAGGGATATGAACATTGGATGGGAAAATGGAGGCAAAATCTTACTGTATGGTGGAGTAGGCTCCAGGGACCATATGCACTACTCTTGCTCCTATATCTGAATTTCACAGTGATGAAAGTGTCTCTTGTCATTGTGAGCGAAGTACATTCTGTTGCACGTTTTACTATGGCCGTAAAACGCGTTTATTGGGGTGTATTAACTTCCAAGTGCTTAACACCACTAGGCTCTGTTGTATGTATTTATTCAGCTTAGGAGTCGCCAGGTGCCGTATAGACACCGTCACGAGTATTCCAAGGTCAAGTTCAAAGTAATAAAGACGATACACCGATTAGTAAGGTCCAAACGATAATATTTATTATACAGTTATAATAAATACTCATGCACACACTAAGAGACTAAGCTATGACTAAACTAAAGTAATCAGAATACTTATCTAACAGGAACAGGCAAGGTCAGGGAGCGAGGCCTTCATCCTGGTCTTGGGCTGCAACCTTCAGCAAGCGTTCTGGTCACTGGGGGTTCTAGCGGGCTTAGTTCGCGTAGCGAGCGTCGTACTGGCACTTACGGTTTGGCGGCTGGTGCTCGACGGCTGGAGTCAGAGTGTATCTTCAAGGTCTTGGTCAGGGCCGGAGCACGGAATAACAGATCTTGATCGAAGTTAAGCCGGAGCACAAACAACAGACCGGACAACACGAGGTCCCTGTCTTTTATAGGGATCCCAATGTCCTTCCCTCTTCTTGGGCGGGCTTTAACCTTTGGTTATCTATTGGGTCAATTCCTCATCGATACTGTTTGAATTCCCCAATGCGAGGGGGTCTCCGTGATGGGGGGGGCGTTTCTTATGCCCTTTTGTTTGGAGGTTTCTGGTGCCTCGATGTTTGGGCCTTGATTCAAATGTGTCCATTCAGAATCAAATGTTTCTATTGTGTGGGTGTTCAGGTCTGATTGCCTCATTAGCATGCAAAGCGTTTTGCCATTTGCACCTAACTAAGGTCTTCTCACCTGAGCCCAAACTGGTTTCTGCTACTTGCAGAATGCAAAATGCTGTCTTTGCAGACTGCTGTTTTGGCTAAACTGCCTGTTTCCCTGCAGTCTTAGCGCTTGGCTTACTTTGTAGCTCAGCGTCCATTTTAGGTGGCTACATTCCCTCCTTGTGATCCTCACAATCCAAATATTGTGAAGGATCACCTATGTACGTTGCCTTGAGTGCATCTGGGTTGCCTTCTTTGTGTCCCCTGACCTCTTGCCAGTTCCTGGGCTACTCTATCTTAAACTATGGGAAGAAAAAATTTTTACCTTACATCTCTACTTGGCGCTATGTCAAAGGGGACATGCATTACCATAAACTGGGAACCTCTACCTATCACAATTATCCTTAACTTAACTTAAACATTTCCTCACACTCTAAAACCTTAACCATTCACACCACAACATCACACTTCCTAACTCGGCAGTCGAGTATAGGACAATACAATACAGGGTCGAATTTTTATTCATTACACAGTGCTTTATTCATCATGGGGCAAAGGGGATTGATGAAATCGGAAAATAGGAGATCGAACTCCATAGACGGAAGGGCAGGAACGGGAGGCTCTCCTCTTCCACTTCCTCAACCTGAGGGTCTGTACAAGGATAACGAGGATCGCAATCACCAGTAGTGATTCGATTACGTATGACATGGAGTACCATGTCATAAATTTTGTGCACCAGGTCTGAACCTCACTGATCAGAGCTGAGCACTGGGGAGTGGCTGTAAGGGAAACATTTACGGTGGGGGTTGTGGGGGAAACGTGTCTTGCTTCCACACATACAAATATCACATTTAAAAGCAATAGGTGAGCTTCCATCATTTTCAACTTGTTCTTCCTTCTTTCTTCCTCCTGTATGGACAATCCTTGCTTCGATCCCTGTCTCGTCCTTCGAAAGCTATGGGATCAAGCACAGTATCTGTCAATACACAGTTTAAGATCTTTACCTGTTAGTGCATCTGTCTTTTAAATTCCAATTGACCCTTTAAAAATGACTGGCCAAGTCACACCCTGTGACTCCCCTCATTTTTTTTTTTCAAAAGCGAATTTGAAGACCAGAATACACCTAACAACCCTTCTCCTGCGAGCCGTCTCGCAGGCTTTGCTAGTTTACCATCCGAATGTTCCTGGATGTAAATAGCATGTGGGATGGCGGCCTAAGGGCTGCCTAACGAAAAATGAAAACAAAATTTTGAAAGAAACGTCCGAATGAGTTGCGTATGGGCCGCTACGGGTACGAGTTGGATGGGATCCCCGGGTAGGGCGTGCTGTGCCATACCCGAGCTTGGCTGACCAAGGTTGGTTCTCAGACAGGGCGGGTCCTCAGTGCCGTTTGTCCACTGCCTGAGTAACCTGGATTAAACGGGTACGAATGTGTTAACCGTGACTTGCAGCCTCTATTCGCCGAATAGAGGGGCACCTAAAAACAATGGAGGAGCCAAGATGCTCCTTCATCTGAAAGCATGAGCTGGGCTTCAGACAATTTAGCTGATAAGGTGAGCTGCTCACCATAGAAGTTCTCAGAGGTTTCGGCAGAGAAACTAAAGTGCGTGTAAGGTGGTCACAAGCCTTACAACTTTGAAAAGATCTCCAATCAAACTGGTGTTTTGGAACCGAAGTTCTCAAAGGTATCGGCGGACAAGCTAACGTGTATGTGAGGTGGTCACAATCTTTTCAGCTGAAAAGAAGATGTCCATCCTCCAACTGAACCATTTACAGTACTGAGACAAAACAAACATAAAACGATAGACAAACATACGTGCAGGTTCCATCAGAAAGGACATCGTTTCCCTCAAACGATTCCTATTTTACATCATCTGGACACCTCACTTTTCCTCTGTCTCTGTGAACAGGGTCACAAAGGGGTTGCCGTATCGGGATTCAGACACCGTGTCGTCCTGCTCTCCCGGATCCCACACCCTTGTGTGGATCAGGCATGATATTTTTGCATTATGTGACCGGGGGTCACTTTCATCGTTGCGGACAAGTCTGTATGAATTGTCCCTGTGCCATAGTGTTGGGTCCAAACGTGAATGGGTATTGTCGGGGTCGTCGGGGTCGGGTGGTGGGTCTGGGTTTTTAATGTAAGTGACTTCCATAGGGTCACTGTAGTCGGGGTCATAGTCGCTGCTATGTGGGCTGTAGTGTGGTGTGCTGTGGCTGTCCTCAGAGTCAGTGTCTGCATCGCTGTCTCTGCCGCGGCAGCTTGTGGGCGTTTCGGGGCGTGGTCTGTTGTGGTCGGTGGGCGGAGTCGTGGGCGAGTCCGATGAGGAACTGGTCTGTGAGGGGGATGGTGGAAAGGTGTCTCTGGTGGGTGGGGTGAAGTGTTCTGCTGCGTCTAGCAGGACATGGTGAGCATGCTTGGCCTGTGTTCCATATGCCTTTAACTGGTTGATATGGAACCACGCGGTCTTCCCATTAGGATATTTTATCCTATAAACTGAGGGGCTAATTTTATCCGAAATTGAGTATGGGCCGGAATATTTTGGAGCCAAAAAACTGCTGGGGTTGTAAACAGATAACATTACCTGTTGCCCAACCTGGAATTCTGTGGGGTGTACGGTCTTATTAAAACAAGCTGTGCGTTGTTTATGGCGTTTCCCTAGCTGAACTGCGGCTGCAATCTGTGCAGACCTCACAGTCTCAACCAAGTCTTTAACCGTCTTTTCGTGTGTGAGGGCCGTCACCTCGGGGCTGGTCATGTCCAGTCCTAAAAGGAATTCTGTACCTTTCATAGGGCGTCCGGTCATGAGTGTGTGTGGTGTGTAGCCTGTGGAAGTGGAAACAGTGTTCCTTATGAACATGAGTGCAAATGGGAGCACTGAATCCCATGTGGAGTTGTTCTCCTGTACCATTTTTCTAAGCGTAGTTTTTAGGGTCCGATTCATGCGCTCCACAATCCCGCTGGACTGTGGATGATACGCAATGTGGAAATTTTGTTTTATGCCGAATATTGTCAGGACGTTCTTCATGACCCGTCCTGTGAAGTGAGATCCCTGGTCCGAATCAATACTTCGGGGTAAACCCCATCTCGTGAAGATGTGGTGGGTCAGGATCTTTGCAGCTGTCTTAGCTGTATTTGTTCTAGAGGGGAATGCCTCTACCCATTTGGTAAAGGTATCGATGACCACCAGAACGTATTTATAGCCATTCCTACAAGGGGGCAATGGTCCTATGAAATCGATCTGGAGGTTTGTCCAGGGGCCGTTAACTGGGCGAGTATGCCGAAGTTGTGCCTTTTTAGAATACCTCTCCGGGTTATTCTGCGCACAAATAAGGCAATTCTCAATGTAATGCGTTACATCAGTCCTGAGATTAGGCCACCAACAGAGTTGCCTGAGGTGCCTCGTTGTTGCATCAATTCCCTGATGCCCGTGGTTATCATGGAATAAAGCAATCATTGCATTCCTGTCCTGCTGCGGGACCACATAAAGTTGTTCCTTTATGATCACACCCTCATGTGTGGTCAGTGCGTGTTTAAATCTCTCGTACTCTGGCACAAAGTTGCCTTTGAAAACCTCCCTGAGATTCTCATCCTGCTTCTGCGCTGCTACAAGATCTTTAATATCTGTCTGTGAGATTTGGACTGCGCTCACAGGGGCGCTAGCTGGTGCGCTAGCTGGGGGGGTCCATAAGTGTCCTCGCCTGGAACCTGCCTTAGCCAGTGCGTCGGCTTTTACATTCCCAGGGGGGGATGACCTATGGTGGCTTCTTACTTTTATTATTCCGAAGGTCCTGTCCTTCGCTTTTTCTAAAATATGCTGGAGTAGAGGGGCTGATGGAAGGGGTTTCCCGTCTGCGGAGACAAAACCTCGTGTCCTCCACAGGGGCAGAAAATCGGTTAAACTGTTACAGACATATAAGCTGTCTGAATATATGTCTGCTGGGCTGGGGAAAGAAGCGGGGTGGTCCACTATATACGCTATGGCCGCGAGCTCTGCTGCCTGCGCGCCTAAGTGGCCTGGTAACTTTAAAGCTATCTCTTCGAGAGCGCGCCCCTGCGCGTCCTCGACGTAGATGCCGCATCCTGTGATACGCTCACCATTTAAAACTGTGGATGAACCGTCTACGTAAATCCTCAGTGGTCCACACGTGTCTGTGGGCTGGGGGCTTTGTTTTGGGTTCCCTATCTTCCTGGGGGGTGTTTTTGCGATAAAGGGTCCTGTGTTATGCAGGGGAGCTACAATTTCACAGTCATGGGGCTGTCCTGGGTATTGGAGGTTGTCTGCTAAATATGTGTGTGTGCGGGTCCGTTTTACTGTAATGTCCCGTCCTTGTAAAAGTAGTGTCCATCTAGCTGCCCTAATCTGGCTAACTGAACCGTCCTTCAGTCGACCGTCTAGGAGTAGCTGTGTGGGTGTGTGTTCGGTCAGAATAGTAATGGGGTTGAGTCCGGTAATGTATGAGAAGTATTGTACTGCCCAGAAGACAGCAAGGAGATGCCTCTCACAGGCAGAGAATCCTTGTTCTACCGGGTCTAACAGTCGGGAGGCATAAGCCACTGGTCTTAGCTGCTCGTGCCGTTCCTGAAGCAACACGGCCGAGAGGGTCAGATCGGTGCTCGCTACCTCTATTGCATAGGGGGAAAGTTGGTCTGGGACTAGCAGCGCGGGTGCTGCGCTAAGGGCTCGTTTTAACTCCTCCACAGCCCCTGTATGCTGCGGAAGCCATTCCCAGGGGGCTCCTTTCTTAAGGAGGTCTGAGAGTGGGGCGGCTTTTGTCGCAAATCCGTCGATGTGGTTCCGACAATAACCAACCAGTCCTAAAAACGACCGGAGGGCTGAAACATTCTGGGGAAGGGGCAATTTGACAATCGAATCAATTCTTTTGAATTCGATCTCGCGTTTGCCGTGTGTGATGACTGTTCCCAAATACATCACTTTATTTTCCAAAATCTGGGCCTTTCTTGGGTTAACTTTACATCCAATTGAAGTCAACAGTTCCAGGAGTTCGGCCAGAAGCGTAATGTGCTCTGCCTTTGTGTCTGTCTGCAGTAGTAGGTCGTCTACATACTGTACCAGACATTCGGGCGGGAGAATTTCTCTAAACCACTTGCCAGCTGTCCGTGGAAAATGGAGGGGGAATTGTGGAATCCTTGTGGGAGGCATGTCCACGTATACTGTTGTGTTTTAAAAGTGAAGGCAAATTTGTACTGGCACGCTTTTGCCAATGGTATTGACCAGAATCCGTTACTGATGTCCAATACCGTGAAGTATTTGGAGTTGAGTCCCTGCTTGAGCATGGTCTCGGGACTAGTAGCTACCGTTGGGGCTACTGCGGGGGTGACTTTGTTGAGTTCCCGATAATCGATGGTCAGACGCCATGATCCATCGGGCTTCCTCACTGGCCAAATAGGGGCATTATTGGTCGAGGCTACCGTTCTGAGCACACCTTGCTCCAATAAGCTTCCTATCACCTTTTCTATTTCCACCTCTGCTTCCAGGGGAAATCTATACTGTTTCTGTGGTCGGGGGTCCTGTCCGGTAACGTGAACTGGTCCAGTCATTCTGCCACAGTCATGACGGTGACTGGCAAATGCTGTCCTGTGTTTGTTCAGTAGGGCTTTTATTTGTCTGTCGGTGTGGAGTGTAGTCAGGTCAAATGAGTACTCTCCCACTGCGCTAATCCGATTAGCGTAGTCTCCTACTGTGAGGGTGGCTGGTGCTCTGTCTGATCTAGCCATTCGCCAGACACACTGGTTCACTGGGTCGAATGACAAGCTATGAGCGTTCATAAAATCTATCCCCAGGATGTGTTCTGCTGTCCGGGGAAGATTTACTAAAACTACGGGGTGTCTTGTGGAAATGTTCCCTAGCTGGATTGCTACGGGTGCCGTAATGTGTCCCTGCTGCGAGTGTCCTGTGAACCCGCTAAGTGTAATGGTGGATGTGGTCAGCCACGTGTCTGCGTGTGCCGTGGTCGTAGAGTTAATGGTGGTGCGGGAGCCTCCTGTGTCCCAAAGTAACTCTATGGGCTTCCCTTTTACTCTCGCTGTGACTACGGGTCTCCCTGATGGATCCCATAGTGTGTCACAGACCCAAGTGGGGGAGCCCGAACACCGTCAGTTCGTCTCGTCCACATTGGTGGGTCCTGACTGTACTGCTATATTGTGGATGGGTTTTGCCTTACTGCGGTTCAGAGTGCCTGTCTGCTGGCCTCTCTGAGATCGCTGGGGTGCACTGCATTCCTTTGCCCAATGCCCTAACTGTCCACAGTTATAGCATTCCTGTCCTTTCTGCTGTGGGCTGCTCTTCCCTTCATTTACCCATGCGGGTTTCTGATGCTCTCTCACTGCCTGAATATCTGCTGCAGCCTGAGCCTCTTCTGGGGATTGAACCTTACTCTTTCCCTGAATTGATTGCTCCCAAGCGCGAGACAACCTTTTCAGGACCCATTTCTCATTATGGGCCTCTTCTGAGGGGGTCATAACTGTTGCAAGCGCTCTGTCCTGCCTCTGTCGCGTGTGAGATTATGGTGCGCGTCCATTTGACCATATTTTCCTGGTTCAAATGCGCTCTATTTAAATCGCCGAAAACTGCGTTGAAATGAATCCACAGCCTTCCTGCGAATGCTGTGGGGTGTTCGGATCTTTTCTGCCGGCACTTATTAAGTCCTTCTACGGGGTCACCTCGATTATACCCTATGGCATCTAAAATGGAGGTGTGCATCTCCTCTAGGGTGCCTCCTGCAACGTTCTGTGGGTCGGGGAGGGCTGCTACTACTGACTGGTCTAAGCTCAGAACTGTGAGCTTAACCTGCTCTCTCTCATCCAGGCCGTACATGGTAGCCTGCTGTTTCACTTTAGCGAAAAACTGGTGGGGGTCTGCGGTGGGGAGGAACGGAGTGATCTTCTCACATGCGTCCCTGAGCTGGGTTACAGTTAAGGGGGTGGTATAGGTTATATCTGGTGCGCCTTCTGTTATAGCTTTTCTCTGCGTGGTTACGGGATTCATGGGTGCGGTTATGATCTGATCTGTAGGGGGTTGGGGTGCCTGCCTTTTCTGCTGCGCTGCTGGCGCACATGTTCCCTGAACATAACGCTGCGCTGTCTCACTTAATTCTTGCCAATCTGGGGCATTTTCTCCATCTAACTGGGTTCCAAAGGTGCTTTGAAACCCATTTTGCACCGAAAGCAGCGATTGCAGCTCTGCAATCTGTTTCCTGCATTTCGCGTGATCCACAGTACTTTGCCTTTGCTCTGTGGTTGCAGCATGGAGTGCTCTCAAAGCTGCTTTGAGATCAGAGCATTGCCTCTGCAAAGCCTCCACCTGCTTGTCTGATTCCTCTCTTATCAGAACGGCACGTTGCACGTCCTGATAAGCCTTTTCGTACTGGGTCTGGGAACTGCTGAGATGGGCTAGACAAGACTGATGTGCCCTCTTGGCATCATCCACCTCTCTACCTTTCTCTGCCAACTTCCCTCTTAGATCCAGATTTTCCTTCTCAATGTCCCTGACATCGACCTTACTCATTCGGTTCCTTTCTTCTAAATCTGCCTGGAGCGTCCTGACAACCTCCTCTGTGCCTCGCAATTGTGCCAAACAGGACACAATCGCCATCGGCTTACGTGCTTTACTAAGGTTCTTTTTATGAATTTGAGAGAGGTTCTCCCACCAAGTATGTCCTATACTTCCGGGACCTGTCTCCTCATTCAAACAAAACTCTTTCCAAAGGGGCCATCCCTTTCCTTGCAGATACTTGCGGAGTTCCAGCTCCCACGTGGGACACTGACCTACCCTGCTACTGCTGCTGGTCGCTGCGACCACAAACCTTTCTGGATCCATCAGACGTTCCATTGCCTGCATGGCCATTTTCTCTGACTCTCTTTTAGTTAATTTGGAACAGGGGGTTGCTGGGGTTGTGTTTCAAGAAACGGGTACGGCTTACACTATGTTCCGTTCACGAAACTACCGAAAGTTTGTCGCAACAAAAATGCTTTCAGTTTTACCTTACAGCCCTGTTAGTACGCATGCACTAAACACACTTCCGAATTACGCTTATTAGTTTGAACACCTTGAATACTTGTGATTTTCTTTACTTTCTTACTTTCTCTGTAATTTGGAGTTCTAATTCAAATTTCAGGGTCCTGGACGGTGTGGGGTTTCCACTTACAACCGTGTCCCGTCAGGAAGTCGCCACTAAATGTTGCACGTTTTACTATGGGCGTAAAACGCGTTTATTGGGGTGTATTAACTTCCAAGTGCTTAACACCACTAGGCTCTGTTGTATGTATTTATTCAGCTTAGGAGTCGCCAGGTGCCGTATAGACACCGTCACGAGTATTCCAAGGTCAAGTTCAAAGTAATAAAGACGATACACCGATTAGTAAGGTCCAAACGATAATATTTATTATACAGTTATAATAAATACTCATGCACACACTAAGAGACTAAGCTATGACTAAACTAAAGTAATCAGAATACTTATCTAACAGGAACAGGCAAGGTCAGGGAGCGAGGCCTTCGTCCTGGTCTTGGGCTGCAACCTTCAGCAAGCGTTCTGGTCACTGGGGGTTCTAGCGGGCTTAGTTCGCGTAGCGAGCGTCGTACTGGCACTTACGGTTCGGCGGCTGGTGCTCGACGGCTGGAGTCAGAGTGTATCTTCAAGGTCTTGGTCAGGGCCGGAGCACGGAATAACAGATCTTGATCGAAGTTAAGCCGGAGCACAAACAACAACACGAGGTCCCTGTCTTTTATAGGGATCCCAATGTCCTTCCCTCTTCTTGGGCGGGCTTTAACCTTTGGTTATCTATTGGGTCAATTCCTCATCGATACTGTTTGAATTCCCCAATGCGAGGGGGTCTCCGTGATGGGGGGGGGCGTTTCTTATGCCCTTTTGTTTGGAGGTTTCTGGTGCCTCGATGTCTGGGCCTTGATTCAAATGTGTCCATTCAGAATCAAATGTTTCTATTGTGTGGGTGTTCAGGTCTGATTGCCTCATTAGCATGCAAAGCGTTTTGCCATTTGCACCTAACTAAGGTCTTCTCACCTGAGCCCAAACTGGTTTCTGCTACTTGCAGAATGCAAAATGCTGTCTTTGCAGACTGCTGTTTTGGCTAAACTGCCTGTTTCCCTGCAGTCTTAGCGCTTGGCTTACTTTGTAGCTCAGCGTCCATTTTAGGTGGCTACAATTCGCATAGTCTCCTCTCACTCCTCATGGGCTCAGATCTACAGCCCAATCTGAGCACTAATTGGCAATCCTACTTACAGAAGTTATAATGTAGGTGGTAGGAATGATACATCAGTATCAGAGTAAATCAGAGTGCCCCACTTTGTGAGAATAGGGCACATGCATGCTAATGAGGTAACGTCTTGACTCTTGTCACTTAAACTGTGGTGTCGGCTGCTGATGCCAGGCACCAAAAGTGGATAATTGTTCAATTTCCAATACTTAGAACATAAACAGAAATAATACCCTTCTCTGAAAAACGTGTAAGGCTGGCTCATTTGGATGATCAGGCCTCAGTCTGATTTGAATCTATGAATGTGCAGTACCAGATTAATGGGGTAGAGTGAATCAGGACTATTTTTAGCCACAAACGTCTAGATGAAACCCTGCACACTCCAAACTCATTGTGCCATGGAACTCCAGCACGTACAGCAGCTTTCAGTTCAGTTTCATTACTCGCAGCACAGTGACTGAAATGGAAATGTTGGAATTCCCTCTGATATCTGTGCACGAGAGCAGACTGAGTGTTTTCTTTGATTCTTAGCTGAGACACGTAAAATGTTCAAATAAACCTTGACAGTTTGATTTAATCTGCACTGATTGGGGAACTATAATTAAAAATGAATCTGTTCACTGTTCATATCCCAAGTGTTTGTAAATCAGCTTTGTACTGCAGATTTTCAGTATTTCCCAACATAATCGCAATAGCTACACTCAGGGTTTTAATAAGCAACTGTTTAAATTCTACAAGCTGAAACCACACCAAGGACAAGTATGCTCAGAATTATAATCGTGGTATTACTATACTTTACATGTCAATGAGTTGCTCTGTAAACTCCCAATGTTGTACAAATATTTTCTCCAGTACTTGAAGCACATATGTGTTCTGAATGAAAATTTGCAAGAGAGGACTCACCATAAAAACAACAAGATCAGGAATGGCTTTTCAGCCCTGTCAGCTTTCTCTGCTATTCACTAGGATCTTTCATCTCAACAATACCTTTTCACATTTCTCCCATGTTCCTTGATTCCAGGTTGGTCATCAAAAATCTATTGGTTTCAGTCTTGAATGTACTCACGCGACCCTCCTCAGTCCTCTGGAGTAGAGAATTCCAAAGATTCACAACCTTTTGAGTGAAGCAGTGTCTTCATATTACTATGGCTGGGCCTTATTCTAAGGCTGTGCACCCTAATTTTGGAATCCCAATCAGGGCAAACATCATCTCTGCGTCTATGTGTCAAGCCCCTTTAGAAGTCAGCCATAGAAGTTTCCAACCCGAGGCAGAACACCAAGAGGATCCAGGAGCTTAGGAGGGTGTGAAAGGTGAGCAACATAACACTTTCGGGTGTCAAGACCCACACCCTGAATCTTCCAGTTTTCTCCTGCACAGCACTTCTCAGAACAAGGGACTTTCCATCTCCAGTCCTGCCTCTCTCTCCAAACACCTTACCTCCCATCTGAACAGCCAACACTCGCACTCGCTTTTATCCATTGACCTCTCACGCCCATGCTTCACAATCACAATTCACTGCCTGTGAGGGTTTTGCTTCTTTGTAGCTGGATCTCAGTGTTCATCCCATTGCTGAGTGACATACGACCGAGGACAAAGCATTACTGGTGTTGCTGCCTGTGCTGTTGATGCTTGGTGTAAAAGCTCCTCTTGTTCTTCTTCAGAGCTGCAAAGTGTTTTAGCTGCTCTAGGCTGTGGTGAAGGCTGAAAGCAGGGAAGTGCAGCTGTCATGAAATTTGCAATCATTCCTGAAGCATATTCATTAGTGTGGGCATCGCTGGCTGGGCCAGCATTTATTGCCCATGAACTGAGTGTCTGGCAAATATATTTCAAGAGTTAATCATGTCGGCCAGACCAGTTAAGGATGGCAGATTTCCTACCCGAAAGGACATTAATAAACCAGATGAGTTTTTATGATAATGGTTGTTGTTAGACTTTGAATTCCAGATTTTTATTGAATTCAAATTTCACCATCTGTCATGGTGAGTATGACCTGGGTTTCTGGATTATTAGTCCAGTGACAACACCACTACCCACTGCCTCCCCTTAAATTGCTCTCTGAGAAAGAGCACTGTGAGCAGCAGCTTCCCACCTGGCCATGGCTGCAGCTCTTCAAATGAACTGATCAAAGGCTTCCCAGCCTGCCAGTTCCATTATAGTAGTACTTCAACCCCTTTCTAAAAGGACTATTATACGATTGATGAGCCATCAATTGCACGAGAGACGAGTTGCTATACAAAAGTTAGGCTTTAATAAGCTAGAACTTAGCCCTGCGGTCGACTACAATAAAATGGACGACCGCCGGGCGTTCTGACTATTTATACCTCAGTATGGAGGCGTGGTTAACTCAGCCTCTCAACCAATCGGAGAGCCGTCACATGACTGGTCTCAACCAATCGGTCAAGAGGCACATGATCGACCAGGGCCAATGGTAAGCCGGTGTTCTGCACCAATGGCAGACAGCTATGCAAATCATACCACCACAACAATTTGCTTTCCTAATTGCTTGTTGTATCTGCATGTTAACCTTCTGTGATTTATGTACTCTGGTCCCTCTGAATACCAACATTTCCTAATCTTTCACCATTTCTGAAATGTTCTCCTTTTCTATTTTCCAGTAAAGTAGATAACTTCACACTTCCTCTTTATATTCCAGCTGCTACCTTTTAATTTATTATTTCACGGGGTGTGGGTATTGCTGGCTAGGCGAGTATTTTGTTTCCACCCTATTTGCCCTCGAAGTTGGGGCTGAACTGGCTCCTTGAACTGCTGTAGTCCATGCAATGTAGGAAAACCCACAATGCTCTTAGGAAGGGAGCAGTTAATTTAAGATAAAATTTGACTTGTGTATTCATTTGTGTAGCATTTGACAATTTATCATATAAAAATATTACATTGCACCGAACAAGACCAATAGGAATGCCATATTGTAATGGAGAAACTAATTATAAAATTATCAAAGGTTATATTTTGAAGCTTCACGTTAACAAAATGAATAATTGCTGCGGGTTTTCTGTCCCTATTGCAAACCATCTATAGGTTTATGCAGTGGGAGAGCCATTTGCCATTAAATATAATCTGTTTGAAAAACTGGCTGTTAATTAATTACTTAAGAGGTATCAACACTCCTTGTGAAGGCTTGTTTGTTCTCTCAGTGAAAGGTTAGACGCTTGTATGGCATTTACTTTTAACCCATAACCACGTATATATGCAAGGTACTGCCATGCATGGGTGCTGTCTCAAGACAGTCCACTATCATGTAGCTCTCTACATCATACCGTGGGTGGTACTGTTCTTCAGTCCCACTTTACCCTTCCTCTGCTGAAGACCCTTGTACGACAATGGCATGCTACTTTCCTTTAAAGGCATCTACAACAAACAGCTTTAGCAGTTTAACCCAATTCACTAATTTTTTTTTGGAGACCTATCTCTGTACTTCAACACTTCAGCCAAAGTTCAATTGCAGCTGCCTTCAAATGAGAAAAGTTGTTTAACATAAGTCAACTCTTCACCACCCAAGGAGAGGGCTTGGATCTGGGGAAGCCACATAATTAGCTGGAAAGATAGAGGGAAGCAGGCCCGTCTCCTTCCCAACTCCAGGAAGGTCGGTTTTCCTGCTTGGAGGCCAACTCTTAAGTGGCCAATTAGCCCAAGGCTGGTGCTGCCGCATCTCCAAGGTAAATGGCTTTTTTCACAATCCTTGCGCTTTAAGAGGAACTGAAGTGGTCAACACCCCCCACCACAGCCGCTCAGGCCCCTCACAGAACACTTTGTCACCGTTCAGTTCTGGTATGTCCATTTGCCTTCCAGCTTGCTCTCCTGATTGTTGACTGCTGCCTATCTACCCAATGCCTGGCATCAGCTTCCAACGTTCCCTGGCAGCAGTATTTTGTTGCTTCTGCTACCTTTGGTCCAGATGCCAGCCTGTCCATTTGGCCAGCTGCCAAGCCTTACAACTTATCTATAAGGCCTTGCCAATAAGATTGGCAGGTTGTCTCCATTCACAGCCCTGCTGGATTCTTTGGTTGGCCTTACCAACACCCTCCCCACCTCCTCATCAATATCAGAGTTATATATTAGCTGTTTCCCACCTTTCCAGTGTTTTCCTTTCTCTCTACCTCTTGTGAAACTGCTGAATCAGTGCTAGTGTTTGGTTCCACAGGAGCTGGCAGGACTTTGATACTTCATCCCAGTGACCAGTTTGTCATGAGCTTCGACATGGACAAGGGAAGGCACCACCACTGATCCCAATGCTTTTCATACTTTACATCCATCTAATGTAGGAGCAGCAACTAGGATTGTGAATGTTGGTTCCATTTTTTCCACCTCCTATTAAGAGACTGGTCATAAAACCCCTGGTAACGTCCTTACCAGGACGTATTTATAGGCTGTAGCTTCCACCCTGTGGTGTGAAGTGATGTCCCGCTGTAGTTACCAGAGTTTAAAGTTCACATACCTGGCTGGCGGTTTAAGGAGCCCAGTGAACCTGACAGATCTGGGAGATGGTAAGTATCCAGGTCAATGCATGAAATTTGGGATGTCCAGGGGCTCCAGGGGTTGGATTCCGGAGGGACGTATGTCAGATCATGGGAGGGGGGAACTTAGAGTTGGGCCCACAGCTTAGGGAGTTCCATGCAGCTGTGGGTTGGGGGGGGGGGGGAGGGGGGGTGCAGTTGGGAATGCCCTGGGTGATAAATACTCAGGGCAGTGATGGGGGGGGGAATCATGAGTGTGGGAGGTATCCCGTGCAGGGCTCAGTCTGGGTGTTTAAAATAGTTACATTGGAGTTCAAAGTGATTTAATCCCTTCTAACTCTTTCAGAGTAACTATTGGTGTAAAAGTGACAGAGCTATCTGAAGTTAGAGACTTAGATAACTTTATTGAATGGTTCCCAGCACAGTTCAATTGTCCAGGAAAAGTAAGCACTTCTGGACAAGTGCTGCTTAAAGCCTTAACTGGGAACCTCCAAGAGGGATTCCCCAGCACATCTTTGGAGTTTCTCTCCATATCCAATGCTAGGGAGCAAGGACGTCATGTAGTTGAAGAGACAGGTGAGGTGTTAAAACTTACTAGACTGTAACGGTGGATGGTGTAATTTATGATTGGTCAATGCAGTGCCAGGTGGCTGGTAAGGAAAGTGGGCACCTCTAGAAAGTGTCAATGCCTTCAAGCTAATGTGGCCTGGAGAAAGGAAATGAGACCCTCGCTGAAAGAAATGCCGTAAATTGATGGGTGAATTAATACTTCAAATATCCATCCGTATCTACAACCTTCCGGTGATCCATGGACAGTCTGAAACACAATCTCAGCATTCATATTCCTGCCTAGGTGACTAATGGTAATGACCTTTTTCCCCAGAGCTATTTTTCTCATGTAGCAAAGGAAATGGTAATACCACGAAGGACACTGATTGAGTTTTCTATTTCAATTTATATTTACAGTAAATAGAATATAAACTATCCGTTCGCAAAGTAAATTGTGTGTTTAGGAATGTTTTAACAACTTTCTGCAGAGATGGGAAGATTAGTCAGCCTGGTGCAATATTCAAATTCCATACTGATTATGAAAGTTATATTAACACACAAATGTCAATACCACATGTGGTTCCAAATGGTTAATACGATTTGCAGATATTCATGTATTATTTATTACTTGCTTTAAAAAGCATTGAACACTCCGCATTGAATTTACCTAGCCACGTGGAGACGAGGGTTGGAGGCAGTGGGGGGAAGAAATAAGTGCCAGCAGGTAGGGTCTTGTTGGGATGGCTCCCATATAAATCCTGATGGCTGGGGGACTTTCCCAGGATGAGGTTTGAAACTGGATTGTCTGCCTGCTCCATGGAGGCAGGCTGTTAATTGGTTCAATTAAGGTCCCACTACAGGCTATTTTGCAACCAGGCTGGTATTTTACTTCCGTTACAGCATGTTCAGAAGATCAAGCTCCAGCTGAATTGGGGCAGCCTCCTTGCTGCAATGATGGAGTCATGGGGGTGATAATTCGCAGCTCCAGCTGTCAATGGCCATGCATGTGAGGAGCTTCCACCCCTCCTCAGACCAATGGCTCCACCAGCTTAGGACCTGTATATTTTATTACTTTTATGTGGGCCGTGAGGGCACTTCTATAGTGGGAAATCTTCTTGCACTCATGTGCTTATCTCAACAATACCTACCTTGCCCGTTGGGCTTCTGGCCTGACTTTGCTTTGGCCCATTGTCTTGGGAGCCTGTATGCCATCCTTAACTGGATGGTGAACATGGAGGTAGCCAACTAGGAGGCCGATTTCCCAGAAGGCGTGCTGATGGCATGGGAGGGCTCAGCATCCGCATTTGGGCTCAACACCTTCCGGAAAATTCCAGCCCTCAATGCAGGAAACATCCTTGCAAAATCAATTTGGTGCATTGTCAAACTAAGCTAATGTAACAGCATTATGAGAACTAATAGCTTGGCCTGTTTTTGTTCTAAGGGGCAGTTTGCTGTAATTTGATATGGGTGAACTGGAGCAACTCCCAGCTCTGATGATATTCAACATGGTGAGGTGCTTCTGACAGTCTAACAGCTGGTGTCACAGCTGCTCAGTTCCGAGTCTTGCTTTCAGCTTCAGCAGACTATGAAAAAAGCTGCAGAGCAGCTTTATTACTATTTTAATTTTCAAGGTTTTAATGAGTCACTCCCTTCACAGCCCAAACCACAATCGTGGTAAAATAATAATTCCATATAAAGCAACCAAGTGAAGGTTGCAGATATAGAATTAAAAACCGTTCCCTTTGAAAGGAATTAACTGTTAAATATTTGAAGACAGCTAAGTTTGCAATTAGGCAGCGTAACACTCATTTATATATGATTCATTAAAACTCCCCAAAAACTGTAAATGAAAATAATGATTACTTAGCCTTGCTTGTGCTCTTTCCTGGATGCAAAATAATTTAACAATTTTGTTTATGTCTAAATAATGGGATGCAATTTTTCAGTTTATATTGGCGACTAATACTCTGGCATATTGTGATGAATGCAGGAAATGTTTATATGTATTGTATTGTGTGTCTATTGCTATAATGCTATTAAAATAACTTAGATTAAGGTATCCAGATTATCTGTCTGCTAAAGATGTGACTAAATGGTTAATAGCTAGGCAGGCTGTGATGTCGCTCATGAGAGGGCCTGGGTCTGTTTTAGTTTTGTTTTCAGCCCTGCCCTGCGTCTGTTGTTTTTAGTTTCATTTTTAGATTCTGGATTCTGAGAGGAGATGTGTTTCTCAGACTGACTTCTGAAAGCTTCTCTCCCAGGGACTTTATGAATGCATCTGTAAGCCATTGAGTGTTAACTGTATTATTAAGTCATAATGTGGAGATGCCGGCGTTGGACTGGGGTGAGCACAGGAAGAGGTCTTACAACAGCAGTTTAAAGTCCAACAGGTTTGTTTCAAATCACTAGCTTTTGGAGCACAGCTCCTTCCTCAGGTAAATTCACCTCAGGAAGGAGCTGTGCTCCGAAAGCTAGTGATTCGAAACAACCTGTTGGACTTTAACCTGTTGTTGTTAGATTTCTTACTGTATTATTAAGTGGCATTTGGCCTGTGTGCGTGAATTTTGCTTAATTGACATTTTGGAAGTAAATGGGAAAGTAAGCTCAAAGATCTTTTTTTGTAAGAACTGCTTAACCGTTAATTGGAATTTTTTTTCCTTGGATGTCAATGGGGTTAATCCTGTGTTAATAATAAAGTTTGTTTTAATATAAAAGATCCCTAGTTGTCAGTGGAATCACTCCCGGAGTGAAGTATCCCTTCCTCACAGTTTACAAATTGTAAAATTGTTGGGGTCTCGTCCGATTTGCTAATATAAATTGGGGTCTGGTCCGTTACCGTAAGAGTATCACACAAAATGCTGTATATCCAGCTACACTGTATAAAATGAAGCATGATGAAGTAATATATGCTCGTGAGTATTTTGGCAGTGAATCTAAATACTGGCAGTCCAGTTGGATAGGTACAATGGTTATGATAGCCAGCTCTAACTTAGCTGGTACGTTTAAATCAACTGCTCCAAATAAGCAATTATAAGTAATTAAGGTCAGTCAGAATACAGTTTTGAGTGCTTTCAAATATCAAGCTGTGATTAAATGGTTAATAGCTAGGCAGGCTGTGATGTCACTCATGAGAGGGACTGGGTCTGTTTTAGTTTTGTTTTCAGCCCTGATCAGTGGTTGGATTAAAGTGTGATATCATGTGTGATGGATGCATACCAAATGCAAGACTTTGCTTAACACTTGCTAATTCTGTTAAATCCCTGCAAATATGCCGTACATATTAATCTAATTTAACACTTTAACATTTGTGCAGCAATGGAAAAACTCTCAAAATAAAGAATGGTTTTTTAACGTACCAAGATGCTGGCTATCTGTGGTTATAGTTGAGTGTCTTCATCACGACTTGCTGATAAACCCAGCATTTTCTATTTTTGTTACTGTTGCTATTGTTTTTATCTCTTGCTCATTGTCAATGTTTCTGAACATTGCACCTTCATCACCAGTGACGCTGCTGTTTTTGTCACTTACTGTCAAAGTTTCTGATATCTCTGTGTGACTTTTGTTTCTCAGCAAACCTTTATGGTATACTCATAGAATCCATAGAATTTCTACAATGCAGAAGGAGGCCACTCGGCCATCACAACCACACCAACCCTCTAAATGAGCACCCTACCTAGGCCCACACCCCTGCCCTATCTCTATAACCCCACTCAACCTTTTGGACACAAAGGGACAATTTAGAATGATCCACCTAACCTGCACATTTTTGGACTGTGTGAGGAAACCGGAGCACCCGGAGGAAACACACGCAGACAAGGGGGGAATGTGCAAACTCCACATCGACAGTTACCAAAGGCCGGAACTGAACCTGGGTCCCTGGCGCTGAGGCAGCAGTGCTAACCAATGTGCCTCCCACCCAAATTCTGATGATGCCGAAGGATCCAGGGCTGCACATCGGAATGCCTGCAAGATTATTGTATATTGGAGATACAATTGTAATGTATAATGTATGTAATGTATATTGGATATAATGCATATTGGATATACATTTGTAAGCAAAATCCAAAGCTTGCTCAGTAATTTATTAGTATATGAATTTTTCTTTTTGTTCAAACTCCAAAAATAATCCTGTATACTCCTCAAGAGGAAAAGCTTGTTAGTGTGTCGAGATTCCTTGAAGCAATAAGCGATAGGTAATACTCAGAACATTTGTAATATTTTGAATATTTTGTTGTGTTTATACACAAGTTAGTCCTGAGGACCTAACTCAGTGCCACAAAATAGTGCTTGACCTTACGGGAGTGACCAATTAATGCATCTTTAAAGGATCCTACTCATCACACATCCAAACTCTTATGCTGCTCAAAGCACCCCCATGACTCACCCGTGATATACACCAGCATTCAGAACTCACCCTGACATCCATACAGTCTACCTCACCCTCACACACATTCCAGACTCGTACCAAGCTCTTGATGCTTCCACATACCTCATTTCAGTCAACTGTGGCAGCCATATCAGCCAAACACCCACCATAATTATTGATCTTCCACTCTCTCTTTTGCAGGAAAAGTGCTCCATATTGAGTGGCAGCGGTGGCACCCTGGAATATAAATCTTCAGTCCCCTCACAGGATGATAGTTTTTCCACCACTGCCATTCTGCTGGTTCTTTTGTCCTTGCCCCTCCATCAGACAACCCAGACTGCTCCACTCATTCCAAGTGAAATGGTGTAATGTGAAACAGGGTCCTCAAAGCCCAGAGCTTCTGGAGGGTGTCCTGGAAATTCATTTCCAGTTGTTCCCAGTGAAAGTCAGCAGCCTTCCATGTGCCATACCTCAGCCATTATAAGAACATTAGGAAAGGCAAATGCAAAATAGGCATCAAGGGGATGCACAAGGGTGAATAGTTAATTTTACTTGGGTGATTGGATGCATTATTTGATAAAGATCTCGTGGCAATATTTTTGTTGATGGCTTTTATTGCAGGGTGTTTGCCAAGAAGAGACTGTCATGGGAGGTCATAGATGAATGGGAAAGTGGGGAACTATGGGGAAGCGATTCCATTCTAAGAAAACCAGAATTTGAGTAGGCATTCCAGACAACCTGTCCAGAGCAAAGATATCCCAATGTGTCTTCATCTTCCTCCTTTTCCTCTTGCCTCCATGCAAAGCCTTCCCTCTCCGCAGCCTCTGCTCCATTTCCCGGCCATGCTGCACACCCTAAGGTACACCTGAAGCTCCCATATCTGTTATGGTTCTTTATGTGGATAGATCATCGATTCTCTGCACTCCTGTGAGGTTACCACTACACTCCCTGCCAAATCAAGCAACTCATCTCAACACCACCAGAAACCGCAGTTTCCCACAACTTTGCAATAGTGGAAGCGTACCCAAATCAGCTCACCTGCAAGTTGGATGCCTGGCATTTAAATATCACCAGTTGTGGCAAGGTCTTCTTGCAACTCAATTCATGATCTTTGGTGAGTGTCAAGTGAGAGTGATAAGTGGACCTAAACGGCCTAAGTTGGGAAGACGTGCATCAGATCAGCGAGCACATCTGTTTGGTGTGACACAGGGGCACCGTGGTTAGCACTGCTGCCTCACAGCTCCAGGGACCCGGGTTCAATTCCGGCCTCGGGTGACTGCATGGAGTTTTCAAGTTCTCCCCTTGTCTGTGTGGGTTTCCTCCTGGTGCTACGGTTTCCTCTCACAGTCCAAAGACATGCAGATTAGGTGATTGGCCATAATAAATTGCCCTTTGAGTCCAAAAAGGTTAGGTGGGATTACTGGGTTACGGGGAGGTGAGGGCTTAAGTACGGTGCTCTTCCATAATGCCAGGTTAGTGGTACAGAGCCAGATTTCTGGTCTTATAATTTTCCTGGACAATTAGCTTAGACTTTTAGTATTATCTTTTGGTATTGTTGGCAAGGAAACCCCATTGGATTATACCCTACATCTAAGCCCATAATGTCTTGGACATGATCCCCTCCATTGATTTTGTATATTTTAACAATGAGCTCATATTACAATTCTTTACAAAGAGGGAAGGGTTTTCCTCTATGGGATGATGACATTGAGACAATGGGCTGAATTGTCTGGCCTTGTCAAGGAGGGGGTGGGGCTGGGAAATGCAGCAAGCCGTCCAAAAATTAATTGACTCCAGAGGGAGTGGAAAATCACACTGGCAAAATATTCCAACAATGAAAGCAAACATGTTAATTAAAAGGTAACATTTTTATAAGCATGAATAATGTGAGCATTAACTTCAATTCAATGTAAACTTTTTTTTTACAAAAAGTAATTATATTATGTTAATGCAAAGTAATAATGGTTTTGGACATATTAACGATGCTTGTTGGCAACTTTGAATCAGTCTTGTTGTTATTATGATGTGAGCCTGTTAGGGGAGGAGGTGGCATAGTGGTATTGTTGCTGGCAATCCTAAGACCCAGGATAATGATCTGGGGACCTGGGTTCGAATCCCACCATGGAATTTAATAAAATATCTGGAGTTAAAAGTCTTATGATGACCATGGAAACATCTATCTGTAGAGAAGAAAATCCTTACCTGGTCTGGCTGACATGTGACTCCAGACTCACAGCAATATGGTTGACTCTTAACTGCCCCCCTAGGGGGGCAATGAAGTAAGAAAAGAATAATGGATAGGAGGAATTACACGGCTGTCATATAAACTGATGTCAAAAAAAGTCAGAGTGCAGGATAAGAGGCTGAGCTGTTTGCACCTGGACATTGATAGCCAACTCCATTATATCTGCATTCTTTTGAAGAAAATTTGTGTCATGATATACAACCCATTATCCTGCATAATAAGTAAACCTGTAATGTGACCACCTGACCAGGGGTAGGATGGATGAGAGCAGTGGCTAGAGGGGTGGTCGTCCGCAGAGTGGGCTAGCTGAAAATGTCACTGGTGAGGCCTCAGCCCTGAAAGGGCCAGTGTGCCAGGGAGGGTGCCAAAGGCAACGGTGCATGTGACCTTTGCTTGGGGTGCGCTCTGCTATTGCCCTGCTTCTCCTGTAGTGGGGCTGAGCTTCTGATGAGAGCACTGTGGAGTGCCAGCACGCAGGTGTGCCACTGATTGAGCTTGGCCGTGCCCATCCCGGTGATGGGTCAGCTGGGGTGTGAGGGTTTCCAGAGGGGTGGCCTGGGTGGGCTCACAAATGACCAGAGGGTCTGTGAACATTTACGGGACAGAGTGAACAGTCAGCAGAGTGAGAAGCCAGGGGCCTGTAACTTGTACACAATAATAGCTTTTAAAACAAATACTCCTGCAATGGCCGTCCATACCCGGCAACCCCGATTTCAGGGGGAACACTCTGAATCCACTGCTCTGTCACCAGTTTGATCCTCGCTACACCCCCAGCGCAGGCAACCACCCCCGAGTAAGTGCTACAATTTTTAACGATTTGTAGCAATTTTACAAGCTTTGCTTCTCCTCTCTCTCCCAGTCAGCAGCTATGGCACCCAGTCCACGTTTTTAATTACCTGTCGTAAATCAATGTGACTTCCACCTGAGAGGGGCGGAGCATCATGAAGGCCTGGAGAATACTGGGCTGAACCTGGTAATTATATGTTAGCGCATGCAAATGTCGGTTTTGCATGCCGATGCCGGTGTGGAGCGCAGATCGGGTTGTCGCCACCAGCAAGGCTCCGGAACAGGTGTTTGGTCCAGTGTGAGCACGGACATCCTTTTTAGGCGGACGGCCAATTCTCCACCCGATCGTGTTCCGCACTAAGGGCCTTGTACTTATTTTAAGGCAATAAGTTTGTCCCTTTTTTTTGACCGTCAAATCACCCCTTGCACCTGCTTTATCACTCTATCCCCTGTCCCAGAATGACATATGTTCAATTATATTTTGAACATATTGTTACTGTCCATTTTGATAACCATCTATGGTAAATTATTCCACAGCTTTAATACCCTCTGGTTGAGTGAGCTCTTCCTGACTGTCCTTACTCGAGCCTCTAATTTTTTAATTATCCCCCAATATTCAAACCCTTCAGTATGCTAAATAATTTTCTGAGATGAACTTGTCAATTCCATTCATCTTGAAATTCTAATTCTGGAGCGCTCTTTTTTTCCCCGAAAAGAAAATTCCTGTTTCCCCAACCTTCCAGCTCGATGAAATCATCTTTGATGCTTGCCTTTCAAAGGCAATAAACACAAACATACATCAAATATTTTCCGTCAAAGAAAATACCTAAGTATCAATGAGGGATATCGGAGGACCATTAATATTTTCCAATACTGAGGCAACAAATAATATTTTTATTAACATATATACAATAAAACTTCAATTGACTCTTACCATTTGAAAAGCTGTCCGGCAGAATGGAAATATTCGTTCAGTTTATGTGCCAATACTTGACACGTGCTGAGTGCATGGTGTTTTGTTTTCATTCCAATCAATAAATTCTTTCACATATTTCATCAACACCATAATAATGTTTACTCTAATAATGAGCTGTCATTATTTATTGAGGTCCTTTAATGTTCAATCCGAAGCCATCAAGTTTTCAAAAGAATTATTGCACACAGCATTCAAAGTGATTCTTACAGGAAGCAGTAGTTGCAGGGAGGGTATCCTGCGAAATCAGTCACACATCCATTATTTTCCATAAAACCTTTCAAGTGACGCACTGCACTGAGAGAATCAGATCACAGAATCATCCCTATTATCTTTGTGCTAACATGCTCAATACCTTGGTGACAAAGAACACATTGAGCCCGAAATTGGATCATGTTTTGCCTATTTTACAGGCATAAACCAGACAGCTATGGCCCAATATAGTGATGTACATGTGCTATTTCTGCACTGGAAATGCCATCAGCTGTATTGGTAAAGTTTTTCCCACTCAGCGAGCGAAGAAACGTGATTGATTTAGGCATTAGGCTCTTTGCATATGCCCAATACATCAGGCTGAATTTATACGGTGCTTCTATTATAATAATATGTCCTGAAGTGCTTCACAGGAGTATGATTGATGTACCATCAATTGGACGCGAGGCACGATGAAGGTCCAAACCTAGGCTTTAATCAGCTAGATGTTAGCCCGGTGATCGACGACAGTGAAAGGCCGACCGCCAGGAACTCTGGGTACTTATATCCCACCTCGGAGGCGGGGTCTACTGGCCTCTCGACCAATTGGTGAGCAGTCACATGACTATTCCCAGCCAATCAGCCGAGAGGCACATGACCAGCCAGTGGCAATGGGAAACCAGTGCTCTGCACCAATGGCAGTGCTCCTATTCATACCACCACAATGATAAAGCAAAATTTAACACCAAGCAATACAAGGAAACATTAAGATAGGTGAGAAAAAGCCTGGTCAGAGTTTTAGGTTTAAAGGAACATTTTAAAGGAGAGGCAGTAGAGTGGTAGAAAGGTTTAGGTTGTAGATTCCAGAGTTTAGGACCACAGCTGCTGAAGGCACAACCATCAATGGTAGATCAAAGAAAATGTGGGATGCTCAGGATTCCAGAAGTGAAAGATTACAGTGATCTGGGAGGCTGGGTGGCCCTGGAAGAGGGTACAGAGATAGGGAGGGTATAAGCTCATGGAGGGATTTGATAATAAGGATGAGAATTTTAAAATTGTGCCGCTGTCAGGCTGGGCATCAATGTCATTCAGGGAGCACAGAAGTGATAGCTGAATGAAACTTGCTGTAAGATATCTTAAATGAGTGCAAGATCCCTGATCTACTTCAGCTTCAGACTGTGACAAGTGACCTAATGCCTATTTGAGACCCCCTTTTTGCAAATTTAATGTGATTGAATGCAACATGCACAATCCTTGAGGCAATCAGATTCTCCAGGCACTAGACAACCAAACTACTGGCCCTTAAATGGACGCTTGAGGCTGCTACCAGGGGCTATGTTTCATTTTGTTTTTTACTCACCTTACTGTGAAGCTGAGAACATCATGGATGGGATGGCATTGCTGTCATCTGGAGCTGATGAGCTCCTGGTTATGGATAACTGAGACCACTGGACCATATTTCCATGATTCTGCCTTTGCACAACGATCACACCCCAATTTGGACACAATTCAATTTATCAGTCATCCATGCCTATCATCATCTTTACGTCTTGCCTTGAATAATAGTTCAGAACAGCTAATGTTTATAAATATTTTTAAAAATATGAGAGTCCATTAAGATGCTTGTAGCCAACTTTAGGGGCGCAATTCTACACAAAGATTTCTAAGTGTGGTAGCAAGCGGGAATTGCCACGGGTTTCCCGGCGCTCGGCCCGGTGATGCCGGTAACACAATGCAACATTAATTTGTCCACTTAACAAGGCCTCAGAGGCTTCTCGCCGCAAATGGTGGCTCGGCAGCTGATTCACCGGCACCACGCTCACCAGCCCCTCCCACTCACAAGGTTGAGCAGCATTTAAGCTGCACCTGCTCAGCCAACCCCAGCCAGCTCGCAGTAGTGGTGCCGAGGACAACGGCCCCAAGATTCGGGGTTGATGACCTGAGTAAGCTTCTAGATGCTGTGGAGACCAGGAGGGATGTCCTGATCCTCCGAGGGTCCCAGAGAGTCTGTCCGGAAGGCAGCCAGTGCTGCCTGGGATGAGGTAGCAGCAGCTGTGAGTTTGAGGGGTGTAACCAGGAGGACTGGCATCCAGTGCTGAAAAAGGTCAACAACCTACACCGGGCAGCACGAGTAAGTAGACACCAATGCCCCCACCCACCGCCAAGGGAGCATCCACCACAACTCCCCATGTGACCCCAAACCCCTCCTCCACCCGCTCTCCCTTCAGCCCCTCCACAACCCTGCTCCCACCACTGTGAACCACGCATGTGGCTAATGACGCCCCCTCAGTGTCTCCTCAGGAAAATCTCACATAATCATCGGGAGAGGGCCCAGACCAGTGGAGGGGTGCCAGAATTACGAATCTTCACCTCCTTGAGGAGCAGGCCTTGGAGGTGACTGATGTGGCTCAGGAAAGATCGGTCACGCATGCAGAAGCTGGCGGATGCTGCAGAGTGAGGAACCACTGGGCTTCACCCGGAGGATATGTCAAACGTTAGTTGTTATTGCCTTACTGACTGACCACATGCCCATTCTCCCGCAGGTCCTCCAGCCGACGGCCCCGGCCCATCTTGGGCGGCACCCTCTCCCGACTCCGAGGAGAACACCTCGGAGGAGAGTTCCAGGGATGCAACCGTTATAATCAGCACAGCTGTCACCACCACCCTCCACCAGCGCAGACACACACACCTCAGTGGGGCATGTTAGTGGACAAGCTTCGGGCACAATCTGCTGAGCATCACACTGTTGCTGATGCACATCAGGTGGAGGGAGGAACCTCCTGGCGAGACAGCAGTTCGAGGGCTGCTGGATCCCAGGGCCCAGCTGGATCCCAGCCTGATGCTGAGCTTGTGGTGCAGAGGTACCTGGAATGGATTGAGACGATAGGATGCAGCCGGGACATTCACGGGAAAATGTCAGCGTCACTCAAGCAGATCCATTGCCGATTGAAGGCGTCCCAGAGGCTACGGGTGCAGGAGATGGCACCCGCAATGCGTTGCACTGAGGCCAACACTGCTCGAGTGGTGACCGCAGTGGAGAGTCTGGTGCAAGACGTCGGAACCAATGTGAAAGTGTCCAAGGCGTTGCGCAGTCCGTGACGGCCATGGCTGAAGGTCTCGGCAGAATGACGGGCTCATTGGGATATGTCACCCCGTACCAGGCCGGCCTTGATGGGGTTCTGCGGGACATGTCCCACTCTCAGATGGGAATAGCCAAGGCGCTGGGGAGCTTGTCCCAGTCGCAGGTGGGCATTGCCGGGGCACTGCAGGGCATGGCCCAGTCACTGAGGAGCATTGCTGAGGCCGCGACATGGGAGTGGGGGATTGTAAAACACATTAAACACCTTTTTGCGCAACCATTATGATGCCCCTATCACGATCTTCCACAATGCGGGCTGACCTCCGGACCTTTTGACCATCTCTCCAGGCATCGCCCACTCCCTCCCCGTGGTGCTCACCCATCCTCTGGCTGTGGACATGTCCCAGGGACTGTGTCCTATCGCCTGGGTGTTCGAATGTTGCATGTGTGGAGTTGCCTCCCGCAGTGTTCTGGCATAGTGCCCAGGCATCAAGGTGTGATTGGGATGCCAGGCAATGTCTCCCTCATGCTATATGGCCCGTCCCCCCATGGGGATCCACTTGGGTTGTGTGAAGTGCTCATTTAACCACAAATGCCAATTCCCTATTAGCAATAGCCTTCAGCCGCACGCCAGAGGCCTCGGCAGGCAGTGGGGGTTATGGGTGGTCGTTGGGGCAGACGTGCAGGGCCTAGGGTTTCCCCCGGAATGGTACATACGGTACAGGGGTTGGCACGTGAGCTGTTGCCCACCGGTTAACCCGTCCATTTCATCCTCCCACCCTCCTATGTTGGTGTGGTGACTGTATTATGCCAATAATCCACCATTGTATTTGTATCTGTGCTGTTGCCCTTGTATTTGTATCTGTGCTATGCTGTTGCCCTTGTGGGCTCCTCCTATGGGCCATTGTATGGCATTATCCATAGGGGAACATGTTGGGGCATGTATGGGCTCCGCCCATCGCACCTCCCCTTGAAGGGAGGTGTAAAGACCAGTTGACCTGTAGGCGGTTCTCAGTATTGGATCAGTCGCAGGCAGGCACTGTTCTAAGTTGATTAAAGCCACGGTTTATCTCTACTCTTGTCTCGAGTGAATTGATGGTTGCATCAGTTGGCCCATCCCTGTAGAGGGTCCCCCATGCCCTGCAGAGGGTCCCTCACCTCCCACCAAGCACAGGGACAGCAAGCCCAGTGCCCCCAGGCTCTTTGCCTGTGAGCAAAGATGGCTACTCACCTCCTCGGCTGCCCACAGAAGCTTTTCTGCCAGGCTCATGTTTTTCAAAAGGAGTACTGATCGGCGCCAGCGTGACCACCTGCTGGGGAGGCCAGTGAATGACAGGAGGCCGTTGGAATCTCGTTAATTGGATGGAAATGGGGCTTAAGTGGTGATAATTGGTTTCTCGCCCGATTTCACTTACTGGAGTGGGCCGGTTGCATCACAGACTGTTTGCCGACTGACGCGGTTCTCGTTTTTGGCCTCTCCCGCTATTTTCTGGCCTTGTTTTGCTTGACTGGAGTGCAACGAGGCCAGAGAATCGTACCCAAGATATCCTATTCGGTACATCTGGAAATCTTTGTTGCTAAAATAATCAACAAGAGGGGTTTACTCTCAAGAAGCACCACAGCTTTATATTTCATTTATTTTGTTAATCATCTAATTTTAAGGATAGTCTGTAATATATGGCATTAATCTGTAAACCATTAAATAAGTGTTTACAAAGTGTTTTAATCTGATCCTGAAAGAAAAACTACCAACTTCATTATGATAATATCGTTGCAAAATTGTTGCCCAAGTCAGGTCCAGTTCAGCTATGTCCTAGTGCTGGACAAGGCATAAATGAAACAAAGAAGTCATTAATGCAGAATAGGACATGTGTAGATGATAACAGATCTTGTCAAAGACACATGGAAATATCGTAGCAATCTCAAAGTGTGGCAGTAATAGACTATTTCTGCAAAAAAAAACCAGCAAGGAAACAGCATTTCATCAGAGCTTAGTGACAGGAGTAATGAAAGTGGAAATAGTGATCTAAAGAGCTCCCAGCTCTGTGCCCCAGGAATTATATATTTTTCCACAATGCATCCATCCTCTGTAGTTTTGTACAGAATATGCTTAATCACTGATTTAATCAAAAATCGCGGAAACGCTGCATATCTTTGACACTATGCAAATTAAAATAACTACCAGGACTGATTTGCAATTCAAGCTTATTTAGTGTGTCAACTGAAGTAGACAACAAAGCCTAAATGCAAATGAGGTCAGAATGAATTTATTTGCAAAATAATAACAATGGATGTCACATGTGCAATCTTTTCAAATTAAATACAAGATTTAAAGAACATAAGAAATAGGAGCAGGTAAAGACGCCAGGGCCCATCGACCCTGCTCTGCCATTCAATATGATCATGGCTAATCTTGGGCTTCAACTCTGACCCTTCTCTCCGGCAGGATCTTCTGTTCTTGCCGGTGGTGACCCTCCTCCTGCCCGTGGTGTGTTCCCTGGTGGCAAAGGGTGCGTACCATGAAAACAGCCGGTGACACCGGCGGGAGCAGAAGATCCCACTGTCAGCCAATGGTGGGCCGCGTCCGCCACTTCTGAGGAAACCATGGGTGGGGGTGGGGGGGGGGGGGTGTACCGGGGGCCCCCCCCCCCAATCCCTTGATTTCTTGAGAGACCAGAAATCTGTCTATCTCAGCCTTGATTATATTCAATGATGGAGCATCCGCAACCTTCTGAGATGGAGAATTCCAAAGATACACAACACTTCGAGGGAATACGTTTCTCCAGAAGTGGTAGGCCAATTTGCTCAGCATGGGACATGCCTCTTATTCCAGAAATCAAGCATATGGACCTTTACTGCACTGCCTCCAATTCAAGTATATCTTTCTGTAAACATGGAGGCCAAAATTGCACATAGTGGCCAGAATTCTCCGGTCGTCAGCATTCACTTGTCTGTCTGGCACCGCACCCCCGCCAGCAGATTTCGCGGACGTGTGAGGGTTTCAATGGGGAATCCCATTGACAGGTGGTGGGAGGATAGAACCCCGCCGCTAGCGAAAGGCGTGTGGCCGAGAAACACGCGGTTGTGGGACCGCATAATCCCACGCAGTGTTCCAGGCGTGGTTTCGCAAAAGCACTGCAGCACTGTCGCAAGACTTCTTTATTCTTGTACTCTGATCCCCTTGCAATAAAATCCAGCAAGCCATTCGCTTTCTTAATTATTTGCCTTACCTACACACACACTTTTTGTGTTCCTTGTGCAAGTACATCAAAGCCTTGCTGAATGTTATCATTCACAAGTTTCCTGACTTTCAAAACATTTTCTGCTTCCCTATTCTTATGACCAAAGTGAATGACCTCGTACTTTCCCATGTTATACTCCATCTGGCACCTTGCTGCCCACTCACTTAACCTGTCTTAATCTCTTTGCAGCATCTTTGTGTCTTTCTCACAGCTTGCATTCCCACCTAACTTTGTATCGTCAGAAGTTTGGATAACTTACTCTGTGGGCGGGATTCTCCGGTGCCCCAGCCGCATGGTTCTCGCCAGCACGCTGCGCGCTGGTGCAGGATTCTCTACACCCGCTGCTTGTCAATGGCAATCCCATTGAAGCCACCCTATGCTCCCGGGAAACCCATGAGTGGGGGTGCGCTGCCGGTGGGAACAGAGAATCCCACGGCCAGAGAATTCCAGCCTCTGTCCCCTTTTTTGAGGTCATTAATGCAGATTATAAAAAGCTTAAGGCCGAGAACTGATCCCTGCTGTACTCCTTTTGTCATAGTCAGAGAAGGCAGTAGCATGGTGGTATTCCCACTGGACCAGAGATCCAGGGTAATGCACCAGGGGTCTGGGTTCCCACCATGGCATGTTTGAAATTTGAATTCTTTAAAAAAAAAATCTGGAATTAAAAATTTAATGACGACATGTCAGTTGTCGTAAAAAAATATGATTCACTCACGTCCTTTAGGGAAGAATGTCTGCCATCCTGACTTGGTCTGATTGACCCGTGACTCCAGATCCACAGCAATGTGGTTGACTCTTAAATGGTGTTATGGGCCAGGGTTTAGAGAACCAAAAGTGTATCATGGAGTTCACCTGACCCACGACTTTTACTAGATTGTGGTACGGGGAGCACACGGCCCACTCTACAGGTGTGGTGCAGCAGAAATGTTAAAGTCATTTTTAAAGCAAAACAATATTTATTCTATTACTCAGTTAACCTTTTTAAAACATACAGTGAACATCTTAGCACCATCAATTCAAATACACCCCCCCAAAGCATATAACACTCTAAGTAATCCTTAAACTTTCCTTTTCACACCCATAAGACAAAAATCCTTTTTTACAGAAGTCCATCAGGTTTAAATGCTCTACTGAAAGCAATTATCATTCTGAATTCACCAAATGATCCAGAGATAGTCTTTAGATGACAGAGAGATCGAAATTACACCTGCTTTGTCTGGCTTCAGCTCCAACACTAAAACAAAACCAAAAAACACAGACACACCCAAGCTTTTCCTCAAAGCGAAGCTAAAAAGCAGAGCCAGAGCTCAACTCCACCCACAATCTGACATCACTACAGCCACTTGAGCAAACAAACATTTCTTAAAGTGACATTCCCATGACAATGGCCTCACATGCCAATGAAGTCTGGCCCAGCTAGCAATGCCACGTCCCATGAATGACGTCTATCAAATTGTAAATAATAACAATCTTTATTAGAGTCACAAGTAGCTGACATTAACACTGCAATGAAGTTACTGTGAAAATCCCTGACTCGCCACACCATGGCACCTGTTCGGGAACACTGAGGGGGAATTCAGAACATCCAATCCATCTAACAAGCATATCTTTTTGGGGCTTAGAGGGAGAAAACTGGAGCACCCAGACAAAACCCGCGCAGACACGGGGAGAATGTGCAGACTCCGCACAGACAGTGACCCAAGCCTGCAATCGAACCCAGGTCCCTGGTGCTCTGAAGAAACATTGCTAACCACTGTGCAATGCTCCATTTATTCCTACTCACTGATTCTGTCTGTTAACCAATCCTCTATCAAAGCTAATGTATCACTCCCGACTCCAAGAGACCTTGGGCTGGATTCTTCGGTCGCCGACGCCAAAATCGTGTTCAGCGAACGGCCGAAGAATCCAAGTTTCCGACCAAATTGGGGGCGGCGCCACTTTTATGATGCTCCACCCCTTCCACCACGTATCGACGGCCTCAGGACATTACCTGAGGCCCGCCCCCGATGCTCCACCCCCAACTGGCTGAGTTCCCGACGGCGTGGGTCTCTCATGGTCTCATCCGTCGGGAACTCACCGTGGCGCCTGCAGGCTCAGTCCAGCACCGCCACAGTCAGAGGAGGGCCGATCCGTGGGCAGGGGGACATAATTGGGGTCTGGGGGCACTGTGGGATGGGGGGTCGCCTGGGGTGGGTGAGCTGCCAAAGGGGTGCACTATTTTCTAGGCCGGGTCCGTAGGCTGCGTCTGTCATGTAGCACAGTGCGGCAGCTGCAGGCCACCACCGTACGCATGCGCAGCCACTGACCCGGCATCTCTCTGGGGCGTATCGGCAGCTAGAGCCAGGTGCTCTACGCTGCCTTACTGCTAGCCACCAGCAAAACAAGGAATTGGTGACCATTTTGCACCAGTTTTTCAGGCGTAAAACGCCACCGCTCCCACGCCGTCGTGGGGACATAGCCCCAGAATCGGACAATTCAGCCCTTTATTTTATGCTTTAACCTTTATCAAATGCTTTTTGGAAATCAAAATGTACCACTTCAAATGAATCCCTTCACCCTACAACTTATATCCTCAAAAACTCTAATAAATTTGTCAAACAGGATTTCCATTTCTTAAAATAATAGCCTGGATCTCTGCCTCGTCATGGCGGCAGCGTGGTTCCAGATGCACTGGAGAATTGGACGCCAAGAGGAAATCGGGATCAGCAGCAGACGCTGGTGGGTGCGTATCCATTTGTGATTTTCTGGTTCCCCCGCTGGTGGCGGAATCGGGGTTCGCACCTGCACACTATCTTAACGGGCTGGGCACCAGATGTTCCAGGCCCACATGATTCTGTGGTGCTCTGGCCGGGAATCACGGAGGAGAGGATCACAACTGGTATTTACCAGTATGGCGCTGTTGTGGTTGACCTCGCGGTGGGCCAAGGGGGCAACTCCCATTTGAGGGCCTTCCTCCTCCTCCACAATGCATGACCTGTCCACTCCTCCCATGCCAGAACCTGCCCCAACTGCCAACTCCACACAGAGAACCCCCGTTTTCCTTCATGGGTGAGTAACTCTGAAGTGCTGTAACCACAATGTTTACAAATATCAACCGTTTCAAAGAGAGTTAAGTGCTATCAATTTCCTGCTCAGCACTTCAAAATCACTCAAGCGTGAAGAGGGTGAATGGAATGCACTTAACTCTCATTGAAGTGGTTGATGTTTGTAACCATTATAGTTACAGCACTTCAGAGTTACTCATCAATGAAGGGAGATGAATGAAGCAAGGCTCACAGCTGTGTTTGTGGAAGCTGTCAATCACAGCTCACTAAGAGAAATTAATAAATGGCTTGCAGGTGTCTATGCAGATGAGTGTTACAATAGTAATTGTTTTCACTGCTCCTGTCTGGACTGCTATCCAGCTTCCAGAAAGGGGTTTATTTTCTCGGGGATCTATGGGGTGGGGGTTCCTTTAGTATGGGGGTCTCTGAGGGGCCCCTTTAGTTGGGGGATCTCTGTGGGGTCTCCCTTTTTAGGAGATCCGGAAGGGTGGTGGTCCTTTTAATTAGAGGGCCTCTGTGCTTGGTTCCTTTTGTTTGGGGTCTCTGTGGGAGTGTCTCCCTATTTAGGGGGTCCCTGGGAATCTCTCTATGTGGGGGACTTTGGGGGTCTCCCTACTCAAGCATTCCCTAGGAGGTCTCCCTATTTAGGGGGTCCCTTGGGGTGTCTCCCTATTTAGGGTGTCCGGGGGGGGGGGGGGGGGGGGGGCGGGTCAGGTCACCACCGTGCTTTGGTGGAGGGGGGTACCTAGAAAGGCTGGGATGGAGGGCTGTTTTGCAATATGGGGAGAGGGTCGGGGGCTGATTTGCGGTTGGGAGGGAGTGGTGGCCAGCTGTGGGACCTTGCTATTGGGCCGCCTGCTCAAAATGGTGGCCCGATGGTGTGATTCCTTTATTCCCATGAATTTGCATGGCGAGGGACACTGAATTGCTGACTGATCTGCGTAACAATCAGTAGCAATGCAACTCTGCTGGAGTCTCCCAAACAGAGAATCTCGGCCAATGTTGAATTGTCATAATTATACCATGTCTAAATGCATTGTTCAGACTTCCTTAATAATTGATTCCAGTGGTTTCCCAATGACTGTTGTCAGGCTAACTGGCCTGAACGTTTCTGTTTTCACTCTCCCTCATTTCTTGGCTAGCTAGCATTAAATTTTCTGTGTCATTTCATGTTATATTTCTTTGTTGCTGCGATGTAAGATTTATTAAAGATGTTGCTCACACAATCAAGATGGTGATCTCCTCAAAGCCAATGCAAACATTCGGTTAATGTCACAACGCATCACCTGACGCAGTCAGCAAGAGCATATTCCCAAATACATAACATTTCAGTGCCTAGAAAGTTTTACAAAATCATAGCTAGCACATTCACCAACTGTGCAATTATCTCTTTTAGACCCTTAGGATGTCGGCTATCAGCTCCCAGGGATATTTCGGATTTCATTTCTCCAATTCTTTTTCTCTGATGATACTATATACCTTAATTGCTCCACTCTATCTGTCCCCTAGGTTACTAATGATTTCTCTTCCCTCTTGTACCTTCCACTGTGTAAGCTGACAAAATATTTGTTTCATGTCTCTATCATTTCCTCACTCCACATGATAATTTATCCTATCTCTACTTCAAAAGAATCAACATTTAGGGCGGTACAGTGGCACAGTGGTTGGCACTGCTGCCTCACAGCACCCGGGACCCGGGTTCAATTCCTGCCTCGGGTGATTGTGTGTGCGGAGTCTGCACATTCACCCCGTGTCTGCGTGGGTTTCCTCCGGGTGTTCCAGTTTCCTCCCACAGTCCAAAGATGTGCAGGTTAGGTGGATTGGTCATGCTAAGTTGCCCATTAATGTCCAAACGGTTAGGTGGGGTTACTGGGTTACGGGTATAGGATAGGGGCATGGGCTTAAGTAGTGTGCTCTTTCCAAGGGCTGGTGCAGACTCAATTGGCCTAATGGTCTCCTTCCGCACTGTAAATTCTATGATTCTATTCTATTAGCTACTCTCTTTCTTTATATATGTATTTGCAAAGGTTCTAACAACCCAGTTTTATATATCTGGTTACTTTAATCTCATATTCCACCTCTTGTTTTTTAATCCTCCTGCACCACACAGCAGCATACCCCCCCCCCCCCCCACCCCCCCGGATTGCCTGCGTGCTCCCCACTTACCCAAGTACGAGTTGATCTGACTCCATACCCACCAGGACCCCTGTAATAGTTAGAACCCTACAAGGACCCCTGTGATAGGGAGATGCCCGCAGGGATGCCCTGCCCAAAGGGACTCTGCACAGGGACGCCTGTCATTAGGAGATCCCCTCAGGGCATCCCTGTATAGGGGGACCTCCACTGGGACCGTTTGAGTAAAGGGGTCCTGACTAAAGGGAACCACCCCAGAGATTCCTCCCCTCCACAATCCCCTCCCCCTCAGAAAAGAGACCCCAGTCTGGGAGCTAGAAAGCAGCCAGGCAGGGGAAGTGAAAGGAATAGCTGTAACATTTACCTTGAAACACTGTGTGCCCATTCCTGGAAGAAGAACATCTGGCCCGTTAGCAGCAAGGCATTCATAACTTTCTAGTAGTGGGCTGTGACTGAAGCTCCCACACACCATCTTCAGCTTTAATCCATTCATTTCCCTTCACGATTCAGTGACTCTAAGTGGTGAGACTCTAACGTTTACAAACACTAACCACATCAAAGAGGGGTAAGTGCATTCCAATCACACAGAGAGGTTGGGCAAGGTGGGTAGGTGGGAAAGTCGTGTGGGGGGCATTCAAGTAGCTGCCGGCCATGCCCCCAAGTCGGCAAACCTGGTGGCGATTAGATTGTCCCATGCGCACCAGCATTGGCGCACACATTGTGCGGCTTCCTATAGCTTTCGGGCCCCATGCCCTATCCACCTGACCCTCATCCACAGCCACCTCATCGGACGAGGCCTAGTGTTCATCCTCCTCCAGCATGTCACACCGTTACTGCATGATATTGTGGAGGATGCAGCAGGCCACCACAATGTGCAAGAGCTTCCTGGGGCTATACAGGAGGGCCCCACCACAGTGAGCCTGGCACCTGAACCGTATCTTGAGCATGGTAATGCACTACTCGATTACACTCCTGGCCGCTGCTTAGGAGTCATTGTAGGGGGTTTCTGCATTGGTCTGTGGCCTCTGCATTGGCATCGTGAACCATGACTGCAACGGATAACCCCTGTTGCCCAGGAGCACAAACCCTCAGCTGGGGGTGCTCATCGAATATGGCAGGCATGATGTGTATCTTGTGGTCACACACCAGCTGCACATTCATGGAAGGCTACCCCTTGCGGTTTGTGAAGGGCATCCCCTCTTGCGGCGGTGCTCATAGGGGAACATGCATCTGTCGATCACCCCCTGGACTTGGGGAATCCTGCCAATGGTGGCAAACCCCGCTGCCTGGGCTACCTGGTCGGCTCCGTCCATATTCAGGCTGATGTCTTGTGCCACCCGAGCACACAGGACCTCCATTACAGAGCGGATGCACTTGTGCACCGAGGTCTGGAAGATACCTGACATGTCCCCACTTGCCGCCTGGAAGGAGCCCGTGGCATAAATGTTCTGGGCAACAGCCATGTGGCAGCCACTGGAAACAAGTGTCCTCCTCCATACTCCGTTGGTTCCAGGTGCAGCATGATGCGGCAGATAAGCTGTATGGTCCCTCTGGTCATCAGCAGGAGTCTTCGATGACATACCTGGTACGGTAGGTCCTCAAATGATAAGTTGGAACACTCGGAGCCAGATGTAACGCTGTATTCCCACCACCTACTTGGCCTGTTAGGTGCCCAGCTCTCCATCCTTTACAGCTGGCCCCTGTTCCTCTGGGGCTGCTGCAGGGCTCTCCTCATACAGCCTCATGGCGTTTGCCAGGGCTGCGCTAGGCAGATGCCAACCACTCCTGGTTGGATACCGAAATCCATTCTTTGTAGGGAGTAATAGGTGGACATGTTAGCATGCCGGTTACCCCCATGCCCAACCAGGTCTGGCGGGCTGCACGGTGGCCTGGCATGCACTGCAACCCCTGTCATCGCATGTGCCCCCCTCCTCATCCCTTGCCATTCCCACTCCAATCCCAGCGGTTTCCCCGAAGCTTTGGGCTCCACACTGCACCCCTGGCCTCGTCAATGTCTGGCACCTGGGGGGCCTCTGACTCTGGCACCCATCCCTGCCAGCAGGGGTGCAAGTGGTTGGTGCACCCCATGCCAGTGGTATGCTCTGTAGCCCCTATCCTGCTCCCTCCTGTGGGGTCCACTATGTGGGTCACCCTTATGTGGGCCACATGATGCCCCGCTGACTGGGTGGCGCCTGGTTGTGGGGGGGACGGGGGACAGGGGATGGGGGAGGGGGGGGGTGGGGGGGGGGGCTGGAGGGTATCAGCAGGTGATGCTCTGCACAGCCATGGGCCACAGTGGGTGGTCAGTGGGGTGTGCAGTCAGATGACTGCCTTACAGTCCGCAGCAATGGCAGTCCGTGCATGGACAACCCGGTCCCGGGCGACACACCAACCTCATGGCCCATCCCTGGTCGCCCCCCGCGACTCCCCCCAGCTCTGGCAGATAACCCCCCCCCCCCCCATCCAGCAGCAGGACTGGCAGCCCACGGCTGTGCCTTTAGGACCAAGTCTTACCTCTTCTCTCACCCTCATCAGCCACATCGCCCGTCTCCCCATTTTAAATACCACAAGTGAACATCGCCGTTGGTACTCCCCCCTGGTCCTGGCAGATGCCGACAAGCCAGCGGCACAACTGTCAGCACACTGTAGCGATTATGGACACTTTTCAAACCCCCATACTCTCCCTCAGCACCCATAGCGCCCATTTCCCGATTTTCAATACAATAATGAACAACCCTGTCGGTAATTCCGCCTGATGGAAGTGGAACATCGCGAGAGATCTATAGAGTTCGAGGTTGGGCCCATTAATGATATGCCAACGGCCTTTACTGTACAATATGCATGCCCACACCGGCGTGCCGCCAGAATTTTCAGCCGACGCGCAAGTCTCCATCCGATTGCGTTTCACAATTGCAGCGTCGCTGGACAAAGAATCCTGCCCTAAGTACTTGGTATTCTCAATCTAGTCCAGAAATAATTCCAAATTCAAGTGCAATTTCTATAAATGGATCGCTTTCTTATTTCTAAACCATTGCACATACTTCCCTCAGAGTAACAGCTTATTTCCCACTTGACTTCAATTCAGTTGGCCAGACAAAAATCTGAAACTAGGGTCTTTGTAAAAGCTGTGCTGCATGTTCATAAGGAAATGTATTGAGTAGAAACCTTTCCATACTTACAGAGAGTGCCACCACCTCTCCATTACCATTTTAATATCTTTCATAGTAACTGTTGACTGAGACTGTTTCTCCAATCAATTGATAGAAACAATAGGTGGGATTCTCCGTTGGCTGACGCCGGAATCTGGAAGCGCGTTTGGGTGGAGAATTGGTTCCGACGGCGAAATCGCGGCGGATGACAATTTGATACCAAATCTCAATTCTTCGTCACCTCGACTGATGCTGATGGTACTCCTGGCATCAGTGATGTGCGCCAGGGCCAGAGGCCCCCAGGATGCTGGAAACCGATTGGGTGCCAACCTGGGCCACCATGTAGTCCGTTGGACCTGGTTGGGCATGGGGGATGTAGCATACTAGCATGTCAGCCTTTCACGCCCTGCAGACAATGGAGCGTGCAGCAGGAGAGCATGCCCCAGAGGAACAGGAGGCAGCACCGAGGATGGAGAGCTAGCCACCCAACAGGCCGAGGGTTGGGAGTAGGAGGAGGTGCAAAGGAGATGCCTCATGAGGCCTCATGTATACTGACAGTACCTGACATTTGAGGTCCTGCTGGACCGGGCATGAATTCGATGATTCTGGCTGAGCAGGGAGACCATGCAACATATCTGCCAGATGATGGCAAACCTAGCATCATGTATGGAGGAGGACACCCGCTCCCAGTGGCCATCAAGATGACGGCCGCCATGAACATTTATGCCATGGGGCCCTTCTGGATGCCGAGTGGGGACCTGTCTGGATCTCACACCTTGGTGCACAGGTGCATCCGTGCCGTCATGGATGTCCTATATGCCCAGGCGGCTCAATACATCCACTTCAATGTAGACCGAGCCCACCATACTACCCAGGCAGCGGGGTTTGCTGCCATCGCCGACATGCCCTGGGTCGAGGGAGTGATCGATGGGATGCATGTCTCCTTTGAGCACCTTCAGATGACAGGCCAATTTACACAACCCAAAAAGGCTTTCACTCAATGAACGTGCAGCTGATATATGACCATCAGCTGCGCATCATGCACGTCTGTCCCCGATACCCAGGCAGTATGCACAAAGCCTTCATCCTGGCACACTCGATGATTCCTGACATGTTTGAGATGCCCCCCCCCCCCCCCCCCCCCCCGGTTGGTGGGTTGGCACCTGGGCAACAGGGGTTATCCACTGCAGTCTTGGTTGATGAGGCCTGTCCAGATACCACAGACCAACTCCAAGACCCACTACAACAACATGCAGCGACCAGGGGTGTGATTGAGTGGTGCTTCAGCCTCCTGATGACGCGGGATCACCTGGAAATTGCAGTGGCGTGGGCCCAGCGGGCCCTAGCTGAGAACGTGACGGCACTACCCAACCACTGGCCGACGTTGCGCTGACACAGAGGGTGGTGGCCCAGTCCCAGAGGGAGATGGCGCAGTCACTGGCTGATGTGACACAGACCCAGATGGTGGTGGCACAGTCAATGGGTGATGTGGCGCAGCCCCAGACAGCGATGGTCTACTCCCTGTGCTCCATGGCTGCGGGCATGCAGAACCTGGTTGATACCAGAGTGGGCCTCTAGAATTGACAGGGCCAGGTGGTGGTTGAGCCTCAGGGGACAGCTCCGCTCACACATCCCGTCCCATGGAATGGTAGTGTCACTGGACTAGCAATCCAGAAACCCACGATAATGCTCTGGGGACATGCGTTCGAATGTTCAAAAAATCCTGACTCATTCAGAGGTCATATTTCTTCTCAGGCATCGTCAGTCTTTCCCTTGAAGACATTTATTGATCAATATCCTATTGACCTTTTATGGCCGGTCATAAAATCAAAGACATTTGCGGAAATCACGTACTCACAGACCAAAGTCATTTGTTCTGTTGACCATATTGTTGAAATTAAATCTCTCATTTAGCCACATTTCCCATCAGGCCATAATAGTGACCTTTCTTTGCTTAGCTATTTTGTAAATGGCCGGCTACATAGCTTGTGCAGATAATTTAAACAGTCCAGTATTATTCGTGCTTACTCAATATGCTTGTTCCGGATTTAAAGCAAATAAGTAATTAAAGGATATACAATATCCAGAGAATCAAATAATGCCAATGCATGCCTTGAGTTTTATATTGATTACACAACCACAAACAGAAAAGCTGGCAATCCCTTACAAGATCTATTCTCAATTTATGTTTTGAAATAAAGTTATCAATAAAAACATGCCACAGGGAATTATTTCTGTCAAAAATCAATTTCAGTGGGTGGAGTGGAATCTATGATAGGATATAGTACATGTTCAAGGCTTCATGTTGCTCTAATATACATTAAATGTGCATATGAACGTTTAAAAAACTGCATTATTTTCAACAAATAAATGAAATGTAATCTTCTTGAAGTGGAAGTATTATTTTCAGGCTGATCTACCAATAAACTTAGGACAGCTAATGTAATGTAATCTATCTCAGCAAACCTCCTGAAAGCAAGAGCTTTCTTCTTTACCAGTCTGGATTTCTTCTTCACAAGGGACCTTATTTTATTTCCTTGCTACCTCCTTCCAGAAGAAATGTGAGGTGAGTGACCCTCAGATTAGAAAAATGGTAATCTTCATTTGCTTATCCTCCTACTGCATTTCCTCCATATCTCTCTCAGTGAAGTAAATAGTTCTCTTTCTGCCCTGGCGACTTGATTGTATTTTCTCCATTTTCTCTCGGAACGAGTGCAGAGGCCGCTGGGTGTGAAGTTGGGCTGTGCAGAGAGGCTGCCTCTGGGTTCCAGCATAATGTCCAAGATTTTTTTTTAAAAGGTAGCCTCCCCCCCCCCTCCCCCTCACACCCCACACACTGCCCTGGCCTAATCAATGCCAACTTATGCCACCTCGTGCCCTCTACTCAATTCCCATGGTCCTTCATAACCTCTATGCTTACCTATACGGCTCTCGCCACCCCATGACTCTGCATAGCTCCTCTGCTAACATTGTGCCAACTCAGGCCAATCCCTGCCCTTCCCACCACCATTTATCCATATATTTGCCATGCCAGCTCAACCAGTATCCACCATTGGCAGACCTCAGGACCCATGCTGAGATTAAAATGAAGCTATTGGTTTCTATTGTAGCCTTTATTAAATAACACATTCCCTTTCATAAGGGACTATACATTTCTTCAACTCCATCTTTGTAAAAACACATCTTTCAAGTGTTTCATCACTTATAAAAATAAACCGTTCAAGTGCTCAACCCCATATAAAAACAAATTGGACTTAATAGTCGCACATCAAAGAGCCTTTAACGAATTGCAGATGTCAATAAAATTGTGACATGGAAGATGATAACAGTAGGTCGCGAATCAGTAATACAACTTTTTTTCGTTCATTCTCGGGATCCGGTCTTTGCTGGCTAGACCGACATTCCTTACCCATCCCTAATTGCATTTGAGAATGCAATATAGTAATGGTAACCCTCAGGCTTATGGCAGTAGACTGAATGTAAAATAATAGATTTTTTTTTAAATCCAGAAATGTTTTCAAAGATTGAAAAGGCAAGAGTGTTATAAGCTTTGACAGCTTGTCAGTTGTCTTTGACAATTCATTTCGACATGTTCAACAGTTGTTTTTGACAGACTGACACTTTTGACAGTTCCAATAAACTTTACAAATATGGGTTTATGAACTTTTTATGCACAGTCATGCCTCATTTTAACAATCGCAAGGGCACATTACCACTCCCAAAGAAAATAGGGCACCTGGCACCTGACCTCACCAAAAGGTAAACCATAATATCCAAAGTGATACCCCACCTCTCCAAAAGACTCCAAAAAGTTGGATCTGCTCCTACCAGGTCTAACTTTGCACATCGTATTTCACACAGCTGGGTCACTGAAATTAGATATGGCAGGAGGCAGCTGTTAATTTATATGAGGAATCGTCTCCGCAAAGAAGGCATGGTCAAACACTGGCCTCGCCCACGCCCACGCCCGCGCCCATTTCTGCCTCTGCAAAAATTGTAAATGCTGTGTTCAGGGGCTGGACTTCCATTTTTCAGGCTCTTCAGCCCCTCCATTAGTGTAATAATCCAGGCCTATGTGTTAGTAATCTGGACCCAAGTAATCTTCTGATAAGGTGAGAGGGCTGGTCCATGTCATACGGAAATAGGAGACTGCTTTAGTGACAGACAGTTGCAAATAGAAATTAGCCACTCCTGAAATAAAACTAAAAATAGACATTTAAAATACCTATCCATATGACAATAAGACACAAGGGGTGATTTTGCGCCCGTGCGTTTCTTCAGCGGGACTGGCAACGTGGGTACAAAATTCCGTGAGAATCAGGAAACAAGATTCTCACTGGCTCGATCTTCCATGCCCCTCACCGATGAGGTAACAAAGTTCCACCCACAAAGGGTGAGAACCTCATTGTAGTACATTTCAATAAATTATAATATAATGAATGAGCCCACCCTCTCACTGAATATTCATAACTTGTCATCGTGATGTCATGTCAATGAAGTTTACAACAGGTTTGTGGAGGCGTGAATCAGTCGAAGGAATTCCCCAGATGCACAAAGGCAATGGTAACCCCTAAGGAAGGGGAGGGAAATACCTTGGAAGTGCATAATGATATATTCTTACGAATCTGGCACCTTTATATATAGTTCTTTCAGAGCTGAGTGTGTATTAGTTTAATAGCACTGATAAAGCAGACTAACTACATGGATATATGAATGAGACTGTGCCAGTTTTTATGCTCTCATGAACAGCTGAGGCTAGTTAAGCATTTTACCGTCAAGGGTATTATCTCCATTCCCTCACCTCCCTCCCCAACCCACCCAAAACGTTACTAGTTCAGATAATGGAACGATGGTGATTCCTGTAGAAACCTCAGACAATCAAATAAAGATCTCCCACTTAAGTCCACAAAAAAAATGCTTAGGCTTGAATTTTGCCATTACAGAGAGCCTCTCCTTTCTGGTCAAAATGGAGGAAATGCCTGTGTTATGTATTAGAGAATAGATTCCTATTGGTTTAGCGTCACATGATGTATAGTGACATCAGCAGAGTGTTTGTGCAGGCTTTGGGCAGATCACCATCTTTGATTGTATGAACAACACCCTTAATAAACCCCCCAGCATTTATTTCTACAAAAATCCAGCGAGTGGGCACCTCCATACCTTTTCTCTTTGCACAACATAGAAATATAATAACCTGAAAATCACAAGTCCCACCCCCGACCATGACTCTTTCCATGTCCGTGGGGGTGGGAATGGGGACAGTTTGTGTAGTGCACAAAAGTGTTTCACGAGTGCCGCAGGCCTCCACTCAAGTTGGATTTTGGTAGCCGAAGAATATGAAACCCAAAGTGCACAGAGTAGACCTGGTAAGAGTAGGTATGAACTTTGCTAATTTCTATGGAAGGCCAATAGAGAGCCAATAGCACTGATAAAATCAGACCAACCACATGGATATAGAGTCCCCTTTGGCATGCTAGGGTACCTTTTTGTATATGGTCCCAGGACACCTTTGGGGGCGGTCGGATGTCTTTTAGGAGAGGTAATGTGCCTTTTGAAAATGCTGAGAGTAGACATGAATGTGCACAAAAACTGCATGAACTTACTAACTGTCAACATCAATTGTCAAAAGTGTCAACAGGACCTATCAAAAGTGACAATTGTAACTTACAAAAGCAACTGTCAAATGGGAGCTGTCATTCTGTCAAGGCATTTAAACATCCTTCCCTTTAAATCTTTGATAAATATCTGGCATCTTAAAAGAATCATTCAATTGCTGATTACTATTTCTCCCTGCCTTCTGACTTAAATCTTATTGGATTATTGGATTAGTGCTGCATGGCTAATTCACAATCATCCATTATCTCAAAGGGGTGCCTACCATTTCACAAATTTACAACAAGAAGTGGTTGTGGACTCTTTAAAGTTGGACCATGGATTCCAATGCTTGTTGTTATGAGGCAACATGTAGTTGAAGCAATGTATTTGCATTTGTAGTAAATGGGTTTTTATAAATTCGAGTTTTTTTCAATACAGTGGAGTCTGCAATAGAAATATGACACCTTATTTAATAGAACATTATATTGGGCGCGATCTATCAACCATGCCGTGCCTGACTCGGTGATGCAACGAGGCTGGTAAATCTCGAGAGAGAGAAGCCGTACATGAGATTTATGATGCTCATTATGCCCCAGGAGACCGAATGAGATCTTGCACGGTGTCGCGATCTGGATCTTGCCCTCACTGGACGTGATCCAGATTTTCATATTCAAGTGACTAGTTAGTCCCACTTGAATACATCTACGTTGGAGTTACCCAAGGTGCGGCATTGAATAGCCTTGCCTCTGAGGCCTCCCCATGGCATTGTTTAGGACTGGTTTCCACAAATGTGGATTAGGCAAACCTGCACTTGAGGAGGTCTCCCCGGCGATTGGAGACCCCCATATGGTCATGCTCTGGGCAGAGTGGTACCCTAGCATTCCTGATACCACCTGAGCACCATGGCATTGTCAGCCTGGCACCCTGGTGGTGCCACCTGGTCACCCTGACAGTACCACTGGGTGCCACACTGGCATTGCCAGGGTGCCCATATGCCATTGCCAGGCAGACAGGGACACTGACAGGGTGGAAAGCTGGCAGTGCCAAAGTGCCCAGATGGCATCTTGTCCTGTTTGGGGAACTGCCCTTATGAGGTGCAGTGCAAGGGGGCTTGAGGACCCTCTAATTAATACGGTTGGGTGTTGGGGAGGTCTCCGGAGACCGCGGTGGGAGATCAAGAGAACTGAGCTTGTAAATGCAGGAAACGGGCTGAGCTCGTTAGTGGAGGAAATTAGTCTAGATGCGGCCTTGGAGGGGCATGTGGGGTTGTTCTCACCGCTGCAACCTGCTAAACGCACCCAATTTGTTTTGATTAAATCGCGACTATTATCTTATCTCTGCATTGGTAGGTAGGGGGACGAACATAAGTTGGCATGAAGGACATGGGTGGAAACGAGGTGAGTATGGGCCATAATTTGGCATGAATTATATGCGGGGCCTTGGGCCTAGGAATGCGATAGCATGGGTTGGCATGGATAAAGCATGGGATATGTGTAGGGGCGAGAAGGCGTGAGGAGTGAGGGCCAGAGGGATACTTTATGTGTATTTTCAACTTTTCGACTCAGTGCCTGAGGCAGGCCTTCCATGCAGCCAACATCCACCTCACTAATTTCAGGATTTCTAATGTAGCCTGCCCTCCTGAATTGAAAATGTGACGTCTGGGCTCCATTTTCAAAAGTCAAGTTGGTGGACCCGACTCTGCGCAACCAACTCACAGACGAAAATGCAGGCCTCAGATTCTAGAGATCAGCTTAGAATTTTATTTTTAATTATTTAGTTTAATAATAATGTATTTCTCCTGACTGCAACAAATCTAAAAATAATACTAGAGATATCTGCTCGCATAAAGCTTTACACAGACAGCAACTGTGAAATAATGGCCAGCTGTCCGTTGTACAGTATGACACATACTTACTGTCTATTTTCTAAATTATTGCAATTGCTGCTGAAGAATTTGAAGTCCAATGCTCATATACCCAACTTATGTAATTTTTGTTCATTCGGAGGAATGCATTAAATTTTCTAAAGCATTTGACATGATAGGAAGACCAGTAAGGCAAGCAGAGAGATGCTCATGATGACTGCAAATCTCCACCATGCAGATTAACTGAAGATCAGGAACAAATACCTTTTTCATGACACTGGAGTTCACAATTGCTCCTTGAAAGTTTTAGGCCCTGTTTGCTAGAGTGGTACCAGCATACTTGCCCACTGAAATGTCCTTCCTCCATTCATTCCTCTATGCCTAGCAGACATTTCCAGTCTATCACATTGTTCCTTTTTTGTTCGACAGAGCCCAAAAGACCGCATAAAGCAAACAAAGACAATCAATTTACTCAGAACATACTCTGTACTCTGAATGACCGTAGCTTTACTATCATGGAGTCATGGAGGTTTACAGCACAGAAAAGGCCCTTCGGCCCACCGTGTCCACGCTGCTCAAATAATAGCCACCTAAGTACTCTACGCTCATTTTCCTGCCCTTGGCACATAACCTTCTATGCCTTGGCATCGTAAGTGCACATCTAAATATTTCTTTAATGTTATGAGGGTCTCTGCCTCCACCACCCTTTCAGGCGGTGCATTCCAGACTCCCACCACCCTCTGGGTGAAAATATTTCTCCTCATATCCCTTCTAAACCTACTGACTCTTATCATATATCTATGCCTCCTGGTCATTGATCCCTCCACCAGGGGGAAAAGTTTCTTCCTGTTCAGTCTATATTTTTACATATCTCAATCATATCCCCCCCCCCCCTTCCCACCCCCTCCCAACAGTCTCCTCTGTTTGAAGGAAAACAATCTCAGTCTATTCAGTTTCTCTGCAAAACTAAAACTTACCAGGCAAGGCAACATACTGGTAAATCCCCTCTGCACTCATTGCAGTGCTATCACATCCCTCCTATAGTATAGATTCCAGAACTGCACACAATACCCGAGCTGTGGTCTAACCAAAGTTTTATACAGTCCCAGCATAACCTCCCTGCTCTTAAACTCTATACCTCAGCTAATAAAGGTCAGTATACCATATGCCTTCTTAACCATTGTATCTACCTGTCCTGCTCCCTTAAGAGACCAGTGTGCATGCACACCAAGGTCCCCTGATCCTTGGTGCTTCCCAGGGTCATTTCTTTAAAAAGGAAAGTTGATGTGGTGCCATGTATACCAAAGACCTATCTGATTTGATCCAGTGATTACTTAACAATAGACTTTGTATCTTTTAAGAGGCACAGTTGCACCATGCTACCAGAATAATATTTTTTGCATTACATAATACAGAAATGTCTTATAAAAAGCGACTGGTTTACTAAAAGCCAGAAGGTAATCAAGATTTCATGCCCATCATCTCACGGAAGCTAATGCAGGTGTATAATTGGCTAACCTCTCGGTGGTATTTATGATAGCAACACCATTGGCTTTTGTAATGACATGTGTTACGTAATGATGTCATCAGAGCGTTTCGCAGACTTTTGTGGAGTTCACCATTGTACCCTGTTTGAGCAGCACCTTGTAAATAAACCCTTTGCGAGTTGTTATACAAACTCGACATGTGCCACCACTGGTTCTTTCTCTTTATGTCTACAACAGGGAACATAACAAAAGAGAAATTGTGCCATAAAAAAAGGGAGTAAAACAACTTCCGATGATGATTTTGTGAGCCAGAAGAAGGAATCATCAACGGCAATTCAGGCCCATACACCATCGGGAGTGTGGCCGGGAAATATATCATCCACATTCAAGGTGAAATCATCATTGTAGCAAGTGAAAATAATTCTCAAGTAAATGCTTGGACACCATACAGTTTGTAACCGATTGTCAGCGAATCATCTGGTCAATCAAGACAGCTGCCCGTGCAAGTAAAAGGGTTTTCAAAAGAAAAAAAAGCTATTGGACAACTGCGAGTTACTGAGGGTGTCCAGTACATTCACCAGTATGGTGGGTAGAGCTGTGGAGATTGTTGATGAGGTATTGAAATGGGCCGCGGGAATGCGATCCTACGGTGCTGACAACTCTGCAACCTACTGCCTGGGAATCAATAGCGAGGCACAGAAACAGGTAGTCTGCTTGTGTGCTGCACGTTTGTCTGCTTTAACCAGGAATAAATGGCAGGGAAGACAGGCTGAAGGCTGCGTAGCACAAATCAGGGAGCAGCAATTCAAAAATGGCAGGAAGAAAAGGCTCCTTGGACACATTTGATGAGGACGAGATATTGAACGCTCATGAGGAAAGGTTCCAGTTGTTTCTTGAAGCCAATCAGGAGGCGCCATGCTGGTGCAGTGGTAAGCACTGCTGCCTCACGGTGCTGCGGACCTGGGTTCGATCCCAGGCCCGGGTCGCTATCTGTGTGGAGTTTGCATATTTTGCCCGTGTCTGCGTTGGTCTCATCCCTACAACCCAAAATGTGCAGGGCAGGTGGATTGGCCATGCTAAATTTCCCCTTAAGTAGAAAAATGTTTTTTTTTAAATAGCCAATTTGACACCAGCAGACCTGCAAACTGCAACCTTTCTCAGCTTAGTTGGGAGGAAAATATTCATGTTACTACAGAACTTTGTGCACCTCGCTAAACCTGGAGGCAAGTTATACGATGTGTTAATGACTGCCTTGCTGGAACATTTTGCTCCTAATCCACTATTAAGAGCAAAACGATTCTGCTTTCAGCAGGAGGAAGGGGAAATCTCTTCACAATTTGTTGCATCACTGCAAAAGCTAGCAAAGTGCTACAAATTTGACCAGACCTTGGATGATACACTTGGTGACCGATTAGTTTGCGGCCTCAGGAATGAAGGTGCATTAACTTTACAATCTGCTATAGAAATTGCAACATCTATGGAACTTGCTGCGAGAGAAACTTCACTGCTTGGAGTTCAATCCAAAGTCCATAAGGTGGAGTCTGTGAAAAGCAGATGGTGCGATGTATCAGAGTAACACCACTGGCTGGTGTAATGTCACGCACTGTGCAATGGTATCATCGGAACGTTTTGGGGGCTTTTGTGGAATTCACCATTGGACCCTGTTTGAGCAGCATCTTGTAAATAAACCCCTTGCACGATGTTATATGAAACCGGTGTGTGCCACCTCTCATTCTTTCTCTTCGCGGTCACAACAAAGAACAAGGGTGGGATTCTCCGAAATCGCAAAACACGATTGGGCGGAGAATATGTTCTGACGCCAAAATCACAGCGGGCGTCTCAACAGCGGCGTCAATGCGGTCCGGATCGCTCGTACAATAAGCACCGTTTGCATATCATTAGTGGGCCTGACCCGGTATTCTCCGGGGGCTCCGCGATTCTCCGTCTCTGATGGGCCGAGTTCCCGATGGCACGGTTCACTTGTGCTTTTAAAAATCGTGAAACCGGCACCAAAGCTGATGAAGGGGAGAGAGAGGAGGTAGGACATGGAGAGGTGCGACTGTGGGCTGCTGAGCTAAACACTGGCCGGGCTGGGTGGGACGGGGGGGGAGGGTGGGGTGGAGGGGGGACCCTGCCAGGGCTGGGGCTGGGGGTTTGACGGGGGAAAGGGCCGAGAGGCCAGAGTGACCCCCCCTACAGGAGTGGGGCGATGTCCAGTCACGGACCGTTATTGCCGCAGCCTGCAAGGTAGCTACTTTGCTGTGCAACGCATTGACCACCCACCTTTGCCCGTGGCTCTGCAGACTGACACCGGTTGTATGGGAGCCCCCCCTCCCACACCCCACTCACTGCCATATTCCCCCCTCCAACCCAGCTGCCATGCACCAACGGGGCATCAGGTGGCCAACTGTAGCCCCTTCAGTACCCCGACAGGGGCTGCGGAATGTACCGCTGGTAAGAGAAGCATCAACCAATGGTACCCCTGGCATCAGGGATGTGAGGTGGCAACCATGTCCTGGGCCACAGCCAGCACCTGGCACAGAATGCCCCAGGCCTGGGACATGCTGATCCACAGTTAAAACCATCGCCCCCAATGCCACCACCTCGGTGCTACCCATGCGGTGTTGGTTTAGATGGCACGCATGGTTGGCACCACCTTCTGCTCCTGCATCACCTCTTTCAACTGTACCTGAAAGTACTGGATGCTCACCAACAACCCCCCATGTAGTCCCTGGCTCATCGACTGCATCTCCATGATCGATGGAACTGTCTGTTCCAGAAGATCGGAACCCATTTGGACGGCAGCTAGTCCCTGGGGTCAGCCTGCCCTCCGACTGTCCGCCCCCTCGTGTGTTCCTACTTCCACCTGTTGTACCGGATCAGCTGTATTGTGCACACCAGATAGCATCCCAGGAGCCACTTCACTAAAGTACCCAAACAAGGTGAATATCCCTGGGATGGTGGAGGGTGTTGGAGACAGCTGTGATGGGTAGTCAGTGTCATCCTCAGACTCAAGCTCTGGAGTGTCCTGCATCTCGGGTCGAGGGCTGCCGTCCGAGCTGCTCTCATCGACAGTGCTTGGCTCAGTGGGGGGGCTCTGGCTGTGTCACTGGCCAGGAGTGAGGGGATGCCAGATGGACCAGCCCCATCTCCAGCGGGTCCTGTAAGACACAAGACAAGACACATGATTAGACCGAGGGCGGTGGGTGTGAGGGAGGAATGAGGATGAGGGTGGGCATGAGGGGGTGCTGTGGGTGAGGGTGGGGGTGAGGGGTGATGAGGGTGGAGGTGATGGTGAGGGTGGTGTAGGGGTAAGGTTGGGGGCGATGGTGAGGGTGGTGTGGGGGTGAGGGTGGTGTAGGGGTGAGGGTGGGGTGAGGGCGGTGTGGGTTGAGGGTGGGGATGGTGTGATGGTGTGGGGGTGTGGGTGGTGTGAGGGTGAGGGTGGTTTCGGGGTGGTGTTGGAGGGGGGGTTTACGTGTCACGGGGCACAGCAACTCAGCAGGGTCTCATTTCCTCGCCCGCAGCCAAACTCCACCCTGGCGACCTCCCTTTCCTACGGGCTGCCAACCACATCCACAGCCTTCTGTTCTGCCAAGGTCAGGGGCCACAGGTACGGCGGTCCGCCTCCAGTCTACTCCTGCTCCCGGCGGTTATGGGCGGCCTTCTCCTATGGGATTGGCAAACAAAAAAACCAAGTGTTGATGTGTTAGGCAGGTTGGTTCAACATTGACTGCAACTGGATGCAGGGAAGCTAGAAACAAACGTCTGACACAGGAGATGATCCAACACTGTTTTATTTAACTATGAACTGCTGTACATGTTCAGCTGTGGGTTGACACTCTACTAATCCCACTGACGACCTCTTACTGGCTCGACCAGACCTACTAGCTACCACATGGCAATAATGTCCACTGACATGTGCACTCTGACTTTCTCAATGTCTGGGTCCCAAAAAGAGCGGGAGTCTTAATGCCCTGTGGGCTTTACAGTGGTGGTGTCTTGTCTGGTGATTGGTTGTGCAGCCCAGAGGGTGGGGAGCTGGTGGCCTTGGTGGCCAGGGCACCCGGCCATGACAGCCGGTATGGGTACCTGCATGTGGTGCAGGGTGGGGGGTTCTGCAGCCCTCCGGGTTGGTGGGGTAGGATTATATGTGTGTGTGGGACCCGGGTTAGTGCCAGGAGCACAGTGCTGCCTACTCACCTTGGTCCCCCTGAGGAGGTTGTACAGATTCTTCCAGCACTGCTGGCAGGTCTGGACGGTGTTGCCCACGGCGCTGACTGCCTCTGCCACCTGTGCCTAGGCACGATGAATGCCGGCGGCTGGCAGCCTCCTTCTCGGGCCAGGGCACAGGGTCATCCACCTCTCCTCCACCTCATCCATAAGGGTCTCCAGCTTACCGTCAGTGAAGCATGGATCTGCTCTCCTTGCTGCCAACTTGTTGGCTGGGATGGTGTGTGTGGAGAGTGAAGTGTGTAAATGCGGCTGCGGCTTGTCAGCCTCCTGAGTGTCAGTCATAAAACTGGTGAATCCAGCACCGTTTCACATTAGAAGTGATTGTGTTCCGCCTGGCGCCAGTGCTAGCCCCTTGACAGTTGCTGAATCGGTCCAGGTACAGAACCAGTTTTGCTGTCGTAGAACTCCATGAATTCTGCGCCAGGGTCAACACTTAGTCTCAGACATGGAGAATCCAGCCCCAGAACTCTCATATTTTTAAAACAACAACCCTATAACTATGAGTCGTAACAAAAATCTAACAATAGTGAAAAAAAAACACAAGTGAAACTAAAACACTTAAAAATAAAATGCAAAATCCTTTTGGCTGTCAATTCGAATTTCTAATAAGACTTGAGGCTGAAAATAAGACTTGTCACGTAAAAATATAACAAAATCATATTTCATAATAACATGTGTGTATTTGGTAATTTTTTTATTGCTTTGAATACCTTTATCAATGCCTAAACCCTTCAAAGTAGCCTATGATTGGGACCAATATTCCCCCTAGATCTGTCACTTTTTAATCTGAAGATATGAGAAATATACCTGAGCCTGCAAATCCCAGAATACCAGTCATGCCATGGGCAGTGTGGAGAGATCCCAGCATGCATCGGTATGATTACTTCAGTACAACCATTTTAAGTTTGATCTTCCTCAGCGTGTAATGATAATTATCATGTCATGAATTGGCTTCATCTATAAACCCCATGAATTTTGTTACAAAGAAAGTATTTCACGCAATCAATGAACAGCTGGCCTATAATCAGCAGCAATGAATCCTGCACGTCAATGTCCACTTTGCTTGGAGCTATAATGATCATGCGGTAATCCAGCTCCTGTTTGCAGATGGAGAGATATCTGATGTTCAACAACAAAGTATTCGCTTTGCTTCCCCAGTTGATGACAGCACCATGAGTGCCTTCCTCTACAACAGAACATCAAGACAGATAGGTAATTGCAGTCATCAAATGGTCAATCCAGAGAAGCACTGCAGAATGCTGCAAATTGAGTTTCGCACATTGTGGTGGCTTGCTGTGTTATTACACAACTTCGGCCTCCATAAAGAATTGGAGGAGGGGGAAAGGCAGTCTGGTTTGTCAGGAAGACACAAAACCCATCAATCTGAAGAGTTGTAATCAGAGCAGTCAGCAATCTTGGCTGACCTGGAAATATGTAGAAAGTTCATGCATGAAATGTCTACATGCATTTGTACATGTCTACATTGGTGTTTTCTGTATATTCCCAAGCAGCAGATCTAAATGATCATTGTGAAACCTTCTAAAGAAGAACCTCTAAGAACACAGAATCTACTTTACTCTTCATCACTGCAATAATCAAAGGATATCACTAGATACAACCATTCCACAGACCAAATAGTATTAAAACAACCGCCTCTATCGGCACAACTTGCTAATGTTTTTCACTGCATATTCCCTGGGTGTTACTTCATGATTTCCTGCCATCTGTCTGGTGGATGTGGATAGGCTCATTATTGGTTGCACCTCTGTTGTGGCTTCCTGAGTAACTTGTTTCTGCCTCATTCCTGCAATAGGTTTAAGCATCTGAAGAGATTGGTGGAAAGTTTACATTATCTACAACTCAGGGCTTTGTTTCTCATAAGGCTCAATGAGTTCATGGGGCGGAATTCTCCGGCCCCCCAAGAATCGCCCGGGGCCGGCGTAAATCCCGCCCCGCCATGGCCGGAATTCTCTGCCACCCGGGAATCGGCGGGGGCGGGAATCGCGCCGCGCCAGGCGGCGGGCCCCCCGCGGCGATTCTCCGGCCCGCGATGGGCCGAACTCCCGCCGCTGTCAGGCCTCTCCTGCCGACCTGGTATAAACCACCTCTTGTGCTGGCGGGAGCAGGCGGCGGGAGCAGGCCCTGGGGAGGGGCGCGGGGCAAACTGACCCTGGGGGCTGTCCCCACGGTGGCCTGGCCTGCGATCAGGGCCCACCGATCGGCGTGTGGGCCTGTGCTGTGGGGGCACACTTTTTCTTCAGCCGCCACCATGGCCTCCACCATCGCTGAGGCGGAGGCGGAAGAGACCCTCTTCACCGCGCATGCACCGGGGTGACGTCAGCGGCTACTGACGCTCCAGCGCTTGCGCGGACTCACGCCGACCGGCGAAGGCCTTTCGGCCAGCCGTGGCGCCAGTCGGCGGGGCACCAAAGGCCGTTCGCGTTGGTCGGCGGGGCGTCAAAGGCCGTTCGTGTCGGTCGGTGGGGCACCAACCACTCCGGCGCGGGCCTAGCCCCTAAAGGTGCGGAGAATTCCCGGGACCCCCCGCCCCGCCGGGTAGGGGAGAATCCCGACCATGGTGTCAGCATATGAGGTTAAATTTGGAAAGGAGTCTGCATGAATTTCCAGCTTGTGAGGAACTCCAAGAGCAATATTAAAATGGAAGAATGAGAATGTGATGGTACGCTTTATAACTGTGAAGCTGAGGAGTGAATGGCCACATATGGGCAGCACGATAGCATAGTGGTTAGCACAATTGCTTCACAGCTCCAGCATCCCAGGTTCAATTCCCCGCTGGGTCACTGTCTGTGCGGAGTCTGCATGTTTTCCCCGTGTGTGCATGGGTTTCCTCCGGGTGCTCCGGTTTCCTCCCACAGTCCAAAGATGTGCGGGTTAGGTGGATTGGCCAGGCTAAATTGCCCTTGGGGCCAAAAAGGTTAGATGGGGTTACTGGGTTACGGGGATAGGTTGGAAGTGTGGACTTAAATGGGGTGCTCTTTATAAGGGCCGGTGCAAAATGGCCGAATGGGCTCCTTCTGCACTGTAACTTCTATGAAAATATTGCAACATTGAAGGAGGGTCAGGATGCTTCATTTTTAGCTTATTAAATGTATTCTGGCATTGCACAGTCATCCTGAATGTGACTGAAGTGTCACTCACAGGTCCTGCCACCTTCCTCCATGTGGCATATGCCACGGTCTTTGCTTTCCATCCTGAGTGACAGCAGGCCCCTCACTCCATTACCTCTTCTCTTTCAACATGATGTGCAGGCCAACATCTGAGGGATTGGAGGGAGGCTGCTTGAATGGCCCTATTCCTGACATTCACTTTATTGATGGTGCTGGGACTCTTAGAATGGGGTTGCCATGATTGATGGCACTCTATTGAAATACAGAAGTAGGTGCTGTGCTTCTCTCTGTGGTGGCCTTAAGGCAAACAGTAAGGATAAGAATCCAATTTAGCAATAATTTATTACTTACCAGCTTCCTTGTGCTACTTCCTCTTCAAGCCACCTCACACTTTTGAATTCTGCAGTGTCTTTATTACATACATTTTTTTTCTATATTTGAGTACTAACATATCCCAATTAGTAATTTGAAATGAGTGAATAGGGTCCAACAGATTTTGGTGAAATCAGAGCTAATATAAATCATTACAGCCCATAGGGGCAATTCTATGATCAATGCTCAGAGGGCCAGTAATTGGATATTACAGACACACTGCTTGTAGTTTCATATCTATGAAAATGAATGAGTCGAACTTCATTGACTGCATGATTTCCTGGCCCGCGAAATAGTGCCCCCCTTTGGCCGGCTTGCGTGCCCCAGGACTACCTCCCCACAGTTCCCCCAGCCCCGAATAATGCCACCCCTGCCCACGAATTGGACATCCCCTGACTGTGGCAGCGCTGGACTGAGTCTACCTCCACCACACTGAGTTCCCAATGGATGAGCCCATGAGAGACCCGCGCCGTCGGGAACTCGGCCGGTCGGGGGCACAGCATCGGGAGGTGGGCCTCAGGCAATGTCCTGAGGCCGCCGATACATGGCACGGCGTACTCCTAGAATACATCGCTTTGGAGGGGGCACAGCATCGTGAAAGCGGGGCCGCCCCCGATTTGGTCGGAAACTTGGATTCTACGGCCGTTCGCCGAATGCGGTTTCGACATCGGCGACCGGAGAATCCAGCCCCTTATATTTCCGTCCAGCTCCACTGCAAAGTAAAAACTTTGCTCCGTATACTAACTGACACCAAATTCCTTTTGCTCTTCGCCTCTGAGTTCACTGAACTACTTTAGCTCCGTGAATCTAAAATTGTCATCCTCGTTTTCATATCACTCCATCAGCTCGCCACTCCCTAACCATTCATGATCTGAGCATTTGAGTTGAGGTGTAAAGGAAACAAAATTAAACAAAATTAAAATGTTTCCGTGCCTGGATTCAGATTAGTTCGGAGAGCAATACAGAACAATGCCTGACAGTTATAGAGTGCCTTTAACCTGGTAGTAAATCTCAAAGTGCTTCACAGCAGTGCTTATCTAACAAATTTGACATTGGGCCACAAAAGCAGATATTAGAGCAGGTGATAAAACTTGGTCATCGGTGAGGCCTGAAGATCCCACCAGCAGGAAGGGTTGGAAAATTCAGCCCTATGTGTTGACCCCGAACGGATATCACAGTTTCTGGAATTATAACCCTTCGGGACTATTTCCCCTGGCAACTGAAAATGCACTAACATAGAGGAACAATTGTGGAAAGTCAGCAGAAAATAAAGAAAAGAATCTAAAGCAGTAGTTATAAATAAAATCTCTGATTAGCATATCACTGAACATTGACATCATGAATGCCCATTCAAAGAAACACATAATAACAATAATAGTGACATGAATAATGTGCTGCCTATACAACACTGAACAGTAGCAATTAGAAGTAAAGCTAAAATAAGAGGATTCCTGAAGTGTACGCCACTAACTAAGTAGTTGTGACAGTGCCTGAAGTGCATCCAAATTAAGCATAAAAAGGGACTAAAAGAGATTTGTTTACAGCTTTAGAAACAAAGGTAGTGAACCAATCTCTGACAAAGTTTGCTATTCACTATTTCTATTATTTTCTACCAATGTTTTCAGTTTTGCTAATATCCAGCAACTATTAACGATTTTGTAAGTTACTAAACACGCTGGGCGGGATTCTGCAAAAATGGGGCTATGTCCCCATGCCGGCGTGAAAACTGACGCCAACCACTCCGCCATCAATGGCCAGCAAAAATGAGGAATTCTCCACTTTCTCGCCGGCTAGGTTGACGCCAGAGTGGTTCCCGCAGCTCCAGCCAGAACCAAAGGGCAGGTGCGAGTTCACGCATGCGCGGAACGGCCGGCTTGATCTCGCGCATGCGCGGTCCAGCCGGCGTATTTCTGTGCGTATGCAGAGCGGCCAGCGTATTTCCATGCATGCGCGGGAGTTCCCTTCTCCACGCCGGCCCCCAGGGCAATATGGCAGAGCCCTACAGGGGCCTGGCGCGGAGGAAAGAAGGCCCCCACAGAACCAGCCTGCCTGCAGATCAGTAGGCCCTGATCGCGGGCCAGGCCACCGTGGGGGCCCCCACACCCAGGACGGCCTCCACACACTTATCTGCCAGTGTGGGAGGTGAGTAATCCACCAGAAGTGCAGAAAAACCTTGCGATTTGTCATCATTAGGCACAGATCCTAAAGAGTCAACTTAATGAAAAAAAACTCTCTACACCAGTATTAATTTAGTTTGAATAGTAGCAAACATTTCCAAAGTACAAATTTAGCAGTGTACTATTAAAGGCTTTTAGCCAATTATCTCTGTGACAACTCTGCCAGGGCAATCAAAAACAAATCCGAGGCCCTGTACTCCCCAAGGCATGTTTGTTCCTTCAATTTAAAAATGTAACAACTTTTACTTGAAGAGATGCAGTTGTCTCTACTTCAACCATTACCTGAAGTAAAGTGTTCCTTGTTTCAACAACTCTGGAAATAAAGCGTAATTCTGCACAACAGCAAGTTTGAAAATACTAGTGTGTTGGAGAATTACATGACATAACCGGGACTAATATTTTCACAGGGGTATTTGCTAGTGCAGTTCGGGAGGATTTAAACTAGAGTGGCAGGGGAATGGGAAACTGAGCGGAGAGAAGCAAGAGAGGGAAACAAAGGTAGAAACGAAAGCTTAGAGTAGAAAAAAAAAAGTGGAAGGCAGAGGAAACAAGGGTAAAAGCAAATAGAACCATGGTATAATAAACCACGTACAAAAGTGTTAAAAAGACAAGTCTAAAGACACGGGGCGCGATCCAACAGCCATGCTGCACCCCCAGAATCTAACCAGCTCACAACGCCTCGCAAGTTTCAATGCAATCTCGCTGCATTGTAATGTGAATCCCGCCCACAATGGGCAAGATTACGTTTTAGCAAATCTGCATATTAGAGCGAGGCAGTTAGCCTCACTCTATTGTGCAGATTCTCAAGGTACCTGAGGCTTTGGGATTCACCAAAGAGACCTTGGGCAAGTGCTGTTCAGATGGAACGGCACTTGTGGGGTCTCCCTGGGGATCGGAGGCCCCCAGCAGAATGCCCTTTGGGAAGGCTGGTGCCCTGCCACTGGTGGTGCCACCTGGGTACCATGGTAGTGCCAGATTGGCACTGCCAAGCTGGCATTTTTTGCGTAGTTGCCTGGCAGGGGAGTTGTGGGCTGGGGATATTCCGATATTGCATTTGGGCTTGGGGGAGGTCGGGGATTGGTTCAGGACCTTGGAGATGGGGGCGGTACTTAAAAATGGCTTCCCTATCTCTCGCTACAATGGGAAGTTCTGGTGGTACAAAACGGTGCTATGTGCGACCTCGGGCGCGTATTCCCCATTCAGACCCCTTATTCAATGCAAATCGCGCCGAATGGCCATGTGTTTCTCGACACTTTGAGTGCCGGGAAACACGGGGCTAAATGCGCTCACTAGGGAACTTTGGGCGAAATTCTCCGCACCCGCGGAAAGTCGGCAAACGGTCGTAAAAATCGGGACCGTTTTACGACGGTCGCGAAGGCTTCATTTCCCGACCGATTCACTTCCTGGAAATGGGCTAGCAGCGCGGCCGCGTCAATTACGTGCGTGATGACGACGGAACGCGACGACGACACGAACCCGCCCATGTGACGCCGCCCGACGCCGTAAAAAGGCGCGGGCGACCACAGAATCTGTCGGGCAGGATGTCGGAGCCTAGGCGAGCTGCACCTCGCTTTATTGATGCAGACGTCGAGGCGCTGCTCGATGCCGTGGAGCAGAGGAGGGGCATCATCCGCCCGCGGAGAGGGCATCGCCAACCTGCCAGCACGGTACGCCAGGCCTGGCGTGACGTGGCTGCTGCCGTCAGTGCTGTGGGGCAGACCCCTCGCTCAGCAGAGCAGTGCCGAAAGAAGCTACATGACCTCACCAGGTCTGCCAGGGTAAGTGCCATGAGGGTGCCCCCTAGTCACAACCATCCCTCCCCCTTAACTGCCCGGGGGGGGGGGGGGGAGAGGGATTGGGGCAGAGTTATTTGAGGGTGGTTCACAAAGTTGTCACAGACCCAGCGCTCTGGCCCCGAGGAGAGATGCAATCATCTGATGACAACTTGCCCCCCCCCCAAACTGTGCCAGTATCAGAACGGACTTCTGAGACCTACCGTTTTGTAATGATCTACCTATGTTTCCTCCCCCAACAGGCCAAGGCCGGTCATAACCACCGTGAGCGGCACAAGACTGGAGGGGGTTCGCCCAACATGCACCCCCTCAGCACCTTTGAACAGAGGGCACTGGACCTTGTTGGGGGGTCTGCCACCCGCGATATCGCGCAATGCGAGGTTGGCGGAACTGCAGCAAGTGAGACAACCCTCCCTGACAAACACCCTCCCCCCCCCCCCCATCCTCTGTCCCTTCACACACCCTGCCCACTGGGACACCTCCCCATCCTCTGTCCCTTCACACACCCTGCCCACTGGGACCGTCCAGCGGCCTGCCGAGCAAATCGAAATAACCCGTCTCATTCTCTTCCCTAGGACGTGATGCCGAACGACCAGGGCCGTCTGGCTGCAGACGGAGACACGAATCTGCCGCCACCTCACCCGGGGCCTCACAACAGAGGGTGCCCGATCAGCGGGCAGCCCTATCTGCCCCAACCCAATCTGCGGACCAGGACGCACAGAGGGTTCGAGGTCCACCACCACCACCAGAAATGGCCAGGGACAACCCTCCTGTCGCTGAGCGGCCCCACACCCTGGACGAGGACCTAACCATTGAGAGCGTCGGGCTTGCGGCACTGCTTTCTCCCACCACTTCCATCATCCCAGAGATACACACCCCGGCGGGCCTATTTAGTGATGAGTCTCCTGGGGCACAGTCTGGTTGGCACATCACAGATGAGCAGGTACAGCAGGTGGAGGTCGGAGCAACAGAGGGCCCGGACTCGCGGAGGCCAGACCAGGCCCAGGATGCAGCTGGCTCCCAGACGTTTTCGGAGTTCCTGGAGTTTCTCAACCCACCCGCACAGCCGATGCCTCAGGAAACCCAGGGAAACAATGACGGGATGAGGGCTTCCTTCCAGACTCTGCAGACGCTGTTAGAGGAGTCGATCCGCGTCCAAGAGCAGGGAGTGGTGCCGCTCATGGCAGAGACCCAGTCCGACACCGCACGGGTGGCATCCGCGGTGGAGGCAATGGGTCAGGTTATGCAAGACGTTGGGATTAATGTGCACGCGTCATCCTCGGCCCTGGACAGGGTTGCCCTCTCACAGGCAGCAATGTGCCAGAGCCAAACTGACATTGCCGGCGCCCTGCGGGCCATGGCCGAGTCTCAGCAGGTCATTGGCCAGTCGCAGCAGTCAGTCGCCGAGAGCATCAACCGCCTGACACATGTGCTGGATGGCGTCGTGCACAATCAGGTTGAGATCGCACAGTCCCTGGCGGGAATGTCTAACTCCCTGGACTCCGTCTCTGCAAACCTTCGGATCCTGGTGGATACCGTTGCAGGCCTCCAGGACTGGCAGCGCCAGGTGTCGGTGGTGCGACGGGGAACCTCCCCGCTCGCACCTCTGTCCCAAAGTGAGGCCCAGGGGCCACCGGGCTCCCCGAGGGAGGAGGAGGTTTCGGGGCCCGTCCCATTAACTCCATCACGGGACGTCCCGGAATTCTCGGCCTCCCCCCGTCCCATCCCTGGTGCATCGGGTGGGCAGCAGGCAGAGCAGGGTGGCACAATGTCACCCGAGACGCCCGCAGAGCAGCCTGGCCCATCAAGGCCGGGTCGCCCCAGGAAACGCTTGGCCAAGGAGAAACGAGTCGAGGGGGGCGATTCGCAGCAATCCTCCTCCACTCCTGCTGTATCATCTGGGGATTCACTTAGACGTAGTGGTAGGGCCCGTAAGGCAACTAAGATAGACACTGAGTAAGTTGGCACGGGTGAAGGGCACAGTTTAGTTGTAGGGGTAGGGCACCTGTAAATAATTGTTAATATTAAACACACTGTTCCACCTTACTTGTAATACCGTGTGATTGTTCCACAGCCACAGGAATCGTGATGGTGACCGAGTGTCGCTGGGGGTGGCGGGTGGTGAAACCTCGGTGCCGGGTGTGCAGTCCCTGCCCCTACCCCCCTCCCACAGCTAGCCCACGCGGGCACGTGATGGAGTGTCAGTGACGAACTCAGCGGCCACCAAGGTGGATGGTTCAGCTATTGCCATGGGTCAGACTCTCTCTAACGATTCTGAGCTCACAGCTCTTCGCAGAGCGGGCTGTCATCATTCCACATGGCACTGATCACACCCGCTGACACAGCCATCAATGTTGTGCCATTCCGTCTGGACCCAGTGATAAGCGTCATGTCGAAGTGGAGCAGTGTACACTGAGGGGGTGGGGGGGTTTGGAGGTGGCAGTTGTGTGGTGACCCTCTGCATGACTAGCGATGCAGGTGGTGGTTTGGTGTTCATCGGGGACGTCACATGCGATGCGTGAACCGTGCTGCCACCATGGCATCGCGTGCCCGCCGTCCTTGCCGGGTCCGTCGTGCCGCCTCCTGGACATCACCAGCACCTGGGTCGTGTCTGCGTGCTGCGCCCGCCACTCCGCCAGCGTCCTCCTCCTCCTCCTCCTCCTCCTCCTCCTCCTCCTCCTCCTCCTCCTCTGTGCTGGCACCACTGCCACTAGCTTCTCCCTCCGCCTCCTGCAACAGGTCATCTCCCCTCTGCATCGCGATGTTGTGCAGCGCACAGCAGACCACTACAATGCGAGCGACCCTGTCGGCCTGGTACTGCAGGGCCCCTCCGGAGCGGTCCAGGCACCTGAATCTCATCTTCAGGAGGCCAAGGCAGCGCTCCACCACACCCCTGGTTGCTGCATGGGCCTCGTTGTATCGTGTTTCCGCATTGGTCTGAGGCCTCCGTATCGGCGTCATCAGCCAAGACCTCAGCGGATAACCCCTGTCACCTAGCAACCAGCCCCTCAGCCGGGGGGGACGTCCCTCAAACATCGCAGGGATGAACGACTGCGCTAGTATGTAGGAGTCATGCACACTCCCTGGGAACCTTGCACAGACGTTCATGAACCTCATGTGGGGGTCGCATACCACCTGGACATTAATGGAGTATGTCCCCCTCCTGTTTGTGAACACGTCCCTGTCCACAGCAGGCGGGCGCATGGGGACGTGAACACAGTCGATTGACCCCTGAACCCTCGGTATCCCGGCCACACTGGCAAATCCACGGGCTCGTGAGTCTTGACTTGCTCGGTCCTCGGGAAAGGTGATGTAGCGATCGGCGATGGCATAGAGGGCGTCGGTCACATCCCGGATGCACCTGTGCACCGATGACTGGGAGATCCCAGAGACGTCCCCGCTCGGAGACTGGAAGGAGCCGGTAGCATAGAAGTTCAGAGCGACCGTCACCTTGATGGCTACCGGGATCGCGTGTCCTCCCCCCGTTCCACGTGGGGCGAGGTGCGACAGGAGTTCGCAGATATGTATCACCGTCTGCCTACTCAGCCGGAGTCTTCTCCTGCAGGTGATGTCCGGCATTGTTAGGAAAGAGACCCGGACACGGTACACCCTCGGCTTTGGTCGTCGCCTCTGACGCCGTGGCTGCACCCTCACTCTCTCCTCTTCCTCTTCCTCCTCCTCCTCCTCCTCCCCCCCCCCATGCTGCTCGACGACTGGCAACTCCTCGGCCCTTCCCTCTGCTGCTGCAGCTGGCCCTGCAGCCACTGCGGGTTGTGGGTGTGGATGCTGCTGCATCTCCAAATCCAGTAGAGCGGCCCCAACCACTGCGCAGAACATAGCCGTTCTGTTCCCATGCATCGTGCTAACCTACAGAAGGGTGGTGGGGGGCGGAGAAACGGGACATGTTAGACGGACGTTAGTCGACACCTCGGCAGCCTCCTGCCACGGGATACCTGTGTGTCCCGGTGGCCTGGTCGCGCTGCTGACACGCGGTCAGCCTAACCCCTGGTCACTTCCTGCATCCAACGGCCAGTAAACTATGTCCTCCTCACGGGTGCGTCAGTGGCCTGTGGCCGGAAGCCACAGGGGAACCAGCGGCCGTGTCCTCGTCACCTGCACACCATGGCATGGTGGCAGACATTTTGTTACGGGGTTGGACGGCTCACTCTCTACCTAAACCCCCCCCCCCTCCGTCGCCCCCCACTGCCTCCCCCGCCTCCCCCACTGCCCCCTCCGTCTCCCCCACTGCCTCCTCCGTCTCCCCCACTGCCCCCTCCATCTCCCCCACTGCATCCTCCGTCTCCCCCACTGCCCCCTCCGTCTCCCCCACTGCCCCCTCCGTCTCCCCCACTGCCCCCTCCGTCTCCCCCACTGCCCCCTCCGTCTCCCCCACTGCCCCCTCCGTCTCCCCCACTGCCTCCTCCGTCTCCCCCACTGCCCCCTCCATCTCCCCCACTGCATCCTCCGTCTCCCCCACTGCCCCCTCCGTCTCCCCCACTGCCCCCTCCGTCTCCCCCACTGCCCCCTCCGTCTCCCCCACTGCCCCCTCCGTCTCCCCCACTGCCCCCTCCGTCTCCCCCACTGCCCCCTCCGTCCCCCCCACCGCCCCCGTTCTGGACCCCCTCCCGTTCCCAGGGATGCCTTCCCCGTTGTGGCCAGACTCGAGCGGTGCGCTGAGCGGTGCGCTGAGCGGTGCGCAGAGTGGTGCCCTGACCTCCTCCAAGCAGTCGTCAGCCAGGCCGACTGGTTGACGAATTTAAAAAGCAGGTGTGTTTCACGACGTCCAAACAGGGCGCCATGACGTCGGGACTTCGGCCCATCCGGGCCGGTGAATAGCGGGGGGGCTCACAGTGGCGATTCTGGTCGTGTCAGGGGCGGGAAGGAGGCGTTTGTCGGGAAACGCGACTCCGACAATTTGCGGGGTTCGGAGAATAGCGGGAGGGCGTCGGAACAGCGTCGCCGTAAAAATTTCCGACGCCCGCTATTCTCCGACCCGTCGTGAGTCCGGAGAATCTCGCCCTTTGTTCCTTTTTGGGAGAATTGCACCCTCAGTACCTGAATGCACAGAGCATTAACAGCACAAATTGGTATACTTTATAAAAATTTATTTTTACAGGATGTGGGCTTTGCTGGCCAGACTAACATTTGTTGCCCATCCCTAATTGTCCTTGAGAAGGTTATGGTGAACTGCCTTCTTGAACAACTGCAATCAATGTCGTTAACGTACACCCATTGTACTATTAGGGAAGATGTGGAGATGCCGGCGTTGGACTGGGGTGAGCACAGTAAGAAGTCTTACAACACCAGGTTAAAGTCCAACAGGTTTGATTCAAACACTAGCTTTCGGAGCGCAGATTCACCTGAGGAAGGAGCTGCGCTCCGAAAGCTCGTGTTTGAATCAAACCTGTTGGACTTTAACCTGGTGTTGTAAGACTTCTTACTATTAGGGAAGGAATTCCTCAATTTTCATCCAGTGACAGTGAAGGAGCGTCGATATATTTCCAGGTCAGGATGGTGAGTGACTTATAGGGGAACTTCCAGGTGGTGGGGTTCCCATGTATCTACTGCCCTCGGCTTCTCGATAGTAGTGGCCATGGGTTTGAAAGTTGCTGCTTAAGGAGTCTTGGTTGAGTTCCTGCAATGCATCTTGCAGAAGGTTACACACTACTGATACTGAGTGTCATGATGGAGGGAGGGAATGTTTGTGGAAGGGATGCCAATCAAGTGGGCTGCTTTGCTCTGGATGGTGTCAAGCTTTTTGATTGCTGTTGGAGCTGCACTCATCCAGGCAAGTGGGGAGTATTCCCTCACATTCCTGACTTGGATTTTATAGGTGGTGGATGACTTTGCGGAGTCAGGAGGCAAGTTACTCGCCACAGGATTGCCAGCCTCTGACCTGCTCTGCTAGCCACAGTACTTATATGGCTCGTTCAGTTTTTGATCAATGGTAACCCCCAGGATGTTGATAGTAGGGTAATCAGTGATGGTAATGCCATTGAATGTCAATTGGTGATGGTTTGATTCTCTCTGACTGGAAATGGTCATTGCCTGACACTTGTGTGGTGAAAATGTTACTTGCCACTTGTTATCCCAAGCCTGGATATTGTCCAGGTCTTGCTGCATTTACACGTGAACTGCGTCAGTGAGGTGTCACGAATGGTGCTGAACATTGTGTGTGTGATCATCAGCGAACATCCCCACATATGACTTATATTGGAAGGAAGGTCATTGATGAAGCAGCTGAAGACGTTTGGGCCAAGGACACTACCCTGAGGAACTCCTGCAGTGATGTCCTGGGACTGAGATGACAGACCTCCAATGACCACGACCATTTTTTGTGCTCAGTATGATTCCAACCAGTGGAATGTTTTTCCCCTAGTTCCCATTGACTACAGTTTTGCTGGGGCTCCCTGATTCCATACTTGTTCAAATGCTACCTTGATGTCAAGGGCAGTCACTCTCACCTCTGACATTCAGCTCTTTTGTCCATGCTTGAACCAAGATTTGTAATGAGGTCAGGAGTTGAGTGACTATGACGGAACCCAAACTGAGTGTCAGTGAGCAGGTTATTGCTAAGTAAGTGTCGTTTAATAGCATTGTTTATGACATTTTGTGAATTCTCCCTCTGTGTACCCGAACAGGTGCTGGAATGTGGCGACTAGGGGATTTTCACAGCAACTTCATTGCTGTGTTGATATTAGCCTACCTGTGACAATAATAAAAGTTATTATTATCATGACTCCTTCCATCACTTTACTGATGATTGAGAGTACACTGATAGGGCAGTAATTGTCCTGGTTGGATATCTCCTGCTTTGTGTACAGGACATACCTGGGCAGTTTTCCATATTGCAGAGTAGATGCTAGTGCTGTAGCTGTACTGGAACAACTTGGGTAGGAGCGCGGCAAGTTCTGGAACACAAGTCTTCAGCACTATTGCAGAATATTGTCAGGGCCCATAGCCTTTGCAGTATCCAGTGCCTTCAGTTCTTTGTAATAACCCGTGGAGTGAATTGAATTGGCTGGAAATTGGCATCTGTGATGTTGGAGACGTCTGGAGGAGACTGAAATAGATCAGCCACTCAGCAGATCTGGCTAAAGATTATTGGAAATGTTTTTTTTTTGCCGTGGAAATGTTTCTGCCTTGTCTGTTGCACAGATGTGCTGGGGTTATTTGTGGATCCTCCTTCTCCAGTGAGTTGTTTAATTGTCAAACACCATTCATGGCTGGAAATGCAGGACTGCAGAGCTTAGATATGGGCCGGGATTCTCCCCTACCTGGCGGGGCGGGGGGTCCCGGCGTTTTGGAGTGGCGTGAACCACTCCGGCGTCGGGCTGCCCCAAAGGTGCGGAAGTCTCCGCACTTTTAGGGGACAAGCCCTCACATTGAGGGGCTAGGCCCGCGCTGGAGTGGTTTCCACTCCGTCAGCTGGGGTGAACGGCCTTTGGTGCCACGCCAGCCAGGGCCGAAAGGACTTCGCCGGCCGGCGTAAGTACGCGCATGTGCCGGAGCGTCAGCGGCTGCTGATGTCATACCGTCGAATGCGCAGGGGAGGGGCTCTCTTCCACCTTCGCCATGGTGAAGGCAGCCCGCCGATCAGTGGGCCCCGATCGCAGACCAGGCCACCGTGGGGCACCCCCCGGGGTCAGATCGCCTCGCGCACCCCGCCCAGGACCCAGGAGCCCGCCTGCGCCGCCAATCCCGCTGGTCAGGTAGGTGTCTTGATTCCCGCCGGTGGGAGAGGCCTGTCAGCGGCGGGACTTCGGCCCATCGCGGGCCGGAGAATCGCCGCGGGGTCCCGCTGACCGAAGCGGCGCGGTTCTCGCCCCCGCCGAATCTCGGGGGGCCCGCCGACTGATGCGGCGTGATTCCCGCCCCCGCCGAATCTCGGGGGGGCGGAGAATTCGGGACACGGCGGGTGCGGGGGCGGGATTGACACTGGGCCCGGGGGGGGGGGGGGGTCGGAAAATCCTGCCCATGATCTGTTGGTTGTGAGATCACTTATCTCTGTCTATCATTTACTGATAATGTTGTTTGGCGTGCAAGTATTCCTGTGTTGTAGCTTCACCAGATTGACACCTCATTTTTTGGTATGCCTTATGCTGCTCCTAGCATGTCTTCTTGTACTCTTCATTGAACCTTCATTGAACATGGATACAATATGATTGTGATTATGGAGACATGGCTGCAAGGTGATCAAGGCTGGGAACTGAATATCCAAGAGTATTTGATATTTAGGTAGGATAGGCAAAAAGGGAAAAGCATGCGGTGGTGTTGTTAGTTACCGATGGAATCAGTGGAATATTGAGAGAGGATATTGGCTCAGAAAATCTAGATGTAGAAGCAATCTCAGTGAAGCTAAGAAGCAACAAGAGGAAAACATAATGGAAGTTGTCTATAAATCTCCAAAACAGTAGTGGTAAGGTAAGGATGACATGAAATAGGAAATTAGAGATGCATGTGACAAAGGTGCTACAGTATCATGAGTGATTTTAATCCATATATTGATTGGACAAATTAAATTAGCAACTACCATGGCCGTGTGTTCAAAATGGATTTTTAGAACAGCCTGTTGAGCAACCAACTGAGGAACAGGCTATTCTAGATTTGGTATTATACTATCAGAAGTGGTTCATGAAGAATCTTCTTGTGCAGGTTCTTTCGGGAAAAGTGACCCAAACATGGTAGAATCCTTCATTAGGATAGAAGGTGAAAAAGTTCGATCTGAAACTAGGGTCCTAAATTTAGGGCGGCACAGTGGCACAGTGGTTAACAAAGAACAAAGAAAAGTACAGCACAGGAACAGACCCTTCGGCCCTCCAAGCCTGCGCCGAACATGCTGCCCATCTAAACTAACATCTTCTACACTTCTGGGGTCCGTGTCATGATATGCAAGCACAAACACACACACACACACACACACATAATGATATACAGACAAGCAGCTAATGGACACAGAGAACAAGACATGTCCAATAAGCAGGCAGTACACTCAGGGGTGGGATCTGACTATAAAAGACACAAGGCACTCACACTCTGCCTCTTTCCACTGATGAACATCTAGAGAGTCAGTCAAGGGTGTTGTTACAATCTCACACCTCCACCCCATGGCTAAGAGCTAATCTGGTCCAGTCAGACAGAGTAACCACACCTAAGTTAGCAGAGAGTCGAATTCACAGAGAACTGTGCTACGTGTGCTATTAGTTCAATAAACCTGATTGAACTAACATCAATGTCTAGAGTATCTTTTTGATCTAAGCTGCATCCAGTTGCAGTCAGTGTTAGACCAGTGTACCTAACATGACAGTCCGTATCCCTCTATTCCCATCCTATTCATGTATTTAAATGTTAGCACTGCTCTAGGGTCCAAGGTTCAATTCTGGCCTCGGGTGACTGTCTGGGTGGAGTTTGCACTTTCTCTCCCTGTCTGCATGGGTTTCCTCCGATGCTTCGGTTTCCTCCCACAGTCCAAAGATGTGCAGGTTAGGTGGATTGGTCATGCTAAATTTCCCCTTAGTGTCCAAAAGGTTAGGTGGGGTTACTGGGTTACGGGGATAGGGTAGAAAGATTGGGCTTAAGTGAGGTGCTCTTTCTAAAGGCTGGTGCAGACTAGATGGGCTGAATGGCCTCCTTCTGCACTGTAAATTCTATGAAATAAACAGAGGAAACTGCAAAGGTGTGAATTGACTAAGATCGATTGGGGAACTTCATTAAAGGACATGATGGTGGACAGGCATGGCTAATTTTAAGGAACAAATGTATGCATTGCTACAGTTACACATTCCTTTCAGGCGCAAAACCAAAACAAGAAAAGCGGCCCAACCATGGCTTACGTAAGAAATTAAGGATAGTATAAGATCCAAAGAAGAGTCACATAAAGTTTCTGGAATAAGTAGCAAGCCTGAAGATTGGGAGCAATTCAGAATTCAGCAAAGGAGGACCAAGAGATAGATTACGAGTGGAAAAAATAGAGTATGAGTGTAAACTTGCAAGTAGCATATAAGTGGACTGCAAAAGCTTCTGCAAGTATATAAAAAGAAAATGATTCATGAAAACAAATGTCCAAAACAGGATAGTATATAATAGAGAACAAGGAAATGGCAGAGCAATTAAATAACTGCTTCAGTACTGTCTTCACAGAGGAAAACAGTAAATATTTCCCACAAATGCTAAGGAATCAGGGGTCTAATGAGAAAGAGGAATTGATGGAAATTAGTACTGTATAAAAATAGTGCTGGAAACATTAATAGGACTGAAAGCTGATAATTCCCCAGGGCCTGATAATCTACGGCCCAAGATACTAAAGGACATGGCCAGAGAAATATTGAGTGCATTTGTTGTCATCTTCTAAAATTCTGTACATTCTGGCCCAGTCCTGGCGGATTGGAGGGTGGCAAATGTACTACTTTTTAGCAGAGGAGAGAGGGGGAAAACAGAATTATAGACCAGTTAGCCTAGTATCAGGAGTAAGGAAATTGCTAGAGTCTATCACAAAGGATTTCATCACAGGGCGCCCAGAAAATATCCAAGGGAAATCATGTTTGACAGAACTACCAGAGCGTTTTGAGGATGTGACTAGTAGAACAGTTAAGGGTGAACCAGTGGATGTGGTGTATTTGGATTTTTAGAAAGCTTTTGGTAAGTCAAACATAAGAAGTTAGTGTGCAAAATTAAACTGCATGGGATTGGAGATAATATATTGGCATGGATTAAGAATTTGTTAGCAGGCAGGTAGAGTGGGAATAAATGGGTCTTTTTCAATGTGGCAGGTAATAATTAGTGGGGTCGCACAAGAATCAATGCTTAGGCCCCAGCTATTCACTATAGAAATCAAGGATTTGAATGAGGGAACCAAAGATTGCCACCTATGAAACTTGGTGGGTTTGTGAGTGGTGAGGAGGATGCTAAGAAGGTTGAGGGTCATTTAGGCGGTTTGAATGAGTGGGAAAATGCATGGGATATGCAGTATAATCTGGATAAATGTGAAGTTATCCACTTCAGCTGGAGAAACAGAATGGCAGAGTGATAGATTGATAAATGTTAACTTACAAAGGGACCTGGATGTCCAGGTACATCAGGCACTGAAAGCTAGCATGTAGGTACAGCAAGCAGTTAGGAAGGCAAATGGTGTAGCGACCTTCATTGCAAGAGAGCTTGAGTACAGGAGCAAGGATGTCTTACTGCAGCTGTACAGGGCCTTGGTGAGACCACAATTCGAGTACTGTGTACAGTTCTGGTCTCCTTATCGAAGAAAAGATATACTTGCCAGAGGTGGAGTGCAGCAAAGATTCACCAGACTAATTCCTGGGGTGGCAGAATTGTCTAATGAGGATAGATTGGGTCGACTGGACCTATATTCAATAGAATTTAGAGGAAAGAGAGGAAACTAATTGAGATGTATAAATTCCAACATGGCTGGACAGACTAGATGCAGGGACGTTGTTACTTCTGGCTGGGGGCTCAGATCACAGGGTCACATTCACAGGATACAGGGTATGTCAGTTAGGACTGAGATGAGAAGAAACATCTTCACTCAGAGGGTGATGAACCTGTGGCATTCTTTACCATGGAAGGCTGTGGACTTCAAGTTACTGAATATATTTCAGAAGGAAATTGATGGATTTCTCGACTCTAACGGTGTCAGGGGGTTTGGGGAGAGTGCGAGAGTATGATGTTGAGATGGAAGATCAGCCCATAGAGTATGGTGGAGAAGACATGAAGGGCCGCATGGCCTATGCTTGCTCCTATTTTTGTCTCAATGTTATTGGAAGCAACAAATTGTTGGAGGAAATTTTCTGAGGCAATGGGAGACAGGTTTAGGTGCATGCAGGGATTTCAATTCCTGAAAAGTGATGTCGGGTCAGGAGCTTGACATTTTCCCTGCCTTCTCTGGGTTTCAGAAAAAGGGTGTAAAGGTAAGTGACCAACACCTGCAAAGCTGTTAGGTAAGGCACTTAAATATAATAAATTGTTACGTTCTGTTTTAATCAAGAATTTGCAATTAACCAACAGTGGGCCTACATCCTGAGCTGACTGGAATTTGCCAGGCTCACTGAGGTGATTACACAGCACCAAGTGCTATTTCATGGAAACTGACTGAGTTGGTAGCCCTTCAAAGGTGAAATTGAAAGAGCTGCACCCATAATGAGGTAAGAGGCTGCTGCTCAGACTCCTCCCCAGAGGGTACTTTCAGTGCTTGAGGAGCCATTGCTTACTTCTTGCAAATCATTTCACCTGTCATGCACTGCACTCTCCTTGAGTTGCACCTCCCGACTGCCAGCCAATCAACATGGCATGCGAACCGCACTACCTTCCATCACTGGTAAACAGAAAGAAGAACAGCAATACAGTAGTCCCCCGTTATACCGCGCTCCGCAATACCGCGGTTCGCGATATACCGCGGGGGGGCTTATGGACCCCAACTGTCAGTTGTGTCAATTTCAGCGGCCGGCTCACTTTGATCCGGAGAGGGAAGCTGCTCTCACTGAAATAATCAGCTGGCCGCTGAAATTGACACTGCCGGCTGCTCTCTCCCTCCAATCCAACTTTTAAGTTTTAATGTTTCTGATTGGAGGGAGAGAGCAGCCGGCAGTGTCAATTTCAGCGGCCGGCTGATTGTTTCAGTGAGAGAGCAGCTTCCCTCTCCGGATCAAAGTGAGCCGGCCGCTGAAATTGACACTGCCGGCTGCTCTCTCCCTCCAATCAGAAACATTAAAACTTAAAAGTTGGATTGGAGGGAGAGAGCAGCCGGCAGTGTCAATTTCAGCGGCCGGCTCACTTTGATCCGGAGAGGGAAGCTGCTCTCTCACTGAAACAATCAGCTGGCCGCTGAAATTGACACTGCCGAGGGGGGGCGGGTGTTGGGGGGAGGGAGAAGGGGGGGGCGGGGGGGGGGGGGGGGAGAAGAGGGGGGGCGGGTGTTGGGGGGGGGAGAAGAGGGGGGGCGGGTGTTGGGGGGGGGAGAAGAGGGGGGGGAGAAGAGGGGGTGAGAAGAGGGGGGGAGAAGAGGGGGGAGAAGAGGGGGAGAAGAGGGGGGGCGGGTGTTGGGGGGGCGGGTGTTGGGGGGGAGAAGAGGGGGCGGGTGCTGGGGGGGAGAAGAGGGGGGCGGGTGCTGGGGGGGAGAAGAGGGGGGCGGGTGTTGGGGGGAGAAGAGGGGGGCGGGTGTTGGGGGGGAGAAGAGGGGGGCGGGTGTTGGGGGGGAGAAGAGGGGGGCGGGTGTTGGGGGGAGAAGAGGGGGGCGGGTGTTGGGGGGGAGAAGAGGGGGGCGGGTGTTGGGGGGGAGAAGAGGGGGCGGGTGTTGGGGGGGAGAAGAGAGGGGCGGGTGTTGGGGGGGAGAAGAGGGGGGGCGGGTGTTGGGGGGGAGAAGAGGGGGCGGGTGTTGGGGGGAGAAGAGGGGGGGGCGGGTGTTGGGGGGGAGAAGAGGGGGGCGGGTGTTGGGGGGGAGAAGAGGGGGCGGGTGTTGGGGGGAGAAGAGGGGGGGCGGGTGTTGGGGGAGAAGAGGGGGGGCGGGTGTTGGGGGGAGAAGAGGGGGGGCGGGTGTTGGGGGGGAGAAGAGGGGGGACGGGTGTTGGGGGGGAGAAGAGGGGGGGCGGGTGTTGGGGGGAGAAGAGGGGGGGGCGGGTGTTGGGGGGGAGAAGAGGGGGGCGGGTGTTGGGGGGAGAAGAGGGGGGCGGGTGTTGGGGGAGAAGAGGGGGGGGGTTGGGGGGGAGAAGAGGGGGGGGCGGGTGTTGGGGGGAGAAGAGGGGGGCGGGTGTTGAGGGGGGAGAAGAGGGGGGGCGGGTGTTGGGGGGGGAAGAGGGGGGGCGGGTGTTGGGGGGGAGAAGAGGGGGGGGCGGGTGTTGGGGGGGAGAAGAGGGGGGTGGGTGTGGGGGGACCCCCCTGCGGGTGTGGGGGAGACCCCCCTGCGGGTGTGGGGGAGAGCCCCCTGCGGGTGTTGGGGGAGAGCCCCCTGCGGGTGTTGGGGGAGAGAGGAGGGCCCTGCGGGTGTTGGGGGAGAGAGGAGGGTCCTGCGGGTGTTGGGGGAGAGAGGAGGGCCCTGCGGGTGTTGGGGGAGAGAGGAGGGCCCTGCGGGTGTTGGGGGATGGGGGAGGAGAGGGGGGAGGAGAGGGGGGGGGAGGAGAGGGGGGGGAGGAGAGGGGGGGAGGAGAGGGGGGGGAGCGGGCGAGCCGGAGGGTGTGGGGAGGGGGCGAGCCGGAGGGTGTGGGGGAGAGGGGGCGAGCCGGAGGGTGTGGGGGGGGGGGGGAGAGGTGGCGAGCAGGAGGGTGTGGGGGGAGAGGGGGCTAGTTGGAGATTGTGGGGGGAGAGGGGGCTAGCCGGAGTGTGTGAGGTGGGTGGGGTGGGGGGGGAGGGGAGAGGAGGAGACAGAGCCCAGTGAGTGTTGGGGGAGAGGGGGCGAGCCGGAGGGTGTGGGGGGGGAGAGGGGTCTAGTTGGAGGATGTGGGGGGAGAGGGGGCGAGCCGGAGGGTGTGGGGGGGAGAGGGGTCTAGTTGGAGGATGTGGGGGGAGAGGGGGCGAGCCGGAGGGTGTGGGGGGAGAGGGGGCGAGCCGGAGGGTGTGGGGGGAGAGGGGGCGAGCCGGAGGGTGTGGGGGGAGAGGGGGCGAGCCGGAGGGTGTGGGGGGAGAGGGGGCGAGCCGGAGGGTGTTGGGGGGGGGAGAGGGGGCGAGCCGGAGGGTGTGGGGGAGAGGGGTCTAGTTGGAGGGTGTGGCGAGCCGGAGGAAAAAAAAAAGCAATTGACACTGCCGGCTGCTCTCTCCCTCCAATCAGAAACATTAAAACTTAAAAGTTGGATTGGAGGGAGAGAGCAGCCGGCAGTGTCAATTTCAGCGGCCGGCTGATTTCAGTGAGAGCAGCTTCCTTCTCCCGATCAAAGTGAGCCGGCCGCTGAAATTTTAATTGGATCCACGATGGGGGTTTTAAATTTATTTAAAAATCTATGCTAGCGCTTCCCATTGTGAGTCTACGGGGGTCTGACCTCTCCCCCCGCCCCCCCCGTAGACTCACAATGGGAAGCGCTAGCATAGATTTTTAAATAAATTTAAAACCCCCATCATGGATATCCGCGGCTCGGATACAAAGCGGGTTGGGGTCTTGGACCCCAACACCCGCGTTATAAAGGGGGACTACTGTACCAACAACAGCAACACCAGCATTCTTCTCCTCAGCCACATACCGTTCCACAGGGCAGAGGGGATGGATACAGAGATCCAACTCTCACAAAGCGAGACTCCCACCATAGGGTCTGCAGGCTAATGGTCAGCTCTCTTGCCACTTCAAAGCATCAATACCCCAGGAGGCTCAGGTTTTTATAGAAGGTCATTGCTGACATCTTCAGCTTCTGGGAATCCAATGGGTCAGGTGGGCACAGGTTGCCTACCATCAAGGTGCCTAACACTGTCACCGCTTCCCCCAAGTTACTGCCTCTCCCTGAGTTTCTGTGCTCTCTTCTGCAAGAACAGGAAAGTTATGAATGTTAATAAAGGTTTGTTTAGATACGGGTAAGAACACATTTGTGTCTGGTTACATGAGTGAAAGAGGCATGGGTGAAAGAGGGCAATAAGATGAGGGTGCTCAGTTGGGGAGGTGTCTGCAGCGACAGGAATGAAAGGACGTACATGGTGTTTTGGTCTGAGGAGTGCTGCGCAAAAGACAGCATAAAAAGTCAAAGTGTAGGCCTTGGCATTTGAAAGTGTAATGTCACTCATCTTCTTTCGCCCTCCTTAGATCCTGAATCCTCTTGGTGCATTGACCCAACATTTGAGAGGCTCAAGCTTCGTTAGAGGTGTTGTCCTCTTCCTCCCATTCTTGGGTGAGCTCACCTCACTGTGATCCCTCAGATCCTGCAGCAAGACCTCCAGATAAAAGTGAGAACCCCGGGGGGAGGGGGAAGCCTTCCCATGTCTCCTCTCCCTTCCTGTGGTTTCTAAACCTTAAAACTCCAAGTCCACTTTGTCTTTTGGAACCCATGCTCAGTTCCCTTTCATTAGAAATCCTTCCTTTGACAGATCCAACAAGTCCTTTTCCACCCTCCCTAGCAGCCACACATTTACTGAATAAGAAGTCTCAATCAGCAGGTGTCACACACTGCAGGAATCCATAGGAAAGATAGATGGCCTGATGATTTTGCGGGGGAGCACATGGAAGAAAACAGTCACATATAAAATAATCCAGTGAAATGTAGAAAAATGAAAATAAAGAAATAAAGCATAGAATATTTTGAGTAAAAATTATTTTAGGTAGAATTGTCAGTGAAGAAATATTTAAAGAACATGTTCAGTAGGTGCCACAATCACATCACAGCTCCCTTTGTACAGGAACACCTGTGAAGGCAGGATTCCATGCGTACACGTTGGTCAGTATGGAAGTACAGCAAAATGGACAAGGGCAGCCTGCCTCTGGTGCAATAGAACATCTCTCACACTTTTCCTTTCATATTCTTCTTCTTCCTCCAAATGATTAGAGAAGAATTCCAAAGGAAAGATCAAATTGAGTATGACAATAAGGAATGGAGCTGAGCCCCTCCAAACATGCCACCCAAGATATGGCAAAATTAAATATTTAGCTTAGGTGCAAGACAGTCTCCTTTAACCAAAGTTAGGAGATCATCCCAGTTTCTAATCCTATAGTTTTTGTCCATAAAAATAATCAAACACATAGGGATAAGCATATTTATAAGGAGCCAAAAGATGCTTTGAGAGAAGAGGGAGCTTAGTGTGAATGCGTAAGTATTCTATAATATTCAGCAAGATCCATGAAGTTTCTTCAAGACAAGTGCTCATCAGGTCAAAGACCCCTGCCGAAGGAAACCATCCCAATGAGGGCTGTGGGCTAGAGTGGTGGGGACAATCCATTTTTTCTGCATTGACAGATCTTGGTTGTTCGTCTCAGACTAAATCAAACATCATAGGATAGAGCTTTTACAATGATGAGTGATCGGCATTCGCCACGCTGAGAGTCGGCACGTAATATGCTCCCGCCAACTTTCAGAAGCCTACAGCTATTTAATACTCAAGTGAGCATTCGTCCGCCCTTGGAAGGAAGTCCTGCCTTTAAGAGCTGTTGGCCAATCTGATTGGCCAACAGCTCTCCAACCCTTCCAGGCACATCATTGCAGTGGCCAGAAGATGGACTGCCTGAAGCTAAGTCTCGGGGTTGAGATAATTGGCACTGCTGCCTCACAGCTCCAGAGTCCCGGGTTCATTTCCACCTCGGATGACTGTCTGTGTGGAGTGCTCCGGTTTCCTCCCACAGTCCAAATATGTGCAGGTTAGGTGGATTGGCCATGCTAAATTGCCCTTGGTGTCCAAAGAAGGTTAGGTCGGGTTACTGGTTACGGAGATAGGGTGGAGGCATGGGCTTGGGTAGCATGCTCTTTCCAAGGGCCGGTGAAATCTCGACGGGCCGCATGGCCTCCTTCTGCACTGTAAATTCTATGATTCTTTGATTGGGATTTCCTAGGGAAATCGGGAGGAGGGCAACTACGGTGTCGCACAGTAGGCCAGGGGAAGGGAAGGAAGACCAGAGCTCCCAGGACACAGAGGAGAGGGGACCCCAAATCTGAAGTGCTTTCAGATTGAGGCGCTGCCCCACCCTTCCTTCCTGAGATGGAGAATAGTTGGAAAACAGATTGCCTGCCTGCACATTCTGCCCATGCGAGATCTAAAAACCACATGAAAATGAAAATGGTTCACTAACTGTCGGCAGGCATGCTGTTGATCCAAGCCTGCACCGACCGACGGAAATATTGTGAGCGTGGGATGACGTCAGGATGTGTGCCCAATGTCATCACACGCTATTTTACGTGCTTCTATATCAGGTGCACACACTCCACGGAGATGTAAAATTCTGCCCATGGGATCATAAGAAATAGCAGCAGTATTAGGACACCCTCAGACCTCAACTAAATATCCTCTCAATGTCCAGCTTTATTTGCATATCTTCACTTACTTTTCACCTCAGTCTTTTTCAGTGAAATAATTTTCATATAAAATCGGTATGATATGAAATTTTAATTTGTGTTATAAACAACCTTAGAATTGTTGAATTTGGCAAAGTGGCACACTGGATTTAAATATTAATTGCAATTGCATCTATTTTACCAAAATGTATCAAAGGAATCCATCTCAAACAATAAATAGATCTCTTGATTAGCATAATGATTAGCAAGTTGCATTTCCTCACTCACGTGATAACTTCATAAACAATATAATTTTTATCTGAAGATCATTGGTACTTAATTTTTGTGCGCAAAAAATAGAAAACTACCAATTTATTCAATTTAAAAGAAATGGACTGCTGAACTGTGTGCATAGAACTCAATTTTCTAGGGTTGCCAAGGAGTTAGATGTCAAATCTCTTGACAAATTTCAGATGAACAGTAATAAATGAAACAAAGGTGGCACTGTTGTACTATTTTTATTTAGTCTCTTAGAATTTCACTGAAACTGTGAACAGTCGATTGTGCTAAGATGATAAAGATATGTGTGTTATACCCTTGCAGTGAAATTTGAGTGGCTAGCATTTGCTGTCAGAATGACGCTGAAGTTAGTGATGCTCACTGTTTTTTTTTAATGAATGATACAGTACAGGAACTTTGAGCAAGTAGCAGGTGCAATTTAACACAAATATCCAAAGGATGCTGTCTGGTTTGCCCCGTTGATGTCCACTTCACATTGATAGGATCCCACTGTCCACCTCAATGTTGAAATTAATTGAATCATATGAAGTTGTTGCATTTGTGTGGTCGATACAAACTAAATTTGCTACATTTCCAGCGCAACATTAAAGGAGCGGTAGCATTGCAGTTATGTTACCCGACTCACAATCCAGAAGAATAGAATAATGATCCAGAGATATGAGTTCAAATCCCAAGACAGCAGCTGGAGAATTTAAATTAAGCTCATAAGTAAATCTGGAATTGAAAGCTAACATCAATAATGGTGACCATGAAACTACCAGATTGTTGTAAAAACGTGACTGGTTCTCTAATATCCTTTAGGGGAGGACCTGTCTGGCTTTTTATGATGCCAGATCTGCAGCTTTGTGGCGGATTCTTAAGTGCCCTCAAATGACTGAGGAAGCCAATCAGTTGTATTTGACAATGTGCCAAACCACTATCATTTCAAGGGAAATTAGAGATCAATAATAAACATTAGCTTTGCCAGTGATGCCCACATCCTGTATGAATTTTTAAAAATCTTTTTAATGCTATGATTAAGTGCTCAGAACTTTTCCTATTATACACAAATGCCCTAAACCTGGACATAGGGAGTATAACTCAGAAGTTTGCAAATGATGTAAAACCTGGCAAAGTAGCAATAAACCTCAGGAAGACATTGACAGGCTGGTAAAAAGAGATATCATTTAACGCAGGCAAGTGTGATGTGACAGAGTTTGGGAGAAACAACATAGAGCGACAGTCTACTCTAAGTGGAATTATTTTGAGTGTTGCAAAACCCGAGGGTATATGAGAAACATAGAAAGATTAACTGAATAGAAGGTCATTCAGCACATCAGGCAGAATTTAGCTGCACTGATGGGGATCTTGCCCACCTGTTGGAGAGATGGTGGGAGCCTTATGTCACATTTCCACAGGATGCCAATGCTATTTCATTGCAATCAGTGTTAGGATACCTGACGAGGAACCTCAAACAATTTGCAATTTGTAAAACTACGAGGAAAGGATACTTCACCCCAGGAGTGATGATTCTGATATATTTTATGTTGAAACAAACATTAATTTAAACACAGAGGGTACGATTCAACAGCATGGTTGTGGCCAACTTGATGTTGGGATGAGGACAATGAATCTCACGACAGGCCTCTTGCAAGGTTTGCAATGCTCAAAACGCCTCATGAGATTTAATAAAATCTCACAAGATGTCACACTCTGGATCTTACCTTAATTGGGCATGATCCAGATCTGCATAGTTAAGTAAGCCTTTAGGTTCATTTAAATATGCATTCGTGGGTATCTCCCAGTGACCAGGACCTAATGGCCTGGGATATCTCGTTAGGGCATCCTTCACTATTGGTTTCCACCAACTTGGACCGGTCATAAAGGCATATGGGAGGGCCTCCCAGGCCTTTAGAGGGTCAGGGACAGGGCAGGGTGGCACTCTGGAACTCCCTCTGGCATTTGGGCACCTTGACACTGCCAGAGTGCCATCAGGACCTTAAAAGATGGAGGGGGTGGATGAAGAGGTATTCCCAGGGGCCTTCCTGGGCTCACCAGAAGGAAATAGCTCAAGTGTGGCCTCGGCAAAACCGGCAAAGTGCCATTGAATAGTGGGGTGTTTCTTGGCGCTGCAGCCATCGAGAAACACCCTCACTAAATGCACCCAAAAGCAGACATAGATTTGTTTCTGCTAGAATCCCGCCCAGAATGAATGACATTAACATCAAAGAAATAGCTTTACAATTAACAGTGAAACAGTTCTTAAATAAAAGGAACAATTTGAACTTGCTCTTTACACCTGCCACTATGTGTATTAAAATAAAGCAACCCAATACAGTTCAAAATACACTCTTACATTAAGCTGGCAATCAGGGTTACTTGCTGTTCTCAGTGCAGAACTTTGGAGAGAGACAATTTCATGAACAACCTGAAAATGCTTCTGTCTTATTCAAATCCTATGGCAAAACTAACAAAAACTACAGGAAGACCTGGCTCCTCCCATTAATTGCATCATCTGTATCCCACTAAGATGTCCCGTGACATGCTCAGCTAGGACTAAATACCATCCCTCAGTAATTATCTATATCTCAGGAAACCTTCTAACTATTAACAATATTCCATTAGCCATCTCTCTGTAAACAAGTGACTAGCTAAAATCAACGACACCTCACCTTTATGACTCCTTAATCACAGCTTTAGCATACTGTCTGTATGAATTTGAACCAAGGATTTTTAATAACATTGCAACAAAATATAAAATGCAATATATAACAATCTCCGACAGTCATCACATCAGGCACTCACTTGGACAGCAATAGACTACGCTCCGAATTAAGTTCCCAGGATGAAAACATTGCCCCTGAAAGCTGTGGGATAATCAGAGACCGGGGCGCAATTCTCTGCGCTCACGAAAATTTGGAGAATAGCGGGCGGCGTAAATTTTTACGGACACGCTGGTCCGACGCCCTCCCGCTATTCTCCCCCCCCACGGCCGCCCCCCGACACGAATCACTACTCGCCATTTTTTTACGGCGAGCAGCTATTCACCCCTGGCCGATGGGCCGATTTCCAAGGCCTTTACGGCCGTTTTTATGAACGTAAAACACACCTGGTCTGACCGTTCATAAAAACGGCCGTAAAGTCCCGATCTGGGGAACCATGGCACCGATTGGCACGGCAGTACCACGGCCGTGCCAAGGGTGCCATGGGCCCCGATCAGTGGGCACCGATCGCGGGCAGCGGGTACTTAACCCGCGCACTCTTTCTCCCTCTGCCGCCCCGCTGGATCCATTCGCGGGGCGGCTGAGGGGCATACCGGCCCGTCATGCGTGGGTTTCACGCATATGCGTGATGATGTCACCCGCGCATACGCGGGTTGGAGCCGTCCAATCCGCGCATGCGCGGCTGACGTCATCTGACGCGTCAGCCGTCGTTAACTCTGGCTAGCGGGCTTAACGAAAATCGTTAAGCCCGCGATGCCGGAGTTCACGGCCGCGCGATGCTAGCCCCGACCGGGGAGCTGAATCGGTTCCCGGTCGGGGGGGGGGGGGGGGGGGGGGCGGAGGCTGGCGTCAAACGCGCCCGTTTTTGACGCCAGCTTCCCGAGTTTTCGTAACTCGGGAGAATCGCGCCCCAGTAGTTTTGCTGTAATGGCAGTGCCACTGTGAGCACTATTGATATTGCACTGGGGCCTATGCAGAGAACCAGTAATGGATCCTCTGAAGTCAAGTAAATGGGATAGAAATGGATTCCTACAGATGGGGACGCTGGACAGGGTGGGAAGAGGGGATAAACATCAAGGGAAGAGGGAAAGGGAATAATTCATACTTCATGGCAAAAGGGGCGCTGCTTGATTGACAAATTGGCTCTGATTGGCCAACACATTGCCATGGCAAATGCGCCAGGAAACTATTGTCCCCATGCTTTTATTTCTTTTAAAAAAGTGCAATGTCTGGGCATATTCCTTTTGACTGCAGAAGGTAAATTCCTGAATATGTAGCTTCTAGCAAGCATAAGAGAACTACATTGTGATCCCGTTTTATAATCTTAAATTAGTTGCTAGTGCCATTCTTAGAACACTCGGGATTGTTCAGCAAATACTACCCAATAGTGGAATCCTGCCCAACATTAGACATTGCATTTTAGGTTTTATAAGCACAGGTTGATTGATTACACTTTCCTAAAATATCCTTTTACTGCAGAAGGTAAATTCCTGAATATGTAGTGAAGTTAAAACTCACCACTATTCTTAGAATTCCCCCTATACCAAAAAAAGGTTGATATTCTAAATGGTGAACAGGGATTCTCCCTCCCTGACTCCAGTGCAGGCTTCTGTGAGTGCTATTCAGGTCAAACTATCTTTCCAAGTTATCCCCCGGTATAACCCATACCTTCACCGAAGAATTTTACCTACTTACCCCTTAATAGCATCGATGTCCTGGGTCCTGCGTTATTAAGGAAGTGAAGTAAGCTAATAACCACTTTTTCAGGTTAAGTTATTTTTATTATTATATTTTTTCTTTTAAAAGCTGCAAACACTTTCTTTACAGAAAGGAAAAAAGATCTTGCTTCTGGCTGCTTCAGGCCCACCTTGGCAATCGATCTTCTTAAAATCTGGTCTTCTTGAGTTGTATTCGCTGGTGAACTCGGTTGCTGTGTCCTGTTCTTCCCATGCACCGAGCTGTGAGAGCTGGCTCTGCTAGCTATCTCTAAGCTGACTCTGACTTCTGTTTAAATTCTAGTCTTCCTTAGATGTATAACTGTTTAAACTCGGCTGCTTGCCTTGTCTTTCCCATGACCGAGCTGTCTCTCTCTCTCTCTCTCTGAGTTCTCCTCCCCTCCTCTCCTGTTGCTGTTGCTGTCCTGTCCTCTGTCCTTGTTGCTGCTGCTCCCTGGGTTTATATTCTCTTTCTGAGAGTTATTAAGTTTTAACGACTTTATTGTAAATGGGCTTGTTTCACTTTGATAGTTTAAAAGTATCTTTGATGTAAACATCTTACTACAACTAATTATTCATTTTGGGCATATCGTCTCCTCTCAGATCTGATTAAAAAATGCTTTGGTTTCAATAGTTAACTTTTATTTCTGTAATTTCGAATCGTTTAATTTTCCAATTGTCCCCAGCTCATAACTTTGCCTTTGATTTTGACTTACATGATGTTTCTCGTAGACAGGTCGTCTCCAATTTTCTTTTAATTGTCCTGATGTTCATAGAATTTTACACTTTAAAATTGACACCAAATTTGACTGAGTATCTTCCATCCTTTCCAGCTGTTTACTAAGAGAGTTTATTTCAATTAAGGTGTGAAACTTTGCTTTTAGTGGTATGCTAAAATTTAACTTGGTTATGACTTGAAAGACTTGCCTGTTTTAAACATTCGTCACTTAATGCAATTGAAACTCTCATCCATGCTTTTTCAGATGCTTCCTGAGATAGTTACATTCCATGAAGGTGTGAGCCATTGTTTTAGCTTACCACATGAGACTGGTGTGTTTGATTAGCCTGCTTGTGAGCAAGAATCTGCATTTTACAACCCTGCTCTTTGAAGCTGCTATGAAACTTTTGTGGGATCTTTCCCTGTACCCTCTCAAACCAGATATTGCCAGACTTCCATGTTTCAAATGACACATTTTTCTGTATTTTCAAGAACAGTAGCTTCTAGCAAGCATAAGAGAACTACATTGTGATCCCGTTTTATAATCTTAAATTAGTTGCTAGTGCCATTCTTAGCACACTCGGGATTGTTCAGCAAATACTACCCAATAGCGGAATCCTGCCCAACATTAGACATTGCATTTTAGGTTTTATAAGCACAGGTTGATTGATTACACTTTCCTAAAATATCCTTTTACTGCTTTTGTATTTATAAAACTTTGGATTTTCCTTGATTGTATTGACCAATATTTTTTCATTCCCTCTGAACGAGAAGGGCAACAGTAAAGCACAACATTTACAATTAAATACAATAATGGTTGCCCAGACAGTATACTTGGATTATGTCCCGAATCTGATCAATCTACTTCCCTAAACTCCAAGAATACACGTTCACCAAAACAACATCCCATAGGTTTGAACACTATGAGCCAAATCCAGAAAATAATTACCACTCAAGACCTGTAGCTTACTTATGGTAAACCTTTTTTCTAATTTAGATTAGAGCTTCTGGGTTCTAACACATACAGCTTCTTCTGCTTTTGACACAACAGCTTGACCTTCGGAGAAAAATGAACTCTGTTTGCAAATTGGGCGTAGTTATAGTCTAGCCACTAGGTTGCTAGACTCTGCTTTGCTGAACAAAGTATTGGTCTCACCCTGCTATTAGTCTCATCAGATCTCACGATCCTCAGAGCAGCAACATCACCATCTTTACAATTCTTCACTTTTCATTTAATTCCAACTTCCTTAACGTTTTCTCCCTCACTATGTTCATCCCATCCAATATTTCACGTTCCTTCTCCTTAACTGCAGGATCTGCCTTGAGTCTCTTTTTTTAAAAAGAGACACTTCTACACTCATAGCTGTCTCTATGAACCACAGATGTGCAAACTACAATCAAACCCCATTTCTCCGCTCGACAACTTCACCCACAACAAAAATGGTGGGTGCTGCGTTCAGACGCGGGACTTCCACAATCTGGGATCCAGTGCTATTTTGTCTAAGGCATACAGCCCTTCGAATTCGATAAACTTTCAGGCCAAAATGTTCAACAAGAATCATACCCGTATCTCTCACCTGCAAACACAAGTTACCTTTTTGTTTTTTTAATTGGCCTTACTCTTTCCTAAATGATCCTTTTGCTGCTTTTGTGTTTAAAAAACTTTGGGTTTTCCTTGATTGTATTAGCCAATATTTTTTCATTCTCTCTCTTTGCTTTCTTAATTTCCTTTTTAAATTCGCCCCTAAGATTATATATGCTCTTCTCGGCTTTCTGCAGAATTGAGCACTGGCACCTGGAATGAGCTTTACTTTTGTGTTTTATCCAACTTTGTTCTGAACCCCTTTAATCTCCTTCTTTAATGCCTCTTGGTAAGCTGAAACCGATTTACCTTCAAGTCTCCAGTCTACTTTTACCAAGAAACATCGCACCCTCATAAAAGTTGCCTTTTCTAATTTAAAACCTTGTTCGTGGTCTATCTTTATCCTTTCTACAACAATGCTATAATTGAATTATGATTATTATCACCAAAGTACTCTCCCGTTCCAGAATCATTCCCTCAGATTCATCCCAGAAATGTCCCTTTGCTAGTTGGGCTTTCTAATTACTAGCTAAAAATGTCCTCCTTGAATTTATTTCAAGATATTTGCACCTACCATATCTTTTACAATGGAATTTACCCCAGTTCATATTTGGGTAATTGAAATCCCACCTTTACTGCCCTTTTATTTTTGGATTTTGCAGCAATTTGCCTGCATATTTGCTCTAATATCCCCCTCTGACCGTTTGGGGTTAACAGTGTACTCTCAACTGTGTGACTGCCTTTTTTTGTTCCTTCGTTCATCCCACATTTTCAACACTTATTTTCATTGCATTCTTATAGTAGGTTGTACCAAAAAGATTTTGAAACTTTAGCCCAACTTTCTAAATTCTGCTTGTGAAAATCTCTGCATGGCAAAATGCAGCACAATTGGCAATGCTACAAATTAACAATGCAGAGTTATCTGTGAGCTTCTGTTTTTATAACAATTTGTCACACTAAATCACATTCCTCATGTACTGTTTGCACAAAGGTATCCGATTATTCAGACTATCTTAATAGGCGGAGGTAAATACACATACATCATTGAGCTGTTAACTTAAATATAATTAGTTTATGTTGTTATAATTTATTGATTTAACATTCACCTATTCAACTAATAAAATGTTGCTCAGAATGCAGGAAGAAAGCTAATGCTTCTGGTTTTCATAGTTCTGTGAAATATAATTTTAACATATCTAAAAATTACCTGTGTATACACTTCAGTTTTCATTGTATAGAATCACAGAATGTTATACCACAGAAACATGCCATGTGGGCCCATGTCTGTGTCACTGTTACTCCCCATGAACACCTAACCTAACACTGCTGACTCCCCATACTTCTTCTTGCCCTTCATTCTCATTGTACATCTTCATTCAATCAACAGTGCCTTTCTCATCTTGCATTGTTGAAAATATAGAGGACAATTCAAAGATAAGCTATGATATTCAGATGACAAAATTACAAATTCACTATGAAGTTGTATTCAAAGGTTGTATAAATATTATACTGCAGTACCACTTGTGGGTTTTTGTGATTATCCAAAAAATGTCAGTAATTTCACCATATTAAAGAATTAGTTTTCAGCCTGTGCATAAAATGCAGTGACACAGTTTGATATACACCAGTATTGTATCCAGTATTTTAATTTTAGATTTTATCATGCAGAGTACTGCTCATAGGAGCAGAGGAAGTGGAATAGCTTATTCAGCTCCTGAGATTTGTACTGCCATTTAATCAAATCACAGCTGATTTCTGCCTTAGTTACTTACCTTTGATACCCTTATGTGACATTTAAGTCATTGAAATAATGATAGCCCAGCTTCAGAACCCTACAACAAGGATAGAGTTGACAAAAAGCTTACTGTATCAGATTATGACACAAGAGAAAGGAGACAAAACGGGGGAATGGACCGCCATATCTTTTGGTGACCTCCATTATAAGATCATTGAAGAAAGATTCAATAGTTTCTCACTTCTTCAAAGGCTATTTATTTTCCATTTCATTTGCTGATGCACATTATAGAGTTGCTACAATTTGCTGCAACAAGTTGACTGTAGTAGTACAACTCTTTTGATCTGTATAATAGCCTGTTAAATTCAATAACAGGAATGTTATGCATAATTAAAAATTAAAATAGTTTAAAAAGACAATGGGCATCAATACATTTGATTGAAATCATGGCCAAGGTTCTCCAAAATCCCGGCTAAGTGTTGATGCCAGCGTAAACATCAGAGTGTTTCACCCCGGCGTTAACGGGCCTCTCGGTCCAGCAATTCACACGGCGCCGGAGTGCTCCACGCAGCTCCGGCACCGATACGATGCCTTGCGCTGCCGGCACGTGGTGGCCGTTTCCGCGCTGGCACTGCGCAACATGGCATAACGACACAGCCGGCCTGCGCGGAAGAAGGTAGACCCCCCCCCCCCCCCAGAAGGTAGACCCCCCCCCCCCCAGATTGGGCACGCCTGCTGATTGGTAGCCCCCCGAGCCATTTCATAAGGAAGGAATGTTGTGGAGCCCCCCCCCCACCCCTCACCAGGACAGCCACCGTGGCTGCGGGGCCGAGCTCCCGCCGGGTGGTACCATATATGTACCACGCTGGCGGAACTCGCTTCTTTCAACAACTCCTGACCGGCGCCGCATCGACCGCACGTGCGCGACTGCCGCCAATTCTCCGGTCACCGGAGAATCGCGTTGGAGCGGCATGGTGGGTATTTTCAATATCAATGGCAATTCTCTGACCCGGCCCGGCGCATGCTTATGAAAATATAAAATGTTTGTACATGCACAGAAACACACTGCAAAACTACAAGTTAAAAAAAAATTATTCAAATGAAAACTGGAATTCATTTGTTGTAGAGCAGGTGGGCATTAGTATGTGTGTTTGGAGGTGTTAGGAATGAATAGTTTGCTTGACCCTTTTAGTCTGCCATCCTCTTTTCCTTCCCTAAATGATTGTCACCTCTTGCTCATTCATTCAAATCCTACATCAACTCTCACATTACTGACATGATGAAGTAATTGCTTGATATGTCTGATGTTTATGAGGTTTGTAGACTAGCCAACATTCCTAAATAAGGGTCAGGATGTTTCCTTCCTTATGAAACCAATTGCACAATTTCCCATGGCTAGAGTACCTTCTACAGTCTGTGTTTCATAACAGGTAAGCTTTTTGATGTCGGGTACGCAGCTTCCTGTCCCTTGCCTCGCAAAGATGCTGTGCAGGTAACTGAAAGTACAGTAATAATGGACTCGATACCCAACATCCCATAACAGGCAGGAGAGGGCACAGTAAGAAGTCTTACAACACCAGTTTAAAGTCCAACATGTTTAATTGGAATCACTAGCTTTCAGAGCACAGCTCCTTCATCAGGTGAATGAAGAGATGGGTTCCACAAATACATATATGCAGACAATAGAGAGTGGGGACAATGAGTAATGTACCACAGGGATCTGTGTCGCGGTCTCAATTATTCACACTATTCATTAATTACTTGGATGAGGGCATAGAAAGCCATATATCCAAATTTGCAGATGATACAAAGTTAGGTGGCATTGCAGATAGCCTAGGTGATGGCATAAAATTGCGAGGAGATATTGACAGGCTAGGTGAATGGGCAAAATTGTGCCAGAATGAAATTTAATTTAAGCAAGTGTGAGATTATCCATTTTGGACCAAAAAAAGATAGAGCAGAGTACATTCTACATGGAAGGAGGTACAGTGGATGCCAAAGAGACTTGGGGGTTCAGGTGCATTTGTCCTTAAAATGCCAGGAACAAGTGCAGAAAATAATCCCTGCTGGACAGCATGGAGGAGAGGTGGGTGACCCTGTACCCTGGCCTGGGAAGGAGGCTGCCAGCCACCGCAGTTTGTCAGGCCTGGGTGCAGGTGCAAGAGGTCGTCAGCGCCACAAGCAACACCATTTGGACCAGCCAACAATGCCAGAAGAAACTGCACGACTTCCTCAGGGTGGCCAGGGTGAGTCGGCAGCACCAACCCCCATCCCACACACACGTAACCTCACTCTCCCCACCCAGAGGGCGGCCGAACCCCCACTCTGCACCACATGCTGGCACCCTTACTGGCCGCCATGGTCGGGTGCCCCGGCTACTGAAGCCACTAGTTACCCATCCCCCTGGGTTGCATGCGTTGGGCTGTCTAACATTGTGCTTTTTCCATTTCCCCCACCATCAGGAGAGGGCGGCCAATAAGCGCTGGGAGTGGGAGAAGACTGGAGGGGGACCGCCGGATCTGTGGCTCCTCACCGTGGCAGAGCAGAGTGCCCTGGACATGGTCATTAGGCCCGAGAAAAAGGCAGTCGCCAGGGTGGATATCGGTGCTGGGGAAGGAAGTGAGACCCCGCTGAGTTGTGGTTCCCTGTGACATGTGCGTCACCCACCCCCCAACAGCTACCTCACACCACCCTCACCCCCACATCACCCTTACCCTAACACCACCCTCACACCCTTATATCCCGCTCACCCCCGCTCCACACACCCCACTCCACCCCGGCCCACAGTCTAATCATGCTTCTTGTCTTGTGTCTTACAGGATCTGCTGGTGATGGGGCGAGTCCATCTGGCATCCCCCACTCCCAGCCAGAGCCCACATGCTGAGCAGCGACGAGTATGTTACCGACATGGATCGGGGCAATCAACCCGAGACCCAGGATCGGACCCCGTCCATGGATGACACAGATTTCCCATCACACCTGTCCCGAACACCCTCCACCATCCCACAGACACTCTCCCCGGTCGGGTACTTTAATGAAAAGGTTCTTGGGACACTAAGCTCACCACACACATGCTCCGGTACAGTGGGTGGAGGTCGGAATTCCCAAGGGGGCGAACGATCGGAGGGCGGGCCGACCCCAGGGACTAGTTGCCATCCAGATGGGTTTTGGGCTTCCGGATCGGACAGTCCCATCGATTGTGGAGATGCAGTCACAGAGCCAGGGATGACATGAGGAGTTGTCAGTGAGCATCCAGCACCTGTAGGCGCAGGTGGAGGAGCCCAAACGCTTGCAGGAGCAGGAGGTGGTGAAGGCCCTGGGAGCGAGGGTATCGGCTACGGATCAGCATGCCCAAGGCCTGGGGAAATCTGTGCAGATGGTGGCCGAGGCCCAGGACAGGGCTGACCTCTCACAGGCAGCCATGTTTATGAGACACCCGGACACTGCAGCAGCGCTCTTGAACGTGGCCCAGTTACAGTAGGCCATGGATGAGAGCATCAGCTGTATTGCCCAGGCACTAGCTGATGTGGCACAGACGCGGAGGGAGGTAGCCCAGTCCCAGAGGGAGATGGTATAGTCACTGGCTGATGTGGCACAGACTCAGAAGGTGGTGGCACAGTGATGTGGTGGACACCCAGATGGAGGTTGTCCACTTCCTGGGCTTCATGGCTATGAGAATGCAGGTCATGGTCGAGACAGCAGCGGGCCTCCAGGACTGGCAGCGCCAGGTGGGGGGGAGCTACAGGGGATATATGTAGTGTTAGGGCCCATAGGGCTAGAAATGTAGTACCAGTTATGTTGGCATGGGTGCAGTGCAGTTTAGTGACATGGCCTAGGCACATATCTGTATTTATGTTTTCACTTTAAAGCCCTGTGCACAATGTTACAACCTGTCTCGGTGCTCTGTCAGAAGGGTGTGAGGGGTGGGCTTGTCTGGGCTGGCGTCAGAGGAAGCGCCTGTGCGCATGGGAGGGGGAATGGGCAGGGGTCGTGGGTGGGCTTGGTTCAGTAACCTCAGTTCAGCCAGCAGCCAGCGCTCGCCACTCCGGTGTCCCAACCCGGCCCCTCCCACCCCAGAGGTTGCCCTCTATCCATGAACTAGACACACTGTTACTGCCAATGCAGGGTCTGCACCCCGTAATGCGGCAGCTATGTATCACAAAGGGGGTTGCCGCCGGAGTCTGGCCTGGGGGGAGGTGTGGGGATGGGATGTGGTGTCCGTCACCCCCCCTAGTCAGTAAACCTGGAGTGACCAGTGCGCGTTGGCCCTGGTGAACACGCTGTGCCTGTCCAGAGCCCATGTTCTGCCCATCCTCTCCCTCCCCCGCATACACCTTGTCAGATGAGAACTGGCGTTCATTCCCCTTCTCCAGCACTTTGTCCCTCTGCTGCGTGATGTTTTGGAGAACACAGGAGGCCACCATGATGTGGGAGACCCTCCTAGCACAATCCTGGAAGGTCCCTCCAGAGCGGTCCAGGTACCTGAACCGCAACTTCAGGATGCCAAAGCACCGCTCGGTCACGCTTCTGGTTGTTGCATGGTCGTCGTTGTAGCGGGTCTCCGCATTGGCCTGTGGCCGTTGAATAGGCATCATCAGCCCGGCCACAGTGGATAATCCCTGTCTCCCAGGAGCCAACCCCTCAGCAGCGGGTGCCCCTTGAAGAGGTCAGGAACCGTTGAGTGTGCCAGGATGAAGGTGCCGTGCACATTGCCTGGTTATCGGGCACAGATGTTCATGATGCACAGCTCATGCTCACACACCAGCTGCACGTTCATCGAGTGGAACCCCTTTCTTTTTGTGAAGAGCGGCCTGTCATGGGCCGGTGCTCATAGGGAGATATGCATCCCGGCGATCACCCCCTGGACCTAGGGCTTCTCGATGATGACGGTGAACACCGCTGCCCAGGCATCTTTGACAAAGAGTCATCGGACTCAAAACGTTAGCTCTTTTCTCTCCCTACAGATGCTGCCGAGCAGCTGAGATTTTCCAGCATTTTCTCTTCTGCCCAGGCATCTTGGTGGGTTTGGTCCACATTGAGATGGATATATTGTGGCAAGTGGACGTTTCGGGACTCATGACGGGCATATGCACCTGTGCACCAAGGTCTGTGACATTCCGGACAGGTCCCCACTCGGTGCCTGGAAGGACTCCGTGACGTAAACATTCAGGGCGACCTTAACCTTGACGACCACTAGGAGCGTCTGTCCTCCCCCCTTCCCCCACAGTACCAGATGCTACATGATCTGGCAGGTATGTTGTACAGTCCCCCTGTTCAGCCGGAGTCCAGTTCGGTAGGTCCTTGATTGACAGGAGCTGCTCGTACACAAGAGGCCTCATGCGGCGCCTTCCCTGCACCTCCTCCTCCTCGGCCTATTGGGCAGCTGGCTCTCCATCCTCACCGGCTGGCTCCTGTTCTTCTGGGGCAGGCTCCGCCGCTACAGGGTCCCCCTGGAGCAGCTCCAGCTCGTACAGCCTCAGTGCATCCCCCAATGATGCGGCGACTAGGATGAAGGCCACCATTCACGGTTGAATTCCAAAGTCCATTGTCTGCAGGGTGTCAAAGTCAGACATGTTAGTGTGGTGTGTAACCCCCTTACCCAACCAGGTCCACCTCCCCCAGCAAGCCCTGCCAGTGGCAGGTCCAGCAGCCCACAGTCACGCCTCTGCATGCCCTACCTCCTGTCTCTCCCTTATCTGCCACGGCGCCTGTTTCCCGATTTTTAAAACCACAAGTGAACCTTGCCATCGGTAATTCCCCCGGCGGAGGCGGAGCATCGCGGCGACCTTGGAGAATACCAGCTCGGTTCCTCTAATGATATGCAAAAGGCGTTTAGTGTACGTGCGGAGTAGAACGCATTGATGCCGCTGTCAAGGCACCGGAGCATGTTATTCTGGCGTACGCCTGCCGCCCGCCATGACTTTGGCTTCACGGCTGATTCACCGCCCTATCGCCTTTCCCGATTTCATCATCGGCCCACAGAGAATCCCGCCATATACAAACATCTTGGTTTAAAGAAGCGGCAATGGTGAAGTACTAATGGGTGTTGTAATCTTATGTGTGGATACTGATATTGTTATTTTTTCACTGAGGGAAGCATGCAGATAAGGGATAGGAAGGGATCAGGTATAGGCCCTTGGGGGATGCTAGGGGTAACTGTATGGATGCTATTGTAGTTGTTTCTCTGGTTATGAATAGACAGATAAGAATGGAACCACCCTGCGCCTACAAACAAATATGCAGGGCTTGTTTTTCATGCTCCATGTATATTGGCTTGTCTGTTCACCACTGGCTGAATGCCAGAGGCTTCTGGACGAGGCCCTTAAGTGAGCAATAATTGTCCACTTAAGTAACTCAATTGAGAGCAGCGCAGGAAGGGCATTTGCAAGCTTCCCACCTCTGAATTCATTGGCGTAGAGGCAGGAAAACCATGGACTCCCCACTCGACATCCACCTGTGGAGCAGGTTCACGGGCTGAATGGACTACTCCTGTTCCTATGTTCCTATTAATTTTTTATTAGGAGATATAAGGCTTTGTTAATGTTATTTGTTTCTTGTTAGCATTGTAAATCAACTTGGCAACCAGAGACTGAAATGATTGATTTCAGTTGAATGACCCTGTGTAAATGGACTGAATAATTCATCTTGTATCTCTAAACTTAATGGAACATCTGCTTATATTCTAAACTACTAACATTTGTTTAGCATTGTACATTGTTTAGAAAGCTCCTATTATACCTTTACAACTATTTGAATAGTGTATCTGAGTGGATTATGGTGTACCATTATTTCAGTATCATATTTGAGAAGGCTCTCTTAGCACGTAAGGATTATTAAAAAATTTCAAAGTAAAGAATACCATATAGTCCGCTGATGGAAAAGTTATTTACTGAAGAAACTGGACACTGAACTCATGATCAAAAAAGTCACAAAGCAGATATTTCCTCAATCCCAATATTGTAGACTTGTTTTTCTGACCAATGCATGTTGGTAGAGTGGCTCCCCACTTGGTCCACAAGGCTGGAGAATGACCTTGAATATATACTTAATAATGGTAACAAAACAGACATCAGTAATTTCTGAGAGCACAGAAGAAAAATGGAGAATCTTGATAGCCAGGTTTGCCATAGTCTAATGCAGTGTTTTTCAAACTTTTTTCCCCAGAGCCACTTTTGCCAACCGGTTGACCTTTGGGACCCATGCCGGCCGACCTTCGCAGCCCACACCGACCGACCTTCGCGACACGCACCGGCCGACCTTGGTGTTAACCAGAGGCCCTGAAGCTCTGCACAGAGCTAACACTAGCACTGTTCTGTCCTGCCCTGGACTCTCCTGCGCAGCTCTCTCCACCAAATTCTGTTGTGAGATCCTGTCGAAGAGGCAAACTACCTAATTGAGTCTCTGGTCGTTCCTTACTTTTAAGAAAACCATTCATCTTCACAGTTCACTTGCCTTGCTTGCCAGTTCTGTGATTTTGCACCAGAAGCACATACCTGGAGGGTGTGTTTGACGTCAAATGTGTGTGCTCTCTGCCACCATATCTGGCCAGAAGACTCCACACAGCCAAATTTATTTACATTTAAAATGTGTCAGCAATCGTCATTCTTGATGTAAAAACCGGTAGCGGTTATCGGGCGCTTCTTCTGCAATCAGGACCATCGCGGGAACGGCACAACTAATTGTTCCACAACCCTCCCAGCAACCCGCGGCTTAAAAAACCCTGGTCTACACAAATCTGGTTCAGTAAGTGATTGATTCGGGCAAAGCAAACATTGCCAACCATTGTGTATAATTAACATGTGGAATGACTACAATATACAAACATACGAACAAGGAACATGAGTGGCCCATCCGGCCGCTCGAGCCTGCTCCACCATTTAATAATATTGATCTAATAGTAACTTCAAATCTGCGTCCTGCCTATGTCCGATAACCTCATAGAATTTACAGTGCAGAAGGTGGCCAGCCTGCCCATCAGGTCTGCACCACTTCTTGGAAAGAGCACCCCACTTAGGCCCATGTCTCCACCCTATCCCAGAAACCCAGTAACCCCAACTAACCTTTTTGTGGACACTAAGGGCAATATATCATTGCCAATCCACCTAAGCTGCACATCTTTGGACTGTGGGAGGAAACCGGAGCACCCAGAGGAAACCCACGTAGACACGGGGAGAACGTGCAGACTCCACACAGACAGTGACCCAAGCCGGGAATCGAACCTGCGACGCTGGACCTGTGAAGCAACTGTGCTAACCACTCTGCTACCGTGCTGCCCTAGCACCCCTTCGCTTGCCAAGAATCTGTCCATCTGTGCCTTAAAAATATTCAAAGACTCTGCCTCCCCCTTTTCAGGAAGACAGTTCCAAAGACTCATGAGCCTATGAGAGAAACATTTTTGGTTGATGCTTTTTTATGCATGTCCAATGTCCAGTGCTCAGTGCCTTCTGCGTTCTCTCCTTTATGCTTCTTGAAGTCTGCCTCTGCTGCTCAGCCCAATGACTGTAAGGTGCATATGCTAATTTATTGTGTATGGAAGAAGTAAAGTGGAGACATTGGATTGGATTGGATTTGTTTATTGTCACGTGTACCGAGGTACAGTGAAAAGTATTTTTCTGCAAGCAGCTCAACAGATCATTCAGTAGATGGAAGAAAAGGGAATTAAACAAAATTCAAGAAAATACAAGAAAATACATGAGAATACATAATAGGGCAACACAAGATATACAATGTAACTACATAAGCATTGGCATCGGTTGAAGCATACAGGGTGTAGTGTTAATGAGGTCAGTCAATAAGAGGGTCATTTAGGAGTCTGGTGACAGTGGGGAAGAAGCTGTTTTTGAGTCTGTTCGTGCGTGTTCTCAGACTTCTGTATCTTCTGCCCGATGGAAGAAGTTGGAAAAGTGAGTAAGCCGGGTGGGAGGGATCCTTGATTATGCTGCCCACTTTCCCCCGGCAGCGGGAGGTGTAGGTGGAGTCCATGGATGGGAGGCAGGTTCGTGTGATGGACTGGGCGGTATTCACGACTCTCTGAAGTTTCTTGCGGTCCTGGGCTGAGCAGTTGCCATACCAGGCTGTGATGCAGCCCGATAGGATGCTCTCTATAGTGCATCTGTAAAAGTTGGTAAGGGTTAATGTGGACATGCCGAATTTCCTTAGTTTCCTGAGGAAGTACAGGCACTGTTGTGCTTTCTTGGTGATAGCGTCGACGTGAGTGGACCAGGACAGATTTTTGGTGATGTGCACCCCTAGGAATTTAAAACTGCTAACCATCTCCACCTCGGCCCCGTTGATGCTGACAGGGGTGTGTACAGTACTTTGCTTCCTGAAGTCGATGACCAGCTGTTTAGTTTTGCTGGCATTGAGGGAGAGATTGTTGTCATTACACCACTCCACTAGGTTCTCAATCTCCCTCCTGTATTCAGACTCCAATTGCAAAAGCTGGCAAGAATCCCTTTGACCAACATGTTGACCTTTAAAGGCTTGTACAGCTTTCTAGTCAGACTTATTGGTGACGGAAGTATATCCTGAAAATCAGCTATCCTGGAACGGGGTCGGGAATTCTGGATTCAGGGCTCCCGAGTCACACTGACTCAGTAAAAATCCAACCCTCTGTGTCACGTTTTCAGGCAAAATAACTGTCCCAGTAACTTTCAATAATGGTGCGAACAAGGGCTAATTTTGTAAGAATAAAGCTTATATCACATGAGAGAAACAAGCGAAACTTGATAACTGCTTGTTGCTCCTACAATTCATTTGCTCTCTCTTTATTTAATGTTTTTGTTTGAAAGTTAAAGTTTAAGGCTAAGCTTAACGTAATATAATTCTGTCACAGACAAGGAAGTGTACAACAGACTCTGTGATAAATCAACGGAAATACATTCAAGAAGCTTTGCTGTTTGATCCTTCAACATTGATGGATTTGCCTGGATATCTCAGCCAGTCACTGGGACATGAGGAGCTGGGCTTTGCCTATGTGAAAAGTTGAAGACAAAGGCAAAAGTGAATATGGAGGGAAAAACATGGTTAAGAAACCCCAAAATATGCGTAAAACACACATCAAATACTTAGATATTGATTTCCAAAGGTATTGATTGTGTTTCGTATTTTTTAGTTCTTTCCCAGTTTCACAGCTTTTGGCCAAGTTATAGAACAGTACAGCACAGAACAGGCCCTTCGGCCCTCGATGTTGTGCCGAGCAATGATCACCCTACTTAAACCCACGTAACCCGTATACCCGTAAGCCAACAATCCCCCCATTAACCTTACACTACGGGCAATTTATCATGGCCAATCCACCTAACCCGCACATCTTTGGATTGTGGGAGGAAACCGGAGCACCCGGAGGAAACCCACGCACACACGGGGAGGACGTGCAGACTCCACACAGACAGTGACCCAGCCGGGAATCGAACCTGGGACCCTGGAGCTGTGAAGCATTGATGCTAACCACCATGCTGTGTGTCAACTGGTCTGAATATGACATTGAGGCAATGGGATTGCCAATGAGAATCCTTTGAGGGGGGATTCTGAGTAGAAAACCACAGACACTTGTTTAAATTATTTTCAGAGCGGCGTGCATGTATTTTACCACAGCCCATCTGTGTGCTTAAAAAGGACTTTGTGTTAATAGGACCATTGTAGCTTAGGGTGTACATTGTAGCTTAGGGTGTACTTTGTAATCCATGTTCATTTTGAAAACTGTGTGTACTTGTTAAGCTAAGTGGAAGTAAAGGAGTATAGTATAATAATCCATCTTTTCATGTTCAATAAATGTATTTTCCTTGTTGTTGAAACTAATTAGCGGTCCTGTGACTATGTTCCTCCACCTTTTATAAAAATAAGTAAAAGTTACGGTCCTTTGAGCCACCCTCAAGATGGCATCCCAAGCCTGCTTTCAGACATATGCATGGTAGATGACGAGAGGATGCCCAGGAGATGAAAACTGGAGCATTTATTTCACTACTACCTCATCTTTTGCTACTCCATCAATTAGCACCCACCATTAAACAGCAGTCCAGAGTCCTGCACACATATGCCCACAAAATCAGTTTCTTTCCTCCATGTTTATTGTGCGAATGCAGGGGTTCCCAAACTGGGTTCTGCGGAACTCACCCCTGCAGAGGTTCCATGGTCAGCCCAGCTGCAGGTCCCGAGAACATTAAAATGGAAAAAAGGTGAGACTGGCAAGTGTTAGTTAAACAGTGGAACTTTACTATAATAATAAATGTATACACATGAAACATAGAAACATTATTTCAGGTTGTTTCTGTATGTTTTTACCTATTGCGCAATAATAATCATTTTTTTCCGTGGTTTAATTCTTCAATATAATAATGAAATGAAAATTGCTTATTGTCACGAGTAGGCTTCAATGAAGTTACTGTGAAAAGCCCCTAGTCGCCACATTCCGGCGCCTGTCCGGGGAGGCTGGTACGGGAATCGAACCGTGCTGCTGGCCTGCTTGGTCTGCTTTAAAAGCCAGCGATTTAGCCTGGTGAGCTAAACCAGCCCCTTACTGTTTCTCAGGGGTTCCTTCAGTACTCTTTAGAGGTTTAAAAAAATCTATTGCTGCAACAGTTTGGGATGCTCTGAGCTAATGATTTCATTTCATTTGGTGCTTTCGCTATGCTAATGATGCTTGCAAAGGCTGAAAACATTTAAATTAATAGTATCCTTTACAATTTCTTTCCAACAATCCTAACCATGTATATGATCACTTCAATAATATATCCCTTTAAATTCAGCCATTATCCTATGTAATTAGTTCTTTGAGACGATTACACCCAATTGGCTACACCGTTTGGTGAGCACTAAGCTCATAAAGAGCTTGCTCAAACAATGGGCTGCATAATACGCACTGAGTTTGGGAATGTTTCCTGCTTTGTGGAGTGTATTATGGAGCGTGAAGATGTTGGGCGCTGTTTACTATGTCATTACAGCAGTTTCCAATAATACGGCATATGGGCACCCCAGAACAGCAGGAACCTGCCCGTGTTATTTAAATAGCAATGTAAAAGGCAATTGAGCTAATTAATCAGATACATGGATAAAAATGTTGGTAAGATATTTCAAAGGATGCTGCTCATTTAAATGTTTTCAGCCTTTGAATGCATTATTTGCGCAGCATAAGCACCATGTAAAATAAAATCAGTAGCACGGGGCATCCCAAACCTGTCCAGCCATGGAACATTTTTGACCTCCTTCTCACTGCAGTAATCTGTTCAGAAGGCAATACTATTCCTCCAGAATGAGATTTAAGACAAGAGTGGATTCCATTTCTTCCGGGCAGGCTTGTTTGTGCGGGTTTTAAAATTGCAGCTGGGGCCAGATCTCAGCTTTGCAGTTCAAGCCCCATTGACTGCTCCTTTGAGTCAATGATATGTTTTCATGAGGAGGAATCTCCTCTCAGTCAAAGGACTCTTTTGATGGAATATTGTCCTGTCCATTACCCAGGGATGAGGGGTGAAAGGTGTCAGAGAGGTGGGGATTGTTGTCTCAGTAAGGAAGAGAGAAGGATTAGGAGGAGGCATAGGGTGAGAAGAGAACACAGGGAGGCTCAGGATACTGTGGTCCCTCAGTAAGGTGTCAGAGGAGCGTCAGACCCAGAGGATGAGGAAGAATCCAGAAATCCTCAGTGAAGACGCAGCTTAACCGAGGCCATCTCAAGGGCAAACAGGAGGAAATTTAGCCACCTCATGAGGTCACTAAAGCTTTTGCAGCACCGGGACCAATTCTCCTCACCATGTCAACACTGTTGAACTCTTCAGCTACCTTCTCCCACTCAGCATGACCAGCCTGGGCTTCCTCATCTTCCCAGTGTGATTTAGTCATGTCCATCAGGTACTACACACAGGAGGCACAAATTGCTTCTTTGAAACCGCCTCTCCCGTCAGTCTGAAATAGCACAGAAACCTATGCATGGAATATTTACAAATTTACACTTCAATGTCAGAAGGTGGGAGATTTGCTACATTTTAAACATGGTGCCACTTATGAAGATTGACGTGATTGGTAGAGATTAGCTTGATATTAAATGGACTCAGCTGGCTACATTGGAAAATTAACAAATCTCCGCTGTGTGTAGTTTCTGCTCTCCAATCATCATCTGATGGGTCACCTGACCCAGTCCCCTGCCAAGAGACCTTTTAAAGTCCTGGCCATTATCTTGTTCCAGGTCATGGCCTGCAGCCACAGAGACTGGATATCCTGCCCTCCAGCACTCGTCGAGCGGGAAGAGGGTCTGTAGCCACCGTTGCTGTTAATTGGTGAGGAACCCACTGTCAGTGTACGAGCATATTATGCAGCAAAAATAAAAATCACAACATTTCACAAAATGAGACATACCATGGGCAGGACGGTAGCACAGTGGTTAGCACAGTTGTTTCTAGGGTCCCAGGTTCGATTCCTGGCTTGGGTCACTGTCTGTGCGGAGTCTGCATGTTCTCCCCGTGTCTGTGTGGGTTTCCTCCGGGTGCTCCGGTTTCCTCCCACAGTCCGAAGATGTGCAGGTTAGGTGGATAGTTCACATTAAATTGCCCTTAATGTCCAAAAATGTTTGGTGGGGTTACTGGGATGAGGTGGAGGTGTGGGCTTAAGTGGGGTGCTCTTTCCAAGGGCCAGTGCAGACTCGACCGGCCGAATGGCCTACTTCTACACTGTAAATTCTATGATTCTATGATATACTGGGGGCTTCCAGGATTTATCAAAGGGGTTTATTGATGAAAGGCAAAGGCAGTAATGTAACAGGCACAGAACACAATAAAACAAGTCTCAACACTTTGGCTCCCTGCGCCACGGTGCCCAGGATACTGCTCCTAGGGCCAAGCACAAACACATTATTGGCTGGGCTTCACACACTCCCGCATAATTGGCCTCACACCAATCACGTGGTGCGTGGAGCTCGCTCCTTAAAGGGTTTTCCAAAGGGGGTTAAAAAGAAGGGCCTCCCTCTCCATGTCACAGTCTAGTTCTATGAATCTTAATAAGTCAAATGCCATATTCAAAATCATATATACATTATAAACTGTTTTCTAAGTCTCATGAGAATATTTGCTATAATTACACTTACGCAGAAGACAATACAAAAAACTTGGGAGGCAAGAATAGGTTTACAAAATGCTTCAATAGGTTAGAGTTTTCAGCAGTGCAACATGCCAGGAATCAGCCAAACCAGCATAAAAGATTGCAGAATTTTAGGTCATGTGTTCCATCCACAAAATGATCACTCAGCCAGGGTAAAATAACAAGCACAGTGAGTTTATGCCAAGTACACCCCTTTGCAACCATTCAAGAAGTCTTTTAGGCACAGTGATACAGGATATCAACAGGAACGTTTTAATAATTATTAAACAAGAACAAGAACATTTTGAATTCATACCGGATCTCTTTAGTATTTAAATGTCTCTTTCACAGGAGCCCTATACAGCAACATTCCACAATGAACCAGATAGATGAATATTAATTCAGATGATCAAAAACTTGGTCAAAGTGGGAGGACATAATGAACATCTGAAAGGAAAAAGGAGAGGTAGAGAGATGGTGACGTTTGCAGAGGGAATTCGGGAGCCTTGGGCCTAGGCAACTGAAACAGGTCCACCATAGTGATGGTGCAATTAAAATCAGGGATGGTCAAGAGGCCAGTGTCCAATGAGCGCAGATGTTTCAAAGGGTTGTGGGGTAGAGGAGATTGCAGAGATTGAGAGGTGAAGCCATGGAAGGTTTTGAAAATCAGGATGATTAGGGCAGCATGGTTGTGCAATGGCTAGCACTGCTGCTTCACAGTGCCAGTAATCCAGGTTCGATTCCAGCCTTGGGTGACTATCTGTGCGAAGTCTGCACATTCTCCTCTGTCTGCGTGGGTTTCCTCTGGGGGCTCCGGTTTCCACCCACAGTCTAAAGATGCACAGGTTAGGTAGGTTGGCCATGATAAAATTGCCCCTTAATGTCCAAAAGGATGTGCAGCTTTGGGATAGGGCATGGTAATGGGCTTGTTTGGGGTGCTCTTTGGAGGGTCGGTGCACACTTGTTTGGCTGAATAGCCTCCTTCGGCACTGTAGGGTGTTGCTCATTCTGGGTGGGTGTGCTTTACACTCAATTTGGCTCTGTTTCATTCATTAGCTGTGGAGTCGTCAGGTATTGTTAAGATACCGCCACAAGTTTCAAGTTCAAGTTCAAATCAATAACTCCGCACACCAGTTAATAAGTTCAAACAAGACACGTTGATTATAATACAGTAATCTACTAATCATGCATATAAAACTATAAGACTAGGCTAATCCTAACACTAATAGCCAAATACTTATCTGAATAAGGGGACTGCCGGATCAGGGAACAAAGGCCTCTAGCTTTGTCCTGGGTCCGCAGGCTTCCAGTAGTTATGGACTAAAGGGGGTCAGGAGTGTCTACTCTCGTAGCGTGCGTTGTATGACACTTACGTGATGGCGGCTGCTGTCCAGACCTCTCCTCCTCAAGGTTCTTCTGGGAGGGCTGGCTGGTCAAGGAGAGGCTGGCAGAAAGAGCGAGCTGGGATCGGGGTCTCTGTTTTATACTCCTCTCAGGGTCTTGCGCCCACCTGGGCGGACCATCTATACTCTTGTAATCGATTGGGTCTCTTCCCAATCGATTGATTTGAATTCCCCAATAACGGGACAGTATCTCGATCACTGGGGCGGTTCTTGGGACTCATTGTTTTGGGCTTCTTTGGCGCCGAAAAGTCTGGCCTTCCATTCAATGTATCGGTTAGTGCTAACTTGTGTCTTTTGTGCCTGGGGATCGCCCAGTATCGCCTCATTAATATGCTAACTGTTTCTTTTCACAGCGTTGTCTGGTTTCAGCAACAGCCAAACTGGTTTCTGCAGCAGTCCAAATATACAAGCACTCTGCGAGCTGCTTGCTTTTTATAACATGTCCAATTTTCCCTGCATTCCTTGCAATCTTCCATTTTGTGTTTGGGCAGTGGTCACCCCAGGTGGCTACAAGGGATTCTATGAATTCTATTCTATAAAGTTCAAAATAAAGGCATTGCTTAAAGGAGAAGCAACATTGGCTATTGAGCATAGGGTAATGGGCTAATGGGACATGGCACCAGTTAGAATGGGGCACAGAGCTTTGGTTGGCCTCAAGTTGACAAAGGCCAGAATGTTTGAGGCTGACCAGAAGTGCATTGGAATAGCCAATCCCAAATAACAAATGACATTTTAGTGGCAAATGTGAGCAGGGGAAAAGGTGGCCTTGGAAAAAGTGGATGCATTGGTTGACATCTTCCAAAATTATGTAGATTCAGGAATAGTCCCAGCAGATCGGAGGGTGGCAAATGAAACCCACTATTTAAAAATGAAGGGAGGGAGAAAATAGGGAATTATGGATTGATTAATCCGAGTATCAGTAAGGAAATGCTGGAATCTATTGTAAAAGTTGCGGTAACAGGACACTTAGAAAATACTAACAGGATTAGACAAAGTCAACATGGAATTGTGAAAGGGAAATCATACTTGAAAAACCTATTGAAGTTTTTTGAGGACATCACTAATAGAATAGATAAAGGTGAACCAGTGAATGCGGGTTTTCAGAAAGCTTTTGATAAAGTCTCACATAAGAGGTTAGTATGCAAAATTAAAGGGCATGGGATTAGGGATAATATGTTGGCATTTTTGGTTATCAGACAGGAAACAGAGGCATCACCTGCACCATCCACCAATGCAGAGATACACAGCTCGGTGGGCGACATTAGTGAATAGGCTTCCGGGTGACTATCTGGTGAGCATCACACAGCTGCTGATGTACATCAGGTGGAAGCAGGAACATCATAGGGATACAGAAGTCGGAGGTCTACTAGCCCCCAGCCTGATGTCTCTAAAAGGTTCTCACTAAGCTGCTGGAGATGCAAAGGCAGAGCTGGGAAATCCAGGGGGGGGGCGGTATAAGCAACATTCCAGCAACTGGAAGGCTAATTGGAGGAGTCCCAAAGCTTGCAGTCGTAGGAGATGGTGCCGGCATTGCATGGCATCCAGGCCTACACTGCAAGGGTGGCGACTGCAGTGGAAAGCCTGGGGCAGGACTTCCAAGGCATGGTTCAATCTCTGAAGACCATGTCTGAGGGCCTCAAGAGCATGGTCCAGTCACAAAGAATTGTGGCTGAAGGCTCCCAGAGCATCGTCCAGATGCCGAGGCTATAGCTGGGGTGCTCCAGCGCTTGGCCCAGGTACAGAGGTCCATTGACGAGTGCTTTGACACCATGGTACAGATGATGGCAAGCCTCCAGGACTGCCAGGTGACACAGAGACTTCTGGACAGCAGGCAGTACTGGGTGGCAATGCGACATCAGTGACACTCGAAAGTCGGCCAAGTCCATCCAGGTCCCAGCCCTCCAGAGGACGCCTGCTAAGGGCATCTCAGGCTACAGGACACAGAAGGCAGCAGGCCTCCTCCACATCTGATGTGCATCCTGGGGAGACAGCTAGATATAGCTCTAGGCCACGCAAGATTAAGAATTTTTAGGAGCTCACATTGGGCACAGGTGAAGTTAGACATATTGTTAGGGAGTGGATAAATGCCTCTATAAATAATCACCATTAATGAATGATGAATCTCAAAGCCTCGACTTCTCTGTCTTTGACCCCTGTCGGACAGGGAGTTTAACTCCCCTTCTGAAGTCAAAACCTGGTGCAGGCAAGACCAGGTAAAAAGCAGTAAAGTTCTTTTTTCAGAAGTAAAGAGAAAGTGAGAGCTCTTTCCTGTTTTTGATGTGGTCAAGAGCTGTCAATCAAAGCTAGATGTTTATAAACATTGTGGTTAGTTATGGTACTTGAGATCTATTCAAGCATGATGGGAAATGAAATTGAACAATCCAGACAGGTGGCTGTGTGCAAGCTGTCAATCACAGCCTAGTACAATCAATTTCTGATTGATGTGAATGAAAGCCTTGCAGATCAAAGATCCAAGATGGTTTGAACCCTAGAGATGTGGTTTTCGCTTTCTATGAATTTACAGCACTGCTTTCTCTGCCCGAACCAGCAGGTGCACTGCACAGGTAACTTTTAAAGCAATGACCTTTTTCATGGTTTCTGTCTGGACTGCTCTCTGGCTTCCAGGCAAGGGGCTCTGTTATGGGGTGATCTCTGGTGGGGGCTCTGTCACTGGGGGGGGGGGGGGATCTGCTGGGAGCTATAGAACATAGAACATAGAACAGTACAGCACAGAACAGGCCCTTCGGCCCTCAATGTTGTGCCGAGCCATGATCACCCTACTCAAACCCACATATCCACCCTATACCCGTAACCCAACAACCCCCCCCTTAACCATACTTTTTTATTAGGACACTACGGGCAATTTAGCATGGCCAATCCACCTAACCCGCACATCTTTGGACTGTGGGAGGAAACCGGAGCACCCGGAGGAAACCCACGCACACAGGGGGAGGACGTGCAGACTCCACACAGACAGTGACCCAGCCGGGAATCGAACCTGGGACCCTGGAGCTGTGTAGCATTTATGCTAACCACCATGCTACCCTGCTGCCCTTATGGGGGATCTCTGATGGGGGGACTCTCATGTATAGCATGTCTTTTGGGGCCTCCCTTATGGTTAGTCTCTGGTGGCGGGGCCCGGGATTCTCAGTTCCAGAGTCTAAGGCTCCCATTAACAGAGAATCGGCACTATGTGCTGGTGTTAAGTGGTGTCACTTACTCTTTTTGAACCGCAGAAATAACTTAGCATTTTTGAAGTAGTCAGCAGCTGTAAATCATAAGAAGAATGTTTATAAGCATTGTGATTAGGATCAATGGAGCGTACTTCAGATGCATTCAAGCATGAAGGGAAATATAAATAAACAAACTTCCTGGCAGCTGTGTTTGAACTGTAAATCAAAGGCAAATTAAAGGTACTGAGAAATTGAATGAATGTTTAGGATTTCAAAGGAGCTCAGAAGATTTCAAGCCTTTTGAAGTGGTGTGGGCTTTCTATGAAGGCTCTGGAACTTCAAAAGCAGCAGTTTCAAAAGCATAGGGCTGAGGGAGGAGGTGTAAGGAAAGGGAAAGTGGTCCTGGTTACCGGCCTAGGCAGAAATGGGAAGTTGAGGTTAAAGTTAGGTCAGTCATGATCTTATTGAATGGTGGAGCAGGCTCGAGGGGCTCAGTGGCCTACCTCCTGCTCCTAATTCATACGTTTGTATGACTTGGGCGAGTAAAAAGGAATGGCAATCTGACAGTGATATCCTCTCTACATAAGTTCTGTCACAATCTATTATGCTGTTCAATTGCATGGGCTCATGTAAGATTTAATGGGTGGGATTCTCCGATCGGCCAAAGAACCCCTGTTTGCGCCGAAATCGGGGGTGGCAACACTTTTGCGATGCTCTGCCCCCTCAATAATGTACGCCGCATGCTGTCGGGACAGCCTCGGGACCTGAGGTCCTCCACTGATGCTCTGCCACAGGTGGGCCGAGTTCCCGATGGTGCAGAACACTTACGCAATTTTTTTCCGTAGGCCCCGCATGGCTGCTCGAACTATGTCCAGCTCCGCTACAGTCGGGGGGGGGGGGGGGGGGAAAGAGCCGTGCCTCTGACCGGGGGGGGGGGGGGCCTTCGGTGAGGGCTGGGGGGGACTGATGGGGGGTGGTGGTCCGGAGGTGTCGAATAGGGTTACTGAGGTTCATTATTTGGCAGGCTGAGACCATGCGTGGCCAGCACCATGATGCATGGCACAGCCATTCTCCAGCCATTTTTAGCGTGGGAGCTGGGAGCTTTACCCGGCACGGCTACATGCCCCCAACGGTCCCAGAATCGGTGCAGCTCTTGCGCCGTTTTTTCTGGCGTAAAAAGCAACTGTTCCCACGCCATCACTTAGTCTGGAAATCGTAGAATCCAGCCCACTGTGATTTTGCAAATTAATTTGGGTAGAAACTTGAACCATAACTTGACTCTAGCAAAAATAGTGCAATGTCCAAGTAAAAGTTGTGCCCAGTTTCCCAATTATGCCAAAGGTGGAACAGTATCCCAAATTGAGCATGTGAAATGAGGATGGTAAATATTAGTCTGTTCTATAGAATCAGCAGAAATTAAGCCATAGAGCTCCGACAGCTGTTTCCTGATGGGCAGATTTCAATTGTGCCTGACTCAGTTTTCAATCCTTTTTTCCTTTCACCTGCAGAAGTGAGATTTACTTTTCTCCTTCTGTAAGATAACATGAAATAAAAACAATGTCAGGTATGGCAAGCTAAATACATATGTGGATTTTGGAAACCAAAATATAATATTGGCCCGTAACGTTCTGTCCGTTTTCGAACTGAAGTGGATTGTCCGCTGTACGTGCGTGGCGCGGCCATCCGGAATTGTAGATGCATGGGCATACGCACTGGAAGTATGATACGGTGTAGTTTTTTCACCTGCTTTCCTTCCACCGATGCACTGAACCTATTGTATAAAAAATCCAGAGATGACACTAACTTGGCCGGTTTGCCCTCATATTAGATAGCTCTTTATGCATTTTTTCTTTTCGCTATTTTTTCTCAGTCCAAGATGATCAGGAGCCATTTTTTTTTGGCAGGTTAATGTTTTATATTATTTGTGTTATGCATTTATAAATATGTTTAAAATGCAAATAAAGTGAAAGGAGGATACATTTTATTTAATTTTTAACTTTGGTTTGTCATGAAGCTGTTAATTGCATTAAAAAGGTACTTTACTGTATAAAGTGAGTTTATAGTCACTGAAAGTGAAAGAAAGATTTTTTTAAATTTGGTTTGTCATGAGGATGTTAATCCATTAAAGGATCTATAATGGATAGAATGGGTTTAGAGTGTAATCTTGGGTGATCACTCACTAACAAGCATGATTTTCCACCTAAGAGACTTGGTGTTACTGGTCACGGGTTCTTAGGGTCCTTGCATGATTGATGTGCCCGACCTGGGAGCTGCATCCTCAGTCATTCACTCAATAGGTGTTTCCAAAAGGTGAGATCAGTCCTTGGACTCTAGGTCATGGGTATTCCTTTCTCAGACTCCTTCTCCAGAACACCTCTTGTTGTTGGGTGTTCTCGAAGAATTGTGTCCCTTCAATCAGTAGGGTCTTCCAAGATCTGAGCAAGGAACTCCCAGGCATTGACGTCTATGCTCCATTTCTTGAGGTAAGCCTACAATGTGTCTTTGAAGAGCTTCCTTTCTCCTCCTCAAGTTCAGGATCCTTCCATGAGCCGAGCGAAGAAGCTTTGCTTTGTCAGTCGGGACTCTGACATCTTAAGTATGTGGGTGACCCAGCAAAATTGGCTTTGGATGATCATGGCCTTGATACTGGTGCTATGGATTCCTTCAAGGACGCTAACATTAGCACGCTTCTCCGCCCAGCTGATTCAGAGTTCAAGTACACATGGATTTTGCATGTCTTTGATGCTATGTTATTTAAGAGTCGCTCTGGTGTAATGTTTATTCTTACAAGCCTCAGTTATTACTTCAAATGCTTCAACAAAATTACCTTAGTTCACATATGCAAGCCTCCTATAAGATAATGTGAATTATCTCTCTGACAGGTATTGCAGTATCCGGTGCAGGTTCAAAATCTGTAGTTATGTTTCACCTCTGCAGGGACATCACATTTATAACTTAGCTTCTTAAAATCATTGAACTTCTTTTGAGGTTTCGACGTATGTGTACAGATCATGAGAGATGAGTCAGCCATCACCTGACATCATTTCATATGATATCCTTTGCCTGTACACTCATAGGCATGAATAATTGATTCACGAGGAACAAAATCAATTACCCCCCACCCAGGCAAAGGACATCATATGAAATGATGTCAGAGGAGACTACACTCCAGCAAGAAAGCAATGCAATGCCTTTGTGAAATGTTGAAGGAAGACCTGAAGCCAAACTCTAACTACCGCACTGCCTTAACAGAGGAAATGAAACTCATGACAGTTCTGAATGTTTTTGTGTCTGAATCCTTTCAACATGGTGTTAGTGACATGTGCAACATTTCACAGATTGCTGCTAAGTCCTGCATTCATCAGGTAATTAATGCAATTTTTCATAAGGCTTCGGAGCTTATTATCTTTAACATGTCCCCTGTGAAGATGAAGGAGAAGTCCATCACATTATACAGGATTTCTGGTTTCCCAAAAGTAATCGGCGCTGTCGATGGAACACACATTGCATTGAAGGCACCAAGAAATGACACTGTTTCATTCATCAGCAGGAAGGGGTTCCATTCTTTTAATATGATGATAGTGTGTGATGCACAAATGAGAATCCTCACTGTAAATGCAAACACACAGGGAAGTGTCCATGACTCATTTGTTCTTGAAAGCTCAATGTTACAACGGTCCATGACAACACCACCAGGAATTAAAGGATCCGCTCAAATTGAAAAAAGCGTAAATCAATAGGGTACACCTTGAATCAGCACACAAGTGCAGTGGTTGACTCCATCCTTTCATTTTCTTTTCCAAATTGCTTTTCAACTGCATAATTGGAGCAGTTAAAAAAATAATGGTGCTGAGGTTTTACTACCAGACTGCCTTATAGCACCAACCATGACCATCAATATCCCCCCCCCATGGAAGACCATCGTGAGCAGGTTTAATTCCCTCCCTCCAATCACTTTCCTTCCTTCCCCTCCGATTGTTGATCCCATTATGATTGTGGTTGATATGCTGCCCTTCCCCACAGAACTGTTTGATGTTGATATCTCAATGCCCCATTTGGACCTGACCCATTCCCACCTTGAAGCGTTTTGCACTGTGACGTTCAGAGACCCCCAACCCCAGATTACCTGTTTCCCATATAAAGGTTGCAGATGCCTCCTTTAATAATAATAATCACTTATCGTCACAAGTAGGCTTCAATGAAGTTACTGTGAAAAGCCCCTAGTCGCCACATTCCGGCACCTGTTCGGGAGGATGGTACGGGAATTGAACCTGCGTTGCTGACATTGTTCTGCATTACAAGCCAGCTGTTTAGCCCACTGTGCTAAACCAGCCCCAGTCTCTTTAATTGTGACTACGAACTGTGACCCAGTATGTAGCAACCAATCTTCAGTCTCAATGTGTGTGAGGGAATGCCCATGTCCTGCACATTATGCTGGGCACTACAGACAGAGGAGTGACAGACAATCTCCTTCACTAGACAGGGACCAAGACTGTCATGCCAAACAATGCCCTCGAAATTGGGGCGCAGATCCATAGGAATGACTATGCTTTCCCACCCTGACTACCTCTTATTCTTGTGCCCAGACTGCCTCAGCTTTCTGGTCCAGACTACATTCACCACCCACCTCTCCAAGTCAAGGTTCTGTGTGCACCCGTCCCCAGTCTTTCTCTCGCACCCACTGCCCATTAAATTCTCTGTGTGCACCCTTTCCTAGTCTTCTTCCCCTCATAGTCAAGCCTTTTCACTCCAGCCTTCCTCTCTCCTCCCCATTAATCTGGAATGATAAATCTGAACTGGGAGATCCACATGCCTCCCAGCTGATCGGAAGCTTGGCATGGTGTCAGAACAGCCACCAATGTGGCACTACGAAAGGTGTAAAAACATACCTTAAGGGCACGAATGAAGTGGTGCTTGCTAGGCAAGGCAAACATCACTCATATTGGGTTGAGAATCACACTGGTCTAATTAGCCACGGTGTGGCCTAAGTGGGGTCATATTTCTGCTGAGCTGCCTTTAGAATCAGTATTTATGATATTTAAATGAACGCAAATGTGGTTCCTGGCATGGCACTGTGGGCTACCTGCCCCCCCCCCCCCCCCCCCCCCCCCCCCATGAAAGTCACGAATGGACAATTGCAAACTTTTTTACACCAGTGGGAAATTGACTTTAGGCCTATCTCCACGTTCTCCTGTCCCGCCCTGTATGATGCCCACTGCTGACGATAACGCAAACTCCTTCCCATCCTGTCTGTGCATTAAAGCAAACTTACTGGACAATTTGCATTTCAGGAAAGTTTATAGATGAATAAAGTTATTTGCGGACAGGTGATAGACTGAGCATTGTACATTGGCACAAGGACGTATTGCTACCCTCCTTTTTGGTACACATGTTCGTGAATAAATGACTGATGATGTGAGCTTGCCAAATAATTCACAAGTGATTAGCTAACCTGGCCACATCTGATGTCATCATCATCCAATCAGTCATTCAATATCTTGGTCATACCATACTTTAAATAATCTTGTGAACAGGCAAAGATAAATCGACCTCTCCCCATTTTCAATTGTTTTCCTTTCTGACTGCCTTGTGATAGTTTACTTAATGATAAGTCAGATGGGAAGCTTATTTCCTAGCCTCCATTATTGCTACTGTTACAAAGGAGACTCGTTGAGTGTGTGGTAATTTATTTATTTTCTACCTTCTCTACTATGAGGTGGTACCTCCCTGAAATGTGTTAAGGACCTCCTCATATGTAAAAAAATCACAGCAATCGTACAGTGACAATATGGCTTCAGTGAGTCAGTGTGTATACAAGCATTAAATTGCTCTGTACCACCAAATCAACAACAATCTGATGACTCCTCGTACAATTATCTTGGATCGGCACAGGAGAACTTTTAGATTTTATGCTATAAAAATGGTTCTTATCCTCCTCATAAAAATCACTTACTGGAAGGTTACATTTTTTTTGCACGGCTGTCTGTAATATCAAAAATAATGAACCAATTTTTACATTTTTGTTTTAATGATTTGCTGTAACCACATATAAGAACAATAAACATATTGGTTTAGGCTTTCCAGTTGAAGGTGGTTTAGAGGTTTGGAATTTCTCTCACCATGGAATTGGCTTGGACTCCAACTAGATTTCCATTCTATGATCATTTGCATGCCAGAGGAAGCCAGGATGTTTTTCAGGAAGTTGTGCCAGACTGGCTGTGGCAGAATCTCAGCGGGGTTGTTGTAATGAAAAGGAGGAAGCTGCCAGCCTACAAATCAAAATTATCTGAATAACTATTTTTGATGCTGGAACGTTCGCAAAATGACACTGCGATTGCATGGGATTCTTGATGATGAAATCCATAAGGCTTATTTTAAACTGACAACCCTATCCTTTGGAAAAGAGTGATGCTGGATAAACAGAAAAATGGCTTTCCAACCTCAACTGCCTTCTCTGTGCCAGGTCGTCAACCTTACCAGCAATCATTATAGTTAAATAAAATTCATGCTCATTACTTAATAATAGTAGAAATTGGCTGCCTGTAATTCTGCACTGCACTTTCTGCATTGTGTTTTATGATATAATAATTTGGGTTCATTTACTGTAGAAGACACAAGGCACCAATTGCTCATAAGGAATTGGGTAAACACCTTGTGGGTTCATTTATTAAGACTAGGCACATGAGAATCTGTATCCATAGATATGGAGCTTAAGACATCAGAGCTGTGTGCGTCTTATGGCTAATCAAATCTACTAAATCAACAAATAAGGGATAAAAAAGGAATTTCAAAGGCTGTGATTGACAGCTTCTGCATACATCCAGCTCTCTGCATTGTTTCATTCATCTCTCTTCATGCTTGAGTGGCTTTCAAGTAGTCAGCTGTGAAACTAACCCAATGTTTATAAACATCTAGCCATTATGTACTACATCAAAGAGAGTTAAGTCTTTCACACAGAGCTTTAAGTGCCCTCACTTCCTCTTTTTCTCTGCAGAAAGCAGACCGCTCAACTTCAATGGTCTGAAGTTTGACCAGAGGTGGGGCAGGTGAGGTGCAAGGTGTTGGGGGTGGTTGCTGAAAATCGCTTGGGCGATTTGGAATAAGGGCTGTGCAAGGCGGGGGGGGGGGGGGGGGGGGGGGGGGGGTTGGAAGGGTGAAAGGATGCTACAGGAAGCAGAGGTGCAAGGAGGTGGATGAGGGTGTTAAACAATGGAAGGCAAAGGGAAAATCTATGGGAGGAAAGCTGGATTTCGACAAGGCTTCATTTAAAAAAAAATTAGAGTAGCCAATTATTTTTTCCAATTAAGGGGCAATTTAGCATGGCCAATCCACCTAACCTGCACATCTTTGGGTTGTTGGGGTTAAACCCACACAGACACGGGGAGAACGTGCAAACTCCACACGGACAGTGACCCAGGGCCGGGATTCGAACCCAGGTCCGCAGCGCCGTAAGCAGCAATTCTAACCACTGTGCCACCATGCTGCCTACGACAAGGCTTCATGACACATTCACAAAGGTCCACTTGGGATATGGGCTGAGTAGGCAGGTGGTTAAATCAAGGTACAGACTTCCACTTGAGGCTGCTAGCCTTTCCCATGTGGGTTCCGGACATCCTCCATGGTCTCGTGAGGACAGGTGGGCTGGGGAGAGTGATATGAGTGTGCTGGACTGGCATTTACATATGGCGCCTGAACCTTTGAACCCACCAGCTGATGGTGGGCAGACAAATCAGCGAGGTGATTATCTGCTAGCCGACAATGGAAAAATCCATTGATCCAGGGGGGAATCTCCGATTGCTGGGTGAACACGGACGGAGAATCCTGCCCTTTAAGAAAGCATTCTAAAAGGTGTTTGTATTTTTAAATTAAATTTTGAAATTAAAATTATAAATTTGAACTTTTTGTTGAATTAGTTCTGGTTTTCTTTGGGCTTGTAACAATGTATCAAAGCAACCAATATTTTGAGTTTCCCACAAGGAAGGATAAGTCATGTATCTTTTTAGTAGTTTGTTGCTCTTATGTTTGAAGAGAACATGGGTGCAATTCTGCTCATTGCTTAAATTGCTGATCAATGTAATACCCATTGAATCCAAATTTGTTTCCCTCTATTGGATTTGTTTATTATCACATGAAATGAAAATGAAATGAAAATCGCTTATTGTCACGAGTAGGCTTCACTGAAGTTACTGTGAAAAGCCCCTAGTCGCCACATTCCGGCGCCTGTCCGGGGAGGCTGGTACGGGAATCGAACCGTGCTGCTGGCCTGCTTGGTCTGCTTTAAAAGCCAGCGATTTAGCCGAGTGAGCTAAACCAGTACTGAGGTACAGTGAAAAGTATTGTTCTACGTACAGTTCAGACAGATCATTCCGTACATGCTAAAATTGCCCCTTAATTGGAAAAATTCAAAATAAAAAGAATTTTACGTTCCCACACGGGCAGTTTTTATGCGGAGGGAGTGGTGGGAATCAGTGGTCAGCACTGTTGCTTCACAGCTCCAGGGTCTCAGGCTCGATTCCCGGCTTGGGTCACTGTCTGTGTGAAGACTGCACATTCTCCCCGTGTCTGCGTGGGTTTCCTCCGGGTGCTCTAGTTTCCTCCCGCAAGTCCCGAAAGATGTGCTGTTAAGTCATTTGGACATTCTGAATTCTCCCACCGTGTACCCAAAAAGGTGCCAGAATGTGGGGACTAGGGTTTTTTCGCAGTAACTTCATTTCAGTGTTAATGTAATCCTACTTGTGACATTAAAGATAAAGATATTATTATGAAATTGCAGGGATGGGTTCCCTCTGGGTTTCCACCTACCTCTGATATTCTACAGAAATTCTGCTGGGATGGGCAGCTCCTCCGACTGGAAGTCCACCCTTCTCCCAGTTGAGGACTTTAAGTGGCCACTTAAGGGCTGTTCCCATGCCTCAATTTTTCGGCTGGCAGGAACTTTGAACTTCTTTCTGGGGGAAAGCCAGGAAGAACCAAAGTTAGATCTTGGGCGGCAATTGGAGGGGTGGGTGCGGTAAGGGGATGTTCACCTCCCCTAAGCCCCCTTCTGACTTGGAGTGCACTTCCCTCTAGGCCCATTGACCTCCAGACATCTCCCCCTCCACTCAAGGCCTCTCCCTGGTGACCCTCCAGGCCTTCCCAGGTTGGGATCTCTTACACTTACCTTGTCCTCAGACTCCAGCACTTGAGGTCATGCAGGTTAGTGTGGTTCCACTTTTGTCCACTGCAGCAATGGGACTAGAGAGCTGCCGGCCAATCAAATACTGACTGGCAGCTCACTAAGGTGGGGCTTCCTCACGGATGAGGGTTGAAAGTCCTGCCTGCAGCCAATCAATGCTCATTAGAGCATAAATTGGCTGTGGGGCAGTCGGATTTCACAGGGATTTGTTCTCCACTGATCCTTCAGCCAACCCTACTATCCAAAAAAATTCAGGCCATTATTTCTTTCTTCATTTTATCCTAAGAACCTTTTTCCCAATGGGATATGGGCTTCGCCAGCATTTATTGCCCATTTCTAATTGCCCTTGAGGGGGCAGTTAAGAGTTAACCACATTGCTGTGGATCTGGAGTCACATGTAGACCAGGCCAGGGAAGGATGTCAGATTTCCTTCCCTAAAGGACATTCGTGAAACAGATAGGTTTTTACAACAATCGACAATTGTTTCATCATTAGACTTTTAATTACAGATTTTTATTGAACCCAGCCCAGAGCATTACTCTGGGTCTCTGGATTTCCTGTTCAGTGACAATACCACCAGGCCACAACCCCTCAATCACACTTTTAGCCAGAGAGATTCATCTATTTGAAAGGAGACAATTAATACAGTGTTAAATGTTATCCATCGCCGCTATTTCGATCTACGTATTTTGGAAAAGGGGAAACCTTCCACCCTCAAGTTCATAGAATTTACAGTGTAGAAGAAGGCCATTCGGCCCATCGAGTCTGCACCAGTCCTTGGGAAGAGAACCCTACCTAAGGCCACACCTCCACCCTATCCCCGTAATCCCATAACCCTGTAACCCAGTGACCCCACCAACCTTTTTGGACACTAGCATGGCCAATCCACCTAATCTGCACATTTTTGGACTGGGCTCAAAAGTTGATGCTGTGCTCAAAATTCTTTCAATTCATCTTTCTAACCTTTATTTTTGTTCAAAATCCAAATTAACCCGTTGGGCAGGCATTATCCAATCCTCTCAGCATTTCAACTTCACAAATGCTTTCTTCTTTAAATTCAGCTTGAGAATCACCCATACCATTCCTTTCTGAAAACTCTTCATCATATCATTGTCTTTGACTTCTTTCCAATCATGCATAATATTTTAAGTATGGTCTTTCCTTTAATTTAAATAAATAATTGTTTTTAACAGATATATTATATATCTAAAAAATTGTACACAGATATATTCCATATTACATGCAACACTGACTTGCTTTCTTTAAAATTTAGTGTGAAATACATTTTTAGGAAGCTTAAACATGTGGAAATAATTGTTATTTCCTGTTCAGAGTATAACTATGCACTTCAGCGCACTTGTTGATAGGATGTTTCAGTGTCCAATGTGGAGTCCCAAATAGTATTTCTGTGGGTATTTTAATTTTTAAAATCTACTAATGATGCAGGAAGCTGCTACATGTTCCACAATTATACCTCATTTTAATCTGTTTACTAATCTGAATTAACAGTGTTTGATCTCATGCTTGCACAGCACAAGGTGTCATGCAATGCGTTATTCAGAGAGCTAACATCTGTTCCTTTGCATTTTAATGTCTAAAAATCAGAGTGAATTTTTAAGTTAACATAATGGTAAAGTAACTATGAAAATATTTCAGATTACCCATTTAGCATGAAATTCATTTGTCAGTGGGAATATTAGAAGTGATTTATCATAAGTTTATTTTGGTATTAACCTAATTAGTTTAATGGAACTCCTGGTAACCTACTTTTTAAGACTGAATTAATCAAAAGCATAATGCATTATTCGAAAAATAGCAAGAACACAAGCTAACCGATCAGCAATAACAAATGTGCCTTTTCTAAAAAGCATTCTTCTAAATATGGGCCTCACTGGCAAGTTGGCATTTAGTGTCCATTCCAAGCTACTCTTGAACACAAGGCTACTTTAGCTCACAAAGCTAAATCGCTGGCTTTTAAATCAGACCAAGCAGGCCAGCAGCACAGTTCGATTCCTATACCAGCCTCCCTGGACAGGTGCTGGAATGTGGTGACTAGGGGTTTTTCACAGTAACTTCATTGAAGCCTACTTGTGACAATAAGTGATTTTCATTTCATTTCATTTCAACAGGTTCCATACTATGGGGCAGCACGGTAGCATTGTGGATAGCACAATTGTTTCACAGCTCCTGGGTCCCAGGTTCGATTCCGGCTTGGGTCACTGTCTGTGCGGAGTCTGAATGTCCTCCTTGTGTGTGTGTGGATTTCCTCCGGGTGCTCCGGTTTCCTCCTACAGTCCAAAGATGGGCAGGTTAGGTGGATTGGCCATGATAATTGCCCTTAGTGTCCAAAATTGCCCTTAGTATTGGGTGGGGTTGCTGGGTTGTGGGGATAGGGTGGAGGTGTTGACCTTGGGTGGGGTGCTCTTTCCAAGAGCCGATGCGCACTCCTTCTGCACTGTAAATTCTATGATAATTTATGATACTAAACAACAGTTATACTGGTTGGAATTTTGCACACACTTTCACAAATGGGGACCTGGCTGCAAAATTCTGCTAGAGCCAAAAAAAACTAAGGGCGGGATTCTGTCAGCCTGCGGCCGGGCCAGAGAATCCCCGCGACCGGCGCGAATCGCGCCATGCTGCCCCGACGCTAGCACGCGATTCTCTGGAGAATCGGCACCATTGGCACCAGCGTGGTTGGCACGGCGCCAGTCGTGGGGCCGCTCTACGTGGCCGGCCCACCGATTCTCGGCCCTGGATGGGCCGAGCGGCCGTCGTAAAAAATGCCAAGTCCCGCCGCCACCATGCACACCTGCTCTCAACCGGCAGGACCTCAGCGTGGAAGGGTCGGGGGACGGCCTGTGGGGGGGAGAGGGGTCCGACCCCGGGAGGGGCCTCCGATATGGCCTGGCCCGCGATCGGTACCCACCAATTGATGGGCTGGCCTCTCTGTCTGGGGCCTCCTTTCTTCCACGCCGGCCCCTATAGCCTTGCGCCATGTTGCGTCGGGGCCGGCGCGTTGAAGGAAGCCACTGCGCATGTGCGCGTTGGTGCCGGTGCCACTGCGCATGTGTGGATCCCGCGGTGCCCAGTTGACTCCGGGATCAGCAGCTGGAGAGGCGTGAACTGCTCCAGTGCCGTGCTGGCCCACTGTAGGGGCCAGAATTGCTGATCCTGAGGCCATACTGACGCCATCGAGAAACGCGACGGCGTTTCCGACGGCGTCAACACTTAGCCTCAGGATCATAGAATCCCGCCCAAAGAATCTCTCCAGTGAGATCTCATTTTCAGATTGTTCCCATCCCCCGCCAGTGATGTTATGAGGTTCCTGCCCAGGAGGTTTGGGAACCTTATTTTAATACATTAACGCATTATTAGCAGGCAGGCCCACCATAACCTCCCCCCACAATGTATATTCCAACCTCATTGGTGTGACATCACAGCAGCATAGTCTACAACAGGTTTATAAAAACGGGAATTGGTTGACCTCACTTCCGAAGGGGAGTTCGTAAGAGGTTTAGTAAGAACATGAGCACAGCAGTCACTGACCATAGGTAGGATGTTCCAGGGGTTGGATGGGCAAAGGGTCAGGACTCCTCAATGGTCACTCATTCTCCTTCTTCCCTTGTAATTAGTTCACTGTTACAAACATGGAACCAGTAGAGTTGACAGTAATCCTGGGCGTGAGGCAGGAGAGATGACACCACTGTCAACATGCAGCTTCACGGAGACAGGAGCAGAAGCCTGAGGAGGAGGGGGCGGCAGGACCTGCTCAGCTGCCGGAGGGTACACCACAGTGAGAGTGGCCACTCAGAGGCGACATCATCTGGCAAGAAAGTACTGATAATGGCTGGCGTTCTTGGATATGAATTAGAACCAGTGCAGGAGGACACTTCAGATATCCAGAATCACCTTTGCCAGGTTCTGCAGGAGGTGCCACTACATGGCCTGTCGCCCAGGTCAGTGCTGACCTGAAATTTAGACCAGTGGTTCCTTTCAGAGTTCCAACAGTGAACTTTGCGACATCTCCCAGGCCTCCACACATAACTTCATCAGAGAGGTCACAAATGCACTCTTCACAAGGACGCATCACCATATCAGTTCCGACCAGGACCAGGCTAGCCAGGATGCCAGAGCCATAGGATTCTCCCAGACAGCTGGCTTTCCACAAGAGCAAGGAGAATATGGCTCTCCATTCTCCATGGCGTCAAGGTGTCCCATTCATAAACTGCGGTGACACAGTAGTTAGCGATGCTGTCTCAGAGATGCAGAGGCCCGGGTTCAATTCCGGCCTTGGTTAACTGCCGGTGTGGTGTTTGCACTTTCTCCCCATGTCTGTGTGGGTTTCCTCCGGGTGCTCCGGTTTTCTCCCACTGTCCAAAGATGTGCAGGTTAGGTGGATTGGCCATGCTAAATTGTCCCTTGGTGTCCAAAAGATTAGGTAGGATAACTTGATTACGGGGATAGGGTGGAGGTGTGGGTTTAAGTAGGGTGCTCTTTCCAATGGTTGGTGCAGACACGGTGAGCTGAATGGCCTCCTTCTGCGCTGAAAATTCTATGATTCCACCTTCAACTGCTTCATCAATGCTCGTTCCAATAGCTGGTGCGGACTCGATGGGCCAAATGGCCTCCTTCTGCACTGGATATTCTGTGATTCTGTGCAAGAGTTTCCACTCACTGAATGTCCAGATTGTCAGTGACCATGCCAAATGCAACCTGCAGGTGTGTGCCCCGTTTTCAGGCAATGTCCATCCCTGGCCACTCTCAGATCCCAAAGGTCTTTGAGGGAGCTCATCAGCAACAGGGTTGGCCTCTTGGAGACAAGGGGTATCTCCTCAGGATGTGGCTATCCGAAGATACCCAAAATAATGAGGATCAAGCTACTATTCGCACTTTTATAGAACTGATGACTGACATCCTGGATTGGTCAGGTGCCCTCCATAACCTGCTGTTGCAACAGGGAGAGGAGCTGGAAGAAGTGGAGATGAATGAGTGGCACATCTCCTCTGATGAGAAGGACGTTGAAGAGGGCGCCAAGGTGTAACCCCTGGAGGAGGCAGAGGAAGGCAGTCAAGGTATGGCGATGGCCCAAATAGGGAGGAGAGCTCGGGATGCACTGATAGTTCCCACTTCACTGAAGCAAGGACCAGGGTAGGCAATGAGGTCCCATCGTGGAAGATGGCTCTTCCTCACTGATTGGTGACAGCGCAAACTCAGGTCTGATATCGCTCCTGTTGTTGGAAGGGTGCATTTGCCCATGGCCCATACGATGCAGGAGGATGTTGACAACTTGCAGTGAGAATAATAATAATAATCTTTATTATTGTCACAGATAGGCTTACATCAACATGGCAATGAAGTTACGGTGAAAATGCCCTAGTTGCCACATTCCGGCACCTGTTCGAGTATACAGAGGGAGAATTCAAAATGCCCAATTCACCTGACAAGCACGTCTTTCGGGACTTGTGGGAGGAAACAGGAGCACCCGGAGAAAATCCACGCAGACACGGGGCGAACGTGCAGACTCCACATAGACAGTGACCCAAGCGGGAATCGAACCTGGGACCCTAGTGCTGTGAAGCAACAGTGCAAACCACTGTCCTACTGAGACTTAGTTAAGAACAGAGCATCGGTCCTCAAAGAGATACTGTGAATGTCTAACTCTTGCCGGGCTGATGATATGCAGGCTGGGCCATCTCTCCTGATGCAGGCTCCTCCTCACCTCCTGAAGTGGAAGTGGTACCAGAGGAACGGCTCTGACAAGTGTGTAGCAGCTGGGTTCCTTGTGTGGAGATCAGACTTTGGATTTGGATTTGTTTATTGTCACGTGTACCGAGGTACAGTGAAAAGTATTTTTCTGCGAGCAGCTCAAACAAATCATTTAGTACATGAAAAGAAAGTAAAATAAAAAGTAAATACATAAAACGCAACACAAGGTACATAATGCAAATACATCGACATTGGCATCGGGTGAAGCATACAGGAGCATAGTATTAATCAGGTCAGTCCACAAGAGGGTCATTTAGGAGACTGGTAACAGCGGGGAAGAAGCTGTTTTTGAGTCAGTTTTTGTGTGTTCTCAGACTTTTGTATCTCATGCCCGATGGAAGAAGTTAGAAGATTGAATAAGCTGTGTGGGAGGGATCTTTGATTCTGCTGCCCATTTTCCCCAGGCAACGGGAGGTGTAGATGGAGTTAATGAATGGAAGGCAGGGTCGTGTGATGGACTGGGAGGTGTTCACGACTCTCTGAAGTTTCTTGCGGTCTTGGGCCAGTAGTTTCCATACCAGGCTGTGATGCAGCCCGATAGGATGCTTTCTATGGTGCATTTGCAAAAGTTGGTAAGAGTTAATGTGGACATGCCAAATTTCCTTAGTTTCCTGAGGAAGTATAGGCGCTGTTGTGCTTTCTTGGTGGTAGCGTCGACCTGGGTGGACCAGGACAGATTTTTGGAGATGTTTACCTCTAGGAATTTGAAGCTGTCAACCATCTCCACCGTTGATGCAGACAGGGGTGTGTACAGCACTTTGCTTCCTGAAGTCAATGACCAGCTCTTTAATTTTGCAGGCATTGAGGGGTAGTTTGTTGTTGTTGCACCACTCCACTAGGTTCTCTATCTCCCTCCTGTATTCTGACTCGTCGTTGCTGAAGTTCCAACCCATTATGGTCATGTCATCAGCAAAATGTAGATGGAGTTGGATCCAAATTTTGACTGGTTTGAGTGGTGGAGTTGAATACATATGGGGTACTCCTTGTGGTCAGGGAGACACTGGCACAAATGTGTCCTGTCAGTGTGAGGGAATGCCAACCAGTGGGCTGTCATCCTTCCACATGCAAGATGGAGGTGATGCCACTTGTCAACATCCAGCCTTTACATGTTACCGTTGTGTACGGGGCAGGTTAGGGAGCAATGGAATGAGAGCAGGGAGACACGAAGAGGATGCAAGAACTTAGGTTTAATACATTACAGAGGAGCTCACATGCTTACATAAGTGCTGGCTATCGACAAGTGGCTCACAACACTCGTGTGCATGCTGAGCAACTACAATTTCTTAACATTTCTAACACGGCCGCTACGTCTTTCTGTTTCCCCAGAATCCACAGCTGGAGGTGGCCTTAATGTTACAAATGAGTAAGGGAAGCCCAGGATGCGTTTCATGCACAGTCATGCACATAAAATGAGTTTTGCAGACTATTTGCTTCATTTAGTACCAGAAGTACTCATCAATGCAATCAACATATTTGCTGCCAAGAAAATCCCACAATGACTTAGTTGCAGAAAATTAAATTATGAAAAGACATAAATGCTTTGAATTAATTGCAGTGATTAAAATTCAAAACTGTTCAAAGCCATCACTTATCAGTTGTATGTTGCGAGTAAGTAAATGCTGCAATCTTAGATGAAACTTGTAAATGAGAATGCCAAATTTAACGTTGATTGTCCCGATTTCCATTATTTGTTATGATTCTGGGTTCGTTTTCCTCGACTAGTTTTTTTTTATAAATTTAGATTAGCCAATTATTTTTTCCAATTAAGGGGCAATTTAGCGTGGCCAATCCACCTACTCTGCACATTTTTGGGTTGTGGGGGCGAAACCCACACAGACACGGGGAGAACGTGCAAACTCCACACGGACAGTGACCCAGAGCCGGGATGCGAACCTGGGACCTCAGCGCCGTGAGGCAGTTGTGCTAACCACTAGGCCACCGTGCTGACTAGTTAATACCTGAAAATAACTTGGTCAGAATTCCAGGAAAAGTTTTGATGGTACTAACCTTTCAAGCTAAGGCAACACTGGAATAATAAAGCCACAACACCCATCCAAATGAACAGAGGGCTTCGAGTAAAATGTACAATGGGGCCCTCATCACTCATCCCTTTGGGGTGTGAATGAATGTAGGCCAGAATTCGCCAGACCCAAGTGAAAATAAAGCCAGAGATTTAACAGAAGTAACTTTAACCCTGACACTCAATGAGGATGGGTCACCTTGCTCACCTTGCCTGTACCATTCACATCTGTTCCTGCCAGCAAAGATCTAATGATGTCATTCAGATTCTGACTGCATTTCAACTTTGTGCCACTTCTAAATTTGGAGTAAGATTTTGGTCCAAAATGGAAGCTGTGTCGGTTTTTAGACTGATTTATTTACATTAATCAATGTTTTGTTAACATTTCCTGGCAAAGATCACTTAGTAATTGAATTAATGCACTACTAATTGTAACTACATAAAATAATAATAATAAGCTTTATTATTGTCACAAGTAGGCTTCCATTAACACTGCAATGAAGTTACTGTGAAAATCCCCAGTCACCACACTCCGGTGCCTGTTTGGGTACACCAAGGGAGAATTCAGAATGTCCAAATTTGGCCAGCAGCACGGTTCAATTCCCGTAGCAGCCTCCCCGAACAGGCACCAGAATGTGGCAACTAGGGGCTTTTCACAGTAACTTCATTTGAAACCTACTTGTGACAACAGCGCCTATACTGCCTCAGGAAACTAAGGAAATTCAGCATGTCCACATTAACCCTTAACCCTTACCAACTTTTACAGATGCACCATAGAAAGCATCCTATCGGGCTGCATCACAGCCTGGTATGGCAACTGCTCGGCCCAGGACCACAAGTTACTTCAGAGAGTTGTGAATACCGCCCAGTCCATCACACAAACCTGCCTCCCATCCATGGGCTCCAGCTACACCTCCCGCTGCCTGGGGAAAGCGGGCAGCATAATCACGGATCCCTCCCACCCGGCTTACTCACTTTTCCAACTTCTTCCATCGGGCAGGAGATACAGAAGTCTGAGAACACGCATGAACAGACTCAAAACAGCTTCTTTCCGACTGTCACCAGACTCCTAAATGACCCTCTTTGACTGACCTCATTAACACTACACCCTGTATGCTTCATCCGATGCTAATGCTTATGTAGTTACATTGTATATCTTGTGTTGCCCTATTATGTATTTTCTTGTATTTTCTTGAATTTTGTTTAATTCCCTTTTCTACCCATGTACTGAATGATCTGTTGAGCTGCTTGCAGAAAAATACTTTTCACTGTACATCGGTACACGCGACAATAAACAAATCCAATCCAAACCGCGATTTCTTCTTTCTTCTTCTTACCTAACAGCATGTCTTTTTCGACTTGTGGGAGGAAACCCACGCTGACACGGGGAGAACGTGCAGACTTCACACAGACAGTGACCTAAGCAGGAATCGAACCTGGGACCCTGGCGTTGTGAAGCCACACTGCTAACCACTGTGCTACGTGCCGCCAATTATAAACATTATTTATCCTTTTAATTGGAAGAGAAATAGGATGACACCTGCAATAGTCTGTTTAGAAAAGCCCAAGATGTCACCTGGTTTGCATCCCGTCCTCAATCTGTTCCACAAATATAGAATCTTAGACAGAAAAACAACAGTTTGAAAGCATAGAAGGCTGAAACTTACTGGGGTGTCTTAATCAAAAAATGGGAATGAAACATATGCAGGCGACACTTCCACTCGTCATGCTTTCAGTAGTTACATAATTGAATCCATTATTAGGTGGGAATTTAAGGGTTATTTGCACAGCCGCAACCTAATGATCAAATTTATATGGAGATAACTCTGCCTGACCAAGTTCCTTGATTTTGTTGGGGAAGAGACAGCCCAAATCAACAACATTGTGGGCCCGATTCTCCGCCCCCCACGACGGGTCGGAGAATAGCGGGAGGGCCTTCCCGACATTTTTCCCACCCTCCCGCTATTCTCCCCCCCCCCCGCCCAACTCCCGACACGAATCGCTGCCGCCGTTTTTTTACGGCCGGCAGCGATTCTCAGCTGTTCGATGGGCCGAAGTCCCAGCCCTTTACGCTGTTTTTACGAACGGCAAACACACCTGGTCTGGCCGTTCGTAAAAACGGCGGGAACAACTCGCTTTTTATAACCATGGCACCGATTGGCACGGCAGTACCACGGCCGTGCCAAGGGTGCCATGGGCCCACGATCGGTGGGCACCGATCGCGGGCAGCGGGCCCGATGCCCGCGCACTATTTCTCCTTCCACCGCCCCGCAGTATCCATTCGCGGGGCGGCTGAGGGGCATCCCAGCCCGCGCATGCGCGAGTTTCGAGCAAATACGCGATGACGTCATCCGCGCATGCGCGGGTTGGAGTCTTCCAATCCGCGCATGCGCGGCTGACGTCATATGACGCGTCAGCCGGCGCTAACTCCGGCAAGCGGGCTTAACAAAATTCGTTAAGCCCGTGATGCCGGATCTTGCGGCGTCGGGCTGCTAGCCCCGACCGGGGACCAGAATCGGTTCCCGGTCGGGAAGGGGCGCGCTGGCGTCAAACCCGCCCGGGTTTGACTCCAGCCTTACGATTTCTCCCGTTTTGGGAGAATCGCGCCCTGTATACTTGGGATTTTAAGAGAAAATTGGTTGAACTACATTAATTGATAGGCCAATTGGTGTAGCATCTGTTGTGCAGCTTCAAGAACATATTATTTTCCTGCGGGTTATTCATTACGAATGATCGGCTGAGTTTCAAAAGCTATATGTATCTCAATGAGGAGTTCTGAGTTCACAGTTTGGTTGATAGCTTAAAGAGCCTATTAAAAGATCCTATTAAAAAATTAAGGATATGAACACAGGTTTGTTGTTTTCAGAAGAGAATAATCACTGGAAGGGATGTGAAAACTTTGCTGCTTTCATAACTGGGAGTCTTTTCATTATCAAGTCTGTATAATGCTAACTTATTAGATTTTGAAAAAATGAAATGAAATGAAAATCGCTTATTGCCACAAGTAGGCTTCAGATGAAGTTACTATGAAAAGCCCCTAGTCGCCACATTCCGGCGCCTGTTCGGGAAGGCTGGTACGGGGATTGAACCGTGCTGCTGGCCTGCCTTGGTCTGCTATAAAAGCCAGCGATTTAGCCCTGTGTTAAATTTTTTAAAAATCTTCACATTCCTCCTGAGGTCTTCATCTGGTGGATACTGGATTAATTTACATCGGATTGGCATGGGGACATGAGGAGCCATGGGAGTTGGTGGGGAGATGAGGTGTGAGGATTGAATGCAAGAGGACCTAAAATCTTTCAGAACAACTGGGACCAAGTCCCAGAGAATTGAGGCAGACTTTCTAACCAGCCCACTTCAGCATTCACCCAACCTGTATCTTCCTAGCATCTGCTTGCAGGATTGGCAGACACAAATTCATCTGGCACCCACTCCTGCATCCACACTTCCCTCTTCCCATCATGCACCATGCCCTGTCTCCGCACTGAATCAAGTATTTGCACCCTGGTGTTTTGCCGTAGATTGTGGCAGACCTACTGGATTTTGCTTCATCTCTTGTATCTAAAAAGGTTTGAATTCCACTTTCCTGTGTTGTGAGATGGGGGCTAAAAGTCAAACCCTACACTGGGGCAGGGTTTGGAGATGGCCGGGAACCAAAAATAGCTAAGCTGGCCAGCATACCCCTTTCCTGGCTCGGGTGTTGTCCACTTAATGACGACGAAGTGCCTCATTCTGCCGTTACTGCTATTACCTCAGTTGTGGGTTGGCCTATCGCCTCACAGGGGGCACAAAAAGAAAATCCTGTCATGCTTGTTTGCGGGCTCCCAGGCAGATCGCTTGTTTAAAGTACATGATTGAGGGACCCAGGATCCAGAATGCAGCTCCACTGAGAGACATTCCCAATTCCATTTCTACCAACCCTCCCTCCACACAGCTTTTCCCTCTCACCAACAGAGTGCCTCCCCATTCCCTCCACCACCACTCCCTCCCAACCACCACCACAATGTACACTTGGGAACACCCATCCTGCCCTAATTTACATGTGACCTGGGTTCCTCACCTGATCCTGAGCCCCTGCTTCGTAAATTGCCGGCTGCTCCTGTTGGCACTGCCAGAATAGCTGCCGGGTTCTAATTTTCTGACAGCTTGCGATGTCGGGGCTTTCTCTCTGGGGTTGCTGCTGGCCACTTGACTGTCCCAAAGGAGACAATTCAGATCTCCCACTGACTCTAAATGACAGGTGAGACACCTTGATTAAATACCAACCAATGCTGGATTTTGACCAACATTTCAGCCTTTCTCCAGGTTTCAGAAGTCCACAAGGAGAATCCGGCCAGTGATTTCTAAAGCAGAATTTACTGCAGTTGTGTGATTAATATTTTGGGTTGCATTTTGCTAACAGCATTTTCATAACTTAGATGCAAGCACGCACAGGTACTTAAATGTTAATATCTGGATTCTGATGTCCAAGAAGCTCTTCTCTGCTAAAAGCTTCATGAAAACGGCATCTGACTTGCCAATGAAATAATATGAATTTGTTAAATTCCTGCATTAACCTCATAGATCAAAACTGAATTCACCCGAAAATGTTAAGGCTTACTCATTCCTTTTAATAGTATGGTAAATCTTAATTACTGCCAACCAACCTTTCTGACATTGAAAGTTCATCTTTACAAATGTGGGGTTTCATTCCTGGAACTTTTAATTATTCCTTCAGCTGTTAATTATTGTTGGAGAATTACTTCTTTTTTTGTCCCTCTTATCTCCCGACCATAATCCAACGCGGTTTTACTCTCCTTATTTGGCTGGCTAAACCTGATTTGACATTGGATTCATTATTCCTTCCAACACTTCCTGGGTCAGACTCTGCACTGCTTCTTAATGATCATTCAATCTGATTGTTGAAGAAGATCCACAGTTACGTGTTATAACAAATTGACAAGATAATGCAATAAGTCAACAACTCAGAGCAAAATTCAACCAAATTCCAACAGTAACACGCATTGGCATTGAACTTTAGAAAGGTGAAATCAAGGACTTAGGTTGAAATAAAAGCTACAAATATCAGGCATTCAAAGTTATTTGATAAGAGTTATCTGCTTTTTGTGTTTACATTACTTTTAACAACTATGCAGGTGTTTTTTCTTTTAATCGTTTAAGATGCAAATAGCATTTTAATCAGATTACTGCACTAAAGGTATTTGAAGGTAAATGCTTTATACTACCAGTATAGTAACAGGTATTGTATTTATCAATAAATGGTGACTAGAGATCCAATGAACTGACTATCCAAGCTAAAGTTCAGCAAATGCATCACTGCATTGTAAAACAAACAAATGAAATTAATCATTGTTGCTCTTTTCAAAATGGGTCCTTCATGGATTTAAAACTCTAATAAATGTAAGACTGCATTATTACTGATAAAATCACTTGTACCTATGAAAAAGCAAATGAAATGTCATTGCTAAGTGTCATGGAGTATAATCTAAAATCTGGGCTGATTGAATAGTACACAGTAAAGCAGAAAGTATTCCTTTGTTGCTGCACAAATATCCAAATTAGAATGTTAATCTGATGCAGAAGTCTTGGGAGTATAAATGTGTGCAGACACTGCAGATATAGATCATTACAAAACATCAAGTCATGCTAACAGTCTAGAAATACACAATCAGGTGCTGGGGGGTGGGGGTGGGATTCTCCTTCACAAAGTTGGGCATGATTGTTAAAAGAAAATGTGTGAAGTAAAGTATTTCAGTCTCATTCATTCCACTAGCAATACCACTGTGCCTTTTGCAATAGGCAGGTTAACAGCATAAAGAGGCAGGGACCAAATCTTTAGCATTTCTTCATTCATGGGATGCATGTGGTACTGACCAGGCCAGCATTTATTGTCAATCTCTCATTGCCTTTAAGAAGATGATGACTCATCACTATTTTGAACTGCTGCAGTCTGTAGTCTAGCTTTACCCATTGTGTTGTTAAGGAGGGGGATCCACAATCCAGGACAACGAAGGAACAGCAATGTAGTTCCAAGTCAGACTGGAATGTGATTGAAGGAGAACTTGAAGGTGTTGTGTTGATATCACCTGTGTTTTCTGCCCTTGTCCTTCTAGGTGGTAAAGGTCACAGGTTTGGGAGGTGTTATCAATGAAGATTTGGTGAGTTGCTTGTAGATGGTCAGGCTGCAGACAAGTTGTGCCAGTGATGGGGGTTGAATCTTTAAAGTGCTGAATGGGGCGTGACTGTAATAAATGGCTTTTTGGGATGGTGTTGAGCTTCTTGAACATTATTGGAGCTGCACTCATTTAGGCAAGGGGAAAGAATTCCATCATACTCATACCTTGTGCTTTGTTGATGGTAGACAGACTTTGGGGAGTCAGGAGGTGAGTGACATGCTGTAGAATTCTTAATCTTTTTGTCGCCAGAGTATTTATGTAGTTGGTCCAATGATTAGTCCAATTTAGTCAACAGTGATTATCAGAATGTTGATGGTAGGGTATTCAGTGATGGCAATGTCATCTCCTGTCAAGGGACGATGATTAGAATCTCTCTTCTTGGGGAAGAGGTCAAGGCATGGCATTTGTGTGGACACATTTTACTTGCTGTTTAACAGCCTCAGCTGTTCTCTGCTTTATAAAATTATGAAATTTATAAGATTATGTTGGGACTCTGTCACCTGTTCTGAAGACTGCATGACGTCAAGCGTGGGTGATGTGAATGTTAGACATCAAAGGGAACCCAAATTGTTTTACTAGGAAGAAGGTGAAAAATGTTTACTTTTTGAGACAATGGCAGAATCCTTTGTTCTAACAGAAGATGGATGGTGAGTCTCTAAAGTCCCAGAAAATGATTGTGAATGACGGGTTAATTTACTTCAAAGATAAAAGAGAGTTGGGGCATAAGGAATAGCCAATCAGCACCTCTCCCTGGATATAAGGCCTGTGCGATTCATATTGCCATACCGATGGGCTTTGAGCTGGGACGGGTACAAAGGAAGCCATTGTGATTTATTTTTTAGGGTGCCCAATTCATTTTTTCCAATTAAGGGGCAATTTAGCGTGGCCAATCCACCTAGCACATTTTTGGGTTGCAAGGGAAAAACCCACACAAACAAGGGGAGAATGTGCAAACTCCACACGGACAGTGACACAGAGCCGGGATCGAACCTGGGACCTCAGTGCTGTGAGGCCGCAGTGCTAACCCACTGTGCCACCATGCTGCCCTGAAGTCATTGTGATTTAGGTTATAGGTTTTTCTAAAATATCACTCAATATCTCAGGCAGATTAGTCTGCCAGGACCTTGGAGAGAGCAAACAGCAAGAGGCCAAATATCACTATGGTTTGTCATTCTGGAATGTGGGTGGAAGTTTGCACTTGGATTGGAAAACTCTGGAGGTGCTAAAACAAGGGTGATTAGATTTGCCTAGCTTTGGCTAGAGGGTGGAGTTTCCAGTAAAACTCACACTGTGAAAGTCAGTTCAGGAGCTAAAAGTTTCCAAACTGAGAAAGGAAAAGAATAGGCATAAATCCATAGGAGCCAATAATAATTTTGGACTGATTCAGAGAGAATTGAATGTCAACTTAAAATACAATGTTTTGTATCCCTGATGGTGGGTTATCTTGGTTCTGTTAAGAGTTCAGTTCTCAAGTTCAAAGTGCAAGTTGCCTACAAAAACAGTGCTTAGACAATGGTGCTTTTTGTCTGTTTTTTTACAGTAAATGTCTTAAATTGGAAAATCCTGTCATGTCATCCAGTAAGCTATTAACTAGAAGTTTAAATTTATGTTTGAAAGCTTTTGTTTTTATGGGTGTGTGCAACAAAATGAAGCAAAAAATGTCCTTGACAGATTGTGAAATGCCCTCTGCTTCTTTGTCACTCCCCTTACTCATACCCCAGTCTTTCTCTAGATAACTCAAAGTCACTCATTATTATGACCCTCCTTAATGTATCTCTTCCACAATTTCCTTCCCGTTGTTGGCAATCTATAATATAACCAAAGGAAGTAACATTTAAGTTCTTACTCCTTGCATAGCAACAGAGGAAAAGTGTTAGGAAAACAAGATAGTTTGAGGGGATTTATATTTGTCTTGGTAAACATTAGAAGTAAGGTATAGTTTTGAGTGGGTTTAATGTAATGATTCTGTGCCTGGAAGAGTAAAACCTATAGTTAGATTCATGCCGGACAAATGTGTTTGTGTGTATGGGGATTTGTTTCAATTTCAAATGGGCAGGTTTAGCACAGTGGAAGGGCTGGTTTAGCACAGTGGGTTAAACAGCTGGCTTGTAATGCAGAACAAGAGCAGCAGCGCGGGTTCAATTCCCGTACCGGCTTCCCTAAACAGGTGCCAGAATGTGGCGACTAGGGGCTTTTCACAGTAACTTCATTGAAGCCTACGTGTGACAATAAGTGATTATTATTATGTGTTTACATAGACATTTGTTTCTATTGTACGTAGAGAAGGTTACGGCATGAAGAATAAACTAGCAGTGGTTGCTTAGCAACTAGAGACCATGTAAGGTAGAAAAGCTTTGAATTTAGTTCTAAGCTGAATTTGTTGACAGTTGAAGAAAGACACCAGGGAATGAACTTCTCTTAACTCTCCCAGAAGAAAGGCTGGACACGACCAGGACACTGTAAAGTGGCAGGCTTCCAAAGAACCAGATACAGTCCAGATAACTAGGGAATTGGGACAGGAAGAATGTCTTAAGAAGATTGAAGTTAACAGAATAGAGATCAAGGTATTGTTCAGGAGAATTCAAAGGGCGAAACAGACAAGGTGTTGTGAGTGAAAGAGACAGCTGCAGCAACCAGATTTAAAGTGGGGCAGCAGACTTCAGAGATAAATCAAGTTTGGCGCCATCTTAATAGATTCTGGGGGTTGATAGTTAAACCAAGTGTGAACAGTTTGTACAGCAGTCAAGACAAATACGTCCTATAGGGGAAGAGGTAAAACTTGGATGCTGGATTTATTGTTAAAAGTGGAGCAGAAGCTTTGTTTAAAAGAGTCAGTTGAAATACCTGGACTGGAATTCTGAATGCAAACCATGAATGGAAAGCATTATTGTGAAAGAAGATCTTAAAATATGCTTTTTTGAAGTGGAGTTTGGAAACTCTCATATGACAATCATCTAGGGGATTCTGAGGGGAAATCCACAGATGTTCACTTAGGTTCAGAGTGGAGTGTGTGTATCTGATCACACCCAATCTGTGTGCCTAAAAGAACTTACTGAGACAATTGTAGCTTAAAATGTAATCCATGTTCATCCTAAAACCTGTGTGTATTTGTTAAGCTAAGGGGGGAGTAAAAGGGTAGTGTATGATAATCCAGTTTTTCAGGTTGAATATGTTTTCTTCTTGTTAAAACGAACTAGCAGTCACTACAACAGAACACAGGTGAGGCCAAAACATTGTGACTGTTCCCCAATTGGTAGAAACCATTCGGCCCTTTGAGCCTGCTCCGCCAATCTTATGATCATGGCTGATCATTCAACTTAAAAGCCTGTTTCCGCCTTGCCCCATATCCTTTGATCCCTTTCACCCCAAGAGCTATATATAAAACTCCTTCTTGAAAACACACAATGTTTTGGCCTCACCTGTGTTCTGTTGTAGTGAGTTCCACAGGCTCACCACTCTCTGGGTGAAGAAATTTCTCCTCATTTCAGTCCTAAATGGTCTACCCAGTATCCTCAGAATGTGATCCCTGGTTCTGGACACACCAGCCATCGGAAACATCTTTGCTGCATCTAACCTTTCTAGTCCTGTTCGAAGTTTTTAGGTTTCTACGAGATCTCTCCTCATTCTTCTGAACTCCAGCAAACATACTCCTAATTGACTCAATTTCTCCTCATGTATCAGTCCCAGCCTCCCAGCAATCAGTCTGGTAAACATTTTGCTGCACTCCCTCCTCAGATAAGGAGACCAAAACCGCACACAAAACTCCAGGTGTGGTCTCACCAAGGCCCTGTATAATTGCATCAAGACATCCCTGCTCTTGTGGTCGATTCCTCTCTCTATGAAGCTAACCATTTGCAATATGGTTTGCCTTATGCCTAATACCATTTGCCTTCTTTACTGCTTGCTGCACCTTAATGCTTACCTTCAGTGACTGGTGTACGAGGACACACAGGCCTCATTCCACATTCCCCTCTTAATTTACATCCATTCAGATAATAATCTGCCTTCCTGTTTTTGCGACCAAAGTGATAACCTCACATTTATCCCCATTATACTGCATTTGCCTACTCACTCGGCTTGTCCAAATCATACTGAATCATCTCTGCATCCTCCTCACAGCTCACCCTCCCATCTGTTTCATCAGCAAATTTGGAGATATCACTTTTAGTTCCCTCATCTAAATCATTAATATATATTATGAATAGCTGGGGTCTCAGCACTGATCCCTCAGTGCCCCACTAATCATTTTGGAAAAAGAACATTTATTCCTACTATTTGTTTCCTGTCTGCCAACCAGTTTTCTATGTATCTCAATACATTACCCCCAATTCCATGCGCTTTAATTTTACATGCTAATCTCTTTCATGGGACTTTGCTGAAAGCCTTTTGAAAGTCCAAATAAGCCACATCTAATGGTTCCTCATCACCAACCCTACGAGTTACATCCTCAAAGAATTACAGTAGATTTGTCAAGCATGGTTTCCCTTTCGTAAATCCACCTTGACTCTGTCCGATTCTGCCACTGTTTTCTAACTGCTCTGCTATTAAATCTTTTAAAATGGGTCCTAGAATTTTCCCCACTACTGATGTCAGACTGACTGATCCATAAAGTTACACTCTTTTGAGACAGCATTCCATTCTGGGATCATCCCATCCAGTTATAACATCAACTGGGATTGTAGCAACAGGGGTATGCCATTCAACTCTGCAGGCATGTTCTGCCATTCAATTAGATCAAAATGTATCTGTATCACAACTGCATTTACCCACTTTTGTTCCATATTCTCTAATATCCTTAACCTTAACCAAATACTTAGGGCGGAATTCTCCGCAAGGCCCGATGCCGTCGTGAAACCCGGAGAGGTTCACGACGGCGTCGGAGGCCGCTCCTCGCCCTCAATTCTCCCCCCCCCCCCCCCCCTCCGGGGGGCTAGAAGGGCTGTGCTGCAAATCTCGGCCGCGGGGCCTTGTCACTGGCATCAAGGCCCGGCGCGCCGAGAATGATGCGGCCGGCGCGCCTAATGACATTAGCCGCGCATGCGCAGGTTAGCCGGCGCCAACCCGCGCATGCTTCTTCTCCTCCGCTGCCCCGCAAGACGTGGCGGCTTGATCTTGCGGGGCGGCGGAGGGGAAAGAGTGCGTCCCTTTGAGACGCCGGCCCGACAATTGGTGGGCACCGATCGTGGGCCAGTCCGCTCCTGAGCACGGTCGTGGTGCTCACTCCCCTCTCCGCCCCCCACAAGCCACAAACCAGCTTCTGGCGCCATGTTCACACTGGCAACGACCAGGTGTGGTCGCCGCCGGCGTGAACTGGTCGGGAACGGCATCTGGGTCGGAGAATCGGGGGTCGCCATGAAAAACGGCAGCCGAGCGGCGTGTCGCAAAACGCGACACGCCATTTTGGGGGGGGTGGGAGAATCGCGGGGGGGGGGGGTGCCAGAGCAGCCCTCCCGCGATTCTCCCACCCGGCGTGGGAGCGGAGAATCGCGCCCTTATTCTCTATATAGTTCCCATGGGCGGCATTCTCCCCTACCCGGCGTGACGGAGGGTCCCGGAGTAGGGGTGTAGCGCCAACCACTCAGGGGTCGGGCCTCCCCAAAGGTGGGGAATTCTCCCCACCTTTGGGGGCCAGCCCCGCGCCGGAGCGGTTTGCACCAGAAGACTGGTGCAAATAACCGGCGCCCCCAGCAGCGGGGCTGGCCGAAAGGCTTTCGCCGGTCCGCGCATGTGCCGGCAGTGACGTCAGCGGCAGCTGGCCGCTGATGTCACTGCCGGCGCATGCGCGATGTGGGGTTCTCTTCCACTTCCGCCATGGCGGCCGCGGAAGGAGAAATAGTGCACCCAGGGGGGCCCCGATTGCGGGCCAGGCCACCGTGGGGGCACCCCCCGGGGTTCGATCGCTCCCCCCCCCCCCCAGGACCCCGCGGCCCGCTCGCGCTTTTGATCCCGCCGTTCCAGAGGTGGTTCAAACCTCGGCGGCGGGAGAGGCCTCCCAGCGGCAGGACCTCGGCCCATCCGGGCCGGAGAATCACCGCAGGGGCCTCTCCGATCGGAGTGGCGAGATTCCACCGCCGCCACTTCCCGGGTGCCGGAGAATCTCTGCCACGGCGGGGGTGGGATTTTAGGCGGCCCCAGGCGATTCTCTGACCCTGCTGGGGGTCGGAGAATTTCGCCCCATGTTCTTGTACATTTTAAAGTTAACATTGGCACCTTACCTCCTTTTTAAAAAATTATTTATTGAGTTGACTTGGTCTGCTGGTTGATAATGTTGTGTCTCTAAACCCACCAATATTGTCACCCAACCCTTTACAACCACAGCTCAAACCTCATCTGACATCATTACTCAACTTATTGTGCCCTGTTTCTGACCTTTACACTCCTCTCTTTTGCTTTACTTTCTGTTTCCTCATCTTATAGTTTCTCTTTACCCGGCAATCGTTATAAAAATTTCATTATATGTCAATAATTACAACACCAATACCTTGGTGTAGAAATTGATCTTTGTTGCACCTGTTTTACAGGTAGAGACTGCGAGAAAAATGGACCAACATTGTGGTGCACTATCAGATGTTTGATTGATGTAATATTGGTAAAGGTGGTTTCATAGGTGCCTCTGGCAGCTGCCGAAAACAGACATTGGCCTCCAAAACATTACTTTACTTTTTCTCTTGAAATGTTTGTAAAAGTCACTGAGGGATTGGAAGGGTAGGTTCCCTCAACCCCATATTCCTTGCAATTGCTTTCACCTCCCTCTTGGGACATAACTTTGAACCACTAATTCGAGTGTGACCAGTGGTTCCATTTTCTTCCAAGTAAAATATGAAGACCAATTTCTGGCTGGCCTTGGGGTGTGCGCCGTTGGTGTGCAACTAGTTAAGAACATCTAAAATGGACATAACCCATTTCTACTCCATTGCTTTAAAACCTTGAAGTAGAATAGAACATCAGAACCACAGAATCCCTACAGTGCAGAAGGAGACTATTGGGCCCATTGAGTTTGCATCGAACCACTGAAAGAGCACCCTACCTAGGTCCACTGCCCCACGCTATCCATGTAACCCCACCTAACCTAAAGGGCAATGTTATCATGGCCAATCCACCTATTCGGCACATCTTTGGGCTGTGGGAGGAAACCAGAGCACCTGAAGAAAACCCACGCAGATATGGGGAGAAAGTGCAAACTCCACACAGTAACCCAAGGCTGGAATCGAACCTGGATCCCTGTCGTTGTGAGGCAGCAGTGCTCTCCACTGTGCCACCATGCTACCCGGATGGAAAGTTATTAAAATAGTCAAATGGGATTGGACTTGTTTATAATTTTTTACATTCATTCAAAGTACTGACATTTTCAAGATGAATGATTAAATTCACTTTCATTTTCTCATTCCATGCTAAAATAGACTGATATTTGTTAGTAAATGTGAATTTAGGAGCAGCATGGTAACACAGTGGTTAGCACTATGGCTTCACAGCGCCAGCATCCAAGGTTCGAATCCCCATTGGGTCACCTTCTGTGCGGAGTCTGCACATTGTCCCTGATGTGTTGGGTATGCTGGGTCTGCGAGGACTGCGTTTACCATAGCAGTGAGAGAGACAGGCTTCCAACACTTGAAGAAATGCAACTCTATTTTATTGAACTCTTAACTATTAAACATACTTTAACTGTGGGTTGACACTATGCTGAGTTGACTGGAAACCTGAGGCTAACCTGACCAGACTATCTTACTACCACATGGTGTTTGTTCTAGTTGTTGCTCACGGGCTCTGACTGTCTCAGAGGCTGGATCCCGAGGGAGCGGGAAAACTAGTGCCCTCTGGCTTTATAGTGGCCGTGCCCTGTTTGGTGATTGGCTGCTGTGTTCTGTGTGTTCATTGGTCATCCTGTGTGTCAATCAATGTCTGTCTGTGCACCATCATATACTTGTGTGTATATTATGACACTCCCCATGTCTGCGTGGGTTTCTTCCGGGTGCTCCGGTTTCCTCCCCCCACATTCCAAAGACATGCAGGTTGGGTGGATTGGACATGCTAAGTTGCCAAGTGTCCAAAAAGGATAGGAGGGGTTATTGGGTTACGGGGATAGGGTGGAAGTGAGGGCTTAAAGTGGGTCGGTGCAGACCCGATGGGCCAAATGGCCTCCTTCTGCACTGTACGTTCTATGAAACAAATCTAGATAACTTAATTGTACTTCAGATCCTATGAGTTATTTGGGTTTCAGAGATTCCGTGTCACCCTGTTACGTTCCCACACAACTTTAAATAATTTCCTGTAAACACTTGAAGGTTGACAGGGACCAAAAATAAAGGGTGGAAACACTGCAATGATGGTAAATGAAAAATACTGCGAATAATGGAAATTTGAAATAAAAAGAGAAAGTGCTGGGAAAACTCAGCAGGTTTGGTAGAGTTCCAAAGAAGAGTTCTACTGAACTTGGAGTGTTAACGCACTTTCTCTCCCCGCAGATGCTTCCAGACTGGCTGAGTTTTACCAGCACATTCTGTTTTTACTGCAATGGTGGTGTTGTTTGGCTAAATAACAAACAGTGTTTGGCTTAATGTTCCTCAGTCTGTTTTTTTGCCACACTGTCACAACGTGCCATTTTGCAAAATAATAAATACACACAGCCTGATGTTCCCCAACCACTTCTCTGCAACACTCTCACAATATACTCCTTCACTTTAGCATGCAATAGCACTACATATATTTGCTGCACTTTTTTACTTCTGACATCTGCTTCTGGGATTTGTAGGCCGCGGGGCTGATACAGGCATTTAATGCCTTTAATAATGTTTTTAAAAAATTCAAGAACAATGAGTTGTGTGAGATACAGACAGGATAACTAACCTCAGGAGTAGAACAAACTTGGAAATTCTATCTCCAGTTAACATGGGATAAGCACTTGCTCTAATTCAAATGGAGCATTCATGACAACATTTGGGATTAAATTGCCTGTGTGATGCCGAAGATTTCCCATTTCAATAATTGAATGATTTCCTTCATTTAAGTTTACCATATTCTTTTCCCCCCCCCACATTACCAGAGAAAAACATCAGAAAACATTGTACAATCTAAATTCAGCTAGTCAGAAATGTAACTTCACTCCTCATCCAGAGACTGGATGAATACAGACTCCAGTTCCAGATAATTAATTCAGTGTAGTCTGTTTTGGAGAGTGTGAAGGCACTGGGAAGCATCAAGAAGCTCAAGAGCTTGTCAGATAGCTTTCTAAGTGCATTAGGTATTGAGTGCCCAGGAAAGGAAGAATCTGCATGAGGCACTGAAGATCTGTCTTTCAGGGCTTAGAGTCCACCATGTGCTGCTAATGATCTGAAGATCTTTCACCTATTCATTAGATCCTCCCAAAAACCCTTCTCTGAAGTGTACAAGATTATGAGGGGCATGGCCAGGGTGGATAGGGAGCAGCTGTTCCCCTTAGTTAAAGGGTCAGTTAAGAGGGGACACAAGTTCAAGGTGAGGGGCAGGAGATTTACGGGAGATTTGGTGACGATCTGGAATGCACTGCTTGGGAGGGTGACAGAGGCGGGCTGCCTCACATCCTTTCAAAAGTAGCTGGATGAGCACTTGGCACGTCTTAACATTCAAGGCTATGGGCCAAGTGCTGGCAAATGGGATTAGATAGGCAGGCCAAGTGTTTTTCATGCATCGGAGCAGATTCGATGGTCTGAATGGCCTCTTCTGTGCTATATTGTTCTGTGATTCTGTGACACCATTTTAATTAGGATATCTGCGACAAGTCTCGATACATGGCAGCAGCAATGAGTGTCTGCTGGCCAGATCGATGCCCAAATTCACCTCAGAGCTGCTGGAAGAGGCATTAACTTTGTTTCATCGGGCGGCATGTGGCCTAGTGGTTAGCATTGCTGCCTGCGGCGCTGAGGACCCGGGTTTGAATCCTGGCCCTGGGTCACTGTCCGTGTGGAGTTTGCACATTCTCCACACGTCCGCGTGGGTTTCACCCCCACAACCCAAAGATGTGCTGGTTAGGTGAATTGGCCAGGCTAAATTGCCCCTTAATTGGAAAAGAAAAATAATTGGCTACTCTAAATTTAAAACTTTGTTTCATCTGGCCTCTAACAACATCCATACCAGTCACCTATTGGTAAAATCCAAACATACACCAACCGGTCCGATTTTGTGCAACACAATAACTGAAAATGTCAGCCAGCCACCCAAAAGTTAAAACCTACCCAGTAACATTTTTGGGCTATGGGTACGATTCCGTCAATTAATTTACAAGAAGGGCAGCACGGTGGCCTAGTGGTTAGCACAACCGCCTCACGGCGCTGAGGACCCAGGTTCGATCCCGGCTCTGGGTCACTGTCCGTGTGGAGTTTGCACGTTATCCCCGTGTCTGCGTGGGTTTCGCCCCCACAACCCAAAAATGTGCAGAGTAGGTGGATTGGCCACGCTAAATTGCCCCTTAATTGGAAAAAATAATTGGCTAATCTAAATTTAAAAAAAAAAAAAAAAAAAATTAATTTACAAGCTTCTTTCTCTGAATTAAAGAAGAATTGATTCAAAAGATATATCTTTGTGCTAGTTTATGCCTTATTTATGATTGGCACAATGATATTCAAGTTTATTTTGCTCAAATCATTCTGTGCTTTCAATGACCATCATGGTTAAATTAATTGGACAAAATACAATTTTCACAATGTCAATTTCAGTCAAAATCATAGTATAATCAGGCAGAATCAACATGACTTTGTGAAAGGGAGATCACATTTGACTAACTTATTGGCGTTTTTGAGGAAGTAGCAAGCAAGCTGGATAATGGGGAACCTGTGGATGTACTGTACTTGAATTTCCAGGAAGCATTTGGTAAGTTTCCAGATCAAAGGTTACAACGCAAAATAAGAGCTCAAGGTGTAGGAGGTAACATGTTAGCCTCGATAAGACCATAAGACAAAGGAGCAGAGTTAGGCCATTCGACCCATCGATGGAGGATTGGTTAGCTAACAGGAAGCAGAGAGTAGGAATAAATTCATCCTCTTTTGGCTTAGCAAGGGCAGCACGGTAGCACAGTGGTTAGCACTGTTGCTTCACAGCTCCAGGGTCCCAGGTTCGATTCCCGGCTTGGGTCACTGTCTGTGTGGAGTCTGCACGTTCTCCCCGTGTCTGCGTGGGTTTTATCCGGGTGCTCCAGTTTCCTCCCACAAGTCCTGAAAGATGTGCTGTTAGGTAATTTGTACCCGACGAGGGGCTTTTCACAGTAACTTCATTGCAGTGTTAATGTATGCCTACTTGTGACAATAAAGATTATTATTAATACTAGCGCCACAGGGATTAGTGCTGGGGTCTCAATTACTTCGATGAAGAGACTGGAGATTTAGTAGCTAAGTTTACTGGTGACACAAAGGTGGGTGGGAAAGTAAGTTGTCAAGGGCACACAAAAGCTTGCTTGAATTTTTTGTATGGTGGAGGCACGGCCCCTGCCATCTGGAGTGTCCCATGCTGGTTATACCAGGCCCATTATCATTTAAAACACTAACAAGCATTGATTGGTCACAGGCAGGACTTTTGCCATCACTTGGGCAGAAGTCCCGCCTTGGAGAGATGCTGGCTAATTGGATTGGAAGCCGGGTAGGTGGTAGGAGTCCCAGAGGTGAGGGGGTAGGCATCATCTGGGGGCTCATGACGGAGGTCTTTGGGGTCCTGGGAGATATGCTGTGCAGGGAGGGAGGTCTGGGTCTTCAGAAAAGGGGTTCCTGATGGAAGCACCCCCTAACCTTCCTCTCCACCCCACCCATACCGTCCAGCCCTAGATTTAGGTTGTTCAATTTTTCTCTTCACCCTTAAAAGGCCATCAAGTGTAAAATTCAGGCCCAAGAATCTACTGAGGAATCTAGATTGGTTAAGTGAGTGGGGAAAAATTGACAGATGGAGTATGAAAATGTGAACTTGTCCAATTTGGCAGGAAGAATATAAAAGCAGTATGTTATTTGCGTGGAGTGAGACTGCAGAACTTTTGAGATACAGAAGTACTTGTGTGCCCTGGTATATGAATCATAAAATGTTGTTACACAGCTGCAGCAAGTGATTAAGGTGGCAAATTGAATGTTGATGTTAATTCCAAGTGGAATTGAATATAAATGTAGGGGAGTGTTGCTTAGCTAGATTGAACAGGAGTACTGTGTACAGTTTTGGTCTCCTTAGGTAAGAAAGGGCATAATTGCGTTAGAAGCAGTTCAGAAAAGGTTCACTTGACTCATTCCTGAGATGAATGGGGTTATCTCACGAAGAAAGATTAAACAGGAGGGCCTATACATACTGGAATTCAGAAGAATGAGGCCTGATTTTATTGAAGCACACAAGATTCTGAGGCAACTTGACAGGGCAGATACTGAGAAGCTCCAGGGTCCCAGGTTCAGTTCCCGGCTGGGTCACTGTCTGTGCGGAGTCTGCACGTCCTCCCCGTGTGTGCGTGGGTTTCCTCCGGGTGCTCCGGTTTCCTCCCACAGTCCAAAGATGTGCGGGTTAGGTGGATTGCCCATGCTAAATTGCCCGTAGTGTCCTAAAAAGTAAGGTGGGGGGGGTTGTTGGGTTATGGGTATAGGGTGGATACGTGGGTTTGAGTAGGGTGATCATTGCTCGGCACAACATCGAGGGCCGAATGGCCTGTTCGTGCTGTACTGTTCTATGTTCTATGTTAATTAGAATTAGTTTTTATATTAGGGGCCTCCCATTTAATACTGAGATCAAGAGACTTGTTTTTTTTTCTTGCAAAGGGTCTTTTGTCTCTGGAATTGTCTTCCCTAGAGAGTAGTGGAGGATGTTCAATGGAATGTGTTTAAGGCTGTTTAAGATAGAATTTTGATCAACAAGGAAGTTAAGGGTTATGGGGCAGGTCAAACAGGAAAGTGAGGTTGGGACCAAAATCAAATCACCCACGATTTTATCAAATGGTAAAGGCTGCCTGAGGGGCTGCTCCTGTTCTTATTTCTAGGGTTCGTCTAGTATTTCACTGTCTAATAGAGATAAAAAGGAAGCCCTGTTACAATCTTTGGCCAGACCCCAGCACATGGGGGGAGATCCTATTTGGAACCAATAACATTTTGCTTAAAGTAGATGAAGTTGAAAATCAAGATGCTTATTTAGCCATAAGATTCCATGGGTTTAAAACAAACAAGTTCAGAAAGTTGAAACAATTTGGAATATCCATCTTGTACTCTAACATTCAGGATAAGTATGAGTTCATAAAATCCTTACCATGGAGGCGAAGGCCATTCGGTCCAGTGAGCCTGCACTGACCCTCTGAAAGAGCACCCTACCTAGACCTACTCCCCTGCCCCATCCCCACCTAACCTATGGACACTTGATGGGCAATTTAGCACGGCCAATCCACCTAACCAGCACATCTTTGGACTGTCGGAGGAAACCAGAGCACACGGAGGAAACCCAAGCAGACACGGGGAGAAAGTGCAAACTCCACAGTCACCCGAGGCCAGAATTGAACCAGGATCCCTGGAGCTGTGAGGCAACACTGCTAACCACTGTGCCACCGTGCCTTTGGCTGCCTTCTTAAATCTTCAGGGATTTTCTCATGTCCACTTCGCTTAAGATCTGCTCCCTGCAGCTCTTTCATGAATTCAGAGCCTATTATCCTGTTTTTTTCCTATAACTTTACTTAATGTTTATGTCCTGGCTTTGTCCCTTACCTGAGACTGCCTTTTAGGATCTTCTCCCTCCTGTATCCTGCTCCCTGGGACACTTACAAGATGATAGTGCTCCGATCCAGGTCATCTGACCTGCCTCTTTGTACTGTTCTCTTTTCCTTCCCGCGCAGGCACACAGGGATGGTCCCTCACCTAAAGAACGTTTAAATAAAAGTTTTTCCCATACCAGCCTCCCCGAACAGGCGCCGGAATGTGGCAACTAGGGGCTTTTCACAATAACTTTATTTGAAGCCTACTTGTGACAATAAGCGATTTTCATTTTCATACAAAATCTAACTGTGGATGTGTGCCTATTTTTAGACTGGCAAGAAGTTTAAGGTTCATTGGAAACTGCAATTTCTAAACTACAAACTAAACATAAGTATTTGAGTTTCTTACAACCCTATCAAGTGAACTTCAGATACATTGAAAAATGAAGTACTCTTTTATCTTTAAAATGAAGTGAAAATATTATTTGTATTAAGCTTGGCAATTTGCAGCATTTAGATCACATTCTCAAATGTATTTTGGCATGTTTTTTGGTAATGATACAAGATTGGATATAACAAGGCAAATATTGCTGTCATACAATTGAGACTTCTTTCTGTTTTTATAAAGTCCATTCAATTCAAACAAAGTTTACAATATTGACTACTTGTATTGGTAAAAAGGATTTAGCTTCATAAACAATCTGTTCATGTTATGTTACCCATTCAGGATTGACCGGCCTAAGACTTTAATCGTCATTATCGATAAACACTTCGGGTGATATCGGTAGATTTTGTTTCTCTTTGATCAGTCTGTGGATTGAATGCCAAAATTGTGCAGTGACCACCAACGGTGAACAAACAGATGGTACTGTTTATCCAGTCAGAGAGAAATCTAGACCAAGTGATTATTACAAGAAGTATTCACAATGCAAGATTCCACACACAACCATTATATTTCACAGAGCAATTGCTTTACATTGAAGACCTATGTAGGTTGCAACCGACTTCATTGGGATGTTCACCTTAAGTGGCCTCTACTATGTACTAGGACGTGGGTTATGGGGAACTATTTTCCTTCCGCACTGTTCAAAATTTTGTAGGCTAAATTCAACAGCCCCTGAGAACAACTGCTGGGATCAAAGTGTGGAATTAACCTGCCCTCATTAATTTTGATGCAAGCAGCATGCCAACTTTGTTCGTCTACTAATTTACATGATTGCAGCATGCAGTCTATTGAGCGGTGGCAGGAAGGGACCCCAGAACCATTAGAGGTGAGCCCAAGTTAAAGCCAGCCAGCACCCCTAAAAGGGAAGGTGTGTTGTGGCTGAAACAGATTCAGGAACATATTCTGCCTTGAAAAAAAGCACCAAGAAGTGACAGGGGGCTCCAAGGTTTTCCAAAGCTGAACCAGAGGTTTTTGGTCAAGGAATTGTAATACAAGAGAGATGGGCTCTCTCACAGGAGGGTTGGAATACATCTACACACTTCCACAGAAGGCAGTGGGACCAGCCATGGTGGTCAATGTCAGCAATCAAGCCTCAAAGACTTGGATGCAGTGCAGCAAAATGTTCAATGACCCCCACAAGTGTGTTCAGGCCAGTGAATGCGTGTCCAAATTCTCACAAACTACAGCATCAGCATCACACTGCTGAAAGCACCACACGCTCCTACAAAGTATTTTTTATCAATCAGGGCTCATACCTCACATTCATAGTTTCACTCACCCTCACACACACAGCATTGTTGTAAAGTCTCACACTCATATCTCACAGCTTTCACACACTGCCAGATATTCAATCATGACATCCACATCACCCAAGTTGGTTACACCGCGCTCACCAACACACAGTTCTCTCTCTTGCTGGACAAGAGGAAGGCAACTGGAGGCAGCAGTGCAAATTGGTTAGAGATAGGCATAGCTGCACATCTTTACCCTCATGGAGGAGATCACTGAGGCCATGGCTAGCAGGGCCATCAAACCATCAAAGATGACAATATCATCTTACCCTCCCCTCATTCTCACATATAACCTCCCTGCCCACCCCATATCTTACTATCTCTTCTGATTTAGAAGCTGTGGATAATGTAAGAATGCACTTCCTGCTTTCCTACACTCCACACATCACAACTGTACTCTTTTGCCTTTTTAGTTTCAGACATCCAAGAACAGCATCCAGGACAAGCAATGGTGGAAAAGGAACAGGACAGTGATGATGAAGAAACACAGTCACTTAATCTCACACTCGCACTTATCACCTCAGATTCTGACATTGTGTGTACTTTACAGGATAGTTTAGGGCAAGGAGCTGCACAAGATGATGCACCGGCCATAAGGGAGCTGCAGTCAAGGCATATGAAAGAGGACAACAGAGATGTTGACTTGCTGGAGAGTAAAGACACATGAGTTCTGCTAGAGGACACAAATGAGATGTCCGATGGAACGAGCTATGGGGTAGAATGATTGGTATGTACAAACCTGCCAGAAAAGCTTTCATCTTATGTAAAAACGCCTGGAGAAATCTGGCACCAACTTTGCATAGGGTTTTGCTCAGAGCTGCGAGCTCATCCTCTCCAGTGTGGAACTGGCAGCCAACACTATTGACATACTTTTGGAACCAGCCATGGTGCATCATCTGATGGTCTCAACTTACATTGCAACATAAGCAGCAGCCAACCAATGCCTGGATGCTGCAGTGGAAGCACAAATTAAAGTCATGCAAGCTTAGCTTGCTGCTGTACAGGCTCAAACTGCTACCATCATGGTTCCAGATACCAGCTTTCAAAGGGGTTTTAGGATGTCACAACAGTTCACCAATCTGTCCTCCAGCAGATTGCTAATGTTTCTAAGGTAGTGGCAGTGGCGCAGTTGAGCATGAACTTGTTGGCTGCATTCAGGTCTCCCCAACATCGACTCTTGCCTGTCACTCAACCAGTCCAGGCTGCTGCTGCCCATTTGAGTTGGCGCAGTGTAAAACGTGCGTTTCTAGTCCAAAAACTGCTCAACATTATCCTCCAGGACCATCCTCTGTTCCTCCACTAATAATCAGCAGCCCTCCAGTTACACTGTACCCACGAGTGTAGCACTGTATTGGCGAAATCTTATGCTCTTTAAAAATATTTGCAAAATGGAACAATTTCCTCCCTCTTCCAACAATCTGCCCTTACTTGTGTGCCTCTGTTCCAAATTATGCTGTGTTCTGAGGGAAATTCCTACCTAACTGTTCCCGTGGCCAGAGGTATCCAGGTTTCCCCACGGTGGAACCAGTGAGCCATTGAAATCTCCGTTCATATCGGTGGGACCAGAAGATTCCGCCAGCGTGACGTGCTAGGAAACTCCAACCCATTTCTGAGAGCAAATGAGTGTTGAAACCTTAGGTCAGTACCTTCAAGGCCTTCAATATCGTCACACTGCTTGCTGTAGATTTCACCAACTTTAAAGAACTCAAGAAAGCATCAAAATAATCACACAATCTCAGCAACCTTGGGTAGAATTCAATCAGCAACTAAGTTTAAAGTAATTTATAATCCCTTTAAACATCACGGGTGGGAATGATTCTTCCTGCTGCTGACCATGTTTTGACCCATGCTCAAATAAGAGACCGTTTAAGTTCGATCATTGAGCTGCAAAATGGCGATGCCAGCATCAAATCAGCCTTATTTTCTGATAGGCACCCGTAACTTCCACACAATCTTCTGGTGTACGGAGATCGTATGCCGCACATGCACGCCGCGATTATTTTTTTAAAAAACTTTGGCTTGTAATGAAGCTGTTAATTCCATTAAAAACTATTTGAATGAATTAGTGGGTTTGGAATCACAGAAAAGAATTAAAGGATGGTTACTAGGTGACAAGGGATACCAATGGAGAACATGGCTTATTCCAGAGGACCAACAATGAAGCACAGGAACGATAGAACTGTGCACCTGTAACAACACGGCAGGTAGTGGAGAGGACAATTGATGTTTTGAAATCATGTTTTCGATGTCTGGACAAGTCTGGGGGCATGTTACAGTATGCATTGGAAATAGTCACAAAGATTGTTGAAGTGTGTTGTGCATTGCACAACTTTGCTTTTCAGCATAGACTGAGCATTCACCCGGAAGATGTCTTGCCATCAGAAATGGATGAGCTGGAGGAGGGCAATATGAAACCAATGCAGGCATAACTCATGGTGTAGGTGTGCAGGCCCAAGCTCCAGGTTACATAAGGGTGGTTCAAGATTGCATGGCTCTGCTGGTTTCGGTCTAGAGCTTGTAAAATTAACAATTGATATGTCAAAACCCTCCCTCCTTCCTCATCTTGTACACCAGTCCTCACACACTGATGTCCTCGAGCACCAGTCACTGAAAGCAAGCACGCAGGCGCAGCAGATGGTAAAGAAGACAAATGGTATGTTGCCCTTCATTGTGAGAGGATTAGATTACAGGAGCAGTATGTCTTACTGCAATTATGCAGGGATTTGGTGAGGCTACACATGGAATACTGTGTGCAGTTTTGGTCTCCTTGTCTGAGGAAGGATTTTATTGCTGTAGGGGGAGTGCAGCAAAGTTTTTCCAGGCCTTTTCCTGGAATGGCAGGAATGACGCATGAGGAGAGATTAAGTCAGTTAGGATTGTATTTGTTGGAGTTCAGAAGATTGCGGGGGGATCTCATTGAAACCTTCAAAATTCTAGCAGAACTAGACAGGGTAGATACAAGAAGGATGTTCGCGATGGTGTGAGTATCCAGAACTATGAGTCACAGTCTGAGGATACTGGGTATACCATTTAGGACAGAGATGAGGATACATTTCTTCACCCAGAGAGCAGTGAGCCTATGCAATTTGTCGCCACTGGAAGTAGTTGAGGCCAAAACATTGTATTTTCAAGAAGCTGTTAGATATAGCACGTGGGGTGAAGGGGATTAAAGGATATGGGAAGAAAGCAGGAATAGGCTACTGGGTGGGATGATTAGCCATGACCTTAATGAATGACGGAGCAGGCTCAAAGGGACGAATGGCTTCCTCCTGCTCGTATATTTCTATGTCCCTCCCTCCCACTCCTATTCCGTCCTGCCCCCCCCCCCCACTTTGCTTCCCTCCCTCGGTTTCTTCCCTCTCGTCCCTCCCCTTTACAAAAAGACAGAACCATTGTGTTTTAGTGGAAAATTATTTTATTGACCATTGTGTTTAAGTGAGAAAATATATTTTATTGCAAGAAATTTGGAAAAGTTGCGGTAGTTATGATTAAACAAAATGTCACATTGCAGCTGGTCTCATCACGTCCAGCCACTGCTATTACAACATCACGTATTTCTGAATAAGCAAACATTAGTGATGTCCGATTGATTTACAAATAGATGTTCAAGAGGTGCGTGGTCTTCCACCGACAATGTCAAAGGCTCTGAACCTACTGAAGATTCTGAGTGCTCTTGTTCCAACACATCTCCAAGGTAACAACATTTTATGGCACTTAAGAAGATTATGAAGGAGATAGTCTCATTTACATTGCATGTCCTAATTAGTTTAAGCATTGTTAGTAAATGTTATGGCCTGTAACCTAACCCCTCTGCAGCTGATGCTACATTTACATCATAGCAGGCTTGTGATTGCTTTTCTTTTTTTAACTTTTGCATGCAGATTTAAGTTTTAACAATAATTTTTTTATTATACATACTCTGGCTGAACGCATTAGATCGTTACGTTTCTTTCGGCACTGATCAGTTGTCCTAGGCACTTCACTGCTTGCAGACCGATTTTCCGCCACTTGCTTCCAAGCCATTGATCGAACTTTCTTTGGTGGCTTAGATTTTCCATTGCCTAGAATATAAGCTCTCCTCCCTTCCACCTCATGCAATAAGGTATCCAGGTCATCATCTGTGACGTTCTGGGTTCTTTTCTTCACAATAAATTTTCAATTGCCATACTGTAACTTAAAACATACAACACTTTTAAGCATGGCACACGTAAGATTATAGTGCAGATTTATACAGTAGTTTCATAAATTTAAAACAAATAACAATACCTGTGTTCACTCATAAATATTACGTAATAATCATCAAAACTCCGGAAAAATTAAATTAAAAAATACACTTTAAAATAATCAGTAACAATAGGATTAACTGTTCAAAAGGAATAACAAAAAACAAACAATTTAGAAACTTCCACATACCTTTACAAACAGCTAACAGCTGGAAGGATTGTTGCTTGCTCTATGTTCAAGATAGGGCTGTAGTTTAAATCTCTGCCCTCCATGGACGCTCCCGTAGCCCATCATCAGAGGGCGTGGCTGAACTGGAACCACCCCACGGTGGGGCCTGCACAGTGCCCCGACCCAGCTGATCTAGTGACCAAAAGCTTGGTTGAAGTCTTGTACAGGAGGGGAGAGAGGGAAAGATGGCTACGGAGGGAATTAAAAAAAATATTTATTTCGTGGGATGTGAGCGGCGCTGGTAAAGACAGAGTTTGTTGCTCATCCCTAATTGCCCTTACACTGTGTGGCTTGCTAGGCCATTTCAAAAGGGGCAGTTCAGAGTCAACCACATTTCTGTGGGTCTGGAGTGACGCGTAGGCCAGGCAAGGATGACAGATTTCTTTCCCTAAAGGGCATTAGTGAAACCAGATGAGGTTTTATAATAATCAGCAATGGTTTCATGGATTTCATTAAATTCTTAATTCCCGATTTTTAATTGAATTTAAATTCCAGCGTCTGCCATGGTGGGAATCAAACCCGGTCCCCAGGGTCTGTGAACAACTTGTCCAGTGACACTAGCACTACACCACTGCCTCCCCAAATTGGAGAACTTTGGACCTCGGCATTTGAAGGCGTGGTTGCCAATGGTGTACCAAGAAATATGAGGATACGTAAGTTGCCGGAGAAGCACAGACTTCAGAGGGTTTGAGGTGTTTATAGAGGTGGGATGGGGCCAAGGCATAAAGGAATTTGAAAAATAAATTGAAAATTGTGTTGCTTTGGACCAGGTGCTAATGTTGGTCAGCAGGCACAGGGGTAATGGATGATTTTGGACTTAGTACGATTTAAGACACAAGCGTCGGAACTTCAGATGAATGAAAGGGCGAAGTGGGCAAAATAGCACTACAATAGTTAAGGCTAGAGGTAACAAATGCACTGATTATAGTTTCAGCAGCAATTGGGCTGAGACAGAGCTAAGTATGAACAATGTTTCAGAGGTAGAAGTAGATGGCATTGGTGATGTTGGCCAGAATTTCACCCCCTGCTCCCCCGGCAGGGGGTTCTGAGGCAGGGGATAGGGTGGGGGGGTATAAAATTGCATGGACGGGATTCCTACCCTGCCCTGACCCAGACGCAATATCACTTAATGGCCACTAAAGGGCCTTTTCCTGCCTCAGCCTCATTTTTTAGGCAAACGGGCGCCTGCTGACTGAGGGTGGGAAACTGAAAAGGTTTTTAATCCTCAGTATTGGGTGGGAATGGCAGAGGGGAGGGCTCTTCAATTGGAAGACCTGTGGTGGGAAAAAGGAAAACTCAGAAACAATCAGTCATGAATAAGAGCAAGTTAGTTTATTTCTTAACTCTGCAGAGGACACCCTCCTCTCTCTACAGGAGAGAGAGGAAAGCATGCCGAGCGCCACAACCTTCAGTCTTTATAGTATTCAAAAGATACAAGTAAATCTCCATTCCATATAAGGAGTTGTTTTTCTCCTAACTTTACCATCTTGACCTTCAGACAGCTGGGATATCAGTTTTTTTCTCTCTCTCTCTAAACTTGCACACACACTCAAAAACGCCTGCAGCTTTAGTTAATCACACTATTAAGCAGTTATTCAATATTAAGTATTAAAATTGTCCATTACAATTCACTCCTTTTTGTCATGCTAATGACAACATCTATCAAAATTTTAATCGCAGCCAGTCACCTAAGCAGTATCTACATTCCCTTATTGTTAAACAAATGTTTGCTCAAAGAACATACATCAGGTATCATCGTACTCCTGTAGATTTTTCAATAATACCATCATTAATCTTTGGTACATAAAATGGGAAACAGGTTGTCATTTTAGCTATATGATACAGAAGATTAGTCTATTGACAGTTCATTCTCGAATGGAGGTATCCACTGGTTTGCCTCCTCTTAAGTCAACTTGTTCCCTTGCTGCTGTTGGGTCAGATAGTTTCAACATCCGGTAACTGCGGGACAGGTTTGCTATAGCTGCTTTCTGTAGGCATTGGCAGATGCATGGTCCAGTTTTGGGGATTCCTTTCACCGTGGTCGCCACCACCAGGTTCCAGTTGTATGGGCCACAGGGGTCTCGGCATAAGTACTTATCATCTTGCAAGTATTTAGAGTCATAGGGCCATGGGTCACACGTAAATGTGCCTGTCTCTCCTCTGGTTAATGTCACTGTAACCTCTCCAGCCCAATACGCTTTTCCCATTACCAATTCCAGCATAAGCATCATGATAAGCGACATTACCCCTTTCATGTTGACTTGTCGGGTGTGAGCTGGGGCTCCGGAACCCGCTTACAATGATTAGCGTGAATCCACGTTGCTCTTTCTGCTAACTTTATCGCTGTCTGCGTCACAAGAGCACCTGGAATGGTCCCAGCCACCGTCTAGCTCTCCAGCTCTTCCTCCTGAAGTCTTTCACCACTACCCAGTCGCCTGGCTGCAGGTCATGCAACTTCCCCTCAGCCGGTCGTGGCAGGGCTTCCTTCACTTGAGCTTGTGTAGCCACCGAAGTTGGCCATTCCCTCAATACAAAATGGAGGAATGCAAAGCTGGCAGGTTAGAATGGACAAAGTTTGCAGCACAAGCAGGCTGCACCAAGCCAATGTGTATTCTGTCTGCTAAGAGAGCAGACAGCACCAAAACGAACATTCCGCATACTAATGAGGTAATCTCCAGGATAGTTAACATAGTAATGGAACAATCCCAGGGACAATGGACACAAATAGGGAAGTGATTGCAACAGTTTATGGGAAACCAGAAACCCCAGCACCAGCGGGGTTCGAAAACAAAGCACTTGAAGGCCCGCCCAGTAACCGAGGGACAGCCTCAGTATTGGGGGGATTCAAACAAATCGATTGGGAAGAGACCCAATCGATTCCCAGCAGGTAAAGGGTCCGCCCAAAAGGGTGCAAAGCCCTAGGACCTATAAAAGACAGGTCCCAAACTTAGTTCGTTCTGCTTGACCAGCCCTCCTCTCTGGACCAGTCCTCTCGACCAGCCTTTTACCGTAGAAGACCTTGACCGAGAGAGAGGAGAGATTTGGGACAGCAGCCGCCAGCAATTAAGTGTCTCACAATGATCGCTACCAGAGATAGACACTCCTGACCCCTTTTTAACCCGTACCAACCTGAAGTCTGCAGACCAGTGCAGAGCAAGAGGCCTTGTCCCCTGATCCGGCAGTTCCCTTTAAGATAAGTATTGGTTTATTTAGTGGTAGGAATAGTTTAATCATCTTAGCGTGTGCATGGGTAGTATTATAATTGTATTATAATAAACTCATTTGTTTGAACTTACTAATTGGTGTACAGTTTATTGCTTTGAACTTGACCTTGAAACTTGAGGCGGTATCTTAACGATACCTGGCGACTCCAGAGCAAAGTAACGAAACAGAGCCAAATTGAGTGTTAAGCACACTCACCCAGAACGAGCAACGAGCACCTGAGATAAAATCCCAGAGAGTTTTGTACAGTAACGTAACATTTCATCCTCACAATGGCTAGTCAGGGTCCTCGCGACAGGTTTTGGCCCAATTCCAGTGTTGGGTGGTCTGCCGAATAATATTTCAAATCGACTTAAATTGGCTCTACCTCTGACCCTAGTCCTCATGTACATTAGTACTACGGGCAGGGCTTTCGTCCATGGTATTCCCATTTCATCGCAACACTTTGCTAGCTTATTTTTCAGAGTGGCATTTTCCCTTTCTACCGCTCCTCCACTCGCTGGATGGTATGCAGTGTTGCCTTAGATCAATGCCTAGGTATTCTACCTGCTTAAGGGCCTGGTTTACAAATGGCGTGCCATTATCAGTGCTGATTTTCTCTGGGATGCCCCATCGTGGAATAATTTCAGTTAACAGGGCCTTGGTTACTGCACTAGCATCTTGTTTGGCTCTAGGGAACACCTCTACCCACTTAGAGAACATGTCAACCATTACTAGGCAGTATTTCTTCCCTTCACTTGGGGTTAGCTCATTAAAGTCCATTTGAATATGCTCGAAGGGTCTCAGTGGTTCTGGGTGCGCCCCTGGGCTTATCTTAATTCCTCTCCCCACATTATTGGTAGCACAAATAACACATCGCTCACAAAATTTCTGGGAGTAACTAGTAAAGCCTCTGGTGTACCAATGTGCAGCGATACTCTTGAACATCCCTCCTTTTGACACATGGTCCTTGCCGTGTGTCAACTTAGCATAATGAGGAAATAGCGCTCTCAGTAGACATGGCTTATCATTGGGGCCGTACCATATCCCTTCTTTTACCTTAATGGCCTTTGACCATTCTTTCTTTTCTTCCCGTGATGCTTGTGTTTGCAGGTCTTGTATGTCCGCTGTTGGGATAGGAACTGTTAGCATTGGCATGTTTACATTATCACTGATAGGTTTTCGCGCTGCTGCTTTCGCTGCCGCATCCGCCCTTGCATTTCCCTGTGAGACTGGATCGGTTTTCCCTGTATGTGCGTCACACTTACAGACTGCAATACACTTAGGTAAGAGGACTGCGTCCAAGAGATCAGAAATCAGCCCATGGTGCGTGATTGGTTTGCCTGTTGATGTTAAGAATCCCCTATGTTTCCACAAGGTTCCGAAATCATGAGTCACCCCAAAGGCATATCTACTGTCTGTGTAGATAGTAACGGACTTGCCTTCTGCAAGTTTACATGCTTCTGTAAGGGTTATCAGTTCCGCAGCTTGTGCGGAGAGGTGTCTAGGAAGCAGCTCTGCTTTCAGTATGTTGTGTGATGTGACTATGGCATACCCCACACAGTTCTGGCCCGCTTCTCGATCTCTGAACGCAGACCCATCCACAAACAATTCCATGTTGGGATTTTGTAGGGGGGTATCCTGCAAGTCAGGTCACGGACTCCAAACTTCATTAGTTAGAGCAACACAATCATGTGGTTCCCCATCACCTGCGGTGGGAAGAAGAGCGGCGAGGTTAAGTATGGTACACCTTTTCACTGTAATGTTTGGCATTTCCAGCAGGACCGTGTTATATCTTAACCACCTTGCCGCAGACATATGAGCTGTTTTTTGGTCTAGGAGAAGTAGTGAGACTGCATGTGGTACCAACAAAGTTAATTCGCTGTATCCCACGATATCTCTAGAGACTGCTATTGCTTTTTCTGCAGCTGCGACTGCTCTCAGGCAAGTAGGCAGCCCCGCTGCTACTGGGTCCAATTTAGCAGAGAAATATGCCACAGGCCGAAGTTTCCCTCCGTGCTCTTGTAACAGCACGGACGTCATGCAGCCTCGTTTTCCATCTACCGTTTGGGTAAAAATTTTATCTGGGTTGGGAATTCCTAGGGTCGGTGTAGACTGTAAAGCCAATTTCAAGTCGCTGAACGCCTTTTCTGCTTCTGGGGTCCAGCTGAGTGCACTGTGGGCTTGCAAGCCCCTTCTCGTGGGCTATGTCACTCAGAGGGGCTTCGAGGACGGCATAGTTGGGAATAAACAACCTACAGTATGAGCACACCCCCAAGAAGGACATCAACTGTTTTTTTAGTCCTGGGTTTAGGGATTTCTTGGATTGCTTTCACTCTGCTTTGTCCCAAGGTCTTACCCTGTGCTGATATAAAATGTCCCAGAAACATTACTTGTTCTTGCACGAAATGCAATTTTGAAAGGCTTGCCTTGTGTCCTTCCTCAGCTAGGTGGCATAATAGTGCCACTGTGTCTTGCTCACACTGCTCCTTGGTTGGAGCTGCGATTAGACAATCGTCTACATACTGTACGAGGGCTGATCCCAGGGACAGGATTAGTGGCTCCAAACTCTTTTTTAACGTTTCGTTGTAGATGGTGGGCGATTCACAATATCCCTGACATAACCTTGTAAATGTATAAGAACTTCCCTTAAATGAAAAAGCAAACCAGTACTGACTGTCTGGGTGAACAGGAATGCTAAAGAATGCATTAGCGAGGTCTACTATGGAGAACCACCTGCTCCCGGGTGGGATCTGTGCCAAAATGGTATATGGATTCGGAACATTAGGGGCTCTGGCCATAACAGCATCATTGACTGCCTGCAAGTCCTGTACAAACCTCCATCCCTCGGGTTCTCCCGGGAGAGTCGCCTTTTTTACAGGGAAAATCGGTGTACGCATTGGTGAGTTTTCGCAGGGTACGATGACTCCCACCTTCAATAGTGAATTGAATACGGGGGTGATCCCTTCTACCGCTTCGGGTTTTAGCGGATACTGTGTTCTGCATGGTCTATAATCAGACTTTGCTGTAATCTTTACGGGCTCACAATCGCGTATTAGACCCACATCATGTTTTCCCTTTTCCCAAAGTTTCCCCGGAACTGTCTGCAGTCGCGGGTCATCGGCAGTAATTTGTACAAAACTCCAGGTTGTTCCCCTATGGCTCTGGTCCGAGGTGGGGACTATTTCCACCACTCTCTCTGCCTGAGATAGCCAGTTAAGATTCTTTTTATAAGCTCGCATACTCGTACTGAACCACACAGTTCTTTCTGAAAGCAGTGTCCAATCATTGACTTTGAGATTTTTAAGGACCCACGGTCCCAAATCTTTCCATTGTCTGTTGCGCTCTTTCGCTAACGATACATGGGGGTGTGACCCTTCTATTGTAAAGGGGTGTGGTACTCCCGATCTCAGACGTATTCTAGACAGGTCTATACTTGCAGCGCACCTATGCTCATCCCAATATAACTCCCGTATCAGCAGCACCTCAGACTTTTGCAACTTCCCGAGCCATTCATTCTCATATTGATTATCTGGTTCCCCCCAAGTGAATATGTGCGGTGCAGTGTAGATTCTCCTTGGACATAAAGTCAGTGTTAATAGGGTTAACGCGTTCGCGTGCTTCTCCCATGAGTGCTCGGTTTACTGAACTCACTGCCACTGGAGTCAATCTCCATTCATAAATATACATCAGAGGTCTGGCATCAAATTTAACTCCTTGGAATGCTATTTCCTTTCCTTCCATAACCCTTAGTCCCTCTGGGGTGCTGACCAGGCTAAGTCCCAATTTTCCTATCAAATCCCGTCCCAAGAGATTAATCGGGCAACACCTAGAGAGTAAAAATGCAAATTTAAACCTTTCTCCATAATTAGTCTCACACCTTAAGGGTGCAGTAAATTGTTTTTGTACTATGACGCCAGATGCCCCGATGGAGTTCAGGTACCTCACACTCGTCTTAATCGGTGCCTTTAATTGACTAATCTGTATCACAGTTTCCCGCACCGGAGTCAACTAAAAACGTAAGCCTTTCCCCTTCCACAGTTAATACGCACACTGGCATTCGTCAATAGAATTCTTCATTATACTTAACATAAGTGCCTCGCGATTTAGATTCATGCATCACACTCTCTATAGTCTGTGTAAAGTTTTCAAGAACGTTAGTACAAGAGGTTAGCTTAAGCGGTTCTTCATTGCAAACCATCAAAGTTTTGGACTCACCCTCTCCTTCAGGCATACCTCCATCGTCCTCTCCTCCCCTTTGTCAATTACCATTGTCATCATCGTCTCTTGGCCCTTCTTGTCTCTTTGTTGGACAGTCTCTTGCCCAGTGGTCCTTGCTTCCGCACGTGAAACACCCATCCGTCTTACCGCGTCCTCGCCCTCGAACTCCTCTGCCTCTTCCTCTTGTCCGTCCTCTACCTCTTCCTCGTTGCTAACCTTCTGCAACTGTGTCACCATCTGCATCATAGTTAGCTGTGCTTGGTGACTCTGATCCTCCCTCCTTTTGTTCCGCTTCGCCTTTTCTTGTGTCAGTAGCTTTTCAGTGTGTATGGAGTGTTGTTCGATTAAGTTGAGTTTCCCTGTGTCCCATGTAATACATGTATTTTTCACCTTCTTAGCAAAGTCCTCACTTAATCTATTCATAAAACTGTTCCGCAGATGTGCCTCATACGGAGTCACTTCAGCTATATTCATGTCAGCTGGTGGTGTAAGTCCACTATGAGCGTTATGGACTTCTGTGAGCCGGGTCAGGTACTGGGACACAGTTTCACCGTCACGCTGCTTACACATGGCAATTTTTGTCATGTCCATTCTTACCGGAAAGGCAGTTTGACAGGCGTCCACCAGACCTGTAACAAAGGCGTTATAAGGCACATTATCTGCATGGTCTGGTTGAACTTGGCGAGCTCGTACATTATCATCTGGCCAATTGTATCGGATCTTGGAGATGTCTGCGCCCAATTTCATCCCCAATAATCGCCGCATCTCATGAGATGTGGGGCGAAACTCAAGGCAGAACTTGCGTGCCTCGCCTGCAAATTTCTGGCCTCCAGCTTCTCTGGGATCCGGGGGTTGTTCATAGGCACATTCAATGTCTTTCATTGTCCACGGTCTGTGGACAAGTATCGGTTGTCCCTCCGGGCCCGCCACCTCTATCATTGGAGCATTGAGGACACTGCCGAGAAATTTACTGTCTCCTTCCCTTTCTTTGTCGCCTTTGTGATAATTAAACGGTCCTGGTGCATCTGGAAGGGCAGATTTAGGTCTGCACGACGCCTTACTCTGGCTATGGTGAGCTACTGGGGAGTCAGATGTAGTCATAGTACTGATATCTGGGTAAAGGGGGTGACGGTCAGCTCCTGACGGTAGAGTTCCCATGGACGTCTCAGGCATTCCCCGAGGGGGTTCACTATATGGTGGAGGGCTCGGTCGCGACTGTTGGCCTGGGATCGTGGGGGCCACTTGTGGAGGAGCCATTGGGCGCGGGAGGCAGCCATCCAGGTCGGGATCATCCGGAATGGGGTGCCCTGAAATAGACTTAACACACTGAAGAGAGTTGGTTTTATTTGCAGTTTCTTTGGGTTTCGCCTGTGATCGTCTATTTCTTATTTCTGTCTCTGTTTTCCACATACCATAAGCCGCCCAATTTATTGTTTCTCTTTTCCTTTTGCTTTTCTTTCCACGTTCTTTTGCCCTCTGTTCTAACTGAGTTTTTAATAATTCCAATTGTCTTAAACTAAAATTTCCTCCTTCAGGAAAACCACACTCCTTCACCCACATTTTAACTTGACTCACTGAGTCTTGTCCATAATTAGTAACCGTGTATCATATATGAGGGCTATTTAAACTTGCAGCATTTGTTTGTTTTTTCCCATTGCTATTACCCATGACCGGTCTCTTACTTGTGACCCAGACTCACAGCGACCTTATCCCTTGTGACTTGATTTTCCTCCGGAGGCTCCCGCACGTAAGCGTGTCCGCTTAGGTGGCTTGGTTTTCCTAAACCAGCAAACCAATACCTATTGTTTAGGTATTTTTACAGGTCCAACCTGTTTGATAAATCCAAGTCTAAATCCACCCGTCACTGTGAGACTGTTCACCACTGTCTATAATTAATAATAGAGAAATTCCTTACCACAGATTTCAGTCCGGATCCCGGTGCTGAGGTGACACAGTAATTCCTGGTCCTCTCACGCTGATGCCCAATTGAAGCGTTTGAGATGAGGTGAAAAGCCCTCAAGGCGTCAGCACTAACGCCTCCCCGGAATCTCCCAGTGTCTATCTCAAGCACGGGATCCCATCCTTCGTCGCCAAGATCTGTGGTGGGAAAAAGGAAAACTCAGAAACAATGAGTCATGAATAAGAGCAAGTTAGTTTATTTCTTAACTCTGCAGAGAACACCCTCCTCTCTCTACAGGAGAGAGAGGAAAGCGCGCCGAGCGCCTCAACCTTCAGTCTTTAAACATTCAAAAGATACAAGTAAATCTCCATTCCATATAAGTTGTTTTTCTCCTAATTTTACCATCTCGACCTTCAGACAGCTGGGATATCAGTTTTTCTCTCTCTCTCTCTAACCGTGCACACACACAAACGCCTGCAGCTTTAGTTAATCACACTATTAAGCAGTTATTCAATATTAAGTATTAAAATTGTCCATTACAGACCTTAACAGATTGAGGACGCACTCCCCTCAGGACCTGGGAGCTCCTACTGTCACCCCCCCAACCCAACACCACCCCTCCTGACCCTCCAAAGCATCCCGTACCCTCACCTCTCTGGGACCCCAGGGCAGGATTCTCCAAGCCTCCGCACTGAAATCGCGATCGGCGTGGGGGCGGAGAATGGGCGTCAACTCCGGGTAGGGGGTCATTTACAGAGGACCCCACGGCGATTTTCAGACGAAAACTGGCCGAGTTCCCGACGGCGTGGTTCTAACCGTGTTTTGTCTGTCGGGAACGGCCAGTGGCGGCTGCAGAGTCAGTCGCATGGATGGCCAGGCTAGTGATTGGGGGCCTTCGATCCACAGACGCGCGCAATCTTGGGGGGGGCTATATTTTCGGGGCTGGTCCACGGTGTGAGTCCACCATGTCGCAGGGGGCAGCCGGCGAAGGCCGCCACCGTGCACATGCGCGGGCTCCCGGTCAGAAGTGCAGGGCCCCGTATCTGCAGCCAGAGCTGTGAGGAGCACTCCGGGGCCCTACCAGCCCCCTTCAGGTAGGAGAATCACTCTGGACTTTGTTCAGGAAAGTCCAGAGTGAATTGCCACGTTTTGACGCCAGAGTGGGGACATAGCGAGATTATTGGAGAATCCCGCCCCTGGTACCTGCCTGAAGTGCAGTCTGGGACTGAGGCTAATGCATGACACTGCAGTACCTCTTCTGGCCACTGCAGAATTGTGCCTGGAAGGACTGGAATTGATGGCCAATCAGATTGGCTGACAGCTCTCCACGACAGGGCTTCCATCAAGGGCAGAAGGAAGTCCTGCTGCTGCCAATCAATGCTCAATTGAAGGTAAAACGGCAATGGGCCTGTCAGAGTGGGCAGTTCCAATCCTGAAAGTCCAGTCCATGGGGTTGAAAGATTATCTCAGGATTGAATTGGAAACGAAGGTTGTTAGCAGTCTGGTTTATCCCCAGAAGGTAGCCAGGCTCCATAGAGAATGACGGCAATGACTTCAGCCTTTCCAATAATTAGCTTGAAGGAAGTTTCTACTGTTCCAATGCTGGGTGTTAGATCAACAGCAATACAAATCAGAGGCAACAAAAGGTTTTGCGAGATGGTGAGGTAAGGCTGGATGTCATCAGCATTCATGTGCAACCAAAGATTCTGTTAATGTCACCAAGGGGCTGGTTTAGCACACTGGGCTAAATCGCTCGTTTTTAAAGCAGACCAAGGCAGGCCAGCAGCACGGTTCAATTCCCGTACCAGCCTCCCCGAACAGGCGCCGGAATGTGGCGACTAGGGGCTTTTCACAGTAACTTCATTTGAAGCCTACTTGTGACAATAAACGATTTTCATTTAATTTCATTTCATTTTTCATTTCATTCATTTCAAGGGACAACGTGTGGATATGAAATGGAGGGGAACCAAAGATAGATCCGGAGCCCCTCCATTGTAATTGTAAGGGAACAGAAAACAATCTATTGCCTGTGATTTTCTAGCTATGACAGGAATAGAACCAGGTGAGGGTAGTCCCACACAACTCCAAAGCAGAGAAGAGGCATGGTGGAGGATGGTGTGATCAACTGTGCCAAAGGTTGCAGGTGGGATCGAGAAAGACGATGTGGGAAAACAGCATAAATTCAACAGAATCCAATCAGCCTATAACACTGTGGTGATTGTCCCTTTAAGGGCAACATACGAGAGTAAAGGTCAGGTGGCCTGGGTTAGCAATTGGGACTCAGAGTGGGGAATCACCCCAGGGGAGGAGTTGTCTTCGGTTGAGTTATTTCAGAACTCGCAGCATCTACTCAAACACTGAATAAAACCCCTTTTCTCACTAATGAAGTCTCTGAAAATGCATTATTAGAAACACCATCCAGGACCAAGTAGTTTGCACAATTCACACCTTTGACAATAGATTGTATATCCACCTTCCCCATTACAAATGCACTGTGACTGCATATGTACAGCTCACAAGATGGAGAAACATAAGAACAGTGTCACCCTCCTCTGAAAGGGCTACCAATAGGAAGGTCATACACAGCATTTACATGAGAAGCAATTACAAGATGGTGCCGGTGCATGGCGACTCTCTGCGAGCTCTCCCCAACAGAGCCACTTTTTATTTAACTTATAATCATTCTTTTCATGTACTTTATGATCTGTTGAGCTGCTCGCAGAAAAATACATTTCACTGCACCTCGGCACATGTGACAATAAACAAATCCAATCCTGAAGTCCATCAGGCGCAAATTATTTATCAGGTGGCATGGGCCTCTATCATCATTCCTGAAATTCCTTAATTTGTTCACCTAAAATTATTGTGGGAGCACAATTAACATGGTTCAAGAAAGCCCACCATCATTTTCTCACCAGGGGATGAAGAATAAATGTAACCTTGTTCACATCATCCAGATTTTGAAAGCAAAGAGATATTCCGGGCCCGCCCACGGCGACCTCCTGCCACGGGCTTCCTACCGGCGGCCAACGGTGGGCTGCCTCCTACTGGTGAGAAATGCATTGCAGGGGTGTGGAAAGTCCTGTCTTTATCCTCCTGTCCCCATTTTGTATTTTCTGCCCTTTTCTGGAAAAATAATCAGGCAAGTTCTATAAATTAAAGATACTAAACAAAAACAAATTGTCTTTGTACAATGGGTGGTCAGTCCTCTTCACCAGATTACACCTGTGCAGCGTAACTGAAAATTTAATAATATGGGTGTAATTTTCAGTGGCTCATTTGGGGGCAAAGAAGCCTCTAAGGAGTCAAGATGGTGTTTTGAACTGAGATATCACTTTAAAACACATTATTTGGAATTTTGGTGCATAGTTATTCACCCTGTATTCCCCCCCCCCCCCCCCCCCCCCCCCCAACAGCAACCACCGAATAGGAATCATTGCTGAGGGTTTAAATACATACTCACAGTTTACTCTTCACTTGCTGCTGGAGTTTTGAACCTGACTTCTGAAGCACACAGGTTTGTTTGGGACATTTTCTAATGACTTCATCAAAACTTGAAATTCTCTGAGGGCTTGACCTAGAAAGAGTAATTGTTGATCTCATCCAACGTATTGGTCCCGTTAGAGCGATCATGAAGAAAAAGTGAGAGCTTGATCATGCACATCCCGCTTGGGGTTTAGTCTGCAAGAGAAATGGGAGGAGAATTCCTCACCTTATGCTATGTTGTGAAAATGTCTTAAATTATTGTGGAAGAATATATTTTAATGCACCATGCAATACATTGCTTTCAATGGCAAAGTCAGATAAGTAGCACCAGCGACAAGAGAGATGGGCAGGAGATCCCTTTCTGCGCTCTGGGTACAGGACTTCCCTCCACCACTGGAAAGCTGTGCACTATGCTACTTTGTCCCTGAACCATACGAATATCCTGACTGCTGTGCATCAGACAGCCTTCTCCACATGGGAAGCAGATATATGGCGTTCATGTATGGGGGCGGGATTCTCTCATCCCGCGGCAGAGTGTCCATGCCGTCGTAAATGCCGTTGCGTTTTACAACGGCATGAATGGGCTGCAGCCAGGAGTAATCCTGGCCCCTACGTGGCGCCAACGTGCGCATGCGCTGTGGCCTCCTTCAACGCACCGGCCCCGACGCAACATGGCACAGGAGTACAGGGGCCGGCACGTAGGATAAGAGGCCGGGGGACAGAGAGGCTGACCCACCGATCGGTGGGCCCCGATCGCGGGCCAGGCCGCATCGGAGGCTCCCCCCCCCGGGGTCGGAACCCCTCTCCCCCCACAGGCCACCACCCGACCCTTGCACGCAGAGTTGCCGCTGGCTGCGAGCAGGTGTGGACGGCGCCGGCAGGACTCAGCATTTTACCTGTGGCGCTCGGCCCATCCCAGGCCCACGACCGGCACCGCGCTAAACACGCCAGCGCCAATGGCGCCGATTCCCCGCTCTGCAGAGAATCGCGTGTCGGCATTGGGACGGCGTGGCCCCGTCGCAGGGATTCTCCGGACCGGCTCAGGGCTGGGAGAATCCCGCCCCCTGCTTCCAATAACACTGCAGAGGTCAGTTTTAGTGCTCCAGGTAAGTTCAAATGATAGTAATCAATAATAAGGTTCAAATTTGTGAGCTAAATACAAAACAAGATACAAACATTCAAACAGATGTGCCTTATTAGTATAGCAGCCACCCGCTGTACACTTTCCTCAAAATAATGCCCTTCATCTCTTAAGGCATGATTAGAGAGCAGTCCATCAACCTGCTCAACTCCATGACACCTGGACTGGTCATTCATAGGTTTGGAGAGTGGCCCGTAATAACTTGCCTGTTGATTTCCCTGTATTTAGAACAAAGTGCCGATGCACCATCTCATTCCTCCGAATGAAAGGAATGAGCTTGTATCCTCCCATATTTTTGCACTGAAGTTCCACCATCACCTTTTCTTATTTTTGTATAGTGTATCAGATGTTAGTCGCCATTTCGTTCTAGGTTTTCTTGCACTGAATCCTGATCTTGTGCAGTTACCTATATTACAAACTAAATAGTATCTGTGAGACACAATGACAGTTAGTGTGTGTTGCATTTGGTCATGTGTTCATAGCAGCATTGCTGCTGTGTTATTAGTACATAATCTTGATCATAGGATTGTGATTCACTATTATAACTCATTGGTTCCAATATCCCTTAATTGGGTCCACTCATACAGACACAGAGAAAGAGAAGTTTGCAAATCAATTTATTTTTTTTGATCGTTGTGAGTTAATGCTAAATGAATGGTTAAGAGAATGGGTAAAATCTTGGCAGATGGAATATAATGTAGGAAAATATGAAGTTCTCCACTTTGGTAGGAAAAATAAAAGAGCTGAATATTATTTAAATGGAGAAAGACTGCAGAAAGCTGCAGTAGAGGGAGATTAGGGAGCCCTCATGCATAAATCACGAAAAGCTAGCATGCAAGTTCAGCAGGTAATAAGGAAGGTAAATGGATTGATGGCCTTTATTTAAAAGGGAATGGAGTATACAAAGGAGGAAGTCTTGCTAAAATGATACAAGGCACGAGATAAACCACTGTTAAGAATTGGGGAAAATTAAGATGAAAAAAATGAAATTGGGATAAAAAAACTGGGCAGCTGTCTGAAGAGATTTTGAGATGCGAATTAGCATTTAAGTGAGAAAAACAAGTGTTTACTTTTGTGACGAGTGGAAAACAAAGAGGTAACTTCAAAATGGAGATAAGGGGCGGGATTCTCTGATCCTGAGACTAAGTGTTGACGCCGCTGAAAGCGCCGTCGAGTTTCACAACGACCGTCAGGAGCAGCAATTCTAAGCCCTTCAGTAGGCTGGAACTGCACAGAGCGATCCACGCCGCTCCAGCTGCTGATGCCGGCGTCAAATGGGCGCCGCAGGTCTGCGCATGTGCACTGCGACTGGCGCCAATGCACGCATGCACAGTGCGACCAGTGCAGTTGCGTGCATGTGCGGTGGCTTCCTTATCCGAGCCGGCCCTGACGCAACATGGTGTGGGGCTATAGGGGCCGGTGCGGAGCAAAAAAGGCCCCCAGCCCGAGAGGCCAGCCCGCCAATCGGAAGGCCCCGATCACGGGCTAGGCCACAGCGGAGGCTGTCCCCCGGGGTTGCCCTCCCCCCCACCAGTCCAACTCCAGATGGATATATGCCAAGGTCCCGCCGGGTAAGACCACACGTGGACGGCGCGGCAGGGCTTGGATTTGTTTTGAAACTGCTTGGCCCATCCCGGGTGGAGGCGCGGCCCCATACCGGCGCCGCGCCGACGCCAATTCTCCACTCTACAGAGAATCCGCGGACTGGTGTGGGGTTGGTGTCGCGCGATTCACGCCCGGCCCGGCGATTCTCCGGCCCGGCGTAGCTGAGAGAATCCTGCCCAAGGAAATTGACACATATATACCAAAAGCTGGATCTGCAGGGTGGGTAATATCAAAGGGAACGAATAATATACCCATAGCACAATAACTGGTCAGATGGAGTTTTTATGGGAGAAAGGGGACACAGTCTCAGCTTGTTTCTTTGAAAACAAGGTATTGCTAAATGGGCAGCCGGTTAAGATCCAAAATGCAAACATTTCACTTTCGTTGAAACTGAAGTTTGTTATCCCAGTGGTTAAATAACCTGTGCGTGGTAATTATCTACTGGATTTAGCTCAAAGAGTTATATAATATTGGATGTTGTTTGGAAATAAATGGGTATATCAGAGTTCAGAGAACATAGGAAGTTTGGAGCCAAGGGTAGCATTATGCAATACTGTGCATGTATAGCCATCAGTGGAATTAGGCGTGGCAGTGTATTATAGGCTTTCTTGTGTGTTTCTTTTAAAGTTAATAAATATTCTTTTGTTAGTTGTTCACACAACAACTGGACTATTCCTCCCTGGTTCACATATTTGGCCTCACAGTATACCAATTGAACTGGTGTGCCAAGTTACCCTTCTGGGTTTTGAGATACTCTAACATTTAACATTAGTAGGGTTTCTAACACCACACCTGGAATGCTGTGAACTGTTTTGGACCCCTTATCCAAGGAAAGATATACTGGCAATGGAGGCAGTTCAGAGAAGTTTCACAAGGTTGATGCAGAGTATGGAGGAATTTTCTTATGAGAAGAGGTTGAATAGGTTGGGCCTGTACTCATTGGATTTAGCAGAATGAAAGGGGATCTATTTGAGACATACAGGATTCTCAGGAAGCTTGACACAGTAGATGATGAGGAGGAATCTTTTCTCTCACAGGATAATGTATCTGTGGAATTCTTTACCGGAGAGAGCTGTAGAAGCTGGGTCATTAAGTATGTTTAAGGCTGAGATATTTTTAATCAGCAAGGGAATCAAGGGTAATGGAGATAAGGCAGGAAAGTGGAGTTTAGAATTATAATATCAGATCAATCATGATCTCATTGGATGACAGAGCAAACTTGAAGGGTGGAACAACCTACTTCTGCTCCTACGTTTTATGGTCTTATGCATTTAGAGTGAACAGAAAATAACTTTTCACTTATTGCATGGTTAATCAAATTAAATAAATAATCGAAAGACATGATTACTGGTAAAAGTAATAGGCTGATAAATAATTTATTGTGATTGATCTGATGCTTTCGATATGTTATCCATATCACTTATAAATATCAATATCAGCAATAATACAATTGGAGCAACATAAATGAAAGCAGGTTTAAGGATTAACTTTCAGATTCACATGTAAACTTTGGACTTCCACCGTTTTTTTTACAAACAACTCTAAAGCACACTTTAAGGACAATCACATCAAGGTGGTTTTCAGTAGACCAATCAATATTGCACATTCATTGCCTATAGAAAGCAACAGCATAAATTAAAAGTTTGGTAGTTCAGTGCCCAGGGTCCAACATCCTTTGGGATCCCATAGGTTCCACTTCAGTCTCTTCATTTTCAGGACTCCACAGGTTTTTCATCAATCTGACCTTTGTCAGCCATAAGTCTCTGCAGTAACAGATCATCTCTGCTGACCTTCCACAGGAAGTGACAAAATCTCTGAAGAAACAAATGAGAGGCAATGATAAAGGAATGGATATACCTTTCTGTGGTGTGCATAAATAACAATGAAATAAAAACATATATAAACAAATACAGGGGGTGACACTGACAACATTAGCTAGTATATAAATATAGTCCTGGAATTTCCTGCATACTTGCATCAAAATTGTTTGCATCTGTGATGCATATCAATATCATGGCATTAAAATTCGAGGAAATTGTGGCATAAGTGACTTATGCTGCTTGTCTGCACTGCTTTGCTTCATCCGAACAGTTAATTATACTGGCCTAGAATTTGCCAGAATATGGTTAGTTACAACTTTTCCTCATGCTTTGCCTGAAAAAAGAATTGCACCACCAATAACTGGTAGTGCAAGCTGATAACAGCACATCAAATTCAGGAGGATTGGATTGGATTGGATTGGATTTGTTTATTGTCACGTGTACCGAGGTACAGTGAAAAGTATTTTTCAGCAAGCAGCTCAACAGATCATTCAGTAGATGGAAGAAAAGGGAATTAAACAAAATTCAAGAAAAGACAAGAAAATACATGAGAATACATAATAGGGCAACACAAGATATACAATGTAACTACATAAGCATTGGCATCGGTTGGAGCATACAGGGTGTAGTGTTAATGAGGTCAGTCAATAAGAGAGTCATTTAGGAGTCTGGTGACAGTGGGGAAGAAGCTGTTTTTGAGTCTGTTCGTGCGTGTTCTCAGACTTCTGTATCTCCTGCCCGATGGAAGCATATCTCGAACCTTTGTGAATGACAGAAGCAACCATCAATCTCCTTCACTCCCAATGCAGTTTCAGAGTAATTAAAAAAAACAGAAAAATGCCAGAGAATGAAACAAGGTCAAGTATGTACCTGCCAGGCAGGGAGGAAGTTGTCGAGCAAGGGAACCGTGGTTTACTAAGGAAGTTGAAGCACTTGTCAAGAGGAAGAAGAAGGCTTATGTTAGGATGAGACATGAAGGCTCAGTTAGGGCACTTGAGAGTTACAAGTTAGCCAGGAAGGACCTAAAGGGAGAGTTAAGAAGAGCGAGGAGAGGACACGAAAAGTCGTTGGCGGATAGGATCAAGGAAAACCCTAAGGCTTTCTATAGGTATATCAGGAACAAAAGAATGACTAGAGTAAGATTAGGGCCAATCAAGGATAGTAGTGGAAAGTTGTGTGTGGAATCAGAGGAGATAGGGGAAGCGTTAAATGGATATTTTTCGTCAGTGTTTACACTGGAGAAAGACAATGTTGTCGAGGAGAACACTCAGGTTCAGTCGACCAGGCTAGATGGAATTGAAGTTCAAAAGGAGGAGGTGTTAGCAATTTTGGAAAATGTCAAAATAGATAAGTCCCCTGGGCCAGATGGGATTTATCCTAGGATTCTCTGGGAAGCCAGGGAGGAGATTGCAGAGCCTTTGTCCTTGATCTTTATGTCGTCTTTGTCGACAGGAATAGTGCCGGAAGACTGGAGGATAGCAAATGTTGTCCCCCTTGTTCAAGAAGGGGAGTAGAGACAACCCTGGTAATTATAGACCTGTGAGCCTTACTTCGGTTGTGGGTAAAATGTTGGAAAAGGTTATAAGAGATAGGGTTTATAATCATCTTGAAAAGAACAAGTTGATTAGCGATAGTCAACACGGTTTTGTGAAGGGTAGGTCATGCCTCACAAACCTTATTGAGTTTTTTGAGAAGGTGACCAAACAGGTGGATCAGGGTAAAGCGGTTGATGTAGTGTATATGGATTTCAGTAAGGCGTTTGATAAGGTTCCCCACGGTAGGCTATTGCAGAAAATAAGGAAGTATGGGATTGAAGGTGATTTAGCGGTTTGGATCAGTAATTGGCTAGCTGAAAGAAGACAGAGGGTGGTGGTTGATGGCAAATGTTCATCCTGGAGTTCAGTTACTAGTGGTGTACCGCAAGGATCTGTTTTGGGGCCACTGCTGTTTGTCATTTTTATAAATGACCTGGAAGAGGGTGTAGAAGGATGGGTTAGTAAATTTGCAGATGACACGAAGGTCGGTGGAGTTGTGGATAGTGCTGAAGGATGTTATAGGATACAGAGGGACATAGATAAGCTGCAGAGCTGGGCTGAGAGGTGGCAGATGGAGTTTAATGCGGAAAAGTGTGAGGTGGTTCACTTTGGAAGGAGTAACAGGAATGCAGAGTACTGGGCTAATGGCAAGATTCTTGGTAGTGTAGATGAACAGAGAGATCTCGGCATCCAGGTACATAAATCCCTGAAAGTTGCCACCCAGGTTAATAGGGCTGTTAAGAAGGCATATGGTGTGCTAGCCTTTATCAGCAGGGGGATTGAGTTTCGGAGCCACAAGGTCATGCTGCAGCTGTACATAACTCTGGTGCGGCCGCACCTGGAGTACTGCGTGCAGTTCTGGTCACTACATTATAGGAAGGATGTGGAAGCTTTGGAAAGGGTTCAGAGGAGATTTACTAGGATGTTGCCTGGTATGGAGGGAAGGTCTTACGACGAAAGGCTCAGGGACTTGAGGTTGTTTTCGTTAGAGAGGAGAAGGCTGAGAGGTGACTTAATAGAGACATATAAGATAGTCAGAGGGTTAGATAGGATGGACAGTGAGAGTCTTTTTCCTCGGATGGTGATGACCAACCCGAGGGGACATAGCTTTAAATTGAGGGGTGATAGATATAGGACAGATGTCAGAGGCAGTTTCTTTACTCAGAGAGTAGTAGGGGTGTGGAACGCCCTGCCTGCAACAGAAGTAGACTCGCCAACTTTAAGGGCATTTAAGTGGTCACTGGATAGACATATGGATGAAAATGGAATAGTGTAGGTCAGATAGGCTTCAGATGGTTTCACAGGTCGGCGTAACATCGAGGGCCGAAGGGCCAGTACTGCACTGTAGTGTTCTATGTCTATGTCAATTAGAGTCAAATGGGCCACAAAAAGTGAGATAAAGAGAAGTAAAGATTGGATTAGGAAAGTGAAAGAAAGAGAAAATGGAAAAGTAAGAAAGCAAAAATTATAATTTAAAATGTTATAAGCCCCTAGGAATAATTTACTACCTACAGGAGTGGGAACGCCACTTAACCCCACATGGCAGGATCATAAACCATGTCACTAAAAGGTGCCTTACATTGCTAAATACCACTGCTAACTTTCTGTGGCTAGTTCAGTTCAGTTTGCTGGTGCATATGCAGCACTGTTTTGGCAATCATAGGAGGACTAATGATATTCTTTTGAATCAACCCCTTTCCAAGTATGTAATTATAGCTGAGTACACTTCATAAAATAGCTGTTTAATTTACTATGCTACCTATTTTTCCAACTAGAATTCACATCTGGAAGAAGCTTAACAATAAGTGACGTATTGCATTATAGAGAGGTGTGTAATCATATCATATCAAATCATACCTGAGGAAAGATCACAATTGGACTGACACACAATGGGCGCGGTTCTCCAACCCCCCGCCGGGTGGGAGAATCGCAGGGGTGCCGGACGATTCCCGCCACGTCGCCTTGGCACACGCACGTGATTCTCCCCCCCCCCCCCACCAAAACGGCGTGCCGTTTCTAACGGTCGAGTGGTAATTCTCCGGCCCGGATGGGCCGAGCAGCCTGCCCAATACATCCGGTTCACGCCGGCGCCAACCACACCTGGTCGTTGCCGGCGTGAATAGCGCGAGAACGCTGCATGTGTGGCCTGTGGGTGGCCTGTGGGGGGGGGGATCGGTGCCCACCAATCGGCGGGCCGGCGTCTCTAAAAGACGCACTCTTTTCCCTCCGCCGCCCCGCAAGATCAATGCTCCATGTCTTGCGGGGCGCCTGCGGGGAGGACGGTAACCGCGCATGCACGGGTTGGCGCCGGCCAACCTGCGCATGTGCGGGTGACGTCATTTAGGCGCCGCCAGCCGTGTCATTTAGGCAGCGCCGCTTTGATGCGGGCGCCAAGGCCCGGCGCGCGAAACTGCCGCGCCGCTGCTCCTAGCCCCCTGGGGGTGGGAGAATAGGGGGCGAGGAGCGGCCTCCGACACCGGAGTGAAACACTCCGGTTTTCACTCCGGCGTCGGCACTTAGTTTCCCTTTGGGAGAATCGCGCCCAGTAAGTAATATTTCAATTTTAGTCTGCCAGAAGCTGATATTCTGCCATGTGGTTCTCAGGTACTTAGGTGTATGTGGTAGAAAAGGTGGCTAAAAACACATTTTAATGTTTATATCTAGGCAGCACTTGCATTAATTAAATCCCTCTGCGTTTCTTTCAGAAATCCAGGCTGGTTGTAGTTTTTAGCTCTTAGTCTGTAGTCTTGTCAGTTATGGCACTAGAAGTACATACCCATGTACTTTTAAAAATGTAATAAAGGTTTCCGCCACTATCCAGGCAGTGAGTTCCAGATCCCTGTCACCTGTTGGGTAAAAAGATTATTCCTCAACTCCCCTCTAATCTTAACCCATTACTTTAAGTATATGCCCCCTGGTTATTCACCTTTCTGTAATGGAGATAGTGTTGATAGGAGGACCTATCTCGGCTCCCCATGAAAATATACACCTCAATTAAATTTCCTCTCAGCCTTCTCTGCTCACAAAAAATAGCCCTCCCGACTTTCCTCATAGCAAAAAACTTTCCTGTACTGGTAACATCTCATTAATCTCCTCTGTACCCTCTCTATTGCAATCGCATCCTCCCTGTAATGATCAGGACTCTAACTGTGGCCAAAACTACTACAATTTTATATAATTCTGGCATTACTTCCCAGCTCTTACATTCTACGCCTGGTGAATAAAAGAAAGCACTCTGTCTCCTTAACCAGCTTATCTACCAGCCCTGTTTCAAGTATCTACGGATATGTACTCCGAAGTCCATTAGCTCTTCCACACTTCTCAATATTTTTGCCATTTGCCTTCTTTGACCTTCCCAAACTATTTACCTCACACCTCTCCAGTTTCTATTCCATTTGCTAAATTTAAGTTTACATCACTGATATTGTCCACAAAAAACAAAGCAAGGACCTATTACCCAGCCCGGTTGAACAGTGTTCTTGTCACAATAAAATCCTTTGCTTACATATGTTCCTATACTTCTGTCACAAAGGCAATTTAGGATCCAATTTGTCAATTACCCTTGGATCCCATGGACTTGTACTCTTGTACTTTTTTGACCAGTTTGTCCTGTGATACTTTGCGGAAAGCCTTGCTCAACTGAATGTGGACTGCATCACGCGTGCTACAGTGACTGACCTCCCGTTACGTCCTCAAAAAAGTCAATGAAGGGCATCCAACATGACTATAAATCACTGATTCTTATTGCACAGAAGGAGGCCATTCGGCCCTTTGTGTCGGTGCAAGCTCTTTGTCCAGTTTCTTCCCCCTAGCCCTTCACACTTTTCCTTTATATGTACTTTCCTTTAAAGTTATCCAATTTGCTTCTACTGCCCTGTCAGCCAATGCATTCCAAGTCATAACAACTCGATAGTTTAAAAAACAGCCTTCTTATGCTTGTTGTTTTGCCAATTATCTTAAATCTGCATCATTTAGCTATCGACTCTCCCGTCGCCAGGAAATGTTTCTTCCTTTCTATTCCATCAGAGCCCCTCATAATTCTGAACACCTCTATTCATAGAATCATAGAATTTACAGTGCAGAAGTAGGCCACTTGACCCATCGAGTCTTCACCGGCCCTCGGAAAGAGCACCCTATCTAAACCCATACCTCCACCCTATCCCCAAACCTCCACCCTACCCCGTAAACCCACCTAACCTTTTTTGGACACGAAGGGCAATTTAGCATAGCCAATCCACCTAACCTGCACATCTTTGGACTGTGGGAGGAAACCGGAGAACCCGGAGGAAACCCACACAAACACAGGGAGAATGTCCAGACCGGATCCGCACAGACAGTGACACAAGCCGGGAATTGAACCTAGGACCCTGGAGCTATGAAGCAATTGTGCTAACCACTGTGCTACCGTGCAATCTTCCGTTGACATTTTCTGTTTAAGGACAGCAATCCCAGCTTCTCCATTCTCTCTGAATAACTCCCACGTACCATTCCAGTAAATCCCCTCTTCTCACCCTTTTGGTGGCCTTGACAACTTTTTTAAATTGTGATATCCACAGTTAGGCACAGGAATCGATCTGAGATGTCACCAGTGATTAATAAAAGGGAGCTTTTGATCTTGAAACCAGGGTGCCGCACTGGTTTTCTGTATTGAGGGTCCAGTACGGAAACCATTCAATTCTCATTCAAGCAATCCCCAATAGTAGTTTTAGCCTTACATCTAGGCTGAAAACTCATCACATATTCACCGAGCAGATCAACCCGTTGGTCGGGATTCTCCGACCCCCCCCCCCGCCAGCTCGGTGAATCGCCAGGGTACAGGGTAAATCCCGCCCCTGCCAGCCGCCGAATTCTCCGGCACCGGAGATTCGGCGGGGGCGGGAATCGTGCCGCGCGGTCGGCGGCCGCTCGCAGTGCCCCCCCCCCCCGGCAATTCTCCGACCCGTGATGGGCTGAAAACCCGCCCATTCTTTGCCAGACCCGCCAGTGTAAATTAGACCAGGTCCCTTACCGACGGGACCTGGCGGCGTGGGCGGGCTCTGGGGTCCTTGGGGGGGGGGGGGGGGGGGGGGGGGACGTGTGGCGATCTGGCCCCGGGGGGGCTGCCCCCACGATTGCCTGGCCCACGATCGGGGCACACCGATCCGCGGGTGGGCTTGTGCCGTGGAGGCACTCATTTCCTACATGTGCGGGGATGACGTCAGCAGCCGCTGACGCTCCCGCGCATACACGGACCCGCGCTGGCCGGTGGAGTCCCTTCGACCCCGGCTGGCACGGCGCCAAAGGCCTTCCATGCCAGCCGGCGGGGCGCAAACCACTCCAGCACCGGCCTAGCCCCTGAAGGTGCGGAGGATTCTGCCCCTTTGGGGCAGGCCGACGCCAGTGTGGTTCACGCCACTCGGTCCCGCCGGGACACCCCGCCCCGCTGGGTACGGGAGAATCCCGCCTCTTACTTAGGACATCGGGCGGGATTCTCCGACCGACCGCCGGGTCATAGAATCACTGGGGGGCGGCGTGAATCCCGTCCCGCTGCTCCGACACCGGCTGCCGAATTCTCCGGCGCCCATTTTCGGGCAGGGATCACACCGCGCCAGTCGGGGGCCATTGGCAGCGACCCCCCAATGCGGCAATCCTCCGAGCTGCCCGTTTTCAACCAATGCCGCCGTCGTGAAATTAACATGGTCCGTCTAGTGGAGTCCTCAGGGGCGCTGGGGCCCCCATGGTTGCCTGGCCCGCAATCGAGGCCCACCGATCTGCGGGCAGGCCTATGCTGTGGGGCACTCATTCCTTCCACGCCGTCCTCTGTAGGGCTCCGCCATGGCCGGCGCGGAGTAGAAACCCCCTGCGCATGCGCAAGAACACGCTGGCGGCCCTGCGCATGTGCCAGAACACGCCGGCGGTTCTGCGCATGTGCTGGACCACTACGGCCCTTCACCGCTGGTTGGTGCGGCGCCAACTCCTCCAGCACCGGTCTAGCCCCTGGAAGTGCGGAGGATTCCGCAAAGTCCGGGTGGCCCGACGCCGTAGTGGTTCGAGCCGTTCTTGGCGCCGGCATCGGGCCATCGCGCCAAATGCGGGAGAATCCCGCCCATGATCTTTCATTCCTCTTGAATACAGTGCAGCCAAAATTTAGGATTGCCCTGGAGGTTCTAGGGTATGATCTACCGGTTGCGTTAACCCCTCTTCCGGGATCTCCCCGGCTTGCCATGCCTAGCAAGATCTAATGCAATCTTGCAAGACGGCGCGATGTGAATCTACCGCTTGTGGACGGATCACATTTTGGCATATCTGCATATTGGAGTGAGACAGCTAGTCTCACTCTAATATGCACTCCCACAATCTACCCAGGTGGGCAGTGTGGTACCCGGTACACTGAGGATTTCTGGCAAGCAGAGCCACCCAGTACAAAAGAATGGGACTAAATGCGGCCTCGTTGTGGTGTTCTCCGCTGAGGCCCTGTGTTTATCCGAATGGGAGTCCAATGGCATAGAGTTTCTCCGCACTCTGAGCACCTGGCTAAACGACCTCACTACATGACTCCGATCCCATTCGCGCCCTACATCTCTGGATCACTGTTTTTAAAATGTTTAAAGAAAAATCAGAGAACATAATAAAAAAAAACATATGAATTCTTTTGAACACTTCTGTTTAGGAGTTATAAATATCTTGGCGATGGGAGAATTGGCTTTTTGACTAACTGTCATGAATCATCCAATTGGGAATGAATGTTCTATTTTTTGTTCACCTGACAGAGTAAACATGCAGTTGGATGGGCTATACAGTGGGATGCAATGCATTGAAGAAAATATTTCATCCAAAGATTGTTTGTTTCACACATCTAGAATAAGAATAATAATCTTTATCCATGTCACTAGTAGGCTAATATTAACACTGCAATGAAGTTACTGTGAAAATCCCCTAGTCGCCACACTACGCCACCTGTTCAGGTACACTGAGGGAGAATTCAGAATGTCCAATTCACCTAACGAGCTTGTCTTTCGGGACTTGTGGGAGGAAACTGGAGCACCTGGAGGAACCCCACGCAGACACAGGGAGAACATGCAGATTCCGCACAGACAGTGACCCAAACCTTAGCAGTACCACCTTAGCAGGAATCCCCACAACACTTAACTATTTGGATGATCACTTAGAGTGCCATAGCATACTAGACAGCAGGCCAAGTGTTGGAAAATGGGAGTATGGTAGATCGGTGCTTGATAGCATATGTGGACCCGGTGAGCCGAAGGGCCTCTCTCCATACTGTAAAGATGCTAAAACAGAGCCCCATGAAGACTGACGAGCTGGATGGCCAATGCCAAGAGGTTGGGGGTGGGGCATTTGGAGGCAGGAAATTATGTGATTAAACCTCCAGGAATATCTCCATCCAGAGTTGACAACCCTACTTATACTCTATAGATACTGTAAAACCTAACTTTGTGCAATGTTTGTGTGGAGGAAATCACATCCACAAAAACTAGACAGGTTGCAAATTGTGGCAGTTGAATTATTTTCCCTTCTTGCATCCCTTAATTCATTGTTCCCATTGCCTTTAGTCTGTGTTTTTACCATAGATAATGCCGATTTAAATAACCAGAACACCCTGAGGAACACAGCAAGATAGGAGCAGAAAGAGGCTATTCAGCCCATCGAGACTACTCCACCATTCAATATGATCGTGGCTGATCATCCACTTCATTGTCTTTTTCCCCACACTATCCACATTTTATCGCATCGGTATTTATAAATCTGTAAATCTCTGCTTTAAACCTACTCAATGACTGAGCTGTCACAGCCAGCAGGTAGAGAATTCCAAAGAATCACATCACTCTGCGTAAAATAATTCTCTTTAACTCAGTCCTAATTGGCTTCTCCATTATTTTAAAATTCTGTTCCCTGATTCTAGACTTCCCCAACCAGGGAAGCATCTCACCTGCACCTATGACCCTGTCTGTCCCTTTAAGTATTATGTAGGTTGCAATTACATCATCTCTCAATCTTTGAATACAGGGCCAGTTTCCACAATCTCTCTTCAAAGGACAATCCCAGCATCCCGGGAGCAAGTCTGATGAACTCTTGTTTCCCTTACTCTATGGCACTAATATCCTTCCTAAGGTAAGGAGACCAAAACTGCACCCAGTACTCCAGGTGCAGTCGAACCAAGGTTCTATACAATTGAAGCAAACTTCGCAATTTCTGTACTCAAATCCTCTTGTGATAAAGGCGAACACACCATTAGCCTTCCTAATTGGTTCCCTGAATAAATCCATGCTGACTGTCCTTGATTGATCCATATGTTACTAAATGATGATTAATGATGCCCCAGAATCTTTACAATAATATGCTTACTATCGCAGTTAGGTATGTTTTGGCTCTTTACTATCACTGAACACCTCAATTCTCATATATTCAGAAGTGTTTATTCTAGCTGTGAAATCTAGTAAGCAATTTGGTTAAACACCTTTGATGATGAAACAGAGAACTCTTAATTGCCTTTAGCTACTGGAAGTATCCTATGTTTTCAGTGGGTTTCTGTCATGGTTGATGAATGGAATATAGAATCATTCATTCAGATTGCTCTCTACATTATGCTATGAAATTAACTGATTACTGCCTTTTGAAGCTGCTCAGAGAATATATAGTCAATTAAATGGTTGAAAAGTAGTTATTATTTTGCAAATTATTCCCTGTATACCTGTTCACTTCACTCTGATAATGTATTGATTTTAAGAATTTACTGTATGTCATTTGTGGAACTGTAGGTACAATTAATAGCTGAGAATCCCATCAGAAAATCATTGCTGTGAGCTATCTTTAGCTTGAGAAGCCCAAGTTAAAAAGTTTATCAAAATCTGTTGGCCGAAGATGAATGCCTGTATTTTTGTAGAGTTGGGCTGACTCTGGAGACTTTTAAAAACGGCAGCTGGACGCCCCTGTTTCCAACAGGACTATTTTGCAGGCAAGGGGTGGGGCAAGGCCTGATTCACACAGGAGGAAAACTCAATCTCAGGAGGGCGATTTGAATTTGATGCCGAGATCAAACTGATCTCTTTGTGGTTATTCTAAGGACCTTAAACTGCAGTGCGGGAGTCATGGTAGAGTAGACATACTCTTAAAGGATAGATAGGACTGTTTAAGTGTGATGATCTGAAATGTCTGTTTATATTCCCTGCTCTTTAAACATGAAAGATGAATAGGTTTAAGCTGTCAGTGAGATTTAATGCATAACCCTCTGCTGGACTACTTTGAATGATAGGTTATCTGGTGTAGGTTTGAAAAAAAATTACCATCTGTTCGTGCACTCTCAATAGAATCATAGAATCTCTACAGTGCAGAAGGAGGTCATTTGGCCCATCGAGTTTGCACTGACCCTCTGAAAGACCTTGGGCTGTATTCTCCGTTTGGGAGACTAAGTCCCATCGCCGGAGTGAACACAGTGGTGTTTTACATCAGGAAAACTGGTGCAAAACGGCCACTGATTCCCTACTTTGGGGGAATGGAAGGGGTTGGCAGCCAGTCAGCATAGAGTTCCCAGCTCTAGCTGCCAAAATGGCCCAAAGGATTGGCGGGTCCTTGGTTCGCATGTGCAGGGCGGCGACCTGCAGCGGCCGCAGCGTGCTTCATGGCGGACGCAGCCCGCAAAAATAGTCCCCTCCTTTGGCCGGTTCGCGCACCCCGGACCGCCCCCCCCAAAATGCCCCCAACCCCGAATAGTGGTGATACTGGACTGAGTTCGCAGCCGCCATGCTGAGTTCCCAACGGGTGAGACCATGGATACAGTGTGCGGTTCTAGAGTATGCTGCTTTTCAGGGGGCGGAGCATCGCGAAAGCGGCAACGCCCCCGATTCTGTCATCATCGGGGATTCTCCGCCCCGTCACCGAATGCAATTTCGGCATCGGGAATCGGAGAATTCAGCCCCTTACCTAGGCCCACTCCCTGAGCCTATCCCCATACTACACCATTCCTGTACATCCTTGGACACTAAGGAACAATTTTAACATCGCTAATCCATCTAACCTGCACATCTTCGGACTGAGGAAGGAAACCAGAGACCCGGAGGAAACCACGCAGTCAGTCACCCATGGCCAGAATTGAACCCAGGTGCCTGGCGCTGTGAGACTGCAATGCTAACCACTGTTCCACCGTGCTGCCTACTTGGAGTGCTTTTAGAGCTTTTGTTTGACGTTCTCTTGGATTTTTATTATATCATGAATGCTTGACTCAGTTTCAAACACTAGAATTATCTCAGTAAGGGGTTCTGAGTTCACAATTTGATTAATGTTTAATTGTTTTTATGAAAGGTTAACGAGTTGAATTGATTTAAAGTTTTGAATGGGTTTCATGAATTTGATACTATTAAGTGTGTATGAGTGAAAGCTGAATTCGATTGTTAGAAGATTATATTTTCATCTCTACATTCCTCCTGAGGTCTGCCCATGGTGGACACTAGGTGAGTGGCTACTGAGGTGGCATGGGGGCAATTTGGGGACATGGCAGAGTGTGTGGACAGCATAGGTTGGTATTGGGACATGGAAGAATGAGTGGGGATCATCAGTTGGCATGGAGCTATGAGAGGAAATGGGAGTGGTGTAAGGCATGAGTTGGCATGGAGATGGCATGGGGGCTTTTGACGATGTGGGGGTGTGAAGGGTGAGAGCTAGACATCCTCCCATTATCAAACAACTGTTCCCTGTCCCAACGAATCATTATGGGCCTTCTAACCAGCCCACCTTGGCAGTCACCCATCCCTGGGTGACAAAGAACTGATTCTGACGTCAGTGTGTCTAACTCTATCCCACCCCACAGCCAAGAACAAAAATAGCTCTATTGAACAAAATCAGATCTGCCCAAGTTAGCAAATTTCCTGATTTGAGCTATTCATCTTGGTATCAAAAATCCAGCCCCAGATAATAGCAGCAAAATATTTCTATTGCTGTATTTGAAAAGATAAATAACATTCTTTTATATAATTTGAGTTAAAACGCTGGTAGTATATTTCTTCCATCCATGTCTACTGCATGCAAAATTGGTTTTACCTTGCACATGGTTCAGTGGTGATCGTTTATTGTAACTGCTGCAATTACTGCAGAACAAACAAATATCAGCCTAGAAATTGCAGTCTTGAACCCCAATTAAGCCTCTTTACTGAGGAGATATGAACAGATGGTCCCTCTGTACCATATTAACCTATCTAAAAATCTTATATACCTGGATGTCAGGTATACAAAAATGGTGTTCCTGTTTCTGTCTCATCGGGTATGTATGTCATAGAATTTACAGTGCAGAAGGAGGCCATTCGGCCCATCGAGTCTGCACCGGCTCTTGGAAAGAGCACCCTACCCAAGGTCAACACCTCCACCCTATCCCCATAACCCAGTAACCCCACCCAACACTAAGGGCAATTTTTTGGACACTAAGGGCAATTTATCATGGCCAATCCACCTGGCCTGCACATCTTTGGACTGTGGGAGGAAACCGGAGCACCCGGAGGAAACCCACTCACACACGGGGAGGATGTGCAGACTCCTCACAGACAGTGACCCAAGCCGGAATCAAACCTGGGACCCTGGAGCTGTGAAGCATTTGTGCTATCCACAATGCTACCGTGCTGCCCAAACCCACGCAAACACAGGGAGAATGTGTAAACTCCACACGGACAGTGACCCAGAGCCGGGATCGAACCTGGGACCTCAGTGCCATGAGGCAGCAGGGCTAACCCACTGCGCCACTGTGCTGTCCTGTATAGGGTCAGTTCTTGTTCTTTCTCATCCCAGAATTGGTCATTAGATCTTATGTGTTTGTGAAAAGTCTTTTATTTGCCAGTTGAATATTCTATTTTCCTGGCGTGCACTGGAAGACAGGCAACTTCCAATTCGAAGTCCAGGTTAATTCATTTCAAAACCCATTTCAGGTTTTATCTTCTCTCTGTTAATTTGCTGCCAAACTAGTAGTTCGTCCCACTGCCTCTCCTGCCATCCTTTCTCGCTTTTCTATCGCTGCCATTATTGCCATTCCTGTTCCTTTCCTATTGCTGCCTCTCCTGCCATTCCTCCTGAATTTCCTATCTCTGTCTCTCCTGGCAATCCTCCTGACTTTCCTATCTCTGTCTCTCCTGCCATTCCTGTAGACTTTCATTTCTCTGTCTCTCCTGGCAATCCTCCTGACTTTCCTATCTCTGTCTCTCCTGCCATTCCTGCTGGCTTTCCTATCTGTCTCTCCTGCCATTCCTGCAGACTTTCATATCACTGTCTCTGCAGCCATTCCTGCTGGCGTGGCTATTATTGTCTCTCTCCTTTGCCATTCCTGCTGACCTTTCTGTCACTACCTCACCTGCCATTCCTGCTGGATATCCTACCGCTGCCTGTCCTGCCATTCCTGCTGAACTTCTTATCGTTGTTACTCCTGCCACTCCTGCTGACCATCCTGCAGCTCTGATGCCTCTCTTTCATCCCTGTTCTGCTCCCACCCCTCTTGAGCTTGTAACATATGCTTGACTTGGAAGGTATTATATTTTTTCTGATGAGACATCATCGACCTGACAAGTTAACTGTTTCTCTCTCCACAGACGCTGCCAGACCTGTTGAATATTTCCAGCATTTTCTGTTTTCATGACATAACCTTTCTTTGTCCCCATCCCAAATTTCTGTTCCGCCTCTTACTAAAAAATCCGTCCCGTCTGGGTTGCATAAAAACTTGAGAAAACCTTTCAGTTGGTTGTTGGAAGTTGATTCTTAGACAAGATAATAATGAAAGTACTTCGGAAGTGTCTTGGAACACTTTTGAGTTTACGAATGATGTAGGAATGAAAGTTCTTTCTTCCTTTCCTTATTCTATTTGAATGATCCAACACACACTTCAGTGTTTTTACAGGAACAGGAAGCATGTATTAGCCATTCGTGTAACATTTGGTTCGCTATATATTTTGGCCCCTACATTGTACAACCAGCACCAGCAGAATCAATTATAGTGAAGATTTAAAGGGCAGGATTCTCCTTTTCGGAGACTAAGGGCGGGTTTCTCCATCCCGCTGGTGTGTCACGCCATCGGGTTTCTCTGGCCGGTCAATGGGTTTCCCATTGTGTGGCAGCCCCACGCCGTCGGGAAGCCCCTGGGCTGCCGGCAAATCAGAGAATCCTGATGGCGGAGAATTTAGCCCCAAGTGTGGACGCCAACACAGAATTCGTGAACTTTCATGACAGAAAAGCCGGCGCCACACCTGGACCGATTCCACTACTGCTAAGGGGCTAGCACTGGCGCCACATGGAACACAATCGATTCTAATGAGAAATGTTTCTGGATTCGGCGGTTTCGCGAGTCACAAGCTGGTTCATGGGCTGATAAGCTGCAACCGCATATACATACCTCACTCCCCACACACACCATCCCAGCCAATAAAATGGCAGTAAGGAGAGTGGCACCAAGCTCGAGGACGCAGAGCTCGAGACTCTCCATGGAGGATGACCCTGTACCCTGGCGCGAGAAGGAGGCTGCCAGCCACTGCCGTATGCTGTGCCTGGGCGCAGGTGGCAGAGGCCATGAGAGCCGTGGGCAACATCATCCGGACGGGCCAGCAGTGGCAGAAAAAGTGCATAACCTCCTCAGGACGGCCAGGGTGAGTACTGTGCCCCCAGCACTAACCCGCGGCCCACATACCCTTAACCCAACCCCCCCCCCCAACTAGGGGAACGGCCAAATCCCCAACCCGCACCACATGACTGTACCCATACTGGCTGCCATTGCCTTGTGCGCTGGCCACCAGCTACCCACCCTGGCTGCATAACACTCGTTTTCTGTCCGTCACCTCCCCCCTCACCCCACCCCATCCCTCCCCCCGCAAACCCCGCCAGGTGAAGGCCGCGCACAACTGCCGAGAGTGGAATAACAGGAGGGTGTTAACCTCTGGCTGCTGTTGAGGAAGGAGTCAAGAGATCTGCTCCTTTTCCCAACACCTTTATTTTTCCTTGAACACACTCAGCACCAAACTCTGTCATCACATCACATGCTCCAAAGGCCACCTGTAGCCTCTTTACATATCAGTGCCAAATATTGGATTAATGAGACATCTAATTGGAATGTTTCTTAACCCATTCCTCAACAGTCTCCCCTTCCTTGGAGAACAAAAATAATTTGGTGAAAACAAAATTTCAAGAAACTCAAAAACACACGCAATATCCCCCCCCTATTTTTTTGAAGGGAAAAAAAAGCAAACAGGCGCCCTTCATTAACAATATCCAGAAGTTTCTGTGAACTAGCCCCTCTTCCCGTTAAACAGTCTGACAATTGATAGCTACTGTCGACCCATTTAATTTTTGCTATCTCCTCTCTGTCCAACATCTGCTTCAAATTTGCGATGTCTATCCTTAGACTTTTCTCATTGACACTTTTTGTAGAGTGCACATTTTCCACAGGGATTTATTGTCAATATGACACTCGATGGGTGTGTTACCCAAATCCCCTAATCCCAAAATGTCTGTCAATATCTGAGATATATAAAAGGCCATATCCACCGCCTCTACAAGGCTTACTATCTCAGCAGCCAAAGTGCTTTTGACCACTCTCCTTATTTTCTTTGTTTCCCACACAAGAGGGCAACATTTACTATTGTTCCCCAGATTGTCCAAAGATGTGCAGGTTAGGTGGATTGGCCATGCTAAATTGCCCTTAGTGTCCAAAATTGCCCTTAGTGTTGGGTGGGATTACTGGGTTATGGGGATAGAGTGGTGGTGTGGGCTTGGGTAGGGTGCTCTTTCAAAGAGCCAGTGCAGACTCGATGGGCCGAATGGCCTCCTTCTGCACTGTAAATTCTATGATTTGATTCCAAAAAAAAATTATAAAACCTCCCGAGCTTGAAACCCCATCACATACGTTTGCATGGGACGCATCACTATAATCTATGAGTTCAAGTGCCTAATATCACCTAAAATCGGGAACCTCAAAACACACTCCTGCATTTTTAGTTTGACCAATGCTTTATTTGCTTTCATTATGTCTTCCACTTTAGGATCAATCATTTTTGTATTCAACTTTAAGACATCAAAACTAACGCCCGGTCTAGTCTGTCTACCTAACCAATTCAGTTGCGCAATTAAACTTTGCAGTTGCTTTTTCCATCTTTGAAACCATTGCGTCCTTTTGTGAAACCTGTCCACGACAATTGCTATTGGGCTGATGTTCTCAAAATAAGATTGTTGGCGTAAAGTGGCCCCTAACTTAGTCTGTCCGATTTCCAGTCCAATATATTTAAATGCACCGGAAGCCTGACTTCCAACCCTGAATTCCTTCCTCAACCCAGAGATTACAATAGCTTCGAAATCACTAGTCCCACCCCACAAAAAATCATCGACATGCTTCATAAAGATGCCAGAAAGATTTCCCTTATGGTGCCAGTAAAACATTGCCGGATTTGCTTTCAACTGGCAACAGCCCAACTTTAACAAAACTGACCTTACCGAAAAAATACCAGACTCTAGACACATCATTTAATCCATATATAGGGCAGCACGGTGGCACAGTGGTTAGCATTGCTGCCTACGGCGCTGAGGACCTAGGTTCGAATCCCGGCCCTGGGTCACTGTGAGGAGTTTGCACATTCTCCCCGTGTCTGCGTGGGTTTCGCCCCCACAACCCAAAGATGTGCAAGTTAGGTGAATTGGCCACGTTAAATTGCCCTTTAATTGGAAAAAATAATTGGGTACTCTAAATTTAAAAAAAAAAATTAATCCATATATACATTTGTTCAACTTCCAGATTACCCCTTCTGTGTTAGCTGCCTCTTCAGGAGGATGGAAAAAAATGTCTCTCTGAAGTGGATGCCCCTGCAAAAAGGCAGCTTTTATATCTATGTTTGCATTCCCATGCCTTTGTGGCTAATAGAGCCAAGAAAATCTTTAAAATAACCTTTCCTGGGTGAATCTACCCTTAAATCCTGATCTTGTTTGCATTCCCATGCCTTTGTGGCTAATAGAGCCAAGAAAATCTTTAAAATAACCTTTCCTAGGTGAATCTACCCTTAAATCCTGATCTTCTAAGTTATCTTCAAATCCCCTTGCACAAGCCTGGCCTTTGCCTTACAAGTTCCATCCGGAAGAACCTTTAACGTGCAAATCCATCTGTGGGCTAGAGCTCTTTGTCCCTTATCTGAGTACTTCCGTGTATTTCCCAAATTCACTCCAACTATGCAGTTCTTGCTGTTTAGCATCTTTGATAACTTTTTCATCTAATTTATTGGAAGCCACCAAAATCTCACGTGCATGTGGGCTTCTACTTCTAGTAGCATTCATAGTCTTACCCATATTCTGAGACCTTGACAAACTACGTCCCCTATCCTGCCTCTGGTATCTCATTCTGTACTGCTACTGCTTTATCTTTCCCTTCTGCTGTGGGATATCCTTTCAATAGTTCTCGGCTTTTCCTGTGAACCTCACTATCCGATGTACTATCTGAACTGGTACTGCGTTTCTGTGCCCTCCATTTTTGAAATTCGTGTTCCCAATCCCTTGTCTTGACACCCTCCCATGTATGCAGTATATTCAACCCGAGTTTATATTTTCCACTGTCCTTCCCTGCTCTACTAATAACAGTTGCATCCTTCCATTGACTAGACCCTTCAGGCAAATATGTCACTATTGTACCAACTTTTGGCAGTTGTCCTTTCGGAAAAATGGCCTCTTCTAATTCATCAGAAATATTGTGTTCCTCTACAGAAACCCTGTCTATATCAGTTAACTGGTCATCATAGTTCTACAACAAGTGCATACCAGATGACCCTGGTTCCTCATCATGTCTGTCTGCTCTGTCTAAACTTAAAAATTTGTAATCTGTACCCATTATCCTTGATGAATGCACCCTTACAGTCTGATTGCCATGTTGCAAAACAATTGTTTTGCCATCTATGCCTATGATCTTCCCTGGGCCTTTCCATGCATTAAAATTGTGTCTATTATAGTATACTATGTCTCCTTGCTGAAAAACGGTATTTGATGGCCGTACATTGTGCCATAAAGCTCTGCGAATTCTTTCAGATACTTCTGCTTCAAAAAAGCTTTTCTACTGCTTTGTAATGCATTTAAATGCTCAGCAAAGGCAGAGCTAATTGTAGTCCCTTCCCAAGCTGAAGGCTGGTCATCCAAAATGGATGTAATTTTACGAGTTCTACCAAACACTAATTGATAGGGACGATAGCCCCCAACCATCTGCAACAAATTCTTTGCATGTACCGCCCACACTAAGGCTGAACTTAACTTGCAATTTGGTCTATCTGCCAAAATTTTCCAGAGCATGTCATCTATTACTGCATGGTTTATTTCGCACATGCCATTACTAAATGGGCTTTCTGCAGCCGTATTCATAATTGTGATATTTACGTTTTCACCCATACCCTAAATTCATCATTAGCAAATTCTCCCACGTGGTCTGTAAGGAATTTTTCCGGTGGGCCCATTCCTGTCCCTATCAATTTTTCCACGATCTGATCCAGGCTTACTCTCTTTTCTTTACTTCGTACAATGGTTCATTGACTATATTTGGTTGCTAAATCTACAAAATGCAAAATAAATATATTGTTAGCTTTATCCCATGACCACAATATAGTTAAAATTCCTGACCAAAGGTAGGGTTACTATTGGTTGTGATGGTGTCCTTCTGTACTTCCTATAAACCTCACAGCGATCACTAACCTATTCTATCAGTTTAGTATAGTCTTCATCCCTTACCCCTGCATCCTTTAATAAATTTTTCAGCCTCCAAGGAGACGGATGCACAAATTGCCTATGCAGTTTTAATACAACAAGCTTTTTATCAGCTAAAGTCCCATTTCCAGCTGCCAATAACACATCCTTAACAACTGCACCTGAAATATTATTTGTCAATAATGAAATACAATAGATTCCCGACTGTGTAAATTGTAAGTCCACCGTCTTTCCAAAAACTATTGTCTTTACTGTACCATATCCAGTTTCATGTGTGCTTTCTTCATCGACGGTCTACTCAGAGGCAAAGATATTAGCGAGAGGCAGCACGGTTTTGTGAAGGGGAGGTCATGTCTCACTAACTTGATAGAGTTTTTCGAGGAGGTCACAAAGATGATTGCTGCAGGTAGGGCAGTGGATGTTGTCTATATGGACTTCAATAAGGCCTTTGACAAGGTTCCTCATGGCAGACTGGTACAAAAGGTGAAGTCACACGGGATCAGAGGTGAGCTGGCAAGATGGATACAGAACTCGCTAGGTCATAGAAGGCAGAGAGTAGCATTGGAAGGCTGTTTTTCTGATTGGAGGGATGTGACTAGTGGTGTTCTGCAGGGATCAGTGTTGGGACCTTTGCTGTTCGTAGTATATATAAATGATTTGGAGGAAAATGTAACTGATCTGATTAGTAAGTGTGCGGACGCCACAAAGGTTGTTGGATTGTGGAGAGCGATGAGGACTGTCAGAGGATACAGCAGGATTTAGATCGTTTGGAGACTTGGGCAGTGAGATGGCAGATGGAGTTTAATCCGGACAAATGTGAGGTAATGCATTTTGGAAGGTCTAATACAGGTAGGGAATATATAGTGAATGGCAGAACCCTGAAGAGTATTGACAGTCAGAGAGATCTTGGTGTACAGGTCCACAGGTCACTGAAAGGGACAACACAACTGGAGAAGGTAGTCAAGAAGGCATATGGCATGCTGGCTTTCATTGGCCAGGGCATTGAGTATAAAAATTGGCAAGACATGTTGCAGCTGTATAGAACCTTAGTTAGGCCACACTTGGAGTATAGTGTTCAATTCTGGTCGCCACACGATCAGAAGGATATGGAGGCTTTAGAGAGGGTGCAGAAGAGATTTACCAGGATGTTGCCTGGTATAGAGGGCATTAGCTATGAGGAGAGGTTGAATAAATTTGGTTTGTTCTCACTGGAATGAAGGAGGTGGAGGGGCGACCTGATAGAGGTCTACAAAATTATGAGAGGCATAGACAGATTGGATAGTCAGAGACTTTTTTCCAGGGTAGAGGGGTCAATTACTAGGGGACATAGGTTTAAGGTGCGAGGGGCAAGGTTTAGAGGAGATGTATGAGGTATGTTTTTTTTACACAGAGGGTAGTGGGTGCCTTGAACTCACTGCTGGAGGAGGTAGTGGAAGCAGGGACGATAGTGACGTTTAAGGGGCATCTTGACAAATACATGAATAAGGTGGGAATAGAGGGATACGGACCCCGGAAGCATAGAAGATTTTAGTTTAGACGGGCAGCATGGTCGGCGCATGCTTGGAGGGCCGAAGGGCCTGTTCCTGTGCTGTACTTTTCTTTGTTCTTTGTTTGTTCTTTGTATATCTCACTTGATACAACGTCCGTGCTGATGAAATGATTCACTCCGACAATATTACAAGGGATCACCTCTCTTTTCAGCGACTTCAGAGTGTTATCATCCTCAAACCTGAAACTTGTGGAACTTTCAAATTTCTTAACCTTGTTACGATTTTCAGCATTCAAAGAGTCCAGGTCACATGTTGAACAGTCAATTCCACACACAGTAGATGGGCAGTCACTTTCCAATACAGCACAATTGAAAGATTCTGCAACCAACACTCCCATTACGGGAATAAACTGCTCAGTAATAGGACAATGCCTTCTTTCTGATCACCATCTTTTTCCTCTTCTGATTCTACCGTGTCATGTGTAGCTTCAAACACTCTATTTAAACGTGTTGGACAAGTGAAAGCATAATGGTATTGAGAGTCACACCAAAAACATCGATTTATCATACCCCGGGCATTTCTGGGCTTCATTTTCCTATTTCCATTCTCCATGTCCCTCCTCCTATTATAGGTTTTAAATGGGTTTCTGTCCTCAATGTCGGGTCCCAATCTCCTTCCATATTCTCATATCCTGTTCGTAGCCATATGATCTCGCCATCCTGCCGGTAGTGTATCTTCTATAGTCTGATTTATTGCTGACTGACCCATTTGTGACACAAGAGCCATAGGAATTGAATGTTTCCCCAGGAACTTCTTTAGTGCCTCTATCGTCTGATCGAATAAGGTATAATTATCCGCAAACTTAACTCCTGTCAGAACCAGGAGCCTATCCATATTGAACACTCTAACACAGTCCAGTAGTAACTTAAATACCAACACAGACTGGAAATTCCAGGCGGTGTTTGTGCAGCCTTCTGTATAGTCTGCTAGTCCTCAATAGAGATATCGGGCGGGATTCTCCGACCCCCACGGGGGGGGGGGGGTGGATCGGTGGATCTCAACCCCGCCGGCTACCGTATTCTCCGGCGCCGGGGTTTTCATAGAGGCGGGAATTGTGCCGCACGGTCAGCAGCAAGAGGCAGTGCCCCCCCCCGGCAATTCTCCGGCCCCTGATGAGCCGAGTGGCCGCCCGCTATCGGCAGGTGCCACCGGCGAAAATCACAACAGGTCCTTACCAGAGGGACCTGGCTCCACGGCAGCCAGCAGAGTCCTCGGGGAGGCGCGGGGGGGGATCTGGCCCCCCGGGGGGTGGGGCATGGTGGCCTGGCCCGCGATCGGGGCTCACCGATCCGCAGGCGGGCCTGTGCCGTGGGGGCACTCTTTCCCTCCACACCAGCCTCTGTCAACCTACGCAATGGCTGGTGCAGAGAAGAACCACACTGCGCATACGCTGGGATGACGCCAGTACACGCTGGTGCTCCCGCGCATACGCCAACTCATGCCGGCCGGCAGAGGCCCCTTGGCGCCGGCTGCCATGGTGCCAAGCCCTTCTGCGCCGGCTGGCGCGGCGCCAAACACTCCGGCGCCAGCCTAGCCCCTGAAGGTGCGGAGGATTCCACGCCTTCAGGAGGGCCCAACGCTGGAGTGGTTCGTGCCACTCCTCGACGTCGGAGTGGCCCACCCTGCCGGTTCGCAGAGAATCCCGCCCATTCTCTCTTTTCCGGAACCTATCAAATTCTAACCAGGCTTCATCCGCACTTAACAAGTCACCCTTTTGATAAATCTTATCCATAAAACATAAAAGAGTCTCCAGACCTTCTTCTGAGTCTAACACTTACAATTCCAGTTCAGAAAACACTTTGCTTCGGATTTTATTCTCATAAGGTAGAGAAAGAGCCAATGCCATACCTTGTTCCCTCTTTTCCTTGTTCCCTCTTTTCCTTGTTCCCTTTTTCCCAAGGCAGTTACATTAGTCCACATAACAACTGCACTTCTCCATTGGTCGTACGATCCCCTTTACAAAATTCATGGTGGTAGTCATATCCAGCCATCTTTATTCTAGGTTCAGCCATATTTTTTATTTCTTCTCCTGGAAAAGTATCTTTCAACCCTTTACATTTGCACAGCAACCATCCTCTGCTACCACTGTTAGCCTCTGGTTGCCTTTGAGTAAAGAGTCACGAGATCTGCTCCTTTTCCCAACACCTTTATTTTTCATTGAACACACTCTGCACCAAAATCTATTATCACATCATATGCTCCAAAGGCCACCTGTACCCTCTTTACATATCAGTGTCAATTATTGGATTAATGAGACATCTAATTGGAATGTTTCTTAACCCATTCCTTAATACGGGGACCATGGACCTGTGGCCCCTCTCCATGACCGAGCAGAGGGTTCTGGATGTGGTCGGCGTCCCGGAGGAATGCGATGTCATAGTGGTGGAGCTCAGCCGCGGGCGAGGAAGTGAGACCCCGGCATTGTCCAGGCGCTGGCCAATGTGGCGCAGACACAGAGGAAGGTTGCCCAGTCCCAGCGGGAGATGGCACAATTACTGGCTGATGTGACACAAACCTGGAAGGTAGTTGCACAGCCCCAGCGTGATGTGGTGCTATCCCAGACGGAGATGGTCCACTCCCTGTGCCCCATGGCCGCGAGCGTGTGGACCTTGGATGAGATCAGAGCCGGTCTCCAGGTGGCGGGGGAGCCTCAGGAGTAAGCTCTGTTCACATCCCCATCCCATGGAGTAGCCCAGGGGTCATCGGGCACCCTGAGGGAGGAGGAAGTGATGGGGCTGTGATGGTGACTTCTGCAGCACCTTGAACTCCACCCCATCCCACCCTGTTATTGGCGCATCTGGTGGGCAGCAGGCAGAACGGGACGGCACCATGCCACCCAGGACACCCGAGCAGCAGCCGGGCCCAACCAGGCCTGGTCGCCCCAGAAGACATCCGCCAATGGGGACACAGATTGCAGGGCAGGAATCACAACAGGGCGCCTCCACTCCTGCTGTACCATCTGGGAAACTACCTAGATGCAGCGCTAGGTCCCGTAAGGCCAGAAAAGTAGACACCAGTTAAGTTGGCATGGGTGCAAGGCACAGTTTAGTTATAGGGGCTGGGGCACAAATCTGTATATATTCATTCACATTGAACACCTGTTGAAACCGTTACGACCTGCCTCGGTGCTCTGTCAGATGCATGTGACGGGTGAGCTGGACTGGGCTGGCCGGGGGGAGGGGGTAAATGGGTGGACCCTGTGGGTGGCCCAGGCTCCCTACCCTACCCCCCATCCGTCCCCACCACCGCCAACCCAGTGATCCGATGGGACCATGTGATGGAATAGCCAGGTCAAATGCAGGGTTCACCCAGATGGGCAGTGGGAGGTGCTACCGTGGTCGGGATTCAGATGTTGGCATATGATGCGGAGCACCAGAGCTCATCGTAAAGTGGGTTGTTGTCATCCTCCGTCCCATGGACCAGACGCGATGCAGTACTTCAGCCAGGGCACATTGCCTCCTAGTGGAGAAACCAGCTTATACCGAGCCGGAGAACAGCGTTTGCAGTTGGATTGCTGCAGTGGGGAAATCACCAGGTGGTGGCTGGACGATGATGGCAGAGTTGGAGATCTGAGGACTGGGTCTCCATATCAGAATCTGACGATATGATAGACCCGGGCACGGAGCATACTTGCAGCATAGCCTGTGCGGACAGAAGCTGCCCCGCTCTCGGGCGATGCAGCTAGCAACTCCGATAGCCACAACTCTCACATAATGGGCCGTCAGCCCCATCCGCATCCAGCAAAGGTGTTCGACGAGGCTTCAAGTCACGAGGTTGTGGGCTGGCCGCCTTTGGGCGACTCATCCTGGGTAGCGAAAGGCAGAGAGGCACAGCGCCGCACTGCATTAACCTCCATCCACTATAGCTCTTGTACACCCCGGGCCGCACTTTGCTGTGAGAGAGAAAGTTGCAAGGCTTGCTGGAAGATCAGCAACCCTTCACCCAAAAGCCTCTTCTGGACTTCATGATTATTGATCCCATACTAAATGGTCCCGAAACATATCCGCAAAAACAGGCCCATAATCGCCATGCCGCAGGCCATCAGCAGGATTATTGTTTGGCGCTCTATCTGAGTGATGTCGTGGGCCCTGAAGAAATATTGGAGTTCTTCCGTATATTGCTTCCGTGACTCAATGGCAGGGATGAAAGCATCGAGACGACCAAACAAAGGCATAGTGCAACCAGGCGTACCTTAGGGCGAGGCTAACAAAGTTTTCAAAGACAGCGTAGGTGGCAGAGTAACATGTCAATGGCTTCCAGTTTTATCTTCGTTGCCAGTTTTGTAACCAGAAAAAGGAGTCAGTTGAGTAACAAACAGAACTTATTTACTAACTCAGTAGTATGTACACAAGGGACCAGTTGAAAGTCACTGATCCTTTCTCTCTGTCACCATTACATGTATCTCCACCTTGTAGTTAGCGGGGAAGTCCATTCCCCTCAGGCCACGTGAAATATTAGTAAATTTACCCCGTGTGTCCTATGCGGGTTACTACATAATGCACGATTGGAAATAGAACTCTAGATTCACAAGAAACCCAAAATTAAGAATCATTGTTCTTTCTTGCATTGTTAGTCCAGTATTTCAGTGCCTTCAATTAAATATAAATGCTCCATCTAAAATCTACCATGTTAACTACATGTTATCTGCACAGCTCATGCACACTCTATGGTTACAAGTAATCACATTAGCAAACCAGTAGTCTTTAAAATGTTGCTGCTATAAAATCTCTTCCTTTATACATTCTTTGCCATCTTGACTGGTCCTCTAGTCATCAGTGTCACTTAATAAATATGATTTTGGGCAACATTGACTTTGAGATCAAACTGAGGGCTACCAGGTTGGCCGTTGGGTTAATGATGATGCTTAAATTAAGCTGAATTTATTTTGGGGAGGATCGGGTTGATTTTGTTGACATTTAGAGGAGCCTCCATCCTAGATTTATCTATCAAAGGAGGGGGAAGGCAAATCTGCTAATGATCCACTGAAATTCTGAAATTGGCTTTTCTGCCATCCTTGTTTTGTAAAGGCTATATTATAGTTCTCACACTGTAGGCCATTGAAGTTTCAAAGATGGAGGGCGGGATTCTCCAACCCCCGCCGGGTCAGAGAATCCCTGGGGGTCTGCGTGAATCCCGCCCCGCCGCCGGCTGCCGTATTCTCCGGGCCAGTTTATGCGGGGCGGGGATCACGCCACGCCGGTCGGGGGCCGTTGACAGCGGCCCCCCAGGCAATTCTCCCGGCCCCGATGGGCTGAGCGGCTGTCTGTTTCTGGCCAGTCCCGCCGGCGTGGATTGGACATGGTCCAACACGATGGGACCTGGCAGGTAAGTTGGCTGGCGCAGTCCTCAGGGGGGTGGGGGACATGGGGGGAATCTGACCCCGGGGGGGTGGGGTGGGGGCACATTGGCCTGGCCCGCGATCGTGGCACCGATCTGTGGGCGGGCCAGTGCCGTGGCGGCACTCCTTCCTTCCGCGCTGGCCCCTGTAGGGCTCCGGCTCTGCATGGCCGGCGGGGAGATGACACCCCCATGCGCATACGACAGAATATGCCGGCCGGTCTGCGCATGCGTCAAGCCACGCCGGCAGTTCTGCACTGACGCAGCGCCAACTCCTCCGGTGCCCGCCTAGCCCCCGAAAGTGTGGAGAATTCCCAACTTCCAGTCAGCCCGACGCCAGAGTGGTTCGCGCCGTTTGTGACGCCGGGGCCGGGCCATTCGCTGATCCGGGAGATTCCCGCGCGGAGTTATGGAGAACAAGTTGAAGCAGTGTTTCTTAATGTATACATTTTACTGGTTCTGTGTGTTTGCAGTGTTTTGTCTGTATTTCAGATTTGCAGCAATATTATTCTTTTGTAACTCCAATTGTTTAATAATACCAATGCTGTAGAAACTGATTAAGTTCTTGAACTAAATTTGTTCATAATTTTATTTCATGTTGTCAAACTCAGACATTCCTGAAGTTAAGTTTTATTTTCTATCCTGATAATTTAATATCTCACAACTGTATGTCAGTTATTTAATCTGTTCACAGACTCTTTCTTTGAAATATAGTATACACACATACATACATATCCTAAATGATCACAGACTGCGCCAGTAAGTCACTTTACAAAGTGACTGACTTTATGAATTTGCATCAGTGATTGTATTTACAAATATTTGGACAGCAAGCAGTTAGCTTTGCTTACTTCAGGTTCATTCTTAATTGATGTCAGATGCTCCTCCCCGCCCCCATCATTGATTGTGAATCTGTAAGGGAGGCGGCAGGATCCCAACACGATCTGTGAGGGCAATTTTCAAAGCTCGCCCCACACTTTCCTTCCCCTGCCTGCTATTGGAAATCCAGCCTATTATAGTTGAACTGTAGTTGAACTGCAATATTGCATTTTTTCTAGCTTACGAACATAGTGATGATAATTTCATGTGTTACCACCACATGCTGAATGGAAGACCAAACAACTCCTACTGAAACAAATCTATCCAGTAATTAGTAAATGGGAAAAGCAATGGACTATTTCTTAGGATGTCACTGGATGATATGATGTTACAATAGATATAATTTCATTCTGGAATTGCAAAGAACAAAGAAAAATCATTCCAACACCTTTTCTAAAACATTTGAAATTTGCACTATGATCAAAAGGATTTAAAATGACTGGGCTGGACTGTGCTTTCTAAATAATAGGGTTACTGTGCTCTCTGATATTTGTGGGTAAATAGTACAGCAACTTCAGCCAAGATGCATGGTTAACTTTGACTATTCAGTGGTTGCTATCCGCGCTGCTTTGCTATTAGCATCACAGTCAGGGCTTTTCATTACTTGCTTCACCACTGTCCATATTGAGTGTTGTGAATTTGTTGCATTTGGGCAGTAGAAATAAAGCAGTCACAGATACGTAGGGCTATTATTGAATAAGCAACCCTTTTAATAATGTTAACTGTTAATTTCTGTGAATAAAGTACTCGTCCAATGAAAGTTAACTATTACAAGTGTAGCGTTTCATCTCTCCAGGTTTTTAATTTTTCAGAAAGATTTTATAAGCATCGCTTTCTCTCTCTCAATGCAGTTTTTCTTCCTTGCTTATTTTTCTCTCTCTGGTATATCATTGGATTCATTGCCTTTATTTCATTTTCTTTCTCAATCTTTTGATGTTTATTTCCCAATCTTTTAATATCATTAGTTGAGGAGATTGAGGATTGGTGATAGAGGTCGGCTTTACCTCATTCTTGCTTGTGGGATCTTTCATGCACATTTTGGACGTCATGTTCTCCTTGGCGAGCCCAACCAGTCGTGTGTACTTCTGGTGCAGAATTGTCAGGTTCACCATGGGGCCTGATGAACTTCATTAGCGGTTGTCTCCTTCCACCCCCGGGGAGCTGCTTGCTCAAAACAGCACGCAATATGGCTGCTGCCTGCATTTGCTGCTGGAACAAGGTTTGCAGCTCCCCCTCCTGGACTTGCTCAGCATCTCTAAAAGTGACTGATAAGCTTATCTCCTGTCCAGTTAGGCCATGTTGAATGTAAAAATTGCGCCATGAGAGCAACACAGCCCGGGCACGGCATCAGGACCAGGCATTTATTTGTGTGTCCGATTCCTAATCCCACACTGTAAATCTGGCCCAATGCCTCAGATTCACTGCATCATTTCCAGCTGCTGTACAAATAATTTTTATTATATTTGATTTAACTAATTTCTAACAATGCATTATTAGAGCTTTCACCATGTCAACAAATTATAATCAAATGTCTTTAAAAAAAACTTTCATCATCTTTTGAGTGGACATACTTCAACACCATGACTAAATATTTTTGTCTAAGACTGGACAGACTTCAACCAATGACTAAATATTTTCGTCTAAGGCTTAAAAAAATAGAAACATTTTCAATTAAAAAGTTCTACATGTTTAAGATGCATTATAAGCAAAATAATTTACTTGCGGCTAAAGTCTTAAAATAAAACTGTCTCTTAATAATTTAAACTAAATAAATTGGACATTACAATTTTGCAATCAAACAGAGAAACCGAGCAGATGTTTTTCTCTATTCCAAGTATACAACTGTCAGTTCTACCATCCCTACTCAGGATCTGGCTGCAATGAACTCAAAGCAGTCTAGGGGCTGCATTTTATATGATCCAGCTGGGCATGTTTTCTGCATCCCACCACCTTTCCAACCACCCCTGAACTCACCCTTATAATACAGGGGGCCGGGGGCAGGTGGGTGCTACAATTGCCAGCCCGCTTGTCATATTTAAATAGATAATCAAGGGTTAATTAGGTTCATTACCAAGTCAATTAAGACTGATAACATGCCGCCCATACCATAAAACATTTGGCATGGACAATCAGGCAGGAGTGGGCAGCCTGATTTTTAAAATAAATTCTTCAAAAGGCAGGAAGGAAGGGGGTATTTGCCTTTGGAGGCGGCCCTTTGCTAATCAGAAGGCAGACTATCAATGGTAGATGGTTAGATTATCTCTTGCTGGAGGTGGTCGTTGAATGGCACTTGTGTGGCATGAATGTTACTTGCCACTTATCAGCCCCGGCTGAATGATGCCCAGGGTATGCTGCATATGCACGCACACCACTTCAGTACTAAACAGTCATGAACGGTACAGACTGAACAATGTGCACTCTTGAGTGAACATTCCCACTTCTGAACTTTTAATGGAGAAAGGTCATTAATGAAGTAGCTAAAGATGATTGAGCCCAGGATACTACATTGAGGAACTCCTGCAACATTATCATGGGAATTAGATGATTGACCTCCAACAGCCACATCATTGGAGAGTTTATTTCCTGATTCCTATTGATTTCACTTTTTCTACAGCTGCTTGACGTCACACTCGGTCAAATGCCTTGATGTCATGGGCAATCAATCTCGCCTCACTTCTTTTGTCCAAGTTTAGAAGCTGGGAAACCCTGATAGAACTGAAACTGAGCATCACTGAACAGGTTTTTCTATATAAGCATTGCTTAATAGCACTGTCAACAACACCTTCCATCACTTTGTCAATGATCGTAGATTAATAGTGTGGTAATTAGCTGGATTGGATTTATTCTGCTTCTTGTGCACAGGACAAATCTGGACAATTTTCCACATTGTCGGGTAGATGCCAGTGGTGTAGCTGTACTGGAAAGGTTTGGCTAGGGGCATGGCTAATTAAGCAGCACAGTCTTCAGTACAACTATTGGGATGATGTGAGGACCCATAATATGCCAGGCCATGGGGTTACAGGTAAATGCAATTCTTCTGCTATGGCCCACAGTGCCTTATAAATGGCCAGTTTTGAACTGCTAGGTCTATTCTAAATGGATCTCATTTTGCACAGTGTAGTGCCACATAACACAATGGAGGGTATCATCAGTGCAAAGATGGGACTTTGTCTTCACGGAGGTCATCCTGGGGCTGTGGTCAGATGTGTGGGCAGAGCTGGCTTCTAGCACAATGTATACTAATGCAAAAGATCACAGAAATTCAATTTACGTCAAATATAATTTGCGCTTAAATTCCACAATCTTCGTACATTAGATGAACTGCGCCAAAAGAACAATGCAATTGAGCAAAATCTCTAACCCATGGAAATTAAAATGGGGGAGAAATACATTTTTCATTTCATCTTAAATGGTAAGATTTGTCATGGAATAAAAAATCACAGGACTTTGCAGTTTGTTAAATGCGGAAGAGCAAGAAGGCAAACTAAATCTTTGGTCTTTTTGCTAAATTCATAGAAGACAAAAATAAGATAAACAAAGTCTTTTTAATGCCAGTTTAGTTCTACACCGTTATAGAAATACATAAGCAATAGAAATTTACTGTGCAAGTTCACTAGGATACTTCCAGGAGAATTATAGTGATGATGAGATATTTAAAAAGTTAAGACGTGCTTTGAACTGGAACCTTAAGAGTGAGTGCAGCCAAATGGTCTTTAGATAATGAAAGAAAGAAACAAGTTGCATTTATATAGCTCATTATACAACCTGAAGATGTCCTGAAAGCTTCACAGCTATCAAATTACTTTTGAAGCATTTTAAATGCCATTAGGCAAACTTGGAACCTATTTGTGGAAGACAATGATTCTCAGACAGCAATGAGATAAATAGCCAGTTTAGTGGTTACAAAATGGAAAATTAAGAAGAACATATGAAAATCTCGTCTACTTATTATCAAAATGCTCTGGGATCTTTTACAACAATCTGAACAGGCAGATAGAGTCATGAATTAACATTTAATTTGAATAATGGCAGCATTAACAATGCAGCACACCCACAGTACCCCAGTGAAGTGTCAAAGTTATAGGGTAAACTTTGTCTCTACTGTAACCAAGAACCATAGAATCCCTACAGTCGGCCCATCAAGTCTGCACCGACCCTCTGAAAGAGCTCCCTATGTAGGTCCACTCCTCCGCAACCCCATCTAACCTTTTGACACTAAGGGGCAATTTTGCATGGCCAATCCACCTAACCTGCATATCTTTGGAGTGTGGGAGGAAAATGGAGTATCGGGATGAAATCCACGCAGACACGGAGAAAATGTGCAAACTTCACACAGTCACCCAAGATAGTTATCGAACCCAGGTCCCTGGCACTTTGAGGTTGCAGTGCTAACCACTGTGCCACCGTACCGCTCCTGTCGGTGACTGCAAATTGGCACTTGTACAAGAGCCTGTGCACTTTCATTTAAGGGGAGGTATGGCGTTGTGGTATTGTCGCTGGACCAGAAATCCAGGACATGTTCTGGTTTGAATCCCAGATGACAGATACAATAAAATATTCCTAGACAAGTCCTGTCTCCCCAGCAGGACAGGCCCAGTGCAGGTAGACAGTCGGGGAGGGAGTTGCCCTGGGAATCCTCAACATGGCACCAGATCAAATATGGGCAAGGAAACCTCCTGATTACCACCGACCACCTCTCCTCAATTGATGAATCAGTGCTCATCCATGTTGAACACGATTTGGAGGAAGTAGTGAAGGTGACTAGGGTGCAGTATGTACTCTGGGTAGAGGACTTCAAGGCTCAGCTGCAAGACTAGGTCGGTGGCAGGTGGTGAGGGAAAAACAACCTGCTTTCTGCAGATGCCGCGATGCTCATGACAATATTGGTACCAATGATCACTGCATAATCCTTGCAGAGATAAGGTTCCATCTTCGATTGAGGATATCCTTCATTGTGATGTGTGGCACTTTCACTGTGCTAATTGGGATAGGTTTCGAACAGATCAACGGCACGTCTCCACACAAGAAGTGACTCGAGTGACACAGCCTCCACAGCAAGCTCGTGGACAGCTTCCACGACAGAAGCAATGCAAGACTCCAAGGCGCAGTCCTTGCATGAACAAGACCGTGAGGGTCTAGCAACCTCCTCTGAGCAACCAGCAGCAGACAATGCTAGTCTGCCATGCTCAAGTGACCAACAGAAAGACTATGACAGTCTGCCATGCTCAAGTGCACAGCAAGAAGGCTCTGACAGTCTACCCAGCTCAAGTGAACAAGCAGAAGCTACTGAGGCTCTACCCACGGTATGCGAGACAAAAACGACGGCATCCCACTTCCCATACAAGATGTGCAATGTGACAGACCTCAGCTGGAATGAACAGAGGCACTCAACGATCACAGTAAGACTACTGGTGACTCCAGTGACACCACGTTACTTCAAACCTCATTTGCACGAGCCTCTCCACACACAAAAGCATTCCTGAATGTTTTGACTCCAGACGTGGAGCATCAAGAAACCACAACTGACTCAAGTGAACCCTGAAATGACTCCAGACGGGGAGCATAGACAAACTAAAACTGACTCAGGTGAAACAGACCAGACTCCAGACGGGGAGCAACCACAAGTCAAAGCTGAGTCAAGTAAGCCGAACATGACTCCAGATGGGTAGCGCCACAAACTCGGTGATGGCACGCTCAAGGAAACAGCAGATGCAACAAAGTACACTGACACGAGTAACTGTGTGAAGGACTCGTATTATCCACAGGGTGTGGTCCTTGAACGCAGCAAAAACAACAGAACCATCCAACACAACATCACAACCTACGAAAACCACATCAACGACAACAGGAAGCGCACCAAAGGCAACAACGTTGACAGCAAGCACGACAAAAACAACAACTATGGCACAACGACTGGTATGACATGGTACAACTCTGCCCAGGAGGAACACTGTACTCAGCTCAGTACAATGACATACCATGGCAGGACGATGCAGCTTCCCAATTCACGTTTGCTGCACTACCAACAATCAACATGGCTTTCAGGACAGATTGCATACATCGCTACCACAAGCATCGAAAGAAAAAAAAGACTCCAAATCAGATAACAAAGTGATTTGACCACTTCTTGGTTCCTCACGCACAGGGACAAGGATGGCGTTTACAATGCAATTCCACCATCAACATCACCACCTCACCAACCCAACAAGAAAGACATTCGACCATAATAATTAATGAATTTTGGACTCATCCATGTGATTTGGACTTATTGTTTACTTATCACTGTTCTCATAACTTGTACATAGCATCACTTATCTACCTGTTTTTGTTCAATTTTCTTTAACACTGTACGGAAAATCTGTAACGTGAAAAAAAGGGGGATGTGGTGATACGCATCACTGTAGATACACAAGGGGTAAATGTAAATACACATAGACAAGCTAGACACTAGAGGGAGCACCAGAGACATGACACACAGACATTCATCCAATAGGTCAGTAAGATAGAACACGACCAATGGAATTCACGATACACACAGAGGTGATACTACCACAGGAGGGCATTACACCAAGCCATATAAAAAGGACACAGCACACATGATCTTCCTCTTTCCAGCGGCAACACTCAGTGAGTACAGACACAGGGTTGATTGAGCATCACACCCACCACGTGGAGTGTAGCAGACTGGTTCGTCAGTCTGAATAGCTATAGAAGGATTAACAGTAGAGTCAAATCTAAGTAGGAGAATTGTTAATAGTTTAATAAACGTTTTAAAGCTATCTTCAAGTCTGGACCTTCCTTTGTCGGAGTGCACATCAAGGAAGCAGCTTATGCTAAGTCAAGAGCATAACAAAACAGTCTGTACTACCACAATGCTGGAACAGTCTTGGAAATAGTTATCTTGTCCTCCCAACTGGAGCAGGTGAAAGCCTCACTAACTTAGGTAAAATCAGTGTCCTATGATGCACATAGTATCCAGATTCAATTTTACTGTTCCAACTGGCAGGGCATGTGTTGTGCAAACCTCAACCAGTGCAGGCCACTCTGAAAATGCTTCAAGTAAATGCTGGTAAAGATATTTTGTACTGCCACTGCAGCCCTCTCATTACAAATACGTGCTTCTCATTACGCACTTAATTAAACACTGTTGGGTCAACTCCACAGCGCAGCCACAAAACTTTTCCTCCACATCCCTTCCCCATGATCAGTGATCTTCTTGTCAGCTCTCCAAATACATGGAAACCTGACTAAAAATACTTTAATGAAGCACGATCACAAAAAGTAGTTCAGGCCTCCAACACAGTATTGTGCCAGACGATGAGTTCACTCTGCCCACTGCTTCATCAATGAATGGGGTCATATGAGAATCAATCCCATCATGTATGGATATCAAGTAAGTGAATTTTGGACTCCGCTACACAGGTGCAGATTGTCAATTACCTTATCAACATTCATGTTTTAGGCCTAGACATGAAGAATACCCCCTGGGGCAGGTTGTGACAGAGGTATCCTCCAACAAGTGAAACTGGCAAGGAGAAAAAAAATGTTAAAATTAAAAAAGGCCCATGATCTTATTCTATCACACCAAACACCAGTACCCTAAAATACACGAAGAATATCATAACTAATTGATTTAAATATGTTTTTCTTTTTGTCCTTCTGATAGCACTCACCACTTTGTTTTCCTCCAGCTGAGATGGCCTGTGATGAAAACGTGTCCATGATTTCCTTTCAGGGTTTGCTGCAGTTCTGCAATTAGTTGGCTGGAGACATAATTCTACTGGGATGTATCTGGTTCCCCCTCCTCCCGGAGACACCTCTCTACCGTATACAACTCCACCTAGTGGCTTGGGTGAAAACAAACAAAATTCACCCAGGTGAAGGACAACGAGTTTGAGTGACAAGCATCTCTTAAATGTGAAGATATGATAGTTGGCCAAGAAGCATTCAATCAGCTGCATTACTTGGCCACCACCTATCAATTTTGATCTGATGTTACAATGCCCTTCTCACCTCTGCATTATTTATATCATATGCATAACCTACTTCCAAAATTAACAGTTTACATTTTCACGTGCATTTTTAACAGCATAACCAGTAGGACAGGGGATCTAGGCTGTGTATTTAAGTCTCTTCGCGCTCTATACCGTTCTCTCCCTCTCCTTCTAATCTTCACCCCCCACCCACTTCACTCTAAGTGGAACCATCTTGCTATCAGGAGTGAGATTAAGATCTTTCTGTGTGGACGCAATGGATGCTACTTAATGGATTATTTACCTACCTAAAGTACTAAGCCAACAAATTACAGGATGCCTATCACTGTTGACATGCCCCATCTAGCAATCTATATGGCTTATCCAGTTTATTTTGCATGGGCTAATGATGCAGCTAAAATCAGAGATTTCACGGCACTACAAATGTAATAAGAATTAATCATTCAGTTCATAATAGAATCATAAAAGTTTAGAATGGATACTGCACAGGGACAATTTGGGTCCATGTTAGTTCTCTGGCAAGCGTAATTCAGCCAGCCGTCCTCCCCAGTCCTTTCCGAGTAGCCTTACAAATATTTTCTCCTCTGTTATTTGCCTGATTCACTTTTGAAAACGACAGGTGAATTCACCCTTCGCCTGACCTTCCAGATTCTAAGCACTTGTTGTGTAGATACTTTTCTTCATATGGTCTTCATCTGGGGCTGGTTTAGCACAGTGGGCTAAACAGCTGGCTTGTAATGCAGAACAAGGCCAGCAGCACGGGTTCAATTCCCGTACCGGCCTCCCTGAACAGGCGCTGGAATGTGGCGACTAGGGGTTTTTCACAGGAACTTCATTGAAGCCTACTTGTGACAATAAGCGAATATTATTATTATCTTAAATCAGTGTCCTCTGAATCTCAGCCCTTCCATCAACAGGTACACAGTTTTTTTTGGTTACTTTGTCTAGACCCCTCACGACTTTGAACACTTCTTTCAAACCTCTTCTCAACCTTCTCTTCTTTAATAATACCAAAAGTATTTTCCAATCCTAAATGCCATGGTTTTAACAATAGCTCAAATCTCAAGGACAAGGGATAATTGTTTATGGATCTCTTTCTTCCTGTTACTATTTGAACCCAATTTTTCAACACTGAAACCGGAGATGAATTTAAATAGAACTTGAAGGACTCGCAGCAGTCTTACAAAATATTCCTGTTGACTACCATGGGAGTTATACTCCACTGTGCTCAGATACTGGGAAACCAATAGTGTCAGTTCCGGTGGGAAAACCGGGGATACACCGGCGGCCAATAAATGTTTAGTGCGGAAGGGGTGTCTTGGCGAGAGGGCTCGTTAATGATATTGTAATTCAAACATTTTCCATTTTATACATAACACCAAAACAACACAACTCCTGCAAATTGCAACCCCCCCCCCCCCCTCTCCCCCCCCCCCCCCCCCCCCCCCCACCCACCCATCCCCCGGCCGGCAAGTCTGACACCCCAAATATGGCAATTCAGGAATAGGGCTCCAGTTCAATTTTGAACATCCCCGACATGGTGTTAAAGAAAGAGACCCAGAATATCATGTGTTTAGAACATGCCACATGATCAGTCAGACGTCTCCCACAATGCTCACAAACTCCCGCAAACAACCTACTCATCCTAGGCCTAGACAAATGAGTCCTATGCACTACATTAAGCTGTATGAAGCCAAGCCTAGGCCAAACTAGGACAGGGTGTTCACCCTCCGCAGGGCCTCACTCCACATCCCATCCTCCATCACTAGCCCAACACCTCCTCCCACTTGGCCTTAACCTTCTCAATTGGGACTTCCGGTGACGAGGATGTGCTGAGCAGTCACACATCAGGAGGCTCTTCTCCCGCGAACCTGAAAAATAATCACTTTTTACTTTAAAAAAATCCTGCAAAGCGAACAAATCATTCCTGCGGCATTAGCAGAACAACAGGGGAAATAAAGGATTCCGAACAAAAGCCAATCTAGGGGTTGAGCTGAAACCATGAGTGGGAAGAGCCTGGACCAACAACGGACAATGGGCCGACCGGCGCACGAGGTGGCAAACCCTAACCTTGCCGGAGCGAGAGGGCCAGACCAGCCGCACAAGACGCACTCCCTCACCAGGGGATGGCTGGATGACGTTCCTCTCAAGAGCGTTGAGAGAGCACAGAGACGAGACAAAGTTGGACATCTAGGTAGCGGTGAAGGGCGCGGTAGCCGGAGCTCTGGCACGCATGCAACTGGCCCGAGACAAAGCGAAATGGGCCCAGAAGGCGATGATCATAGACCTGGAAACGGCCACAATGGACAACAGAGACCGGATCGTCGGCCTAGAAAAAGAGGTGACGAGGCTGGTCGCGACACAAGACAGCTTGAAAGGAGAGATCAAAGACCAAGAGAACCAGCCAAGGTGGCAGAACTTGCGAATCGTGAGCCTACCGGAGGGGATGGAAGGCAGGGACCCAACAGATTATGTGGCCCAAATACTGGCTAACCTGGTGGGAAGGGAAAGCTTCCCCAACCCACCAGAAATAGACAGAGCACACCAGTCACTCTAACCAAAGCCCAAAGCTGGGGTCCAGCCAAGGGCGATTATTGCGAAAATGCACCGGTATCAAGACCGGGAGAGAATCCTGTGCTGGGACAGACAGTCCAAAAACTGCAGCTGGGAATGTCACCAGACCAGGACATTGGGGCTGACCTGGCCAAATGCTGGGCCGAATTCAACAAAGCAAAGCGTGCGCTGTACAGGAACGGTGTAAGATTTGGAATGCTGTGCCCAGCCAAGCAAATGACACTTTTGTACAGTCCATGTGGAGGAGGACAAGTTGGTCGCAGAGTGCGGCCTGAAAAAGCAGCAACAGGGAAGGAATGAGGTGCCCACAGAGCAAGACTGTAACAATGCAATGTTCTACTATGAGGGGGGGGGGGGGGGGAGGGCTCCCCCCCTCCCCCCTGTGGTAAACCACTGTTACGCCTTTATTAGGTGATGTATGGTAGGACCTGTACTACAGGTTCGCCGGTAGTCCCTGCTTGCTGATTCCGCCCAGTAGGCAGAGTATAAATGTGTGTGTCCCCCATGCAGCAGCCATTTCGCCAGCTGCTGTGGGAGGCCACACATCTTAGAGCAATAAAGCCTCAGTTGTATCCAACTCGTCTTTGTTCAATTGAACGTGCATCAATTTATTGCTCTAAGATTTTCTAAAAATGGACCTCCGTATCAAGCCAGATCACCTGCAGCTGGATCCACAATCAAGCGATGCCAAAAAGGACTTTAATCACTGGCTAGCTTGTTTCGAGGCATAGATCAACTCGGCACCCAGCGCTATCTTGGAGTCTCAGAAGATACAGATCCTGTACTCAAGGTTGAGCTCCAACATTTTCCCGCTGATCCAGGACGCGCCGAACTACGCCGAAGCCATGACACCTCTCAAAGAAAACTACGCGCAGAAGACGAACACGCTCTTCGCCAGGCACGTACTCGCCACTCGCTCTCAACTCCCTGGTGAGTCCATCGAAGGCTTCTGGCAGGCCCTCATCCCACTTGTCCGGGACTGCGACTGTCAGGCCATTACAGCCACTGAACATTCAAACCTCGTTATGAGGGATGCATTCGTTACGGGGATTGGGTCGGACCTCATACGCCAAGGACTGTTAGAGGGGGCCACGCTCAATCTAGCTGAGACAACATTCAGGCCTACACCCCCAGCCGCGTGGCCCACCCCTCCTATACATCGTGGACCCCACAGACCGCCGCCCCAGTGGGGGCCTTACCCAGCCAATAGTCCTGCGCCGCTCGCCAGCCATCGCACCGCAGGGGCCCCCGATGCTATTTTTGCGGCCAGCAGAAACACCCCCGCCAATGCTGCCCGGCCAGCGCTGCCCTTTGTAAAGATTGCGGTAAAAAGGGGCATTTCACCGCGGTGTGGCAGGCCCGTGCAGTCGCTGCTGTCGCCCCCACCCCCCTAGTCTACGTACAATGGGCGCCGCCATCTTCACCTCTCCGGACCACGCGCGGCCAGTGAGTGCCGCCATCTTCACCTCCCCAGACCAAGCGTGGCCAGTGGGTGCCGCCATCTTGCTCCCCTCAGACCACGTGCGGCCCATGGGCACCACCATCTTGTCCAACGCCTGAAACGTGCGGCCAATGGGCGCCACCATTTTGTCCCACTCAAGATCTTCCGCGCCGCCATCTTGTCTTCCCCACGGCACATGGACACCAACAGCATTTCAGGACCTGGGCCCCACAGGCTCCCCATCATCCAACGTCAGCGACGACCGACCATGACTTGCCTCAGTGACAATCGATCAGTCTCGTCCGCACAACCTGACCACCGCATCGACTAGCGTGACAGTCAGTGGCCACGTGACCTCTTGCCTGCTGGACTCAGGGAGCACCGAAAGCTTCATCCACCCAGATACGGTAAGGCACTGCTCCCTCGTGGTACACCCCGCCAACCAAAGAATCTCCCTGGCCTCCGGATCCCATTCCATTGTGATCCGGGAGTACTGTACGGTTACACTCACGGTCCAGGGCGTAGAATTCAGCGGCTTCCACCTCTACGTCCTCCTTAACCTCTGCGCTGCCCTACTAGGCCAGGACTTCCAGTGCAACCTCCAGAGCCTAACACTAAAATTCGGCGAGCCCCTACCACCCCTCACTGTGTGCGGCCTCGCAACCCTAAAGGTCGATCCGCCTTCCCTCTTCGCAAATCTAACCGCGGATTGCAAACCCGTCGCCACCAGGAGCAGACGGTACAGCACCCAGGACAGGGCCTTCATCAGGTCCGAGGTCTAGCGGCTGCTTCAGGAAGGCATCATCGAGGCCAGCAACAGCCCTTGGAGAGCCTAAGTGGTAGTCATTAAAACTGGGGAGAAAAACAGAATGGTCGTGGACTACAGCCAGACCATCAATCGGTACACGCAGCTCGACGCGTACCCCCTCCCACGCATATCTGATATGGTCAATCAGATTGCACAGTACCGGGTCTTCTCAACGGTAGACCTCAAATCCGCCTACCACCAGCTCCCCATTCATAAATCAGACCGTCCATACACTGCCTTCGAGGCGGATGGTCACGTCTATCACTTCCTCAGGGTTCCCTTCGGCGTCACTAACGGGGTCTCGGTCTTCCAAAGGGAGATGGACCGAATGGTCGACCGGTACGTTTTGCGGGCCACCTTCCCGTACCTAGACAACGTCACCATCTGTGGCCATGACCAGCAGGACCACGATGCCAACCTTGCCAAATTTCTTCACGCCGCCACTCTCCTAAACCTCACCTACAACAAGGAGAAGTGCGTGTTTAGCACGACCCGCTTAGCCATCCTCGGCTATGTGGTCCAGAACGGAGTTCTGGGGTCTGATTCCAACCGCATGCGCCCCCTCATGGAGCTCCCCCTCCCCCATTTCCCCAAGGCTCTCAAACGCTGCCTGGGATTCTTCTCATACTACGCCCAGTGGGTCCCAAACTATGCGGACAAGGCCTGTCCACTCATAGAGTCCACCCACTTTCCCCTGACGGCCGAGACACAACAGGCCTTCGCCCATATCAGAGCCGATATCGCCAAGGCCGGGATGCACGTAGTAGACGAGACACTGCCCTTTCAAGTAGAGAGCACGCATCAGACGTCACCCTAGCCACCACCCTCAATCAGGCAGGCAGACCAGTGGCATTCTTCTCCCGCATCCTTCATGCCTCAGAAATTCAGCACTCATCCGTCGAAAAAGAGGACCAAGCTATTGTTGAAGTTGAGTGGCATTGGAGGCATTACCTGGCTGGCAGGAGATTCACTCCTCACTGACCAACGGCCGGTAGCCTTCCATCCTCCCCCTGCCCACGCCCAAGGATGAAGAGGATTTTGGCACGCTCCTGGAGTCGCCAAACATCAGGCCAGCATCGACATCGCCGCCGCCACTACGTCGCTCCCAGCGGAACATCAAGGCCCCGGACCAGTTAAACCTCTAACTAGTCCACTGGACTTCAAAAGACATTTTTTTTCACTCTCAAATATTATAAATATAAATTCATTGCTGTATATAGTTCTCCACCACCCCTGCCGGACTCAAGTTTAACAGGGGATGAATGTTGTAAACCGCTGTTACACCTGTATTAGGTGAACTGGAACGACACAGTTTATAAAGAAGAGCATGGCAAAAATCCCCAACAAAGATACGCACCGACTGATCATGGGAGGGGACTTTAACTGTGTACAGGACCCCCGGACAGACAGGTCGAACCCCAAAACAGGAAAGACCTTCAACCTGGCAAAATAACTCAACCTTTTTATGGAGTACCCCAGCTGCACAGGGGCACGAGGCAGGGATGCCCGTTATCCCCGTTGTTGTTTGCCTTAGCGATAGAACCACTAACTATCGTGCTCAGAGCGGCAAAGAATTGGAAGGGGAACTGAAGAGGAGGCAGAGAGCACAGAGTCTCGCTCTATGTGGGTGGCCTGCTCCTCTGCATCTTGGTCCCGCGAAGCAGCATGGAAGGAATTATGGCGCTGCTGAAATAGTTTGGAGCCTTCTCGGGCTACAAACTCACTGTGAGCAAAAGCGAGACCTTCCCGGTGAACCCGCAAGGGGGAGGGGCAGAGCTGGAGGGGCTGCCGTTCAAACAGGCCTGGCACAAATTCTACCTGGGGATCCAAATCGCCCACGACTGAATATGTCCACAAATGGAACCTGGCCTACCTGACGGAGAAAGCAAAAAAGGACCTGCAGAAGTGGAACACGCTCCCACTCTCCCTGGCGGGAAGGGTGCAGATGATCAAAATGAACGTATTGCCCGGGTACATCTTCCTGTTTAGATCCAACCTCATCTACATCCCCAAGGCCTTTTTCAATTCACTGGACAGATAGGTTATGGGTTATGGCATTTGTATGCGAGGTTGGAGGAGGGGGGGTGGGGGGGTGGGGGGGGGGGGGGGGAGAGAATGCAAGGATCCCAAAGAAAGTACGAATAGAATGCCCTCCCAAACTTGCAGTACTACCACTGGGCAGCGGCAGCAGAGAGAGTAAAGGGGCGGATAAAGGAGCCGGAAGCCGAACAGGTGCTCATGGGAGGCGGATTCCTGCAAGGGGACCTCCCTCTGGGCCCTGGCCACGGCGGCACTCCCATCCCCACCCAAGCATTCAACCAGCCCAGTCGTGGTGGCAACACTCCAGTCGCGGAATCAACTGCAATAACATTTCGGCCTAACCGAAATGTTCGGCAAAGCCCGCATCTGCAACAACCACAGGTCCACGCTGTCGCTCAAAACTACCTCCTTCAAAATGTGGAGGCAGAACGGGGTGGGGACACTGACAGCTAGGGACCTGTACACCAACAACAGGTTAACAACGCTCAAAGAGCTGACAGAACCATTCCAACAGGGGGCAACAAATTCAGGTACCTACCACTCAAAGTCTTTCTGCGTAAAGGAACAAGGACGTACTCATGACAGTCATGACTAGAGGAACTGCTGGACGCAGACATCTTAGTGAAAGGGAACTGTAGTGACATGTATGGACGACTGCTAAGGGGGGCCGACACCTAACTGGATGAGACGAAGGAGGTGGGAGGAAGACTTGAGGGTTGAAATAGGGTGGGGACTCTGGAGCGAAGCACTGCACAGTCAACTCCATCTCAACATGCACAAGGCTTAACCTAACGCAGCTAAAAGTGGTACATAGAGCCCACTTGACCAGAACCTGAATGAGCGGGTTCTTCCCAGAGACGGAGGACAGATGTGAACGGTGCCAAGAGGGCCCGGCCAACCACGCTCACATGTTCTGGTCTTGCACCAGACTTGCTGGGTACTGGACAGCCTTCTTCTAGGCAATGTCTGAAGTGGTGGGGGTCAGGTGGAGCCATGCCCAAGAGTGGCAGTCTTTGGGGTATCAGACCAGCCAGATCTCTTCATGGGGAGGATGGTGGACGCCCTTGCCTTTGCCTCCCTGATCACCCGCCAGAGAATCCTGCTCAGCTGGCGGTCAGCAGCGCCGCCTAAAACTGCAGACTGGCTGTCCAACTTGTCGAAATCTCTCCAAACGGAGTAAATCAAATTTGCCATCAGTGGGTCGAAAGAAGGTTCCCACAGAACGTGAGAGCCATTCACTCGGTTGATCCAAGACCGGTGTGTAGCCAACAACTCGATAGTCAAAGAGCAAGAAAGAGTTTCCACGACACAGAAGGAAAGAAAGGGAGGAAGGGAATGGGGGGGGGGGGGAGAGAGGGGTTCAGGGAAACAAGAAATTCAACCAAACCCAACAGGAGAGCCAGCGGATACAAGAAAGGGGAGGTGAGGGCAGGAGTAACAGCACTGGGAACCAGGGGTGAGGGGGGAGAAAAAGAGAGGGGAAAACAGGGGGGAGCGATACACAGGGGACCACAACTGCCACAGCAAACACTGAGGAAAGGACAAAAGAATGGAAAGGGGAAACTATGATATATCCATGTAAATAGTTAAAACCGGTCTCGATGTAAATAACTCTAATGGTACTCCCTATGTACTCGCATGCGTAACTCCCACTGTTCTGTTCATATTTATATCTGTTATGTACACCAAAAAACCCAATAAAAACACTTTTTTAAAAACCCTCTCAACCCACCCTGCATCCTTGGCCATGATCTTTCCATAGATATCTGAGGTACTCCCTTCCTCCGACCCTGCATGCGAAAGAACCCTCCCCATCAACGAGGTTGACGATGCCACAGGCAAAGTCAGAAAGATCTGTATTGCAAAATTGCAAACTTGTGAGTATCTGAATGAGTCAAACCACGAGAGCCAAAATTTCTCCGACAATTCCTCCAAACCCACAAACCATTCCACCAAGAACAGATTCCCCCATTCCTTCCAATCTCTTCTCTTCCCACCCTCTGAATGTGGCTTCCAACTCGCAGGCTGAAACATATGGGGCTCGATTCTCCGTTTCAGGGACTATGTCCCCATGCAGTCGTGAAAACTGTGGTTTCAGAGGTCCACAGAGTCACACCACTGCAGGGGGCTAGCAGGGAGCCGTTGTGGAGCTCGTAGCTCCAGCTGCAGATATGGCCCACCGCACTTCCGGGTCAGAGGCCACGCATGCGCACAGCAGTGGCCACCAGCGATCGCACCATGTACCATGGTGGACTTAGATCGCCGACCTGGACGGCGGAAATAGTGCCCCCGATCGGACACATGCCCGGCCCGGACCGCATGCACAAGAAAGGCCCAGTCCCATATGAGCCCCCCACTGCCCTCCGATTGGCCTGCTCCCGACCAAAGCGGCCGCGTACTCAATCCGCAGTTGCCACGCGAGTTTCCCGAATGGCTGGGACCATATTAGAAATACGCACCTGGAATTCGGCTGATCGGGGGAGGAGAATAGCGGGGTGAGCGTCTGGCAGTGGCCTCTGGTGGTGATACTCTGCGCGGCATACTCCCCGAGTATGTCGCTTTTCAAGGGGCGGAGAATTGCCGAATGGCGCTGGCCCCAATTTCATGTGGGAAACTGGATTTTCCGCCCCATCACCAAACGCAATTTCAGCGTTGGGGTGCGGAGAATCCAGCCCTTGGTTCTTGCGGATCGTAGCCAGCCTCGTACCGCCCCCAATTTAAAATATTGCTGAAACTGCCGTCATATCTTCAGGGTGGAGACAACCACTGGAATTGCCGAATATTTTACCGGTGAAAACAGGAGTGAGGCAGTTGCTACTGCCCTCAACCCTGACCCCCAACATGATTTTGACTCAATCCGTACACATGTAGCCTCCAGATCCCTCCATCGCCCCAACATCTTCTGTGCATTAATATATTCAGTTCGGCAATGCTAATCCTCCTGACGGCCATCCCTCTGAAGGACCGTCCGTCGCATCATTATCACTTTGCCTGCCCAAATAAAAGGATAAAATCTATTTCTCAACTACTCAAAAAAGGTAGAAAAACCGACAAATACTGGAACACGATCAGAAATCTTGGTAAAATATTCATCTTGACTAACTTGAATCTTGCCCACCAAGGGCAACGGAAGACTATCCCACCTTTGCAAATCGGTCTTGACACTTCCCACCAAGTCCGTAAAGTTAAACTTACGGAGCTAGGCCCAGTCCCAAGTTACCTGAACTGCCAGGTCCCTGAAATAAGAACCAGCTAAGCGGAACGTCAACATTTCCAGATTAGCTCCGTGCTCTGTGGGAGTGATCAGAAGGCACTTATTTTTCTCTAGGTTCAATTTATACCCTGAAAAAGTGCCAAGACGTTTCAACAGCGCCATTATATCGCCCATTGTCGGGTCTGTCACATGAGGATCGTCAGTGAACAGGGACACCCCCTGTTCCACCCCACAACCCCCCTCATCATCCCCCTCCACCTACCCAAAGCCAGCAGGGCAGTGGCAATGGCCAACGGTTCCACCGCCAACACAAACAATTGAAAATACCCTGAACTCAGGTTGTTTGTGCGGACACTGGCCTTTGGCGCCTTATACAACAACCGTACCCATGGCATAAATTTAGGCCCTATCCAGAACTTTTCTAGAACCGCAAACAAGTACTCCCATTCTACCCTATCAAACGCCTTCTCGGCATTGAGTGCAACAATGACCTCCTGCTCCGTCCTCTCCGATGAGGACAACACCACAGTTAACAACTGCAGCACATCAGAGAATAATCGCTGACCCTTAACGAAACCCGTCTGATCCTCCCCAATAACTTGAGGGAGACACAGCTCCAGCCTTAGTGCTAGTATCTTGGCTACAATCTTGGCATCCACATTTAATAGGGGAATCATGAGTGACAATGGTCCTTGTTTTGATTGCTTTGAGTGGACCGAATTCCCAACATGTAGCCGCCAGCCCTCTCTGCCCTCAGTCGAACGGCAAGACTGAGAAGGGCGTTCATATCGTTAAACAGCTCCTAAAAAAAAGCACTAAACAGTCAAGATGACACCTATCTCAAGCTCCTAAGCTATCATTCAGCACCACTAGTCATTGGACTCTCGCCTGCTCAGATGCTGATGAACAGGCAACTGTGAGCGACCTTGCCCAGTATTCCTCAAGAGCCAGTGAACCACACATTCCTAAGACAATTAACCTCTCAAAATAGGAGGCAGAAGGGATTCTATGATAGGTCCACGCAAAAACTCCAACATCTGTAGCCAGAGGACATGGTGAGATTAGAAGATTCCAAAGGAAATGCATGGTCTAAGCAGGCAAAGGTACTGTGACAAGCAGGTCCAAACTCGTATCTCATCATTACGGATGAAGGTGCTGCCTTGAGAAGGAACAGAAGAGCTTTGCTCAAAGTCCGGCAACCGTTTATGATGTAACCACCAGAAGAAGCATGCAACGGTCCTAACACAGCTGAAGAACAAACGGTGCAACCAATGAAACAAATACAAGAGGAAGATACTTTGACACATGAAGAACATCAAACACAAACACACTAAAGAAGATGAAGTAACTTTGCAAGTTCTGCAGTCACTGAGAAGATCTACAAGGCTAAGGCGCAAACGCAAAAGACTGAACTTGTAACAGACTGTAAATATTCCAAGGATGTAAATAGTTATCCATATCATGGTGAATTGTAAAAAATAATCTAATGCATGTAAATAATTTCATTTTCCAAAGGAAAGGGGTCGTGATGATATGCATAAAGTAATTCTGTAGATAACATTATACACGAACTCCGATCACCAGGTGGCAGTGTAAACCCACCACGTGACCCCTGTGTCCAGGGGGTTGGGAGTAAGTTGTGTTGGAGGATAGACATATTTTGCAGTAGCTCTATAGCAATTAGTTAGTGTGAGTAGTTTATTATTTTATTTATCCTTTATCCTAGTTATCTTTATCACGCAGTTGTTTCATAATAAATTATTTGAACTAGATGTTCTGTAGTTCATCATTCATATTGTGGGTTTCCTCTTAGTGCTCCAGTTTCCTCCCACAAGTCCCGAAAGTTAGGTAAATTGGGCATTCTGAATTCTCCCTCAGTGTACCTGAGCAGGCGCCGGAGTGTGGCGACTAGGGGCTTTTCACAGTAACTTCATTGCAGTGTTAATGTAAGCCTACTTGTGACAATAATAAAGATTATTATTATTATATCTGCCAATCTACAGAACATGACAGTCAGCCATCTATTTTTGACTAAAAACCTAGCCCAACTTTTACACAAGTACATAATTCCCCACCATCAATCAGTCCAAAGCATAAACCTAACCATTATTTAGCATCTCCTCCTCCTCGTACAATTCACTAAGAGGGCGTTGGCGACCATGGACTGGTCCATGATTATGCTTCGCAAAGTGCTGCATTGGTTTGCCATTGCCTTATGCAGTAGCAAGAAGTCTTACAACACCAGGTTAAAGTCCAACAGGCTTTTTTCGAATCACTAGCTTTCGGAGCGCAGCTCCTTCCTCAGGTGAATGAAGAGAATGTAGTAGGACTAACCAGGAAACTCTCCCAACTCTTACTATCTGCCATTAGGCATATTGGAAGGATTTACAGGCTGACATCAACGTGTATGTGGCCACATTATGAAAGCACATTCAATGACAATCAAGTCCCAGAGTGGGATTTGTTGAACCCAGAGCTTCTGGCCAAGAGGTGGGGTGGGGACCCACTGCCCCACAACCTCCTGCTGTAAAATGCCTAGGAGATGTGTAAAAAGGTAACTTGTGTGGGATGTGGAAACAGGCCACTGGTGCAGCAGGAGCTGACCTTCTGAGGTACTAACTCATGTTTTTGGCATAAAACCAAGATGCTGCATCTATTTCAATCACAAATGATCTGGTGGTATGTTTCATTTCTGCTAACTAAAATCAATTTCCCTATGAAAGAAAATTACAGGCCATGTAAAGTACTGGAAAACGGGAACTCACTGATGTGTGTTTTTCTAGGTTGCAGCTGAAGTTTTGAATGTAACTTTATCTCAACCAAAGTGGTTTTGTGGCTTGTGATGCATGACGAACACACACATGGTTGCATGCTATAGTACTCGTTGCAATTGTGACCGTGTGAAAAATAAACCACTGCTGAAAGCGCTAGACTTATCTTAAAATAAATGAATCATTTTTTATTATAAAAAGTAAGGCATTCAAACTTTAACCTTTCACAGACGATGCAAGGTTTCATGTCATTAAACAGTAGGGGCTTCAAGTCTAAACAAATAAGGATCTGAACTCTGCTCAGAACATTTTTTTAAAAATTAAGTCCTTAAGACTCATTTGGCATCGAGGCAAAAATGTTAAATGATAGATCAAACTTTGTAATGGGGAATATGTTGAAGTGGATTCGAGAAACACTTTCTGGTTCTATAATTTGTTCTGTAATTCCTGGTATCCAGTGAACCAACAATTCCCATGATATTCAAATCCAGTTAAATATAGAGTCATAGAATTTACATTGCAGAAGGAAGCCATTCGGCCCATCGGTTCGACACCAGCCCCCGAAAGAGCACCCTACCCAAGTCCATAACTCCACCCTATCCCGGTAACCCAGCAACCCCACCTAACCTTTGGAGACTACAGGGCAATTTAGCATGACAAATCCACCTAGTCTGCACATCTTCCGACTGTGGGAGGAAACTGGAGCACCCGGAGGAAACCCACGCAGACATGGGGAGAACGTGCGGACTCCCCACAATGACCCAAGCTGGGAATCGAGCCCGGGTCCCTGGCGCTGTGAAGCAACAGGTGAGAACCACTTTGCTACCGTGCTTAGTTTTTTCATATGTATCACAAGATAATTGCAAAAGAGGTAAGTCTTACAGCTTAACTTTGTCTGTCCATACTAAAAGACCACCAAACTGCAGAACACATTGGGCTGGATTCTCTCTCCCGTCACGCCAGATTTCTAGTTCAGCATGCCACAGGGATGCTCCATTTCGCTGGCTGGTCAATGGGGTTTCCCATTGTGGGGCAGCCACATGCCGTCGGGAAACCCCCGGGCTGCCGGCAAAAAGGAGCATCCCATCCAGCCCATTGTTTCCTAAATGGAACTGGTTAGTTTAGGTGGCTAGCATTTTGTTTCCTAAATGGAACTGGTTAGTTTAGGGGACTAGCATTTTGTTTCCTAAATGGAACTGGTTAGTTTAGGTGGCTAGCATTTTGTCCAGAATAATGCCAACAATTCCTGCTATGGTTGGAATCAACTGATCTGCCTCCCCACCCTGCACCAGAGTGGAAGCAAATGACAAATCACTACTGATTTTAAAAATCGGCAACAAATTGGCTGCTGATAAAGCATCAAAGACAGTGAGCGAAGGAGCTGCCTTCAGGAAGAGCACACATACCATTTCACTATTTCTTAAATGATTCCTGGATTTGGCCTCCAATATTCTATTTGAAAATTCATTGTGTGAGGCAGAGTTTACTGACATTAGTCTTATGTGCAATTTATCAATTTGACCCCATATATCTCAGTTCTTCTTACCTGAGAAAAAGTCCTGGATTTTCATGGAGCCGTAACAACTCTGAAGCCATTATCTCGATTCCGGAATTCCTACAATTATTCTCAGCACCCCCAATTTTTTTCTGGCATGGGATAAGGGTGAAATTAGTGAGCCCGCACCCTGTACTCCCGATCCTGCCAGCTCCATTGTGGGGGTAGATTCTCAGTGAAGCTATTGTGCTTGGTTGAGAGCCCATATTAGTAAAAGGTGTCATAATATACACCAGTATATCATGGTGCAGACACATACTGATGGACATACACTGGGACCAATCAACATGCACAAACACCGCAGCCAATCACCAGTTAGAATACACACACTATAAAGGCAGAGGGCACCATGGTTCCCGCTCATTCTGGGTGCTGCCTCTCAGTAGAACAAGAACTCATCAAGTCTAACACAGACTCACACACGTGCTGAGAGATTCAACTGGTTCGGACAGGCTTAGGTCTCTAGTTTAAACGAGCATTGTTTAAACCCGCAGTTCTCGTCTGTCGATTGGTTAACAGTTAGTTAATAAAATAGAGGTGAACTCACCTCAGTGTTGGTGGTATATGTTCACCTCGCAAGCCTACACTATCCAACTCTTCAAAATTAATATCTCTGTGGGGTTCTGTTTGATAGCTGGAGAGAACTTAGCTTGCTGACATCTTTTAAGTGATTGTAATGCATAGTTCTTTCTGTGAATTCTTTTGACTGTGTCTCAATGTTTATTTGTGGAAGATTAAAAGGTATGAAGTGTTTGAAGCCTTTATTATTGATACTTTAATGGTCTGTCTGATTGGCGTTTTTATATGCTTTTTGAAACAACAGTGTTTTTTCAAAAGAAGTTTTATGGATGAGTGTTTTTTTTATGAGCAGTTGCATGCAAGGCATTGTTATTATTTGGCTCATTAGTTCTGTACATAGTGTTCACTGGGTGGATGGGCATGGAAGGGCTATAGATTTAGCCATCTTTAAGGTAGGTGGGGTGGATAAAAGGACATGGAAGGCCCCTAAGGTCGCATAAATTGGCATGTGCTATGCTGGGCCATGTGGTGGGTAAGGGAATGAGTTGGCATGGAGGTGGTATAGGGATTGGGTGAGGGTTTGAGGGGGTGTGAGGGTTAGAGGGTTACAATGTCGTAACTGGCCTGCCTTGACACTTGGCTGCTCTATAGCCGCCTATGCTCTGCTCCAGGGAAGGCAGGCTGGACTCCATCCTACACTGTCACACACCCCCAGAACAAAGATCATGTGATTCTGTGTCTCTCTACTAAGGCAAATCTGGTGAACTAAGACATTTCCTGACTTGATCAACCCATCTCAGTAGAGAAAAGCTGGGTTAAAAGCTTTGTGCATATTAAACTTGAAGAATGGGGGTCACTCATTTGAAGAGGAGGTGAGGGAACATGGTGACATGGAAAGCCCTTGACATGATCGCATGGTTGGCATTAATTAATCCCATCAGTTTTAAACAGCACAGAGGAAGATTTATAGAGAATCATCATTAAACGAGGGCCCTTCTCCTGTGCCTCTCTTTCCCATCACTCCAATAGCTCATATACCTCTGGAGGGAAAGAGACAATGACTTGACAACTCTTCTAAGCTAAGATGTGGAAAACTTGTTTATGTTCAATAAGGGTGCGACCTCTACTCATTGGCAAACATTGGAGACATCAGATGTACACTTACCTTAAAGGCCTGTTCTGTTCTGCTTAATGCCTGATTAATGCAGACATTTGCTGGGCCCCCTGAAACTGCCCCATGCCAGGGGGCCGTTTAAATTCACATTGAAGGTTGGACATCCTGCCCTCGGACACTGATTGGGCAGGATGCTTATTGCAATCCTACCCTCTGCTTGCAATCGGATAAATTAGGGTATTATACTTTGACCAGCGGGCCCAGAAGTCGGCAGGCTGTCCACTACAGAGTGCAGGCCCACTTCTCCCACACCCGAAGCATATTATTCTGTCTAAGGACACAGCACAGACCGAATCTAGGATGTTACCGACAATTTCACTTCCTCATAAATAATTTTGGTAAAGAACAACAAAAATGTCAGTGAAGGAAGATTTGTAGCTCTGAACATAGCAGGCTATTTAAACCATGGGGACTGTAGTGATCTGCATATCTGTATGTACATTTGGGGTTAATGTCTAGATGTAACAACCAAGTAATCACGAAAGGGCAGCACTGGAGACGGGTATAAAAAGCACACTCAAGCGAAGATCCACCTCTTTGCAAGTGCAGGGACTAGGGACCGCAAGCAGACAGACAGCTCAGCACAGGTGTAGCTAATGATAAGTATTTCTTATTTAATCTTGATCATGTAACATCTTGTTTAAGCATTGGAGAGAGAATGAACTCACTGTTAATTTAGCAACGTTACTCAATAAAGTATTTGCTCTAATTGGAAGACTACGAGTGTTAATCAACATCAAGTTAAAGATCATTCTGGAAGAAGCAAGTGAGTAACTTATATTGCATAAAGCAATACAACATTGCTATCAGAAATAGTAAAATAATAGGCGACCACAGTATAAAGGAGTCAATGTTATCAGTTGAGGTGACTTGAAAATATAACATGGTTTCCACTCCCTAAGTAAGGAACACAAAGCCAAAGTGTTCATGGAGAAATCCCAGACAGCATCTGATTTACAAGGAAAAAAATGTGATAACGTTTGGAGAATTGGGTGGGACTGAAGGAAGGGAAATGAATGACGTAACAGGGGCTGGAAAACAATTTAACTTGCTAAGGCACAGAAACAAATATAGTAAAATATCAGATAAAATAGAAATAAAATACTCAGAAAGACATAGGGCAAACAATTAAAAAATAAAAACAGATTCTAGTGTAGCCATCTAAGATGGCCACTAGTAACACAAAATGGAAGACTGCAAAGAATACAGGGAAAAACGGACATAGTAAAGAGCAAACAGCTTGCAGAAGCTTTCAGCATTGGGACACTTGCAAAAACCAGTTTCCCCACAGCTGCAGAGTTCAGGCAGCGCTGTAAATGGGAAAACAGTTTACATACTAATGAGGTGATACCGGGACAGTCCCGGGCACAATAGATACACTTAAGTATCAATCGATATTTCAATAGAGAAGCAGACACGACGGAGCCAGCGAAGTTAGGACAATGAGTCCTAAGAACCGCCCCAGCCATCAAGGAACGGCCCTAGGATAGGGGTGGTTCAAATCATATCGATTGGGAAGAGGCCCAATCGATCCCCAGCAGGTGAGGAAGCCCGCCCCAAGGGGCACGGACCTCCTGGGACCTATAAAAGAAGGTCCCGCACATGGTTCGGTCTCCTGTCTCCGGCCTCCGACTCCAGCCTCCAGACCCTTGTCTTTCACACCGGCCGTCGAGCAGCAGCCATCGATAAGTAAGTGCCAAACAACGATCGCTACTTGACCCAGGCATTACTTATACTCTTGCCGACCAATAGCGAACTGAAGTTGCAGACCAGAACGGAACGAAGGCCTTGTTCCCTGACCTTGCCTGTTCCTTCTTAGATAAGTATTAGTCGTTTAATGGTAGAAGTAAGTTAGTCTTTAGCGTGTGCATGAGTATTTATTATAATTGTTATAATAAACTCTAACTGTTTGGACTTACTGATTGGTGTATAGCTTTATTGCTTTGAACTTGACCTTGATACTTGTGACGGTGTCTCTTACGGCACCTGGCGACTCCAGAGCATAGAAAAGAGAAACAGAGCCAAGCAAGTGTTAAGCACACTTATTCAGAACGAGCAACATTTAGTGGCGAACTCTGCCGGGACTCGATCAGAAGTGGCACCCCCACTCCGAGAGAACCCAGAAATTTGAATTGGAAATCTAATTGGAAAAAAGGAAATATCACAAGTGTTCAAGGAGTTCAAATCAATAACGATAATTCGGAAGTGTGTTTTGTGCATGCGTAACTAACAGGGTTGTAAGGTTAACCTGAGAGATTTTGTTGCGACAAACTGTCGGTAGTTTTTTAAGCGGAACATAGTGAAAGCCTTACCCGTCTTTTAAAACATTACCAGAACATCCCCTGTTCCAAATTAAGACAGAAAGAGGAAATGGCCATGCAGGCAATGGAACGCCTCATGAACCCAGAGCAGTTCTTGGTCGCAGCGACCAGCAGTAGCAGAGTAGGCCAGTGTCCCGTGTGGGAGCTGGAACTCCGCAAGTATCTAAAAGGGAAAGGATGGCCCCTTTGGAATGAGTTTAGTATGAATGAGGAGACAGGTCCCGGGAGTATAGGACATACTTGGTGGGAGAACCTCTCTCAAATTCATAAGAAAAATCTTAGTAAAGCACATATATTTTCAGTGGGGCACACGTGTCTGTGTGCTGGGGGCTCTGGTTTGAATTTCCTATCTTTCTGGGGGGCGTCTTTGCTATGAAGGGTCCTGTGTTGTGTAGGGGTGCTACAATTTCACATTCATGGGGCTGTCCTGGATACTGGAGGTTGTCTGCTAAAAATGTGTGTGTCCTGGTCCGTTTAACTGTTATGTCCCGTCCTTGTAACAGTAACGTCCATCTAGCTGCTCTTATCTGGCTCACTGAGCCGTCCTTCAGTCGACCGTCTAAAAGTAACTGTGTGGGGGTGTGCTCGGTCAAAATGGTGATGGGATTGAGTCCGGTAATGTACGAGAAGTACTGAACTGCCCAAAAAACTGCTAGGAGGTGCCTCTCCCAGCCCGGCAGACATATATTCGGACAGTTTATATGTTTGCAACAGCTTGACCGATTTTCTACCCCTGTGGAGGACACGAGGTTTTGTCTCCGCAGACGGGAAACCCCTTCCATCAGCCCCATTACTCCGCCATATCCTAGAGAAAGCAAAGGATAGGACTTTTGGCATAATTAAAGTTAGGAGTCACCATAGGTCATCTCCCCTGGAAATGTAAAAGCCGACGCACTGGCAAAAGCAGGTTCCAGGCGAGGTCACTTTTGGACACCCCAGCTAGCGCACCAGCTAGCGCCCCTGTGAGTGCAGTTCAGGTCTCATAGACAGACATCAAGGATTTAATACAGTCACAGAAACAGGACGGAGATCTCAGGGAGATTTTTAAAGGAAACTTTGTGGCACAATATGATAGGTTCAGACACGCTTTGACCACACATGAGGGTATGATCATTAAAGACAAATTGTATGTGGTTCCAGAGCAAGATAGGAATCAAATGATTGCCTTATTCCATGACAGTCATGGACACCAAGGGATCGACCCGACCACAAGACACCTCAGACAACTCTGTTGGTGGCCAAACTTACGAAAAGATGTGACACACTACATCGAGAATTGTCTAATTTGTGCACAAAATAACCCGGAGAGGTACTCAAAGAAGGCACAACTTAGCCACACTCGCCCAGTTAATGGCCCCTGGACTAACCTCCAGATCGATTTTATAGGACCATTGCCCCCTTGCAGGAATGGCTATAAATATGTTCTGGTAGTAATAGATACCTTTACCAAATGGGTAGAGGCATTCCCTTCACGAACCAACACAGCTAAGACAGCTGCAAAGATCCTGACCCACCACATCTTTACGAGATGGGGTCTCCCCAGAAGTATAGAATCAGATCAGGGATCTCACTTCACAGGACGGGTCATGAAAAACGTCCTGACCATATTCGGCATCAAACAAAATTTCCACATTGCGTATCACCCCCAGTCAAGGGGAATAGTCGAACGCATGAATCGGACCCTAAAATCGACCCTTAGGAAGATGGTACAGGAGAACAATTCGACTTGGGATTCAGTGCTCCCATTCGCACTAATGTTCATCCGCAACACGGTTTCATCATCCACAGGATTCACCCCACACACACTCATGACCGGATGCCCTATGAAAGGGACAGAATTCCTTTTAGGACTGGACATGACTAGCCCCGAAGTGACGGCCCTCACACATGAGAAAGCAGTCAAAGATTTAGTTGAGACTGTGAGGTCTGCAAAGTTAGCAGCCGCAGTAACCCTAGGCAAGAGACGAAAACAGAGCACAGCTTGTTTTAATAAGAATGTACACCCCACGGAATTTCAGGTTGGGCAACAGGTTATGTTATCTGTTTACAACCCCAGCACGTTTCTGGCACCTAAAATTTCCGGCCCGTATTCAATTTCGGACAAAATCAGCCCCTCCGTTTACAGAATAAAATACCCCAATGGTAAGACTGCGTGGTTTCATATCAACCAGTTAAAGGCTTATGGAACACAGTCTAACCACACACACCATGTCCTACTGGACGCTGCAGAACATCTCGCTCCGCCCACAAGAGACACATTTCCACCCTCCCCCTCACAGACCAGTTCCTCATCAGACTCGCCCTCGACTCCGCCCACTGACTCCAGACCACGCCCCGGAACGCCCACAAGCTGCCACAGCAGAGACAGCGACACTGACTGTGACAATGAGGACAGCCACAGCACCCCACCCTAGAGTCCCCACTTTAGCGACTACGACCCCAACTCCAGTGACCCCATGGAGGTCACCTACATTAAATATCCAAACCCACACCCAGACCCACCACCCGACCCCGACGACACCCACTATGCCCCTTCAAATTTAGACACCACATTTTGGCACAGGGACAATTCATGGCGACTTGCCCGTAACGACGAGAGTGACCCCCGGTCACATAATGCACAGATTGCATGCCTGATCCATACGAGAGTATGGGATCCGGGAGAAGAGGAAGACTTCATGTCTGACTCCCGACACGGCAACCCCTTTGTGACCCTGTTCACAGAGAAAGAGGAGAAGTGAGGTGTCCAGATGATGTAAAAGAGGAACCGCTTGAGGGAAGCAATATCCTTTCTGATGGAACCTGCATGTTTGTTTGTTTTGTTTATATGTTAAGGGTTTGATTGGAGATCAGATCACTGTCTTTTCAGCTGAAAAGCTTGTGACCACCTCACATACACATTAGCTTGTCCGCCGATATCTCTGAGAACTTCAGTTAAATATCCTCTGGTGAACCGACAAAGTTCACGACTTGTCTTATGTTTTCAGATGTTGAAGCATCTTGGCTCCTCCCTTGTTTTTCAGGTGCCCCTCTATTCTGTGAATAGAGGCTGCAATTCCACGACGAATACATTCATGCCCGTTCATTTCAGGTTGCTCAGGCAGTGGAGAAACGGCATTGAGGACCCGCCCTGTCTGAGAAACCCTTTTTGGTCAGCTAAACTCGGGTACGGCACAGCACGCCTTACCCAGGGATCCCATACAAATCTTACCCGTAGCGGCCCATACGCAACTCATTCGACCTTTTTGTTCAAAATTTGGTTTCATTTTTCTTTAGGTAGCCCTTCGGCAGCCATCCCACATGCTATTTACATCCAGGAACATTCGGATGGTAAATTGCAAAGCCTGCGAGACGGCTCGCAGTGGAAAGGTTGTTAGGTGTATGTCTGGTCCTAAATTCGCATTTGAAAAAAAAAAAATGAGGGGAGTCACAGGGTGTGACTTGGCCATTCATTTAAGGGACAATTGGAATGAGAGGACAGATACACTAGCATTACAGATATTAAACTGTGTATTGACAGATACTGTGCTTGATCCCATAGCTTTCGAACAGTCGAAGGAGGGTTCACAACAAGATCAGCCATACAGAAGGAAGAGAAGGAAGAGAAGAAAGAAGACCACAATGGAAGCCTACCTATTTCTATTTAATGTTGTTGTATTTTTGCACGTAGACTCAAACCATGTTTCCCCCATGACCCCCGCCATTAATGTTTCCCACACACCGACTTCTCCATGTTCAGCGATGATCAGCGAGGTTCAGACCTGGTGCACCAAATTCATGACCTGGTACTCGCTTTCGTATATAATTGAATCACTTTTGGTGATTGCAGTTCTCTGCATCATAGTGCAGACCCTCAGGTTGAGGAAATGGAAAAGGAGAGCCTCCCACTCCTGCCCCTCAACCATTTACGGAGTTCAATCCCCTATTTTCGGTTTTCACCAATCCCCCCAACCCCTTGATGTATAAGAAATTTATTTATAGCGATCTGTAAATAAAAATGATACGGATGTATTATATTGTTCTGAACTCGACTGCCGAGTCAGAAAGCGCGATGTACTGTGGTATGAATGAGTAAGATTTTAGAATGTGATAGGATGTTTTAAAAGTAAGACGAGAGTAGTTGTTTCGATAGGTAGAGGTTCCCGATTATTGGTAATGCATGTCCCCTTTGATATAGCGCCAATTATAAGATGATAGCTAAAAACATTTTGCCATAGTTAAGGACAGAGTAGACGCCCTGGAGCTCGCTAAGGTCAGGGAACCCAAAGGAACCCAAAGGAACACACAAGAACACAAAGGAACCATACATAGGTGATCCTTCACAATTTCTAGTGAGGATCACAAGGAGGGAGTGTAGCCATCTAAGATGGCCACTAGTAACACAAAATGGAAGACTGCAAAGAATACAGGGAAAAACGGACATAGTAAAGAGCAAACAGCTTGCAGAAGCTTTCAGCATTGGGACACTTGCAAAAACCAGTTTCCCCACAGCTGCAGAGTTCAGGCAGCGCTGTAAATGGGAAAACAGTTTACATACTAATGAGGTGATACCGGGACAGTCCCGGGCACAATAGATACACTTAAGTATCAATCGATATTTCAATAGAGAAGCAGACACGACGGAGCCAGCGAAGTTAGGACAATGAGTCCTAAGAACCGCCCCAGCCATCAAGGAATGGCCCTAGGATAGGGGGGTTCAAATCATATCGATTGGGAAGAGGCCCAATCGATCCCCAGCAGGTGAGGAAGCCCGCCCCAAGGGGCACGGACCTCCTGGGACCTATAAAAGAAGGTCCCGCACATGGTTCGGTCTCCTGTCTCCGGCCTCCGACTCCAGCCTCCAGACCCTTGTCTTTCACACCGGCCGTCGAGCAGCAGCCATCGATAAGTAAGTGCCAAACAACGATCGCTACTTGACCCAGGCATTACTTATACTCTTGCCGACCAATAGCGAACTGAAGTTGCAGACCAGAACGGAACGAAGGCCTTGTTCCCTGACCTTGCCTGTTCCTTTTTAGATAAGTATTAGTCGTTTAATGGTAGAAGTAAGTTAGTCTTTAGCGTGTGCATGAGTATTTATTATAATTGTTTTAATAAACTCTAACTGTTTGGACTTACTAATTGGTGTATAGCTTTATTGCTTTGAACTTGACCTTGATACTTGTGACGGTGTCTCTTACGGCACCTGGCGACTCCGGAGCATAGAAAAGAGAAACAGAGCCAAGCGAGTGTTAAGCACACTTCCTCAGAAGGAAGAGTGTTAAACACACTTACTCAGAACGAGCAACACTATCAACAAGATAGTGCAGAAAAGTGAGCAGTTGGATAAAGATTTTGACATTCAGTTGCTCAATTATTGAACATGTCATATTAACATGACTCTAGTAGTGAAAGATTGATGTTGCTGTCACCTATGAAATTTTTTTTTATTACAGGTGTCTTTTGATTGCTGTCTCTGTGCTTCTAAAATATCTTCTCACACCTTGGCCCAAACTTAATTTTATAAGTTGTGCTGGTGAATTCTGGAATGTGGGCATTGCTGAGGGCAGCAAAAATAGAAGTTTATTGGTGCTAGGTGTTGCTGCATTCTTCTCCAATCAAATGGGGCCACACTGTTATTTAACCTTCTTATCACAATAATAATCCCTTGCAATGCAGGCAACCTTGCTGACCAGCCTGATGTACACATTTGTGCTTGTGGGTGCATAGTTTTAAAACAATGCACTACTGCAGCTTATGCAATGACTTGAAAGATTTTGATTCATTGCCTTACAACAGCAGGTTAAGGTCCAACACTAACTTTCGGAGTGTAGCTCCTTCATCATGAAGGATGATAACCAACCAGTGTCTTCAGGGAAAATGAGGCAGAATGTGCCACTGTGCCCATTCCCCCTTATTTTCATGTTTTCAAAAAAAAATGTATTCTCTCATTGGACATGGGCATCACCAGCAAGGCCAGGATTTGTTGCCCATCCATCCTTGCCCTTGAACGGAGTGGCTAAGAATTACTGTGGAGTAACATGTAGGTCAGACCAGGTAAGGATGGCAGATTTCCCGCATTAGTGAACGAGATGGGTTTTTACACCGATCAATTATAGTTTCATAGGTCATCAGTACTGAGATTAGCTTTCAATTTTCTTAAATGGAACTTTAAATTCCACCAGTTGCAATGGTGGGATTTGATCCATATCCCCAGAGCATTAATCTGGGCTTCAGAATTACTAGTCTGGGGACATTACCACTACACCATCTACCTATTACAATGCTAATGCCTATTTTCTTCTATCCCACCCTCACCACTCTGGCTTATCTAGCCTTATTACCTTCCATTTATTCCACATTAAATGTCAAGCTGCAACTCAACACCCCAAACTATTTAAGTTCTTTTGTATTTGGTTTGCCTTGTCCCTGGTTTTCAATTTCTTCCCGCTCACCTCAGCACTGGAATTCCCTTAGTATAGAATTTCAGGCTCTTCATCTCTTCTTATAGTTTAAATGCCTCAAACTAGGGTACAGCTTAGTTGACTCTCAAGCCCGATGTATCTGGCTGTAATACGTTAATCAGAGTCACATAGTTCATTCACAACAACTCATTGCTTCTGGATAAGCCAATTTTCAAGTCACCACGGAAAATGACCATCTTCACTGTGCTTCTACCTTGCGGGCTAACCACTTATGCAGCAAAATATTAAATATTAAGCATTGCTAAAACATAAATATATCAGCATCAGTAATTCCCTGACTGCCTCTTACAGTACAGCACAGTACAGGCCCTTTGGCCCACAATTTTGTGCCGCCCATTAATTCTAATCTAAGATCAACCTAACCTACACCCCTTCAATTTACTGCTGACCATCACCGGGATTCTCCCATCCTGCGACCAAGTTCTGACGCCGGCGTCAAAAGCGGCGCAAGCCACTCCAGCATCAACAGGCCGCCAGGCCCGGGTATGCACCCTTCCTAGGCAGCTAGTACGGCACCAGAGTGGTGTCCGCTGCACCGGCGCACGGAAGCAGTGCGTCACGGCTAGCGCGTGTCCGCGCATTCGTGTGGCTTCCCGTCTCCACACTGGCCCCCAGGCAATATGGCAAAGCCCTACAGGGGCCCGGCGCAGAGGAACATAGGACCCCCACGGAACTAGATCGCCTGCCGATCGGTAGGTCCTGATTGCGCGCCAGGCCACTGTGGAGGCCCCCCGCAGAGTCGGATCCCCCCACCACCCCCAATGCCCCCACCAGGTGGGCCCCCGCAGCCAGAACACTGAGGTCCCGCCGGGTGGGACCATACGTAGCCCACGCCGGTGGGACTCGGCCCATCGAGGGGCGGAGAATCGCCGGGGGGGGGGCATTTAACGGCCCCTGACCAGCGGAGCGGCGATCCCGCGGGTGCCCGAGAATCGGCAGGCCGCGTCGTAGCGGCGTGGCACGATTCTCCGACCCGGCGCAGGGTCGGAGATTCCCGGCCCATGTGCCTGTCCATGTGCCTGTCCAAGAGTCGCTTAAATGTCCCTAATGACTCAGACTCCACTACCTCTGTTGGCAGTGCATACCACGCACCCACCACTCTCTGTGTAAAGAATCGACTTCTGACATCTCCCCTATACCTTCTTCCAATCACCTTAAAATGATGTCCCCTTGTGAGATCCATTTCCGCCCTGGGTAAAAGTCTCTGGCTATCCACGCCTCTCATCACCTTGTACACCTCTTCGCTCCAGTGAGAAAAGCTTAGCTCCCTCAACCCTTCTTCATAAGACATGCTGTTCTGTCCAGGCAGTATCCTGTTAAAGCATCCTGTTAAATCTCCTCTGTACCCTCTCCAAAGCATCTACATCATTCCTATAATGAGGCGACCAGAACTGGACACAATATTCCAAGTATGGTCTAACTAGGGTTTTATAAAGCTGCAGGAAAACCTCACGGCTCTTAAACTCAATCCCCCTGTTAATAAAAGCCAACACACCATACACCTTCTTAACAACCCAAGCAACCTGGGTGGCAACTTCTATGCACGTGGACCCAAAGATCCCTCTGTTTCCCCAAGAATCCTGCCTTTAACCCTGTATTCAGCATTAAAATTCGACCTTCCAAAATGAATCACTTCATATTTATCTAGGTTGAACTCCATCTGCCATTTCTCAGCCCAGCTCTTCATCCTGTCAATGTCCTGTTGTAACCTGCAACAGCCCTCAACGCTATCTACAACTCCACCAACCTTCATGTCATCGGCAATCTTACTAACCCACCCTTCCACTTTCTCATCCAAGTCATTTATAAAAACCACAAAGAGCAGAGGTCCCAGAACAGAACCCTGCAGGACACCACTGGTCACCGACCTCCAGGCGGAATACTTTCCATCCACTACCACTCGCTATTTTCTTTCAGCCTGCCAATTCTGTATCCAGACAGCCAAATTTCCCTGTATCCCATGCCCTCTAACTTTCTGAATGAGCCTACATTGGGGAATCTTATCAAATGCCTTATTGAAATCCATATACACCATACCCACTGCCCGACCTTCATCAATGTGTCTCGTCACATCTTCAAATAATTCAATGAGGCTTGTGAGGCATGACCTGCCCCTCACAAAGCCATGTTGACTATCTTTAATCAAACTATGTTTTTCTAAATAATCGTCAATCCTATCTCTCAGAATCCTTTCCAACATTTTGCTCACCACAGAGGCAAGGCTGTTGGGTCTGTAATTCCCCGGGACTTCCCTATTCCCTTTCTTGAACAGGGGAACAACATTCGTCTCCCTCCAATCATCCGGTACTACTCCAGTGGAGAGTGAAGAAGCAAAGATCATCACCAACAGCACAGAAAGCTCCTCCCTCACTTCCCATAGTCATTTTGGGTGTATTCCGTCATTCCGAGGGGACTTTTCTATCCTGTGCTTTTCAAAATTTTCAGCACATCCTCCTTCTTAATATCAACCTGTTTGAGTCTATTAACCTGGTTCGCACTGTTCTCATGAGCCTCTCTCTGGTGAATACTGAAGCAAAATATTCATTTAGGGCCTCCCCCATCTCCTCAGACTCCTCCAGGGACTTTACTGTCCCTGATCGGCCCTACTCTCTGATCATCCTCTTATTTCTCACATAAGTGTAAAACGCCTTGGGGTTTCCCTAATCCCTCCCGCCAGGGCTTTTTCATGCCCGCTTGTAGCTCTCCTAAATCCATTTTTGAGTTCCTTCCTGGCTACTTTGCAACCCTCTGGAGCCGTGCCAGATCCTTGCTTCCTCAACCATACGTAAGCTTCCTTCTTCCTCTTGACTGGAAGCTCCACTTCTCTTGTCATCCAAGGGTCCTTCACCTTACCATTCCATATGAGTACGGCCTCAACCGGGACCTTGGATTCATGTCGCATTAGATTCACTCCCACCATCTGGCCTGGGCTTGCGAAATCCTACCAACTGTCCTGGCTTGAGACAATTCACACCTCTTTAACCTGTGATTATCCCTCTCTCCAGTTGCTCCGTCTGGACCTGTTATCCCTCTCTCCAGTTGCTCCACCTGGACCTGTAAAGACTTAATTACTTCAAAGACTTGCATCCAAAGTATCGGCTTGCATCATTGACTTTGTCTATATATATGTTTCTGGAACCTACCTCTTCATTCACCCGAGGAAGGCACAGTGCTCCGAAAGCTAGTGATTCGAAACAAACCTGTTGGACTAGTGTTGTAAGACTTCTTACTATATTAAATAGTGTTCATGCTCTCGGAACGCTTTAGCAATTGTCATCATAAGCATTCCATTTGGTCCATTATTATGCAGTTCAATGTGTGTATGAGAAATGGAATCCCTTACCAAAAAGAGAAAACAATACCAAAGCCACACAATTGAGGTAAATGAAGAAGACAGCATTTCTATACATTTATGTTTTTTTCTGCTTTACACTTGGCATTAATAAATTGGCACATTAATGTAACGGCTTTACATTAGAAACACTTTTGGACATTGAAAACTGAAAAACTGAAAAAGAAAAAATGTTTTAGTCATTGAAAGTATAAGGAAATGAGAATGTTACCTTTCTGAGGTTTCTTTAGAGAGAGGCACATTTTCACCATTGCTGTCTTCTGAATTTAGCTCATTGTCTGCTGTTACTTCTTGTCCCAGCTGCTGACATTGTTCAGTTCTGGCCAGTGAGCTGTTCAACGGCTGGCAAGTCAGGAGGTTGCCAGGTGAGTCTCTGTAATATAGATTCCTCTCACCACATCGCAGTAGCTTTTGGTATGCCTTGCGGAAATCCCGGTTGAGGGCAGCATAAAGAATGGGGTTCAGGGCAGAGTTGACATAACCCAACCACAGGACCACAGCAAAAACAGTCTTGTTGGTTGGATGTCCCGAAATCCCCTCGTGGGTAAAAACTACAAAATAAGGAAGCCAGCAAATGACGAAGACCCCCATCACTGTCGCTAGTGTTACTGTCGCTTTATGCTCCTTAACAGTTGGCAGTGATGGGTTTAGTGTTGTGCATCCAGTGACATTGTTGATTCTTTTGGCCTGTTCCCTTGCGATTTTGAATATTCTATAATAAGTCAGGCACATGATGGGTAAAGGTATGTAGAAAGTGATGAGAGCATCCACGAGGGCGTAGACTTTGTTGAGCTCCAAGTGGCATTGATTGGTGTTGTCCAAGCTTTGCACCAACAGATCTTTGGTATTCCAGCCCAAGTTGATGGGTAAGAAGGAGACCATGATAGAAATGCACCAGATCAGACTGAGGGAGATGGCAACTCTGTTGGGAGTAATAAGCGTGGTGTATCTCAGTGGGGATGTCACTGCATAATAGCGGTCCAAGCTGATCATGAACAGATTAAGGATGGAAGCCGTGGACAACATGACATCCATGCTGGTGTAGATGTTACAGAAGGTATCTCCAAATGGCCATTCTGATTCAAGAAGTTCTGAGATGGCTGAGAAAGGCAAGACCAGCAAACCCAGCAGTAGATCGGTGGCCGCCAGGGATACAATGAAATAGTTTGTTTGGTTCTGGAGTTTACGGTTCAATCCCACCACTAAGCATACCAGCACATTCCCAAAGATGATTATTATTACAATCATTCCTAACACTAGCCCAAGCAGGACCGTTGAGAACACTGTCCTGTGTTCAGAATCAATGGTGACATTCTGGCTCCTCTCCATCTCCACAATGTTGGAATTGGAAAATGATGGTCAAAACAGAGATAAATTGCGCTGGACAATAAAGTCAAGTTGTACCAAGTGTTTAAAATTCAATATTTCTCAAGTCACAAGTCTGTACCGAAGTGAAATCCATGTTTATTTGAGAGCATACTAATAGTTCAGTTAAAAACCTCTGTCATCCCAGCCATATATGTGTAACTTACAAGTGCCTGGCAGGTTCATGTGTGTATGGTGAGCACAACGTTCTTACTCCCATCCATCCTGTGCTTGTTGAGACAAATTCAGTGTTGCCAAGTTGAGCGTGTGGCCATGTTGATAGACAGAGCTGCAATAAAGGTGGCACGGTGAATGTCAAATTCATATTGGACCTCTACAAAACCAAAATGCTGCGGATGCTGGAAATGCAAAATTAAAAGCAGAAAATGCTGGAAACACTCAACCGATCTGGTAGCAACTGGCAAACCATTTCTGATGGAAGACCATCAATCTGAAATATTAATTCTGTTTCTCTCCCCGAATATGTCATACCTGCTGAGTATATCAAGCATTAGCTGTTTTTATTTCATATTGGGCTGAATCACTCTATGACTTCCAATGAATAGGTAAGTCTGCCCAACTTATTTAATTTCTCAGGGAATGTAATGTGATGATTATGTGGTGAATATTTTCAGTATGTGCTTGCTAAATCAGATTTAATGTTACATTGGAATGTGGCGACGAGGGGCTTTTCACAGTAACTTCATACTTGTGACAATAAAAGGTTATTATTATTATTATTTATTGGTTGGGAGTTTCCGTTCTGTCACATTCCTTTTTTCATCTTTCTGTCCCTCATTATACAAACATGCGGTATTACTTTGATGTCATTAAATATTATGAGTCTTTCTGTTGCCGAGTCAACTTAAATAGTATACATTTAGGATTGTTCTGGATAGGCATCAATGAACAGCAGTTATTCAAGATGTATATTCAGCAAAACAATATGGTTGACTCAAAGCTTCATTATCATCTTCAGAGCAGGACAGAATGACACCTATATTATTCTGCTCATCTCTGTTTGCTGAATATATTTTAAAAAGTGCTTAATTAGGGTCTGGGGGGGTTTTCTTCCAGTAATTCACACACTGAGTCACTGCTGGCAAAAAAGTATCTCATTCCTTTAAATTTGACTGTTGCATTCTCAGGGTGGAGCGACAAAGGCATGATAAAAACACACACAAAAAAATGCTGTATATCAGTAACAAATTCAAATCTATAACATTTACTCAATAAACAAGCTTGGTAATCTTATTAGATCCAAACTAGCAACTGCATAAGTTACTAGAGGTGCATTAACAGTCAAATCCCAGACAGACCGCAGATTAAGTTACTGCAATGCATTACTGTCTGCAGTAGTTTAGCAACAGAGTCTTTGTATTGGTTTAAAGATGATTAGATAAAGGATAAAACATTCTATTACCAAGGCAACACTTTCCACTAAACCTATGCTTTTACTTAACTGTCGAATGCTTCCAGTCAAACAAGCATATTCTCTTCCATCCAACCAAAAATAACACTGAACAATTTCTGATTCCTGAAGCTTGAAAGGGAAAGATGGTGCTCTAGCTTCACACACCTGTTGGGGAAACCTCAGCCACCAGACACACATCGGAAATTTCGAGCTCTACTCCAGACAACCATCATCCGACCATAATCACTGGTATTTTGCCCACCTTAGAGTGCCAATTTGAAACTGTGTGCTTCATACAAAATATTTGGACAGTACCTCAAATATGATTTGAATTAATCTACAGTTAGGTTGCCAAAACTCAGGTTTCACCTTTCTAAGAAATGAATTGTTTTCATAACAGTTAATCTACTATATTTTTTTAGAAAACCAAAATTATGCACTTAACTGAACTCCCTCCCCTACATATGTTATTGTTATGTTAGTTATTTTTTAAAATATAAACATGTCAATTAAAATATTTTGTATCAATTAATTATTCCCTGTTTTGGTAAAAGCTCAACGACTTTCAAAGTCAACTCTTTCTCTCTACAGATGCTGCCTGGCTTTCTAAGAGTTTCCAGTCTTTTCTGCTTTTATTTGCAATACCCCTTCTAGGTTGCAGTGAAGTCCGTGTAAAATGGTTCTTCTAATCTCCGGCGAGTTCATAATCAGATTTTCACGTTTCACAATGAATGCGCAATAACTGCATTTTAAAATGACAATAATCAGTTTGTCTTTACTAGGTCCAGACCTGGACCACCCAAGGCTCTCTAAACAATCATATGCATCAGGTCTGACCAGTGCTTCTGTCAGTGTTGCTCCTATCCGAGGTGTGTATTGGATTGGATTTGTTTATTGTCACGTGTACCATGGTACAGTGAAAAGTATTTTTCTGCGAGCACCTCAAACAGATAATTTAGTACATGAAGAGAAAAGAAAATACATAATAGGGCAACACAAAGTACACAATGTAAATACATAGACATCGGCATCAGGTGAAGTATACAGGAGTACGGTATTAATAAGGTCAGCCCATAAGAGGAGTCTGGTAACAGTGGGGAAGAAATTGTTTTTGAATCTGTACGTGTGTGTTCTCAGACATTTGTATCTCCTGCCCGATGGAAGAAGTTGGAAGTTGGAAGACCTGATTGGGATAGCATCCCTAAGAGCGATCTTGGTTAAAGATGTGTGCATGAAGAAAATGAAAATTATTTCCGTATATTTAAAACATGTTTATCTCAAACCATGCAGTTTCTTTTTCTGGCTTTGAAGGTTCAAGTTCTCGATTAATCATTAACCAAGATGTTAAGATCTTGAAAAGGCAATATACCACGATGTTATAGCTTAATTCCAAAGTAGATCATCTTTTGTAAATGTTTGTTTTACTAATTTGACTGTGGTTTTATATAGGTAGGGGTTGACCGATTTAAAAAGTGGAAATCACATACTGATGGGTCGTAAGCTGACTTTGCAATAATATAACATAATATATCATCTTTATTGTCACAAGTAGGCTTACATTACACTACAATGAAGTTACTGTGAAAAGTAAATAAAGCTACATTTTGAGAAAATTCCTCGAGAAGGTTATCTCAACAACTACAATAACAACTTCACTTATACACCATGGATAAATGCAACAAAATGTCTCAAGACAGTTTACGAGAGCATTATCAGGTAAAATTTGATATGGAGCTACAGAGATAGTGCAGCCAAAGACTAGGCTTTAAACAGAGCCATAATGGAGGAGAGAGAAGGAGGAGGGTTTAAGGAGGAATTCCAGAGATTGAGCCTCGGCAGCCGAGCAAATGACCATCAATGGTGGGGCAAGGAAAATCAGGGTCAGAGTTGGGAGAATGCAATGTTGGGTGAAAATTGTGGGACTCATGGCGACTACAGAGATGTGTGGCTCATACCAATTTGAGTTAATATTGGTTTATTTTTAACTCCAGCCTGAAGTTACATTTTACAACGCAGAGTCTGATCATGATACCCATCTCCTTGATGAAGAAAATCTGTATGTGGGCAAATGAGCAAACTGTTTCAGAAAATGGAAATATGACGTTAGAAAACACAGGAGATGCTCAGCTTGTCAGGCAGCATTTGCTGAGAAAACACAGGTCAGTTGTTCAGGTGTAAACCCATTCACAGAAATAAACATGCGTTATAGACCACATGGGATGATGCATAGTGCTATGGTGTGTATCAAGATCTGGTGAAACGGCAGAAGCAATATGGGGAAAGATCAAAGAGAACATAACAACAGCTTGCATTTCTCTGGCACCTTTTGCAAAGCAAAGCATTCCAAGACATTCCAGAGGTAGGTGCATTGGACACTGGGAGTGTAATTCCAGAGGTGTGTACACTGGACACGGAGTGTACATTCTAAAGATGTGTTCATAGGGCACTGAGAGTCTACATTCCAAAGGTGGGTGCACAGGACACCGAGTACACATTCTGGAGGGCTGAACATTGGACACTGGGAGTGTACATTCCAGAGGTACACTGAACACTGATGGTGTACATTTCATAGGTATGTGCGCAATACATGGAGAGTGTAAATAGAAAATAGGAGCAGGAAGAGGCAAATCGACCCTTCGAGCCTACTCTGCCATTCATTGTGATTATGGCTGATCATCCAACTCAATGGCCTGATCCTGTTTTTCCCCCATATCCTTTGATCCCTTCACCTCAAGTGCTTTATCTAACTGCTTCTTGATGTTTTAGCCTCAACTGCTTTGTGTGGTTACGAATTCCACAGGCCGATCACTCTCTGGGTGAAGAGATTTCTCCTCATCTCAGTCCTAAATGGTCAACCCCACATCCTCACACTGTGACCCGATTCGGGATATCCCCACCATCGAGAACATCGTTCTTGCATCTACCCTGTCTAGTCCTGTTAGAATTTTATAGGTTCCTACGAGATCCCACTCATTCTCCTGAATTCCAGCTAATACAATCTTAACCGACTCAATCTCTTCTTATGTCAGTCCTGCCATTGCAGGAATAAGAGTGGTAAAGCTTCTCTCCACTCCCTCTATAGCAAGAACATCTTCCTCATATCAGGAGACCAAATCTGCACACAATATTCCAGGTGTGGCCTCACCAAGGCCCTGTATAATTACAGCAAGACATCCCTGCTCCTGTACTTGAATTCTCTTGCTATGAAGGCCAACATACCATTTTCCTTCCTTACTGCCTGCTCACCTGCATGCTTACCTTCAGTGACTGGTGTACGAGGACACCCAGGTCTCATTGCATTCCCCTCTCCTAATGTATGGCATTCAGATAATAATCTGCCTTCTCGCTTTTGCTACCAAAGTGGATAACCTCACTTTTATCCAAATTATATTGCATTCATTTGCCCACCGACTCAACTTGTCCAAATCAGACTGAAGGTATCTTCCTCACAGCTCACCATCCCACCCAGCTTTGTGTCATCTGCAAATTTGGAGCCAATATATTTCATTCCCTAATCTAAATCAGTAATATAAATTGTGAATAATTGGGGTCCCAGCACCATTCCCTGCAGCACCCCACTAGACATTGCCTGCCATTTATTTCTAATCCGTGTTTCCTGTCTGCCAACCAGTTTTCTATCTATCTCAATACACCATTCCCAACACTATGTGCTTTAATTTTACATGCTAATCTGTTATGTGGGACTTTGTTGAAAGCCTTTTGAAAGTCCAAATAAACCACATCCACTGGCTCCTCTTCATCCACTCTACTAGTTACATCCTCGAAGAATTCCAGTAGATTTGCCAAGCATGATTTCCCTGTCATAAATCCATGCTGACTCTGTCTGATCCTGCCACTGTTTTCCAAGTGCTCTACTATAAAATCTTTGACAATGGATTCGAACATTTTTTCCACTACTGACGTCAGGCTGACTGGTCTATAATTCCCTGTTTTCTCTCTGCCTCCCTTTTTAAATAGTAAGGTTACAATAGCTACCCTCCAACCTGTAGGAGTCGTTCTAGAGTCTAAAGAGTCTTGGAAGTTGGCCACAAATGCATCCACTATTTCTATGACCATTTCCTTAAGTACTACAGAAGTGCGTACACCGGATGCTGAGTGTGAGAGAAGAACTAAAGGTTGGATGGTGTTTGTATAATGAGAATCATGAAAAATTGGCAAAGTGGAACAAGCTCTGGTGGCCTTAGAGTTCGGTGGAAGGAAAAGTAGTTCAATAACGACACGAGTGCACAGCACTCTGTCAGCATAGTGATTGGATTGAATTGTGTTATCATTGCTGATCGGTCAACATAAGAAGCAAAGAAGAAGTGACTGGAAATCTGTGACAAAGAAGCAGAACATTTCTATATATGTTCAATGAATTAGTCTGCCTGCATTAGCAACGTGGAGATCATGTGGTAGATTGATGTTCAATACTAAAGTAGGATAGGACAAAGTAAATGAGAACAGTGACTAAGGAAAACTCAAACCAGCGGCACACAAAAAGACTTGCATTTATATAGCACCTTTCACAACCTCAGGACATCCTAAAAACGATTTAAGTACTTTTGCAGTGTAGTCATTCATACATTGTAGGAAAAGCAGCAGAAAATTCCCACAAGCAACAATGAGAAAATGAACAGGGGAAACTCTTTGTGTTATATTGATATGGGGTAATTGTGCAGTCACCCGGATAGCTCAAATAGATTTGAACCCGGATTTGTTCAAAATAGTGTCCTGGGATCGCTAATGTTCATCTCAGAGAGCAGACAGGCTCTCTCCATTTAACAATCTCACCCAAACGGCACCTCCAATAATGAAACACACTCACTCAGGCCTGCAGCGGAGTGCCAATCTGGATTACTGTGTTCAAATCGCCATTAGAATGGGATTCAAACTCTATAACCTTCTAACTCAATCATGTCAACCGAGGGTTTTAGCATGGTAGCACAGTGGTTAGCCCTGTTGCTTCACAGCGCCAGGGATCCGGGTTCAATTCCCGGCTTGGGTAACTGTCTGTGCGGAGTGTGCACATTCTCCCCGTGTCTGCATAGGTTTCCTCCGAGTGCTTGGGTTTCCTCCCACAAGTCCCGAAGGATATGCAGTTAGGTGAATTGGACATTCTGAATTCGCTCTCTGTGTACCCAAACAGACGCCGGAGTGTGTCAACTAGGGGCTTTTCACAGTAACTTCATTGCAGTGTAATGAAAGCCTACTTGTGACACTAATAAAAATTATTATTATGGGACAGTGAAGTTGGGGTTATAAAAGCTACGAGATGCACTTACAGGAGTTGGAGATAGAAACACAGAGCAGTACAATTTACAAGAGAATGGTCGAAATGTAGTTGGAAAAACAAGGAGTGGGGGGGGGGTGGATGCTGCTGTGACAGTGAGGGTGATATAGGGAGAACCCGATTGAAACATACGGTTAGGTTTACCACTGCGCTGGAGAAACTAGTCCACCTCAATCACCCCTGTATTTGCTGTGACTCCAGGAGCTCAGCTGAGTTCAGGCACAGCCCCTTGCCTCTGCAATTGAGATTGTCCATCCCTTCCCTCTCCAGCCTCTTGGCCCAGCTGCTGGCTGTTAGGAAATGAAAAAAATGAAAATCGCTTGTCATGAGTAGGCTTCAATGAAGTTACTGTGAAAAGCCCCTAGTCGCCACATTCTGGCGCCTGTTCAGGAAGGCTGGTACGGGAATTGAACCGTGCTGCTGACCTGCCTTGGTCTGCTTTAAAAGCCAGTGATTTAGCCCAATGTGCTAAACCAGCCCCAGTGTGTTAGCTGCCCAAGCGGGCACTGGGGGACACTTTATACATGTGGACCAAGATCCAGGTTCCTGTTAACATGCCCAATATATGTTATGGACTCGAGCAGCTATAATAAGTCGCTTATTGTCACAAGTAGGCTTCAAATGAAGTTACTGTGAAAAGCCCCTCCCGGGGTTGAAAAGTAGGAAGCATGACATTCTCAAAGTCCTGCAAACTCTCAGCTACCTCACAGAGCAAAAAACCAGCGCCCACCGTTCATTCCGACCGTCAACGCAGCAAATTCGGAGGCGTCCAACATTCACACAACATACCCAACCCATCAGCACCGTTCGGCCGGAGGTGATTTTAGATTTGAAAACCTCCTTGATGAGAAAAATCAATCTAAAGAAAGTTGTTCTTGTTAGTTTTTTCTCTCTCTGAGAGACCCACCTTAATTTGAAGATAGACGTTTATTAGGAAATGATGGGCCAAATGTGAAAGGCTCCCCGCCCGGGCAGGGTGTGAGGAAACTTAAAAAGACGGAGGCGAGCAGCGATCAGAAATGAACCGGGACTGAAATCCGCACTCCAGGCGACTTAAAGATTCCGGTTTTATGCACAAACTCGGCCAAATTGTCTTACATTCCCCTTCAGCACTGTCATACTTTCCGAATAAATTCCGGTGAAACTGGCGGTGCAGTCGCCGGCCGTAATGAACTGCGGGGCAAGTTACCTTGATCGCGCTTCCGCGCCTGTTGACGGGACTGCAAGGCGGGAACAGGTCGACCCCTGGCCGGAATTCCCCCCTCACCTCGATGGGGCAAAGTGCCGAGAGTCTGGACTGTTGCTGCATTCGCTGTTGAACTTCAGACTTCAAAGTAGTTTCTATCTTTGATAGGGAGCTCTGATAGGGAGTTCGTCAACTAAGGCGCCCGGAATTGTGCGGCTGCTTATACAGATGTATATAAAAGATGCTGTTTGTTTTTGGTACACGTGGGACAACCCCTCGCACAGCAAGTCAAACTCAGAAGCAGCAGCACAATTATGCTAAGTAGGTAATACATACCAGCCACCGTTCCCGCCCCACTTTCAGTATTTTCTGAATAAATCTCTACATTTTCGGTACAATGATTGAACAAAACCGGTGAACCTTCAAGATTATTTCATGTACACTTATATCGTCCCCTTTTCGCGTGTCCTGCTTCCCTATTGATCCTCGGGAACTTGTCCGTCTGCCTGAAGTCTCTGATTTTTTTCCTACTTCCCTACATTTTTATGTTCTGTTGTCCAACCTCCTGCCCCCATGCAGGCGCGGCCGTTTTGCTTGATCTCAAATGACCCTATGACATTCTTCCAGTCGATAGGTGATTCTGCAATCGAAATGTGTGTGATTTCTTCACGTTGCAATCGTCCTTTCCAGAAAACTGCCCAGATCGCTTCCTTAGACAATTAGAGCATCAAATTAGAGCTTCATTAAACAAATTCACCGTAATTTCGGAAGTTTTCAAAATGCAAGTTCGAATATGGGTATGTTTTCCAGTGACAAGTTTAATTTCATTTTGTGATGTCACATTACTACCATACCCTTAAGCGTTAATTCTGACAAAGATAAGGGGCAGATATCCTCTGTGTTAAGCTCATAGGAAAATCATGTGAGCATTTGAACGACATGCATGTAAGAAAAGGTCAACTGGCCCACAGACCTTGCCCCGTTATAAAGTAAATAACTGAATTTGTTTGGCGCCATCCTAAAGTGTTTTACAGCCAGCTAAGCACTTTTGAAATGTAGGGCGCAATCTTACGGAAAGGTTTCTAAGGGCTCGATTAAATGATCACGTTGCGCTTAAGCGAGAACGCGACAAGGCTGTTCAATCGTGGGAGACGCCAAAAATGAGAACCATGCCAGGCATCGATCGGTTTGCGATCCAACCGGCCCGCTCCCATTGGCGAGATCAGGAACCCGCCATAGCGTTCCGATCAACCAATAATCACCACTTAAAACCAATCTCCATACAGTTAATGGGAGTGACCCTCTGTCTAACAGCCTCCCGTGATCTAACCGCCTCCCCAGCAAGAGGTCATGCGGACGCCAATCAGTACACCTTTTCACAGGCAATGAGCCCAGGGGCACTGGGGTTGCTGTCCCAGTGTTCTGGGGGTGGAGGGGCTGTGCTCCTGGGGGAGCAGTCTCGGCCGGGGTGTCCCGCTATCGGTAGTGGGGGCTGCGGAGAGCCGAGGGGCCCGCCCATGGCCTGGGGGAGGGGGAGATGGGTGTCTCACCACCTACAGATCCGCCATGCCACCCCCTGGATTGTGTGTTCCCATTCCGGGGAAACCCCAGCCCCTGTCTGTCTGCCCCACCGACCACCCATAACTCCCACTGACCATGGAGGCCACTGGCACATGGCTGAAGGCTATTGCTAATTGGGAATCATAGTTCAGTGAGCATTTCACAGTTCCCAAGTGGATTCCCGTGGTTAGGCGGGTCATGTAGCAAGTGGGAGTTATTGCCTTGCATCCCAGTCAGACTGATGCCTGGACACTGTGCCTGAAACACTGCACAAGACAACAGCACAGATTCAGCAGCTAATATCCAACCACCCAAGGGCTGGGTCCTTGCACCGGGGATATTTTGGTGACCAGACGGTGGATGTGTGCACCAGGGAGGGGGCCAGCATCCGGTCCAGGTAATGTTACATTTGGGGGCTGGGGTACAGGATGTGGGGTCCGGTGAGTATGGGTCCCCACTGCGGTCGGGGCTGCATGGACTGGGCGTGCCAGATGTGGGTGTAGAACAATGGAAAAATGGAGGGTCCCGGGGTGGAAGACACCACTGGTTGTCAGTCTCACACTCCAATTCCTTCCAGATGTTACACGGGATGGATGGTATCTTGGACCCCACGGAGCGTGGAGGAGGAGGGTACCTGCTCCCGGTGGCTGTCAAGGTCACCCCAACCCTGAGCTTCCAAACCTCAGGTTCATTCCAGGGCTTGAGCATTGACTTCTGCGGCATCTCACAAGCTAAGCCCACAAGTGCATCTGTGAGGTTACCAATGCCCTGTTCGCTCGGGCAGCGAACTACATAAACTTTGACATGGACCAGGCTCCAAAAGATGCCCGGGCAGCAGGATTCTCCGCCATTGCCAGGATGCCCCTGGTACAGGGATTGCAAAAGGCACACATGTTGACTTGTGCTCACCGGGTCGTTTGGGAGCACCCTACAGCAACAGGAAGGGGCACCACTCCTTGAACATCCAGCTTATGTGTGACTACCACATGAAGGTCATACATGTGTGTGCACGCTTCCCAGGGAGTATGTACAACAGCTATGTCAAGCCTCTTCAAGGACTACCCCAGGATGGCCGGTTGGCTCTTGGGGGATAAGGGGTACCCGCTAGGACCTGGCTCATGACGCCTGCACAGAGACGGTGACCGATGTAGAGACCAGATACAATGAGGCCCATGTGGCCACCCGGGTTGTCATTGAGCGGTATATCAGACTCCTCAAGATGGGTTCCGACACCCTGATCGCTCTGGTGTTGCACTGCAATACACCCCCAGAGGATTGCTTGCTTTGTGGTGGTTTGCTGTGCCCTCCTCAACCTGGTACAGCAGCAGGGCGACGTGCTGGAGGTGGAGGAACATGCATGTGGCCATCTCCGAGGAGGGAGAGGTGGACGATGAGGAAACGCCAGAGCAGGAGGGGCTGGAGATTGAGCCCAGGGACGACCCACAGGACCAGCCAGAGGCTGGAGGACAGGTGGCAGCAGCGAGGGCCCAGAAAGCCCAGAGGGCCAGGGAGGCCCTTGTCTTCGCCCGCTTCAAATAGGACGTGACCTCATCCTTCATTCCTCCACCTTCTCCCCTCCCTCCGCATTCACCAAGGACTCCCTCTCCCTCTTCCCTGTACCCTCTCCCTCCTTCCCCCATCTATGTCCCACTCTTCCCTCTCCCTTTCCCCTTTCAGTCCCCCGCTCATTCTGCTCTACTCTCCCAGGGCCTGTGTGACATCAATCTGGGTGATGGGTCTGTGTCGGCACTGTTGAAGGAAAAGGGGTGATGATAACTTGCTAAGAGCTGGTGCCCCTCAATCTATGCCATAATCTGACTTCTGCCTGTCCACTGAGTGCTCCTTTACACCCATCGTCTGCACATGGTGTGTTGGGGATGGGAAGAAGTATCCAGGACCTCCACGCCCAAGGATCTGGGGCAGGGAACTGGTGCTTAGCCCGCATTGCGGATGAAGGTACCAGAGGCGTCATCTTTCTCGAGTGCAACGTTTTAAATTGCTATACAACTCCCCCAGCCCCCAATGGTGCCACCCACATCACTCTCCAACCACTCCCTCCACACCTTCCCCTCATCGCACCCTCTCCCCTTACCTCCAAACCCCTCACACCAGAGCATGGCATTCTGACGGGCGCCCGGAGCCGACCACGATTTTGGCTTCATGACCAATTTTCCACCCAATCACCTTTCACGATTTTGGCCTCAGCCGATGGAGAATCCCACCCAGAGTATTTCTTAGCTGGTGAGAGATTGGAAAGTATCGATGTCCAAAGGGATCTGGGTGTGCTTGCTCATAAGTCACTGAAAGCTAGCATGCAGGTGCAGCAAGCAATTAGGAAGGCAAATGGTATGTTGGCTTTTATTGCGAGAGGACTTGAGTACAGGAGTAAAGATGTCTTGCTACAATTGTATGGAGCCTTGGTGAGACCACATCTAGAGTATTGAGCACTGTTTTGTTCTCCCTACCTAAGGAAGGATATACTTGCCATAGAGGGAGTGCAATTAAGATTCACAAAACTGAATTTTTGAATTGTTCAATCAGAAGAAATTCAGGAGACTGGGCCATTTATACTCTGGAATTTAGAAGAATTAGAGGCAATTTCATTGAAACGTACAGGGCCCAACAAGTTGGACACAGGAAAGGTATTTCCTTGGGGGATTACCAAGGGACACAGTCTTGGAATAAGAGGTAGACCATTTAGGGCCCAGATGAGAAGGAGTTTCTTTACTCAGACGGTGGTAAATGTTTGGAATTCTCCACCCTAGAGGGCTCTGTGAGCTCAGTCATTGAATATATTAAGATAGAAATGGATAGATTTCTAGTTATTAAAGACATTAAGGTGATATGAGAATAGTGCTGGAAAATGGGATTGATGTTGAAGATCAGCAAGGATCGAATTGAGCGGTGGAGCAGGATCGAAGGGCTGAATGGCCTACTCCTGCTCCCATTTCCTGTTTCTATGTTCCTAAAATACTCAGCTATTTTAGCCTGTTGTTCTGACTTTTAAATTAGTGATCAAACATGTGGTGTTCCTTTGATTTTCTTCCAGAACTTCTACGTGTTCAGTATGGGATAAGAACAAAAATGACCAAATTGATGTGTTTATAAAGAAAATATTTTGCTACAAAATGCACGCAAGAAACTTTATTCAATTGTAAAATTGCAACTGGTGCAAACATGGGGGAGGCGGTGGTGCAGTGGCATTGTCACTAGACCCGTAATCCAGAGACACGGGGTGATGATCCAGGATTCGAATCCCACCATGCCACCGTGGCATTTAAACTCAATAGATCATGAAGCTACAACAAAAGGTGACATACATGCCAAATACCAGTTGCAGTATTATGTGATAGACAGATCTAAGCAATCCCACAAGAGGATCAGATCAAAGATCCTCAGCCCGGCTACAACCCATCGTGCATGGTTCAGTTAAACAACTAACCAGTGGCGGGGGGGGGGGGGTTCCAGATATATCCCCATCCTCAACGATGGAGGAGCCCCGCACATCAGTGCAAAAGATAAGGCTGAAGCATCTGCAACAGTTTTCAGCCAGAAGTGCCGAGAGGATGATCCATCTTGGCCTCCTCCGGAGGTCCCCAGCATCACTGCCAATTCAATTCGCTCAACATGATATCAAGAAATGGTTCAAGGCGCTGGATAAAAAGACCCTGACAAAATTCCAGCAATAGTCCTGAAGACCTGAGCTCCAGAGTTTACTGCACCCCTAGCCAAGCTGTTCTTGTACAGCCACAACACTGGCATCTATCCAGCAATGTAGAAAATTGTCGAGGTATATCCTGTACACAGGAAACATGACAACTCCAACCTGGCCAATTACCACCCCATCAGTCTACTCTCGATCATTAGTGAAGTGATAGAAGGGGTCATCAAAAGTACACTTACTCAGCAAGAACCTGTTCCTCCAGGGTCACTCAATTCGACCTTGATTCAGTCATGGACAAAAGAGCTCACAGCCAGAGATTAGGTAAGAGTGACTGGCCTTGACATCAAGGAAGCATTTGACAGAGCCCTAGCAAAACTGAAGTGAATGAGAATCAGTCAGAAAACCCTCCACTGGTTGGAGTCACACCTAGCATAAAGGAAGATGGATGTGGTAATTGGAGGTCAATCATCTCGGCTCCAGGACATCCCTACAGGAGTTCCTCAGGATAGTGTCCTCGGCCGAATCATGGTCAGCTGCTTCATCAATCATCTTCATTCCATCATAAGGTCAGAAGTGAGGATGTTCGCTGATGACTGCATAATGTTTAGTGCCATTAGCAACTCCTCAGATACTGAAGTAGTCATGTCCAAATGCAACAAGACCTGGACAATATCTAGACTTGGGCTGACAAGTGGCAAGTTAAATTCACTCCAGGCAAGTGCCAGGAAATAATCATCTCTACCAAGAGATGTCCTGACCATCACCCTTTGACATTCAATGGTATTACCATCACTGAATACCCCCACTATCAACATCCTGGAGGATACCATTGACCAGAAACTGAGCTTAACTCGCCATATAAATACTGTGGCTACCAGAGCAGGTCAGGGACCAGGAATTCTGCGGTGAGTAACTCACCACCTGACACCCCAAAACCTGTCCACCATCTACAAGGCATATGTCAGGAGTGTAATACAATATTTTCCTGGATGAGTGCAGCTCCAACAACAGTCAGGTAGCCTGACACTATCCAGGACAAAGCAGCCGGTTGATTTCTATCCCTTCCATAAACATTCAGTCCCTCCACCACTGATGAACAGTGGCAACTGTGTGTAACATCTCCAAGATGCACTACAAGAACTCGCTGAGGTTCCTTAGGCAGCACTTGCCAAGCCCACAACCATTACCATCTGGACAGGAGCAACAGGTACCTGGGAACGCCACCAGCTGGAAGTTTCCCTCCAGGTCACCCATCATTCTGACTTGGAAATATATTGCCGTTCCTTCACTGTCGCTGGGTAAAAATCCAGGAACTCTCTTCCTAACAGCACTGTGAATGTACCTACACGTCAGGGACTGTAGTGATTCAAGATGGCAGCTCATCACCACCTTCTCAAGGGCAACTCGGAGTGGGCAATAAATGCTGGCCTAGCCAGCAAAGTCCACATCTCTTAAATTAATTTGTTTAACTTAAAAAGTCATAACTCTAAATCCTTGTGCTGGCTTCTTTTGGATAATGGGCAAACTTCTGTTGGGGATAGTGCAACATTTGCTGTCAAATTTTTGTATGCTTCGACTATTTAGGCCAAAGTCACAATTCCTCAATTTGATAGCATATTTGATATTGGTGCACCATGATCCCTTGCAATTCATTGTGTACATGCTGCTTGGAGTCAGTAGTGAGGTGATTGGGGACAGGCGGCTGGCATTGACATCAATGGCTGGGCATGGGCTGCAGTGTAATTTCAGCTAGCCTGCAACCGACCTATACTGAAAGTTCAAAACGGTTCCATTTTGTAATTCGACTATCTTTCCATTTCTCACGTCAGCAAAGGACTGACTATTCAGTCAGCCATTTTGAACTGTAGAAATCTCATCATTAGTCAGTGTCAAGCAAGTAGAGCTTCACAAGGTACTACAAAATACATGCATATGGTGTTCAGCTTTCTCCAGCCTGAGTGGTATGAATGGCAGTATAACCATATCTAGCCACTGTCACAGCTTCCAACAATGCTCCTGCGATTGCACCGCTACCATTCAGTGTAGCAGGACCATCTACTGAAAATCTAACAAGCTGGTTTTCTTAAAATGGGCTTTGCTAAGACTGAGGGTACATTTGGTTAATTATAGAAGATCTTTGAAAAGAATTGAATAGTCTTGTTATAACTTTCAATTTAATTTTGAAATTCTATTTCAGATATCTCAGTGTGAGATTATTTTAGCTGTATATGTTGGATATCTGAAATAGAAACAGAAAACACTCAGCAAGTCAGGCAGAATCTGTGGAGAGGATTTGAGCCAGGGAGGATGGAAGCGAGGTCACAGGGATGGGAGGAGAGGGGGATCAGGGAGATGAAAGATTTGTTTTGGGAAGGGCGGTTTATGAGCTTGGAGGAGCTGAATGAGAATTGTGAGTTGGCGCGGAGGGAGAGTTTCCAGTACATGAAGGTGCAGGACTTTGCGAGGAAGGTCTTACCGACCTTCCCGATAGCACCCGCCTCTTCTTTGTTGGAGGGGGTACTGTCATTAGGGGGTTGGAGAGGGGGGGGGGGGTCATCTCGATAATTTATGGGAGGATTTTGGAGGAGGATAAGGTGTCCATGGAGGGAGTTATGGCTAAGTGGGAGGAAGAGCTGGGGGTGGTAATGGAGGAGGGATTTGATTTGATTTGATTTATTGTCACATGTACCAAATACAGTGAAAAGTATTTTTCTGCGGCCGAGGGAACGTACACAGTACGTTCATAGTAGACAAAAGAATAATCAACAGAGAACATTGACAAATGGTACATCAGCAAACAGTGATTGGTTACAGTGCGGAACAAGGGGCCAAACAAAGCAAATAGATGGTGTGAGGTGCTGCGGAGGGTGAATGCCTCGACTTCATGTGTGAGGCTGGGGCTGATATAGATGAAGGTGGTGTACGGGGCACAGCTTACACAGTCTAGGATGAGTTTGCTGTTCAAGGGGTGGAGGATGTCTGCGAGCAGTATGGGAAGGGTCCTGCAAATCATGTGCACATGTTTTGGTCCTGCCCGAAGCTGGAAAGGTTTTTGGAGGGCGTTTTTCAGCACTATTTCAGGGGTTCTGCATGTAGATGCGGAACCCCGTCCCCTGGGAACCATATTTGAGATGTCGGACCAGACAGAGTTGCAGACAGGTGCGGAAGCAGATGTCTTAGCCTTCGCCTTTCTGATTGCTCAGAGGCGGGTCTAGTTGGGGTGGGGGTTTAATGTGTTGGATGGGTTTATTATTGTTGTAAAATGTAAAATGTTGAAAATTTGAAATGAAAATACTTTTTTTAGAAGATCTGTGGAGAGAGACAGACTTAACATTTCAGGCTGATGACTGTTCATAACTGCTAATGATAGGACCATGCCTGTCAGGAGGAAAATAATCCCATGCTTTCTGATTAAACGTAGGAACAAGTACAAGTTTTAGCAATATTCCACAAAGTAAAATAAAAGTAAAACATCAGCCGCACATTAAATCAACGTGCAAACTTTATTGGAAATTACTAAAACAAATACAATAAGATAGGTTTCACCTGACTTTTCAAATGGTTAAAAGGCTTTGAAAATCATGTAAAAGATAAAATACAGTCATGGCACCAGTTTTATATCAATGTTGTATACTCCTGCTTCAATTTTATGAAATAATGAAAATCATTCCAAGTGCTATTGAGATGAATATGTATTACTTGTTGCTAACATGTTGTAAATGGATACATGATTCCTGTGAAATTTCAACAAAAATATAAATAACTATACAAATTCTACAGGTTTTGCGCAATACTGTTAGAATGATCCTTTAGATTACTTTAAATAATCAAGAACATGTTGTGGTAGTCACCACTGTATAATACGTGTATTAGAGGTAATACGGTAAGGCTCCTGTACTACAGGTACAGTGGTAGATCCCTGCCTGCTGGTTCCGTCCAGTAGGCGGGGTATAAATGTGTGTGCACACCGAGCTGCTACCATTTCTAGTAGCTGCAGGAGGCAACACATCTCTGCTTAACAAAGCCTCGATTACTCTCTATTCTCGTTTCGTTGTAATTGATAGTGCATCAATTTATTAAGCAGAGATTTTACAGCAATGGAACTACACATCAAGCCAGATTGCCTGCAGCTGCATCCTCCAGCAGACAACACCACATCAGCCTTCGACCACTGGCTAGCTTGCTTTGAAGCCTACATTGGTTCAGTGACAGAACAACCCTCAGAAGCACAGAAACTCCAGATCCTGTACTCACGGGTGAGCTCCGATATTTTTCCCCTTATTCGAGATGCACCCAATGACAGTGAGGCCATGGCACTTCTAAAAGGGAACTACATCCGGCCGATCAACAAATTCTACGCCAGGCACCTCCTGTCCATGCGGCAACAACTCCCCGGTGAGTCATTGGACGATTTCTGGCGTGCGCTGCACATCCTGGCAAGGAACTGCGATTGCCAGGGAGTTTCGGCCGTGGAACGTACAGAACTCTTAATCAGGGGTGCTTTCGTTACGGGCAGCAGTCGGCGTACATCTGCCAGCGCCTATTAGAAGGAGGTACGCTCGACCTCGCGACGACCAGGCAACTCGCGAATTCACTAACGGTAGCCTCCCACAACGTACAGTTGTACGCCCCCGACCGCATGGCATACACCCCCGACCGCACAGTGCCCTCATGGACATCATGGGCCCCACCAGCGACCGCCCCCAGCCAACCCCAAGCCTGCGCCGCACGGCAGCTAGCCAACTCTGGGGGCCCAAGTGCTACTTCTGCGGGCAGACAAAACACCCCACCGGCAACGCTGCCTGGCGTGGAGCGCAACCTGCAAGGCCTGCGGAAAGAAGGGACATTTCGCTGCCGTGTGCCAGGCCCATTATTCCTGCACCCCCCCACGTGCGACCCATGGGCGCCGCCATCTTCCTCCCAGCAGACCACATGCAGCTCGTGGGCACCGCCATCGTTAACAACGCCCGCCATGTGCACCCCGTGTGCGCCACCATCTTCGGCACCATTTTGGATGGCACCTCAGGAACCCTGCTCGTCGGAGACTTCATCAGGCCGTTCATCACCTGCCACCACCGCCGACCAGCCCGGGGCCGACCAACAACAACCGCACTCGCCTCCATCACAATCAACCAGTCCCAGCCGCACAACCTCGCAACCGCGACGACGACGGTAAAGGTCGATGGGCACAAGACATCCTGCCGTCTTGACTCCAGGAGCATGGAAAGCTTCATCCACCCCTCCACGGAAGTCCACCTCCGGGGTTTCGCTCCCAACATGGCTGCCAGCTCCAGGACCCGTCCTCCGCAAATACTGTGACTCCACAAGGCAGACCCGTTGGTCGAGAGGGTACAGCTGCTGCATGCAAACCCGCAGTACGCCTACGTGGCGTACCCCAACGGCCGCCAGGACACAGTCTCCCTAAGGGACCTGGCACCAGCTGGATCCCCACCCACGACCCCACATCACTCAGCACCCCCCCTCCGATTGCCCCGGCACCACCCACCCTCACCCCCAGCAAACCTCACTACAGCCCCTGCCCCAGGACGATCCGTCCTCCCACTGGCTCCGCCCGGGGATGAAGATGAGGACAACATGCTCCCGGAGTCACAGGCGACCAAGCCGGCGCCTGCATCACCACCGGGACTGCGGCACTCTCAGCGGAGAATCAAGGCACCCGACCAGCTAAATTAGTGAATTTTTCAAAAGACTGTAAACTTTAAATTCTCACATACTTGTAAATAGTTTTTTTTCCACCACCCCCGCTGGACTCTTTTTTTAACAGGGGGTGAATGTGGTAGTCACCACTGTTGTATAATACGTGTATTAGAGGTAATACGGTAAGGCTCCTGTACTCCAGGTACGGGGGTAGATCCTTGCCTGCTGGTTCCACCCAGTAGGCGGAGTATAAATGTGTGAGCACACCGAGCTGCTACCATTTCTAGTAGCAGCTGCAGGAGGCAACACATTTCTGCTTAATAAAACCTCGATTACTCGCTACTCTTGTCTCGTCGTAATTGATAGTGCATCACATGTTTTCTGGAGTTTAAATTCAGAGACAAATTATTATCAAATGTGTTAGTCATGAAATAAAACCTTTCCATGGAAAAGTACAATCCCATTTTAATACAAAGCTCTATAAAATTATTTCTTCCGAATACTTTTATAATATAGTCATATATTATCTTAAATTAATAAAAGATAAACTGAATAGAATAATAATTATTTGAAATCATTTAAATAGTTTAACTTCTACAAACTAAACTATTTTATTAAAACGGGAGGTATTGGTGACACAGCAGAATGGACTCTTAGGAACATTAGTAATGCATGAGTATTTTTACATGAAATTAATTAAATGCATACTTATTTAATTCTGTGATTAGTTAGGCTATAGATACAGAAGATGTAAATGGGTGACAGATGTTTTTAATAAGTTTATTAAAAGGCAGGACAAGGGCAGCACGGTGGCCTAGTGGTTAGCACAACCGCCTCACGGCGCTGAGGTCCCAGGTTCGATCCCGGCTCTGGGTCACTGTCCGTGTGGAGTTTGCACATTCTCCCCGTGTCTGCGTGGGTTTCGCCCCCACAACCCAAAAACGTGCAAGCTAGGTGGATTGGCCACGCTAAATTGCCCCTTAATTGGAAAAATGATTGGGTACACTAAATTTATTTTAAAAAAAGGCAGGACAAGAGAATTACTTAAAAGATATTTGACTGTAGGGGTTCTTTAGCTTTAAACTTTAGCGATCAATACCATAAATGATTGTAATAATGTTTTAATAAGTAGTGGTGTTTACTTTGACAAGTGTTCAAAATGTGTTCAGCAAACATTATTTTTGCTTGAAATTCATGCAAAGTGGATAATTGAATCATTCAGTAAATATAATGGAAGTTGAATTATTGGCCACCACGGATATTAAATATGCACAATGTGTACCTGGAATTCACATATATATTACAAGGATGGCTTATGTTAGAATGTAAAATTCTTTCAGAGTGTACAGTTTTCTAATCTTCAACCAAATTCATAGGAAATGTGGAGATGCACATATTTAGAAATGGAAATTACTGTGTAATATCCAATAAGTATTTTTGTTTTGCTTTGGGCCTGGTAATAACATTACAAATCACTGAGTGGAATGATTGATCACATACCTTAATCAGCCTACATAACTTCTGTCATGCTAATAGACCTCACCCTTCACAGGAATGTTGTTAATTCTGTGGTGAAATATTGCGACAACAAAAGCAATGGTTGCCGGGAATTGGAAATAAAAATAAAGGTCAAACAACATACGTGGGCAGAAAAATAGTTAATGGCCTGTAACTTCCAACTCGTGACGGAAAGACATGGGCCGTCACAAGTAGAAGTTTGTTTTTCATACTTATCTCTGGAAACATCCCAACAGAACTCCATATAACAGCTAAAATAATAATAATAATAAAAGCTAATTACTGCGGATGCTGGAATCTGAAACCAAAAGAGAAAATGCTGGAAAATCCCAGCAGGTCTGGCAACATCCATAGGGAGAGAAAACAGCCAGGTGACCCTTTGTCAAAGCTCTTTTTTTTCCAAAGGTGCTCAGCAAAGCGATCACTCAGTCTACATTTGGTCTCTCCGATATAGAGGAGACCATATTGGGAGCAGCAAATGCAATAGACCAAATTGAAAGAGGTGCAAATGAAATGCTGCTTAACCTGCTTTGGGCCTGGGATGTTAAGCATGGAAGTGGTAAAGGGGCAGCTGTTATACCGGACAGTAGCAACATCCTCGGGTCTCTGGCGGACACTCTCCGCAGGCTTGATGCAGGAGAATTTCAGCCCCGCACACTTATGGTGAGCCAGACTAGATATGCCCATTAAGGGCATGCTATGAAGATCTGTTTTGAAGTGAAGAGAAGAATTCTCTGCTATTAATAAGGTATGTGAAAGCTTTTTTATCAGGCATGATTTTTCCACTGAGTTGCGCCTGGCACCAATCATGTTGCGCTGGAGCCCTGCGGGAGAGACCCAAAATAGGCTTTGTGCTGGGTACATCTGACCCACAGTGCTTTGAGCAATCTGGATCACACCCTCACTGGCCGTGATCCAGATAATGATATTTAAGTGAGCCATTAGACTCATCTAAATATTCGTTGAGGCCAGGTTGCGGCTGCATTCTCCCAGCTCCCAGAAGTAACCGGCCGCACCAGGTTACCAGGTAGAGGGGGGGGGGTTCCCTGGGTCTTTCCAGTTGGGGTGGCCAGACAGGCAGTGGGAGGGGGGGAGAGGCGGGGAAAGATCAGGGCAGCCTATCAAACTGCCACCCGAACTGCGAGGAGCCTTTGAATCACTCTAAGAGAATCTCCCCAAGGCCAAAGAAATTGTAAAATGCCATTGGGTGGCTGTAGCCACTGAGAAACACCCCGCTTGATCCGCCGTTCAGCGGAATTGAACTTCAGTCTGCTGAATCGTGCCCTGAGTCATTTTTTGCGTGAATTGCGCCCATCGTTTTATTTGTTATTTCTATTAAACAATTATTGCGATTGTTATTGTCTCACTTAAAGTGTCTTTTTTTGTGGTTTAAGGTGGTTATTATTCAGTATTTGTAAGTGATCATAGGATTTGTTATTTGTTTTCAATCAATGAAACTACTATATAAATAGTCAATATATTATTACCTAACTTTATGTCAGGTGTGCTTAAAAGTATTCATATGTTTTAATTTACAATATGGCAACTCAAAATTTAGTCGTGAAGTAGCAAAGTCAGAAGGTCATGATCAATGAGTTGGATACAGGGTGTGTATATGTCTTAATAGATAAAAGTATTGCTGAAACTTAAAATCCTAGTCTCTATCCGTAAATGAAAGGAAATAACAATTGTTCTGCTAACTTTCTGAGGTGAGCTGTTGCCTTGCTACTTTTTGTATTGTTCTGTGTAGCTGGCCACCGACTTGACATAGGATGTGTCTTGAAACATTGTCCTGTGTTTAACCTTAGTATTTCGGAAGCCGTTCTGCCAGCAGGGGATCTTCGGCGGGGACTGGGGGGACTGGTGGGGAGTGGTCCAGCGGTGGTAAGGCTGGTTATAGAGTGGCAGCTTTTGGCAAGTGGGGTCTGCGCGTGGCCGGCGCCATGTTGCACGTGTGGCAGCCGCCGTGCGAATGTGCGTCCACGGACCCGGCCATTCTCTGGCTGTATCCGCAGGTAAAGCCGAGGCTTTATGCTGCACGGCTGCTAGCCCCCCACCAGGCGGAGCATCGGTGCGGGGGCGCGCCGACTGTCTGGTCGTAACGGATCTGGCGGATTTAGCCGCATTAGTTTACAGCAGTCTGTGTTGGCTTTTGAATTACTTGACTGTGCTACAGTGAGCAACATGGATAGGCTCCTGGTTTTGGTAGGAGTTTAGTTTGTGGAGAAGGATACCTGACAGAAGCTTTAAAAAAGTTTCTGGAGAAACATTCGATTCCAATGGCTCTGATGGCCCAAATAGGTCAGTCTGCCATAAAGCAGAATATGGAAGACGCATTACCAACAGGATGGCAAAATCGCACGGCTACAAACAGATTGCAAGACTATAGAAGGAGATTGGGACCTGGAAATTATGAAGACAGAAACCCACTTAGAACCTACAACAGGAAGATGAACCCCAGAAATTCCCGGGGTATGATAAATCGATGTTTTCGATGTGACTCTCAATACCATTATGCTTTCAACCATCCAACATGTTATAATAGAGTGTTTGATGTGACACATGATACGGAAGAGTCAGAAGAGGAAAAAGATAGTGACCAGAAAGAAGGCATTGTCCTATTAACAAGCAGTTTTACTCCAGTAATGAGCGTGTTGGTTGCAGAATCCTTCAATTGTGCTGTATTGGACAGTGGCTGCACATCTACTGTGTGGGGAAATGTTGCTAATTGTGTTCTCTCTTTAATTGGCTCTGTTTATGGCGGTTAATATGGTCACCTTCCTTAATTCTAATTATGTTTGCTCAAGACTCGCCAGGTATCTTTCGATACCGCCACAAGGTTCAAAACTGAATACTCATCAAAGACTCGATACACCAGTTAGTAAGTTCGAAATCAATGCTCATTTATTTACACACCCAGTCAAATATACTCGTGCACAAAACTCTACCAACTAAACTATCACTACTACTAAAGCCTATACTCAACTTTGGGCACCCACTCAGTCAGAGGAACAATGGGCGTTGTCCGGTTCTGAGGCTGCTGGGGTTGAGCTGGTACGGAATAGCAGATAAAAGCATCTGTCTCGTAGCGTGCATTGACTTTGGACTTACTTGTTCTGGTGCAGCTGCTAGGCAGGTTTCTCCTCACTGAGAGCCAAGGCCAAGAGAGCGAGTCTCTCTTGGGGGCTTCTTCTTATACCCAAAGGGGGCTTTGCTCACTTTTGGGCGGGCCTTGAACTTGGCCCCAATTAATTGGACCGTTTCTTGATCGTTCCTTTCGATTTCCTCCAATAAAGGGTTGGCTGCCCTGATTTCTGGGCGTGTCCTAGGTGGCTGTTGGCCTGCTTTGTTCTAGTCTCCTCTGGCGCCGGGGTGTCTGCCTTAGTATCGTTGTCCCCGGAGATGGTTCATTAGTATGGTAATGGTTTTGCATTATTGGTCTTGTCTGGGAGCTACGGCTCCAATCAACTGACAAACCTTGCACCTGCTTGCTTTCTCAGTATTGTCCATTTTCCCTGCATTCTTTGCAAAGTGTCCATTTTGTAATCGGGACGTGGCCATCCCAGATGGCTACAGAATTGACTGGTTAAAATGTTACCTGGACTCCTTGAATGTGAAAATCGTAACAAGGTTAAGGAATTTGGAAGTTCCACAAGTTTCAGGTTTGGGGATGATAATACTCTGAGGTCGCTGAAAAGAGTGGTGATCCCTTGTACTATTGCCGGGGTGAATCATTTCATTAACACAGATGTTGTATCAAGTGAGATACCTTTGCTTCTGAGCAGACCGTTGGTGAAGAAAGCACACATGAAGCTGGATATGGAACAGGATAAGGCAACAGTTTTTGGAAAGACGGTGGACTTACAATTTACACAGTCAGGACACTATTGTATTCCATTACTGACAAATAATATTTTAAGTACAGTTGTTAAGGATGTGTTAATGGCAGTTGAAAATAGGACTTTAGCTGATAAAAAGCTTGTTGTATTAAAACTGCATAGGCAATTTGCGCATCCGTCTCCTCGGAGGCTGAAAAATTTATTAAAGGATGCAGGGGTAAGGGATGAAGACTATACTAAAGTGATAGAACAGGTTAGTGATCGCTGTCAAGTTTGTACGAAGTACAGAAGGACACCAGCACAACCGATAGTAACCCTACCTTTGGCCAGGGATTTTAACAGCATTGAGGCCATGGACCTTAAGATCTGGGATAAAACCAATAATATATTTACTTTTCATTTTGTAGATTTAGCAACCAGATTTAGTCAATCAACGATTGTACGAAGTAAAGAAAAGAGAGTAATTCTGGATCAAATCGTGAAAAACGGATAGGGACAGGAAAGGGTCCACCGGCAAAATTCCTGATGGACAATGGGGGAGAATTTGCTAACAATGAGTTTAGGGATATGTGTGAAAACATGAATACGGCTGCGGAACGCCCATTTAGTAATGGGGTGTGTGAAAGAAACCATGCGGTAATAGATGACATGCTCCAGAAAATTTTGGCAGACAGACCTTACTGCAAGCTAAATTCAGCTTTAGCATGAGCGGTTCATACAAAGAATGCAGATGGTTGGGGGCTATAGTCCCTATTAATTAGTTTTTGGTAGAAATCCTAAAATTCTGTCCATTTTAGATGACTAGCCTCCAGTTTGGGAAGGGATTAGAATTAGCTCTGCCTTCACTGACCATTTAAATGCATTACATAGTGTTATGGGCCAGGGTTTAGAGAAACCCAAAGTGTATCATGGAGTTCACCTGACCCACAACTTTTAATAGATTGTGGTATGGGGAGCACACGGCTCACTCTACCAGTTGTGTACAGCAGAAATGGAAAAATATTTTTTAAAGCAAAACAATGTTTATTCTATGAACTCAAGTTAACTTTTTTAAAACATAAAGTGAACATCTTAGCAACCATTAATTCAAATACAACCCCCAAAGAATACAACACTAAGTAATCCTTTAAGCTTTCCTTTTGACATCCATAAGACGTAAAATGCCTTTTACCAGAAGCACATCAGGTTAAAGTCTACTGTTATTAGTTTTAAATCAACTGGATTGACTTACAGTCTTTAGGTTATAGAGAGAGACTCTAATACACCTTCTGGCTGTGACTGCAGCTGTCCAGCTCTGAAAATGAAACTAAAACACACCCTGCAGCAAACAACCTAAAACAAAAGTAAAAAGCTGACAGCCAGCCCAGCTCCAACCACGCTCTGACATCACTGCAGCATTAAACACCCATTTCGTAAAGGTACTCTCACGACAGATATTTATATACACACCAATTTCCTAAAGGTACTCTCACATGACAACAGCAGTAGAAAAGCATTTTTGGAAGCAGAAGTCTTTGAAAGAATTTGCAGAGCTTTAAGACATAATATACGGCCATCAGATACCATTTTTCAGCAAGGAGACATAGTATACTACTGGAGAGACACTTTTAATGAATGGAAAGGCCCAGGGAAGATCATAGGCATAGATGGCAAAACAATTATTTTGCAACATGGCAATCAAACTGTTCGGGTACGTTCATCAAGGATAATGGGTACAGATTACAAATGTTCAAATTTAGACAGAGCAGACAGACATGACGAGGACCCAGGGTCATCTAGTACGCGCGTGTTACAGACCTATGAGGACCAGTTAAGTGATATAGACAGGGTTTCTGTAGAAGAACACAACACTTCTGATGAATTAGAACAGGCCATTTTTCCAAAAGGACAACTGCCAAAAGTTGGTACAAACGTGACATACTTGCCTGAAGGGTCTAGTCAAAGGAAGGATTCAACTGTTATTAGTAGAGCACGGAAGGCCATTGGAAAGTATAAACATTGGTTTAATATACAGCATTAGGGGAGGGAGTCAAGACAATGGATTGAGAACACAAAGTTCAAAAATGGAGGGCACAGGAAAGCAGTGCCAGTTCAGATAGTACATCGGATAGTGAACAGGTCTGCAGGAAAAGATCGAGAACTATTGAAAGGACATTCCACAGCAGAAGGGAAAGACCAAGCATAGAACATAGAACATAGAACATAGAACAGTACAGCACAGAACAGGCCCTTCGGCCCTCGATGTTGTGCCGAACAATGATCACCCCACTTAAACCCACATAACCCGTATACCCATAACCCAACAATCCCCCCATTAACTTTACACTACGGGCAATTTAGCATGGCCAATCCACCTAACCCGCACATCTTTGGACTGTGGGAGGAAACCGGAGCACCCGGAGGAAACCCACGCACACACGGGGAGGACGTGCAGACTCCACACAGACAGTGACCCAGCCGGGAATCGAACCTGGGACCCTGGAGCTGTGAAGCATTGATGCTAACCACCATGCTACCGTGAGGCCGTGAAGCAGTAGCAATACAGAACGTGACACCAGACGGGAGAGGGGACACAGTTTATCAAGATATCGGAACATGAGTAAGACTACAAATACTAATTGGAGTAGAAGCCCGCATACACGTGAGATTTTGGTGGCTTCCAATAAATTAGATGAAAAAGTTATCAAAGATGCCAAACAGCAAGAACTGCATAGTTGGAGTGAATTTGTGGTATACACGGAAGTACCAGATAGGGGACAAAGACCTCTATCCCACAGATGGATTTGCATGGAAAACGTTCTTCCGGATCGAACTTGTAAGGCAAAGGCCAGGCTTGTGGCAAGGGGATTTGAAGAAAACTTAGAAAATCAGGATTTAAGGGTAGATTCACCTGTGGCAGAAAAGGTTATTTTAAAGATCGTCTTGGCTCTATTAGCCACAAAGGCATGGGAATGCAAATATATAGATATAAAAGCTGCCTTTTCGCAGGGGCATCAATTCCAGAGAGACATTTTTCTCCATCCTCCTAAAGAGGCAGCTAACACAGAATGGGTACTCTGGAAGTTGAACAAATGTGTATATGGATTTAATGATGCGTCTAGAGTCTGGTACTTTTTGGTAAGGTCAGTTTTGCTAAAGTTAGGCTGTTGCCAGTTGAAAGCAGATCCGGCAATGTTTTACTGGCACTATAAAGGAAATCTTTCTGACATCTTTATGATGCATTTCGATGATTTTTTGTGGGGTGGGACTAGTGATTGCAAAGCTATTGTAATCTCTGGGTTGAGGAAGGAATTCAGGGTTGGAAGTCAGGCTTCCAGTGAATTTAAATATATTGGACTGAAAATTGGACAGACTAAGTTAGGGGCCACTTTACACCAACAATCTTATTTCGAGAACATCAGCCCAATAGCAATTAGTAATGGCCGGGTTTCACAAAAAGACGCAATGATTTCAAAGATGGAAAAAGAGCAACTGTGAAGTTTAATTGGGCAACTGAATTTGTTAGGTAGACAGACTAGACCGGATGTGAGTTTTGATGACTTAGAGTTGAGTACAAAAATGAATGATCTCAAAGTGGAAGACATAATAAGAGCAAAGATTTGGTCAAACTAAAAATGCAAGGAGTGTGTTTTGAGGTTCCCAGTTTTAGGTGACCTTAGGCACTCGAAACTCATAGATTATAGTGATGCGTCCAATGCAAATTTATGTGATGGGGTTTCAAGCGCAGGAGATTTTATAATTTTCCTTTTGTGGAACAATGGTAAATGTTGCCCTCTTGTCTGGGAAACAAAAAAAATAAGGAGAGTGGTCAAAAGCACTTTGGCTGCTGAGACGTTAAGCCTTGTAGAGGCAGTGCATATGGCCTTTTATATATCTCACATATTGACAGGAATTTTGGGAATAGGGGATTTGGGTAATATACATATTGAGTGTCACATTGACAATAAATCACTGTGGGAAAATGTGCACTCAACAAAAAGTGTCAATGAAAAGAGGTTACGGATAGACATCACAAGTTTGAAGCAGATGTTGGACAGAGAGGAAATAGCAAAAATTAAATGGGTCGACAGTAGCTATCAATTGTCAGATTGTTTTACAAAAAGAGGGGCTAGCTCACAGAAACTTTATGACATTGTTAATGAAGGGCGCCTGTTTCTGTGACTTTTTTTTCTTCCAAAAAAAAGGAAGAAAAAATAGAAGGGGGGAAATTGCATGTGTGTTTTTGAGTTTCTTGTAATTTTGTTTTCACCTAATTATATTTTTTTCTCTATAGAAGGGGAGACTGTTAAGTAATGGGTTAAGAAACATTCCAATTAGTTGTCTCATTTATGTTAATTATCCAATCATTGACACTGATATGTAAAGAGGCTTCAGGTGGCCTTTGTGTCAGGTGAGGTGGAGATAGAGTTTTGTGCAGAGTCTGTTAAAGTGAAATAAAGGTGTTTGTGAAAAGGAGAAGAACCTTTGACTCTTTATACAACAGCAGCTAAACGTCTAACAAGCGTTCCTGTCCACTGTAGATGCTGTCTGACCTGCTGAGCATTTTCTGTTTTCATTTTATTTGATATATTGCTGTGTTCTTCTGCTGTGCTTTGCCTATGAGAAATACAACCACATTAATCAGCTTGCGCTGTTTGGTAGGTTGTGGAGGTGCTAGCCTGGTTGTTCTGTGTTGTGTCAGTAGCATGTAGAGCAGGCAGATCATGATATCACTCAATGTGTAATGTTGATTTGAGCCCTGACCGAAATTCCTGCTGAGCAGCATGAAATGCCCCCTGAAGGTATTGTCGTGTGATAGATAACGCTTGTTTGTGACCAGGAAAAACATTTAAAGGAGGTGCAGACTGAAAGGAAACCAATAGGGTACCACAAGTTGTAAGGGAACATTGTGGTTGGCATCGCGGTTTAGATCTAACCATTCCTGTTAACACTCTCTCTTAAACAAGCACAGCTGAACATGTGCTCAGTTACACAAGACACCCATTCAACACTTTTTAAAGACAGGACCATTCATGCTTCAGGCGAGGTACTTTTTGCTATTCTTTTGCTGCTACAGCGTTAGTGGGAGGACTTAGTTCAGGAGGTCAGAGGGAGTGGTGCAAGACGTATGGAAAGATTTATGTGCTTTGGTCAGATCGTTGAACACATTTGGATATTCCACTAACTCAGAAGCTATATAGCAGTTTCCCTTGGTGTGCAGCATCGCAGCAGGCAACAAAGGCAGGGAAGAAGACAGGATCTTTTCAGAGGGAAGGAGGAGGAAGTCTCTCAGCAGGAAGCCATTTCAACGTAGGGTCTTCAGAGAGCACTTATATCTGATGTCAGCCAGAGATTTGTGTTTGGCTGTGCTTCACCAAGGAGGTAGTCAGAGAACTGTACAATGTCCTTGAACCAGGTCTGCAGCCTCAGAGCAGAGTGAGCATAGCACTGCCTGTGGTCGTCATGGGGACTCTGACCTGCAGTTTCCATGTCAGCAGACCCTCTCATGCTGGATTGGAGCCCAAAGGCAGGCTGATGTCTGACTATGTCACCTTTCCAGCAACTCCTGCAGCCAACCTGGGCCACATACAGTGCTCTTCATCCCTTTGGACTCAACTGGAAAGGGAGACCTTGACTATCGGGCAGCCCAACGTCTCCATAAATTTTCCCTAGGCATACACCCTGGAGAAAATACTTCACATTCACAGCAGAAAGTTAGCACAACTTTGGGGACAACAGTCATGAGTGATAAGTCCAACTCGAGTGGAGTGGAGAGCAGGTCTGTATCCGATAGTGGAAGCGACCATTGGTTCCCATTGGTCAGCCATCGCCCACCTCAAGTTGAGCAGCCCCTGAGCAGTAAGATGCTGACCCACCACAGTCCAGCTGCTTCAGTGGATGCTTAGACCTTAGACTCTGCTCAACAAGTAGATCAAATCCATCACATAATGCACACAAAAGGAAATAAGATGCCAACCCCGAGATTGGCAAGCTCGAATATCAGGAGCATGTGCAGGGACTGACAGACATCCTGCAACTGATTGACAATGCTCATAAGACAGCTGTGAATGACATGGAACTTGATCAACTGTAGGTTGACATAGTTTCCCTACAAGAAATAAGGTTCACTGAGAATGCATCACTGAAACAAAACCATTAGACATGCGTTTGGCGGGGAAGACTTCAGAGGAAACATATTATTATGAAGTCATGTTTTATAAAAAATGACTTGATGAGTTTACTGTTTGGAAGCCAATGGTTGAATTTTAAAAGGACTGAGGCAGCATTCCAATTACTTGAAACCGCAGCTTCAAGGATGGCTGAATACTTGTACCGCTGTACAACTCAAAAGTAAATAAGTGGAGCCAACCTCTTTGCAAGAGCCCATCAAAGACTTAGTTTTGGAGAATATGAATGAGCCACATCCCAGGTCCCCATTTGCAGGACATCCAGACTTAGACTCAACTGGATTGAGAGCCAGCAGAAGACATAAACATTTCAGACAAAGGACTCTGGCTGAAAGAGGAATTCATCTAACCATAACCCAATCAAGTTAGACCTGGAATCTACTAGACATAACCATATTTGTGTCACTGGTCAGTTGGACAGTGATAAACTGTTTTCTACAGGCCACTAGCAAAAGCAGGGAAGGCATCAAAATGGCAAGTCCCCACATGGGCTTTGCTCTCTCTCTCTCCACCCATATTGCAGGCTCAAACCCGGTTTCTTGTTTGAATATTCATATGCTGCAGGCAGAGATTTTAAAGAACTGAACCCAACAGCTTATTTCTCCAGAACAATAGGGAGATAGTCTGACTACATCTTTAAACTGCCTTGATTCTGAAAGCAGAAGGACCATCGGAGCTCAGCCTGGATTCACCCAAGTCATCAACCTATGAGAACTGTAGTTTTAATCCTTACTGGACTTTAAAATGATGTGGAGATGCCGGCGTTGGACTGGGGTGAGCACAGTAAGAAGTCTTACAACACCAGGTTAAAGTCCAACAGGTTTGTTTCAAACACGAGCTTTCGGAGCACGGCTCCTTCTTCAGGTGAATGGTGATTCAGGTGATTCACCTGAAGAAGGAGCCGTGCTCCGAAAGCTCGTGTTTGAAACAAACCTGTTGGACTTTAACCTGGTGTTGTAAGACTTCTTACTGGACTTTAAAATATCACTGAATCTATCTTCCCACTCTGTGATTTATTGATATGTGCATGGGTGAATATTGGAATGCTTTTTATTATTTCTTTTAGACTGCGTTAAATACAATAAATATAATTCTCTTTTCTTTTCAAAAAACTCACAAAAACCTATCTGCTTGTGTCTTTCATGATTGCAGCACATAAACAGTTAAACAGTCACTGATAGGTAAGCATATCCTTTTTTTAAAGAAACTTACAGTCAAACAAGGAGTTGGGAAGAGGGGTGACATCTATCTATTTATCTGACCATAAGAGTGTGAACATTGTATAGCCTTCAAGGTAAGGAGCTTGCTGCTCTTGATGACACATTCAAAATGCATGGTGAACCATGGCATTATTGTCAACTTTTTCAATTTACTAACTCAGCTCTGATCAAAGTCCCAATTTGTAAAAGATCTTAGAAAACTCACTTCTTCCAAAAACAAAAAGACTAACAGTGTTCAGCACTGTAGAGCTGCAGAGGGAGAAACCTGCTAAACCTTTTAAGTTGATGACCTTACATGATGACCTAACTGTAAAATATCAGAGATGTAACAGATATTGAGCAAGGACAAGGGCAGGGAAATGGGGGTGGGGGGGGGGGGGGGGGGGGGGGGGGGGGGGGGGGGGGGGAGAGAAAATAACAAAAACCTGTGATAGGATGAAGGGCAAGAGAGACTAAACGACAAAAGGAAAGGTGGTGCAATGCAAAATCAGACAAGTAAAGAAATAAAAACTGGGCCAGAAGAAAGAAAAATTGGCAATAGCAACACCGTTATCAACAGTTACTGTTTGAAAAAATGGGAGTAGTAGTTATGTTGTGAAATTATTTACTCAATGTCAAGTCCAGAAGGAGAATCGAAAGATGAGATTATATTCTCTGGTTTTATAAGAACAATGTAAAAGGCAGAGGGCAGAAAGGTCAAAGTTGGCATTGCGTAAAGAATTAAATGACAGGTGATGGGAATGTCAGGGTTATACTTGGAGACTAAAAGAGGTGTTCCCCAAATCAATAACCCCAATTTTATTTTGTCTCCCCCACACCGTCTGCAGAGAGTACAGAATTGAAAAAAGTTCAAACAAATCACGCTTTCACTTGGATTGAGTGTTTGGGGGCACTGGACAGTGAGAAGGAATGGGCTAAAAAGGCAAGTGTGAATATCCTGCTTTTCATTAAAAGGTACCCTGAAAAGGGTGTTGGGGGGTGACTGAGGAATGAACCAAGGTGTCATGGCAGGAACAGACCCTTTGGAAGGTTGAAAGATGAGTGAAAGTGCAAGATGTGTTTGGTGGTGACATAACACAAAATGGTAGAGGATGATCCATTGGTTGTGGAAGCTGGTGGGTTGGAAGCTGAAGGCAGGAGCTACCCTATCATTGTTCTATGAGGCAGTGGAGGAGGTGAGGACAGAAGTGTGGGAAATTGAATGACATTGTTGAAGATCCTGTCAACCACCGTGATTCAGGGTTAAGGGAGACATTTCGAAAGCACATCTATGGAAGATACAGTTCTGGTCACCCTATTATAGAAAGGATATTATTAAACTAGAAAGAGTGCAGAAAAGATTTACAAGGACGCTACCGGGACTTGATAGTTTGAGTTATAAGGAGAGGCTCAATAGACTGGGACTCTTTTCCTCTAGAGCTTAGAAAGCTTAGGGGTGATTTTATAGAGGTCTAAAAATTAATGAGGGGCATAGGTAAAGTAGATAGTCAACATCTATTCCCAAAGGTAGGGGAGTCTAAAGCTAAATGTCATAGGTTTATGGTAAGAGGGGAGAAATACAAAAGTGTCCAGAGGGTCAATTTTGTCACAGAGGGTGGTGAGTGTCTGGAATGAGTTTCCAGAGGCAGTAGTAGAGGTGGGTACAATTTTGTCTTTTAAATAGCATTTAGACAGTTAAACGGGAAAGCTGGGTTGGAGTGTTATGGGCCAAATGCGGACAATTGGGACTAGCTTAGTGGTAAAAACTAGGCGACATGGGCAAGTTGAGTCAAAGGGCCTGTATTCATGCTGTAAACCTCTGTGACTCTATGGCATCAGAACAGACAGAACTGAGATGAAGAAACTGGTAGAACGGAATAAAGTCCTTATAGGAAGAACGATAAGAGAAAGTATAATCAAGTTTGCTGTAGGAGTCCATGGGTTTATAATAGATATCGATTGACAGTCTGTCCCCAGAAACAGAGACAAAGAGGTCAAGGAAAAAAACGATGATGGAAATAGATGGAAGAGTTGCAGATAGATCATATAAAGGCAAGGGGAGAATGAAAATTAGAGCAAAGTCGATGGAAATTTCAGTTAAGAGTGAGACTAAGAAATGGCATCAATGTAATCATCAGTAGAAAAGGAGGTGATGGAGGGAATGGAATTATGGCTTGAGCAAAGAATGTTCCAAATAGCCTTGGAAAAGACGGATATAATGAGAACCCATGCGGGTTCCCATAGCAACTCCTTTTATTTGGTGGAAGTGGGTAGAATCAAAGGAAAAGTCATTCAGTGTTATAGCAAGGTCAGCCAAATGGAGAAGGTGGTGGTGACGGAACTACTTGTGTCTCTCCTCAAAGAACATACAATGCTACAAGCTAGAGTGTAACATGTTCTGTCCTGTTGGGTTGAAAGTTTAGTGGGTTTAGAAGAATATAGAAATGTGTTTGAAACAGAACATTTCAAAGTCATGAAGCAACATTGCGGCTTTTACCAGTCAACAGTGATCTTGCCTGTATTGTTCATGTTTGGATATCCTCTCCATCGTGGTGTTAATATGTGCAATGGAAAAGTAAACACACAGTTAACTGTCCAAAGCAAACACATTAATCACTAAATAATAAAATGCAATTGTACCTGTATAATTCCATAATCAGACTGTGGAAACTGCAGGTCAATTCTTCACACTCTTTAACCAGAAGGCAAATCAGTGTCCTTACTCTTAGATCTTTTTCTGTTTAGATCAAATGGCTTGTGAGTTGGGAATGAGAGCACAGAAGGTATTCTGGGAATCTGAGAATGAATATTGGGCACATTTGGAGAATTCAAGGTTACAACTCTTGACAAAGATGCAAATTTGATAAGAGTTTTGTTTGAATCATCAAAAAGAGGGATAATGGGCAATATTTCCTGGGCCCGTTCGCCACGAGTATAAATCTGTTATGGCCACTAACTCTCACGAGAGGACCATAACAGGATTTGCGGCAAGGAGATCTCAGCTTGAGATGTTCCCCGCTACGCCCCCCCCCCCCCCCCCCCCCCCCCCCCCCCCACCAATACCCCCCACCCCACCGGCAACGTAATCCATGAACCTGATTACCATAAATTTAAGTTAAATTAAACTTTCACACATGACTTTTCGCCATTGCCTCCAGGGTTGTCAGATGTTCCACCTTGCTGCCGTTATGTAATGCCTGAGGGAACAGAGGGAATCACTACTGCTTTCCAGAAAACGGAAACCAGTTGTGATGACCATGGCGAGGGCTCGGAGGTGAGTTTAGATCTTAGGTAATGAGGGACATGGCCGGGCAGTGCCCTGGCACAACATTTGGCATTGCCAACCAATGGTGTGTCCCAGAGGCCATGCCATTGACCCCATTGCCTGCCAGGTTCGCATAGCCAGTGGCATGGCCTCTGAGGAACACCGTAGGGGGGGATTCCTATGATATGAGGATGGGAGTGGGGTGGGGGAACGGGTTGTGTCAATCTGTTGCCTGGGTGGTGCGGGGGGGGGGGGGGGGTTAGGGTTAGGGTGAGCTGACTATTGAGCGGTGCAGCAGGAGGTTGGCCCTCTGTGTTGGAGGGTTGGTGACGTTCCCCTGGTTTACCGGGGGTCCTGATGTCCAGGGATGGGCCTTTAACTGCATTTTGAGATTGGTGCACCCTTTAAAATGGACGCACCAATCTCTGTGGAGCCAGGCTTTCTGGGTCTATGAGGCCCCGCCCCACCACAACCCCGTGCTTTTGTTTTGACAAAGCGTCATAAGATCTGGAGTGAAAACCTGGCTGTATTTCTGTGGAGAAACAAATCGGTTTTCAGTCATAACCTGACACTGCCATTTTTCAGGTAGATTCCGCTGTATATTTTTGCTGTTATTGAATAACCACCGTTAGTTTCTGTTAACAGACTGGAACTGATATTTTCTGGTATTGTTTTGTGTACATTTCATTTGTGTCATGAATAAGTATTTTAACTTGTCAGATAAGTTCCACATAATGAAGATACTGGGAGTTGTGTGACTGTACAGGTTTGCAGAATTGTTTTCTGTGGTAAAATTGTTCAGTTGAATTTGTAGTTCATTCAGAACGTTACCAGTCAGACATGAGAATCCGCATGCATAGGCTTTTTAAATTCCTCACAACAAAAACTTTCTGACTGAACATTTGTGAATTTGGAATGCTGAAGTGAAATAAGTAACTATCTTCATTTTACATTTAAAGTACTGTATTGAATTTTTATGAAACTTGAGGCTACTTGAAGCTTCTCCACATCTATAGAACTTCATAGTCTTTTCTTAACCACTTTGTGTTCCCTCTTTCCTGATGGGGAGCACTAACACTGCATTATGCCTGACCATTCTAAAATGCGGTTGGCTGTTACACCATTGAACTTTGTCACTTGAGTTCTTTATTGAAAATTTTATACTGTTGTTCTGTATATTCTCTGGAGATCACTTACCAATAAGTAACCTGAGGGTAAAGTTGTCAGTGTCTGAATGCTTTCAGTTCTGAATAGCATTCAGTGTTACATCTCACACCAAGCTGCAGGTTGATATCAGATGAGTAATGGTACAATCAGCCTCAAGTGAGGTTCTCCAGAAGTTGTTGATCTAGGTGAGAACCTTGATTTGTCACCATCCAGTTGGGATAACCCCCAAATTATTACAAACCTGGGTGAGGGGAGGTTCCTGCCCCATGTCTTTATTCAACCCACCCACTGCTGGTTGCAGCAGTGTTTAATCTAACAAGGTTCTCTACCCCTTGGATACCTTTTCCAAACTCAGTAGTTATGTTTAAAAAGGAGCCAATTTATGCAGCGTTTCTTGAATTAAGATAAAGCAAGTTTATTAACCACTAAAAAATGCAAGGAGAAATGGTGAAGCACATGCAACCATATTCATACCGATTAAAAGTGAGAAGTAAGTCCAACAGTAAGTAAATATAACCAAAAGGTTATACTGAACAGTGCTTGATTTGCAAGGAGTAGATGATGAAGCATTGTGGCAGTTACAAATTGGTTTTAGTATTGTTCACTTCTGCTGGCAGGAAGTGGATTAATTGGTTCAGGTATTCTGTGGTTTGGTAGAGATATTTCAGTTCTTTTTTCAATCCGCAATCCTTTTTTGATGGATGGTTGATTTCCACAGTCAGTGAAAGAGTTTTAGATAGTCCTGCAAAAGATGGTTATTTCCTTTCTTGCAAGGGCACTGCTTTTTTTTACTGTATCACACACCTTCAGTATGGAAAACAGTCAGCTACTTCACCTCACAGCACACACACACAGACACACACACACAGATTGACAGACAGATACAGGTAGGCAGGTAGTGAGCAGGCAGGCAGTGGGCAGCTCTTCCAGCTAGGTTTTTTGTGTATTCCATGAGGAAACAGGAAGACACTAGTGCATCAAGGCAAGTACACTCAGGGGGCGTAATTTCCCTCGCAACCCACTGTCTGTTTTGCATTGGCGGAGGGCAACCACCATAGACTGGTAGCAGGATCTTCTGGTCGCGCCTTTTGTCAATAGGGTTTTCTGTTGTATACATCCCTTATTGCCACAAAACCTGCAGCAGGGGTGCACCATTCGCAGGACCAGACAGTGTGAATGGCCAGAAAATCGTATCCAGAGTCTTTGAGATGAGATAGCCATTATGTTCCTTTGTCTTTACCAGGCTGGTAATCAGCCTTTGGCTGCTTTTATGTCTGGAAAGACAGGGAAGGGTTCAATTGTGCTATGACTGTCAGTGGCTATCTCTCAGCCATCTTTGCAGTTTGTGTCCAATTTAAAATTCAGATCTTTTTAAAGTGCAGTATTTCTGTTATAATTCCATGTTTGTTTTTCCATCATCAAAACAGTAAGCAGACAACTCTTTTAGTTACATCATTGTCTTCATACAGTCTTTTGTAATCCTTGCCATGACTTGCTTTACGCTTAAAATTTTGGTGCGATCAACAAGTTTTGAGCAGGAAGGAAGGCATGTATTTTTATAGTGTTTTTCACAATGTCAGGATGCCCAAAAGCATTTTGAAGCTCGTGAAGTACTATTGCAGTGCAGTCACTGTTGTAATGTTGGAAACATTCTCTCAATTCATAGTTACAAATTACTTGTATACAAATAGTCAATTGATAGTGCAGCACTTGAGTATTGCGGAAAAAAGAGGCAAGCTATCAAAGCTTTTCATCTTGCACTCATCAGGAGAGGCACAAAAATATTAAATGTCAAAGTCAGCAACAATTTATACGACATGAGAAAAGGGGGCTTGATAGGTTGATAAGTCCACTCTGATTGATCACAGTGTTGCCATGAAGAATATACCAGGGAACTATTGTCCCCCATTCTTGTTTAATTTGAAAATGGTGTATTGCCTGGACATGTTCCTTTTGCCTGCAGAGGACAGATCCCTGTGAATGAATGTATGCATGTCCCTTTATTGCACATATACATGTTCAAGTAACTGCAATTCCAATTCAGATCCATGCGGAGTAGTGATCACTGCAGCTTTCCAATCTGACAAACTTATTTTACACTTGTACTTTGTTGTTTTCTATCTCCCCAACCAAGCAACTATATATTTCTTAATTCCATGTCCATTTCTTTGTTTAAAGTAATTATATGGCACTTTACCAGATATTTTTGGAGAACTCATATGAATCATGTGCTTTATGTTTTCTCTCTGATATTTCTTCCCTTAATTCAATATGCAGGGTCTAAGAGGTCCCACCTTTCCTGTCAACAAAAATAGAAAGTGCTGCAAATACTCAGCAAGTCTCACAAAATCTATGGAAAGAGAGCGAGACATTTGTGACCTTTCATCAGAATCTCCTTCCCTTTAAATACTGACTGACTCTGATTCGCTTACATTTCACTGAGGTTTTACCTGATATTACAGTAATTTACTAGCAGGTAAAGTAAAAGAAACTGGTCCATAATTTCTTGACCTATCCCAGTTTCTTCTTTTAAAAGAAGTGTTTGGCATTTGTGGCACTTCAGTCTGCCGTCGTCATCTTTATTCCCAGCAAAGGTTGAAAAAGTATAATCAGAGCCTTTAGCTTCTGTCAGGATTATTGGATATATCCTTCTGATTTGGTTATCTTAAGTTTAAGTAAACCATCTTTAGTACCATTTTTCTTCAAACATCAGCTTCTGCACCCATTTCTGGTAATTCTAGAATCTTAATTTCAACTTCCTTTATAAAAACTCGCTCAGTGAGCTCACTTTTAACTCTCTGCAAGTGGATAAGTTTCGAATCAGATAAAACCTTGGCCAGTATCTTTGCCATTCCATCTCTCCCCACCAGTCTTGTCTGCATTATCTCTTCATAGCCCTGTTATCTTTATTATCCTCTTACTATCAATATGCCCATTGAAAGCTTTTTTATTTAACTTTATATTGTTAATTTTTTTCTCACATTCCATCTTAACCTTTCCAAGCTGCCTTTATATATAATAATAACAATCTTTATTAGTGTCACAAGTAGGCTTCCTTGTGAAAATCCCCTAATTGCCACACTCTGGTGCCTGTTCAGGTACACTGAGGGAGAATTCAGAATTTCAATTCACCTAACAAGCACGTCCTTCGGGACTTGTGGGAGGAAACCAGAGGACCCGGAGGAAACCCACGCAGACATGGGGCGAATGTGCAGACTCTGCACAGACAGTGACCCAAGCCAGGAATCAAACCTGTATTCCTGGTGCTGTGAAGCCGTGCTGCCCTGTATTTCCCATATCCTTTGCATCCTGTTTTTCATTTTTTCATTATTTGCCCTGTAGTTACTAAATTTGATCTCATGTTCCTATTCAACCAAAAAACTATAGCAGTTGCGACACCCTCTTTTTTTCCATAATGAAATGCAAAAGACATAATTGGAGCATTTGCAACCATATTCAATCAGAAGTGTCAAGGGGTTGATCCTCCTGAGGTCCTCAGCATCACAGCATCAGAGTAAATTAAAGGTAGCTATAATATTCACAGGAGCCCTGAGAAAGCTTGAACATATAGGTTTATTCTGTTAAATATAAGCAATACCACAATGTGGTGAGCAGTTCACCAATCCCAGCCAGGACCATCCGAAGATGCCGGTTCAAAACCTGGCTGGCTTTTAACTGTCCAGTTCAATGAGACCCGCTGTTAGGCCTCCGCCCCTCAGTGGGGGAGCTTGTATTCCACGAGCCCCATGAGGAGATCAATCGGGTCATCCCCGTGGGTGTCTTGGGGGTTATTACAGTAGCCTTTACAAAGGTGTTCAAAATAATGATGGATATTTATGAAGTAAATGATTTTGGTGGCAGAAGGGTTGGTAACTAGAGGACATAGATTGAAGCTAATTGACAAAGGTGGCATGTTTGTAAACCTAGCAAAAACGTGGGGTGGGATCCTCCATGCACCGAAGCCGGAAACGTAATTGGGCGGAGAATCGTGTATGAATCGAAAATCGTGGCCGGCACCAGGCACCGAACAGAATGCCATGCTCCGGTCCCTATACAACGGCGTGAATGTATTCTACTCTGCACGTACAGTAAATGCCGTTATTATCATCAACAGGCCCGATCCGGTATTCTCTGGGGCTTCCGCGAACTTCAGCTTCTGCCAGGAGGAGTTACCGACGGCAGGTTCACTTGTGGTTTAAAAATTGGGAAATGTGTGCCAGGGAGTAGCAGGGAGCGGCAAGCTGAGTCGTGGTGACCCGCCAGGGACTGGGGTGTCCGGTGCGGACAACCATCCCCTGCAAAGCAGCCAACGTACTGCACACCCCACTAACCGCCCACCGTGGCTCATGGTTGCGCAGGGTGACACTGGCGTATGGCTCCCCACACACCTGCATTCCACTCCACCCCACTAAATCACCCCCTCCCCCACCACCACACAATCAGGCACCACCTGCGGGGGGGGCATCACGCAGCCCACCCAAGATCAACGCCCCCAGTAGCCCCGACAGGAGGGTGTTGGGTTGGGGGAGGGGGCGTCCACAGAGTGTACCTCTGAGATGGGTAGGACCAGCCACCAGTACCCCTGCCAGCGTGGACATGTAATGGGGCAAGAGGGCCCTGTGGTGCCAGGCATTGATGGGGCCAGGGGTGCGGTGCTGAGGGCAAAGTGCCGATGGAATGGCAGCAGATGGGTGTGGTGATGGGGAAGAGGGAGGGTGTGGGAACAAGACATGCTGGGGTAGGGGCTGCAGTGCAGGCCAAGTCCACGTTGAAGCCCTTTGGACCGGTTGGGCATGGGGGTATGCACCATGCTAACATGTGTGCCTTTCACCCCCTGCAAACAATCTACTTCGGAATTCAACCAGGAATAGAGGCCTTCATCCCAGTCCTGAGGGATGCCCTGAGACTGTACGAGCAGGAGCTGCTCGGGGAGGACCCTGCAGCACTGGAGCTTGGCCCAGAGGACAGGAAGCACCTGAGTGGTTGGAGATCTGGCCGCCCAACAGGACGAAGAGGAGGTGGGAAAGAGGTGCCGCAGCAGACCTCGTGTGTAGCGGCAGTGTTGTTCAAGGGCTTGCCAGACCGAAGGCTCCCGCTGAGCAGGGGGACCATATGGCATATCTGTTGGATCATGGCACACCTGACACTCACCTTAACACCCGTCCCCAGTGGCTGTCAACGTGAGTGTCACCCTGGAAATTTATGCTATGGGGTCCGACCAGGCACCGAGTAAGGACCTGTCAGGGATCTCACATACCTCGGTGCATCCGTGCCATTGTGGAAGACTTATAAGAACATATGAACTGGGAGCAGGAGTCGGCCATTTGGCCCTTCGAGCCTGCTCCGCCATTCAATGAGATCATGGTTGATCTTTTGTGGACTCAGCTCCATTTTCCTGCCCGATCACCATAACCCAGGGGTGGGCAAACTACGGCCCGTGGGCCGCATGCGGCCCGACAAAGGTTTTTATGCGGCCCGCCAATGAGGTGCCCGGAATCATAACCGGCACTTTTGAAAAGCCGCCGGGGAAAAGCCGCTGAAGTAAATGCGCTTATTCAATAAGCATGTTTTAGTATTTTATCATTTAAATAATAATCCCTTTTGCTGTTATTCTTACCAAAATGGATAAACTCACATTTGTGATCCATTTTAACGCAGTATTTGGCGATTTAAATAGAGCCCATTTGAACCGGGAAAATATGGTTAAATGGACGCGCACCATAATTTCTCATGCAACAGAAGCAGGACAGAGCGCTTGCAACAGCTATGACCCCTCAGAGGAAGCCCATAATGAGAAGTGGGTCCTGAAAAGATTGTCTCGCGCTTGGGAGCAATCAGTTCAGGGCAAGAGTAAAGTGAAATCCCCAGAAGAAGCTCAGGCTGCAGCAGACATACAGGCAGTGAGAGAGCACCAAAACCCCGCGTGGGTGAATGAAGGAAAGAGCAGCCCTCCACAGAAGTCGCAGGAATGCTACAACTGTGGCCAGTTAGGACATTGGGCTAAGGAATGTAACGCACCCCAGAGATCACAGAGAGGCCAGCAGACAGGCACTCTGAACAGGAATAAAGCCAAACCGATCCATAGTATAGGGATCCAGTCAGGACAGACCAATGTGGACGGAACGGACTGACGGTGTTCGGGCTCCCCCACTTGGGTCTGTGACACACTATGGGATCCATCCGGAAGACCGGTAGTCATGGCAAAGTTAAGAGGGAAGCCCATAGAGTTACTTTGGGACACAGGAGGGTCCCGCACCACGATTAATTCCACCATCACGGCACAGGCAGACACGTGGCCGACCACCTCCACCATCACACTTAGCGGTTTCACAGGACACTCGCAACAGGGACACATTACAGCACCCGTAGCAATCCAGCTAGGGAACATTTCCACCAAACATCCCGTTGTTCTAGTAAATCTTCCCCGGACAGCAGAACACATCCTAGGGATAGATTTCATGAATGCACATAGCCTGTCGTTCGACCCAGTGAACCAATGTGTCTGGCGAATGGCAAGATCGGACAGAGCACCCGCTACTCTCACAGTAGGAGAGTACGCTAATAGGATTAGTGCAGTAGGAGACTATTCATTTGACCCGACTACACTAAACACGGACAGACAAGTTAAGGCAGTATTAAATAAACACAGGACAGCATTTGCCAGTCACCGGCATGACTGCGGCAGAATGGCTGGACAAATTCACGTTACCGGACCTGACCCCAGACCACAGAAACAGTACAGATTTCCCCTAGAAGCAGAGGGAGAAATAGAGAAAGTGATAGGTAGCTTATTGGAGCAAGGTGTGCTTAGAACAGTAGCCTCGACCAATAATGCCCCTATTTGGCCAGTGAGAAAGCCCGACGGATCATGGCGTCTGACCATTGATTATCGGGAACTCAATAAAGTAACCCCAGCAGTAGCCCCCACGGTAGCAACAAGTCCCGAGACCATGCTCAAGCAGGGACTCAACTCCAAATATTTCACGGTTTTGGACATTAGCAATGGCTTCTGGTCAATCCCATTGGCAAAGGCGTGCCAGTACAAATTTGCCTTCACTTTTAAAACACAACAGTATACGTGGACATGCCTTCCACAAGGATTCCACAATTCCCCCTCCATTTTCCACCGACAGTTGGCGAATGGTCTAGAAAAATTTTCCCGCCCCGAATGTCTGGTACAGTATGTAGACGACCTACTACTGCAGACAGACACAAAGGCAGAGCACATTACGCTTCTGGCCGAACTCCTGGAACTTTTACCCTCAATTGGCTGTAAAGTTAACCCAAGAAAGGCCCAGATTTTGGAAAATAAAGTGATGTATTTGGGTACAATCATCACGCACGGCAAACGCGAGATCGAATTCAAAAGAATTGATTCGATTGTCAAATTGCCCCTTCCCCAGAATGTTTCAGCCCTCCGGTCGTTCTTAGGACTGGTTGGTTATTGTCGGAACCACATCGACGGATTCGCGACAAAGGCAGCCCCACTCTCAGACCTCCTTAAGAAAGGAGCCCCTTGGGAATGGCTTCCGCAGCATACAGAGGCTGTGGAAGAGTTAAAGAAAGCCCTTAGCGCAGCACCCGCGCTACAAGTCCCAGACCAACTTTCCCCCTATGCAATAGAGGTAGCGAGCACAGATCTGACCCTCTCGGCCGTGTTACTTCAGGAACGGCACGAGCAGCTAAGACCAGTGGCTTATGCCTCCCGACTGTTAGACCCAGTTGAACAAGGATTTTCAGCCTGCGAGAGGCACCTCCTTGCAGTCTTCTGGGCAGTACAATACTTTTCTTACATTACCGGTCTCAACCCCACCACCATTTTGACCGAGCACACCCCCACACAGTTACTCCTAGACGGTCGACTGAAGGACGGTTCAGTTAGCCAGATTAGGGCAGCTAGGTGGACACTACTCTTACAAGGACGGGACATTACAGTAAAACGGACCCGCACACACACATTTTTAGCCGACAACCTCCAATACCCAGGACAGCCCCATGAATGCGAAATTGTAGCCCCCTTACATAAAACAGGACCCTTTATAGCGAAGACACCCCCCAGGAAGATAGGGAACCCCAGACAAAGCCCCCAACACACAGACACGTGTGGACCACTACGGATATACGTAGACGGTTCATCCACGGTTTTAGAAGGTGAGCGTATCACAGGATGCGGCATCTATGTCGAGGACGCGCAGGGGCGCGCTCTCGAAGAGATAGCTTTAAAATTACCAGGACACTTAGGCGCGCAGGCAGCAGAGCTCGCGGCCATAGCTTATATAGTGGACCACCCCGATTCTTTCCCCAGCCCAGCGGACATATATTCGGACAGTCTATATGTCTGCAATAGTTTAACGGATTTTCTGCCCCTGTGGAGGACACAAGGTTTTGTCTCCGCAGATGGGAAACCCCTTCCATCAGCCCCTTTACTCCAACACATTTTAGAAAAAGCGAAGGACAGGACCTTCGGCATTATCAAAGTGAGAAGCCACCATAGGTCATCCCCCCCTGGGAATGTAAAAGCCGACGCACTGGCTAAGGCAGGTTCCAGGCGAGGACACTTGTGGACACCCCCAGCTAGCACACCAGCTAGCGCCCCTGTGAGCGCAGTTCAAGTCTCACAGACCGATATTAAGGATTTAGTAGAGGCACAGAAGCAGGATGAGGATCTCAGGGAGATTTTCAAAGGCAACTTTGTGCCACAGTATGACAAGTTCAGACACGCACTGACCACACATGAGGGTGTGATCATAAAGGATCAGCTTTATGTCGTCCCGCAGCAGGACAGGAATGAAATGATTGCTTTGTTCCACGATGGACACGGGCATCAAGGGATCGACGCAACCACGAGGCACCTCAGGCAGCTCTGTTGGTGGCCTAACCTAAGGACAGATGTAAGTCACTACATCGAGAATTGCCTTATTTGCGCCCAGAATAACCCGGAGAGGTATTCTAAAAAGGCACAACTTCGGCATACTCGACCAGTTAATGGCCCCTGGACAAACCTCCAGATCGACTTTATAGGACCATTGCCCCCTTGTAGGAATGACTATAAATACGTTCTGGTGGTCATCGATACCTTTACCAAATGGGTAGAGGCATTCCCCTCTAGAACGAATACAGCTAAGACAGCTGCAAAGATCCTGACCCACCACATCTTCACGAGATGGGGTTTACCCCGAAGCATTGATTCGGACCAGGGATCTCACTTCACAGGACGGGTCATGAAGAACGTCCTGACAATATTTGGCATAAAACAAAATTTTCATATTGCGTATCACCCACAGTCCAGCGGGATTGTAGAGCGCATGAATCGGACCCTAAAATCCACACTTCGAAAAATGGTTCAAGAGAACAACTCCACATGGGATTCAGTGCTCCCATTTGCACTCATGTTCATCAGAAATACAGTTTCAACTTCCACAGGATACACACCACACACACTCATGACCGGACGCCCTATGAAAGGTACAGAATTCCTTTTAGGACTGGACATGACTAGCCCCGAAGTGACGGCCCTCACACACGAAAAGACGGTTAAAGACCTGGTTGAGACTGTGAGGTCTGCACAGATCGCAGCCGCAGTTCAGCTAGGGAAACGCCGTAGACAAAGCACAGCATGCTTTAACAAGACCGTACACCCCACAGAATTCCAGGTTGGGCAACAGGTAATGCTATCTGTATACAACCCCAGCAGTTTTTTGGCACCAAAATATTCCGGCCCATACTCAATTTCGGATAAAATTAGCCCCTCAGTTTATAGGATAAAATATCCTAATGGTAAGACCGCGTGGTTCCATATCAACCAGTTAAAGGCATATGGAACACAGGCCAACCATGCACACCATGTCCTGCTAGATGCAGCAGAACACCTCACCCCACCCACTAGAGACACGTTTCCACCATCCCCCTCACAGACCAGTTCTTCATCGGACTCGCCCACGACTCCGCCCACTGACCATGACAGACCACGCCCCGAAACGCCCACAAGCTGCCGCAGCAGAGACAGCGATACAGACACTGACTCTGAGGACAGCCACAGCACACCACACTACAGCCCACATTGCAGCGACAATGATCCCGACTACAGTGACCCCATGGAAGTCACTTACATTAAAAACCCAGGCCCACCACCCGACCCCGACTACCCCGACAATACCCATTCACTTTTGGACCCAACACTCTGGCACAGGGACAATTCGTACCGACTTGTCCGCAATGACGAACGTGACCCCCAGTCACACAATTCAAAGATATCATGCCTGATCCACACAAGGGTGTGGGATCCGGGAGAGCAGGACGACACGGTGTCTGAATCCCGATACGGCAACCCTTTGTGACCCCTGTTCACAGAGACAGAGGAAAAGTGAGGTGTCCAGATGATGTAAATAGGAACCGCTTGAGGGAAGCGATCTCCTTTCTGATGGAACCTGCACGCATGTTTGTTTGTCAGTTTATGTTTTTCTTGTTAATATGTTAAGGGATTGATTGCAGATCTTTTCAGCTGAAAAGATTGTGACCACCTCGCACGCACGTTAGCTTGTCCGCAGATACCTCTGAGAACTTCAGTTGTATCCTCTGGTGAACCGACACGGTTCACGACTTGTTCCCTGTTTTCAGATGAAGGAGCATCTTGGCTCCTCCATTGTTTTTAGGTGCCCCTCTATTCGGCGAATAGAGGCTGCAAATCCACGGTAAACACATTCTTGCCCGTTTAATCCAGGTTACTCAGGCAGTGGACAAACGGCACTGAGGACCCGCCCTGTCTGAGAACCTACTTTGGTCAGCCAAGCTCGGGTATGGCACAGCACGCCCTACCCGGGGATCCCATTCAAATCGTACCCGCAGCGGCCCATACGCAACCCATTCGACCTTTTGTTTCCAATTTGTTTTCATTTTTCGTTAGGCAGCCCTTAGGCCGCCATCCCACATGCTATTTACATCCAGGAACATTCGGATGGTAAATGAGCAAAGCCTGCGAGACGGCTCGCAGGAGGAGAGTTGTTAGGTGTATTGTGTTCATTAAATTCGCTTTTGAAAAAAAAATGAGGGGAGTCACAGGGTGTGACTTGGCCAGTCATTTTTAATGGGTCAATTGGAATTGAAAGACAGATACACTAACAAGTACGGATATTAAGCTGTATTGACAGATACTGTGCTTGATCCCATAGCTTTCGAAGGACGAAACAGGGATCACAGCAAGGATCGGCCATACAGGAGGAAGAAAAAGGAGAACGAAGAGAAGATGATGGAAGCCTACTTATTGCTCTTAAATGTTGTATTTGTTTATGTGGGAGCAAGACACGTTTCCCCCACAACCCCCGCCGTAAATGTTTCACTCACAGCAACTCCCCCGTGCTCAGCTCTGATCAGTGAGGTTCAGACCTGGTGCACAAAATTTATGACATGGTACTCCATGTCATATGTGATTGAATCACTGCTAGTGATTGCAATCCTCTGCATACTCGTACAGGCCCTCAGGTTGAGGAAGTGGAAGAGGAGAGCCTCCCGTTCCTGCCCCTCAACCATCTATGGAGTTCGATCTCCTATCTTCGGTTTCCACCAATCCCCTTTGCCCCTCAATGAATAAAGCACTGTGAATAAAATAAAATATACCCATGTATTATATTGTCCTGAACTCGACTGCCGAGTCAGGAAATGTTATGTGATGTGGTATGAATGGATGAGGTTTAGTCTGTAATGAAATGTTTAAGGTAAGATAAGGATAGTTGTGATAGGTAGAGGTTCCCGGCTTTTGGTAATGCATGTCCCCTTTGACATAGCGCCAAGTAGAGATGTCAGGTAAAAAATTTTCTTCCCATAGTTAAGGACAGAGTAGACGCTCAGGAGCTTGCCGAGGTCAGGGAACACAAACAAGGCACCCCAGAAGCACTCGAAGCAACGTGCATAGGTGATCCTTCACAATGTTTTTGATTGTGAGGATCACAAGGAGGGAATGTAGCCACCTAAAATGGACACTGGGCTAACAAAATGGAGAACTGCTAAGACTGCAGGGAAAAGCAGTTTAGCCAAGGCAGCAGTCTGCAAAGACTAATTAGCATTTTGCAAGCAGCAAACTAGTTTCTGGCCAGGTGGAAGATCTCAAACCAAAGGTGTTAATGGCAAAACGCTTTGCATACTAATGAGGCAATTCAGATCTAGGCACACACAATGGCAACATCTAGGTTTGAATAGATACTTTAAGTGGATGTCCAGACAGAGCGGCACCAAAAGTATCTATCTCAAAAGACCATAGAGACCGCCCCCTCCATCGAGGAGAGACCCTCATTGGGGGGTTCAAAGATATCGATTGGGAGTTGATCCAATCGATACCTGAAGGTAGAGCCCGCCCCGAAAAGGCACGGACATTGGGGACCCCTATAAAAGATAGACCCCCACACATGGTCCGTTCTGTTTTACTTGCTCCGGCTCTACTGTTGCTCTGGCTTTGACCTCGACCCAGAACTTCAACTTGTATCCTGACTCCAGCCGTTGAGCACCAGCCGCCGAACCGTAAGTGACATACGACGCTCGCTACGCGAACCAGGCCCACTAGACCCCCAGCGACCAGCACGCTCTCTGAAGGTTGCAGACCCAAGATCGGAACGAAGGCCTCGCTCCCTGACCTTGCCTGTTCCTGTTTAGTTAAGTATTCTGATCGCTTAGTTTAGTTATAGCTTAGTCCCTTAGCGTGTGCATGCGTATTTATTATATTTGTATAATAAATATTGACGTTTGGAACTTACTAATCGGTGTATCGTTTTATTACTTTGAACTGACCTTGGAATATTTGTGAGGTGTCTATACGGCATCTGGCGACTCCTGAGCTGAAAATACACATATAGAGCCTAGCAGTGTTAAGCACACGGCCTTGTGAAGAAGTTTCTCCTGAGCTCAATCCTAAATCTACTTCCCCTATTTTGAGGCAGTTCCCCCTAGTTCTGCTTTCACCCGCCAGTGGAAACAACAACCCGCATCCATCCTATCTATTCGCTTCATAATTTTCTATGTTTCTATAAGTTCCACTCCCCCCCCCCCACCTCGCATCCTTCTAAATTCCAAAGAGTACAGCTCCTGTCTACTCAACCTCTCCTCGTAATCCAACCCCTTCAGCTCTGGGATTAACCTGGTGAATCTCCTCTGCACACCCTCCAGCGCCAGTGCGTCCTTTCTCAGGTAAGGAGACCAAAACTGAACAAAATACTCCAGGTGTGGCCTCACTAACACCTTATATAGTTGCAGCATAGCCTCCCTAGTCTTAAACACCATCCCTCTAGTAATGGAGGACAAAACTCCATTTGCCTTCTTAATCATCTGTTGCACCTATAAACCAACTTTTGCAACTCATGCACTAGCACACCCAGGTCCCTCTGCAAAGCAGCATGTTTAGTATTTTATCATTAAATAATAATCCCTTTTGCTGTTATTCCTACCAAAATGGATAACCTCACATTTGTCAACATTGTATTCCATCTGCCAGATTCTAGCCCATTCACTTAACCTATCCAAATCCCTCGGCAGACTTCCAGTATCCCCTGCACGCTTTGCTTTACAAATGTCCGGTTGGCACAATATATCAAATTCAATGTGGACCGAGCGCATCAGCATGCCCGGGCAGCGGGGCTCGCCGCATCACCGTGATCCCCCAGGTCCAGGGAGTGATTGACAGGATGTATGTCCTGCTATGAGCATCGGCCCTTCACAAACCAAAAGGAGTTCCACTTGATGAACGTTCGGCTGATGTGAGGCCCGTCTGCGCCCGATAACTAGGCAGTGTGCACGATGCCTCCATCCTGGCACAGTCAACGGTTCCTGACACTTTTGAGGCACTCCCCGGGTGCAGAGCTAGCTCTTGGGTAACAAGGTTTACCCTCCAATGCTGTTGACACCAATAGCCGTAACCCGTTGTGACAAGGCCAAGCTCTGCAGCACCACTGTAATGTCTAGGTGACCCTTGTACAAAGCTGCCTGTTGCAGGGCAGTGCTGTCTTGAGCCTCGGCCACCGCCCACACTGTGTGCTCCAAGCCTTCGACACGCTGACCCATGGCCGAAACCTTCGGCCAAGACCTTCACCGTGGATGCTATCTATGCGGTGTCTGGGTGGTACGCATGGCCCAGCACCGTTTCCTGCCCCCTGCAGGTTGGACTCCTCCAATTACCCCTCTAGGCACTGGACGGTTGCTGACAACCTCTCATATAGTCCCCAGCTTTGTGTCTGCACCTCCATTGTTGGTGGGACCGCCCTTTCCAGAACTCCTTGACCCATCTGGACAGCAGTTGGTCCCTGGAGTTGGGCCACCCTCCAACAGTCCGCCCCCTCAGGAATTCCTACCTCCACCTGATGTACCGCTGCACGTGTGTGGGGCGCACCAGTTAGTGCCCCAAGAGCCTCTTCACAAACATGCCCAATCGAGGTGAGTGTCTCTGGGACGGTGGAGGGTGTTGGTGACAGATGTGATGGAAAGCCAGAGTCATCCCCAAACTGGTGCTCCGGGGTGTGTCAAGCTGGCATCTGGGGCTCAGATCGCGGTCCATTGCTGACTCCTTGCTAGAATCCGCTTGAAGTTGGGGTCAGGAGCGAAGGACACCTGAAGGGTCCACCTTTTTGCTTGGTGATTCTGCAAGATACAAGACGTGACACATGATTGGATCGTGGGTTGGGGTGTTGGATGTTGTGGGGGAGATACAAGTGTGGTATGTGGCTGGTGTGGGGTTGGTGCAGGGGTGGTGAAGGGGATGTGGGGTGGCAAAGGCTGGTGAGGGGCTGATGTGGGGGAGATGGGTTGGTGAGGGGATGGTGTGGGGATCGTGCCATGCGTGCCAACTCCTCGCTATAATTTGCTTGGGGTTGGGGGTCAGGGACGGGCGACACCAGTAGGCCCAGCTCGCCGCCAGGTGATCCTGCAAGAAATGACGCATGATTGGATTGTGGGTTGAGGTGGTGGGTGGTTTGGGGGAGGTGCAGGGGTGGTGAGGGGGAGGGGGGTGGTGAGAGAATGGTGAGGTCAAAGCAACAGGGTGGTGCAAGGGTGGTTTGGGGGTGCTGTTGGGGAGGTGAGGTGGTGCAGGAGTGGTGTGAGCATCATGCCACATGTGCCATAGGGACCCCGTAACTAAACAGGAGCTCACATGGTTGCCCGATGCCGACCACCGCGTCAGGAACTGACCTCTCTCTGGACCCACCTACCAGGTCTAGTGCCCGCTGCTCCATGACGGTGGGCGGCCGCAATGTTAGGCAGGCGGACGCGGGCAGAACAGGTGGTGGGCAGCTGGTGGTCTTTGTGAATAGGGCACCCTCCATGGTAAGAGGTATGGATGCTGTCATGTGGTGCAGGGTGGGGAGCGTGTACACAGCCAGTGGATGAGGTTTGGTCCCCCTCCGGGTGTGGGGGGGGGGGGGGCAGTTTATGGGTGTGTGGGACAGGGGTTGGTGCCAAGGCCATGGTGTTGGTTACCCTGACCACCCTGAGGTTTTGCAGCATCTTCCTGCACTGCTGTCTGGTCCTGGCGGTGGGACCCACAGCGCTCACTGCCTCTGCCACCTGAGCCCAGGCCCGATGTATGGTGGTGGGTGGCAACCTCCTTCCCACCCTGGGGAACAGGGTGGCCTGCCTCTCCTCCACGGCTTCCAGCAGATTCTCAAGCTCTGGGTCTGCAAACTGGGGTGTTGCTCTCCATGCTGCCATTTTGTTGGCTGGGATTAGTCTGTGTGGGGAGTGCAGTGCTTATGTGTGGCTGTAGCTTGTCAGCCTCTCGAGTGCCAATCCCAACCGCGGTGAATCAGACAGTTTTTCATTAGAATCGATCAAGTTCCACGTGGTGCCGTGCTAGCCCATTAACGGATCATGAATTGCTGCAGGAGCGGCGCCAATTTGATTGTCATGGAAGTCCACCGATCCAGTCCCGGTGTCAACTCTTTCTGAAATGGAGAATCCCACCCGTGATCTTTCTGTGGGCAAGAAACTGAAATATCAAAGCATGTGCCACCTACAGCAAGTCCCAAGATATGTCTGACTGCAGATATCCACAAGTAATCTTTGTTTAACATTTTGAGATGTGCATTTCAGTAATTAGTTTGCTTCTGCACTTTGAAAATTAGAGCTGTATAGAGATATTCTGCTCCTGCAAGGGGTACAGCTGAGGTTTAGATTTTTAGAAGGAGGATAATGATTGTAAGGGAAAGTGAAGAGTGTGTGGTTTTTGATTAGTGTTTTGAGAAAAGTGAAAATTAGTAGCATGCTCCCGAACAGGTGTGGAGCAAATACAGATGCCCTGCGTAGCAGCTCTCTAAAAATGTACTGTGCGGTTATCAAACCCCAGCACTCGCAATGAGAACTGGAGAAGATACAGATGATTTTACTCCCCACCAGATGTGATGACTGCCTTTGAGGTGCCGTTTGGTCTCTCTCCATTTTCTTTCTCCTTTTGTTTTACTGTTTTACCCTTGATGTTTCTTGCAACACCATATTGTAGATCATAGTAAAACAGCATTCGTATTTGCAAAAGCGAAATACTGTGAATGCTGGAAATCTGAAATATAAGCAGAAAATGCGGGAAGTACTCAGCAGGTCAGGCAGCATCTGTGGAGAGAGAAAGAAAGAGTGAAATTGGACTTTAATGCCATTGTAAAGAGGAGTAACCAACTGCATGATTCACACTGAGCCAAGAGGGCCTGAAAAATTAGGTACATTTGATTTTGGTATTTCATGTAATACATGGTATAATTATCAAAATAACTGTTTTATGTTTATTTGTACTAAAATGTAGCTTTAGTATATTGTGTATTACTTGAACATTTATGGCCACCCTACCTCACACAATTTCCATACCCAGATGTTGCTCTCTTACTGAAAAATCTGGCCATCCCCGTGGTTATTCTCTATATATTTTTTTAAACTTCTTATTGTTTCGCTTATACAGCCCTGGCAGATCCTGTAATGGACAGCCTTCCTGCTACCACTTCTCAGCCACACCGACCTCCACAGGCCAATGTTCCCTTTCGAACTGTCCTACTTAATGTTGCAGAAGAATCTGTACAATTAATACCAACATAATTCTGAAACACATCCAGGAAAACAATTAAACTATTCTCTTTACTTTCTGAGATATAATAATTAAGCTCCTACATGATGGGTGTTAAACTTTGATAGAAAATATTTGATTTGAATTTTAAATAGTCAATGATAAATCAAAATAGGCAAAATACTTTCTCATTATCTCAACCCTTTTTCTTTTAGATACCATACATTTTTGTTTCACTGCTAATATAACCATGGCGCCACCAACTGACGATTTCGTCATCATTTCTCACAGTATCATACCTAATGGGCTGTAACTCAAAAACAACCAAACATGCCCTTGAAAACAGAAGGTTAATGTATCCACAGATAATGATCACATTACCCAGCAGCCTATCTTTTAGCATATTCCGTTTGAAAGGACAATCTTATCCTCCAGAACATCAGAAAACCAATGGCACCATACTTCTTTTTATTGTTTCACATATTAAGTGTCATTGGAGGCCTGTGTAATGAGGAGGATCTAATTTATTCAGTTTGTTCATGAGCTCACACGTAGGTCTGGAGATTAACTCAGCTGTATTAAGGTACTTCACAGTATCAGTGCCAAACGTATGGACTGCCAATAGGATTAATATGTAACAACACACCTGGGTATTGATCTACTTGTTTAAAGTAGCATTAAATATGCCTCTACATGTATTATTGATATGTAAGACTTGCAAAACATTGGTTGGCTAACTCAGCTCATTTTTTTTTGATATTCGTTAGTTAATTATGTATTCCTTTTAAGTAACCATAGCTTCAACATTGCTCTGTGCAACATTAACATGGAGACACTTATTGTATCAAATTCCTCTGTTTTAATGGTGATGCTGTTTTATTTTAAACAAGTTCATGTACACATTGAAATATCTGACAAAAGAATTTCACACAAATGAGTTAAGCATTTGTCGCCGAATATACGCCTAGAGATTATACTGTCAACAATAATTTTACAGTTCCCAAAGATCACAGTAGGAATATTTGTGCACAATGGCACATTGGTTCAACCTCCATGCTGTGGCGTGCACCACTGAAATACTGCAAGTGCCTCTCTCTGTTTACATTACTACTGTTTTACATTCTATTTAAACTTTGTTTCAGCTTTCCCATCAAACAAAATTCAACCACCCATAATAACTCTGTCTCCACAGTTCATGCTTCTATTTGAATGTAACCAATTACAATTGAGCTACACGTACTGCATGTTAATGTGTAAGGAAGAGGAAAGAGTCTTTTCACTATTTTCCTTTGATACGTCTAAACTTTTTAAAATCACATTGCGTAATACTTTCCTGATTTGTTTGCCTTTTCTGTGTCACCCAGTTTGGATAATCTGTCACTGCCTTAAATTTCAATGCCAGCAGGTCAAATTAGGTTGTCACTGATTAATTAATTGATGGGGTCTTTTAATAATATTCAAATCAGTACGGACAAGTCTGTCTGATCTATAAATTCCATCAAGTTCTATTTTTGGGCAAAAATTCCTTCAGCTACAGAACAACATGAATTTGTGAGATACACAAGTCTACAGAATCTTATAAAACTTAAGATCCTTCCCTTCAAATATTAATTCCATATTTTAATGTTGAAGGGGAGCAGATATCAATGTTTTTATGCTTGATGGGTAAAGTGGCTGCTGTCAAAGAATAAGAGTTCCTCACTAAAAGACCGCATGCTGAGGGGTGAGACAACATAGCTTACAGGCAGGATAAGCCTGTCGCTCCACATTAGTCATATGGTTAAAAGAAAGTATGACACAACAGGCCATGGATCCTTGAACCAACATTGGGTATATTAGGATCCAAAACACATAACAAGAATTTCCATGACTGGTTGTTCTTTTAATAAAATACATACAATAAACCACTGGGTAATTTTTATGATTGTGCAAAATGCTAAATATTGCCAATATATTGAAGTAAATTATGAATACCAAAAATTGAGTTCATCGTTTCTCATGTACCATTATATATGGGTAAACTATAATGAAGATTTATTTTCCAGCATGGCGTTATGAAATCCAACTTCCAGTATGAAAAGTATGCCTTGAAACACAAAAAGCGGAACATAATTGCTGGTTATCTCAATTTAATGTACTTCATCTTTTAATAATTAATGTTTAAAGCTTAATGCAGTAAATATCAAAACCTATGATTATTTAACAGTGGAAAATAGAAATTTGCATTAATTAAATCAACAATCGGATAATGACAAAATAAGTATTCCAGTAGAAATTTTAAACAGGTGCTTTTCAAAAATGATTCCGCCTCATGGTTGCAGCATATAATGAGTAGAGCAATTTGTGGAAGGAACTTGATGATTGAAATTTGCTGATGTCTCATGTGGGAAAAGGAGATGGGAAAACTAAAGCTTGTGATCAATTTTCATTTTTATAATGTCATTAGTCTGGAATATATTCAAGCTCACATAGGTGAAGAGCTAAAAGACTGCGGGGAATTTTATTCTTTTAGAATGAGTGGAGTGTTTATAATCATTGTGGCAGACAGGCATAGTGAAGTGTTCAATGGGATTAAAGTGTTCGATGGGTTAGAATCTAAAGAACACGAACAGTGCAGAAGGAGGCCATTCAGTATATCAAATCTGCACCGACCTTAGGCCTTCTCCACCGCCCTCTCCCAGTAACACCACACATTGATCATGGCCAATCCAACAAAACTGCTCATCTTTGGACTGTAGGAGGAAACTGGAGCACCCAAAGGAAACCCATGCAGACACGGGGAGAAGGTGAAAACACCACACAGTAACCCAAGGCCAGAATCGAACCTGGCTCCCTGGCACTGTGAGGCAGCAGTGCTAACCACTATGCTACCATATTGCCCCACTGTTGCACTTGCAATGGAACAACATAGCTGCATCTATGAAATATTTGGAGGCTAGTAATATATGATAGAGGTTGAGAATCATTCAGTTCATACATTGAGAAAAATGGGCATGTTCTTCAGAGCTATTAACATATTAAAACTAAAAAAATGAAAATGAGGAGACCCAGACTCAGACTAAAACAATTCTCGAGTGGAAGAATGCAATTTTCCTAATGGAGATTGGCCCAGAAGTATACGACATGATAGCAAAGCAACTCGCTCACAACAAATCAAAATATGTGCCATTCAATATAATTATCGGCAAGTTGAGGAAACATTTAAATGTCAGAGATGGATTGGAAAGGTACCACAAATAGAGGCATTTAGCCAGGTCAAGTAATCATGTTTACTGATGCACTTCGACCCCTAACCCCACAAAGATAATACAAACAAGTGGTGCATCTCCATATGACATTGGGGCAATTTTATCCCACAGAATGGATGATGATTCAGATAGACCCCTGGGATATGCATCGAGAACCCTTAACGATGCAGAGAATAGCAATTCACAAATTGAGAGAGAGGCCCAGCTGTCATCTGTGGCATCATAAAGTTCCACCAATATCTATACAGGAGACATTTCACTTTAGCAACAGCCCAAAAGCCATTGTGGGTTTATTCAAGGAAGATAGCTTCAGCCCGTATATAGCTTTGGGCATTGTTCTTGTTGGCATATGAGTACATCATTGAACATCGTCCAAGGACACAAATAGCCAATGTGGATGCTCTGACGGGTGTAGCCCTACACTATCAAAAGAGATAAGAATGGCCATGAATTTTCTAGATACTTTGCCAGTGTCGGCTCATCAGATTAAGTACTGGACAAACAGAAACCCACTGTTGTGAAAGGTGCAACAGATGAAATTGTATAATTGGTGGAATGAGAGAAGTTCAGAGGAAATTAAGCCTTCCCAGATCAGGAAAGATGACCTTAGCTGTGAGGATAGTATTATTCTCTGGGGATCGAGAGTGGTCGTCAGGAAGAAAATTATTACCCAAAGAGTTACATAATGCCCATCCAAGTGTGTCAAAAATGAAGATGCTGAAGAGAAGCTATGTGTGGCGGTCTACCATCAATGCTGCAATTGAAAGACTGGTAAAGCAGAGGTTACCTGCCACAGCTCTGCCAGATCCATGGGAATGGCAAGGTCGACCATGCTGGGGTCCACGTTAACTATGTGAGACTGTTTATGGACACAATCTTTTTGTTGATAGTGCCTATTATAAGTGGATAGAAGCATGTGAGATGAAATCCGCAACTGCTTACGTCAGAGTTGAGAAGCTGTGCCAGTCTTTCGCAATCTACGGGATACCGGTCTTCGTTTCAGACAATGGAACGGCTTTTATCGGTGCTAGGTTTTCGGAGTTTATGAATTTTAACGGAATAAAACATATCAGAATGGCACCGTGCTTTCTTTCATCCAATGGACTTGCTGAGAGTGCAGTGCAAACTTTCAAGGCTGTTTTGAAGAAGCAACCGTCCGCACGTTAAACACCAAGTTGACTAGGTTCCTGCTATCATATAGGATCACCTGCAGACAACTCCTGGAGTCTCTCTGGCTGAGTTGCTGATGGATCGTAGCCTGAGGACCAGGTTAAGCTTGGTGTTCCCAAATTTGGTCAGGAGGGTGGAAACAAGCTATAGGAACCAGAACAGGAACTATGATTTGTTTAAAAGTACAAGAACATTCCATATAGAGGATCCAGTGGTTATGAAGAATTTCAGTAACAGACCTAAATTGGGTTCCAGGAGTTGTTATGGCCAGAACAGGGCCGATGTCCTATGAGGTTAAAGTACAGGACAAGATTTTAAAGAAGCCTGTAGACCACTTATGTGGGCGAGAGCTGTCCCAAAAGCCAGTGCTACGACCTGATCCAATTGTGCCAGCAGGAAGCATTGTGGGTTGTCTAAGGAGAGAACTGTCGGATCAACGAATAACAGGCCAGAGTGTTATTCCCCAGGAAACAGTGAAAATAGAAGAAGGTGAAAATCGGTTCAAGGATCGAGAGCTTGTGGAATAAGGCCAACAGTAACCACCTCAATAGAAGAACCTGAAGCTACGTTGCTCTACGAGAAAGAAGAAGTCACCGGACAGACTGAGTTATTAATGGACCAGCGGAAAGTTTTCATGATAGTTACTGCTTTGGCAATTATTCCCATGTATAAAAAGGGATTTAAATGGGGAGGAATGTAGTAGTTAACCTGGTGTCTAGCCCCTTTATGGGATGGTCTCTGAGAGAGGGGTCATGTAGCCCACTAGTCCAATCAGGAATGGGAGGTGGGAATTTACTGGGACATATTGGAATTTGTCCCAGCAGTTTGACTCGGGAGCTGAGCATGGAAAGACCATTTTAAAACAGTCTATAAATGGTTGTTTATAATTGGAATACATCCTTGTTTCTTACAAGTTAACTGGTGGAGCCAATTCTTGAAGTTATTACATACAGCTTCTGTCCTCTGTGAGAAGCTTCTGCCAACTGGGGAGACCTGATCAGAAAAGTGCCGTTGACAGAGGCTTAGTGATTTGTTACTGTTGTCGGCACAAAATGTAAAATGCTTGAATTGACAAAAGATAGACCATATCGTAACTGTTTACCAAGCACATGCCAAAGCAGGAAAGAGAACTCTTTCCAGTAGTAATAGGGGGAAAAAAACTATATCATATATGGGTGGAATTCTCAATGTTGAAGTGAACCCAGAATGCTTAAGTGAAGAAGAATGAGGGATAGACAATACTTATGCCACTAGTAACCACTCAAGTGACAGAGATTATTGTGTAGAGATTTCAGTAAATCAACAGCACATCAACATACACATTGATACAGCTGCAGATTACTCACGCCTGAGTGGAGACACATACAAGAGCAAATTTCAATGATGCGGCCCTAACTGAGAGAACAGCTCAGATGAAAACTTACTCAGATGAGGTGTTAGAAATGTGTGGACAACATTAGGGCAGGAATATTATGTTACCATTGTTGTACCAAGATATATCAACACACCAACCTTAACGGGCGAAGACTGGCTTTGAAGTTAGATTAAAGTTATAAATTAGAATGGAAACATGTTTTTGAAGCTGGGATGACCAATAAGCTTGATCATCTACAGGGATGGTGCAGGAGGGAGGGTTTTGGTTTCCTGGATAATTGGGGCTCATTCTGGGGTAGGTGGGACCTCTACAAACAGGATGGTCTTCACCTGAACCAGAGGGGTACCAATATCCTGGGGGGGAGATTTGCTAGTGCTCTTCGGGGGGGTTTAAACTAATTCAGCAGGGGGATGGGAACCTAAATTGTAGTCCCAGGTACAGGATGTTGAGAGTAGTGAGGTCAGGGATAGGGTTAAAAGTTCGAAAGAGGGCACCGGCAAGCAGGACGCTGGTTTGAAGTGTGTCTACTTCAACGCCAGGAGCATCCGGAATAAGGTGGGTGAGCTTGCAGCATGGGTTGGTACCTGGGATCTCGATGTTGTGGCGATTTCGGAGACATGGGTAGAGCAGGGACAGGAATGGTTGTTGCAGGTTCCAGGATTTAGATGTTCTGTAAGAACAGAGAAGATGGTAAAAGAGGGGGGGGTGTGGCATTGTTAATCAAGGAAAGTATTACGGCGGTAGAAAGGACGCTTGAGGACTCGTCTACTGAGGCAGTATGGGCCGAGGTTAGGAACAGTAGAGGAGAGGTCACCCTGTTGGGAGTTGTCTATAGACCTCCGAATAGTCCCAGAGATGTCGAGGAAAGGATTGCAAAGATGATTCTTGACAGGAGCGAGAGTAACAGGGTAGTTGTTATGGGGGACTTTAACTTTCCAAATATTGACTGGAAATACTATAGTTCGAGTACTATAGATGGGTCAGTTTTTGTGCAGTGTGTGCAGGAGGGTTTTCTGACACAGTATGTAGACAGACCAACAAGGGGCGAGGCCACATTGGATTGGTACTGGGTAATGAACCCGGCCAGGTGTTAGATTTAGATGTAGGTGAGCACTTTGGTGATAGTGATCACAACTCGGTTATGTTTACTTTAGCAATGGGCAGGGATAGGTATATACCGCAAGGCAAGAATTATAGCTGGGGGAAAGGCAATTATGATGCTATTCGGCAAGATTTAGGAGGTATAGGATGGGGAAGGAAACTGCAGGGGATGGGTACAATCGAAATGTGGAGCTTTTTCAAGGAACAGCTACTGCGTGTCCTTGATAAGTATGTACCTGTCAGGCAGGGAGGAAGTTGTCGAGCAAGGGAGCCGTGGTTTACTAAGGAAGTTGAAGCACTTGTCAAGAGGAAGAAGAAGGCTTATGTTAGGATGAGACATGAAGGCTCAGTTAGGGCACTTGAGAGTTACAAGTTAGCCAGGAAGGACCTAAAGGGAGAGTTAAGAAGAGCGAGGAGAGGACACGAAAAGTCGTTGGCGGATAGGATCAAGGAAAACCCTAAGGCTTTCTATAGGTATATCAGGAACAAAAGAATGACTCGAGTAAGATTAGGGCCAATCAAGGATAGTAGTGGAAAGTTGTGTGTGGAATCAGAGGAGATAGGGGAAGCATTAAATGGATATTTTTCGTCAGTGTTTACACTGGAGAAAGACAATGTTGTCGAGGAGAACACTCAGGTTCAGTCGACCAGGCTAGATGGAATTGAGGTTCAAAGGAGGAGGTGTTAGCAATTTTAGAAAATGTCAAAATAGATAAGTCCCCTGGGCCAGATGGGATTTATCCTAGGATTCTCTGGGAAGCCAGGGAGGAGATTGCAGAGCCTTTGTCCTTGATATTTATGTCGTCTTTGTCGACAGGAATAGTGCCGGAAGACTGGAGGATAGCAAATGTTGTCCCCTTGTTCAAGAAGGGGAGTAGAGACAACCCTGGTAATTATAGACCTGTGAGCCTTACTTCGGTTGTGGGTAAAATGTTGGAAAAGGTTATAAGAGATAGGGTTTATAATCATCTTGAAAAGAACAAGTTGATTAGCGATACTCAACACGGTTTTGTGAAGGGTAGGTCATGTCTCACAAACCTTATTGAGTTTTTTGAGAAGGTGACCAAACAGGTGGATCAGGGTAAAGCTGTTGATGTGGTGTATATGGATTTCAGTAAGGCGTTTGATAAGGTTCCCCACGGTAGGCTATTGCAGAAATAAGGAAGTATGGAATTGAAGGTGATTTAGCGGTTTTGGATCAGTAATTGGCTAGCTGAAAGAAGACAGAGGGTGGTGGTTGATGGCAAATGTTCATCCTGGAGTTCAGTTACTAGTGGTGTACCGCAAGGATCTGTTTTGGGGCCACTGCTGTTTGTCATTTTTATAATGACCTGGAAGAGGGTTGTAGAAGGATGGGTTAGTAAATTTGCAGATGACACGAAGGTCGGTGGAGTTGTGGATAGTGCTGAAGGATGTTATAGGATACAGTGGGACATAGATAAGCTGCAGAGCTGGGCTGAGAGGTGGCAGATGGAGTTTAATGCGGAAAAGTGTGAGGTGGTTCACTTTGGAAGGAGTAACAGGAATGCAGAGTACTGGGCTAATGGCAAGATTCTTGGTAGTGTAGATGAACAGAGAGATCTCGGCATCCAGGTACATAAATCCTTGAAAGTTGCCACCCAGGTTAATAGGGCTGTTAAGAAGGCATATGGTGTGCTAGCCTTTATAAGCAGGGGGATTGAGTTTCGGAACCACAGGGTCATGCTGCAGCTGTACATAACTCTGGTGCGGCCACACCTGGAGTACTGCGTGCAGTTCTGGTCACCACATTATAGGAAGGATTTGGAAGCTTTGGAAAGGGTTCAGAGGAGATTTACTAGGATGTTGCCTGGTATGGAGGGAAGGTCTTATGAGGAAAGGCTCAGGGAATTGAGGTTGTTTTCGTTAGAGAGGAGAAGGCTGAGAGGTGACTTAATAGAGACATATAAGATAGTCAGAGGGTTAGATAGGGTGGACAGTGAGAGTCTTTTTCCTCGGATGGTGATGACCAACACGAGGGGACATAGCTTTAAATTGAGGGGTGAGAGATATAGGACAGATGTCAGAGGCAGTTTCTTTACTCAGAGAGTAGTAGGGGTGTGGAACGCCCTGCCTGCAACAGTAGTAGACTCGCCAACTTTAAGGGCATTTAAGTGGTCACTGGATAGACATATGGATGAAAATGGAATAGTGTAGGTCAGATAGGCTTCAGATGGTTTCACAGGTCGGCGCAACATCGAGGGCCGAAGGGCCCGTACTGCGCTGTAGTGTTCTATGTTCTATGTTCTATGTTCTATGTTCTATCTATTGAATAGTTATAACAAGGTTTTCGAAGCCAGTCATGAAGGAACATCTGGTGTGAAAGCTCAAATCTGAATCATACTGTTACAAGACCAGTATATTGGAGGACTGGGCATGTTTCTTATGCTCCCAAAAATCCATGTTGAGTAGAAACTAAAAAAGCTAGAGAGAAATGGTGTGTAAGTGAGAACTAATTACAGTGTCTTGGCAACCCCAATCATACTACTTCCCAAATCAGACAAAACCTTGAGACCATGGGCTGGATTTTCCACCCCGCCTGCTGCAAGATCGCCACAGGCGAGACGCCGAAAATGGAAAAGTCCATTGACCTCGGGAGGGATTCTCAGGCTAGGGTTAGGCGCGGCCGGAGAATCTCGCCCAATGTGCGGACTGCAAAGCCATAATCAACCATGCAGTTGATAGCTAGCACTATTCACTACTAACTTCTCATGATTTGTTGTAGTATTAGTAGGACACACGATATTCATAATGTTGGATTTGTCCTATGCTTATGCAGCTTAACATAGAATGAGAGTCAAAACGATAAATACACACATGGGGTAATACTCCTACACAAAGTTGCTGTATTGTGCGAAGTCCTCGCTGAAAATCCTCCAAGCTATAATGGGTAAAATTTTGCAAGGAGTGTCGCATGGCTTGTGCAACCGGGAAGATGTATGACTGTGAACCCCAACAGCGGAAGAGAATATTCAAGTGTTGGATGAAGTGTTAAAAAGATTCTATGATCACAATGTGAAGTTGAAAAGGAACAAGTGTGCTTTAGTGCAACCCAAAGTCGTGCATCCTGGCCTGAAAAGTCAATGAAAAAGGTCTGCAGCTGGTGAAAGAGAAAGGAGAGGCTATTAGCAAAGGCCACGAAGTGGAGGCAGAGCTACTGAAACCCACAAGGAGGATGTAAATCTATTCAATTAAAAGAAGCCTGCAAAGGGTGATCATTTACAAAAGATATGAAGAGATTTTGCAGTCTCGAAAAGAAGAATTGGCCTCTAAGATGACTGTAGTTCCGGCACTACTAGAGGAGTCACATGCTAAACACCAGCTGTTACTGCACGCTGGATAAAATTCAGAATGTGGATCAGGAAGGACCGCTAATTACAGCAGAAGTGCAGCTCTCATTAATGATCCTAGCTTCCAGGAATCAGAGCTTAGAGAACAGCTCGCTGTCCATTTGCAGCTGAAAACAACTCCACTCTCAGACAGTTAATGCCAGCACTCAAAATGCAGATAGTTCAGAAAGAACAAAGAACTAGGTATATCAAAAAGTGCACATAGACTTTTGCAAAAAGGAAAACATAACATTGCAACTGGAGTTAAACCAGGAGAGGTAGGAAGATTTAAACAGCGCGAAAGTTAATTATGAAAAGATGATTAGCCAGGAATATACACTACAAATACAAATTTAAATTGTGTATCTAATTCACTGTAACTAGTTCATTAAAATAAAGAAACCTTTTATTTTTAAGAAGAGGAAGCAGTATTCCTATGTTCATATGTTTTGGCATGTCCAGTGCATGATGACATCATCAAGCAAGTGATCTGACCATCTTGGCATGTCCCACTTGAAATTAAATGAAATGAAAATCGCTTATTGTCACGAGTAGGCTTCAATGAAGTTACTGTGAAAAGCCCCTAGTCGCCACATTCCGATGCCTGTCCGGGGAGGCTGGTACGGGAATCGAACCATGCTGCTGGCCTGCTTGGTCTGCTTTAAAAGCCAGCGATTTAGCCGAGTGAGCTAAACCAGCCCCTTTGCAAGTATTTCTCAATATACAATACACCCCTCTTCTTTCAGTCCTCCAAAGGGACAATTCCATCTTTGGTGCCCTGCTCCACTCCTCATTCAACTCCATCACCCCACACCTTCCCCTGCAAGATCAGGAGATGCAACACCTCCTCCCTTCCCACTACCCAGATTTCCAGACCCCTTTGGAGTGGAACGGTGATTTACTTGTACTTTTTTGAATTTAACATAATGTAATCACTACTCATAATGCTGTCTACTCCACGCTGAGGACAATCGCTGATTGGGTGGCTGCATTATGGAACACCTTCAGTCTGTTGTTGACTGTGAACCTGAGTTTCTGGTCACCTCTCATTTTAATCCCTATTGAGTTCAACAAAAGATGATCATAACCTCTTCTTCTGGCCTGGATTCTCCATTCTGAAGACTAAGTGCTCCCGCCAGCCGAGAATGATGGCTGATCTCTCCTGGCACAAGGAGCAGCGCCCAGGTGCGAGTTTCTCTCCTTAACCATACAAATATATCCATGGGGGGGGGGGAGCTCGCTGGTTTCGTTCGGAATCCTTATATTGAGCCACCATTTGAGCGAGCGGCCAGATCCCGAGGTCCAGCAGTGGGCTCCCCTCCCCCCCACAACACTAATCCTCCCCCCCAAACAAGGATGGGCAGCCTCCTCTCCACCACAGAAATAATGGGTTTCCCTCCCCCCCCCCCACAGCTTGCACGCATGAGAGTGACCTGACCCCCCCCCACTGAACCACTTGCCCCCCCATCAAAGACCCCATCAGAGATCCACATCAGATGTTACTTCGTTCCCTCCTCTCAACCCGAGCCGCCTCTTCCTCCCCTCCAACCATTCCCCCACCCACGCATTTTCACCCGCCACCCAATTGCCCTGTTCCATCCTTCCAGGGTTTGTGTTACATCACTCCAGGATGATGGGGGCCTATGTCGGCACTGTTAGTGGGTCAATATGCAGGGTGATGAAAACCCGCTGTGAGCTGAGTACTGGCGCTCCTCAATCTATGCCATTGTCTGACTCCTGTCTGACTGCTGACAGGGTGTGCACCCATAACCTGCAAAGGATGTGCATCCGGGGGCCCGGATCCAGGACCACCGTGCCCGGGGGTCTTGGGCCGGAGGAGAGCGGAGGCCAACTGGGATAGGGGACTGCTGGTCGGCCTGCAGTGTGTAATAGCATAACAAAGGCTTTGCATGTCTCGGGTTTTGATGATGTACAATCGTGAGCCTAACTGTACCTAGCTCCCAATGATGTGCCACCCTCCCTTCCCACAATGCCTTCTCAGTGATCCTGTATCTGCTTAGCCCTCCGGGTCTAGGTGTACCCCAGGATACATATTTGGAGTAAGAGGCAGCCTGCTGCTGGCTGCGCCCTTTGATACCCTTGGTGGGGCCTGAGGTTGAAAGGCCCTGGTTGACGTGCCGGTGGCACATGTCGTGATGTGCCACCCTGTTCCGTCCACTGACATCGAGCTGTGCTATTGACAGGAATGGAGATTTGGGAGAGCTGGTGGCCTCCGTCATCTCTCTGTAGGGAGGCTCCAGGTTGGCCTCAAGCATTCCCTGCTCCCGGTTGTTGCCCAAAAGGTCCTGGGGGTCCCTTTGGGATGGAGGGGCAGAGGTACTGTGTCACCTAGCTCTGCCAGCCCCGGCAGCACTCCTCAGAGGTGCCTCTCTGTAACCAGGTCACACTCTGCAATGCCTCCCCAATGTCCTCCTGCATCTAGGACATGCTCCTTAGCGATTGGGACATGCTCTAGAGTACCTCGGCAATTCTCAGCTGGGACTGGGATATACTCCATAGTGCCTCGACAAGGTCCACCTTAGACTGGTATATGATTCCAAGGAAAACAATCCAAGTCTATCCAATCTCACTTCATAACTAACACTCTCCAGCCCAGGCAACATCCTGGTAAATCTCCTCTGCATCCTTTCCAGTGTTATCACATCTCTCCTATAATGTGGATTCTAGAACTGTACACAATACTCTAGCTGTAGCCTGACCAACATTTTATACAGTCCCAGCATAACCTCCATGCTCTTAAACTCTGTGCCTCGCCTAATAAAGACAGGTATACAATTTGCCTTCATAACCACCATATCCACTGCTCTGCTGCCTTAAGGGGCTGGTGTACATGCACAAGATGTCTCTGATCCTCAGTGCTTTTCCAGCTCCTGCCCTTTATCATGTATTCTCTTGCCTTGTTTGTCCTGCCCAAGTGCATCACCTCACACGTATCCAGATTGAATTCCCATTTGCCACTGATTAGTTAATCTGTCCAGCCTGTCTATATCCTGCTGTAATAAAAGGCTTTCCTCCTCACTATTTACCATCCCACCAATGTTTGTATCATCTGCAAACTTACTGACCAACCCTCCTACATTCATATCTAAATCATTTATATAAAGCACAAACAGCAAGGGCCTCAACACTGATCCCTGGACCCCACTGGACACAGGCTTCATGTTAAAAAAACACCCGTTGACCATCGCCCTCTGCTTCCTGCCACTCAGCCAATTTTGGATCCAATTTGCCAAATTTCCTTGGATCCTGTGGTCTCTTACCTTCACTATAATCTCCCATGTGGGACCTTATCAAAAGCCTTGCTGAAGTCCAAGTAGCCGTCAAATGCATTTCCCTCATCTACACACCTGGTCACCTCTTCGAAAAACTCAATCAAAGGTTGGCCAGACATCTTCCCTTTAACAAAATCATGCTGACTGTTCTTGATTAATCCCTGCCTCCAAATGCAGATTAATTCTGACTCTCAGAATTGCTTCCAATAGTTTCCCTACCACTGAGGTTAGATTGACTGGCCTATAGATTCCTGGTTTATCCCTTGGTGTGGTGCCAATCACAGGGTCGTTGGATGGGGTGGTGGTGCGGCCAGAAGTGCGACTGGGGTGGCAGGTCAGACTGGTGCCAGGTGACTGATGCCAACTCACCCTTATGACCTGGTGCAGGTCATTTAACTTCTTGCGGCACTGGCTGGCGGTCCTTCTGGTGACATTGCCCGCGCTGACCACCACTGCCACTGCCTCCCAGATGGCACTGGTTGCCCTGTGTCTGACCCTGCGTCCACCTCGGGGGAACAGACTATCCCGTATGGACTCCACCGCGTCCAACGGTCTGGCCAGGTTGGCATCCCCAAATCGTGGAGCTGGTCTCCACGGTGACACGGCTGCGTGCTGTCTGGAGTTTGCTCTGCGGGATTGGTTTAATTCTGCTTCCCCTCATTAGCATGGAGCTACCGGGCCCAGTCCAGGCGAATCAGCTGGTGAGACAGTCGTTACTCACGTGAAGCCCATGGGGCATCATTATGGGCCCTAATTCTCTTTAGTTACCGGTAGCCATCTCTCCGGGTTGGCAGTCAGGGAGCACCGACAATATCCGCTGGCTACTACACTTAGAAACCTTTCTGTTAGATCGCACCCAACTTTTTACCTATAATTTAAAGTATACAAGGAAGATGAAAGTGTAGCATCAGATATTCTTAGCTGATCATCATTTCAATTTGAACTAGGAAAAAGTTCAAGTGCCATTCCTTTATATGCTTTAAAATTATGAATTTGTTTCATCAGTTCATGTATGGAATTATTATTGAACTGTTTCCTCAATGAGTGCGAGCAGATATGTACTTATCAGTGAAATTCTTCAGCACTATAAGCACATAAAAGTCTTCGTCCTTTTACTTCATAATGTTAATTAATTTGGAAATACTTCAAATAATTTCTGTCTTTTGATGTGTCTGATAATATTTTTTCCACAGGATGAAGTAGTCCTGCTTTGTATCTAATGTATCTGTATCCTCAAGCAAAAGAGAGAAGTGTTTGGAAAGCAACATGTAGCGTCAAAAAGGGTTAAATAAGAGAAAGCCTGTTGATAAATGCAGATAATGCTGAGCAGGAAGAACAAACCTGCAAAACCATGACAACAGCTTCTTCCTGTAAAAACAGAACTGTTTAGGGATGTGATATACATTGTGGTATTGAAATGACCACATTGGCTTATTGTTCTCTTTGTCAAAGAGTTTGGTGAAGCTGAATTTCACACTGTGGGGGCCAAGTGCAGACACTCCTGACACTGCAAAATAAAGTCGGATAGTGTCACGAGGGGGTCCCAACCTCATTGCGCCACATCGCGATATTCAAAGAGGTGGGTGGGCCTGCAAGTCAGCAGTCCGCACAATGTCAGTGGAAGGGGCAATTAAAGTAACCGAAGAGGCAAGGTATTGCAATTTTATACAGTTCACGTCGTTATAGAGTCAGCGCATGGGCTGCATAATCAGGCGGGGCCCCCACAATTTGAACGTTCTTAATCCAGGGTGGGATAGATGGCTGCAGAAGGGGCAAAGAGCGTGGAGGTAGGAGTTTATATTAAATGTTTAAGGTTTGGCTTTCTAGAATTTTGTCTCATTCTTTTCGGGTCCATTTTGTTAAAATTCATTTTTGGTAAGGGGGCTTCTGGCTTTAAAAAATACCAGCAGACTGGCTTAACATCAGTAAGTCTGCATCTAACAAAACAATTGCTTATATATGGGGATTATTCTGTTCGGTGGATGCCCTGTGATGACATCCAATAGTTTTACGAGGACACCCTATTACTCCTATGCTGAAAAGGACTGGGGTGCGCTATGCCTGCTGTGCTGAAATGACAGGGGCACCCTGTACTCACTATGCTGAAAGTGACTGGGACACCCTGTGCCTATAGTGCTGAAAGTGACTGGGACACCCTGTGCCTATAGTGCTGAAAGTGACTGGGACACCCTGTGCCTATAGTGCTGAAAGTGACTGGGACACCCTGTGTATATGGTGCTGAAAGTGACTGGGACACCCTGTGTATATGGTGCTGAAAGTGACTGGGACACCCTGTGCCTATAGTGCTGAAAGTGACTGGGACACCCTGTGCCTATAGTGCTGAAAGTGACTGGGACACCCTGTGTATATGGTGCTGAAAGTGACTGGGACACCCTGTGTATATGGTGCTGAAAGTGACTGGGACACCCTGTGCCTATAGTGCTGAAAGAGACTGGGACACCCTGTGCCTATAGTGCTGAAAGTGACTGGGACACCCTGTGCCTATAGTGCTGAAAGAGACTGGGGCACCCTGTGGTTACAGTGCTGAAAGGCACTGGGACATCCTGTGTATATGATGCTGAAAGGGACTGGGGCAATCTGGACCCACAGTGCTGAAAAGGACTACGGCACCCTGTGCATACTGTGCTGAAAGAGACTGGGACATCCTGTGCATACTGTGCTGAAAAGGATTAGGGCACCCTGTACCTATAGTGCTGAAAGGGACTGAGGCACCATGTGCATACTGTGCTGAAAGGGACTGGGGCCTCCTGTGAATACTGTGCTGAAAGGGACTGCATCCTGTACCTCCTGTGCTGAAAGGGACTGGGGCACCATGTGCCTGCTGTGCTGAAAGAACCGGGAGCACCCTGTGCCTATAGTGCTGAAAGAAACTGGAGCACTCCATGCCTACTGTGCTGTGAGGGACTGGGGCACCCTGTGCCTACAGTGCTGAAAGCGGCTGGGGCATACTGTGCCTATAGTGATGAAAGGGGCTGGGGCACCCTGTGCCTACAGTGCTGAAAGGGGCTGGGGCATACTGTGCCTATAGTGATGAAAGGGGCTGGGGCACCCTGTGCCTACAGTGCTGAAAGGGGCTGGGGCACCCTGTGCCTACAGTGCTGAAAGGGGCTGGGGCATACTGTGCTTATAGTGATGAAAGGGGCTGGGGCACCCTGTGCCTATGGTGTTGAAAGGGCCTGGGGCACCCTGTGCCTATAGTGCTGAAAAGGACTGGGGCACCCTGTGCCTACTGTGTTGTAAGAGACTGGGGCACACTGTGTCTATAGTGCTGGAATGGACTGGGGCACACTGTGCCTATAGTGCTGGAATGGACTGGGGCACCCTGTGTCTATAGTGCTGGAATGGACTGGGGCACACTGTGTCTATAGTGCTGGAATGGACTGGGGCACACTGTGTCTATAGTGCTGGAATGGACTCTGGGGCACACTGTGTCTATAGTGCTGGAATGGACTCTGGGGCACACTGTGTCTATAGTGCTGGAATGGACTGGGGCACACTGTGTCTATAGAGCTGGAATGGACTGGGGCACACTGTGTCTATAGTGCTGGAATGGACTGGGGCACACTGTGTCTATAGTGCTGGAATGGACTGGGGCACCCTGTGTCTATAGTGCTGGAATGGACTCTGGGGCACACTGTGTCTATAGAGCTGGAATGGACTGGGGCACACTGTGTCTATGGTGCTGGAATGGACTCTGGGGCACACTGTGTCTATAGAGCTGGAATGGACTGGGGCACACTGTGTCTATAGTGCTGGAATGGACTGGGGCACACTGTGTCTATAGTGCTGGAATGGACTGGGGCACACTGTGTCTATAGTGCTGGAATGGACTGGGGCACACTGTGTCTATAGTGCTGGAATGGACTGGGGCACACTGTGTCTATAGTGCTGGAATGGACTCTGGGGCACCCTGTGTCTATAGTGCTGGAATGGACTGGGGCACACTGTGTCTATAGTGCTGGAATGGACTCTGGGGCACCCTGTGTCTATAGTGCTGGAATGGACTGGGGTACCCTGTGTCTATAGTGCTGGAATGGACTGGGGCACACTGTGTCTATAGTGCTGGAATGGACTGGGGCACCGTGTCTATAGTGCTGGAATGGACTGGGGCACCCTGTGTCTATAGTGCTGGAATGGACTGGGGCATCCTGTGTCTATAGTGCTGGAATGGACTGGGGCACCGTGTCTATAGTGCTGGAATGGACTGGGGCATCCTGTGTCTATAGTGCTGGAATGGACTGGGGCACACTGTGTCTATAGTGATGGAATGGACTCTGGGGCACACTGTGTCTATAGTGCTGGAATGGACTGGGGCACACTGTCTATAGTGCTGGGATGGACTGGGGCACCGTGTCTATAGTGCTGGAATGGACTGGGGCACCCTGTGTCTATAGTGCTGGAATGGACTCTGGGGCACCCTGTGTCTATAGTGCTGGAATGGACTGGGGCACCCTGTGTCTATAGTGCTGGAATGGACTGGGGCACACTGTGTCTATAGTGCTGGAATGGACTCTGGGGCACACTGTGTCTATAGTGCTGGAATGGACTCTGGGGCACACTGTGTCTATAGTGCTGGAATGGACTGGGGCACACTGTGCCTATAGTGCTGGAATGGACTCTGGGGCACACTGTGTCTATAGTGCTGGAATGGACTGGGGCACCCTGTGTCTATAGTGCTGGAATGGACTGGGGCACCGTGTCTATAGTGCTGGAACGGACTGGGGCACACTGTGTCTATAGTGCTGGAATGGACTCTGGGGCACACTGTGTCTATAGTGCTGGAATGGACTCTGGGGCACACTGTGTCTATAGTGCTGGAATGGACTGGGGCACCGTGTCTATAGTGCTGGAATGGACTGGGGCACACGGTGCCTATAGTGCTGGAATGGACTGGGGTCACCTTTGTCTATAGTGCTGGAATGGACTCTGGGGCACACTGTGTCTATAGTGCTGGAATGGACTGGGGCACACTGTGTCTATAGTGCTGGGATGGACTGGGGCACCCTGTGCCTATAGTGCTGGAATGGACTGGGGCACCCTGTGTCTATAGTGCTGGAATGGACTGGGGCACACTGTGTCTATAGTGCTGGAATGGACTGGGGCACACTGTGTCTATAGTGCTGGAATGGACTGGGACACCCTGTGTCTATAGTGCTGGAATGGACTCTGGGGCACCGTGTCTATAGTGCTGGGATGGACTGGGGCACACTGTGCCTATAGTGCTGGAATGGACTCTGGGGCACACTGTGTCTATAGTGCTGGAATGGACTGGGGCACACTGTGCCTATAGTGCTGGAATGGACTGGGGCACACTGTGTCTATAGTGCTGGAATGGACTGGGGCACACTGTGTCTATAGTGCTGGAATGGACTGGGGCACACTGTGTCTATAGTGCTGGGATGGACTGGGGCACCGTGTCTATAGTGCTGGAATGGACTGGGGCACACTGTGTCTATAGTGCTGGAATGGACTGGGGCACACTGTGTCTATAGTGCTGGAATGGACTGGGGCACACTGTGTCTATAGTGCTGGAATGGACTGGGGCATACTGTGCCTATAGTGCTGGAATGGACTCTGGGGCACACTGTGTCTATAGTGCTGGAATGGACTGGGGCATACTGTGCCTATAGTGCTGGAATGGACTCTGGGGCACACTGTGTCTATAGTGCTGGAATGGACTGGGGCACCCTGTGTCTATAGTGCTGGGATGGACTGGGGCACCCTGTGTCTATAGTGCTGGGATGGACTGGGGCACACTGTGTCTATAGTGCTGGAATGGACTGGGGCATCCTGTGTCTATAGTGCTGAAATGGACTGGGGCACACTGTGTCTATAGTGCTGGAATGGACTGGGGCACCCTGTGTCTATAGTGCTGGGATGGACTGGGGCACACTGTACCTGTAGTGCTGTAATGGACTGGGGCACCCTGTGTCTATAGTGCTGGAATGGACTGGGGCACCCTGTGTCTATAGTGCTGGAATGGACTGGGGCAAACTGTGTCTATAGTGCTGGAATGGACTGGGGCACACTGTCTATAGTGCTGGAATGGACTGGGGACACTGTGTCTATAGTGCTGGAATGGACTGGGGCACACTGTGTCTATAGTGCTGGAATGGACTGGGGACACTGTGTCTATAGTGCTGGAATGGACTGGGGCACACTGTGCCTATAGTGCTGGAATGGACTGGGGCAAACTGTGTCTATAGTGCTGGAATGGACTGGGGCACACTGTGTCTATAGTGCTGGAATGGACTCTGGGGCACACTGTGCCTATAGTGCTGGAATGGACTCTGGGGCACACTGTGTCTATAGTGCTGGAATGGACTGGGGCACACTGTGTCTATAGTGCTGGAATGGACTCTGGGGCACCCTGTGTCTATAGTGCTGGAATGGACTGGGGCACACTGTCTATAGTGCTGAAAGGGCCTGGGGCACCGTGTCTATAGTGCTGGAATGGACTGGGGCACACTGTGTCTATAGTGCTGGAATGGACTGGGGCACACTGTGTCGAAAGTGCTGGAATGGACTGGGGCACCCTGTGTCTATAGTGCTGGGATGGACTGGGGCACACTGTCTATAGTGCTGAAAGGGCCTGGGGCACCGTGTCTATAGTGCTGGAATGGACTGGGGCACACTGTGTCTATAGTGCTGGAATGGACTGGGGCACACTGTGTCTATAGTGCTGGAATGGACTGGGGCACCCTGTGTCTATAGTGCTGGGATGGACTGGGGCACACTGTGTCTATAGTGCTGGAATGGACTCTGGGGCACCGTGTCTATAGTGCTGGAATGGACTGGGGCACCGTGTCTATAGTGCTGGAATGGACTGGGGCACACTGTGTCTATAGTGCTGGAATGGACTGGAGCACACTGTGTCTATAGTGCTGGAATGGACTGGGGCACCCTGTGTCAATAGTGCTGGAATGGACTGGGGCACCCTGTGTCTATAGTGCTGGAATGGATTGGGGCACACTGTGTCTATAGTGCTGGAATGGACTGGGGCACCCTGTGTCTATAGTGCTGGGATGGACTGGGGCACACTGTGTCTATAGTGCTGGGATGGACTGGGGCACCCTGTGTCTATAGTGCTGGAATGGACTCTGGGGCACACTGTGTATATAGTGCTGGAATGGACTGGGGCACACTGTGTCTATAGTGCTGGAATGGACTGGGGCACACTGTGTCTATAGTGCTGGAATGGACTGGGGCACACTGTGTCTATAGTGCTGGAATGGACTGGGGCACCCTGTGTCTATAGTGCTGGGATGGACTGGGGCACACTGTGTCTATAGTGCTGGAATGGACTGGGGCATCCTGTGTCTATAGTGCTGAAATGGACTGGGGCACACTGTGTCTATAGTGCTGGAATGGACTGGGGCACCCTGTGTCTATAGTGCTGGGATGGACTGGGGCACACTGTACCTGTAGTGCTGTAATGGACTGGGGCACCCTGTGTCTATAGTGCTGGAATGGACTGGGGCACCCTGTGTCTATAGTGCTGGAATGGACTGGGGCAAACTGTGTCTATAGTGCTGGAATGGACTGGGGCACACTGTCTATAGTGCTGGAATGGACTGGGGCACACTGTGTCTATAGTGCTGGAATGGACTGGGGCATCCTGTGTCTATAGTGCTGGAATGGACTGGGGCACACTGTCTATAGTGCTGGAATGGACTGGGGCACACTGTGTCTATAGTGCTGGAATGGACTGGGGCACACTGTGCCTATAGTGCTGGAATGGACTGGGGCAAACTGTGTCTATAGTGCTGGAATGGACTGGGGCACACTGTGTCTATAGTGCTGGAATGGACTCTGGGGCACACTGTGCCTATAGTGCTGGAAAGGACTGGGGCATCCTGTGTCTATAGTGCTGGAATGGACTGGGGCACACTGTGTCTATAGTGCTGGAAAGGGGCTGGGGCACACTGTGTCTATAGTGCTGGAATGGACTCTGGGGCACCCTGTGTCTTTCGTGCTGGAATGGACTGGGGCACACTGTCTATAGTGCTGAAAGGGCCTGGGGCACCGTGTCTATAGTGCTGGAATGGACTGGGGCACACTGTGTCTATAGTGCTGGAATGGACTGGGGCACACTGTGTCTATAGTGCTGGAATGGACTGGGGCACCCTGTGTCTATAGTGCTGGGATGGACTGGGGCACACTGTCTATAGTGCTGAAAGGGCCTGGGGCACCGTGTCTATAGTGCTGGAATGGACTGGGGCACACTGTGTCTATAGTGCTGGAATGGACTGGGGCACACTGTGTCTATAGTGCTGGAATGGACTGGGGCACCCTGTGTCTATAGTGCTGGGATGGACTGGGGCACACTGTGTCTATAGTGCTGGAATGGACTCTGGGGCACCGTGTCTATAGTGCTGGAATGGACTGGGGCACCGTGTCTATAGTGCTGGAATGGACTGGGGCACACTGTGTCTATAGTGCTGGAATGGACTGGGGCACACTGTGTCTATAGTGCTGGAATGGACTGGGGCACCCTGTGTCTATAGTGCTGGAATGGACTGGGGCACACTGTGTCTATAGTGCTGGGATGGACTGGGGCACCCTGTGTCTATAGTGCTGGAATGGACTGGGGCACCCTGTGTCTATAGTGCTGGAATGGATTGGGGCACACTGTGTCTATAGTGCTGGAATGGACTGGGGCACCCTGTGTCTATAGTGCTGGGATGGACTGGGGCACACTGTGTCTATAGTGCTGGGATGGACTGGGGCACCCTGTGTCTATAGTGCTGGAATGGACTCTGGGGCACACTGTGTCTATAGTGCTGGAATGGACTGGGGCACACTGTGTCTATAGTGCTGGAATGGTCTGGGGCACACTGTGTCTATAGTGCTGGAATGGACTGGGGCACACTGTGTCTACAGTGCTGGAATGGACTCTGGGGCACACTGTGTCTATAGTGCTGGGATGGACTCTGGGGCACACTGTCTATAGTGCTGAAAGGGCCTGGGGCATCCTGTGTCTATAGTGCTGGAATGGACTGGGGCACACTGTGTCTATAGTGCTGGAATGGACTGGGGCACCCTGTGTCTATAGTGCTGGAATGGACTCTGGGGCACACTGTGTCTATAGTGCTGGAATGGACTGGGGCACCCTGTGTCTATAGTGCTGGAATGGACTGGGGCACACTGTGTCTATAGTGCTGGAACGGACTGGGGCACACTGTGTCTATAGTGCTGGAATGGACTCTGGGGCACACTGTGTCTATAGTGCTGGAATGGACTGGGGCACACTGTCTATAGTGCTGGAATGGACTGGGGCACACTGTCTATAGTGCTGAAAGGGCCTGGGGCACACTGTGCCTATAGTGCTGGAATGGACTGGGGCACACTGTGTCTATAGTGCTGGAATGGACTGGGGCACCCTGTGTCTATAGTGCTGGAATGGACTCTGGGGCACACTGTGTCTATAGTGCTGGAATGGACTGGGGCACCCTGTGTCTATAGTGCTGGAATGGACTGGGGCACCCTGTGTCTATAGTGCTGGAATGGACTCTGGGGCACACTGTGTCTATAGTGCTGGAATGGACTGGGACACCCTGTGTCTATAGTGCTGGAATGGACTCTGGGGCACACTGTGTCTATAGTGCTGGAATGGACTGGGGCACCGTGTCTATAGTGCTGGAAAGGACTGGGGCACACTGTGTCTATAGTGCTGGAATGGACTGGGGCACCGTGTCTATAGTGCTGGGATGGACTGGGGCACACTGTGTCTATAGTGCTGGGATGGACTCTGGGGCACACTGTGTCTATAGTGCTGGAATGGACTCTGGGGCACCCTGTGTCTATAGTGCTGGAATGGACTGGGGCACACTGTGTCTATAGTGCTGGAATGGACTCTGGGGCACACTGTGTCTATAGTGCTGGAATGGACTGGGGCACACTGTGTCTATAGTGCTGGAATGGACTCTGGGGCACACTGTGTCTATAGTGCTGGAATGGACTCTGGGGCACACTGTGTCTATAGTGCTGGAATGGACTGGGGCACACTGTGTCTATAGTGCTGGAATGGACTGGGACACACTGTGTCTATAGTGCTGGAATGGACTGGGGCACACTGTGCCTATAGTGCTGGAATGGACTGGGGCACACTGTGTCTATAGTGCTGGAATGGACTGGGGCACCCTGTGTCTATAGTGCTGGGATGGACTGGGGCAAACTATGTCTATGGTGCTGGAATGGACTCTGGGGCACCCTGTGTCTATAGTGCTGGAATGGACTGGGGCACTGTGTCTATAGTGCTGCGATGGACTGGGGCACACTGTGTCTATAGTGCTGGAACGGACTGGGGCACACTGTGTCTATAGTGCTGGAATGGACTGGGGCACACTGTGTCTATAGTGCTGGGATGGACTGGGGCACACTGTGTCTATAGTGCTGGGATGGACTGGGGCAAACTGTGTCTATAGTGCTGGAATGGACTGGGGCACCCTGTGTCTATAGTGCTGGAATGGACTCTGGGGCACACTGTGTCTATAGTGCTGGAATGGACTCTGGGGCACACTGTGTCTATAGTGCTGGAATGGACTGGGGCACACTGTGTCTATAGTGCTGGAATGGACTGGGGCATCCTGTGCCTATAGTGCTGGAATGGACTGGGGCACACTGTGTCTATAGTGCTGGAATGGACTCTGGGGCACACTGTGTCTATAGTGCTGGAATGGACTGGGGCACACTGTGTCTATAGTGCTGGAATGGACTGGGGCACACTGTGTCTATAGTGCTGGAATGGACTGGGGCACACTGTCTATAGTGCTGGAATGGACTGGGGCATCCTGTGTCTATAGTGCTGGAATGGACTGGGGCATCCTGTGCCTATAGTGCTGGAATGGACTGGGGCACACTGTGTCTATAGTGCTGGAATGGACTGGGGCACACTGTGCCTATAGTGCTGGAATGGACTGGGGCACCCTGTGTCTATAGTGCTGGAATGGACTGGGGCACACTGTGTCTATAGTGCTGGAATGGACTGGGGCACACTGTGTCTATAGTGCTGGAATGGACTCTGGGGCACACTGTGTCTATAGTGCTGGAATGGACTCTGGGGCACACTGTGTCTATAGTGCTGGAATGGACTGGGGCACACTGTGTCTATAGTGCTGGAATGGACTGGGGCACACTGTGTCTATAGAGCTGGAATGGACTGGGGCACCCTGTGTCTATAGTGCTGGGATGGACTGGGGCACACTGTACCTGTAGTGCTGTAATGGACTGGGGCACCCTGTGTCTATAGTGCTGGAATGGACTGGGGCACCCTGTGTCTATAGTGCTGGAATGGACTGGGGCAAACTGTGTCTATAGTGCTGGAATGGACTGGGGCACACTGTCTATAGTGCTGGAATGGACTGGGGACACTGTGTCTATAGTGCTGGAATGGACTGGGGCACACTGTGTCTATAGTGCTGGAATGGACTGGGGACACTGTGTCTATAGTGCTGGAATGGACTGGGGCACACTGTGCCTATAGTGCTGGAATGGACTGGGGCAAACTGTGTCTATAGTGCTGGAATGGACTGGGGCACACTGTGTCTATAGTGCTGGAATGGACTCTGGGGCACACTGTGCCTATAGTGCTGGAAAGGACTGGGGCATCCTGTGTCTATAGTGCTGGAATGGACTGGGGCACACTGTGTCTATAGTGCTGGAATGGACTCTGGGGCACACTGTGTCTATAGTGCTGGAATGGACTGGGGCACACTGTGTCTATAGTGCTGGAATGGACTCTGGGGCACCCTGTGTCTATAGTGCTGGAATGGACTGGGGCACACTGTCTATAGTGCTGAAAGGGCCTGGGGCACCGTGTCTATAGTGCTGGAATGGACTGGGGCACACTGTGTCTATAGTGCTGGAATGGACTGGGGCACCCTGTGTCTATAGTGCTGGGATGGACTGGGGCACACTGTCTATAGTGCTGAAAGGGCCTGGGGCACCGTGTCTATAGTGCTGGAATGGACTGGGGCACACTGTGTCTATAGTGCTGGAATGGACTGGGGCACACTGTGTCTATAGTGCTGGAATGGACTGGGGCACCCTGTGTCTATAGTGCTGGGATGGACTGGGGCACACTGTGTCTATAGTGCTGGAATGGACTCTGGGGCACCGTGTCTATAGTGCTGGAATGGACTGGGGCACCGTGTCTATAGTGCTGGAATGGACTGGGGCACACTGTGTCTATAGTGCTGGAATGGACTGGGGCAAACTGTGTCTATAGTGCTGGAATGGACTGGGGCACCCTGTGTCAATAGTGCTGGAATGGACTGGGGCACCCTGTGTCTATAGTGCTGGAATGGATTGGGGCACACTGTGTCTATAGTGCTGGAATGGACTGGGGCACCCTGTGTCTATAGTGCTGGGATGGACTGGGGCACACTGTGTCTATAGTGCTGGGATGGACTGGGGCACACTGTGTCTATAGTGCTGGAATGGACTGGGGCACACTGTCTATAGTGCTGAAAGGGCCTGGGGCACCGTGTCTATAGTGCTGGAATGGACTGGGGCACACTGTGTCTATAGTGCTGGAATGGACTGGGGCACCCTGTGTCTATAGTGCTGGGATGGACTGGGGCACACTGTCTATAGTGCTGAAAGGGCCTGGGGCACCGTGTCTATAGTGCTGGAATGGACTGGGGCACACTGTGTCTATAGTGCTGGAATGGACTGGGGCACACTGTGTCTATAGTGCTGGAATGGACTGGGGCACCCTGTGTCTATAGTGCTGGGATGGACTGGGGCACACTGTGTCTATAGTGCTGGAATGGACTCTGGGGCACCGTGTCTATAGTGCTGGAATGGACTGGGGCACCGTGTCTATAGTGCTGGAATGGACTGGGGCACACTGTGTCTATAGTGCTGGAATGGACTGGGGCACACTGTGTCTATAGTGCTGGAATGGACTGGGGCACCCTGTGTCAATAGTGCTGGAATGGACTGGGGCACCCTGTGTCTATAGTGCTGGAATGGATTGGGGCACACTGTGTCTATAGTGCTGGAATGGACTGGGGCACCCTGTGTCTATAGTGCTGGGATGGACTGGGGCACACTGTGTCTATAGTGCTGGGATGGACTGGGGCACCCTGTGTCTATAGTGCTGGAATGGACTCTGGGGCACACTGTGTATATAGTGCTGGAATGGACTGGGGCACACTGTGTCTATAGTGCTGGAATGGACTGGGGCACACTGTGTCTATAGTGCTGGAATGGACTGGGGCACACTGTGTCTATAGTGCTGGAATGGACTGGGGCACCCTGTGTCTATAGTGCTGGGATGGACTGGGGCACACTGTGTCCATAGTGCTGGAATGGACTGGGGCATCCTGTGTCTATAGTGCTGAAATGGACTGGGGCACACTGTGTCTATAGTGCTGGAATGGACTGGGGCACCCTGTGTCTATAGTGCTGGGATGGACTGGGGCACACTGTACCTGTAGTGCTGTAATGGACTGGGGCACCCTGTGTCTATAGTGCTGGAATGGACTGGGGCACCCTGTGTCTATAGTGCTGGAATGGACTGGGGCAAACTGTGTCTATAGTGCTGGAATGGACTGGGGCACACTGTCTATAGTGCTGGAATGGACTGGGGACACTGTGTCTATAGTGCTGGAATGGACTGGGGCACACTGTGTCTATAGTGCTGGAATGGACTGGGGACACTGTGTCTATAGTGCTGGAATGGACTGGGGCACACTGTGCCTATAGTGCTGGAATGGACTGGGGAAAACTGTGTCTATAGTGCTGGAATGGACTGGGGCACACTGTGTCTATAGTGCTGGAATGGACTCTGGGGCACACTGTGCCTATAGTGCTGGAAAGGACTGGGGCACACTGTGTCTATAGTGCTGGAATGGACTCTGGGGCACACTGTGTCTATAGTGCTGGAATGGACTGGGGCACACTGTGTCTATAGTGCTGGAATGGACTCTGGGGCACCCTGTGTCTATAGTGCTGGAATGGACTGGGGCACACTGTCTATAGTGCTGAAAGGGCCTGGGGCACCGTGTCTATAGTGCTGGAATGGACTGGGGCACACTGTGTCTATAGTGCTGGAATGGACTGGGGCACACTGTGTCTATAGTGCTGGAATGGACTGGGGCACCCTGTGTCTATAGTGCTGGGATGGACTGGGGCACACTGTCTATAGTGCTGAAAGGGCCTGGGGCACCGTGTCTATAGTGCTGGAATGGACTGGGGCACACTGTGTCTATAGTGCTGGAATGGACTGGGGCACACTGTGTCTATAGTGCGGAATGGGCTGGGGCACCCTGTGTCTATAGTGCTGGGAATGGACCTGGGGCACCCTGTGTCTATAGTGCTGGAATGGACTCTGGGGCACACTGTGTCTATAGTGCTGGAATGGACTGGGGCACACTGTGTCTATAGTGCTGGAATGGACTGGGCACACTGTCTATAGTGCTGGAATGCACTCTGGGGCATCCTGTGTCTATAGTGCTGGAATGGACTGGGGCACCCTGTGCCTATAGTGCTGGAATGGACTGGGGCACACTGTCTATAGTGCTGGAATGCACTCTGGGGCATCCTGTGCCTATAGTGCTGGAATGGACTGGGGCACACTGTGTCTATAGTGCTGGAATGGACTGGGGCACACTGTGCCTATAGTGCTGGAATGGACTGGGGCACCCTGTGTCTATAGTGCTGGAATGGACTGGGGCACACTGTGTCTATAGTGCTGGAATGGACTGGGGCACACTGTGTCTATAGTGCTGGAATGGACTCTGGGGCACACTGTGTCTATAGTGCTGGAATGGACTGGGGCACACTGTGTCTATAGTGCTGGAATGGACTCTGGGGCACACTGTGTCTATAGTGCTGGAATGGACTGGGGCACACTGTGTCTATAGTGCTGGAATGGACTGGGGCACACTGTGTCTATAGAGCTGGAATGGACTGGGGCACACTGTGTCTATAGTGCTGGAATGGACTGGGGCACACTGTGTCTATAGTGCTGGAATGGACTGGGGCACCCTGTGTCTATAGTGCTGGAATGGACTCTGGGGCACACTGTGTCTATAGAGCTGGAATGGACTGGGGCACACTGTGTCTATAGTGCTGGAATGGACTGGGGCACACTGTGTCTATAGTGCTGGAATGGACTCTGGGGCACCCTGTGTCTATAGTGCTGGAATGGACTGGGGCACACTGTGTCTATAGTGCTGGAATGGACTCTGGGGCACCCTGTGTCTATAGTGCTGGAATGGACTGGGGTACCCTGTGTCTATAGTGCTGGAATGGACTGGGGCACACTGTGTCTATAGTGCTGGAATGGACTGGGGCACCGTGTCTATAGTGCTGGAATGGACTGGGGCACCCTGTGTCTATAGTGCTGGAATGGACTGGGGCATCCTGTGTCTATAGTGCTGGAATGGACTGGGGCACCGTGTCTATAGTGCTGGAATGGACTGGGGCATCCTGTGTCTATAGTGCTGGAATGGACTGGGGCACACTGTGTCTATAGTGATGGAATGGACTGGGGCACACTGTGTCTATAGTGCTGGAATGGACTCTGGGGCACACTGTGTCTATAGTGCTGGAATGGACTGGGGCACACTGTCTATAGTGCTGGGATGGACTGGGGCACCGTGTCTATAGTGCTGGAATGGACTGGGGCACCCTGTGTCTATAGTGCTGGAATGGACTCTGGGGCACCCTGTGTCTATAGTGCTGGAATGGACTGGGGCACACTGTGTCTATAGTGCTGGAATGGACTGGGGCACACTGTGCCTATAGTGCTGGAATGGACTGGGGCACACTGTGTCTATAGTGCTGGAATGGACTGGGGCACCCTGTGTCTATAGTGCTGGAATGGACTGGGGCACACTGTGTCTATAGTGCTGGAATGGACTCTGGGGCACACTGTGTCTATAGTGCTGGAATGGACTCCTGGGCACACTGTGTCTATAGTGCTGGAATGGACTGGGGCACACTGTGCCTATAGTGCTGGAATGGACTCTGGGGCACACTGTGTCTATAGTGCTGGAATGGACTGGGGCACCCTGTGTCTATAGTGCTGGAATGGACTGGGGCACCCTGTGTCTATAGTGCTGGAATGGACTGGGGCACCGTGTCTATAGTGCTGGAACGGACTGGGGCACACTGTGTCTATAGTGCTGGAATGGACTCTGGGGCACACTGTGTCTATAGTGCTGGAATGGACTCTGGGGCACACTGTGTCTATAGTGCTGGAATGGACTGGGGCACCGTGTCTATAGTGCTGGAATGGACTGGGGCACCCTGTGTCTATAGTGCTGGAATGGACTCTGGGGCACACTGTGTCTATAGTGCTGGAATGGACTGGGGCACACTGTGTCTATAGTGCTGGGATGGACTGGGGCACTCTGTGCCTATAGTGCTGGAATGGACTGGGGCACCCTGTGTCTATAGTGCTGGAATGGACTGGGGCACACTGTGTCTATAGTGCTGGAATGGACTCTGGGGCACACTGTGTCTATAGTGCTGGAATGGACTGGGGCACACTGTGTCTATAGTGCTGGTATGGACTGGGGCACACTGTGCCTATAGTGCTGGAATGGACTCTGGGGCACACTGTGTCTATAGTGCTGGAATGGACTGGGGCACACTGTGTCTATAGTGCTGGAATGGACTGGGGCACACTGTGTCTATAGTGCTGGGATGGACTGGGGCACCGTGTCTATAGTGCTGGAATGGACTGGGGCACACTGTGTCTATAGTGCTGGAATGGACTGGGGCATCCTGTGTCTATAGTGCTGAAATGGACTGGGGCACACTGTGTCTATAGTGCTGGAATGGACTGGGGCACCCTGTGTCTATAGTGCTGGGATGGACTGGGGCACACTGTACCTGTAGTGCTGTAATGGACTGGGGCACCCTGTGTCTATAGTGCTGGAATGGACTGGGGCACCCTGTGTCTATAGTGCTGGAATGGACTGGGGCAAACTGTGTCTATAGTGCTGGAATGGACTGGGGCACACTGTCTATAGTGCTGGAATGGACTGGGGACACTGTGTCTATAGTGCTGGAATGGACTGGGGCACACTGTGTCTATAGTGCTGGAATGGACTGGGGACACTGTGTCTATAGTGCTGGAATGGACAGGGGCACACTGTGCCTATAGTGCTGGAATGGACTGGGGCAAACTGTGTCTATAGTGCTGGAATGGACTGGGGCACACTGTGTCTATAGTGCTGGAATGGACTCTGGGGCACACTGTGCCTATAGTGCTGGAAAGGACTGGGGCATCCTGTGTCTATAGTGCTGGAATGGACTGGGGCACACTGTGTCTATAGTGCTGGAATGGACTCTGGGGCACACTGTGTCTATAGTGCTGGAATGGACTCTGGGGCATACTGTGTCTATAGTGCTGGAATGGACTGGGGCACACTGTGTCTATAGTGCTGGAATGGACTCTGGGGCACACTGTGTCTATAGTGCTGGAATGGACTGGGGCACACTGTGTCTATAGTGCTGGAATGGACTCTGGGGCACACTGTGTCTATAGTGCTGGAATGGACTCTGGGGCACCCTGTGTCTATAGTGCTGAAAGGGCCTGGGGCACCGTGTCTATAGTGCTGGAATGGACTGGGGCACACTGTGTCTATAGTGCTGGAATGGACTGGGGCACACTGTGTCTATAGTGCTGGAATGGACTGGGGCACCCTGTGTCTATAGTGCTGGAATGGACTGGGGCACACTGTGTCTATAGTGCTGGAATGGACTGGGGCACACTGTGTCTATAGTGCTGGAATGGACTGGGGCACCCTGTGTCAATAGTGCTGGAATGGACTGGGGCACCCTGTGTCTATAGTGCTGGAATGGATTGGGGCACACTGTGTCTATAGTGCTGGAATGGACTGGGGCACCCTGTGTCTATAGTGCTGGGATGGACTGGGGCACACTGTGTCTATAGTGCTGGGATGGACTGGGGCACCCTGTGTCTATAGTGCTGGAATGGACTCTGGGGCACACTGTGTATATAGTGCTGGAATGGACTGGGGCACACTGTGTCTATAGTGCTGGAATGGACTGGGGCACCCTGTGTCTATAGTGCTGGAATGGACTGGGGCACACTGTGTCTATAGTGCTGGAATGGACTGGGGCACACTGTGTCTATAGTGCTAGAATGGACTCTGGGGCACACTGTGTCTATAGTGCTGGGATGGACTCTGGGGCACACTGTCTATAGTGCTGAAAGGGCCTGGGGCATCCTGTGTCTATAGTGCTGGAATGGACTGGGGCACACTGTGTCTATAGTGCTGGAATGGACTGGGGCACCCTGTGTCTATAGTGCTGGAATGGACTCTGGGGCACACTGTGTCTATAGTGCTGGAATGGACTGGGGCACCCTGTGTCTATAGTGCTGGAATGGACTGGGGCACACTGTGTCTATAGTGCTGGAATGGACTCTGGGGCACACTGTGTCTATAGTGCTGGAATGGACTGGGGCACACTGTCTATAGTGCTGGAATGGACTGGGGCACACTGTCTATAGTGCTGAAAGGGCCTGGGGCACACTGTGTCTATAGTGCTGGAATGGACTGGGGCACACTGTGTCTATAGTGCTGGAATGGACTGGGGCACACTGTCTATAGTGCTGAAAGGGCCTGGGGCACACTGTGCCTTTAGTGCTGGAATGGACTGGGGCACACTGTGTCTATAGTGCTGGAATGGACTGGGGCACCCTGTGTCTATAGTGCTGGAATGGACTCTGGGGCACACTGTGTCTATAGTGCTGGAATGGACTGGGGCACACTGTGTCTATAGTGCTGGAATGGACTGGGGCACCCTGTGTCTATAGTGCTGGAATGGACTCTGGGGCACACTGTGTCTATAGTGCTGGAATGGACTGGGACACCCTGTGTCTATAGTGCTGGAATGGACTCTGGGGCACACTGTGTCTATAGTGCTGGAATGGACTGGGGCACCGTGTCTATAGTGCTGGAAAGGACTGGGGCACACTGTGTCTATAGTGCTGGAATGGACTGGGGCACCGTGTCTATAGTGCTGGGATGGACTGGGGCACACTGTGTCTATAGTGCTGGGATGGACTCTGGGGCACACTGTGTCTATAGTGCTGGAATGGACTCTGGGGCACCCTGTGTCTATAGTGCTGGAATGGACTGGGGCACACTGTGTCTATAGTGCTGGAATGGACTCTGGGGCACACTGTGTCTATAGTGCTGGGATGGACTGGGGCACACTGTGTCTATAGTGCTGGGATGGACTGGGGCAAACTATGTCTATGGTGCTGGAATGGACTCTGGGGCACCCTGTGTCTATAGTGCTGGAATGGACTGGGGCACACTGTGTCTATAGTGCTGGGATGGACTGGGGCACCCTGTGTCTATAGTGCTGGAATGGACTGGGGCACCCTGTGTCTATAGTGCTGGAATGGACTCTGGGGCACACTGTGCCTATAGTGCTGGGATGGACTGGGGCACCCTGTGTCTATAGTGCTGGAATGGACTGGGGCACACTGTGTCTATAGTGCTGGAATGGACTCTGGGGCACACTGTGTCTATAGTGCTGGAATGGACTGGGGCACACTGTGTCTATAGTGCTGGAATGGACTGGGGCACACTGTGTCTATAGTGCTGGAATGGACTGGGGCACACTGTGTCTATAGTGCTGGAATGGACTGGGGCACACTGTGTCTATAGTGCTGGAATGGACTGGGGCACACTGTGTCTATAGTGCTGGAATGGACTGGGGCACACTGTCTATAGTGCTGGAATGGACTGGGGCATCCTGTGTCTATAGTGCTGGAATGGACTGGAGCACCCTGTGTCTATAGTGCTGGAATGGACTCTGGGGCATCCTGTGCCTATAGTGCTGGAATGGACTGGGGCACACTGTGTCTATAGTGCTGAAAGGGCCTGGGGCACCCTGTGTCTATAGTGCTGGAATGGACTGGGGCATCCTGTGTCTATAGTGCTGAAAGGGCCTGGGGCACCCTGTGTCTATAGTGCTGGAATGGACTGGGGCACACTGTGTCTATAGTGCTGGAATGGACTGGGGCATCCTGTGTCTATAGTGCTGGAATGGACTGGGGCACACTGTGCCTATAGTGCTGGAATGGACTGGGGCAAACTGTGTCTATAGTGCTGGGATGAACTCTGGGGCACACTGTGTCTATAGTGCTGGAATGGACTGGGGCACACTGTGTCTATAGTGCTGGAATGGACTGGGGCACACTGTGTCTATAGTGCTGGAATGGACTGGGGCACACTGTATCTATAGTGCTGGAATGGACTCTGGGGCACACTGTGTCTATAGTGCTGGAATGGACTGGGGCACACTGTGCCTATAGTGCTGGAATGGACTGGGGCACACTGTGTCTATAGTGCTGGAATGGACTCTGGGGCACCGTGTCTATAGTGCTGGAATGGACTGGGGCACCGTGTCTATAGTGCTGGAATGGACTGGGGCATCCTGTGTCTATAGTGCTGGAATGGACTGGGGCATCCTGTGTCTATAGTGCTGGAATGGACTGGGGCACACTGTGTCTATAGTGCTGGAATGGACTGGGGCACACTGTGTCTATAGTGCTGGAATGGACTCTGGGGCACACTGTCTATAGTGCTGGAATGGACTCTGGGGCACACTGTGTCTATAGTGCTGGAATGGACTGGGGCATCCTGTGTCTATAGTGCTGAAAGGGCCTGGGGCACCCTGTGTCTATAGTGCTGGAATGGACTCTGGGGCACACTGTGTCTATAGTGCTGGAATGGACTGGGGCATCCTGTGTCTATAGTGCTGAAAGGGCCTGGGGCACCCTGTGTCTATAGTGCTGGAATGGACTGGGGCACACTGTGTCTATAGTGCTGGAATGGACTGGGGCACACTGTGCCTATAGTGCTGGAATGGACTGGGGCAAACTGTGTCTATAGTGCTGGGATGAACTCTGGGGCACACTGTGTCTATAGTGCTGGAATGGACTGGGACACACTGTGTCTATAGTGCTGGAATGGACTGGGGCACACTGTGTCTATAGTGCTGGAATGGACTGGGGCACACTGTGTCTATAGTGCTGGAATGGACTCTGGGGCACACTGTGTCTATAGTGCTGGGATGGACTGGGGCACACTGTGTCTATAGTGCTGGAATGGACTGGGGCAAACTGTGTCTATAGTGCTGGAATGGACTCTGGGGCACACTGTGTCTATAGTGCTGGAATGGACTGGGGCACACTGTGTCTATAGTGCTGGAATGGACTGGGGCACACTGTGTCTATAGTGCTGGAATGGACTCTGGGGCACCGTGTCTATAGTGCTGGAATGGACTGGGGCACCGTGTCTATAGTGCTGGAATGGACTGGGGCATCCTGTGTCTATAGTGCTGGAATGGACTGGGGCATCCTGTGTCTATAGTGCTGGAATGGACTGGGGCACACTGTGTCTATAGTGCTGGAATGGACTGGGGCACACTGTGTCTATAGTGCTGGAATGGACTCTGGGGCACACTGTCTATAGTGCTGAAAGGGCCTGGGGCACCCTGTGTCTATAGTGCTGGAATGGACTCTGGGGCACACTGTGTCTATAGTGCTGGAATGGACTGGGGCACACTGTCTATAGTGCTGGAATGGACTGGGGACACTGTGTCTATAGTGCTGGAATGGACTGGGGCACACTGTGTCTATAGTGCTGGAATGGACTGGGGACACTGTGTCTATAGTGCTGGAATGGACAGGGGCACACTGTGCCTATAGTGCTGGAATGGACTGGGGCAAACTGTGTCTATAGTGCTGGAATGGACTGGGGCACACTGTGTCTATAGTGCTGGAATGGACTCTGGGGCACACTGTGCCTATAGTGCTGGAAAGGACTGGGGCATCCTGTGTCTATAGTGCTGGAATGGACTGGGGCACACTGTGTCTATAGTGCTGGAATGGACTCTGGGGCACACTGTGTCTATAGTGCTGGAATGGACTGGGGCACACTGTGTCTATAGTGCTGGAATGGACTCTGGGGCACCCTGTGTCTATAGTGCTGGAATGGACTGGGGCACACTGTCTATAGTGCTGAAAGGGCCTGGGGCACCGTGTCTATAGTGCTGGAATGGACTGGGGCACACTGTGTCTATAGTGCTGGAATGGACTGGGGCACACTGTGTCTATAGTGCTGGAATGGACTGGGGCACCCTGTGTCTATAGTGCTGGGATGGACTGGGGCACACTGTCTATAGTGCTGAAAGGGCCTGGGGCACCGTGTCTATAGTGCTGGAATGGACTGGGGCACACTGTGTCTATAGTGCTGGAATGGACTGGGGCACACTGTGTCTATAGTGCTGGAATGGACTGGGGCACCCTGTGTCAATAGTGCTGGAATGGACTGGGGCACCCTGTGTCTATAGTGCTGGAATGGATTGGGGCACACTGTGTCTATAGTGCTGGAATGGACTGGGGCACCCTGTGTCTATAGTGCTGGGATGGACTGGGGCACACTGTGTCTATAGTGCTGGGATGGACTGGGGCACCCTGTGTCTATAGTGCTGGAATGGACTCTGGGGCACACTGTGTATATAGTGCTGGAATGGACTGGGGCACACTGTGTCTATAGTGCTGGAATGGACTGGGGCACCCTGTGTCTATAGTGCTGGAATGGACTGGGGCACACTGTGTCTATAGTGCTGGAATGGACTGGGGCACACTGTGTCTATAGTGCTAGAATGGACTCTGGGGCACACTGTGTCTATAGTGCTGGAATGGACTCTGGGGCACACTGTGTCTATAGTGCTGAAAGGGCCTGGGGCATCCTGTGTCTATAGTGCTGGAATGGACTGGGGCACACTGTGTCTATAGTGCTGGAATGGACTGGGGCACCCTGTGTCTATAGTGCTGGAATGGACTCTGGGGCACACTGTGTCTATAGTGCTGGAATGGACTGGGGCACCCTGTGTCTATAGTGCTGGAATGGACTGGGGCACCCTGTGTCTATAGTGCTGAAAGGGCCTGGGGCATCCTGTGTCTATAGTGCTGGAATGGACTGGGGCACACTGTGTCTATAGTGCTGGAATGGACTGGGGCACCCTGTGTCTATAGTGCTGGAATGGACTGGGGCACCCTGTGTCTATAGTGCTGGAATGGACTCTGGGGCACACTGTGTCTATAGTGCTGGAATGGACTCTGGGGCACACTGTGCCTATAGTGCTGGGATGGACTGGGGCACACTGTGTCTATAGTGCTGGGATGGACTGGGGCAAACTATGTCTATGGTGCTGGAATGGACTCTGGGGCACCCTGTGTCTATAGTGCTGGAATGGACTGGGGCACACTGTGTCTATAGTGCTGGGATGGACTGGGGCACCCTGTGTCTATAGTGCTGGAATGGACTGGGGCACCCTGTGTCTATAGTGCTGGAATGGACTCTGGGGCACACTGTGCCTATAGTGCTGGGATGGACTGGGGCACCCTGTGTCTATAGTGCTGGAATGGACTGGGGCACACTGTGTCTATAGTGCTGGAATGGACTGGGGCACACTGTGTCTATAGTGCTGGAATGGACTGGGGCACACTGTGTCTATAGTGCTGGAATGGACTGGGGCACACTGTGTCTATAGTGCTGGAATGGACTGGGGCACACTGTGTCTATAGTGCTGGAATGGATTGGGGCATCCTGTGTCTATAGTGCTGGAATGGATTGGGGCATCCTGTGTCTATAGTGCTGGAATGGACTGGGGCACACTGTGTCTATAGTGCTGGAATGGACTGGGGCACACTGTGTCTATAGTGCTGGAATGGACTGGGGCACACTGTGTCTATAGTGCTGGAATGGACTGGGGCACACTGTGTCTATAGTGCTGGAATGGACTGGAGCACCCTGTGTCTATAGTGCTGGAATGGACTCTGGGGCATCCTGTGCCTATAGTGCTGGAATGGACTGGGGCACACTGTGTCTATGGTGCTGAAAGGGCCTGGGGCACCCTGTGTCTATAGTGCTGGAATGGACTGGGGCATCCTGTGTCTATAGTGCTGAAAGGGCCTGGGGCACCCTGTGTCTATAGTGCTGGAATGGACTGGGGCACACTGTGTCTATAGTGCTGGAATGGACTGGGGCATCCTGTGTCTATAGTGCTGGAATGGACTGGGGCACACTGTGCCTATAGTGCTGGAATGGACTGGGGCAATCTGTGTCTATAGTGCTGGGATGAACTCTGGGGCACACTGTGTCTATAGTGCTGGGATGGACTGGGGCACACTGTGTCTATAGTGCTGGAATGGACTGGGGCACACTGTGTCTATAGTGCTGGAATGGACTGGGGCACACTGTATCTATAGTGCTGGAATGGACTCTGGGGCACACTGTGTCTATAGTGCTGGAATGGACTGGGGCACACTGTGCCTATAGTGCTGGAATGGACTGGGGCACACTGTGTCTATAGTGCTGGAATGGACTCTGGGGCACCGTGTCTATAGTGCTGGAATGGACTGGGGCACCGTGTCTATAGTGCTGGAATGGACTGGGGCACACTGTGTCTATAGTGCTGGAATGGACTGGGGCATCCTGTGTCTATAGTGCTGAAAGGGCCTGGGGCACCCTGTGTCTATAGTGCTGGAATGGACTGGGGCACACTGTGTCTATAGTGCTGGAATGGACTGGGGCATCACTGTGTCCTATAGTGCTGGAATGGACTGGGGCAAACTGTGTCTATAGTGCTGGGATGAACTCTGGGGCACACTGTGTCTATAGTGCTGGAATGGACTGGGACACACTGTGTCTATAGTGCTGGAATGGACTGGGGCACACTGTGTCTATAGTGCTGGAATGGACTGGGCACACTGTGTCTATAGTGCTGGAATGGACTCTGGGGCACACTGTGTCTATAGTGCTGGGATGGACTGGGGCACACTGTGTCTATAGTGCTGGAATGGACTGGGGCAAACTGTGTCTATAGTGCTGGAATGGACTCTGGGGCACACTGTGTCTATAGTGCTGGAATGGACTGGGGCACACTGTGTCTATAGTGCTGGAATGGACTGGGGCACACTGTGTCTATAGTGCTGGAATGGACTGGGGCACACTGTGTCTATAGTGCTGGAATGGACTGGGGCACACTGTGTCTATAGTGCTGGAATGGACTCTGGGGCACCGTGTCTATAGTGCTGGAATGGACTGGGGCACCGTGTCTATAGTGCTGGAATGGACTGGGGCATCCTGTGTCTATAGTGCTGGAATGGACTGGGGCATCCTGTGTCTATAGTGCTGGAATGGACTGGGGCACACTGTGTCTATAGTGCTGGAATGGACTGGGGCACACTGTGTCTATAGTGCTGGAATGGACTCTGGGGCACACTGTCTATAGTGCTGAAAGGGCCTGGGGCACCCTGTGTCTATAGTGCTGGAATGGACTCTGGGGCACACTGTGTCTATAGTGCTGGAATGGACTGGGGCACCCTGTGTCTATAGTGCTGGAATGGACTGGGGCACCCTGTGTCTATAGTGCTGGAATGGACTCTGGGGCACACTGTGTCTATAGTGCTGGAATGGACTGGGGCACACTGTGTCTATAGTGCTGGAATGGACTGGGGCACCCTGTGTCTATAGTGCTGGAATGGACTGGGGCACACTGTGTCTATAGTGCTGGAATGGACTGGGGCATCCTGTGTCTATAGTGCTGGAATGGACTGGGGCACACTGTGTCTATAGTGCTGGAATGGACTGTGCCTTGTAAGGTATCGCTTTTAAATCCTGATCTGATCCTGGTTTCCCTTTTCCCTTTTTTGTTTTTAAACAACAGGCTCCCCCACGCTCCCTCTCCCCCACCCCTCCCACACACACACACATGCCCTGCTGCAAGCTGCTGGTTGAACTGGCCCAAGAGGATTTCACTCCATGCAGTATGCTCTGCGGCAGGGCACAGTGATATAATTTTGATGGACTTGGTGAGCAGCCAATCAGCAAGCTGGCTCTTAGGTTTTAGTTTCGTTTTGGGGCAGAGCTGAAAAAGGCTTTGAGTTCTCTCTCCCTGAAGGGGATGGATCTCTCTAAAACCCCCAATTGAAAGCTCTGTTTACCCTCAGCTGAACTGCTAGGTATTCTTTGTGTGACTGTTTTTTCCAAGTCAGTTTTTGGTTGGATCAATAAGCTGGAGAGTGGAAGCCCTGATCTGTTTGATCTGATGGGTCTCTGAAGATGCAAAATAAAGACCTTATCCTCTCTCCAGTCAGGATGACTCACGGAAGTTCAGTCCAGCAGCAGTTGCAGGCAAGGCCAGCGGTTTAAAGAACCTTCTTTAAACTCTAATGTGGGGAATGGCAATCTGACCTCAGTGAGGCTGAGGGTTAATCTGGTGGAGACCAGTCAAGATTGAATTGACCTGAGGGGGGACTCTTCAGTGTGAAGACCCCGATTGCTCAGACACCCAATACCTACTATGCTGAAAGGGGCTGGGGCCCCCTGTGCCTATATTGCTGAAAGGGGCTGGGGCCCCCTGTGCCTATATTGCTGAAAGTGGCTGGGGCATCCTGTGCCTATAATGATGAAAGGGTCGAGGACATCCTGTTCCTACTGTGCTGAAAGGGACTGGGGTGCGCCATACTGAATTGGAGTTGGCAATATAATGGCATTGGCAATATACTTCGAACAGTTAGCACTGTTGCCTCACAGCAGCAGACACCCGGGTTTGTCTCTGACCTCGGGTGACTGGCTGTGGAGTGGCTCTCTTTCTCCGTATCTGCGTGGATTTCCTCCGGGTGCTCTGGTTTCCTCCGACAGTCCAAAGATGCACAGGTTAGGTGGATTGGCCATGTGAAAATGCCCCTTCATGTCCAAAGGTTAATTGGGGTTGCAGGGTTACGGGGATAGGATGGGGGAGTTGGCCTGACTGGGGTGCTCGTACGGAGGGTCGGTGCAGATATGACAAGCCGAATGGCCTCCTTCTGCACTATAGGGATTCTATACCTACTTTGCTGAAAGGGACTGGGGCATGCTGTGAGTAATCTCTCAGTAGGTTGCAGCCCGCAGCACATCACTATGCATAGCTCATTAGGAATGTACTCTTTCAGACGCTGATCCCCTTTATAACGTTCTAAAGAGGTGAGGAGAGCCAGACAGAATGTGAAATGATTTGGTGCAATCTCTTGTGCACCATTGATTGAACCCATGTGACCATTATTGTACCCATAGCAAAGCCATGAAAATTTGTATATCATAGAGTTTTCCACTCCCTCAACATCAGGGATCATGTGATCATCAGCAGTAGATCCTCCAGATCTGTACAAGGTATGCTGGAAGTTGTCATGACTCGTATATTCTCTGGCACTCCAAAGTCCCAAGGCTTCAAATGTTATTTTTTATTTGTTCACAGTATGTAGGCCTCCCTGGCTGGACCAGCATTTGTTCCCATCCCCAATTGTCCTTGAAAATGTGGCGAGCCACATTCTTGAACTGCAGCTGTACATGTATTGCCGGAAGTGGTTTCCAAGATTTCGACCCAGCGTCAGTGAAAGAAGAGCAACATAATTCAAAGTCAGAATGGGGTGTAACTTGGAGGGAACTTGCAGGTAGTGGTGTTTTGATGCATCTGCTGCCCTTATTCTTTTAGGTGGTAGGGGGTGCGGGATTAGAAGGTGTTGTGGAAGGAACCTTGGTGAGTTGCTGCAGTGTATCTTGTAGATGGTACACAATACTGCTACTGTGTGTCGGTGGTGGAGGAAATTAATGTTAAGGTGGTGGATGGGCCACTAATCAAGTAGGTTGCTCTCCTGGATGGTGTTCAGTGTTGTTCAAGCTGCACTCATCCAGGCAGGTTGAGTGTATTCCATCACGCTCCTGACTTTGTGCATTCTACATGTGGACAGGCTTTAGGATACCAGGAAGTGAGTTACATCTCAGCAGAATTTCCAGAGTCTGCCCTGCTCTTATATAAACAGTATTTATATTTCTGGCCCAGTCCCATTTCAGTTTCTAGAACCATAGAAAAGTTATGACACAGAAAGAGGCCATTCAGCCCGTCATGTTTGCACCTGTCCAATAAATTTAAACAAAAAAGAAACTAGCCATTTGATTTAATTCCATTTTCCAGCATCTGGTCTATAGCTTGCAGGTTATCGCACTTCAGGTGCAGATCCAGTCACCTTTGTGCATTTCAATCTCAACCATCAATTCAAGCAGTGAATTCCAGATGCCCACCACCATCTGGTGAAAAGGTTTTTCCTCATGTTGCCTCTCAGCCTTCTACCAATCACCTTTAATCTATATCCCTTGGCAATTTATCTCTCAGCTAGGGGAAACAGGTCTTTCCTGTCTACCCTATCTAGGCCCCTCATAATTTTGTACACCTCAATTAGATCATCCCTCAGCCTTATCTGATCTAATGAAAACAATCCTGGCCTAGCTAATCTTGCCTCATAGCTGCAATTTTCAAGCCCTGGCAACATTCATGTAAATCTCCTCTGCACTCTCTCCAGGGCAATTATGTCCTTCCTGTAATGTGCTGATTAGAACTGTACATAAAATCCCAGCTGTGGCTGAACCAATCTTCTATACAGTTCCAACATTACATCCTTGTTTTAGTATTCGATACCTCGCCCAATGAAAGAAAGAATTCCATATGCTTTATTTGCCATCTTATTCACCTGTCCTGCCACCTTCGGGAACTTGTGGGCAGTCACTCCAATGTCTCTCACTTGCTCAACCTCTTTCAATCTCCTCCTGTTTATTGAGTATTCCGCAGATTTCTTTGTCCTCCCCCAAAAGCATTCCCTCACACTTCTCCAGATTGAATGCCGCTTTTCTGCCACTCGACCAACCATTGATATAATTCTGCAGATAATAGCTATCCTTTTCAATATCAGCGAACAGCCAATTATGTTGTCTGCAAATTTTCCAATCATGCTTCCCACATTTAAGTCTAAATTATTAATATTTACAACAAATACCAAGGGCGCCAACACTGAGCCCTGCGGAACACCACTGGAAACTGCTTTCCATTTACAAAAACATCCATCGACCATTGCCCTTTGTTTGCTGTCACTGAGCCAATTTTAATCCAATTCATCACATTCCCCTGTATTCCACGGGATCTCACTTTTCAGACCAGTCTGCCGGATGAGTATCATCCGGGAACAGTATCAAATGCCTTGCTGAAATCCATGTAACATGCAATCCAATCCTCAATCCACCTTGTATCTTCCTCAAAAAAGTCCATTAAGTTAGTAAGTTTATCCTGTCTCTCAGAATTGATTGCTTAATTTGCCCACCACTGAAGTCAAACTGACCGACAGAATTTTCTGGTTGATTCCTCACATCCTTTTTAAATAATGGTACAACAAATGCAGACCTCCAGGCCTCTGGTACCTCACCTGTATTGAGTGAGGATTGGAAAATGATCCTCAGAGCATCCATAATTTCCTACCTGGCTTCCTTTAATAGCCTGGGATACAATCCATCCAGCCCTGGAGGTTTATCCACATTCAACGATGTCAGTCCCTTCAGTACTTTCTATCTCACTTTGTAAATGTTGACCACATCAAAGAGATGTAAGTGCATTCCAATCGCTCAAGCGTATGATTTCACTGTACTTACCTCTCTTTGATGTGGTCAATGTTTATAAACATTGGGGATTCACCACTAAGGCCACTGAACGGTGAAGCGATATGAATCAATCATAGCTGCAGATGGTTTGTAGAAGCTGTCAATCGCAGACCACTATGCAAAAGCTATGAATGGCTTGCAGCTAATGGATCTGTGGGAAACAGATACAGGCACAGCTGCGCTGCACTCCTTCGAGGAATAGACACATGGAGCTGCAATATAAGTAATACAACTATAATGCTTCCCATTGCTCCTGTCTATACTGTACTCTAGCTTACAGACAGAGGTCCCTTTTCTGGGGATGGTCACTATGGGGGGGGGGGGGTGAGGGAATCTGTGTGTGGGGGGGGGGGGGTTTAATGAGGGGTTTCTTTAAGACAAGGGATCTCTGTTTCAGGAGCCCCTGTGGGGATCCCCCTATTGCAGGGGTCCCTGTGGGGGGGGGGGGGGTACTTCTATTACAGAAGACCCTGGGGATCCCCTCTATTACAGGAGTCCTGAGGGGGGGGGAACACACACCCATACATGGGGTGGGGGCTACACCCAGGCAATCCAGGGGTGGGACGCTGCTATGAGGAGGAGGAGGGGGTTGGAACAATTTGCAGTGCCGGGGGGGTGGGTGGGGGAGGCCTGCCGGGGACCTCGCTATTGGGCTGCCGCCCAAAATGGGATTCCCTGGGAATCCTCAAGGGGATCGTAAAACTGGAGCAATTCAGCTCCAGCAAAGTCTCCCAAACGGAGAATTCCACTCCAGTCTTTTAATCTCCTTCCTAACCCATGCATTTTCCTACCTAAGTCATTGATACCAATGTGAACCACAATCTCTGGCTGATCATCCTCCCCAGATGAATGTCCTACTGCTGCTCAATGACATCTTTGACCCTTGCACCAAGGAGGCAGCATACCATTCTGGTGTCACAACTGCAGCCATAGAAACACCCATCTGTTCCTCTAACTAATTCATTCTCTATCATTACTGCTCTTCCTGTCTTTTTCATCGCCTCCTGTACAGCAGAGCCATTTGTGGTGCCACAAACCTGGCTCTCGCTCCACTGCTCCAAGGAACCAATGCCCTTATCAGCATTTAAAATGAAAAATCGATTGGTGAACAGGATCTTAGGGGACTCCTGCACTACCTGCCTTGTTCTCCGGGAATGCATGGTGGTCACCTTTCTGCCTCATGCAGCAGTGTGACCACCTCTCTGAATGTGGTATCCATGTAGCTCTCAGCCAAGTGGATTACATAAGAACATAAGAACTAGGAGCAGGAGTAGGCCATCTGGCCCTTCAAGCCTGCTCCACCATTCAATGAGATCATGGCTGATCTTTTGTGGACTCAGTTCCACTTTCCGGCCCAAACACCATAACCCTTAAACCCTTTATTCTTCAAAAAACTATCTATCTTTATCTTAAAAACATTTAATGAAGGAGCCTCAACTGCGGATGTGTCTACGTGACTCCAATCACCACTAAAGCTCTGAAGCACGTTGCTCAAGTTTCTGCAGCTGGTGACATATGCTGCACATGTTGTCAAGGACACGAGTAGAATTCATGACTTCGCTCACATTACAGGACACAACTTCCACCAAGCTGTTCTGCTGTGGTTTCAATTTACTTCCCTTATGTTAAATTTATTTTATTTTGGTTCACCTATGCTACTTCATTTTACCTGGCCTTGACTGAATTCCTTTATTGCTTGTGTTTCTTACTTAAAGCTAAGCAGCCATTTCTTCGAAAAAGAATGTCCTGTAACTTCCGTGTATCAGCGGGAAGCCATGACCTGCCGTTACGAATTGAACAAAATGGCCACTTACCTCTGGCGGCTGCCTCGGGGCGAAGCAGGGCAGAATGTTCAGGTCCCAGTGGGGCGCAGGATGAGTTTAGCCACAGCCCTGGGTGACGGGACCAGATTGGAAATACCCATTGAGGGTATGCTGTGAAAGAGCAGTTTTAAAATGAAGACAGAGACAGGCAAAGAGTTTCCTGCTAATATTAAGGGATTTTGAAGCATTTTAATCTTATTTTTCGTTATTTCATTTAAACAATTAATGCTATTGTTATTGGCTCATTTAAAGGGTAATTCTTAATTTTTTATGCTTGAAGGTGATTATTATTCAATATTGGTGAGTGAATATTGGTTTTGTTATTTGTTTTAAATCTATGAAATTACTATATAAATCGTCAATATATTGACCTGTAACACTTTTCAGATCCCCAACTTAAGTCGTTGGACCGCCACTAACGCGTAGTGCGACAATCCGGAATGCGAACACACAGGTATGCGTGCTGGAAGCACGTGGTGTTCAAACGCCTTTTTTTGACAGATTGAGTGAAGCACTGCACGGAACTGACCAAATGCAAATTAAAGGGACAGTGCCAACTTGGCCAACTTGCCCCTGCGTTAGGTAAATTTTTACATCTCACATCAGAGGCAGGAGACATTGAAGACAATTGTGTGGTAGGTTATAGTTTTATATTATTAGTGTTTAATGCCAAAAAAGTGAAAAGGTGATGGGCGGGATTCGCCGTGAATCGGCGCGATGGCCCGACGTCAGCGCCAAAAGCGGTGCGAAGCACTCCGGCATCGGGCCCCCCCCGGAACGTCGCAAATTCTCCGGCCGGGAATGGGCTAGCAGTGGCGTGACGCCATTGGCGACGGCGTCACCCGTCACGGATGTGCATGGCGTCGCAACACAAAAGACAGCCTCCCCCCCCACCCCCAGGGTGAGTACCCCTCTCCCACCCTCGATGGGCGGCACAGCCTTAGGTGGAACCGACATGGCTGCACCTACCCATGCAGGTTGCAGTGGCAGGATGGGTTGTGAACCTCTGCCAAAATACACACAACCGCTGGTCTGCATGTATATGTCTGCCTAACACTGTTTCTCTTTATCCCTGACACCCTCCCGCCCCCCACTGGAGAAGCGCGCTCACAACAACCGGGAGCGTGAGAGGACCAGAGGGGGTCCACCCGACCTGCGACCACTCACCATTCATGAAGAGAGGGCCCTGGACCTTGCTGGAGGACCCAAGGACTGGGAGGTTGCGGATGCAGAAGTCAGGGGCGCACCACCAAGTGAGACCCACCACCGACTGCCCCTATTTCCCTCTTCGCCATCCCCCTCCCCATCCCCCTTCCCCCATATCCTCCCTTCCCCCATATGCCCCCTTCCCCCATAACTCCCTTCCCCCTTATCCCCCCTTCCCCCATTTCCCCCCTTCCCCCATATTCTCCCTTTCCCCAGGGCCCCCTTCCCCCATATCCCCTCTTTCCCATATCCCCCTTCCCCCATATACCCCCTTTTCCCATATCCCTCCTTTTCCCATATCCCCCTTCCCCCATATCCCCCCTCCCCTATATCCCCCTTTCCCCTATATTCCCCCTTCCCCCATATCCCTCCTTCCCGCATATCCCCCCTCGTGTCGCGTCTTTTCGTCCGACGTCACTTCGTCCAACGACACTTTGTCCACGTCTTTTGGTCCAACGTCTTTTTGTCCGCCCGTCTTTTGGTCCAACGTCACTTCGTCCAATTATCCAATTACAAATTAACTCCGTATAAAACCATTTAATTGATAAAATGCAAGTACAATACAGCAAGTGAATTTAGTTGCTAAAATGCAAGTAATTGATAAAATGCAAGTAAAATGCAAGTTGAAAAATGCAGTTTTAAAATCTAAAAATGCAGTTAAAAAATCTAAAAGTTTACTAATTACTTCAAATTCCCGAAATTACTTAAAATTGATGTAAATTGTAAGCAACATTCCTCAAGAAATCAATTTTTGTTGTAGAATCATATTCAACGGCCAATCTTTTGAGGCGTTCAGTTATTTTCTTATATCGCGTACATGAAGTCGACTGATCTCCCCGAAGAATTTGAGCCTTTTTGCCTATTATGAACCCTTCCTCTTCCTTCAGAGTTTTGATTAACCTCCAGATATTCAAATGAGCTCCACCCGCCGAACGCTTTATGGCAGAATGAAACCCCTCAGCAGCATTATTTGTTCTCGGTAGATCTTGTAGAACACGCTGATTAACATTCCATACAGCTGTCGGGAATGTAGGTGTTTCACTCCTTCGTCTGGCACCACGTCCTCTCACAATGCCTATGTAAGTCAAGTCGAAGTAAACGATGAATTCAGCAGGTATTTCTTCATCGTCTATCAAATAGTGGAGTGGAGTGGAGTGGTACAAGTTACAAAAAGTCAAGTTACAAAAAGTCTTAGACAAAAAAATTATTAGTAAACTTTTAGATTTTTTAACTGCAATTTCAGATTTTTAAACTGCATTTTTCAACTTGCATTTTACTTGCATTTTATCAATTACTTGCATTTTAGCAACTAAATTCACTTGCTGTATTGTACTTGCATTTTATCAATTGAATGGTTTTATACGGAGTTAATTTGTAATTGGATAATTGGACGAAGTGACGTTGGACCAAAAGACGGGCGGACAAAAAGACGTTGGACCAAAAGACGTGGACGAAGTGTCGTTGGACGAAATGACGTCGGACGAAAAGACATAGCACCATCCCCCCTTCCCCCATATCCCACCTTACCCTATATCCCCCCTTCCCCCTATCCCTGCCTGCGTGTCTAACCATGCATGCTGTATTGTGTATCGCAGGACCAAACGTCGACGCATCCATCCCCGGGTATGCCGACCGCCCCCAGGACGATCCAGGGCGGCGATGAGTCAGGGACAGACCCGGAGCACCAGGCGGATGCCGTCCCCATCTAGTGAGAGTGTGGCGATGCCGGCGGGCCACACCCAGTGATGAGGAGGGCAGCCACAGCAATAGGCCCCCGTCACAGCCGACCCAGGACACTGACGCACGGGACATAAGCACCCAGGAGACCCACATACAGGACACACCCACCCAGGACACAGCTACCCAGGACACACCTACCCAGGATGTGGAGATGCCGGCGTTGGACTGGGGTGAGCACAGTAGGAAGTCTTGCAACACCAGGTTAAAGTCCAACATGTTTGTTTCAAACACTAGCTTTCAGAGCACTGCTCCTTCCTCAGGTGAACGCACACCTACCCAGGACACATCCACCCAGGACACTGATGCCCAGGACACTGATGCTCAGGACACTGACACGCAGGACCCTAATACACAGACCCTAACACAGATGACGCTAACACACAGGACACTGGCACATACGACACCCACACACAGGGGGTGGGTGGACAGGAGTCACCACTCCACGGTACACTAGACTTCAAGTCGGATGAGGAGCACGACACAATGTCACTGCTATCTCCTACACCCTCCACCATCGCAGAGACACTCACCTCGGTGGGGCACTTTAGCGATGAGGCATCTGGGACACTAACTGGTGCGCACAACACAGCCGTCCCGGTACAGCAGGAGCAGCCGAGGGGCCGAGCGGTCAGAGGGCACCCCGGCGCAATCAACCATCTGCTGCCCAGATGGGTGCCGGGTTCCTGGAGTTACCACAGCCACCCATAGACCCGATGCAGTCACAGACCCAGGGACGATCAAAGGGGGTGACGGCCGGCTTTCAGCAGCTGCAGATGCAGATGGAGGAGTCCACCCTCGTGCAGGAGCAGGGAGTGGTGCCGATCATGCGTGCCACCCAGACCGAAGCCGCATGGGTGGCATCCGCGGTGGAGGCAATGTGTGCGATGGTGTGAGACATGGGTCGCAGTATGCGAGGCCTGAGGCTTTCCGTGCAGGCATCGTCCGTGGCCCAGGACATGGCTGCCGTCTCACAGGCATCCATGAGCCAGAGCCAGCGGCAGATGGCAGAGGCGCTCAACTCCGTGGCCCAGTCTCTGCAGGCCATGGCCTAGTCTCAGCAGGCCATCACTGAGGGCATCGGCGCCAATGCCCAGGTGCTGGCAGGCGTCGCCCAGACACAGACAGGGATGGCCAACTCCCTGAGCTCCATGGCTGCAAACTTGCGGACCCTTGTTGATACCAGGGCGGGCCTCCAGGACTTGCACCGCGAGGTGTCAGGGGGGAGGGGGGGGGGGGGGGCGTTGGATGCTCGGTCCGTTTGCATCCCCAACCCATGTAGAGGCCTGGGGGCCATCGGGCACACCGAGGGAGGAGGAGGTCCTGGGGCTCTTTCCGGGTACTCCTGTAGGGGAGGTCCCGGAACACCGCGACAGTTCGGAAACCCCCACTTCCATCCCAGGTGCATCTGGTGGGCAACGGGCAGGACAGTCTGGCAGCTCGTCATCCCAGTCGCCCGAGCCGCAGCCTGGTCCATCTAGGCCGGGCCGCCCCAGGAAACGGCCACCAAAAAGGGGTCCCTAGTCACAGGGCAGGAATCACAGGAGTCCACCTCCAGTTCTGCTGTACCATCTGGGGAACCACCTCGGCGTAGTCAAAGGGCCCGTAAAGACAGAAAATTAGACACTGAGTAAGTTGGCACAGGTGCAGGACACAGATTAGTTATAGGGGCAAGGACATGTGTATCACCTGTTTGTTATTAAAATCACTTTCACACCTACAGAAGCTGCCTTTGTGCTCTGTCCGGTGCGTGCGGGGGTGTGGTGTGAGGTAAGCGCCAGTGTGTGTGTGAGGGCTGATAGAACATCGGCCTCAGGTGAGTGTGCACTCCCCCCCCCCCCCCCCCCCCCCCCCCCGTGTGTCGCCCTCGCCATCCACCCGGGCAGACAAGGGGACCGTGCGCTGCAGTGTCACGGCCGCATGCATGGACGGTCCGGGTGGAGGGTGGTACTGTGGCCATGAGTCAGACACTGTCTAACGATGTAGAGCCCAGAGTTCAGCGCAGAGCGGGTCGTCATCATCCTCCATGGCCTGCAATAGGCATGTTTCCACCGGCGACCGTGTGACCCCGGCCCGTTGTGCCGCAGGTGGATGTGCAATGGAGGGGTGGTGTGAATGTGGGTGAGATGAGGGTGTTTGGTGTTGGGTGGGTGGGGTGAGGGTGGTTGGTGATTGTTGGGTGGGGTGAGGGTGTTTCGTGTTGGATGGGTGGGGTGAGGGTGGTAGGCTGGTGCCGTAGTGCGCAGTCTGTGCCCATACTCGGCGATTCCCACACCCCCTAGTCCGTGAGCCAGGCGGCCATCAGCCTGTCCTGTGCCCGCTCGCCCAGCCGGTAACGGTGGGCAACCTCCCGTCCATGTCCAGCTCATCTGTCCTGAACATTGTGTTATGAGAGCGGCATTTTCAGAACCCCAAAATGTATCATGGAGTTCAACCAACCTCTCCCTTTAATGTATTGTTGCTTTTGAAGCACACGGCTTGGTCTCCAGGTGTGGTATTACAATTATGGACATGTGGGTTTTTAAACACAAAACAATGTTTATTCTATGAACTTAACTTAACCTTTTTAAATAAACATTGGATCATTTACCACCCCTTACTTCAAAGATAACCCCGAAAATAATACAACACAAAATAATCCCTCAAAATGTTCCTTCAAACCTCCAAAAGACTTAACACCTTTAAACAGAAACACATCAGGTTAAAGACATTACTATTATGAGTTTAAATCACCCAAATGTTTCAAAGATAGTCTTTCCTGGCAGAGATCACCGCAGATCCAGCTCACTGAAAACACAGACGCACCCAAGCTCTTTTCCTCAAAACTGAAACTAAAACACCCAAAAAGCAGAAGTGAGCTCAGCGCAGCTCTCCCCCGCCCCCCCCCCCCCCCCCCCCCCCGACATCACTTCAGTAATATGAGCTGTTACATTTCTTAAAGGTACATTGCTTAAACATCCATTTCTCAAAGGTACTCTCACATGACAATTGCCCCCATCCTCCTCATCTGGGGAGGTCTGCACCTCATCTTTCTGCTCCTCCCCCTCCTCCTCCTCCTCCAGCCCATCACCCCTCTGCTGGGCCATGTTGTGCAGGACGCAGCAGACCACAACGATGCAGCTGACCCTATCTGACGAGTACTGAAGGACCCCTCCAGAGATGTACAGGCACTGGAATCACATCTTCAGCTGCCCAAAGCACCTCTCTATCACACCCCTGGTCGCTGCATGGGCATCATTGTAGCGGTTCTCCGCGTCAGCCTGCTGCTTCCTCATCTGCCACGCCCACAACGGGTAACCCCTGTCGCCCAGCAACCAGACCCTCAGCCGGGGGGGGGGGGGGGGGGGGGGGGGCGTCCCTCGAACATGGTGGGGATGAAAGATTGCGCCAATACAAATGAATCATGTACACTGCCTGGGTACCGGGCGCATACGTGCAGGATCCTCATGCGTGGTCACATGTTCATGGAATAGGTCTCCTACCTATTCGTGAACACGGCCCTGTTAGCCGCAGGTGGCCGCATGCGACGTGCATTCCATTGATCGCCCCCTGGACCATGGGCATCCTGGCCACGGCAGCGAATCCTGCTGCCCAGGAAGCCTGGTGGGTGCGGTCCACAGAGAACTGCACGGATCCACCGGTGCACCGATGTCTGCGAGATGCTGGACAGGTCCCCACACGGCGACTGGAATGACCCTGTGGCATAAAAGTTCAGGGCCACCATAACCTTGACGGACACGGGGAGAGGGTGCCCTTCCCTAGTGCCACGCGGTGCCAAGTGTGCCATGAGATGGCAGATATGGGCGACGGTCTCCCGGCTCATCCTGAGTGTCCTCCTGCATGCCCAGTCCCTGAGGTCCTGGTATGCCGAGCGGGGCCGGTACACATGTTGGCTCATCGGGCGTCTCCGTCGCCGTGGCACCACCTCCTTCTCCTCCTCCTCGTTCTATTGGGCGGACGGTCCTCCTGCCTGGGTGGCTGCCACCTGCCTCTCTGTGGCACGGTCCTCAGCGGCAGCCTCCGCCGCCTCCCTGGCACGCTCCTGCTCCAGTTCACCAGGGCAACATAGAAGTGCGGCTCCCGCCACGGCAGCCAACATCGCTGGGTGATGACCAAACATAACGGCCTGCAGGGGGTGCGGGGGAGGGGTGGGAGGGATAGACGACATGTCATCATTGCCCGTACCCCCGCCCCCGCAGCCAGGTGCCATGGGCTGCATGGTCGCGCCAGTTGCAAGCTGGCACCTGGCCAGGCGGACACCCTCCCAAACACCCCTCCCCCCTGGCACGCACCATCCCAAAACCCCCCCTCCCGGCATGCACCCTCCCGATCACTCGCCCTCCCTGGCCCCGCCCTCCCTTCCCCCTCCCCAGCCCCAGCCCATCCCCAAACCCCTCCCCCCCAACACACACACTCCAACGGCCCCTGTGACCCTCCCCCACCAACTTCGGCCATGCCATCACTTCTCCGGCGGCCGCCCCACGCCGATCCCTACCTCCACGCTGGCCAGCGTCAACCAGCACGACTGGTTGATGCAGTTAAATAAGTGGTTCGATTTACGCTGGCATGACCCGTGGTCATGTCGGCGGAACTTTGGCGGATACGGCCCGGAGAATTCTGGCGGCCCCGGGGCCCATTTTGTCGCGCAGGACCTCGCCATTTTGCGAAGCGGGCGACGGGATTTTTTGGAGGGGCCGGAGAATATCGCAGGTAGCGTCGGCGGGGGTGGGGGGGATTTACGCCGCTCCCCCCTGCCGATTCTCCGACCCGGCGGGGGGGTCGGAAAATTCTGCCCGATATATTTTTATATTTTAATACTTTGGTTTGGCCTGAGGCTGTTAGTTACATTAAAAAGGTACTTTATTGTATAACATGAGTTTAGAGTCACACAAAGTGAAAGGAATTTGTTTTTAAACTTTGGTTTGTCATGAGGATGTACTTCTATTAAAGGAGAGAATGCGGTCATCATTCGTTAACTAGTATGATCGCCCAATAAACATACTCCCTGTCACTGGTCACCGGTTCTGTGGGTCCTTGCGTGGATGATGACCCTAATCCTAGCGCCCCATGTTCAATCACTCACTGAGGGGCTAGTTTAGCACACTGGGCTAAATCGCTGGCTTTTAAAGCAGACCAAGGCAGGCCAGCAGCACGGTTCAATTCCCGTACCAGCCTCCCCAAACAGGGGCCGGAATGTGGCGACTAGGGGCTTTTCACAGTAACTTCATTGGAGCCTACTCGTGACAATAAGCGATTTTCATTTTTTCATTTTCATGTTCCTAAAGGTGGGATCGGTCCTAGGATGCGAGGTCGCGGAACCTTTCTCAGAATCCTTTGCTCTGACTCTTTCTGTTGGCTGTTTTCGAAGACTTGTATACCTTCAATCAGGAGGTTCGTCCAAGTCGGTCTTTTCTGATCAAAGGTCTCCCAGGCATTGACGCCTATGTTCCATTTCTTGACGTAAACTTTCAAGGGGTCTTTGAAGAGCTTCCTTTGTCCTCCTCGTGTTCGGGATCCTTCCTTGAGCGTGTTGAGGAGGATTTGCTCAATCTTCCTCAAGACATCCTAACTCTGACATCCTAAGCATATAGGTGGCCCAGCGGAGTTGGTTTCGGATGATCATGGCCTCAATACTGGTGCTATTGATTCCTCAAGGACACTAATGTTTGCATGCCTGTCCTGATTTTGAGCTAAAGTACATTTGGATTTTGCAATGTATTTTAAGCTGTGTTGTTTAAGAGCCTCCCTGATGTAATGTTAATCCTTATGAGTCTCAGCAATTACTCAAAATGCTTTAACAGAGGCTAATGCCTCAGTTGACGTATTCAAGTCTCCTGTAAGCTAATGTGAACTATCTCTCTGACAGGTATTGCAGAATCCAGTGCAGATTCAAAATCTGTAGTCATGTTTCACCTCTGCTGGGTCATCACGCTTATAACTTGGCTTCTTAAAATCCTTGAACTTCTTTTGAGGCTTCGATGCAGGCATATGGATCTTGACACAAGAGTCGGGCTACATCTCCGCCTGGCGGGCAAGCAAATCAATTAGCCACTATTAAGAGTGTTCAGGCAAAGGACATCCCGAAATGATGTCAGAGGTGATGTGTGCCAGGATACGGTGCTTCAGCAGCTGCTGCTTTCGGCCTCTGAGCTATTAAAATTAACGAATGATATGTCAGATTCCTTTCTGCCCCCTCATCTCACTCCCTCCCTCTCTCCCCTTCCCCCCTCACTCCACTTCATCCCTCTTCCTTCCCCTCCCCTTTGCAAAAAGACAGAACCATTGTGCTTAAATGAGAAAATATATTTTATTGCAAGAAATTTATAAAAGTTGAGGTTACAGTACAAAATGCCTTTGGTCACTTGATAAAATTAAATCTTGAGTTAAATGTTCATCGGTTTCAAAGTTTGGTATTTCTAAACTTACTTTTGCTAATAAATGTTTTTCATTAAACTTTACAGCCTTCAACTAATGTCTTACTGAAACATCAAAACACAACATTTAATTATAGGATAATTATAAATGAATAAAATAATTGAAGTAAACAAGGTAGAAACATAATCGCACAGGTAACGTGGTTGCATACTGGTTAGCACTGCTGCCTCACACACCAGGTACCCGTGTTCAATTCAGAACTTGGGTGACTGTTCATTCACCCCGTGTCTGCATCAGTTTCCTAGAACCATAGAATAGAACCATTGAATTCCTGAAGTGTAGAAGGGGGCCATTTGGCCCATCAAGTCTGTATTGGCCCTCTAAAAGAGCACTCTACCTGGGCCCACTCCCTCACCCTATCCATGGAATCTAACCTGTAAGGGGCAAATTAGCATGGCTAATACTAACCTGCACATTTTTGAACTGTGGGAGGAAACTGGAGCACCCGGAGGAAACTTACACAGACACGAGGAGAACATCCAAACTCCACACAGTCACCCAAGGCTGGAATGGAACCTGGGTCCCTGGTGCTGTGAGGCTGCAGTGTTAACCACTGTGCCATGGTGCCACCATTTCTTCCGGGTGCTTCTGTGTCCTCCCACAGTCAAAAGATGTGCAAGTTAGGTGGAATGGCGTTGCTAAATTGCCCTGTTAAAAAAAACTTTTATGTACCTTTAAAACACTTTTAAGATGTTTCCTGTTGTCTCCAATATAAATTTGCAGTTTAAATGCCTGCCCCCAATGTGCGTTCCCAAACTGGCCCTGTCATAATGGGGTGGGTCTGCACACCCCATGTGCCGCACTGGAGCCTGGGCAGACTGTAGCGCTGGCGGCCTGGAGAGGAAGGTTCGCCCTGAGATCCGAGCGCAGAAAAGTGCCATTTTCTCTCAGAATCGGCAGCCCATGGCTTTCCACTGCTTACGGGAAGTTACGGGCCATTATCATCTAATTTTACATGTGGTGTGCTGAAGTATTCATATGCTTTCATTTAGAATATGGAAACTCAAAATTTAGTCATGAAGAAGAGGAGCCAGAACTTCACAAGCCAGAACTTCACATATGATGAGTTGTGTTTATGTATCTTAATGTCCAAAAGTAGCATCAGAAAGGCGATCTCAAATTGCCCTTACATCACGTTCAGCCTGCAGCATGACGTATGTCTGCATCAGGCTCCGTAAAAAAACCAACATAAGTGTACTTTACCTGAATGCTCGTAGTATTCGGAATAAAGTAAATGAGTTGGTGGCACAAATCATCGTAAATGACTATGATTTAGTGGCCATTACTGAAACATGGTTAAAGGATGGTCACGACTGGGAGTTAAATATCCGAGGGTATCAAACTATTCGGAAGGACAGAGTGGATGGTAAGGGAGGTGGTGTTGCTCTGTTATTTAAGGATGACATCCGGGCAATAGTAAGGGATGACATCGGCGCTATGGAGGATAAGGTTGAATCCATTTGGGTGGAAATCAGGAATAGTAAGGCGAAAAAGTCACTGATAGGAGTAGTCTATCGGCCACCAAATAGTAACGAGATGGTGGGGCAGGCAATAAACAAAGAAATAACTGATGCATGTAGAAATGGTACAGCAGTTATCATGGGGGATTTTAATCTACATGTCGATTGGTATAACCAGGTTGGTCAAGGCAACCGTGAGGAGGAGTTTATAGAATGTATCCGCGATAGTTTCCTAGAACAGTATGTAATGGAACCTACGAGGGAACAAGCGGTCCTAGATCTTGTCCTGTGTAATGAGACAGGATTGATTCATGATCTCATAGTTAGGGATCCTCTCGGAAGGAGCGATCACAATATGGTGGAATTTAAAATACAGATGGAGGGTGAGAAAGTAAAATCAAATACTAGTGTTTTGTGTTTAAACAAAGGAGATTACAAGGGGATGAGAGAAGAACTAGCTAAGGTAGACTGGGAGCTAAGACTTTATGGTGGAACAGTTGAGGAACAGTGGAAAACCTTCCAAGCGATTTTTCACAGTGCTCAGCAAAGGTTTATACCAACAAAAAGGAAGGACGGAAGAAAGAGGGAAAATCGACCGTGGATATCTAAGGAAATAAGGGAGAGTATCAAATTGAAGGAAAAAGCATATAAAGTGGCAAAGATTGCTGGGAGATTAGAGGACTGGGAAATCTTTAGGGGGCAACAGAAAGCTACTAAAAAAGCTATAAAGAAGAGTAAGATAGAGTATGAGAGTAAACTTGCTCAGAATATAAAAACAGACAGTAAAAGTTTTTATAAATATATAAGACAAAAAAGAGTGGCTAAGGTAAATATTGGTCCTTTAGAGGATGAGAAGGGAGTTTTAATAATGGGAGATGAGGAAATGGCTGAGGAACTGAACAGGTTTTTTGGGTCGGTCTTCACAGTGGAAGACACAAATAACATGCCAGCAACTGATAGAAATGAGGCTATGACAGGTGAGGACCTTGAGAGGATTGTTATCACTAAGGAGGGAGTGATGGGCAAGCTAATGGGGCTAAAGGTAGACAAGTCTCCTGGCCCTGATGGAATGCATCCCAGAGTGCTAAAAGAGATGGCTAGGGAAATTGCAGATGCACTAGTGATAATTTACCAAAATTCACTAGACTCTGGGGTGGTCCCGGTGGATTGGAAATTAGCAAATGTGACGCCACTGTTTAAAAAAGGAGGTAGGCAGAAAGCAGGAAATTATAGGCCAGTGAGTTTAACTTCGGTAATAGGGAAGATGCTGGAATCTATCATCAAGGAAGAAATTGCGAGGCATCTGGATAGAAATTGTCCCATTGGGCAGACGCAGCATGGGTTCGTTAAAGGCAGGTCATGCCTAACTAATTTAGTGGAATTTTTTGAGGACATTACCAGTGCAGTAGATAACGGGGAGCCGATGGATGTGGTATATCTGGATTTCCAGAAAGCCTTTGACAAGGTGCCACACAAAAGGTTGCTGCATAAGATAAAGATGCATGGCATTAAGGGTAAAGTAGTAGCATGGATAGAGGATTGGTTAATTAATAGAAAGCAAAGAGTTGGGATAAATGGGTGTTTCTCTGGTTGGCAATCAGTAGCTAGTGGTGTCCCTCAGGGATCCGTGTTGGGCCCACAATTGTTCACAATTTACATTGATGATTTGGAGTTGGGGACCAAGGGCAATGTGTCCAAGTTTGCAGATGACACTAAGATGAGTGGTAAAGCGAAAAGTGCAGAGGATACTGGAAGTCTGCAGAGGGATTTGGATAGGTTAAGTGAATGGGCTAGGGTCTGGCAGATGGAATACAATGTTGACAAATGTGAGGTTATCCATTTTGGTAGGAATAACAGCAAACGGGATTATTATTTAAACGATAAAATATTAAAGCATGCCGCTGTTCAGAGAGGCTTGGGTGTGCTAGTGCATGAGTCACAGAAGGTTGGTTTACAAGTGCAACAGGTGATTAAGAAGGCAAATGGAATTTTGTCCTTCATTGCTAGAGGGATGGAGTTTAAGACTAGGGAGGTTATGTTGCAATTGTATAAGGTGTTAGTGCGGCCACACCTGGAGTATTGTGTTCAGTTTTGGTCTCCTTACTTGAGAAAGGATGTACTGGCGTTGGAGGGTGTGCAGAGGAGATTCACTAGGTTAATCCCAGAGCTGAAGGGGTTGGATTATGAGGAGAGGTTGAGTAGACTAGGACTGTACTCGTTGGAATTTAGAAGGATGAGGGGGGATCTTATAGAAACATTTAAAATTATGAAGGGAATAGATAGGATAGATGCGGGCAGGTTGTTTCCACTGGCGGGTGACAGCAGAACTAGGGGGCATAGCCTCAAAATAAGGGGAAGTAGATTTAGGACTGAGTTTAGGAGGAACTTCTTCACCCAAAGGGTTGTGAATCTATGGAATTCCTTGCCCAGTGAAGCAGTTGAGGCTCCTTCATTACATGTTTTTAAGGTAAAGATAGATAGTTTTTTGAAGAATAAAGGGATTAAGGGTTATGGTGTTCGGGCCGGAAAGTGGAGCTGAGTCCACAAAAGATCAGCCATGATCTAATTGAATGGCGGAGCAGGCTCGAGGGGCCAGATGGCCTACTCCTGCTCCTAGTTCTTATGTTCTTATGTTCTTATATTGCCCTCCTGTAGCTCCTTCATTTCTGGTGGAAAGTCACTTTCCAGATGAATGCTCAATCCAGGCCGAAAGGCAAAGTTGTGCAATGCACAACACACTACAACTGTTGTGAATTTCATTTCCAGCATTCAGGCAATGTGGTCGCTAGAGATTGACCTCAATTCTTCATTTTACAAAGGCGTTTCATTGCTTCCCTGCTGTAGCGCAGTCTACTGCCACATATTTCTGTCATAATTTCATACGATGTCCTTTGCCTTTACATTTTCAGGGATGGGCGATTGAATCACTTCCTCACCAGGCAGACATGTCGCCGACTGCAGATTTTGAATCTGCACTGGATTCTGCAATACCTGTCAGAGAGATAGTTCACATTACCTTAAAGCAGGCTTGCATAATTCAACTAAGGCATTAAAGTTTGCTCAAGTATTTGAAGTAATTATTGAGACTTGTAAGGATCAACACCACATCAGGGAGGGTCTTAAACAAAACAGCTTAAAATGTACTTTCATTCCACATCATTTGGAAGTCCAGGCATACTAATATCAGCTTCCCCGAAGAAGCCAAGAGCATCAGCATCGAGGTCATGTTAATCTGAAATCAACTTGTCTGAACGGGCCATGAGCTTGGGATGTCAGAATCCTGGCTGCCAAAGCAAATCATCTTCACCCAGCTCAAGGTAGGCTCCCGAACAAGAGAAGGACAAAAGATGTGCTGCAAAGACACCATGAAATCTTACCTCAATTAATGCAACATAGACGTCAATGCTTGGGGGACCCATGCTCACAAGGGATCTACTTGGAGGAACCTCCTGACTGAAGGGACACAATTCTTTTGAGGACGCCCAAAGGTAAGAGGCCCAGAAAAGGAACCTGAGAGAGGAATTTCAATGATCTAGAGTCCAAGGCCCGATCCCACTACCCGGAAACACCTACCAAGTGTGCGGTCGAAGATGCGGCTCTAGGATCGGGCTCATCAGCCTATGAGGACCCATGACCAGTAACACGGAGTTTCTTCAGTGGAGAATCATACCCGTTAGCGAGTGATCACCAAAGATTACATTCACTCCAAGCTCACTCTATCCATTATGGTTTCTTTAATAGAAATACCATACTCCTGACAAACCAAAGTTTGAAAAAAAAATTTCTTCATTTCACTTTACGTGCATTTTAACCATATTTATAAACATTACTATAAAAGATTAACCCAGCATAAAAATGCACTTTGATATCTCCTGCCTCTGTTCACTGATTATGGATGGGGGAAAAAGTGCAAGAACAAGCGTAAAAACTTACCTTACATCTGGGTAAGCAGGCCAAGTCAGCGCTGTCCCATTAATTTCCCTTCAGCCGGTTCAGCGGAGCACTTGCAGCAAAGGACTTCAACATCATCTGAATGCAAAAAGTAGTATGTATGTTGCTCGAGTTAGAAAGACACAGTAAAGCACAACTAGAATAGCTGAGAAGTCATCTGCAAAAATAAATCAGGCCTAAAGCATAATATTTTTACAGGCTGAAAGAAAATAGTTCTCATGAGTGATAATAGCAATAAAAACTGATGTCAGAGCAGTCAAAGGGACATCAGAGAACATACTGTATAATGGTATAGTAATAGCAGGGTGTTTTCCATCTATATTAGTATTCAGAGGGCTATTAAGATTGGATAGGGCAATAGAAGGATCCCTCCCTCAGCAGATTAAAATGAACAGATGTGATATGAAGGTGTTTTTTGTAGAATCCACACAGAGTGATGCAAAAAGAACGGTTTATTAATATGTACATTAAGCTACTTCACTTCCCCAAGGGTTTACCATGCCAACCTACACTCGGGTCGGGGTTTTTAAACTCTATGGGTTACCCTTGTTAAAGGTGTAGGCCCGCCCTGATATCGGGGAGATTCGTACTCATCGTAGCACAGTGGTTAGCACTGTTGCTTCACAGCGCCAGGGTCCCAGGTTCGATTCCTGGCTTGGGCCACTCTCAGTGCTGAGTCTGCACGTTCACCCCGTGTCTGCGTGGGTTTCCTCCGGGTGCTCCGGTTTCCTCCCACAGTCCCGAAAGACGTGCTGTTAGGTCATTTGGATATTCTGAAATTCCCCTCTGTGTAGGCGTTGGAGTGTGGTGACCAGGGGATTTTCACAGCAACTTCATCGCAGCGCTATTGTAAGCCTATTTGTGACAATAAAGATTATTATTATTATTGCATTATTTGGTCCAAGAGGGCAGACCATCCCCCCACCCCCGCAACTTCCCAAGAACAAGCACTGAGTGACTGACCATGAGAACCTTTCCATTAGCCCGCAAGCAATCACAATAGGTTTCCTTTTTCATGCTTCTCATGAAGTACCACCCACTGCTGGTTGAATACCCACGGCAGTGGGATGTGGCCGTTCAGTGAGCATTAATTCACCACTTAAGGACTTCAAATGGAGGTGAGGTGGGAAAGCTTTGAGAAGTTGCATTACGCAGGAACATACCATTATCCACAATTGTTTCTGTCATTCTGCTGCCCATCAATGATGACTGCTCCAATTATGCCCAGCACCGTCCCCTCGATTGGTGGGACCGCTACATGCAGCAAAGTCTGCTCCCAAGCTGGTTAGCTGCTGTGTCAGTGAGTGTGGTGCTACGGTTGACATTATTGTGTCAGCCTGTGGTGTATTGCTGCTGGAGTGGACCAAAGCGCCGCACCAGCACCTTTGATTTGAGGCAGAATTGTAAACTCGATGCGACCCATCAAACCTGGACATTCAAGCGGCTGACATTTGAAAAATACTGTGAAGCTGCTCAGGTTCTATCACAGATAGGTTCTTCCCTGAATTTGCTGCTGATAGGCTCACTACCAGCCAGTGCTTGGGTGAACATCAAAGATGGAGAAGGTAAATATTGAAGGTACGTTTCAGGGCCCAGAGCACAAGGCAGCTCAAGAGGTGGTGCCCAGGTGAGGCAGCTGGAGAGGCGTGGCCTAGGTGAGGCAACTGGAGAAGTGGGGCACAGGTGAGGCTGCTGGAGAGGCAGAGCCCAGGTGAGGCTGCTGGACAGGCGGGTCCCAGATGAGGCAGCTGGAGTGGTGAGGCCCTGGTGAGGCAGCTCAAGTGATGAGGCCCTGGTGAGGCTGCTGGAGAAGCCGGGCCCAAATGAGGCAGCTGGAGAGGCGGGGCCGAGGTGAGGCAGCTGGAGTGGTGAGACCCAGGTGAGGCTGCTGGAGAGGCGGGGCCCAGGTGAGGCAGCTGGAGTGGTGAGACCCAGGTGAGGCAGCTGGAGAGGCAGGGCCCAAGTGAAGCAGCTGGAGTGGTGAGGCCCAGGTGAGGCTGCTGGAGAGGCCGGGCCCAGGCGAGGCAGCTGGAGGGGCACGGCCCAGGTGAGGCTGCTGGAGAGGCGGGGCCCAGGTTAGGCAGCTGTGATGCACCTGCCGCCTGTCGTGGTGTGCCACGTAGGCGTACTGTGGGTTCGCATGGAGGAGGAGGACCTTTTCAACGAGGGGATCCGATTTGTGGCACCTCGCATGCTTCTGGAGGAGGACAGGCGCAGGAACTGTCAGCCAGGTTGGGAGCGAGACCCCATAGGCGGACTTCCTAGGGAAGGCAAACACATGTTCGTGAGGGGTCTCATTGGTAGCAGTGTACAGGAGTGACCGGATGGATTGAGCGCATCGGGGAGGACAACCTGCCAGCGGGAGACCGGGAGACTCCTAGAGCAAAGGGCTAGCAGGATGGCCTTCCAGACCATCGCATTCTCCCTCTCAACCTGCCCGTTTCCCTGGGGGTTGTAGCTGGTCGTCCTGTTGGAGGCAATGCCCTTGCTGAGCAGGAACTGACGCAGCTCATCACTCATGAAGGAGGATCCCCGATCGCTGTGGATGTCGGTGGGGAAACCTAACAAGGTGAAGATACTGTGTAGGGCCTTGATGACTATGGCAGAAGTCATGTTAGGGCATGGAATGGCAAACGGAAAACAGGAGTACTCGTCAAAGATATTGAGAAAGTACACATTGCAGTCAGTGGAGGGGAGGGGCCCTTTGAAGTCCATGCTGAGGCACTCAAAGGGGCGAGAGGCCTTCACCAGATGCGCTCTGTCTGGCCGGTAGAAGTGCGGTTTGCACTCCGCGCAGACTTGGCAGTCCCCGGTCACCGTCCTGACCTCCTTGATGGAGTAAGGCAGGTTGCGGGCCTTGACAAAATGAAAAAAATGGGTGACCCCCGGTAACAGAGGTCATTGTGAAAAGCTTCACCGGCGATACAAGATCTCGTAGTTACAAGTGGAGAGTTCGATCCTCCACCTCGAAATCTTGTCGTTCTTAATCTTGCCCCGCTGTGTATTATTAAACATGAAGGCAACCGACCGTTGGTCAGTGAGGAGAGTGAATCTCCTGCCGGCCAGGTAAAGCCGCCAATGTTGCACAACTTCCACAATGGCTTGGGCCTCCTTTTCGACAGAGGAATGCCGAATTTCGGAGGCATGGGGGGTGCAGGAGAAGAAAGCCACGAGGCTGCCCGCCTGGTTGAGGGTGGTGGCCAGAGCCACGTCTGATGCGTCGCTCTACCTCAAAGGGGAGAGACTTGTCGACCGCGTGCATTGTGGCTTAGACGATGTCCGCCTTGATGTGATTGAAGGCTCGGCGGGCCTCAGCCGCCAGGGGACAACTGTGGACTTGATGAGTGGGCGGGCCTTATCTGCATAATTAGGGACCCACTGTGCGTAATTTGAAAAGAACCCTAGGCATCGCTTCAGGAGGGGGTGCATGCGGTCAGGGTCAGGCCCTAGGACTGGTCAACCATTTGGTCCATCTCTCGCTGGAAGACCGAGACCCCAGTGGTGACGCTGAAGGGAACCCTAAGGAAATGGTAGAGGCGGCCATCTGCTTCGAATACAGTGTTTTGGGGTCCTCTGGGCGGATGGGGAGCTGGTGATATGCAGACTTTAAGTCGACTGTGGGAAAGACTCGATACTGCGCAACTTGGTTGACCATGTCAGATATGCTTGGAAGGGGGTACACGTCCAGCTGCGTATACCGGTTGATTGTCTGACTGTAGTCAATGACCATCCAGTGTTTCTCCCCAGTCTTAACTACCACCACTTGAGCTCTCCGGGGGCTGTTACTGGCCTCAATGACCCCTTCCCGCAGAAGCCGTTGGACTTCCGACCTTATAAAGGTCCTGTCCTGTGCACTGTACCGTAAGCACCTCGTGGCGACGGGCTTGCAGTCTGGGGTGAGGTTTGAGAAGAGTGAAGGCGGGTCGACCTTAAGGGTCGTGAAGCCACAGATAGTGAGGGGGGCAGGGGTCCGACGAACTTCAGGGTAAGGCTCTGGAGGTAGCACTGAAAATCGAGACCTAGTAACAGGACAGCGCAGAGATGGGGAAGGACGTAGAGTCTGAAGTTACTGTACACTACGCCTTGTACGGAGAGGTCACGACGCAGTACCCACGGATCTGTACGGAATGGGACCCGGAGGCCAGGGAGAATTTTTGGGTGACGGAGAGGACCGGGAGGGAGCAGCGCCTTACCGTACCAGGGTGGATAAAACTCTCCATGCTCCCGGAGTCAAAGAGGCAGGTCGTCTCGTGCTCGTTGATCCGTACAATCATTGTAGCGGTCGGGAGGTTGCGGGGCCGAGACTGGTCGAGGGTGATAGAGGCGAGCTGCGGAAGTTGGTGGGAGGGCAATTCGGCGGGTGGCGGAGGTATCGACAGCCCGCGAACGCCAGGCGAGCAGAGGTCCTGGGGTGCGTTCCAAGATGGTGTCGCACAAGATGGCGCTGCCCACGGGGCACACATGGTGGACGACATCCAAAATGGCGCCGCCCACGGGCCACACGTGCCGGATAGCAGCAAAGATGGCGGCGCCCCTGGATCGCACGTGGGGGGTGTAGCGATGCTGGGCCTGGAAACAGCAGCGACTGATTGGACCTGGCAAACGGAGACGAAGTGGCCCTTCTTACCACACCCGTTGCAGGTAGCGCTCTGTGCTGGGCAGCGTTGTGTGGGGTGTTTGTTCTGGCCACAAAAGTAGCATTTGGGGCCTCCGGAGGTCGCTGTCTGCCACGCGACGCAGGCTTGCGGTGTACCCAGGTCGGGTGATGGTGGGGCCCATGACACCCACGATGGTGCCGCGTGGTCAGAGGTGTAGGACTCCAGATAGCGGAAGGCCACTTCCAGGGAGTTAGCGAGCTGTACAGTCTCTGTCAGGTCGAGTATACCCCCTTCCAATAATCGCTGACGGACGTAATTGGATTTAATGCTCGTGACATAGGCATCTCTGATCAGCAGTTCGGTGTGTTGGACTGCCGACTGGCAATTGCAGTTTCTGCCAAGTATCCGCAAGGCGCGCAGGAAATCATCCTGAGACTCCCCAGGGAGTTGCCGTCTCAGGGCCAGGAGGTGCCTGGCAAACACCTGATTAACAGCCTTGATGTACTGTCCTTTTAGGAGAGCCATCGCTTCCTTGTAAGTGGGAGCATCCCGAATGAGGGGGAAGACTTGTGGGCTCACCCGTGAGTAGAGCTTCTGTGGGTCTCAGAGGGCTTCTGTGGATGCTCCAAGGTATCCATCAAAGTAGGCTAGCCAGTGCTCGAAGGTGGCTGTGGCGTCGGCTGTGTGAGGGTCCAGCTCCAGGCGATCCGGCTTGATTAAGACGTTCATGTTTAAAATTCTAGCGCAATAAATTGATGCACCATCAATGACCACAAGATGAAATGGTGAACAATTGAGGCATTATTGCGCTAGATCTAAAGCCTCCTGCAGCTGGAACCATAATGGAGGCAGCGCAGGAGAGAGCACACTTTTATACACAGAGCCTGCTGGGTGGAGCCAGCAGGCCGGGATTTACTGTATTGACTGTAGTACAGTGGCCGTACCGTAATACACGTAGTGTATAACCAGTGGTGTTTACCACAAGCTGGAGAGGCGGGGCCCAGGTAAGGCAGCCGGAGAGGTTGGGCCCAGGTGAGGCAACTGGAGAGGTGGGGTCCAGGCGAGGCAGCTGGAGAGGCGGGGCCAAGGTAAAGCAGCTGGAGAGGCTGGGCCCAGGTGAGGCAACTGGAGAGGCGGGGTCCATGTGAGTCCGCTGGAGAGGCGGGGCCCCGGTGAGGCAGTTGGGGAGGCGGGGCCCAAGTGAGGCAGCTGGAGAGGCGGGGCCCAAGTGAGGCAGCTGTAGAGGCTGGGCCTAGGTGAGGCAACTGGAGTGGTGTGGCCCAGTGAGGCTGCTGGAGAGGCTGGGCCCAGGTGAGGCAGCTGGAGAGGTCGGGCCCAGGTGAGGCAGCTGGAGAGGTCGGGCCCAGGTGAGGCAGCTGGGAGATGGGCCCAGGTGAGGCAGCTGGAGAGGTGGGCCCAGGTGAGGCAGCTGGAGAGGTCGGGCCCTGGTGAGGAAGCTGGAGAGGTCGGGCCCAGGTGAGGCAGCTGGAGAGGTCGGGCCCAGGTGAGGCAGCTGGGAGATGGGCCCAGGTGAGGCAGCTGGAGAGGTGGGGCCCATGTGAGGCAGCTGGAGAGGTGGGACCCAGGTGAAGCAGCTGGAAGATGGGCCTAGGTGAGGCAGCTGGAGAGGTGGGGCCCAGGTGAGGCAGCTGGGAGATGGGCCTAGGTGAGGCAGCTGGAGAGGTGGGGCCCAGGTGAGGCAGCTGGAGAGGTGGGGCCCACTGGCACCTGAGGAAATCCGTAACTGGAGACTGTATAACACAGAGATTGTGAGGGTGTGGTGGCAGAGAAAGCATGAGTGTGTGGGAGTGCAGAGAGCGTATGGGTGGGGGGAGAGAAAATGTGGGTGGGGTTAGAGAGAGTGCGTGTGGGGGTAAGAGAGACAGTGTAGGTGGGTGAAAGAGAGAGGGAGTAGGCGGGTGGAGGAAAGAGAGAATGAGTGCGGGTGGGGGAAAGGGAGAGAGAGTGCTGGTGGGAGAAAGAGAGAGTGCTGGTGGGGCAAAGGGAGAGAGAGCTGGTGGGGGAAAGGGAGTGGGGGTGGGGGATGAAAGAGTGCAGGTTGGGGAAGGGGGAGTGCGTGTGGGTGACGAGAGAGAGTGTGGGAGGCGGCGGTGGTGGAAAGAGGCTGGGGGAGAGAGTGATTCATATTAAATAATTGATTCTGATGACATTAGAGTGTGAGACGCGATGTACTAATTATATTGCCGACCGGCAGATTTACATGAGCTTGAATTTCACATTCACAGGACCGGGACACTCGACCCAACTGAATCTAAAATAGCGTCAAATAACTTTGGGCACATTTTCCATGTTATCACCCATGTGTGCAATATCGAGTTCAGCGCATATGTGCACGTGTCACAAGCACCCTTGCTGACAATTAAGGTGATTAACAGCAATTTTACACTATCGTGCAATGTTCAGCTCAACGCACAGGAAAAACGGGTGGACGGCAAACCCTTTTTTTATCAAATAAAATCTGTCTCTGGCAAGGGGGGGACCCAGTGGAGGTTGAGGAAAGCGAGGCACCTCCACAGGCCAAGGAGAATGACTGCAGTAATGGGTCAGAAGAAAAGCCTGGGGACGCGTAGTGCGCTAGCACCAAATAACAACATACTGTTACAAACCTGTCCAGCATCTGGCACCTATAGCCATCAAGCCGTAGCCCATTAAAGCAAAATAAATGTTTATGTTCTTCTTAATGAGTGAACAAAGAACACACAAAATTTCCAAACTGATCGCAAATTTCAAAGTAATAAATGCAAATTATGTCGCCCAAGACAAGACAAGGTGCTTTCGACTTACACCTGTCGGCTGTAGCTGCTGTGTCAGGGAGCCCCGCCCTTTGCTGGCAGCAACATTGGAGGAAATATGCTGCCACTGCCGTCCTGGTGGCTGTGAGAGCCTCGCTGGTCATCCTTTGGCCAGTGGAGCCTTACCAGACTCCACCTGGGAGGGTGCATCCAGCCCCATGGCTGGGCACTTCTCAGTCATCCTTCCTGGGCATGCACCTGATTACATCACCAGCAGGGGAACAGGGAAGATCTCATTTTGAGATCCCGCGGGCATAAATGTTGTCCATGAAGAACCTTCCACAGAGAATGCATTGTCTGAGTCCGTTTTGGAGTCTACAGAGGATGACATTGTCATACAGCTGGTACCTTCTGGGTTCAAAATCAATTGATGCCCATACTTTAGTCCCAGCTGAAAGTCTTCTTTCCTCCAGAGCTGGAGGTCAGCACAGAGGCTGTGACAGAATCTTTAGCGCTTCTGAAGCTGCAGAATCCTGTACAGAAATCTTATCCATAAGTTAATTGTCTACGGGGCGACATGGTAGCACAGTGGTTAGCACAGTTGCTTCACAGCGCCAGGGTGCCAGGTTCAATTCCCAACTTTGGTCACTGTGCGGAGCCTACACGTTCTCCCCGTGTCTGTGTGGATTTCCTCCGGGTGCTCCAGTTTCCTCCCACAAGTCCCGAAAGACGTGTTTCTTAGGTGAATTGGGCATTCTGAATTCTCCCTCAGTGTACCTGAACAGCCGCCGGAATGTGGTGACTAGGGGCTTTTCACAGTACCTTCATTGCAGTGTTAATGTAAGCCTACTTGTGACGCTAATAAAGATTATTGTTATGATTACAGGAGGTTTGTCTCTTTGCAGTAGATGGTGCTGTCTTGTCTCCATATCCTCAGTATTTCTTCCCAATTCCCCATATTGGAGCAACCTCAAACAGAGAAAAATTTGGCTCTCTTACCACTGCCAAATGAAAGTAGACAATCCTTCTGAAATATCATCAGGAAATTATCTTTTCTTCATTTCCTGACAGGTTTGCATGAATTTATTATTTTTTTCTTCATTGAATCTTCAATGCTTTTTCAGTATTTGATGCATCAGTCAACATTACTGCTGCAACGGTCTTCCCTGCAGTTGAAGATCATTGCTCTTCTAAAGATCTTTCCCTGTGTGCTTCAAAAGGAGCAACAGGATCCTCAGAGTGCCCTGACTTATTTTCTTCTCATCCCCAGAGAGTCCAGAGTGTGATAGTCTTCAGTCTTCTCTCTTGGATCGATCTTTCATTGAAAACTCTTCATTGTCCTTGCAGTTCAATCATTCTGTAACCGATACTCAGTTTCTCAGCAATGCTGTTGAAGTGCTGTACTATTCTGCAATTGATGATGTCCTACCAGGTGCAGAGCAAAGCCCTCTTGTTTCTTAAATGTCTTCTTCAGAGTCAGAAATACTGTGGGAGATTTAATCCCTCAGTGCTGTTACTTGGGAAGGGGAAGACTAAGTGTGGAATCTGTACTTGTAAAAAGGCTGTTATTAAATACAATGTTAATAATCAAAGAGATAGGGCAGGCTTTTCCAGTCCTGGCAAAGTCAATGGACTTTGGATCGCCATACCCACCACAGTAGGGTTGGAATATCCTGGCCATAGTTTCATATTGTTGTTGAAAGTTGGATAGCATACTTGCCGGGAAGTGTAATCTAAAGGGTTAAGAGATGCGATATGCTAATGAATAACATAGATGATGATGTAACACTTACTCCAATCAGTCACATGTTAGAACACCATATCTAGTAGGAGCAGCGTGCCTACCCTGTCAAAGGTTTAGGTGTCGTACAAATGAACAGGTTTTAAGCAGAAAATTGAGTATGACTGCAATCTGTCTGCTAGCCACATCTCGACTCCAAGTGAGAAGGACCAATTTTACTTTTACTTCAAAGTTATTCAAAGAAGTTATGATAGCTTAGGAATAAAACAATTTAAATCAACTGCGTACCATCCAGAATCGCTGGGAGTGTTAGAAAGGTGGCATCAGACATTAAAGACAATGTTGAGGGCGTATTGTCAAGATTATCCAGAGGATTGGGATAACGGAATTCCATTCGTATTGTTTGCAATTAGGGATGCACTTAATGAGTCTACCAAATTTAGTCCTTTTGAACTAATTTTTGGTCATAAGGTAAGAAGACTATTTAAATTGATTAAGGAAAAATTGGTGCGTGAGAAATCGGAAATTACACTATTGGATTATGTGTCAAATTTAAGGGAATGATTAAATAGAGCTGGTGAATTGGCTAGACGACATTTGAAAGTTGCACAAAATGTGATGAAACGGGTAGCGGACAAGAAATCCAAAGTTTGTAGTTTTGCCAGTGGAGATAAGGTTTTAGTATTGTTACCAGTGGTAGGTGAGCCTTTAAAAGCTAGGTTTTGTGGATCGTATCAAATAGAAAGGAAATTAAGTGAGGTGGATTATGTGGTAAAAACACCAGATAGAAGGAAGACTCAGCGAGTGTGTCATGTGAATATGCTTAAAAGGTACTTTGAAAGGGAAGGAGAGAAAAAGGAAGTTTTAATGATTTTAACTCAAAGTGACGAACAAAATCCAGATGACTGTGAATTTGACATACCTCAAATTAAATTGGAAAATGAGGATGTTCTTAAAAATAGGGATGAATTGTTAAGTTATCTTCCAGAGGAAAAACAAACTGACCTGAAAGTTATTGATATCACATGGGCAAGTTTGTAGCGATAAATTGGGAAGTACTAAAATGGCTATACATGATGTAGATGTGGGAAATTTTGTTCCTATCAAACAACATCCATATAGACTTAATCCTTTAAAATTGGCACAGGTTAACAGAGAGATTGAGAGTATGCTGAACAATGGCATAACTGAAATGGGTTGCAGCCAATGGAGCTCACCCATAGTGATGGTACCTAAACCAGACAGTACCCAACGGTTGTGTGTGGACTATCGAAAGGTGAATGCAGTTACAAGAACGGTCTCATACCCTATCCCACGTTTGGAGGATTGCATTGAGAAAGTGGGACAATCCGCTTTTATTTCCAAATTGAATTTACTGAAAGGTTACTGGCAAGTGCCCTTATCTGAAAGGGTGAAGGAAATTTCAGCTTTTGTGACTCCAGATGGCATATACCAGTTCAAAGTTATGCTATTTGGCATGAAAAACGCCCCTGCAACATTTCAAAGGTGAACTAATACAGTCATTTCAGGATTACCCAATTGTGTGGTATACATTGACGATCTTGTCGTGTTCAGCCAGACATGGAAAGAAGATTTAAAACATCTGAGGGAATTATTTGATCGACTTCAGGTGGCGGGTTTGGTGATAAACCTAGCCAAAAGTGAATTTGGAAAAGCCCACGGTAGCATGGTGGTTAGCATAAATGCTTCACAGCTCCAGGATCCCAGGTTCGGTTCCCGGCTGGGTCACTGTCTGTGCGGAGTCTGCACGTTCTCCCCGTGTGTGCGTGGGTTTCCTCCGGGTGCTCCGGTTTCCTCCCACAGTCCAAAGATGTGCGGGTTAGGTGGATTGGCTATGCTAAATTGCCCGTAGTGTCCTAAAAAGTAAGGTTAAGGGGGGGTTGTTGGGTTACGGGTATAGGGTGGATACGTGGGTTTGAGTAGGGTGATCATTGCTCAGCACAACATCGAGGGCCGAAGGGCCTGTTCTGTGCTGTACTGTTCTATCTATCTATGTACTTGAGATTTATTTACCTTTGAGCCATTGACAAAACATAGATCACAAAAAAGTAGCTTATTGTAACATCATAAGGTCTCAATCAAACAAAGTTATCACTTCTTTGCACCTGTGTTACCAAAATTAATCCTTTTGTGCGAGTCTGGGCTCTCAGTCAAGAATACATTATGAAGAAATGGCCCTATAAATACCGAGAAATAACCAAAAAGTATCATATGCATCACTCCTGTTGAACTCTGCAAAACAAAAAGGGTTTATGCCATCGGCATTCCGGGACAGGACTGTGCGAACAAAAAGGATCTTGTTAATTTACCATCTGTTACTCATCAGACCTGTCTCGGTTTAATGCAGAATTAACTTCTGTTGATCAACAAAAGAATTGTCTATCATTAGCTAAGCCTTATCATGTGTTGGCTTGTGTCATCAATTACAGCACGACAAATTTAATTATTTTGCAGATAAACCTGGAACTGACCAAATCCGTACTGTCTTACCAATATTACCAAAGTGAAAGAAATCTTGCAACAAATGAGCAAACCTGGATTTTCTTCAGTAATTTAAAAATGCTTGTAACAAGTGCTTGACATGTACCGTAAATGGAACATAGATAGGTTGAAATAAAAACATAGGCTTTACTTCAAGAGCCCAATGAATCTTTCAAGTGAAGATGGATAGAAGTTTTTTGAGAGCTATAGCCAGGAGAGAGAGGTTACAAGAGTTCAGAGAAATTTAATAACTAAACAGGCTGCAGATGGTCACTGGTTCTGCAAAGTGCATGGGTGCCCCTACCGCCTCCCCTGCACATCACCCTTCGTCACCCCCCCCCCCCCCCCCCCCCCCCACTGGCTGCCATAAGCCGGCAGACCAACCCAGGGCAATGCCTCCAGTAGCCCCTAGAGGGGCCGTGGTGCATAACCCTAGCAAGGGCAGTGCCAGCCGATGGTATCCCTAGTATCAGGGACAGGTGCCAGGGCTAGGGCCCCCCACGTGCAGGCACTGATGGTGCCAAGGGGCGTGGGGATGGAGGGGTGGGGACATGCAGAGGCAGAGCCCGCAGTGTCAATCGGGGCCACTATGTAATCCGGTGGACCTGGTTGGGCACGGGGGCACGCACCATGCTAGCATGTTGGCCTTTCACTGTCTGCAGACAATGGATATTGGAATTCAACCAGCAATGGTGGCCTTCCTTCTAATCGCCGTAGCCTCAGGGGATGCCTTGCGGCTGTACAAGCTGGGGCTGCTCGAGGAGGAGGAGGAAGCTGCAGCAGTGGAGCGTGCCCTAGGGGGACAGGTGGCAACCTGCCAGGATGGAGAGCGAACCACCTAACAGGCCGAGGAGGAGGAGGTGCCAAGGAGGCGTGTGACCTTGCGTATACTGGCACTGTCTGTCATCCAATGACCTGCCGGACCGGGCATGCGGTTAAAGACTCCAGCTGAGCAGACAGACAGTTTGACATATCTGCCAGATGATGGCACACCTGGCACATCTTGCTGCACACGCCACTGACTACCCACCATGCCATGTTCAGCCCAACAATTATTAGCTTCCTTTTCCAGACCTTCCATTATAATTGTCAAGTGTAAGTGAAGACCCCTTAACTTTGCATCCCAGAAATGCTTTATGTAAACTATATTTCAATTTGCTCTATTTACTCATACAGTGGGTGAGAAGTCAAACCTGTAGATTTTTTAAAGTTTCATGTACAGTGTAGATTCAATGGTAATCATTCAAATGATCAATCTTGGCTTTTGAAATTTTAATTTTCTAATTTATTGCTCATGGCTGGAATCCTATTGTGTAACAGATGCCCAATTGACCACAGCAAAAATGCAGTGAAACTAAAAACTCATCAACCAAACTGGGATTTTATTTTGTAGTCACAACTGTATAAGGAACAGAATAGGCTGAGGGTTTGCAAATGAAGGTTTTAAATAACCACAATAACAGAAGACTCTTTGGGAGATAGTTATCCATTAACTCTTCTTCTTTTAAGAAAGTGGTTCTATTTTGGCAATGGCAAATTTGACTTGCTTTTATGGCCACTATTACACACTAGAAATAAGTTATTTTAATTATAAATGAGTTTTGATTAATTGATATAACAACAGGTTATTTATAGAGGGAGCAGTCAATGACACCAATAAACTGTATTTGTAACTGGTCACAAGTACATTGACTGAAATATTTCATTTGAAAATAGACTTGGACCACATTTACCTTTAACTGGCCATGTAACTCAGATTCATGTTTTGCAGTGACATCATGTGGTGCAATGGACCTTGTTTTTATAAAATCAATCTATATTTGTCCACAATTCTTCTCGATAGGGGAAACTGCTGTCTTGCTGAGAAATAATGGGATAAATGCATTAGCCTCTGAAAACAAGTATTAGGATTGCAATGCTCGATTAACCTGAACCTGCTGATTACACTGCAGGCAGAATGCCAGTTTCATGATGCTTACTCATTTCAATGGTTTTAGCATCCAGCGGGTGATATTTATGCTATTGATTGGTGGCCACGTCAGCAGGGTCCAAAATCTTAAGCATTTAGCACTATTCAAAGCTTTCATAAGCTGCTTAAAGCTGGCCTGTGTTGTGTTTTGGAGTTATGTGATTAGGGAGTACCAAGGATAAAAACAATGGAGCTTTACTTACAGTTTGTGATCTCTTACTTAGCTGTTCTTCTTTCACTGTTTCCCCGCACTAGGACTTATGACATCACTTCTGCCGAATATATTAATACAACAGACCTTCACTAGAGCTGATAAGAATTATTGCAAAAACATAATGTTTCGTCCCCCTTAAACTGAGAGTCCCATAAGGTCATAAGACCATAAACACAGGAGCAGAATTAGGCCACTCAGCCCATCGAGTCAATCAGGCCTGATATTGTTCTCATCCCCATTCTCCTGCCTTCTCCCCATAACTCCTGATCTCCTTATTAATCAAGAACCTATTTATCTCTGTCTTAAAGACACTCAGTGATTTGGCCTCCACAGCCTTCTGCATCAAAGAGTTCCACAGATTTATCACCCTCTGGCTGAAGGAATTCCTCCTCATCTCTGTTTTAAAGGATCGTCCCTTTAGTCTGAGAGAGTGTCCTCTGGTTCTAGTTTTTCCCACAAGTGGAAACACCCTTTCCACGTCTACTCTATCCAGGCTTTGCAGTTTTAATCCTGTACGTTTTAATAAGATCCCCTCATCCTTCTAAACTCCAACAAGTACAGGCCCAGAAGCCTCATCCGTTCTTCATACGACAAGCTCTTCATTCCAGGGATCATTCCTGTGAACCTCCTCTGGACCCTTTCCAAGGCCAGCACATCCTTCCTTAGATACATGGCCCAAAACTGCTTACAATACTCCAAATGAGGTCTGACCAGAGCCTTATACAGCCTCAGAAGTACATCACTGTTCTTGTATTCTAGCCCTTTTGACATGAATGCTAACTTTGCATTTGCCTTCCTAACTGCCGACTGAACCTACATGCCCCCAATAAGTTCAACACAAGTTCAGTATGAACAATAGTCAAGAAGTCAGACGGTCTGGAGATCATCGCTCTCAGAAAGGTTGATGGTGAATCTCTGGTGTCTTCTTCGCAATGTTGGTAACCTGCCGTTTTCAGAGGTTTCAACAGATTGAACATGGAACATAGTTGTCTTTTCATCATTAGTGATGCGAGAGAGGGCGTGGTCGTGGAATATGCGGTATTCCTACACACCAGTAGGAACCAGTAGGAACTTGTTAAGATGTTTAATCAGCGAACCTTGTTCCCTGGTTCCTCTCAAGGCGTGTTTCATGGCTTGGATGAAACGTCCTGCATATCCATTAATAGCAGGGTGATACCGTGTGGACATAGTGGACAGAATTCTACCAAGAAATTTCTAAGTGCGGTCTCTGGCATTAAACAAAATGTGATCCCCGTCGGTGGATTGGTGCGATCTAGATCTCAATTCACCCACACTTTTTTGGAGCCAGGGAAATGCGATATGCGGGATCCAAAGAAACCGTTATTTTTAAAGGCCACCCCAATCTCAGAATTATACTACAGCCCACCTGCCCTGCTGCTTGCCAGCAAAGACCCCTCATAATCGCTAGCATCAGGCCTCCACCCAAGTGAGCTAGATGACACTATGGGTTCATGCCCCCTTTCAGGCCCACTCCTGGTAATGCTAATATGGCACTGCCCCTTGGAAGTGCCAACTTGGCATTGAAAATTGGCATTGGCGGGGCAGTATCAGGGATATGTCCAGGCATGTGCCCCCTGGCCACCCGGGGGCTACAAAGACCTGGCATGGTCATCCGGAAAATGGTATCCAGAGAATTTAACAGTGACTGTGAGACGTTCCTCATTGACATTTGCACTTTAATGTCTGTGTGGTGACAGCTGCTTATATGATGGAAAGGTAACTGCAGTGCAGGCATGTTGTTAGGGTATCAGAGGTTGACAGAGATCCAGTCTAAAAACAATTGCTGTTAGACAGAGGACTGGGTGTATCATGGAATCACTTCAGTGTAGTAAAAAAATCCACATTAGAATAAATACGCTCAGACAGGACACCTGCTGAAAAGAGGAAGCACTTCAGAGTTAATGGACTGTGAAGTGCTACAAAAACAAACAAAGCTAAATCCTCCTTTGAGATAGCCTTCAGCTGTCAATCACAAGGCTTTTAAAAGTCAATGAGGTGTGAAATGCAGTGTAAACAACCAAGTACAAAGGGATAAAGGCAGACAGACTGCAACATTGAAATCACAGAACCTATTGAAACTGTAAGGTGAATGAAATGGTTCTCCAAAAAACAAGCTGCAGAATGGCCCTGTACAGTGAGAGGATGTTAGGGCAGACAGGCTATAGCTGTGCTTTGCCCTGTTATGAAGTGATAAACATGAAAGAAAGTAGACTTCAAGGCATCACAGACCCAAAGGGACCTCAATCTCAGTGCTGGCTCCCTCCAACCCAGCCTGGGCCTCCAAACCCCCAGCTCCCTTAATAGACCCTGCCTTCCCCCAGCAGCTGCTGTGACGTTGTGTTGGTTCCTAGTTTAAAGGACCAATAGTGATTCACAACGTGGTGACTTCCCGCCGGGGGGGTAGGGGTGGGAGAATAACGGGAGGCCACTGCATTCGACTTTAATCTAATTAGATTGAAATGAATGCAAATTAGCTGTAATTAGCTTCTCTCCCTTTCTGGGCGACATCCTGATCATGCCAGCAGGAGCGGGCTGGGAGAATGGGAAACACCCACAATTGTCCTGACATATCAGGATTTGCGCTGGACGCAACACGGCCAGAGAATTGACCCCAATATGTTGAACATCATTCGCTTTTAAGAATACATCAAATTTTGGTGAAACAGATTGAGGTCAGTTGTTTAGGGAATCCAAAATGACTAAACACTTTCCTTAGTTTCTCAATATTCTTCTCCGATGAGGTAGATCACCACTTGGTGTGAGCATCGACCGATACCAAGAAAGTATGTCCTTCAAAAGATCCTAGAAAACCCACATGCATGAGTTGCCAAACCTCCTCAGGCCATTCCCATGGATGCAGTGGTGCTAAGGGTGGCAGGTTTCTTACCTTCATTCAGGAAGACTATGGGCGTGATTCTCCGCACCCGCGAAAAATCGCGAAGTTGGCCGTTAAAACGGGCGCGTTTTACGATGGTCGGGAAGGGTCCATTTCCCGACGTATTCACGTCCAGGAAATGGGCTAGGAACGCGGCCGCGTCAATCACGTGCGCGATGATGACGGAACGCGACGACGATACGACCACGCCCACGTGACGCCGCCCGACGCCGTAAAAAGGCGCGGGCGAGCACAGAATCTGTCGGCCATGATGTCGGAGCTCAGGAGAGCTGCCCCTCAGTTTGTTGAGGCCGATGTCGAGACGCTGCTCGATGCCGTCGAGCAGAGGAGGGGCATCATCTGCCCGCGTAGATGGAATCGCCAACCTGCCAGCGCTGTGCGCCAGGCCTGGTGTGAGGTGGCTGCTGCCGTTAGTGCTGTGGGGCAGACCCCTCGCTCTGCAGAGAAATGCAGAAAAAAGATGCACAACCTCACCAGGGCTGCCAGGGTAAGTGCCAAGAGGGTGCCCCCTGGTCACAACCATCCCTCCCCCCTTAACTTAATCACCCACCTCCCCCCCTGGCACAGGGGGTGGAGGGGGATTGGGGCAGAGTTAGTTGAGGGTGGTTCACAAAGTTGTCACAGACCCAGCGCTCTGGCTCCCGTGGAGAGATGCAATGGTCTTATGACAACTTGACCCTCAAACTGTGCCAATATCTGAACGGACTGCTGATACCTGCCGTATTGTAATGATCTACCTATTTCCCCTCCCCCAACAGGCCAAGACCGCTCACAACACCCGTGAGCGGCACCAGACTGGAGGGGGTTCGCCCAACCTGCACCCCCTCACCACGTTTGAGCAGAGGGCACTGGACCTTGTTGGGGGGTCTGGCACCCGGGAGGTCGCGCTATGGGAGGTTGGCGGAGCTGCAACAAGTGAGACAACCCTCCATGACAAACACCCCCCCTCCCACATCCTCTGTCCCTTCACACACCCTGCCCACTTGGACACCTCCCCCATCCTCTGTCCCTTCACACACCCTGCCCACTTGGACACCTCCTCCATCCTCTGTCCCTTCACACACCCTGCCCACTTGGACACCTCCCCCATCCTCTGTCCCTTCACACCCTGCCCACTGGGACCGTCCAGCGCCCGGCCGAGCGAATCTAAATAAGCCGTTTCATTCTCTTCCCTAGGACGTGATGCCGAACGACCAGGGCCGTCTGCCTCCAGGCGGAGACACGCATCTGGCCCTACCTCACCCAGGGCTGCACAACATTTGGTGCCAGATCAGCACCCTCCCCAACAGAATCTGTGGAGCAGGACGCCCAGAGGGCGGCGACACAGCAGGAAACAGAAATGGTCCGCCAACGCCCTGCGGCCTCTCACCTGGATGATGACACAGAGGAGGCGTCAACCCAAGACGACCTCGAGCTTGCGGCACTGCTATCTCCCACACCATCCACCATCCCAGAGACACTCACCCCGGCTGGCCTATTTAGTGATGAGGCTCCTGGGTCACAGTGTCGTTCGCACATCACAGCTGAGCAGGTACAGCAGGTGGAGGTCGGAGCAGACGAGGGCCCGGACTGGCGGAGGCCAGGCCAGGCCCAGCATGCAGCTGGCTCCCAGACGTTTTCTGAGTTCCTGGAGTTTCTCAACCCACCCGCACAGCCGATGCCTCAAGAAAGGGGCAGCAGGGTAGCATGGTGGTTAGCATAAATGCTTCACAGCTCCAGGGTCCCAGGTTCGATTCCCAGCTGGGTCACTGTCTGTGTGGAGTCTGCACGTCCTCCCCCTGTGTGCGTGGGTTTCCTCCGGGTGCTCCGGTTTCCTCCCACAGTCCAAAGATGTGCGGGTTAGGTGGATTGGCCATGCTAAATTGCCCGTAGTGTCCTAATTAAAGTAAGGTTAAGGGGGGGGGGTTGTTGGGTTATGGGTATAGGGTGGATACGTGGGTTTGAGTAGGGTGATCATGGCTCGGCACAACATTGAGGGCCGAAGGGCCTGTTCTGTGCTGTACTGTTCTATGTTCTATGTTCTAAACCCAGGGAAACAATGACGGGATGAGGGCTGTCTTCCTGGCTCTGCAGACGCTGTTAGAGGAGTCGAACCGCGTCCACGAGCAGGGAGTGGTGCCGCTCATGGCAGCGACCCAGTCCGACACCGCACGGATGGCATCCGCGGTGGAGGCAATGGGTCAGGTTATGCAAGGCGTTGGGGTTAATGTGCACGCGTCATCCTCGGTCCTGGACAGGGTTGCCCTCTCACAGGCAGCAATGTGCCAGAGCCAAAACGACATTGCCGGCACCCTCGGGCCTTGGCCCAGTCTCACCAGGTCATGGCCCAGTCGCAGCAGTCAGTCGCCGAGAGCATCAACCGCCTGACACATGTGCTGGATGGCGTTGTGCACTCACAGGTTGAGATCGCACAGTCCCTGGCGGGAATGTCTAACTCCCTGGACTCCGTGTCTGCAAACCTTCGGATCCTGGTGGATACCGTCGCAGGCATCCAGGACTGGCAGCGCCAGGTGTCGGTGGCGCGACGGGGCACCTCCCCACTCGCACCTCTGTCCCAAAGTGAGGCCCAGGGGCCACCGGGCTCCCCGAGGGAGGAGGAGGTTTCGGGGACCGTCCCATTAAGTCCATCACGGGACGTCCCGGAATTCTCGGCCTCCCCCCATCCCATCCCTGGTGCATCGGGTGGGCAGCAGGCAGAGCAGGGTGGCACAACGTCACCCGAGACGCCCGCAGAGCAGCCTGGCCCATCAAGGCCGGGTCGCCCCAGGAAACGCTTGGCCAAGGAGAAACGAGTCGAAGGGGGCGATTCGCAGCAGTCCTCCTCCACTCCTGCTGTATCATCTGGGGACTCACGTAGACGTAGTGGTAGGGCCCGTAAGGCAACAAAGTGAGACACAGCGTAAGTTGGCACGGATGAAGGGCACAGTTTAGTTGTAGGGGCTAGGGCACCTGTAAATTATTGTTAACATTAAACGCACTGTTCCACCTTACTTGTAAAACCGTGTGATTGTTCCACAGCCACAGGAATCGTGATGGTGACCGAGTGTCGCTGGGGTTGACGAGCGGTGAAACTTCGGTGCTGGGTGTGCAGTCCCTGCCCCTCCCCCCACGCCCTCCCACAGCTAGCCCACGCGGGCACGTGATGGATTGTCCGTGACGAACTCAGCGGCCACCAAGGTGGATGGTTCAGCTATTGCCATGGGTCAGACTCTCTCTAATGATTCTGAGCTCACAGCTCTTCGCAGAGCGGGCTGTCATCATTCCACATGGCACTGATCACACCGCTGACACAGCCATCAATGTTTTGCCATACCGTCTGGACCCAGTGGTAATGGTGATGTCGAAGTGGAGCAGGGTACACTGAGAGGGGGTGGGGGGGGGGGGGGTGTGGTGGTGGCAGTTGTGTGTTGACCCTCTGCACGACTAGCGATGCAGGTGGTGGTTTGGTGTTCAGCGGGGACGTCACATGCGACGCGTGAACCGTGCTGCCACCAAGGCGTCGCGTGCCCGCCGTCCTTGCCGGGTCCGTCGTGCCGCCTCCTGGACATCACCAGCACCTGGGTCGTGTCTGCGTGCTGCGCCCGCCACTCCACCAGCCACCTCCTCCTCCTCCTCCTCCTGCTCCTCCTCCCTCTCCTCCTCCTCCCTCTCCTCCTCCTCCTCCTCCCTCTCCTCCTCCTCCTCCTCCTCCTCTGTGCTGGCACCACTGCCACTGGCTTCTCCCTCCGCCTCCTGCAGCAGGTCATCTCCCCTTTGCATCGCGATGTTGTGCAGCGCACAGCAGACCACTACAATGCGAGCGACCCTGTCGGGCTGGTACTGCAGGGTTCCTCCGGAGCGGTCCAGGCACCTGAACCTCATCTTCAGGAGGCCAAGGCAGCGCTCCACCACACCCCTGGTTGCTGCATGGGCCTCGTTGTATCAGGTTTCTGCATTGGTCTGAGGCCTCCGTATAGGCGTCATCAGCCAAGACCTCAGCGGATAACCCCTGTCGCCTAGCAACCAGCCCCTCAGCCGGGGGGACGTCCCTCAAACATCGCAGGGATGAACGACTGCCCCAGCATGTAGGAGTCATGCACACTCCCTGGGAACCTTGCACAGACATTCATGATCCTCATGTGGGGGTCGCATACCACCTGGATATTCATGGAGTATGTCCCCCTCCTGTTTGTGAACACGTCCCTGTCCCCTGCAGGCGGGCGCATGGGGACGTGAACACAATCGATTGCCCCCTGCACCATCGGTATACCGGCCACTCTGGCAAATCCACGAGCTCGTGAGTCTTGAGTTTCTCGGTCCTCGGGAAAGGTGATGTAGAGGTCCGCGATGGCATAGAGGGCGTCGGTCACATCCCGGATGCACCTGTGCACCGATGACTGGGAGATCCCGGAGAGGTCCCCGCTCGGAGACTGGAAGGAGCCGGTCGCATAGAAGTTAAGAGCGACCGTCACCTTGATGGCAACTGGGATCGCGTGTCCTCCCCCCGTTCCACGTGGGGCGAGGTGCGCCACGAGGTGACAGATATGTAACACCGTCCGCCTACTCAGCCGGAGTCTCCTCCTGCAGGTGATGTCCGTCATTGTTAGAAAAGAGACCCGGACACGGTACACCCTCGGCCTTGGTCGTCGCCTCTGGCGCCGTGGCTGCACCCTCACTCTCTCCTCTTCCTCCTCCTCCTCCCCATGCTGCTCGACGACTGGCAACTCCTCGGCCCTTCCCTCTGCTGCTGCAGCTGTCCCTGCATCCACTGCGGGTTGTGGGTGTGGATGCTGCTGCATCTCCAAATGCAGTGCAGCGGCCCCAACCACTGCGCAGAACATAGCCGTTCTGTTCACAGACATTGTGCAGAAGGGTGGTGGGGGCAGAGAAACGGGACATGTTAGACGGAGGTTAGTCGACACCTCGGCAGCCGCCTGCCACGGGATACCTGTGTGTCCCAGTGGCCTGGACGCGCTGCTGACACGCGGGCAGCCTAACCCCTGGTCACTTTCTGCATCCAACGGGCAGTTAACTATGTCCTCCTCACCGGTGCGTCAGTGGCCTGTGGCCGTAAGCCACAGGGCAAACAGCGGCCTTGTCCTCGTGACCGGCACGCCATGGCATGGTGGCAGACATTTTGTAACCGGGGTTGGACGGGTCACTCGCTCACTCTCTCCCTAACACCCCCCCCCCACTCCCACTCCCCCCCCTCCATCTTCCCCCTCCGTCTCCCCTACTCCCCCCTCCATCTCCCTCACTCCCCCCTCCATCTCCCCCACTCCCCCCTCCGTCTCCCCCACTCCCCCCTCTGTCTCCCACACTCCCCCCTCCGTCTCCCCCACTCCCCCCCTCCGTCTCCCCCACTCCCCCCTCCGTCTCCCCCACTCCCCCCCTCCGTCTCCCCCACTCCCCCCCTCCGTCTCCCCCACTCCCCCCCGATCTGGACCCCCCCCTGTTCTCAGGGATGCCTTCCCCGTTGTGGCCAGACTCCAGCAGTGCGCTGAGCAGTGCGCTGAGTGGTGCGCTCACCTCCTCGAAGCTGTCGTCAGCCAGCACGACTGGTTGACGAACTTGAAAAGCAGGTGTGTTGGACGCCGTGTAAACAGTGCGTGATGACGTCGGGACTTCGGCTCATCCGGGCCGGAGACTAGCGGGGGGGCCAAAAACTAGTGATTCTGGTCATGTCATAGAACATAGAACATAGAACACTACAGCGCAGTACGGGCCCTTCGGCCCTCGATGTTGCGCCGACCTGTGAAACCATCTGAAGCCTATCTGACCTACACTATTCCATTTTCATCCATATGTCTATCCAGTGACCACTTAAATACCCTTAAAGTTGGCGAGTCTACTACTATTGCAGGCAGGGCGTTCCACACCCCTACTACTCTCTGAGTAAAGAAACTGCCTCTGACATCTGTCCTATATCTATCACCCCTCAATTTAAAGCTATGTCCCCTCGTGTTGGTCATCACCATCCGAGGAAAAAGACTCTCACTGTCCATCCTATCTAACCCTCTGACTATCTTATATGTCTCTATTAAGTCACCTCTCAGCCTTCTCCTCTCTAACGAAAACAACCTCAATTCCCTGAGCCTTTCCTCGTAAGACCTTCCCTCCATACCAGGCAACATCCTAGTAAATCTCCTCTGAACCCTTTCCAAAGCTTCCACATCCTTCCTATAATGTGGTGACCAGAACTGCACGCAGTACTCCAGGTGTGGCCGCACCAGAGTTATGTACAGCTGCAGCATGACCTTGTGGTTCCGAAACTCAATCCCCCTGCTTATAAAGGCTAGCACACCATATGCCTTCTTAACAGCCCTATTAACCTGGGTGGCAACTTTCAGGGATTTATGTACCTGGATGCCGAGATCTCTCTGTTCATCTACACTACCAAGAATCTTGCCATTAGCCCAGTACTCTGCATTCCTGTTACTCCTTCCAAAGTGAACCACCTCACACTTTTCCGCATTAAACTCCATCTGCCACCTCTCAGCCCAGCTCTGCAGCTTATCTATGTCCCTCTGTATCCTATAACATCCTTCAGCACTATCCACAACTCCACCGACCTTTGTGTCATCTGCAAATTTACTAACCCATCCTTCTACACCCTCTTCCAGGTCATTTATAAAAATGACAAACAGCAGTGGCCCCAAAACAGATCCTTGCAGTACACCACTAGTAACTGAACTCCAGGATGAACATTTGCCATCAACCACCACCCTCTGTCTTCTTTCAGCTAGCCAATTACTGATCCAAACCGCTAAATCACCTTCAATTCCATACTTCCTTATTTTCTGCAATAGCCTACCGTGGGGAACCTTATCAAACGCCTTACTGAAATCCATATACACCACATCAACAGCTTTACCCTGATCCATCTGTTTGGTCACCTTCTCAAAAAACTCAATAAGGTTTGTGAGACATGACCTACCCTTCACAAAACCGTGTTGAGTATCGCTAATCAACTTATTCTTTTCAAGATGATTATAAACCCTATCTCTTATAACCTTTTCCAACATTTTACCCACAACCGAAGTAAGGCTCACAGGTCTATAATTACCAGGGTTGTCTCTACTCCCCTTCTTGAACAAGGGGACAACATTTGCTATCCTCCAGTCTTCCGGCACTATTCCTGTCGACAAAGACGACATAAAGATCAAGGACAAAGGCTCTGCAATCTCCTCCCTGGCTTCCCAGAGAATCCTAGGATAAATCCCATCTGGCCCAGGGGACTTATCTATTTTGACATTTTCCAAAATTGCTAACACCTCCTCCTTTTGAACCTCAATTCCATCTAGCCTGGTCGACTGAACCTGAGTGTTCTCCTCGACAACATTGTCTTTCTCCAGTGTAAACACTGACGAAAAATATCCATTTAATGCTTCCCCTATCTCCTCGGATTCCACACACAACTTTCCACTACTATCCTTGATTGGCCCTAATCTTACTCTAGTCATTCTTTTGTTCCTGATATACCTATAGAAAGCCTTAGGGTTTTCCTTGATCCTATCCGCCAACGACTTTTCGTGTCCTCTCCTCGCTCTTCTTAACTCTCCCTTTAGGTCCTTCCTGGCTAACTTGTAACTCTCAAGTGCCCTAACTGAGCCTTCATGTCTCATCCTAACATAAGCCTTCTTCTTCCTCTTGACAAGTGCTTCAACTTCCTTAGTAAACCATGGTTCCCTTGCTCGACAACTTCCTCCCTGCCTGACAGGTACATACTTATCAAGGACACGCAGTAGCTGTTCCTTGAAAAAGCTCCACATTTCGATTGTACCCATCCCCTGCAGTTTCCTTCCCCATCCTATACATCCTAAATCTTGCCGAATAGCATCATAATTGCCTTTCCCCCAGCTATAATTCTTGCCTTGCGGTATATACCTATCCCTGCCCATTGCTAAAGTAAACATAACCGAGTTGTGATCACTATCACCAAAGTGCTCACCTACATCTAAATCTAACACCTGGCCCGGTTCATTACCCAGTACCAAATCCAATATGGCCTCGCCCCTTGTTGGCCTGTCTACATACTGTGTCAGAAAACCCTCCTGCACACACTGCACAAAAACTGACGCATCTATAGTACTCGAACTATAGTATTTCCAGTCAATATTTGGAAAGTTAAAGTCCCCCATAACAACTACCCTGTTACTCTCGCTCCTGTCAAGAATCATCTTTGCAATCCTTTCCTCTACATCTTTGGAACTATTCGGAGGTCTATAGACAACTCCCAACAGGGTGACCTCTCCTCTACTGTTCCTAACCTCGGCCCATACTGCCTCAGTAGACGAGTCCTCAAGCGTCCTTTCTACCGCCGTAATACTTTCCTTGATTAACAATGCCACACCCCCCCCCCTCTTTTACCATCTTCTCTGTTCTTACAGAAACATCTAAATCCTGGAACCTGCAACAACCATTCCTGTCCCTGCTCTACCCATGTCTCCGAAATCGCCACAACATCGAGATCCCAGGTACCAACCCATGCTGCAAGCTCACCCACCTTATTCCGGATGCTCCTGGCGTTGAAGTAGACACACTTCAAACCAGCGTCCTGCTTGCCGGTGCCCTCTTTCGAACTTTTAACCCTATCCCTGACCTCACTACTCTCAACATCCTGTACACTGGGACTACAATTTAGGTTCCCATCCCCCTGCTGAATTAGTTTAAACCCCCCCCCGAAGAGCACTAGCAAATCTCCCCCCCAAGGATATTGGTACCCCTCTGGTTCAGGTGAAGACCATCCTGTTTGTAGAGGTCCCACCTACCCCAGAATGAGCCCCAATTATCCAGGAAACCAAAACCCTCCCTCCTGCACCATCCCTGTAGCCATGTGTTCAACTCCTCTCTCTCCTTATTTCTCACTTCGCTAGCACGTGGCACGGGTAACAACCCAGAGATAACAACTCTGTTTGTTCTAGCTCTCAGCTTCCACCCTAGCTCCCTGAATTTCTGTCTCAAATCCCCGTGTCGGGGGCGCGTTCGAGGCGTTTGACGGGAATGGCGACTTGGAGTTTGTGCGGTGTTCGGAGAATAGCGGGAGGGCGTCGGACCAGCGTCGCCGTGAAAATTTGCGCCGTCCGCTATTCTCCGACCCGTCGTGAGTGCGGAGAATCGCGCCCTATGTTTGAGCTTTCTCTTCAATTTCTGTGTCCAATACAGGCCACCAGAAATAATCTCTCGCTATTTCTTTCATACTTACAACTCTGCAATGGCCGTCATGTAGCTTCTCCACTGGTGGCGGAATAATCACTCTGAGTCCTCATAGAAAACATCCTGACTGCACTGACAGCTCCAATCTCCTGGAGTAGTAATGTTTCGGATTAAGTGCTATTTCCAAAGTCTTCCCTCGTAAAACCATATCCATCACTTCTGAGAGTATTGGATTGCTCCGAGTGTGTTTCCTTGGTTTTCAGAAGTGATTTGTTCAAAGTAGAAGATATTCCCATTTGAGCAGTCTGATGAATTACCTTGCAGTGGTATTCTTGCAAGTCCATCCGCATTACCATGTAGACTTGACTGTCAGTACTGTCGGACTGTCGGTACTGAATATTATCAGCATTTAGAAACAAAAGCAATGCCCACTTTTGCCTTCTACTAGTGGCAAGTGACGGAATTCCCCTGTGTGGTCTAAAACTGGTAGTTAATGGGTGATGGTCCGCAAACAATGTGAACTTTCTCCCATATAACATTTGACAAGGTGCCGCATAGGAGATTGTTAAATAAGCTCAGGGCCCATGGTTTTAAGGGTCAGATACTGGTATGGATCCTGGTATGGCAGAAGGAAGAGAGTGGAGATAAAGGGGTCTTTTTCAGGATGGCAGCCAGTGTGCCTCAGGGATCTGTGCTGGGATCACAGCTTTTCACAATATACATGAATGATCTGGAAGAAGGAACTGAAGACACTGTTGTTAAGTTTGCTGATGATACAAAGATCTGTAGAGGGATAGGTGGTATTGAGGAGGCGGTGGGGATTTGGAAAGGCTAGGAGATTGGGCAAAGAAGTGGCAGATGGAATACAGTGTGGAAAAATGTGAGGTTATGCAATTTGGAAAGCATAGACTATTTTCTAAATGGGGAAATGCTTAGGAAATCAGAAGCACGAAGGGACTTGGGAGTCCTTGTTCATGATTCTTAAGGTTAACTTGCAGGTTCAGTTAGCAGTTAGGAAGGCAAATGCAATGTTAGCATTCATGTCGACAGGGCTAGAATACTAGACCAGGGATGTACTTCTGAGGCTGCATAAGGCTCTGGTCAGACCTCATTTGGAGTATTGTGAGTAGTTTTGGGCCCCGTTTCTAAGGAAGGATGTGCTGGCCTTGGAAAGGTCCAGAGGAAGTTCACAAGAATGATCCATGGAATGAGGAGAGGATGCTTCCATTTGTAAGAAAAACTAGAACCAGAGGACACAATCTCAGACTAAAGGGTCAATCCTTTAAAACAGAGATGAGGAGGAATTTGTTCAGCCAGAGGGTGGTGAATCTGTGGAACGCTTCGCCGCAGAAGACTGTGGAGGACAAATCACTGAGTTTCTTTAAGACAGAGATAGACAGGTTCTTGATTAATAAGGGGATCAGGAGTTATGGGGAGAAGGCAGGAGAATGGAGATGAGAAAAATATCAGGCCTGATTGAATGGCAGAGCAGACTCGATGGGCCGAATGGCCTAATTCTGTTCCTATGTCTTATGGTCTTATGGTCTTATGGGGCAGGTGACTCCAGATGACCCGGCTTTATCAGATGGAGATCCTGCGAGAGAATGCACATGTGGGGTGGCTCGGGGGCACAGTGGTTTGCACTGCTGCTTCAAAGTGCCAGGCACCCAGGTTCAATTCTGGCGTTGGGTAACTGTCTGTGAGGAGTTTACACATTCTCCCTATGTCTACGTAGGTTTCCACCAGGTGATACATTTTCCTTCCATAGTCCAAAGGTGTGCAGGTTAGGTGGATTGGCCATGCTAGAATTGCCCCTTAGTGCCCAAAAATGTGGGTTAGGTTAATAATAATAAAAAGAATAATAATCTTTATTAGTGTCACAAGTAGGCATACATTAACAGTGCAATGAAGTTCCTGTGAAAATCTCCTAATCGCCACAATATGGTGCCTGTTCGGGTACAGTGAGGGAGAATTCAGAATGTCCAATTCACCTAACAGCACGTCTTTTGGGACTTGTGGGAGGAAACCGAACCCGGGTCCCTAGCACTGTGAAGCAACAGTGCTAGCCACTGTTCTACCGTGCTGCCCAAAGGGGTTATTGAGATAGGGTGGAGAATTGGCCTTGGGTGAAGTAGTCTTTCAGAGGGTCAGTGCAGACTCAATGGCCACATATCCTCTTTCTGTACTGTCGGGATTCTATGAATACTCTATACTATGAATTCTATGAATGTGGTCAGTGAGCGGAAAGGATCCTTTTGTGTGACATGAACAACTCACATGAGACAGGTCATCTGGTGCAGTGGAACCTCAGATCTCTGGAGCAGGCAAACCTCACTGTCAGTGACTGCTCTCTACTTGGACATCCCACAATTTCCAGGGCCCATTCCTCATTGGAGGTGAGGACTTGGAGCTCTGGTACTCCGCCTCCCATCTTGGCCCTTTCCCGCTTATAATGGGCTATCTTCTCCTGCAGGGACAAAGAGAGGACTTTGTGAGCCGAGCGCTTAATGGATCAAGGGGTTCCATGGCAGGTTGCATTTGTGGGCACCTTAAGTGAACATGAAGGGATGGTGCTGGAGGGTGCCAGTGGGTGCGGAGGAACAAGCACGAAAATCGGATGTGAGGATGGTGCGAGCTGTCAGCCAGTGAGGGGGGGTTTCGGAATTTGAGGGTGGCAGGCTGAACTGATGCCAGGAGAGAGGTGATAACTTACCCTTGCAGCTCGGTGGAGGTTGTTGGTCTTCTTCCGACATTGGACGCTTGTCCTCCTGGTCATGCTGCCCGCGTTGACAGCTGCTGTCACTGCCTCCTAGGCGGTATTGGAGGTCTTTCAGCTGGCCCTCCAATCCCCTGGGGGGAAGGGGATGACCCGTCTCTCATTCACAGCGTTGAGAAGCCTGTCCAGGTCGGCATCCGCAAATCGAGGAGCAGGCCTGCATGTTTCCATCTTGTGCGTTTTCTGGGAGGAGTGGTGCAGGAACGTTTAAAAACAGGTTCCCCTTGTTAGCGGCGAGACGCTAAGGCATGAGTCTGGCGAATCAGACATCGAGACGGCCAGTAATGGCGAGACGTTCGTGGGGGCTTATGTTCGGCACTAAGTGCCATTAAATACGGGTTGCAATCTCGCCAACGTGGCCATCAAGAAACATCCCAGCAATCACGCCCAAAATGGCACTTAGAAATGTTTCCATTAAATTATGCCCATTGTTTCATCATGATACTTTGGGATTAGGCAAGGGTTAAGTAAAAAACATTATTGACTACAGTATTGTAGTTAGGTTTAGTGTTCAAATTGAAACCACTATTGTCATTGGACACATTCTTTTATTCCCTAACATAGACCCAGTCAGAAAGTACCCTCATGAATTGTTGGTTCAAGGAACCATCTTCCTGCCCAGTCCTGGGTTCCTCGCTGCTTCCAAATCTTTACACTTTTCACACACAAAAAACCTGGGGGACAGTAGGTTTGCTATTTTGTCAGACGTCCAGGTGGATCCAGATGTTCCACTGGGTACAATCAGTAAACTGGATTCCTGCAGAGCTCTTTTGACAATATTATGTCACCAGGTGTCACCAGTCACTCTGCTACCACCTGTCAAACCCCCTGTGCTTGTTAATTTGGGTTAAGGTTTTGTTTTAGTGCTTTTCCCTGCTCCGCCTTTTACCACCAGATAAATGAGCTGAAACGGGTGTTCAACAACAGAATTGAGGAACATGTGACTCTCTGCTACAGAGAGAGTGAAAGCGGCTGGAGGATGGACTTGAGCCGAGAACCAAAACCCAGCTAGGAAAATGGGAGTGGATGGAGAGGGATTGAGAAAATATAAGGCTGTGATTTGAGGAGTGGAAGTTGTGAGTTGTATCTGACTCATTCTGAGATATCCCTGTTCCGGCTGCCACTTGCAGAAATTTCCAATTTGTTAATATCCAGACTGTCTATGGGAGCCAAAGATTTACCCCTTCTCTCAGCCCTGTGAAAGCCTATCAAAGGAGTTGATAATTGAAATGTTTAACTTGAATCTGTGATAGATCAGGGAAACGAATGTCTCACTTTGCTGCACATTGTACATCTCACCCTCATTTACTTTTTATTTTTTACGTTTAACAGATAGTGCAATCAGTATTTTGTTTTGCAAAATTTATTTCATTAAAAAATTTAAGGATAGCTACATCAATCCAAATATATATTACTAATAGAAAGGAAGGGTAGTGCATATTATGGGATACAAATGTGGACATTGGGAACCTACTACTCACTTCTGTTGCTTTGTATTATAATTAAATAATTAACGTGATGAAAGCAGTTGTAAGCCAGAAAATGGAAGGCAGGGAGGAATTCAGGAAAATGAGAGACCAGGATGAAGCCCATCAGGACCTGGGCTCTTATTTGCCCGCATTTCCAGCAATTTACTCAGTACCACTTCTCCAGTGCCTGTAATATTCATGAGTTCCTTCTTCCCTTCCAAATGGGCAGCACAGTAGCACAGTGGGTAGCACTGTTGCTTCACAGCTCCAGGATCCCAGGTTCGATTCCCGGCTTGGGTCACTGTCTGTGTGGAGTCTGAACGTTCTCCCTGTGTCTGTGTCACCCACAAGTCCTGAATGACGGAGTAATTTGGACATTCTGAATTCTCCCTCTGTGTACCCAAACAGGCGCCGGAATGTGGCGACTAGGGGGCTTTTCACAGTAACTTAATGTAAGCCTGCTTGTGACAATAAAGATTATTATTATTATTTAAAAAGAGCCTAGAGAGATAGTTTTAATTTTCCAAAACTCCCAAGACTCTGAGAAGGTTCATTAGACTGGAAGATAGCAAATATAACTCCATTATTCAAAAATGGAGGGAGACAGAAAAAGGGAAATTACTGGCCAGTTAGCCTAACATATGTCATAGGGAAAATATTAGAAGCTATTGTTAAGGAATTTATGGCAGGACATTTGGATAAGCTCAAGGTAGTCAGGCAGAGTCAACATGGTTGTGTGAAAGGGAAATCATGTTTAACCAACTTATTGGAGTTCTTTGACAAAGTAATATGTGTATTGATAAAGGGGATCGAGTGGATGACTATAGTTAGATTTCTAGATGTCATTTATAAAGTGCCCCATTGAAGGTTATTGCAGAAAATAAAAGCTCATATTATAGCAGGTAACATATTGGCATAGAAAGAAGATTGGCTGGCTAACAGAAAGAATAGAATACACATAAATGGGTCTTTTTTAGTTTGGCAAAATGTCACAAGTGGTGTGCCAGAGGGGTCAGTGCTGGGACCTCAACTGTTTACAATTTATATAAATGTCTTGGATGAAGGGATGGTTGCCAAATTCACAGATGACACAAATGTAGGTCTGGAAGTTCTGAACAGGACAAAAGGAGGCTACCATAGAATTCTTACAGTGCAGGAGGAAGCCATTTGGCCCATTGAGTCTGCACCGACCCTCTGAAGCAGCACCCTACCTAGAACATAAAGCATACAGTGCAGAGGGAGACCATTCGGCCCATCGGGTCTGCAGCGACCCACTTAAGCCCTCACTTCCACCCTATCCCTGTAACCCAATAACCCCTCCTAACTCTTTTGGCCACTAAGAACAATTTATCATGGCCAATCCACCTAACCTGCACATCTTTGGACTGTGGGAGGGTACCAGGGCACCCGGAGGAAACCCACGCAGGCACGGGGAGAATGTGCAGACTACGCACAGATAGTGACCCAGCAGGGAATCGAACCTGGGACCCTGGCGCTGTGAAGCCACAGTGTTAGTCACTTTTGCTACCGTGCTGCCCATTCCCCAACCCTATCCCCATAGCCCCACCTAACCTGCACATCTTTGTACACTAAAAGGCAATTTAACATGGCCAATCCATGTGACCTGCAGATCTTTGCACTGTGGGAGGAAACCGGAGCACTCTTATTAATAAAAATTCTCCATTTACTGGTTTGTAAAATTGAACAATAAAGATATCACAAACTTCACATTTTGTACTGTACATTAATTTTTTGATACATTTGATCAAGTTTGATGGAAATAGATATCTGAGCCGGGTTAATTGAGTATTAGTAGTTAAATTGAAATGAAATGAATGAAAATCGCTTATTGTCACAAGTAGGCTTCAAATGAAGTTACTGTGAAAAGCCCTTAGTCGCCACATTCCGGCGCCTGTTCGGGGAGGCTGGTACGGGAATTGAACCGTGCTGCTGGCCTGCCTTGGTCTGCTTTAAAAGCCAGCGATTTAGCCCTGTGCTAAACCAGCCTCTTCAACTGACTGTACAACTATGAATACCTATCTGCTGATCCTACCAGAAACTGAAGACTTTTGATTCATTTTACATTTTACTGTTTTATAGTTATAAAGAAGGGCTACTGCCTATTTGAAATTAAATCTGAATTGTTTACAGATAATTTGAAAAATTAAGGTTTCATTTTGAAACGTTTGTGGTTTACGAGATATACTTACTGTGTACGAAAAAGTGTCAGATGGGAAGTTTGTCCAAACACGGATAGTGCTGCGTGTTAACTAATGTTCATGTTATTTATAAAATTAGGTTTGAATTAATATATGAAGTGTTTATTTAATGCTAACTTAATAGCATCAAACTGAAATTCTCTACTTTTGCTATGTCTTACCAGAGGCAAATATTTTTACTGCACGGACAAGTCTGAGGTTGAAAATGGGTCATAAATAAAACAGAACTAATATTGAACCTTAACAGTATTTTAATTTTGTTGAAATGTACAATGCATCAGTATTTTCCATTATATATTCAAATTGTATACAGTAAATGGAAAATTGAAATGGTTTCTTTTGTTAAGGTTAACATCTATAAATACGGTGTTTGAAAGATTTCTCTCACAAATCTTATGTTTCCTTAACTCTTCCCAAGATTTTTGATGCTGTTGATGATTTAGCGAATGGTTTTCACAAATCTTTTGGAATAGTCATCATGAAACAGTTCTCGGCTGAGTACAACTATTAGATAGTTCTTACCAGGACTACTTATAGACAACTCTGAGTTTCAGAGTTTGGGGGCGCGATTCTCTGCAAATGCGGTGAGTCGTAAAGGCTGCCGTGAAACTGGCCTTGTTTCACGGCAGCCTCCGCGCCCCCTCCCGGGACCCGATTCTCCCCCCCGGGCGGGGCTAGCAGCAGGGCCCCGTGAAGCACGGCATCGCGGGCTTAGCAACCGTCGCTAAGTCCGCGCGCCAAGCGTCACGCCGGCTGACGCGCACAATGACGTCAGCCGCGCATGCGCGGGTTGGACGGCTCCAACTCGCGGATGACGTCCTCACGCAGACACGTCAAACCCATGCATGCGCGGGCCGTCATGCCCCTCAGCCGCCCCGCGGACAGATCCTGTGGGGCGGTGGAAGAACAAATAGTGCGCGGGTATCGGACCCGCTGCCCGCGATCGGTGCCCACTGATTGCAGGCCCATGCCACCCTTGACACGGCCATGGTGCGCCTGTGCCAATCGGTGCCATGGTTGTCCAGGACGGGCACTTTGTGGCCGTTTTCACGAACGCTGAAAGCAGGTGTGATCACGGCCGTGAAAACGGCCCTAAACTCCGCGGTATTCGCCCCATCGGCCTGCGGAGAATCGCTGTTTGCCGTTAAAAACGGCGAGCAGCGATTCGTGTCGGGGGGTGGCCGGAGTGGGGGGAGAATAGCGGGAGGCCATGAAAATTGTTGGGAAGGCCCTCCCGCTATTCTCCGACCCGTCGTGGGCAGCGGAGAATCACGCCCTATGTTTCTCTATCAACTAAATCATATCGAAAACAGTAACAGTTTAATTTGGAAGACAGAACAAACTAAAAAGTTATATGGCTGGATTCTCCGTTCCTGAGACTATGTGTTGACGCCAAGGCAGGATTCGTGGCCTTTTGGGCAGCACGATGGCGCGGTGGGTTAGCACTGCGGCCTCACGACACCGAGGTCCCACTGTTCGATCCCGGCTCCGTGTCACTGTCCGTGTGGAGTTTGCAACTTCTCCCCATGTTTGCATGGGTTTCGCCCCACAACCAAAAAATGTGCAAATTAGGTGGATTGGCACGCTAAATTGCCCCTTAATTGGAAAAATTGAATTGGGTACTCTAAATTGAAAAAAAAAAAATTTTTTTAATATATAAAAAGGAAAAAAAAGCATCTGTGGCCTTTCATGAAAGCAAAACTGGCAGCGAACCTGGACTGATTTAGCAGCTCTAGAGGGGCTAGCACCAGCGCCACGTGAAACACAATCAATTCCAATGAAAAATGATGCGGGATTTGTCGGGCTCGTGATTGACACTCGGGAGGCTGGCAAGCTGCAGCTGTATATATATACTTCACTTCCCACACGCACCATCCCAGCCAATAAGATGACACTGGTTGCGGTGGAGCACGCCCATACAGCTGGGGCCACAGGGCACCTTGGGGGGTGGCCTGAGTGGGACACCTATACTACCCGTGGCCCTAAGTTCACAGGTAGCTGTCAGCAGTGTGAGCAGCTGCATGGCTGCCTTTCCAGCTGCGGCAATGGGGTTCTGTGCATGTTCACCCCAACCCCACAGCCCACCTCCTTGCCAACCCCTGCTATTCACCCCAGCCCTGGCAGAAGACCCCCCCCCCCCCCCCCACTCACCCTCCCCTCCCGACCAGCGGCACAACTGTCAACAAACTATAACGATACTGGACACTTCCCATACCCCCTCTCTCCCTAAGCAGCCATTCCGTTGGTTTCATGTGAGCTGCTTTTCGGCTGAGGCATTGATACACAGGTGGCACAGTAGCACAGTGGTTAGCACTGTTGCCTCACAGTGCCATGCATCCAGGTTCGCTTCCCTGATTGGGTCACTGTCTGTGCGGAGTCTGCACGTTTTCCCCGTGTCTGCATGGGTTTCCTTCTGGTGCACCATTTTCCTCCCAAAAGTACTGAAACAGGGGCTTGTTAGGTGAATTGCTTATTTCTGAATTCTCTCTCAGGGTACATGAACAGGCACCAGATATGTGGCAACTAGGGAATTTTTACAGTAACTTCATTGCAGTGTTAATGTAAGACTACTTTAAAAAAAAAACATTTTAGTAAGGTATTTGTAATTTTATAATAATAACAGTAACAACAACAGTAAACAATGCAAATCTAAATATAAACACATTGCATAAAACATCTCCATCCCTAACAAGTCCCTCCTACCCGAAACAGAAAATAGCCTAACTTACCCCCCCCCCGCCCCTCCCCCCCCCCCCCCCCCCCACCCCCACACAAACTGCCCCCCCTTTAAAATTTTTGCCTCTGCTGACAGTTAATTTTCCCCGTAGAAGTCGACAAACAGCTGCCACCTCCGGACGAACCCTAGCATTGACCTCTTCGGGCGAACTTGATTTTCTCAAGATTGAGAAATCCAGCCATGTCGCTAACCCAGGTCTCCGATTTCAGGGGTTTCGTGTCCCTCCACACTAACAATCTGTCTCCGGGCTACCAAGGAGGCAAAGGCCAGACGTCAGCCTCTCTCGCCCTCTGGACTTCCAATCGACACTCCAAAAATCACCACCTCTGGACTCGGCACCACCAGCGTTTTCAGTACCATGGACACGACATCTTCAAAACCCTGCCAGAATCCCCTAAGCTTCGGGCATGCCCAAAACAGATGGACATGATTTGCTGGCCCCCCACACACCTCGCACACCTGTCCTCTATCCCAAAAAATTTGCTCATCCGGGCCACCGTCATGTGTGCCCGGTGAGTAACCTTAAATTTTATCAGGCTGAGCCTGGCACATGATGAGGATGTAAATGTAAGACTACTTAAATAAAGATTCTTATTGGGGAGTGGAGTCAGGTGGATAAAGGAGCAAGAGTAAGAGCAAGACTAAGAGTGGAACCAGGAGGAAAAAGGAGCGCTAGAAAGAGTGAAATTGAGAGTGACGCGCGGGGGATAAATGAGCAAGAGAAAGCACAAGTCTGAGAGCAGAACTGGGAGAATAAAAGGGCACTAGAAAGAGTGAGACTGACAGTGAAGTGCGAGCTTGGAGTTTGGTGCTTCTGATGCAATGTCAGGATTCAAAAGTGACGTGGGGGAAAGTGGAAGCAGCTTGTGAGGTAAGTATTTATTGCTTTTATCACTTATAGTTTGTGCAGTGTTTATTTTGTGGTTTGTTGTTTGTAGGGTTCATATTCTGTAGTAACTAGGACTAAGGAAGAAGAGCCCTAGAGTAATTGATATTTGATTTTAAATATATTTCAAAAGATTTAAAGTAGTAAGTCATGACAGGAAAGCTCAAAGCTGTGATGTGCTCTTCCTGCTCTATGTGGGAAGCCAGGAACATTTCCAGTGCCTGGGACAGCAAGTGTGCAAGAAGTGTATCCAGCTGCAGCTCCTGGAAGCCAAGGTTTTGGAGTTTGAGCAGTGGCTGGGAACACTGGAGCATCCATAAGACAGAGAGTACAGCGATAACACATACAGCAAGTAGTGACACTGCATGCTAAGTTACCACAGGCAGAAAGGAAAGGGTGACCTCCAGGTAGAGCAGGAGGACTAGACAGACAATGCAGGAATCAACTGTGGCCACTTTCCTGCGAAATAGATATACCACTTTGGATAGTGTTGGGGTGAATGACCCCTCGGGAAAAGCAGAAACAGCCAAATTCATTGCATCTTTGCTGAACAGGGGAAGAGTAAAACATGGGGGAATACAATAGTTATAGGGAATTCAACTGTAAGGGTGTTTCTCTGGCTACGACTGAGACTCCAGGATGGTACGTTACCTCTCTGGTCAAGGATGTCTCAGAGTGGCTACAAGACGTTCTGGAGGGGCAGGGTGATTAACCAATGATCATGGTACAGATTGGTACAAACAACAAAGGAAAAAAAGGATGACATCCGAAAAGCAGAATATAGGGAGTGAAGAAACAAATTAAATGTCGGACCTCAAAGGTAATGATCTCAGGATTACAATCAGTGCCACATGCTCGTTCAAGCAGAAATAGCAGGATATATCAGATGAATACATGGATGAAGAGATGGTACAAGGGGGAGGGTTTCAGATTCCTGGGACACAGGAACCAGTTTTGGGCGGTAAGGACCAGTGCAAACTGGATGGGTTAACCTGGCAGGATCGGGACTGATGTCCTGGGGGGAGTTTTGTTAGAGTTGTTGGTGGAGGGTTTAAATTAGAATGGCAGGGGGATGGGAACTGTGCAAGGAATCAGTGGAAGCGGAAACATGAACAAGAACAAAAGACTGAATGGGGAATAAGAAAAGTGATAGGCAGAGAAACCAAGGGCCAGAATCGAACCGGACCACAATGAAAAATAATGGGATAGGAAAAAGGAATGTTAAGTACTTACAGTAAAGTGAATGAATTCATCGCGTAAATAGATATAAACAGGTATGATATAGTCGGGATTGCGGAAACATGGCTGCAGGGAATTGAACATCCAGGGATATTCAGTATTTTGGAAGGACTGACAAAAGTATGGTAGCATAGTGGTTAGTACAGTTGATTCACAGCTCCAGGGTCCCAGGTTCGATTCCCGGCTTGGGTCACTGTCTGTGCGGAGTCTACACGTTCTCCCCGTGTCTGCGTGGGTTTCCCTGGGTGCTCCGGTTTCCTCCCACAGTCCAAAGACGTGCAGGTTAGGTGCATTGCCCATGCTAAATTGCCCTTAGTGTCCAAAATGGTTGGGTTGGGTAACTGGGTTATGCGGATAGGATGGAGATGTGGGCTTGGGTAGGGTGCTCTTTCCAAGGGCTGGTGCAGACTCAACGGGCTAAATTCTTTGCAGATGATTCTATCATTGCATTGCTGATTAAAGAGGAACGATATTAACTTTATCAATATGGAATCTGTGTGGGTAGAGCTGAGAAACACCAATGTGAAAAAACATTTGCAGGGATTGTATAGAGACCCCCAAACTGTTAGATGACTTTGGAAATAGAAACATAGAAAATTGAACATAGAACATAGAACATACAGTGCAGAAGGAGGCCATTCGGCCCATCGAGTCTGCACCGACCCACTTAAACCATCACTTCCACCCTATCCCCGTAACCCAATAACCCCTCATAACCTTTTTGAACATTAAGGGTAATTTAGCATGGCCAATCCACCTAACCTGCACGTCTTTGGACTGTGGGAGGAAACCGGAGCACCTGGAGGAAACCCACGCAGACACAGGGAGAACGTGCAGACTCCGCACAGCAGTGACCCAGCAAAATAGTAGCAGGAATAGGCCATTTGGCCCTTCGACCCTGCTCTCCCATTCAGTATAATCATGGCTGATCATCCAACTCAATAGCCAGTCCCCACATTCCCCCCATATCTTTTGATCCCTTTCACCCCAAGAGCTACATCTAACTCGTTCTTGAAAACATAAATGTTTTGGCCTCAACTATTTTCGGCAGTAGCGCATTCTACAGGCTCACCACTAAATTCTCCTCATCTCAGTCCTAAGTGGTCTACCCCATATCCTCACACAGTTACCCTGGTTCAGGGCTCCAGTACCATCGGGGACATCCTTCCTATATCTACCCTGTCTAGTCTGGACCAGTCCCGTAAACCTTTGCTGCACTGCCTCTAGACCAAAAATATCCTGCATCAGCAGGGAGACCAAAATTGCACACAATATCCCAGGCGCTGTTTCACCAAGACCCTGTATAATTGCAGCAAGACATTCCTGCTCCTGTACTTGAATCCTCTTGCTATGAAAACCAATACACCACGTGCCTTCTTTATCGCCTGCTGCGCCTGCTTACTTACTTTCAACGACTGGTGCACGAGGACACATAGGTCTTGTTGCACATTCCCCTCTCTTAATTTATAGCCATGCAGCTAATAATCTGCCTTCCTTTTCTACCAAAGTGGATAACCTCATATTTCTACAAATTGTACTGCATCTACCATTCATTTGCCCACTCATTCAGCTTGTCCAAATCACACTGAAGCATGTCATTATCTTCCATACAGCTCGCCCTACTACCCAATTTTGTGCCATTTGCAAATTTAGAGGTATTACATTTAGCTCCCTCATCTGAATCATTAATATATGTTGTGAATAGCTAAGACCTCAGCATTAAATCCCGTGGTACCCCACTATTCACTACCTCCCATTTGGTAAAAAGCATATTTATTCCAACACTTTGTTTCCTGTCTGCCAATCAGTTTTCTATCCATCTCAATACACCACGACTAATCCCATGCACTTTAATTTTACATGCTAACGCCTTATGTGGGACTGTATTGAAATCCTTGTGAAAATCCAAATAAACCATATCCACTGGCTCCCCCTCATCAACTCCACTCGTTACATCCTCAAAGGATTCCAGTAGATTTATCAAGCATTGTTTCCCTTTCCTTAATCCATGCTGACTCTGTCCAATTCTGCCACTGTTTTCCAAGTGCTCTGCTGTTAAATATTTTATAATGGACTCTAGCATTTTCCCCACTATCGACGTCAGGCTCACTGGTCTATAATTCTGTTTTCTCTCTACCTCCCTTTTTCAATAGTGGGGTTACATTAACTACCCTCAAATCTGTAGGAATTTCCCCTGTAAGCCATGGTTTGGCCACCTTTCCTGTTTCACTTGTGCGCCGAACAAGAATAAACAACTTTTGCAGTTCATTCATGCACTCTTGAATGTTTGCCATTGGCTATCCACCCTTTAAGTAATATTTCCCAATTCATCATAGCCAACTCATACCTCATACCATCGTAACTTCCTTTATTTAGATTGCAGGACACTAGTCTCAGAATCAACTACATCACTTGATAAAGAATTCTATCATATTGTGGTTGCTCATGCCCAAGGGGTCTTGCACAACTAGATTGCCAATTATTCCTTTCTCATTACACAATACCGAGCCCAGGATGGCCTGTTCTCCAGTTGGTTCCTCGAAGTCTTGGCCCAGAAAACCATCATGTATACACTTCAAAGTAGATTTCAAACTCAACTTTGTGTTATAGGGTTCATAACCAGATAAGCCAATGCAGCCTTTATATCTCAATCAGAGGGGGAAAAAGCAAAAGTACTGGTATCCAAATTGAATCCTCAAGTTCACTGGACATAGAATCCTTTGTCCAACCACAGTAATTGTTTCTTATTTAGGTCTGGCAAATTCCACAAATCCTAACTTTGCCACTGATGGAAATCTAAGTTAAAATCAGGGTGGAATTCTATTAAAAGATGTTGTACCCTGTATTATCATTTGGTTATTTATTGTTTGTGCTTATGTTTTTTTTCTGTTGAGCTGGAATCTATTTTTAAGAGCCACTGATATGTGATTAAATTCAATACTCCAGCTTCATTAACTTTCTTCATTAGTCACATCACATGATTAACAATGATTCTGAAATGAACATTAATTATAGGTCAAACAAAATAGTTAATTATCTAGAAAACAAGTTTATTTTCCAAGACCCAACAATTAATGAATGTCTATTGCAGGTAAGTCAATGAAAATGCCTGAAAAAGATGGACGGCTATAATTGATATCAATTACATGGTGACTGAGTAAATTATCATTTTTGTACGGGACCACAATACTGAGGGGTAAAGAAGCAAAAAACCTGAATGATTAGCAGTCAAAAAAAAAGGTCAATTATAATTGCTCAAAACATATTTAGGTGATTCCTGTAAAAGGAAGAATCCCTTTGGGTATTGGCTTAGAGAAAAATATTTTCTGTTGTTTCAATATGGTTCTGACAGGAACATTTAAAAATGCAATGAGTATTTTTTTATTTTTCAAGACTCAAATTGGTATTATGCCAAGAATCAACTGTGAAGGAGAGCGGAAGTTATGGGGGTCAATATCCTTCGGATAACAGCATTAAAAACTATGCCAAATACCTGGGGCGGGATTCTCCGCAAATCAGCGGGGCGGGCAACTCCGGCGCCGAGGAGTGGCGGGAACCACTCCTGCGTCTGCGTCGCCCCATAGGTGTGGAATGCTCCGTACCTTCAGAGGCTAGGCCGGCGCCGGGGTGGTTTACGCTGCGCCGGCGGGGAAGGGGTTGGCGCCACGCCAACTGGCGCCAAAGGTGGAATGCGAGTTGGCGCATGTGCTGGAATGCCAGTGTGTGCTGGCGTCATCCCAGGGCATGCGCAGGGGGGGGTTCATCTCCGCATCGGCCATGGTGGAGGACCACAGCGGCCGACACGGAGGAATAGAGTGCCCCCACGGCAAAGGCCCACCCGCAGATTGGTGGGCCACGATCGCGGGCCAGGCCACCATGGGGGCACCTCCCGGGGCCAGATCTCCCCGCGCCCCCCCGAGGACCCCGGAGGCCGCCCGCACAGCCATGTCCTGCCGGTAAGTACCTGCTCTAATTTATGCCGGTAGGACCGGCCCGAAAATGGGCATCCACTCAGCCCATCGCGGGCCGGAGAATCGCCGGGGGGCGCTGCTAGCGGCCGCCGACCGGTGCAATTGCCACCCCCGCCAAATTCCCGGCACCGGAGAATTCGGCCGCCGGCAGGAGCGGGATTCACGCCACCCCCCCGGCGATTCTACAACCCAGCGGGTGGGGTCAGAGAATCCCGTCCCCAATTGTCATTATTAATGTTAACATTACCACTCCAGTTTAAGTTCCAATAATTCTCCCACTCACCTTTGTCTTCCAATCAATCTACGTTCATCCAAAAAGTTGGAAAATGTTTGGCGTTTGATTATCGCTGTTCTCCAAACATATCCAAGCAATGTCACGCTAGTATCAGCCAGACTAATCAAGTACTGGGACATATGATCAGGGCCTTTTATTAGAAGCCAAAACTGATTAACCCTCTTTAACCCATCGGCTGATGTGCATTTAGAATGTTGTGAGCAATTTTAGCCATTTGTCTTCAAAAGCACATAAATGTACGAGAGAGAACCAAAAGAGCAATGACAAAGATGATTCCATTAGGTCTGCGAGTTTTAGAATGGGTATAATGTACAATCAAATCTTTTAAAATTGTTTTTCATCAGGTTGTTTGAAAGAGAGTTCAAATATTTATCAAAACTGACAGTTCCGTTTTTTTTAAGGCATGACAAATCTTTTAACCTCCACCTTCAAAGGTGACGTGAAGTAAATTTGTATCGTCAGATAGTTTTATTTCAGTCTTGTTCATCTGAAAAGAAATTAATGCCTTACACTCAACCTCTGAGCAGTTAACATTTTACAATCAATAGCCTATAGCCATAATGAATGCCAGTGAGAGGAGAGTGCATTACTTCAAGCAAATGAATGTTGCAAGCACTGAGCACAAATAAAGGTGTTATTGCCTGACACTATTTGGAGCTTCTAAAGAGCACCCTGATCAGATTACATTGGGCTAAATTTTAGCAGGGTTACAGATGGGGCAGAAGTTGGGGCAGGAGGTTGGGGGTGCAACCATGCCTTGGCCATTTGGGGAAATCTTGGCCACATTTTATGTCCATCCAGCAGCTAATCAGTTACTGTTGTGTCTCCCATTCAGAGAAAAGATGGTCAATCAGAAGACTTGATGTGGAGATGCCGGCGTTGGACTGGGGTGAGCACAGTAAGAAGTCTTACAACACCAGGTTAAAGTCCAACAGGTTTGTTTCAAACACGAGCTTTCGGAGCACGGCTCCTTCTTCAGGTGAATGGAAAGGCTTGTTCCAGAAATGTTTATATAGACACAGTCAGAGATGCCCGGAATGCGAGCACCTGCAGGCAATCAAATCATCAAAGATGCAGAGAGAGAGGTAACTCCAGGTTAAAGAGGTGTGAATTGTCCCAAGCCAGTTCAGTCGGTAGGCCTCTGCAAGTCCAGGCTTGTTGGTGGGGGCCGAATGTAATGCGACATGAATCCCAGATCCCGGTTGAGTCCGCATTCATGCGTGCGGAACTTAGCTATAAGTTTTTGCTCAGCAATTTTGCGTTGTCGCGTCTCCTGAAGGCCTCCTTGTAGAATGCTGACCCGGAGATCAGAGGCTCTTAATTCACAGCATTGCCACCAGGAGTGGTGGCCTTTGCTGGCACTGCTCCCACCTAATAAAGTGCTGAGATCGATGCCTCCCTCATAACAAGAGTGGGGTCAGGGGATGCCAGGGCCAGTTGGGCAGGATCCAGCATGGTGGAGTGGGTGATTTGTGAGGGCAGTGAGGGCTTGACGTTGCCACCACATGTCTGATTAGGAGGGCCTCCCCTTGTGCCCACCCACAACAAGTAAAATGCCAGCAGTTGAAGGAAGAGGCCCTTAATTGGCTAAGTGGCATAATTTGTCTCTGGGTTGGAGGACTTTCCTCAACTTTCCCTGCCGCTGACAGAATGCCATCGCCCCAGGAAGGTGAATGGCACCCTACCCCAGTCTTCCCACATCATTTTAGGCCTGCCCTCCCTCCTTCCACCCCATTTCCCAGCCAGTCTCTTCATGGCTGGTAAATCCAGCCCACAGTGTGATTGAGTTATTCTGGCACAGAAAGAGGCCGCTCAGCCCTTTGAGTTCATGTCAGTGCTCTGCGGAGCAATCTGTCAGGTCCCATTTGTCCACTCTATCACTATAGTCCTTCAAGTGTATTTCCTGCAATTATCCACCTGATGTCCTTTATCATGTATCGCCTCTGCTTTCACCACCTTTGTAGACTGTATGTTCCAAGGCATTACTACTTGCTGCACAAAAAGGTTCTTCCACACATCCCCCAACTGTTGTGATATTCGAGAGAATCTATGGGCAGGATCTTCCAGTCCCGCCAAAGTCAACAAGGACTTAACTGGATCACCTCATTTGCTGTAGGAAAGCCCATCACAGCGGGGCTGAAAAATCTTAGCATAATTTGGTCCATTTTTGAAATATCTTCTTAAATTGTGTGATTTATTTTCTGGTGAAACAAAAATGCAATTTTATGATGCCTTTGTGTATTTTATTTAGCCAACAATAGGACTCAATGGGGTAAAAATTCTGTTTTAGGTTGAGGTGCAGTTCACACTGTCATGAAGAGCCCAATAAGGTGATCACTATTCATAGCAGGACTGCTGTATGCTGTATGCTTGGTTTCTGCCACCAGGACTAAATGGTAAGCACTTAAGATAGCAACCTTCATCTACACTTGATGAAATATTGCTTTGATGGAAAACCAGCCATTCGCACCCCTGCAAATGCAATTCCAATATTCATATGACAACAACATATTGGCTGAAATTCTCCATTGGGGAAAATCCCGCCAGAGATGAATGTCAACTGATTTCCTGGGAGCGCAAATCCGAAAGTGGTTCACAATCCTTTGCCATGTAAATTTATACATGGTGGGGATTACAAGGGATTCCCGCTATCGGGCCGCCATTTTGACCGGGCAGCCCGATTGCTAGGTCCGGTGTCTGAGCCCCGCTTCACCGCGCCCCCCCCCCCCCCCCCCCCCCCCCCACAAACAAATTCTGCCCCCTGGGATATTCTGGGTCAGCCCCCCCACACAGGGTGAGCCGACTACCCCCCTCCACACCAATCTCCCAGCCTAGACCCCCATGAAAGAGACCGCCACCAGAGACCCACATGAGAGAGACCTTCCCAGTTCAGAAACCTCTGCCTGGACGTCCCCCATAAGGGAGAACCCTGTCTGGAAGCCCCCCCATGAGAGACCTCTCCCTGGAAGCTAGAGAGTAGTCCAGAGGCAGTGAAACAAAATCACTGCTATATAACTCACCTGTGCAATACATCTGCTGGCTCAGGCAGAGGAAGCAATGCCTGCAAATTCCTGGACAGAAAATCCTGAGATCTTTGATCTACAAGCATTTCATTCATATCTATGTGAATTTGGTTTAACTAGGCTCTGATTGGCAGTTTCTACACACACCCAGCTGTTTGGCTTGTTTAATTAATTTCCTTTCATGCGTGAGTGGCTTTCAAGTAGTCAGCTGTGAAACCAACAGCAATGTTTATAAACATCTAGCTATGATTAACAGCTCCTAGAGCACATAAAAGACAGTTAAGTGCTGTCGCATCCTCTTTTTCTCTGCAGAAATGATGGGATGGCATTGTGGAACAGTGGTTAATACTACTGCCTCACGGCACCGGGGACCCGGGTTCAATTCCGTCCTTGCCCTCAAAGTCCATCAGAGTGCCACCCTCCCCTCACAATGCAAATTCTGCTAACTCCAACCCCACCGGACCCCCCCCCCCCATCACCAGAGACCTCCCCATGAGAGAGACCCCCACCAGAGCCTGTCTGAGGTTTGTATGTTCTCCTTGTGTCTGTGTGGGGTTCCTCCGGGTGCTCTGGTTTCCTCCCAAAGTCCAAAGATGTGCACGTTGAGTGGTTTTGCCATGCTAAATTGCCCCTTAGTGTCAACAGATGTGCAGGATAGATTGCGGGGACAAGGTGGAGTGCTCATTAAAAGGGTCGGTGCAAACTCGATGGGCCGAGTGGCCGCCTTTTCCACTTAGGGATTTTATGAAAGCACTTTACTGCCTTTGATGTAATCTGGGGGAGTCTCTGATGTGGGTCACTGTAATTGCGGGGTCTCTATAATGGGGGATCTCTGGTGGGGGGGTCTGGAGGAGTGGTTGACAGGATTTGCATTGTTGGGGGGGGTGGGGAGGGTAGAGTGTGCCTCTGATGGACTTTGAGGTCGACTCCTTTAAAGAGTTACCCCTTGGCACACCGCGAGGTCCACTGTGTCAGGGCCGCATTTGTAAAAATCCTCCACCAAATCCCACGCACGTGGGGTGGGATTCTCCCGCAATCAGTGGGATGGCCCAACACCGGCGCCAAGAACGACGCGAACCACTCCGGCGCCGGCAACCCGGAGGTTGCGGAATCCTCTGCACTACCAGGGGCTAGGCCAGCGCCGGAGGGGTTGGCGGCGCCGAAGGGCCGCCGTGGTCCCGCGCATGTGCAGAACCGCCAGCGTGTTCCTGCGCATGTGCTGGGGGGCTCTTCTTCGCGCCGGACATGGCGGAGCCCTACAGAGGCTGGCGCGGAGGGAAAGAGTGCTCCCATGGCACAGCTTTGCCCGCAGATCGGTGGGCCCCGATCACGGGCCAGGCCACCATGGGGCCCCCACCGGAGCCGGATCCCCTGCACCCTCCCGAGGACCCCGCTAGACGACCGACAAGCCAGGTCCCGCCATGATGTACCATGTCCATTTAACGGCGGCGGGACTGACCAAAAACGGGCAGCCCTTGGCCCATTGGGGCCCAGAGAATTGCCGGGGAGTCCGCTGCCACTGGCCCCCGACCGGCGCGGCGTAAACCATGCCCCCCGCCCGCAAACCGGCGCCGGAGAATACGGCAGCCGGCATTGGAGCGGCGGGCGGGATTCACACCACCCCCCGTGGATTCTCCGACCCGTTGGGGGGGTCGGAGAATCCCGCCCGTGAATCCCAGTCTGGCCCAGAGAACCAGAGAATCACACCGGTTTGGAGAATATAGGCCGGGATTCTCAAACCCCACACCGGGTCGGCGAATCACCGAGGGGGGGGAGGCGCAAATCCTACCCCGACGCCAGCTCCCCTATTCTCTGGCGCCGTTTTTCAGGGGCCTGCGGGATTTCCGTCACGCTGGTCGGGGGCCATTGATAGTGGCCCCCCCAATGATTCTCTGGGCCCTGATGGGCCGAGTGGCCATCCAGTTTTGGCCAGTCCTGCCGGCGTGAATTACTTACCTCACGCACTGCGGGACCTGCCAGTTAAGTGTGTGGGTGCAGTCCTGGTGGGGGCACAAGGGGATTTGATCCCAGGGAGGGCCCCCATGGTGGCCTGGCCCACAATCAGGACCTATCGATCCTGCAGGCGGGTTGATTCCGTGGGGCCTTCTTTCCTATGCGCCGGGCCCCTGTCGGGCTCCGCCATATTGCCCAGGGGCCGGTGCAGAGAAGAGAACCCCCGCACATGTGAGGAAATACGGCAGTTGGTCTGTGCATGCGCGGAAATACACCAGCCGGTCCGCGCATGCGCAAGATCACGCCGGCCCTTCCGCACATGCGCAAACTCGAGCTGGCCCTTGAGCGCCGGCTGGAGTGGCACCAACCACTTTGCCGTCAAACTAGCCCCTGAAAACTTTGAGAATTCCTCACTTTCGGGGGCTGTTGACGCCGGAGTGGTTGGCGCCGGTTTTCCCGCCGGTGTGTGAGAAGGGAGAATCCTGCCCATGTGCCCAGGGTTGACCCAGGATCAGGAACCTTGATGCCGCCGCAGTTCAGATCCCATTTTTTTCCCAACTCTGGATTCTCCGCCACATCAGGAACTCTTCTACGGGAAGCAGGTGGTGGAGAATCCATACCATTATTTTGTACCTTTATTGGAGGATAATAGAGGCGTAAGGAAATAATTTGAACCAGAGAGGGAACTGGTACAAGGGGTGACCAAAAACTTTCTTAATGAGACAGTTTTAGGGAAGGTGTTGTGAAAAGAGGGGTTTGGAGAGACAGGCCACCAACAATGAAATAAAAGGAAGGGTGGCACTCACAAGACAAAGTCAGCAGAACACAGAGTTTAAGCATAGAATCCATACAGTGCAGAAGGAGGCAATTCTGCCCATCGAGTCTGCACTGACCCTCTGAAAGAGCACCCAACCTAGGCCCATTCCCCTGCCCTATCCCTGTTACCCCACCTAACCGTTGGACACTAAGGAGCAATTTAGCATGGCCAATCCTACACACCTTTGGACTTTGGGAGAAAGCCGGAGCACCCGAAGGAAACCCACTTAGGCACGGGGAGAAAGTGCAAACTCCACACAGTCAACCAAGGGCAAAATTGAATCCAGGCCCCTGGCGTTGTGAGGCAACAGTGCCAATCACTGTGTCGTGGAGGAGTTCATTAGACTTTGTCTAATGCAGAAGGAGGTTATGGACACAAAGAGGAAATCTCCGAGAAAGAACCGAAAGTTAGGATGACATTTGTGGTGTTAGAGAACTCGGAACCAATATGGATGACAAACAATGTTCCCTCTAATTTTTCTTTGCAGCCTGTTTGTTGTACTGCATTTTTTTGAAGATTGCTGCATTGATGTGCACTTATGCATCTTAAAGGTAATATTGGTTGTGCACAACCTTTTTCCATGGCGCAGTGCATTCCAGATTACATGCGCTTAGAGGGAACATTGGTATCGAGGGCGAGGATGGTGGAAATGCAGGGTAAGGTATGGCCACCGGTCTTGGATGAGATGAGGTTTACAGAGCATGAAGGACGGGATTCCAATCAGGAATTACTTAATTTAGGTGTGACAAAGGCATAAATGAAAGCTTTAGTAACAGATGAACTGAGGTAAATAATATTCCAGAGATGGAGTTATGCAGCCTTTTGAATGGTGAGTAGATTAGGTCAGACGCTCAGCTTGAAATTAATACTCAGCCGAAATTATGAATTTTTGACACATTTGACAAACACTGGTATCTTCTAAATGCTTTTTATTTATTATACAGGGTAATCTTTCCATTAACATTGAACTGAAATGACGTTCATGTTTCCTGCTCTATCAATAATGACCTGTGCAAGAATAAATGCAAGGAAACCTCCAATGACAGTAATTAGATCACATGCTTCCATCGACTCAACCCATCAACTGCCCAGAATCAAGGATATTTATTTTGCACTGTTCTCAGTTCATCCATCTGTCTCTCTGTGAATATAAACATGTCAACTCAATAACCTAAAGGATATGTGATTGGGTTTCACAGAATTAAATTCAAAACTTGCTCTCATTAGAGACTGGAGACTGTATTCCTCATAACCTAGCACTTGAGTTTGTAGAGAACTATCAATTTGGGAAATAACAGTAAAGGAATCACTATTGGAATCTGCATTGATCACATTTTTAAAATATGTTCTTGCATTTTTACTAGTAATCTCATTGCCTCTTGAAAGTCTCTAGAATCTGGTGAAGGCCACATGGGTCTTGCCTGCCAGCTGGAGAGCTGGCATGGGACTTCCCAACCGGGACCTAATCAAGGTAGCGGTGAGAAGGCAGTGGGATGCTCACCCGCCTCCTCCATCCAATTAAATGCGCACCCCACCTCCCAGATTGAGCAGAGGATTCCACCCATAGAGACAACATCCATAGGCATTCTTTCATCCACTTTGAGTGAAGTTCTCCCATGCCCCCCGCAGGGTTAGTGGCGGGCTGGGTGGGAGAAAATGTGGTGGGAGGGGCAGAAATTGGTTTCACGCGGGCATAAATTGAAGATGGAACCTTCTGCTCCCGGCTGCAATGGAGGGCCAACGTGACACCAATTCTTATTCTGCTGATGGGATGCAGATGAAAGCCTGACCGGAACCCACCCCCCCCCCCCACCTCCCCAACTCCCGACATATAATCATCCACGCAAGCAGGGGTGAAAAACGCCAGTCCTGAACATGTCTGGACCAACTTGGTGCGCAAATTTCAGGATCTTGCTACAGTAGGCCTGCAACAGCCTTCAGAGTTCAGGATGGAGCCCTCCAGCAATTGTGGATCATGGAACACACGGCAGCGGGTGGGGGGGAGCATCAATAGGTGGGTGTTCCAACTTCAATGTGTTACTTGAGGTTCATCTACTTTCTTCAGAGATCCATTTCCTTTCTCCGACGGTGGGTCAATAATGCAATGCCTGGACGTCTTTTAAACATGGCAACTGGATATGATGGTGTGGCATAACCCATCCAGCCTGCCCTGCTGTGTGAAACACTGGGAAAGCCCCTCGGGAAAGAGATGGGGGTTTAGTGATAGTCATTGTGTGATCAATTAATAAAGAATATTTATTATCTTAACATTTTAAAAAACACCCAACAAGAAGGACTACAATACACAACAACACTCAATTACACCGATGGCTCTACAAACAGAGCATGACATGAAGTAACCTTGGTTCCCAACTACTCCCAAATAGGGCAGGAGAGTGGGCCTGAATACAGGGTCGGTGCAGACTCACTGGGCCGACTGGCCTTCTTCTGCACTGGTAGAGATTCTATGGATTCTACTATTGGCGGCATGGTAGCACAGTGGTTAGCACTGTTGGTTAACAGCTCCAGGGTCCCAGGTTGGATGCTGGCTTGAGTCACTGTCTGTGCGGAGGCTGCATGTTCTCCCCGTTTCTGCTTGGGTTTCTTCCGGGTGCTTCGGTTTCCTCCCACAATCCACAAATGTTGGGGGCGATTCTCCGCTCCGCGGACCAAGTTCCCGTGCCGTCGTAAACGTCGTCGCGTTTCACAATGGCGCGAACAGGGCCCGGTCACGACCTATTCTGGCCCCCACAGGGGGCCAGCACGGCGTTGGAGTAGTTCACGCCACTCCAGCGTCCTAACCCACGCATGCGCAGTTGGGGCAGCTCAATCCTGCGCATGCGCAGTTGGGCTGCGCCATCCTGCGCATGCGCGGAGAACTTGTTACGCATGCTGGGCCCGACGCAATATGGCGTGGGTGTTCAGGGGCCAGCCGCGGCGGAATATAGGTCCGGGCGGGGGGGAGGCCGGCCCGCCAATTGGTGGGCCCCGATCATGGGCCAGACCCCTTCCGAGGCCCCGCCCCGGTGAAGGTGCCCCCCTCCCCCCCCCCCCCACAGGCCGCCCCCGAGCATTCCCGCAGAGTTCCCACCGGCAGCAACCAGTGGTGGACGGCGCCGGCGGGACCCTGTCATGTCGGAGCGGCCGCTTGGCCCATCCGGGCTGAAGAATCGCCTCTCGTCATTTGTGGTGATTCTCTGAGCGGCCCAGCGCGATTCGCCCGGTGCTGGTTTTGGGCGGGTGGGAGAATAACGTTCGGGGTCGGGGCGGCGTGGCGCAATTAGCGCGACGCCCCGGCGATTCTCCCACCCGGCGTGGGGGTGAGCATACCACCCGTTATGACATTACCCACCCTGATTTTTGCATATCGTGTCAATTTCTTTATCTCTCCACTTTGAAGTTATTTCTTCCAGACCCTATTGTTTTCCCCCTAGTCACGTAGATAAACACTTGCGCTTCTCACGGATATGCTAATTAGCATCGCAAAATCTCTTCAGACAACTGGCCTTATCAACTCCTTTTTTAAATCTAATTTTATCCCAATTTCATTTTTTAATTATGATTTTCCTCAATTCTTAACATTAGTGAGTGATATTTACAATTTTCCAGTCCAAAAGTATAATTCCCAAATTCAGAAAGCAGTGGATAATGACTTCAAAATTGTCGACCGACGTCTTTTAATGCTCTGGGATGGAAACCACCATGCCTTGGAGACCTAACTATCTTAATTTGATTATTTCTCCCATTACCATTTATTTTACTTATATTAAATCGACTTCCTTACTTAGCTCTGGCTCCTTTAAGTCTGCAACAAAGTATATTGGCAACAGTTTGCAGCTTATGCTGGGAATAAGCAGCTAATTGATGTTGTGTTGGAGGAAACAGATTCTCTCACCGTGCACAATCAGAATTTGACAGAGGCCGCAATTCGCCAGCCGTTGGGACTCTCTTTTACCTATCAGCAGCGTACCCCTGCCCGTGAGGGTGGCTTCAATGGGAAATCCCATTGACAAGCAGCGGGAGTCGAGAATCCTGCCACCAGCGAGCAACGTGCTGCCGAGAAATTGCAGTTGTAGACCTTCCCTTTGTCTAATGCACCACCGACTGTAACATGTGGCCTGCAAGCTTCTTTAGATGATAACACTGCCTTGCTGAATTTCAAGGAGTTCCAATCCACTGATCTGCGACTGTGTGATTACCAGCGGTACACCAAGTCTGTGCACACTTCACTGAGAAGTGCATTGACACTTCCATCGTTCAGCAATCGTTCATTGTCCTAATTCTTTGCTCCTGCTCCTGCAAACCTCCGAATGCAGAAATTACCAACAAGATTTCACATTTTGCAGCTTTTATTTTAACCAAAAATAGAGCTAATGCAACTCAAACATGAATTAACAGGGAAATGATACGTCAAATAAAAAGGTAAATTTCACTTTAAATTGTCAATGCAACAAATGTATATCTTATGCAACCACAAACACCTGCATCACTCCCCAAAGACATGTGGCACCATCTGTAGTTCCAAAGTTATCTAACTCAGCCTCTGGTACGTGGGATTTCTCACTTTCCCACTCAATCAATTTAGACCTTGAGTTCTGCAATATGCAACCATATTCCGTCCCAGTTCGCTCAGAGACTCTTACCACCCAAACAGCTCCTTGCAGAACCTCCTTAGTTAGGTTCATGACAGTCTTGATGGCTCAGATTCTGCAGAGATTCCTTTATTTTACATCCAGTCTGAAAGTGAAATGAAGGACGAGTCAAGGACTTGTATTGTAGGTTTCAACAAGGGCATGAAAGCAAGCTAGCAAAAGTGAGCTGGTGATTTAAGTTAAGGAATAGGTCAATAGGATAGCCGGCATTTAAGGGGATATTTTAGAATACATGGAATAGATACATTAAAATGAGAAAGAAAATTTCCAAGTGAAGGGCCCTTAATCTGTGGTTTAACTAAAGAAGTTAAAGACAGTATCAAACCTAAAGAAAATAAAATGTGCAAAAATGGATGGTTGGTTAGAAGGTTGGACAGAATATTTTAAAAAGCAAAGAATAACTAAAAGATTAATAAGGAAGGAAAAATTAGAGTAGAAATAAAGCTAGCTAGAAATAAAATTAGAAAAGAAAAGGGTTCCCAATGGATCCTATAGAAAGTGAGTCTAGGAAGGTAATATTGGAAAATAAGGAGATGGCAGTTCAAGTGAACAGATATTTTGCATTGGTCTTCACTATTCAGCTTCCTGGTCTGAAGATGAAAGAACATTCTACAGACTGCTTGGCACTAGTTTAAAGGGTGGTACGGTAGCACAGTGGTTAGTAGGGGCAGCACAGTAGCACAGTGGGGGGCAGCACAGTGGATACCGCTGTGGCTTCACAGCGCCAGGGTCCCAGTTTGATTCCCCGCTCTCCCCGTGTCTGCGTGGGTTACTCCAGGTGCTCTGGTTTCCTCCCACAGTCCAAAGACGTGCAGGTTAGATGGATTGGCCTTTCTGAATTCTCCCTCAGTGTACCCGAACAGGCACTAGAGTGTGGCGACTAGGGGCGTTTCACATTAACTTCATTGCAGTGTTAATGTAACCCTACCTGTGACAATAATAAAGATTATTAACATAGAACATAGAACATACAGTGCAGAAGGAGGCCATTTGGCCTATCGAGTCTGCACCGACTCACTTAAGCCCTCACTTCCACCCTATCCCCGTAACCCAATAACCTCTCCTAACCTTTTTGGACACTAAGGGCAATTTAGCCCTTGTTTAGCCTATTATAAACATCCCTGAGAGATGCTCTATCTGATGCCACAGTCTGCTGCAAGGAAGGCTCAGCTGTCGAAGTAACCTCACAATCCATTGTTAACTCCAACATGAAAATACCATAATGTCAGAACTCCAAACAATTTGGTAAGATCCCTCTTCCATCAGCTGCAATATGTCACAATTGTTCTCCAGCAGATTGTCCGATATATTCAACAACGGATGCTCCAGAGAAAATATTTTTCTTTTGAATAATGGGCGGGGGGGGGATGGGGGGGGGGGGGGGGGGGGGGGGGGGGCGGAAACAGGGTTATCTGCCAGTATTCCTCCACGGACGAAAATGGTGAAGCTGGCATAAAATCCCACGAGACCAGGGGAACGAGAATATTGTCAGCGTGATCTCATTCTCAGACTTTCCCTGCCCCTCGCTGGTGGGAACATGGTTTCCCCCCCCCCCCCCCCTTTCATTTAAATTCATTTTATTAAATTACCTTATGGTTAAAGAGCTTCCCCGCCATATGTTACCCCATCAAGGAATTCCCCCTTACCGATGTGAGGTCATGTCAACGAGGTTTACAACAGGTACTGAAAAAATGCAAAGCAGCAGTGGGGAATGCGCAAAATTAATTACAGCTCCTGGGGGAGAGGGACATGCCTCGGGCACTGCCCCTGGTGCTGTCTCCTGGTACTGCCAGGGTGGCACTGCTAGGTGAACGAACCCATGGAGGGCCCACTGGGAAGCTCCATTGGGGAGGGGATCCCCCTGTGTGTGTGTGGAGGGTTTGCCCCAGTTCTTGTTTGGGCGGGGGAGGGGGGAGTTGCCGATGCTTGTGGAAGGGGGCCCCCCGTGTTCACGTGGGGCGTGGGAGTATTGTTTTTTTAAAATCAGAGATTGGGGCCCCCGATCTCTGTGCAGCCAGCGTTGCCAACTCTGTCGGGCCCCACCCCGCCAGCACAACGGCAAAATCGACATCCTAGTTTCTCTGTCAGAGAATATGGAGAGAAAATTCAGCTGTGCAGTTGAAGACCTGCACCCCCGGTTTCCTTGCCCCAGCCCGCACTCTGTGCACTGAGAGCAAAATTCCACCCTGGGTTCCTAAAGCCTGCAGCTGTGTAATCTTCAGCAGGACTACCACCCAGATTTGCCCACTGTAATGAACCAAGATTGAACTTTCTACTTGCACCTTGTGCCTTTGGGCTAAATGATTGACCTTGTGGTTGTATTATGCAGATTCCTTTAACTAACTGTCTCTGATACTCAGGTATAAATGTCTGTCCTGGTGTTTTGCAAGGTATAGTGGAACCCTCTACATCTGTAACATCCCAAATTCTCAAAAGGACCTAGAAAAAGAGCTCTCTAATCACCTCGATGGTTGTCTAATTGAGTATACTTTTTGTTCTGTCAGGCAGCCATCCAATACTTACAACTGAGGCTACCACATAATACATGAGCATTCAAATTCAAATTCAATGAGGCTTCATCAGGTTTGGTTCAACATTGCAGGCAGAATGAATGTCATATATGTTGGGGCTGTCCAATCGTTGGCCAAGGCGCCTGAAACTGGAACCATGGCAAATGCCAATTGTGGTCTAATGCCTGTACCCGGTTTGTTTTGTGCAAAATCTATCATTTGAAATGACTGCAGCACAAAGCAGCAAGTTCCTTCATGTTTCTGGCAATCAAAACAGCAGCCCTCAAAGGATGCCACCTAAAAAATATTTACTTCCATTGTAATGAAACCAGAAGGAGCATTAAAACAACAGCCTGCCAACTGGCACCACTCGCCTGCCCCCAATTACTGACAAGCAGCCCTTGAAGCCACAAGTGGTTCCTGCAGCTCACCATTGCTACCCTAATGAGGCCAGAGAACTAACAAGCTTTAGTCCTGCTGCTGTTTCATTTGGTACATGTGGCTTGTGCAGCAATGGTATTGAATATTGAATTCATACACAGTCTGACTTCCACACCACAGCCCCTCATTTTAGGCAACAAACCATGTGTCAGCAAGTTTGAGGACAGAGGCAGAAAAGATAAGAAAATGTTTCAAACAAAAATATTCCAATTTTTTTATGTGATGGCAGTAAACCAGGAGTTTTAACGATAGAAGGATCCCTTTTCCTTTTCATTTAGTAAGTTCAATCAGCAGTTTATGTCAAACACAGCGTAGCATTCCCTGTAGTGTTAATGAACTTGGAAGCATATATTTTCAAAGCACACAGTTGGAATGTTTAGCCTAGAATTCTTGCTGGGTCCCTTGCATAACTTATGTGCCCAGGAAAAGGTTTCCGCCAGCTCCCCACAGCTCCATTGATAGAGAGGGAGATCTGGGCAGGAATCTCAAATAAAATAGTACTTACTAGAAAACGTCATAAAATAGTCAGGAAGAAAACCAGAACAGCTTACTATCCAAAAACACTTTCGATTGGATTTTACAGAATTCACTTAACTCTGAGTTTCCATGAAACAGAAAATTCCAGATTTTGAGCCCAAAACTTGCCTCATGTTGCATTGCCTACCCAGCATCTCTGCCTAACTAACTCATTTAATGGCCGCAATTGAATGGACACATTTTTAAGTGTCATTTTGGATGCGTTTGGCAGGGTGTTTGGAACGCTTCAGGCCCCCGACCAAGCTCAACACCGGAGAAGTCCCCAACCTGCCCTCTGCCCCCCCCCCCCCAACGCCCCCCCCCCCCCCCCGCCCCCTCAACACCCCCCCCCCCCACCCACCCACCCCCCCCCCCCCCCCACCCCCACCCCCCCCCCCCCCCCCCCCCCCCCCCCCCCCCCCCCCCCCCCCCCCCCCCCCCCCGAGCTCCTTTGGTCTTGAACTGCATGCTGAAAAATTGAAATGGCTATTCACTTCCTCACTTCCCCTCAGGAGCACTAGCTCCCCGTTTTCGGAGAGATGTACTAATCAATGCCCACATGATATCCTGCTGAGGAGTTGGGTAATTTCCTGGAGGCTACTGCATTCGACTTCAATCTCCCTAATGAGATTCAAATGAATCCAAATGAGGGTTAATAATATTCTTGCCATCTCTCGGTGAGCGGACTGGATGAATTGCAAACTGGTGCATGCCCAGCGCGTATCTTAATTTTGGCCTTTCCCGCTATTTAGCCGGCGTGCCCAGATCCACAGCAGGCGCAACGCAATTGTTGAATCATGCCCAATATTTCACTTTTATCCATCATTGTATAATTCATCTTACTCTCAATCACCTCAGGATTCACCTCTTCAAATATTTATCTCTTGAACAAAGACTAACTAAATAACTCCGCCATTTTCCTCCACCATTTTTTGATAATTGTCTATAAACTCACACTCCCCTTCTCCCAGGGTTTCTCCTATCTTCGAGCAATTTTCTTTTTACTGATATATTTGTTCCTTTTGATGTTTATTGATTTTTTTCCCTCATATATGCCACATTGCTTATCCCATTCTTAATCTTGTTTCTTATGTTCTCCATTCCATTAGTTTCTTCTTCAAGAGTATAATAGTCTGTATAGGCCCTCTTCTCCATTGCCACAGAATGCGGCTACTAGTAGAATTTGTTTAATGCTACACCCATATTCTGCACCTTTACCATCTCTCCTTTGAAATATATCTACAGTCCGTTTCCAATTTCTCTTTTCATGACACATCAGCTTGCTGCTCATCTACTTGTTTCATCTTGAGACCAAGTTCTTGTTACTGGATGCCTGCGAAGAACAGGGAAACTGAGGGAGTGGCTCCAACATCTGAGAAGTCTGTTTATATGCAAAGCTACTATAGAGCTGGTAAGAAGGTACTCTGTTCAAGGAATGGGAGATATTGAGATTGATGAGACAGTGCAGATTAATGGATGCAGACCCAGACAATCGTAATGGCATTCAGAAACATCTACCCCCTTCTCTGATTCCTTAATCGCAAGGAGGTTATGCTCACCTCAATCCAACAACAGAGCACTGACTATATTTCAGAAAGTAATTAATAGGATGTGAGGTACTTTGGGGTGTTCTGAAATAAATCAGTGTTGGAAATATGTGATGCAGTTCAACAAAATCATGTGGTATTAAATAGATTAATAATTTCTAACAGTGTTTAATTTTCCACTAAGTGATAAGGTGCGATATTGATGCAAGTTCTTTGTATCAGAAAACATTAATTATAAATATAGCTTGACAAATCATAGATTAAGTTTCCTTTACTTAGCAGTATATAGTTAGTTATATGTTTATGATAAGTAAGAGTAAACAGAGATAGTTAACACACAACCACTGCAAACTTTTATTGAGGAATGCAAATATTACTATGTTTAAGTGTAATATCTTGTCCACAGTGCATTTTTGTTCTGTTTTTCCATTATGGCACTCTTAAAGTTGAAACGGGCTTCACTCACAGATGTAATGCTCTCCATGAGCAGCTGCGTGAATCGTTATGGAAATGTATTCAGTTCCAGATACAAGGCATCTCGGGTGAGACCTATTGTGTTTTAAGCTTTAATATTAGTAAATTATGAAACTATTTAATTATTACATGTTTTGTTCTGTAAATTATGCATTATGAACAAATGGTCTGAATTCTCTTTAACTATCCCATGTATGTCAGACAGGCTGATGGCTAAAAGATTTTGAAAATTGAGTGATGAGGCCTATAGTCATCTGCCTACTCCGACTTTAGTTTTCCTTCCCCCACAGCCCAGAAGATTAGTAATGGCTCTTCTACATCCCCATGCACAAAGGTCATGAGGCAATTGTTATTACTCATTTATACTTGTTTCCGCCTCTGATCCAGAGTAACTGCCAGAGAGTCGTAGAAGTCCATGTGGTAATAATGGAATGTCCCCAGGCCACTTAGAGGAGTGAGAGGACATATAGCTGCCACTTCACCTTTCCTAATGGCTTGAAATTCCTAGCTGCAGAAGGCCGGGGTTCAGCCAGTGACCTGATACAGTTTTCAAGGCATTTTCTGCCTCCTTTAGATGTGTTCCTTTCTCTTCTATCCTGCAGTGGAAACCCTGCTCCAACACCACAACATCTTTGTCATAACCTCCACGAGGACTATGGGGAAACCATCATTGATCTCCCCGTGGGATTTTTGGAGTACAGGTTTCCCAAGTAGGGGGCGGAGGCCAACCACCTGGTGTTTGTTATGAGCTAACATAAAAGCATCCCCAAAGCAGGGCTTGGTATGGTTAGTGCTGCCAGCTGGAATTGTACCGGGATATGCTGTGTTATGCCGACCTTTGTAAATAGTGTAAATAAATCTATGTTTGTTTACCGCCAGCCTCCTCTGAGTCACTAAAATCTTTGTGGTGCATTAGGATGAGTACCTCCCTGATAAGAAGCCCATCCAGCATTACTAATGAATTACTAATGAATCTTAGCCCACAGTCTGGGCCCAGGGTCAGAACAATGAGCAGAAATCGTTCTCCACGCCTTCTCCAGCAGGGGAAGCGTAATTCCAGGCCATGAAGTTTTCAACTGGGTAATAAAGGGATTTGGATTTGATGTGGACTGACACTATTGATATCCTAGGAAGTAGCCCCTGAGATTGCAGACACACTGGGCAGGATGCTCCGCCCCGCCACGCCATAGTTCTGCCTCACCACGCCAGCGGGATGCTCCGTTACACCGGCCGGTCAATAGGGTTTTCCATTCTGGGGCAGCTCAATGCCGTCAGGAAACCCCCGGGCGCCGACAAAACAAGCATCCCACCAGCGGAGAATCCCGCCCACTGTGTCTTTAAATAGATGTAAGATTGGTAGGTTTATTTAATTTTTTTTTTAATTCAGATTTTTCTTCTTGTTCCTGGTGAAACTTCAAAGTGCACAATATAGCTTAGGGTTTATACTCCCAGTTTAAGCTCCCACTTGTTATTAAGTGGCTCCACACAAATGTAGCAAAGATGATGTTTGACATGATAATGAAGATGGAAGAGAATTTAAACAACCATCATCAAGCTTAATGGCATGAGTTTAGGACTTATTTTTCTCTCATACTTGGAAAGGTTTTGGTTTGGTTTTGGCAAAATAATTTAACAGCTACCTTATGCCGTCCTATGTTAAAGTTGCTATATAAATGCAAGTTGTTGTTTATGCAGTTCCCATGTATGCCAAGGAGTGGTGCAGCAGATTGTAATCTTATGTAGTTAATTAAAAGGAGACAAATCACTTTGAACTTTTAAGAAAATGCAACAAAAATTATTAATATTTTTTGTGTTGGTTAGTATTTATCCTCAGCCACAGCCGATGAATGGCAAATTGACAAATTAACTTAGAAGCCTGCAGAGCTATTTTCAAAGTGAGTCACCCCTTAGAAGCTTTGGGATAAAAAGAAAAATATTAGAGGATAGATTGCCGAAAAAAAACACTTTAAAAAAATTTTACAAATCTTAAAATTAGATATGATGAGTGTGTATATCTGACTTATGATGTTGTCACATGGCCGGGATTATCCCCTACCCGGTGGGGTGGGGGGTCCCAGCGGGATGGAGTGGCGGGAACCACTCCAGCGTTGGGCCGCCCCAAAAGTGCAATTTCTCCGCACCTTTAGGGGCCAAGCCCTAACTTTGAGGGGCTAGGCCCGCGCCGGAATTGTTGGCGCCCCGCCGACCGGCGGGTAAGGTCTTTGGTGCCACACCAGCCGGGGCCAAAGGGACTTTGCCGGCCGCCGGACGTCCGCGCATGCGCCGGAGCGTCAGCATCTGCTGACATCATCCCCGCGCATGCGCAGGGGAGGGGGTCACTTCCGCGTCCGCCATTGTGAAGACTATGGTGAACGCGAAAGGAAAAGAGTGCCCCCACGGCACAGGCCCGCCTGCCGATCGGTGGGCCCCGATCACGGGCCAGGCCACCGTGGGGGTACCTCCCAGGGCCAGATCGCCCTGCGCCCCCCCAGGACACTGGAGCCCGACCGCACCGCCTGGTCCCGCCGGTAAGGTAGGTAGTTTGATTCCTGCCGGCGGGACAGGAATGACAGCAGTGGGACATCGGCCCATCGTGGGCCGAAGAACGCCGGGGGGGGCCCGCCGACAGGCGCGGCGCGATTTCCGCCCCCGCCGAATCTCTGGTGCCGGAGACTTCGGGAGACGGTGGGGGCGGGATTCACGCCAGCCCTCGGCGATTCTCCGACCCGGCCGGAGGGGGGGGGGGGTCGGAGAATCCAGCCCATGATTTATCAAAATTAATTGCAGCTGACAATTCATTTGTGAGTTAGGGGTTGTCTTTAGATGTGTTCTTATAATTGTACGGTAGGAGGGATTTAATTTAAACATCGCTGATTTCTCCTCTCGCTACTTACCCTTAGCAGAATGGTGTTCTGATTTTCTTCCCCCTTTATAAGTGGTGGTGTGTTTCCCAAACCCTCAGTTTTGATAAGGTTTAATTTTCTATTAATAACCACACAGAAAACTTGAGATAGGATTAACTCGAGAGGGATAGTTTGTTTGCACACCCAAAACATGGGGGGGGGGGGGGGGTGGTGGAGGTCGCAATGTAGCCCTCTGTGCCCAGGTGCCAGTAAAAGAGGGATAGAGAAAAAAAGATCTACTGGGCAAAGACCGCAGAGAAAATAATTCATGTTTCATGAATATTCAGAGTTCAGAATCAAAGTCCAATGGTGTATTCCTTCGAAAAGGTCAGCAGGTTGAAAATTGATGCTGGATAGTTCACTTTTCCTGTAGAGATAGCTTCCACAATGAGACAGACATGCAGAGATAAATCAGTCTTGCAGGCGATGGTACAGAGGTTCCAGTAGGGACAATATAGATGGAGCAAGGCATTCATACCTGAACGGAGCCTCAATCTTTGTGCTGTTATTAGGTAGTTGTAAAAATGGCTGACTAAGCTTTGCAACCCACAAGCAATATGATTGATTCCACCTGCTAGGGGGGCATATCAAATGACTCCTACTCTGTCTTTGACAAAGGGTGTGTATGCCTTTGTTTGGGCCCAAGATTGTTATTGTTCCAGCCATTCAGTCTTAAAGGAAGGTTGCGGGCTACTTTGTCCGAGCAGACAAATCGGCCAGGCCTACCTTATGAAATGTAGGTAGCCTTTATATGGTTCCCTTTGAATCTGCCCTCAGGAAGGGTATCTTCACACATCAATGAAGTGTAATTGCCATATTGGCCGCTCATGCTCGAGGGTCACAGACAGACATAGCTTCAGACATTTTTTCAAAAGTCTGTCAAGTTTCAAAATTTTACAAGATTAAACATGTTGATATATATTATAATGATATAGAGGGTGAGGTTTTAACCCCTTGAAATAATGTTACATACGAGTTGATGGTTTTAGTTGGACAACCAGTTATAGTTCATGTTTCGGAATGTGATGAAAGCACCAAGGTGATTGATTGCAGCATATGGTAAATGTCACAGATATTCATTAGTTTTTTGTTAATTTTGGCGTTATTATTAAATTCTGATATCTATAATTATGAAATAACATCAAATGACTGTATGATTCATCAATTAACCATTTATATTCAGGGCGGCAGAGCGGCGCAGTAGTAAGCACTGCTGCCTCACAGCGGCGAGGACCTGGGTTCGATCCCTGCCCGGGTCACTGCCTGTATGGAGTTTGCACATTCTCTCCGTGTCTGCGTGGGTCTAACCCCCACAAATATGCGCAGATTAGATGGATTGGCCTGGTACTTACCGGCCGTGCCTGAAAGACTTAGCCAGGGTGGCGTTTAGTACTAATCCACACAAACCATAGAACATAGAATGATACAGCGCAGTACAGGCCCTTCGGCCCTCGATGTTGCACCGACATGGAAAAAATCTAAAGGCCATCTAACCTACACTATGCCCTTATCATCCATATGCTTATCCAATAAATTTTTAAATGCCCTCAATGTTGGCGTGTTCACTACTGTTGCAGGTAGGGCATTCCACGGCCTTACCACTCTTTGCGTAAAAAACCCACCTCTGACCTCTGTCCTATATCTATTACCCCTCAATTTAAGGCTATGTCCCCTCATGCTAGCCACCTCCATCCGCGGGAGAAGGCTCTCGCTGTCCACCCTATCTAACCCTCTGATCATTTTGTATGCCTCTATTAAGTCACCTCTTAACCTTCTTCTCTCTAACGAAAACAACCTCAAGTCCATCAGCCTTTCCTCATAAGATTTTCCCTCCATACCAGGCAACATCCTGGTAAATCTCCTCTGCACCCGTTCCAAAGCTTCCACGTCCTTCCTATAATGAGGCGACCAGAATTGTACGCAATACTCCAAATGCGGCCGTACTAGAGTTTTGTACAACTGCAACATGACCTCATGGCTCCGGAACTCAATCCCTCTACCAATAAAGGCCAACACACCATAGGCCTTCTTCACAACCTTATCAACCTGGGTGGCAACTTTCAGGGATCTATGTACATGGACACCGAGATCCCTCTGCTCATCCACACTACCAAGAATTTTACCATTAGCCAAATGTTCCGCATTTCTGTTATTCTTTCCAAAGTGAATCACCTCACACTTCTCCACATTAAACTCCATTTGCCACCTCTCAGCCCAGCTCTGCAGCTTATCTATGTCCCTCTGTAACCTGCAACATCCTTCCGCACTGTCTACAACTCCACCAACTTTAGTGTCGTCTGCAAATTTACTCACCCATCCTTCTGCGCCCTCCTCTAGGTCATTTATAAAAATGACAAACAGCAACGGCCCCAGAACAGATCCTTGTGGTACGCCACTCGTAACTGAACTCCATTCTGAACATTTCCCATCAACTACCACTCTCTGTCTTCTTTCAACTAGCCAATTTCTGATCCACATCTCTAAATCACCCTCAATCCCCAGCCTCCGTATTTTCTGCAATAGCCGACCGTGGGGAACCTTATCAAACGCTTTACTGAAATCCATATACACCACATCAACTGCTCTACCCTCGTCTACCTGTTCAGTCACCTTCTCAAAGAACTCGATAAGGTTTGTGAGGCATGACCTACCCTTCACAAAACCATGCTGACTGTCCCTAATCATATTATTCCTATCTAGATGATTATAAATCGTATCTTTTATAATCCTCTCCAAGACTTTGCCCACCACAGACGTTAGGCTAACCGGCCTATAGTTACCGGGGTTATCTCTACTCCCCTTCTTGAACAAAGGGACCACATTTGCTATCCTCCAGTCCTCTGGCACTATTCCTGTAGCCAATGATGATGTAAAAATCAAAGCCAAAGGCTCAGCAATCTCTTCCCTGGCTTCCCAGAGAATCCTAGGATAAATCCCATCCGGCCCCGGGGACTTATCTATTTTCACCTTGTCCAGAATTGCCAACACTTCTTCCCTACGCACCTCAATGCCATCTATTCTAATAGCCTGGGTCTCAGCATTCTCCTCCACAATATTATCTTTTTCTTGAGTGAATACTGACGAAAAGTATTCATTTAGTATCTCGCTTATCTCCTCAGCCTCCACACACAACTTCCCACCACTGTCCTTGACTGGCCCTACTCTTACCCTAGTCATTCTTTTATTCCTGACATACCTATAGAAAGCTTTTGGGTTTTCCTTGATCCTACCTGCCAAAGACTTCTCATGTCCCCTCCTTGCTCGTCTCAGCACTCTCTTTAGATCCTTCCTCGCTTCCTTGTAACTATCAAGCGCCCCAACTGAAACTTCACGCCTCATCTTCACATAGGCCTCCTTCTTCCTCTTAACAAGAGATTCCACTTCTTTGGTAAACCACGGTTCCCTCGCTCGACCCCTTCCTCCCTGCCTGACTGGTACGTACTTATCAAGAACATGCAATAGCTGTTCCTTGAACAAGCTCCACATATCCAGTGTGCCCAACCCTTGCAGCCTACTTCTCCAACCAACACATCCTAAGTCATGTCTAATGGCATCATAATTGCCCTTCCCCCAGCTATAACTCTTGCCCTGCGGGGTATACTTATCCCTTTCCATCACTAACGTAAAGGTCACCGAATTGTGGTCACTGTTTCCAAAGTGCTCACCTACCTCCAGATCTAACATCTGGCCTGGTTCATTACCCAAAACCAAATCCAATGTGGCCTCGCCTCTTGTTGGCCTGTCAACATATTGTGTCAGGAAACCCTCCTGCACACATTGTACAAAGAATGACCCATCTAATGTACTCGAACTATATCTTTTCCAGTCAATATTTGGAAAGTTAAAGTCTCCCATAACAACTACCCTGTTACTTTCGCTCTTTTCCAGAATCATCATCGCCATCCTTTCCTCTACATCCCTAGAACTATTAGGTGGCCTATAGAAAACTCCCAACAGGGTGACCTCTCCTTTCCTGTTTCTAACCTCAGCCCATACTACCTCAGAAGAAGAGTCCCCATCTAGCATCCTTTCCGCCACCGTAATACTGTCCTTGACTAGCAGCGCCACACCTCCCCCTCTTTTGCCCCCTTCTCTGAGCTTACTAAAACACCTAAACCCCGGAACCTGCAACAACCATTCCTGTCCCTGCTCTATCCATGTCTCTGAAATGGCCACAACATCGAAGTCCCAGGTACCAACCCATGCTGCCAGTTCCCCTACCTTATTTCGTATACTCCTGGCATTGAAGTAGACACACTTCAAACCACCTACCTGAACACTGGCACCCTCCTGCGAAGTCAAATCTGTGCTCCTGACCTCTATACTCTCAATCTCCCGTACCCCAAAACTACAATCCAGGTTCCCATGCCCCTGCTGAATTAGTTTAAACCCCCCCAAAGAGCACTAACAAATCTCCCCCCCAGGATATTGGTGCTCCTCAGGTTCAGATGTAGACCATCCTGTCTATAGAGGTCCCACCTCCCCCAGAAAGAGCCCCAGTTATCCAGAAATCTGAATCCCTCCTGCCTGCACCATTCCTGTAGCCACGTGTTTAATTGCTCTCTCTCCCTATTCCTCATCTCACTATCACGTGGCACGGGCAACAACCCAGAGATAACAACTCTGTTTGTTCTCGCTCTGAGCTTCCATCCTAGCTCCCTAAAGGCCTGCCTGACATCCTTGTCCCCTTTCCTACCTATGTCGTTAGTGCCAATATGGACTACGACTTGGGGCTGCTCCCCCTCCCCCTTAAGGACCCGGAAAACACGATCCGAGACATCACGTACCCTTGCACCTGGGAGGCAACATACCAAACGTGAGTCTCTCTCGCTCCCACAAAATCTCCTATCTGTGCCCCTGACTATTGAGTCCCCAATTACTAATGTTCTACTCCTTTCCCCCCTTCCCTTCTGAGCAACAGGGACAGACTCCGTGCCAGAGGCCCGAACCCCATGGCTTACCCCTGGTAAGTCGTCCCCCCCACAAGTATCCAAAACGGTATACTTGTTACTCAGGGGAACGACCGCAGGGGGTCCCTGCACTGACTGCTTCTTCCCAGTCCCTCTTACAGTTACCCATCTATCTCCAGTCTTTGGTGTAACTACTTCCCTGAAGCTCCTATCTATGACCCCCTCTGCCTCCCAAATGATCCGAAGTTCATCCAGCTCAAGCTCCAGGTCCCTAACACGGTTTTTGAGGAGCTGGAGTTGGGTGCACTTCCCACAGATTAAATCAGCAGGGACACTGACGGCGTCCCTCACCTCAAACATTCTGCAGGAGGAGCATTGTACTGCCTTCCCTGACATCACCTCTAGATTTAAAAAAAACAAGAAAAAGAAAAAGAAAGGAAGAGCTTACCTGATATTACCTCAAACCCTGCTCCCGCTGAAAGGTAAGCAAATTTAAAGGCACTCACTCACCTTCACGACAGGCCCCTGCTCCCGCTTCCCAACCACCGTGGGGTGGGGGGGTTGGTTAGAGGAGGAGGTAGGGTGGGAAACACTCACAAAGTGTTTCGCGTTTAACTGTCACTTGCCAACAGCCCCTCCATAAACCACCTTCAACTTAGGCTGACTGCACTGCACGTATGAAAAATTTCCCTAGAACAGCTGATCAGTAGCTCTGCTCTGCTGCCCTCTGCTGGATCAGCAGACTCCTGTGTGGTTAAGCATTAGGCAGGGTGGCACCCTGGCAGCCTTTCTGGCGTCTGGACACCTTGGCCAGCCTGGCAGTGGATTTACAAGCCTGGAGGTGCCTGGGTGCCCGGTAGCACTCCAAGGCTGACAGGGGCATTGCCAGGCTGGCAGTGCCAATGTGCCCAGGTGCCAATGCCAGGGGTTGGGCCCAGGGGTGCCTTGTTCATAAGAGGTGGGGTGAGGGGAGTGGGGTGGGGTGGGGGGTATTGGATCTGTAAATAGTATTCCTGCACTGCAGGCTCGATGAAGTGTTACTCACCGAGGCCAAGAGAAAAAGTAAAAACGTGCTCAAAACCGGATATAGAAGTGTTTCCATTGAATCATGCTCTCAGCCTCTGAGTAGGACGTACAGTGTAAGTTTCTGTCCAATTACCTTTATAATGAAAATCAAAAATAGATCCACAAACAATTTCGTACTTTTGTCTTTTTTTAGATGACAACATGAAAAGAAAGCCAGAACGCTACCTGGAGATACCTTTTATGTCAATTTGCCACCAACAATAGGACAATTGAATTCATCATCAACTTATCAGTACCATGAACGTGCATATTAAAATATGTTTGAATGTAAATTTTCCTTCCAGGTGCAACAGTTAAGTTAGGAACACAGAAACAATGAGACTGTTTTGGGAGATAAGGATATAACGACATTCAACTGGAATAAGTTTCCTAATCTACTGCTGTAGCGCCTAAGAAATAGAATAAATGTCTAAAAACAAACTGCTTCTCCAGATTTCCATCCTTCTTCAGGATATTTGTACCCTGCTGAAATTGGAAATTTGAAGATACCTGCAGAATTTCTCCTTCACTTCATTTTAAGGTTTTGGGTTCCAATGCAGACATAGGGGACGCTGGAATTGGGAAACGCGATTGGACGGAGAGTCGGTTTTGACGCCAAAATCATGACAGGCGCCGGCTTCAAGCCAAATCGCAATTCTCCTTCGCCTCGACAGCAGCATTCCACTCTGCAAGTACATTAAACACCCTTGGTATATCATTAGCGGGCCTGACCCTGTATTCTCTGGGCAATTCTCCACCTCCATTGGGGCGAATTCCCAATAGCAAGGTTCACTTGTGCTTTTAAAAATCGTGAAACAGACACCATGCCATGGCTACTAAGGGAGAGAGAGGGGGCATGGGAAGTGTCCAACATCGGCATAGTTTGCTGACAGTTGTGCAGCTAGCCGGGGGCTTCTGCCAGGGCCAGGGGTGTAGCAGGGGAGGTGGCTAGGAGGTGGGCAGTGGGGTCAAGGTGGACGGGCAAGGAACACCATTGCCATGACCTGCAAGGCAGGCAGGCAGCTGTGCACGTCTCTGACTGCCCACTGTGAATTTAGAGCCACATGTTGTATGGGTATTTAGATTTAGAACATAGAACAGTACAGCACAGAACAGGCCCTTCGGCCCTCGATGTTGTGCCGAGCAATGATCACCCTACTCAAACTCACGTATCCACCCTATACCCGTAACCCAACAACTCCCCCTTAACCTTACTTTTTAGGACACTACGGGCAATTTAGCATGGCCAATCCACCTAACCCGCACATCTTTGGACTGTGGGAGGAAACCGGAGCACCCGGAGGAAACCCACGCACACACGGGGAGGACGTGCAGACTCCGCACAGACAGTGACCCAGCCGGGAACCGAACCTGGGACCCTGGAGCTGTGAAGCATTGATGCTAACCACTATGCTACCGTGCTGCCCTAATAAAAAAAAATTTCAAAGCCGACTGCACCTGGTATTCCCAGGCGGTCTCCCATCCTGGGTATCAACCCAGGCCACACCCCTAGGTGCCTTCTGGCCCCATCCAACCCATTAGCAGGCTGGGCACACTCCACAGCCTGTTGGCTGGGATGGAGTGTGTGGGGAATGAAGTATGTATATGCGGCTGCAGCTTGTCAGCCTCCTGAATGTCAATTGCAAATCCAGCGAATTTGACACTGTTTCTCATTGGAATTGATTGTGTTCTGCGTGGTGCTGGTGTTAGCCCCTTAACAGTCGCTGAATCGGTCCAAGTGCAGCACCAGCTTTGCTGTCATGGAAGTCCACGGGTCCTGTCCCTGCGCAACACTTAGTCTCAGAAACGAAGAATCCCGCTGAGGAAATTTCTCTCATTGAATTCATTGTTATTTTTCATGTGATTTTATCTATCAGTACATCTGCATGAGAGAGGTCAGTTTTAAAAAAAGTGATCCCCAGAGACTCAGTGGTCAAATGAATGGCTGCTTGAGCCACACAACCCTAGAAAACTCCAGGTTCAACCTCGGGTCCTTACTGAGCTAGCTGATCTCAGTTAGGGCAGCAACAGAAGATGCACAATTGGTGTGCGGGTGGGGAGTGGGGGAGGGGAGGATAAGAAATCAACCCACATCCTTCTTGTCTTGGCTGAATGGAAGCACATTTTAATTTTTGTGAGCTACGTGTTCAGAATACCAACACATAATTTCAAAGGTTTTGTTTGATTATTTTCTCCCCCTACTGTTCTTCACTCATTTGGGAAAATGCAGCATAAGGTTCAGAGCCATGTTGTTTTCTTTCTGATCAAATTCTTTACATCGACAATCTTTGATAAATGCATAGATGACTTAACATTGATTTACCAAGTTGAATTTTTCTTTCAGGTCTGTTACTTTTTTTTAAAAGAGGGTAATGGAAACCAGTTTCTGGTTAATTCATCCTGTGGTGAAGGGCGGTATGGTGGCGCAGTGGTTAGCACTGCTGCTTCACGGCACCGAGGACCCGGGTTCGATCCTGGCCCCGGGTCACTGTCCATGTGGAGTTTGTACATTCTCCCCGTGTCTGCATGGTTCTCACCTGTGGTGATATGCATCACTGTAAATACACAGGGGGTTAATGTAAATACACTACAACTAAGTAAACACCCAGAGGTGACACTAACACAAGGGGGAAACCCATATAAAAGGACAGGGCACACATGCTCTTTCTCTTTCCACAGACGACACTTCTAGAGAAGGATAGGGGCAGATCAGAAGCATCACAGCCACCGCATGGCTTAGGGCAGACTGGTTAGTTAGACTGAGTTACTAAAGCAAGATTAGCAGGAGAGTCGAAATCAAGTAGGAGAATTGTTAACTGTTCAATAAATGTGTTAAACCTATCTCCAAGTCTGAACCTTCCTTTTTCAGAACATACATCAAGGAAGCAGCTTATGCTACATGAAGAAGCATAACGTAACGTGGTACCAGTAGTGCCTGTTGAATCTATATAGTTCAACTCAGAAAGATCTGTGACTACCAGCAACAGCACCCAGGCAAGATGATCAAGATTCCGATTCCTCAGCAGTTCCGGTACCACGGCAATCTCAGTGCATGTTAGACGTATTCGATGCTGTGGTATGAAGAGGCAAAGGTTCTGCTCCTTTTTCATCAAACCACTTTTATTTGTTCCAACTAACTCTGCACAGAACTCTGCACGTCACCTGATCCAGACGCCACCTGAAGCCCCTTTACATATCAGTGTCAATCATTGAACGCTTAACATAAATGAGACAATCATTGAACACTTAACATAAATGAGACAACTAATTGCAATGTCTCTTAACCCATTACTTAACAGTCTCCCCTTCCTTGGAGAAAAAAAACCAATTAGGTGAAAACAAAATTTCAAGAAACTAAAATTTCAAGAAACTAAAACACACATGTGATTGATTCCCCCCCTTTATATTTTTGAGTGGAAGAAAAACAACATTCACAGAAACAGGCATCCTTCATTCACAATATCCAAAAGTTTCTGTGAACTAGCCCCTCTTTTCGTAAAACAGTCTGATAGTTGATAGCTATTGTCAACCCATTTAATTTTTGTTATTTCCCCTCTGTCCAACATCTGCTTCAAACTTGCGATGTCTATCCGTAACCTCTTTTCATTGACACTTTTTGTAGAGTGCACATTTTCCCACAGGGATTTATTGTCAATGTGACAGTCAATAGGTATATTACCCAAATCCCCAAATTTCTGTCAATATCTGATTTATATAAAAGGCCATATCCACCGCTTCCACTAAGCATAACGTCTCAGCTGCCAAAGTGCTTTTGACCACTTTCCTTATTTTCTTTATTTCCCACACAAGAGGGCAATATTTACCATTGTTCCCCTAAAAGAAAATTATAAAACCTCCTGCGCTTGAAACTCCATCACATAAATTTGCATAGGACGCATCACTATAAACTATGAGTTTCAAATGCCTAAGATCACTTAAAACCGGGAACTTCAAAACACACTCCTGCATTTTTAGTTTGGCCAACACTTGATTTGCTCTTATTATGTCTTCCACTTTGGGATCATTCATTTTTGTACTCAACTCTAAGACATCAAAACTCACGTCCGGTCTAGTCTGTATACCTAACCAGTTCAGTAGTCCAATTAAACTTCGCAGTTGCTCTTTTTCTATCTTCGAAACCATTGCGTCTTTTCGTGAAACCCGGCCAAGACTAATTGCTATTGGGCTGATGCTTTCCAAATAAGATTGCTGACGTAAAGTTATCCCTAACTTAGTCTGTCCGATTTCCAGTCCAATATATTTAAATGCACCGGAAGCCTGACTTCCAACCCGGAATTCTTTTCTCAAACCAGAGATTACAATAGCTTCAAAATCACTAGTCCCACCCCACAAAAAATCATCGACATGCATCATAAAGATGCCAGTAAGATTTCCTTTATAGTGCCAGTAAAACATTGCCGGATCTGCTTTCAACTGGCAACAGCCTAACTTTAACAAGACTGACCTGACCGAAAAGTACCACGCTCTAGATGCATCATTTAATCCATATACACATTTGTTCAACTTCCAGAGTACCCCTTCTGTGTTAGCTGCTTCTTTAGGAGGACGGAGAAAAATGTCTCTCCTGAGCTGATGCCCCTGCAAAAAGGCAGCTTTTATATCTATAGATTTGCATTCCCATGACTTTGTGGCTAATGGAGCCAAGAAGATCTTTAAAATAACATTTCCTGCTGTAGGTGAATCTACCCTTAAGTCCTGATCTTCTAAGTTTTCTTCAAATCCCCTTACCACAAGCCTGGCCTTTGCCTTATAAGTTCCATCTGGAAGAACCTTTTCTGTACAAATCCATCTGTGGGATAGAGCTTTTTGTCCCCGATCCGGTACTTCCGTGTATACCCCAAATTCACTCCAACTATGCAATTCTTGCTGTTTAGCATCTCTGATAACTTTTTCATCTAATTTATTTGAAGCCACCAAAATCTCACGTGCATGTGAGCTTCTACTTCTATTGGTATCCGTAGTCTTACTCCTGTTCCGAGATCTTGATAAACTACGTCCCCTCTCCTGCCTGGTATCTCGTTCTGTACTGCTACTGCTTGATCTTTCTCTTCTGTAGCAGGATGTCCTTTCAATAGTTCTCGACCTTTTCCTGCGAATCTGTTCACTATCTGATGTACTATCTGAACTGGCATTGCGTTACTGTGCCCTCCATTTTTGAATTTCGTTTTCTCAATCCATGGTCTTAACTTCCTCCCCTGAATGCTGCACATTCAACCAATGTTTATACTTTCCAGTGGCCTTCCCTGCTCTACTAATAACAGTTGCATCCTTCCATTGACGAGACCCTTAAGGCAAGTATGTCACTTTTGTACCAACCTTTGGCAGTTGCCCTTTTGGAAAAATGGCCTGATTTAATTTATCAGAAGTGTCGTGTTCCTCTACAGAAACCCTGTCTATATCAGTTAACTGGTCCTCATCGTTCTGTAACACATGCGTATCAGATGACTCTGGTTCCTCGTCATGTCTGTCTGCTCTATCTAAATTTGAAAATTTGTAATCGGTACCCATTATCCTTGGCGAATGTACCCTAACAGTTTGATTACCATGTTGCAAAATAAATGTTTTGCCATCTATGCCTATGATCTTCCCTGGGCCTTTCCATTCATTAGAATTGTCTCTCTTATAGTATACCATGTCTCCTTGCTGAAAAACGGTATCTGATGGCCGTAAATTATGTCTTAAAGCTCTCCGAATTCTTTCAGATACTTCTGCTTCCAAAAAAGCTTTTCTACTGCTATGTAACGCGTTTAAATGTTCAGCAAAACCTGAGCTAATTGTAGTCCCTTCCCAAGCTGGAGGCTGGTCATCCAAAATGGAGGGAATTTTAGGATTTCTACCAAACACTAATTGATAAGGACTATAGCCCCCAACCATCTGCAATGAATTCTTTGCATGTACCGCCCATGCTAAAGCTGAATTTAGCGTGCAGTTTGGTCGATCTCCCAAAATTTTCCGAAGCATGTCATCGATAACAGCATGATTTCTTTCGCAGACACCATTACTAAATGGGGTTTCTTCAGCCGTGTTCATAACTCTGATATTCATGTTTTCACACATATCCCTAAACTCATCATTAGCAAATTCTCCCCCATTGTCCGTAAAGAATTTTGCTGGTGGACCCATTCCTGTCCCGATCCATTTTTCCACAATTTGATCCAAAATTACTCTTTTCTTTACTTCGTACAATCGTTGATTGACAAAATCTGGTTGCTAAATCTACAAAATGCAAAATAAATATATTATTTGCTTTATCCCAGATCTTAAGGTCCATGGCCACGTCATTAAAATCCCTGGCCAAAGGTAGGGTTACTATCGGTCGTGCTGGTGTCCTTCTGTACTTCCTGCAAACTTCACAGCGATCACTAACCTGTTCTATCAGTTTAGTATAGTCGTCATCCCTTACCCCTGCATCCTTTAATACATTTTTCAGCCTCTGAGGAGACGGATGTACAAATTGCCTATGCAGTTTTACTACAACAAGCTTTTTATCAGCTAAAGTCGCATTATCACCTGCCATTAACACATACTTAACCACTCTACTTGAAATATTATTTGTCAATAATGGAATACAATAGTGTCCCGACTGTGTAAATTGTAAGTCCACCGTCTTTCCAAAAACTGTTGCCTTATCCTGTTCCATATCCAGCTTCATGTGTGCTTTCTTCACCAACGGTCTGCTCAAAAGCAAAGGTATCTCACTTGATACAACATCCGTGCTAATGAAATGATTCACTCCAGCAATATTGCAAGGGATCACCACTCTTTTCAGTGACTTCAGAGTATTATCATCCCCAAACCTGAAACTTGTGGAACTTTTAAATTCCTTAACCTTGTTATGATTTTCAGCATCCAAGGAGTCCAGATAACATTTTAACCAGTCAATCCTACACACAGTAGATGTGCAGCCACTGTCCAATACAGCACAGTTGAAGGATTTTGCAACCAACACTCTCGTTACCGGCGTAAAACAGCTTGTTAATAGGGCAATGCCTTCTTTCTGGTCACTATCTTTTTCCTCTTCTTACTCTTCCATGTCATGTGTCGCTTCAAATACTCTATCATAATGAGTTGGACAGTTGAAAGCATAATGGTATTGAGAGTCACATCGAAAACATTGATTTATAATGCCCCGTGCATTTCTGGGGTTCATCCTCCTATTGTAGGTTCTAACTGGGTTTCTGTCTTCATAATTTCCTTGTCTCGGTCTCCTTTTATAGTCTTGAGGCCTGTTCGTAGCCATACGATTTCGCCATCCTGTTAGAGTGTGTCGTCCATATTCTGCCTTATTGCAGGCTGACCTATTTAGGTCATCAGAGTCATTGGAATCGAATGTTTCCCCAGAATTTTTTTTAAAGCTGTTGTCATCTGTTCGAATAAGGTATCGTTATCCGTAAACTGAACTCCTGTCAAAACCAGTAGCCTATCCATGTTGCTCACTCTAGCACAGTCAAGTAATTTAAAGGCCAACACAGACTGTGGAAATTCCAGCCTGTGTTTCTGCAGCCTTTTATATAGTCCGCCAAATTCCATTATATAGTCTTCCATAGATAACTCCTCCATTTTCCGGAACTTATCAAAATCCGACCATGCTTCATACGCACTTAACAAGTCATCTTTCTTATAAATCTTATCCATATCTTATCCAGGGGCTGTTTAGCACACTGGGCTAAATCACTGGCTCTGAAAGCAGACCAAGCAGGCCAGCAGCATGGTTCGATTCCCGTAACAGCCTCCCCGAACAGGCGCCGGAATGTGACGACTAGGGGCTTTTCACAGTAACTTCATTGAAGTCTACTCGTGACAATAAGCGATTTTCATTTCATTTCATATAATGTAATAAAGTTGCCAGACCTTCTTCTGAGTCTAACTCTTCCAACTCCAGCTCAGAAAGCACTTTGTTTCGGATTTTACTGCCATATGGTAAAGAAAGAGCCAATGCCATACCTTTCTTTCTCTTTCCTAAAGCAGTCACCTTAGTCCATATAACTACCGGACTTCTCCATTGGTCGTATGATTCCCTTTCAGAAAATAAGGGAGGATAGTCATATCCAGCCATCTTTGCCCTGGGTTCAGCCATATATCCCCTTTTTTTTTCACTCTTTGGTTTGATCTGGAAAAATTGTATCTTTCAACCCTTCACATTTACACAGCAACCATTCTCTGCTACCAATTGTTAGACGTATTCGATGCTGTGGTATGAAGAGGCAAAAGTTCTGCTCCTTTTTCATCAAACCACTTTTATTTGTTCCAACTGACTCTGCACAGAACTCTGCACATCACCTGATCCAGAGGCCACTTGAAGCCCCTTTACATATCAGTGTCAATCATTGAACACTTAACATAAATGTGACAATCATTGAACACTTAACATAAATGAGGCAACTAATTGCAATGTCTCTTAACCCATTACTTAACAGTGCAAACTGGCATGCACTTAGGCAGAGATTTGAGATTTACCTGGTGGCGTCCGACATAGATGGCGCGGCGGATGCAGAGAAAATAAAGCTTCTGCTCACCATTGCAGGTGAAACTGCAGCAAAAATCTTCAAGACCTTCAAGTACTCCAAAGGGCAAGACAAGAGAGACTTCCAGACAGTCCTGGACAACTTTGAAAAATACTGCGAGGAAAACACAAAAGAGATCGGTAAAAGAGGCGGCAATAGACACCACGAGGCCAAGGTAGGCCTGCAACAGCAGCAAACAGTGATTTTGATTGGCGGGCATCTTGAGAAAGGAGCCGCACATGCGCAGTTCCCCAAAAGACGCAAATCGGTAGAACGGTGTTCTGCGAAACCGCGCATGCGCAGTTACAAAAAAGGCACAAAGTAAAGGAAAAGCGATCTGTGGATGCACAATCCATTCCTATGCTCAACATTACATGAGTCATGATGTCAGAGGCCCCAGGCAATGGCCACTTAAAGGAGAAATGCCCGAAAATAAGGAAAAACAATTTTAAAGCCGTAAAACACTATTCTTTCACCTGGAACGACAGCACAATGTCTGAACTTCGACCAGTAGCTGAAAGTAACCTCCGCAGAACCCTGCAACAAGCAGTTAGCACCGCCCAAAGAAATTATTTGGTCCTTGAAGACTGCAACTCAGACCATGATTTCATCATTAGACGTAGCAACCTCAGTACCAAATCCGAACCGCAACGAGAAGTGTTGTACAGTGAAGAATCTGACACAGACATGGACGAGTTCTTCGGATTTGAGAATCCTCAGCCAGCATAGGCGACATCCTAACCCAGGAGTACAGGATTCTGCTGCGGCCTGACGCCAAGAGACAGAGAGCGGTACAAGCCCACAGAGCATGGCCTGCCGCCACACAGAGAATGGTCGACGCACCAGGGCGAGTCCCAGACTCCACACGGAAAGCGATGAAAGAATCCACAGCGAGACCAATGCACGATTCCACACAGGGAACGCTGCAAGACTCCACAGAGAGAGCGATACAAGCCTCCAAAGCGAGCTTGTTGACAGACTCCACAATGGAAGCAACACAAGACTCCAGAGCGCAGTGCTTGCATGAACAAGACCATGAAGATCTAGCAACCTTATCTGAGCAACCAGCAGCAGACGATGCAAGTCTGCCACGCTCAAGTGCACAGCAAGACGACTATGACAGTCTACCCAGTGGTACACTTTTTGTGAACAACAAAAAGACTATGACAGTCTACCCAGATTATTTGAGCCACCAGAAGAAGACTCTGACAGTCTACCCAGTTCATTTACCCAACAAGAAGACACTGAAAGTCTACCCACTGTATGTGCGACAAGTGACAAAGGCTTCACAATTCCCATACAAGATGTGCGACATCTCAGCGCGACTGACAGACCTCAGCTAGTATGTACAAAGGCACTCGACAATCAAAGTGAGGCTACTAGTGACTCCAGTCACACCACGTTAATTCAAACCTCATCCACTCGAGCCTCTCCACAAGAAAATGCATTCCTCAACGTTTTGACTCCGGACGGGGAGCATCGAGACACCTCAGATGATTCAAGTGAACCTGAAATGACTCCGGACACGGAGTGTCAAGAAACCAAAGCTGATTCAGGTGAACCAGAAAGGACTCCAGACGGGGAGCATCGACAAGCCAAAGATGATTCAAGTGCACCAGGCATGACTCCAGACGGGGAGCGCCGAGGAATCAGAGACGGCACGCTCAATTAAACAGCAGATGCTACAAAGGACACTGACACAAGTAACTTTGTGAAGGGCTCAAATTCTCCACTCAGTGTGGTCATTGAGCGCAACATACGCAAAAACAAAACCTAAAAAAACAACAGCAAAGACGACAAGAAGCGTACCAGAGGCAACAAACTCAACAACAAGCACGTCAATAACAATGGAACAACGACTGGTACGACATGGTACAACTCTGCAAATGCAGGACACTGTGACAGCACAGCTCAAGACAATGGCAAGTGTGCAGACATACCATGGCATGTCAACACATCTTACAAATTCATGTTTGCTACACTACAGACAAACAAACCAGCTTACAACACAGATGACATACTGTGTCACTACCACAAGCATAGAAAAAAAGAGTCCAAATCAGACAACGAAGTGATGTGACCATTTGAACACCTCCTGATGACTTCTTGGTTCCTTAAGCACAGGGACACTGATGGCGTTCACAAGGAAATGACAGCATCAACATCGACACTTTCATGACAGCATGAGACAGACACTCGACCGTATAATTTCATGAACTTTGGACTCATACATATTATTTGGTATTATATGATCATCACTGTCATCATGACTTGTACATGTCATCATTTGTCTACCTATTTTGTTCAATTTTCTTTCACACTGTACAGAAAATATGTAACACGAAAAAGGGGGGATGTGATGATATGCATCACTGTAAATACACAAGTGGTTAATGTAAATACACTACAACTAAGTAAATACTAGAGGGAGCACCGGAGATGTCATGACATGCAGACATCCAGCTAATGAACACTTAGAATAGGACATGGCCAATGAGCAGTCAAGACACCCAGAGGTGACACTACCACAAGGGGGAAACCCATATAAAAGGACAGGGCACACATGCTCTTTCTCTTTCCACAGGCGACACTTAGAGAGAAGGGCAGGGACAGATCAGAAGCATCACACCCACTGCATGGCTTAGAGCAGACTGGTTAGTTTGACTGAGTAGAATTATTAACTGTTCAATAAATGTATTAAACCTATCTCCAAATCTGAACCTTTCTTTGTCAGAGCATACATAAAGGAAGCAGCTTATGCTACATGAAGAAGCATAACACAACATCACCCTGACATGCCAACCATGTGCAGGGTAGGTGGATTGGCTACGCTAAATGGCCCCTTAATTGGAAATAAATAATTGGGTACTTTAAGTTTTTAAAATGTCATCCTGTGGTAGAAGGAAGCAGGCATAAAGCGCTAACTCTATTTGATTGGAAACACTTGCGTAACTCATCATGGTAAGCTTTACCCTTGCTCTTTGGACTATTTAATTTCTATGCCTTTGCTGCCAAGAATATGTGCACGCAGTTTGCTCACTTAGTTGCTGAGATTAGAACAGTTGCAGTCAGGAAGGAGCAGTCAGTGCCCAGAGATGATTTTCTGGTTGGATTTTTCCATTCCCCTCAAGAGAATCACCCCAGCCATTCGGATTTTCCTTTTCTAGTTCAGAGATACCACAACATGCACAGTGCCACTGAACTTCTCTAAAGAGGCATTTTTACTTGATCTATGATACCCAGGAAAAATGGACATCAGTTTGGTTATGTTTCTTGACAGTTAATGACAGATTATAATCTTAACAAACAGCTGTTGCACGTTAATTTGTGTACCATTACATTTACATTCTTACTTTAGCAGAAAGGTCCAGATTTTCAATTCCTCGACAGAGGGCTCTGAGCCTGCATTCTCCTTAGTAGCTTTGACTACACTGGTAACGTCAAATCTCGGGCTGGATTCTCCGGTTCCATCCACTCTTCATTGACTCAATATTAATTATAGAATGAGAGAAATGTCACACCATGCAGTAACAATTGTGCTGCTGTTGGTGCCCCAAAGTGCTTCATGAATGCAAAGAATTTATGTCATTTCTACCATTACTGTCATGGACAGATGCATTTGTTACAAGTAGATTGGTGAGGATGATGTCAAGTAATTATTTTTCCTTGTGTTTATTCTCTTCCTACCTGCTCCAGGCCCAACTTGGCCGATATGTACTTCAGGACTTCCCAGCTAGGTCAGTAATGTGCCAGCAAGTTACTCTTGGTGATGGATGTTAAAGTCCCGAGAATACATTTTGTGCTCTTGCTGCCCTCAATGCCTCTTCGAATTGATGTTCAATATGGAGGATTCATCAAGTGAGGGAGGTCGAAGGTAGCAGGGAGATTTCCTTGCCCATATTTGACTTGATGTCATGAGGCTTCACGGGATTCAGAGTTAGTGTTGAGGACGCACAGAGCCACTCGCTCCTGACTGTATACCACTGTTACCATGTCTGTCGATCTACCCTGCCAGTGGAACAGAACATGTCCACATATGGTAACAGTTGTCCAAGATACCGGCTGAAAGGTATGATTCTGTGAGTATGACTATGTCAGGCTATTGCTTGACTAATATGCTGAACTGCTCTTTCAACTTTGACACAAGTCCCCTGATGTTTGTAAGAATGATGTGCAGTGTTGACTGGGCTGTGTTTGCGATCTGATGTCTAGGTAGATGCAGGTAGTCTGTCTGGTTTTACTCATCCCTTTGACATAGCAGTTTGGTGCAACTAAGTGGTTTGCTAGGCCATTTCTGAAGGAAATTAAGATTCAACCACATTGTTGTGGATCTGCAGTCACATATAGATACCAGGGAATCAGATGAATCTTTGCTGAATAATTGGTTTAACCATTTATTGCCAAATCTTTTTAAACCATTTACAATTTAATACAACTAAGCGATCCATCACTAAAACTGCCCACTATTCAAATCCTGGAAGTCAAAGTTAACACCTGGCTTCTCTTTTCCACCATTAGTCATTACCTTCGATCACTCTCCCGTGCCTCCTCTACCCTCACCTCCAATAGTCTGATGTGTTCATGGAAGATTTTGTTCCAACGATTAGGAGCATCCTGTCTGTTTTCCATCCTAGCCTACCAGGCCTAAATCTATGATTCTCCTTGTGATAAAAATGAACTTCAATCTATTCTGGTGACTCTCCTATCTCCACTATACCCTTTCCAAACTCATCATCTTACTGAAACCCACCTTGTTCTCTCAATCGTATTTCAACTAAACTATGACCCACTTAGCTTCCTTTCCTGGCTCCCATGTTAGTTGGCAATATTAACAGCTCTCTCTCTCCTCAGATTCTGTTTCCACTCCTTCAAATATGCCATCAATACCCCTCTCCTAAAAGAAAATAACTCTTGACCCCCTCCTCCATCCTGTCAGACTGTGGTCCCTTTCCAAATTTTCATTTCCTTTCCATAGCCCTTCAACATCCTGTCACCTCCCAAATCCAAACCCACCTTTCCCAGAACCCCTTGTTTGAATCCTGCCAATCATAGTGCCAAGCTCCTCCCAAACTCACAAATGACATCCTTTGCGCCAGTGAAAAAGGTAAACTATCCCTCCAAGCACTCCTGGACCTGCCTGCGACCTCTGACACGGTTGGCAACAACATTCTACTCCATTACCTCTCCAGTGCCATCTGTTTGGATAGGACTGCACAGTTCTTATCTATTGAGTCATAGACAGAGTATCACATACAGTACAATAAAAGTAAAATACTTCAGATGCTGGAATTTTGAAACAAAAACAGAAAAAGATGTTACTTAACCTTGTTCTGCCGATAATAAATTCTGCTAACTGGTCTTAGTCTTTAACACGATCATTATTATTCCCTTTATCTTGTGTCAATGACTTGTTTGTCAAATATTTTCTGAGCTAGTATCTATCCTGACCTTCTATTTTGCTCCACCTCCACCACCCACTCTCTTCAGCAGCATAAAATCCATCAAGTTTCGACCTCTCTTCAGCTCTGAAGACGAGACAAACAAATGTTAATGTTAACTCTGTTCCTACCTAAATGCTGCCAGACCTGCTGGGTTTTTCCAGCATTTTCTATATTTATATCACATGCAATGGCTTCTCTTCCTCCTCCCACACAGATTCCTCTGAGGTCTCCCAAGGATCTATCCTTGGCCCCTTCTATTTTCTCATTTGCATGCTGCTCCTCGGCAACAACATCCAGAACCTATCCTGGGACTAAATCCTGTGATGGGGGCGGGAACATGGAGTGCTTCCCACTGTGGAGGTCGACAGGAAAATACACGAAACCTTCCAGCCCCAACCTCATTAGTTATGCAATTTTGTACCATATTCCATGGCAGGGAGACCTGATGCCACATAGTCCATTGCCTATCCAGGCGTTATATTGAAAATGTGTCTCAACTCACTGACCCATTAGTGAGAAAAGAAGATGGACCTCCTGAAAATAAAGATGGACCTCCTGAGAAAGCAGATGGATATGTGGGAACACTGAGGTTGGAAGATGGATCTCCTCCTCCAGAACGCCAAATCTGGAAAATTGATCTGCAGATGCTCCCCCCCACTCACTGATATGGTGTTGTGGGGTCCAGGATTTCCAGCGGCCTCCATCCAACCTTCGGAACCAGCCCCATGTGTTCTCCACCTGAGTCCCGATATCTGCACCGCCATGTTGTTCCAGATGTGTTTTGCATCATCGTGTTTTCCCACCGGTATCACAGAAAATTGGGCTTGGGGGGGGGGGGGGGGGGGGCTTCATTTGCAGCCCATGAGCAGAATACAGATCAGTTTCACACCAGCCCCCAGTATGTTTCCCGAGCTGCCATGGCGAGCAACAGCGGGAGATCCTGCAGGTAGCCCCACATGGCTGGAAAGGCACCCAAGTGGGCAGCACAGACCACCACAAAAGGAAACACCGATATGGGGCATGGTGAGAGAGAAAGAGAGAGGGAGCTAGAGAGAGGGAGCTAGAGAGAGAGAGAAAGAGAGATACAACACACCCTCACACCCTTTACAACAGACAAAATATAGAGCAACCACAAGAAACCCAAAAAACAATTAAGTACAGGGAAAAGCCACCATCACTCAAGTCAGCGCACGCTCCCTTCTCCCACTCTCCCCCAGTCCCAGCAACAGCCCCACCGGTGAAGAGGCGCTGATGTGGGGTGGGGGTTGAACCTCCCATGAATGGAGAGGTTGGGTGGGTGTACAGCTTCACTGTGTCATCAACCTGGGAGGTGGGAGAGACAAAATGCTGCCATTCTCTCACTTCACAGGGATCAAGTGCAGATTATGCACAGGGTCTTGTGGAGCATGATGCCATGACATGACATGATGTAGGATCTGTATGGGTGAAAAAAGTGATTTTTATTACAAGTGTGCTATTACAATGGTGACTCATCTCCGCTAGTGCCTAGGTTCACCTGTGCCCACTAGGTGCCCATAGTTTCTTACTCTCCCTCACCCTCTCACTATATTTGGGTGTCTCCCCAGAATCCACAACTGAGGTTGAAGCGGCCTGCTAACTTCCATGCCCTGTTGCCTGAGATGATCTTTGCAGGCTTCCTTTGGGTGAGCCTGGATATTGATGGTCTGGGTCCTCATTCAGGCTGCACAGATGTTGCTGTGCTGTCCTCCTTAGTGTATGTGGCTGGAGGTATGTCACTCACAGGGAGGGGGGTGTCAAATGGGCTCGACACGCTCAGGGTCTCCTGGGTGGAAGGCCCCAGGCTGGGCTCCTGCCGATCCTCCTCCCTTCGGGTGCCCGGGGGCTCCTGGGCTCCTCTATGGGATAGAGGGGCAGCTATAGTGAGACCTCTGTAGCTCCAGTACTCTGGTACAACTGTACCCAGAGGCATGTCATTGGCTTGAGACTCCTGGGTTCCAGCATCCCTCCAAGTGCCGGACCCCTAAGACGTTCCTTCCAATGCCTGCTGTGCATCTTCACCTGTAATGTGCTCACTATTGAGTGACCCAGAAGCATGCCTACTAGTCAATCATACCGAGGTGTGAGTATCTGCGCTAGTGGAGGGTGCGGTTGACAGCTTTGATGCCACCTTGACGGTTGTCTCCGTGATGTCTCCCTCAGAGCTTCTCGGGTCTGTGGTTTGCAGAGGGCACAAAGATGGTTGAGCTGGACAACTGATTGACCTGAAAGGGAAGCGAGGTGGCATCAGTGCATCACAGGGGCACTGATGCCACCTCGCATGGGAGAAAGTTAATTCATGTGAAGCTTGTACCATGGCTACATGTGTTGGTTACATATGTCTTTTGCCCCCACCTTGCACTCTACACAGCTGTGGTCCTTCTCCTCACCAGCCATCTCAAGGGCTCTTTCCTCAAATGGGGTTATGATTCTGAGCTCGAGCATGACTCTGGCAGGCTGTGCCCGCTCGCGTGGGCTGTGCTCGAGTTTGTCCTGCAATGAGACAGATGGGGTGAGTTCTGCCAGGTTAGATGGTGATGAAGTCTGGAATGCATGTGGGAGTGGGATGTGAGGTGCAGATTATCTACTGGGGGTACGGGGGCATGGGAGCCAAGAAGGTGGCATGACAAATGTTGGGACCCCGTGAGATGGCTGGGAAAGAGATCAGTGTGAAGGTCTGTTGGGTGTGTGAAGGGGTGCAGTGGGAGAGATGAGGAGGCAGACTTGCATGAAGTTCATTCATCTTCGTCTGGCCCCGTAACCACATCCTTTTATGGACCAAGCTGACACTTAATATCCCGGCCACATCCTCCCAGGCAGAGTTGATGACATTGCTTGCTGGATTTCTGACTGATCGCGGTTACAAGGTGTCACACCTCTGCTTGACACCATCCAGATGGTTGGTGAGGGCTCCCTTCATGGCAGCCATCCCCCCAACTGGATTGATTTGGATCAAGTGCTGGGGAGGCGTTTAAAGGGAGCACCCCACTGATTACTGTGGCGACTGTGCCTGAGGCAACCTGTCACAAATGTGGCGTGAATCACGTGGAGAAAACAAATTGTCAAAGAGGCTGAATATACGGTGAGTTTTTCCATCATCAGCACCAACAGAATTCTCCCTGGTTTTCTCGCCGGGACCGACACTTTGAAAAAATATCAGAAAATTCCACCCAGATTCAGGGCGGGATTCTTGATCCTGAGGCTAAGTGTTGACGCCGTTGTAAATGCCGTTGCATTTTACGATGGCATCAACAGCCCCCTGGAGCAGCGATTCTGAGCCCTACAGGAGGCCAGCACAGCACTGGAGCGGCCTACGCCACTCCAACTGCCGATAACGGCCTCAAATGGGCACCGCGTGTCTGCGCATGCGCACTGCAACCGACGCGATTGCGAGCATGCGTGGTGGTTTCTTTCTCCGCACCAGCCCCAAAGCAACATGGCGTAGGGCTCCAGGGGCCGGCGCGGAGCAAAAGAGGCCCCCAGCCCGAGAGGCTGGCCCACTGATCGGTAGGCCCCGATCGCGGGCCAGGCCACAGCGGAAGCTCCCCCTGGGGTCGGACCCCCTCCCCCCACCAGGCCCCCTCTGAAAGGATGCACGCTGAGGTCCCGCCGAGTAAGACCACACGTGGACGGCGCCGTCGGGACTTGGATTTTCTTTTCAGCCACTTGGCCCATCCCGGGTGGAGATTTACCAGGGGGGCCACGTAGAGCGGCCCCCGACCAGCGCTGCGCCGACCACCGCTCTCTCGAGAATCGTCGGACCGGCATCAGGGCGACGTCGCGCAATTCGCCGACCCAGCATGGGCTGAGAGAATCCCGCCCTCAACTTCTATATTGGGGCAGCAGGGTAGCATGGTGGATAGCATAAATGCTTCACAGCTCCAGGGTCCCAGGTTCGATTCCCGGCTGGGTCACTGTCTGTGTGGAGTCTGCACGTCCTCTCCCTGTGTGCGTGGGTTTCCTCCGGGTGCTCCGGTTTCCTCCCACAGTCCAAAGATGTGCGGGTTAGGTGGATTGGCCATGCTAAATTGCCCGTAGTGTCCTAATAAAAGTAAGGTTAAGGGGGGGGGTTGTTGGGTTACGGGTATAGGGTGGATACGTGAGTTTGAGTAGGGTGATCATGGCTCGGCACAACATTGAGGGCCGAAGGGCCTGTTCTGTGCTGTACTGTTCTATGTTCTATATGTACACTGTCTAGCTCTACCTCTTCTCCTCCTTAACTCCTCCTACTCTCTAAATTGTCTGATTTGCTGAGTAGTCAGCAATGACTTGAAACTTTGAACACAAATCTGCTCCATCACTAAGACCACCTATTTCTACCTCTTCAATATTGCCTCAGTATATCAGCTGAGACCTTCATCCATACATACTCTTGTTACTTGTAGATGTGTTTAACTCAATGAACTATTGGCTGGTTTCCCATGTTAGACCTACTGCAAGCTTGAGGTCATTCAAAATTCTGCTGCCGTTCCCTCAACTTGCACTAAGTGCCATTCAGCTATTACCTCTGTGCTCACTACATTGGCTACTGGTCAAGTCAACCTTGATTTTAAAATTGTTATCCTCATTTCCAAATATCTTCATGGCCTTGTATCTTCCTATCTCTGTAATTGCCTTCAGCATTACAATCCCCCCGATCTCGATGCTACATAAATGATGACCTATTCAGAATTCCTGATTTTAATTACTCCACCACTTTCGGCCTTGCCTTAAGCTTCCTGGACTCCGGAATTTCTTCCTTGTATCTATCTGCCTCTCTTGACTCATTTAAGTTGCCCCTTAAAACCTTAATCATTGACCAAGCCTTTGATTGTCTGGCTTAATATCGCCTAATATGGCTTGGTGTCAAATTTTGTTCCATATTTCCCCTTTGAGGTACTTTGGAACATTGTCGTAATGTAAGGGTGCAAAATGAATTCAAGTTTAAATTGGGAGCCTTAATGGTGGGTAGGGGTTGCGCCTGAAGCGTAGAAAAAAAAGAGGACTGCCTCACAATGCCCTTATTCACATGGAATATAAATATCAATAGAAACGCTTGCATGTTTTGCTTGTGGAAACTCAGGACTAAAAGTTAGTATGGTATTTGGAACAAGTGGGCAGCACGGTAGCATTGTGGATAGCATAATTTCTTCACAGCTCCAGGGTCCCAGGTTCGATTCCCGGCTTGGGTCACTGTCTGTGTAGAGTCTGCACGTTCTCCCCGTGTGTGCGTGGGTTTCCTCCGGGTGCTCTGGTTTCCTCCCACAGTCCAAAGATATGCAGGTTAGGTGGATTGGCCATGATAAATTGCCCTTAGTGTCCAAAATTTCCCTTAGTGTTGGGTGGGGTTACTGAGTTATGGGGATAGGGTGGAGGTGTTGACCTCGGGTAGGGTGCTCTTTCCAAGAGCCGGTGCAAACCCGATGGGCCGAGCGGCCTCCTTCTGCACTGTAAATTCCATGATAATCTATGAAAGTGGGGAGTCAATGAGTTCAATATAAGTCCCATTTTCTTCATTCCCCACTTCAACAGAACTGTTTCTTCCAAATGCAGTTCCTACCTGAAATTGTACTGCCACGTTCAGAGTTTGTAAACACTGCTGATCTAATCACCTCTCAATATATTTCTCTTTCATGTTTTGTTTAATTAAATGGCCGATGTTAGAACTGATAAAACTAACTTCACTCTGGTGAGTGGATCTTATCAAGAATGTGCCCAGTCAGGAGGCCAAGTGCTCTAACTCCAGCAATATTAAACTAATAAGCACCTTGTGCTGGCCACCTATTAAAGGGAGAAAAAAACTCCACATACAAGTACTAAATCATTCTGTTTATTTTGTTCATAACTTTAACATTCATTGCTTTTACAAAACACGCTCCATCACCTCGTATTGAAATGTCTAACTTAGCATTCCGCTTGTTTCGTTATACGGATGTTGACTTTTCTTTGCCTGAAGAAGAATGAAAATATTCAGTCTAAGGTGGTGATTACAGATCTTTATTATCTTTCATTACTGACAAATTAGACAGTCAACTGAGCACAAATGTTATTGGTATAGGAGTGAACACTTTAGAGAATGTCCACTGTAAAGGAAGAAAAACAGAGTTTAAGGTGAAACTAGCAGGCGTCCTGAGTGAACATTTGTATTATGTTGGTATGTTCCCACGTCCAAAGTCATCACAAAATCATTACTCACCACCATAGCCTTGGAATGTTCTGAACCAGTTGTTTTTTTCCCCCCAGGCCTAGAAACATGCCCATTGTATTCAGTATTTAATAGTGTCATTATGATAGTAACAATTTTTTGATCATAATTTGACTCTATAGTTTTATGTTCCACACTTTCTAATTATTCAGTGAGACATAATGACAGTTAACCTTAATCTTCAGAGGATTCCCGGTAATGGTTCTGAATTTCCTCAGAATTTCTACCACCGCAGAGCTATAACTTTATTTCCTCATGCATATGGTGTTCTGCCGCACTTCCAGCATGCAAATCAGAGTGGTTCAGCAGCATAGGAACCCAAGAAGGCCATTCAGTCTCTTAAGCCTGCAGTGTCATTCAATTAGAACATACCTCCACCATTTAGCTGTCATAGCTCCTAACCCTTGCTACCCTGACCGAACAAAAATCTAACCATCTGTCTTGAGGCCTTCCATTATCTCAACAATAAATTTCAGATTCTTACTAGCTACTGTTTGAATGTCAGTAGGTCTGAGACCATTCAGGCTCAATGCCTCGTAATGCATTTTCTTTTCTAAATTTGTCAACATTGTTGGGCTATAGGTATAAACTTAACGGCACCACGGAGGAACTGTGGTAAGCACTGAAGCCTCACAGCACCAGGGCTCCAAATTCAATTCCGGCCTTGGATGACTGTCTGTGTGAAGTTTGCACTTTCTCCCCACGTCCGTTTGGGTTTCTCAATGTCCAAAGAAGTGCAGTTTGGTTGATTGGCCATGCTAAATTGCCCCTTTGTGTCCAAAGATACGCACGCAGATGGGGTTACAGGGCAGGGCAGTGGGCTTAGGTAGGGTGTTCCATCAAGAGGGTCAGTGCAGACCCGATGGGCAAAAATGGGCTCCATCTGCACTGTAGGATTTCTATTTCCCTGTATTTTCCAGGTGTATAGCTACTTGTAAAAAAATCTGGTGCTGTACGTCTAAAAAGTCAATCTTTATTGTAATTAAGGGATTTTGCTATTGGATACTACTTTCAATTAAAAAATCCAGAAGTTTTATCTCGTAACATTTTGGGAGGTTTGTAAAATATTTTGCAGAAAAAAAGAATACTTTGCCATTTAGGATGTCTTAGTTTGGCTAAATGTTGTTTGTGCAATCAGCTTGTGCGGTCTTTCCAATTACAATGTATGGTAGCGATATCTGAACAAACAGGCTCACTTTGGATTTTCAGGTGATTCCTATTTCTATCTTTTAACCTGATGTGAAAGATATAATTCACTCACTTGATCTCAACGCACATCAAACACTCATTTGAGTACGTGTTGCCATCTGTGCCACAGACAGGAACGTAATTCCTCGCACATGCTGGCAAAATGTACTTATCACAGGCAGGCTACAAGAAAATAAAAATTTCACAACTCAGTTCGAAGACACAAATCCAGTAAAATCCTTTTTTTAAGTTTTGGACAACAAATCAAATTCCGATCTCACCTGTTCAGTTTCTTCATTAATATTAATAGTTTTGGACATATCTGAAATATATAAAGATTTGGTCGAGAAAGTAAGTAACTGAACCCATCTCGTAGTTTGCTGAAAAGCAAAGTTAACTCATGTTCTGCAGAAATGTAACTGCAAGCAAATGCATTTTCGAGTGCATTAACAAGTGTTAAAGACAAAAGTTATATTTTGCACCCTCTAATCTGTAAAAATGCAAGATGAGCACAAGCAAATCGTCAAATAACATACCTAACTGGAATCATCCCTTGATTTAGAAGCTATTATTTTATATGCATCATCTGAAGACCTCACAATGGCTGAAGTTGTAAATAAGTCTTAGAGTACTTGAGATAAATGAACAATGTTAAAACTTGCAAATAAATATATGCACGGTAGATGAAGAATTGTCTGATAGCCTTACACATGTGGAGTTCTAATGTATTATTTTTTACACAAAACCATAGTACTATGACGGAACCACACTGAAATAAATAAGTATAAACATTGATTTTATTTATAAAATTGCTTTTAGAAACTAATTTGCCTCCTCATTTGGTTGTAACACAAGTTATTCTTTTTTAACGTTTCTTCCGTTGGCAGGCATTTCCGACATCAAAATAATTATGAATGTTCTAAAAATCTGACACAATGGCCCAATAATCAAAATAGTCTTCAACACATTTTAAAGGTTATGGTGAACTGCATCAGTACAAATTGTACTCACCAGCAAAAATGAATGCCACCAGGGCAGCAATGAGTAAAGACTTTATTCTCTTCATTTTGAACTTTCTGGGGTTGCTTTGAACCAATTGGTCTCAGCAGTATTTATATCTTTACTTGATCCTAGTCATTCTGTTTGTGACATCACTAGCACATGATGAAAGATAAGTCATTGCACAACCTGCAACAGTTGTATCATTATTTTCCAACGTTACATATTATTTTCAATGCAGTTTACTGAATCTTATACTTTCAACACATTTGATTAAGAGGTGGTCATTAAATGAGTCATTCCCAATCTAAGTCCATTAATCAGGAATGTGTTTATCCCAAGTACTAATAGGTGTCGGAACATTTATAAAAAACATTGGACAAGAATTTTCATTGTCACTATATACTTACTTGAACAGGTTTTACTGATCATGCCTGATTACTAAGGGGTGGGGTGGAATTTTTCATTCTGGAGAATAAGTGCAATGGTGGGTGGGAATGTCGGCATGATTCCCGCTGGGCAGCAGGATGGGTTTTCAGCTCTTTAATTATGTATCAATAAGGATCTCGTCAAATCTCGTTGTGGGGCAGACAGAGATTCATCCACCTCATGGGGTGCGATATTTAAACAGCACCCGCTACAGACAGATTCATCCACCTCATGGGGTGCGATATTTAAACAGCACCCGCTACAGACAGATTCATCCACCTCATGGGGTGCGATATTTAAACAGCACCCACTACATGTCAGATTTAAACTGAACACCTGCATTACCAAGGCAACAAAAGGTAATAAATCCTTAGCTCCACGGTCCAGTGAGGCCTTCCTGGGGATTCTCTCCCAGGCCATCTTGGAAAAATGGGAAGTCCTCTTTCCAAGGAATGTGCGCAGGATGCTCTTCCATCATTCCATGCCAGCCTTGGAGGAGCTCGCTAGCGACGCCAGCCCTTGTGCCCAACAGACAAGGACCACCCTGCAATGCGAGAAACAAATGAATGATGTGCTCTCTCAGGATCATTGAAACTTCTATTCGCTCCAAACTCATATTCACATAAGGGCATCAGGCCGTTTAAGGGTTAGAGTCGACAGGCATGTCACACACTAACAGTAAATGGGACATCAGTACTGCATTTCTGGCTGCCACTTTAAGCTCCCCATCTAATGTAAGTACTTTCACTATCGGTATCTTAATTCCTTGCTGGGTAGGGCTCAGCAAAAACAATAGGCACGGGTGTGTATGAATTGCGCTTTCATCCATAGTGCTCACAGTCAAGCCATCTGTCTTCAGGCAGAACAAGATGTCCCACAAACAGCAGGAGAGTCCAAAAACAGGAGCTGATGGCACTGTCCTCCCACAAGGAGCAAGCAGCAGAACTCGTTGGAGAGGATAAGGATTGCTTCTGTGCAGATGATGAGATCGGTCTCCCCCAATAAGCCAATGAAGATCCATCCGTGCATATCAACAGCATGAGACAATGACTGTGAGTAACCTATTATGTTGGAGCCTACCCAATCAATCATTAATTATCTATTTTCTTTATTCCAGGCACAAGCAAGAAAAGGTGGAGGATGCCGACAAGCAAGCACATCAGTCCCAACCCCCGAGCACCTCAAGTAAAGAGGCAGAGTAAGTATCCAAGGATGACCTGTGACTGTGTTCACCTCCACCGTCCACCAGCACAGATACATGCACCTCGGTGGGTCTCAGTTCTAGAATAGACTCAGGACCACATTCTGCTGATTAACTCATGGAGACATGTGCACAGCAGACAAAGCCAAGGCTTCTGATACTCAGAGGACTGCTGGAAACCAGGGCCCTGCTGAGTCCTGATGTGTCTCTGCAATAAGCTCTGAGAGTGGTGTTGAAGATGCAAAGACAGTCAAAGGAACATCAGACAGAGTTTTCAGAGACTGTCACCAGACTGGAATGAAGGATGGAGGAGTCTGTCCACATCCTGTCTGATGTCATGGCTCTGGCAGGCGAGCACCTTGAATTCTCCATGGGAATGCAGGAAGTCTCCAGGGATACCCAGGTCCAGCAGTTTCTGCCGATTTGCATTTGGACCTAAACACAATCGCTCTAGCTATAGGTGCATGGCAGCAATGGATAGACAAAAGGAGTCAGGGCACCACGACCTCCCTCCAGGTGTACCTTCTCTGCAAGGAGTTAGGGAGGGGTCCTTGGGCACTCAAAGTGAGGAGGGGCATTAACCAGACATCCCAGGGGCATCCACTCAGGATGCGCCAAGGGTGCCCGACTGCTCCAAATCTGCCTCTGATCCCATCAACTCTGGCAGGTCCAGGTTGAGTAGGGTGCAGCTGATCAGAGCAGGAGACCCTTAGGTCTCCAGGCTTCGGGCCTCCAGAAGATGCAAGAGTAATCTCAGCCAACAGAGCCGAGCAGTCAGCAGGCTGCCTTCACCTCTGCTGCAGCTATCAGGGCTATACATTGATAGTGGTGAAGTTACGAAATTTAAGGGGCAGGATTCTCCGACCCCGCGCCGGGGACGCAAATCACACGACGCCCCTCCGACATCGGTCCGTGGCCCCTGCTGGCGATTCTCCACGCGCGATGGGCCAAGTGCCCGCCGAGCTAGGCCGAATACCGCCAGTGTCGTTCTCGTGTGGTCCGACCCAGCAGGACCTCGGCATTCATGCTGCGGGGGGCGACCTGGTGAGGGAAGGGGGATCCGACTCCGGGGGTGGGGGACCTCCACGGTAGCCTGGCCCGCAATCGGGGCCTACCGATCGGCCGGCGGGCTTATGAAAAATGAATGAAATGAAAATCGCTTATTGTCACAAGTAGGCTTCAGATGAAGTTACTGTGAAAAGCCCCTAATCGGCACATTCCGGCGCCTGTTCGGGAAGGCTGGTACGGGAATTGAACCCGCGCTGCTAGCCTGCCTTGGTCTGCTTTTTAAAAGCCAGCTATTTAGCTCACTGTGCTAAACCAGCCCCTCCCCAGTGGGGGCCTATGTTCCTCCGCGTCGGGCCTCTGTAGGTCTCCACCATGTTACTTCCGGGCTGGCGCGGAGACGGCAATGCATGCGCGAACCCGCACCGGCCGTGGCACACATGCGTGTACTCGCGCCAGCCGTGGCGCGCATGCTGACACCGGTATTGGCAGCGTGAGGCTCTCCAGTGCCGTGCTGGCCCCCTGTGCACCGCAAGATCGCTGATCCTAGGGGCCAGATGACGCCTGTGTAAAACGCACCGGCAATTATGACAGCGGCAACACTTAGCCCCAGGATTGCAGAATCCCGCCCAAGGTGTTTTGAATGCACAATGGTGCTGTGCGTGTTCATTCACAATATACCATTGTAAATCTATTTTGCATTTATCCCTCTCCAAGTCTCAGGTATTGAATAGCTAATCAATGTGATGTAAGGTCCCACTTTAATTCAAAGGTCAAAAATAAAACACCCCATTGATCTCCCCTCAGCTCATTAAGTCTCATCACAGTGAATCACCTTTTGCAACATGAACAAAGGTACATCTAGATGAAGTCAATAGCTGGACAATACATATATGACCATCATGTCCAGGCAGATATTATGGGTGCAATTCTCCAACCCTGCAGCTGCATGTTTCTCAGTGGTGGGAGTTGGCACACCATTTGCTGGCTGTGGGATTCTCTGTTCCTACTGCTGTCAATGGAAATTCCCATTGAAGCACCCAGCACTGCAGGCAAACCCACATGTGGGGGTGCACTGCCAGCAGGACCAGAGGATCCCTCCACTAGCGAACAGCCAGAGAATTCCAGCCTATGTGACCTCATGAAAATTATTCATCAAGGTTAGTGATTATCCTGATGCTGTCATACTAATGTCTGTAGTTTTTGGATGTTAAAAGTATTTGTCGTAACCAATCTTGGAGTCTTTTCATACAGGTGCCCTTTGAAATGGTGTTCATTTAATGACTGTGAGATTTTAGGTAAAGTAGAATTCGTCATCGAGCATCAGGGCCTTTCATGCCACTCGGCAGCGTTATTTCATCTCTGCGATTTTAAAGCTGAATGTTGTTCCTCTATTAGTTCCTTATGCATGATCTGAGTGATGGAAGTTGGCTCAACTCAGTGATGATACAATCCCAGTTGGTCAATTGATTGATTGATTTGATTTATTATCACAGTGCAAAGTATTGTTCTACGTACGGTCCAGGCAGATCATTCCATACATGAAAAACATAGGTCATATGATAAATATACAATGTAAACCCATAAACACAGACATCGAGTGATGTCCTACTCAGCAGAGAGGATGTGTGGAGAGATCAGTTCAGTCCATAAAAGGGTCATTCAGGAGTCTTGGAATCAGAGGAGAAGAAGCTGTTTTTTGAATCTGTTAGTGCGTATTCTCAGACTTTAGTATCTCCTGCCTGATGGAAGAGGTTGGAAGAGAGAACAACCTGGGTGGGAGGAGTCTTTGATTATGCTGCCCGCCTTCCCAAGTTGTAGATAGAGTCGATGGATGGGAGGTGGGTTCGCATGTTGGAATGGGCTGTGTTCACTACTCTCTGTAGTTTTTTACGGTCTTGGGCCAAGCGGTCTTCAGTCTTCCTAAGACATTCTTTCTGTCCAAATTCCCAGGTTGACTGGACTGTATCTAGTTCTTTGGAAAGTCTGCCTGTTTGAAGCCCCCTTCTCCTGTCCAGCTTTTTTCTGACAGAGTTCAGAGATGTTCACTCCCTGATGTCCTATCTTCAACCAGCCTGTGATGCAGCCAGTTAGGATGCTTTCTATGTTGCATCTGTAAACATTGGTAAGAGATTAGCGTCATAACTGAATGGGTAGATCCTGGAATGGAACCCTAGCTCAAAAGACATAACTTTTACTTTTTTCAGGGAATGTGAGGGAACCGTCACAGGTCCGCTAATTAGTTTTAACAATGAGAAAAAAACATTTATTGAACATGAAAAGATTAATTATGCTACAGAACTCCTTTTCTGCCCATTAGATTCACAAACATACACAGATTTTAAGGTTAACATGGGTTACACAGTGTATCTTAGGCTATATTAATCTCAGTAACACATAGTCCCTTTAAACACACAGGTTGGCAGTGGTCAGACACTCTGCACCCAAATGAAATTTTGTGGACTTCTCTTCAAAATCTACCCCCAGGGTGATTCTTATACCATGAGCCACCTTTGTCTCACTGAACTCTGGCTTCCACCTGAGTGATTTCACATTTTGCTTTCATAAAAGATGGTACTTTCAAATCTTCTTCTAAACAGTGTTTTTCCTCAGCTCTTTGAATTTAAACAATCCACTCCAGGATTTTTAAACTATTCTTTCAAGCATAGCTTCCGCTCCACTTTTAACAAGGAATCCAGGTTTTACACCAACCCCACCTCCCCTTCAGGATTTCTTTGTCTTGACTGTTTCACAAACTCTTCATGATTGCGTTGATTATCAATTCTCAGACTCTATTAAGCTGGTATCAAACTTTTGATTTAGCTCTGAAATCTTCTTTCCCACTTTCAGTCTGATTACTGCAGCTGTCTCTGTTACTCTGAACATTTCATCTGCTTTCCCCTTGAATCATCCTGAACAGTACATTGTTTCAGTTCTTAGACATTGTTCTCTTAACTTCAGTCTTCCTCCCCCACTTTCCTGGCTGACTGGACTGTATCTGGTTTGGCCACTTTATAGCCCCTTTCTCCTGTCCAGCTTGGGAATTAATGTGTGATGTCAGAAATGTGTGCTCATCTTGACAAACCCATGAGGATGTTACTTTGCCCCTAAAAAGCTGCCTAGCAGTGCTTTGCGAAATCATTCTGTGAAGTCACAGAATGTTAACCAAAATGGAATTAATTTTATAGCTGTGAAGTCATAGACCCAAGTTCAGTGAAAAGATTGGCCTTTGTGAGATGGACAATGTTAAGGACTATTATGTCATGAAAGTGATGCTCTGAGTTTTCATTGATGGCTGTGTCAATATTGACTGGGCCACATCTCTCCCCAATGTCAAGAAATGCAAAACATAAACTTGATAGGCTTCTGTCAAATGCAGGGTTGTAAGTATTCATCGATAATGACAAAATGATTCTGCGGAACCTCTCTCTATGAGGACAATACTAACATTACTCAAAATTTTCACTGCATGCTATTGAGTGAATGGTCACTAACAAGATATCTGATGTGGGATTTAGTAATAAGATATGGGGCTAGATTCTCCGATCCCGCAGCCATGTGTTTCTCGGCTGCCAGCCGTTTGTCAATGGATTTTCCATTGAAGCCACCCACACCACCGGGATACCCGTGGGCCGGGATCGCTGCTGACAGGAATAGAGAATCCCAATGGCTAGCGAATTCCAGCCATGGTTTCCACATTAAACATGCATAAAAGCTGGTGTTTGGAAAGATGGACCTATTCGGATGTAGCTCCCTTTTGACAGGTCAAGCACTGACCATTGACATACGTTTTCCCAGTTCCCACCACCTTGATCAGCTGCTGTCACACTGGCATGAGTGCGTCCATGTACACAATCGCATTGCAGTCTCTTGAAGGCTGGCATGGCCAATGACCTGGTTCCGCAATTATCAAAAGGACTGCACTATGTATTAAGGCTATGCGCTATTGGAGTGCTAATCACGTTCCACAGCAGCTACGAGTTCTTCATACCCTCGACTTGACATCCCGACCATACCCCAACCCCCAACCCCATGCCTGAAGCCACCCTCCCACCCATTTCAAGTACCCCCCACATTTCTGACCTTCCCAACCACCCCCAAAGTCTGACTTCTGCTCCCCCTTGATGTCTAACACCCCCACAAGTCCAGTTTTCAGACAATTCCAGTTTACAGACAGCCAGATATTGGGTATGCACCTGTATAGTTTATAACTCTTTCCCTATAACATAAAAAGTAATACCTCCTGTCCCCAGTGCACCAAGAATTCCACATTCCTTATCAACATCATCCTTACTAACATCATCTGATCGCTTGCCTTCCATTCAGACTGATGAGACTTCCTCATACTTAGCTATAAATATAAACCTCGACACCAAATCCAGAACAAAACAAATTTATCAGCCAAATATTTTCAAAGTATATCAACGTTGTCAAAAAATACAATGGCTCACCAATCTACAGGCCCTTAAGCCCCATCATATGTGCTCATTCACCTATCCTAATGACCTGACAACATGTTTCCTCATGGCTATTGTTTGAAATGTGAAAGGCTACTGCATTTCTGTTTATGACTCTTCAGTTACTTGCAAAAATAATCTTGAACGATTTTGGGCCTTGAAGGTCTGGTTGCATATTACAGTAGTATTGTCTGGCTCATGCAGTCTGACTCAACTAATTATGTGGCATGAAAAGGGCACGAGCAGAGTAGGAGGCAAGGAGTAGGTATGGCGGTTCCTGAGATTCAGCCGCAGATACTGTTCCTATGGCGCACGATTAGGCTCGCAGACTCTACCTGTGAAGCCCTATGGCTCCATTGGAGAAAAGGACGTGAGAGGTGGTATTCTGGCCGTATCTTCACTAACTGTAGAGCCAAGATGGAAGCTATCTCTATTCTATGACATCTGTGACAGCTGCAACCAGAGGCTCCAGAGCTGAGCTACTGTGGTGTTAAAGGAGCTGACTGCTAGGTCCACATGGACAGTCTGTATGCTAGCTTTGAGACAAGTTGGAATTGGGATCCTCTGTGCTTTGCAATGTAATATGCAAGCATGTTGGAAAGCTGCCCAGTGCAACTACAAATTTTTGGTGCATGCCCATGTACCTTCCTGGGTAGCCTGGAACTTGGTAATGAGCATGTGTATCCTCTGCAATAGATTAGTGTATTAACTCGTGGTGCCCTTTCCTCTACCCGAATTACTGTATGCACGTGTCTGGTGGGTTTCCGGGTGTAGAGATTCCTCCAGCCTAGCCTGTAGAACATTAGAATTAGAATTAGAACAATACAGCACAGAACAGGCCCTTCGGCCCTCAATGTTGTGCCGAGCAATGATCACCCTACTCAAGCCCACGTATCCACCCTATACCAGTAACCCAACAACCCCCATTAACATTATTTTTTAGGACACTAAGGGCAATTTAGCCAGGCCAATCCACCTAACCCGCACATCTTTGGACTGTGGGAGGAAACCGGAGCACCCGGAGGAAACCCACGCACACACGGGGAGGACGTGCAGACTCCGCACAGACAGTGACCCAGCCGGGAATCGAACCTGGGACCCTGAAGCTGTGAAGCATTGATGCTAACCACCATGCTACCGTGCTGCCTATTTGGTATCAATTTGAGCTGGTGCTTGTGAGGGCAGGATCAAGTGATTGCGCATTTTCAGGAAGCTGGCACAGGACCTTGAAAACTCTCAAAGCCTGAAATGAAAGAGAGACACAATTGTCAGCTTTTAATGTAAAGGGAAAACGTGGAGGATGCAATGGGTGGTGAAAGCACCTTAACATGACATTCTGGGTAAGAGAGAAGTACAAAGAGAGAAAAAGGATAAAGTGAGAAGTGGCCATACATGATGTTACCTAGAGTGTTGCCATGGCTATATATTTTTCCTTTCTGTCTTTTTTCTCTCTCTCTCTAAATACATTTTTCCTTCGACGTCTTAATGGTTCATTCTGTTATAATAATAATCTGTATTGTCACAAGTAGGCTTACATTGCAATGAAGTTACTGTGAAAAACCTCTGGGCGGGATTTTCTGACCCCCGCGCCGATTGGGGGCCATTGGCAGCAGCCCCCCCCGGCAACTCTCCGGGCCCCGATGGGCTGAGCGGCCGCCCATTTTTGACCAGTCCCACCAGCGTGAAATGGACATGGTCCACTCCGGCGGGACCTGGCTTGGAGGACAGCTAGCGGAGTCCTCGGAGCTCGCCGATCTGCGGGTGGGCCTGTGCCGTGGAGGCACTCTTTCCCTCCACGCCAGCCTCTGTAGGGCTCCGCCATGTTTAGTGCCGAGAAGAAACCCCCTGCGCATGCACAAGAAACACGTCGGCAGTTCCGCCAATCCCGGAAGTGCAGAGGATTCCACAACTTCCGGTCGGCCCGACACCAGAGTGATTCACGCCGCTCTTGGCGCCGGCGTCGGGCCATCCCGCCAATTGCAGGAGAATCCCGGCCCCTGTTCCTGATTTTATTTTGAGTTCACTCACTTGTAAGTCTTGTTCACTAAGATCTCAGCTGCCCTACATCCCTCGCAGGGTTTGTTAGCTCAGCTGGATAGGCAGATGGTTTGTGATGTGCAGTGATACCAACAGTGTAAGTTCAATTCCTGTACCAGCTGAGGTTATTCATGAAGGTCCTGCCTTCTCACCCTTGCCCCTTGTCTGAGGTATGATGGCCATCATTTTAAATTACCACCAGTCAGCTCTCAAAGGCAAGAGCAGCTTAATGAAACGTGGTGATATTTTCTTTACTTTTCCTGCTTTTCAATTACATTTTCAGCAATTTGTCATGTCATGTCAAAAAATTCTAATTTAAATGTTCACGAGCATGTCTAATGGTGAATTCCATCAAGGCTGAGCCCTTCAGATAATGCACAATTCCTGTAAGCATCCAGTCCAAAGATGTGCAGGTTAGTTGGGGGTTACAGGGTTACGGGAATAGGGTGGGGGAAGTAGTCATAGGTAGGGTACTGTGACAATTGGAGGATTTTAGGAATATTGGTTTCTAAATATTGGGACTGGATGAAAAAGGTTAAAAGCCTGGGGGTATAGTGTGTTTGCCTGCAGTGTGCATGGTTGTAAAAATAATTTTGTTTTGCTTCTAGAAAATAGCATGTGGAGCTGACTGGAGGAATGTGGCTTGACTGGGGAGGTTCCTGGGGAATTGCAGCCTGCAGAGATCATTTGCTTTTCAGCCTGGGGAGATGAGGTTAATATTGGTTGGTGCCCAGGAAGGTAGAGAGAGAGTGTTTGAAGAAGCTTTGAGAGAGAGAGAATTCTGATCTTCCTGACCCTGGGCAGGATTCTCTGAACCTGAGGCTAAGTGTTGACAGCGTCAACATGCCCTCAGGAGCAGCGACTCTGACCCCTACAGGGGGCCAGCATGGCACTGGAGCGCTCCAGCTGCCGATGCCAGCGTCAGATGGGCGCCGCAGGTCTGCGCCTGTGCAGTGGGACTGGTGCCAATGTGCGCATGCGCAGTGGCTTCCTTCTCCACGCCACCCCGACGCAACAAGAATAAAGGGATTAAGGGTTATGGTGTTCGGGCCGGAAAGTGGAGCTGAGTCCACAAAAGATCAGCCATGATCTAATTGAATGGCGGAGCAGGCTCGAGGGGCCAGATGGCCTACTCCTGCTCCTAGTTCTTATGTTCTTATGTTCTTAACATGGTATAGGGCTACAGGGGCTGGCACGGAGCAAAAGAGGCCCCCAGCCCAAGAGGCCAGCCCGCCGATCGGTAAGCCCCGCTCGGGGAAAATAAGTATCTTTATTGCCCATTGAAAAGGTAATAATCATGCTTTATTTGAATTAAATGTTTCTGAATTAATTTATTTTTCTCAACTCGGAAAATGTATGCTTCACAACATTATAAAGCGATTTCAGGAGTCAAGTCATTTATTTTTTCAGGAAAAAGTAATATGTTTTTAAATGTAATTGTTCTGGATGCTCCAGGTAGTAAGAAACATCTTTTGATATTAAGTTCATACTTCATAGAAATTATTCGCATTTTTGTTCTGCATTCCTTTTAATCAAATTTAAATGCTGTTAGGGCGAAATTCACTGCAGACCGTCGTAACGCCGATTTCCGGTGAGCAAAATTGGTGTAGATGACTCCGGCGTGGGGGCCTTCTTTAAGGCCGCTTTTCTCCGTTCCCGGAGGGGCCAGCAGCGGACTGACGCGATACGCGTCAGTTTCACCAGCTGCGGAAGTGGTGAGACCCGGCGTTTTTTGGGGGGGGGGGGAGCAGGAGGAGGAGAGAGACTGACCCGGCGTTTGGGGGGGGGGGGGGGGGGAGAGAGAGAGAGAGACAGACCGGAATTGGGGGGGGGGGGGAGGAGGGGGAGAGAGACAGACCGGCATTTTGGGGGGGGGAGGAGGAGAGAGACAGACCGGCATTTTGGGGGGGGGGGAGGAGGAGAGAGACAGACCCGGCATTTGGGGGGGGGGAGGAGAGAGACAGACCCGGCATTTGGGGGGGGGGTTGCGGCATCGGGGGAGGGTTGCGGCATCGGGGGGGGGGGTTGCGGCATCGGGGGGGGGTTGCGGCATCGGGGGGGGTTGCGGCATCGGGGGGGGTTGCGGCATCGGGGGCGGGTTGCGGCATCGGGGGGGGGTTTGGGGGCAGCGGCGTGCAAAGAGGGGGGGCGACGGATGCCCGGGGCCAACGCACCGTCGCCCCCCCCTCTGTACGCCGCTGCCCCCTACCCCAACCACCCTCCCCTCACCACCCCTACCTCCCTCCAACGCCCCTACCCCCCTCCCCACCACCCCTACCCCCCTCCCCACCACCCCTACCCCCCTCCAACGCCGCCCCCCATCTCTCGCAACGCCGCAACCCCCCCTCTCAACGCCGGGTCCCCCCCTCTCAACGCCGGGTCCCCCCCCTCCAACGCCGCACCCCCCCCACCCCCCACCCCCCAGTAACGCCGCACCCCCCCCCACTAACGGAGGAAGGAAGGGGGGGAGGAGGAAGGAAGGGGGAGGAGGAAGGAAGGGGGAGGAGGAAGGAAGGGGGGGAGGAGGAAGGAAGGGGGAAGGAGGAAGGGGTAGGAGGAAGGAAGGGGGGGAGGAGGAAGGAGGGGGGGAGGAGGAAGGAAGGGGGGGAGGAGGAAGGAAGGGGGAGGAGGAGAGAGGGGGGGTGTGGGTACCGGCCTTCAGAGGGAGGGGGGGATGTGGGTACCGGCCTTCAGAGGGAGGGGGACGGGGTGTGGGTACCGGCGTTGAGAGGGGGGGGGACCCGGCGTTGAGGGTGGGGGGTTGTGGCGTTGCGAGAGATGGGGGGGCGGCGTTGGAGGGGGGTAGGGGTGGTGGGGAGGGGGGTTGGGGAGGGGGGTAGGGGTGGTGGGGAGGGGGGTAGGGGTGGTGGGGAGCGGGGTAGGGGCGTTGGAGGGAGGTAGGGGTGGTGAGGGGGGTGGTTGGGGTAGGGGGCAGCGGCGTACAGAGGGGGGGCAGCGGCGTACAGACGGGGGGGCAACGGTGCGTTGGCCCCGGGTATCCGTCGCCCCCCCCTCTCTGCACGCCGCTGCCCCCAAACCCCCCCATGCCGCAACCCCCCCCCGATGCCGCAACCCCCCCGATGCCGCAACCCCCCCCCGATGCCGCAACCCCCCCCCGATGCCGCAACCTCCCCCGATGCCGCAACCCCCCCCCCGATGCCGCAACCCCCCCCCGATGCCGCAACCCAACCCCCCCCCCGACACTGAACGGCATAAACCATCATCAATGGTTGACGCCGTTTTAAAGGTACTGTGATTTTCGCCGACGTGACCCATGGCCACGTCGGCGGGACTTCGGCCCATCCGGGCCGGAGATTTGTGGAAACAAAAATATAATGACATCCCGCCGGCGCCAGCTGTTTTCAGAGGCTGCCGGCGGGATTTGCACAGCTCCGGTTTTTGGCCGGTCAGAGAATTAAAAACCCTGCGGGAGCGGGATTAACGGCGCTGCCGGCCGATTCTCCGACCCTGCGTGGGGTCGGAGAATTTCGCCCAGAGAGTGTGTAGTGTAAAGCAATGATTTTCAAACTTCTTTTTCCAGGGCCCACTGTTCCCAACCGGCCAACCTTCGGGACTCATGTCGGCTCACTTTCACGGCCCACATTGGCTGACCTCCACGACACATGCTGGCCGATGTTCGTGACCCACGCTGGCCAACCTTCACGACCCATGCAACATTAATGCAAAAAGGGGAGCCTGCTTTGTCCTCACGATCTCACTTAAATCAGGTTCAAAGGAGGAGAGAACATTGCACACATAAGATGCAGACTTCAGTCAGCTCCTTTGTCCCCTCTCTATCTTTATGAAAATAGAAAACCCAACCTTATACATGTAGGTCGTCGGGAAGGGCAATTGCAACAAAATGCTTGTTGGGGTAACACGGTGGCGCAGTGAGTAGCACTGCTGCCTCACGGCACTGAGGTCCCAGGCTCGATCACGGGTCACTGTCCGTGTGGAGTTTGCACATTCTCCCCGTGTTTGCATGGGTTTCGCCCCCACAACCCAAAAGATGTGCAGGGTATGTGGATTGGCCATGCTATATTGCCCCTTAATTGGAAAAAATTAATTGGGTACTCTAATTTTAGTGGGCAGCAAGGTAGCGCAAGTGGCTAGCACCGTGTCTTCACAGCGCCAGGGTCCCAGGTTCGATTCCCTGCTGGGTCACTATCTGTGCGGAGTCTGCATGTTCTCCTCGTGTCTGCGTGGGTTTCCTCCGGGGGCTCTGGTTCCTCCCACAGTCCAAAGACATGCAGGTTAGGTGGATAGGCCATGCTAAATTGCTCTTAATGTCCAAAAAGGTTAGGAGGGGTTATTGGGTTACGGGGATAGGGCGGAAGTGGGTCGTAGGAAAGTAGGCTTAAGTGGGTCGGTGCAGATTTGATGGGCTGAATGGCCTCCTTCTGCACTGTATGTTCTATGTGCTATGAACACTCCTGGGAGATGCTGACAGCCTCATGGGCTTTGAATGTATTTTTAAAGTGGTATGACAGGTCAGGTGTAGCAACGTAGTCTTTTGATTTGGAGTCAGTTGTAGGTAATAAATGACTCTGGGGTCTCAACCACAAAATTAATTTTTCACCCACCACTTCACTTTCAAAAGCTCTCCTCTCATTTTCCAGTATTTCCCAGCATATAACACATATGGGCTTTGCATCTTTACTTGCATTGGCACAATTGACAAAACCGTACCTCACGGAATCATCTTTTTACTGCCTTGTTCCTGAGTTAAGCTTCTTCTTTGTAGATTGTTAACCAGAGGCCCTGGAGCACTGTACAGAGCTAACACTAGCACTGCTCTGTCCTGTCCTGGTCTCTTCTGAGTAGCCTTCGCCAGAGGATTCTGTTGTTACATCCTTTCCAGTCGGCACACTGCCTATTTGATTCTTTGGCCATCTCTTACATTAACAAAATGATCCATTTTCATAGTCCTCTTGCCAGCAGCTGGAAAATGGAGGCAGCTCGGCACCAGCATTTGGCACCAAAAGCATGTACACCGAGAGCACTTGATGCCAAGTGTATGTGCAGGGCACCAGGCCTGCTCACCAGTGTCTTTTCTAGTGGAAGACTGCACACAGCCTAATTTCTTTTAATTTAAAATGTGGCCACCTTTCTCAGTGTATAAGCCGGTAGCAGCCATCGAATATTGACATTAGGACCACCATGGGAATGGTGAGACCGACCACCCTGCAACCTCCCCAACACCTGCCACAGACCCACCTTCGGGTCACGGCCAAAATTTGAAAAACCCTGGTGTAAAGTACGCTAATTGTCTTCTGGGCAGAGCTTGTGTACCCTGAGCAATTAAGACTGGTTTTGCAATCACATTTGATGTTACAACTGGACAGGAAGATTCCAGATTGGATCTCTGGTTCAAAGAAACATAACCTTTTCTATAAAATATGGAGAAAGAGTCACAGGACTGCTAATTAGTTTTAACAACAGAAAATATTTTTAATTGGTTTTAATTAAACATGAGAAGTTGGATTATAAGACAATACTCCTTTACTCCCCCCTTATCTTAACACATACACACAACTTTACAAAGTACATCTTAATCTACAATGGTCTCATGAACATACAAGGTGGCTGTGGTCAAGTCTCACATCTAAATCCAAGTTAGTGCCTGTAGCTTTCTCCTCAGAATCCCCCCCAGACCAAACTCCACTCCAAAAACTTGCTTTGAATTCTTCTCATAATAATATTTTCCCTTGGTGATGTGCATTCTGAAATCCAGTCCACATTTTACAAATGACACTTTCAAACAAATCTTCTGCTCCACATTTAACAGCTAATCCAGTCCAGGATGTCACACCAACCACTTTAGGATTTCTTTGTCTTGACTGCTGTGCAGACTGCTCACAATTGCTTTAACTTTCGATCACTGATGGTCTTAAAATGACATCAAACAATTTCTCTATCTCTGAAGACTGGTGTCCCACTTGGAATCTAGTCACTGCAATTGTCTCTTTAAACCAGAACACCATGGGCACGATCTAATGGAAATGAAACAATCCCATGTTGAGCTCGTTTTGCCGAATGTTTCCCAGCGCCGGCAGCGCCGAGAGTGACCTCGTTATCGAATGAGACACTGCTTCATTTTGGGGCCTAAGCGAGGAACGTTCTGCCTACCTTCGCTTTCCTAACACTGTGTAATTAATTGCTAGTGTGATAACTGTCGAAAATAATAAAATTAATTGTACAGTCAATTCAATAATTTGACGACAGAACATTCTGACAAAGAATGCAGCAACTAATTCCTCTATCACTAAAATAGCGTGGGAACTATCGTTGAGACCAATGCTAAATGGCAAAGCTACATCAGTAATCACTGGAACTAACCTTTCTATTTTTACAGTTGTTTTTAGTTTCCAGAATTCCCATGAGCCCAACATAAGGGAATGAATTAAACTATTTCCCATATCTCTCAAATTACTATCACGCCACATTATTCCAGCCAATAGCACAAAAACACATTATTTGGTCATTATCACATTATTTTTTGCGGGAGTTCTTTAAGTGCAAATTGGTTGCCATGTTTCATATGTGAGAACAGCAACTACACTTCAAGCATCTTTCAGTGGTGTAAAATCCTGTGGAATGTCCTGGGGGCATGAAAAGGTGCGATATAAATGCAGTTTTTTATTTATTTTATTACATTAGGGTGCAGTTCCTTTCTTATTGCTGCAAAGGAATATTGATACATAAACTAGCAGCCTAACTCATGATAAAGGATCTTTAATGATATTCTAAATTCAGGGAAATAAAAACCTTTCTTGGTAACACTAATATGCCACAGAAACTGTGCAATTAGATCAGGGTTGATCTGAACCACATCTCCATTTACTATCATAGCTCCATACTCCATTGTATAGGTATCGGTATCTATCAAAAATACTTTCTCGCTACTGTTATGTACAGGATGGGGGGTTTGCTTCTCACTGCTCATCCCTGAACAGAAAGATGTTTTGATTTGTTCCCCTTTATAAGCAGCGGCATATTTCTCAACCTCTCAGTTTTGGTGCAATCTAATTTTCTATTCTGAATCCCATAGCAAACTTGACTAGAACTACTCCCTATCTCCATAACTTCCCCCAGCCCCACAAACCACACAAGATATTTGCAATCTTCTCATTCAGACCTCTTGTACATCATCATTTTTTACTGCTCCATCATTGGTAGCCGTGTCATCAGCTGTCTCGGTCCCACGCTCAGGGAAATCCTCTCTACATGTCTCAATTTTTCAACCTCGCTTTCCTCCTTGAAGCCACTCCTTAAAATGTACCTTTTTGACCAAGTTTTTGGTCATCTGGCCTAATATCCCTTTATGCAATACTTTGGTGGATGGTTTAATGAGGCTGCCTCTGGTCTACTAGCCTGATCTATTACAAATAATCATTTTTAAAATTCTGATGAATTATGCAGCTATTAATGGCGACCTAACCGGATGGGATCTATCCCAGGTTACTGAGGGAAGCGAGGGACAAAATAGCTGGGACCTTAACAGATATCTTTGCAGCATCCTTGAGCACGGGTGAGGTCCCGGAGGACTGGAGAATTGCTAATGTTGTCCCTTTGTTTAAGAAGGGTAGCAGGGATAATCCAGGGAATTATAGACCTGTGAGCTTGACGTCAGTGGTAGGCAAACTGTTGGAGAAGATACTGAGGGATAGGATCTATTCACATTTGGAAGAAAATAGACTTATCAATGATAGGGAGCATGGTTTTGTGCAGGGAAGGTCATGTCTTACAAACCTAATAGAATTATTTGAGGAAGTGACAAAGTTAATTGATGAGGGAAGGGCTGTAGATGTCATATACATGGACTTCAGTAAAGCATTTGATAAAGTTTCCCATGGCAGGTTGTTGGAAAAAGTGAGGTTGTATGGGGTTCAGGGTGTACTAGCTAGATGGATAAAGAACTGGCTGGGCAACAGGAGACAGAGAGTAGTGGTGGAAGGGAGTGTCTCAAAATGGAGAAAGATGACTATTGGTGTTCCATAGGAACCGTGATCGGACCACTGTTGTTTGTGATATACATAAATGATCTGGACGAAGGTATAAGTGGTCTGATAAGCAAGTTTGCAGATGATACTAAGATTGGTGGAGTTGCAGATAGCGAGGCGGACTGTCAAAGAATACAGCAAAATATAGATAGATTGGAGAGGTGGGCAGAGAAATGGCAGATGGAGTTCAATCCAGGCAAATGCAAGGTGTTGCATTTTGGAAGATCTAACTCAAGAGCAGTCTATATGGTCAATGGAAGAGTCCTGGGGAAAATTGATGTACAGAGAGATCCGCGAGTTCAGGTCCATTGTACCCTGAAGGTGGCAACGCAGGTCGATAGAGTGGTCAAGAAGGCATACAGCATGCTTGCCTTCATCTGACGGGGTATTGAGTACAAGAGTCGGCAGGTCATGTTACAGTTGTATCGGACTTTGGTTCGGCCACATTTGGAATACTGCGTGCAGTTCTGGCCGCCACATTACCAGAAGGATGTGGATGCTTTAGAGAGGGTGCAGAGGAGGTTCACCAGGATGTTGCCTGTTATGGAGGGTGCTAGCTATGAAGAAAAGTTGAGTAGATTAGGATTGTTTTCATTGGAAAGACGGAGGTTAAGGGGAGACCTGATTGAGGTCTACAAAATTATGAGAGGTATGGACAGGGTGGATAGCAACAAGCTTTTTCCAAGAGTGGGGGTGTCAATTACAAGGGGTCACGATTTCAAGGTGAGAGGGGGAAAGTTTAAGGGAGATGTGCGTGGAAAGTTTTTTATGCAGAGGGTGGTGGGTGCCTGGAATGCTTTGCCAACGGAGGTGGTAGAGGCGGGCATGATAGCATCATTTAAGATGCATCTGGACAGATATATGAATGGGTGGGGAACAGAGAGAAGTACACCTTGGAAAATAAGCAACAGGTTTAGATAAAGGATCTGGATTGGCGCAGGCTGGGAGGGCCGAAGGGCCTGTTCCTGTGCTGTAATTTTCTTTGTTCTTTGTTCTTTGTTCTAACTGCAAAACATAGTCTTGTACATGGCTTAAACTCAAAGTTCCAGAGTTGGAAAGTGTATTTAATGAGACTTAGTTGTGTAAACCCAGTTAGTTTAACAGAAATCTGTAAAAAGCATTCTCCTTAGTTTCACAATTTCTGTGTGTCTCTAGGTAGATGGACCAATGATTTCCACCCATCATAAGCTTCTTAAGTGTTGTTGGCGTTACACATATCCAGGCAAGTGGGGAGCCAATAATTTCACTTCAGACTTGGGCCTTCGAAGATGGTGGAAAGGTTTTGTAGAGCCAGGAGGGGAGATAACAAGGCAGGTTTTTCAATCTTGAGGAGTTAAAAAGAAAGAAAGTTTCAATACCCCAATTCTCCAGCCATTCGCTGGCAGCGATATTCTCTGGTCCTGCCTGCAGTGTACCCCTGGCCATGGGTTTTCCAGCGGTGTGGGGTGGCTTCAATGTGAATTCCCATTGACAGCAGCGGGAGCAGAGAATCCTATCGCCAGCAAACGCCACGTCGCCAAGAAACATGCGGCTGTGAAGCTGGAGAATCCCGCCCAAGTATAACAAAAGCATCATGTTTGAGTGCGACTGGGCAGCACGGTGGCACAGTGGTTAGCATTACTGCCTACGGCACTGAGGATCCAGGTTTGAATCCTGGCCCTGGGTCACTGTCCGTGTGGAGTTTGCACATTCTCCCCGTGTCTGCGTGGGTTTCACCCCCACAACCCAAAGATGTGCAGGTTAGGTGGATTGGCCAGGCTAAATGGCCCCTTAATTGGGAAAAAATAATTGGGTACTCTAAATTTAAACAAAAAAGGATGTTTGGGTGTAACAATCAAAGGGCAATATACAAAAAACCCAAGGGGATTGGTGGGGATTTTCAAGCAATGGGTGTCCTGAAATTGGATGCCTTGCAAAAAGCCCCGAAACAGGATTGGAATTGGGCAAAAATGCCCCGGGACACTCACAGAGGATAACTTTGCCCTCTACAAAAATCAGGACCGGACCTAAGCCAGCCCCAAACACCCCACCATCTATTTGTCCTGAAGCCACTCCCGGACTATGAAACGGATTAGTGCTAAAACCCACAGGGAAAATCCTGTGTGATAACATCCACCACAAATTGGTACCTGTGGTGATAGACATAGCTGGGACACAAATACCAGAGCAGTGCTCTCCCCAAATAAAATGGCTATACCTACACCTGACTCGCAGGCTACTAGGATGAAAGGCGGGGACAGATGAGGAACAGGACAGAGAAAGGAGGGGACTAGTAGATGAAACTGTAGACAAAACAGGGATCTCAACCACTAACCCTCCAAATTTGGCTGATTGGGATAGTAAACATATACCCCTACCTGAGGAACTGCAGTGGCCACGGCCACAAAACATTCGCCAAAGTAATGCAGCAGTCCAAGGATGTCACCCGGCAGATCGCAGAAATCAAGGCCACCACTTGGTGGGATGATTTCTGGGATTGGGGCTCGAACATTCAGATCCACCCAATGGTGCGACTCATCTCCCAATGGCTGTAGTCCTCATCCTGTTTACACTAGTTTATCTTATCATCCTCACAGTCCAGTTCCATAGGTGGAAAGCAAAAATCATCAAGCGCCTGGACTTGGGACCTATATTTGCAACCCGAGCCCCTTTACTTCAGGCAAACCAAAAGATGCCCTGGGATTTATACCTCGTTGTACTAAGTACCAAAGTTTACAAGCACCTGCTGCTAAATGGGCCATTTGGGCCCCATGTGTTAAGATTTATGATTTTTAAAAATTGTGTAATGTGATGCTGTTGCTTTAAATCTCTGTATTGTAAATAGGTTTGGATGTGCAAGAAATAGTATAAGATTAATTTAATTTGATGATGAATTGTATTTGATAATGAATTTAGGTAATATTGTGTCATGTATTTTGACTAAAGTAGAGTAGGGCCTGATTGACCGACAGGTGACTGGGAGTGCAGGGTTGGTATTGGTCCGAGTCTGTGATCCACCACACTTCGCATTCAGGATCTAGAGGATGGCTATGTGGCCACCTAAAATGGTCTCCCGCAAAGTGTGATGGGAAATTCGGCCTAGCTTGAACACAGACAGGCTACAGCTTGCAAATATACAAACTGCAGCCCAAGCTCTGCAACTGCACCCTATGGTGTAATATACAACAGGAATTACAAAGTGCAGCACTAAACAGATATTCATTACAAATTACTCTGTTGCTATTGACAGTTATCATTATAGAATGCATAGCAACAGGAATAGGTCCCTCAAGTCTGTTCATCATTCAATTAGATCATGGATACTTTATATCTTAACCCCATTTACCAGCCTTGGATCTGTAACTCTTAATGCCGATTGAATTATAGAATAATATCGCACAAAAAGTGGCCATTCGACCCATCAGGCCTCTGCCATCCCTTCAAAAGAGGTCTCCAAAAAGTCCTGTGCCACATTCCTTTCCTCAGGCCACACAGATATCTTCTTTTCAAGTGTATTTGTCTAATCTCTTTTAAAAGTTGGTGATGAATCTGCTTTCACCACCCTTTCATCCAATACATTCCAAGACACCACAACTCTGGAGGAAAAAAGGGTACACCTCAACTTGCTTCTGGTTCTTTTTTTCAAATTACCTCAAATCTGTGACCTCTGGTTACTGACAGTTTTGCCACTGCAAGTAGTTTCTCCTTCATCATTTTATCAAAATCTTGCTGGATTTTGAACACCTCAATTAAATCTCCCTTTAGCCTTCTCTGCTGTGAGGAGGCAGGAACATCAGAATGCCGCCAGACTTTGAGCCTGTGCCACCATTCAGTTAGATCATGGCTGATCAGTATCTGACTCTATTTACTGCCTTGCTTCTATAATCCTTGGTATCCTTACCTAACAATCTAAAAATCTCAGTTCTGAAACTGTTCAACTGATATCCTGATATCCTGATCATGAATTGTATTTGATAATGAATTTAGGTAATACTGTATTATGTATTTTGAAGGAGAGTTTCGGAATTCCACAGCACTTTTTGTGAAGAAATGCTTTGTGATATCACCTCCAAACAACGTAACTCTAACTTGAAGGTTATGCCCTCTTGTTTTGTCGATGTTCTGAGGAAGGATGTATTAGCAATTTTGAAAAACCTGAGGGTCGACAAGTCCCCTGGGCCAGATGGGATATATCCAAGGATTCTTTGGGAGGCAAGGGATGAGATTGCATAGCCTTTGGCTTTGATCTTTGGGTCCTCACTGTCCACGGGGATAGTGCCAGAGGACTGCAGAATGGCGAATGTTGTTCCTCTGTTCAAGAAAGGGAATAGGATGAACCCTGGTAATTATAGGCCAGTTAGTCTTACTTCGGTGGTCGGTAAGTTAATGGAAAAGGTCCTGAAGGATAGGATTTATCACCATTTGGAAAGATGCAGCTTAATCCGGGATAGTCAACACGGATTCATGAAGGGTAAATCTTGCCTCACAAATTTGATTGAATTCTTTGAGGAGGTAACTAAGTGTGCAGATGAAGGTAGAGCAGTTGATGTAATATACATGGATTTTAGTAAGGCGTTTTATAAGGTTCCCCATGGTCGGCTCATGAAGAAAGTAAGGAGGTGTGGGATAGAGGGAAATTTGGCCAATTGGATAAGTAACTGGCTATCACATAGAAGACAGAGGGTGGTGGTGGATGGAAATTTTTCAGACTGGAGACCAGTTACCAGCGGTGTACCACAGGGATCAGTGCTGGGTCCTCTGCTATTTGTGATTTTTATCAATCACTTGGAGGAGGGGGCTGACGGGTGGGTCAGTAAATTTGCTGACGGCACCAAGATTGGTGGAGTAGTGGATGAGGTGGAGGGCTGTTGTAGGCTGCAACGAGACATTGATAGGATGCAGAGCTGGGCCGAAAAATGGCAGATAGAGTTTAACCCTGATAAGTGCGAGGTGATTCATTTTGGTAGAAAAAATTTGAATGTGGATTACAGGGTCAACGGCAGGGTTCTGAGGAATGTGGAGGAACAGAGAGATCTTGGGGTTCATGGCCACAGATCTCTGAAGGTTGGCACTCAAGTGGATAGAGCCGTGAAGAAGGCTTATAGTGTGTTAGCGTCTATTAACGGGGGCTTGAGTTTAAGAGCCGCGGGGTATGCTGCAACTATACATGACCCTGGTGAGGCCACATTTGGAGTATTGTGTGCAGTTCTGGTCACCTCATTATAGGAAGGATGTGGAAGCATTGGAAAGGGTGCAAAGGAGATTTACCAGGATGCTGCCTGGTTTGCAGGATAGGTCTTATGAGGAAAGGTTGCAGGAACTAGGGCTTTTCTCTTTGGAGCGGAGGAGGATGAGAGGTGACTTAATAGAGGTTTATAAGATGATGAGGGGGATAGATAGAGTGGACGTTCATAGACTATTTCCTCGGGTGGATGCAGCTGTTACAAGGGGGCATAACTATAAGATTCAGGGTGGGAGATATAGGAGGGATGTCCGAGGTAGGTTCTTTACTCAGAGAGTGGTTAGGGTGTGGAATGGACTGCCTGCTGTGATCATGGAGTCGGACACTTTAGGAACTTTCAAGCGGTTATTGGATAGGCACATGGAACACACCAGAATGACAGGGAGTGGGATAGCTTGATCTTGGTTTCGGACAATGCTCGGCACAACATCGAGGGCTGAAGGGCCTGTTCTGTGCTGTACTGTTCTATGTTCTATGTACTAACTTTATGCAGAAACTCACACCTGTAAAAGGCCATTAAAAGGCAATTAAAGGAACAATAGAACTATCCTGTCCATCACATCATCTACCAGACAGAGCAGCACCAGCCCCTGCTCGGAACACTCCCAGGAATGGTCACTGAGTGCCCACCCCAAAATCGATGTGGCAGCCCCTGACTGGACGTGACCAATCAGGGGGATGGAGCTTTGAGCAATTGATTGACAGCGACCCAGAGACCTCCCACAAAAGGGCAGGGAATCCCAAGCCAGTTAGAAGGCAGCGCAGGCCTTCACTCGCTCTCTCGACTGCCGCATCAACAACGGTGAATCCACCAGCCAAGCAGAGCCCACGCCATCCACAGAGGATGACAACAGAACACAGACCACCAACAGAACTTCAGTGCTGCCAGACTACTGGATTCAGATAAGGCCATATCTACTCTGCATCTGCCGGTCACCTGGAAGTTAAGTTGAGGTCGTTTAAGCGTGTTAGTTATAGTCCAATGTGCATGAACGTGTGATTAATTAAGTAAATGACCTTGTGTATGTTAAATAAACTATAATTGTGCTAAACTACTTGTGTGATCATTTGTTCACCGTATATTGGTTAAACACACTATGGTTATAAAAGAGCAACAATTTTAGTAATGTAAAAAGCAAGTATTAAACATTGGTTTTATTAATTTGCTATTGTTATTCGTGCAATTTATTGTTGATGCATTAAGATGTAACATTCATGTGAATAACAAGTGTTCATTTCTCACTGTTTCTTCTCCAGAATTTGGAAGAAAAGCATGGATGAAAGTTCATTTTTCCTTTTATACATTCTAGAAAATGTTCCATGCCACAGCTAATTAAGAGGGTAGATTTCAAAACGTATATTTCCCTTCATCCAGAAGAACCTCAGAATCTCAGAGAAATGACAACCCTCATTTACATTGATCTATGATTTCCACAATTCTTTGAGTAAAGCTCTGGTGGAGGAGCAGAACTCCCCTCCCAGAAATTCAGCCCTTTAAATGACAAATGAAAAATTGGGGGTAGGATCAGTAAGTTTGCGGATGACACAAAGATTGGCCAGGTGGTTAACAGTGAGTGACGTGGGTTACAGGAAGCTATAGAGGGGAAGGTCAAATGGCCGGATAAGTGGCAGATGGAATTTAACCCTGAAATGTGTGAGGTGATACACTTTGGAAGGAGTAATTTAACAAGGAAGTATACTATGAAAGGTCTGACAATGGGAAGTTCCAAAGAACAAAGGAGCCTTGGCGTGTTTGTCCATCGATCTCTGAAGGTAGAAGGGCAGGTTAATAGGGTGGTGGAAAAGGCATATGGGACACTCGCTTTTATCAATCGGGGCATAAATTACGAAAGCAGGGAGGTCATGATGGAGCTGTACAGGCCACAGCTGGAGTACTGTGTGAAATTCTGGTCGCCATGTTATAGGAAGGATGTAATTGCACTGGAGGGGATGCAGAGAAGATTCACCAGAATGTTGGTTGGGATGAACATTTAAGTTATAAAGAGAGGTTCGATAGGCATGGGTTGTTTTCTCTGGAGAAAACTGAGGGGTGACCTGATTGAGGTGTATAAGATTATGCGGGGCATGGATAGAGTGACTAGGGAGCAGCTGTTCACCTTAGTTGAAGGGTCAATTACGAGTGGACACAAGTTCAAAGTGAGGGGTGGGTTGGGTTAAGGGGAATTTGAGGAAAAACCTTTTTACTCAGAGTGGTGGTGGTCGGAAATGCACTGCCTGGGATGGTGGTCGAGGCAGGATACCTCACATCCTTTAAAAAGTACCTGGATGAGTACTTGGCATGCCTCAACATTCAAGGCTGGCAAGTGGGATTAGTTGGGCAGGTCAGAGCCTTTCTTGCGCCAGTGCAGACTCAATGGGCCAAAGGGCCTGAAATGAGTCAGGAGGTTCAGAGTTCATCTCGCCACCTTTCTTTTTCAAAAACATGATTGCAGTACTTAATTCAATTGCTTTATAATACAAAATACGAGAAACCAAAACCACTTTATTTTAGATTTTGTTTTAAGTTAACGGTTTTAGTGGGATCATGAGGATGTTTCATCAGTTATTTTCCCTTCTCCTGAAGCTGTGACCTATGTGGAATACCTCATCCAAGCTGTTATTTTTTCATTTGTGAGTCTGGAAAGTGAGTGCAAGTTAATCAATCATATTAGCATCGGGGATTTACAGTCTTCATCTGATGTTTACACACACTTCTTGCCTCTAGGATATCTGAGTAGTGATCAGAAATGGGAAATCCAGTTAATTTTACCATATCATAAGAGGCACAGAAACAAGCATTAGCTTCCCTGTTGCTGTCAGAACACAGCTCGGCTAACTCAGCACAACTCAACAAACAAGCCTGGACATTTCTGATATGTGCGATATAAGACTGTATGCTTATCCACTGAGTCACCTAAGAAACTGACCCAACACAGTTGATAAATTACTGGACTCTGACTGGCATATTCTTCCAAGTAAAAGGCAATCATGTGTGTTGATTCTAAGGCTTTTATTCTGAGTCACAGAAGTCGTTGTGTAATAATGGAACATTTGTTAACAGTCCTGGGAACCACACTATAAGAAGGATGTGAATGCACTGGAGAGAGTGCAGAAGAGGTTTACAAGAACGGTTCTAGGGCTGAAGAACTTCATTTCTGAGGATATATTGGAGCAGTTGGGACTGTTCTCCTTTTCAAGATGAAGGCTAAGAGGAAATTTGATCGAGATATTCAAAATCATGAACGGGCTGCACAGATTAGATCGGGAGAAACCGTTCCTGCTCATAAAAGGATCAAGAACAAAAGGACACAGATTTAGTATGATTTTCAAAAAGAACAAATGTGATGTGAGAAAAAGCTTTACCACACCACAAATGGTTCAGGTCTGCAATGCATTCCTGGAAGTGTTATGGAGGCAGGTTCAATCAAGGCATTCAAGAGGGCATTAGAAGATTACTTGAATAGAAATAATATGCAGGGAATGGGGAAAAGGCAGCGAAATGGCATCAATCCGTGATGTTTGTTTGGAGAGCCGATAGAGACACAATAGGCCAAATGGCCTCCTGCATGGTAACAATTCTGTGATTCTGTGAACTTGCATTTATACAGTGTCTTTAACATAACAAGGCACGTTGCAGGAGTCTTATAAAATCAGGTATGATACAAAGTCACATGAGGAGATATTAACACAGATGACTAAAAGCTTAGTCAAAGAGAGGGGTTTTAAGAAGTGTCTGAAAGGAGCAAAGAGATGTAGAGTTGCAGGGAGGCTTACGGAAGGATATCCAGAGTTTAGGGCCTCGGTATCTGAAGGCACGACCACTAATGGTGGAACAATTAAAGTCAAGGATGGTCAAGCGACCAAAATGAGAAGAGCACAGAGATCATGGAGGATTGTGGCATTTAAGAAGGTTGGTGAAATAGGGAGGGGCATAGAGGGATTCGAAAACCACAATAAGCAGAGGGGTGATGATGCAAATTAGAATTGGGCAGAGAGTTTTGGATAACCTCAAGTTTCCGGAAGTTAGAATTTGGGAGGCTGGCCAGGAGTCTGTTGGAATTCTAAAGTTTACGGGGAACAAAGGTATGAATTAATGTTGCAGCAATAGATGAGCTGACAGGCAGTCTCCAATTTTACAGAGATGGATATGGCTGATTTTGGTGATTATCAAAGAATTTACAGTGCAGAAGGAGGCCACTCGGCCCATCGTGTCTGCATCGGCTCTTGGAAAGAGCACCCCACCCGAGGTCAACACCTCCACCCTATCCCCACAACCCAGTCACCCCACCCAACACAAGGGCAATTTTGGACACTAAGGGCAATTTATCATGGCCAATCCACCTAACCTGCACATCTTTGGACTGTGGGAGGAAACCGGAGCACCCGGAGGAAACCCACGCACACAAGGAGAGGATGTGCAGACTCCGCATAGACAGTGACCCAAGCCAGGAATCGAACCTGGGAACCTGGAGCTGTGAAGCAATTGTGCTATCCACAATGCTACCGTGCTGCCCACTGATGGTACAGATATATGGGTAGAAGGTCATCCAGGTCAAATATGACACTAAGGTTGCCAACAGTCCGGTTTAATGTCCGACAGTTACCAGGGAGAGAGAACAAAGTTAATGGCAAGGACTCAAAACAATAGCTTCCCAATATTTGGTTGGGGGAAATTTCTGCTCATCCAATACTGGTTGTCAGGCAATCAGTCAGAAAACTTGGAGACAGTCGAGAGGTTGAGACAGGTGGTATTAAGGTAGGGTTGGATATAATTAGCATGCCTGTAAAGCCAGACATTGTTGATTTTTTTCAGATGAGGGACAACATGTAGATGAGAAATATAAATAGATAGTCAAATGTTGCTACGCAACAGTGTAAGATGCAGACATATTGGATGGGATTTTCCAGCCCTTTTGCTCGATGGGACCTGCCAGTCCCGTTAAAGTCTCAACCACGCGACGAAACAGCAGCAGGACTGGTCAGTCACACAAAAGCCTATAGATTTGGACAGGACCAGAAGACCCCAGCCATAATGTTACTTTTCACTTCAATAGAAGGAGGCAAAAATTGAATCATGCTAAGGCAAGTGTTATAACCTGCCTGCTTACCATTGGCTGGGGACTAATGACAATCCCACAATCCTATGGGAGTATGAGCTTCCCCAATGAGAGGGGGCAGAGAAATCATTAGCAGACTCCCTGCATAAATAGAGCTGGCCAGTTTGGAACCAGCAGAGAGAGAGGAGTGAGCAGCAAAGGAAGTTGCTGCTGCTGTTGTATATATATGTTATTGTAAATACATTTTATTTCTTTGTATCCTGAAAATTCGTGCTGGATTCTTCGTGGCCCTCACAAAAGCAAACATTGACATAATTTATCAGTCAAGCTCTATACCTCATTCACTTTTATAAATCTTTGATAGGATTTGAACAAAGAAAATTACAGCACAGGAACAGGCCCTTCTGCCCTCCAAGCCTTTCAGTGACCATGCTGCCCGTCTGAACTAAAACCCCCTACTCCTCCGGATGTTCCCATCCCATTCATGTATTTGTCAAGGTCACTTAAAAGTCACTATTATATTTGCTTCCACTACCACCCCTGACAGTGAGTTCCAGGCTCCCACCACCCTCTGTGTAAAAAAACATGCCTCGTACATCTCCTTTAAACCTTGCCCCTCGTACCTTAAACCTATGACCCCTAGTAATTGGCTCTTCCACCCTGGGATAAAGCTTCTGACTATCCACTCTGTCCATGCCCCTCATAGTCTTGTAGACTTATGTCAGGTCGCCCCTCAACCTCCATCGTTCCACCAAGTTTCTCCAATCTCTCTTCTTAGCTAATGCCCTCCAAACCAGGCAACATCCTGGTAAATATTATCTGTACCAACTCCAACGCCTCCACGTCCTTCTGATAGTGTGGCAACCAGAGTTGAACACTATATTCCAAGTGTGGCCTAACTAAGGTTCTATAAAGCTGCAACATAAAGTGGCCAATTTTTAAACTCAATGCCCCGGCTGATGAAGGCAAGCTTGCCGTATGCCATCTTGATTTCCTTCTCTACCTGCGTTCCCTCTTTCAGTGACCTGTGTACCTGTACACCCAGATCTCTCTGCCTATCAATACTCTTATGGGCTCTGCCATTTACTGTATATTTCCCATATGTATTAGACCTTCGAAAATGCATTACCTCACATATGTCCAGATTAAACTCCATCTGCCATTCCTCCACCCCAGTCTCCAACCGCTCTATATACTGTTGTATCCTCTGACGGTCCTCATCGCTATCCGCAATGCCAACCTTTGTGTCATCCACAAAGTTACAAATCAAACCAGTTACATTTTCCTCAAATCATTTATATATATTACAAACAGCAAAGGTCCCAGCACTGATCCTTGAGGAATGTCACTAGTCACTGCCCTCCATTCAGAAATTCACCCTTCCACTGCTACCCTCTGTCTTCTATGACTGAGCCAGTTCTATATCTTGCCAGCTCACCTCTGAACCCATGTGACTTCACCTTTTGTACCAACCTGCCATGAGGGACCTTGTCATGTAGAAGTCCATGTAGATGACATCCATTGCCCCATCCTCATCAATCATCTTCATCACTTCCTCGAAAAACTGTCAAGTTAGTGAGACACGACATCCCCGTCACAAAACCATGTTGCCTCTCGCTAATACGTCCACTTATTTCCAAGTGGGAGTAAATCCTGTCTCGAAGAATCCTCTCCAATAGGTTCCCTACCATTGATGTAAGGCTCACTGGCCTGTAATTACCTGGATTATCCTTGCTACCCTTCTTAAACAAAGGAACAATATTGGTTATTCTCCAGTCCTCTGTGATCTCCCCTGCAGCCAGTGAGGGTACAAAGATTTCTCTCAAGGCCCAAGCAACTTCTTCCCTTGTCTCACTCAGTGGGCGCGATTCTCCGACCCCCACGTCAGGTGGGAGAATCACGGGAGTGCCGGGCGATTCACGCCACGCCGCCCTGGCACCCGCACGTGATTCTCCCACCCCCCCCAAAACGTCATGTCGCGTTTTGCGACAGGCCGCTCGGAGAATCGCCGCTCCAGTCGAGCGGCGATTCTGCGGCCCGGATGGGCCGAGCCGCCTACTTAATACGACCGGTTCACGCCGGCGCCAACCACACCTGGTCGCTGCCGGCGTGAACAGCGCGCGACCGCTGCGTGTGGAGCTTGTGTGGGGCGGAGGGAGGATCGAGCACCAGGGAGGTGCTCAGGAGGGGTCTGGCCCACGATCGGTGCCACCGATTGTCAGGCCGGCGTCTCTAAAAGACGCAATCTTTTCCCTCCACCGCCCCGCAAGATCAATCCTCCATGTCTTGCGAGGCAGCGGAGGTGAGGACGGCAACCGCGCATGCATGGGGACGTCATTTAGGTGCCCGGCGCGCGAGATTGATGCGCTGCCACTCCTAGCCCCCCCCCCCCCCCCCCCCCGGGGAGGGGGGGGGGGAATAAGGGGCGAGGAGCGGCTTCCGACGCCCTAGTGAAACACTCCGGTTTTCACTCCGGCACGGCACTTTGTCTCCCTTTGGGAGAATCGCGCCCAGTATTCTTGGGTAGATCCCATCAGGCCGTGGGGACTTGTCTACCTTAATGTTTTTCAAGTCCCCCAATACCTCCTCCTTTTGATTTCACATGACCCAAACTATCTACACTCATCATCTACCAAGTCCTTCTCTTTCGTGAATACTTACACAAAGGTATTACAAAATACCTCGCCCATTTCCTCTGGCTCCATGCATAGATCCCCTCTCCAGTCCTTCAGTGGCTAACCCTCTTGTTCTTTATATATGTATAAAAAGCCTTGTGATGTTCCTTAATCCTGCTGGCCAATTACTTTTCGGGTCCCCCTATAGCCCTCCTGACTCTTTGCTTAAGTTTCTTTCTACTTTCCTTGTATCCACTCTTGCTAGGTGTGTTCCCAGCCTCCAGAGCCTTGACAAATGCTTCCTTTTTCTTTTTGACAAGGCTCATAATATCTCTCGTTATCCAAGATTCCCGAAACTTGCCATACTTATCCTTCATCCTTACAGGAACATACCGGTCCTGAATTCTTATCAATTTATACTTGAAAGCCTCCCACATGCCAGATGTTAATTTGCCCTCAAACATCTGCCTCCATCTTCATTCTTCAGTTCCTGCCTAATATTGTTGTAATTAGCCATCACCCAATTTAGCACCTTCACTTGAGGATCACACTTATTTTTATTCATCAGTATCTTAAAGCTTACTGAATTGTGGTCACTGTTCCCGAACTGCTCCCCCACTGAAACGTCGACCACCTGGCCAGGCTCATTCCCCAATACCAGGTCCAGTACAGCCCCTTTCCTAGTTGGACTATCTATATATTGTTTCAAGACGCCCTCTTGGATGCTCCTAAGAAACTCTGCCCCCATCCATGCCCCTAGCACTAAGTGATTTCCAGTCAATATAGGGGAAGTTAAAATCACCCACCACAACAATCCTGTTATTTTTACGCCTTGCCAATATCTGCCTACATATCTGTTCCTCCATCTCCTGCTGGCTGTCGGGAGGCCTGTAGTAAACCCCCAACATTGTGACTACACCCTTCCTATTCCTGAGCTCTACCCATATTGCCTCGCTGTATGACCCTTCCAAGATGTCCTCCTGCAGTATTCTCCTTAACCAGTTGTGCAACTCCCCAGCCCTTTTACATCACCCTCTATCCCACCTGAAACATCTATATCCTGGACCATTCAGCTGCCAATTCTGTCCTTCTCTTAACCAAGTCTCTGTAATGGCAACAACATCATAGTCCAAAGCACTAATCCAATCTCAAGGTTCATCTGCCTTACCTTCTTGCATTAAATCAAATGCACTTCAGTCCACCAGACCCTCTTTGATCAGCAACCACACCCTGCCTGCTCTTCCTCTGTGTCTTGCTGGCCCTTCTCTCTAATTCCCCTTCAGTTAATTCACTTTGCTTTGGTTCCCACCCCCTGCCAAACTAGTTTTAATCCTCCTGTGTGACACTTGCAAACCACCGGCCAGAATATTTATGTCCCTCCAGTTTAGATGCAACCCGTCCTTCTTGTACAGGTCCCACTGCCCCGATCGAGATCCCAATTGTCCAGATATATGAAACCCTCCCTCCTACATCATCGGTTTAGCCATGTGTTGAGCTGTACTATCTTCTTATTTCTAACCTCACTGGCACTTGGCACAGGGGGTAATCCTGAGATTACAACCCCAGAGGTCCTGCTTTTTAACTTTCTGCCTAACTCCCTGAACTGGTACGACAAAATCTCGTCATTTTTCCTGCCTATGTTATTAATACCAACCTCCGGCTGTTCACCCTTTCCCTTTAAAAACATCCTGGACCCTGGCACCAGAGAGGCAACATACAATTCTGGAGTCTCTTTCACGTCCACAGAAGCGATTATCTGTACCCCTAACTACAGAGTCCCTTATAACTATTGCTCTAGTGCTGTTTGTCCCTCCCCGCTTGACAACAGAGCCAGCCGTGGTGTCACTGCTCTGGCTGCTTCTGTTATCCCCTGATAGGCCATCCCTCCCAATAGTATCTGAGCATATAGGTGCCAATGAGCATATGATCATTGATACTAACATGTATCAAAGTCCAGAGATGTACAGGTTAGGTGGATTGACCATGGCAAATTGCTCCTTAGTGACCAAAAATGTTAGGTGGGGTTACAGGGTGGATGGAGGCATGGGCTTAAGCCTAAGTAGGGTGCTCTTTCCAAGGGCCGGTGCAGACTCGATGGGCTGAATGGCCTCCTTCTGCACTGTAAATTCTATGATAAGGTTGTCCATAAAAGCTTCTGGAGGAGCAGGGGGAGGTGGAGAAGGAGTTCCTTACTACCGTCGTGAGAATAGGTTGATTATGGTAGTGAATTCCAGTATTAGCTTACAATAATGTACATTCTGTATGAGATGGCGTCACCTGACTTGGCAGTTGAAGGTCAGATAGTACATGAAAGAATAGATTGTAACAAGGCTATAGATGCCTTGCAGTTGTGTGTGTTCATGTTCTGAAAATGTGTTCGTCATAAAGTTAGTTAACAGCCACAGTGTCGGTCATACTGCAACATAAAAACAAGAGATAGTGGCAGGAATAAACTAAACAAACAATGGAGGCACTGAAACCACTGACAGCGTTCAGTTTCAAGAGAAATCTCACCAAAAACTGGAGGAGATTCCGACAGCACTTCAGCCTGTACCTCACAGCAATGGACAGTGGTAAGAAAGACGCGCAGATACAGTCTTCCACCTTTCTTCACGGAGCAGAGAAAGAAACCCTAGAAGTTAATAACACATTAACATTTGAAAGTGATGACAAACAAAAAGACTTGAACGAAATAATGGAAAAATTCAAAGCTTACTGCTGCCCTAAGAAAAACATCACATCTGAAAGATTCAATTGTCTTACATACAGACAAGGCAGTGACAACATTAATCAGCAGGTAACTGAGTTGAGAAAATTAGTGAAATCATGTGAATTTGGAGATCTTGAAGAATCACTCATTCGAGATAGAATAATCTGCAGGATCGCAAATGATTGTATGAGAGAACCGCTTTTGAGAGAAGTGGATCTCATGCAGGGGAAATAAATATCTAGAGTGATGAAAAGCACACAATTCTGTGTTAAACAGGTGATGGATGTTGATACGCTGATCACAGTTGAGCAGTTAGATGCAGTTGAACTAAAGCAGCACTGCGGAAAAACAAATCAACAGGTAAGAATAATTAAAACTGCTACTAAAACACTTAAATGCAGTCGATGCAGAACAGAACATTTACCACATAGTTGTCCAGCCTTTGGAAAGCAATGTAAGAACGATGATAAGCTAAATCATTTCCCTAAGATGTGTAAATTGAAGAAGGTGCATAAATTTGCAGATGATATGCAGGCACGGAAACTGAACTTTTCATTGGTGCAGTAATAGTAAATGCGAAAGAAGATGAATGGAAGGTTGGTTTAAAAATTTCTAACATGATGATGAATTTCAAGTTTACACAGGTGCACAAGCAAATGTCATTCCCATAGACCTGTATCGTAAGATAAGTAAAGGAAAACAGCTAACTAAAACAAATGTGAGGCTGTCTGCTTACACAGGTGGAGGATTGCTGTAAAAGGCCATTGCACACTTAAAGTAAACTACAAAAACAGTCCCATGCACTTCCATTTATGGTGGTGAAAATGATGTAATACCCATTCTTGGAATCAAATCTTGTGAAAGTCTGAGCTAATCAAGAGAATAACTGATGACATCCTGAGTGAGTACAAAGATGTGAGTACAAATGGGATTGGTTGCTTAAAGTGAGGACACACCATCAAGATTAATGAAACTGCGACACCCAAATACACCCGCCCAGGAAAGTGCCAGTCGTGCTGAGACCGACTGAAAGTAAAATTGGACAGAATGGATCCCAAGGATCTAAACCAGGCAGCACAAAGAGAGCATAATCAGTTGTCCACAGTAGAATAGATCATGTGTAAGCTAGCTGGTGCTAAATATTATTCAGTCTTAGATGCAAGTTCAGGCTTCTGGTAGGTCAAGCTGGATGAATGTACCATCTCTGTACCATCACCGCACTATTTGGGCAGTACAGGTTTTTACACTTACCTGTTGGTATTAATTCAGCTCCTGAGGTGTTCCGCAGAACAGCGAAGCAGCTGTTCAAAGGGTTAGAGCATGTAGAAACCTATATTGATGTGCGCTGGTCTAGGGGCCCACTCAAAAAGAACACGACCACAGACTGAGGCAGGTGCTGGTAAGAGCTGGAGAAGGTTGAAGCAGGAAAAGTGCAAAATAGGTCTTCATGAAATCAAGTACTTGGGACATGGGCTAACAAGTGAGGGACTGAAGCTGAACAGAGTAATTTGAAGCAGTCATGAACATGCCACTCCCAGAATGTAAGAAAGATTTGGAGAGGTTTTTCGGCATGGTGACCTACCGTGGGAAATTTATTCCATACGTTAAACCTGACAGCAACTCTCTGAGAACTTCTACAAAATGATGTAGAATGGCACTGGGAGCAAAGTTACCAATAAGCTTTGACCAGTCTGAAGAGGTCACTGGCCCAGACACTAGTCTTAAAGTATTACAATGTCAGTCAGCCAGTCATAATTTTAGTGGATGCTTCAAAAACCAGCCTGGGAACTTTCCTCTTTGAAAATTAAGCAACAGCGGCAGACGCTTAAGAGGCAATGATTTAAACACAGCAGTCTTATGCCCCAATCAGAAAGAAATGCCAGCAATTGTATTTGGCCTAAAACACTTCCATCAGTTTGTCTATGGCAAAGAGGTGAGGTAGAATCCGATCATAAGCCTTTGGAAGCTGTCCTAAAAAACACCGAACTGTGCACAACCAAGAATCCAAAGACTACTATAGATAAAAGCAAATTACTCTGGATGCTGGAATCTGAAACAAAAACCAAAAATACTGGACAATCTCAGCATGTCTGGCAGCATCTGTGCAGAGAGAAGGTAGCTAACATTTTGAGTCTGGAAGTGTTATCCAGACTCGGAACATTGGCTCCCTTTTCTCTCCACAGATATTGTCAGACTTGCTAAAATTGTCCAGTATTTTCTGTTTTTGATCCAAAGATCACAAATGCATCTGCAGAAGTGCTAGATCAGAGTTAAATACAAACTGGGCAAAGAAATGTACATAACAGACACTCTGTCAAGTGCATATCTACCCATTATGAAGAAGATAACAAAGAAATGGAAGCATGGGTTCCTATGCCGACTAAGAACTTACCTATAACTGTAACCAAACTGGATGAGGTCAGGGAAGCAAACAAGAATGATACCGCCCTGAGAAAACTGCAGCAAATTGTGCAAACTATCTGCCAACATGTCAGAGCAGAACCACTTCTACTGTACAAGAGTACTGGACCTTCTGTGTGGAACTTCATGGAGCAGAAGGAATACTTTTCATGGGAGAAAAGATAATGGCCGCCATTTAACTAGAAAAAAATCTATGTCTGGTTTTGGGCATGTTTAGCGGGGTGGTTTTGGCAGCTGCAGTGGTGAGTAATACCCTGTTATTCAAAGGCACTTTGCCTTTTCTTTGGTCTCAGGGAGTTTCTCTCCGCCAAGGCCACACTTAGAGTAATTTCCTGCTGGCGAGCAGGCCCCACGCAGATCGGGGCACCATTTTAGAAGGCTGCCCCGAACTTTCTCCCCATCCCTTTCAGCCCCCTCCCTCGTTTCCAACCCCACTCCCTCCAATGTCGGGGAAGCCCCCGGGAACACCCCCTCCAAATGATAAGGCCCCCTGGGCCCAATCCCTGGCAGTACCAACCTGACATCAGGCACCCTGGCACGGCCAGCCTGACAGCGGGGGTGTTCTTTATGGGAGGTGGAGGTTGGGGGGTGGGGCTTGTGCTGGGATGGAGATGCTCTGTTCAGGGCTCTTTCCTGGGATGGGGCTCGTTTGGCTACCCTACCCATCTGGATCCTTTCAACAGTCAGTCAGCATGTAAATATTAAAATTTACAGATAGCAAAGTGAATATGATCCCATCCGTACCCCATAATCTCATGAAACAATCACTCAGTATCTCAGAAATACACATCTCCCACATGCAAGAGTCCTTCTTGTTTATTTATTTTCATCCCAATTCCTTCCTTTTATTTTATTGTTTTGGTCCGTGGATCAATAATTGGGATGTGCCTTTAAGTAGTGAGAAGAAAGCAGAAAACTAAAGATTAAAACAGCCAGCTTGCCAGGATACTGTATTCTGAAGTATTATGTTTGGGAGAAGGAGAAGCCAGACTCTTCAGCACCAAGTAGATGGGAGGAACCAGTTTTGGAGTGATTGATTAACTGGCAACTAATGTGTTGGCCAAGGAGAGGGTTCTGCCTGGCAATAATCAGTGACTGGTTCCTGCTGGGTGATGTTTCTGACAGAACCTTCCAGAAGTGATCAGAAGTGAAGGGAACTGTTTTCTCTCTTCCTGCTGCCTGCTGTCTGCAGGTGGAAGCTGAGGATCTTTTAAGTGTATCAAACCCAGCAGCTTGTTGCGCTTCAGGGGCTGAATCTATTGTTTTGAAAGCAGTGAATGTCCAGCTTATCGTCTGCTGTGACCTGAAATTATTCTAAGTCTGCAGGGACAGTTGATAACCTTGCCTGAAAAGATTATATCAAGCCTGGAAGTAAGGAAATACCAAACTGGAAGCCTGAACTTCAGAAAGATATTGACTGGAAGTCATCCCTATGAATCAAAGATCCCTATCCTTTCATTTTTGTGATATTTTCTTTCCCTTTCCACCACCCTTTTCCCTCTATGTGGTTTGTGTGTGTGTGTGTAAATAGTGGGGTGAGTTAGAAATGGGGGGGGGGGGGGGAGTTGGGAAATGGGTAGTAGATAGCCAGCTACATTTTTTTTCTGTTTAATTAAATATACCGTTCATAATAAAAGGTCACTTGTGTTTTAAAGTTACAACCTAATGTCTGTAGTTTATTGGACTCAACCAAAGACCTTGGGTATTTAACTAAATCTAATTTCATTGACGTTGCGACTCCAAGTCAAGAGGGGCCGGAATTGACCATGCACTAGCCCAGGGTGTCATAACACAAGTGAAAGTGACACCATCTGAACCTCAAACCCTTTAAAAGGTCTGTCAGTATGACAAGTTTAAAGGCCTGTGAGGGTTAAATGATCCCTTTAAAGTGATGGAAACGTTTGAAGTGGTGTTCACAAAGTTAATTTGATTTTGCTTTAAAGTACAGAAGTCTATCTGTATGCCTAGACGACTGAAAGCTTTGAATTGCATTGTTTACATTCAGCTTTTTAACTGACAGGTCGAGGCAATTTTAAAGGGGAGATTCAGATTGTGTAATTATACAGCTTTGCAGGAATCCATTAACTTAAGGGTGCAGATGTTTTCCTAACCACAGTTTTTTTAATGAGCCCGATCTTTGTTCTGAAGTGCTTCATAGAAAGAGCAGGGGTTGTCCCCTCCACCCTCTCCATCAGAGGGGGTGATTGAAGGGAGGAACTACTGAGGGTGGTGCTGAACAGGGGGTCTTGGGAGGTTGAAGGAGGAGTTCTGAGGGGGAACCCATGCCAGCAATTAGGCTGGGAGTGGGGCTGCCCTGTCAGCGATCCCAGGGGGCTGCAGCAGCTTTTTGATATCGGAGCGTCCTTTAAAAATGGTGCTCCTATCTCAGAGATGCTGGACCTTTCAGAGAGATGAGGTCCCGCCCCTCTGAGTTTCAGCGTGCACCCTGGTGTGCCATGGAATGGCATGAAAACCTGATTCAGGTAAAAAATGCCTGAACAGCATGCCAGGGTCGCTCCTGGCGGGAGAATCGTGGCTGTCATACCTTATTGTAAAGTATAATTAGTTTAAATGTATCATGTTGTCATTGGAATTCTAATTTTAGTATTTGTGTTTGTCCCAGTTGTAAAGGATAACACGGTTTATGATCTCTAACATTCAGAGATATCAATACCAAGAAAAATGCGATTCAACCCCACTAAGACTGCATATTTAATCAAAGTGAAAGAGACATTAACACTGAATGCACACAAAATAATCAAACAGTTTCAAAAAATAGAATGAAATGTGCAATTCCCTGCTGTACAAAGCTTGCCAAGTACAAAAATCAATCATTTCACAAGTTAGAAACCATCTGGCTCTACCTTGAACAGTAGTCACAGTGCTGTGCTGTGAGGTGCTGTTTGTTAATTGTAAAGGCACTAAATCATGTCTGTGTCATGTTTTGTCGTAAAGACTCAACTTGTGTTTTTTTTTAATTAAACAACGGAGCTTGGATTTTACTCTAAAGATTTGGAAAGGAACCAACTCATTTAAATCTTTCAAGTGGATCAACTAACCATCACCTCTCTGCACTGATTTCAGGTTACCCTCACTCTGCCTCCACCCAGAAACACCATTGACTTCCTCTTTCTCATCAGGCATATCGAAATGCAACTCCATTTTCCTTGGCTCTGCACATGCTTAAAATCTGTTCATCTCTCACACCTCGTAGCTGTGATGAAGGGTCAACAATCGGAAACATTAATCCCTTTCTTTGCAATATTTTGCTATGTTAAAGGTGCAATGTAAATGCCAGACGTTGTTACTCCTCAGAAGCTGCCTGACCTACAGAGTGTTTCAAAGCATTTTCAGTTGTCGTTTTGAACTTTCGACAAATTGCATTTCTGAAGAGTTAAACAGATTACACACATAGCAAAGCTAAAGTGTACACGTTTGTAGAAAACCGGCAAGGAAGGTAACAACTTGGCATGTACTTCTGCCATCATGTTCATTGTTTTTTAAGAGGCATGAAAGCACAAACTAGATGATCTAACTGAGGATGGGCCAGCGAATTACCTAATTTGAGGATGAATTATTAGGACCAGAATATCTTCCATATGTTGAGCAGTGCATAGGGAAGTAGGGGCTCAGGAGAAAAGTTTCTTCGGATACCAGGTAAGGCACAAAGTGAGATGTTACAGACAGGGTGAGAGAGAACTGTTGAAATGCCTGTTCCCTTCCCAACTGTCTGTAATCAGTCGGCGTGATAGGAAGATATGTTTGTGTTTTTAACCCTTTAATGTATGGATTATTAGAATAACCAGCAGCAAGCCTTTTATGGGTTTAAACAATGAATGAAATTGTTTATTTATGCCCTCGCCCCAAAATCTAACAGTACAGCACTAAGTCAAATAATCACACACAAAAATGCACTTCAGGAAGAGAATATGCACTTTTACAGGTTATAAGCACAGACTAGTTTATAATTCACATGATTGTCTTGTTCTGGAAAACACACATTTCAGTTCTTTTTTTAAAATATAAATTTAGAGTACCCAATTCATTTTTTCCAATTAAGGGGCAATTTAGCGTGGCCAATCCACCTACCCTGCACATCTTTGGGTTGTGGGGGCGAAACCCACACAAATACGGGGAGAATGTGCAAACTCCACGTGGACAGTGACCCAGAGACGGGATCGAACCTGGGACCTCGGCGCCGTGAGGACACATTTGAGTTCTGAAGAAGAACGTGTCTCCACTCCTGGAGGGTAATTTCGGTGAATTCAACAGCCAAAGTTGTATGCCACAGTCATTTCAGGATTCTCTCAAGGGGATGGATTTTCTGCAGGCCTTGAAGTTCGTTGCGTGTAGTCTCATTCACAGAAGATCAGTTTGCTATATCGGTGGATCCAAAAAGGAACAGGCTTAGAGACATTGCGATGTGACAGCCTCCGGTTCTTAAATGCATAAATGTTACTGCCTTTTCTGCTGCTGCTGTGTCTTACTTTCTGAAGTCAGCATTGAAATGTTACAAAGGAATAAACATGGTTGTTTTACAAAGTGATCCTCATATCTTGCAGTTCGTGTTCTTAACATGGTGGTAATCTTAGGTTAGTTAGCCACACCCTGATTTATTCTTTTTAAAGACATTCATCCAAAGAGGGGTTATGGTGGTATGAATAGGAGCACTGCCATTGGTGCAGAGCACTGGTTTCCCATTGGCTCTGGCTGGTCATGTGCCTCTCGGCTGATTGGCTGGGACTAGTCATGTGACTGCTCAGCAATTGGTCGAGAGGCAAGTAGACCCCGCCTCCGAGGTGGGGTATAAGTACCCAGAGTTCTCGGCGGTCGGCCTTTCACTGTAGTCGACCACCGGGCTAACATCTAGCTGATTAAAGCCTAAGTTTGGACCTTCATCGTGTCTCGCGTCCAATTGATGGTACATCAGGGGTTAAGACGATCATCTTGAGACACACATGCTTAGGGGTTAATATACTTCTTCACAGCTGTTAACAGACTCCTAAACGACCCTCTTATGACTGACCTGATTAATACTACACTCCTGTATGCTATACCCAATGCTGGTGTCTATGTATTTACATTCTGTACCTTCTGTTGCCCTATTATGTTGCCCTATTGTGTATTTTCTTTTCATGTACTAAATGATCTATTTGAGCTGCACGCAGAAAAATACTTTGAAAGTTACTGTGAAAAGTTTAGTCGCCACATTCCGGCACCTGTTCGGGTTCACAGAGGGAGAATTCAAAATGTCCAATTCATCCAACAGCACGTCTTTCGGGACTTGAAGGAGGAAACCAGAGCATCTGGAAGAAACCCAGGCAGACACAGGGAGAACGTGCAGACCTCCACACAGACAATGGCCCAAACCGGGAATCAAACCTGGGACCCTGGAGCTATGAAGCAACAGTGCGAACCACTGTGCTACCATACCGCCCCACTGTGCGACTGTGCCACCCACACATTTTAGTACAATGCACTGATATCAACATTTATCTGTACCCAAACAGCTTATGCATACTTAGATAATGATGGAAAACCATCAATTGGGCAGCACGGTGGTTAGCATAAATGCTTCACAGCTCCAGGGTCCCAGGTTCGGTTCCCGTGTGGAGTCTGTACGTCCGCCCCGTGTGTGCGTGGGTTTCCTCCGGGTGCTCCGGTTTCCTCCCACAGTCCAAAGATGTGCGGGTTAGGTGGATTGGCCATGCTAAATTGCCCGTAGTGTAAGGTTAATGGGGGGATTGTTGGGTTACGGGTATACAGGTTACGTGGGTTTAAGTAGGGTGATCATTGCTCAGCACAACATCGAGGGCCGAAGGGCCTGTTCTGTGCTGTACTGTTCTATGTACTGTTCTATGTTCTATAGATAACAATGTCAGTTATTGTTCAAACCACTGCCTTGTTGTTCCATCCCATTGCAGCTTTCAATAATTGCGTTTCAGACTCATACAATAGTAGAAAACTTTCAGCTGTCACTCAGATGCTGAAGTGGGTGAATAGTTGATTATAAGAACAAAGAAAATTACAGCACAGGAACAGGCCCTTCGGCCCTCCCAGCCTTCGCCGATCCAGATCCTTTATCTAAACCTGTCTCCTATTTTCCTAGGTCTACTTCCCTCTGCTCCCTGCCCATTCATATACCTGTCTAGATGCTTCTTAAATGATGCTATCGTGCCCGCCTCTACCACCTCCACTGGTAAAGCGTTCCAGGCACCCACCACCCTCTGCGTAAAAAACTTTCCACGCATATCTCCCTTAAACTTTCCCCCTCTCACCTTGAAATTGTGACCCCTTGTAACTGACACCCCCACTCTTGGGAAAAGCTTGTTGCTATCCACCCTGTCCATACCTCTCATAATTTTGTAGACCTCAATCACGTCCCCCCTCAACCTCCGTCTTTCCAACAAAAACAATCCTAATCTACTCAACCTTTCTTCATAGCTAGCACCCTCCATACCAGGCAACATCCTGGTGAACCTCCTCTGCACCCTCTCCAAGGCATCCACATCCTTCTGGTAATGTGGCGACCAGAACTGCACGCAGTATTCCAAATGTGGCCGAACCAAAGTCCTATACAACTGTAACATGACCTGCCAACTCTTGTACTCAATACCCCGTCTGATGAAGCAAGCATGCTGTATGTCTTCTTGACCACTCTATCAACCTGCGTTGCCACCTTCAGGGTACAATGGACCTGAACTCCCAGATCTCTCTGCACATCAATTTTCCCCAAGGCCCTTCCATTGACCATATAGTCCGCTCTTGAATTTGATCTTCCAAAATGCATCACCTCGCATTTGCCTGGATTGAACTCCATCTGCCATTTCTCTGCCCAACTCTCCAATCTATCTATATTTTGTTGTATTCTCTGACAGTCCTCCTCGCTATCTGCAACTCCACCAATCTTAGTATCATCTGCAATTATTTAAGCATCTCATGAAGGTTTCCCTGATCAGACCTGACAGTCCTTAATTGAGTTTGATTGTGAAACGTTTTCGCCATTTCAAATATTGGCTGAATTGTTCAATATATCACTGCTAAAGACTGTGACACAGTATTAATGGAAAATTCCTACAAAGACAGTTGATAACATAATCTACCATTCCACGTCTGAGATTTGGCCACTGCAACATCTAGTGGCAGAAGTCAAGTACTACACTGCATGTGATGGTACATCCGGATAGATGCTTACTTACTTTAAGCATTAAAAATTTATAGGCGAGAGCTTGTCGCAATGCAGTTAGTAAGAAAACAGTATTTTGATTCACCAAATAATTGGTTTTGTTCTACCCTCAAGAGTCTATTTTAAAATGGAATGCACCACTGAGAATTTTCAGTTTGGATTATCACACTGCAGTGAGAAAAACTAATTATAAAGGGAACAAAAAAAATCTATATTTTTAAGTTTCTTATTCCAACAATAATCACCACTCAACTCAGATTCTCTTCTAGTATTTATCTTTTCCCTGAACAAATTTCCAGACTGTAAAATAATTTTGAATGGCAAATTGAAAATACATCAATTCAGAATGTCGAGGAAGCTGTCCTAAAGGTCTTCCTGGGATCACCAAATAAACAGAAATAGTTTCCCCAAACATATTTTATCGTACTGAAACTCCAGTAGAGGAGGGCTTTTCAGTAAATTCTCTGTATCGGCTTTTGGGTAATTAATGCAAGTCATTGTCACATTAGAGAGTCAAGCTACAGCCATTCAGCACAATATCAGATGGAATCATGCACATCAAACTGGGGCGGCATTCTCCCCTACCCGGCGTGACGGAGGGTGCCGGAGTAGGGGAGTGGCACCAACCACTCAGGGGTCGCGCCTCCCCAAAGGTGGGGAATTCTCCCCACCTTTGGGGGCCAGCCCCGCACCAGAGCGGTTTGCACCAGAAGACTGGCGCAAACACCCGGCGCCCCCGCAAGCGGGGCTGGCCGAAAGGCTTTCGCCGGTCGGCGCATGCGCCGGCAGTGACGTCAGCGGCCAGCTGCCGCTGACGTCACTGCCGGCGCATGCGCGATGTGGTGTTCCCTTCCGCTTCCGCCATGGCGGAGGCCATGGCGGTCGCGGAGGAACATAGTGCACCCAGGGCACTGGCCCAGCCCCTGACCGGGGGACCCCGATCGCGGGCCAGGCCAACGTGGGGGCACCCCCCGGGGTCCGATCGCCCCCCGCCCCCCCCAGGACCCCGGGGGCCTGCTCCCACTGTTCCAGAGGTGGTTTAAACCTCGGCGGCGGGAGAGGCCTCCCAGCGGCAGGACCTCGGCCCATCCGGGCCGGAGAATCGCCGCAGGGGCCTCTCCGATCGGAGTGGCGAGATTCCTGCTCCCGCCACTTCCCGGGTGGCGGAGAATCTCTGCCACGGCGGGGGCGGGATTTTAGGTGCCCCCATGCGATTCTCCGACCCTGCTGGGGGTCGGAGAATTTCGCCCTATGTTAGTGACTGCAAATCAAACACCTGTACTTCAGAATCATAGAATCATAGAATTCCTACAGTGCAGAAGGAGATAATTCGGCCCATTGAGCTTGCACCGACTCTTCAATAGAGCGCCCTACCTACGCCCACACCATCACCCTATTCCAGTAACCCCACCTAACCTTTTGGGACTCTAAGGGACAATTTAGCATGGTCAATCCATCTAACCTGCTCACCTGTGGACAGTGGGAAGAAACCAGAGCACCCAGAGGTAACCCACGCAGACATGGGGAGAATGTGGAAACTGCACACAGTCACCCAAGGTCGGAACTGAACCCATATCCCTGGCGCTGTGAGGCAGCAGTGCTAACCACCATTTTATTTTTCACAGGCAGTAACACAGAAGCAAAATGGCATGCAGGATACAAACTATATTTAAAACATATAAGACCCAGAGGAGATTTAATATGGTGCATACTAGAAAGATGTTTCATCGTGTAGGGGAGACTAGAACCAGGGGACTCAATATTTTAAAAACAATTGTCAGAGGGTAATGTGTGTGTTGAATTATTTCCCCAAGAAAGCACTGGAGGCTGGACCATTGAATTTATTCAAGGCCAAGTTATATTTTTGGTAGACAAGAGAGCCAAGGGTTATGGGGGACATACAGGAAAGTGGAGTTGAGACCACAACTAAATGAGACAATTCCAACAGAAAATGACTAGTGGCTGGATTCTCCGTTTGGGAGTTGATATTCTCCCACCTGAGGTACATTGTATAGAATTCATGCTCCCGCTTGAAGCGCCATGCAGTCAAAATTTAGGTCATGCAAATGAACCGGCACACTGCCCAAATGCAGCCCAAGCAATTCCCAGCCCCACTGGTATTTGATTCGCTGGGGCCGGGATTTGCATTAAAGAGCGTCACAAACTGGAGCTGCAGAATGCGCTCCACTCACCATTCCAGCCAAGAAGGTGGCTGTACAACTACCTGCCCCCGTTTCCGGGATTCCGAGACTGACCATATGCTGGATGCCATTGCGGAGGGGAGGGATACCTTTTTCCACAGGGTGGAACAGTGACTCAAGCCCACCCTACTCAACAGTGCCTGGGAAGAAGTGGTCGAGGGTGTCAGTGCATCACCAGGTGGACGGGCACGCAATGCCGAAGGAAGATGCACAACCTCCTTAGGGCAGCTCGGGTGAGTCACCACCTCTGTGTCCCTGGCATCACTCCCATCCCTCCCTCCTCACATCTGCCCCCAATCCCCTAGAGGCAGTGGCATGGTGGTATTGTCGCTAGACTAGTAATCAGAATCATGCTCTGGGGACCTGGGTTCAAATCCCGTTAAAGCAGATGGTGAAATTTGAATTCAATAAAAATCTGGGATTAAGAGTCTAAAGGTGATTATGAAATAATTGTCAATTGTCATCTGTTTCCCTCATGTCCTTTAGGGAAGGCAATCTATCATCCTTACCTGGTCTGGCCAACATGTGACTCCAGACCCATGGCAATGTGGTTGACTCTTAACTGCCCCTCAAGGGCAATTAGGGATGGGCAATAAATGCTGCACAGCCAATGATTCCCACGTCCTATGAACAAATTTTTAAAAAACATGCCTACACCTCCCTTACAACCCACCCTCCACCAAACCCCAACACATGTATTGCCCTCTTTGGTCGGCCAGCAGCTACAGACCCCCGTAGAACTTGCCTCCCAACATCTCAATCTGTCCTTTTTTATGTCACCAAGGGTAAAGCAATTCATAATCGGTGTAAGTGCCAGAAGACGGGAAGGGGAAACACAGGCATTCGGGTCCACATCCACTCTGAGGAGAGGACCCTGCAACCCGCCGGGAAGTGGCGATGGAGGTCGGTGTGTGCCAAACAAGTGAGAGCCCAATGAAACACAGATGTCCCTATAGCAAGTGAGTCACCCATCTCCCACAGGCCAGTCCTTCCCAAGGTTTAATCCATGTCTTTTGTCTTGCAGGCTCACCATCAGATGAGGCCGGGCCAGGCGGGTCGTCGGGGTCGCTCCCCCAGCCAGGCTCCCAGCATATCCCAGAGCACACCTCCGGGGAAGATACTGACGTTTCAACCCTGCTGTCACCTGCATCCGCCACCATCATGGAGACTTATCGCTTTGGTAGGTAATGTTAGCAATCAAGCTCCTGGGTCACCCTCTGGTGAGCACCACACACATGCTACAGCACATCAGGTGGAGGCAGGGACTCCTGAGGGAGCAAACGATCAGAAGGCTGCGTAATACTTCTAGAAAATATGGTCCCACCACTGGTGCAGATGCAGAGCCAGAATTTACCGGAGGAGGTGTAAGCAACTTTCCATCGCCTGCAAGTCCAGCTGGAGTAGTCCAACAGCCTTCAGGTGCAGATATTACGACAATGTGTGATACCAGGCCAACATTGAAAGGGTGGAAACCCAGTGGAAGACCTGGGCAAGATATCAGAGTCATGTGTCAGTATGTCCAAGGCTTGGGGCAATGTCAGTATGTCCAAGGCTGAAATTCAGGACAGGAGAGCCCAGTCACAGGCTATGTCCCGGGCACAGATGAACATTGCTGTGGTGTTCCAGAGCTTGGCCCATTCACAAAGGTTCATGACTGAGGGCATCAAAAGTATTGGCCGGGCGTTGACTGTTTGTCCCACTGGGGTTTACTTTGCATCTCCTCACTGGGTGTGCCTTGTTTTCTTCCGCCAGCTGGGTGGCAACTGGCTATGTGGTGGAGACGGTCAACTTGTGTTGCCAGTGGCCTCTGTGATAAGCTATCCGTGTATGGATAGGTTCTACAGATTGGGGTGAGCGAGGGATGTGTGCATGTACTGGGAGCTTAGCTGCAGTGTTATGTGCATCCTGGGTTTAACACAAAGGTTGTGACAGAGAGCTGGTCAGTATTCCTAGCCAAGAGCAGGATGGATGGGATCAGGTCTGTGTTGGACAGGCAGGGCTTGGAGACAGCTCAGGGATCGGCTAGCTGACAGTTGCACTGGTGAGACTTTTATACCTGTCCGTTTCCCCGGGGGTTAAAGCTTGTCGTTCTGCTGGAGGCGATACCCCTGCTGAGCAGGAACTGACGCAGCTCATCACTCATGAATGAGATCCCCTGTCACTGTGGATGTAGGCGGGGAAACCGAACAGAGCAAAGATTGTGTTGCCGGCTTTGATGACGGTGGCAGATGTCATGGGATAGCGAAGGGGAATCTGGAGTACTCATCAACCATGCTGAGAAAATACGTGTTACGGTCGATGGAGGGGAGGGGCCCTTTAAAATTCACGCTGAGGCGTTCAAAGGAGCGGGAGGCCTTCACCAGGCGCACGCGGTCCGGCTGGTAGAAGTGCGGTTTGCACTCCGCACAGACCTGGCAGTCCCTGGTGATTCTCCGTACTTCCTCGACGGAATAGGGCAGGTTGCGGGCCTTTATGAAATGGTACAACCGTGTGACTCCCGGGTGACAAAGGCTGTCGTGCAGGGCCCAGAGACGGTCTACTTGTGCGCTGGCACATATACCTCAGAATATGGCGTCTGGGGGCTCGTTGACCTTGCCGGGGCGATACAAAATCTCATAATTGTAGGTGGAGAGCTCGATCCTCCACCTCAAGATCTTATCATTCTTGATCTTGCCCTGCTGTGTGTTATTGAACATGAAGGCTACCGACTGTTGGTCAGTGAGGAGAGTGAATCTCCTTCCGGCCAGGTAGTGCCTCCAATGCCGCACAGCTTCAACGATAGCTTGGGCCTCTTTATCGACGGATGAGTGCCACGGGTCTGTCTGCCTGATTGAGGGTGGCAGCTAGGGCATCGCATCTGATGCATCGCATTCCATTTGAAAGGGCAGCGTCTCGTCTACTGCGTGCATCCCAGCCTTGGCGATATCGGCTCTGATACCATCAGAGGAAAATTGGTGGACTGTATGAGTGGGCGGGCCATGTCCACATAGTTTGGAACCCACTGGGTCTAGTATGAAAAGAACCCCAGGCAGCGTTTGAGAGCCTTGGGGTTGTGGGGGAGGGGAACTCCATGAGGGGGTGCATGCAGTCGGGATCGGGCCCCAGAACTCTGTTCTGGACCACGTACCTGAGGATGGCTAAGCGGTTCGTACTAAACACGCACTTCTCCTTGTTGTAGGTGAGGTTTAGGAGAGTGGCGGTGTGGAGAAATTTGGCAAGGTTGGCATCGTGGTCCTGCTGATCATGGCCGCAGATGGTGACGTTGTCTAGGTACGGGAAGGTGGCCCGCAAACCGTACCGGTCGACCATTCGGTGCATCTCCCTTTGGAAGACCGAGACCCCGTTGGTGACGCCGAAGGGAACCCTAAGAAAGTGATAGAGGCGGCCATCTGCCTCGAAGGCTGTGTATGGACGGTGCGCTTTACGGATGGGGAGATGGTGGTAGGCGGATTTGAGGTCTACCATTGAGAAGACCCGGTACTGTGCAATCTGATTGACCATATCAGATATGCGTGGGAGGGGGTACGCGTCGAGCTGCATGTACCAATTGATGGTCTGGCTGTAGTCCACGGCCATTCTGTTTTTCTCCCCAGTTTTAACTACTACCACTTGGGCTCTCCAGGGGCTGTTGCTGGCCTCGATGATGCCTTCCCAAAGCAGCCACTGGACCTCGGACCCGATGAAGGTCCTGTCCTGGGTGCAGTACGGTCTGCTCCTGGTGGCGACGGTTTGCAATCTGGGGTTAGATTTGCGAAGAGGGAGGGAGGATCGACCTTTAGGGTCACGAGGCCGCAGACAGTAAGGGATGGTAGGGACTCGCCGAATTTCAGGGTTAGGCTCTGGAGGTTACACTGCAAGTCCAGGCCGAGTAGTAGGGCAGCGCAAAGATTAGGGAGGACGTAGAGGCGGAAGCCGCTGAATTCTACGCACTGGACCATGAGTGTGATCTTACAGTACCCCGGATTGCCACGGAGTGGGATCCGGAGGCCAGGGAGATTCTCTGGTTCGCATGGTGTACCGCGAGGGATCAGTGCCTTACCGTATCAGGGTGAATGAAGCTCTCAGTGCTCCCGGAGTCCAGCAGGCAGGAGATCTCATGTCCAGTGACCGTCACTTTAATTGAAGCAGTCGACGCTAGTCAATCGTGACCGAGGCGAGATACGGCTGGTCGTCGGTGAGCGACCTGATGAGGTGCCTGACGGGCAGGGGTCCTGAGTCGGGTAGGATGGCGGCGCCCACAAGCCGCACGTGTCGTGGGGGAGGCAAGATGGCGGCGCCCTGGAGCTGCACGTGTCGTGAGGAAGGCAAGTTGGCGGGGCCCGTTGGTCCTGGGTGGAACAAGATGGCGGCGCCCACGGGCCATACGTGTTGTGAGTCGAGCAAGGTAGCGGCGTCCACTGGCCGCACGTGGGGAGTGCCGGGACAATAGCAGTGATTGAACGGGCCTGGCACACTGCAGCGAAATGTCCCTTCTTGCCACAGGCCTTGCAGAGGGCGCTCCACACCGGGCAGTGCTATCGGGGGTGTTTTGACTGCCCACAGAAGTAGCATTTGGGTCCCCCCAGGGTTGGTTAGCTGCCGCTTGGCACAGGCGTGGGGTTGGCTGAGGGCGGTCGCTGATGGGGTCCATGATGGGGCGGCCATCTGTGGAGTCATTGATGCACACGGGGGGTGGGCTGTGCGGTCGGGAGCATAGGCCTGAATCTTGTGTGATCCGACCGTGAGAGCGCTAGTTTTGTGGTCGCCGCGAGGTGGAGCGTGGCCCCCTCTAAGAGGCGCTGGCAGATGTAGTCAGACCCTATGCCCGCAACAAATGCGTCTCTCATTCGCAAATTTGAGTGTTCCATGGCTGAAACGGCCTGGCAGTCACAGTCTCTAACTAGGGCGAGCAGGGCGCGCCAGAAATCTTTCACCGGCTTACCGAAAAGTTGGCGCCGCGTGGAGAGGAGGTGTCCGGCCTAGATTTTGTTAATCCGCTGAGCATAGTTTTCCTTCAGTAGCGCCATGGCCTCTGCGTAGGTCGGCGTGTCCTGGACGAGTGGAAAGACGTTGGAGCTCAGCCGCGTGTGAAAAATCTGGAGCTTCTGTGCTTCTGGAATTGTGTCTGGTGCAGACCTGATGTACGCTTCAAAACAGGCTAGCCAATGTTCAAAGTCCTTTTTGGCATTGTCTGCTTGAGGATGCAGCTGCAGGCTATCAAGCTTAATGCGGAGGTCCATCTCAGTGTAATAAATTGATGCACGATCAATTATGCAAAGACGAGAGCAGGATGTAATTGAGACTTTATTACACTGAGATCTGTGGCCTCCTACAGCAGCTGACAAAATGGCTGCTGTACGGGGAGCACACATATTTATACTCCACCTACTGGGCGGAGCCAGCAGGCAAGGATCTACCCCCGTACCTGTAGTACAGGGGCCTTACCGTAAAGCACCTATATCAACATCCTATATATACAATATATACATCAGTGGTGACTGCCACACTGCTTTTCTCTACTCTGCATCGTGGTTACCCGTGCCCTTTGATGTACCATCAATTACCACGAGACGAGAATGGTGAAAACAATTGAGGCTTTACTGCACAAGATGTTGTGCCTCCTGTAGCTCGAATCAGAATGGGAGCAGCGCAGGAGAGTGTACACTTTTATACGCCGCCTGCTGGGAGGAGCCAACAGGCTGGGATTTACTGAGGTACCTGTAATACAGTGACAGTACCGTAATACATGCAATGTGTTACTAGTGGTGTTTACCACATTCACCCCCTGTTTAAAAAAAGAGTCTGGCGGTGTTGAAGAAAAACATGACAGATTGAGTCTGTCTCTGACCCTCCGCTGCGATCGCCTCAGTCCCGGTGGTGATGTCGGCGCTGACGTGGTCACCTGCGACTCCGGGAGCGTGTTGTCCTCATCTTCGTCACCCCTTAGTGGATCCAGTGAGGGGACGGATCCTGCTGGGGTGGTGGCTGCGGTGAGGTTCGCTAGTGGGAGGGTGGGTGGCGCAGGGGTGAATGAATCAACCCGGGGGGGGGGGGGGGGGGGGGGAGTGGTGTCAGGTCGGGAGTTGCGGGTGGGGACCCTGCTGGTGCCAGGTCCCGGAGGGTGACTGTGTCCTGTCGCCCATCGGGATGTGCCACCGAGGCATACTGCAGGCTGGCATAGAGGAGGTGGACTTTCTCAACCAAGGGATCCGATTTATGGCTCCACACATGCTTCCGGAGGAGGACGGGTCCAGGAACTGTCAGCCATGCTGGGAGTGAGATGCCGGAGGTTGACTTCCGTAGCAGGGTGGATGAAACTCTCTGTGCTCCCGGAGTCAAAGAGTTTGTCTCGTGCCCGTTGATCTTCACTGTTGTCATAGCGGTCGTGAGGTTGCGGGGCCGAAACTGATCCAGGGTGATGGAGGCAATCTGCAGAAGATGTTGTGAGGTCCGGGGCTGATCAACAGTGCGGAGGTATCAGCGGGCAGCGAACGGCCTGACGAGCAGGGGTCCTGAGGCGCGGTCCAAAATGGCGCCGAAGATGGCGGCACACACGCCCCGTGGGTGGCATCAAAGATGGTGGTGCCCACGGGCCGCACGTGGCTTGTGGTGGAGAAGATGGCGGTGGCCCTGGATCATACGTGGGGGATGTAGCATTGCCGGGCATGGAAACAGCGGCGACCGACCGGGCCTGGCAAACGGAAACAAAGTGGCCCTTCTTCCCGCACCCATTGCAGGTCGCGTTCTGCGCCAGGCAGTGCTGCCTGGGATGTTTGCTCTGGCCGCAAAAATAACACTTGGGCCCCCGGAGTTGGCTGGCTGCCGCACGGCGCAGGCTTGTGGTGAGCTCAAGTCGGCAGCTGGTGGGGCACACGACGCCCATGAGGGTCCACACGGTCGGAGGTGTAGGCCTCCAGATTACGGGATGCCACCTCTCGGGTATTAGCAAGCTGCCTAGTCCCTGCAAGATGGACGTACCCACTTCCAATAGTCGCTGGCGAACATATGTAGACTTCATGCCCGTGATATAAGCGTCTCTGATTAGTAGTTTGGTGTGTTGGACTGCCGAAACTGCCTGGCAGTCACAGTTCCTACTGAAAATCTGTAGAGCCCGCAAGAATCGTCCAGAGTCTCCCCAGGGAGTTGCCGCTTCGTGGCCAAAAGGTGGCTGGCGTACTAATGAGACTGATTCACTGACTTGATGTAATGTCCCTTTAGTAGCGTCATCGCTTCAGTGTAGGTGGGCGCATCCCGGATGAGGGGAAAATTTCAGGGCTCACCCATGAGTAGAGGACTTGGAACTTCTGTGGGTCCAAGAGGTCTTCAGTGGCTGCTCTGAGATATCCTTCGAAGCAGGCTAGCCAGTGGTCGAAGGTGGAAGTGGCGTTGGCTGCGTGAGGGCTCAGCTCCAGGCTTAATATGTTCTTTTAAAATCTTGTGCAATATATTGATGTACTGTCAATGACCACGAGGTGAGAATGGTGAAACAATCGAGACTTTATTGCACAAGATATTGTGCCTCCTGCTGCTGGAATCAGAATGGGAGCAGCGCAGGAGAGCATACACTTTTATACGCTGCCTGCTGGGGGGAGCCAGCAGACTGGGATTTACTGTGGTACCTGTAATACAGTGGCAGTACCGTAATGCATGCAATGTGTTGCTCATGGTGTTTACCACACCCTTTCTACCTGTTCAATCCTCACCTGAGGTGTGACCACCTCACGAATGTCCTATCCATGACTTGCTCAGCATTGCAGATGCTCCACAGTGAATTCACTGTCAGTCCCAGCTCCGAGATAGTTAGTCAGTAGCTGCAATTAGACACACCTCCTGCACAAATGGTCACCAGAGACAATTGAAGCTTCCATGAATTGCCACATAGCACAGGAAGAGCATATTACGGGTGCAAGTTCTCGAGGGATATCGAGAGTGGGTGGGAAATTGTACTAAAGCCATGATCGTAAGGAATGGTGGAACAGGCTTGATTAGCCCTCTGGTCTACTCCTACTCCTATTTCTTGAGAAAGAGTCTATGAAAAGCATGCACTATCTGTAACTATGTTAAAGAAAAGAAGTACAATGCTGTAAAGATTAGTGGTAGGCCAAAAGATTGGAAACATTTCAGAAAACAGCAAAGGATGACAAAATAAAGAAGAGGAGACATTGGAGTGTGAGAGAAAATGCATAAGAAATAGAAAACAGACAGAAGCTTTTGCATATAAAAAGGAAAATAGTAGATAAAGCGAGCTTTTGTGTCTTAGAGGATCAGGCTGTGGAATTAATATTAATAATGGGAAATCAGGAAATGGATGAAACTTTGAACAACCATTTTGTATCTGTCTTCCCAGTGGAAAATATAAACTGCATCGCAAAAATAATAGAACAAGAGGAAAAAGTGAAGGAAGAACTTAAAACAATGATCACTAGAAAAGTACTAGGAAGACTAATGAGATTAACAAGTCACCTGGATTTGATTGCCACATCCTAGTGTCATGTGAGAGTACCTTTAAGAAATGCATGTTTAGAAATGGGTATGTATATAAATATCTGTAGTGAGAATACCTTTAAGAAATGAGTGTTTAAGAAATGTATCTTTAAGAAATGGGTGTTTATCAGTGATGTCAGAGTATGTGTGGAGCTGGGCTGTCTGCTTTACTTTCATTTTTCAGCAGGCTGCTGCAGAGTGAGTTTTTAGTTTCGTTTTCAGAGCTGAATAGCTGCAGTCACAGTCAGAGCGTGTATTAGTCTCACTCTCTGTAATCTAAAGACTGTAAATCGATCCTTTGCTGATTTAAAACCAATAACTGCTCTCAGTAGTGACTTTAACCTGATGTGCTTCTGTTAAAAGTTTTTTTAAAGTCTTATGGATGTTAAAAGGAAAGCTTAAAGGTTTACTTAGTGTTGTATTCTTTAGGGGTTGTTTTTGAATTGATGGTTGCTAAGATGTTCACTGTATGTTTTAAAAAGGTTAACTTGAGTTAATACAATAAACATTGTTTTGCTTAAAAAAACTTTTCAATTTCTGTTGCACCCCACCTGTAGAGTGGGCTGTGTGCTCCCCATACCACAATCTATTAAAAGTTGTGGGTCAGGTGAACTCTATGATACACTTTCGGTTCTCTAAACCCTAGCCCATAACACTAGCGTCTTAAAATAACTGATTGCAGAGATAGTGGGTGCATTGGTAATAATGTTCCAACATTGCCGAGATTCTTAAAAAGTAACAATAGGTTGGAACCACAAATGTAATACCTCTATTGAAGAAAGGAGACAAAAAAAACAAAACTATAGGTTAGCCTACATCTGTCATTGGGAAATGCTGGAAGCTGTTATTACAGAGGTAGATACAGGACATTTTGAAAATCAATGATATAATCAGGCAGTAAAAGTCTTACAACACCAGGTTAAAGTCCAACAGATTTGTTTCAAACACGAGCTTTCGGAGCACTGCTCCTTCCTCAGGTGAATGAAGAGGTATGTTCTAGAAACATATATATAGACAAATTCAAAGATGCCAGACAATGCTTAGAATGCGAGCATTTGCAGGCAATCAAATCTTTACAAATCCAGATTGACGTAACCCCAGGTTGAAGAGGTGTGAATTGTCTCAAGCCAGGACAGTTGGTAGGATTTTTCAAGCCCAGGCCAGATGGTGGGGGATGAATGTAACGCGACATGAATCCCATGTCCCGGTTGAGGCTGACTCATGTGTGCGGCACTTGGATATAAGTTTCTGCTCGGCGATTCTGCGTTGTCGCGAGTCCTGAAGGCCGCCTTGGAGAACGCTTACCCGGAGATCAGAGGCTGAATGCCCTTGACTGCTGAAGTGTTCCCCGACTGGAAGGGAACATTCCTGGCTGGTGATTGTCGCGCAATGTCCGTTCATTCGTTGTCGCAGCGTCTGCATGGTCTCGCCAATGTACCACACTTCGGGACATCCTTTCCTGCAGCGTATGAGGTAGAGAACGTTGGATGAGTCGCACGAGTATGTACCGCATACCTGGTGGGTACCCTAACCTACCCTAACCTTAATACCTCTTCATTCACCTGAGGAAGTAGCAGTGCTCCGAAATCTAGTGTTTGAAACAAACCTGTTGGACTTTAAGACTTCTTACTGTGCTCACCCCAGTCCAACGCCGGCATCTCCACATCATAATCAGGCAGAGTCACTATGGTTTTGTAAAAGGGAAATTGTGTTTGACAAATTTATTAAAATTATTTTGAGGATGTAACAGCAGGGTCGAAGAGGTACCAGTAGATGTAGTGTATTTGGATTTGGGTGGGCGGACCTGTAGAATTTCCTGGTTGGCCTGCACCTGACTTGTCCTCAATTGTAGGTGAGGCTGGCAAGGCTGAGGGCAATGTGTACACCCTCATCACTTAAGGACTGCCTGGACTTACGGGTCAGGGGGAAGAGCTCGGCAGGTCACCCTGGTTGGGACTCAGGCACAAAGGAGTGGGGAGGTGCCTCCAATTAGGTGTTTTCCCCCCCCCCCCTAGGTCTTCCCTCGCTAATGGTCTCCACCAGGGCCTCCCCTCACCTCTCCACAATGACACCCCCATTTACCTGGTCGTGTACCCCAGAACTAAAACTGAAGAAATTGCTTGCACTCCCAGTCCTGGCCACCGCTGGCGCTACTGAGACTACAGTACTATCGGCCAATCAGGTTGGTGTGATTCCACAGGAAGAACCTGATGTTATTGGCATTAAAGGGGACATATCCCTTTCGCTGTACCTGCACCACGGGCAACAATGACCATCATGGACCTACCTTGCATTGAAGATTAGATAAAAGAGTTGAGGTGGCAACAAAAGAGTGAGATTGACTAACTGCGAAAAACATTGAAATATGTGAGTGTTGTGTATTTTTTTAAAGCATGCAGAACAAGATAGATGTATATTTTGATATGAAGTGAGTGACGATTGGGAGCCCCGCGTTGGAAGCCAAAGGAAATAGGAGAATGAGCTTGAAACGCGGACAGCGATAAGAATGCGGCGCCGCTTTCTGGCCTCGGAGGCCGTCGTCGCTGATGCGCAGGCGCGTGGAGATTGCATCCGGGGCGGGGGTGGGGGGTAATGGGTGCGCACCCGGGGGATTGTGGGTAAGCAGCGCGCCCGGGGGATTGTGGGTAAGGTGGCGGATGTTGATGTTGCCGGACTCCAGTTCCCGGTCCAGCGGCGGCGGACACGGTCTGTTTGCGAAGGTGAGGGAGCCCCAGCCGGGATCTAGGCCGGACCAAACCAGCGTTCTCTCTCTCTCACTTTTCCACCCCATTCCCCCTGCAGGGAAGACCGGCCAGGCCCCGCTGAGGAATTCCAGTCGGATTTATCCCCCGGGGAACGGGGCGGCCGCCTGGCCATGTCACCGCGGCCTCTCCTGTCGCCTCCTCTTCCCTGGGGTTTGGGCTGAACCGCGCTCTCTCAGGAGAGGGTGAATTCTCACCCGGGGCCTTGTTTGTGTGTGTGGAGCTTTGTAGAGGAACCTCCTCCATTTCTTGTTTCTGAAGAGTTTCATTGATGTGGGCTGTAGAACCGAGGGCAGCGGAAAATATAGTCTAGACAGGAGGAGGTTTAAATTTAAAGTATTCTCTCCTCCCGGGATTTCCTGCATTATTGAAACTGAGTTTCTCTCATGCTATCCTACAGTTAGTTCCCATGTCAGCTCTGCATTCGCAGCTGCTTCTTGGTCTGAATCTGCTGCTATGGGCGAGTGATCTGCACGTCAGCATCTTGAACTGACCTGGAGATGTGGATTCTTGACTTACTGACAGTCAACATCCGATGGCGGTGAAGGTGTTGAGCTCTGAGTTACACTATCCAGCTCCGAGGCTAGCCCCTGTATAATAATGTTGAACTGGTTTCCTGTGTAAGAATAGATGGGTCTTAGTGGGATAAGATTCAACCCTGAGTTCATCTCCTGGAAGGTAGATAACCCTTTTTTAATTTAATCTTTGATCAGTGTCCTGGCAGTTGTTCAGACAATAACTTGCTCAATTTGCTTTAATTTCTTCCTACCTATTCCCAAGTGGCCTGGTATGCCATTGTTTCCATGGGATTTCCTGTTGCAATTGGATTGGCTTGCCATTGTCTCTGTTCATTGACAATGTGTGCTAAGCCACTCTGATCTTGGGTTCAGGGATGGTAAACTGGCCAGAATGACTTACTGAAGGCATGTCTTCATAGCCACCAACTTTGTTATGCTGGGAGAAGGGTGTGTAGATAGCCTGGGTCACATTGAGATCCAAAAAGACGAGGTGTTGGATGTCTTGAAAAATATTAAGGTAGATAAGTCCCCAGGGCCTGATGGGATCTACCCCAGAATACTGAAGTAGGCTAGAGAAGAAATTGCTGAGGCCTTGACAGAAATCTTTGGATCCTCACTGTCTTCAGGTGATATCTCGGAGAACTGGAAAATAGCCAATGTTGTTCCTCTGTTTAAGAAGGGTAGCAAGGATAATCCAGGGAACTACAGGCTGGTGAGCCTTGCGTCAGTGGTAGCAAATTTACTGGAGAGAATTCTTCGAGACAGGATCTTCTCCCATTTAGAAGCAAATGGATGTATTAGTGAGAGGTAGCGCGCTTTTGTGACGGGAAGGTCGTGTCTTACTAACTTGATAAGATATTTTGAGGAAGTCACAAAGATGATGCAGGTAGGGCAGTGGATGTTGTCTATATGGACTTCAGTAAGGCCTTTGGCAGACTGGTACAAAAGGTGAAGTCACATGGGATCAGGGGTGAGCTGACAAGATGGATACAGAACTTGCTCGGCCATAGGAGGCTGAGAGCAATGGAAGGGTGTTTTTCTGATTGGAAGGCTGTGACTAGTGTTATTCCGCAGGGATCAGTGCTGGGACCTTTGCTGTTCGTAGTATATATAAATGATTTTGGAGGAAAATGTATCAGGTCTGATTAGTAAGTTTGCAGATGACACAAAGGTTGGTGGAATTGCGGATAGCGATGAGGACTGTCAGGATACAGCAGGATTTAGATCGTTTGGAGACTTGGGCAGAGAGATGGTAGATGGGGTTTCATCCAGACAAATGCGAGGTAATGCATTTTAGAAGGCCTAATGCTGGTAGGGAATATACAGTGAATGGTAGAACCCTCGAGTATTGACAGTCAGAGAGATCTAGGTGTGCAGGTCACTGAAAGGGGCAACACAAGTGGAGAAGGTAGTCTAGAAGGCATACGGCATGCTTGCCTTCATTGGCTGGGGCATTGAGTATAAAAATTGGCATGTCATGTTGCAGCTGTATAGAACCTTAGTTAGGCCACACTTGGGTATAGTGTTCAATTATGGTCGCCACACTACCAGAAGGATGTGGTGGCTTTAGAGAGGGTGTAGAAGAGATTTACCAGAATGTTGCCTGGTATGGAGGGCATTAGCTATGAGGAGCGATTGAATAAACTCGGTTTGTTCTCACTGGAATGACGGAAGTTGAGGGGCGACCTGATAGAGGTCTACAAAATTATGAGAGGCATAGTCAGAGTGGATAGTCAGAGGCTTTTTCCCAGGGTAGAGGGATCAATTACTAGGGGGCATATGTTTAAGGTGCGAGGGGCAAGGTTTAGAGGAGATGTACGAGGCAAGTTTTTTTACACAGAGGGTAGTGGGTGCCTGGAACTCGCTGCCGGAGAAGGTGGTGGAAGCAGGGAAGAAGGGGCATCTTGACAAATACATGAATAGGATGGGAACAAGGATATGGACTCCGGAAGATTTTAGTTTAGATGGGCAGCATGGTCAGCACAGGCTTGGAGGGCCGAAGGGCCTGTTCCTGTGCTGTACTTTTCTTTGTTCTTTGCTCCCCATCCTCTATCAACCCAATATAAAAGCATCAATAGGGTTGCAAGACCAGCCTGAATCCCAGGTAACAACATTAAAGTCGATAATGAAAAACCATAGAACAAGAATGACCTGTCAATAGTTATATTTGGCAGAATATCAAAATTAAGATGGAAACAGTTGGACAAGGAATCACAGTTAAACTTCAAGATGAATGGTTTGCAGTTGTAAAAACAGATCAAAAATTAACCTTATGAATAAAATACATTGCAAAGACCTACTGCAATTACTGGACAGTACTCGTAAATTCCCGATGCTACTTTTGATTCCGTAATGGTTGACTTTTCACAGTATTGAGATGTTCATTAAATGAGAAATTCAATCCCCACTTATATTTTCATGGTCATATTTGCTATTTTTCGAAATTTCCCTGTAAATTAATGTGGTTGTTTAAATTAAATATAATTTAAGAGACCTTTAATTTCCTTTATTTCTAATGTACATATCCCTACGTAAACTCTCCATTTTTAAGTGGGCAGGGGAGAAAAATATGTTTTTGTAAATAAAGCTCTGTAGGATAGCACTGGTAGCATCATTCATGACACTTCAGTGACATTTGTGCTGAGGATTGAAACCTTTCAGAATGGTTACATATTGTGTATTCATATTTTAAACATGCTGTGTATTAGATGATGGATCATATAGAGGATGATACTGCCTATTCAAGAAAAGTGTACAGTGACTTCATGGGCATTTGCTATCAGAGAGGCAAAAATAATCATTCCATGATGATTGAAACTAGCCATTAGATTTGGGGCTCTTGATTATTGATATAAACATTGTCAATCACTCGCAGCCATTGTGTAATCTGCTTCATTTACTTTTCCATGATTTTTTTAAAAACACTTTTGGTTGATATCAGCAGAAAATATTCCCAGGTCAACAAATGCACTTGGATACAGAATAAACTATGCCCAACAACTTGAAACTTCAAAACTTGCTGCATCATTGTGAAATATTTCAATTTCATCAAAGGCTGTACCGTGGCCTCTTGACCGAGATTGCTAGTTGGTGCTGAATTATTGATAGCGCTGTGCTGTCAACCCATGACAATTAGAAAAGGTCTGTCCAAGTTTATTTAAAATAGGTTACTTACAGCCAGGCGACAGAGAATAGTTTTATCTAGCTTGACGGGATTTGAGTTCATGTACCAAGCACAACAGATCAATGACTAATTACTACCTAATTATCTGGGGACAATTTTAGATTTAAAAAAAAAATTTTGTCGGAACAGGTTGATTTCTGAAAATTTGATTTGATATATTTGGACAAGTAGTGACTTCAGGAAGGAGCGCACTTTGGAGACACTTACTGAAGATGGGACCCCGACGGAAAAGCATCAAAAGGTGCTCCAACGTGAATGAAGGAGGGGAAGCTGCAAAGCAAGATGAGCCGAGGGACTATATGAATCAGTTCTCACATGAAGTGCTCTGTCATATATTCAGGTCTGTGCAGATTTTTTCAGGTCTTTTCACCTTTTCATTATTGTGAGGGGAACCAATTTGTGTGTGTTCGGCTTGGTGTCCCTCTCTCTCACTTTCTGCCCCCACCCCTCTCCCAAACACACTAGTTAGGGGTGCGGGCGGCCATTTGCCCCCCTACCCCGCGTGCTCTGACATTCAATCTGACAGACAGCCCTTTGATTTCTTTAACTACCTCAGCCTTAAAAATATTCAATTACTCAGTCTCTGCTGTTGTCTGGCAAAGTGCATTCCCCTTATTTGTAAATTGTCTGCCCTAGTTTTGATGTCTTTCACAAGGGGAAACATCATCCAAGCTCCCTCAGGATCTTGTGTATTTAAATAATACCACTGGCCTGAACTTCCGCAGAGTGAACTTCTGCAGAGTGGCAATCCGCATCGGTCGGCAGGGATGGGGTCGGAATCTGACATCGGCGGGGAGGGGGGCGAAATCGGAGGTCAGTGGGGAGGGGCGGAATTCCCTTCCAATCTGATACTGGGGCCTTCTGAAGTTATGGTCCCGCTCTCATTCTTCTAACTCCAATGGATGTAGGCCTGACCTGTCCAACTTCTCATAAGATAACCAACTATCTTATCCCAGGTATCAGTTGAGTGAACCTTCCATGAACTGTTTCTCATGCAGATAAGGAAATCAAGACTACACAATAGTTCAGGGGCTGCATTCTCCGTCCCGCTGCACCACGTTTCTGTTTCAGCACGCCGGAGGATGCTCCGTTAAGCCGGCTGGTCAATGGGGTTTCCCATTGTGGGGCAGCCCCACGTGTCTGGAAACCCCCGGCCTGCCGGCAAAACAGAGCATCCCGCCAGCGGAGAATCCAGCCCCTGATGTGGACTCACCAATGTCTTGTCCCAACTAGTTATATTCCACTTCCAGTGCAATAACCAAACAATTCCTATCTGTCTTTGTGTTATCAGCAAATTTATTTATATATTTGTATTCATGTTATAATATATGTTTGATCCCTTCATCTAAATCACTGACGTAGATTGTAAATAGTTGAGGCCGCCAGCACTGATCCCTGTTGCACTCCACTTGTCACATCCTGCCAACCTGAAAATGACCCATTCATGTCAACTCTTTGCTGTAGCTAACCAATTCTTCATCCATGCTGATATGTTGCTACCTGCAATATACGCTCTTGTTTTGTGTAGTAACCTTTGTTGTGGCACCCTGTCCTATGTCTCCTGAAAATCTAAATGGAACACATCCACAGTTTTCTCTTTATTCATACTGCTTATCACAGTAGCAAGGTGGTTAGCATTGTTGCTTCACAGTGGCAGGGTCCCAGGCGCGATTCCTGGCTTGGGTCACTGTCTGTGCGGAGTCTGCACGTTCTCCCTGTGTCTGCGTGGGCTTCCTCCGGATGCTCCGGTTTCTTCCCACACCACTTCCCACAAAGTCCCGAAAGATGAAAATGAAAAATGAAAATCGCTTATTGTCACGAGTAGGCTTCAATGAAGTTACTGTGAAAAGCCCCTAGTCGCCACATTCCGGCGCCTGTCCGGGGAGGCTGATACGGGAATCGAACCGTGCTGCTGGCCTGCTTGGTCTGCTTTAAAAGCCAGCGATTTAGCCCAATGAGCTAAATCAGCCCCAGATGTTCTGGTTAGGTGAATTGGACATTCTGAATTCTCCCTCTGTGTACCCGAACAGGTGCCGGAATGTGGCGACTGGGGGATTTTCAAAGTAACTTAATTGCAGTGTTAATGTAAGCCTACTTCTGACAGTAAAGATTATTATTCCTCAAATAAATCTTAATAAATTAGTCAAACATGGGGGCAGGACAGTGGTGCACTGGTTAGCACTGCTGCCTCACGGCGCTGATGACCCGGGTTCGATCCCAGCCCCGGGTAACTGTGTGGAGTTTGCATACTCTCCCAGTGCTGCGTGGGTGCCCCTTACTTGGAAAAAAATATAAAATAATTGGGTACGCTGAATTTGTTAAAAGAAAATTCATCAAATGTGATTTCCCTCAGGCAAAATCATGTTGACCATGCCTGATTGCATTGAGATTTTTGAAGTGTCCAGCTGTAACCTCCTTATAATAGATTCCAGCAATTACCCTACAGCAGATGTTAAGTTAACTGGCCTGGAGTTTCTTGCTTTCTGCCTCCCTTCTTTCTGAGGAGAGGAGACACATTTGCTATTTTCCAATCTGCTGAGACTTTTCCAGCATCTAGGGAATTTTGGAAAATGAAAATCAATGCATCTACTATCTCAGCAGACACTTATTTTAAGACTCCAAGATGAAATCCAGAAGTACCTGAAGACTTGCCAGCTTTTCATAGAATCATAGAATTTACAGTGCAGAAGGAAGCCATTTGGCCCATCGAGTCTGCACCTGCCCTTGGAAAGTGCACCCCACTTAAACCCACACTTTCAACCTGCCCCCGTTACCCAGTAACCCGTTCTAACCTTTTTGCTCTAGAGTCGCCAGGTATCTTTCTGATACCACCATGAGGTTCAAAGCCAAGTACTGATCAATAACTCAATACACCAGTTAGTAAGTTTGAAATCAATACACATTTATTATACACACAGTCAATCACTACTCGTGCATAAACTCTACTTACTAAACTATCATTACTACTAAAAGCCTATACGTAGCTTCGAATGGCCCACCAGGTCAGAGGAACAATGACCGTTGTCCGGTTCTGATTCTGCTGGCTTCGAACTGGTACGGAATAGTAGCTAGGAGCGTCTATCTCGTAGCGTGCGTTGATCTGAGACTTACTTGGTTGATGTAGCTGCTAGGCAGGTCTCTCCTTGTTGAGAGCCAAGCCCAAGAGAGCGAGCTGAACTTGGGGACGCTATCTTATAGTCCCCAGGGGTTTCGCGCCCTTTTGGGCGGGCCCCGGACTGGGTCCCAATTAATTGGACCATGTCTCAATCGTTCTTATCGATTTTCTCCAATACCGGAGTTGTTCCCTGATCGTTGGGCGGGCTCTATGTTGTCGTTGGCCTGCCTTTGTCTTAGCTCCCACTGGCGCCACGGTGTCTGTCTTGGTCCCGATTGTTTCAATGTCTCTTTTTGTCCCTGGAGATAGCTCATTAATATGTTAATGGCTATTGGTTTTGGTTCTGTCTGGGTTCTGCAAATCTTAATACACAGGAAACCTTGCACCTGCTGGTATTGTTCAATTTTCCCTGCACTCCTTGCAAGTGTCCATTTTGAAATCGGGACGTGGCCACCCCAGGTGGCTACACTCCCTCCTTGTGATCCTCAACGCGAAGCGTGAAGGATCACATTACTACAATGTCTTCGTCCTCTGACCAAGTGGGCACTCATGATTAGGCTCTGCTCTGACCCTAACTATGCAATAAATTTTTAACTAAACAATTGTACATACACGTCATCAAAACTCTATGGGGGCGCTATGTCATTAAGGACATGCATTACAAAAAAATAAAAACTGGAACCTCTAACTATCCTCAATAAACTATTCTTATTTAAACCATTCAAAAATATACTAACTTCCTAACTGTACAAATAGCAGCATTCAAATTTTTCTCTGGTTTGGCAGTCAAACGCAGAGTTTTACAATCCTTTATTCACGAAACGAACACATTTCTTTATTCAACATCGAAGACGCACAAACAAAAACAAATGTGCTTTATTACATGTCAAGGGGTTCGGGAGCCTGGTGGAAACCGAAAATAGGGGATCTTATTCTGTATACTGGGGTGCGAGAGCGGCGGGCTCTCCTTTGCCATTTCTTCATGCGAATGGTCTGCACGATGCTGCAGAGTATCGCCAGTGCTAAAAGTGTTTCGACAACATACGAGAGGGATTACCATGTGATAAACTTATCACACCATGTCGGGGTACTGTTGACTGTCACTGGGCTCTGTGTGCTATGAGGGAGTGAATCATTGACGGCCTGTGGGGTGGGGGGTGAGGGGGTTCGCGTTCGTGCGCAACCAGATGGATCCTATGATCCCTACAATAAAGATGGAGGTCGGCTTCATCTTCTCTTTTCTTTCTTCTCTTCTCGTCTTCCAAGAGCGTCTGGGATTCTGTGAATACAAGCATAACATCTGTTATTATCTTGCTTAAGATCTCGTGTGTTTGGCTGTCCTTTAGTGCCAATTTCCCTTTATAATCGGTCACCGTCTGTGACTCCCTGATTTTTTAAAAAACCGGATTTCAGGACCAGACAGTCTCGAAAATACTGAAACAGTGTGAGCCGTCTCGCAGCCTGTGCGATTTGCCATCCTAATGTTTGAGGATGTAAATAGCATAGGGGGAAGCAACCAAAGGGTTACTATAAAACAGAACAAAAACTTTTGGGCTGTGCTCTACCCGAGCTTCGTTGACCAGAGGGGGGGTCCTCAAACAGGGCGGGGATAAGTGCCGTTTCTCCACTGCCTGAGTAACCGGCAAGAACGGGCAAGAATGTAGTCATCGTGGGGGTTGCAGTAATGCCTCTACCGTTAAATCGGAAGAGCAATTATGAAATGCCCTCTGGCAAGTTTTCAGAGGTATCTGCGGACAAATTTGGTGTGGGGCTGTGGAAGGCTGTTTTAATCTCAGACAATGAACATTTAACAAACACAAACAAACAAACATGCAACGAATATCGTGCAGGTTCCATCAGAAAGGACACAGTTTCTCTCTAGCGGTTCCTTTTTAAAACATCATCTGGACACCTCAGTTTTCTGTTGCGAACAGGGTCGAAAAGGGATTCGCGTGGTGGGAGTCAGACTCAATGACATCATCTTCTCCCGGCTGCCATACTCTTGTCTGTATAAGTTTCGCCAAAGCTGCATGATGTGACTTGGGGTTCATCTCATCGTTCCTGATTAGCCTGAATGAATTGTCGCCGTGTCATATATGTGGGTCTGGTTGGGAGGTACTGGAGTTGAGGTCGTCATCGTTGGGCGGTGGTTCTGGGTCAGGGGCTTTAATGTATGTGATCTTGAAGGGATCACTCTAATTGTTCTCAGAGTCGCTGGGAGTGGGGCCTGTTGCAGGGGGATAGTATCGTGGTGTGCTGTGGCTGTCGTCAGTGTTTTTGCTGTCGCTGTCGCTGCTGTCTGTGGGCGGGGAGAGGCGGAGTCGTGTTTCGGAGCGGAGTCGAAGATGAGTCCATGGATAGGCTGGAGCAGCTGGGGGAGGGTAGGAATGCGTTCCCTGTGGGCGGGGCGAGGTCGTCTGCTGCGGGAGCAGGATGTGGTGTGCGTGGTTAGACTGTGTGCCATATGCCTTGAGCTGGTTAATATGAAACCACGCAGACTTTCCATTGGGCTACTTTATCTTGTACACGGAGGAGCTTACTTTGTCCGAAATGGAGTACGGACCTGAGTACTTTGGTGACAGGAATGTGCTGGGGTTGTAAAGGGAGATCATAACTTTCTGCCTTACTGCAAACTCAGTCGCATGCACTGTCTTGTCGAAACAAGCCTTGCTCTGTTTCTTTTGTGTGCCCAATCTTACTGCGGCTGCTAGTTGAGCCGTATTAACATTTTAGATTAGCTGTTGCACAACATTCTCGTGGGTGAGGGCCGTCACTTCGGGCTGGTCAAGTCCAATCCCAATAAATATTCTGTGCCATTCATGGGGCGCCTGGTCATGAGAGTGTGGGGGGTGTATCCTGTGGACGTGGATACCGTGTTTCGTAAGAACATCAGTGCAAATGGGAGGACTGAGTCCCATGTGCTGTTGTTCTGTTGAACCATCTTCCTAAGGGTGGCTTTTAGCGTCCGATTCATCCTTTCAACAATACCACTTGACAGGGTGGTATGCGATGTGAAATTTTTGAGTAATGCCAAATATTGTCAGGACGTTTTTCATAACACGTCCTGTGAAATGGGAGCATTGGTCGGACTCTATGCTGCAGGGGAGTCCCCATCTTGTAAAGATGTGGTGGGTCAGAATTTTGGCTGTGGTCTTTGCCGTATTAGTTCTTGATGGGAATGCCTCTACCCATTTTGTAAATGTGTCGATGACCACCAACACATATTTATATCCATTTCTGCAAGGGGGTAAGGGTCCTATAAAGTCAATCTGGAGGTTAGCCCATGGGCCATTAACGGGGCGGGTGTGGCTAAATTGAGCCTTTTTTGCATATCTGTCCGGATTGTTCTGGGCACCGATCAAGCAATTCTAAACGTAGTGGGTGATATCTGCTTTTAAATTTGGCCACCAGCAGAGCTGTCTGAGGTGGGCTACAGTGGGCAATTCCCTGATGTCTATGATTGTCATAGAACAAACAAATGAGTTGGTTCCTATCCTGTTCAGGAACCACATAGAGGCTATCTTTAAGGATCACACCGTCATGTGTGATTATAATATTCCTAAATTTGTCATAAGGGGCTGGGAAGGTTCCCTTTAAAACTTCCCTGAGCTTTTCATCTTGTCTCTGTGGCTGCGTTAAATCTTGGATGTTGGTCTGGGAGACCTGAGCTCCGTGTACTGGGGCGCTTTCGGGAGGGGGGGTTCGAAAAATAACCATGTCTGGAGCCTGCTTTAGCTTGGGCGTCTGCTTTTACATTTCCAGGTGGGGATGAACAGTGGTGACTACAAACTTTTACGATGCCATATTTCCTGTCCTGTGCCTGGTTTAAAATATGGCGGAGTAATGGGGCTGATGGTAGGGGTTTTCTGTCTGCGGAAACAAATCCTCTTGCTTCCCACAGGGGTAGGAATTCTGTTAAGCTGTTGCAGACATACAAGCTGTCCGAGTAGATGTCTTCCGGGCTGGGGAACGAATCGGGGTGATCTACAAAATACGCAATTGCTGCCAGTTCTGCTGACTGCGAGCCCAAGTGTCCTGGCAACTTTAGTGAAATTTCCTCTAGGGCCGTCCCTGCGTGTCCTTTACATAGATACCGCATCCTGTTATGCGTTTTCTGTCTAAAACTGTGGAAGAGCCATCACATATATCTTCAGGGGTGCGCACGTGTCTGTGGGCTGGGGTCTCAGGGGTGAACTACCTATCTTCCTGGGAGGTGTTTTTGCGATGAAAGGGCATGTCTTGTGTGTGGAGATAATCTCACATTCATGAGGGGTGCCTGGGTACTGTAAATTGTCCGCAAGGAAAGTGTGGGTCTTTGTCCTTTTAACGGTGATGTCCCGTCCCTGTAAAAGAAGGGTCCAGCGGATTTGGCTGACTGCCGTCTTTAAGTCGGCCGTCTAATAATAGCTGTGTTGGGGTGTGTTCTGTGAGGATGGTGATGGGGTTGAGTCCTGTTATGTACGAAAAATACTGAACTGCCCAAAAAACTGCAAGCAGGTGCCTTTCACAGGCAGAAAATCCTTGCTCTACAGGGTCTAAAACGCTTGAGGCGTATGCCACGGGTCTTAACTGTTCATGCCGTTCCTGGAGGAGCATGGCCGAAAGGGTTCGGTCGGTGCTAGCTACTTCTATAGTGTACGGGGAATGGAGGTCTGGAACTTGTAGTGCGGGGGTTGTGGTGAGGGCTCGTTTTAAAGCGTCCACGGCATCTGTATGCTGCGAAAGCCATTCCCAAGGTGCTTTTTTCTTGAGAAGGTCGGATTGGGGTGCTGCTTTAGTGGTGAAACCGTCGATATGGTTTCGGCAGTAGCCAACCAGTCCTAAAAATGACCGGCGGGCTGAGACGTTGTGGGGAAGGGGCAATTTGACACTCGAGTTAATCCTTTTATGCTCGATCTCGCGTTTACCATGCGTGATAATTGTTCCCAAATATATCACCTTTTCTTCCAGAATCTGGGCCTTTTTGGGGTTAATCTTACATCCGATTTCTTTCTCAGTGCTAGAAGCAAGATGTGCTCTGCCTTTGTGTCTGTCTGCAGTAACAGGTCGTCTACGTATTGGACCAGACATTCGGGGCGGGAACATGTAACTAATCCATTTGCCAGTTGTCTGTGGAAAATGGAGGGGGAGTTGTGGAATTCTTGTGGAAGGCATGTCCACGTGTATTGCTGACCTTTAAAAGTGAAAACAAATTTATACTGGCACGCTTTAGCCAATGGAATGGACCAGAAGCCGTTGCTAATGTCCAAAACTGTAAAGTATCGTGAATGGAGTCCCTGCTTGAGCATGGTCTCGGGACTTGTGGCAACAGTGGGGGCTGCGGCTGGGGTCACTTTAAGTTCCCGGTAATCAATGGTCAGTCGCCATGATCCATCAGGTTTCCTAACTGGCCAAATCGGGGCATTCTTGGTGGAGGCTACTGATCTTAGTACGCCCTGTTCTCATAAGCTGTCTATTACCTTTGAGATTCCTCCCTCTGCCTCCTGGGGAAATCCGTACTTTTTCTGGGGTCAGGACCTGTAATCTGCACTGATCCAGCCATTCAGCCAGTCGTGTTTGTGCTGTGCAAATGTTGCTTTGTGTTCTTGCAGGACCACCCTAACCTGTTTGTCTGAACTAATTATCGTTGTGTCAAACCAGGATTCGCCTACTGTGAGCGTGGCGGGGGCTCTTGCTGTTTTTACCATTTTCCAGACACATTTGTTTACTGGATCGAATGAAAGGTTGTGGGAGCTCATAAAGTCAATTCTCAAAATGTGTTCTGCTGTGTGGGGTAGATCAACTAAAACTATGGGGTGTTTGGTCGTTATATTGCCGATCTGAATGGATACAGGGGCTGTAATGTGTCCCTGTTGTGAGTGGCCTGTGAAGCCGCTGAGGGTGATGGTGTCTGTAGTGGGCCATGTGTCTTTCTGAAACATGGTGGAGGAATTAAGTGTGGTGCGGGACCCTCCTGTGTCCCAAATAAATTCAACGGGCTGACCCCGTACTTTTGCTGCAACGACCGGTCGGCCGGACCTATCCCAAAGGGTGTCGCAGACCCAGGTTGGGGAGCCCAAACACCATCAGCCTGTGCCGTTCATGTCTCCCTGGTCTGAACGGGCGCTTAAACAATGAATAGGCTTTGTCCTATTCCTATTTAGGGTGCCTGTCTGTTGGGCTCTTTGTGCTTTCTGCGGGGCGTTGCACTCTCGTGCAAAGTGTCCTAATTGACCACAGTTGTAACATTCTTGCGATTTCTGGGGTGGGCTGTTCCTACTCTCATTTACCCATGCGGGGTTCTGGTGCGCTTTAATTGCATGCATGTCTGCATCTGCCTGCCCTTCATCGGGTTTCCTAAATGCAGTTTTATTGTGTACGGATTGCTCCCAAGCGCGGGACAACCTTTTTAAAACACATTTCTCGTTGTGGGCCTCATCTGAGGGGTCATAATTTGTGCAAGCTCTCTGTCCTGCCTCTGTTGCATGAGAGATCAGGATTCGAGTCCATTTGGCCATGTTATCTGAGGACAAATGGGCGCGGGCTAAGTCTCCGAAAACTGCCGTGAAATGAATCCACAAGCATCCAGCAAATCCTGTGGAGTGCTCGGTCTTCTTTTGCCTGCATTTATTCCGGCCTTCTACCGGGTCTCCTCGGTTATAGCCGATCACATCAAGGATCGCTGTGTGCATCTCTGCTAGGGTGCCTCCTCCTACATTCTGTGGGTCGGGAAGGACTGCTACTACGGAAGGGTCTAGGCTCAAAACTGTGAGCTTCACCTGCTCTCTCTCGTCCAGGCCGTACATAGTGGCCTGTTGTTTAACTTTTGCAAAGAATTGGTGGGGATCTGAAGTGGGGAGGAACGGTGTGATTTTCTCGCACGCATCCCGTAATTGGGTCACGGTTAAGGGGGTTGTGTACATGAAATCCGTGTCTCCTTCTGCTGCGGCTCTGCATTGTGTAGTTACCGGATTCATGGGGGTGTGTTCTGTGGGGGGTTGGGGTGCTCTTCTTTTCTGGGGCTTCTCCTGCGTACATGCTCCATGTACGTACCTATGGGCTGTTTCATTTAATTCTTGCCAATCGGGGCCGTTTTCCTCATCTAATTGGGATCCGAATGTGCTCTGAAAGCCATTTTGGACTGAAAGCAGAGATTGCAATTCTGCAATTTGCTTCCGGCACTTTGCATGGTCTACCGAGCTCTGCCTTTGTTCCGTTGTGGAAGCATGGAGTGCTCGTAGAGCTGCTTTTAAATCGCTGCACAGCTTCTGCAATGCCTCTACCTGCTGCTCTGTTTCTTGTCACTAGGACCGCACGTTGTGTCCTGGTAGGCCTTGTCGTACTGGGTCTGGAAGCTGCTTAAGTGCGCCGGTCAAGACTGGTGTGCTCTCTTGGCATCATCCACCTCTCTGTCCTTTGCTGCCAACTTCCCTTTTAACTCTCTGTTCACTTTCTCTATCTCGCTCACATCTACTTTACTTATCCTATCTCTCTCCTCTATCTCTCTATGGAGAGACCTCCTCTGTGCCTCGCAATTGTGCCAGACAGGACACGATTGCCATCGGCTTGCGAGCTTTTCCAAAGCACTTCTTCTGAATCTCTCAGGTTCTCCCACCAAGTATGTCCTATACGCGCGGGACCTGTTTCCTCATTTGCGCAAAATTCGCTCCAAATCCTTTCCCTTTGAGGTACTTTCTAATCTCATCTTCCCAAATGGGACACTGTCCTACTCTACTGGTCGCTGCGACCACGAATTCCTGCGGGTTCATGAGGTCATTTTTCCTATCTGAGTTCTCTTTAAATTTGGAAGAGGGGGTAATAAAGCGGTGATGCAAACACGGGTACGGCTTATGCTAATTTCCGGAATACAAAACTCCCGACAGTTTTTCGCAACAAAATCTCTCGGGTTTACCTTATATCCCTGTTAGTACGCATGCATTAAAACACTTCCGAATTCTGTGAGGTTTGATCAGTACTGCTTAAACTTTTGTGGTTATTTCTGCTTCCAATTGGATTTCTAATTCAAATTTCTGGGTTCTCTCGGAGTGGTGGGGGGGGGGCACTTCTAAGTCAAGTCCCGTCAGAGGTCGTCAGTAAATGTTGCTGGTTATGCTTTTCCTTAATTTGCTCTGTTTTAATAACCTTTGCTCTAGAGTCGCCAGGTACCTTTCTGATACCACCACGAGGTTCAAAGCCAAGTACTGATCAATAACTCAATACTTCAGTTAGTAAGTTTGAAATCAATACACATTTATTATACACACAGTCAATCACTACTCATGCATAAACTCTACTTACTAAACTATCATTACTACTAAAAGCCTATACGTAGCTTCGAATGGCCCACCAGGTCAGAGGAACAATGGCCTTTGTCCGGTTCTGATTCTGCTGGCTTCGAACTGGTATGGAATAGTAGCTAGGAGCGTCTATCTCGTAGCGTGCTTTGATCTGAGACTTACTTGGTTGATGCAGCTGCTAGGCAGGTGTCTCCTCGTTGAGAGCCAAGGCCAAGAGAGCGAACTGAACTTAGGGACGCTATCTTCTATGGAGAATCATTATATTGCAGAATGATGCCATTCAGCCCATCAAGTCTGCAGCGACCCTCTGAAAGGATACCCTACCTAGGGTCAGACCCCAATCCCATCCCGCTAACCCAGTAACCCCACCTAACCTAACCTTTTGGACACGAAGGGGCAATTGATCATGGCAATCCACCTAACCTGCCCATCTTTGGATTGTGGAAGGAAAGCAGAGCACCTGGAGGAAACCCACGCAGACACGGGGTGAAAGTGCAAACTCACCCTGTAGTTATTTGTTTCCTTTTTAAACACCTGTAGAAACTCTTACTGTCTATTTTCTCCCTCGTTATTCTTTTAGTCATTCTTTGCTGTATTGATATTTTGTACAAGCTGCTGACTTACCACGCTCTTTGCAGATCTGTATGCATTTCTTTCAATTTGATGCTATCTTTCACTTCCTTTGTTAGCCATGGATGCTATCTTTGGAATGTATCTTTGTTCAGTGCAATGAAATATCTCCTAACGTCTGCTACCTGCACCTACCTCCCTTTCCTTTAGCCTAGTATCCCAGTTCACTTCAACCAGCTCTGTCTTTACACCCTTAGTTTTAGACCCACTCTTCTCTCCCTCAAACTAAATTCAGTGGTTACTGTTACTTCGGGGTAGATTTATAATGAAGTAATTATTTTGCTCTTATAGAACATAGAACAGTACAGCACAGAACAGGCCCTTCGGCCCTCGATGTTGTGCCGAGCAATGATCACCCTACTTAAACCCACGTAACCCGTAACCCAACAATCCCCCCATTAACCTTGCACTACGGGCAATATAGCATGGCCAATCCACCTAACCCGCACATCTTTGGACTGTGGGAGGAAACCGGAGCACCCGGAGGAAACCCACGCACACACGGGGAGGACGTGCAGACTCCACACAGACAGTGACCCAGCCGGGAATCGAACCTGGGACCCTGGAGCTGTGAAGCATTGATGCTAACCACCATGCTACCGTGAGGCCCCCAAATCTATCAAATCTAAAAAGCTTGCTTTCTGGTTGGCTGTATAACGTGCTGCTCACAGAAACTGTCCCAAAAGTAGCCTATGAATTCATCTACCTTTGCCAATCTGATTTGTCCAATTTATATGAAGATTAAATTCACCCATGATTATTGATATACCTTTTACTCAAGCCTCATTATTTCTTCCTTTATATCCTGCCCTAAAGTGTGGTAAATGTTAAGGGATCAGTCAATTATCCCCACAAATAACTTTGTACCTTTACTATTTCTTATTTCTGCACAAACCAATTCTACATCTTGTTCTAGAGAGGGATGACCTCAACTCTAATATGTTAATACCATCTTTAAATAACGGAGCAACCTTCTTCCTTTTCCTAGCTTCCTATCCTTCTGACCTGTCACATACCCTTGAATATTCAGGCACCAGTCACTGACATCTTGCAGCCATATCTTTGTAATGGCTATTTATTTCCATTATTTCTCAATTTATCTGCTTTGCTATAAATGCTATATGCATTTGGATACAGAGCCTTTAATTCAGTCCTTTTTTAATTCCTGAATCTTTTAGCCTTATCTGCTGGCTCACTCTTAAGTTAGTATGTTCTGTCCCTTACTGCTATGCTCTGATTATCATTCCTCTTATTGCAACCTTGTTCACTTGCCTTGTCTTCTCTTTAATTTATTCCATCTTCCCAAACTTGATCCTTTACTCCTATTTAGTTTAAAGCTGTCTCTACCACCCTAGTTATCATAGAAGTTACAGTGCAGAAGGAGGCCATTCGGCCCATCGAGTCTGCACCGGCTCTTGGAAAGAGCACCCTACCCAAGGTCAACACCTCCACCCTATCCCCATAACCCCACCCAACACTAAGAGCAATTTTGGACACTAAGGGCAATTTATAAATGGCCAATCCACCTAACCTGCATATCTTTGGACTGTGGGAGGAAACCGGAGTAATTATTTTGCTCTTATAGAACAGTACAGCACAGAACAGGCCCTTCGGCCCTCGATGTTGTGCCGAGCAATGATCACCCTACTTAAACCCACGTAACCCGTAACCCAACAATCCCCCCATTAACCTTGCACTACGGGCAATATAGCATGGCCAATCCACCTAACCCGCACATCTTTGGACTGTGGGAGGAAACCGGAGCACCCGGAGGAAACCCACGCACACACGGGGAGGATGTGCAGACTCCGCACAGACAGTGACCCAAGCTGGAATCGAACCTGGGACCCTGGAGCTGTGAAGCAATTATGCTATCCACAATGCTACCGTGCTGCCTCACCAGAACACTGATCCCAGCATGATTCAGGTGAAGACCATTCCAATGGTATAGATCCCACTTTCCTCAGTACGAGTGCCAGTGGACCATGAATTGAAACCCATTTCACCCGCACCTAACTTTCTAATCATATTTACCCTACACCAATTTACTAGAGACTCGGGCAATAATGAAGGGATTATTGAGCTTCTGCTTTTTTAATTTAGGCCATAACTGTTCATACTCCCTCAGCAGAATCTCTTTCTTAGTTCTATCTATGTCGTTAGTGCCCACGTGTGTTTTATTTGATACACAAAATACCTGTGGAGATATTGTTTCATATGGAGCAAGTGGTTGACTGAAAAGCTGAGATGAAATCTTTCAATTTCTGCTGATAGTTGCCTGACTTAGTAGGGCTGGATTAGCTCAGTGGGCTAGACAGCAGGTTTGTGATGCAGAACAAGGCCATGTGTATGAGTTCAATTCCCGGACCAGCTGAGAATTCTGAATTCTCCCTCTGTGTACCCGAACAGGTGCCGGAATGTGGCGACCAGGAGCTATTCACAGTAACTTCATTGCAGTGTTAATGTAAGCCTACTTGTGACAATAAAGATTATTTACATTTTTACATTTACATTTTCGTATTCCTTTCTAAACTGAGCACTGAAGGGACATGAGGGAGAGAAGGGAAAGAAAACTGAATCTGTGTTGTGCTTAGTTGCAATACACTCATGTTGATCTATTCTTGTATAGTTATGGGGCTGGTTTAGCACATGGCTAAATTGCTGACTTTTAAAGCAGACCAAGGCAGGTCAGCAGCACAGTTCAGTTCCCGTACCAGCCTCCCCGAACAGGTGCTGGAATGTGGCGACGAGGGGCTTTTCACAGTAACTTCATTTGAAGCCTACTTGTGACAATAAGCGATTTTCATTTCATTTTCATGTGCAGAAAGTCTCTAGCGCTCCATGTTGTACTAGAGAATGTGAATTGCACTCTCTCCTAGTTTTTAATGAATGTGTCCACTTTTTAAAAATTACTTAAAAAAATTATTTTAACAAAGTATCCAGGATTCTCACTGATGTACATCAGGATTCTATCATTGCCACCCCCTTATATCATTTACGTACCACTCCTTGATAATCCAAAAGCATGGAATCAGCTTTCCTATATGCCATATCTCTTGCAACTTATCTTTTGACTACATGGCTGCCACAATTACCCAATGACCTGTCTAACATAAAGACCTGGATGTGATCAAACTAGCTTTCTATCTCCGGCTGGACAAATATTGGAAGCGGAGGAGCATACAGGGTGTGGGAAGATGAGGAGTGCCATGGAATTATTTTTTGATTGCTCGCACAAAGAACCAACATAGATATGACGGATGTCCTCCGTTGCAAATTTTCATAATTTCATAGTCTGGCTTTAATGATATTAAGCTATTTACCATGAACACTACGCGCTTCCTCAGCCAGAAATGCAACTTGCAGGTATACTTCAATACTGTTCTTGTCAGCTTCCCCATTTCAATCATTAATAAACTGGTTGTGCTCACCTGGTTCCCATCGTCCGTGGCCTTGATTAGCTTCTCTGACTTGCTGTGTCCTAGAGAATCAACTTCTAAAATTGTTCCACACTATCTTGCTTCCAGTTCTGTGCACTTGCTCACATCCCATATAAGCCAATTTTTAACCTTTCTTATCCCTTGTATATTTCTTATTTTTTTGTCCACCTTTTAGCATCTTTCACTACATCTTTGCCTTCAAAACTCTTAAGATGCTGAGCTTTCATCCCAAGATCCTCTTCCTTCGCTCCCTCCTGGGCTTGGTGTCCACTCACCAACTATATGTCATCAGTGCTATGGAAATTTTATCACTGACATGGTCATCTGGTCATTTAATTTATTTTCCTCATCAGCTATATTGCTTGCCTGCTTTAAACCCTTCCATCAGTGGGTAATATTCTACTCCCCATTATTATCAATATGCTAAGTCATCTATCAATATATTCTTTGAACTTTCAACTACTAATGGTAGTAGTGATGCTATTAACATGTAATGCAAACCATAGTCTAGTTTTTCTAGATATAAACTCTGTTATTATTGATTATGTAAGCATTAGCTTGATGTCCAAGTATCTTGTTTGCAGGTATCTTCCCCTGCAGGACATTATGTGTATGGAATGTTTGTCCCGGAAGTTGAAGGAGGCAGTTACTGTATATATGCGAGTAGTGAAGGTTGTTGACCTATGTGCTGGCCGCTGGTGGGAGTACATGCCATCAGGTGGGTAAAACGTAAAAACTAAAGTTAAGTTCACATATTGCAGTAACATTTGACTTTCAGACTCAGTTAAAAGTCAATTCCTCTTGCTTTCATGCAAAGTTGAAACCTATGTTGCAATCTGAGCTTTGAATTCTAGACACAGTGGTTAGCACTGTCGCTTCACAGCGCCTGGGTCCCAGGTTCAATTTTCGGCTTGGATCACTGTCTCGGCGGAGTCTGCACATTCTCCCTGTGTCTGCGTGGTTCCCTCCGGGTGCTCCAGTTTCCTCCCACAAGTCCCGAAAGACGTGGTGAATTGGATATTCTGAATTCTCCCTCCGTGTATCCGCACAGGAGTGTGGTGATTCGGGGCTTTTCACAGTAACTTCATTGCAGTGTTAATGTAAGTCTATTTGTGACAATAAAGATTATTAGAAAATTATTAAACCTTTTTTACTTTGTACTTGTGCAGGTTAAATGCTGGCTGCTATAATGGTTGACTTTGGCTTACTTTATTTCAGTTTCAAAGAAAATGTCCATGTGCATTTTAATTGTGTCTGTCAGCACAAACAAGACCATTTAACGTATACCTGTCTCAGTTCTTTGGTAGATGTATCCAATTAGTTCCACTCCCCTGCTCTTTCCCCTTAGCCCTGTAGAGTTTTTACACTTCAAATATGTATGCCATTCCCTTTTGAAGGTTACTGTTGAATCCCTTTAGGGCAGTGCATTATTCCAGATCACCATAACTTCACTACATAAAATAAATCCATATTTTGGCACTGGTTCCTTTGCCAATCAACCTTCAATCTGCTCTCTCTATTGGCCCTTGTGTCTTGGAAACAATTTCTCATTATGTGCGCTGTCCAAATGCTTCTTGATTTATAACTCCTCTATCAAATCTTTCCTGAACCACCTCTGCTCGAAGGAGAACAACCCCAGCCTGGAAACACGAGAAGTTTTCCAGAGGAGGCCATTCAGCTTATCTGTGCCGATTCTTTAAAAGAGTACTCGTGCTTAGATCTGCAGCCCACTTTTGTCCGTAACCTTGTAAGTTCTTCTTCAACATTTAATATCTGTCCAATTCCCTTTTAAAATTAATTGTGAAATCAACTTTCTCCATCTTTTCAGATGGAATACTCCAGTCTTGATAACCTTGTAAGTTCTTCAACATTTAATATCTGTCCAATTCCCTTTTAAAATTAATTGTGAAATCAACTTTCTCCATCTTTTCAGATGGAATACTCCAGTCTTGATAACTGAGAGGCTGGTGGGGGGGGCGGCGGCGAGAGTGGAGATTCCCCCATTTCTCCTCCGATCTTTTGATTATGATTTAAAATCTATGATGGTTGCTTACTGGCAGTTTCGCCAAGAAGAATATTTTTTCTCCACCTCCGCTAAAACCTCATTATCATAGGCCATTTCTTAACGTTCTCTGTTCGGAGGAGAATAGTCCACTTTTTGCAAACCTTTTCTCAACTGAAATTCCTCATCCATGGTAACATTTTGGTAAACCTCTATTCCTTCTAAAGCCTTTACATCTTCCCTGAAATGTGCTGCTTAGAATGATCGCCCATACTCCCAGCTGAGTGCTAACCAGTGATTTATATTCCTGCATCTGTCCATTTAACCATCTTGCTTATGTCATTGTGTAGTCTACAACTATCCTCATCATTGTGTACTGGGTTGCTAAATTCTTTAGCTGCAAACTTTATATTGCTGCTCCTTACAGCTAGGCTGTTTGTAATGTCCATATAACTGAAGTTTCTCAACCTTGGTGAAATTCTAGCAATTCACTGTGTGCCTCCGTAAGGCCTGAGGTTCTTGTTAAAGTGTGATGCCCAGCCCAAAATTGAATGCAGTACTCCAGCTGGGGCCTAATCAGTGATTTATAACAGTTTGGCATTACTGCCTCATTGTTGAAAGAGGCAGAGAGTAAGATGAAACAGTTAAAGGGTGTGTATGACAGATGTCGGGTTGATTTTACAGGTGAGAGCTAAACTGAATATTGGAAGTTCAGAGGGAAAGTGAGAAAGGGAAAATGCAAAGAAAGAGTATGAGAAGAGACTGGCAGCTAACATAAAAGGGAAGAGAAAAGTCTTCTCTTGGCTTATACATAGTAAAAGGAAGAGTGGGGCTGATTAGGAACCAAAAAGGAATGCATATAGCCAAAGGAGTTGACTATGGTATAAATCAGTACTTTCGTCTGTCTTTGCAAAGAAAAAAAGATGCTGCTAAAGTCAGTGGAAAAAGGTCGTGGTTGAGATGCTAGATGGACTAAAAATTAATGAAGAGGATATGCGAGAAAGACTGTCTGTACTTACAAGTTTTTAAGTCACCAGGGCAGGATGGGATGCATTCGAGAATACTGAGACACGCAAGGATGGAGTATGCGGTGACACTGGCCATAATATTCCCATGCTCCTTGGATAGCCCCACTCCTCCTTTTACTATGTATATGCCAAGAGAAGACTTTTCTATTCCCTTTTATTTTAGCTGCCAGTCTCTTCTCATAGTTTTTCTTTGCATTTTCCCTTTCCCTCTGAACTTCCTATATTCATTTTGGTTCCTTAGATATACGTATGGTGCCAAAGGACTGGAGAGTTAATTATACCTTTTTCAAAAAAATGTGTAAGGATAAGACCAACAACTGCAGACTAGTCAGTTTAACTTCAGTGGTGGGAAAAGTTTCAGAAACGATCGTCAGAAATTAGCAGTCACTTGAACAAATATGGATTAACCAAGGAAAGTCAACATGGGTTCGTTGAAGGAAAATCATGTTTAATTTGATTGAATTTTTTGATGAAGTAAAAAAGAAGATTGTTGAAGGACTGTGTGGCAAAATATGGCTCCAACTCATATGGCTCCAAACTCTACAAGTTTGCTGATGACATGACCATAGTGGGTCGGATCTTGAACAACGATGAGTCAGAGTACAGGAGGGAGATAGAGAACCTAATGGAGTGGTGTAACGACAACAATCTCTCTCCATATCAATAAAACTAAAGAGATGGTCATTGACTTAAGGAAGCAAAGTACTGTACACACCCCTGTCTGTATCAATGGGGCCGAGGTGGAGATGGTTGACAGCTTCAAATTTCTAGGTGTGCACATCACCAACAATCTGTCCTGGTCCACCCACGTCGCAGCTATGACCAAGAAAGCACAACCACGCCTATATTTTCTCAGGAAACTAAGGAAATTCGGCATGTCCACAATGACTCTTACCAACTTTTACAGATGCACCATAGAAAGCATCGTATCTGGCTGCATCACAGCCTGGTATGGCAACTGCTCAACCCAAGATTATGAGAAACTACAGAGAGTTGTGAACACAGCCCAGTCCATCACGTGAACCTGCCTCCCATCCATTGACTCTGTCTACACCTCCCACTGCCTTGGAAAAGCGGGCAGCGTAATCAAAGACCCTGCCGCCTGGCTTATTCACTCTTCCAACTTCTACCATCGGGCAGGAGATGCAAAAGCCTGAGAACATGCACTAACAGATTCAAAAACAGCTTCTTCTCTGCTGTTACCAGACTCCTGAATGGCCCTCTTATGGACTGATCTGATCTCTTGACACATCTTCTCTACTGAGTAATGCTACACTCCTGTATGCTTCACCTGATGTTTATTTATATTGTGTACTCATGTATGCCCTATGTTTTTCATGTATGAAATGATCTATGTGGACTGTACGCAGAACAATACTTTTTACTGTACCTCCGGACGCATGGCAATAAAGAAATCCAATCCAATATGGTTTTCCAGAAGATATTTGGTAAAGTACCACATTACAGGCCTGTCAGCAAAGATGAAGTTTATGGAATAAAAGCGATAGTGGCAGCTAGAGGCTGCATGGTAGCACAGTTGTTTCACAGCGGCAGATCCCAGATTCGATTCCCAGCTTGGGTCACTGTCTGTGTGGAGTCGGCATGTTCTCCCTGACAGGGGTGTGTACAGTCATTTGCTTCCTGAAGTCAATGACCATTTCTTTAGTTTTGCTGATATGGAGGGAGAGATTGTTGTCGTTACACCACTTCACTAGGTTCTCTATCTCCTCCTGTACTCTGACTCATCGTTATTCAAGATTCGACCCACGAGGGTCATGTCGTCAGCAAACTTGTAGATGGAGGTGAAACCATATTTTGCCACACAGTCCTTCAGGGAGTCTGCATGGGTTTCCTCTGGGCGCTCCGGTTTCTTCCCACAGGTCCCGAAAGACGTGCTGTTAGGTAATTTGGACATTCTGAATTTTCCCTCCTTGTACCCGAACAGGCGCCGGAATGTGGCGACTGGGGGCTTTTCACATTAACTTCATTGCAGTGCCAATGTAAGCTTACTTGTGACAGTAAAGATTATTATTATGGGTGCAAATTTGACTGATGAATGGTTGTTTTAGGATTGGAGGAGGTTATACTGTGTGGTTCCCGAGGGTGACTATTAGGACCATACTTGATCGATATTAATGACCTCAGTGTGGCTGTGCAGGGCAATATTTCAAAATTTGCTGATTATTTTGAACTGAGGTGAATGGTAGGCTTCAGGAGGATATAGAGAGAAGGAATGGACTGACACATAGCAGATGAAATTTAACTCCTCGAAGTATAAAGTGTTATATTTTGGTAGGAAGAATGGAAGCGCTATAAAATAAAGATACAATTCTAAAAGACGTGCAGGAGCAGAGTTACTGGGGAGGAAGCTATATGTTCATAAATTGTTGAAGGACAGTGAGAAAGTGGTTGAAAAGGCACACAGAAACATAGGGATTTAGAAATTGTGGCATAGGGACAAAAGCAAAGAAGAAATGGTAAACCTTTTATAAAACACTGGTTTGGCCTCAACTTGAAGATTGTCCAATTCTGCGCACCGCACTTTAGGGTGGGTGTGAAGGCTGCAGAAAGGATGGCGAAAAGATTTACTGCAATTGAATCGTTGAACAGTTGCAGCACAGTAGAAGATGATTCTGGGGGCAAGGCATTTCTGTTACCAGGATAGATTGGAAATGCTGGGCTTGAAATCCTTGGAGAAGATTAGTTGGGGAGATTTGATTGAATTATTCAACATCATGAGGGAGGTCTGTACAAAATAAATAGGGTGAAACTGTTCCAATTTGCAGAATGATTGAGAACCAGAGGGCTTCAATTTAAAGTTGAATAACAAAAGAACCAAATGTTACCCAAGGAAGTATTTTTGTGCAGCAAGTGGTTAGGATCTGGAATGCATTGGTCAAGATTGTGGTGGAGGCAGATTTAATCATGGGTTTCAAAATTAAACTGGATAGTTACCTGAAGGAAAAATGTGCAGGACTGTTAGGTAAAGATGGAGAATGGGACTGAGTTGCTCTTGTAGAAAACTGGTATGGATGCTTTCCGCCAAATGGTCTCCTTCTGTAGTGTAACCATTCTATGATTCTATACCTCTGTGACACCATATTAACATACAAGTGCAGTGTTTCATAATCATAAATTGCAACCATCTCTTAATTAGATACATTAGTTGCAGCATTGAAAAATGTTTGCGGATTAAAATTGTGTTGTAATTAAACTGGGGTATTTTGAGTGTGTGGCTACTTATTCTGTACAAGTGAAATACAACTGTTTTTGTGTATTTAATACCAGGTTTCATCGATGCCAGTTTTTTAATATTATTAAAGAAAATGCCTGATTTGGAACAGCTGTATGGGTTGCATCCTCGACACTTAGAACGACGGCGAGTAAGAGGGCATGTTGCATTCAGCATTCCTGGTGTACTTGAAGCTTTGCAAGCCTGCCCAAATCTATTGGCAAGTAAAATAAACTTTCACCAACTAGTATAGTTTAGCTAATTAAAGATTAATTGCACATAACACAAGGAATACTTTGTATACAGAAGACAAAAATTGGGATTAGTCATAAATGAATTATAATCTGCGCGGAACAACAGGCAAATGGCACAACTTATTGATGTTTGCAATTGCTAACTATGGATAGGGGACTATTGTTGAAATATAGTCTTGATTATTGAACTTTTCATTATGCTGCATTGAATTTTGTTCTAAATTGGCTCACTTTTCTCAAGCCTTGATAAATATCGTATAATGCTGAACAATCTCGCCTCATAACATTCCCTCCAACCTAAATAAGCAATGTCTTGGTGTATTTGTATTGCTGACTAATTTCCATAAAGTGCTCTGTGCACTAAGGAAACTAAACAAACTGCTGTCACAGTTGTGAAGTGCAATATTACTGGCTGAGTTAATAGTTCTCTGGGCCACATACACCGTTTGACCTGCTGAGTATTTTCAGTATTTTTGTTTTACGTCCGATTTCCACCAATTTGCTTTTGTCTTATCATTCAAAGATATATTCCAGCTGGTTTTATATTTTAATTTTGAATTCCAGGAGCCAGCTCCCAATTTCTGCTGATTAGCCATTTTCCCCAGCAGACAAATAAAGCGGTCAGATTTCTAATGAAAAGAATGGCAACCTGAAAGCAGTTTATGATAATGCTTCACTGATTTGGTTTGTGCTTGCTGCTGTTCGAGTGGCAGAAGTTTTGAGAAACCATGTGAAGGTAAATCTCAAAAGATAGGTGCTGAAGATTGGTTTGAGACTTTAATAGTAAGTAGGTGAGGGAGTCATTTACTAACCTCAAGTAAATTACTCCCTAACATTAGTTAGTAATTAGGGAGTAATTTACTTGTTGGGTTCAAAATAATCCCTGTTAGATTAGTTGGAATAAAATAAATACTGGAAGAAACTCCACTGTAGAAAGCCCTGAATGAATTTTCCAGGAATTTGCTGAAAATTGCATAAATTTATTTCAGCTGAATTATATAATTTACCATCAAGTATTCTAGATTTGTGATAGTTCAGAACTATGCAAATCTAAGTGAATTTATTGTGGTGGATTCTTTGGCTGTTAATTATATTATGAAATTCTTCTTTCCTCAGTACCTTTATTATTTTTCTTTACTTTGGTAGGGTGTAGAAACTTCCCATTTAGAATTAGTAGAAGCCATCTGGAATTACATGCCACAGGTTCACATCTTGGGAAAGTTTCGAAATCGTAATGGTGCTTTCCCAATCCCTCCAGAAAACAAACTAACAATTCCAGTAGGAGTCAAGATACAAACACTTCATCTAGTTGGTAAGCAATTTTTTTATGCAAGTGGTTTGCAGTGAGGTGAAAGGTATTTTTGTTTCAAAATCTGTTGGCTGAAACATTCCTGTAAATTTGAATTAATTTATTCTAAATTTCTTCCCTTTTAGGAGTAAATGTTCCTGAAATTCCTTGTGTCCCAATGTTGAGACACTTGTATTTGCAATGGGTCCGACTAACCAAACCTCAGCCTTTTAAAGACTTTCTTTGTGTCAGTTTACGCACTTTTGTAATGCGGAATTGTGCAGGTATGATTGAAGAGTAATTTCATATAGATGTTGTAAAGAAAAGGTTATATCTTTAGAACATTTTTTTCAAGTTGCATAAATTCCCTCTGTTATTGCAAACTCATAGATAATTAGAATAAAGCACAATTTGTGCTTATAATATTAAAAAATTGTTTTTGAATTTGAAAAAATCCATTTGCTGTTTTGCATCTTGTAGGTCCCACCAATTCCTTAAAGTATGTTCCACTAGTAACTGGGTTAGCTTCAGCCAGGAATCTGGAACATCTAGAACTAATTCGAGTACCTTTTCTTGGAGGACTGATTCAACATGTAGTTGAGGACAGCTCAAGATCAGGTATGTGACTTGTCATGCCTAACAATAGGTTAATGTGACAAAAGTTCTGATTTGGTGACTGCTTTTATTTTTATAAAAAGAAAGTCATTGTGCTATGGTTTTTTTATTGGCCAGTTAAAACTAACAGCCTATTCTTACAGAATGTTCCAAGTGTGTTATATGTTCCCTGGTAACAGAAAGTCAGGGGGCAGGGCTATTCTGTCCATGTGAATAATTTGCAAATCTCATGATATTGTCAGATTGAAATTTGAGAATAAATGGGTTGATATTCCTGAGAAGCAGGAGAGAAATTGTTCTCCCAAAAGTCAACTTCAGTTGTAATTCAAAATGTGTGGTAAAGAATTGACTGCCTGTTTTACACCCTTTCTGTGTTTCTTTCTATTCAAGTAGAATGTTTAATGAATGGCTGATTTGCTCCCCAACCCTTTTTCCATCTTTGCTGAAGTTGACTTCCACTTTTTTGGTAAAATACAAAGGATTTATTTTCCGATCTTAAAAGTTACAATCTTGTATTTTTCTCCATTCATGAGTTAGTTAAGGCTGTTATAAATATACAGCATGTAATGGTAGATTATCTTTTCTCGGTTTAATAAATTCACTTTATGTCATAAATTTTAAATGAGGTCTGATGTGGTACTCTACAACTCTTGAAGATTGAAATGAGATTTTGTGGAGGCATAAGATAGTCCAGTACCTAAAAGCAATTACTCAGCAGGATTTGCTGTCCATTTACCCAGGTGTGTTACCAAAATAACTTGCATAGATCTCAGCTTAAGGATAGGAAATCTCAAAAGGTACGAGGCAAGAAGTTTACCCATGAGAGTGATAGACAAACTGGAATGATCTGGGGTAAAATGGCTAGAGAAAACCTAATATAAAAACTTAAATAGTTGTGTTAATGCTTATGTTGCTACAAAAATGCGCCTTTTTAAAAAAAAAAATCTTTTTTTGATAGGTGGTTTCCGAAATCTACAGACTATTGTATTTGGAGCCTGCAAAAATGCACTAGAAGTGGACCTTGGCTACCTCATTATCACTGCTGCACGTAGGTGAGTTTATGCAACATATACCATGAACACCTTGAGGTGTATTGGATGACTGAGTGGAAATAAGATGCACCTATGAAGGATTGTGCCATAACATACAAGATCATAACAAATGTAAGTTATTTCAAATCCCATTTCCAAAACAGAGTTTAAAGATGAAGCTTGTACATCTTGAATATTAAGTGAAAGGAAAATAAACCGAGGTTGGTTGTGTAAAATATGACTTGTGTGAGCTGTGTTCCGAAGAATTTATTTTTATTTCATTGCTGTTCTGATCTACATGTGATTTTTAATTGATATTTACTATAAAGTAATCAGATAGAACATACAATGCAGAAGGAGGCCATTTGGCCCATCGGGTCTGCACCGACCCACTTAAGCCCTCACTTTCACCCTATCCCTGTAACCCAATGACCCCTCCTAACCTTTTTGGTCACTAAGGGCAATTTATCATGGCCAATCTACCTAACCTGCACGTCTTTGGACTCTGAGGAAACCGGAGCACCTGGAGGAATAGAGTTAATTCACACACTATTCCACCAGGTTGGAAGATTTATGAAGTTGCATAAGGTTTGTTTTTTCTGTAATTTGTATAAAGTTTCTTAAGTTAATTTCCTATATGATATTGTAAAAATAACCTTTTAAGATAAGAAACATCAACAAAATGGTTACTTTGTGTCAGTACAGAACAGGCTAGATTCTTGGGTAGGAAACAGGCAAAGAAAAATTAAAGCTGAAAGCTTGTGTCGAGCTATAGATTGGAAGGACAAAAATTGAAAAGACTTATAGCATTAGTACAAGAGAGGATAAGACGTTCCTGGAGATTCATTGTTTCTAATAGTAACACTTGGGAAGCAAAAGTTTAGATGCTGGCAAACAAATATTTAGTATAAATATGATAAATTTTAGGAATCAGGCAGTACTAACTCAACATAGTATCAGATAAATTTTGGTTACAGAGTAAAGCTGTTTGACCAGTTCTTCTGGCCCTCGCGATCCACAGGTGCTTTGTATTATAATGGCTCCTTTTCTTTGCCTCCACCCTTCAATTGTTGAAGAGTTATTTTTTTAATATATGCCCCATCATGTTACCATTGCTACTTGAAGTAATTTGTTTGATTTGTAATCTTTTACATGAAAAAATAATGAATCCCCCCCCCCCCCCCCCCCCCCCCCCCACCACACACACACACCTTGTGTTTCCAGCACTGCTTCTGAATTTGTGGTCTGATATTACTGACTTACAGCCGAGTGGATACATCTTTCGCTATTTGCCTCTGGTTTGTCATTCTGCTTGACAGACATCCATTATTGGATGACCAGAGATTTATCCATGTATTGTTGGAAAGAGCAAGTCATTGTCTTTGGACCCCACCACAACCTTTGTTCCCTAGCCATCATTATATCAGCCTCTGTATGTGCTTGAACTAGACGGTTGCTGCATTGATGTCCTGTTTGATCCTGAGCTGAGCTCCTGATCCCATATCACCATGACAGCAAAGCAACCTATTCTGCCTTTTCCCATTTACACACTCACTTTAGCCAACCTGTTGCTGAAAACTTCATCCATGCTTTTTGTTACCTGCAGACTCGATGATTCCAATGCTAATGTTAATTGTATATTAATGATGCGCAGTGTTACGACCGGGTGAGAAAGGGTGAACTGATTCACTTCTGTTCAACTTCCTCAGTTGGTCACAGAAAAAGTTTAAGGTTCTTTTTCACGAGGCTATACCTTTTGCAAAATGTATTTAACTATTTAAACTGTGAGCATTAAGGAGCCAATCTAACTACGTTTTCTTGAGTCAAAGAATGAACAAATTTATTAACCGCTGTACCCAAGGAAAATAATAAAAATGAGACATCAAGCATTTAACTTTCACATAGTCATTCAGGCACACACAATTGCTCACACACTAAGGTATCAGAAATAAGGAGTTAAAAGACCAATTAAAAAAAAAAAAGATAATGAACGGTTAAATGTCCTTTGATTCTCCCTGAGGCGTAGACTAAACACAGAAGTCTCTGGGTTAGCTGGCTTCTTGGATGCAGTCGGATGTAGAAAATGTTGCTATTATTACGAAACCTTGGTTCACTAGTAGGTTTCTGGTAGTGTTAGTTTCTTGAAAAGGGCAGCACAATTAATCCAAAAAGGAGAGCGGGAAAAGTAGCAGCCTTCAGCCTGTTTCCTCTGTGAAGACTTTCTTGATATCACCTGTGCAGCTTGCAATCTCTAGTGGCCTGACAGCCTTACTTTTAAATATTGCACCAACCATTTATTTCCAAGAGGGTTTGGGTGGGTCTGTCTATGGTAGCCATTGTTTCAATATCCGTCATTTTGCATTTTAATGTCTCTTCCTCAAATGGTTACGAGATTTAATGGGTGTCTGGAGTAGAGGAAACGTGTCTCACTTCACTCTCCTCTGAGGGCATTTTTCTTTTAATTCATTTATGGGATGTGGGTGTCGCTGGTTAGGGCAACATTTATTGCCCATTTTTAGTTGCCTATCAGAAAGTTGTGGTGGCCCATTATGTTACCATTGCTACTTGAAGTAATTCATTTGCTTTGTAATCTTTTACATGAAAAAATAATGAATCCTTCTTGAACCTCTGCAATCCCTGAGGTGTAGATACATTCACAGTGCTGTTAGGGAAGGAGTTCCAGGATTTTGACCCAACGACAGTGAAGGAATGGCAAAATATTTCCAAGTCGCGGTGGTGAATGACTTGGAGGAGATCCTCCAGGTGATGGGGTTCCCATCTGTCTTCTGCCCTTGTCCTTCTAGATGATAGTGGTCATGATGTTAAATAGAGGAGATCTGGAATAACTTTTATTTTTAAATTTAGAGTACCCAATTACATATTTTTTCCAATTAAGGGGCAATTTAGCGTGGCCAATTCATCTAACCTGAACATCTTTTGGATTGTGGAAGTGAGACCCACGCAGACACGGGGAGAATGTGCAAACTCCACACTGACAGTGACCCAGAGCCGGGATCGAACTCGGGTCCTTGGCACCATGAGGCAGCAGTGCTAACTACTGTGCCACCGTGCTGCCGTGATCTGGAATAATTTTAAATCAACAATCTGATTGAGAGTTGTGCAGGCCCATAATGTTGATTTCCTTATTTCCCTTTTATTTTTGCTAGCCACTTGTGCTACCGTGATGCATATTTAATCATAGTTATTGTTATTAATAAACTTAATTGTGTTTAAATTTACAAACCTGCTGACTCTAGTTTTTGGGCAACCAAGAGCCAAAGACTTCAGATGTTTTTCTAAGAATTATTTATTAATTTCAATTGGGTTGTGACTCCAGGTCAAGTGGGGCTGGAATGGATGGCTCACTAGCCCACGGGCTGGTAACATAAAATTTGGGCGTTGGAACGGTAGACAGTGATGTTTGGGTCCCAGTATAAATTTAAAAGTGACACCAGGTTTGTAGCAATGTAACAGGATGGCTCTGGAGGCTGCTAAGTTTTTTTTTCAGGTGGACGACTTGCCTTTGGTTTACTTAAAAGGGCTTCAAAAAGACAAGCTCATCAAATTGGCAGGTGAATTAAAAATAGAGGTGCCAGCTAAAGCTAGGACGGTCGAGGTAACTGAAGAGATTTCAGCATTTGAAAGAAATGCCAGAACACAGCCTGGTTAATGGCAATAATCCATAGAATTACCTAAAATCCAGTTACAAATGAAACAATTGGAGATGCAACAAAAATAAATGGAAATGCAGCAAAAAGAAAAAACTTTTCAAATGGAAATTGAAATGAAGAGGTTGGAATAGGGGAGAGGAAAAAGCAAAAGAGAACGAGGAAAAAGCATTAGCGAGAGAGTTCCACCTTAAGGCGGTGGAAATTAAAAGGAGCTAGAGGGGAGCTTAATCCTGGAATGGAATCCGGTGGTGATATGTTTAAATTTATAAACGCCCTCCCAAAATTTGAAGAAAAAGTAGAAGAAACTTTTTGGGGGGCATGTGAGAAAATTCCAACCCAAATAGAGTGGCCAAAAGAAAAGTGGATGTTACCCAGGCAAAGTAAATTGACAGGGCAGGCACAGGAGGCTTATGCTTCCCTGTTAGAGGAGGTGTCTAAGAATTATGACACGGTAAGAAAGGCTATTCTGGGTGCATATGAATTGGTTTCCGAGGCATGTTGGCAAAAGTTTCGGAATTTAAGGAAACAGCCGGGAATTTGAAAGTGTTAAGCAGAACTATTTTAATGGATGGATATGAGCATTGGGAGTTGAAACTACCAATGAGACTCTCAATGAGAGAGGTTATTGTCTTAGAGTTTAAGAATTCTCTAAGTTCTGTGATGATAACCCATGTTGAAGACCAAAGGGTAACGACTGCTAGGCAAGCAGCAATAATTTAAACCTTTCTTCCATCCCCCCATAATTCCCAAAAGGATCTGAAATGGGATAGTGAAAGGAAGGCAGATAGCCAAGGTAAGGAATGGATAGCTTGGAATGCTCCGAGACCACCTCCTCAGACCAGGAAGGGAAGAAATGAGGGTGAAGGTGAGACTCTTAAGGCCTAGGTGTTACCATTGTAATAAATGAGGGCATGTTTGTTCAGCATGTTGGAAGTTGCAAGGAAAGCCCATGCATGGGACTTGTTGGAGTGCATAAGGAGGGTTTTGAAAAGGGAACATAGTGGGGAATACTACAGGGCAGACTATAGCTCTAACTGGACTTGGGAGACCTGATATATATTAAGGGACAGAGGTGCTAGGCAAACTATCTTACTGGAGAAGGATTTGGTTTTCCCTCCAGACATTTTAATGAAAGCTAAGGTATTAATAAATGGGATAGTTGGAGATTATATCCCGGTTCCATTGTATAATGTACACTTGAATTGTGGTTTAGTGTCAGACCCAGTAGTTTTCGGACTGGTTAAGAAGTTATCAGTAGACGGAGTAGATTTTGCAGGAGTGAAGGCTGTAGCTTCATCCATCATTACAGAGAGTCTTGGTGGAAGTACTGTGGATAGCGCATGAGATACCAATGGCAGGGACATGTGAGAATTTGGAAAACGTACTGGGCATTAAATGACTCTAAGAATTAAATGTTGAAAGACGTTAATCACACATCAAATGAAAATGATAGTGAATCTGATTCTCCTGATACTGATGAAATTATCTCTACAAGAATAGTTCCTCACAGACGTTTCTCAAAGATAAAGTTGAATAGAAAAACAGATTCTGAGAACTCCCAAGACTGAAGTTGATCCTAAGTAAGAGGAATCCAAATCTATTCAACAGCAGTTGTTTAACATTTCTTCTGAATCTGATTTGGATTCTGAAGAAATGTTAAACAACTGCTGTCGAATAGACCTGTCACTAACTGATCTTGGAACAGTTGCCAAGTAATTCTTCCAAAGCTAAAGAAGAAGCCGGCAAATCTGAAGAAGAAAGGGAATTGGACTTTCCTAAAAGTAACTTGTTACAGCCTCTTGCAGTAAACTCATTGCCATCCACTTCAGGTGCAAATATTTCCCAGAGAATGCCTGGCTTGAAGGAAAACATATAAGAGTAGGGCATAAGGACAGCAATGACTGTGAAATGACACCAAGAAAACTGCTGATTTACCCACCTCCTTTTTAAGGCACTTAGTGCCTCTTCAAGGTAAAGGAAGCAAACAGCAAAGGAGATGAAATAATTAGTGTTCAATTTCTTTTCAAAGTGCAGAAGGCGGATGAAGAACCAGGCAGTGATTCTGCAACCACAACTGTTAACACAGAAAGTTAATGGAACCAACAATGTGATTCTGATGATGTGAAAAGTAGTTGCAGGCCACCACCATTTAAAGGAACAATGTCTCTTCAATTCAACACATCCACCACAACACACCCACACTGCTCGCCACAGGTTTTACCTTGGTATATCTAAAAGTAAAGAAGAAAAGTTGAAATCTGGAAAGTACAAATTGTAAAGTCCCTTTTACTAAATGGAGATAAAAGCTGTGATTACGAGGCTCCGTTGAAGAGATAAAAGCTGTAAAACAAAGAATGGTGCATATAAAGCCAACCAATTCTGATTGAACGCTCAGCTTTACTTGTCACTGAAAGTAACCATGTGAAGGAAAAGAGTGAATGTGAAGCTGGAAGGATTGAAAAGTGCTTATTGTTTAAAAATGAGCCAAATATTTCTCTTGGCATGACCATCTGCTTGTAGTTTGGCTGCAGAAGATCGTCAAAATTTGGACAAACATTGAAAAGATGACTGCATTACATAGGGAGGCAAATGCAGAAGAAACTCATTCAGGGGGCTCTCCAATTTAGACAGTCAGAAACCTAACAAAGGGAAGTACGTTGTCTTTAATTTTGAACAAGAGTGAAAACAAGGCACTATTTGATGATATCAGAGGGAGTTCTAAAACCAATGAAGAACAGAGAGAGGATCTAACAAAGGTACTGAAGAAATATAGACAGATTTATAGGGAAACACCAGCGTGTACTATGTTAACTAGTCATGATGTAGACAGAGGAAACTCTGCACCAATAAAGCCACGTCTGACAAAAATAGCAGTGGACAATCACTTATCCTCAGACGACACACTACGCACTTTCCTTTTGTCTGAAGCAAAACTGTTTGCCTTTTGTCCCTTAGTTTTGAACCTCATTAATCTCAAGGGCTTCAATTTTGGTCAGTTCATTACATGGTACTTTATTGTGATGGTTCTCAAATTGTGGACCAACAGCCTCCGTAAGTGAAGGTCCAGTGGTTGGCCAAAAATGCAAGTCACTGACATAGAAGCCACAGGTCAGACTATATGTGAAAATAGGCCAGCATCCTCATCCCCACTACTCGTGATGTTGCGCAACTAAATTGGCTCCCCTGTGCACAGCACAAGTTGTCATAAGTACGAGTAACAACAATGTGGTTTTATAAACTAGATTTATGTTACTGTTGATTGTGCTTAATTAATATAGGTTTGAGATGGGTATTCATTTCTCAGATTATTTTGATGATATAACTTTTTAGAATGTTTCAAATAAATGTGTTCTGTTTGTATTGATGTTTATAGTATGAAAATGTCTATTTTGCTGCTTGCATGATTTAATTATGACATTTCATTTAAAAAAACACTTTAACTATCATACCAATTAAATGTGCTGAGGTTTTATGGTGGCAATCGGAGGCAAATGAGGTAGGACAGCTAGATAGGTGGTTTGCAGGGTCTCTTTCCCTGCCTAAATGGTCTATGGGAAACAAAGTTTGAGAACTCCTACTTTACTGAATATTTTTGAAAGTGTTAGACACAATTTAAATCTCTCAAAACTTTCAAAGTTTTGAACACTTTCTGAAGCGACTGTTGACCTAGTTTTTAATCCTCTTCATATTTATCCTTTCGTCTCTGGTATTCTAGTGAATCTACATCACACTAATTCCATAGTTTGAATATTCTTTGTATTCTGAAATCTAAAACTACACACACTACCCTAGGTTGTGGCACAAATGTCATTTGCAGATTAAGCTGAAAACAAGGATGTGATAAATCAATGCTTCTATTTCTTTAAATGTACTTTTGACTTTTCCTTTTTACACTTGATTCCTTCTTCAACCCTACATTTAAAGATCTGAATATCCGCAGTTCCAGAATTTGTGTTCTCTTGTTATTCCATTATGAGTTTATCATTTCGAGTATAATTTAATTGCAAAGACTCGGCAGCTCAGTGGTTAGCACTGCTGCCTCACAGCGCTGAGGACCCAGTTCGATCCTGGCCCTAGGTCACTGTCCATGTGGAGTTTGCATATTCTCCCCCATGGGTCTCCTCTGTGTGGGTCTCACCCCCACAACGCAAAAAGATGTGCATGGTAGGTGAATTGGTAATGCTAAATTGCCCCTTAATTTGGAAAAAAAAATGGGTAACTCTAAATTTATCAAATAAATCATAATTTTATTGCAAAGAAAACTACTTTTACAATTATATATTTTATTTGATAAGTATGTATTTAGTTACCATTGTAGAGTTTACTATTTAGGTGTATAAACAGTTGTATTCAAAATTGTGTTGTCAAGTTTGATGACTGGAACTTGGGAGCATATTTACAAATTGTAAAGAGCTTTGGTGCTGATCCATTTTTACATAAATAAAATAGAGACTTTAGAGTTGATTTACTGTGTGTAACTGAGTATTGCTGAAAAAAGAGACATGGTATCAAAGTTTTTCATCTTACACTCAATAGGACAGCTTGCAAGAAAATATCAAGTAAAAGGAACAACAATTTATGCTGCGTGTGAAGAGAATTCTGATTGGTTGGCAGGCGGATTCTGTTAGAGGTGTTGCCACGGGAAATGCAGCACAAAACAGTTGACTGAAAGTTTTTGTTCAAAATTCAAACCAAATGTTTATATTATATATATATTTTTTAATTTAATAATTAAAGAAATCAGAAAGGAAATCGGCATAATCAAGAGTCCCCAATTGCAGGCCTTGGATATGTGGTATAACATGAAAGGAAAGCAAGTTCATTGAGAATAATATGTAGTTTTATTTCCCAGGAAAAGATAAAATGCAAATAACAAAATAAGCTGCACATAGCCGTACCAGCCTCCCCGGACAGGCGCCGGAATGTGGCGACTAGGGGCTTTTCACAGTAACTTAATTGAAGCCTACTCGTGACAATAAGCGATTTTCATTTTTCATAAGGCAATGCTTGTGGCTTTTGCCCTAAAGAAATTCTGGTGTATCACCAGATTAGTGAAAATAGGAGTGTGTAAGTATATTTTTAAGAGGTCAAGAATTTTGAATTGCTTTGTTCTATTTGCTTTAGGTTACACGAAGTTCGTATTCAACCTTCACTAACCAAAGATGGTGTTTTTTCGGCACTAAAAATGGCGGAGCTGGAATTTCCCCAGTTTGAAACCTTGCACCTTGGCTATGTTGATGAATTTCTATTACAGTGTAAGGATCTGACATTGTTTTCTCTTCCTTCATTGGTGTGATTCAGGACATGGCTATGTTCTACCAGTGGTGAATAATTCAGCTAAGTTTTAGCTTGACTAATTAGCAAGTAATAATCATATTGATATAGATTTTTTTCTTTATAAATTATGGACATGATAGATGCTTGGAAGTAAAATTCTGAACTATTTATCTGTTCAAACTATGTTGATGTATGATTCACTTGTCATCTTTGCCCTATTTTCAGGTAAAATGACGAATGCTGAATTAGTGAAGAATGGTTTGGCAGATGTGGTAGAGAATCCTGGTATCATTACAGACATTGGGATGAAAGCAGTAAATGAAGTATTTCCTTGCATCAAATACCTAGTTATTTACAACTGTCCCCATCTGCATAATGCACATAACTGGATAACAGGTAGACCATTAAGCTGAATTTTAATTATGTGCCATATATAAATGTTTGTTTTTGGATATGTTACTCAGACTAAAATGGTCTGACTCATTGCAGTGTATGTAATAGTGTTAATCAGTTCAGTCATTTCAACGCATGTTCACTTCTAAATTTAAAATGTGTAATATCTCCCAAATAATTGAATAATCATTTGAAACTATTTGCAAAGTTATGGTTTTCAGAATGTAAGTTGATAAGGGAAGATATCCATTCCTATTACACTGTCTCAAATGTTACATTCAAAGCATTTAATATACACAGAATTATTTTGGTGTGGTGAATTATATTGGCAAATATTTCATGATCGTAAATGAAGAAACATGACTTCCTTCCACAGCTCAGTTGTTTAATTAATTCCTGTTTATGTAATTGCATAATCTCCATACAGATCAAAAGTTGCACTACAGTAGCAATAATAAAAATGGTGCATAAATTTGGGCTGTAGTTTATTATGGATATACTTAATGCCAATTATTAGGTTTATTTGTGTTCTTTGTATCAGGTCCCCAACCTTGGGGTCCATAAGAATATTTGAAAGGGATGCCAGAAATAACCATTAAATGCTCGTGCCATTCGTCATCTCAGTCCGCCACACTCCTGGCCAGTAATCTTGCCTAATTCTTACCTCTGTATTAGATGTGGCCAACCGGGTTGGTCAGTTTATTTGGCACTTCAGGTGAGAGATACAAAGCCAAACGATGCAGCATTACAGGTGGGGCCAGGTTTAGGAATGTCATTGTGCTTGTGACAATATGGGGGTCGGGCAATTAGTTACTGCAAAGAGACCAGGACAATAAGGCGATATATTGAGGTAATCACCAAGAGTATCAAAAAGATAGTGGATTTGCTCAAAGGAGCAGCATCCACTGAATATCAAATAACCATCTGTAACAATGTTTAAGAACGTTAGAAGTAGTGGGCCAGATGGCCCCTCAACCTACTCCGCCACTCAATACAATCAAGACTGATAGGCTTTAGATCCACATGTTTGCTATATCCCTTGATTCAGTGAAAGACCAAAATCTGTTTATTTCAGCCTTAAGTATATTGAACAAAATCACTGGAGTCATAAAAGAGTTTTCTTTTGCACGCATGCAAAACGAATGAGGGGAGGTCAAATTGAGGTATACAAGGTGATAAAAGGTATGGATAAAGTAGATGTGGAGCAGATGGTTCCTCTTGTGAGGCATTCTAGAACGAGCAGTCAATAAGAGGTAGCAAATTTAAAGAGTTGAGGAGAAACTACTTCTCCGAATTCTCGTTCACTCCTGATATCTAATTTCCAACCTGTCTCAGTGCTGTACTCCCTCTTTATGGTGTTGGAGAATCGTCTAGTCCCATTAAATAAAACAAAATAAATTTTTAATTGTACAAGTTTATTATACAGAAGAAAATACTCTCTTTTTTTATGCCAAGGTCCGTGGAATTTGTATAATTGGACAGGAGAGATGCTCCAGATATAAAAGAGAGACCCCTGCTTTAAATTAGGATGAATAGAAATGGGGCGGTACGGTAGCACAGTGGTTAGCACTGTTGCTTCACAGCGCCAGGGTCCCAGGTTCGATTCCCGGCTTGGGTCACTGTCTGTGCGGAGTCTGCACGTTCTCCCTGTGTCTGCTTTCATTTTCTCCGGGTGCTCCAGTTTCCTCCCACAATTGCCGAAAGAAGTGTTGTAGGTAATTTGGACATTCTGAATTCTCCCTCTGTGTACCTGAACAGGTGCCGGAATGTGGTGATTAGGGGCTTTTCACAGTAACTTCATTGCATTGTTAATGTGAGCCTACTTGTGACAATAAAAGATTATTATTATTCTGAATATAATACAATTTTGTTTCTATACTTTTTTAGACCATTCACGGTGGAGCCGCTTGGTAGATCTTACACTTGTTCGTTGCCACGCTATCAAACTGGAGTCATTCAGTCAGTTTGTAGAAATGCTGCCAAGTTTGGAGTTCATTTCATTGGATCAGATGTTCCGGGAACCTCCAAAGGTGTGCTTTGGATTTTGCAAAAAACGGGAAGTTTATTGATACTGTTATTGAATGCTGTCATAACCATTGCTAATGTGCGCTTTTTTAATGAAAGTCCTCTATGCAATCTTAACATTATATTAACATTAAGGGAACTAATTTCCAAGCTAGCATATTATAGATTTGAGATCTAGATCTGCCAGTTTTATCAACCGTACAACCAATAGCTTTATGATTCCTCAGCATGCTTTTTGGTGGAAAACCTGTGGAACAGTGATTCACCTAAGTGCATTTATTTTCTTGCAGGGTGGAAGAGAAGGGTGGGGAAAGAGGGTGAGAGAGAGAAGAGAAGTAATAACGTCCAGCTCCAAGATCACTAATATCAATAGTTTTCTCCCTTGGTTGGCATACCTGAGCTCACTGTAATTGGTTGTTTGCCAGGAGAGAGAAAATAATTTGCCTGTGGATTGAATAATTTGAAATTGCTAAAATTATGTTTGCTGTTTTTAACATTGTGGGAGTGCTGTTCAAAGTGTTACACTTGTGCTATGTTATAGAGAAAGTTGCATGTTGGGAGAAAGAATTTAAAATGAATTATAAATGGTGACTTGTATTGCAGCTGATGGCAGATCTAAATGTTGTTGATGCTTCTGAAAACTTCCTTACATTACTAGTGCAACAAAAACTTTAGAATAACACTGGTAAAATTACTGTTTGCTTATCTATCACATCAGGGCTGTGCTCGTGTAGGGCTGAGTGCTGGCACAGGAATTGGTGTTTCATCTGCTCTTGTTAGCAATCAGAATTCCAACAATGATAACGATAACCAAAATAATCACGCCAATATCAATAATAACAATAACGAGGAAAATGATGCTCGACAAGAGAGAGCAGCAGCTGATCTGCCAAACCCAGTGAATGGTAAGTTTTTAATGTCTTTAAAGACATTCTGAGCTTTTGTGTGATGAGATCTAGTGTCACCCTTTAATTATCAGTCCTGTTGCATGTTGGAATTGCATCGTGAAATTCACAGGTTTAAAAAACATAGTTAGCACATTAAAAAACCATGTCCTCTTTCTATACAAAGTCCAATATACTGGAGTCTTTACCTGTTGCTAAATGGAGATTCTCACTATAAATTAACTGTTCAAATGTAATTATTTAGGAGAAACTAAATGAAGAGCTTTGGGAGTTGTCTTGAGACGAGTGAGCACACTGTTGAACTAGGAAACCCAAATACTGGGAAAAATGTACTGCATTGTGTCAGGCTATTACTTCATTGAGTTAATGTTTTGCAAAGTTTTTTTCTCTTTTTGACGTCCTTCCCCTTGGCCTAGTATTGAAAATGAGTGGCTTCTGCCACTATTTCTTCACTTGGTTTATGAAATTTGTATGCAACTAATGCAGTTTTACTTCCTCTTATGTTTTTTTTAATATATGTAGATAACCCATGTATGAAGGAAGTTATTTTTTGAAATATTTGAATGAGTACATGCTATATTGTTTCAGGGGGTGGCATATTGACCATCAGACCAGATTTGATGCTAACTATCCTCTAAATAAAATGCATTTGATTTTCAAGTATTGCAGTGAAGTTTTATTCATGATGCTTATGGACCAGTGATGCATGTTGTTAAATTTAATCATGTTTTTGGATATGATGATTCATTTGTGGGCATTTTGGTTTTTCAGAACAAGGACTTCAGGAGGCAGTGCATGAAAGTAGACCAAATGGGGCTGCATGTAATTCTGACCAGAGCAGTGGACATTCTATGACACCTATGGATATAGATGAAGAACAAGCAGGTAAAGCATGTGTGTGTGAATAAGATGGTTAGATTTGTAGGCAGAAGCCTTGCCTTATCACTGTGGTGAGTTGTACCTCCATGTACCTGCAACACCATTGTCTGTCCCCAGATGATGCTGAATCTTAACATGTATGATCTTTCCTTTTTTTTTAATATAAATTTAGAGTGCCCAATTCTTTTTTTTTCTAAGTAAAGGGTAATTTAGCGTGGCCAATTCACCTACTTTGCACATCTTTTGAGTTGTGGGGTGAAACCCACACTGACACGGGGAGAATGTGCAAACTCCACACGGACTGTAATCCGGGTCTTTGGCCCCATGAAGCAGCAGTGCTAACCACTGCGTCAACATGTATGATGTTAAATAGTGCTGTTGGACAGAAAGGTTCATATTTGTAAGGAAGTACAGTAAGGAAATAACTTTCTGACGACTGTTCACTTGAAGGCTTTTTTAAACCAGATTGGGGTAGTTGGGAAGAAAGGATAAATCAGTATTTAGTTTCTTTGTTTTACTTGTTCTTGGGATGTGAGCGTCACTAGCAAGGTCAATGTTTACTGTCCATTAGTTGTCCTTGAGAGGGCACTCCAATATTGGTGCAAGGACGGGAATTCCAAGATTTTGGCCCAGTGACAATGAAGGAATACAAGTCTAAGTTGGGGTAGTGTATGACTTGGTGTCCCCATGCACCTACTGCCTTTGTCCTAAGTGGTGGAGGTTATTGGTTTGGGTTTGCTGCTAAAAAAACCTTGGTGAATCCCTGTAGTACACCCTGCAGACAGTTACTCTGCAGCCAATGTGCATTCATGGTGAAGAGAATGATTAGTTAAACCAATCTCTCAAACAAGTCTTTTGTCCTAAATAGTGTTGTGCTTTTTGCAGTGATGGACCTGTACCCATTTGTATTTTCTGCCATCTGATGACTGAAGATGCAAAAACAATTAAACATAAACGTGCAATTTGCTCTGATCATTGCTAATTATTAGACATACTACACTGCCTCTGCAAGGACAAAGCACAAATTGTATGTTTCTGATAATGAGAATATTTTGGGATTTCTAACTGCCAATGCAGAGTGGTGTACACTACTTGATGTAGCTGACTTTATAACTGCTGAGGTTAGCTTAATATTTAAAGAAAAAGAGTTGGAAGAATAGGGATTAAAGTTTAAATTCTATGCTTGAAACAATATGGTGCAGACAATAAAAGATGATGCTTCGGTGATAAATTGTTTTGATTGCGATTCACTGTTTTTGCTGCTGCAACAGCTCTATTTGTTTTAACTCAGCAGATGTCATTAGGTGATTTCTGCTCCAGTAGTCAGTTTGACTCAAAGCTGACATTAAAGTAAGGCTGACCTCAGAAAAACAACTACCAAATGTGGCATAACTTAATGAGTTAGTTGCTTTGAGAGGAAAAGTGGAGCTAAGTGAGCTAAATGGATTTTGATGACATTCTACATGTTCACTGAGATAAGATGGCGTCAAATTACAACAGTCTTCGTTTTATTAGGTGTTTGCTTTGTTTGCATTTGGAGAGATTGCAAGAACATTTATGAAAAACGAGAATATCTAGTTCATATAAATTGTTTGTTTCTGATATGCGTTCATGCAGATAGATAGTGGAACATGAATTAATGTCTATAAAAGTAATGTGCTCTGATGGTTTTGGGAATGATTGCCACTGAACCCAACCTATATGGCAGAGCTCAATTTATAGTAAAGAGGCATTCTAGCCGAGAAATATTGTTGAGACATTTTGAAAAATTTAGTTTTTAAAAACCAAAATTGTCCACAAAAACCATAAACTATTGTGACAATGAGAGAACACGTTGAGGGTTTAAAACAAAATATTCTCAAGGTTGAAGCTCTCTCTGAGTACTAAACAAGGGACTGCCACACTTGTACAAATTAATAGTTAGGTAGCACTTGATGTATTGTATATACATTTGACTTCCGACCTTAGAAAGGATATTGAGGCTGTGGACAAGATACAAAATACATTAACAAGGATTATACCTGCATAGGTGCTTCAGATACACAGAGAGACTATAGAGTCTGGGGCATCTTTGTCAGAACAATGAAGGATACATGTTAACCAGAACACAAGGATAACATCTCTGCCCTTGTAAATTGCCACAACATCATTTACAATCGTCAGAAACAGTAAAGGGGTCTATAGTTCAACTTGCCACAATTGGCTGTCAGAATATTGAGACTAATGACACTCACTGTCATGTGTGCGTAAATTGTAGTGCAATTTCAGGTGAGGATCAGCGTGGCCACCCAAAAGTTACTGTCCAAGTTGCCCTGCTCTGCTGTTAACTTTACCAAAATGGTATTCGATTGTCTATTTCTCAATTGGTATGCACTGAATGTCAGAAGGTTGCTGTTCTTTTATGGTAGATACGAACTAAAGCAGTTTCCAAATTACATTTGTTTTCTCTGATTTTCCTTTGTCACTCTTACTTCCTGCGTACCTGATTTGAGATTACAATCTCCCGACTTCTGGTCCTTCCATGTTTGGTTCTTAATCTTTTCATCTAATTTGTCGGGAGATACCTTTTTGTCCTGTTTACTTGGGTTCCAGGTGCCCTGTTTTCCTCCCTCTTCGCTATTACAACCTCGCCTTTCTAGCAACTGCATGGGCAAAAAATTATTTGAGCTGAAGGGTTCAAGTGAATGACATGCTGCTACATTCCCTACTACAGAAAATTCTGCCCATTATTTTAATTCTCTCGGTACTGCATTGAAGTGTCTGTGGAGTAGAGCTTGAACTAGACCTTTTTGCCTCGGGTGAGTTTGCTATCATTGAAATAAGCTAAATAGATTAAATTGAACTCAACCTATGCTATAGTGCACTGCACCCCTCAATTGTTTATATTCAATGAGGATGTAAGCCCTATACTACTAATCTCATCTTCCTCAGCCATATGCAAAATGATACAATATACTGGTGAGCTTCCATTCCCAGGCCCCCACACATATTGCTGCAGTGTAAGCCCCCAAAATGTGTATAATAATATGCTGAGCCAAATGCTGCCTTCTCACTTTGTGGTCCTTGCAAAAGTTTCAAGGGGTCCATCACATATAATTAAAGAACCAGCATTTTTCATTTACAAATGAGGATCTATCTGTGACCTAGAATCAGTTACACCTGGTTTGTCCAGCCCATGGACCACTATCCAGCCTGCGGACTTTCTGTTCGAACTATGGTAAGTTCAATGAATGATGCTGCAAGAAGTTCCTCCTCCAATCACAGGCCTTTTCTCTCCTGCAGTTGCTGCTGGTAGGTCGGCAAGTGAGTGTGAGCAACAAATTTGGGAGAGAAAGAGTCTGATTGGAGGAGCAAATTACAGTGTGAAGGTGAATGTCCTCTTTGTTTTCACAGCACGCGATCTCTCTGCCCTTGGCCGTCCTCTCAGTCTCCTGCACAGATGGCAGAGTGAGCCAAGAAGACCATGAGAATCGCAACAACAGTCTGCCCAGCTCCCTGAATACCCAGAAACTTGCACTACGTCCCATTCACCCATGACTCGTGTAGGCCATGAATTAAATTCGTTCCTGGCCCAGAAATGCCTAAATTCCAGTTCATTTTTTTAATAAATATTTTTATTGAATTTTACATTTGTACACTATACAGGAGATGATTGAAATGATTATTATTTACAATTTACCTGTTTTCCTTTCTTAGGCACTTCTTCGCTCTTTTGCCCTCCCCCCTTATTTTCCCACCCCCTCCCCTTTTCTGTTTAGATGTTATAATCTATCTTTCATCTTATTTTTAATCCTATGGCTTTGTTGGGGGTGGGGGGCCCTTTTTGATCTTTCCCTCAGTACCCTCGTAGTCTCCGGCGGACGATTAAGGAAGCAAAAGCAAGGGCATCGGCCCTCTTCCCCATTTGAAGTTCTGGCTGGTCCGATACCCTGAAGACTGCGTCTTTTGGGTACGGCACCACCCTCACCCCCACAACCACTTGTCCTTCACCTCCAGGAAGAACCTGCACATTCTAGTTCTGATTAGGTGCGCTCTGTGAACCGCTTTAAACTGCATGAGGCTCAGCCTTGCACAGGAGGAGGTAGTGTTGCCCCTACTTGCTTCGCTCCAGCATCCCCACCCTACTTCCGTCCCTAGGTCATCGTACCATTTCTGTCTTGCTCCGTCTAGTGGTGTGCTCGCCCCTTTCTCCATACTGTCCGCATCCAGTAGTTCCTCCAGCATTATGTATCTCGGGGCCCTAGGGTACATCGGCGTCTCCTTGCAGAGAAACTTTTTGATTTGTAAATGTTGGAGCTCTAGACTGTTCGGTAGTTTGGTTTCTCCGTCGGCTCGTTCAAGGTTGCAAGTCTGTCCCCCATGTAGAAGTCCCTAATCACTAGTCTTCACCTGTTGAAGGCGGTGTCTAGCATGGCTGGTGGGAATCTGTGGTTACCGTAGATGGGGGCCATGGTGGACACCTCAGTTAAGCCAAAGTGTTAATTCAGCTGGTTCCAAGATTTTAGCTTTGCTTCCACTACTGGGCTGGATGTGTACATAATCATTTTATCTAATCTTTGGAAAAAGGCCGTAGGGATGAAGATTGGTATGAATACAAACAGGAAGAGGAACCTTGGCAGTACATTCATCTTGATCGTCTGCACCCTCCCTGCCAGGAAAGCAGGAGTGCACCCCATCTGTGTAGGTTCTTTTTGACTTCCTCCGCCAGACTGGTCAGATTCCACTTGTGGATCCGTGTCCAGTCATGGGCTATCTGGATCCCCAAGAAGCGGAATTTGTTTTAGGCTAGTTTAAATGGTAGACCTTCTTGCTCTGTTCCTTCCCCATTTGGGTTCACTGGGAATACCTCACTTTTGCCCAAGTTGAGTTTGTAGCCCTAGAAGATCCCAAACTCTTCCAGGAGCTTCATGATTTCTTTCAAACTGTTCTGCGGGTCCGAGATGTAGAGTAGCAGGCCATCAGCATAGAGTAAGACTCTGTGCTGTCTGCCTCCTCTTCAGATACCCTTCTAACCTCTCACGTGTTGTAGGGCGATCGCCAGGGTTCAATTGCTCGGGCGAACAGCTGCGGGGCCAGCGGGCATTCCAGCTTGGTGCCTCTGCAACTGGAACTATTCAGAGTTGCTGTGTTGGTCCGAACGCTCGCTTTGGAGGCAATGTACAGGAGATTTACCCACGAGGTGAACCCTGTCCCCAGCCCAAACCGCTCCAGTACCTCAATGAAGTACCGCCATTTAACTCTGCCTAAGGCCTTTTCTGCGTCCAGGGAGACGACCACCTATGATGTTCTCTCCCTGGATGGGGTCAGAATCACATTCAGCAGCCATCTGATGTTCACAGTTGGCTGTCTACCTTTGACAAAACCCATCTGGTCCTCCGCGGCCACTTCTGGTACACAGTCTCTTGGCCAGGAGTTCAACGAGTATTTTCGCATCTACATTAAGCAGCGAAATTGGCCTATATGATTTGCATTCCATTGGGTCTTTGTTTGTTTTGGGTATCAGCGAAAAGGTGGCCTGGGTTCGAGTAGGAGGCAAAGTGCCCCTTGCTAGCGAGTGAGCAAACATCTCCTGTAGGTGCGGGTAAAAAGCTGGTGAGAATTTTTCACAGAAGTCTGCCAAGAACCCATCAGGCCCTGGCTCCTTCCCCACCTGCATGGAGTTGATGGTCTCCATGACCTCACCCAGTCCTATTGGTGCTTCCAGCTCCCTCCTCTATCGTCTGCCACAACTGGCATACCCAGTCCATCGAGGAACTGTTTCATCCCTGCTCCCCCGTCGGGCTCGGAGGTGTTCGGTAGAAGGCCTCAAATGCCTGGTGACCTTTTTTGGTTCAGATACCAGTCCGCCTCTGCTCTCCTTTACCTGGTCTATCTCCCTCGTGGCTGCCTGCTTTGTCAGCTGGTGAGCCAACAGGCAGCTAGCCTTCTCTCCATATTCATAAAAGGTCTGGCAGAGTTGGTGCACTGCCTTCCTAGTAGATAGGTTAAAGTCCTTTTGTAGCTTTTTCCTCCCTGCCAGAGGCTGTACGGTTGGGGCCTCGGAGTATCTTCTGTCGACCTCCAGAATGGAGTCGATCAGTTGTTGCCTAGCTGCCGCCTTTTCCCTATCTCTACATGTCTTGTATGCTATAATCTCTCCCCTGATCACCGCTTTTAATGTCTCCCAGAACATGAAAGGTAAGACTTCCCCATTCTGGTTGTTGGTAGTGTACTCGCCTATGGCCTGTGATGTTTCCAGCAGAAGACCTTGTCGGCCGTGAGGTCCGTGTCCAACCTCCATGCAGAGCGTTGGGCACGGCCTGTCTCCAACCTCACATCCGTGTAATATGGAGTGTGGTCGGAGATGACTATCGCGGAGTATTCCGCTCTTGCTATTTCTGGAAGCACCAATTTCCCCACTGCAAAGAGGTCTTCTCCCGATCCTGGTATCTATGTAATTTTTTTTTAAATTTAGTGTACCCAATTCATTTTTTCCAATTATGGAGCAATTTAGCGTGGCCAATTGACCTATATTGCACATCATAGGGTTGTGGGGCGAAACCCATGAAAACACTGGGAGAATGTGCAAACTCCACACGGACAGTGACCCAGAGCTGGGATCGAACCTGGGACCTCGGCACCGTGAGGCAACAAGGCTAACCCACTGTGCCACCGTGCTGCCCTGTTTCTATGTAATTTGGCAATTATTGCCCTTGGCTGTTCCCCCGCCTTGGGCTTCAGTCAGAGCGATCTGTGTGCCTTGTCAATTTCCGGCGGCTTGGGGAAGCTGTCCCTCCCGATTAGGTTGCACAGCATCTGGGCCACATAGTCCGTCGGGTCCCTGCTCTTGATCCCCTCTGACAGACCCACGATCCAGATATTTTGCTGGTGAGACCAATTCTCCTGGTCCTCGACTTTCCCATTCAGGCTCCCCTGGGTTGCCATTAACCTTTTTATTTCGGCCTCCAGAGCAACAATCCTGTCGCTCTGGTCTATCAACGCATTTTCCAGCTCTAGGATCGCTTTCCCCTGAGCTTCCAGTTTGTTCCCCATTCCATCAATCATGTTCTGCATGGCGACCAACGACTCTGTCACTGCCACCTGGATCTCCACTTTTTTCATCTCTCATCGCCATCAATTCATTTGTCAAGGATGTCTCCAATCCATCTCCGTACGTGGGGTGGGGGAGGCCGTTGTTCGGGTCGCTGGTCTGCCCCTATCCGGGGAGGCTGCGGACCCCTTGTCTCGTGGGTCTGCAGACTTGCTCACCTGCTGTTCTGCCTTTTCCTTCACTTCTACCTTCTCTACGGCCTCTCGTGCTCCCATTTGCTGTCATGTTGTACCTATTCTTTCCCTTGTGGGTGAAATAAGCCTGAATTTTCGGGCTAAATTCGTCTAAAAGTGCCTATTTGATTGTATTCTGGAGGAGAGCTCCCTGATGTGCGACTGCTCAGCACATCACCGTCACCGGGTCTCCAGAACTAAATTCTAATTCTAATCCCTGTTTTCAAATATTTCCAAGTTCTTCAGCCTTCCCTATCACTGTAAACTGCTCCTTTACTACAACTCTCCGATCTCTGCACTTCTCCAATTCTAACTTCTGCAGCTGATTTATAATCATTCCACTGGTGTTTGCTCTCCCTTCAGCTCCCTCGATCCTCAGCTATGGAAATCCCTCTTGTGTTCTTTTAAGATAAACCTAAAATCTACCTCTTTGTTCTAGTATGTGGTTCAGTGATGGTTTAGGCTATTTAAAGGTATATTGTAAATGCTAGTTGTTGCACTTCAAAGTAAATAAAGCACTTGAGATATGTGATTAAGCTACTATTTAAGTGATAAGTTTTTTGTTCCAAATACTGATATGTTTGCAGGTTTGGGTCCCACCAGATATTTAGCATTTGGTCTATGTTTGTGCATTACTTCTGTTGAAAGATACGTGTAATATTTGTTTAGGACCAAGTGGACTTCAACCAACTGTGAAAGTAAAGCCAGTGATGGTACACGATTCAGATAGTGAAGATGAGGATGAATATAACATGGATACTTCTGGCAATCAAAATGGGAATGACACTGGGGATAATTATTTAGATGGTGATGAAAAAAAGAAAACTACGTCTATACCTTGTGAAAGTTCTGGTGAGTGTTACAATTGTTTCATTGGTGTGCAGATCACTATGTATGCTTATGTTAAATTTTACTTCTTCCCAATTTATTTGATTTTATGCATCAAGCTGTTAGTGAATTGAAAATTGATGGGGCTCTTCAACTTGTGTAACTATGTTAAGTAATTATTTCATTTTGTACAGGTTTTGAGATAGGTGACAAAAATATATTAAAAGGTGGAACCCATTTGGTAGATCTGACCAGAATGCAATTCTATTACTAGTGAGTAACAACTGTGTAACAATTCATTTTTCATGCATCTGAACGGAATAACCGCTTTGTAATTTTAAAAAACCCACTAACTTGAACTGAAGCTAATTTCTAGTGGGTCAGTAAAATACATCTCACAACTTAATAGAAAACTAATGTTTCCACTCAGCATTTGTATATTAAGCTCCCACCCCCAAACTTTTTCTCAATACATTAAAATCCAATCTTCTCTTTCGCTTAATTATCTGATAATGGTCACTCACACAATATTTCTAGAAATACTCTGCCAGTCACTACATTTTAGCAAATTAGAAAGATCTTCTTGATTGACATTTGAGTTTAACAAACACTCTTAAAAATCCAGCTGAGTTTCATTGACCATGGTTCTTTGATTTGCCTGTGAACCTCGTTCATTGTGATATTTTGTCCCAACTTTATTTTCCCAAAGCATGTTTGGAAGTTTTACATAGAGTTTTGGTGCAAGCCTTTCTGTAATTTTATTTTGCTTTTCTCCTCAATTGCATTGAATATCAGCTTGTTTGGCTCTAAATTTTATTTTTCCAACGTTAGCAATCTATATGATTTGAAACAGTTCTGACATGATGCTCAAGTGATCTGTTTGTCTTCAAACGTTGGACTAATGCCATTTTATTTTACAGGCATTTGTGGTAAAGGCAAGACCCCACTGCGGAAGAAAAGCCCAGTTAGTCAATCGGACCTGCTAGCACCATCGCAAGTTGAGGAAAGCAGTTGTGAGAAAGGCTGTCAGGTGACCAGTGAACAGATAAAGGCTGATATGAAAGCAGCTAGTGATGTCCCAGAGAGGAACAGGAACAAAGATGTTTCTTCTGGAACTGGAACCTGTTCTACTCCTTCAAAAACAACCAACTCAAACACTGTCACATCTTCTCAGCATATAGAATCTAATAGGACAGCCACTGTGAATGGAGAGTGCCGACATTGTAAAACATCATATTCATCACATCCTGGTAATGGAATTCATGCCGGTTCATGTACTTCACATACAATTGGAGACTCTTCAGAAAGTAATGAGGGAAACTCGATGAACAATTCAGTTCATACTGGCTGCATATGCAATACATCTCAGGTAAATGAAAGCAGGGCAGGTGAATGCTGTGAAGCAGATGAGCCTTCCACAAGCAGGGCATCTGGTAACTGTGATTTAAATGGATACTGCAACACAGATTCAACCGTATCAGAATTTTCACAAAGAAAATCTTCCACTTGTGCAGAAGGACAACTAAATGTTGATAATGGGAGGACTAGAAGTGATGATGCCAGAGATTCGGAGAATTCTAATCATCATCTCATGTGCTCTGAAGGAGCCCAACATGAAGGCTATCCACGCAGACCTGTGACAAGAGCAAGTAGCAAATATAGCCAGGTTCCATTAATCACAGAGCCAGGTAAACAACATATATGATTGTAAATATTTTGCACTGCATAATATTGAACAATACTTACTGTAGTGTCTTGTATTAAGTGCAAAGTGAATATGGATGAAGAAGGCAATGTAGTCCACCCGTACAGACTGTATAGAGTTAACCCAATAGTTAAGAAATTCAAATATTTTCTCACCATTATACCTATATGCCTGGTCTAGATGTTGATTATTGTGTGAAAAACCCCTGATGTCAGGCCTAGATTTGACTTTTACTAGCTTAATTCTGTGGCTCCCACTCCTGCTCTTGCAATTTAGTTCTGAACCTTTCCATATTGTTTTGCCAGCCTCTTAAAATTTCATCTGATTTGCTTTTGTGGTTAAAAAGCCTACGTCTCTGCAGATTTACCTCGTACTGAGACATACGACTTTTGGAACCACCTTTGTGGCTCTTTTCTGAACTGCTTTCAGTGCTGAGAGCTCCTTTTCTGTCTTGGTGACTGGAACTGAACTCAAATTAAACTCTGATCAGTGCAATAATCAGCAGGCATCACTTCTTCCCTTCTTTCTTGGTATTACAGTTCAACATTCAGTCACCTGTGTGGTTTGCTGCTCTGTATTAATGGAATGTGTTTAACTTCAAATTTAGCTTTCACCAGAAGCTTGGATGTTTCAATACCATTCATGGAGTTTGTATTTAACACATTTTTCCCTTCTGTCCAATTCTTTACATCTGTCTGTTCATTTTCACTTGCCATAGTTTATTTTATTCAACTTTGTATTTCTCATGTTGCTTTCTTAGCCCTTTCAATTTACCATCTGCAAATGTGACCATTTTACTTTGGGTTTCTGAACCCAAGTTGATGTAAATTAGAAATCATGTTGCCCTAATATTGACTTTTGGGGCACTTAAATCAGCAGGTTCTATTTACCGCCTCCATCTTCACAAGTAACTTTTCTAATTAGCCATCAATTATTCTTCAATTTCTAATCTATTTCCAAGCTTTACCCTGTATCCCCACAAGTTTGACCATAAATCTTCAGAGGTTTATGGGTATCAGATTATAGGGCTGTCAATGCACAAGCTCCCCAGCGTTGGATTTGGGAGTTACCCTGAAGATGTGCTGGGGAATCTTTATTTTGTTCATTCACGAGATGTGGGCGTCGCTGGGCCAGGCCAGCATTTATGGCCCATCCCTGAGGGCATTTAAGAGTTGACCACATTGCTGTGGATCTGGAGTCACGTCTATGCAAGATAAGGTAAGGACGACAGATTTTGTTCACTAAAGGACATTAGTGAACCAGACGGGTTTTTCTGATAATCAACAATGGTTTCATGGTCATCATTAGGCTTTTAATTCCAGATTTTTATTGAATTCAAATTTTACCATCTGGGTCTGGACCTGGGTCTTCAGAGAAGACTCTCGGTCTCTGGATTACTAGTCCACCAACAATACCACCACACCACTGCCTCCCCATACCACTACGCCACTGCCTCTCTCAGAACTTCAGAGCGAAGGCTTTGCATGGCAGTTACCCAGTAGTGTAGACTTCCTCTGGGTAATTGCCCTGTCCTGGGAACTATCCGTAAATGCGATTTTAAATTGCAATGTTCAATGATTGCAACTGTGTTTCGGAAATAGTTACCCGTAGAAAGTTAGAATGCTTAAGACCTGATTGGAAAAATTAATACTGAACCAACTTGATCCCCCAAGCCTAACACCTGACCTGACGGGACTCTATCTCCCAACCCCCACAGCACTGTCCAAACCCTTCCCCACCTCCCAAACCCAACCCACTTAACTTCTCCTGGCCTGTCCATTTTAATTTGACCTTTAAACTTCCTAGATTAAGGCATCTAGTGCTGTAAAAAAGCAGCGTGTCCCTTTCATCTTGACTCTCATGCTGGGCCTCGATGACTGTTGCGCTGCTGGATATTGTTTGGCCCGAGTTGGGAAGGTTGGACGATATGGTCATTGAGGAAATTCAAAGTAAGTAATTGTTCATGGAGTGGCAATCCAACACTGATTGCCACTCCGTGTAAGTTTTGATCTATAGTCTCCTTCGCTATCACTTCCTTAAAAAAATGTCAAGCAGTTTTGGACTCGATTAACAATTTACTAATAATAATTATGCAGATTGCCAAGTTTGCTTTTGATGATCCAATTATTTGATATGTACAGTAGATGTAATATTGCACTGCGAAGTATGGGGATCTTGAGGTGCATTCCCACAGATCTTTAAAGTGGTTTAAAAGGTATATGGGATACTTATTTTATTTGCGGAGATATAACATAAGTGCAGTTGGACCACAAGTAGATTACTGGATACGGTTCTGCTCACTACATTACAGGAAGAATATGATCTCATGAGAAAGAGTACATTAGAGATTTATGACAATGTTATCTGGACTGGCAAAAAAGATTGTATAGGCTGGATAATTTAATTGAGGGTTATAAAATTTTGAGGGGTGCAGATTGCAAGGGCCTATTTCCAGTAGCAGTGAGGTCAATAGCCAGGGGATAAAGTAATTCAATTAGTCAAAGGAATAGAGGAGATTTGAGGAAAACATTTTTTGACCCAGAGGGTTGGGAGTGTCTGAGTTCACTGCCTGTACGGTTAGAGGCAAAAACCCTCATCACATTTAGAAATACCCGGTTATGTACTTGAAGTGCTGTAACCTACAAGACTACGGACCGAAAGTGGGGTTTGGTTGGGCAACGCTTTTTCGACCGGCGTGTACAAAATGGGTCAAATGGCCTCAGGGTTGTAAATTTCTATGATTCTGTTGAAGTAAGACTAATTATTCTACAGCAAAAATTGAAAATGCTGGAAATACTCAGCAGATCTGGCATCATCTGTGGCCAGAGAAAAGAGAGTTACCCTTTCAGATCAGTAACCCTTTTGAAAGAACTTGGACTTCTGACAATTGGTCATAGACCTGAAACATTTAAATGTTTATCTCTCCACAGATGCTGCAGATTAACATATTTTCAGAATGCTCTTTTCTCATTTAGGATTTCTAGCATTCATAGTGATTTTCCCCAAATAGACTTCAGTTGCCTGTATTTGTTTCATTTGAATTTTTAAAAAATGATTGCTACATTATACACTTGTCGATCTGTGCTACCTCTCCACTGTTCTAATAATCCCTCATAATTATCAGCATCCAACAGTTATTGTGTTTCTGTTGGTATTCGGGGATTAGTAACATGTATTTTTGGGAATTTTTGTTTCTTAGGTTTATTAGTTGTCCAGGACAATTGTTCCATTTATATACATGTCCTTAATTCTACTAGGGCTATTGCAACTTAATGAAGGACTGCGGTTGTAGCTTCTCTTGTGTACTCTTGGAAAAAGCAATTGTGCAAAATATTAACCATCTGTGGTCAGCATTATTCATAATATTTACAGTTCTTGCCTTTGATTGCCTTCTTAAATACAGAGAAGTTTTGCAATTGAAGCTGTTTTTTCCCAGTTCTTTCTCAATCGCATGACCGTTTTTAAGATTTTGAATGAACAAGATAGACAATAGGACCTGCATTTGAATGGGGTCAAAGTTCTTTAAATTTAATGGGTTCATTTTGAAGTGCGCTCATTATGCAGACAAGTAAGATAGCTGCTTTACATACAGTATGGTCCCATTAACAGCAAATGACTTAAATTATCAGATCTGTTTGATGGAGTGGCGAAGGGTGATGAGCAAAATTCCCTGCTTTACTTCGAATAGTTCATAGCATCTTTTGTATCCACCAGAGCGGGTTAAGGCGGAGCCTCAGTTGAACTTCGTCCAAAAGTCGCCATGCCTCTGAATGCAGCAGTTGCTTAATATTGAACTTGAGACTCGGTCTTAACATTATATTCTCAAACTTTGAAGTGAAGCCTGAATTTACACCTTTCTGATCTGGAAGTGAACAGTAATTTTAAAAGTCAGGATCATGACCCGCATGCGGGTGTCTGGAGGGTCACGGGGCAAACGATCGCAGCGTTTCCAATCTTGGGAAGAAGTGCTCTATGGCCAGGACCATCTTTTTAAAATGTTGTCTGCGACCGGCTTTCCAAATGCCGGACACCCTGCGCATGCATGCCCCCTCAGCAGTGTGCAGGCCCAGAGCCCAGCAAGGAAATGAAAATGAAATGAAAATCGCTTATTGTCACAAGTAGGCTTCAATGAAGTTACTGTGAAAAGCCCCTAGTCGCCACATTTCAGCGCCTGGTACGGGAATTGAACCGTGCTGCTGGCCTGCTTTGGTCTGCTTTAAAAGCCTGCGATTTAGCCCAGTGTGCTAAACCAGCAGAACGCCTCCTTCTGATGGCAGCGTGCTGACCCAGGAGCTGATTTTTTTTTTTTAATTGATGGAGTCTTCTCTCCAGAAGCAGCAGCAGAGAGCAGGTCACGCACCCGGTACACTGATGTCACGTGCTCTGGGCGCAAGAGAGATTTCTCCACTTCGTAGGTGCCAGTGGTGCTGTTGTAAGTTCCAGGGCCACTTCTGAACAACCCATGAAGTCGAAGCTGAAAACAGGAACAAAGCAGTGTAAAAAAAGATTTCTTGAGGTATGGGTTTATTATTTGTGCCACTGCAAATCAGGATGTAAAGTTTGTGTATCTTATATGTAACGAAGTACTGGCAAATGAAAAATTAAACTATCAAAACTTCAAAGGCATTTCAAGACCAAACATGGCGAGTTTGAGGACAAACCTCTTGATTTTTTTCAACGGATGCAGTAAAATCTTAAATCATCAGGCGAAGTCCTTAGCAGAAGTGTAACATTCAATGGCAAATCAGGTGAGATCCTGAAGACCAAGCAGGCTCAACTGTCAAATTAAAGGAAGCGAAAATGGGTCGCAAAGTTCGGCTGGTGTGGGGCCAAAGGACGGCCAGTTGCTAAAAATGGGTCCTGGACAAAAAGGTTTGAAAAAAAATTGGTGTACAGTTTTCTCTTCTCTGAGATGCCCAAGAGAGGCAGAGGCAAAAAAGAATTGGTCCGAAACTCGTCAACTGGCTCTGAAGCCTTCGTAGAGCTACTGGATGGCGGAGTTAGTGTCTTCTCCAATCATTCCACTAACGGCCGGAGCTCTCTCCAAAATTCTTCCGATTCAGCTCGATAAACACCTACAAACCTTGTCAGTGGATCTTAAAAGATAAATTGAAGAGGCGTTGGCCCCGCTTGGTTCTTAAAACCACCGCTAAAACCGTCAAAGCTCATGGAGCCGCAATTAACGTCATGGAGACGGCTCTGTCGGACCACTGTGAATAGGATCACCTCCATGGAGTCCAACCTTCTGTGGTCAAAGTTAACAAATCATTGACAACTAAGTTGAATACCCTTGTAGAATAGATCCAGAAAGCAGAGTATTTGTATTGTGGGGTTACTAGAGGGGATCGAGGGCCGCACCCCTACTGAATATTTCTTCGACATGTTCCACAAGACAGTGGGTGGAGGTGTACTTCCAACCCCCCGGAAATAGCCCACTTCGGCCTAAGCCTGGCTTGGAAGGTCGTCCTCGTGCGGTGATTGCAACATTTAACAGTTTCAAAGAGAAGGAGGTGGTTCTTCGATGGGCAAAGGAGCACTGGGATTTCACGTGGGAAGGCCACTCTTAGACTGTACCAAGACATGAGTGCAGGCCTAATTAAGAAGAGAGCCACTTTTAATAGTGATATCCATCATGTTCAAGAGTGGAGTCAAATTCGGAATAATCTATCCAGCTTGCCTTTGAGTAACATTCAAAGAACAAGACCACTTTTTTGATTCACCGGGCGATGCTGACTCCTTTGTTCAGAGGTACAAGTTGAGCTCTGTTTAATTTGTTAGATTGCTCTATGAATGTGCACTTTGTATTTCATTTCTTTTCATGTTCGTTGTTTGGGTGTATTCTTAATGCATTTACTTATATTTGAGAGGTTTCTGGTGTTTGTCCTTTTTATATTAGCCTATTTTTTTCCCCTTTCTCTTTTCATTATTATCATTTGGAATGGCTTTTAGTCGTCGACGTGGCATTGTAGGTTGAATAAGTTTTTACTCTCCAGTTGTGAATCTCCCTGCTAACAGAGGGTCTTAGTTAATCGGAGTGGTATTAGAGGGTTTTCTGCAGCTCATAATAATGGTTTGTAGTGTTGTTTTGTTTTGTCAATTATAGGCTTTGGGCTAGGTTATTGTTTGCCATCATTTCTTTTGCTTTGGGATGCAGTTATACTCAACTGTGATGGTATTTTGAGGAGGTGTGAGTTCAAGTTTGCTGATGGTGTCTGCTGGCCTCTCTGTCGAGTCATCTGACCTGATCCGGAGACCATCTTGGGTGGATCTTCTTGCTTTATCTTAGTTGTGCCCCTTGTTTAACATCTCGCCACAGGAATGGCTGATTCCGGTTTTGAGGGGCGGTGGGACCTCCAATCCGACTAATTACCTGGAACATGAAAGCTTTAAATTGTCCTGTAAAACGGTCGAGAGCATTCGCTGATCTTGAGACTTTTTTTGCAAGAAACCAATTTGTATATTAAGGATCAGGCCAGGCTATGTAAAGGTTGGACTGGGCAAGTTTTTCACTGTAGTTTCAATAGCAGAGCCAGGAGTGCGGTGATTTTAATTAATAAAAGAGTCAATTTCCCTCTTCTCAGATTGTGGCTGACCCCAATGGTCGATGCATAATCGTCTACGGTTCCCGAGTAGTTCTGGTCAAGGTTTACACCCCCAGTTTGGATGATACGAATTTCATTAATTTCAGTTAGCTTCCCTGCCCAACCTTAACTCACACCATCTTATTTTAGGAGGTGATCTGAACTGTGTTTTGGATCGTTCTAATACTAAATCATTTGTCCCATCAGTGATGCCTTTTATGGGTCAAATCAGGGGGTAAATCCTTGGCATTTCTTGCATCCAAATGATAGGGATTTCTCTTTTGTTTTCCCCTTCATGTTCGCCATGTGCATTCCCTTTTTGATTTTTTCATTTTAGATATGGCTCTCCTCCCTTTGGTAGTGGCAGCTGAGAATCAGCAATTGTAATCTCTAACCGCACCCCACACTTTGTTGCTAAATCCGGCCCCAACCAACACCCACCCTGAAGATTGGATACTACTACGCTGGCCGATTTTATAAATAAAAAATAAATTAAAAAATTGCGAGTGCTTAACCACCTCTAAAATCACTATATCAAATTGAATAGGTCCGACTCAGTCTCCCCTTCCACATTGTTGGAGGCTCTTAAGGGCGTCCTTGGGCGGAGGGGGGGGGGGGGGGGGGGAGAATTATTTCTTAGAGCAGATATATGCTGAAGATGAAAAAATTAGAACAGCAGAGGACTCCATTTTAGAGATATATTGTCAGTACTGCTCGATCCAATTCCAGAAATATATGCAAGCAGAAAAAGGTTGCAGTCTCAGTTCGAGCTTCTGTCCACTGATTAGGCCTTACGTCAGATACAGCACTCCAGCGGTGCATTTTATGAGTATGGGGAGAAAGCATGTCTTCTTCTGGCTTCATCAACTTGAACGCCAGAAGGCCTCCCATGAGATACCCCAGATACTCAACCCGCGTGGCAACCTCGTTTCCACCCCTCGCCAGGTTATTGCAGCTTTTAAATCCTATTACTGTGGCCTGTATAAATATGAGGCCCCCCCCCCCCCCCCCCCCCCCGAGGACAAGTCGGATCATGTCTGAGTTTCTGGATAACCTGCCCGGTATCCTCCAAAGATGTGCAAGTTAGGTGGATTGGCCATGATAAAATTGCCCCTTAGTGTCCAGCGATGTACAAGTTAGGTGAGGTTACAGGGTTGGGCGGGGGTGTGCCTCCGTAGGGTGCTCTTTCAGAGAGTCAGTGCAGATTTGCTGGGCCAAATGGCCTCTCTGCACTGTAGAGGTTCTATGATTCTGCCCATCTCAACTGTCAAGGCAGACGAGGTATGGGTTAGACTCCCCATTAACACCAGATGAGATTTTAAAATGTATTGGGCTGGTAAGACCTCTGGTCCGGATGGCTTTCTGACCGGATTTTATAAGAAGTTCTCAGAACAGCTCGCACCTTTTGTTGTTAGATATGTTTAATGACCCCCAATTCTGTGTTTCATTGCCTCCAACCCTTGCTCAAGTCTCTATTTCCTTTCCCCTGAAGAGGGACAAGGACCCATCCAAGTACGGTTCCTACCGACCCATCATGCTTTTAAATGCGGACGTTAAGCTGCTCGCTAAGGTTCTGCCACTACGTTTGGAACCTTGGATGAAGAACAGTATTGACTTTGTTACTTGTGAATTTGTCAATGATTTAGAGGAATATTGAGGAAAAGCAGAAGGGTGGTGAAAGACGTTAACAGCCTCAAAAGGCAAAGACTATTCCGTACTCTCCGTCATCCACTTAGAATAAGGACGGATCTGTGCATTTTTCCTTCCAAAGCTTGTATCTCTGTTTCATCTGAGTCATTTACTGCAAAAAGTGGGAATTAATTTCACAATCAACAGCTCCCAAGTATGAAGTTGCTAAGCTTAGCTCCGGACATCTTTGGACTTTCTGTTGGACATTTGTGCCAGTGGAAGTTAGGTGGTACAAGCCAAGCAGTGGTGTCCTGCTCACTGTATTTTTGGCCCTGACTTCATTGTTATACAGGCAATCGGGTCCTCAGCCCCTCGTTTTGGAGGGTAATGATGCACTCCAGTATTTTCAGATCGGTCAAAGGAACCATGCAAACGAGGTTTACTATGGTATCACATTAAAATCTTACTTTATTTAAATTAAAACATAACGTTGGATACATACAGTGGATCCATCAGCATCTGAAAAATAAAGCAAAGTTCATGTTTTGGTGAAGGGCCTTATTTAGAACATTGACCTTTTTCTGTTTCGGTGTCTTGCTTTCCTTTATTTTTAGTTCTATTTTAGATATCCAATGTTTGATTTTCAATTTCCACCCACATATGCCATGTGGGAATTCTTGAATCTGTAGCTAGATTAATGAATCTTCTAATATGCTTCTTATCCAAGACTGTAGATATTTGGCAGAAGCTGTTAAAACAATTTGGCAAACTGATTAATAATGTTTCAAATACGGTTATGATGTGCTTTAGTTTGGGCATCTATAAATAGCCATATATTTATAGATTGATTTTGTACTGCTCTTTGGTAAGATATTGTTGGGGCCAGTTACACAACATGCATTTGTGGAGTTCCACTCACCAGCTTCGAAATGCAGGTTAAATTTTGATGAGTGATTAAAGCGCATGTGTTTTGCTGCATTGAAACACTTTTGAAGTCCGTGTTTCTGTATCTTGCTGATAGTTTTGTATCTGTAACATTTGTAGCGGTCTGCAATTATGTCACCTACAAAATTCCAATATTGCACTTAATGTTAAGCATTGGACAAAATTGTTTGCATAATTTGTACTTTGAATGTTTGATAACTAGCTTGTGGATTTTATAATACTAAATCGGGTTATGTTGGGCTTAATCTATAGCAATCAGTGGGTGGCACAGGGTACATTGCACTGATAATCTTTTTTTTAAACCTACAATTTTTTTAAAACCTGCTTACCTGAATTAAAATGGTAAAGAGTAGTGATTTCCACCCCACTCCCTTCTCCAATGTTTAAAATGTCTAACTATTGGGAGAGAGTTCTGTGGAGGTTGTATCCAGGGTTGCAAAATTATTTCCAAAATAGGGCAGTTCATTTCCAACCAGGCAGAATTTGAACAATTTAAATGTGATTCTGCCTGGCTGGAATGCAGACTGTAACAAAATACCTAAGTGCTGTATAAATGCCCTCTTAATTTAGTTCACAGTATATTTACAGCATTAGTTTCCAATTTTGAGGAATATACAAGAAGGCACATAGCTGACATTAAAAATGTTGACATCTTATTTGGCAGAGTTGTGAAAGTTTGAGCTAAAATGCATTTAGAGAAGCATTTTTTTCAACTTATGCTAACCTGCAAGTATTTCTTACTGTTGGGGTAAAAAGTTGGAAGTGTGCTCAATTACTCATCGCTAATAATATTGTGAAATATGATATAGTTACACCCACAGTGCTTTTAGGTGGGAAGTTCCAGGATTTTGACCCAGCAATGGCGATATAGTACCAAGTCAGGATGTTGTGCGGCTTAGAGAACAACTTGCAGGTGGTGGTGTTCCCATGCATCTGCTGCCTCTGTCCTTCAAGTGGTAGAGGTTGTGGGTTTGACAGGTATACTACATCTTGTAGATGGTGTACACTGCTGCCACTGTGCACCGGTGGTGGGTGTGGTGCCAGTCAAGTGAGCTGCTTTGTCCTGGACAGTGTTGAGGGTTGTTTAAACGGGCGTATGGAGTTCAGGAGTGCAAAGGAAATTGGAGAGTAATGCATCACAATCCTGACTTGTGTCTTGGCTATGGTGGGCAGGTTTTGAGGAGTCATGAGGTGAGTTACTGCAGAATTCCCAGCCGCTGACTTGCTCTTGTAGCCAGAGCATTTACATGACGGGTCCGGTTTAGTTTCTGGTCAATGGTAACTCCCCAGGATGTTGACCACAGGGATTCAGCAATGGTAATGCCATTGAATGTCATGGAAAGATGGTTAGCTTTTTTCTTGGAGATGTCCATTGCCTGGCTCTTGTGTAGTGTGATTGTTGCTTGTCACCTATCAGCCCAAGTCTGAATATTGTCTAGGTCTAGCTGTATTTGGACATGTCCTGCTTCTGAATCTCCACGAATGGAGTAAATATTGAGCAATTATCAGCAAATATCCAGGTTTTTGACATGATGGAGGGAGGGTCATTAATGACGTTAGCTAGGCCTAGGACACTAGGAGGAGCTCCTGCAGTGATGACCTTGAACTGAGATGATTGACTTGCAAAAATCACAGCCTTTTGAGCTTCGTGTAACTCCAACCAGAAGTGAGCTTTCTCTCTATTCCATTTTGCTTCAATTTTGCTGGTGCTCCTTGACGCCACACTCCATCAAATGCTACCTTGATGTCAAGGGCAGTCACTGTCACTTCACCTCTGGCGTTCAGCACTTGACTTTTGCCTGAGGCTGTTTGGACTGAGGCTGTAATGAGGTCAAGAGCTCTGAGTGACATTGGTGAATCCTAAACTGAGCAGGTGGATTGCTAAATAAGTGCCACTTGACAGCACCATTGACAACCCCTTCCATCACTTTGCTGGTGATCAAGAGTAGGTTAATGGGGCGGTAATTGGCTGAACTGGATTTCTCCTTTTTGTGGTCAGTGCATGCCTGAGAAATGTTCCGTATTGCCAGGTAGATGCCAGTGTTGTTGGCTGTACTGGAACAATGAGGAGGGTGTCCAGTTTTGGAGCACAAGTCTTCAGTACCATTGCCAGAATATTGTTGAGATTTATAGTCTTTGTAGTATCCATGGAATAAAGAATTGAAACCGAACATTTTATTGAGGAAGCAGATGCTTCCTTGTTTTGATGTAGGGAGATGGTAGAAAAGCGTATTTCCGTGCAATAACCTGAAATTTGGATTGACCAAAGTATAGGTGCTAGGCCTTTTCTCATTAGAACGGAGGGGTGACTTGATAGAGGTTTATAAGATGATCAGGGGAATAGATAGAGTAGACAGTCTGACTTTTTTCCTGGGTGGAACAAACCATGACAAGAGGACATAAATTTAAGTTGAATGTTGGAAGATATAGGGGGGATGTCAGAGGTAGGTTCTTTACCCAGAGAGTAGTGGGGGCATGGAATGCACTGCCTGTGGAAGTAGTTGAGTCGGAAACATTAGGAACCTTCAAGCGGCTATTGGATAGGTACATGGATTAGGGTAGAATGATGGGGTGTAGATTAATTTGTTCTTAATCTAGGTCAAAAGTTTGGCACAACATCGAAGGGCCTGTTCTGTGCTGTATTTTTCTGTGTTCTGTAGATTAAGTGATATCTTGGTTGTACTGCACGAACCCTGGATCTGCTTTTGAAGTTTTTCCAAAATGCAGTGTCATTATAATTTTTCTGATCCATATTTTTGTTTTGTTTACAAGTATTCAATTCGTCCTCACTCCTATAAGTTTTTTTTTACCAGATATTTCTAAACCCAAGCCCAGGCAATCTGTCAAGCGGAAAAGAACAGCGGATAAATCAACAAGCACAAGTGATCCAGTCATTGAGGATGATCATGTCCAGGTGAAACATCAGATTTCTAGAGCAACTTCTTTCTTTCAACATTGCTATTATTAGGTGGGAAAAATTAAAGTTGAAGAATCATTCACTGCAAGTGCTTCTAAATAAACTGCTCAGTTTAATAAATCAATATTACTGCCATTTTCTTTGACTGTGCAGTTACAAGAAGAATTCCCAAGTCTTTTAAATATATGTTTTGTGAGTTTTCCCTCTTCGTACCATCTTTACGGTTCATCTGCGTGCATTATCTCCTTGGTGGGTTTCTACAGGTGTCCTCTGGCAATATGGCTATTTTTTCATGTGTGAGTCTTAAAATGAGTTTCAGCAGTTTAGGTGATCACATAAGACATGACAGCACTCATTGTTTCCTTGCACACTGGAGGTGCTGGATATGGGCAGTAAAGATTTGGATGAACTGAGAACTCCAAGAGGAAGTTGGGAGGTTGCCCCATCAGATAGTTGAATTTGGAAATGACAAGCATAAATTAACGTTTCAGCAAGAATGGATGGTGGAGGAGGAACAAGGAAGAAGCAGGAGAAAAGGGGAAAGCAGATGATGTTACACAGATGGAAGTAGACAATTTGCAATAGAGAAGATGGGGATAAGAAGCTCAGCTCCCTTAATCAGAAATAAGAGTCATTTTCTTTCTTCCTTTTTCTCTCCCTGAAACCAGGACAAAGAAAGCAGATTTAGCACCTGTGCCATCGCTTTGGAGAAAATTGACTGATTCAGCATAGGTCTGGAATCTTTCAAAACGGGATAGTTCAGTGTCTCCTTATGCTGGGGGACAAGCCATATATTGTCCAAACAGACATTTTTATTTTGTAGTTCATGACATGCATGGACTCCAGAACCTTGTAGTAATTGCTTTAAAAATAAATTACATTTTTAATTTGTTTTAAATGTTTGATTATTGCCTTCCTAAATAGCTAACCTACACTTTGTATTACAGGTTCTTAACCTGAAGTCCAAAAATTTAGTTGGGATTACACTTACAAATTGTGGAATTACAGACTTGGTACTCAGAGATTGTCCCAAAATGATGTTTATCCATGGTAAGTGCTTGAATTATTTTTGGCATGTTCATCATATCGACACATTGGGAACATGTAGTATATTATATGCACAAAACGTCTCTTTAAAATAGTGAAAAACCTGATGGGCTATTCACTGGCCAGAAGTGGGAATGCAACTGAAAGCATGAATGAAAGACATTCAATGTTCAAAATTGCAAATAACTGGCAGACAGCATCAGAATAGCTGACAATATTATAGAATAGTGTTAAATAAGAACTGTAAATATCATTGTCACTCAGTCAGTATCATGATAATTCCTATTTAATAGCAATTTTGGATTAGTCTACTTGGGGTAAGATTTTAAACTTAATTCAAAGCACCACCCACTTACACAGACTTAAATTCAGACTCCTAGTAATTACAGTATAGAAAAAGGCCATCCAACACAAGTTTATATGTAACTTGAGCTGCCTTCTGCATTACTTCGTCTCATCCTATCACCATATCTTTCTGTTTCGTTCTCCCTCAAGTTGTTTGTCATCCTCTTGAATGCAACTATGCTATTCATCTCAACTACATTCTCTACAAGCTCTACATTCTAATCACTGAATAAAGAGGTTTCTCCCGAATCCCTAATTGAATGTTAGTGACCACCATATTTATGGTTCCAGGTGAATTGCAACTGTTTAAGAATACCAACCACCACCTTCTCAAGGCGTCTTGGGCAATCTTACCAGTGACATTCAAATTCCAAGAATGATCATTTAAATCTCGTAGGGAGTATCCTGGTCTCTGCTCAGTTGTTCTCCACAGCATAATTACGTTGAGAGCTCAGGCAGCATCATGTTCTAATTTGTTATGCTGCTGCACTTAAAAATTTGAATCTAATAATCTTTATTAGCGTCACAAGTAGGCTTACATTAACACTGCAATGAAGTTACTGTGAAAATCCCCTAGTCACCACATTCCGGCGCCTGTTTGGGAACACTGAGGGAGAAATCAGAATGCCCAATTCACCTAACAAGCACGTCTTTCAGGACTTGTGGGAGGAAACCCACGCAGACACAGGGAGAATGTGCAGACTCTGCACAGCCAGTGACCCAAGCTGGGAATCAAACCTGGGACCCTGGAGCGGTGAAGCAACAGTGCTAACCACTGTGCTGTCGATAAAAATAATCTAAACGTGTGTACTAGGCAAGGAAAATGCAATGACCCGCTCTAAGAATTTAAGTTATGTACAGTCACCTGTCTGGTCGTATAACGGCTTCAAGTTCCCGTCGAGACTTAAGCAAATAATCTTAGGCTGACACTTCAGTATAGTACATAGCGTGGTACACTATCTTTTGGTGGAGATGTTAAGGGCAGCATGGTAGCATAGTGGTTAGTACAGTTGCTTCACCACTCCAGGGTCCCAGGTTCGATTCCCGGCTTGGGTCACTGTCTGTGCGGAGTCTGCACGTTCTCCCCGTGTCTGTGTGGGTATCCTCCGGGTGCTGCGGTTTCCTCCCACAGTCCAAAGATGTGCAGGTTAGGTGGACTGGCCATGGTAAATTGCCCTTAGTGTCAAAAAAAGGTGAGGTGGGGTTACAGGGACAGGGTGGAGGCATGGGCTTAAGTAGAGTGCTCTTTCCAAGAGCCAGTGCATGCTGAATGGCCACCTTCTGCACTGTAGATTCTATTATTAAACCAGAGTCCGATCTCTATTTTCCCCAGTTTCCTGGATTGAAGCAGGCAGTTTGTAACCTCTGACCCCGAGCTGAGCTTCTTATCTCCATCTTCTGTATTGCAAATTGTCTACTTCCATCTGTGTAACATCATCTGCTTTCCCCTTTTCTCCTGATTCTTCCTTGTTCCTCCTCCACCATCCATTCTTGATAAGACGTTCATCTATGCTCAAGTCATTTCCAAATTCAACTATCTGATGGGGCAACCTCCCAACTTCCTCTTGGAGTTCTCAGTTCATCCAAATCTTTACTGCCCATATCCCATTCCATATCCTTCCCAATCAGCATTGGTTCCCAGATCCCAAAGTGCAATTAAAAATTCTCTTCTCATGTTTCAAATGGGTACAATAGCATATCGGCTAAGTTACGAGAACGGTAATTCAGATGACTGGACAAATCTGGAGAGGAGTTCAATTTCCACATTGGCAGTGGACGAACTTAAAATCAGTTAATTTGTTTTAAAATCTGGAGTAAAAAGCTAGTATTAGTAATAGTGATCAGATCGATTAAAAACCCATCTGGTTTACTAATGTACTTTAGAGAGGGAATCTGCAGTTCTTACTCTGAGTGGCCCATATTTGACTCCAGGCCCACAGCAATGTATTTGAACTCTTAACTGCCTTCAAAATGGCACTCGTATATCAAACACCAACAGAAATTCTAATCAGAATAGAGATTCCAGTATTAAGCTAGACGCAGCACAATAGAGGTGCACACAGTCCAGTAACATTTGCAAACTCCTAACTCACTAATCCTCAATAATATTTGGGGACTTGTCAGCAACTGCCTGGCATCTAGGTGTACTCTCAGCAAGTGTCCTTCCGTCAACATCCCTGTGTGCCCTCTTCCATGGCAGGTGATAGCACAGTGACATAGTTGGGAGGAAGTAGCCCAAGGAGTACTCAACATTGACTTGCGCCCGATGAAGTCACATGGCATCAGATAAAACATGGGCAAGCAAACCTGCAGATAGCCATCTGCTACCCTCTGCTCTGCTGATGATTCAGTACTCCACAATGTTGAATCAATACTAGGAAGAAGCACAGAGGATAGCGAGGGCAGAGTATATACTCTTCATAGGGGGTCTTCAATATCTGCTAACAGTGGCTCGGTAGCACCATTGTGGCAGGTGGTGAGTGAGCAAACACGAGAAAAGCTATTTGTCTTTGCACCCACCAATCTGCAGTCAACAGTTGCATCTGTCCATAACTTATTGGTAGGAATAACCACCACACAGTCCTTGTGAAGACAAAATCTTGTCTTCACGTTGTGGATACCCTCCATTGTATTGTGTGGCACTCCTGTCATACTAAATGTAAAGTAGGTATGATCTGTTTGCTCAAAACTGGGCATCCATGAGATGCTGTGGATCGTTAGCAGCAGCACAATTTGTGTTGTCCTTTAGACAGCAGATGTGATTGAATAAGTAAATGCTGTGTTTGTTTATTTTTAAGCTACTCGATGCAGGGTACTAAAGCACCTAAAGGTGGACAATGCACCAATTGTAAACCGATTTGACTATGTACAATGTCGGAAGCTCAACATTGAACAGGTTCTTGACCAGATTTTACAAATGCCTCCTGAAAGGAACCGTATCATTTATCTCCGGCCAATGCAACAGGTGAATGAATATAGCTATTTTAAATGTAATTAACTTTCATTGTAAGGTCCATAAAATGTTATCTTTAATTTCCATGATATTTCAATAGATCCTTAATAGTTCATTTTATAAGTGCCATTAATTTGTCTGTGTGCCACTCTAAGATAATGTGTTCCAGATTTTCATATAGGAATACATTATGTTTGAATCTCTTTGGGGTGATATGTTCTGTTTGCCAAACTATTGCTACTCTGGTAATGTTTCAACCTGATTTAGTTTATGACATGAGAGTTGTCCCATTCAGTGATATGTTAAACCTGTGTATGTGTATATGTGCGTTTTGCAACCTGTCTCGCATGATGCATCCTCTTTATTAGTATTGATGAAGACTGGGAATTGAAAATAATCTCCCATGCTGCTTTTTTTGCACCACATCCAGCATTAAGACTGCCTGAGGCTATTGTGCCTGTGTTATCCCTTTGAATGAGTTGTTCAGTTAGTTACAATCCCTGCTCTTCCCTATTTTATTTCCTTTTTAATTCAGCAGTTATGAATCTGTTAATGTATTTATTGTTACTCGGGTGTTTATTTTTTTTTAAAACAGCTGCCATATTCCAGTAATTCCTGGTGGGTCACCATTGCATAGAAACTTAATTAGGCCAGCCATATAAATACTGCGGCTGTAGATTAGGAGGATGGTATTTTGAGATGAGAGACTCACCTGACTTCCAACTAGACATGTGTCAGGAATGTGATGAGATGAGAGAAGCTCCAACAACATCTTGAAGTTTGGCAACACGACTAACCCGCCTACTGGATTGGCACCCCGTCCATCGCCTTATGTATTCACCACTCCATCAGTGGTACACTATATTCACCACTCTCATCAGTGGTACACTATATTCACCACTCTCATCAGTGGTACACTATATTCACCACTCCCATCAGTGGTACACTATATTCACCACTCCCATCAGTGGTACACTATATTCACCACTCCCATCAGTGGTACACTATATTCACCACTCCCATCAGTGGTACACTATATTCACCACTCCCATCAGTGGTACACTATATTCACCACTCCCATCAGTGGTACACTATATTCACCACTCCCATCAGTGGTACACTATATTCACCACTCCCATCAGTGGTACACTATATTCACCACTCCCATCAGTGGTACACTATATTCACCACTCCCATCAGTGGTACACTATATTCACCACTCCCATCAGTGGTACACTATATTCACCACTCCCATCAGTGGTACACTATATTCACCACTCCCATCAGTGGTACACTATATTCACCACTCCCATCAGTGGTACACTATATTCACCACTCCCATCAGTGGTACACTATATTCACCACTCCCATCAGTGGTACACTATATTCACCACTCCCATCAGTGGTACACTATATTCACCACTCCCATCAGTGGTACACTATATTCACCACTCCCATCAGTGGTACACTATATTCACCACTCCCATCAGTGGTACACTATATTCACCACTCCCATCAGTGGTACACTATATTCACCACTCCATCAGTGGTACACTATATTCACCACTCCCATCAGTGGTACACTATATTCACCACTCCCATCAGTGGTACACTATATTCACCACTCCCATCAGTGGTACACTATATTCACCACTCCATCAGTGGTACACTATATTCACCACTCCCATCAGTGGTACAGTATGGCTGCTGCAATACCATCTATACGTTGCACAGCAGCAACTCTGCAAGGGCTAGAATATTGAGCACCCGACCAGTGGGATTTAAGGTGGTGGAGGAGTATGAAATTGCCGGGAAGGGATTCTCTCCTGGTTCCCGCCCACCCTCACCACACAGAAGCCCCCCATGTCTGGTACCTTCCCGTGAGGTCTGGTGAACTCTGGAGCTACATGTCTCTCCCCCACCATCCTCTTCCCCTGAGACCCTAATCACCGCTTTGGTGAGCCCCCAGGCCTTCCCTGCCCTGGACCCTTTACACTTACCTTGTCCATCAGCTCTGGCACTTTGGTATAGGCAGGTTGGTGCAGTGCCTCTTCTGTCCACTGCAGCACTGTCACCGCAAGGCCTGGTGAGCTGTCGGCAAGGAGCTCTTAAAATGGGACTTCCTTCTGAGTGAGGAGCAGAAGTCCCACCTACAGCCAATCGAGTTAATTGGAGCATAAATTGGCTATGGGACAGTCTGCGTTGGCAGGGATGTGGTCCCCATCGACTCTTCAAATGGCAGGAGGTGAACCCCTGCCAAAATTCACGCCAAGGCTTATTCAGCAGCACTTCCTAAACTTGGCATCTAAAAGGATGAGAGCATGGAAACACCACCTAGGTATACCTCCCTAAGTTATACACCACCCTGACTTGAAAATATATTGTCATTCTTTCAGGATTGCTTTCCTGGAACCCCCCAGCCAACAGCAATTTGGCGCTGCCTTCACCAATTGTAACAGTTGGAAAGGGTGGCTAACCACCACCCTCTCGGTGGCAATTGTGGATAGGCAGTAAATTCTGGCCCAGCAAATGATGCTTGCATTCTATGAGAAAATTGCAAGAGCTGCTGGAAATCTGAGGCCAAATTGAAATATTGTTGTAAGCACACTTGTAGGTCAGGCAGCATTTGCTTGACACTGCCTAAGTGTTTCCAGCAATTTAGATTTTTAGTGCTGAATTCTTGGTGGATTGAAGATACTTCAGCTAATAAAGTAAATATTTTCATTGATCTATTAGTGTATAAAAATGTAATTGTTGTCAAAAATAGGGTTAAAAGGATTGTTTTCCCCTTTCTCTTCACAGGCTTCAACAGCAGGTGTCATCCCTTCTCTTTGTCAGGGTCCCTTTGATAGGAGGTCCTCAAGAAATTCTAAGATAATAAACTTATAATAAAATAAAATGTGAAGAAATATTTTCCTTAACTTTAATGTATCCACTTCATAAGAGTGTAAACTATACTCATGGATTTCCTTTGAGCTATTGAAAATTGTGTTGGGCATAACAATTTAAATTGCTTTTCATACCATTGCAGATTGATACTTTAAAATTGGAACGGAAGATATTTAGTGGACCATACCCTTACCATATCTGTATTATTCATGAGTTTAGCAACCCACCAAATGTGCGAAACAAGGTTCGCATTCGTAGTTGGATGGACACAATAGCAAATATTAATCAGTAAGTATGTTCTATTATACAAAGTTGCAATTATTTCTATGAAATCAAAGACTTTACAATTAAAAAAGCATTCTTATTATTCTTTATACAATGCTTGAGCTGAGTGAACTGGGAACCTTGTGGACTTCTTTGAGCAGAGATTTGGGCGTGGGGGAGAAAGTCTGGGTGTGTAGTGGGGAAGCAATATAGAAATTGTTCATTACATTTGAGCTTAATGTTTAGCTTGAAACAATTCTAATTCATTGGCAGTTCACTTACAGTCAGCTGTTAGGTCACTGGCCAGATGGTTGAAGGCTTACTGATTGGACTGTGTTCAGTTGCACAATGTCCCATTCCATTCACTACTTCTCAGATACTTGAACAGCCTGTGTCCATATGCAACAAAACCTGGATGACACTAAGGTTTGGGTAAATAGGTGGAATAACATTTGTGCCGCACAAATACCAGGCAATGATCATCTCCAACAAGAGTGCATTGAACCATCCCCAGTTGACCTTCAATAGGATTGCTTTCACTGCATCTCCACCATCAACATCCTGGGGGTTACCATTAACCAGAACCTTAACTGGATCAGCCTCAAAATACTGGCTACAAGAACAATGTAAATTATGTTTTTACATATGCAGTAGGAGTTAGGCAGCAAATTGAGTCTAAGTGATTTGGGACACATGGAGGGGTGTTTGGGGAAGAATAGGGAAGAGAAGTATCTGGAGGAGAGGTAGAGTTTGCAACAAGTAAGTCTCCTAACTCTTGAAAGTCATATCTACCATCTACAAGGCACAAGTCAGGCAAGTAATGGAATTCTCTCCACTTGCCTGCATTAGTGCAGCTTGATCAACATTTAAACTCTACATTATCCAGGACAAAACAGCCGGCACCTCAATCACCACCTTAAATATTCACTCCCTCCACCACTGGCACACAATGGAAACTGTGCATCATGCACAAGGTGCAACAGTCTTAGTAATCTGGGGTTTGGGGTTTTTTTTTAGGGGGGGGTGGGGAGTGGTTACTGACCTTACAGCAATAGATATTTTCTATATGGACCTGCAGAAGGCATTTTCCACTCGGTACTTTCGAGAGAGAAATGGAGCACATGGAATTGGAAGTAATTTATTGACGTGGGTTGGAACTTGAAGTTTGCAGATGATGGGATTCCCCAGAGATTCATACTGGGGCTTCAGCATTCCACCATTTATATTACTTCAAAGACAAACTAGAAAATTAAATATCCAAATGTGTAGATAACATCAATGTAAGTTGCATGGATGGGAGCAGAAAGTTCTAAGTGGGTGTAGCTGGACTAAGGGAATGGAGAAAATAATGCTGGACTTAAATGTGGAAGTATGTGAAATCATAGGATATAGAGCGCAGGAGAGGCCTTTTGTTCCAACCAGCTGCTGCCAACTAGCAAATCAACCACTTTGGATCTAGAAAAGGCAAATGAAAATACTTTGTAATGAGAAACTGGGAGCTGTGAATGAGCTGAAAGAATTTGGGCATCTGTGTACACAAACCGCTAAAATCACACGGGGGTTGGAGTACAACACAGGAAGTTATGCATCAGTTGTTGCAGAGCCTGAGCCAAATGCTGTCTGGAGTACCATGTTTGATTTTCACAACCTCATCTCAGGAAGGATATATTGGCCTTAAAAGGGATGTGGAGACTTGCCAGACTGATATTGTGGCTTAAAGAGTTAAATTATTAGGGCAGGCTGAATGAACTTGGCATATATTCCTTTGGGTTTATGCAACTGATAAGAGGATTTAATTAATACTATTAAAATGATAAAGGAATTCCGTAGGTTTGATACAGAGAAACTATTTCATCTGGGCAAGTCCAAACACGGTGGCACAATCTTAAAATTGGAGTTAGGCCGTTTAACTGTGCAATCAGGACATTTGCCAAAGTGCAGTAGAATCTGGAGTCTACAATGCTGTAGATTTTGGTTAATTCAGTTCTTCAGAACTGGTAAATGGAACCGAGTTACAGATCAGGCATGGTCTGATTGAAATGTAGAACTGGTTCCATGAGCTACAGTCATACTCCTCTTTCTATGTTGTGGAAACCTGGATTGGTTTCTTGAAATACAAATTCGAATTTGTTGGGTAAATTATACTTTGATATAGTTATGATGTGGAGATGCTGGCGTTGGACTGGGGTGAGCACAGTAAGAAGTCTTACAACACCAGGTTAAAGTCCAACATGTTTGTTTCAAACACTAGCTTTCAGAGCACTACTCCTTCCTCAGATGAATGAAGAGGTATGTTCCAGAAACATATATAGACCAATTCAAAGATGCCAGACAATGCTTAGAATGCGAGCATTTGCAGGTGTCCTGACTAGAGACAATTCACACCTCTTTAACCTGGGGTTACCCCTATCTTTGGATCTGTAAAGATTTAATTACCTGCAAATGCTCGCATTCTAGGCATTGTCTGGCATCTTTGAATTTGTCTATATATATATATATATATATATGTGTGTTTCTGGAACATACCTCTTCATTCACCTGAGGAAGGAGCAGTGCTCCGAAAGCTTGTGTTTGAAACAAACATGTTGGACTTTAACCTGGTGTTGTAAGACTTCTTACTTTGATATAGTTAAGGAAGGTTGCTGATCTTAAACTGTTGATCATCTTTTTTCAGAGAATTGATTAAGTACGAGTTCTTCCCAGAAGCCACTCGGACTGAAGAAGATGTAAAAAAGTACCTCAAATACCCATGGGGAAGGGATATTTATACTTTAGAAGGTAGGTGCAATATTGAAATTTGGTGGTCATCAAGCTGGAGTTCTCAACATTTTGGATGTCACAAGCACCAAGCCATATTTTGAAAAATAGCATATACACGAAAGCCAGTTACTTAAATTTTTATTTTACTATTGAGCTTTAATCAATAGAATGGCCGTGATAAGCAGGTTATTATCTTCAAACTAATACAAGCATCTGGCAACTTGTGCGATGATGTTTGGCCCAGTTCGCATTCTCAATTGATAGCTTTATCGTGATTTGCTTTTGCTCTGATGATCCCCAATTTGCCGATCATTGCTGTCGACTTCCTCACCAGCCTTATTATTACTGTTACTCACTGTATTCTAATGTACCGTGCAGCACTTTGAAAAACATAATTCCAAAAAGCATGATCTCCTGCCTAAGTACCTCAAATCTGCTGATGGAGAGCCCAGTTTCATGCAGTGCAGAATTTGAGAAAGGTATTTTTATTGTGGGCATGCTGGATGAGAGGAAAGTCAACATTTTGCACAAGGGTTCAGACACATCTTTCTGGAAGTGGTTGCCTGAAGCTAGCTGATCTGTGCAAAGTTTTTTTTGTTTCTATATCCTGAGTATCATTCTGTTGGCAGTAGAGAATAAAGGAGACCTCCTAGATTGTCCCAATATTTACAGAGAGTCCTTAAAATGTGTAAATTACTAATAATTAATTTTGTTGTGCTCCTATCATAGGTAATACTACTGGAATAATTGGATGGATGTTAATTTATTTAAACCACTGTAGTCTCAGGGCATACTGTTCTCTGTGGTTATGTTAATAAATTCTTTAGGGATAATTGTTTGGTTTCTTTACTATGATTTGGTGATTAGGAAGTCAGCATAGCTTTCATGTTGGACACAGTAATATATACTCAAAAAATCCCTGATGCCTGTCTGAGTTCAAACCTTTCAGCAATAAATAATTAATGTACAATAAATATGCTTCTTCACTTGGAGAGTGATGAGAATACTGAACTTGCTACCACACAGTTGTTGGGGCGAAGGGTGTAGATGTGTTTAAGGAAAAGCTAGCTAGGTACATGAGGAGAAAATAAATACAAGGCTATATATTTATTGTGGAGCCTGGCTAATTTTACTCCCCTCAATTGGCTAATCACAGCTGGGGTGTTCGAACTCAGCAGACTTGCAAATCAATCTGAAGTTGTCTGGTTTGTGTGGTCTTGTGCTATACCAGGCAATGTTTCTAGCCCCTGACCCATCAAAGGAGCATCTTATTATTTTCCAAATTCATATAATATATGTTAAGGATATTATGTGGTCATTCCACATGTAGCTTGAGGGTTAGTATTTTACTCCGTTTTTTTATGTCTTGTACTTGAGAACAAAATGCCATTTTCTCAGATGTTAGATGTTCTACTTATAATTGTTTTTTGACAGGAACAGTAGATGGAGCTCCCTATTTCATGATCACTGACTTCCCATGGCTTCGTTCACTACGCACTGCAGAACCGAACAGCTATGCAAGATATGACTTTGAAGATGATGAGAGAAGTAAATATTCTCTTCACATTCTGATTATGTTTTTAGGGTTAATTTTTAAGTTCTTTAGCCATTTTCTTTAAGCCACAATTCAAGCTCTTTGAGGTTCAAAGGAATGACTTTTGGTTTCTTCATTATGAATCCACTTTTTTAAAATCCAGTATTCCTCCTTTATCCCTCAATTGCTGGGTCAGTGTAACCCATCGTATTGATACGTTGATGTTCAACAGCGGATAATTATTGGGTATCCTTTCCTCAGTTGTCCACAACCTACACTATAATCTGGGGATTCTGAAGCCAATAGGCCATCCCTAATGCCATCTTGTTTGTGATCAGGTAATTTAGAACAGAACGGAACTCCAGCAGGAATCAAGAAAAAGGCAGGCAACCTGTTGAAGCTCACCTGTTTAATACCAGCATGTCTACTGTGCTGCCGAGCAGATATTCCACACACTGGCCACCTCTGGCTTGTTTTGACTTCAACAGTTTATAACATACAATCCTATTATCCTTACTTCAAAGCATTATTCCGGCTTTACCATATCTAAGACCCAGCTGTATAGAATAAAGATTTTCTTTACGAACTTTTAAGTGGAAGAGGAAGAGCATAAAGAGCAAAATAAAGTCTTGACCTCCACCATCACCTAAAAGAGTGGCACTTATTTAGAACAGTAATGGCACCATGTGTGAGGAAGGACTAAAAGGTAAGTTATAATATCAAGCAAGTATTGGTCAGTCCCCTTTAATTATAAGAAAGCATAGCACAGAATTTAAGGGTGAGATTTTAACCCCTTCAAAATCCATCCACTTTTACAGAGTTAAAATCGGGCCCAAAGTGTTATGTTAGAGAACAGATGCAGCCAAAGACTTTCCTCAGCCATCTTCTGCGATAAAGAAAAAGTTAGACAAGGTTTTTGCTTCATGTCACGATCCCAAGCATTGTTGGTGGGACGTGCATATTTATTTATGGCAACTTAATTGTTACTTTTCGAGGCTGGTATACTGTTATGGGCCAGGGTTTAGAGAACCCCAAAGTGTATCATGGAGTTCACCTGACCCACAACTTTTAATAGATTGTGGTATGGGGAGCACACGGCCCACTCTACAGGTGTGGTAATGCAGAAATGGAAAAGTTTTTTTTTAAAGCAAAACAATGTTTATTCTATGAACTCAAGTTAACCTTTTTAAAACATACAGTGAACATCTTAGCAACCATCAATTCAAATACAACCCCCAAAGAATACAACACTAAGTAATCCTTCATAACTTCCCAAACATCATCCAGAAGACAGAAGAAACACCTTTTAACAGAAGCACATCAGGTTTACATTCACTACTGAAAACATTTATAATTCTGAATTCGCCAAATGATCAAGAGATCGTCTTTTCATGGCAAAGAGATCAACAGTACACCTGCTTTGTCTGACTTCAGCTCCAACACTGAAAACGAAACCAAAAACACACTCTATAACAGCCTGCTCAAAAACGAATGTAAAAAGCTGACAGACAGCCCAGCTCCACCCATACTATGACATCACTGATAAACACCCATTTCTTAAAGGTGCATTTTTGAAACACTTATTTCTTAAAGTATTGTCATGTGAGAGTACATTTAAGACCTAAAACAAATGTAATTGAATCAAACTAAATTGAATTGTCTGGAACCCTTTGATATGTAATTGTCTTGTTTCTCCTCTTCCCCCCCCCCCCCCCCCCAGCTACAATCTATGCTCCACGGAGAAAAGGACAATTGTCAGCTGACATTTGCATGGAAACAATTGGTGAGGAGATTTCCGAGCGAAGGCAGATGAGGAGTGGTGTATTTCAGCGAGTTGTGGCCATTTTCATCCATTACTGTGATGTCAGTGGAGAGCCAGTTCACGATGATTACATCTGACTATGCCTTTCTTGCTTATGACTGCGAGATTTAAATTATCAGCACTGTGTAGCTGCACTATGCCCCAAATACTTTTGGAACAAATTATATAAGTGTGAATAAAATATTTGTGTACAAATGATTTCTGTATAGAAATGCTCTTAAAATGAATTAGCTTCTGGAAGCAGTATCATTTGATATGTTTATACAATTGAATTCATTCAAAAGTTATTGAAAGGGAACATAAATAGGATTTAAAAAGAGGCTATTTATATCCCCCAACTTGTATAGTTACTAAGATGAACATTTTCTGATATTTTGTTACAATATTGTTAGGTACAAAATATGTATTAAAAATCAAGGCCATATCCTTTGGCATACTTCAAAGCTCAATAAACATATGACTCAGCTCTATTAATTTTCTTTGGTACTATGTGCCTTTTCCCCTTGAATTACACTTTTGAGTATGTTGATGAAGAGTTGAGGAAAAACAGGAACTTTGTCTTGTGTTTTTTTAATATACATATATAAATATATATCTAATTTGAACATTATATTGATGCCTCATTGTGCGGCAGTTAACCTAGAATGTGGGTAATGAACAGAAGATAGTTTTATTACACAATGATATGTGTTTTGTTGTGCACTGCTTCCAAGGAACAAAGTGGCAGGGAAATTGTATTATAATAAAATATTTAAATATAAAAAGCATTTTCTAAAACACATTTCTTAGGTTTCTTTTCCCAGTCAATTGTTCAAACTTTGGGTTTGATTTCACTCACTAATTTCTGTAGAGTATATGTGAAACTGTGAATTGTTTCTGCCTCCTAAACGATTAAAGTCTTGTTTTAAATTATTTTAAACCATATGTTATAAGTAACTGATTTTCATATTTGGTGAAATGCATTCAGATTGATTTCAGTTTTACAGTTGATCCTTGCGTCTTGCAGCTAGTCACTACGCTCTACCAGAGATTCAGTTTAAATTACTATTTGAGCTGCCAGTTCAGTAGTTTGAGGACAAGATCGGAGTAATCATGGTTACTAGGGAGACTGTGGTAAGTCAGTCCCCCAGTACTGACTGATATCAGTCTTGTGCAACCTGACTAATAGTTTGGATACCCATTTTGAATACAAATTAGAAACTCCAAACGTTTTTCTGTTTATGACCATAACCTGTATTCCTGCTAACTCAATTTTAGTTTGCCAATTAAGCTTGTGGTCAAACTAGATCTAAACATACATAGAATATACATAGTTATGTTAGTTGCACAAAGTTATGGGCCATCTTGCTGCAGAGCTGAGAAGTGATCAGTTTTGCACCATGTAAATTTTGTTTGGGTCCATTCTATAATTGAAGGCTCAGGATGTGAATGGCAGAAGTGTTCCTTCAAGTTATTTTGTGAACTTTTATTATTAAAATTTTCATCCTTATTTTTAAATTCCTTCATGGCCTCATCCCCCTCTGTAATCTTCAGACTTGTGTATTCTAATGATTTCCTGTCCAACGTCACATTCATTCGTTGGATGTGTGTGTCACTGGCAGGACCAGTATTTATTACTGTTATGCTTGAAAAGTTTGTAGATTGTATAATGCTTGTAGGTGAGCGATCTTCTTAAGCTGCTGTACTCCTATGTGGTGTAGGTGGGCCCACTGTTGGGGACTTCCAGGATTTTGACTCAGCAGCAGTGAACAAAATGGTGATTACATTTCCAAGTCAGGCTGATGATTTGGTGGGGAATGTGGAGGTTGTGGTGACCCCTTGCACATGCTGCCCTGCTTTTTGCAGGTGGTAGAGGTGTTACAGTACCTGAATCAGCCCCAATTAATATTAGGAAACCAGACTAGACCCCAACAATTTTTCAATTTGTAAACTGAGGAAAGGATACTTTGCTGCAGGAGTGATTTCACTGACACCTAGGGATCTTTTATATTAATTTATTATTAACACGGGATTAACCCCATTAACATCCAAGCAAAAAACAGCTTTCCAATTAACAGTTAAACTGTTTGTACAAAAAAAAGAAAGGTCTTTGTGAGCTTACTTCCTATCTACTTCAAAAATTTCAATTAAACAAAATCCACACGCACAGGTCAAATGCTACTTAACACTCAGTGCTTTACAGATTATTCACAATGCCCTTGGGAGAAAAGCTTTCAGAAGGCAGTCTGAGAAAACACACCTCCCTTCACAATCCAGAGCAGAACTAAAAATGAAACTGAATACAACAGGGCAGGGCTGAACACAGAAATAAAACAGACCCAGCCCCCTCAAGTGACTCTGCCTTGCCGTTAACCCCTTAATTACAACTTTAGCAGGCATATAACCTGTAACCCCTTAATTACAGCTTTAGCAGGTATATAATCTGTATACTGTAACCCAAGTTATTTTAATAACATTACTGCAACAAACAATACAATATTTGCAATTATAAAACTTTCCTGCATTTGTCACAGAGGTCACTGGTTTGGCAGATGCTTTTGAAGTTGCCTTGGAGAGTTACTGCAGTACATCTCGTAGATAATGCATGCTCCACAATGTGCCTGTGGTGTCACCACCAATATTAAGTTTGTGATTTTAATTGAAAACTTGAATTATAATAAATGCAGCACCTCTGCATTCTCTTTCTAACAAATTTAATGTTGCATAGGTAGGTTTCCCAGAAACTTATCTTGTCACCATATTTCAATATAGAATTTGATTTTATTTCTATCTTCATTTACATAAGACCTAGGAGCAGGAGTAGGCCATCCGGCCCTTCAGGCCTGCTCTGCAATTCAATGAGATCATGGCTGATCTTTTGTGGACTCAGCTCCACTTTCCCACCCGAACTCCATAACCCTTTATTCTTAAAAAAAAATCTACACCTTGAAAACATTTAATGAAGGAGCCTCAATTGCTTCACTGGGCAGGGGTTTCCATAGATTCACAACCCTTTGTCTAAATCTACTTCCCCTTATTTTGAGGCTATGCCCCCAATTCTGCTTTCACCCACCAGTGGAAACAACCTCCCCACATCTATCTATTCCTTTCATAATTTTATATGTTTCTATAAGATTCCCCTCGCATCCTTCTAAATTCCAACAAGTACAGTCCCAGTCTACTCAACCTCTCCTCGTAATCCAACCCCCTCAACTCTGGGATTAACCTAGTGAATCTCTGCATACCCTCCAGCGCCAGTACATCCTTTCATTTTTTTAATTGAATTTGAATTAATTTTTAAAAAAACAACTTGCACGAAATTAACTCAGAATGGTTATGTTCAATATATCACATAATGTGGAATGATTCTTTAAAATCAAATCTGATGTCTTGGAATATTGGGCACAATTCTGATAGCCACACTACCAGAAGGATGTGGATGCTTTGGAGAGGGTGCAAAGGAGATTTACCAGGATGTTGCCTGGTCTGGGGGTGTTAGCTATGTGGAGAGGTTGAATAGACTCTGACTGTATTCATTAGAATGACGAGGTTGAGGGGTGACCTGATAGAGGTCTACAAGATTGAGATGCGTGGATGGGCAGCGCACTCTTTCCCAGGGTGGAGGCGTCAGTCACTAGAGGGCATAGGTTTAAGGTCTGTGAAGCAAAGTTTAGAGGAGATGTGCGGTGAAAGTTTTTTTTTGTTTTACAGAGGGTGGTGAGTGCCTGGAACGCGCTGCTCAGGGAAGTTGTGGAAGCAGATACATTAACAACATTCAAAAGGCATCTTAACAAATACATGGATAGGGTGGGTATAGAAAGATACACCAGGAGGAAGTGCTGACGGTTTTGGCCAAGGGTGGCATCATGCCGGGTTCAGGCTTGAATGGCCTGTTCCTGTGCTGTATTGTTCTTTGTACTTTTGTCTCTAATGGTGCACAAAAGCACCAGTCTTTTTAGCCAAGGTAATACAATCAGAAGAAACTCAATGGAGAATGGATCAATATCAGCTGACATTGAACCAACTCTGTTGAAGGATTTTTGCTGTTCTGTAAAAAATACTTTAGCTTAACTGACACGAGAAAAGGCCTGAATAAAAATATTGCAACAATTCACTGCTTTTTATACATTGAAGTATTGATACAGAAACTATAACAGTACGCATTTGCAATATTTATTTGTCCGGCACTATTAGAATTAAAGCAGGAAACCACTAACTCCACAATCCCAGTGCCTTTCCCTCTTCTACCAATTTCCCAGCACGAAACTGCTAATTTGTTTTTGAAGACATTTGTAGGATAGTTATTGCTTTATAAGCACCTTTTAAAAATAAAACAGTCAGATTGTGTGGTCAGTGGTGCACAAGAAACGCTCTCCATTGATTGTGTAAAAGTTGTCCACAGACTGGATTTTTTGCATGACTGGTAATTAGAGACCAACTTTAGTGTAGCTACTATACAGTCCACTACAGGGAATCTGGTCCTTTTCTGAGCAGAGTAACTGGGTGTCTCATAAGATTGAAGAATTCTTATTGTGACATTGAGTAGAAACCAAGATTCGTAGGTGAGAATATTTAAGTAAATGTAAAGTTATTTACAGAATTAGAGGAAAAGGAAAATAGGATTAAGTGATAGAGACAAATTTAAAATAATTTCAGCATTTGTTTTAAATTCTCCCAACACTAATCAAAATCTACGGGTAAAGTAAATTTTCAGGGCCGGAGAGCTAGTTGGTAATAATTTAAAATTATCAAGCTATTACTTGCACTTGAATGGACAACATTTTCTGGCCATTTTGCTAAGTAATGAGTAAATACTACAGTCTCTTGGTGAGGTAGTGGTATGAAAAATTAGCAATATCTGGATTTCCATGTTTGATTGCATGAATTGCAAGCTGCTGTCAAATTTATTCTTTCATGAGGATGAGTACTGAATGCCACACCATTATTCCCTCTGCAAAATCTGGGTCTTTATAAATTGATTCCAATTTATAAATGCTTTTTTTTTAAATGCCATTTGCTTAGCTCAATGCTAGTTGAGATAAAAGGATTGGCTGGGGTGGGAGAAGGGAGATAAAAGGATTGGCTGGCGTGGGAGAAGGGAAGAGATAGGTAAGGACATAGCGGAAAAGGAACAGAAGAGAGAGTAGATGGAGGCAAAACCAATTGCAAAGGGAGATATGCAATACAAGGTGAAGGACGTCTGGTGATTCAGTAGTGGGAAAGAAGTAAATGGGGAGTAAGTAACATGAGCAGGAATTGAAACACCCACTAATGTTTATATGCTTTCCACTGGAAAGAACTAATTATGTGCCTTCACTATTGTACAAGATTGAGGGGCACGGACAGGGTGGATTTGGAGCAACTGTCTTAGTTGAAAGGTCAGTCACGAGAGGACACAAGTTCAAGGTGAAGGACAGAAGGTTTCGGGGAAATTTGAGGAAACACTTTTTCTTACCCAGAGGGTGGTGATGGTCTGCAATCCACTGCCTGGAAGAGTGTTGGAGGTGGGTCGCTTCACATCCTTTAAAAAGAACCAGAATGAGCACTTGGCCCATCATGACATTCAAGGCTATGGGTCAAGGGCTGGCAAATGGAATTAAGTAGGTAAGTCAGGTGTTTTTTTAGGTAGGTAGACTTGATGGGCTGAAGGGGCTCTGCTGTATTTTTCTGTGATTCTGTTGCTTTTCAGTCCAACCCTTTATGCTTTCCTTTTTGCCAACCGCATCACCCTGCCACTGACCTCCAGCACCACTATCTCCCCATTCCTTTATTTTTCCTGCCTGTCTCTCAGCCTCTCCATATGTATCATATTTTAGCACATCAGCATTATAATCTGCTATGAAGTCAGGGGACCCGGGCCTTGCACTATCTTCACGGCTAATTTCTGCAATTTTAGAACTGGATAAAGACCTTTCAAAAAGGCTAAAGCTATGTCTGCCTGTGGCCCTGAACAAAAGAGGCTATTTGGCAGTACCAAAGAAGTTTGCATCTCACAGAGACCAAAGGAAGACTATCTACATTGCATAAGCAAGGCCTGGCCAACCAGAGCTGATTCATCTGCAAGGACTTCACGGTTGGTGTGGTGATATGCATCACTGTAAATACACAAGGGGTTAATGTAAATACACGTAGACTAGATAGACACAAGAGGGAGCACCAGAGACATGACACACACGATCAGTAAGATAGGACATGACCAATTGGCATTTACGACACACAGGTGACCCTACCACGGGGGCATCACACCAACCCATATATAAGGACACAGCACACATGATCTTCCTCTTTTCCAGTGGAGACACTCAGTGAGTACACAGGGTTGATTTGAAACACATCACACACCCCACCTGGATGGTAGCAGACTGGTCCGTCAGTCTGAGTACTTATAGCAGGATTAACAGAAGAGTCGAATCCAAGTAGGAGAATCGTTAACAGTTTAATAAATGTGTTAAAGCTATCTCCAAGTCTGAACCTTCCTTTGTTAGAGTGCACATCAAGGAAGCAGCTTATGCTACGTCAAGAGCATAACAAAACAGTTGGTACATTAAAAATCTCAAGGGCCAAGACAAAGGAATACATGTTAAAGCCATGTGGTGAAGTGAGTCATGTCACGGCCCTCTTCGCCCCCCCACCCCCCACCCCCACACACAAAGCTGGTGGAACCAGTAATATCTCAGAGCTGCAACATTATTTTTCCATCTATCTAGCAGCTCTGTGAAGTGGAATACTTGGCCCCATCTACACTTTCAGACCTTTTGTACCATCAACTTCAAGACTGATTCATTTCGGAGTGCCTATCTCATGGAATTCAATTCTACTGGAAAGGAGAATTATCGAGCATCAGTTTGACTTATTGACCTCTGTGAAGGAATACATCATTGGACTTTGATTCTCGACTTTGGACTCGTGTATAGCAAAAATTATTTTTTTCTGTGACCTTTCCCTACAAATCTTTTGTTCTATAATCCTCTTTTACTGTAAGGGTTGAGAAATGCACCACAGAAAAAGGGGGAAGCAAATCGAATCAATTTTCTGTTAAGGGACAGGTGGTGAGAGGAGGAATCAGGGCTGTTTAAATAAATCTCCACCCCCTCCCCCTGTCTGTAACGTAAATCCTGTTTTGCTTAGCAGAAAAAGTGGACAGATTTACCTAGTTCTAGTGAACATTGAGGGTGATGTTATTTTTCTTGTCAGACTCTTAGTTTCATAAGTTTAGAAGTATGGGAAAGATTTTAGGAAATTAAGCATGTAGCAGATATGTGTACTTCAAGTACATCTGTAATATAATGAGTAAGATACACCTAGTTCAGATTCAGCATATTGTCAAAACATCTTAGGCCCTTGTAACAACCAATCTAGTTGTAGCGGCTAGGGCACAGTTATGTATATACATTGTCACATTAAACACCTGTTACTACTGTTACAACCTGCCTCGGTGCTCTGTCAGAATGGTGTGAGGGGTGGGCTGGCCAGAGAGGGGGTGGGGGGAGGGAATGGGTGAATGTTTCTTCAATTGACAGACAAGTTGAAATGCAATCAATGCGTCAGGAGATCAGCTTGCAGTGCTCACTTATTTATAGACATGGGGTGGGATTCTCCAGTCTCCCAGCCGCGTGCTTCTCGGCAATGAGAGGCAGCGCACCGTTCGCTGCTGGCAGAAGTCTCTGCTTCTGCTGCTGTCAATGGAATTACCCATTGAAGCCACACCATGCTGTCGGGGAACCCATGGCCGGGGGTCTGCTGCCAGTGGGATGAGTGAATCTCACCACCAGCGAACGGCCAGGGAATTCCAGCCATGGATTTCAGAATTGGTGGAGAAATGACAGCACTCACCGTCACTTTTGAAAAGAGCTCCTCACAAAAATCTAGCAACCTCTATGGCCAGGATTTTACCTTTACCCAAATTTAGTTTGAATTTGACACCCAATCAAGGGGACCTCCAGTTATCCAGCAACAGTGCTGTTATCAAACAGGCTAAGCAAACAATCACATAGAAATATTCGCACAGACAGAAAATCGGGCAATAAAAGGCACTTCATTTGTAATTACATTTTGAATTTGAAAATACATGGGATTAAGGTAGAATTCAAAATATCAAATTTTTTAACAATTAAAAATGTGGCATTTATATTTTGGTAGATTATAGGACTTTCAGGGCCAGTGAAATTGTTCAGCATTGATTATGAATGCAGTGCATTATCAAAAACATAGTTCTACTTTAGAACCATAGAATCCTTACAGTGCTGAAGGAGGTCATTCAGTTAATCCAATCTACACCGATCCTTAGCGAACCTTAACTAGGCCCACACCCCCACCCTATCCCCATAGCACCACATCTTTGGACACTGAAGGATAATTTAGCATGTGGGCAATCTACCTAACCCACACATCTTTGGACTGTGAGAAGAAACCAGATTGCCTGAAGAAACCCATGCAGACACAGGGGGAATGTGGAAACTTCACACAGACAGGGACCCAAGGCAGGAATTAAACCCAGATCTTTTGTGCTGTGAGGTATCAGTGCTATCCACTGTGCCACCGTGCTATATTCAACCAGGTGTAACTTTTAAGGGGTTTCTCAGTAGATGAATTGTATAGAAATTCAATGTATTCTAATTGATTGCAAACTGGGCAGCCTTTAATAACTCTCCCTCTGGAGTTGTGCAGGGTCACTAGCAGTAACTTCTAGATTTCTGCATTTAATATGCAGATTCCAGAAATTGCTGTCAGTTCCAAAGGAGTAACGACTGAATGCAGACTGTTTTGTCATCATCAATAAATGTAAATTTTCCCTCCCTCTTGATCTGTCTGCAGTCTTTGACATGGTTGACCACACCAGCCTCCTCCGATTCCTCTCAACTGTCATGCAACTGGTTGGGACTGCTCTCACGTCGTTCCATTCTTATCTAATCATAGCCAGAGAATTTTTTGTCTAACTGCTTCCTCACCATTATGCCTGGTGTCCCCAAATGATCAATCCTTGCCCCCCCCCCCCCCCCCCCCCCACATTGCTCATCAGCATGTTGCTCCTTGGTGACATCATTTGAACACAATGTGTTAGTTCTCCCACATATGCTGAAGACACCCAGCTCTACCTCACCACCACCTCTCTTGACTTCACCATTGTTGCTAAATTATCAGATTGCTTCTCCAGCATCTGGTACTAGATGAGCAGAAATGTCCTCCAATTAAATATTGGGAAGGCTGTAGCAATTGTTTTGGTCCCCCTCCAAACTTTGTTCCCTAACTAACAACTCCATCCCTCTCCCTGGCAACAGCCTGAAATTAAGCCAACTTATTTGCAACCTTAGTGTCACATTTGATCCTCAGATGAAGGTCCAACCCTACACTTGTATCATCTCTAAAACGGCCGCTTTCCACTTCCATATCAGGAACCAAGTTTGCTCCTGTCTCAGCTACTCAACAACTGAAACCTTCATCCACATCTTCGTTACCTGTAAATTTGGCTATTCCAATGTTCTCCTGACTGTTCTCCCACATTCAACCCTCCTGAACTTGAGGTCATCCAAAGCTCTGCTGCCCGAGTCTTAATTCACAGTGAGTTCTGTTCCCCTGGTGCTTGTTGACCTTCATTCGCTCCCAGTCAAGCAATGACTTGATTTTAAAATTTTCATCTTTGCTTTCAAATCCCTCCCTGGCCTTACCCCTCCCTAACTCTATAATTAAACCAACCCCAAGTTATCTGCACTTCTTGGCCCCTTGTGCACTTCCATTCATAATTCCTCCACTATTGGTGGTCGCACCTCCAATTGCCTGGGCTTTGGAATTCCCTCCCAGCCGTTCTACCTCACTTTGATTCTTTAAAACACTTCTTAAAACCTATCTCTTTGACCAATTGAACCAAAATGTCTGCAGACTTACAGGTTGATGTCTGTGCATACCCAGTGTTCACTTCACAGAAATTATACCTTTCCATTAAGGTGGAGCCTTTAAAAGCTGATCAAACAATTTTCAAAGTCACTCTTTCATCTATTGTTTTCTCCGTTACTTTTAATAATGCAAGCAAGCCTCAGTTTTGGTTTAATTTCAGGTTAAAATGAACTAGTGCAATGGTGCAGGACCTGGGGCCCAATCCAATTCTCCATAAGTAGGGGAATCATTTATAACTCCTTATTTGCAGTCAGGCATTTGTATTTCATATCTACTGGTTTGCCCTGTTTGAAAATGTAAGGGCCTGCAGGTTAAAAAATAAATATTTTTGATGCTGTTGCCTAGTCACAGGAATAACGTCTCAATCAGAATATCAAAATCTATTAATAATTACCAACTGGGCAGATATGCAAATGGATATAGCATTGATTTAAATTTTAGCTGTGTGTTCCAAGGCTTAATTTGCAGTTTTCCATCCATTATCATCCTGGCCATAGATAAAAGTTTAGCAAACGTATTTGCAGCAAAATCTTGTAACTCTTGCGTTCTGTACTTCTGTAGTTTGGCCAATGTGTGATCACAATTACAGAATGTCTAGAGCATTTCCTGTCACTTATCCTATGTGGAATAGTTACCTCTAATCTACAGTTCTTCTTCTGGTATGTTGTAGATTTACTACTATAGCAAAAAAGCAGAATGGCCAGAAACATTTTCTTCAAATTCTTCAATTATCACGAGGGAATATGAACTGCAATTCTTTTACTAAACTCTAGCATGTTTTTTTCTAATATAGAAAGCACAGGACCAACAAGATATACCACTATCTTGTTTAATTGGATAGCTGAATAATATTTGAGCTCAAACCTCAATCTTAATTCAACAAGTCTTACAACACCAGGTTAAAGTCCAACAGGTTTGTTTCAAATCACTAGCTTTCAGAGCGCAGCTCCTTCCTCAGGTGAAGTGATTCCTTCACCTGAGGAAAGAGCAGTGCTCCGAAAGCTAGTGATTTGAAACAAACCTGTTGGACTTTAAGCTGGTGTTGTAAGACTCCTTACTGTGCTCACCCCAGTCCAACGCCGGCAACTCCACATCATTAATTCAACAAGACTTTGTGGTATTTAATTATACATTACTCTTCTAAATTATAATTTTAATGATTGTGCTTTTATTTAACACCCTTCTTTCCACCAGTAGTGTATATGTTCCAGTGGCAAAATTGCCAATGTCATGGTTACATTCCTCAAACCAGCTAATCAATTCTCGTTAATAAAGTCGCTGCGGAGATGTAATTAATTTCCAATTACAACAAAACAGCACTTTAGGAATAAGGTAGGGACAAAAAAATTCCATAAGGTATATTTGCCATGAATAATAGGAAATCATAGAAAGCTTGCAGCGCAGAAAGAGACCACTTGACTATTGTGTCTGCGCCACCCAGCCTAATCCCACTTTTCAGCATTCGATCTGTAGCCCTGTAGGTTTTGGTGCAGATCCAGGCAGGCTCCTTTTAAATGAGTTGAGAATTTCTGCTTCTACTATCCTTTCAGGTGGTGTGTTTTTCCTTTCAGGGCATAGTTTTTCCTCATCATTCCTCCAATTGTTCTCCCAATCACTTTAAATCTATGTTCTCCCCCCCAAGTCAGTGGTCATTTTGCTAAAGTATGAGTAAAAACAAAGATTTGTGATAAATTTCTGCAAATTCAGAATTTTGATTTGGGCAATGTAGCTCAATAATCTTCATCTTTAAAGGCAGCGGATTTAAACTGCTTGTCCTCACCCTAGCTTATGCAAACTACTTTCCCTTGTTAACGACATGGCAGATGGGAAATGCCAAGCTGTTCAAATCCCAGAAGGGAAACTTGAAACAACTCCTGTCACATTTGTTTCTGCAATTTGTATAATATGAGGAGAGGTTTTGAAATCCAAAAATGATGTCCCTGACTACTTGTGATGATTTTATAGCGAAGTAAATGTTTATCCAGAAATAGGAAAAAGCTATAAAATAAAATAGAATTACACTTAAGTAAGACAATCCATCTGCCACATTTTGGCCCACTCTCCTAACCTATCTATATCCATTTGTAATCCATTCCTCATTGCAACTTACTGTCCTACCTATGTGTGGGTGACTGTGTTTGGTGTCACTTGAGCTGACATTGAGTGAGCCCCCTGTGGATGTGTGATGGGCCTGTGAGTGTGTGAGTTCAGAGTGACGAGGAGAGTGACTTATCCTGGCAGAATGGAGGAGATGGTTCATCTTCTTTCGGCACTGGATGGCTAGCCCCCTTTGGAAGGTGTTGGTGCTGCCCCACTGCCACCACCTCTCATGATGGATTGGTCCTTGCTTGGTGGTCTTCACCCAGAGAGGGGGTAGACAATATCATGGCAAGCATCTACTGAATTTAGTAGTACTTGAAGGCGGCATCGCTGTATTTTTGGGCAGTATGTTCCCAGCAACTTCCCATCCCTCGAGGAGTGCTAGCTCTGTGCAGCAATGTTCTTTGAATAAGATGCCCAGATTACTGAAGTTCTGAAGTCATAGCATGGCGGGTGAACCTGAGGCTGTCCCATCAGTGATCCAATTTCAAAATTGTGGCTCTGTATATTTGAACAAATCGCCACACAATATGGTGGAAAAAATAGTCACTGGTGTTGGCGGATCAAATGCCACTTTCTCCACCCAAAATCAGACTTTTTTGATGCCTGGGGCGATTCCGCCCGTTGTTTTGGTCCCTGCTTCAAACTCTATTCCATAACTATAGACTTCATCCCTCTGCCTGGCAACAGCCTGAGGGTAAGTCAGTTTGTTCACAACCTTGTTACCTCATGTGACCCTGAGATGAGCTTTCAGCCTTCTATTCATGCCATCACTAACACCGCCACCTTTTTAAATAATAATAATCTTTATTAGTGTCACAAGTAGGCTTACATTAACACTGCAATGAAGTTACTGTGAAAATCCCCTCGTTGACACACTATGGCGCCTGTTTGGGTACACGGAGGGAGGTACAGTGCTAACCACTGTGCTACCGTGCCAACCTATTTCCATAACATCACCTGACATCGCCCCTGTCTCATCTTGTGTGTTGTTGAAACCTTGATTGATGCCTTTGTTACCTTTAGACTTGACTATTCCAGCGCACTTCTAGCTTTGTCTCCAAAATTATACATTCTGCAAACTTTAGGTCATCTAAAACTGTTGCCTGTTCACATCATGCCCAGTTCATCTACCATCACTGGCTTACATTCTCTCCTGGTCAAGCAAAATATTAATTAAAACATTTTCACCCTTGTTTTCAAATCCCTCCTGGCCTCACTTCTCCCTCTCATATTAATGATGCCCAACCCCACAACCGCCCGAGATATTTGCACCCTACCAATTTTGGCCTCAAGTGCATCCACAATTTTATTGCTCCTCCATTGGTGCCTGCACCTTCCCACGCCTAGACCCCAACCTCTGCCTCTTTACCTCACTTTTCTCCTTCAAGACACTCCTTAAAACCCGACCTCTTTGACGAAGCTTTTGGTCATCTGACCTAAATCTCTTTATGCGGCTCAGAAACATGTTTTGCTTTATATTGCTCCTGTGCAGCATTGTGGGACATTTTATTACATTAAAGACACCAAATGAATATACGTTGTTGTTGCTGCTGTTCCATTTATTAGGTACATCTAGTTATCAGGCTGAGGAAACAATATGGAAGCTCAAAAACTTTAACGTGAGTTGGTTAGCTTTATTTTCAAGGTGGTTGCTGCTTAGTGATAGTTTTTTTATGGTAGATTTTTTTAATGATAGTGTCTGTTCATTAAATTGGGATATCTAAACAATTGTTTAAATGTTTAAAGTAATACATTGTTAGTATTTGAACAAATCATGTGGGATGTTTTTAGGGGAAATAAATGTTGGCCTTGCCAGTGATGCTCACATCGCATGAAAGAATTAAGAAAAGCAAAAAGGGATACACAATAAATGGTAAGATTCTGACAAGTGTAGAAGAACAGAGGGACCTTGGCATGCATGGCCAAAGGACCCTAAAGATTGCAGGTTAGGTAGTTAACATGATCAAGAAGGTATACAGCATTGGGTGGCACAGTAGCACAGTGGTTAGCACTGTTGGTTCACAGCACCAGGGACCCAGGATCGATTCCTGGCTTGGGTCACTGTCTGTGTGGAGTCTACGTGTTCTCCCCATGTCTGTGTGGGTTTCCTCCGGGTGCTCCGGTTTCCTTCCGAAAGACGTGCTTGTTAGGTGAATTGGACATTCTAAATTCTCCCTCAGTGTACCCGAACAGGCACCTGAGTGTGACGACCCGGGGATTTTCGCAGTAACTTCATTGCAGCGTTAATGTAAACCTACTTGTGACACTAATAAAGATTATTATTATTATTACTTTTCTTTATAAATGAGGCATAGAATATAAGAGCAGGGTGGGGCTAAAAATGTATAAACCACTCGTTAGCCCAAAGCTAGAGTCCTGTGTGAACGCTAGTCCTTGCATTAGAGCAGTCATTTTCAAACTCAGGGTTGCAACTCTCAGGTGGGTCACAGGTGGATGTTGGGAGGGTTGCAAAGAGACCAGTCCCTCCATTCCAGATGGCCAGAAGAAGTGCCCAACAGCGGCAACCAACTTTCAAAAATGCCAGCCATGGCTGGCTTTCAAGAATGGCGGCCATCCCGCGCATATCTTCTCCCTCAATGAGATGTAGCAGTGCACAGGCCTGGAGCCCAGGACGGCAGACCGGAGGAGATTTTTTAAAAAGTCGATTTGTCTTCCCACCAGATGCAGCAGCAGAGAGCAGATCACCCACCTGGTACACTGATGTCACGTACTCTGGGCACAAAATTACTGAGGAGAACTTCCTCCATTTTGTAGCTGTCGGCAAGCAAGCAACAGGACTGCATGAAGAACTGAAGATGAACCTTTTTGGACTAAGAAAGAGAGGGCCAGAGGCATAAACAGGCCAGAATCTCTCAACTGAATCTGCTGGTGAGAGCTTCTCAGAGAGGGGTCAACGGCAGGACTCAGCAGTGTTGGGGTGAGCTCCAGGACCTCTGATGAGTAACCCATACAGAAACGTAACATTGAATGACAAAGCAGGTGAGACTGTGAGGACCAAGCAGGCTCACCTGTAGCTTTAAAGATAAGTGAAAATAGTGGGTTGTGAAGTTTGGGAGGGGTAGGTCGCAAAGGTTGCCCGGCATGGGTTGCAAAGGTTGGCCGGTGTGGGACCCGAAGATCGACCGGTTCGTAAAAATGGATCTCCGGAAAGAAAAGTTTGAAAAACACTGCATTAGAGAAAGGATGTGACCACACAGAGGTAGTACACAGGAGATTTATGAGGATGTTGTCAGGACAGGAAAATTCCTGCTATGAGGAATGATTGGATAGGCTGGCATCCTTTTCTGTGAGCAGAGGAGGCTGAGGCGAGATTTAATAAAGGTGTATGACCTTCTGAGGAACATTGATAGAGTCGATAGGAAGAACCCATTCACTTAGCAAAGAAGTCGATAACCTGGCACCATAGATTTACTGCAATTGGTAGATTAGAGCGTAGTTGATAATAATCTTTCTTTTACGTGATGTGGAGATGCCGGCGTTGGACTGGGGTGAGCACAGTAAGAAGTCTTACAACTTCAGGTTAAAGTCCAACAGGTTTGTTTCAAATCACTAGCTTTCGGAGCGCAGCTCCTTCCTCAGGTGAATGAAGAATAGGCTCCAGAAAAATAGACAAAGTCAAAGATACAAGACAATGCTTTGAATGCGAGCATTTGCAGGTAGTTACCGGAAAGTCAATATAGATCCAGAGATAGGGGTAACCCCAGGTTAAAGACGTGTGAATTGTTTCAAACCAGGACAGTGGGTAGGATTTTGCAAGCTATCTTTTTTTTTTACAGATAGTGACATTTGGGATTCATTGCCGGAAAGGGTGGTAGAGGCAGAAACCCTCATCACATTTTTAAAATATTTTGACAGGCAGTAGGCAAGAAAGGCAACAGATCAAGAGCAGGAAAGTGGAATTTGATTGGATAGTTAATTTTTGGCCAGGCCAGGCATGATGACAAAGAGTCATCCAGACTCGAAACGTTAGCTCCCTTCTCTCTTGCCAGATGCTGTCAGACCTGCTGAGATGGTCCAATATTTTCTGATTTTGTTTCAGATTCCAGCATTCGCAGTAATTTGCTTTTATCTTACCTATAGGGGCTTTTCACAGTAACTTCATTGAAGCCTACTTGTGACAATAAGTGATTATTATTATGATGGTCATTCTTACATTTTCTTCTTTCTGTGCTATCAATTTCTGTGTCCCATGACACCATGATGCACACTGGGTGCAAGATGAATGACATGTACTGAATATATTGTATAACTGCAACTGAATTTATGGATCAAGGACATGTTAATGTGGCCTACAATTACAATATTTATTACAAAAGGGAAAATGCTGGAAATTCTCAGCAAGTCTGGCAGCATCTGTAGGGAGAGAAAAGAGCTAACATTTTGAGTCCGATGACTCTTAGTCAAAGACAAATGATTACAATGGAGCATATTAATTTGAAACATTTATACATATATTTAAAATACTATTAAGACAGGGCTGTGTGTTACATAAAGTAAGCTATTGTCCCAAACTGATTATTTTTGTCAAAGAACATTCGTTACAAATTACAAATATTTTCCTCTAATTCACTTGACTACCCCGATTTCCCCCAGAAAGACATTGTGCAGTGACAGTGAGAAAAACTGACACCAGGTGGCAGCACAAAACAAATTAGAAATCTGAAATTGTTGTTGGTGTAGGCGTTTAAGGATCAGGGCAGATACTATTCCTAATCAGCACCGCTAGAAATAATATAATGTTCAATTCATGTAAACAATGCCTGGATAATTATGTCTAACTGTGGTAGACATCTCTATTTTTGGTTGAGCTTCTCAACAAACCTCTCCGGAATGTTCCGTGTTTATTTGTCCGTTTGGGTTGACTTTATGCACAGTTCTAATGGAGAGATGGGGGGGGGGGGATGAAATTTGATATTCAAGTTTATTTCAAGGAAGGTTGGATCACGTCTCTAAGCCTGTAATTCCAAATATAGTCTGCATGATAGTCAGTGGTGTGCACGGTTTCTTTTTAGCCAGTGTACATGCTGATTTTATGAATTAGAAATTATCAGAAGAAACACATACTCTTATTTTAAGAGTAAGAAGTCTTACAACACCAGGTTAAAGTCCAACAGGTTTGTTTCAAATCACCAGCTTTCGGAGCACTGCTCCTTCCTCAGGTGAATATTCCCATTCACCTGAGGAAGGAGCAGTGCTCCAAAAACTAGTGATTCGAAACAAGCCTGTTGGGACTTTAGCCTGGTGTTAAAAGACTTCTTACTGTGCTCACCCCAGTCCATTGCCGGCATCTCCACATCATGGCTACTTATTTTAATATAATGGCAATTGGAAAGTAGCATTACTTAGTCACAGAATTCAAACTGTCATTGGTAATCATTTTACTTTTCAGTTCTAAGCTAGAGCTGCAGTATTTTTGACATCTTCGAAATCTTCAGCTGCAGCTTCGAGTTTTTCAGCTGTCAGTTCACCGCTCACTTCCTGTGAAATAGATAACAGCCTGTTCACAAGTTGAAGACATTACCGTGTATTTTGCTGAAAATATTCAAACGCCGTTGTCATGAGGTTATGCCACTTTATTTTTGAAAATATGAGTTTTCAACTTTCAACTGGCTGGAAATTTTGCAATTTGAACTGAAACAGAGACTTAAAAATGCAAGGCCACATTCCAAAGTGGAAGTGAGAAACAAAAGAATTACCCTCAAGAGAGTGTGGAGAGAGAGACATTTCCCATAATCCAGGCACTCGCATCAACCCACAGCCATCTGAGGAAGAGACATTAAGAGTACAGAGTACTGGATGTTAAAACAATGGCTATGCCAGACAAACACACTCAACACCTCTTGGAAATACACAATGGTGAATTGTTTCAGGCTCAGACTGCCCAGCTACTGGAGGGCAATTGTAAGTGTTACAGGTGATGTCAAGAAAGTCTTCAGAAGGGACAGTTTCAACAGAGGAAACAAATTGAAGAATGCTCTATCTCCCCCTCTCTCTTTTGGAATAATTGTGTTGCCTGGTTCAAGAAGCCAACCCCACCAAAAACCTACCAGTGATCCAAAATCTCATAATAATCACAACATCTACATCTGACCACATCCAAGAAGCCGGCTGACCTAAATTGGCCACGGCATTTCAAGTCTAAGGGTGCAATTCAGCGACATAATTGCACCCAGCGTGGATCCAGGCACAACTGGTGAATTGTGCGCGAGACTCGAATCGGGCTCCAGGCTCCTAATGGTGCATTTAAATACCCAGATGCTGGATTCACCCAGCTGCCTGGGACTCACTGGCAGACCTTAGGAGACCTCGCAAGGGCACCACTTAGTATTGGTCTATACAAACATGGAGCAGTCGTAACAACACTTGGGGGTGGGGGGGTGGGGGGGGGGGGGGGGGGGGGGATGGGGGGGTCTGTCAGGCCATTGGAGACCCCCTGCCTGGGTGAGTGGGGGCAGGGCAGGTTGGCACCCAGGTATTCCATTGCCACCTGGGCACCTTGGCAATGCCATTCTGACACCCTGTCATTGCAACTTTGGGTGCCCAGAGTGCCTGGGTGACGTTGCCAGAGTGCCAGGTTGACAGTGCAAGGGTGCCCAGGTACCAGGTTGGCACAGTGCACAGGGTTGAGCCCAGGGGAGCCTTGCCAAGTAGAGGGGGAGTGAGGGAGGATTCCCGGAGGCTTCCCTAAGAATGGGGGAGGGGGTGAAGGAAGATCAAAAAAGCAGGCGGGGGGCATGGGGGAGGGGAGAGAAGATCGGGGCTGCTGGACGAAATAGTGCCCCGATCTATGAGGAGTCTTTCAGCTCGCCAACAGGAAATCCTTCTCGGTGTGGCTTCAGTGGAGAGAATCTGCCCGAGGCCAAACAAAAACAGCAAAGCGTCATTGGATAATGGGATGTTTCTCGCCACTGCTACTGCTGGGAAACACTCCACTAAATGTGCCGTTCAACGGACTTTAACTTCAGTTTGCTGAATCGTGCCTTATGCCTCAAGAACAACCAAAGGAAATTTAACATTATATTCCTTTTCTTTTTTTAATTGGACTCTAACTCCCCTTATTTCTGATACATGTGTGTGCGTCTGTGTGCCTGAATGAGTACATGAGGGATGAATATTTGTTACATTTTTAGTATTGTTCTCGGGTTTAGTGAGGAATAAATTTGCTCGCTCTTTGACTCAAGAAAATCTGGTTAAATATATTCTGATTTGGAAAAAGCATATCCTTGTTTGTGACAAACTGAGGAGGTTTTTTTTATTAAATTCATTTTTACAGGATGTGGGCTTCATTGGCTAGGCCAGCATTTGTTCCCTATCCCTCATTGCCTTTGAGAAGGTAGTGGTGAGCTGCCTTCTTGAACTGCTACAGTCCCTGTGGTGTAGGTACACCAACTGTGCTGTTAGGGTGGGAATTCCAGGATCTTGACCCAACCACAGTGAAGTAACAGTGATATATTTCCAAGTCAGGATGGTGAGTGACGTGGACGGGAACCTCCAGGTGGTGGAATTCCGATGTATCTGCTGCCCTTGTCGTTCTAGATGGTAGAGGTCATGGGTTTGGAAGGTGCTGACTAAGGTGCCTTGGTGAATTCCTGCTGTATATCTTATAGAGGATACACACTGCTGCCACTGTTAGTCGGTGGTGGAGGGAGTAAATGTTTGTGGAAGGGATGCCAATCAAGCGGGTTGCTTTGTCCTGGATGGTGTTGAGCTTCTGGAGTGTTGTTGGATCTGCACTCATCCAGGCAAATGGGAAGTATTCCATTACACCCCTAACTTGCACCCTGTATGTGATTGGCAGGCTTTGAGGAGTCAAGAGGTGAGTTACTCATTGTAGGATTCCTAGCCTTTAACCTGATCTTGTCGCTACAATATCTATACCGCTAGTCCAGTTCGGTTTCTGGTCAATGGTAATCCCTAGGATTTGATTGCTGGGGATTCAGTGATGGTAATGCCATTGAATGTCAAGAGACGATGGATTGGTTCTCCCTTATTGGAGATGGCCATTGCCTGGCACTTGTGTGGCGTGAATGTAACTTGCCACTTGTCAGTCCAAGCCTGGATATTGTCCAGGTCTTGCTGCATTTGCACGTGGACAGCTTCAGTTGAACAGAGGGAAGCCAGTTCACCCCTTCTCACCTGGTTGCAATACTTTGTGGACATTGTTTACAATAATTTTCGAAGATTGCATTTTATTGGGGGAAAAGAACTGTTTCACAACTTCACGTTGAATCAAAACTCTTGGATGGGATTCTCTGGATCCCAAGGCACATGTTTCTCAGCAGCACACCATTAGCTGGGGACGGGATTCTCTCTCCGTGCTGCTGATTCCCCGAAGAAGCTCTAGCTTCCAGACAGGGGTTCCTTTCCTGGGAGGGAGAGAGAGGACTCTGTGTGTGTGGGGGGGGTCTGTATGTGGGGGGGGGGGGGGGGGGGGGGGGTCTGTGGAGGGGGTTCCTTTATGTGGGGTGTCGCTCTATTACAGGTGTCCCTGCGGGGGTCTCCCTATTTCAGGGGTCCCTGTGGGGGTCTAACTATTACAGGGGTCCCTGTGAGGGGTCCTCCCTATTACAGGGGTTCATGTGGGGGTTCTCCCTATTACAGGGATCCATGTGGGTGGGGGTCTCCCTATTACAGGGGTCCCTGGGGGGTCTCCCTATTTCAGGGGTCCCTGTGGGGGGTTTAACTATTACAGGGGTCCCTGTAGGGGTCCTCCCTATTACAGGGGTTCATGTGGGGGGGGGGTCTCCCTATTACAGGGGTCCCTGTGGGGGGGTCTCCCTATTACAGGGGTCCCTATTACAGGGGTCCCTGGGGGGTCTCCCTATTTCAGGGGTCCCTGTGGGGGGTCCTCCCTATTACAGGGGTCCCTGTGGGGGGTCCTCCCTATTACAGGGATCCCTGTGGGGGGGTGGGTGGTCTCCCTATTATGTCCTTGTGGGGAGTCTCCCTATTGTGGGGGTCCCTGTGGCGGGTATCCCTGTTACAGTGGTTTTGGGGCTCTCCCTATTACAGGGGTCCTTGAGGGGGGTCTCCCTATTACAGAGGTCCTTGTGGGGAGTCTCTCTATTGTGGAGGTCCTTGTGGGGTCTCCCTATTACATGGGTTCCTGTGGGGCTCTCCCTATTACAGGGGTCCCTGAGGGGGTCTCCCTATTACAGAGGTCCTTGTGGGGAGTCTCCCTATTGTGGAGGTCCCTGTGTGTGTGTGTGGGGGGGGGGGGTCTCCCTCTTACAGAGGTCCTTGTGGGTAGTCTCCCTTTTGTGGGGGTCCCTGGGGAGGATCACCCTATAACAGGTGTCCCTGTGGTGGGTCCCCCTATTAGAGGGGTCCCTGGAGGGTATCCCTTTACAGGGGTTTCTGGAAGGGGAGTGTGGGGGCTCTGATAGAGGAGATGTGGGTAGGCAGTACATTGTTGCGGGGTAGGGGGGTGGGCCCTCAGGTGCACTTGGCCCAGGTCTCTACCAGCGTGACCCTGGCCTGGTGGCCCTCTGTTAAGTCCACGACAGGGCCACGCTGGTAGAGACCACAAGTGATCCCCGGCTGCAGGGACAGGAGAATCGCGGGAGGCCGAAGCATAGGGCGTCGGGCCCGCTGAATAGATTCAAATGGGTCATTAAAACCCATTTTCATTTATTTACATTCCCATACCAGCGCGCATCATGGACCTCATTCAGGTCACCAGCGGGGGTTTAGCATTGTGTTCGGATCGGCACGATTTTCCCCCGGTGCCCGATTTGTTGTCCCTTCAGGTATCCCAGGATGGTGAATTCCGCCCTATGTTCTCCTGTCGAGGTGAATTGAACTGGTTTACGCTCCCCCTGGGAGCGGAGACTGGCAAGCAATTCAGTATTCCTTGCCATGCAGATTTATGCATGGCGCAGCATAGGAGGGATTCCCGGAGGAATCCCGTTATCAGGCTGCCATTCTGAGCGTGCGGACTGATAGAGAGGTCCGGCGGCTGGCTACACCATAAACTGCCCTGAACCCCTCCCCTGCACTGCACGGCATTCCCCCAGCCCTGGGTGCCTGGGTATCCCCCCCCAACCCCCAGTGCAATCACACGCTTGAGTGAATGGATCTAGTGCTTGGAATGTGATGGAACCATCAATTCACCAGACACGTGTTTCCGATGTGAATCTAGGCTTTAATCGACTTACTTCAGAGGTAGCCTGTTACCTGTCGATGAACTCGTAGTGACCCAGGCTGACTCTGGACACGGGTACTTATACAGCTGCACTAGGGGGAGGAGTCGTGGGCGGAACCAAGGGTGAAGCCCAGTACAAGTTCCTAGGTGCTCCCAGTGCTACTCCCCCTAGTGGTAGGACAGCGCTACTGCGCTTACATCAACAGTGTGAATTAACATATATATTAACATATATTACATTCACCACAGAATGCACTTACCTCTCTTTGATGTGGTCAATGTTTGTAAACTTTGGGGTTGTAGCACTTAGGCCACTTAACGGTGAAGGGAGATGAATGAATCAAAGCTGTAGATAGTTTGTAGAAACTGTCAATGACAGACCACTACTAAAAGTTATTAATAGCTTGCAGCTAATGGACATGTGTGAACCAGACACAGGTCACAGCTGTTCTCTTTCAAGGAATGGACACGTGGAGCTTCAAGGTAAGTGTTACAGTTGTAATTCCTCTCATTGTTCCTGTCCGGACCGCTCTCAAGCATCCAGATAGGGGTTGCTTTCTGGGGGGGAGGTCTCTGTGGAGGGGGCCCTTTAGGCAAGGAGTCCCTGGGGGTCCCTCAATTACAGGTGTCCCTGTGGGGAGGTTCCCCTATTACATGTGTCCATATGGGGAGTCCCCTATTACAGGGGTCCCTGTGGGCCCCCTTACTACAGGTATCCTTATGGGGGGGTGTCCCCCTATTACAGGTGGCCCTGTGGGGCTCCCCCTATTACAGGAGTCCCTCTAGGCATCTCCCTATTAGAGGTGTCCCTGCAGGGGCTCCCCCTATTACAGGGATCCCTGGAGGGTGTGGGGGGGAGGGGCAGTGTACTGTGGGGGGTGGTCCTCAGTTGGGCTCGGATGGTCTCTACTAGCGTGGCCCTGGCGTGGTGGACTTCGCAATGGGCCAAGGGGGTAACTCCTGGGGTGGAGGAGGGAGGTACTCCCTCGGCCCACCGCAAGGCCCACCATGCCAGTGCCAGGCTGGTAGAGACCATGAGTGATCCACGCCTATGAGATTCCCTGCTACAGGGACAGGAGACTAACGGAGTGTCGGAGCATCGGGTGGCGTTGTTTGTTTTCATGGCCCCGCTGGTGTGCAGTGTGAACCTTGATTCCGGGGGTCAGAGCATTGCATTTGGGTCATCGCCTCGCCTGGCATCAATCCTGATTTTGCCCGACACCCAATTCTCCACCCCATCGGGGAACGCAATCCACGCGTCCCAGGACAGAGAATCCAGCTTATAGTTTGCCATCAGAGAATCTCGTTCAATGCTTTTTAATTTTTTTTTACATTTAGTGATTTTCTTAAATAATGCCTCCTTGTTCGTGTTGAGGACCACAGGGAAGCCATCACCTGGTACTTTAACATAAGACATAATAAGCCTTTTTATTGTTGAAGACCTATAAAGCCATTCCTTAACCTTCTCAGTTGCAAATTAAAAATATAATGATTTTATAACATGTCAATGCCAATTTTAATGCGTTTTAATTCACATTAGTAGCCTAGGCCCAATTTTAACCAACCCACCTAGTGAGAACTAGGATTTGGATCTGAAGCCTGTTTAAACCTTATTGGATTCCACCCTCTGTGGCATAGTACCTTCAAGTTGTAAATTCAGCCTCCAATGCAAAACTGTGCTGTCCTTGGCAGGCAGGTTAGGTTAAGTTTGGAAGACCCTCCCTAAATTTGTAGTTGAGGGAAATGTTTCTTTTTGAGAAAAAATGCCCTATAAAACACCTCCTAATTTACTCATTTCAAAAACTGGATCCTGAGTTACCCTGTTCACTCAGTGAGTAAATGCTAAGTGTTCTGGTTTGTTCTTGCCACAGCCATCCTTTGTTCAATTCTAACCTTCACAGATCACAACATTGCAAAAATTATAAAGGGATTAGGGAACTACAGATTAGGGAGGGTTCCAACCATCAATCCTGCAGAGTGTTCTTGTGTGGATTTCACATAAAACACAATTGTGGTGACACGGCAAAGTTTGAGCAAACTATCTTGTTTACTGGACTTAGACAGCAGAAATATACAGTGAACTTACTGGAAACTGTTGGCACCCATGAAACTCAGCACTTGACACATTTGAGAAAAAAACAGGAAAATATTGGGGTCAATGTTATTTTGGACCGTGGCCACAGTCAGCATCAAGATTAACTGGTACCACTTTCAGTGCTCTTGCATTCCTTATTTTAATAAAGGGAGTTAGCTGTAAGGGACAGATTTTTGTGAAGAAAGTGGAAACTTGAGTCAGGAAACTTCTGATTCAGTAAACACATCCCCTTAAAGGGGCTCCAGCCATCTGTATTTTCCCTCTGGGGATGTGGGATGGGGTGGAGTTCGCCTTTGAAGCCTGTTTGGCGGTGGATGCAGAGGCCTGTGAGTGCAGAGGTGGATGAGTTAGAAGATCCACCTTGATTCACTGGGGCTTCAGCCCAGTTGTAGTAAAGGTTGTTAGGCCCTCACCCCTCACATCGCTGCAGCCTCCACTTACTCCCCCATGAGCCTTCCATGGCTCCAATGCTTCCCCCTCCCCATAGTCCTCATGCCCCTCCATGCTCCCTTATTTCCCTCATGTCCGTTCCCTGCCCCCGATAACCCCATGCGCCCTCATATCTCCGCTGTCTCCTGCATGGCAGCATGGTAGCACAGTGGGTAGCACAGTTGCTTCACAGCTCCAGGGTCCCAGGTTCAATTCCTGGCCTGGGTCACTGTCTCTGCGGAGTCTGCATGTTCTCCCCGTGTCTGCGTGGGTTTCCTCTGGGTGCTCCGGTTTCCTCCCATAGTCCAAACATGCGCTGGTTAAGTGGATTGGCCATGTTAAATTTCCCTTTGTGTCCAAAAAGGGTAGGTGGGGTTACTGGGTTACGGGAATAGGGTGGAGGTGTGGGCGTAGGTAGGGTGCTCTTTCCAAGGGCCGGTGCAGACTTGATGGGCTGCACTGTAAATTCTATGATTCTATGGTCCCTCATATTCCCCATTCTTCCTCCATTCCCTCACTCACCACTCCAAAGCAAAATAATTCCTTAAGCCGTAGCCACTGCAGAGACTACGAGCAATTCCCACAAGCTGAGGTGCTAGAGCCCCAGGACACAGGTAGGTCTGAGGTGTGGTCGCAGGGAGGGGAGGGAATGTCTTGAAGGTAGGGTAGAGAGAGCTGGGGGCCATGATTCGAAGGCCAGGTGGAGAAGAAGCACCCGGGGGGAGGCAGCCTTTGGGGATGGAGGGTGGGGGTGCGTCCGCCCGATCTCGAGGGGGGGGAAAGGGCGCAGTAATGGAAAAGCCCCATCCCCTCTTCTGGCTGATGCCCGAGAAAACTCCTGATTCCTCTCAACTCCTTTCGCCTGACACCAAATTGAGCCACTTAATTGGCCTCAGGACCTCTATTAAAGTCTTGGGGGGGGTAGTGTGAAGTTGCTGTAAAATAGTAGATAGGTTGGGGATAGAATGTGGTGGGAAGACCACCAGGACAGCTTTACAGCCCCCCGCCCCCCCCCCCCCCCCCCCCCCCCCCCCCCCCCGCCACTCCGCCTGCAAACCTGTAGGCAACCTGTAAAATTCTACTTTCTATATATAACCCCTGGGTCTCAACCTGTGATGCCATCTTCAATGATTTATACCCATATGCCCCATATGCACCCTAAGAGTGAAAATTGTGCTTATGTCCTTGTGAAGTCTATCATTATCATCCTCACAGTTCAAACTATTTCCAAGTCCAAATTTTGAAATGATGGGGACAATTGTCCCAAGGAATTCCGAAGTGTGTTCTCCGGTGAGAAATGAGTGTGACTCCACCGGATGGTTTGGTGTAATCCAGATCACAATCCACCCAGCATTAGAAATGTTTTTGGAGCTTGGGGTGAACTGTGCCATGAATGAGGTGTGCAGAACCTGAAGATGTTGGCAGGTCTGACTCCTCAAGGGTTTGGGGCATCCTTCAAAATCCCCCGATCTCTGACTAACACTCTGGAACTCCCTCTTCTCGCTGACAAAGATGCCCTCCCTGCCCTCCGCACCAACCTCCCCCCAGCGGCATCAGGCACCGCCCCCCCACCATCGCCGGCATCAGGCCACCACCACCTCCCCCCCTCCCCCCACAATCGGCAGTAGATGCATTCCCCCACCCCCCCCACCACCAACAAATTGAGCGACACCCCACTATGGGGTCGCCAAATGCCCCTTCCTCTTCAGGTTCCAACCCTTAGCAGTGCCAACCTGGTGATGCCAACCTGTTGGTGCCAGGGGAAGTGCCAGGGCACTGCTTGGTCATGTCCTTGACCACTCACAGGCTACAATGGCCTCCGAGCACTGCAGCATGGTCATCATGTCTGGTCTCTGTTTGTGGAGGCTAATAGTGATTCATTTTTTAAAAAGTTTAGAGTACCAAATGAATTTTTTTCCAATTAAGGGACAATTTCAGGGCCAATTCACCTATCCTGCATCTCTTTGCATTGTGGGGACGAAACCCACGCAGACACGGGGAGAATGCCACACGGACAGTGACCCAGGGCCGGGATCGAACCTGGTACCTCGGCACCGTGAGGCAGCGGTGCTAAACACTGTGCCATCATGCTGCCCTCCAATAGTGATTCATGCCAGCTTTTCTTTGTGTCGACGGGTGAAACAACTGCAGGAGTTGGGGAGAATCTGGCTTAAAATAGATCCTGCATATTCACACCCAGCGAACCAAATTACACCAGGTGGAGTGGACCAGGAGCAGTGGAAACAGTTTGGCGCCGAGGGGGACCACCCCAGAGACCCCCTGAATAGGGGGACCCCACCAAGACCCCCTAAATAAAGGGATCCCTGCAGAGACCCCCTAACTAAAGGAAGCCTCCATGCGAACCCCTCCCTAAAGAAACCTCCCCCAGAGACTCTTAACTAAAGGGACCTCCCGGAGACTACCTAACTAAAGGAACCCTCACAGAGACCTCGTAATTAAAAGAACCCTTCACAGAAACCCCTAACTAACGCGACTTCCCGTCCCCCTAACTAACGCAACCCTCCCGAGACCACCAAACTAAAAGAACCCACCAGAGAGACCCCCTACAAAGGAACCCTTTTACAGAGACCCCCTAACAAAGGAAGCCTCCCACAGAGACCCCCAACAAAGGAACCCTTCCACAGAGACCCCCAACAAAGGAACCCTCCCACATAAATCCTCTAACAAACAAACCCTAACCCTCCCACAGAGACCCCCTAATAAAGGAAGCCTCCCACAGAGACCCCCTAACAAAGGAACCCTCCCACAGAGACCCCCCAACAAAGGAACCCTTCCACAGAGTCCCCCTAACAAAGGAACCCTCCCACATAGATGCCCTAACAATGGAACCCTCATAGATAGATCCCTTAACAATGGAACCCTCCCACATAGATCCCCTAACAAACAAACCCTAACCCTCCCACATAGATCCCCGAACAAAGGAGACCCCCTAACTAAAGCAATGCCCCTGAGACTTCTGAGAGGGTCCCTTTAATTAGGGGATCTCTGAGGAGGGTACTCCTATTCAGGGGGTCTCTGAAGGGCGGGCAGGTTGGGTCACCTCCCGTACTTGGGGGAAGAGGGGGAGTCCCATAAAATCCAGGGCACGAGGGGGCTGAATTGTGATGCGAGGAGGGGGTTGGCCAACCGCAGTACCTTGATATCAGGCTGCCCACTCAAAATGGTAACCCGATAGCGGGATTCCCTTGGGAACCCCTAGTATTCCTCACCATGCATGGGGAGAACTACTGAATTGCTTCCAATTCACTTCCAGTGGGTGAACACAGTCTTCCAAATGGAGAATCCTGGTCTTTCCTTCTTTTTTTACCTTTTCCACTTGACCTCTGAAGTTTCCATACTTAGCCTCATTCTCACTTGAAATATAAAGGTGATATCTGTCAAATACACTGGCCAGGAAGTTACATGTGGAACCTGTATCTACTGCCATTGCACGTATGAGTATAATTCAGTGTGATAACAATGGGTTGCGAACCCGCGCCCATATATTGGTTTACTACAATACAGTAGTCTGGTGGGAGCCTTTGTGCAATCTTTAAAAAACTCATTCAGAAGCAACTGAGCTGGTTAACAAGCCAATTTACCTCAATATTAAGCTGTTCTTGCCATAGTGCGAATTGCATGGGAAGGTGAGCAAGAGTGGGTAGGCCACTTTTTCACCAACTCTGGTGCAAACGTTGGAAGGAGCGGGGCATATCTCCTTGGGTGAGCCCTGTGTGCATTGAGGGCATCCACCCCCCTGCCAAGATGTTGCCCCCCTTTGTGCCTTCAGCTTGGAGTGGGGGGGGGGGCAGCAATATGACACACACCTCCCTCCTCCTGTACAATCCAGAGCACTCTTTTTCTGATCCATCTCACTCTGTGTCTTCTTAATCATCCAAGGCACTCTAGCTTTAGTTGCCTGACCTTTCCTCCTTGTGAGAACATACCTCAACTCTGCCTGAACCACCTTCTCTTTCCTAGAGAGCCCATTGTTCCTTACGATTTTGTCTGTGGATATTTGATTCCACTTACCCCTGGAAAGATCCATACTCACTCTCCTGAAATTGTTTCTCCTGTTGCTCTGGATTTCTCCGTGTCCTTTTCCATTGTCAACCTAAACCTTATGATACTATGATTACTGTTCCCTAAATGTTCCCAAACTGGCACGTGGTCCGTTTGACACACCTCATTCCCCAGAACCAGGTCCAGCCATGCCTCCTTGCTCATTTGATTGGGTACATACTGCTCTACGAAATTCCACTGAAGACACACCAGGGGCGGAATTCTCCGACCCCCTGCAGGATCGGGGAATCGCCCGGGGCCGGCATAAATCCCGCCCCCGGCGTGGCTGGAATTCTCCGCCACCCGGGAATCGGCGGGAGCGGGAATCACGCCCCGCCGATCGGCATGCCCCCCGCGGCGATTCCCCGGCCCGCGATGGGCTGAACTCCCGCCACTGACAGGCCTCTCCCACCGGCGGGAATTGGAGCACCTCTGGTGCCGCGGGATTGGCAGCGCGAGCAAGCCCCCGGGGTCCTGGGGGGGTGCGGGGTGATTGGACCCCAGGGGGTGCCCCCACGGTGGCCTGGCCCGCGATCGGGGACCACCGATCGGCGGGCGGGCCTGTGCCATGGGGGCACTCTTTTTCTTCCGCCGCCGCCACGGCCTCCACCATGGCGGAGGCTAAAGAGAGCCCCCATACCGTGCATGCGCCGGTGGTGACATCAGCGGCCGCTGACGCACCGATGCATGCGCGGACCAGCTAAGGCCTTTCGGCCAGCCCTGACGCCGGGCAGCGGGCGTCAAAGGCCGTTGGCGCCGGTTTTGGCGCCAGTTGGTGTGGCGCCAACCACTCCGGCGAGGGCCTAGCCCCTAAAGGCGCGGAGAATTCCACACCTTTGGGGAGGCCCGACGCCGGAGTGGTTGGCGCCACTCCGCTACGCCGGGACCCCCCGCCCCGCCAGGTAGGGGAGAATCCTGGCCCAGAACTCTCCCTGCTCTCTGCCCCAGCAATTATCGCTCTGGCACCACACTCATCACATCTTGCCAACAAAAAAAAGACCCCTTACCCCTTGTCTCTGCTTCCTGTTAGCTGACCAATCCTCTGCCCATGCTAATATGTTATCCCTACATCATTAACTCATATTTTAGGTAATAACCTTTGATGTGGCACCTTGTAAAATACCTTCTGAAAATCATAAGTACAGAAAATCTACAGGTTCTCCTTTATTTACATTCATTGTTTCCTCAAAGGTCACCAATAAATTAGTCAAACATGATTTGACTTTCCATGTTGACTCTGCTTGAATGCATCAAGATTTTGTAAGTGCCCTGCTACAGCCTCCTTAATAATATATTGCAGTAATTTCCCTATGACAGATGTTAAGCTAACTGGCTGGTCGTTTCCTGTTTTCCTCCTCCTTCGTTTCATGCATCGAAGAGTCACATTTGCAATTTTACGGTCTGATGAGGACTTTCCGGAATCTAGGGAATTTAAAAAAATTAAGACCAATGCATTTACTACCTCTGCAGCCACTAAGACTCCAGCAGGAACTCCATCAGAACCTGAGAACATGTTAGCTTTTGGTTCTAATAATTTTCTCGGTAACCTCTAGAACATAGAACATAGAACATAGAACAGTACAGCACAGAACAGGCCCTTCGGCCCTCGATGTTGTGCCGAGCAATGATCACCCTACTTAAACCCACGTAACCCGTATACCCGTAACCCAACAATCCCCCCATTAACCTTACACTACGGGCAATTTAGCATGGCCAATCCACCTAACCCGCACATCTTTGGACTGTGGGAGGAAACCGGAGCACCCGGAGGAAACCCACGCACACACGGGGAGGACGTGCAGACTCCACACAGACAGTGACCCAGCCGGGAATCGAACCTGGGACCCTGGAGCTGTGAAGCATTGATGCTAACCACCATGCTACCGTGAGGCCTCTCCCTGGTAATTATTTCATGTTCCTCCCTCTCTTCACCGCCAGATTCAGAATTATTTCTGGGATGTTATTCATATCCACCACAGCAAATACAGATGCAAAATATCTGTTGAATCTCCTCTTCTTCCTCCCAAGGTTTTCACCAAATGCGTGTTGGCAAGGGCTACATTCTCTTAAGAGCCACGTTATGTACAATATGGCAGATCAACTTGAATTTGAAGACATGCTGCAGTATTTTGGAGAGCTCAACTCCAGTAGAACTGTTCCTTCAGAAAGCTGACATTTTGCTGCAGGCGTCCGAGCCATGAGAGGCATGCTCCCTGAAGACCTCCGGTGGGTACAGGCTTCTACTGAGAGTCCTCCTCCACCTCTCTCTGCTCACAACTTTCCCTCTGCTGTATCTACTCTCTCTTCCTGCCACGCTGTAGCTGAAGACTGATTGTAACTAAAGCCCCCATGAAAAATGAACAATAGTGGAGGGGTGGGGTGGCGGTCAGTGGTGGTGGTGGGAAGGGGCTTCATCATATGGATGAATGCATATCCAGTTGTGAGTGTTCATACAAGGCATTAACAAGACCTGCAACATCCAAAACGGCACCAGATGACTTCACAATCTGCCAACTCTGCATGTTGCCAGAGCATACATGGCATACCCACATTAATGCCCTTTCAAGCATGATGATCCAAGCAGACAACACCAGAGTTGGCCAGAAGTCAATTAGCCACCATCATCAGCCATGCTTCGGAGCTCAATTTTGCATCTTCATGCCTTCCTGAAGTTTGTTACAATCCTATGTACTGTTTGCCAAAGCTTTGCTTCTGCATCGTAAGCAAATTTTGAGATGGTGCCCCCATCAGTGTAATTTACTCGCATAATGATTAGAATACATTGCATTAAAGGATAGAGGTGCTTTCACCAAAACAATTTCTGGAAGTAAAGTGCTTTATGCCTTGTCAGATTGAAAACACACTGGAAATTAAAGGATAAAGATAATGAATAAATGCACCCATTTTCAGCATATCAATATAATATTGTCAGGCATTACAATCCCAGTTGGTGTTATAACTGGACAGGAAGATTCCAGAATGGAACCCTGGCTCAATAAACTGTAACGTTTACTTTTTTATATAAAATACTGGGGAACAGGGTCTTCGGGCCTCTAATTAGGTTTAACAAGAAAAAGTATATTTACTAAAGATGTAAAATAGGCTTATGTTGTAATACTCCTTTACTCCCCTCCTAAGCTGGACAAATACATCAGGTTTTAAGATTGATATGGATTAAAAAATGCACCTTAAGCTACAATGGCCTTAGTAACACAAAGTCCCTTTCAGCATACATGATAACTGTGGTCAAATACACACTCCACTCTGAACCCAAATGCCTGTGGATTTCTCCTCAGAATCCCTCCAGATGATTGTCACATGGGAGTTTCCAAACTTTACTCCCAAAACATGCTTCAAAATCATATTTCATAATAATGCTTTCTATTAGCTGTTTCCATTCAAAATCCAGTTCAGGTTTTCCAAATGACTCTTTTAAACAAATCTTGAACTCCACTTTTAACAGTGGATCCCATAACTAGGTTTTACATCACCCCATCACATAAACCCTCCTCCCATCCATTGACTTTATCTACACTTCCTGCTGCCTTGGGAAAGCGGGATACATAATCAATGATCCCTCCCACCTGGCTTCCTCAATCTACCAACTTCTCCCATCGGGCAGGAGGTACAAAAGTCTGAGAACTCACATAAATAGATTCAAAAACAGGTTCTTCTCTGCTGTTACCAAACTCCTAAAAACACTCTTATGGGCTGATCTGATGAATACTACACTCCTGTATGCTTCACCCGATGACTGTATCTATGTATTTACACTCTGTACCTTGTGTTCACCTTACACGTTGTTTTTCCATGTACTAAATGATCCGTTTGAGCTGCACACAGAAAAATAGTTTTCACTGTACCTCGGTACACGTGACAAAAAAACAAATCCAATCCAATCCAATCCCTTTAGGATTTCTTTACCATGACTGCTGTACAAATTATTCACAATTGCTTTCACTCTCGATTCCAACATTCTATTAAAATGGCATCAAACCTTTCATTTACTTCCAAAGTCTTCTTTCCAGTTTAAATCTGGTTACTGCAATAGTCTCTTTACTTCAGAGCACAGTTTACTTTTCTTTGAATTCTTCTGAACAATATCTTGGTCTTTGTTTCCTTAACTTTGCTCAATTTAAGACATTCTTTCTGTCCCAATTCCCTGGTTTTCTGGTCTCTTTAGGAAGCCTATCCATTTATGCCCACATCCTGTCTAGTCTTTCTTCTGGCAGAGTTGAGAGATGTTCACTCCCGGTGTCCTATCTTCAACTGCAATAAATCCAGCTAAAACTAACATTTAAAAGCTTTTCTACCTTACAAGATTGCCGAGCAACCACTGCTAGTTAATTTACTCTGAACGCCGTGGCCCTCTCCAAGCACAATAGAAACACAGTTGGAACTATCCCAACCGCCATACATGCAGACGCCTTTCTCCAACGCGAATGTAACTATAGGTTTTATTCTCTCAGTCATAGAATTCTAGAATCCTTACAGTGCAGAAGGAGGCCATTTGGCCCATCGGATCTGCACTGACCTTCTGAAAGAGCACCCTACCTAGGCCCAAATCCCTGTCCTATCCCGTAACCCCACCTAACCTTTGGACACCAAGGGGTAATTTAGCATGGCGAACCCACCTAACCTGCATATCTTTGGACTGTGGGAGAAAACCAGAGTACCCGGAAGAAATCCATGCAGACACGGGGTGAATGTACAAACTCCACACACAGTCATCCAAAGTCAGAATCGAACCAGGGTACCTGGCGCTGTGAGGCAGCAGTGCTAACCACTGTACCACCGTGCCGCCCTTTGATCATATCACACAAACGTTAAATTAAACACACTTAAAACTATAACCTATTTCTAATATTTACCAATACAAATTTGAATATCTTAAATGTAGCTTTGTCTTCCTAACACGGGAGGGCAATTCTCCGAGCCCCGCGCCGAGCTGGAGATTTGCCACAACCGTGCCACGACGGCCCGACGCTGGCGCGCGATTCTCCAAGGTGCAGAGAAACGGCGCCATTTGCGTCGCCGCATTTGACGCGGCCCTGGCCGCGGGCCGCTGGAATCGGCTGGGCTGCCAATTCTCCGGCCCACATGGGCTGAGCGGCCGCGCAGATACAACAGAGTCCCGCCGGCACTGTTCACCCCTGGTCGCTGCTGGCGGGAACTCTGCGCGAAGGGACGGGGGGGCGGCCTGTGGGGGGGAGGGGTGCTCCGTCCCAGGGGGTCTTCCGATGGGGTCTGGCCGCAATCGGGGCCCACCGATCGGCGGGCCGGCCTCTCCCCCCAGGCCTACTTTCCTGCGCGGCTGGCCCCTGAACTCCAACGCCATGTTGAGTCGGGGCCAGCGCGCATAAGAAGTCCCCAGCGCATGCACAGGTTGGCGCAGCCCAACTTCGCATGCGCGGGTTGGTGCGGCACCCATTTGGTGTCGGGAAGGGAGGCTGGAGCGGTGTGAACTGCACCAGCACTATGCTGGCCCCCTGTGGGGGCCAGAATCGATCAACCCCGTGCCTGTTTCGCGCTGTCGTGAAACGCGACGGCGTTCACGATGGTGCGAACACTTGGGCTCCATTTGGGAGAATCGCCCCCAGGATATCTTCAGTTGAATTTAACTGTCATGATCAAGAATTAAGGATATCTTTCAGATAATCTGCCTTCAGGGTTGAAATACATTTGATTGAGCAAAAGATTTAAATGCAGTTACTTTATTTCTAACTAATGTAAAATCCAGAGTTTCTTCAAGTTCAACCTTTCTTTGCAGTTATCAAGCAAACAAGGAATATTGGGTGAGGTTTTCTTTTTCCCACTAAGCAATGCCTGAGCAGAGGACAGAAAGGATAAGCCAATGTAAACAATCGCTTGTGGTGAACAGAGTCTACTTAATTGGAGACTCTTAAATGGATGGAAAATCGGGCAAGTTTTGTAATAAGCATTTGATCCTCCCCACCAGCTTCTCCTGTCGGCATTCTACCCAAGCGATGCTTAGAGCCCAGGTGGTAAAGGCTAAATCCAGTCCATAACTTTACAAGTAAGCCCTGAATGCACGAGGGCAGGAAAACATTAAAACGGAGTTATGTTTATTTTTTTGTGTAAGCAAGGTACTCTATAATCACTTGTTTAGTCGTTTTAATTGCCTTGACATCCCTCAAATGCTGGCTAAAGTGATAAGGCTGACCACTGATGCTTCCTGTTTAAAATCGACTCCCATGTTGTTATTCCAACTCAAGAATGATGTCTCAAGGGCAGGCTTTACATAAATCATGTTGGTGCTATTTTTTATTTTGACAAAATATGTGTGATCTGACTGCGAAAAGAAATGTTAGTGTTTACACGTGTTCTCACATATTTCAGAAATATGGCAAAACACTTTGTATGTAATGATTTATGCCATTCTGATGTAGATGATTACAATGGTTCCTAAAGTACGATTAAGGGAAAATATACAGGCACTGTGGACCCAAAAACCACCTTCTGTGCTGCATTGTTTAGAATTCCCTCCCCAAATCTCTCCGCCCCTCCAGTTCTCTCTCCTTGAAAACATGACCTATAACCTACCCCTTTGACTCAGTTTCTGGCCACTTGTCTGAACAAAATTGGTTTGATTACATTCCTGGGAAGAACCTTGTGCCATTTGACTGCTTTAAAGACACTATAAATGCAAATATTTATTGTCGTTCTTGACTGGAACTGAACCAGTTTATGAAGGACTTAAACAGATAAAACCTCAGTTAGGCTTAAACTTTAACAAACAGTGCACCAAATGTTAGGTTCTGTATACACAGCATCTTTCTTAAATACAGAAACTTTGAAAAATACATGAGAAAGGGACTACTTCTACGCTGCAGGGAGGCTTAATTTGTTTCACAAACTCTATTTTCTAATTATTTAAAAATGCATATAGTCCATTACCTAATGTCTGCCATACACAGATACAGTTTGACGTTTTACTTACGCGCTTGAAAGGTTTCGAGGTATTTTGTGAATGTGGCGATTATGCAGTTTTGATCTTTTTTGGTGAAAGGGGAACAACAATGTGTGAAAGATGGCCAGGTTAGACAAAATTTTAAACATTTCCAAATTCTCCATCTGCCTATAACCATAACAAATATCCAAAAGAGGTCATGGAAAAGCCTTGATTACATGCAAGAATGATAACTTAATTGTGAAGTTTTGCAGGCATTCTTACAACAGTAATTGTACAATTTGATCTGTCATCCAGATCCTTCACTTTTGCAAATAGCTTTGAAAAGTGATTTCATCAGAAATAATGAAAATATTGTATGCCCCACTGAATTATCATTTCAATATAGGCCTGTTTTCTGTAACGCTGTAAATGATTGTGAGCGTTAATGTATGTACTTCAAATCTGTGCTGAGCACTTGACTTTCCCATCGCAGAGAAACTCACACTAACAAGGAGCAGTTCACGTTGCAAAATGAAGAACCTATTGCGTTTTATGTCAAATATGCTTAATTGATTAATCGACCGGCGTCGCGTCGACCGCGCACGCGTGATTGCCGGCGATTTTCCGAGGACCGGGGATTTGTGGGAGCGGAGTGCTATCCAGTGAGCTAGTTGTGCTGGCAAACTTCACCCTGTACACTCACTCCCACCCAGATCAGGAGACCCCAGCCCTCTGCCAGCAACATTGGAGAAGTCACGCTCAGCTGTCCACCCACCACTCATCCAGATAGTTACCTTTTGGCCATGAGAGGGTCCTCACTGGTGAACCCGTGCTCTATCCTGTTTGATTGTTGGCAGCTGCCTCTATAGTGCTGACACACCTAGAGTACAGCCATGCTGTTCAAAGGTTGCAGGACATCCAGTCCGCATCATCCTCTCAGACAGGCCACCTGTTCCTTCAAGGAGGGACTTGAGAGTTCAGGGATCATCAAGAGCTACAAGAACATAAAAACTGGCCATCTGGCCCCTCGAGCCTGCTCCGCCATTCAATGAGATCATGGCTGATCTTTTGTGGACTCAGCTCCACTTTCCGGCCCGAACACCATAACCCTTAATCCCTTTATTCCTCAAAAAACTATCTATCTCCATCTTAAAAACATTTAATGAAGGAGCCTCAACTGCTTCACTGGGCAAGGAATTCCATAGATTTACAACCCTTTGGGTGAAGAAGTTCCTCCTAAACTCAGTCCTAAATCTACTTCCCCTTATTTTGAGGCTATGCCCCCTAGTTCTGCTTTCACCCGCCAGTACGTCCTTTCTCAGGTAAGGAGACCAAAACTGAACACAATACTCCAGGTGTGGCCTCACTACCACCTTATACAATTGCAGCATAAACTCCCCTAGTCTTAAACTCCATCCCTCTAGCAATGAAGGACAAAATTCCATTTGCCTTCTTAATCACCTGTTGCACCTGTAAACCAACTTTTTGAGACTCATCCTCTAGCACACCCAGGTCTCTCTGCACAGCAGCATGTTTTAATATTTTATCATTTAAATAATAATCCATTTTGCTGTTATTCCTACCAAAATGGATAACCTCACATTTGTCAACATTGTATTCCATCTGCCAGACGCTAGCCCATTCACTTAACCTATCCAAATCCCTCTGCAGACTTCCAGTATCCTCTGCACTTTTTGCTTTACCACTCATCTTAGTGTCGTCTGCAAACTTGGACACATTGCACTTGGTCCCCAACTCCAAATCATCTATGTAAATTGTGAACAATTGTGGGCCCAACACGGATCCCTGAGGGACACCACTAGCTACTGATTGCCAACCAGAGAAGCATCCATTAATCCCCACTCTTTGCTTTCTATTAATTAACCAATCCTCTATCCATGCTACTATTTTACCCTTAATGCCATGCATCTTTATCTTATGCAGCAACCTTTTGTGTGACACCTTGTCAAAAGCTTTCTGGAAAACCAGATATACCACATCCATTGGCTCCCCATTATCTACCATTATCTATCACAACTAACAAAGCTAATCCCTCCTTGAGATACTCTTCAGCTGTGAAGTTAGAAATTGATCACAGTCAAATGGGGTGAGATTGACTTTCATGAAAGAAGCTGCAGTGTGGCTCTGTCCTGTGAGAGCTTGGTGGGACAGACAGGCTGCAGCTGAGATTGCCTGTTATGGGTCTCCACAATATTTAAAGATGGATTTAATGTCTCAAATACTCAAACCCACCACCCCCCTACCTCCCAGCCCAGGGCGACCCCAGACCTGGCCCCCTCCAGCCCCCAAACAACTCCAGCTCCCTTGAAGGGCAGTGCCCCTACAGCACTGTTGCAGCAGCTACGGTGCCTTTGAGCTGCATGCTGATAAATGGATAGGCCTACTCACCTTCTCACTTCCCCTCGATATCCTTTGCGTTTGTAGAGGAGTGCTAAAAGACGCCCTCTTGACTTCTCGCTGCGGGGGGAGGGGGTTCTGATGACTCCTGGGAGACGGCTGCATTCAACTTTAATGTCGCTAATGAGATTGAAATGAATGCAAATTAAGTTTAAACGGGTTCTCACCATTTCTGGGTGAAATCCTGATCACTTTATCAGGAGCAGATCAGGTAAATGTCAAACTGTTTGACACCCGGCATGAATCATGCATGTGCCACATAATTCACCCAACTTAATGAGATCGGTGTTGTGACATTATAGAAATGTACAGCATGTGAAGAGTTAATGTCATGTTACAATTAGCCACTAGATGGAGCTAGAAGTAGTACTATAAAAGACACTGGGCGAGAATCGCCGGGGCGGGGGGGGGGGGGGGGGGGGGGGGGGCGTGAATCACGCCTCTGACGGCCACCGAATTCTCCGGCGCCGGAGAATTGGCGGGGGTGGGAATCGCCCTGCGCCCGTCGGCGGCCGCTCACAGCCCGAAGGCCCGTTCATTCAATGCAGGTCCCGCCGGCATAAATTTGACTAGGTCCCTTACAGGTGGGACCTGGTGGCGCGGGCGGGCTCCGGGGTTCTGAGGGAGGCGATCTGGCCCCGGGGGGGCCCCCGCGGTGGCCTGGCCCGCAATCGGGGCCCACCGATCCGCGGGCGCGCCTGTGCCGTGGGGGCACTCTTTTCCTACGCGCCAGCCGTGTAGGCCTCCGCGTAGGTGAACCGCCCCCCCCGCACATGCACGGGGATGACGTCGGCAGCCGCTGATGCTCCCGTGCATGCGCGGACTCGCGCCGGCCGGCGGAGTCTCTTCAGCCCCGGCTGGCATGGCGCTAAAGGCCTTCCATGCCGGCTGGCGGGGCGGGGGCGGGCCTAGCCCCTGAAGGTGCAGAGGATTCCGCTCCTTTGGGGCAGCCTGACGCCGGAGTGGTTCATGCCACTCCATCCCGCCAGGACCCCCCGCTCCGCCGGGTACGGGAGAATCCCACCCACTGACTCTTAGGCTTCTAGGAGAGAGTGGAGTAGAGCAGAAGAGATTGGAGTGACGTGCATAGTAGAGCATAGTGGAGAGGATAGAATATAGTTACAGAGATAGAGGGTGGCATTCTCCAATAATGGGGCTAAATGTTGACGCCGTCGTAAAAACCGTTGCGTTTTACAACGTCATTGGGCCCCAGGTGCATTACTTCAGTGGCACACAAGGGGCCAGCATGGGAGCAATGCGAAGGTCCTGAGGGAGCGGCCGCTGATCGGCCACTGATACGCGGGTTGCGTCATTAAAGCGACGCCGCAGCAGCTGAAAAAGAATCGTCCCCAACACACAGCCGTCACAGGCAGGATAGCCGCCTGACGAGCTGCACCAAAATCCAGAGACGGCGAACTCAACACTCTCCTGGAAGCTGTGGAGGAGAGGAGGCTGGTTTTTTACCCCGAGCCCAGCCGCAGGACACCAGGCTTCATCGTTCGGCGTGCGTGGGCGGAGGTGTCCGCGGCCGTCAGCGCAGTCGTGCCGGTGGCCAGGACAGCCGACCAGTGCAGGAAGAAGCTGCTCAACCTACTCAGGGTAGCCAGGGTGTTTACCCAGCACTGTGCCCCTGGCACCAACCCCCTTCCCCCACACACATGTGACTGCCCCCCCCCCCCCAACGGGGGGAACAGTCCCACTCCCGCCCCGACCCACATGGCTGCACCCACCCATGCCAGCTGCAATGGCCGGGTGCCCTGTACTCTGATGCCATCATAGACCCAACCGCTGGGCTGCATGCATCGGACCATCCAACACTTGCTGCTTGTGTTTCTCCCATCTCCACTACCCCCGGATGGTCGGAGGGCAGCCAGGCCCCAGCAACCTGCTGCCGCCCAAAAGGGTCCCGGGTTCCTGGAAAATCCACTCCCACCCATAGATCGGATATAGTCAGTGACCCAGGGAACAGACAAGGGGATGACGGCCAACTTCCAGCAGCTGCAGACGCAGGTCAAGGAGTCCAACCGCCTTCAGGAGCAGGGAGTGGTGCCGGTCATGCGTGTCACTCAGACTGAAACCGCACGGGTGGCATCCGCGGTGGAGGCTATGGGGGCGACGGTGTCAGACATGGGTCAGGATATGCAAGGCCTGGGCTATCTGTGCAGGCAGGGGCCGTGGACCAGGACATGGCTGCCCACTCACAGGCAACCATGTGCCAGAGCCAGCTGCAGACTGCAGCGGCGCTCCTCAGCACGGCCCACTCAGCATGCCATGGCTGAGAGCATCTGCACCATTGCCCAGGCGCTGGCCGGTGTCGTACTGACCCAGAGGGAGATGGCCCAGACCAAGATGGAAGTGGCACAGTCCCAGAGGGAAGTGGCACAGTCCCAGAGGGAGGTGCCACAAAACCAGCCAGGGATGGCCCACTCCCTGAGCTCTATGGCCGCTAACATAGAGACCCTGGTCGATACCAGAGCGGGCTGCCGTGACTGGCAGTGCCAGGTGTCGGGGGTGCCTCGGGGGATGTCTCCGCTTGCACTCCCGTCCCATGGAGAAGCCTGGGGGCCATTGGGCACCCCGAGGGAGGAGGTGCTGGGGCCCGTGCCATGACCCCTGCAGGGGAGGTCCTGGAACACTGCAGCACCTCTTTCCCCCCCCCCCCCCGACCCTCCTCCTGTCCCTGGTGCATCTGGTGGGCATCGGGCAGAGCAGGGTGGCACCACACCAGCCGGGACGTCGGAGGAGCAGCCTGGCCTATCGAGGCCTGGCCGCCCCAGGAAGCATGTGCCAACAGGGGGCCTAGTTGCAGGGCATGGCCCACAGAACCTCTCCACTCCTGCTGTACCATCTGGGGATGCACCGAGGCGTAGTGATAGTGTAAGGCCAGAAAGATAGACACTAAGTAAGGTGGCACGGGTGCAGGGCACAGTTCAGTTATAGGGTCCAGGACACATGTATATTATAACTGTTCACATTAAACACATATGTTATCACCGATGAAAGCCGCCTCTGTGCTCTGTCTGATGTGTGCGAGGGTGGGAAGTGAGGGCCGCCGTGAGTGACGGGTGATGGAAGACTGAGCTCCAGTGGGTGCTCCATGCAGCCCCCCAAACCCTCCCTCCCGGAAGTCCTGATCACCCCGTCCCTAGCAGCGCCATGTGATGGAGTGTCCAGCATGCATGCAGGGATCACGCAGGTGGAGGGTGTTACTGTGGGCATGAGTCTGACATTAGAACATAGAACATAGAACAGTACAGCACAGAACAGGCCCTTCGGCCCTCAATGTTGTGCCGAGCAATGATCACCCTACTCAAACCCACGTATCCACCCTATACCCGTAACCCAACAACCCCCCCTTAACCTTACTTTTTTTTTAGGACACTACGGGCAATTTAGCATAGCCAATCTACCTAACCCGTACATCTTTGGACTGTGGGAGGAAACCGGAGCACCCGGAGGAAACCCACGCACACACGGGGAGGACGTGCAGACTCCGCACAGACAGTGACCCAGCCGGGAACTGAACCTGGGACCCTGGAGCTGTGAAGCATTTATGCTAACCACCATGCTACCATGCTACCATCATTGTCTAATGATGTGGAGCTCGGAGCTCATCGCAGAGTGGGTTGTCATCATCCTCAATCCCATGGACCAGACTCGCTGTCACTGGCAACCCTGTGTCCCCCAGCTCGTTGTGCCGCAGGTAGATGGCATGGAGGGGTGGTGTGCATGCGGGTGTTCCGGTGGGGGGGAGGTGAGTTTCCTTGGTGTTGTGGGGGATGAGGGTAGTCGGTGGTGAGGGGGTGCAGTATTGTGGTGTCCGTGCCCCGGCACAGCAAACCCCCCCCCCCCCCAGTTGGTGAAACATGCGACGATCAAAGCTTCCCGTGCTCACTGGCCCTGTCAGTGGCGTAGTGCAGCCTCCCGTTCCTGTCCAGCCTCCTGTACATTGTCCCTCTCCCCCTCCTTCTCCTCCTCCTCCTCGTCTGGAAAGGCTTGCCCTTGCTCCGTATCCTTCTCCAACACATCGCCCCTCTACTGTGCTTTATTGTGGAGGATGCAGCAGACCACAACAATGCAGCCAATCCTCCTTGACCCGTATTGGAGGGCCCCTCCAGAGCGGTCAGGCACCTAAGCGAATCTTCTGCAGCCCAAAGCACCTCTCCGCCACACTCCTGGTCGCACATGGCACCACTGTATCAGTTCTCCGCATTGCTCTGTGGCCTACTTGTAGGCGTGTCATCAGCCATGACTGCAACGGGTAAACCCTGTTGCCCAGTAACCAGCCCCGCAGCTGGGGGAAGGTGTCCCTCAAACATGGCGGATATGAATGATTGCGCCAGGATACACAAGTCATGCACACTGCCCGGATACTGGGAGAAGATGTGCAGGATCTTCATCTGGTGATCACAGACCACCTGTATGTTCATGGAGTCGTTCCCCTTCCTGTTCGTGAACATCGGCCTATTATCCGCTGGTGGCCATATGACGACATGCACCCCATCAATGACCCCCTGGACCATGGGCATCCTGGCGATGACAGCGAACCCCGCTGCCCGGACACCCTGGTGGGCGCGGTCCATATGGAACTGTATGAACTGGTCCGCCAGGGCATACAGGGCGTCGGTGACGGCACAGATGCACCTGTACATAGAATAGAACATAGAATCTACAGTGCAGAAGGAAGCCATTTGGTACATCGAGTCTGCACCGGCCCTTGGATGGAGCAAGCCACTTAAGGCCACACTTTCAGCCTATCCCTGTAACCCAGTAACCCCACCTATCCGTTTTGGTCACTAAGGGCAATTTAGCATGGCCAATCCACCTAACCTGCACGTCTTTGGACTGTGGGAGGAAACCGGAGCACCCGGAGGAAACCCACGCAGATACGGGGAGAACGTGAAGACGCCACACAGACAGTGACTCAAGCTGGGAATCGAACCTGGGACCCTGGAGCTGTGAAGCAACTGTACTAACCACTATGCACTGTGCTGCCCCATGTAGACCGATGCCAGCGAGATGCCGGCTGGACAGATCCCCACTCGGCGACTGGAACGACCTCATGGCGTAGATGTTGAGGGCGACCGTCACCTTGACGGCCACTGGTAGGGGGTGTCCTCCCCCAGTCCCCTGCGGTGCCAGGTGTACCATCATGTGGCAGATGTGAGCGACGATTTCCCGGCTCATCCGCAGTCTCCTCCTGTATGCCCGGTCCGGGACTTCCTGAAAGGACATCCCGCAGAAATACACACGGGGAGCGTCATCAGGCGCCTCCTTGACACCACCTCCTCCTCCCCTCCTCGTCCTCATCCTCACCCTCGTCTTCATCTTCATCCTCATCCTCGTCCTGTTGCTCCTCCTCGCCTTGTTCCTCCTCCCACTCCTCCTCCTCTTCGCTCTGTCGGGCAGGCGGTCCTCCAGCCTGAGTCACTGCCACCTGCTCCTCTGCGGCCCACCCCTCTGCTGCGGCCTCCGCCTCCTCTCTGAGCTGCATGCGCTCATGCTGCCACAGGGCTGCAAGCAGCGGCCCCCGCCACGGCAGCCGACATCGCTGGGTGTTGGCCAAACATTATGATCTGCAGCGGTAAGGGGACACCAAATATTATCAGGGCGCATACACCCGTGCCCAACCAGGTGACATGGGTTACATAGTCGCCCCGGTTGGCAGCGTGCACCCCAGCCACTCGTGCCGCCCACCCCCCCCCCCCCCCCCCCCCCCACTCTTGGCACCCGTCCCTGCTGCCAGGGTCACCGTTTGATGGCACTACCCTCATTGGGGGCCGCCATGGGTGTGGCCCTGGGTCGACCCCCGGTGGGTGCTGCTGGTTGGGTGGGTGGCCGGGGAGGGGGCCGGCATCCAACCATATGGCCGTGAAGCCTGCGCTGACCCATTGCCCGGGATGCCTGCCCATCAACATCCCCGCCAACATCCCCGCGTCCGTTGCGTGGGACGCCCTGTAATGGCGGGGGTACCGGTCCGCTCAGCCAGTCGTCGTCCCCCCTTTCCCAACCCTCCCCCAATCATGGCAGGCCTGCCCGCAACAGCCACTGCCACGTGTCTTTGTGGAGTTCGCGGTCCCCCCCCCCCCCCACGCCAACCCCTACCTCCTTCAGCCGCCGCAGCAGCCAGCACGCCGGCTTCATGAATTTTCATACGTGGTTAGAACCACGTCGCTGGGACTTCGACCCATCCGGAGTGCAGAATCATGAAGGCCTCACGCGATTCTCCAGGCCGCGCGCGGGTGCCGCAATTCCGTCATGTTTTGGGGAATTGAAAATCGGTGCAAAACCACCGTCTACGGCGATTTTGGAGTCGGAGCTGAATCTCTTGCCGATTGCGTTTCGCAATTTCGGCACAAAGCTGCGGTGAATCCAGCCCAGTGTTAGTGCGTGGAGTTTAATTTAATCCATTTGTTTACTACAGGAATAAGTGTCGAACTTTAATTTAAGTAGTGTAAATAAATTCCGCTTCGTTGATGAACCTAGCTTCAAGTGTCTTTGTGAACTTTCCGCTTTCCATCCTGAAGGCAACCTCACAAAGATCACTACAGGCACCGGGTGCAACGCGATGGGAAAATTGCGTCCGTTATATCCTATCCAATCAGTGTTTGCGAAGAAGGAAAGATTTTTAAAAATTCATGTACGGGCTATGGGCATCACTGGCTAGGCCAGCATTTTTTGCCCATCCCTAGTTGAGCTTGAGAAGGTGGTGGTGAGCTGCCTTCTTGAACCGCTGCAGTCCTTGTGGTGTAGGTACACCCACAGTGCTGTTCAGGAGGGAGTTCCAGGGTGTTGCCTCAGCGACAGCGACATATTTCCAAGTCAGAGTGCCGAGTGATTTGGAGGGAAACTTCCAGGTGGTGAGATTCCCATGCATCTGCTGCTCTTGTCCTGCGAATGGTAGTGGTCATGGGTTTGGAAGGTGCTGCTCAAGGAACCTTGGTGAGTTACTGCAGTGCATCTTGTAGACGGTGCACATGGCTGCCACTGTGCGATGGTGGTGGAGGGACTCAATGTTTGTGGAAGGGGGAGCGGGCTGTGTTTGATTGTGGGAATGCACATTTTATCTAAAGCAATGCACTAACTCATCTAATCAGGCAACAATTCTCAGGTTTCCAATAAAAAATAGTGGGAGTTTCAGCAGATAGGCTGTTCAGCAGATTGAAAAAGTAAACTCGCCAAGAACAACTAATACAGTTTCCACCGATTACATCAGGCAAGTTGGCACCAATGTGGTTTGTTGGCAGCAACCCAATCCTCCTGCACACATTTCATCTTTTGCTAATTAGACCGCTATGAAATTTAGTGCATAACTCGGAACTTCTAAATTTTAAAAACTAACTTTCATTCAGGCAACTTGCAAGTTTTCCTTTAAAAAACAAACCTGTAAGTGCACCTCAAAAATGTTGACTTTTCAATAGAGTGGTTACAATGTATGAAGACCCCGGAGGCCCTTGTGAATGAATAAAATGAGTTTATTGTAGCGATAGAAAATGGCTGCTATGGTGACATACACACAATAAGTCCCCTTCGGGACTGGCAAACTAAGGTAAAGTTGCATAGTCCCAGATGACCATAGGCTGCTTTCCCCTTTGAGGGGGAGAGCTGACTGGTGGTGATTTAACCTGAGTCGAGGGCAAGGTTGAGAAGGCGGGGCCTTCATGGATAACCTCAGCCAGTTCGGGAATTGAATCCACGCTGCTGACCTCGCTCTGCATCACGAACCAGTTGTCTAGCTAACTGAGCAAAACCAGCCCATGTCGGGATTACCAGGGTGTAGGTCCCTGACCCGCCCAGCTTTTACACAAAGCACAATTCTCCAGAAACATTTCCAAGTCCTGTAGCGTGCAGGAATTGCCACGGGTTTCCTGGCACTCGGCCCAGTGAGGCTGGCAACACAATTGAATGTTAATTAGTCCACTTAACAAGGCCTCACGGGCTTCTCGCCCTGAATGCAGGCTCGCCAGCTAATTCGCCGGGTCCACGCTCGCCGGTCCCCTGCTAACATCGTCAAGCAGCTCTTAAGCTGCACTTGCTCAGCCAACTCCATCCAGCTCGCAACAATGGTGCCAAGGAGATCAACCCAAGATTCGGGGATGCTGACCTGGGGAGGCTCCTGGACGGGGTGGAGGCCAGGAGGGATGTCCATGTGGTGGTATGAATGTGAGCACTGCCATTGGGGCAGAGCATGGGTTTCCCATTGGCTCTAGCTGGTCATGTGCCTCTCGTCCGATTGGCTGGGACTAGTCATGCGACTGCTCACCAATTGGTCGAGAGGCAAGTAGACCCCGCCTCTGAGGCGGGGTATAAGTACCCAGAGTTCCCGGCGGTCGGCCTTACTCTGTAGTCGACCACTGGGCTAACAACTAGCTGATTAAAGCCACAGTTCGGATCCTAATCGTGTCTTGAATCCAATTGATGGGACATCAATTTAATCAGCTAGAATTCTGGAATGGAGCTACGCATCAAGCCTGACTGCCTCCGTACCAGCCCGCATGCTTCAAATGCATCTGCAATCTTTAAACACTGGCAGGCGTGTTTTAACAGTTACCTGACAACTGCAGTCGGCAAGCCCACCAAGGAGCAGAAACTCCACATCCTCCACTCATGCGTGGGCACAGCGATCTACTCTATGATTGAGGACGAAAGCGATTATGATGCGGCAATGGAGATTCTCAAAGGACACTTTCTCCGGCCGGTCAACGAAGTATACGCACGGCATCTCCTGACGACTAGACAACAGTTCCCTGGTAAGTCACTCGACGCGTTTTACCAGACCCTCGCAGCTCTAGGGAGAACGCGCACGTGTCTCCAAGTTTAGGTGACTGAGCACATGGAACTTTTAATCAGAGACGCTTACGTTGCTGGCATGCAGTCCCCTTCTAATCCACCAACGATTGCTGGAAAAGAACGCCCTCAGCCTAGCTGAGGCACGGACTCTTGCAACCTCCCTGGAGGTTTCTGACCTGAATGCCCGCGCATACGCCCCCGGCCACGCAGCAACCCCCTGGACTTCATGGCACGCGCCGCCCCCGTCCTCCGTGGACCCCGACCCCCCCCCCCCCCCCCCAAGCCTGCACTGCGTGTCGCTCCGAAAAACTAGCGGGGCCCCGTTGCTATTTTTGTGGTCTCTCCAAGCACCCCCGCCCGCGCTACCCGGCCCGCTCCGCTCTGTGCAAGAGCTGCGGGAAGAAAGGCCACTACGCGGTGGTGTGCCAGACCAAGTCGGTCGCTGTTGTTCCATGCAGCGACCGTGGATCCTCCCCCAGGCTCCCCCAGGCCCCCCAGGGCCCCACGCCGCGCACCAACTCTCCGGGCCGCCTCCCGGCCCCCACAGTGGCCCCACAATCCTCCCGACCCTCGCTCCCAGCCGCCCCGATCGGCCCGCAGACGCCGCTGACACTGCCCCCAGCCGCCACGAGGTTCCCACGGGCACCGCCATCTTGGACCCCGGACGCCATGTGCGGGCCATGGGCGCCGCCATCTTGGGGCCCCGGCTCCACGTGCGGGTCCTGTGCGCCGCCATCTTGGGCCAACACGGAAGGCCCTGCAACCGATTACTCTGCACTGAGGATGATCTGGAACTCTCACCACAACTGGCTTCCATCAAACTCGACCAGTCACGACCACACTCGCTCGCCAAGACTACGACAACGGTTCAGCTCAACGGACATAAAACGAGGTGCATGCTGGACTCCGGGAGCACGGAAAGTTTCATCCACCCCGACACGGTAAGAGGCTGCGCGCTCCCCATCCACCCAGTTAAGCATAAGATTGAATTGGCCTCGGGTTAGCACTCCGTCCAAATCACCGGGTGCTGCATCACGGTCCAGGGGAGGGTCTTCAAAATCTTCAAACTCCTCATCCTCCCCCGTCTATGCGCTCCAGCACTCTTGGGCCTGGATTTCCAGTGCAACCTACAGAGCTTGACCTTTCAATTCGGTGGCCCTATTCCCCCTCTTACTGTTTGCAGCCTCGCGTCCCTCAAAGTTGACCTCCTTCCTTGTTTGCTAATCTCACCCCAGATTGTAAACCTGTTGCCACGAGGAGCAGACGATACAGTGCCCAGGACCGGACCTTCATCGGGTCCAAGGTCCAGAGGCTCCTTAAGGAAGGAGTTATCGAGGCCAGCAACAGTCCCTGGCGAGCCCAAGTGCTGGTACTTCGGACTGGGGAGAAAAACCAGATGGTCATCGATTACAGTCAGACCATCAACAGGTTTACGCAGCTGGACGTGTATCCTCTCCCCCGTATTTCCGACCTGGTTAACAGGATCGCGAAGTACAAAGTCTTCTCCACGGTGGACCTTAAGTCCGCCTACCACCAGCTCCCCAGCCGCGCGAGTGACCGAAAGTACATCGCGTTTGAGGCAGATGGGCGACTCTACCACTTCCTCAGGGATCCATTCGGTGTCACAAATGGAGTCTCCGTGTTCCAACGGGAGATGAACCGAATGGTCGACAAGCACGGTTTACGGGCCACCTTCCCGTATCTCGATAACGTCACCATCTGCGGCCACGACCAGCAGGACAACGACATCAACCTCCAAAAATTCCTCCGAACCGCAAAACTCCTTAATTTAACTTACAATAAGGATAAGTGCGTGTTTAGCACCGATCGTCTAGCCATCCTTGGCTACGTAGTGCGTAACGGAGTGATAGGCCCCGATCCCAAACGCATGCGCCCCCTAATGGAACTTCCCCTCCCCAACTTCCTCAAATCCCTCAAACGCTGCCTGGGCTTCTTCTCCTATTATGCCCAGTGGGTCCCCAATTATGCCGACAAAGCCCGCCCCCTCATCCAGTCCACCTCCTTTCCCCTGTCGATGGAGGCCCGCCAGGCCTTTAGCCACATCAAAGCGGATATCGCAAAGGCCACGATGCATGCTATCGACGTGTCCCTCCCATTCCAGGTGGAGAGCGACGCGTCTGACGTAGCACTGGCGGCCACCCTGAACCAAGCAGGCAGACCCGTGGCCTTCTTCTCCCGGACCCTCCACGCTTCCGAAATCCGCCATTCCTCGGTGGAAAAGGAGGCACAGGCCATAGTTGAAGCTGTGCGACATTGGAGGCACTATCTGGCCGGCAGGAGGTTTACCCTCCTCACAGACCAACAGTCAATGTTCGATAATGCACAGAGGGGCAAGATCAAGAACGACAAGATCTTGCGGTGGCGGATCGAGTTGTCCACATATAACTACGATATCTTGTATCGTCCTGGGAAGCTCAACGAGCCTTCCGATGCCCTATCCAGCGGTACCTGCACCAGCGCGCAGATTGACCGCCTCCGCTCCCTCCACACGGACCTCTGCCATCCAGGGGTCACCCGTTTCTACCATTTTATTAAGACTTGCAACCTGCCCTACTCCGTTGAGGAAGTCAGGACAGTTACCAGGGACTGCCACGTCTGCGCCGAGTGCAAACCGCACTTCTACCGCCCCGATCGAGCGCATCTGATCAAGGCATCCCGCCCCTTTGAACGTCTCAGTATAGACTTCAAGGGTCCCCTCCCCTCCAACAACCGTAACACATATTTCTTGAGTGTTATCGACGAATACTCCCGCTTCCCTTTCGCCATTCCCTGTCCCGACATGACCAAAAACAACCGTCATAAAGGCCCTCCTATCCATCTTCTCCCTGTTCGGTTACCCCGCGTACATCCACAGCGACTGGGGGTCCTCCTTTATGAGTGACGAACTGCGTCAGTTCCTGCTCAGCAGGGGCATAGCCTCTAGCAGGACGACCAGTTATAACCCCCGGGGTAACGGTCAGGTCGAGCGGGAGAATGGCACCATCTGGAAGACCATCCTGCTGGCCCTACGGTCCAGAGATCTCCCTATCCCCCGTTGGCAAGAAGTCATCCCCGACGCCCTCCACTCAATCCGGTCTCTCCTCTGTACTACCACTAATCAAACACCTCATGAACGTCTTCTTGTTTTCCCCAGGAAGTCGTCCTCAGGATTCCCTCTCCCGACCTGGCTGGCCACCCCGGGCCCATCTTGCTCCGGAAGCATGTGCGGGTGCACAAGTTCGACCCGTTGATTGAGCGAGTCCAGTTACTCCACGCCAACCCGCAATATCCGTACGTGGAGTATCCCGACGGTCGGCAGGATACGGTCTCGCTTCGGGACCTGGCACCCGCCGGCGTGCGGCCTTCTCCTCTTACATCAACACCCCCCCCCACCCCAATTCCCCCCAGTGCCCCCCCGCGCCCCCACGACCCAGCGCACATGCCCCCTATCCCCCGATTACAGCATCACCACCACCGGCCCGGGGTATGGAGACACATCTACGACTGACGCTCCCGGAGGCAAGGACAACCATCAGCCCGACGTCACCGGCTGCACTGCGACGGTCCTCTAGAACACCACGGGGACCCAACAGTCCGATCGTGTCCATCTGATGCGGCCATGGAACATTTTGGACTTTGTTGTTATTACGTTGCACCTTAAGTAGTAGTGTATTGTTTTTTTTTGCCACGAGCCAGTGGGCAGCCCACCTTTCTCGATTTTCGCTGCTCATACCACCAGTCCTCGGACCCCCTCCCCCCCCCCTCTTCCACTTACACCCCCCCGCCTTCTTTCTCCACAAGGGGTGAATGTGGTGGTATGGATATGAGCACTGCCATTGGTGCAGAGCATGGGTTTCCCATTGTCTCTGGCTGGTCATGTGCCTCGCGTCTGATTGACTGGGACTAGTCATGTGACTGCTCATTGGTCGAGAGGCAAGTAGACCCCGCCTCCGAGGCAGGGTATAAGTACCCAGAGTTCCCGGCGGTCGGCCTTACTCTGTAGTCGACCACCGGGCTAACAACAAGCTGATTAAAGCCACAGTTCGGATCCTAATCGTGTCTTGAATCCAATTGATGGTACATCAGTCCTATTCCCCCGAGGGTCGTGGAGAGTGAGCCACAAGGCACTTGTGCTGCCTGGGATGAGGCAGAAGCAGCAGTCAGCTCGGGCAGTGTGACCAGGAGGACTGGCCTCCAGTGTCACCAAGGTCAACAACCTACACAAGGCAGCCAGAGCGAGTAAACACCAATGTCCCACCACCCAACCCCACAAGGGAACATACCCCCATTCGATCCCCAACCCTCCCTCCATCCCCCTCCCTCTTCAGCACTCCTTCCACCCACCCCTTCAACCCTCCCTTCACACCCGCCCCCACACCTGTGAACTAATCTTGTGATTAACGATGTCCTCTCTGTGTCCCCTCAGGAAAAGCTCTCACATAATCGGCGGGAGAGTGCCCAGACTGGCGGTGGGGTGTTAGACCTGAGAATCCTCACCTCCTTCGAGGAGCGGGCCCTGGAGGTGTCTGGTGTGTCTGAGGACAGGGCGGTCACCAATGTGAAGGCTGGCAGACGCTACAGAGGTGAGGGACCACCAGGCTCCACCCGGAGGACCTATCAAACGTGAGTAGTGATTACCCGACTGACTGACCCATCCCAGCTACTGACCACATGTACATTCTCCTGCAGGTCCTCCAGTCGACGGCACTGATCCATCCAGGGTGGCCTCGTCTCCTGACTCTGAGGAGAACACTTCGGAGGAGACCTCCAAGGATGCAACCATAGTCGCGGCACAGCCGTCATCCGCAACCCCTACCAATGCAGATATACATCTCGGTGGGAAATGTTAGTGGTCAGGCTTTTGGGGCACAATCTGGTGAGCATCACACCGCTGATGATGCACATCTGATGGAGGCAGTAGCCCCCACGTGAGACAGCAGTTGGAGGTCAGCTGGATCCATGGACCCAGCTGGGTCTCAGCCTGATGCTGAGCCGCTGGAACAGAGTAACCCAGGGCTGATGGGGACGATAGGGACCAAACTGAATGTTCAGAGGGAGATGACAGATCCATAGCCGATTGGAGGAATCCCAGATGTTGCAGTAGCAGGGGATGGCGCCGGCAATGAGTGGCACCGAGGCCAACACTGCTAGGGTGGCGATTGCAGTGGAGAGCCTTGTGCATGACGCCTTCACCACAAGTGAAGGTGTCCAAAGCGTCAAGCAGTCGGTGATGGCCATGGCTGAGGGTCTCGATTGTATGTCTGCCTCACTGCGGATGTCGCCCAGTACCAGGCCGACCGTGATGAGGTTCTGCGGGACATGTCCGCTCTCAGACGGGAATGGTCGAGGCACTGTGGAGCGGATCCCAGTTCAAGGTGGACATGGCTGGGCCACTGCAGAGCATGGCCCAGTCACTGGGGATGTGTCCCAGTCATTGAGGAACATCGCAGATGGTGTCGACATGATGATGCAGACTATGGGGAACCACCAGAGCTGGCAGAGCCAGATGATGCAGGGCAGCCGGGGCCCAAACTAACTGCCCCTCCATCCCAAGGTGAACCCCAGGGCCCTCTGGGCACTGACTGGGAGGAGGGGTCACTGACTGCCCACCATGGTCCACCCATTGGGCAGCGACGGTGGCCACCAGCACTCCTGAGTTCCACCCCCCTGATGAGGCCACGTCTCGGGGTCAGCCCATAAGACAGGGCAGCACAGCTGTGCATGCGCTATCGACAAGTGAGCCGGGGCCCTCCGGACCTGGAGCCCCAGAGAATGCCCGCCAGGGGCGTTGAAAGTCACGGGGCGAGGTAATCAGTTGGCTGCCTCCACATCTGGGGCGGGATTCTCCCCTACCCGGCGTGACGGAGGGTGCCGGCGTAGGGGAGTGGCGCCAACCACTCAGGGGTCGCGCCTCCTCCAAAGGTGGGGAATTCTCCCCACCTTTGGGGGCCAGCCCCGCGCCGGAGCAGTTTGCACCGGTAGACTGGCGCAAACACCCGGCGCAGTCGGAAGCGGGGCTGGCCGAAAGGCTTTCGGCGGTCGGCGCATGCGCCGGCAGTGACGTCAGCGGCAGCTGGCCGCTGACCTCACTGCCGGCGCATGCGCGATGCGGGGTTCTCCTCCGCGTCCGCCATGGCGGAGGCCGTGGCGGCGCGGAAGGAGAAAGAGTGCCCCCACGGCACTGCCCCGCGGATGTGAGCGGGGGGCCCCGATCGCGGGCCAGGCCTCCGTGGGGGCACCCCCCCGGGTCCGATCGCCCCCCCGCCCCCCCCAGGACCCCGGGGGCCCGCTCGCGCCGCTGAGTCCGCCGTTTCCGAGGTGGTGTAAACCTCGGCGGCGGGAGAAGGCCTCCCAGCGGCGGGACTTCGGCCCATCCGGGCCGGAGATTTGAGGTTAGTTGTTAAAAAAAGAAATCCCGCCGGCGCCAGCTGTTTTCACAGGCTGCCGGCGGGATTTGCACAACGCCGGTTTTTTACCGGCGGGAGAATTAGGAGACCTGCGGGAGCGGAAATCACGCCGCTTCCCGCCAATTCTCCGACCCTGCGTGGGGTCGGAGATTCCCGCCCCAGGTGTGCATCCTGGGGAAACACCAAGACGTAGTGGTAGACCTAGGAGGGCCAGGCACGTTGAGCATCACTGAGGGCACCGGGGTAGGGGGAGGAGTTAGGTCGGGGTGGGAAGGGGTTAGGGTTGGGGACCGGGGGGGTTGGGGGACGGCACTATCAGGAATGGGGTATTGTGCAGCACATTAAACAACTCTTTGCACAAACATTATGATGCCTCTGTCACTTGCCCCCATCCCCCAGTTGCTGCCCAGCGCCTCCTCCTCCACCCTCCCATGGGGGCCCACCCCTGTTGAGGCAAGCCTAGCACTCCTGGGCTCTTTGTCTGTGAGTGAAGATAGCAACTCACCTCCTCGGATCCCACAGAAGCTCTTCCGCCAGGTTCACGTTTTTCAAAAGGAGTACTAATCAGTGCCAGCGTGAGCACTTGCTGGGGAGCCAGTGAATGGCGGCAGGCCATTGGATGATGGGTGGCTCTCGTTAATTGTATGGAAATGATGCTTAAGTGGTGATAATTGTTTTCTTGCCAAGCTCGGGCGCGATTACGAATTTGCCTATGTGAGCAGGCCGGTTGTATCACAAACTGTTTGCCGCCTGGCACGGTTCCCGTTTTTGGACTCTCCCGCTACTCACCAGCCTCACCGCTAGAGGCCGAGTGTAACGAGGCTGGAAGATCGTGTCAACTGTCTTGTAACAAGCCCGAGCTGGGGCAATGGAGGCACTGACATGCCTGGTGTGGTTTCCTCCAAGGTGGGTTCTCTGCCATTGAGGTTGTCCGCATGTTTCCACACGGTCTGCTCTCAGGTTCTGACCTTGTACGAAACGTGCCCCGTCCTCATCAACATGACTGAGGGCTTCAGCGTTTGCTTCCTATACACCCGGGCGATGCTCAAAAGAGTTCTCGAAAGCCTAATAACAAGGCCCAGTGCCGGATCCAGGCTGAGGCTATGAGGGTAATCCCCTTGTCCTCCTTGAAGATGCCCAGCAGAGGCTTATGGTCAGTGGTAATACAAAAGTGGTGCCCGTAGACATACCGATTTAATATTTTCACCACATATATCACAGCCAACCCTTCTTTCTCTATCTGGGCGTTGCAATATTCCGCATTGGTCAGGGTCCTAAATGCATTGTTATTGGGCATTCTGTGCCGTTGTCCAATCGATAGGACAACATGGCTGCAATGCCAAATGGGGAGGCATCACATGTGAGGACAAGCAGCCATGAAGGGTTATAACGTATCAACAGCTAGGAAGATAGTAGCTGTCTCTTTACCCTTGCAAACGCTTCCTCTTGTGGCATTCCTCATGCCCGTCTTTAGTTCTTCTTCAGCAGTGCGTGAAGAGGTGCTAACAGAGTGGGCATATTCGGGATAAATTCCCCATAATAGTTCACAAGGCCCAAAACTGACCTTAATTCAGTCATATTTTCTGGTGTCAGAGCTCCCTTTATGGTCTGGGTCCACGTGATGTGGTATGTGACCGCCTTTACCTCAAACACATACTTGGATTGAATTGGATTTGTTTATTGTCACGTGTACCGAGGTGAAGTGAAAAGTGTTTTTCTGCGAGCAGCTCAACAGATCATTTAGTACATGACAAAAAAGAAAAGAAAGGAAATAATAATAATAAATAATGATAATATTAAATACAGAAATACATAATAGGGCAACACAAGGTACACAATGTAACTACATAACACCGGCATCGGTGAAGCATACAGGGATATAGTGTTAATGAGGTCAGTCTATATGAGGGTCATTTAGGAGTCTGGTAACAGCGGGGAAGAAGCTGTTTTTGAGTCAGTTCGTGCGTGTTCTCAGACTTTTGTATCTCCTGCCCGATGGAAGAAGTTGGAAGAGTGAGTAAGCCGGGTGGGAGGGATCCTTGATTATGCTGCCGCTTTCCCCAGGCAGCGGGAGGTGTAGATGGAGTCAATGGATGGGAGACAGGTTCGTGGATTGGACTGGGCTGTGTTCACGACTCTCTGAAGTTTCTTGCGGTCCTGGGCCGAGCAGTTGCCATACCAGGCTGTGACGTAGCCCGATAGGATGCTCTCTATGGTACATCTGTAAAAGTTGGTAAGAGTTAATGTGGACATGCCGAATTTCCTTAGATTCCTGAGGAAGTATAGGCGCTATTGTACTTTCCTGGTGGTAGCGTCGATGTGGGTGGACCTGGACAGATTTTTGGAGATGTGTACCCCTGGGAACTGAAACTGCTAACCATTTCCACCTCGACCCCGTTGATGCTGATAGGGATGTGTACAGTACTTTACTTCCTGAAGTCAATGACCAGCTCTTTAGTTTTGCTAGCATTGAGGGATAGATTGTTGTCGCTGTACCACTCCACTAGGTTCCCTATCTCCCTCCTGTATTCTGACTCGTTATTCGAGATCCGGTCCACAATGGTCGTATCATCAGCAAACTTGTAGATAGAGTTGGAACCAAATTTTGCCACGCAGTCGTGTGCGCTTGCTCCTTGCGCAGTACTTGCTCCTCTTTAGTAAGTTTGCAGATGACACAAAAGTTGGTGGAATTGCATATAGCGATGAGAGACCGTCAGAGGATGCAGCAGGATATAGATCAGTTGGAGCCTTGGGCGGATGGATTTTAATCTGGCCAAATGTGAACTCATGTTGCAGTTTAGTTAGGTCGCACTTGGAATATAGTGTTAATTTCTCGTTGCCACATTACCAGAAGGATGTTCAGGCTTTGGAGAGGGTGCAGAAAAGATTTACCAGTATGTTGCCTGGTATGGAGGGCATGAGCCATGAGGAGAAGTTGGAGAAACTTGGTTTGTTCTCACTGGAATGACAGTTGTTGGAGGGGCAACCTGATATAAATCTACAATATTATAAGGGGCAAGGACAGAGTGGATAGTCAAAAGCTTTTTCCCAGGATGGAAGAGCCAATTATTAGGGAGCATAGGTTTAAGGTCCGAGGGGCAAGGTTTAAAGGAGATGTGCGAGGCACGTTTTTTACACAAAGGGGAATGGGAGCCTGGAACTCGCTGCCGGGGGAGGTAATGGAAGGATATATGATAGTGACTTTTAAGGGGCGTCTTGGCAGATCCATGAATGGGATGGGAATAGAGGGATATGGTCCCCAGAAGGGTAAGTGGTTTTAGTTCAGATGGACATGGTCTGTTCAGGCTTGGAGGGCTTGAGCTGTAATTTTCTTTGTTCTTTGTTAAAGCCAATGCCCACTTGGGAGAACCACCTGAGGACATCTTCTACATTGTCCAAGTGTTTCTTCTCGGTGGCTGCCTAAATGAGCACTTTGGGTAGTACGTGGAGGATGCCTTCCATCACCCTCTGGAATGTTGCACATGCAGATGAGACCCCGAAAGAGAGCTGAGTATACTCATATTAGACCCCCGTGGTATTGATGGTCACATACTTTCGTGATGCTGCATCTAGCTCTAGTTAGAGGTACGCATGGCTCATGTCCAGTTTTGTGAATGAGTGGTCCCTGGCTAGCTTCGTGTGCAGATACTTTACATGTGGCTTGGGTTATCGGACCAGGCGGGATCTTTGTTTTCGCTCATTTTATAATCGCCGCATAGATCAAGCAACTTATCTGGTTTCAACACCAGAACGACTGGAGCAGCCCACTCTGCAAATCGGACCGGGCGTATAATACCAAAACTTTCTCGGCATCCTAATTCGATTTCCACCTTCACGAACAAGGCGTAGGAGACCGCTCATGCTCTGAAGTGTTTGGGCCCTCTTGGAAAACCTTTGGATAGAGGACTTTGTTCAGGCTGCCAGTGCCCATCCAGAAGATTTGATGCCAGTCCAGATGACGTGTTCGCAGCCAATCATGACCCAACAGTTTGGGTCCCGGCCCCTGTACCACTAATAGCGACAACCTGGGTGTCTGCTGTCCGTGGGTGACTGGGGTCAAGGTGGGCCCTATAATATTCAGCGACTTCCAGTATGTGTCAACAGCTGGGCCTTTGTATCAAGCGATCTCAAGGGTAGGATGTCATTGTGAAGCCGGCGGAAGGTTTGTTGACTGCTGATGGAAGATGCAGCTCCCATGTTAATTGCCATTACCAGAGGTGCCCGTTGACTAGAAGTCTAACCTGAATCGGTGCTACTTTTGGGGCCGTGATGCAATTGAGCTGTATCAGGTCATCCTCTTCAGGCTGGGCCATGGCTTGGGTGACCTTGTCGCCTGCCCCGGGCGGGTGTGTGCATTGTCAATTCTGCCGGCTTTGGTTGCTGCACGTTCTGCGACTGCAGGCCTGGCAATGTCGCTGGTACTTCTCCTCATCCAGGGAGGTATCACCCAGGTCTGTGGTGACCCTTGACCATTGAGTCCGGACACGACACTATGTAGTCGGTTGCTACTTTGGTGGTCAGCTGATCGTGCAAGCACTGTATGGGGGTTGTGCAATGCTATGGACACCGTAGTCAACGGAACCCTGGAGGTCCTGAACCCCCTTCTCAGCATTCCCATGGCTCTTTTCAGGTACAATGTTGGTTGCTCGATGGCTCATTTCAGGTCCAATGTTGGGTCTGCCAGCAACTTCCTCTGATTTGCCACATTGTTAATCCCTCCACCAAAGGGTCCCTTAACATCTTGGAGAGATATGGACTGAACTCACAATGTTCAGCCAGCCTTCGGAGTTGTGTCAGAAAGTCCATTACCGACTCTCCCAGAGTCCGCACAGCCGTGATAAACTGGTAACGTTGCATAATCATTGACAGTTTTGGGTCATAATCATTCGCCACTAACTCCACTGGTTCATCAAAGGACTTTGAGTCCGGGGCTGCTGGGTACAGGAAGCTGTTGATTATGCCGAAGATTGGGGCCCCACAGGCGATCTGGAGGATTACCTTTCGTCAGTGCTCCCCACTAAAACCATTCGCCTAGAACAAGTACCACATTCGCTCAGCGTATTGGACCCAATCCTCCAAGCCTGCATCGAAGACCTCTAATTTTCCAAAGAGCGGCATTTTCAAAACTTTACCGCTCTCATTGCTGCATATCAATATTCCGATGTGGCTATGACGTCCAGAAATGTAATTGCTGTTTTTACCTCATTGTAAGTATGAAGACCCAAGAGGTCTTTGCAAATGAATAAACATGAGTTTATTTTAGCCATAGAAAATGGCTTCTAAGGTGATATACACACACAATAAGTCCCCATCAACACTACCGGAATGTTGACCCTTTTCCGGGTCGGCTTTTACATAATCTAGTAACAAGTCCCAGCTGGGAAGGCCTCCGGCCACCTGCAGGCAAGCTCATATTTCACGGGTCCCCGTGGGCCTCACGAGGGTTATTACACAAAGAGAAACAGAACACCTGGCTGTCTACTTATATTCAATATGGGGTTTCTTTAACTAGTCCAGTATTTTTTCAACTATATTTTTTTCAAATACTTCATGAAGTAAATGGAAAAGCATTTGCAAACTGTGGGCATTTGTCACATGATCAAATGTCATGTGGTCATGACCAAACCTCAAGGAATACATCTAACTAGAGTTGGCAACCTGTGCTTCCCACTTTGAGATGTGTAATGCAACCTTATTGGGTTCCTTCATACTTTTGTAATATGAATATGAAAATTGTATTTTTATATTATATTACTTGCAGCTGTTAGAACTGGCTTGCTTGCTCTGAAGGCTGATTAACAGATGCAGAAATATGTAGCTAAGGTAACCTTAATGAGGTGTGAAGTGTTGTTTGGACAGCTGCTTAAAGACATCAGTTTGCACGCTATAACAGGAGCATTTAAATCTGATGCCTTTGTAATTTTTGTCGATTAAGATAATAAGTTTCCCTGTAATAACACAATAAGTTGGAAACTATGATATATTTGGTTTTTATTTCTAAATTAGCTGATTGTTGATTCAGTGGGAGTAAAACTGATGCTGGCTGGTAGGATAAAATAGGTGGAAAAGAATTCATAGCCAAAGAAAGATGATTGTCACCAGGCTATGGCTATGGTTGGGTTGAGGGATGGCTCTATGTCCCTGCCTTTGGTTTTCCAAGTTCTATTAGTGTGGCTAACAAGACAAGAAACAGGTAGGTTCCTCCTAGAGTTTATGTGTTGTATTAGATTTTCTGTTCATCTTCAGAGTCATTTGGACAGTAGGCGAAGGGTAATTTTATTATGTGTTGCATTGAAAAGAAGCAAGCTTTGCAACTCAATCAAATCTGCTGTATCGATCATTTACTCTATTTAATTTCTAGTTTCAATAAATCAAACCATGGACTACAATTTAAATTTCATAGTCTGATTGAATGTGAGGCACAAGAGAGCTTGTGCTATTTTCAGTGAGCAATTCATCACCCCGCTTTATTCATTCTCCAACACCCCCATCACTCTCTCGCTCTGTTCACCCCATCACCATAGCCATGTTTATTGTGTTGTGTTGTGTTTATTTGTTTTATTTGTCACGTGTACCGAGGTACAATGAAAAGTATTGTTCTGCATATAGTGCAGACAAATCGTTCCATACATGAAAAAGAAACATAGGACATACATAAATACACAATGTAAATACATAGATATGGGGCTGGAGTTTCCGCCAGCGGGATGCTCCATTTTGCCGTCAGCCTGGGGGTTTCCCGACAGCGTGGGGCTGCCCCACAATGGGAAGCCCCATTGACCAGCCGGTGAAACGGAGCATCCCGCCGGCGGGGTGAAACAGAAATGTGACGCTGTGGGGCAAAGAATCCAGCCCATGGGCACCGGATGAAGCATACAGGAGTGTCGTACTACTCAGTAGAGAAGATGTGTGAAGAGATCAGATCAGTCCATAAGAGGGTCATTCAGGAGTCTGGTAATAGCGGGGAAGAAGCTGTTTATGAACCTGTTAGTGCATGCTCTCAGACTTTTGTATCTTCTGCCCGATGGAAGAAGTTGGAAGAGTGAATTTACCTGGGTGGGAGGGGTCTTTGATTTTTCTGCCCATTTTCCCAAGGCAGCAGGAGGTGTAAACAGAGTCAATGGATGGGAGGCAGTTTTAGGTGAGGGACTGCGCTGTGTTTTTAACTCTGTAGTTTCTTGGGCCGAGCAGTTGCCATACCAAGCTGCGGTGCAGCCAGATAGGATGATTTCTATGGTATATCTGTAAAAATTAGTAAGAGTTAATGTGGATATACCAAATTACGTTAGTTTCCTGAGAAAATATAGGTACTGTTGTGCTTTCTTGGTCGTAACGTCGATGTGGGTGGAATTTGAAGCTGTCAAACATCTCCAACTCGGCACCATTGATGCAAACAGGGGTGTGTATGATACTTTGCTTCCTGAAGTCAATGGCCTGTTCTTTAGTTTTGCTGACATTGGGGGAGAGATTGTTGTTGTTACATCACTCGCTAGGTTCTCTATCTCCCTCCTGTACTTTGAACCAGCAACCCCATCAACCCGCCCCCCCCCCCCAGCTTTGCTCACCCTGTCACCTTGCCTCTGTTCATTCCGCAGCCCCCCATCACCCCCCCCCTCGCTGTGCTCACCCAATTAACGTGGACCTATTCACTCCCCAGCACCACTCCACCCCATCACGCCTCACCTGTCACCCTGCCTCTGTTCATTTCCCAGCTAACCTCACCACATTCAACTCCTTAGTACCCCCCACCCTGAGGTCAGAGTGGAGCTGGCAGTGACACGATAGAGTGTGAGGGGTGAGCAGAGATGTGGGTGCCAGGGTTGGGGAGCCAGAAATAAAAATTGATTTAAAAAAAGATATAAAATGATTTAAAACAATGAAAACACTTACCTATCATTGAGCTGAAGGCAGACCTCAACAGGTGTGATTTCAGCTCATGACATCAAAGGAGGTGTGCCTTTCTGGAATTGCCTCACCACTAAGACCCCCTGTGAGAAGATCGAATGTACTTTTCAATGCAGTCAACAGTGCATGCCACTGTTTTGTTGCTGACCGCCAGATCTGGGCCAATAGAGGTTGTTTTCAAGATTATAACAGGTGCAATAGTGAGACCCTGACAGTAACAGGCTGGATGAACGGAATGACTTCTTTAAATGCTGTGAATAGACTTTTCTGCTTTTTTCTTCATAATTTCCTGTCACAACAAATGACAATTGCATTTTCATTTAAACGTCATGCTTCGCCAACAGCATATCAGCGATGATTATTTTGGAACAGATTTTTGAGTTATGTGAATTGCTGTGGATTTATTTTTTTGCATATTTATCAAGGTGGAGCATCAGTGGGAAATGGGAATGCCACAGTAGTATGATAAGTATAATACTGTTGGTAGTGAATTGAAGAAATCTGCATGATATTTGGCATAGAAATGGATGCTGCTGAAACATGGTACCAAAATCATGTCCTCGTAGGTTATCCTTAAAGAGTCTTGGGTTAAAGTGATTGGTAATTTGTACTAATTGATTCCAAATGAGAGGAATTGTGGGTTGTCAGCATATTGTGAGCATAAACTTTCCTAACATATTTTATTTCAAGTTTTTATGCGCCAGAAAAACATGTGGCGGGATTCTCCGACCCCCCACTGGGTCAGAGAATCATCGGGGGGCAGCGTGAATCCCGCCCCGACACTGGTTGCTGGATTCTCTGGCTCTGGTTTTTCGGCGGGGGCGGGAATCCCGCTGCGCCGGTTGGGGGCCGTTGACAGCGGCCCCCCTGGCGATTCACCTGCCTGCGATGGGCCGGGTGGCTGCCCGTTTCAGGCGTGCCCCGCCGGCATAAAATACACCAGGTCCGTACCGGCGGGACCTGGCTCTGCGGGCAGCCTGCGGGGTCATCAGGGGGGCACGGGGGGATGGTCCCCGGAGGGGCTCCCACGGTGGCCTGGCCCGCGATCGGGGCTCACCGATCCACGGGTGGGCCTGTGCCGTGGGGGCACTCTTTCCCTCTGCACCGGCTGGTGTAACAGTCTGCCATGGCTGGCACAGAGAAGAACCCCCCCCTGCGCATGCGCTGGGATGACGCCAGCACATGCTGGTGCTCCCGTGCATGCGCCAACTTGCGCCAGCTGGCGGAGGCCCTTTGGCCCCAGTTGGCATGGCGCCAAGCCCTTCGGCGCCGGCTAGCGTGGTGCCAACCCCGCCGGTGTTGGCCTAGCCCCTGAAGGTGCGGAGGATTCTGCACCTTCCGGGCGGCCGGCGCCGGAGTGGTTCACGCCACTCCTCGACGCCGGTATGGCCCGCCCCGCTGGGTAGGGGAGAATTCCGCCCATGGTCTTTCATCCCAATTCATGGGCTACGTAGAAATATTAGTCCTAGAGGTGAAAAGTGAATGTGTAAATTCCTGGCACCATCTAGTTATGTCATTGTTTTCTGATTATGTAAACATTATTAAATTAGACGTAATGATTCTGAATATTGAAACTTTCCAAGAAAATTTTTGAGACTGTCATTAACAAGTTTCAAATAAATTTTCATTCAATGTTAAAGAACGTAAAACCACCTAAATAAATTCCCCGAGACTAGAGGCTAGATTTTCGTGAAGTCAGGAAGATTCCACGGATCATCAAAAATAGCAGGAGTGACCTAGATGCAGAAACACCCCCTCCATTTCTGATCGATTCCATTTTTGCTGGTGGGGGAAGGATCTTCGGCTATTTAAACATGAGAAAACTAGGTTTACACTATCAGGGAGAGTTAGAAAAAAGTGCTATTGGCTGGACTGCTTTGATTTGCAGACCAACCAGTGTAGGTGAGAAAACAATTACCATCTGTTTGTGTCATTCATATAGAGGTCATTGTTGGCATTTCCCAAAGGCTCTCATTATGTTATTATGAATGCTTGGCTGTTTTCAAAAGCTACAGTTATCTCTGCATGTGGTCTGAATTCAAAGTTTGATAACAGTTTAAAGAGATGGTTAAAGGATTGGTTGTCTTTGACGTAGAATCTGAATAAAAGTTTGTTCTTATAAGTGATGAGCTACTTGAGGAGATTTTAAAGCTTTGACTGAGTCCCATGAATGGGTTCTGTGCACTATTGAGTGTGTATGAGTGAGAGCTATACTAAATGCTGGAATATTTTTTTTCATCTCCACATGGCTCCTAAGCCCTGCTTTTGTTGGTACTGGCTGAGTGGCTATGGAAATAGAATGGGACTATGAAGGGGCATTGAAGGTATATATTGGTGGGTGAGGAGGTGTGGGGGTGAGGGCTAGAAGGTGTACAGCTTCTAAAACAACTGGGATGACATCCCAGAGAACTAAGGCAGGCCTTCTAACGAACGCGCCACTTGTTTGACACCATGATCGCCGAGAATCTGCTTTCTTGGCTGTTGGACTCACTTCCTGGATTGAAAATTAGGACTAACAGGGCCCGTAATATTGAGGCTGGTCTGCCGATGTTAGGAAACTTCCTGACTCGAGCTACTCGCCTTGATAGAAAAACATCTGTCCCCAAGTCTGTTATGCAGTGCTTCAAAAAATCTTGGCAGTGCTTGTCCTTAACCTGTTTATAAAATATATCATTAGCTGCACCAAGTTTAATTCACAATGTTTGGGTAATTTCGTGCCTGGAATACTCTGACATTTACTTTGTTTAATTTACTTGTTCTGCACTAACTGTCATTTGATAAGTTCAAAATTCTGGCATTTGCAAAATCTGAAGCCCAGACCATATTATCATTACTTTCCCACAAAATATGATTATATGCATTTCTAGATAACTCAGTATGATTATGCAGTGAGTAACTCAGCCACATAGACCAGCTTTGGATCTAAGCCTGCACTGTTAGCTGATCTCAGTTCAGGTAGTTGAAGGTGCACTACAACTGACCTGAATACCCTGGACGAGGGTGTAGAACTTTGGGTTCATGTTTATAGTTTTTATCCAAAAATCCCAACTGGATGTGCATTTGTGGGAATCGTGAGTGAAGACATAACCAACCTTGGCTGCGATGCTCTTCACAGATGGATAATCTGTGAATAATTCACTTCCAAGGTTTACATGCAAATAATGATCAGATTAACAGATTTCTAGTTCTGCTATTCCGCTGCTGCAAAGCATTGGATAGGTCCCATCTGCAGGTACAGTGTGATATCGTCATCACATAATCATCAATCGTTGTCATGTGCTCAGGTGGCTGTAGAAATGAGAAGTGAAGATGTTTCCAAGTAGAAGCTTGAGGTTTGAGGAAAGTTTCAAGAAGTTGGGCTTCTTTAACAGGAGGAGTCACAAGCTCAAAATCAAGAACTCGAACAAGACAGACAAAACATTTATTACTGAAAGGATGATGGAGTTGGAGAAACAAAATTACAAAAGAAGATCTTGGGGCTGAAGTATCAGTAGGTTTCAGAGGTAATTGTATAATCCCTATAGTGCAGAAGGATGCCATTCGGCACCTCAAATCTGCACTGACCCTTGGAAACTCCACCCTATCCCCAAAACCCAGTAACCCCACCAAACTTTTGGACACAAAAGGGCAATTTAGCATGGCCAATTATACTACCCTGCACATGAAAATGAAAATGAAAATCGCTTATTGTCACGAGTAGACTTCAATGAAGTTACTGTGAAGCCCCTAGTCGCCACATTCCGGAGGCTGGTACGGGAATTGAACCGTGCTGCTGGCCTGCTTGGTCTGCTTTAAAAGCCAGTGATTTAGCCTGGTCAGCTAAACCAGCCCCTTTAACTGTGGAAGGAAACCGGAGCACCCGGAAGAAATCCACGCAGACACTGAAAGAAAGTGCAAACTCCCCACAGACAGTTACCCGAGACTGGAATTGAACCCGGGTCCCTGGTACTGTGCCACCGTGATGCCCAATGAGACTAGTAATGAGGCATCGCTGGTTGTTTGAACAGATGACAGATAATGTGCGCTGCAAGAGGCTCCACCTCAACAAAGAGACTGCATCATTACGGACTTGGCATCACATGGACGAGGAGTACACCCACTCCCAGTGGCCATCAAAGCTCTGAACTTTTAAGCCTCGTGATCATTCCAGGGCTCGAGTGGCGACCTGTGTGATATCTCGCAGGCTAGAGCCCATAGTTGCATCCAACAGGTAACGGATGCCCTTTTTGGCCAGGCGGAAAATTATATCAAATTTGACATGGACCAAGCCCGGCAAGATACCCAGACAGCAGCTTTCGCCACCACCGCTGTGATGCCCCAGGTCCAGGGGGTAATAGATGGCACGCATGTTGCATCGTGCCAACCGAGCCATCTGAGAGTACACTACATTAACAGAAAGGAGTTCCTCGCCCTCAACACACAGTCCATGTACGACCACCACATGAAGATCATGCACGTATGTGTGTAGTTCCCGGGGAGCGTCCAAAACAACTCCATCCTGGGCAGTAAGTCATTCCCGGCCTCTTTGAGGAGCACTCCAGGTTGGACGGCTGACTCTTGGCCGATAGGGGTACTTGCTGAGGACCTGGCTAATGACACCAGTACATAGGCTCGGAGACCCGATCCAAGGAGGTCCATTGTGGCCACCAGGGCTGTGATTGAGCGGTGCATCACACTCCTCAAGATGCGGTTCCGATGCCTCGACCGCTCTGGTGGCGCAGTCCAATACACCCCCCCGGAGGTTCACCCGCTTTGTGGTGGTCTTCTATGTCCTCTGCAACCTTGCACAGCAGTGGGGTGACAAGCTGGAGGTTGGTGATGAGGAACATGTGTCCAACTCCGAGGAAGGGGAGCCTCGCGACAAAGATGATGAGGCGGCGTCGGCCCAGCAGGGGCTGGAGGACTAGCCCAGGGAGGAACTGGAGCACCATAGAATCATAGAACGTACAGTGCAGATTGGGCTACTCGGCCCATCGAGTCTGCACCGACCCTTTGGAAAGAGCACCCTACTTAAGGCCACACATCCACCCTATCCCCATAACCCAGTAACCCCACCCAACCTTTTTTGGATACTAAGGGCAATTTAGCATGGCCAATCCACCTAACCTGCAGATCTTTGGACTGTGGGAGGAAACCAGAGCACCCAGAGGAACCCCGCGCAGTCACGGGGAGAACATGCAGACTCTACACAGACAGTGACCCAAGCCGGGAATCGAACCTGGGACCCTGGAGCTGTGAAGCCACAGCGCTAACCATGGTGCTACCGTGCCGGAGGCTGCAGGAAAGGCAGCATTGGCATGCACCACCCATCTTCCACCCTCCCAGGGCATGTGTTAAATCACTCTAGGGTGCTGGGACTGTGTCGGCACTGTCAACAGGTCACTGTCGAAGGCAAGGGGAGTGATGATAACCCACAGAGAGCTGAGCACCAGTGCTCCTCAATCTATGCCATAGTCTGACCTCTGCCTGCCTGCTGAGTGCTCGTCACACTCATCACCTGCATGTGGGTGCCCGGGGAGGGGAGGTGCCTGGAGAGATGGGCCTGGATGTCGGCCTGCATTGCGGAAGAAGGTGACAGAGGCGTCATACTGGTTGTGCACAAGGGTGTTTATTTTGTTTTACAATTCCCCATTCACCTGATGATGCCTGCTCCCCCAATTAGCCCCCCATATCCCTCTCACCTCCCACCTACCCCCCCCCCCCCCCCCCCATTCCGGCTCCCCTCTCCCCGGTGCCCTCATTGCTCCTCAATGTACTTTTCCTTCTAGCTCTGCTGCTACGTCTAGGTGTGTCCCCAGGTTGCACATAGAGGTTGAGGCAGCCAGTTGCTTCCCTTGTCCCATGGCCTTCGATGCCCCTAGCAGACCACCTCTAGGAGTCTGGGGCCGGAAGGCCATGGCGCACTTGTCAGCGGCACATGCACAGCTGTGCCACCCTATTCCGGATGCTGACTATAAGACACGGCCTCATCAGAGGGGTGGAACCCAGGGCAGCTGGTGGCCTCCGTCACCACTCCATGAGACAGGTCCGGATTGCCAGCCAGCACCCCTCTACCCGGTCGGTGCCCATAGGGCCCTGGAGTTCATCTTGAGACAGAGGGGCAGCTGGTTCAAGCCCCGGCTGCCCCTGCATCATCTGTCTCTGCCAGTCCTGGTGGTACCCCATGGTCTGCACAATCATGTTGACGCCCTCGGCGATGCTCCTCAGCGTCTGGGACATGCTCTGCAGCACCTCGGCAATGCCGACCTGCAACCGGGACAAGCTTTGCAGCGCCTCAGCCATTTCCATCTGAGAGCGGGACATGCCCCACAGAACCTCTACCAGGTTAGCCTGGTAGGATCCCCCAGCGAGGCGGACATTCTGTCGGGACCCTCAGCCATGGCTGTCACTGACTGCAAGATGCCTTGGACACCTTCATTCATGGTGCCGGCATCGTGCACCAGGCTCTCCACTGCCGTCGCCACCCTTCACCCTTGCAGTGTTGGCCTCGGGGCCAGTCACTGCCGGCGATATCTCCTGCGCCCGTAGCCTCTGGGCTTCCTCCAATCGGCCATGGATCTGCTGGAGTGTCACTGACATCTCCCGCTGCATGACCTGTGTGGTAATAACCACTGCTGTATATATTGTATATAGAGGATGTCGATGTAGGTGCTTTATGGTAAGGCCCTGTACTACAGGTACGGGGGTAGTTCCCTGCCTGCTGGCTCCGCCCAGTCGGCGGAGTATAAATATGTGTGCTCCCTATACAGCAGCCATTTCACAAGCTGCTGTAGGAGGCCACACGTCTTAGTGTAATAAAGCCTCGATTCCATCCAACTCTCGTCTTTGTGTAATTGATCGTGCATCAACCTGATCTCTTCATATCGTCTCCATCAGCTCTGGGGAGGCCGATAAATGATGGGAGGCTGTTAGATATGGGGTGGCTCTTGCTAATTGTATGGAAATATGGCTTAAGTGGTGATAATTGGTTCTCGCCATGCTCTGGCGAGAACCCAATTTCGCTTACGGGAGCGAGCCGGTTGCATCGCAAACTGTTTGCCACTTGGCGCAGTTCTCGTTTTTGTCCTCTACCGATATTCACTGGCCTTGTTTCACTTGAGCGCGAGTGCAACGAGGCCAGAGAATCACACTCTAACGGTCATTTTGGGCAAGAATCGCGGGGTGATTTCTGCCAGGTGAATGGGCATGATCCAGATCTGTACTTACCCACACTTGTCATTTTTTTTGAGCTTCTGGAGATTCTCAATGAAAATCCCACACTTAGGGCACGATTCTCAGTCGTCGATACGCTTATACTTGAGCGAAAAGAGCCCTATTTCCAATTAACAGGAGCAGCCCCATATCCTGGAGAGATGGGCCAAGGGCTCGGAGGTCGGGCCATATTGCGGAAGAAAGCGACAGAGATGTCATACTACATGTGGTCAAGGAGGTTGAATGTATCACAAGGGTCCAACAATGCTCCACTCTCCCGATGGTGCCTCCCCACTCTCTGCACCACCACCTCACTACCCCAACACCCTGCCTACACCCCCCAACCACCTCTCCCCCCACTCCCCCGGTGCCTTGAGTGATCCTCAACATGCTTAACCTTTCTTGCTCTACCACTACATCTAGGTGTGTCCCCAGGGTGCACATCTAAGGTGGAGGCAGCCAGTTGCTTACCACTTCCCATGGCCTTCGATGCCCTTGGCGAGCACCTCTGGGGCTCTGGGGCTGGAGGACCCCGGGGAACATGTCAATGGTTGTCTCGTGTATTGACTGCAAGATGCGGCCTTCTCAGAGGGGTGGAACTCGGAGAGCTGGTGGCCAACATCCGCACTCCATAGGATGGATTCAGGTTTGCACCCCTCTCCTCCTGCTCGGTGCCCATAGAGTCCTAGGATTCACCTTGGGTCGAAGGGGCAGCTGGTTCGGGCCCCAGCTGCCCCTGGCTCTGCCGGCCCTGGCGACACCCCAATGTCTGCACCAAGGTGACAATGACCTCAGAGATGCTCCTCATTGATTGGGCCATGCTCTGCAGCACATCGGCAATGCCCACCTGTAACTGGGACAAGCTCCACAGCAAATGGTGGGTCACGGTGGTGGGAGCGGGTGTGTGGAGGAATGTTTTGGGAGCGCGGTTGAAGGGAGTGGGGGGTGATGAAGGGAGGGTTTGTGGCCGCATGGAGGGTTGCAGGGTGGATGCTCGTGTGGGGGCCGAAAGGTTGTGCGGTGGGCAGGGGGGGTGGGGTTGATGTCAACTCACTCGTGCTACCCGGTGTAGGTCATTGATCTGCTTAAGACACTGGAGGCCAGTCCTCATGGTCACACTCCCCAAACTCACGGCCACTGCCATCTCATCCCAGGCGGCACTGCCTGCCCTGTTGCTCACCCTCTGGGACACTCAAGGGATCAGTGATCCCTCCTGGAGTCCAATGCATCGAGGGGCCTCCCTAGGTCTGCATCCCCGAATCTTGGGCCCGGTCCTCTTGGCACCATAGCTGCGAGCTGAGTGGGTTGGCTGTGCAAGTGCTCGACCTCGTTAGCGGGGGGCTGGCGAGCGTGGTCCTATCGAATCAGCTGGTGAGTCTCCATTTGTGACGAGAAGCCCGTGGGCCTTGTTAAACAGACCAATTAATGTTGAATAGCATTGCCCAACTTTCCAGGCCAAGCGCTGGGAAGCTCACGGCAGTTCCCACGAGAAGGGAGACTGTGGCCTCGAATGGACCTCCCAGCAAGGGCATGACCCGGGCATATTGGGTCAGGTGCATCGGGCACAGCCCAGCTTGAAACATGTTTTTAGCTTCTCTCACTATGTTTCACTCTGGGTCATGGTGGGAAGATCATGCGCAGCATTTTATTTTCATGGGTTCCACATCCCGGCTGTGTATCCACCTCCTCAGAGTAATTCAAATTATTTTTTTTAAAGTGTATTTAATTACAAACATGTATCAAAACAGGTTACAGCGAATAAACATCCCGGGAAACATACTTACCAACAATCAGCTGTACAGTCTGTACAGATTTTCCCCCTTTTTCACCCCCCCCCCCGTCCCCCTGTCCCCCGCAACGAGCAGCCCCTCAAACACGGTCACAAACATCCCCCACCTTTCTTCAAACCCCCCTGAAGAGCCCCTTACCTCATATTATATCTCCTCTAACTGCCGGAAGTTGTACAGATCACCCAAGTTGCTGCCCCCAGTGGCAATGCCGACCGCCACGCCAGTAAAATTCGCCACCGTGCAATCAAAGAGGCGAAGGCCACGACATCGGCCTTTCTCCTCTCCATGAGCTCCGGCTTCTCTGAAACCCCAAATATCGCCACCAAAGGGTCTGGGTCCACCTCCTCCTCCACTACTCTGGCTAAGACCGCAAACACTCCCGCTCACAATTTTCCCAATTGTTCACAACCTCAAAACATGTTAGTGTGATTCGCTGTTCCCCGCCCACATCTCTCACACTAATAATAATAATCGCTTCTTGTCACAAGTAGGCTTCAATGAAGTTACTGTGAAAAGACCCCAGTTGCCATATTCCGGAGCCTGTTTAGGGAGGCCGGTACGGGAATTGAACCCGCACTGCTGGCATAGTTCTGCATTACAAGCCAGCTGTTTAGCCAACTGTGCTAAACCAGCCCCTTCTACCCCCTAAGATTCTGACATAGTGTGGGGCCTATGCAACTCTATCAAAATTACATTGCCCTTCGGAATAGCTGCTAATTGTCCATTTCTTAGTCTACTCTCGATCATCAGTAAAATGATGGAAGTGGACATCAACAGTGCTATCAAGTAGCACTTGCTTAACAATAACCTACCCACTGACACTCAGTTTGGATTCCGCCAAGGCCTCTCAGTCTCTGACCTCATAGTCTTGGTTCAAACATGGACAAAAGAACTGAACTCCAGATGTAAGGTGAGAGTAAATGCCCTTGTCATCAAGGTCACATTTGACCGGGTGTGGCATCAAGGAGCCTTAGCAAAACTGAAAAAATTGGGAAACAAAGGGAAGGCTTCCTGGAGTTTGGGGTCATACCTGGCACAAAGGAAGATGGTTATGTTTGCTGGAGGTCAGTCATTTCAGCTCCAGGACATCAGTGCAGGAGTTCCTTAAGGTAGTGTCCTAGGCCCAACTATTTTAAGCTGCTTCAAAAATATCCTTGCTTAAGATCAGACGTGGGAATATTGCTGATGATTTCACAATGTTCAGCACCAATCACGATTCCTCAAATACTGAAACAGTCCATGTCCAAATGCAGCAAGACACGGACAATATCTAGGCTTGGGCTGACAAGCGACAAAATTACATGCACACCACAATAATCATCTCCCGTAAGAGATGATCTAACATTGCCCTTTGACATTTAATGGCATTGCCATCACTGAATCCCCCACTATCAACATCCTTGGGTTTACCATTGACTAGAAATGGAACTGGACTATTAAATACTGTGGCGACCAGAGCAATTCAAAGGCTAGGAATCCTGCAACATCTAACTTACCTCCTGACTCACAAAGCCTGTCCACCATCTACCATCTACAAGGCACAAGTTAGGAGTGTAATGCAATACCCTCCACTTGCCTGGGTGAGTGTAGCTCCAACAACATTCAAGAAGTTTGACACTATCCAGGGTGAAGCAGCCGCTTGATTGGGACACCATGCACAAACATTCACTCCCTCCACCATTGACGCACTGTAGCAGCAGTATGTACCATCTACAAGATAAACTTCAGGAACTCACTAAGGCCTCTTAGGCATTGCCTTCCAAACCCATGACCATTAACATCTAGAAGAACAAGGGCAGCAGATACCTGGGAGCACCACGACTTGGAAGTTATTCACCAAGTTACTCACCATCCTGACCTGGAAATATATCGCTGTTTGTTCAGTGCAGCTGGGTCAAAGTCATGGAACTCCCTCCCTAACAGCATTGTGGGCATATCTAAACCACATGGACTGCAGTGGTTCAAGAAGGCAGCTCACCATCACCTTCTCAAGGGCAATTAGGGAAGGACAATAAATGCTGCCCTAGCCAGCTAAGCCCACATCCCTTGAATGAATAAAAAAAACGTAAAATGCTTATTTGGTCTCTCACCATTGCTCAGTCGGTTGTCCTCACAATACAACTGCCGCCTGAGAGAAAAGCAAGAAGAGACGGAAACGTGTTGGGAAATGCTCACAATGCATTTTTCTCCAAATGTGCTCGCTCCCCCATCTCAAAATGCACCAGAAAAAACTCTCCCAATGTTTTATTTGCAGGCGCTCCTTTTGCACCCAGTATCTCTCCTGATCAGTGCAAAACCAGCTCTTCAGTGCACTGATGTCCAATTAACAATTTTGGACTATTAGTCGACGTCCAATTATAATCCGTACTGACTTATAATTAAAATTTCTCACTTGCAAGCTTGGTAACAGTTTGTTTAATGGCATGAACATCAATCACCACTTAAGAATCACAGTCTAAGAAATCACCAGAGAGTGACATAAGCACAAAAGTAATGCTGGAATTAATCACCTCTGTATATGATTTTTAGAAAAAACTTTAGAATGACTTTTCTGCTTCAGGAAAGTTAAGCTCATATAAATTCAGTTTGTTTATTTGATTAATATTAGATCCGCATTGCTCAAAAACATGTATTTATTATATTTTTGGTGGGTCACAATGAGATATTTCATATGGATTTATTTTATATATATATATATATGAATATCATTAATCATACAATTTTTGTCTGCAGCATGCTTTAGTTGATTTCAGGTTTATAAAAGACTCAACTCTTACCAATCAAAAGCCAATATTAATATATGAAGAAGGCAATAGGAATTAAATAGTTCAACATATTTCCAGACTCTAAATTCTGTATAAAATTTATTGTGCAACTAAGACTGCAGATTCATAATTTACAAAGGCAAAGGCACAAATCAAGCCAGGATTACTCATTTCTCAGCTATTTTCTCAGGCAGAAGATAGATAAATTACAATAACATTGCCATTTAAAGTGTTGTTTGAATGCTGATCCCATCAATGTTTTTTTTCTCTTTTATATATAATATGCATTATTCTTTGGATCCTGAAGCAGCATTCCTGTATCAACTGACACATGTAACAGAACTCGGGAGTTTCTGGCTTAACTTCATTTTGTTTCTTTATGATGTCAGTTTCAAAAACTGCGATCAGTTTCTTGTGTTCTGCTAAGGAAATTCAACACACAGAATGAGGAATTATTTACGCTGTGTAAGACTCCGACGGAGATAGAAATTCAACGCACTTGGGTAATTTAAAGCTTGTTAGTTTGTTTTCTCTTTTTGTGGCTATAATCTCCAGATCCAGAGATTGTCCATAGGGAGAAGGAGGAAGTTAGTTGCTATAAACAACCTCAGAGGCAGTTCACTCACGTTCCCAGGCACCAAGCTGGCACTGGTCACTAAGCTCTCAATTTTAAGATTTCCAGCATGATGAGGGGAGTCTGAAGCCAAGCCTACAATATCGTTGAAAAACTCCAAATTTAGAAGAAATATGAAATTGCCAAATACCGGCTTCCTTAGTGGGTAAAGCAAGTTCTGTGCTCAACTGCCACAGTTCACAGCAGGGTTCATATGACTTAATGTGGCCATATAGGATTCATTCAGGTGTCTGTCAGTTGTGCATGCAGGAGCATGCCTCTTTTTCAGTTCATATAGGTAAAAGAAAAAGGGTTTCCAAAGGAAAGCAAGCACAGAAAAGTATTCAAAGAGGCCCACAATTTATAAAATTCCTGAGTTGTAGCTCTGATCCTCAAGCAACAGTATTTTATATCAGGGAAAAATTGAGGCTCTGCTCCATTTCCAACAGGTGGGTGAGCTCAACATCCAAGCAGTGACAATAGAGGTATGTTACTGTTAATCCCCGTATCTACAGAACTGAAAGGTATAATGCCTAAACAAATCTGAACATTGTTTACACTTAATTTTAAACTTTAAATGATGGAACTTATATTAAATTGCGTGAAGAATTTTAAACCGTGTTTTAAATATTAACAGTAAGGAAACAGAGTTTTTTATTGCTCCTGCAGAATGATGCCATCTTACTATATGCCTGTGGCGACGGACAATTTAGCCTTTTTCAGACATTCTAAGCTTGTATTGTAGCTTTGGTTTCTCACCAAAGTGGAGTCAATTTTCCTTTGCTTTCGTATTATAGCTTCAAATATATTCTCTGATTGACTTCCATCTGTTTCGTGCACATTTGCAAAATGTGAAAGTGCTTTTCAGATAAACTATGGCAGACCTATGTACAAGTTCATGCACAGCTTTATATTATCCACGATTAGATTCAAACCTATGTAGAGTTTTGAATTAATGAATAGATTAACCGATGCTAAAGTGCCTTCAAGATTTCGATAAGTAAGTTCTTAGTTTAAATAGGCTGTATGCTTAGACTCCCAGGGTATATGCAAAATGTTATGTTAACACAGAGTGTAATATGCAGCAGCGGTTGTCTCTGGAACAGAATACTAATTCCAGATGGTTCCAGCTGTCTGCATAAATAATTTTGACTTCCGGCCAAGGCACATTTTTTTTTCTCATTTTGGCAAAAAATATGTAGACTTGCTTATTTATTCTTTGAAAATTATTATATGTGATAGTGTCAGAGCAAATTGTTGATCTGTTAAATTTATGCATACTTATTATTTGGGTATTTGTTGCCAATGGTTACATATCATAAGATGTTACCAGAATAGAGAAAACAACACAACAACTGAGTTAAGAACTGCTTTTAAATGTCTTTTCCAATTACACAAAATTGCTACATGCATTTGTACTTGTGGATACTTTAATGTTAATTAAAGCTCTGCAAATCACTGTCTGAAAGAGGACTAGGTTCCAGCATATACTTAATATGTTGTTCCAGATACAAAAAGACGTTGGACACAAATTAGTTTTAGTCTGAGAATTCTCACTATTACAGTATTGCGTAAATTTATTGCTCAAGTTAAGGAGTAAACTTTTCAAAATAAGTACGGTTCCTAATATTTTAGTAATTAAGTCATGCATTCTTCTGCTGCCTCTGATTTCCCATCTTTGCCTCAAGAGTGCTATGATAGGACAAATGGATAATGGAAATATTATCAAGATTGTGAGGTCAAGATCTGACTTGCAATTAAGTGTGCATCGTTAAGGAGGACCTTTGGGTATTTGGCATTGCTGACTTAGTAAGTTTATCAGTGCTGCTAGCGGTGGCAATGACAAACATATTTCAATTTTTAATAAATCAGACAGTGAGATGCAAAACAAATACCGAAAGGTAAAGAAGGGTAGTCAAGCAGCATGAGACTAAGAACATAAGAAATAGGACCGAGTGTAGGTCATTCGGCCCTTAGAGCCTGTTCGCCATTCGATGTGGTCATGGCTGACCTTCTACCTCAATAACACTCATGCACTATTCCCATATCCTTTAATAGCCTTAGTATCCAAAATTCTTGTCAATTTCTGTCTTGGATATACTCAACGACTTAGCATCTGCAGCTCTCTGGGGTGGAGAATTCAAAGACCAGCAACTCTTTCGTGGACAGATTATCATCACAGTCCAGAAGTCGCTCCTTATTCTGAGACCATGATTTCCCCAGCCCGAAGTGAAGGGACATATATAACTTATATCATCTGGCTTCAGTCTACTAGTGACTAAGTTTTCATTCACCTACCAAGGGAACATTAGGTGGAATAGCATAACGTCCAGAAATTTGATCGGTGGAAGAACAATTCCGCTCATCCTGTGTTTAGATGGAAAACCATTGATGCACGATCCACATCTTGTTCATTTGTCCTTTCATCTCAGAGGGCATCCTGATAGGAAGACTGGCACATTAAGAATAGTGGAGAAAAGAAGAAAGATTATTCTTTGTTATGTTGGACTGTAAGTCCTTTCACTTTCCTATTTCATTCTAACTGGTGAACCTGTGACCAGATTGTAGATGTTGCTCCAAGTTGGTGTCAATAAGGATTTTAAATTGTGTCCTTGTAACTCTTGGAAGGAACACAGTGAACTTCATCTGCTTTAATTGTGCTTTATACTTTAAGGCTAAGTAAAATAAGCTTCACCAATAGCATTATACCACTGGCCAGGGTGCAGTTGATATGGCTTTGATATCAATGCATTTACTTTACTGAAGTGCCCCTAAGGCCACTGCAATAATATCTATTTGCAAATCCTGCACAGGCACATTTGGCTGAATCAATCCTACTTAATTTCAACTTTTATTTTTCATGACGACTGTTTCACCTTTGCTTACTCCCCCAAAGGATTCAACTCCATGGGACATGGGGCCAATCCTAGCGTTTCTACAGCTAACTCATTGCAGGGAGGGGATGAAAATGGGATTTGGCCTGATCTGCGCGGCTCTGGTATGCACCAGATAGATTGCAGAATCATTGGAAAGCTAATTCAACTTTAAAAATTAAAACCGAATTATGGAGGTTTCAAAACAAAGCGTGTGCTTGTCATCGTGCTGCGCTTATTTAACTTCTATATCACTCATTATATGCGCTGACTTTTACTTAGATTATTTTCATCAGCTTTACTAACCTACAATAAACAGCTTGGAGGTGGCTATAGTGTTGGCTTTATTCAATGAAAACCCCCATTTTGTGCGCTAGTGCAGTTTGTTGTCCAAATGGTTCTGCACCAGCACATTTTAAATAAGCAAATTAAACAACTTTACCACAATTCTTGAAGGCACCATTTTTGACAGTGGTGCCAGGATGGGAATGCTACACACACCATTAACAAGCTATTTGGTCATGTTATGACAGCTGAAGATATATAAAATAATATTTGTGAAACTTCAGGAGGGAGCACACTTCCACCCTGTGTATATACGTAGTCCCAATACCAAGACATTTTATTACGTTGCTAATCTGCATCAGGAAAAAGAATTACAATTTTGTAAGTAATAGTCAAAGGACATTAAACAATGGGGCCCCTGATCTTTACCTCCTGGTATTTTTCCACCAGGAAACATTTTATTCAGTCCTTCGAGCCAGATGGTGTTTATGAAAGATTTCACGTGCAATGCTACATGCTTTAGATTTTTAACACTCTACTCCAAACTATATGTACATTTATGTTTGTACCGAAAAGAGTTGAATTTAAGATAGCTTTAGAAAACTGCGGATTTGTTTCATCCTCAACTTGTAACTTTAGTGGACAATGAACTAAATTCCAGAGAACACTGCATTGTGAAAGCAGGAAATGTGCTGGGGGACTGGAGTGGCCTCCTCCACGTTTAAGCTGATTCCTGACTAGATGAATACAGCAGATCAGATGACAAGTTATACCTTAAAAGGCAATGGCCAGATTTAAGCAGTAGTTTTGCTTAATTTGCATCTGTAGGTTCGATAATATGTTTGAGTACAGGTCTATTTGTGTTTCTCAGTCAATTTTAATGAATAATGAATAATTGCTAGTCCAAGTTGTTGCCATTTTCTGCATACATTTCAACAAAGAATTTATTTTTCCTTATCATCAAAATCAAAGGTAACAGTGGAGAAAGTCAGCCCAAACACCCTTTAAAGTAATATGTTGGTAGAAAAATGGTTTATTTTACATTGAAACGAGCAGTATTCTCATCTCGATGGACAACATTTTATGGTCTGACAAACAGCTTTAATTAGAAATATAACATGCGGAATGTTTAATTACAATCATCTAAGTTTCTCTTTTAGTATCACCATTAAATTTTTCAGCCAATCGACTAAATTAGGTTAAATGTGCTTTGTTTTGGGGATTCGGACTATTCTTTTAACGAGGAACAATTACACATACAAAAATAAATAGATTTTTCTGTTCTGGGCTTTCGTGGCAGTGGGATAGATGGGGAAGGAGGAAGAAGGTAGGAATGACAATGGACAGGAAGCTAGCAGAGGGAAGAGCACATCTGTAATGTGTGAGGGTTTCTATTGAAGTCTTATCGATCTCACATTGCTCTGACAATCTTCAATTGACCTTATCTTAGAATGTAAATTGTTACTAATGAATACAGGAGAACCAGCATTAATCTATCTTACTGAAAAGAAGTGCCTTTAGAAGTGACACCAAAAGACATTCATAATTACCTATAATATCCTGGGCAATCCAAAAGAAGGAATTTGGTGACCAAGAATCATCCTTTATAGCACCAAGTAAAAGCAACAAGTCTGAACTATTTTCATTATGATAAGCAATATTTCTCTGCCCTCTTCAACATATTTTAACTTCAAATCTAAAACAAAGAATAACCAACTAAATGGTTATTGGTGAAATCCATCTTGTATTGATTCATCATATCAACTGTAGCAAAGTATAGCACACATTTCTTTTATCAAAGGTTTTAAATTGTGTTCTCTTGTGCAAATTTCTTTTAATATTAAAATATATATTGGTATTAAAATAAACCTTATTCATCTTAATTTATTTTCACATTGGGCTTTATTACAGATTAAATTATTAGGGTAACTTATTTATCTCAGGTGTTGGTTTATTTGTTTAGTTTTCTGATACTTAAATTATTTTCTTAAACCACTATGTGTCAACATACAACATCTGGACAAATCTAATATATGATCTGTACAAGGGACTGTCAGAATTATATCCTAAACTTTTATTTTAGCCTTTATAAAAACATCAAATGCCATAAATACCCTGAAGTTGCACACCCTCTACAACACTAAAGAACAAGTTTATTGCTGTGAATAATTAAATCTCTCCTATAATTACATTCTTAACATCTGTGATGAAAAAAAAACAGCTTTGACGCAAGTTGGTGAAAAAAACTGAAAGAAAATCTGTAACTAGAGAATTGCATTTCAAGTTGTTGAATACTTGAGAATATTCCTGGTTAATATTAAGATTTGTTTTTATTGTAAGGGTACATGCATCTGGTCTGGAACATGATTATTCACAACATAAATCACTAATCAGCTGTAACCTGTACTCTGTTACTGGCTAACCTTAACATATGACATTGTCCAAGCACAATTTTATTCCACCCTAATTGGAAATGCAGTTCCAGTCAGGAACTCTGTACTCTATTAAGTTCTCGCCATGCAGACTTCCTTTATGTTCTTTACCGCAACGTTGCATGCAAAGGGACAATTAACCTTAAACTGTAATAAAATTCCTTTCACATAAAATGTTACAACATGTTCTGTAGCATGGGCTTCCTCAAAGGGAAATCACATCCCTTGGTCTTAATGCTTTTGTTTTAAGGAACAGCAATGGACGGTGCTTAGTGTACATTGGTTTAGGAAAATCTCTATTCCAGTAACTGTGTATTCTCTGTAACAAAATTATATAAAGCATGTCTACAGCTTGAATTTGAAAACCACATTAAAAAGTAAATATCTTTAGCTCCCCTCCAGTCTAGTTTAACATTTAAGATCAGTTTCCTCTGGAAATTTGAGGGCAAGAAATGGATATAGGCCAATTATATAATAGAGTTTATTGCAGTAGAGCAATTTCAGCTTCTCTTCAATGGAGCCCATGCTTGCAACACCAGAAGAAATTTCATTCGGGTTACACTGGGCAAATGGTATGAAACTTACTTTTGAAACTTAATTTTTATCTAGTTTTGTAAAGTGCTAGTTTGTTGTCTCCTGATTATCATGAAAATGGAGCCAACGTGCTCACAAGCATTAATAACCTGGTTCTTCCTCTAGTCAGAGTGTGGCACAAAGTCATCGCTACAAAGCATTTCTGTTGAATCCATTCAATAATTCAAATAAAAGCACAAATGTCTACGTACTGAAGCACTTAAGAAGCCAGTCAACATATGTGAAGAACAGACAAATTAACATTTCAGATGCAGCCCTTCATCAGATGAAGAAATATCTGAAATCTTAATTGTCTGCACCTTACTGGCATACAGTGTTTTCAGAACATTTGTGTTCAGGCTTACTTTAGCAGTGTTACTTTCAGATTGATACTTCCAGTGTGATATTTCTAATGATCAAGGATTTTCTTCATTAAGGCTGATTGAAACTAGAAGCAGAGCATGAGCAAGCAGCGAATGGAATGTGCCCTCTGCTTGCCTGTTCACACTGCTTTACAGCCCAAGCCATTTTGGGGCTCATTAACATGCCCTGGGAGAACATGCTGAGTTAGTCAACAATTGGAGCCTGTGGATGGAGGCGAACCTGGGGTGAGGTGTGTTTAAGGGGCTAACAGCACCTGCCTGTTTCATGTGCGATTTCCAGCAGATCTTTGAAGGACTGTTTGCCCATTGGTACACATGGGTGGATCACACAAGCCCCATCTGATAGTGCCTCAAATATTGCAACAATTTGGTTTGAGGTACATCCTAGGATTCAAACTTGCAGGTTACAAGTGACTTCCTGCCTTAAAACACGCACGTATTTTGACCTTCACACCGTAGATTCTCTCCAAAAGGCTGCGGCTGGAGTGTAACCTGTTACTTCATTTACATCATATGGAGGAAATTAAAATAGTCTCTATTAAATATCAAATCTACAAGAAACTATTCAGGATTTCTGGTCAAAGGGCCACTGGTGAATTCCCATCCATTCTGAAGGGATGGGGGTGCCACAGAATCAAATGGCTTTCATGCACTTAAATGGCAGCTGGTGAACCTTCCTTATGATTGAGGGCCCCGTGGTGGCAGAGGTCCTCCTTACCAAGAGCTGCCAGTCAATCGATCAGGCACCCCCGGGCAGGGTTTGCTGGGCGGCCTTCTGGGGACACGGAAAAGCCATGTGGCCCCCATTTAATCCCTGAACCACCATTAAATTGAGGGGGCTTCAGGGATAATGGATGTCAATTGGCTCATTACTGACCTTAGTTGACATCCTACCACTGGCAGCTGGGAATCCTGTGTGATCTCCTTCCACTCTCTAGCTTAATCGGGAAAGGTTATGCTTCCACCGTGAGACTGATGTGGGCCTCTCCCACGATTAAATGGACACGGCCATCATGTTTCCCGTTACAAGGAGCTCCATTAAATCCAGCCCTTCAGAATAGTTTGCGATACATTTGGGGAAAAGGCTCTAACAGCGGTTTGGCTGTTTTCTAATTACACTCGATGTATGCACCAAAGGGTTAAGGCGACTTTTCAGGCAGTCTGAGTCTCAGACATGGTTTGTTGATTCACCCTCAGTGTGTAATTACAGCTATTTGTGGTTAGTTCTATGAAAATTAATCAGATCAGTTTTGGTAAGTCGTGTATATCATTGGTTTATTTTTTTAAGACAAAAATGTCAGACATACATTAGTTTGTAAATTTAAACAATGAAAGAATGTTGTACCTTTATATACTTCGAACGTCTATACATTATTAGAAGACCACTTATTTTCTTTCAGGTCTTATTTTATGGAATTAGTCTTCCAACTGAGTTTTGTTGGGCAGAAATTGTGTGCTTTAAACACGCTTATCAAAATGCTTTGAACAAAATGTTCCAACTCTATCTCTCTATCCATTCAAGTAACATGTGTGAAGTTAATTATCTTTCTGCTCTGATGTTGGTGCATGCAAAATGCATGTTAAAAATCTTAAAATATCTGTTGTGCATATTAGATGCAATGTGCGGAAAATTGGAATGTGCAAAACAGGAGCTTAAACAGATTGCTGTTCCTGAGAAAGCTCTTCTGTTGGAACCATCTACTGTACTCATATTCCCCACCCATTTCCATAAATATATACATAGATATATATATTTCCTTTTCAAATGCTTATCCAGTTCCATTTTAAATTGTATTATATTCTTGATTTCAAAAACTGTTGGTGGGAAGATACTCAATTGTCCAACAGCATTTTGAATGAAAAAAGGTTTAACTTTCCTTTTCATTTTCTTAGAACTTTTATTAAACCCTCTTATTTCTGATGCTTCAACCAATAGAAACAACCTTTCACCATTTACCTTCACAAAAACATTCAGAATCTTAAAGATCTCAAATATTGAGGACGCCATTAAGATATTTTTTAAAGTCTGTCATTCTAGTATTTCATGAAAATAGCGTTATTTTATCCATATTATCATTCCAGTCATTTTTTCCCCATAATCTTTCCATGTTTGCAATATTTTTCTTCTGATGGGGCGCCTAGAATTATCTATAACTCTCCCAAATGTACAAATTCTGGATTACATCCCAATCTTTTTATTTGGTGACCCTACATATATAACCCCCCAAAACACCTTGCCATTTTATGATCTTTTTTATCTTCTGGCTTTTATGTGTTTGCGCCCTTTGGTCCCGCTACTCTTCAAAATGATCTTATTTGGGATACATTTCCTTTCACTGTACTGCTTCACAATTGTCTGCAAGGGACTGCATCTGCCACCTCTTTGCCCATCATGTTAACCTTCTTATGTCTGTCTCCAATCTCCTCAGTCTGCCACATCACCTTTTGGAGCAATCTTGCCTCTGAGTCAGCTGGTTGCGGGTTCAAGACTCATTCCAGGCTGTGAGCACAAAATTCGAGGCTAATAATTTAATAAGCTGTTGGGGGTGCTATCTTTTGGATGAGATGTTTTAAAAAAAAGTCCCAGCTGCACTCTTAGATGGATGTAAGTGATTCCATAGCACAGTTTCAAAGAAGAGCAGGGAGTTAGCTCTGATGTCTTGGCCAATATTGATCAAAAAGCAAATAATCTGGTTATTATCACATTATTCTTTGTGGGAGTGTGTTTTGCACAAATTGGCTGTTGTGTTTTCTACTTTGCAACAGTGAATACACTTCAGGAATACTGAACTGGCTCCAAAGTGTTTTGGAACAACATGTGGTCATGAAAGGTATTATATAAATCCAATGCTTTCAATTTTACAGTTTGTCATGCTCCTTCAGTTAAGCACCTTCACACAAACTTCAATATAATTTCTCTTATGCATTTCATTTACATAAATGGAAACGAAAATAAGTACCAGTCACAACACGACCTACATCAGACTAACCAAAAAAATCCACTTATTCTAGGTTTCTGACTGGAGATATGGAGCTACATTCTCTTTAGTACCACGTGCTTCGATTTTTGTGGCAAATTTAATATATGGAACCGTACCAAAAACTTTCTGAAATCTATATATTCAACATTCACTGCATTCCTTTTAGTGACATCTATGATTTCCTCAAAGAAGTAAAAGATTTTATAAATCATTCTACAATATATTTTATATTGTATGAACTGGATGAAATGCAATGTTCATTAATTCAAACAGTTCCGTGAAAAAACATTAATTTCTTATACTGGTAAATGTACTGCAAAGGAATGCCGCCCTACATTTGACACTTTTATCACTGGTGAACTATTTTCCAGCTGCAAATCCAATTACTTTATGTAGATCCTGTCTTATGTTACGGATCAGATTTTGAGTTCAAGTAACTATCCATAGCTGAAATTACTAGCCTGAAACTGATACACTGTTTAAGATTACAATTGTTGGACTTTAGCAACAAATCAACTAGTGTGGAGAATATTAGCAATTTACAACAGTATTTGCTAGATCATTTTTTTATAAAACGATTCCCGATGGGACTGTAAGACACATTGTTATTTTGAATTTTTTTCTCACAGCGCACTGATCGACGGAGGCATATGTCACTTTAGAATTTTGTTCTGGGAAGCTTTGTTTTTATGAAAAACATTCCCACACATGCAAATTAACATTACTGTCTTTAGGTTTTACTTGTGAATATCAATGCTCAGTAGTATGTCTGTGATTTTGCAATAGCCTTTCTAAACATCATTTTTCAAATCTAAGTTAAACATCTTTACAGATGACAGAGAGAATTGCATGATCTTAAACCATGTTCAACGGAAAAACATACTGTTCTGTTTTCCAACTTAGCCGAGAATGAACAGCTACATTCCAGACAGTTGACATTCAAGTTCATCAAAGCAATTTAGCTTAGAAAGATTAAAACCATCTGGCTTGTGGCATTTTTTCATTTAATTTCCCCTTATAATTGGCCATAGAGTTTATCTGTGGCTACAAAAAAAAACTTTAATGTTAAACCTAAGACAAAGAACTATTGGCTGTGATGCAAATCTTTGCTCAAATTCTGGGATACTATCACCTCTTTCTGTTGCTAAGTAAAAACATTGCAATAATATCTTCTGAAACAAAGAGTCATTATTTATTATTAACGATCACTTTCATTTCTCTTCTATAATCTCTCTGTGAAAATAATTTCCTGGCTTCATGCTGGGTTATATATGGGTCTTAACATATAGCTCCCCAGCATTAGATTTAGGGGAGTACCAAAAGATGCACTGGGGAATCCCTCTCAGAACACCACAAGGTTTTGCATGGCAATTGCCTAGAAGCCCAAACTTCCTCTGGACAACTGCCCTTTGCTGGGATCTGTCTGAAATTATTATTTAAATCGTGGTTCTGACAGAGCTGCTCAGAAAAAGTTAGAAGAATTAAAACCTCTTGTAACTTTTGGGTAACTATTATGAAGACTCAGACCAACCCATCACGGGACTTCCCCCTCACCACCAACCCTCTATGGGATCGACCCTACAGGATTCTCCCCATCACCTGACTGACCACTTCCCTGCTGTATACCCAGCCATCCAAAGCCCTTGATGGGATTTATACCCCTCCCCCGGGTACATCCTCAGCCCCATACCTGTCCAAGGAACCAAGTGGAAGCTCAGTACATTCTGATTAGCAAATGTCAATGGTTTTCCTGCAAGATTTCCTTCAAGCTTTGCTTAATTGAAATATTTTCTGAATATTTATTCTTCTTTTTACTTGGATAAAAGTGAGTAGACAAATATAAGCCACCAGCTTTACAAAAGGAAAAAGAACAATAAATAATAAACTATGAAATATTCCATCAGGTTATGGAAGGGAATATTTTAAAATATCATCGAAAGAAGTTTACAACACCAGTTTAAAGTCCAACAAGTTTGTTTTGAATCACTAGCTTTTGGAGTGCAGCTCCTTCTTCAGGTGACTCACCTGATGAAGGAGCTGCGCTCCGAAAGCTAGTGATTCAAAACAAAGCTGTTGGACTTTAATCTGGTGTTGTAAAACTTCTTACTGTACCTACCCCTGTCCAACCTCCCCTATCGGGGTTCCCTCCCATTCCATGAATTCTTTTTAAATGTCCGAGACCTTCCCCTCCCCACTCCTGTTTTCGACACTACCTTATCCTGCATCCCCTGGGGCGGTAGGTACGGAAAGGTCGAGACCTGCCTCCTCACAAAGTCCCTCACCTGCAGGTATCGGAACCCATTCCCCCGCCCTGGGCAACACAAACTCCTCCTCCAAATCCTCCAAGCACGGAAAGCTGCCATCAATAAACAGGTCCCGAAACTGCTCAATCCCCGCTCGTTGCCACCTCCAAAACTCCCCATCCAGCCCCCCCCCCCCCCCCCCCGGTGCAAACCGGTGGTTGCCACAAATAGGTGTCCATACCAATGCCCCCTCCACTCCCATGTGCTTCCGCCACTGTCCCCACATCGTCAAGGCCGCCATAACCACTGGGCTAATGGAGTACCGAGCTGGTGAGAACAGCAGAGGTGCCATTACCAGTGCCCCTAAACTTGTGTCTCCACATGAGGCCACCTCCACCCGCTCCCATACCGACCCCTCCCCCACTACACACTTCCCAATTATTGCTATGTTCGCCGCCCAGCAGTAGTTTAAATTAAGCTTTTCATAATTATTTAAGGCACCTTTCATATATTTTTCTGGTAGGTTTTCCCTTATGTATTGTTTGATCTTCATATTATTTGTGCGAGCATGCACTACAACTAACCTGATAGAATAGAACTCAATCATGATTCCAGAGCCAAGTGGTATATGGGATTAGTAGAGCCATTATTTGTTTCTAAGTCTAATTCTAATTGATTTACATTAGTGCCAGATATTTCCTTTGCTGAAGTGCTCTAGATGATGGCTGGAGGTTTACATGATGACAGTGATAGGAGTGCCAACCAGATCTCCTGTGAGTCTTCACATCTCCTCAAAAGGCACACCACTATTAGCTCTTGGAATCCTAACACCTTTCAATTCTTCATGTAAGTACTTCTTGCCACCATGTAATGCTGTGTCAGTCTCCTTGTGAAACCTTGTGCACAAATGTCACCGTATAGCTCAGAAGTGGTAATCAGCATGCTTGAATTCTACCCTATACCACACAGCTTCCATAATTTCCCACCACTGCTTACCCATTGGCAACAGTAATTTGTAACTTCATATTATGCTTCCTCTTCAACCTAATTGTCTTTTTCGTCCATAATACATTTAACTACCACCAATACATGAAAGAGTTGATGATGGTTAATTATCTTCAGGTGTGCATTATGGACCACTCGATTATATCTGCTTTGTGAAGAGATCGAATAATAAGAATATATTTTACAGTACCCAGATGGCTGTGTCCTTGTCAGAACTAGGACAAATCCATCTTTTTTTTATTAATTCATAGGATTCCAGCGTTGCAACTAAAGCCAGCATTTATTGCCTATCCCTTCACAACTGAGTGCTTGTTAGGCCATTCCTGAGGATAGTTAAGAGTCAACCACATTGCCCTGAGTCTGTTTAAGGATAACAGATTTTCTTTCCTACAGGACAGTAGTGAACCAGATTGTTTTTTGCAACAATTTACCAGTTTCATGATCACAATTATGGATACCAGCTTTTTCTTCCAGATTTATTGTTAATTAATTAAATTTAAATTCCCCAGCTGCTGTAATGGGATCTAAATTCATGTCACTGGATCATTAGTCCAGCTCTCTCGATCACTTGCGTAGTAATGCAATCACTATGCTCCCATACCCCAAAGGTTAAAATAACGTATAACTTCAGGAGCATAGAATGATTAATATAGTGCGTGCCAGTGGTTCTTCACACTCCTCTAATCACCACTACTTCGATGTTGTCTAGACTTTCCTTCCCAAGTAAGTCAGCTAAACTTTCATCTTAGATAATGCATTCATTATTGGATAGAGGGTAAAGTAGCTACTGCTGTTTGCTGGCCTAAAATCCCTACTTACTTTCTATCATAGGATGTATGATGTATTTGCACATCATTGATACTTTAACTTTGATTATCTTATTACACCCTTGTATCATCTCTATAGATCAATTAAGTATTTTTATTCCAGCTATGTTCTATGCCACCTTGCTTTCTTAAAAGAATCGTGGAATTCCGACTGGACCTCCCATAAGGTCCCCCAGTTACTGGGACTTTGATTACTTTTTCTGACCCAAATTACTGTGTTTGTTGGCTTCTTTGTTTCACTGAGCACCATTCAACCTCAGCCAAACAGCATGCTCAGTGACTGTTGGAAAACAGACCTTCTTAAACTTAGTGATTTTCTATTAATTTTCCACATCCCATAGTTTTATTAATAAGCTTTTCAACATTTAGATCATTTAAACGTTCTATTAATTACACCTTATTATTAAAGAATCATTATTACAAAGTTGACTTGGTGGGATAGATCAGTTTTGTTAATTACATGTTAGAAAGTCAGTAGCCTGTTTTACATTGTTCCTGATTTTTAAAATTTGGGAGTAATGTGAAATGAGCTGATACATTATCAACCGTTTTACATGATATGCTCGAGATCAAGTGGTTTCTTGTTCCTCATGAAGCATACAGTTTCACAAGTTCTTCTGGTGGTTGCTAATTTCCACTTAATCAAATAGGAAAAAAATGTTGCCATGCAAGTTATCAGAAACAAACATTCCAACTGTGACTGAATTGGATCCATGGACATTGCTACTGCAGTCTTGGAATGGGCTTAGTTTGGTGAGTTAGTTTCATTTTTTTGTATTGTTCTTTTTGCAGTTCCAAGTGCTAAATGCATTTTGGCGTAACTGCCTGGATGCAGAGCAGTTTTTCAATGAATCCAGTCCTACCACCTCTCAGGAAACAACTATATCTTAAAGGAGGAAAAAATGCCCAAAGCAAAGGTATCATTTTGACCCCTTGCAGAGAAACTTTACAAAGTTAGACTGAGCTTTTTAAGTTTAACATGTTATACCCGTTACAAGTTGTGGTATTCTAATTTATCCCAGTAAAAACCACAAATTCCTCAGATCTTTTGGCATGTTTCCAATGACATGATTAAGGCACTCTGAATCACAGTTACTGGAAGCTGGCTTTTACCATATATGGAATTGATTTTCTTTCGGAGAATGGAAAAAGTAATGGTATTTTTAGTTAACATTAGACTTTGTATGAGATCATCAATATTCAGCCTTGATATCAGAACCAGACTTTTTATTGCATTTTGTATAACCTATCCATTTTGTTGCAAAAATAATTTGTAATCTCTATGTGTCTTAATAAATTAGAACAGTAAATACTATTGATCCTGATCTAATGAACATGAAAGAGAATTAAGTATTAAATAGATACCTATTTAGGAATACATAAACATGCATAGGCTCCACACTTTTGTTCGACATAAATGTTATTTACAAGCAGATGGTATGTTTAAAAAAAGTTACGATATAATTACTATTTAAGGGAGAGAAACTGGGACTTGGAAACAAGAAGTAAATGAAAAGGAATTTATTTATCAAGGATCAAAATTTGATAGAGTGTATTTGGATGGTACAATGTATTGACTACATGCAAAATAAATAATTGCAGTTTCACAGGAGAAATTTCAGTGTAAATTTCCAGCTAGTACATTTGAAGTGGACAGCTTTACTCCAATTGGGGAACTGGTAAATTAATTCAATAAGTAACACAATTTTTTAAAAAATGAATGTCATTGAACATAAATTATTTGGCTTAAAATTTGATTTGATAGCATTCAGCGCTGGAATAATTTTCAACATAAAATATCTTGCAGACGTTATGTGATAGAACAAACACTCTTGAGGTGCACAGGGAATTTAACATTCAGAGCACTCCACTATATTAATCACATTGGTGTGTAACACAGGATGCTGAAAAATTAATCTCTGGGTCAAAAAGCAATTTCAATTTGTAGCTGCATAAAGCGTACTTAGTACCTAGTTACTAAGAGGACACTAGCCAGTGGAAAAAATTGCCTTTATGAAGTATAGTATAAATGATATAATGCACAGACAGAACCATATCCTAATAGTTATTATATGCAACCACCCCAGTTTCATCTTCAGAATATGGGATTGTGGTATATCTACTTGTTACTTAATGGTTGGGCTTTTTCCTCCAATTTCAGGCTATTCTCAAAATGTAATACGACTCGAAATAGCGATTTGATTTGTGACATATCTCATTGAACTATAGCATCCTGCCTGTAGACTTAATTGAACCAGTCAATTTCCCCACTTTGTGGGCAGCACCTTTTATAAAATAAAAGCTCCAACCCTAAGTCGTATCGCTGAAAAAATTCAGGAAAATGCGTTAAGAAATACACCAATACAATATTTAGTCTTAATTATCAACTGTTTTTATGAATTATTTCATTTTCAATTTATTCGACTGGGACAATTTCTAAAAGTTTCAATTTATATATCCATGCTTTTACTATACCACAAAGTAGTTAGTATTTGCTGTGCAAAATCTTACAGGAAGTCTCATTAGCAGACCGACAAACTAAGCGCAAGGTTGAAACTCAGAAAGCCATCCACAGATAAAGCAATACAATCCACCTTTAAGAACAAACTCTTCTATTTACAACAAAATGGATGCTTCAGGAAGTAAAAAACATAACTAGATGTTAGTCCTTCTTGATATTTCAAATCAGTTTGCATACCTCAGTCATATAAAATGTTTCAGGAAAGCATACCTCATGGGAAATCTCAGATCTATGTTTGGAAAATGATTCTCAGATCTGTAAGTGAGGATTATATTCACTACGCACCTTAAAATTTACACATTTGACTAAATACTATTACCGACTATTTTCAATTAACACAAGCGTTTATATTAGGACATTGAACGGTTGAATCTCCGTGCAATAATCTGTTATTTTGACAATGCCTTATGTTCTGCCCTAGGGCAGAAATTAACTCAAACCTTAGACATGAGCTTGAGCCACTTGTCAAGGAAGAATGGTTGATGTGGTTCTCCATGCTGCTTTCCTCAGTTATTAACTTTGGAGTAACTTTTCCAATGGAAGCCACAACCAAAGCTTGACAAGGGGTGGTTACCTTCCCCATACTCTGCATATACTCACCCCAGACAGCCTGTGCTCCAGTGTCCACTTGTCTGTTCTGTCTGGAATGTGGGCTGTACACCAAGGTAGGAATATCCCCACTGAGTTAGTAGTTACTCTGTCTGAACTTAGAAATAAACTCAATACTAGAGTTGATATTCGTGGGCAGCACAGCGGTGCAGTGGTTAGCTCTGCTGCCTCATGGCACCGAGGTCCCAGGTTCGATCCCGGCTCTTGTGTCACTGTCAGTGTGGAGTTTGCACATTCGCCCCGTGTTTGCGTGGGTCTTGCCCCAAAGCCAAAGATGTGCAGGCTAGGTGGATTGGTCACGCTAAATTGCCCCTGGGTACTCTAAATTTATAAAAATAAAAGAGTTGATAGTCTCACCTTCACTTAGGCTCTCCTGGAGTGAGGTTTTAACCCTTAAATTTCTGACTTCAAGGTGGGAATTCACCATTAAACCAAAGCGTTGCTCCAAATTATTATTACATACTTGTTATAAGAAGCCTTTCTCTTAAGCATGTCTTTTTTTTTTGAAAATCTTTTTATTGGCTTTTCTCATATTATAAACAGTTGTTACTTATATACATTACATTTTTCTTGCCCGCGCTAATTTGCTTTATTTTACAGATAGGTTTGTTTTGTCCTTCATTTGACTAACTGTATGTACATTTTGCTGCTCTCTGGATCGGTCTATGATATCCACCCCCTTCCTCTTCCTCTTCCCCCCACCCCCCCCCCCCCCCCCCCCCCCCCGCCCCCACACCCCCACACCCCCACCATTGGTTTCAGCACCCTTCCTCCTCTTGTGGTTTCCCCATTCTGCCCCCCCCCCCCCCCGGATGAACTGCCCCCAAGAATCCAGGAAGCCTTCCTCAGACCCTCGGATGGTGTACTTAATCTTCACCAGCTGGAGAAATTCTGAGAGGTCAGCGAGCCAGTCTGCAGCCGTGGGCGGTTCTGCCGATCGCCAGCCGAGCAGGATTCTCCGGCGTTCGATTAGAGAAGCAAAAGCAAGGGCATGGCCCCCTTCCCCATGTGTAGCTCTGGCTGTTCCAATACCCCGAAGATTGCCACTATTGGACGTGGCTTCACCCTCACCCCCACAACCTTGGACATTGCCTCGGCGAAGGCTGTCCAGAACTCAGCAAGCTTGGGGCAAGCCCAAAACATGTGGGTGTGGTTGGCCGGGCCCCTCTGGCACTGTTCACATTTGTCCTCCACCTCCGGGAAGAAACTGTTCATTCTGGTCAAGTGCGCTTTGTGCACCACTTTGAGCTGCATTAGGCTTAGCCTTGCGCAGGAGGAGGTGGAGGTCACCCTGCTCAGTGCTTCGCTCCAGAGTCCCCATCCCACCTCTGTCCCCAGTTTGTCCTCCCATTTTTGTCTGGTCCCATCCAGTGGTGTTCAGGCTCTGTCCAGTAGCTGTCCGTATATTTTTCCACATAGCCCCCACTTCTCACTGCTTGTGCCTATCAGGCTCTCTAGTAGTGTGGTCTCTGGGGCCCCGGAGTACCCTACTGTCTCTTTGCGGAGGAAGTGCTTTATTTGGAGGTGTCTCCATTCCTGTCCTCTTGATAGTTTCCACTTCCTCATCAGTTCGTCCAGTGTCGCCAGTCGGCACTATACGTAGAAGTCCCCGACCGTCAGTGTGCCTCCGTCCCGCCTCCATCTTTTGAAGGTGGTATCTAGCATGGCTGGGGGGGAATCTGTGATTGCCGCAGATGGGGGCCATAACGGACATCTTGGTTATGCCGAAGTGCTGTTTCAACTGGGTCCACGTTCACAGCATGACCGCTAGCACTGGGCTTGTTGTTTACCTTATTGAGGAGGACGGGAGTGCTGCTGTGGCCAGGGCCCGCAGGGTTGTTCCTTTACAGGATGCCTCCTCCATTTATACCCAATCTGTGTCGGGTTCTTGTACCCATCCCCTCACTTTTTCTGCCGTTGCTGTGCAGTGGTAGTATTGTAGGTTCTGTGGAGCCAGGCCCCCTGACTTTCCCTCTTTGCAGTGTCGGTTTGGAAATTCTCGGGTTCTTGCCCCCCACACAAACGCCATGATTAGCCTGTCTATGTTTTGGAAAAAGGCCTTGGTGATGAAGATCGGTATGGATCTAAACAGGAAGAGGAACTTTGGCAGCATGTTCATCTTTATGTTTACACTCTTCCTGCCAGGGAGAGTGAGAGTGAGCCCCACCGTTGAAGGCCTTTTCTTACTTCCTCCACCAGACTGATCAGATTCCACCTGTGGATCTGTGTCCAGTCTCTGACTATTTGGATCCCCAGGTAGCGGAATCTGTTCTGGACTAACTGCCTTCAGCTGTCCCTCCCCGTTTTGGGTTCACTGGGAATGCCTCGCTTTTGCCCAGGTTAGGTTTGTAGTCTGAGAAGGTTCCAAACACTTTCAGTATTTGCTGTATTGCCTTCAGTCCCTCCTGTGGCTTTGAGACAGAGAGGAGCAGGTCATCTGCATAGAGTGAGACTCTGTGCTCTCTGTCTCCTCTCCAGATTCCCTCCCAGCTTTTTGCGTCCCGTAGGGCTATCGCCAGGGCTAGCGTGAACAAGAGTGGGGACAGGGGGCAGCCCTGTCTTGATCCTCTTTGTAGCTGGAAGTATTCAGAGCTGGTGGTGTTAGGTCAGACACTCGCTTTAGGAGCGTTGTACAGGAGCCTCACGCAGGAGGTGATCCCCGCTCCTAGCCCAAACCGTTCCAGTACTTCAGGGAGGTAGCGACTCTATCCGGGGGGGGGGGGGGGGGGGGGGGTCATTATCACATTCAGCAGCCTACCCTTGACAAACGAAAGGGAAAATGCTGGAAAATCTCCGCAAGTCTGGCAGCATCTGTAGGGAGAGAAAAGAGCTAACGTTTCGAGTACATTGACTCTTTGTCAAAGCTAACAGACAGAGAAAGTGGGAAATATTTATACTGTGGAGTGAGAATGAAAGATGAGTCATAGCCACAGAAACCCAGGGAAACCGGGTGTTAATGGCCACAGATACTAAGGGGAAAGAGTGTCAATGGCAGTCCCCCGAGAGGACAAAAGATGTGAAAGGTCAAACAGCAGGGAAACTAACATCAGAAAGAAATGGTAAAAGACAGTTAATATAAAATGAAAACAAATGGGTCTGTGCGCATTCAGGATCCTGACCTTCCTGTTGCTTGCCATTTTAACAAAAGACCCTGCTCCCATGCCCACATGTCAGTTCTTGGCCTGCTGCAATGTTCCAGTGAAGCGCAACGCAAACTGGAGGAACAACATCTCATCTTCCGGTTAGGCACGCTACAGCCTTCCGGTCTCAACATCAAATTCAACAACTTCAGATGATCAGCCCCACCTCGACCCATTTATTTTCATTTCATTTTAACTGACTTTTACCATTTCTTTCTTTCTTAATATACATTTAATTTTGCCCCCCCCCCCCCAATTTTATCCACCTTTCCTGCACCTTTCTCCTCTTTGCTTCCCCCTTCCCCTGCCCCCACACCTACAGTCCCCACCATTGGCAGTTCCAGTCTGTCACCCGAACTTACCTGGTGGACGCGCCCCTGCACTCCGGGGTTTCCCTTTGCTAAGGGGCCGTCCAAAATGCCCAGGGTCACCGCTCTCACCATGGGGTCGGGCCCCAGCGCTCAGGGGTTTCCCTTTGCCCAGGGGGCACCCAATGTGGCCACCAGCTGTGTACGCCACACGGGTGCGCCCCTGCACTCCGGGGTCTCCCTCTGCCCTGATGCCCTCTCGAGTGGCTGTTAGCGGCACCCTCTTGGTTCCTTGCCCTGCTCCCTGCCCGCCGAGGCCTATGTCTGTACTGCTTCACTATCTCACCCTTCTCTTTGCTTCTCTTTTGTTCTGTGTTCTCTCCCAGACTCCTCTCCCCCCTCTAGCCCCTGTACCTTTGTCCCCCCCTGCTTTCTCCCCCCAACCCTGCCCCCCTCCCCTCCTTGTGCCAGACGCTCCCCCTCCCCTGAGAGGGGCACCGCGGCCCTCCTTCCTTCCTGCCCTCTCGAGCTGACCCTCCTCGCTAGTACGGTGGCCCTCCTTCCAGTATTTGCCCAGTTCTGGCCCTGTTTAACCTTTCTCCTGCTGGCCCTTGTCTCGCCCTCCTGTTTGCTTTCCTCGCCCTCATCTCCCTCGTTCCACTCCACGCCCCCCCCCCATTGCATTGAGGGAGGAGACAAGCTCTGAGACAAAACAGCACAGTCCTGCGCAAGACGTAACACACATGTGCACAGTTCATGAATCCATTGTCCTTGTTTGCAGTCTGTCCTCCGCTCTTTATTCTGGTTTTCCCTTCCTTTTCCACCCCCATGCCTTTCATTGCAGTTGCGTGTGCTCCTCCCCCAGCTTGTTCGCTCTAACAAACTCACCAGCTGCCGCTGGGGTGTTAAAATACAGCTTTCCCCTCAAATGTTACCCAGAGTTTGGCCGGGTATAACATCCTTAATTTTACCTTGCTTTGTGCAGTGCTGATTTTGCCTTGTTGAATTCAGCCCTTTTTTTGGCCAGGTCCGCCCCAATGTCCTGATACACCCTTATGGTCTTCCCATCCCACATGCTCTGTTTCGCTTGCCGGGCCCACTTTAGGATTCTCTCCTGGTCTTGGAACTGGTGCAGCCTCGCAATAATTGCTCGGGGCTGGTCCCGGCTTTGGGCTTGGGTCGGAGCGAGCTGTGCACGCTGTCTATTTCCGGTGGGTTTGGGAATATCTCCTTTCCCACTAGCTTGCCCATCATTTGGGTGATGTAGCCTGTTGGGTCTCTGCCCTCTATCCCCTCTGGCAGACCCACTATTTTAATGTTCTGCCATCTGAACCTATTTTCCTGGTCCTCCACTTTCTCTCTTAGGCTCTCCTGGGGCCATTACTAACCTTTTGACCTCGGCTCCTAGGGTTATCACCCTGTCGCTCTGGTCCGAGGCAGCCCTCTCCAACTGCAGAATCGTTTTTTTCTGCACCTTCACTTCCCTTTCCAGGCCTTCGATGGTCTGCTGCATTTTGTGCATCATCTCCTTCATCATTGCTTGGAGCTCCGACCAGAGCGCCTCCTTTATGCTGGTCGCTGTGTCCTGTTCACGTTCCGCTGCCTGGCCCGCCATCGTTTTCCCTTTCAGGCTCGCCTGTACCTCCGTCTCGTCTTGTGGGGCCGCCTGCCTGCGCGTCCGCCGCTCATGCCCCTCACCCTCGCTGCTGCTGCTGCTTGCGTCTCACTGTCCATTCACCTTGGTGTTTTTCTTTCCTCCAGCCATCTGTCTGTCTCTCTTTCTTTCCCCGCTGCTGTTTCTTCCCCTGGAGTTGCTCTCACTTCCCCCGCTCCTCTGCTCTCACTGGGTCTGCCTCGGGCTTCGGGTTTCCCTTTTTGTTTGTTAGGGGAGGGGGGTTGTGGTTGGTTACCTTCCTCTCTTCCTCCCTTCCTCTCTTTCCTTGCCTCTTTGTTTCTTTAGTTATTTACTTTTATTTTTCCCCCCCTTCTTCTCTTTTTTTCCCCTTCCTTCTCACTGGATCAGGAGGGTTTGGGAGAGATGTTTCCTGGTGCGGACCGGAGTCCATCTTCGTCTCGCCGCTCACCATATGGTCGCTGCCGGTCCGTTGCGGGGGGTCCCTCTCTCTCTCTCTCTCTCTTCTGCTCGTTGGCCCTGCTGGCTCTGCTCCCGAGTGCTTGAGTCTCTGGCTTTGTGGTCCGGGCTGCCGCTTCTCTTCTGCCACCCACGTTCTCTCTCTTAGACATGTCTGAAAGTGTACTATAATCAGAATTTCTTAATAAGATGAACTTTCGGTAAGAATTGCATTATTATGCTGCATTCATCAGTTTTTAACAATGAGATTAGACTACATAACATTCAACATTCTTGTCATTACAGTCATAGGTATATATCGAAGTGTGCCCCAAATCTGGGTATCTAACATTTTTCATGATTTTTAAAAAAGTTAGCACACCAACTATTTGAATTTGCACTAATAAGTGCAGATGCACTCTGTCTGAGGTAAAACTTAAATGTTCAGTTCCAGTGATTCTGTTTTAAGCTAATTCTTTCCTCCTGCCAGGATCTTATTTCCCCTAATTCATTTAAATCCCTCGCTGATTATAATTTTGATCCGGTCACCAGTCAAACAAATGACCAAAGAGTCATCTTCCTGTATAGCTGGAATGTAACAAGCAGAAACCTCTACTTTGTGCATGTTATACGAATGCAGAGTGAATCATATTAACAATATTTGTGGCTCTAAACAATGCTTTGATTGCCTTTGAAATTATTGTTTTGCAACTATTAAGAACAAAATCATTATCTAACCAGCATTATATTTTGCTTAACTGTTGGTAACAACATGCAGTGTTTCAGAACTTATTTAAAGACATGCTTAAATTTCATCCAAGGATGACAAGTCACTAATAGGAAAGAATAAACACTCCCTACGGGTTGGTGAGCTGTTGGTGTTCCATTGATTTGGACAGAGTTAGAAATGAAGTGTGATGTAGCATGTGAGTTATGAGCCTGTCACTTTTCTCCAGCCCTAATTAGCATGTTTTGTATAAGCCTTGACAGATCCAAGTTAGAAGGTGAAAAGCACTGAAACACTTCACTTTTCACTCTGGAGAAAAGAGGAAACTGGGCTGCCACATGATCCACCCCAAATAACATGAACAATGTTGGTTATATGAAAACAATTAACAGTTACCAGGGCAAAGATAAAACCAAACATTTATCATTTGCCACTGCATTATAATTGGCAGTGGACCAGCGATCTCTCCCCAAGGATAGAAAGACTCAAGGTCCCTGCTCCTCCAGCCTCATCTCTTAAATTCACTTGGCAGAGTTTAATCACAATAATTCCCAACCCTGCTGTAAGAAATAATCAATAAACTAGTAAATCAGAATGGCAAATCTGCGATGCAGGTACAGAAATGTATTGCTATAGCTCATTCGCCATGTTATAATCCTTATGAGGTTTAGTCTCCCCAGATAATTGTATATGAATTGAATATAATTGCATTAAGAATTAATTGGGGTTTCACCAGTGCTCATACATTTAGAAGCAGCCTCAAAGTGCAGTAGTTGGTTGGAGGTGCATGGCATTTAACATGTGTTTCTGTAAATAAAAGTCCCATTCCTATTCTTCACTGTCTTGGCTATCTGAATTTTAACAATCCCATGTCACATTGTAAGTTACAATGTTTCAATGGTGACTGAATGAATCCTGTGGCAGTGGGCTTTCCCTACTTGGCAAGAACACAAATATGGTCCTGAGATTTCACTCCGGAGTCAGGAGCACAGAGTCGGGAAAGTCGCTGGCTCCATGATGCGCGATCAATAAGCACAGAAACAAAGGAGTAGTCCGAATCGAAGGCTTTAATCTACAAGAAGTGTGCCCAGCAGCTTGAGTACAGAAATAACGATGGCTGCTGGGAAACACGGGTTCTTATACTCTGCCTCATGGGTGGAGCTACCTTCATCTCGACCAATGGGAAAGCAACACTTGGGCCAATGGGCAGCGAGCCTTCTCCACCAATAGCAACTCACACTCCCAGGTACCGTAGTACCTCTAGTCATACTACCACATTCCATAAACCCAACGGGGTTCATAATGGTCATGCCCGCTGTCCTTGGAAACATTTCAGAGGCAGCAGGTTTGCTTCTGGTGTGGAGGTGAGCAATGCAAAAGGTTGTATTTAATAATTCAGCACTTTGTCTCAGCTGTAAAAAACAAATCCCCAAAAGCCTCTAACCCTCTCTCCCCCCCACACATAGTTGCCATGCACCATTCATGCCAACCCACACCATCTCACCCCCCCCCACCTCCCCCCTCCGCCAATATAAAGAATGCCACAAACTTTAGATTTACTTCGGAAAGATCTAAAGTGCACAATTTGTGCTTTGAACATCCCACTAGCAAAAATTGGATCAGACTGAGGAACTTTAACATCTAGAGCTGCCTCTGTGAACCTCGGGTGTGCAAAGTACCACTCGTTCTCCACCTGCCCCATTCCCCAGGAACCTGGCGAAAAAGGCAGGTGCCAGGTTCAAATTGAGCATTCAGCGCCATTTTGGATAAGCTCGAGACCTTTTCCATTGTTGCAAAAATTTAGGTATGCTCTCTGCCTAACTTGAGAATGGTAGTCGGAAATACTTTTATTCTCAGCTGAGAAATAATATGCCAATAGATATGAGGGCTGACAATTACACTCATTAGGAATGGCAGGTAGACTGGCCATCCCATGATGCAATGATGTTGAGTAAATGAGGAAGAAAATAAATGGGGAGGGATTATCTGCACCATCTGTGCAGCTGGTTGCGCAAGAGGCCTTAAGAAAGAAGGTACATGGAGCTTTAAGAAATGTTTTATCTCAATTGTTAATGAAGGTTTAAGGTTGTTTGCATTTAGAATGAACTTTGGCCACTTACCAGCTCAACATTTTTGTGCTGTCTCTTTTGGGATTAAGAGCTCTAGAGATCATTAATATTGGCAGAGTAGTGTATCACATTAAAAAATGATTTAAAGTGAAACACAATGATGTAGTTTATGAGTCTCACAATCAAAAAGATTTAATATTTCACATGAAACAAGTTGTTCTCTATTCTAATTGAGCAATGATGAAGTCATATAAAGTTTTGGTGATTTCAATCTGAGAAATGTGATAGCCTTCTCGAACTGTGCCTCACTCAAAAATTCCTTCTCCTTATTTTCATATTACCATGTAGCTATATGAAGTTATTGGCCGCGATTCTCCGCAACCACGATGGATGGGAGAATAGCGGGGGGTTCGCTCCCGCACCTCCTGCTATTCTCCCCCCCCCCCCCCCCCCCCCCCCCCCAAATGGCATGTCTGGTTTTCCGACACGCCGCTCGGAGAAACGTGAAAAACGGCGGCCCACGATTCTCCAACCCGGATGGGCTGAGCGACCTGCCGTTCCCGACCTGTTCACGATGGCAGCGGCAACCACACCTATCCCCCCCGGGTAGGGGAGAATAGGGGGCCGAGAGAGGCTTCCAACGCCGTCGTGAACCTCTCCAGGTTTCACGATGGCGTCGGGCCTTGCGGAGAATTCCGCCCGGGTTGTCTGTGAAATACTTTTAAGGATCGGAGGGCGGGATTCTCTCAGCCAGGGGCCGGGCTGGAGAAACCCCGCAACCGGCGTGAATCATTACGATTTTCTGCAGCGCATGGAAGGGTCCGGGGTGGCCTGTGGGGGAGGAGGGAGGGATCGACCCGGGGGGGCCTCCGATGTGGCCTGACCCACGATCGGGGCCCTCCAATCGTCAGGCCGGCCTCTCTTGCTGGGGGCCTCCTTTCTTCCGTGCCGGCCCCTGTAGCCCTGTGCCATGTTGCATTGGGGCCAGCACGGAGAAGGGAGACACCGCGCATGCGCGCATTGTAGCCGGTGCCACGGTGCATGTGCAGGTTGGTGCCGATCCCCACTGCGCATGCGCGGAACCCACGGCGCCCAGTTCACACCAGGATCAACAGCTGGAGTGGTGTGGGCCGCTCCAATACATGCTGGCCCCCTGTAAGGGCCTGAATTGCTGATCCTGAGGCCGTGTTGATGCTGTCGAGAAACGCGATGGCGTTTCCGACGGCATCAGCACTTAGCCTCAGGATCACAGAATCCTGCCCTATGTATCTTTAAAGCACAATTCTGCTGCCCCAACAAATAATCTGGTACTGGTAAAATGCTAATCTATCCTACTAATATAATTACCATTCAACATGGACAATAAAGGGCGTGATTCTCCACTGCCCACGACGGGTCGGAGAATAGCGGGAGGACCTTCCCGACATTTTTCCCGACCTCCCGCTATTCTCCCCCCCCCCCCCCCCCCCCACGGCCGCCCCACGACACGAATCGCTGCTCGCCGTTTTTTTACGGCGAACAGCAATTCTCCCCTAGCCGATGGGCCGAGTTCCCAGGCTTTACGGCCGTTTTCACAAACGCAAACACACCTGCTCTCACCGTTCGTGAAAACGGCCGCAAAGTGCCGTTCCCGACAACCATGGCACCGATTGGCATGGCCGCACCACGGCCGTGCCAAGGGTGGCATGGGCCCGTGATCGGTGGGCACCGATCGCGGGCAGCAGGTCCGAAACCCGCGCACTCTTTGTTCCTCCGCCGCCCCGCAGGATCAGTCCGCGGGGCGGCTGAGGGGCATGATGGCCCGTGCATGTGCGGGTTTGACGCATATGCGTGATAACGTCATCTGCGCATGCGCGGGTTGGAGCCGTCCAATCCGTGCATGCGCGGCTGAAGTCATAGTGCGCGTCAGCCGCCGTGACCCTTGGCGCGCGGGCTTAGCGATGGTCGCTATGCCTGCGATGCCATGCTTCGCGGGGCCGCGCTTCTAGCCCCGACCGGGGGGGAGAATCGGGTCCCGGGAGGGGGTGCGGAGGCTGCCGTGAAACACGGCCAGTTTCACGGCAGCCTTTACAACTCTCCGCATTTGCGGAGAATCGCGCCCAAAGACTCTGGGCGTCATTCTCTGGTCGGCGACGCCGAAATCATGTTCGGTGATCGGCCAGAGAATCAGTTTCCAACGATGCTCTGCCCCCTCCAAAGCGGCGTACTCTAGGAGTACAGTCCAGCGCCCCGACAGTCGGGGATGGCTGATCCGTGCGGGCAGGGGGAGCTTTAACAGGGGTTAGGGGCACTGTTCGGGGGGGGGGGGAGGGGGGGGGAGTGGTACAGAGGTCAAGAGCCGGCCAAAGGGGGCACTATTGTGCAGGCTGGGTCCGTGCATGCAGGCGCCATGTTCCACGGCGCGGCCGCTGTTTCCCAGGCCGCATTGGCAGCTAGAACCGGAGGCGATATTCTCCCATCGGGAGACGAAGTCCCGACGCCGGAGTGCAAACCGGAGTGTTTCATTCCGGCGTCAGAGGCCGCTCCTCGCCCCCTATTCTCCCACCCCCGGGGGGCGAGGAACGGCACCGCATCAATTACACGCGCCGGGCCTAGGCGCTGCATGAAAGCGACGCCACGTAAATGATGTCACCCGCGCATCCGCAGGTTGGCCGGTGCCAACCCACGCATGCACAGTTGCTGTCCTCCCCGTGGGCGCCCCGCAAGAAATCTCGGATTGATCTTGCGGGGCGGCGGAGGAAAGGAGTGCCTCCTTCAGAGAGGCCGGTCCGCCGATCGGTGGGCACCAATTGTGGGCCAGATCCTTTTTGAGCGCGCCGTGGGTGCTGGATCCCCCCCTCCACCCCCCACAGGCCGCCACCCCAGCGTTCGCAGGCTGTTCCCGCCGGCATCGACCTGGTGTGGACGGCGCTGGAGGGAACCTGCCGTGTTGGGCAGGCCGCTCGGCCCATCCGGGCCGGAGATCCGCCGCTCGGCCTTTACAAACGATTCTCCGAGCGGCCTGCCATAAATCTCGCCGCGCCGGTTTGGGGGGGGGGGGGGAGAATCGCATGCGGGTGCCGGGGCGGCGTGGCAGGACGCGCCCGGCACCCCAGCGGTTCTCCCACCCGGCGTGGGGGGGGGAGAATTGCGTGTAGAGTTTGCAAATTCTCCCGTGTTTGAGTGTGTTTCGCCTCCACAACCCAGAGATGTGCAGGTAGGTGGATTGACCACGCTAAATTGCCCCTTAATTGGAAAAAAGAATTGGATACTCTAAAATTAAATAAAAAAGTATGGTTTCCTCTGAGACACAGGAAATGTCATTCCTAATTATTGGAGATTGTTGTATTAGATAGAATGATACTTCCACAGTCACTGGCAGACAATTATATAACAGATAGTTTATCAGGTTTCAAGACGTACCTTCAAACAATAGCCAGTCCTTGCAAAAATACATGGGATTTTCTCTCACTGATCAATCCTTCCAAGTACCGGCTGAATAATAATACTGTCATCTGAAAAGTAAAACATTTGCACTTAAAAGTTCATTTTTAACTAAGATCTTTCAACAGAAGGTGTACCTTTTTGTCATCAACATCTAGTGCCAAGATAATTAAAAATACAAATACTTTCAATATAATTTGTAGAGCGATGATGACATTGCACCATAAACAAAATAAAGATTACATTTTTTAGTGATAGAAGCTGAACTAATTTCATAACAGAGTAATAAGTTGTGTGTTGGTTTTTCTCATCTCCATAAAAATGCAACATACACCGTGTCTTCTCATGTGCTTCAATATTTCAATTGTATATAAGATTTGTGTTCTTATACACTTTTAACTTTTCCATTTAGAACATAGAACAGTACAGCCCCTTCGGCCCTCGATGTTGTGCCGAGCAATGATCACCCTACTTAAACCCACGTAACCCGTATACCCGTAACCCAACAATCCCCCCATTAACCTTACACTACGGGCAATTTAGCATGGCCAATCCACCTAACCCGCACATCTTTGGACTGTGGGAGGAAACCGGAGCACCCGGAGGAAACCCACGCACACACGGGGAGGACGTGCAGACTCCACACAGACAGTGACCCAGCCGGGAATCGAACCTGGGACCCTGGAGCTGTGAAGCATTGATGCTAACCACCATGCTACCGTGAGGCCCCACTTAAATAGCTCTTAAATAATGAGCTAATTTAAATTTTGAAATAAAATGATCAAAATGTGTTACTCTTTTGTCATGCGTTCCATAAGTAATCAAATCTTTTTGAGTGAAAATTCTTTATTTAATAGGAATAGATTTATTTCAAGAGTTAAAAAAAAAGTCTGTACAGTAGTTCAGGCAGAGAAATATTTCTGTAGCGCCTATTCGCATACTATTATTCCCACAACTAAGGCATGATATATCCCAGCCCCCATTTCACAAACAGCATACACATGTGAACTGTGGGAAAGCAGTGAAGGGGTCTGGAATGGGAGACTGGAATTAAGAATAACATGAACTCCTGGGCAGTTGAAGAGTAAAGCATTTCCTTTCTTGGTGCTGAGATTTACTGATGTCTGGTTTTGTATATGACAAAGGTTGGGCTTCACTGACAGCTGCTGTTTCCTCTCAGTGCGCGAGCTTTATAAATCCTCAATTGCACAAGTCTGATCAAACATCCTCAATAAAGACGGTGCATGTCTCCTAAAAGTTCAACATAAATAAAATCTGCAGCCTGCCTTTCTTTGCTCTTCATGTATGGTCAATGTATTATAACCAAAGGGAAGAAACAAGCAAGAGCTTTCTTTTAAACGTTTGATCTGAATATTTCTGTGAACCTGTGTACGCAATAGGCATTTACATTAACACGCTGTTGTGTTAATATTAGAATATAAATTATATTGACCTTATTTATTAGGAAAAAGATAATTGTTCTGTCTAATGTCCTTTGGTGCAGCTGTTAAATTATGTATTCACGTAATCGTCTTCTTAGGCATTCCCTCAGGATTGACAATGACTTGCTTTCACTCCAGTTTGATGAGTTCTGAGATGGCTGATATGTCCAATGCTTAACTTGCAAACTCTGCAACATTTGGGGCAGCTGTTTGTAGGGTTGGGTCGGTAGGTTTTTAGGTGGTTTGAGGCCTCCCTCCAATGCCTTGACTTCACCTCTGCACATTCCCGATTAAGGGTGGAATTCTCCGCTCCAGCGCGGCATCGGGAAGGCCGTCGTAAACTCGGCTGAGTTTCACGACGGCCTTGGAGGCCGCTCCTCGCACCCTATTCACCCCCCACCCCCCTAGGAGGGGCTAGGAGGGATGCTCCGTAATTCTCAGCCGCCAGGCCTTGACGCTTGCATCAAGGTGGCGCGCCGAGAATGACGCGACAGCGGCGCCTAAGTGACATCAGCCGCGCATGCGCGGTTGCCGCCTTCCCCTCCGCTGCCCCGCAAGACGTGGCGGCTTGATCTTGTGGGGCGGAGGAGGGGAAAGAGTGCGTCGCTTGGAGACGCCGGCCCGATGATCGGTGGGCACCGATCACGGGACAGCCCCCTCCCGAGCACGGCCGTGGTGCTCACTCCCCTCTCCGCCTCCCACAAGCCACAAATGAAAATTTGCCACCATGTTCACGACGGCAGCGACCAGGTCTGGTTGCCGCTAGCGTGAACAGGTCGGGAACGTCAGGCCGCTCGGCCCATCCGGGCGTGAGTCGCCCAGCCGTCCCGCGATTCTCCCACCCGGCGTGGGGAGCGGAGAATTCCGCCCTCAGTCTCTCAAAACATTTGGTGCCTTCCTGGATGAGCCTTTGCCATTTTCGTCAGTCAAAATCCAGGGACTTCCATGAGTCAGCGGGGATGTTTGACCCCCAGAGATGTTTCGAGGACATCACTAAAGCGCTTCAATTGTCCACCTGGGCGTCTCCAATCTGACCGAGTTCTGAGGAGAGCAGTTGCTTCGGCTCTCTGGTGTCAGGCATATGAACTACATGTGCCACCCAGTGGATCTAGGTTTGAGTGATTGGCACCTCGGTGCCGGGCAGGTTGACTTTGGAGAGGGCGCTGCTGTTGGACACCGTTTTGGTCACTGACAAGGATCTTGCAAAGGCCCTGCTGTTGGTACATCTCCAGCAATTTGAGGTTCCGGCTGTAAGTTGTCCAAAACGTCAAAGCATGCGTGAATGCTGAGATCACTGCTACCCAATAAACCATGACTTTAGTGATGGGTTTCTTATTGTGAGATTCTAGTAATGGTTACAGTTGTTTAAGTACAAATAGATGACGACCATATTTTATTGGAGTAAATATGGGGCTAGATTCTCTGCTGTCGGGATTCTCTGTTGTGCCTGCAACCTGGGGATTTCCCGACGGCGTGGGGCTGCCCTCAATGGGAAACGCTATTGGCCGGCTGGCAATACAGAGGATTCTGGGGGCGCGCCGCACCAGATTTTAGTGAATCCCGCCCATGGTACTTTATGACATTTTTGTGAAGTGATACATAGAAGTGGTGCATTCAACCAAGAGAATAAAAATTACATTAGATCGGGCCATTTCCTCGATTTGCACCCTATTATTTGGTCACAAAATGCTAACTATTATTATATAATAAAGGAATCAGTGTGTCTTGTGAAGCAATGTGGCAAAATCACATATTGTTTTATGTATATTTTAACAAAACAATGTATTAACATATAATGACTACATTTTAATAAAGAAAACCATTCATTCTCTTCCCCTGGTGCAATTCTCTAAGGCCAAACTAATGCTTGTATGATAGTCTGACAATTACACCATAACTCCAATCTTTTTGTGAATGCTCATTAAAGTGTATGAATTTACATGGAAAATTTTAACTGTCCCCATCACAGGGGACGAGCCGCCTGTTTACACCCTGCCTGTTATGTGCCCCGCCTTTCCACTGAAGTTAAAATCAGCTTCAATTGCATTGTCTGAATAAAATACAACTGCAGTATTCTTAAAAACAAAAAAAGTATGAAACCTTTTAATCAGATGTTGCAGAACATTTCTTTAGACATAGGGCACAATTCAACCAAAAAAATTCTGTCTGGTTTTGGCGATGTTTAGCAGGGTGCCCGGGTGGCAATGCCAAAGTGCCAAGGTTCCCAGGTGCCAGTGGAAGTGCCACGGTGCCACCCTGCCCAATGCCTGACCACCCAGGCCCCCCCCAGGTGCTGTTAAGACTGGTCCACGTTTGCGTCTCGCGAGATTCAATGGCCTCGTCCCGACACCAAGTTAGGTGAATGAGGTCGTTGAATCGCGCCCATTACATCAAAGCAACTGAGTGATACACTTTGAGGCATTGATTGGGTGAATTAATAAAATACAAGACTACAATGCTATTACCAATGCAACAATGCAATAAAACAGTGTAGCTTTGTGTCATTCCAGGTGACTAGCTTCATGAACTTCAGTTTATAATAATGTTTGTCTTTTATTATATGTTTGTATAACGAACATTAACATTTAGTGGCCAATTAAGTAATAGCATGTGGAAAGCGCAGAGATGAATAATCAAGTTGTTCATTTACCAGACACTGTGAGATATAAAGATCTATTTGTCACAAAATTCTGACAGTTGTTTATAAAAACACTGCATTCATCAAGTCCCCATTCTACTTGTTTGCTTCACTTGCTGATGCTTTCAAGTGGGCATAAATTTAAAGTCTGACCCTATGTAAAGGCTACACCATCAGAATGGCACGCTGGTTAAATTCCCAATTTTATCTAAGCAGTAAGATTATGCGAGATACACAACTATTTTATTCCTGTAAGGTGTTGTCTCGTAGAATCAAAACAGGAAATTTGATATATAGAACATTTAAAGGACCTCAAACATCAAGAACATTGCTTTTCAATTCAGCCTTGTTGGAAAAAGTAAAAGGGTGATTAAGGTAAAAGGTTAAATTGTTCAGCATTGGCTATCTAACTTAGAGAAGTTGAGTAATAATTTAGACCATTTGAGTAGGAAATGGTTCAGGATTTTTAAAAAGTGTTTAACAATCAGATTCTGCCATTAAAAGGTATGATAGTGAGCAGATCTCACAGTTGTGGGGTTGAAGAAGAATTATCCTCATTAAATACATTTACAATGCTGTTAGTGACCAAAACAATTACCCTCTCGCTTCCATTCTGATTGGTTAATGATGCCCAAATGGTTTGTATATTCCGAATGTTATGGAGCTTTTTATTCAACAGCATATCTTCGTCTTCCAGGAGGGCGACCAAGCATTGTTTTAAAAGTTAACGGTTCAAATATCAGGAGACACAAATTGAAAATAAAGAAGTTAGGAGAAAGAAAATAAATTAATAGGATTTCAAAATGAGTTAGTAGAGAAGGCCAGATAAAGGTCTTCAAGAGAAAATTGGATATGTTCCTGGAGAAAGAGACAATGAGGGATTTGGTAATAAATCGGTAGTTGGGCTTCAGATAAGACCATAAGATACAGGAGCAGAATTAGGCCATTCAGCCCATCAAATCTGCTCCGACATTCAATCGTGGCTGATATGTTCCTCACCCCCATTTTCCTGCCTTCTCTCCATAACCCTTGATCCCCTTATTAATCAAGAACACCAGATTTGTGCTTAAGGTGCTGTTGCCTGCAGGGTTGGAAGGTGGAATTAGAACAGTTCTTTCTTAGAGCACAAGAATTAAGAGCCAGTCAACCAAAAAAGGACTTGTTGGTTTGAATTATTTATTTCTGCTCCTAAATGTGTGCCTGGTTTATTCTATTGTACTATAGTCTGAGTGAAATCAACTAAATTTCTCAATAACTGCAAGATGTAACCTTTGAGGAATTATAACTTTAATGCACACAAAATCTGCATTTTCAAAGGTATGGATAGTTTAATTCTGAGTCCTGGTTCATTCTAAACAATGTTAATTATTTTGTGGCTACTTTAAATTGTTTGTATATTGTCCACTGGCTATTAGCTGCAAGCCCAGGGCCAGGGCTTTTAGGATCGCTAGGTTTCTCGTCCCACCATCTGAAGAGTCAGTGGCGATTAGAATAGATGGCATTGAGGTGCGTAGGGAAGAAGTGTTGGCAATTCTGGACAAGGTGAAAATAGATAAGTCCCCGGGGCCTGATGGGATTTATCCTAGGATTCTCTGGGAAGCCAGGGAAGAGATTGCTGAGCCTTTGGCTTTGATTTTTAGGTCATCATTGGCTACAGGAATAGTGCCAGAGGACTGGAGGATGGCAAATGTGGTCCCTTTGTTCAAGAAGGGGAGTAGAGATAACCCCGGTAACTATAGGCCGGTGAGCCTAACGTCTGTGGTGGGTAAAGTCTTGGAGAGGATTATAAAAGATACGATTTATAATCATCTAGATAGGAATAACATGATTAGGGATAGTCAGCATGGTTTTGTGAAGGGTAGGTCATGCCTCACAAACCTTATCGAGTTCTTTGAGAAGGTGACTGAACAGGTAGACGAGGGTAGAGCAGTTGATGTGGTGTATATGGATTTCAGTAAAGCGTTTGATAAGGTTCCCCACGGTCGGCTATTGCAGAAAATACGGAGGCTGGGGATTGAGGGTGATTTAGAGATGTGGATCAGAAATTGGCTAGTTGAAAGAAGACAGAGAGTGGTAGTTGATGGGAAATGTTCAGAATGGAGTTCAGTTACGAGTGGCGTACCACAAGGATCTGTTCTGGGGCCGTTGCTGTTTGTCATTTTTATAAATGACCTAGAGGAGGGCGCAGAAGGATGGGTGAGTAAATTTGCAGGTGACACTAAAGTCGGTGGAGTTGTAGACAGTGCGGAAGAATGTCGCAGGTTACAGAGGGACATAGATAAGCTGCAGAGCTGGGCTGAGAGGTGGCAAATGGAGTTTAATGTGGAGAAGTGTGAGGTGATTCACTTTGGAAAGAATAACAGGAATGCGGAATATTTGGCTAATGGTAAAATTCTTAGCAGTGCGGATGAGCAGAGAGATCTCGGTGTCCATGTACATAGATCCCTGAAAGTTGCCACCCAGGTTGATAGGGTTGTGAAGAAGGCCTATGGTGTGTTGGCCTTTATTGGTAGAGGGATTGAGTTCCGGAGCCATGAGGTCATGTTGCAGTTGTACAAAACTCTAGTACGGCCGCATTTGGAGTATTGCGTACAGTTCTGGTCGCCTCATTATAGGACGGACGTGGAAGCTTTGGAACGGGTGCAGAGGAGATTTACCAGGATGTTGCCTGGTATGGAGGGAAAATCTTATGAGGAAAGGCTGATGGACTTGAGGTTGTTTTCGTTAGAGAGAAGAAGGTTAAGAGGTGACTTAATAGAGGCATACAAAATGATCAGAGGGTTAGATAGGGTGGACAGCGAGAGCCTTCTCCTGCGGATGGAGGTGGCTAGCACGAGGGGACATAGCCTTAAATTGAGGGGTAATAGATATAGGACAGAGGTCAGAGGTGGGTTTTTTACGCAAAGAGTGGTGAGGCCGTGGAATGCCCTACCTGCAACAGTAGTGAACTCGCCAACATTGAGGGCATTTAAAAGTTTATTGGATAAGCATATGGATGATAAGGGCATAGTGTAGGTTAGATGGCCTTTAATTTTTTTCCATGTCGGTGCAACATCGAGGGCCGAAGGGCCTGTACTGCGCTGTATCATTCTATGTTTTATGTTCTATGTTCTATGAATACATCCCCCACTGACACTGTCTGCCTGCAGCAATTTCACGTTTCAAGGCACAGTAATTGGCTATAGGCAAGGCTTCTACCCCTCACCCCTTTTGTCTCCCGTCTTCCACCCTAATATTTCTCCTTTTATCTTGCCTCCCCACCTCCATTTCCTGCCTTGATACTTGCTAAAAGGCTATATAACATCTCTAATTGTTTCCCACTTTTAATGGCAGGTAACAGACCTGAAACACGGGTTTGATTTTCTCTTTAGAGATAGAAACCAGAGTTAGGATATTTCCCGGCATCATGAGTTGCTGTGCCTGGCCGCACTATCTTCATACCAGGGTAGCGGAAACAGGGCGGCTGGGCTATGGCCTCTCAGAGTAGGTCTGAGGTGGAAATAGAGATGGGCAGTTGCTGAGGCAAGCAGGTTTGAAGGCCCACCTCCATTTATTGGGAAATCACCGAGCCCATAGCTCTCACTCTCAACTGCCAACCTCATGCCCCCTCCATAGTCCCATGTCCATTCATAACCTCCATTCCCCTCCATATCCTGCAGACCCACTCGCCACCAATCACTATGGACACAGTCCATCAGCATTAGGAAGTCTGAGATGTTCATGGTACTGTCAAAATAAACAAAGAGCCATTCAATAACCTCTTCTCTGGTGCTCATTAAACTGTCCATCAAAGCAAAGTTCAACGGCTCCGATTCAACTGTGTCAACAACCCTTGCTGAAGTGAAGTGAAAATGTGAAATTTGGAACTCAGCCAAGCATTTATAACAGGATTCCAATGTACAACTGAATAAACAATGCCTACAGAGTTGAATACTTTAAACCCCATTTAATTAGTGGAACTGACAATCCTCTGTTGTACTGCTTTATAGGCTAATCAGATGACTGGGCTAACTAAATAGAGTAATACCTTTTTAAATAGCCTGAACATATGGAAACTGTTTCAAACACTGAATAGATAACTGGACTAGGAATCAATGTAAAGATTAGAGCACAGGGTCTAAATGACACATTGTGATCTGAATCTCAATACTGCTAAATTCACAACATGGATAAAGTACTCGAGCGCATCAGAACACTTTCACAAAGTTGGTCAATTGAATGGTCACTCACCTTTTAAGAACAAAGCCATATCATTAATCAGGGCATCAACAACAAACGTTAATTATTGCACAGCATCTAATGATGAAAAGTGATGCTGCCAAGAATTTTTTACTCGCCTATCAAAAGGTTCCTGACTTCAGAACAGGCAAACCCTCCAACCATGTAGACATAACACCCATAAGCTTCAGAAACCCACCCGCCTTACTGAAAATGGCAAACTCCAGGAAATATAAAATTGTGGTCGGCAGAAACATGGAAGTCACAATACCTGTTTCCATGCGTATCGGGTCTCACCCTGTCACATTTCCCAAGCCAGTCAAAATGGCGGCTGATGGAAATCAGGAGGCAGTTTCACGATTCCAGTTCCCCTGGCTCTTCTCCTCCATGCCAGCCACAAGTTTACCACGTGTCAGAACAACAATGTTTGGCCCAGTTTCTCTGAGAAAATGTATAACAGATCACTTTTATGTGAGTTTTTCTCTTCTCTTCCTTCATCATCATTAAAGTACATTTTCTTTATGAACTTTCTTGTTTCTTCTGTATTTTAAACATCTGTTTTTAATTTATTCTTTCCCCATTTACATTTTATAAAAAATTCTATTGTTGCTTTCATTTGAATTTTTCCAATTATTTGCTTTTCAGTGCTTTTTTCAGCCATGTTAATTATTCCATTTTTTATCCTTTATTTATCTATTTTCCCTGCAGGTTCCTAACATTCAGCAAGTAGAAGATGTAATATTCAAAACCTGTATACATTAATAAGACTTCATATAAAGTCACAGATATGTCAACTTTTACACTCAAGTCCCTGATTGTTCACCAGTTGATCCTGTGCAGTGCTGGTGGTTCAATCTTTTCTTTGGAGATGCATTTTCCCAATTAGCTAATTGGATCTGCAATTGTTGAAGCCATTGTGACAACATACAGCAGTGATAGCATGCAGGAATGAGATAACGATATACAGACAAAGTCAAATGATAAGCAGAATTCTCATCAGTGCCACTTTGTTAATTAGAGGCATACAGTCTGAGCCGAATATGCAGATGAAAAAGCAACATATTGTCATATGAGAACAAATACTTAATTTTTGCCAAACTAAATGCTAAAGAGTTGCTTGGGACAATTTGGTTTTTACTTTATTTTGGTTATCACATACTTGGGGCCATGGTGTTATTGCTGTGAACATATTTCAGGGCGATATATTTGTGTTGAGTTAGAACCAGGGATCTTTAGCTTGTGTGTTTCCTTGCAATTTGACAGCTTTTCACAGTCCCTCAGTTTTGTAATGGGGGTAGAAAATCAATCAGATATCTTAGAATAATAACAATCTTTATTGTCACAAGTTAGGTTTACATTAACACTGCAATGAAGTTACTGTGAAAAGCCCCCAGTCGCCACATTCCGGCGCCTGTTCAGGTACACAGAGGGAGAATTCAGAATGTCCAATTCACCTAACAGCACGTCTTTCAGGAGGAAACCAGAGCACCCGGGGAAAACCCACGCAAACACAGGGAGTACGTGCAGACTCCACACAGACAGTGACCCAAGCCGGGAATTGAACCTGGGACCCTGGAGCTGTGAAGCAACAGTGCTACCCACTGTGCCACCGCACAGCCCTTCAATAAGTTTCTATGTTTAGCATCGGAATCACCAAGTTTTCTATCTCTTAAACTGAGAACGCTGCATAGTTTTGTTTATCTTTCGCCTAAGAACCAATTGGCAAGAGATGTCATGCAAAATCATTTTTTCAACTCTCCTCTGGCGTTGAATTCTTTAACTGAATATGAATAATTGCTCTGTCAACATCAATTTGAGTGGTGGACATTATTAAGCAGATTGCTGTTTCTAACCAATATGTTTGTGGATCGGACTTCTGATGGCCATTGGTCGTGGAGAAAAACATTCATAAACTAATAAATCTGCTGACCTCCCTATGTTCACAGTGGTTCGAATCAGCATTAATTCTCGGTTAAATGTGTCTATTTAGACTCATTGCTGAAAACATACCAGTAATTATCTTGCCTTTAATTTCAATAATCCTACAATTGATATAGTTGGATAAACTAAACATTTGAGCTAATTTTGGCCTACCGTGCCATTGATTTTACACCGCGTTGAGGTAATTATTTCGACCTCCACCATTTGGTACATGAGAGCAATCCTGGATCATTGAGGGTGGAACCTTACAGTCTTTGAAGATTTTCTGATAACAGGATCAAAAGCGTAACCCCATTGGTGATTGCCAGCTGCCCACATGTGTGCTCTTACTGGGGAGAGAGTGGGGTGGTGGGGGGGGTGTGAAATTTAGAGGTCACTTCTGGGATCACCATTCCATTAGGCGTGGTAGATGGGATTGGCATGCAACTTTCCATTGGGAGAGATTACAGCAGTGTCCTGCTTACAGCCTCACCTGGCGAGGTGGACACTGCTGTTGTGGCAGGCAGGAGACTGTGAGGGAACATCAATATGAAGACACCCTCAAAACATATATCTGATGATTAAAATTATTTGTGGCCACAGCTGCCAGGCCATTATTGTGGAGGGGACCCCTCCATCGGATTGCATGCGGCTACAGCTGTCATCCTGTGATAGAGGCGGCTTGGGTGGAGACACAGGAATTAAGGGAGGCTTTGCAGCTGTTGCCACCGGTAACATCTCAGCGGCCTCCTCAATCTGGCTGCAAGGGACCAGTTAATTGCTCCCAGTAGACCAGCCTCCATTGCTCATATGCCTCCCACAAAATCAACCCCCCCCCCCCCACCCCCCCCCCCCCCCACGGCGAACAGGGCAGCCTGTCGACTCAACAGCCGCTTTTGGATTTCGCCCCCTGGTCAAGCCTCGAGCCACATCTCCATGGTTCTCACAAGATTCTACCCTAAGTACGATTTTTTATATGGAGAGACATTTAACTGATGAAAAGTGATTGGCCTGGGCTGTTAACTATGTTTCTCTCTCCACAGATGCTGCGAGACATCCTGAGTGTTTCCAGTCTTTTCTATCTAATACCTTTTTTAGATGCTTTGGCACTTGGCCAATCAAGGTTTCTGTGTAAAGCCGTTCCGTATTCCCACACACGAATTGTTTAGCATGCAATGATTTTGAAGTATATATACCAGGACGGTCAACTGTACTGTAATATAAGGAACCTTTTAAAGATTATAAATATTTATGCTGTTAATGGAACAGCTGCAACATCTTAAAAAAACATCTTGTACTTTTTTGAAAATGGTTAAAACCTTTAAACCGAGTAAGAACATTATTGAGAGAAGGATGGAAACAATATTTTCTATGATGGTAAAGTTGCTTAATTTTGGTTACTGTAAATAGTAAAGGAAAAAAATCAAATGTATAAAATTTAGGAAGTACCATGGCCATATAAAGCTTGAAGATTTGTTTCAAATTAAAATTTTAGTCAACATAGTTGAGTAATGAATCTAAACATTAAAAGTCTGTTACAAGTAAGAACATCACATCCTGCCGTCTAATGGGTCCAAACTAATGGGTAAAGTTTGCAAATACCAGGATTAGTGCTTGTTCCAGTGTTAATACTGGAAGTAAGCATTGGAAGTATGTGCAATATCTGAAGACTGTAGGTGAAATTTCACGGGTATTGGCTAGACGGGAACAGAATTTACTGTGAAACTCACTTCCGCTCAACGGGCGGGATTCTCCCAACCCTGCGCCAGGCCAGAGAATCCCCGCGAACTGGCCATGCTGCCCCGACGCCGACACGCGATTCTCCTCAGCACGGAGAATCGACGCCATCGGCGCCGGGGTGGTTGGCGCGGTGCAGGTTGCGGGTTGCTCTACGCAGCCGGCCCACTGATTCTGCTGCCCGATTGGACCGAGCGGCCATAGGAAAAGAGCAGAGTCCCGCCGGCACTGTTCTAACCTGCTCTGTGCCGGCAGGACCTCGGTGTGTAAGGGTCAGGTGGCAGCCTGTGGGGGAGAGGGGGGGGTCCGACCCCGGGGGGGCCCCCGAAGTGGCCTGGTCCGCGATCGGGACCCACCGATCGGCGGGCCGGCCTCTGTGGCTGGGGGACTCCTTTCCTACGCGCCGGCCCCTGTAGCCCTGCGCCATGTTGCATCGGGGCTGGCACGTTGAAGGAGGCCACAGTGCATGCGCGTGTTGGGGCCGGCGCCACTGCGCATGTCCTCATTGGCACCAGCGCAACTGCGCATGCGTGGATCCCATGGTGCACAGTTCACGCCTGGATCTGCAGCTGGAGCGGCGCGAACCACCCCAGCGTTGTGCTGGCCCCCTGTAGGGGCCAGAATTAGTCGTGGGAGCGGCCCGTTCACGTCTTCGTAAAACACGAAAGTGTTTCCAACGGCGTGGGCACTCTGCCGCGGGATTGGAGAATTCCGCCCAACATTCCTGAAAATTCGTGATGTCACACTGTAGGGCCAATTAAGGCTGCCCAGTATAGAAGGTTGGATGGATCAGACCTGGGGGTGGGGTTGTCAGCGCTGAGGGGGAGGGGTTGGGAGGAGGTTGTTGGGTGCCAAGTTCAATGGCATGCCCCAGGATTTTGGGAACCCAATTAAACCTCCAGTGGAAAAACAGATAGGTCCGTCAACATGGAAACAAATTTGGTGTGAACACTGCGGCTTTTCGGCTATGAACTGATCGTGACTAAAACCTCACTGACTCAATGTATTTGTGTATAGTAGCTCTGAATTATGCCTGAAAAATCTGCACGTCCTGTCCAATATCTGCCACTGATCCAAATAGACTTTGTGGCAGCAGTGAGGAAGCTGAGGGTGGGGTCATGGGGTAAGGGTTGAGTGGGGAGTTCCCTTCATCTACTTACATTAGCGAAGAAAGAAAAAAAGTAATGAATAAGGATTTCTCCAACTTCCTGTGCTCATGGCTTTGGGGTGTCCCAGAGTGCCTCGCCACTTTTTGAACTGCGGCCATTTCTATAATGTGCAAAATGTACCAGCCAGCCAATTTGCACACAGCAAGCTCCTTCAGGCAGCAATGTTGGATCTTTTACATCAATCTGAGAGAGTGGACGTAGTCTCAGATTAACATCTCACCTGAACACTGGCACCTGAGACAGTGAAGCACTGTCTCAAGACTGCACTGGGACTGTAAGCCCACATGTTCAACTCTCTGGAATGGGTCTTGAACCCATAACCTACTGAACTACAGAGAGCAGAATACTCAAACAATGGTCGACACCCATGCCATCAAGGGTGCATCTGGTCTCTCTGCTATTGCTGCAGCTCTGGACTGTCCAGGGCTTAGGTGGTTCAGCAAGGGCTAGTGGCCATGGTGGGGAGTGAAGTGAGGGAGAGGTTGCTGGGTCTGCAAACAAAGTGTGGTTGTTCTCTTTTGTGGGGGAATTTTATTTTAGAGAACAATTTTTATTTATGCAAGGATATGGTCATATTGTTCGGTCACGCTCGATGACAAACCTACAATATCGGTATGCTTGGTCATAATGAAGGTCTTGGTCATTGGGAGTCTGACATTCAGAAAGATCCTACCCTCAGCTCAACCCCCCACCTTGCCCCCATATGATTACAGTGGCAATATGCCAAATAGACATGGATTTTCAAGGCCAACATTGTTTGTTGATCTATTTTGTTAGATTTGTGGCACAGATTTGTTGGTGAAGCAGTTTAGAAAGACGATCAAAAGGAAATCTGACAAAACGCAGAAATATGACAGCAGCAAATTCACAAATAATATGAATCTGCTTGTGAATTTAATCCCTTCCTATATTTAATCCCTGTCCGTACGACGAGTGCAAAACCGTGTGGGAAATGTAAAATCTCAATCAGTAGGCTTTTAGTGTCCTTAATTGGATTTTATTGTCAGTGACCATGGCTCTGACTCTCACATGCGCCCACCGATCTCAATATCCCACGTGTGCTCAATTACATTGGGGCACATGCCCTATGTAACCTGGCGCAAGTTTACATGCATACCCGGCGTGTAAAGGCAATAAATACTCTTCTCCAAATTCCACTATGGTACAAGAACTGGAGTCCATACTAGAGTTGAATGAAAAACTAATAATTGAATTCTTACACATTAAAATTGACATGTATTTTGCTTCTTCTAAAAGATTACAACAGAATTAAGGTAACCAGGAAGGATGCCAATGCTTTTGAGTGGGTGTGGAAGAAAATTATTAATATGTTATGTGAAAAGGCTTGAGAAACTGAAAGTTTCTCCCTCGAGCAAAGAAGATTATGGAAAGGTTTGATAGAGGCGTTTCAGGAATGTCTGTAACCAGAGCACATGGATTTACGGTCATTGGCAAAACAAACAGAACTAACTTGAGGGGGAAAATTATGGGCAAGTTGCTATGATCGAGAATTCACTGTGATGCAGATTGAATCATAGGTTTTAGAAAGGAATTGAATAAATACGCGGAAATAAAGTATTTGCTGAATTATGTGGATAGAGCAGGAGAAGGATCTCCCTTTCAAAGGCACAATGGGCCGAATGGCCTTCTTCTCTGCTGTAAATTCAGGTTCTATGAACTAACAGAACACTCTTTCCTGCTAATGAGTTTTCATACACTGATATTTATCATATGCATTCTCCTGTTATGGGATATTAACTCTGGATCAATTGATGTAGATTATCTGGGTCAGGATCAATTTTCAAATGAGGAAGCAACTAATCAAACCTAACTTCTGCTCTGTAGCTAACAGTTATGAGAATACCAACATTTCTATTCAACTAGGGACATGGAAAACATTGGCCCTGAAGGGTTAACAACACAGCTTAAATTATCTTAAGAGCTCGTCATAAGCTAGCTAACTCCTGGGAGAAATATTGAATCCCACACATGGGAAAACTGGTGTCATGCCCCCGTGAGTCAAAAAACTCTGTGACACAGGAGTGTGGGAATGGAAGAGAAAAGTGGAGAGGACTAGGAATTTATGTAGTAAGTGAAAGTTTATAATTGAAAATGAGTCGTTAACTGGATTAGTTAACTGAGACTGCCTGTGGTAACTCTGTATATGTGATCACGTGAACACCAGTTAATAATTGAGAAATAGAGTGATTATTCAGGAATATTAGTTTGATCTGAAATGCAAACTATTTGATATTGCCGTACCATTGTTTGAATAAAGTATCACACTTCGACCTTCATAAATCAGTATTTAACTTCACCTCCATTTCATGTGTGATTATTTCTAATGGATGGACAAAATGTAATAATAGGCTTTAATAGTGACTCTCCATGACTCAGTCCCAGATGTTTTAAGTAGCACATTTGACCTAAGTGTTGGCGCTGGTGTTCAGCTGAATAAGCGAAATCCGAGTACAGCAAACATAATTATTTTTCTTGCACCAACTCTAATCAAATTTGCACTTCTCCCCCAATTTCATTAGGAGTGAAAATTTAACCTTTTCCTTCTTATTTTTTAGAAGGTGTGACCACCCATGATTGAGCATTAATGGGCAAGGAGCCAGGACTAAGAGGGCAGCCAATGCACATCACCAGGTCAAAAGGTCATCAATTTTGAAACTCTGGGAAAAAGGATCCAACTAAATACTAACTTAATTCATGTTTCCATGATCTATCTTCAACCTCCTAAATCCTAAGCTCTGGTTTATTTTGAATTGGAAGCAGAATTTTAAATGATACAACATAGCAGATTGCACGGTCAATGAATCAAACATTGAGCTTATAATCGCTTCACAGGTATTGATTTTAACTATAAAGTGACTCAAGTAAGTTACATTGCGCAGTTGTTACAAATATTCACAGTTCTTAAAAAATATAAGAATGTACAGCAGCACTTTTAATACCAACTGTAAAAGAAGGCATTATATTTCAGTTAATCATTGCAGACGGTGCTTTTAAATTAACAAATTAGTTCACCTCATTTATCAAATCTTTATTGTACAGGAATTCACTTGTTAATATTTGTTATTATTTTCTGTTTCGGCAAATCGATAAATCATCCATTTAACTCTAAAATTGGTTAATGCCAAAAGTAAGAAAAGAATACACATGCTCTAAACGTATGTATTTCAAAGTTGAATTTTCTTTATGTTTCGCGGTTGCGTTTCATGAACGATCATAGCAGAGGAAGCCTGTGAGGCCTTGAGAAATAACACTCCTGTTTCTCATGTTTCCGCAGGCCAAGATTATTTATTTTTTGATGTAACTTTGTGTGGCCTCTTCAAAGCTGCCCCTTACTAGTATATGGCTACAAGCAAAAATTTACAATCAGCTCCTGGTGGCATATGCCAGCTCCAAAGTTGGTAAGTGAACTGGGCAATTTTAACTGCCTGGTTTCCACATAAACTAAAATAACCCACAAAGTTTAAATCAGCCTTTCTTTATGTTCAATGGGATCAATTTATCATGTCATGATCATGAAACCGACAAGCTGAAACAAGAATCATTCAAAAATGGTGTAAATACTGGATGGATTGCAGGCCGGTTAATGCCAGGCACTATAATACCCAGTGAAACGTGTTACTAATAGGAGATTTTGACAGCAGTTTATTTTTGTTTAAAATTCTCCTCCCAATATCTGAATCTTTTTCAACTGTGATCTTACTCGACGATTAAAGAGCTACATTTCCCCACTGTAGGCCTCTAGAATGAACGATGGAGCATGAGGCCTCACACGTGAATCAGCCAGAGGTGCAGTGCTGCATCTCTGGTCAGTTGTGAGTCTGAGATGAAGCACTGTAGCTCTGGAGGATGAACACTGCAGCACTGGCCGGGAACATAGAGTGGGACAGCACCACACAGAATGAAGGTAATGTGTACACTTCTTTTGCATTTATATAGTTGCCAGGCTTTTCATTTTTGCTTTAGCCGAAGATTTTGACACGAGTGTCACTAATGATATATTTATTATTGAATAGCAAAATAAAGTTATGACACCATGAAAGAATTTTCTTATGAATTTAATTTAATTACAAGAAAACATCATTATGTTTGGACAGTATTTTCAAATGTATAGCTTAAAAATTGTATTTAAAAAGAAAAACAGCTTGGTGATATGAGCATTGTATTTGTTTTATTGTAAGCTTCTTAAAGACTGAGATTTTAAGAATTTTTTATAATCAGGAAGAAGCCTTTTTGTCATATACCAGTCATTAAAAGAAATATGTCCAAATGATAGTCAGACTTCATCAGTACAAACCCATGGGAAGATGAAAAAAATATTCCTTATCAGGGGATCATCGTCTCATGGTTCAATCTCTTTTCCTGTCCATAATTAATCTTTTGCTCAGAACCAGAGAAAACATTTGTTGCAATGAGCAATTTGCAAATTTGCATGAACGAAACTACACTATATTTTACTGATGCAACAGTTAATGTAAAAAGAAGGTGAATGCAATCTACTATCCTCTGTGAGAGAATATTATGGTCGAATTCTGAAAACAGCCAGTCTGTTTAACTTGAAAATTACAACAGTCACCGTTGTCATGGGAGGCTGGCAATCTCTAGCAATCATTCCTGAATGTTATTGTTCCCACAGTATCCTTGTATTGCATATCTTTCATCTCTTTAATTAATCGTAACACAGTTTAATATCTCAAATTTAGGGATTACAACAGGATTCTTAACCAGTCAGGAGCAACACAAGAGAGATGTCAAGAAACTGATAGGTGGAGTTATTTGGATCACATTCTCAAGTAGAAAGGGTCACCTTTTTAATGAGGCAAGACCCAATCCATTTCCCAGTCTTATTCCATGCATTCCCTAAATAAAAACTGGAGACTCAAAATAACCTCAGTGTGATTCCAAAGCATCCTCACTAAAAAATATTCCCAGTACTGTCTTTGTGCAGTGCAGAGTTTAAGACAAGATTGTTCTGCTTTATATATTCAGCAGGATAATTGCCACTTTTACTATAATAAAATTGAAGTATGACAACAACAAACATTAATTGCTTTACTCCTCTTAATACTCAATTGACAACTTGCAAGATGACATTTTAAAAAATCTTGTAACTGTTTTTGCTACTTGTGCTAAGAAAAATAAGAAATTCAAATGTATTGTATATGACACCAGATTTTACTAAGCAAACTTAATTTCAAAGTTATTAATATGAGGACCAAATATATATATTTTTAATCTTGCAAAACTGACAATTAATTGCCTGTCTGAAATACAAGGAAATTAAAAGCAAAAATGCAGAAAATCTGGAATGAAAGTAGAGTTTGTTGAAAGTGCAAGGCAACTAGTCAGCATCTGAAAGAGAAATACTGGTTCGCATTTTGGGGTGAAACTATTTATAAGAATCTAGAACATGTATATATCTTTGTCTTTAAAAGGTTGATTGATTTGCATTTCTAGCAATTTCCCTTTTCTATTTTAGAGATGTAAAGGTAAATGTTGTGAAGCAAGGTTCCCTGGAAGGAGATTCACTCAACAGGTGTATTAGTCAGGCAACTGGGTATGAAGGACAACATGTACAATTCACTATTTTCCAATCTTCCTGTATCAACTTTAGGAAGGGAGTCACCAGAGATTCTCTGATCCACACTTCTGTCAAATGAAGATCCATGTCAGGAGTGAAGCCTCAGAAATCCTCCCCTGTATATTTGTGTAGAGAATTCAGCACAGTTCATAAAAAAATTCATTGGGGAGTGTATTTCTGATAAGACCTTGGAGTTTCCATTTGTAAATAAATGCTTTCTTAACAATAATCTTATAGTTGCTAATATATTTTTCACAAAAGTTACAGCTTGGCTTTTACCTGATATGGATGTTCAGATGTTGAGTATTGCTGGAAAAAGGCAAAAAACCCAAACAATTTGTCAACTAAACAAAGCTTAGGGGACAGCCATTCCCTGGTTCATTCCCTGTGGCAATTCCTTGATACATCTTAACCTGCCTGGTTTGAATTTGAACAAAATCTTGGCAGTTAACTGTTCCCTGGTGCATCCTCCATGGCAAAGCCTCTACCACTCAGAGTCCACTTTCCAGCTAATCAGCACTCTCTTCTCATGCAGTATAAATTGTTGTTCCCTTTAGAATTGGTATTCTTGCATCCTGTTCTGGCGAGTGCAAGATGAATAGCTTTGATAGTATATTATCTTTTTTCAGAAATACTCAACTTCTGTACTATGAAACAACGGTTTTGTTTGCATATTTCCTAAATAAATGCACAGAGGGAATAGTGTCAGACTTTCTATTCTGTGAGTAATGAGAAACACAGGGCAGTATAATCTTTCTCTTAAGAATGTTTTGTCTCCCCACATACCGTCACTTCCGACTTTCCACTGACCTTCTCCTCAGGGTCCAGTTTTCCCAGGAATCCCTTCTGTACTGATAAGGGGATTCCTGGAAATACTGTTCTTGGGGGCAAGGCTTGGCAGCTGTTCAATAAGAAGATGAAGGAACCTGGGATTTCATAGATGCCTGTGGATTACAATGGAAAAAGGAGTGCTTTTGAATTATATTTGGCCGAATACACTCAGAACATGTAACCTCAGTTTGACGCTTGAATAAAAATCAATTATGAATTACTGAACTCAAAAGTGTCTGCAATTATTTTTCAGTCAAGTGCAGAGAGCACCAACTTCATTTTAATCTAGTTATTAACACATAAAATTTCTTTCATGTGCAGAATTAGATTTCTAATTCAATTATTTCTGCAAGTCAGTGAATACAGTTTGGGAACATGAACTAATGCAGCCCCCCATTATAAATGACACTTTGCTGCATAACATGGTGACTTTGCCATCACTTGTTTTTTTTAAGAGTATGTATAAACAACGTGATCACTGATTCAGCGTGTCCATCACATGCCCTGTCTCACACTAACCAATGCAAACCTATGGTACGCTTGTTTTGACTATTTCATGAATAAAAGAAAATCAGTCAGACAACTCACAACCTAAGATACAGAGTGTATGAACATCAAAAGGGAGGAGTGTGACTGTAAGTTAATCAATTAAGGACCCAAGAATATATGGGAACAGCAAATCAGTGATAACGGATGGAATGTTTCTAAGGACTCGATTCTCCCGATCGGAGACTCCTCCCGTCAGTGGAAAAACTGGAATGATTCCCGCTGGCGGTAGGAGTGAACCTGATGTACCATTCCATGGCACTTCGAAAATTTTTTACTAAGGGTCAGGTTTTCAGTGCCATCCAATGGCACACTGGGTTCTCACTGGACCTGAGAGGGGCGGGACCTAATCTCTTTGAGAGGTGCTGCTCGTCCGAGACTGGAGCATCCGGGAGGGGCTGCTAGAGCCCATTCCCGGATCACCGGCAAGACCCCCCCCCCCCCCCCCAAATTCTAATTGCTGGCAAGGGCCACCCATCCCTCCTCGAGGCCCCTCTTTCAACCTCCCACCACTGATTTCCTCCCCTTGCCAGTGCCAACCTGACACCTTGAACTCTGAGGGGTGACAAGGGAGTATTCTCCCCACAATTCCTCCAGGGTGTTGAGGGGGTCCTTCGTGGGAGGTAGGGGGGTGGGGGGCTTGTGCTCGACTGGAGGAACTCAGATCAGGGAGGTCTTTCCTGACATGGGATAATTTAGCTCCTCTTCCCATCTGTAACTTTTAAACCCTTTAAACAGCATGTCAGTATCTCAAAATTACTCCAGTCTCAGACGAGCAGCACCTCTCAAAGAGATTAGGTCCCGCCCCCTCAGGTCCAGTGAGAACCCAGTGTGCCATTGGATGGCACTGAAAACCTGACCCTTAGTAAAAAAATTTCGAAGTGCCATGGAATGGTACATCAGGTTCACTCCTACCGCCAGCGGGAATCAAAATTACAGTTCTCTGATAATAAATTGAAAGTGTTCCCATCTGCAGTCTTAAACCCATTAAATAGTCAGACAATGGGTTTTATTCTCCACCTGGTGCCGCTGCTAGTTGAGTTAACAATGAGGCGGAGAAAACCGATCCGTTTCCAATAAGACTCACTCGCATCGACTTAACGGCCGGACGCCAAATTACCTGGTCCTCTGGGCCGGGAATCACACGAGTGAGAATTTCTATTGGACCTGATAAACGTAGCCCTGACACGGTGGACCTCACAGTGGGCCAACTCTCTTTAAGAAAGTCCGGGGGGGGGGGGGGGGCTGAATTATGATGTAGGGGGCGTGGTCAGCTCCAGGACCTCACCATCGGGCCACAGCTCAAAATGGCGGCCCAATAGCGGGATTCTGGCTTTGGGTGACTGTGTGGAGTTTGAACGTTATCCCCCTTGTCTGTGTGTGTTTTCCTCAGGTGCTCCAGTTTCCTCCCATGGTCCAAAGATGTGCAGGTTAGGTGGATTGGCAATGCTAAATTGCATCTTAGTATCCAAAGTTTAGGTGGGATTTCTGGGTTATGGGGATAGGGCAGAAGAGTGGGCCAAGGTCCGAGTGTTGGACCGAATGAACTACTGCACTTTAGGGAATTTATGGATTTACTTTGAACTTTTTCAAGCCTGTTTGTATGCATTAAAGTCCAAACTCTTTGAACTGCATTGTTTACATTCAATTTAACAGACCATCGCCTTTTACAAGCTATTTGATTGACAGTCAGACCGTTTCAAAGGGAGGTTTAAGGTTTTTATTTTTGTAGCTCTACAGGAGTTCCATTAACTCAGAGGAGCGGTGGTTTTCCTAACCACTGTTTTTTTAATGAGGCTGTCCTTTGTTCTCAGAACCTTGAAACTCTTGAGAAGAAAGAGACAACCTTTTTAGCGGTTAGAAAAACAGCTGCAGCTCTGAGTTAATGGAGTCCCTGCAGAGCTATATAAATAAACAAAATAGCTTGTCAAAGGCAATGGTGCCTGGAAATGAATGTAAACAATGCAGTCCAAAGCTTTTAGGCTTCAGGGCATACAAACAGGCTAGAAAATGTTAAAGACAATTAAATTGACTGTGAAAATAACACTTCCAAGGTTTCCACCATATTAAATGGAATGGAATCTCACACTTTGAGATTCCCTCCGCTTGTGGGCAGCCCCGGAAAATCCTGGCTAAAGTGTGGTCTCCAGTGGGAAACGAGATCCATTCTCGGCAGCTGGTTGAGTATGATCTAAATTGCAATCCCCCTACACTTAGAAGATGTTTTGGATAAGAGTGTGTTTTGTACTGGAACTGAGATTGGGCCTAAACATGGCAGCATGCCAGGCTTCACAGAGATCGGTGTGCCCCTTTTAAGGGTTGCCCCAAGTTCTAAGTGATAGCCAAGCCCCCCCCCCCTCAATATCACCAACCTCGGGGCATCAGTGCCCCTCCCCCTGAGACCATTCTCACTGTCATCAACACCCTACTTCCACCCCCACCCAATGATCGCTGGCATTGGGGCATTGAGGCCACCTGGGCCCTTAGACCCCTCCTCCCTTGTAGTATCAAGGCCCTCCCTAGGTGAGTGATACTCTGCTATGGGCTTGCCAGATGCCCCTCCCACTTCATGCCCCACCCTTCATATCCCCTTCCCCTTTCAGACCCTGCTCCATTTTGGGACCTGCCCCATGGCAGTGCCAATGTGTTACTGCACCCTGGCACCCTTGCCGAAGAGAATCCTGTCCATGGTGTGAGTTACGTTGTGGGCAGCAGTGTTTTAGATTATGTCAAATTTACGGAGAGCAGAAGATGAGAGATTATCCAGGAGAGCATTGGAAAAAACAAGTGGAGAGTTAAGAAAAGCATAGATGAGGGTGCCAGCAGCAGATAAGCTGAGGTGGGGTGAAGACAGGTTGTAGAACAGTAATAGGCAACCTCGTCTAGTGAGTATGCTGCATGAGTGGCCCGCCTTCATCTCAATGGGCTGCAAGTTTGAAATTGGGCACATTCACTAACTATGATGGGCAAGGTGGCACTGCCACTCACAGCGCCAGGGACCCGGGTTCAATTCTGGCCTCAGGTGACTGTGTGGAATTTGCACATTCTCCCCGTATCTGCTTGGGTTTCCTCCGCGTGTTCCGGTTTCCTCCCACAGTCCAAAGGTGTGCAGATTTGGATTGGGCATGTAAAATTTCCCCTTCGGGATGTCCAGGAAGGTGCAAGTTACGTTACGGGTTACGGGGATAGGGCGGGGTGGATCAGGGAGTGGGCATGGGTAGGGTGCTCTTACAGAGGGTTGGTGCAGACCTGATGGGCCGAATGACATTCTATGGATTCTCTGGATTCTATTATGACCCTTGAATAAGATTGAATACATTTAATACATACTGAATATTTAATAAATGTTATAGAAAATGCTTAAATCATTCATATATTAATAGAGTTGTCATCAACTTCAACGGGAAAAAACAAAAGAAGCATTTGTACTTTAGACGCAGTCAATGTTGTGTGCAATCAGATGCACCTCACTTCACCTGCCCTTGCTTTACATCCGTATCATTTACGCGGATAGAATTTGGCAACTTTGCACGTGGGAAACAATTAACAAAATGGGTCATATATGACCATTTGTTGCTCACCACTGTTGTGGAATGTCCACATTTCGACATTTTTATTTGTTACAGAGGTGGAAGGAAAATTACTGCAAGTATTAATTGAAACTCTTCTTCTCCATCATCTTAGTTTCTCTAACAACCGAGGGCTGGGTTCTCGGGTCCCCCAGCCGCGTGTTTCCCGTTGGCACGCCATTCGCTGGTGGTGGGATTCTCTCTTCCCTTCGCTTGTCAATGGGACTTCCCATTGAAGCTACCCGACGCCGCCGGGAAACCAATGGGAGCTCCACTGCCAGTGGGAAAGGAAAATCCCAATGGCTGGAGAATTCCGGTCCTAGTATTTCTAATGTGTTAAACACAAAAACAAACAAGAAAATAATGCAAATTATCTGTGCAGGAACATTTGGGGCATTTTTCTGGTGCGGCACGCCCAGTGGGATTCTCCGTCCTCCCATTCAGCCAATGGGGTTTCCCATTGTGGGCAGTCCCACGCCCTCAGGAATTCCCCGGGCGTAGGTGCGCTGCTGGTGCAACGGAGAATCCCGCCAGTGGAGAATCCAGCCCAAGATAATCTTTTGTAATGTTTTCCATTAGTGGCTTATGCCTATGTTAGAGGCCTGTGGTTGAGTTCCAACACTCCCCAAATCTGTCATCAGGGATATTCAACAAGGTAGCCGCCAATCATGAGAATGTACTGAGAATAAATGGCACTGCCCTCCTACCCACATTTCCCAACTCCCCAAGTAAACCATTGTTAAGAGCTGTGAAAATAACCAGAATTTGGTTTTGTTTGTATAAAAAAAATTTTAAATCGCAAAGCCTTAATTTTTTCAGGGATAAATCTAAAAACATAACCAACGTATGCAATGTAGTAATTCCACAATGATAATTCTCATCAAGAGAGCTGTAGACAGAAATAGCCCAGTGAGTGGGAAGTCTGTACCTTTAGTAATGTGTTCTAAGTGGTTATACAGCTTTATTTCTTCTATTTATGCTCATCTTGAAATAACGAGGAAAACAAAATGATTCATAGAGACAAATGAATAACTGCACCATTATTTAAGCTTCCTGTGAGATTTTTATTAAAATGTCCAGATTTAAACAATGTATTTCAACAGAAACTTCGTACCCGTCGGAACGATATTTTGAACCACAGCTTTTAAGAATATGTCTCACCCTTTACTATAAAACCCATTCACAGATAGTTTCACACATTGCAAATAGAAATGTATTTATTTCTGTGAATCTAGCATGAGAAGGAAGCAAATGCATCGGTATAAATGGGCATAATTCGCCCCCCCAAGTTTCTAACTGTGGTCTCTGGTGGGCGTTGAGGTGTAATTCCCATCAGGTGGTTGGGCGCAATCGGGATCGCAATCCAGCCACACTTGGAAAATTTTGTGGAGGCGGCACGTTTTTCACCGGCACTGAGATGGGCGGGGCCTAAACACGGCAGTAAGCCCAACTTCGCAAAGATCGAGCTACCAGTTTTAAAGGATTCTCTGATCTCTAAGTGACAGTCAAGCCCTTGCCGCCCCCGCAATATCGCCAGCATTGGGGCTTCAGTGCATGCCCCCCGCCCCTCCATCCCCATCCTCTCCGGCATCAAACTTTCTTTATATCTGTTATTGGTAATTATTTACATTCTCACATGTGTGGTATGCTGAATGGTCACATGAGATATAAAAACCCTGTAAACAAAAAGATCACCGACCATACTCACAAACTGAAAATTACTCTCAGTCACAACACCAATAAACTTGGCAAATAAAACATTTCTGCTGCCAGATGCATTTGTTAATTTATCAACTGTTGAATTGTATGTAACTATTCTGACTCTCCACTAAAAAGAGCAAAACAATTCCAATGAAATCGTTACAATTGAAACAAATTCTAGATGGTGACAGTGTGACAACAGCAGGGGGTGAATAATGGAATAAAATACTGGGTAGTATTTAGTGGAGAGCTGATGAGAACCCCATGCCACTTTTTTTCGGGAAGGCGCATCAAGAGTCAGTGAGGCAGTTAACTGGGCAGCGGATGGTCTTCCAGAAATTGCCTGCTTAGAGCTGCCGGCCCATCAGAGGCACGCAACACTTGGTTGATCATCAGTGCTACCGGAGAGGTGGTGGTGATGGTGGTAGGTGTTACACCCACCTGTGGTGATATGCATCCCTGTAAATACACAATGGGTTAATGTAAATACACTAAGACTAAGTAAACACTAGAGGGAGCACCAGAGACATCATGACATGCAGACATATAGCTAATGAACACATAGAATAGGACACGACCAATGGGCAGTCAAGACACCCAGAGGTGACACTACCACAAGGGGCCAACCCATATAAAAGGACAGGGCACACATGCTCTTTCACTTTCCACAGGTGACACTCAGAGAGAAGGACAGGGGCAGATCAGAAGCATCACACCCACCGCATGGCTTGGAGCAGACTGGTTAGTTAGACGGAGTTACTATAGTAAGATTAGCAGGAGAGTCGAACTCAAGTAGGAGAATTGTTAACTGTTCAATAAATGTGTTAGACCTATCTCCAAGTCTGAAATTCCTTTGTCAGAGCATACATCAAGGAAGCTGCTTATGCTACATGAAGAAGCATAACACAACATCACCCAAGGCAGTAGGTCACCATTGGCCCAGGCACAGTTGAATGATGGGTTGCGAGGTGGGTGTCACACCGGAAGAGTGGGGATGTGGTTCGGGCACTGAGAAGTTCAGGGATGCAAGGGGCAGCTCCAATCCCCTTTGCATGAAAGGTCTCTTGAAAGGCATTTTTAACTACAGAGCCGTCCCTCTGGTAGCCCATAAGCAATTCCCACCGGGTTTGCTTTTCGCTTCTTCCCATGGCAAGTACCCCGCCTGCCACTAGGTAAATACCAGCGGCAGCAGGATGAGGTGCAATATTGTGCCCACTTAACGACCTCAATTGGTGGCAGGGAGGTTGGGAATGCTGTCCACAAGGCTTTCTGCCATGGACTTAATCGGGGAAGTGGCAGAGAAGCAATGAATTCCCTACTTGTCATCCTCTCAACTGATTAAATGCCCCGCAACACTAATCTCACCACGAGGGTGGACATCAAGCTCTGTCCACACTGGGGATGATGACGGGTTAATGCCAGCAGTGCCAAGTAAACTCGTAGCAAATTGGCAGCTGATTTTTCACTATGCCTGATACTATTTCCAAAGAAGTTCACAGAATGATAGTTCAAACTCTTTTTAGATGATTGATTCTCAATGTCACTTCTTCATGGGCTAAGATTTTTAGGATGTCAGATTTTTCCTTCCCATCATCCGAGGAGTCAGCAGATAACACAACCCCGCCAACACTGCTTTCCCCACATTTAACAGTCCAACAACTGTTTGATGACTAGATACTAGAGTTGGGGTTTCCATCCCTCACTATGAAGAGCTGCCAGCCAATAACCTGCAGCACCAGAAGCATGGGCAGGGTTGGGCCTACAAGCAGCCCCGTAGCCTAAATACCAGGAGTCCAGGACCAGATCATTTTTGAGAGGTCTCGGGGTGGGTGGTGAGGCGAGCCCCAGCTCGGTCAGCAGAGCGGAATGGGCTATTGGTGGAGAGGTCAGGGGAGGGGAGACCTGAGGCACCCCACCCTCTTCCTGCACGAGGCCTGAACAAGGTTTCTTTTTGTGCTTCCCTTCAGCCCCTGCACTCTCCCGCCAGTCTGAAAATTGAGGCTGGGCAGGAAACAGCCATTCAGTGGTCAATTATTGGCTGCAAAAAGGCCCCAGTTGGGGCAAGGGCGATGGGCCGGCCTGGGCCTCAGCTGTCCCAGTGTAAAATTTTGGAGAGGTTGGGGGCTTGCGCCTAGTGAGAAGGCCATTCAAGATATTTTATGGTCTCTCCCTGCGACAACTCAGGGAAACGTAAAATTCTCGCCGTAGGTTTAAAATTAAATATCTTGGCAATATTTTCTGAGTCGATGAAAAATAAAAACTGCGACAGTGAAAAAGATTCAGCTGCTGATTTGCAGAAGCATGGAATAATTTCATCCCTTTGCTGGATGCCAGAGAGAAATCCTAAATTCTTTATCCAGAGAGAGCTGAGCTTATGGAATTCGTTACCACAGAAAGTAACTGAGGCCAAAACATTGTGGGCTGGATTCTCCATTCGTGATGCCAGAAGCCAGAATCGCGATTGGGCGGAGAATTGCGCAAAATTTTAAAAATCCTCTGTGCACTCATCAGAGGAAGTAGGGGAATAGCAGAGCTCACCACAAAGAAAAGACACATGCACCATGGCCTTTTGCACCCTCCGTGGCACATTGGCCCTCTCAAGGCAGAGGCCTCAGCAATGACACTATCATCTAGCCCACTCCGCTGGACCACCAGCCCTGCCTGTCCACCACACCCCTGCATCCATTCATCCTGCCCTGGCCAGGTTGTCACAATCTGTGTCACACTCAGGGTCCGCATCACACTACATCTATGCTCCCAGCAGACACACACTTCCCTTGCTCACCCCATCTGTAGGACCTGCTCACACACAAGCCTCTAAGCATGGAGTCAATTGATGGTGCATGATGACCTTCTCCACCGCACAACCAGGTGCCACCCTGTTGGTGGGTTAACACACAGCCCACCTAATGAGGATACCCACAGTAGATCCCACTGGAGGAAACACAACAGGGGGCACAGAGTCTATCGCTGACATGGGTTGTGGCCGCTATTGGTACCCCTGTTGACAGGGACGGGTGAAGAGGGTAGAGGATTTTGACAACACAGGCTTGGTGAGACTGATGGGGACAGGGGAGGATTGCGGATGGCAACATATTGAGGGGGGCAGGTGAGGGATGGGGGTGGGCGCAGGGTGGACATGTTGTGGGTGGTGCAGCAATACGCATGTCCCCCTACGAGCACCGGTTCATCAGGGGATGCCCTTCATCAATAGAAAGGGCTCCCTGAATGTGCAATAGGTGTGTGCCCACAAGCTGCACATCATGCACATCTGCATCTGATACCCAGGCAGACACATAGATCCTGGTGCACTCTGAGATCCTCAGCACCTTCGAGGTGCTCCCTTGGGTAAGGGGTTGGTTACTTGGGCAACAAGGGTTACCCGCTGAGCTCATGGCCAATGACATCTGTACGGAGGCCTGAGACCGATGCAGAGACACATTATGACAATGCCCAAGCAGCAACCAGGCATGTCACTGAGCAATGCATCAGCTTACTGAAGATGCGCTTCCACTCTGGTGGGGCACTCAATATAGCCCCAGGAGGGTCTTGAGCATTATGCTGACCTGCTGCATCCTGCACAAGATGGAGTATCAGAGGGGCAATATGCTGGAGGAGGAGGAGGAACACCAGGCCTCACCTGACGAGGAGGATGAGGAGCGTGTCCAGGACGAACCGGACATGGAGCCCGAACTGGCAGGGCAGGCCGCCCAACGTGTGCTCCAGGGCCACCGCACATGGAACAACCTCATCACATCCCTAATTTGCCAACTAAGAGGACTGGTCGCCAGCAGCTCCGCCCCAATTCTCCATTCGGCCCCACCTCCCTCCCCACTACAAAATGGACCCCCCTTTCCCGTAACCGCTCACCCGTTCCCTGTCCCTCATCCCTTCACTACACTTTTCTTGTCCCTCACCCCTTCACTCCACCTACCCTGACCCTCAGACCTTCCCACTATGCACTATGTTATGACACCCTGGGCTAGTGCATGATCAATTCCAGCCCCACGGGCCCCGGAGTCCCAATATAAGTGAATTAACCAAGAATTTCTGAGTTCTTTGATCCTTGACTGCTCCAATGATTTACAGGCACCAGATTTGTAAGCAAAACTTAATAACTGTTTCTTTATAAACAAGAAAAGAGTAATGGTGATAATAGGACAACGATCTGCTGATCTAATTATTCCCCCATTCACCGTCCCACCCTCCACCCCCACAAGACAGACACATAGTGGGAAAGGGAAAGATCAAAATAATGGCGATTAAAAGGGATGCGAGATGGATATCTTCACTGCTTAGGTTGTAGTCTTTGTATTCGGCTATCTTCTCGAGACGCAGAGTTGAAACCCTTCGGTTGGATCAGACCTTATGGTATGGCTTCAATCAGAACTCTCAGGCTGTAGGAATTCTTCTAGGGAGTGACTTTCACTTTTAACAATCAGGATCTTCACACTGAAAATGTCTCCCCCCCCCCCCCCCCCCCCCTCCATCCCCACTTAGATCGGTTCAATCCTGACAGGCCTCCACCAAATTCATTCAGTCTCACTGAGATATTAGAATTCTCTACCTGAGAATTTAAAAGGGTTTTCCGTCCACTCTGTCTCTCGACCACTGGCCTGCTTTTTCTGCAGGTCAGAACTAACTGTAGTGGACAGAGAAAGAGAAAAAGGGTCCCTTCTTCAAGACTTTTAGAGAATTCAGGAGAGATATCAGACTGGGGTCTCTCCTCAGCCTTTCAAACAGAGGATAAGCTTTCACAGGCAGCCTACAGAGAGAAATTGCTTGCAGCCATTTAATCAGAAATTAATCTCTCACAGGCTGGCTAGATAGAGCTTTATTCACCAGCCTTAGCTGATAGAGAGCATCCAAACCTATCTCCCCACTCTCTCCTGGACTCAGCAGAACTAAACTCAAAAGGGGTCTGTCCTCCTTCTTCCAGTATCTTCTAGAGCTCCCTACCACACAATATCAAGAACCACACAAGTCCCAGGATTCCAAAAGAGTTGATTGGCTGCCAGCCAAGTCCATCAAAATGTGACATCACTGGACCATACCAAAAAGCACACTGTACTGAGGGGAGTCCTTGGACCAGTCCAAATAGCACATTAGACATGTTAGTCCATTTTAAAAGCAGTCTTCAGAATCATAGCAGCCAGCATAACAGAACACAAAGGAGATTACAGAGGAAAAACAAGGTTTAAGCATGGGGGTCCTTACAACTACCACTGCCCCCTCCCCACATTAGGGTCCTACCAGCATCACCACAGGGTGTTGTCCCTGGGTTGGTTATATCAGTGGGTCTTGCCCACAGGAAGGAGGATGATGATGACTTGTTGTGAGATGAGCTCTGATGCTCCTCTTTGTCTGACTCCTGCCTTTATGATCACATTGCACTGCCCGCCTGGGTGACCCCTTCATGTCTGTTAGCCAATCCATCTCATGGGCCCATATATTCTTTGGGGGGAGGTGGGGGTTTTGGGTGATGAAATGAAAATCGCTGATGGTGATCGGTGATGGTGAACAGTTAAGGCTAATCTCTGGGTAAGCTGTCATACAAGGTGGGCTCACACTCTCGACCTGTGCCCTGCCACTTCTCGCTGAGAGTGACACCATGTGGAATGTTCATGTGTCATGGGTACCCTGTCCATCTCCCCACATACCCCACTCGTCACACCCTCTACACCCAGGTGCAACCCATCCCTAACACCCATCAGACAGAGGATAGAGGCAGGTCGGAATGTTGGTGAATGTGTTTGCTGGTGACTATATATATTGTTGTGCCCTAACTCCTAACTATCACTGTGATACACGCGTGCCAGCTCAAGTGTTCTCTATCACTCTTACTTTACGTGATCCACCTTTCCTTCTAGCTGTAACCCAAGACAGCAGCACATCAGACGTAGAGGAGTCCTGCTGCGTGTCTCGTACTCTAACCTGAGATGCCCTTGCCACCTGCCCTCTGAACCTGGTTGGGCCCAGCTGACTTTCAGGTGTCACAGGTGACGATGTGCCAACCTATTGTGCCCGTTGGGCATGGGATGCGCTAGTGTCAGGTGGGAGTATTCAGAAGGACTGAGGTGTTCCAGCAGCTCCCCTGTCTCATCACTCCCTCCTCCTTTGGAGTGCTCAATGGCCCCTGGGCTACTCCATGGGACAGAGGAGATGCAGGAGTGAACTCCAGAGGCCTCACTTGGTGCTGCCAGTCTTGGAGGCCCGCTCTCACCGGAGCCATGGTCTCAATGAGATCATGTGACATGTCCCTCAATGAATGAGACATGTCCCTCACCACCTCTGGCATGTCCCACACTGCTTTGGTTATGTCCCTCTGTGCCTTTGACATGTCCCTCTGTGATTGGCTAAGGTCAGACAGCACCCAGCCAATGTGATGACCTCAGCCATGGCCCTTTGTGATTGGGCAAAGCTCTGGAGCGCCGCAGCAATGTACATGTGGGCCCAGTACATGTCTCCCTGTGACTAGCCTCCCCTGTCCTGCGCCTTAGCCTTCAATTGCACAATGTGCCCCAAGCCCTGGGCCTCTTGACCCATGGCTCTGACTTCTCTTTTTTTCATTCATTCATTGGGTGTGGGTGACGCAAGCTGGGCCGGCATGTATTGCCCATCCTAATTTCTCTTGAGGGGGCAGTTAATCAGCCACGTTGCTGTGGATCTGGAGTCACATGTAGGCCAGGCCAGGTAAGGATGGCAGATTTCCTTCCTTAAGAGACATTAATGAACCAGATGGGTTTTTGTGACAATCGACAATGATTTCATGGTCACCATTATGTTTTTAATTCCAGATTTTTATTGAATTCAAATTTCACAATCTGCAGTGGCGGGACTTGAACCTGGGTCACCTGAGCTCTACACTGGGTCTCTGTTTTTTTCACTAATCTAATGGAAATATCACTATGCCACCGCCTGCCCCAGGCCTTCCACTGCAGATACCACCTGTTCAGTATTGGTCTGGGTACCATGCATTGTCGGCACCATCTCCTGTGCCTGAAGGCAATTGGAGTCCTGTAAACACTGGAAAGTCGCTGACACCCCTGCCCCCACTCCGGTGCGCTGGAGGGTGGGGGGGGGGGGAACTGGGGGGTGGGGGCAACCTCTCGCAGCACAATGTCAACCCCTGGATTGTATGTACCCGTTCTGTGGGCAACCCCTGTCCCTGCCCATCTGCCCCTACAACCACCCATTATCCCCATCGACTGCCAAAGTCTCTGGCTGTGTGGCTGAAGGCAATCGCTAATAGGGAATTCGCAATCATGGTTACGTGAGCACATCACACATGCCAAGTGGGTTTCTGTGGGTGGGCGGGCCATTTGGGACTCATTGCCTTCCATCCCAATCAAACCCTGTTACTGGACACTGTGATTGAACACTGTGGGAGGCAACATCACACCCGCAACATCTGGACCCAAGGGATGGTACACAGCTCCAGGGACATTTCCATGGCTGGGTGAGCAGGGTGGAGGGTAGGATGCCTGGAGAGTTAGCCAAAGGGTCCAGGGCCAGCCCGCTTTGTGGAAGGAAGTGACTGAGGCATCATAATGGTTGTGCCAAAGGTGTTTAATGTGTTGTACAATGCCCCACTCCCGATGGTGCTGCCCCTCCAACCCCCACCCCCTCCCACTCTCTACATAGCCCTCCAACCCCGATGCCCTCCCCCGATGCCCGCACTGATCCTCAACGTGCTTGGCCTCCTAGCTCTATCACTACGTCTTGCTGTTTCCCCAGGATGCACATCTGGGGCGAAATTCTCCGACCCCACGCAGGGTCGGAGAATTGGCGGGAAGCGGCGTTATTTCCGCTCCCGCAGGTTTTGTAATTCTCCCGCCGGTCATAAACCGGCGCTGTGCAAATCCCGCCGGCAGCCTGTGAAAACAGCTGGGGCCGGCGGGATTTCATTTTTTTTTTAAATTACCTTAAATCTCCGGCCCGGATGGGCCGAAGTCCCGCCGCTGGGAGGCCTTCTCCCGCCGCCGAGGTTTAAACCACCTCTAAAACGGCGGGCTCAGCGGCGCGAGCGGGCCCCCGGGGTCCTGGGGGGCGGGGGGGCGATCGGACCCGGGGGGGGTGCCCCCACGGAGGCCTGGCCCGCGATCGGGGCCCCCCGCTCACTCTGCGGGGCAGTGCCGTGGGGGCACTCTTTCTCCTTCCGCTCCGCCACGGCCTCCGCCATGGCGGACGCGGAGGAGAACCCCGCATCGCGCATGCGCCGGCAGTGACGTCAGCGGCCAGCTGCCGCTGACGTCACTGCCGGCGCATGCGCCGACCGCCGAAAGCCTTTCGGCCAGCCCCGCTTCCGACGGCGCCGGGTGTTTGCGCCGGTCTTCTGGTGCAAACTGCTCCGGCGCGGGGCTGGCCCCCAAAGGTGGGGAGAATTCCCCACCTTTGGGGAGGCGCGACCCCTGAGTGGTTGGCGCCACTCCCCTACGCCGGCACCCTCCGTCACGCCGGGTAGGGGAGAATCCAGCCCCTGAGGTGGAGGCTGCCAGCTGCTTACCTCGTCCCATGGCCTTCAATGCCCTTGTTGGCTCTGGGGCTGGAGGGCCCCGACTCACTTGTCAGTGGCACATGCACAAACGTGCCACCCTAAGCCATGTGCTGGCTGCGAGACGTGGCCTCATCAGAGGGGTGGAACACGGGGAAGCTGGTGGCCACCATCCCCAGTCTATGGGACGGGTCCGGCTTGGCACTCAGTTCCCTCTCTTTCTGCTTGGTGCCCATAGGGGTTCACCTTGGGACAGACAGTTGTGTGAGAGCTTATCCTGAGGAGACACAGAGAGGGCATCGTTAGCCACACATGTGGTTCACAGTGGTGGAAGGGGGGGTGAAGGAAGGGTTGGGGGAGTTTGAAGGGAGAGGAGGGGTGAAGGGAGGGTTGGGGGCCGCATGGAGAGTTGGGGGGGTGGCTACACGTATGGGGGCGGAAAGGTCTCGGGGTGAGGGGTCGGTGGTGACTACACACCCATGCTGCCCTTGGAGGTTGTTAACCTTCTTACGACACTGGAGGCCAGTCCCCTGGTCACTCTCCCAGAGCTTACAGCTGCTGCCACATCAACCCAGGCAGCACTGGCTGCACTGTGGCTCAACCTCTCAGACCCTCGGGGGAACAGGACAGCCCTCCTGGCCTCACCGCATATAGGATCCTCGGAAGGTCCGCATTGCCGAATCTTGGGGTCAGTCTTCTCGGCGCCATTTTTGCGAGCTGGCTGGCATTGGCTGTGCAAGTGCTGTTTAAGTGCTCCTCGAGCTTGTTAGCGGGGTGGGGGGGGGGCTCGGCTGGCAAGCACGGTGTCGGTGAATCGGCTGGCAGGCCTTCATTTGCAGTGAGAAGCCCGTGAGGCCTCGTTATGTGGACCAATTAACGTTGAATAGCGTTACCGGCTTCACTGGGCTAAACACCGGGAAGCTCGCGGCAGTTCCCGCTCGCTACCACACTTAGAAATCTTTCCGGGACATCGCACCCATAATTAATAGATGAGATCCTGGTACATATCCACAAATCGTTGTGGTATAACACTAGTCACATCTTGCAATTTGTGTACATACCATTATCCTTACTCTCTTCCAGTTATTTGCTCACTCAAACCAAGGCATTTGATACATTCAAAATCGAAGGTCAAATTTTGCTTCCAGGAATGCATTCTGATGGGTCATTTCCTTCCTTACAATGCACATTAGGGTGTGGATTTCCCCCACAGACCAGTCCCTTATTGAGCAGAGCAGTGACAGAATACAGGAAAAAAACTGACTGGCAAGGTCAATCAGTCCATCTCTCCCCGACTCAATTTCCTTTTGTCTCACCAGGGCGGTAACAGACCATCATGTCACTACCCACCAGTAATAAATGCCAGCTGATCATGAGGCCCAGCAAGTCACTTGATTTTCTTGTCAAGTGCCATTGCTGGCGCTGATCCTGGTGAGCAAAAAAAGGGTGGAGGGAGAGGCAGTGGTGTTATCAGGGCCGGTTTAACCCGGGAGATCAGGAGGAGGTAATTGGGAGGCTCCCCTTCAGGAGGGCAGTGAAGAGTTTCAGGTACCTGGGGGTGCAGGTGGCCAGGAGTTGGGGGGCTCTTCATAAGCTTAACTTCACCAGACTAGTGGAACAGATGGAGGAGGAATTTAAAAGGTGGGACATGGTGCCGCTATCGCTGGCGGGCAGAGTGCAATCCGTCAAAATGACGGTTCTCCCGAGGTTCTTGTTCCTCTTCCAGTGCTTGCCCATCTTTATCCCTAGGGCCTTTTTTAAAAGGGTGACCAGCAGCATCATGGGATTTGTTTGGGCGCATGGCACCCCGAGGGTGAAGAGGGTCTTCTTGGAGCGGAGTAGGGATGGGGGGGGGCTGGCGTTGCCCAACCTCTCGGGGTACTACTGGGATGCCAACGTGTCGATGGTGCGTAAGTGGGTGATGGAGGGGGAGGGGGCAGCATGGAAACGGATGGAGAGAGCGTCCTGTGGGGATACATGCCTGGGGGCCCTGGTAACGGCGCCGTGGCCGCTCCCTCCCACGAGGTATACCACGAGTATCGGTGGTGGCGGCTACCCTGAAGATTTGGGGGCAGTGAAGGCGACATAGGGGAGAAGTGGGGGGCTCGATGGAGGCTCCGTTAAGGGGGAACCATAGGTTCGTCCCGGGGAACATGGATGGGGGATTTCGGGGATGGTATAGAGCGGGCATTAGACAGCTGAAGGACCTGTTTATCGACGGAAGGTTTGCGAGCCTGGGGGAGTTGGAGGAGAAATTTGGGCTCCCGCCGGGAAACATGTTTAGATATCTGCAGGTAAAGGCATTTGCTAGACGGCAGGTGGAGGGATTCCCTGCGCTCCCCGCGAAGGGGGTGAGTGACAGGGTGCTCTCGGGGGTCTGGGTCGGGGAGGGGAAGATATCCGATATCTACAAGCTTATGCAGGAGAAGGAAGAGGCGTCAGTAGAGGAGCTGAAAACGAAGTGGGAGGGGGAACTGGGGGAACAGATCGAAGACGGGACATGGGCTGATGCCCTGGAGAGGGTAAATTCTTCCTCCTCGTGTGCGCGGCTTAGCCTCATCCAATTCAAGGTGCTGCATAGGGCCCACATGACTGGGACGAGGATGAGTAGGTTCTTTGGGGGTGAAGATAGGTGTGCCAGGTGCTCGGGGAGTCCAGCGAACTATGCCCATATGTTCTGGGCATGCCCGGCATTGGAGGAGTTCTGGAAGGGGGTGGCGAGGACGGTGTCAAGGGTGGGGGGATCCAGGGTCAAGCCAGGATGGGGACTCGCGATCTTTGGGGTTGGGGTAGAGCCGGGAGTGCAGGAGGCAAAAGAGGCCGGTGTGCTGGCCTTTGCGTCCCTAGTAGCCCGGCGAAGGATTTTGCTACAGTGGAAGGACACGAGGCCCCCAAGCGTGGAGACCTGGATCAATGACATGGTGGGCTTCATTAAGCTTGAGAAGGTTAAATTCGCCCTGAGAGGATCGGTGCAAGGGTTCTTTAAACGGTGGCAACCTTTCCTCGACTTTCTGGCTCAACGATAGGGTACTGGGACAGTAGCAGCAGCAACCCGGGGTGGGGGGTGGGGGGTGGGGGGGGGGGGGGGGGGGGGGGGGGGGGGGGGGACGTTGATTATGTTAGCTTATTTTATTTAAATTTGATTTATCTAATTTTATTTTATGGTTAAGTTCTCTTGTTTGGGGGGGGGGGGGGGTATGTGATACATGTGATGTTACGGTATGGGGGGGAATTGTGGGTGTTATGGGGCTGTTAGTTGCATATTACTGCTTTTTGCTATACTTTTTGTTATATTTTCAGTAAAAAATTCCAATAAAAATTATTAAAAAAAAAAAAATCAGGGCCGGTTTAGCTCAGTTGATTACACAGCTGGTACATGATGCAGAGCAAGGCCAGCAATGTGGGTTCTGTTCCCATACCAACTGAGATTATTCATGAAGGCACTGCCTTCTCAACCTTGTCCTTCTCCTGAGGTGTGCTGATCCACAGGTCTGTTCGCCCCCTCAAAGGTAAAGCAACCTATGACCATCTGGGACTATGGTGACTTTGGTGGAGTATTCCAGAGACCTAAGGTCTCAAAGAACAAAGAACAAAGAAAGGTACAGCACAGGAACAGGCCCTTCGGCCCTAAAAACCCGTGCAGACCATGCTGCCCGACTAAACTACAATCTTCTACACTTCCTGGGTCCGTATCCCTCTATCACCCACCCTATTCATGTATTTATCAAAATGCTCCTTAAATGTCACTATCGTCCCTGCTTCCACCACCTCCTCCGGCAGCGAGATTCAGGCACCCACTACCCTCTGTGTAAAAAACTTGCCTCGTACATCTACTCTAAACCTTGCGCCTCGCACCTTAAACCTATGCCCCCTAGTAATTGACCCCTCTACCCTGGAGAAAAACCACTGTGTCGATGCCCCTCATAATTTTGTAGACCTCTATCAGGTCGCCCCTCATCCTCCGTCGTTCCAGTGAGAGCAAACCGAGTTTATTCAACCGCTCCTCATAGCTAATGCCCTCCATACCAGGCAACATCCTGGTAAATCTCTTCTGCACCCTCTCTAAATCTTCCACATCCTTCTGGTAGTGTGGCGAACAGAATTGAACACTATACTCCAAGTGTGGCCTAACTAAGGTTCCATACAGCTGCAGCATGACTTGCCAATTCTTATACTCAATGCCCCAGCCAATGAAGGCAAGCATGCCATATGCCTTCTTGGCTACCTTCTCCACCTGTGTTGCCCCTTTCAGTGACCCGTGGACCTGTACACCAAGATCTCTCTGACTTTCAATACTCTTTAGAGTTCTACCATTCACTGTATATTCCCTACCTGCATTAGACCTTCCAAAATGCATTACCTCACATTTGTCCGGATTAAACTCCATCTGCCATCTCTCCGCCCAAGTCTCCAAACGATCTAAATCCTGCTGTATCCTCTGACAGTCCTCATCGCTATCCGCAATTCCACCAACCTTTGTGTCATCTGCAAACTTACTAATCAGACCAGTTACATTTTCCTCCAAATCATTTATATATACTACGAACAGCAAAGGTCCCAGCACTGATCCCTGCGCAACACCACTAATCACAGCCCTCCAATTAGAAAAGCACTCTTCCATTGCTACTCTCTGCCTTCTATGACCGAGCCACTTCTGTATCCACTTTGCCAGCTCACCCCTGATCCTGTGTGGCTTCACTTTTTGTACCAGTCTACCATGAGGGACCTTGTCAAAGGCCTTACTGAAGTCCATGTAGACAACATCCACTGCCCTACCTGCATCAATCATTTTTATGACCTCTTCGAAAAACTCTATCAAGTTAGTGAGACACGACCTCCCCTTCACAAAACCATGCTGCCTCTCACTCTGGGGACCTGGGTTTGAATTTCACCGTAGCAGATGATGAAATTTGAATTCAATAAAACATCTGGAATAAAAGTCGAATGATGGGCAGCACAGTAGCATAGTGCTTAACACAGTTGCTTCACAGCTCCAGGATCCCAGGTTCGATTCCCGGCTGGGTCACTGTCTGTGCGAAGTCTGCACGTTTTCCCCGTGTCTGAGTGGGTTTCCTCCGGGTGCTCTGGTTTCCTCCCACAGTCCAAAGATGTGTGGGTTAGGTGGATTGGCCATGATAAATTGCCCTTAGTGTCCAAAAAATGTTAAGTGGGGGTTACTGGGTTATGTGGATAGGGTCGATACGTGGGCTTCAGTTGGGTGCTCTTTGTAAGGGCCAGTGCAGACTCGATGGGCCAAATGGCTTCCTTCTGTACTATAAATTCTATGAAATTCTATGATGACCATAAAACAATTGTTGATTGTAATTAAAAACCCAGCCGGTTCACTAATGAAGGAAATCAGAGAAGGAAATCTGCCATCCTTACCTGGTCTGGCCTACATGTGACTCCAGACTCATGGCAATGTGGTTGACTCTTTAAAAAAAATGCCCTCTCAAAAAGCCCAGTAAGCAGCCACCGAATTCAAGGATTTGAAATTAGGGATGGCCAATAAATACTGGCCCCCGTCCCTTGAATGAATAAAAGACATAGCTGCTGGTGCAGCAGAAGGTATGCTGTGTAGGACGCTTCTTCAGGGCCAGTTCACTGTCTAATAAAACATCTATGCCTCGGATTTTGAGACTGTTCCACCCACTTTAGGTTGTTTCCACCTCTCCACGTTGCTCCGACAAAAGATTAGCCGCATACCTTCGCAAGCTTATATGCATAATATGTTTCTCAAATGGAGGTGTTAATTTTATGTCACTTTGGCTTGGGGCTAATTGCAGTAACATAAAATTTTATAAAGACTTCAAGTTTCCCAGTAAACCAATTCTGACCTTGGAAGTTACAGTGCCAAAAATGGCAACTTTCTATTCAGTTATCTATCTTTTCTGTTGCTAAAAACATGGGCACTGAAATTGCACCACAAGATTGCAAACCCACCATTTACTGCTGTATTTACAAAAGCATAAACTTTTTTGAAAATAACTGGTTTAACATCTCAATTAAAATGACACGCAAGAAATTACAGACTAACGTCCCACGGTATAATTTAAGAACAATTTTTAAATCACTGGTGGCCACAGACCTGATAAGCAGACCTTTGCTTAGATAGTCCAATATTATGGAATCGTGGGGATATTATTAGCTCACTGGAGATTTTGTTTGTGCACACCCAGATCCTGGAAAATGTCAGGGACAGTCTGTTGTAGAACATCTGTTCCCAAGCCGGACTCTTAACTGCTGGGAAAATAGTAGATTCTTCAAAGGATTTTTTTTACATTTCAGTATTAACTTTTAAACAGCAATGATGTAACTGTTCCTCAGCCCTTCCTGCTAATGGGAAAAAACAGTATCTCATTCTCCATTTAGCACTTTCATTTTGCTACTATTTCATTATATTGAACTCCAAGCTAGTTTTACAAAATTAGCACATATAAATCCCCCAACGGTTTAGTTTGTTAGTTCATTACCCAGCGCCCATCCCGTGTTGAATTTTACAACTGTCAAGGTGATAGAGACGGTAAAATTGGACGAATGTCCTCTGGGCATTGACGGAAGAGGGAAAAAAGATCAGCCCATGCTGCCAAGTCTGATTACTATACAGCCGTTCCCACAATATTATTCGCCATAGTTGAATAGCTTATTGACGATTGTTGTTTTGGCTTACAGATAAGAGTGGTCAGTTTGACACGGTGATGGTGGAATCAAACTAATTACCATGCATAACTTTCAGAAGAGAAGTCTTTTCTTTTTAAGCGAATGCACAATCTGATTTTGAGCAGGGTGCTTTTCTTGCTTTGTTCTCTAGCAGCATATGTACATTACGTCAAGTGAATAACTTGTTGCACAGGCAATTTATGGGCAAAATCGCATACTTAAGTTAATAGCTATTCTGCCTTGCTCTCCTGTATATAAAGTGTAATCATCTTTTACTTAGGCTACTGTGCAGGTAAAGTTCCTCTTCCTGCTCTGTCGGTGGAGGGGATTTTTCTTTCTGCGCAACATCGGTGATGTATATCAATATTAGATGGGGAAACCTTGTGGCAGGGCTAAAGCTTTGCTTGAACAGTGCCTGAAGTGAGGTTGCAGCCTCCAACAAAACCATCCAGACAGAGCCAGGGAAATAGGTAGTAGTGATAGATTCCACACAATACATTTGGCAGTCATGGCTTTCTTTCAGTTAACAATTTCCAGTCAAACCATTTTAATAAGGAGAAAATACAATTCAAAAGGCAGGCTTAAAGGGAAATTCTTCAATCAGAGTCCAGAAACCCATCTTGTCTCCTGTAGCGGCTCCTTTGAATCTACTTGCTCCCTGTAATCCTCCTCCATCTTCCAGGATGTTGTTTGCCAACAGTTCACATCCACAAAGTAGATGTTTGTCTCTTTCTGCAGCCATGTTGCTCAATGAGCAGAATACCATAACCATTCCAACAAACCTCTCCAAGGCATTGTTTCCTTGCAATGGGTGGTAACCTTTTTTTATTAAAATTGAGATAAAGAATGGATTTGTTTATAGAGATTTTAGCACAAGGGAATGAATGTTGAAAAATAAAATGGTAGCTGTGTTGTCCTTATATTTTTCAGGGGATATAGCACCCTCTTCTGGCGAGGACAATTATATCGAAACTGAAGTTTTTTTGAAAGGTTTATTTTTTTTTCTCCCCAAGAGCTTCTGCTTTAACCTGTGGTACAATGTGATGGATGCCAAATGCCCCCAGGTCTTTCAAACAACCGGCCATTTTTGTTGAGGAAGCTTAAGTGTTGAGCAACAGCAAACTATCCTTTCCACGAGGAGTATCACAGTAAAACCTGATTTAGCTCTCATCAGCTGTCGAAACTCATACATATTTTATAGCCGAGATCACTGAATAAACCATGGCACATTTTCCCTGAGCATCGGCGCAGCCTAAATCAGCCAAATCGTCACTGATCAGGAAAGTGCAGTTTAACAACTGAGTCAGTATTCCAGTAAAGGAACAGCTTACAAACGGCGACTCATCCCATGTCTTATTTACCTCCTATACTAGCTCAAAGCGGCAACACATAGAAATAAATCATCAATATGGACTCAGTCAAGGTTTGACTAAATCAGAATAAATGTTCAAAGTTGAAAATTCATGGTGTACAATACACTGGAGCTTCAAAAAGAAACAAGAAATGACTTGGACTCACTTTTCCTCATGCAGTCTTAACTGTGTTAACAGGGAGAAAACAGAAAAGAGATTAGGAGCCAGATTCACTGTTTGGGAGACTAAATTCTCCTTCCTGAGTAGAATCACTCCTGGTCTGTGTTGGTGCCAGAAGTGGTGCCAGGAATGACTCCCCTCCCTTACCATGCAAATTTATGCATGGTGAGGAGCGGAATTCAGCTGAATGGCCACCTTTTTGATTGGGCGGCTCAATATCGAAATACAGTCGTTTGCCCATCTCCCCCCAAAAACATAAATCCTGCCCCCCCCCCCCCTCACAGAAATTACTAGGAGATAAGTGCTTTCACTTCCTCTTTTCCTTTGGCAAGTGCCTGTTAATCATAGCTAAAGGTTTATAAATGTTATTATTAGCTTCAAAGCAGGATACTTGAGATACAGTCAAGCATGAAGGGAAATGAAAATAAAAAATCCAGGCACCTGGCTGACTCGAAGCTATTAACCTGTCAGTTGCAACCCACTAAAGCTATTTCTCTTCGGAAATGAATAGAAGCCTCGCAAATCAAAGGATCTGAGGGATTTAAAGCCTTGTGATCCCTTCTGGCTTTCCATGAAGTAACAGCTGCTGCTTTCAACTCTTGAATCTGAGGTAGCAGGCGTAAGGGGCTAGTAAATGAAAAAGCCATGGGGCGGGATTCTCCGTCTGCGGTTTCTCCGTTTTGCCAGCGCCCGGGGGTTTCCCGATGAGGTGAGGCTGCCCCACAATGGGAAAACCCATTGACCGGCTGGCGTAACACAGAATCCCGCTGGCGGGTGAAGTCAGAAATGTGCCACGGTGGGGCGGAGAATCCATGAGGAAGGAGCAGTGCTCCGAACGCTAGTGTTTTAAACAAACATGTTAGACTTTAACCTGGTGTTGTAAGACCTCTTACTGTGCTCACCCCAGTCCAACGCCAGCATCTCCACATCAAGATTGCAAGGCAACAGATCAGCATCATAAGACTAACAACACAAGAACATCAAAGTGGATACAAACAGCAAGGTGCCAACTACAAGTGAGTGGCAAACTGTATCTTTTGACTCACGGAGGGCATGTCACAGGATATTGACTAATAATTAACTATATTGTATCACCATCTATTCACTGATATATTGCAATGATAGAGGCAAGGAATTCATTTATTCAATGCTGTTGGCCATGAATTCTCATGTAATATATATATTAATTCTATTGATTTCATGCTGCAATTTTTGAACTGGCAATATAATAATTTAATAATCTTTATTGTCACAAGTAGGCTTACACTAGACTGCAATGAAGTTACAGTGAAAAGCCCCTAGTCACCACATTCCGGTGCCTGTTCGGGTACACTGAGGGAGAATTCAGAATGTCCAAATTACCTAACAGCACGTCTTTTGGGACTTGCGGGAGGAAACCGGAGCACCTGGAGGAAACCCATGCTGACACGGGGAGAACGTCCAGACTCCGCACAGACAGTGACCCAAACCGGGAATCGAACCTGGGACTCTGGCGCTGTGAAGCAACAGTGATTGGCGCAGTCATTTTGATCCATTTTCCACTCATGAAGAACCCAAGTAATAATTCTAAACAAGTATTCAAAGAAAATTGAATGAAAAAACTGCTTTACACACAATTGCACTGGGATTCAGAGGCAGCCTCTTTTTATACAATAACAATATGTAAGGATCTTCTCCAGCACAAATACTGTTAGAGTAAGCTTTAAACTCCTAAGAAAAAATCTTTAGTACCTACAACCATATGTTCTTACTTTGAGTAAAATGAATGGTGGGCACCCTTAACATATTACGCATCTCATGTTTTGTTCATTAAATTCTTTCCATGCAATTGGTGTTTATGGGAGAAACACATTGTCAGGAAGAAAAGATCTGCTGTTTGGAAACACAAAAAAGTGAGAGAATGTGGGAGGAAAGCAATTAGCTTGGGCTGCAATGGAATACTCTCCACTTGCTTGGATGAGTGCAGCTCCAACAACACTAAAGAAGCTTGACACCATCCAGGACAAAGCAGCCTGCTTGATTGCGCCCCCTTCCACAAACATTCAAACCCTCCCCCACCGACAATGGTACTATCTGCAAGGTGCACTGCAATAACTCACCAAGGTTCCTTAGACAGCACCTTCCAAACACATGACCATTACCATCTAGAAGAACAAGAGCAGCAGATACCTGGGGACCCCAGCACCTGGAGATTCCCCTCCATGTCACTCACCACCCTGACTTGGAAATATATCGCCGCTTCTTCAATGTCGCTGGGGCAAAATCGTGGAACTCCCACATTAACATCACAGCAGCACAGTACCTACACCTCATGGACTGCAGTGGTTCAAGAGGGCAATTCATCACCACCTTCTGAAGGACAACTAGTGATGGGCAATAAATGCTGGCCCTAACCAGCGATGCCCACATACCATAAATTAAAAAAACAAACAGCAGTCTGACTGAAAGCACCATAATGCCACGCTACAAATGGGTGCAATGTGAAAATAGTGAGTAGGATTCTCCATTTTGGAGAATATGGGTGGGATTCTCCGTTGCCCGACACCGATATCGTAATCGGCGATTGGGCGGAGAATGGGCTCTGACGCCCAAATTGGGGCCGGCGCCAGTTTGACGCTGGTCAGCCCCTTTCAAATGGCGTCATAGTGACGCGTGCTGCGTGCCATTGCAACGACCTTGGCGCATCATAGGCAGGCCCTCGCGCGATGCTCCAGCCGAGTTCCCGACCATGTGGGACATGTGTGGTCTTAGCGGTCGGGAACCCAGTGTGGCACCTACGGACTGCGTCCAGTGCCGCCACACTCGTCCGGAATCCATGCGCTGACCGGGTGGGCTTCCGCGAGTGCTGGGGGGACTGGTGGGAGTGGCCAGGGGGTGGCCTGTGGGGTCACGGATGCGGGTCGGGTCCATGCATGGCATGCGCCATGTTGTATGGTGCGTACCCCTGCACGTCGCCGCAGTGCACATGCGCAGCCAGGCACACGGCCATTTTCAGCATGGGAGCCATGAGTTTCACCTCGCGTCGCTGCTAGCCCCTCACCGGTCCTGGAATCGGTGAGGGTTCGTCGCCGATTTTTGCATCGTAAATTCTCCGTTTGAGCTGGCACTTAGCTGCTGAAATGTGGAATCCAGCACTCTGTTCTCCTGTCAGAGCTGAATTGCACCTGATTTGCACTGACACTGGGAGAGCAAATCAGGAAACAATTCCCAAACCTTGACCACGCAAATTTATACATGGCGAGGATTGCAAGTGATTTCCTAGAGAATTCCACTAACAGGGTGCTACTTTGAACGGGTGGCTGGCGAGGTCTGGCGGCTTCAGCCAGAGTGAGGGTATTAAGAATTTGGAGCTGAGGGGGAATTCGGTGCTAAGGGGAAAGTGGTGCTCATCATCAGGAGGAGTGGAGAGGTGGACCTACGAGGGAGACTCGAGGGCAAGTGAGAGGTAGAAAGAAATTGAATTGTGACTTCACAGCCAGCAGGTGGTGACTGGTAACTAGTTGTTCTTTACTTTTTTTCTCTTTTTCTTTTGGCACTGTAGTTGTTGTTGTAAGTTAACTAAAGGGTTAAGTCATGACAAAAGATCCCAGACCTGTGTCATGCTGCTGTTGCGCGATGTGACAACTTAGGGACCCTTCGGTGTCCTTGGTTCCTTCACATGCATGAAGTGTGTCCAACTGCAGCTCCTGTTAGACCACTTGACGGCTCTGGAGCTGTGGCTTTGGAACATCCACGATGCTGAGGATGTTGTGGATGGCACGTTCAGTGATTTGGTCACACTGCAGTTAAAAATTACTGAGGACGATATGGGGCGGGATTCTCCGACCCCACGCCATGTCGGAGAATCCCCAGGGGGTGGCGTGAATCCCGCCCGCCACTCGGAAGCTGGCTGCCGTATTCTCCAGCACCAGTATTCGGGCGGGGGCGGGATTTACGCCGGTCGGGTGCCGTTGGCAGCGGCACCTCCGGCAATTCTCCAGGCCCCGATGGGCCGAGCGGCCATCAGATCCTGGCCAGTCCCGCCGGCGTGAAATGGACATGGTCCCACACAGCGGGACCTGGCTGGTAGGCCATCTAGTGGAGTCCTCGGGGGGGGGCACGTGGGGATCCGGCCCTGGGGGAGGCCCCCACGGTGACCTGGCCCGCGATCGGGGTCCACCGATCTCCGGGCGGGCCTGTACCGTCGAGGCACTCCTTCCTTCCGCGCCGGCCTCTGTAGATCTCCGCCATGGCCGGCGCGGAGAAGAAACCCCCTGCGCAAGCGCAAGAACATGCCGGCGGTTCTGCTCAAACACCAGAACATGCCGGACCTTCGGCGCCGCATAGCCCCCGGAGGTGCGGAGGATTACGCAACTTCCGGGTGGTCCGACGCCGGAGTGGTTCGTGCCGTTCTTGGCGCCGGGGTCGGGCCATCCCGCCAATTATGGGAGAATCCCGCCGATGAAATTGGGGTCCCCCGCGGTCAAGTCTCTCCAAAACAGATATTCTGTTTTGGATACTGTTGAGGGAGATGGCTCACCAGGCGAAGATGACAGCAGCCAGGTTCATGGCACCATGGCTGGCTCTGCTGCGCAGAAAGGCGCAGAAAAGAAAAAGAGTGGCAGAGCTATAGTGATAGGTGATTCATTGGTAAGAGGAATCGACAGGTGTTTCTGGCGACGCAAATGAGACTCCAGGATGGTATGTTGCCTCCCTGGTGCATGGGTCAGGAATATCTTGGAGTGGCTGCAGGACATTCTGGAGGGGTACGGTGAACAGCCCGCTGTCGAGGTGCAAATAGGCACCAACGATATAAGTAAAAAATGTGATGAGGTCCTACAAGCTGAATTTAGGGAGTTGGACGTTAATCTAAAAAGTAGGAACTTAAAGTTAGTCATCTCAGGATTGCGACAAGTGCCATGTGCTGGTCAGAGTAGGAATGTCAGGATAGATAAAATGAATACGTGGCTTGAGAGATTGTGCAAGAGGGAGGGATTCAAATTCCTGGGACATTGGAACCAGTTCTGGGGGAGGTGGGACCAGTACGAACTGGACGGTCTGCTCCTGGGCAGGACCGGAACAAATGTTTTAGGGGAGTGTTTGTTAGTGCTGTTGGGGAGGGTTTATACTAATGTGGCAGGGAGATGCGAACCAATACAGGAGGTCAGAGGGAAATAAAGTGGGGACAGAAACAAAAGGCAGTAAGGAGAAAAGTGAAAGGCAGAGAAACCAAAGTCAAAAATCAAAAAGGACCACAGTGCAGATTACAGAGACTGTGGAGAACTCAGTGAATGGGTCCAGTAAGGCTAAGAGACATAAAACACAGGGAGAGTGTACAAAACATGACCGGACAGATGGTCAGAGAAAGCAGAGAGCAAGGAAAGTCTAGACTAAACTGTATTTATTTCAGTGCAATTGGCCTGACGGGCAACGCAGATGAACTCAGGGCATGGTTGGGTACATGGGACTGGGATATTATAGCTATTACTGAAACATGGCTATGGGAGGGGCAGGACAGGGTATAGATGCTGTAGGAAAGATAGAACAGGAGGTAAGTGAGGAGGGGGTGTTGCACTTTAGATTAGAGAGAATATCACGGCCGTACTTGGAGGGGATATATCCGAGGGTTATCATGGGTAGGACTGAAAATTAAGAACAGTAAGAAGTCTTACAACTCCAGGTTAAAGTCCAACAGGTTTGAGACCCATGCAGACATGAGGAGAAGGTGTAAACTCCACATGAACAGTGACCCGGGGCCGGGATCAAACCCGGGTCCTCGGCGCCGTGAGCCTCCACCAAGCCACCCCTACTCCATCCATATTAATCCATCCTTGACCATCTGTTGTGCTATATTTAATGTTTCACAGTAAGTATATGAAATCCATTAGCTGTCAGATTCAGTTGGGGACTCTATATTAACTTGCGGGGAATAAATATTCATGCATTACAACACTAACATCTTGTATCGTACTGTTCTAGATCACAAGACTATTTTCGATGAGCTCACTCAGAAGTAAATTTCAGATACACTGAAGCCTGTCAGATTAGTAAACTGTCAAATCTGAATTATTGTAAACTTCACTGAGGTACTAATTTTAGAATTAAAGTAAGGGAAGGTGGCCAAACCCCAGAGTGAGTTCTTACCGTAAATGGCGCTATTCGGAGCTCTGTTTTGGCTATGACATTCAAACTTTCATAAACAACATGGAAGGCAATCTATTTAATTTAGAGATACTTGTTCCTCAAATACCAGACAGAAAGATCAAACTTTTTACGATATCTGAATCACATTGTTTTGATCTCCATGTCGCTTCTGCTGAATATAATCAGATAAATAGAAGAACAATCAAATAAATCAGAAATTTTAGATCAGTTAAAAAATCACATCTCTAAAAAACACTTTGGTGATTTAACTGCACTTACCACACCTGTCAAAAAATTACACCCAGAATCATTCATATTTAATTTTTTGTCAAGATAGTGCAATAAATACCTTTGGAGTTTGGGCTAGTGCACACTCAGTGTTGCTTGCTCCAACACTTAATTGGAACCACGAATGTTTTTGTAAAAGTAGGATCCTTACCTGCAACATCTGCACAGTTGAAAGGAGGATACTAAAGGGAAATCCAACTGCTTAACAGTTCAAATGCTAACTAAAATGCTTTGAAGTAAGATGCATCCATCACCCTGCACACTGCCAAAGTTTCAACTCGACTTATTTGTTTTAACAGATAGATGCAAATCATACCAAACTTTAATCCTAATGTAAGCTGCCATAAATTCATGAATTGGTAAGCCTATCTTAAATCATTTTTAAAAATGTTTTTATTCAAAAACGATTTTCAATATAACGAAATAACAACAATACAGTAAACCCCAACACAAGACAAACTGCAAACTATCCCCCCCCCCCCCCGATCCCCAGTTCACCCCTCCCCCCTCAACCCTCCATAGAGAAAGCAAAACCTTAACAAAAATACAACCACCCCCACAACAGCTGACGGTAAACACTTCCCTGAAAAAGGAGATAAAAGTAGAACCCTTCCACCCACCCCCTTGATCTTCTTGAGGTACAAAAATTCCATCATGTCCCCCAGCCAGGCCGAGGCACTAGGCGGCACTGGGGACTTCCACCCAAGCTATTAGCGAGGCGAAGGCTAGACCATCTGCCTTCATGCTCATCTGCAGCGCCAGTGAGTCCAAAACTCCAAAGGTGGCCACCAACAGGCACAGCTCCAGCTGAACACCCAAAATCCCCGACAATGTGTCAGAAAAGGAGAACCAGAAGCTAACAAGCTTGGGACACGACCAAAACATGCGTGTGTGATTTGCCGGCCCCTGGAGCACGGCTCACACCTATCCTCCACCTCCAAGAGGCGCCCTGGTGAGGTGCACCCTGGGCACCACCTTGAACTGGGTCAGGCTTAACCTAGCACATGTGGAGGTGAAGTTGACCCGCTGAAGAGCCTGACTCCAAACCCAGCTCATCCTCCCATTTCCCATTTACTTCTTCCAAAGAAGCCTGCTCCATCGACAACATCTGCCCATAAATATCCTACCCTCCCCCAACTCGGCGACGGACAGTACCCTTTCGAAAAGCAAGGGCGGTGTTACCAGGGGAAATTAAGGAAGCTCCTTACATAGAAAATTGTGTGCCTGAAAGTACCTGGGAGCGGCCAGCTCCAACATTAGGTCCACAAAACACAAAGCATGATCCGAGATAACGGTCTCCGAGTAACCCGCCCCCTCACCACAGGGAGAAGAGACATACCCACCACAAAAAAATCAATCCGGGATTAGACCCGATGGACATGAAGAAAACCCCTTGTCCCTCAGATACCAAAATCTCCACGGGTCTGCCCCTCCCCCATCAGTTCCATGAACACCAATAACCCCTTTGCTCCCCCTGATGCATTCAGAGCTTTGGAATTGACTTATCCATCCTCGGATTCAGAATGCAATCAAAGTCCCCCACCATAATTGGCTGATGAGAATACATATCTGGGATAGAGGCCAACACCTTATTGATGATTGCTGTGTCATCTCAGTTCAGTGCATACACATTGACCAACACCACCAATGTGCCCGCTAATGACCCACTGACGATTATGTACAATGCAACTTATCAACTGGTCAGCAAACCAAACAACCGACAGAAGAACAAAAGCACCCCACCCCTGTCTCCAAACCCAACCAAAACAGAAACAAAAAAACCTAAGCTCATTACTTTAAAAAAGAACACTCCCAACGGTAACAAGCTGCAGATATTCCCCCTTCTCCACTCCCGTTAACTAGCTGTACTGCAAACAGAGTGACCCCCGCACAGGGTAAAAATCAAAGACAGCTAACCAGTGTGCCAGCAATCAGCCTGACGCCCATACCAAACTTTAATACAGAACAATAGAGGAAAATAAACACCCAACCCCCTTCCCCAAACAACAATGTACAAACCCCAAAATCACCCAGAAAAAACACCTACCAACAAAGTTCCATAACAACACCTCTCCTACAGTACAAAGATCCCACAGTAAATACAAATGAAACTAACAGTGACCAAACATCTAACTTCTTAGTTTTAGTCCTTGAGCACTTTAGTTCACACCCCAGTCCATGCTTCTTGATGAACGTATTTGCATCCTCCGGTGTATGGAAGTAATAATCTCTCTCCTTGAAGGTCACCTGAAAATGAGCCAGGTATACCACACCAAATCTCATGTTACTCTTGTCCAGCGCAGCCATGGCCTTATTGAATGCCGCACGCCTTCTCGCCAGCTCTGCCCCGACATCTTGGTAAATTCTGATGAAGTGGCCCTCCCATCTACAGTCTCAATGGTCCTTCACCCACCTCAGGTCCCGTTCCTTGTGCAGGTAACTGCAAAGACATCCGGCAGCGGCCATGAAGAGAACGGACGCAAATAATGTGGATTTGCCTTTTGGTCCTTTTGCCTATTTAACAGGTGCTATTTAGGTGGCAGCACGGTACCAAAGTGGCTAGCACTGTGGCATCACAGCGCCAGGGTCCCAGGTTCGATTCCCCGCTGGGGCGCTGTCTGTGCAGAGTCTACATGTTCTCCTCGTGTCTGCATGGGTTTCCTCCGGGTGCTGCGGTTTTCTTCCACAGTCCAAAGACGGGCAGGTTAGGTGGGTTGGCCATGCTAAAGTGCCCTTAGAGTCCAAAAGGTTAGGAGGGGTTATTGGGTTACGGGGATAGGATGGAAGTGAGGGCTTAAGTGGATCCTTGCAGACTCGATGGGCCGAATGGTCTCCTTCTGCACTGTATGTTCTATGTTATAGTTGGAGAAATTGGATTCCTGATCCGGTGTGGGATGTCTGGAGACTACAATACAAGGAATAAGTTGAATACAGGGTCCTCATCTGACTCAGAAGGCCCTCATGTTTCAACGGGAGAGAAAATGGCGGATGTCTCTGTGTCATCGTTGACCCCTCAATGGACAACTGAATGCTGGTGAAATTCCTGGTGAAGGGCTTCAGGAAGCAGAGGCAGGGGGTCACAAAGGATCTGCCAAAGGTGACTGAGCCCATATGGGCAGCGCTGGACAAAGTGGAACAACGGTTGGAGGTACAGGGCTCGACGATCCAAAGGTGGAGGAGACAGTCACGGATCATGATGACCAGATCACCTCCTTGCAGGCAGAGATGGTGACTGGTGGAGGGGCAGAATACATTGGTCAAGGTTGACCTCAACCAGGTCCTCAACCAGGCTGGTTACATGGAACATAAAGGGGCTAAATGGGCCAGTTAAAAGATCTCTGGTGTTGGTCCATCTAAAACGTTTGAAGGTGGGTGTGGTTTTCTTGCAGGAGACACATCTGAAAGTTCGAGATCAGATAAAGCTGAGGAAGGGGTGGGTGGGGTAGATGTTCCACTCGAGCTTTGAGGGGAGGACTAGGGTAAAGCGGGGCTGATCAAAGGAGGGTGGCTTTTCAGTGGATAATATTTTGGTGGATTCAGTGGGGATATATGTGATAGTGAGCGGTGTTCCAGCGGTCTTGGTGAATGTATACGTGTCGAACTGGGAGGGTACGGATTTTATTGAGTGGGTGTTGGTGGCCATCCCCAACTTGGAGTCACATCAGTTGATCATGAGGGGGACTTTTAATTGTGTGCTTGATCCCAGACTAGTTAGGTTGTGTCCCAAGTCCCTTCTGACATTGAAGGTGGCAAAGGAGCTGCTAGCGTTTATGGAGCAGATTGAGGGGGTTGACCCGTGGAGATTCAGATACCCGAGGGAGAAGGAGTATTCCTTATTTTCACATGTACACCAGGTCTACTCCCAGACTGACTACTTTGTAGTGGGTACGTCGTTACTCCCCGGGGTGGTGGGGGTAGAGTATTCAGCGGTTATTATATCTGACTACACTCCACATTATGGGGATTATATTTAGAGGAGGGATGCGTTCAGCGACTCCCATGGAGGTTGGATATGGTAGAGTTGTTGGCAGAGAGGAAGAAGCTCCAGATGGTGTTTGAGTTGGTGTCGACGGGGAAAGCAGTTAACTCACTTTGTCGTGCGAGAGGGACATTTTACAAGTACAGGGAGAAGGACAGCCGTTCATTCGTTCACCAGCTGAAGCGGCCTCTCGGGACATGGCACAGGTTAAGGACTCGAGGGGAGGTTTGGTTTCTGATCCAGAAAAGTTCAATTGGGTATTTGAGAGCATTTACCGGGGACCATACAGGTCTGAGCCTCCGGAGGAAGACTCGACTATGGTACAGTTACTGGATGGATTGGTCTTCCCCATGGTGGAGAGGGAAAGAGGCCATGAGCTGGAGGCGCCACTCAGTCTGGAGGAAATTATGAAATGTATTTGCTCAAGGCAATCGTGGAAGGTACCAGGCCCAGGCGGATACCCTGTGGAATTTTATAAAAAGTTTGCAACAGGTTTGGGGTCACACCTGTTGATATGTTTAATGATTCTCTGTGCCAGAGGGTGTTGCCGGCCATACTGGCACAGACATCAATCTCCTTGATCCTCAAAAAAGAACCTGTGGAATGTTGGTCATATCGGCCCATCTCCCTGTTGAACACGGATGCAAAGATGTTGCCGAAGGGTTTGACAACTCGTTTGGAGGAGTGCCTACCTGGAGTAATTTCCAAGGATCAAACGTGCTTTGTTAAAGGCCGCCGACTGTCGGCCTACATTTTTTAAAATAGAATTTACAGTGCAGAAGTAGGCCATTCGGCCCATCGAGTCTGCACCGGCTCTTGGAAAGAGCACCCTACCCAAGTTCAACACCTCCACCCTATCCCAATAACCCAGTAACCCCACCCAACACTAAGGGCAATTTTGGACACTAAGGGCAATTTATCATGGCCAATCCACCTAACCTGCACATTTTTGGACTGTGGGAGGAAACCGGAGCAATGGAGCTGTGAAGCCATTGTGCTATCCACAATGCTACCGTGCTGCATTTGGAGACTCCTGAATGTGGGACTGTCAACCACATCGGGGGCCGAACCAGAGGTAATCATCTCCATAGAGAGAGAAAGTGTTTGACTGGGTAGAGTGGGGGCACCTTTTTTGAGGCACTGGGACAGTTTTGCTTTGGGCCTAAATCCATTAGTGGATTAGGCTTTTGTACAGGGCCCCCACTGCAAGTGTGCGTACTAATGCATTAAAGTTTGGGAACCTTCGGTTGTATAGGGGTGCAAGGAAGGGATGTCCACTTTCCCTCTTACTGCTTGCTTTGGCAATCGAGCCTGTGGTGAATGTATTACTGCTACCATTCACCATTGTATTACATTACATTACATTGTATTATGTTGGTGCCCTTGTAGGCTCCGCCTATGGCTCCGCCCCTTCGGGGGAGGTATATAGATCTGCAGCCTGTGGGCGGCACTCAGTACAGAGCAGTCGCAGGCAGGCACAGTTCTAGCTGATTAAAACCACTGTTCACTTCAACTCTCCGTCTCGTGTGAATTGATGGTTGCATCAATTTAATCAGCTGCAATATCGCTGTGGAAGCAGCCCTCAAACCTGATCAACTGGAACTCGACCCACAGGCAGCTGAAGCCAAAGGAATTTTTTTGTACTGGCTCTGCTGTTTTGAGGCCTACCTCGCCGCCTCCTCCTCGCCCACCATCACCGAGGAACAGAAACTGAGTCTCCTCCACGCCGGGGTGAGCCACAGAATCTCCGTGCAGATCGAGGCGGGATTCTCCGACCCCCCCCCCCTGCCGGGTCGGAGAATCGCCTGGGGGCGGCGTGAATCCTGCCCCCGCCAAATTCTCCGGCTCCGGTGTGGCCCACCATTGTATTACATTACATTACTTTGTATTATGTTGGTGCCCTTGTGGGCTCCGCCTATGGCTCCGCCCCCTTGGGGGAGGTATATATAGATCTGCAGCCTGTAGGCAGCACTCAGTACAGAGCAGTAGCAGGCAGGCACAGTTCTAGCTGATTAGAACCACTGTTCACTTCAACTCTCCGTCTCATGTGAATTGATGGTTGCATCAGAGCCGTTGGCTATTGCACTTATGTCGTCGGCCAGATAGAGGGGTATAGAAAGGGGACGTAGAGAGCATAGTGTGTCCCTGTACGTGGACAACGTATTGATATACATCACGGACCCTCATGCTAATGTGGAGAAGATAATGGAAGTGCTGAGAAAGTTTGGTTCCTTCTCAGGATATAGATTGAATGTGGGCAAGAATGAGTTTTTTTTGGTGAACCCCTCTGGGAAGGCAGTTGATCTGGAGGGCTACCGTTTCGACTGGCCAGGACTAGTTTTAGATACCTGGGGACATGGGTAGCTCATGCTTGGGCCTCATCTCATAAGTTGAACTGGCCTGTCTGGTAGAGGGGGTGAAGGCAGATTTGAAGAGATGGGATGCCCTCCCATTATCATTGGCTGGAAGGGTTCAGATGTTTAAAATGAAGGCTCTGGTTTGTGTTTCCGTGGGGCCCATTGCCAGAGGCCCGCTCAGTAATCCTCCCCGACCGACCGACCGAGTTACCGTCGGCGTGGAACTAATCACCTATTGCCGGTTGGGACACTCGCGTGGCGGCTGTGGTCTTAGTAAGGCGGCCAGCGATTAAAGGCACGGGGTTTGAGGCTTAGGCACGTGGCCGATCGGGGAGTCTCTTTCCTCGGTGTGGCTCCGCAGTCCGAGTCCGCCATGGAGCACGGCGCGGCCGCTGGATGTCGCCGCTGTGCGCATGTGCGGCCTCTGACCTGGAAGTGCGGGGGGCCATATCTGAAGCAAAAGCTGCGAGATTCACTACGGGTCCCTGCTAGCCCCTGCATGGCTATGAATATACATACATAGAACACATAGAGTGCAGAAGGAGGCAATTCGGCCCATCGACCTGCACCGACCCACTTAAGCCCTCACTGTCCCCGTAACCCAATAACCCCTCCTAAAGTTTTTGGTCACTAAGGGCAAGTTATCATGGCCACTCCACCTAACCTGCACATCTTTGGACTGTGGGAGGAAACCTAGGGTGAAGAGGGCCCTGCTACAGAGGCAGAAAGAGGGGTTGGCATTACCAAATCTGTTGCACTACTATTGGGCAGCATGCGGAGAGGGTGAGGTGGTGGTGGGAAGGAGAGATGTTAGAATGGGTTAGGGTGGAGGAGGAGTCCTGTAGGAGGTCCAGCCTGAGGGCCACGGTATCAACGGCACTTCCGCTGGCGCCGGGGAGGTACACGGAGTCTGATTAGGGTGTGGAGCCAGTTGAAAAGACACTTTAGATGGAGGGGCTGTCGGTGCTAACCCCGCTGTGGGGGAAACCATGGGTTTAAGCAGGGGGAGACGGATGGCATGTATAAAAGGTGGAGCTGGTGAGGGCGAGGGATTTATGTCTGGAGGAGAGTTGCGCGGAAGGAATGGAGGAGCTGCCAGAGTACATCTTATTGAAGTGGTTGCTGCTCCCTGATGTGTAAGGTGAGGGTAGGATTGAGGATCTCTATGGTTGGCTGGGAGAGCAGGGGGGAAGCGCAGGTGGTGAGGATTAAGGAGAAATAGGAGGAGAAGCTGGGGGGGGGGGGGGGGGGGGGGGGAGATAGGACGGGGAGTGTGGAGTGAGGTAATGTGCAGAGTGAATTTGACCTCCTCGCGTGCGAGGATGAGGGTGATTTAGTTTAAGGTGGTACACAGGGTACATATGACTCAGGGGAGGATGAGTGGGTTCTTCCAGGGGTGGGAGTGTGAGAAGTGTGGACGAGGTCCTGCAAACCATGCGCATATGTTCTGGGACTGTGAGAAGTTGGAGTGATATTGGAAGAGGGTGTTTTGGACGTGATCGAAGATTACGGGGGTAGAGACCGGGCCGAACCTGATGGTGGCAATCTTTGGGGTATCGGAAACGCTGGAGCTGATGGAGGGGAGGAATGCCGACGTTGTGGCCTTTGCCTCTTCTGTTGCCCGCCGAAGGATTCTGTTGGAATGGTGGTCGGCAACGTCACCATGGGTGGCGGCTTGGCTGGGAGACCTAAAAGGCTGGGAAAGGTCAAGTTCAAATTAAGGGTATCAGTGGAGGGCTGTGAGATATGGTGGGGACTGTCCATGACCATGTTTGAGGAATTGTTCGTCACGGGGTTGGGCGGGGGAGGAGGGGGGGGGGAAGGTGGAGGGGATCAAAATGGGGAAAAACCTGTGAGGTGTGGAGAATGTTCTTTGATTTATTTATGGTTTTGTACCTTTGAATATGTTTGGAATAAAATACATTTTAAAAGTTTCTGGTGTTGTAAATTCACCAGATTAACACGTCATTTTTAGGTATGCCTGCTGTTGCTCTTGGCATGCCCCTCTGCACTCTTCATTGAACCAAGGTTGATTAATTAGTCGTTCGTATTTCTCTAAAAAAGTACAACTAATAGGGGAAAGCAAACTAACTCATAACTTGCAGATCATTGGAGCAGCAGCCTTAGTGTAAAACTCAAGACCATAAATCATACGTACATTGAGCAGAATCGTATCGTTGTAGCTTTCAAAAGCAAGGTGGGACCATTTTTGAGGCCTGATCCCAATGTTTTCAGTGGTCCTCCCACCTGTAGGATTTTCTCAGAGGCAGCTAATTAGCAGGCAACCTGCGGGAGTCCCATCAGATTAAGGATGACATAGGTAGGTGGGGCAATAGGAATAATCCAGTTGGCGGCAGCTTGCAGTTCCACTGGGGCAGATGGGCACTCCATTATAGGTGATGGACTCAAAGTGGAGGCACTGGCTGTGGCCACAGCTGACAGGCCATCAGTTTTGAGGGGGGGAGGGGAATCCCTCCACAGGTTAGCCTGTGGTCACACTGTGACCCTCTGATAACTGCGGTTTTGGGGAGAGGGGGTAATTAAAGGGCGCCTCATTTGGCAGAGTCACCCCCCCCCCCCCCCCCTTAGACTCTGCAGGGGGACCTGTCTGCTGCAAAAATCCCCAATTTGCCCCCAAGTAGACCATTAATTGGTGATTATAAGCTACCCCCACAGCTGGGTGGGTACACAACTCAACATGCACATTTCAAAACTTCCCTGCCCATAACTTTTAAGATTCTACCCATTGTGTCCTATTTTGTACAGTACTGCACACCGATTTTAATTTTGTACATTCTTTAGACAAAATTGAAAAGGTGAATGCTTCTGTCAAAGGTAGGATGTACTTTAATTTTAGTATCACTCCAATTACAGTAAATTATATGACTGGAAATTTTCAGTCTTTGGTTTTCAAGATGCCCCTTTACTTTCCCAAGAGTAGCATGAACAAATTGAGTTCATTCATCATCAAGAACTGTGGAAATAAAACGCTTTTCTTATTCATCCAACACCTGTCAAGTTGAGAACTGATGCATTTCTTCCTCTCCCTTCCATCCGAATAAGGAAATGACTATCACGAAGAAAGCTCTACCATAATAGCTACTAACCAGCTGTTGCTCCAAGTAGTTACTAACTTTAGTACAAACGTTTAAGTGGGGCATTCTGTTATCAACAGTGGTAAAATGTAAAGCTTCAAACAGAGACGCACAATTACTTGATGGTATTACTTTATTGAAAAAAAGGTTACGGATTTTGTGATTGCATTATAATTTACACAACCAAATAAATAATTCATTGGTTACTACAAAATATGAGCGACCATCTCCTGAAAACAAAAAACAAGGTTTTCTTTGGCTTTGTTAAGCAGCAGCAGTCAGAAACAACAGTGCAAAACTCCCTCTCCCCAATAGTAGATAGCAATTCAATTAATTCTCATGTTCGTAGGAATCCTCCGCACCTTCAGGGGCTAGGCCGGTGCCGGAGTGGTTTGCCCCGCCGGCTGGCGTGGAAGGCCTTTGGCGCCTCGCCAGCTGGGGCCGAAGGGACTCCGCCGACTCCGCGCATGCGTGGGAGCGTCAGCGGCTGCTGGTGGATACCCCAATAGAACAGAAATAAAAATAAAAACAGGTTCCCCCCCACCAACATGGAGAACCCCCACAATGCACACGAGGAACCCCTATGGACACAGGGATCCCCAAGACCTCCCCAAAGGAACCCCCCCCCCCCCCCCCCCCCCCTTTGGCATTGCCCTTTAGTGCTGCTCCCTGGCACTAGGGGAGCAGTGCTGGGGGGGAAGTGCCAAGGGAACAGTGCCAAGGAGCAGTGCCCTGCAAAGTGCCAAGATGCTTCCCAGCATGTCCCTCTCCCCCCTTGGTGACTGTACATAACTGTGTCTCCAGTGGGGACCGTTCGCCAGGTTCCCTGTTTACAAAAGCTGTGTAAACCCCACTGATGGGGCGGAAATCCTAACGTGGGGGATGATAGAGCAGGAAACCCGCTAATAATATTCAAATGTATTTAAATGGGGTGCCCTTCATTGCCTGGCGGGAACCCTGTTTTGTCATTGACGGCACAGAAATTCCGACAGCATGAAAGACATTTTGGGACTCCAGCTGGATTTTCAGCATCCGACACCATTCCTGCCTGGTGAAAACGGGGCAGAAAATGCTGGTCCTGGCGTCTGCACATACATAGTTAAATGTGAAAATCAAGAAAGGGCAGCACGGTAGCATAGTGGTTAGCACAGTTGCTTCACAGCTCCAGGGTACCAGGTTCGATTCCCCGCTGGGTCACTGTCTGTGCGGAGTCTGCACGTTCTTCCCGTGTGTGCGTGGGTTTCCTCCGGGTGCTCCGGCTTCCTCCCACAGTCCAAAGATGTGTGGGTTAGGTGGATTGGCCATGCTAAATTGCCCTCAGTGTCCAAAAATGTTAAGTGGGGGTTACAGGGTTACGGGGATAGAGTGTTCATTGCTGATGGTGGTAAAATCTGGACCTTTGATTCTAAAGATTAGTTTTGAACTTACTCCCCTTCGAGCACAGGTCATGTCTTCTGTTTTTACTGTCCTGGACAGAGTGAAAAGCTCACCCTGGCCTACATTGTCTATATTGCTCCTGTAGAATCACAAATATTGTAATCGTATCACCTTCTAATCCTCTATTTTCCAGTGAACACATGTCCAATTTACATTATCATTCATAATCAGTCATTCTGGTTCCTCACGTCTGTATCCTTTCAATAGCAGTAATGTCATTTTTGTCATTGCTTTTATTATAATTCAGAAGTAAGTTTTGAATTCTACAGAAACTTTAAATTATTTTCATATACCTGGTTTTCACAAATAGAGTCTACAAGTGATTGGAGCACAGACCACTTACACATTTTTCTATTTGTTTCAGCTTCTATTCGTTGAAAAAGAGACAATGCCGATGGAGCTTTGACAGCCTGCCGTCAGCAATACTCGAGGTCTGTCCGACCAAGCAACTATCTTCAAAGGTTTGTCACAACATATATTACATAGAACAGTACAGCACAGAACAGGCCCTTCGGCCCTCAATGTTGTGCCGAGCCATGATCACCCTACTCAAACCCGCGTATCCACCCTATACCCGTAACCCAACAACCCCCCCCTTAACCTTACTTTTATTAGGACACTACGGGCAATTTAGCATGGCCAATCCACCTAACCCGCACATCTTTGGACTGTGGGAGGAAACCGGAGCACCCGGAGGAAACCCACGCGCACACGGGGAGAATGTGCAGACTCCACACAGACAGTGACCCAGCCGGGAATCGAACCTGGGACCCTGGAGCTGTGAAGCATTTATGCTAACCACCATGCTACCCTGCTGCCCCATATATTAATTTGCATCTCTTGCTGTTTAATTCCAATATACTCCATCCACCCTATATTAAATGTTTTTTTCCTTTCATAGGGTGGGTGTGTCACTGGTAAAGCCAGCATGTGTTGCCCTTGAACTGAATGGCTTACTCAACCATTTCAGAGGGCAGTTAAGACCCACATTGCTCTGAATCTGGAGACACATGCAGGCCAGACCAGGTAAAAATGGCAGATTTCTTTTTGCTAAAGGATGTTAGTGAACCAGATAGTCTTTCACCAACACTTAATGATGGTTTCTTGGTCTCGATTACTGAGCGTATCTTTCAATTCCAGATTTACTTGATTGAATTTAAATTTCACCAACTGCTATGGTGGAATTTGAACCCAAGTCCACAGAACATTAGCCTGGACCTCTGGATTACTAGCCCGAAGAGCATCCAAAGAGTCAAAGAGCGTCCATCCCAACATCTGAATTTGATACAAGCCTGAGCCTGCATCATTATTGCATTTAAGTTGCCCACACACCACTTCTTCATCATAAACATCAGAGAGAAAATAGTGAGCAGTGAGAGATAAATGTGACAACTAAGACTATGATAACATCTAGGCCACAGAAGATTAAGAAGTTGCAAGTGCACAGAGTGGACATGGGTGAAGTTAGGCACTGTCAGTAAGGCTGTTGATAATGTTGCATTCATGAGTCACCGTATTAAATAATAATGCATCTCTGAGCTGTCAAGCCTCTATCTTTTGCCCATCTCTCTTAAGGATGGTTCATCTCCCCATCTTAACTGAGAAACTTCTGCAGGCCCTCCATGCAGTCCCAACAATTAGACCCACATAAGACCCTCAGTGACAGGCATCCAGCAAAGGCTGCCTCATCACTCAGTGAACCCTTAACTTTGCCCCATGTCCCCCCTTAGAGCTGTGGGACAAGGACATGAGCAGACAGACGGGAGTCAGGCATAAGCAGAACCCGAGGAGCATCCCAGCTTTCCCCATATCGGGTCATCATCACCCTCCTGCCTTACTAATGACTTACTTACATGGTCAACCCAGGCCCATCAACCTGGTGATATGTCAATGGGACCTTCAGTGAGGTGGTGGGGTTGTGCAGGTGGGAAGGTTTGGTGGGTTGGTGGGGGGAAAGAGATTTGGGACGGAAAGGCATTTGGGAAGTAGTTAAAGGTTTGGAAGGGCGGGTTGTGGAGCTGTCGGACACCAAGCCTCCTAATGAGTGAACGTGGAGGCTGTGAGGGCATCTCTGGTTCTCTTGGCCTGGCGTATGCTGACTGCCATCTGTCCTCCTTTCTCCGGGTCCTCTTCCGGCACCTTCTCCACTCCCTCCTGGTTCTCCTCCTCATCCGAGGAAGCGGCATGTTCCTCCTCCTCCTCCAGCATGTGCCCAGGTTGTGGCGAGAACAACAATGGAGGACACACTCTGGGGCTATACTGAAGAGCACCACTGGACCAGTTAGCACCAATGCATTTTCAGAGCCCTATACTCCACTCAATTACTGACTGAGTTTGTGAGCCTCATTATAACATGGCTCCTTTGCCTCTTCAGCCATAAATACAATGCATAGCCCATCAGCCATGACCTCAATGGGTAGCCCTTGTCTTCCATGAGCCATCCCAGCAGCCTATAATGGCCCTTGAAGACCTTGGGGATCTGCGAATGCCCCAGTATGAAGCTGTCAGGCACATTCCCAGAGAAACGTGGCACACGTACATGATGTTAGTCTGATAGTCACAGACTTATTGGACATTCAGGGAGTGGGACCTCTTACGATTTATGAAGGACACACCCTGATGCCATAATGTTCTCAAGGCCACATGTGTCTCATCAATGGCCCCCTGGATTTGAGGTATTCCGGTGATGGTGGAAAATCCTGCAGCCCAGGCATTTTGGTGGACCTGCTCGAGGTCAAATGGATGACATTGGATTCCTGAGCATACAGAGCATCTGTGACCTCTTGGATGCACTTGTGGGCAGATGATTGAGAGACCTCACAGAAATCAGCTGACGAGCCCTGGAATGAATCAGAGGCGAAGAAGTTCAGGACTTCCCTCACCTTCACAACCACAAGGAGGAGGTGCCCTCCTCTTCCAAGTATCGCCTGGTCTGCAAGGACATGGCAGAGGTGTCGCACTGTCTTTTTGTACAGACGGAGTCTTTGGCAGCACAAGGCATTCACAGTTTCAGAAACGACATGTCGGTCCTGTAAACCCAAGGTATTCTTACCACTCTGGTCAGCCACTGCTGAGTGGCTGCACAGTGCTCTCCCCACAGCACCCCAACTAACCCCAGCCTGATCATCACTGTCCTGCCTTCTCGCTCAGGGTCACATCCAGCCATCCTCTTAGGCTGTCGACCTGCAGTCTCATCGCTCCCTTACCCCACTTTATGAGCCCCATTCCCCGAGAAGGCTCACACCCCCAGACTATTGCAACTGCTATCTATGTGTTCATTCTCACTTCATTGACAGACCACCTGAAGATTCATTACTGGAAGGTGTTCAGACAGAGATCCTTGCTGCATAATCTCTGAGGGCAGACAGCATGTGTGTAAACAAAGAACCTTTTCATTCACTCTGGCCTTTGAAACTCTATGAACAAAAAGCCTTTCACTCACTCTGGGCAGTGAACTGCTTTTAGAGCAGGTAGGCTGCAGAATAGCTCTGGGCTGTGAACTGAATTTAAAACAGACACTGCTTACTAGCAATGCAGACAAACCCCAACTCCCAGCTCAGGGGTGACCCCTGACCTGCCCCTCTCACGACTAGTCCTGTCCCCTAAATCCCTGCACCATGGAACTACTCCCGCTCTCCACAGCTGTCCAGCAATAACGTCCCCCTTGTGCACCCTGGAGAGCAGTACTAACTAAACCCACATTTTTATACTGCAATAGCAATTTGTGAATCTGATCACATCTTCGGGGTGCACCTTGGAAGATTGTGTTCTGAAATCTCGCTGGCACAAACCCTGCTGTGGCTTCTCGCCACCTTTTGTGGCCATTATGGGATTTGCACCCATGGCTAACAAACTGGCAAAATCGCGTCCATTATTTGTTTCTTCACTTGTCCCATAACTACCCCCTTTGGCCTTGCACCATGAAATGTTTTGTCATTTAATCCTTCCTGTCCTGCGCTTTAAAACAATCTTCCTTTTTTCTTTATCCAAACATTCTCCTCTCTATTTTATTTGTTCTGTCAGATTGTTTTCTCCACACCGCTCCCCCCACCCATCCCCGTCACCGAACCTATACTTCTACCCATTAACTCTGTTTCTCCCTCCACAGGTGCGACCAGACCTACTTTTCCAGCATTTCCTGTTTTTATTTCAGGTTTCCAGTATCTAAAGTATTTTGTCCTTATATTTGAATAATTTCACAGGGAATTATATTCTTTTCACACTGTGATGTCTTTAACCATTTAATTGCCGGATGCTATTGTTTTACCTGTTAGGAGTTTTAGGTACAATACGCTGACAAATGAAATGAAAATTGCTTATTGTCACAAGTAGGCTTCAAATGAAGTTACTGTGAAAAGCCCCAAGTCGCCTCATTCCGGCCCCTGTTCGGGGAGGCTGGTACATGAATTGAACCGTGCTGCTGGCCTGCCTTGGTCTGCTTTAAAAGCCAGCGATTTAGCCCTGTGCTAAACTAGCCCCTAATAGCACTGAGGTTCTACAAAAATAGATCACAAATATCAGAAAGAAAAATCAAAGCCCAGAGCATGGAAAATGCCTACAAACCACACCTCACCATTTCATCACAATTTACATTCCATACACCTCCTTTGTAAGGGTAACAATTTTTGTTTTTTTGAGTAGGAGAACTACGCTCGTCTTGCTTCTTTTTGGCACATGCCCGCTTGCCCTACCTCCACCAATCCCCTTTAATATCAATTACATTGCATTCCAAACAAGTCAAAAGAACAGTTTTCAGTGTATGTTGACATTTAGTCATTTGACAAATCCCAGTACTAGATGTGTCTGAGAAGGTTTCTTTCAAGATGTTTTTCATTCATCAAACCTGGGAAATAAAAAAAATGAAGAACGGGATTTTCATTTCAATCAGTCTAATTTCTCAATTCTGTGCAAAAAGTTTCTTTCTGACTTCGCCTATTTTCTGGTGTGACATGTCTAATCCTCAGAGTGCTCCATTCCGGAAAGAATGCAGCCAGATCAGATATGCAAAACAACAACATCAACTTGTACTTATATAATAATCTTTATTAGTGTCAAAAGTAGGCTTACATTAACACTGCAATGCAGTTACTGTGAAAACAGCACCTTTAATGATTAAAAACATCCCAAAGAACTTCACTGGATCATTACAAAACAAAATTTGACACTGAGCCACATAAGAAGGTATAGACTGAGGACCAAAGGTTTTTCAAACTTTGTTGCCTGGGAACCATTTTTACCAGGTGGCCAACCTCCATGACCCATGGTGGCCGACCTTCGCGACCCACAGTGGCCTCCTTGACGACCCACGGTGGCCGACCTTCACCATTGGCACGGTAGCGCAGTGGTTGGCACTGTTGCTTCACAGCATCAGGGATCTGGGTTCAATTCCCGGCTTGGGTTACTGTCTGTGCAGAGTCTGCACGTTTTCCCCGTGTCTTCGTGGGTTTCCTCCGGGTGCTCCGGTTTCTTCCCACAAGTCCCGAAAGATGTGCTGTTAGGTTATTTGGTCATTCTGATACAGCCCACAGTAATGGGCACTGCTATAGTTGTGACCAATTTTCAGAGCAGTACCTTCCAAACAGAATTAAACCTCCAGCTCTGCTATCTACTCATTCAGCCACTGGGAGACTGCCATGGCTTCACGGTGACCTCCTGATACAACATATAGCCTGTGCACCCGATTAAAAATCTGGTCATGGTTGGGAGAGCGTTGTCAATTAAGAGGTTTAATTGGTTCCCCGCCACGTTCAGGAAAGTGGTTTGCATACAGGACCTGTTCTGAAATCAATTGAAATTGGGCAGAATCGGAAATCCGGCACATCCCCAAACCTCACCCACCTTCAGACAAGCAAATATTCATCTCTCTCTGTGTCTTTGCCACTCTCTCTCTCTCTGTCTCTCTCTCTCTCTCTCTCGGTCTCTCCCTTTCTCTCTCGGTCTCTCGCTCTGTCTCTGTCTCTCTCTCGGTCTCTCACTCAGTCTCTGTCTCTCTCTCTCTCTCTCTCTGTCTGTCTCTGTTTCTCTGTCTCTCTCCCTCTCTCTCTCGGTCTCTCTCTCTGTCTCTCTCTCTCTTGGTCTCTCTCTCTTGGTCTCTCTCTCTTGGTCTCTCTCTCTCTCGGTCTCTCTCTCTCTCAGTCTCTCTCTCTCTCAGTCTCTCTCTCTCGGTCTCTCTCTCTCTCTCTCTCTCTCGGTCTCTCTCTCGGTCTCTCTCTCGGTCTCTCTCTCGGTCTCTCTCTCGGTCTCTCTCTCGGTCTCTCTCTCGGTCTCTCTCTCGGTCTCTCTCTCGGTCTCTCTCTCGGTCTCTCTCTCTCTCTCTCTCTCTCTCTCTCTCTCTTTGTCTGCCTCTCTCTCTCACCCTCTCATATGAACATACGAATTAGGAGCAAGAGTGGGCCATTTGGCCCCTCGAGCCTGCTCCACCATTCGATAAGATCATGACTGATCCAATTGTAGCTTTAACTCCACATTCCACGCCTCTGATAATCTTTTATATCTGTGGCTGTACGAGCTAGAGCTGCTCAAGGAGGAGGAAGCTGCAGCAGTGGAGCCTGCCCCAGAGAAACAGGAGCCAGCCATTGAGGATGGAAAGCCAGTGATGCGCGATCAATGAACACAGAAACGAAGAGTAATCCAAATCGAAGGCTTTAACCTACAAGAAGTTTGCCCAGCAGCTTGAGTGCAGAAAGAATGCTGGCTGCTGGGAAACACGGGTTCTTATACTCCACCTCGTGGGCAGAGCAGCCTTCATCTCGACCAATGGGAAGACAACACTTGGGCCAATGGGCAGCGAGCCTTCTCCACCAATAGCAGCTCACACTCCCAGGTACCGTAGTACATCTAGTCATACTACCTCAGCCAGCAGCCCAACAGGCCGAAGAGGAGGTGCATGAGGCCTCGTGTGTACTGGCAGCACCTGTCATTCGAGGACCTGCTGGAACGGGCATCCCGACGAAGTCTCTGGCTGAGCAGGGGGACAGTGCGACATATCTGCCAGATTAAGGCACACCTGGCACCGCAGGGGAATGGGGGAAGGCACCCACTCCCGGTGGCCGTCAAGGTGACGGTCAAGCTGAACTTCTACACTACAAAGTCCTTCCAGGCGCCGAGAGGGGACCTGTCCGGAACCTCACAGAGCTCAGTGCAAAGGTATATCCGTGCCATCACAGAGGCCTTATATGCCCACTCGGCACAATACATCCATTTCAATGTGGACCAAGCCCACTAGGTTGCCCAGATAGCAGGGTTTACCGCCATCACAAGATGCCCGCGTTCAGGGGGTGATCAACGGGCTGCATGTCGCCCTTGGAGTGACTGCAGATGACAGGGCAATCTTCACAAATGTGCATCATGCACATCTGCATCCGATACACGGGCAGTATGCAGGACGCCTTCATCCTGCACACTCAACAGTTCCTGGACGCTTTAAGATACTCCTGGCTGGGGGGTTGGCTCCTGGGCGACAGGGGTTATCTGCTGAGGTTATTGGCTGATGCGCGAATCCAGAGGCTACAGGCCGATGCGGAGACTCACTACAGCGACCAGGGGCATGATCGAGCGGTGCTTCGGCATCCTGAAGATGCGGTTCAGGTGCCTGGACCGTTCTGAGGGGCCCTCCAGTATAGCACTGGGAGGATCACCCGCATCTAACGGCCTGCTGCGTCCTCCATAACGTCGCTCAGCAGAGAGGATATGTGCTGGAGGAGGAAGATGAACGTCAGTCCTCGTTCTACGAGGAGGATGCGGGGGTGGGAGAGTTGGGGGGACCGGGAATGGTAGCACATGCAGCCTGGACAGGAACGGGTGGGCCGCACAATGTGTGCGCCAGGGCCAACATGTACAGGGTGATGCACAATCAATGGATACAAAACGTTGATGAAGTCCAAACAATGGGCTTTAATACACAAGAAGTGGACCCGGCAGCAGACGTACAGAAGAATGGCTGGATGCCGGGGAACACGGGTTCTTATACCCTACCTCATAGGCGGAGCTACCTTCCTCTCAGCCAATCGGCTGAGAGGCACATGACATACCTGGGCCAATGGGCAGCGAGTCCTCTGCACCAATGGCAGCTCACACTCCCAGGTACCGTAATACCCCTACTCATACTACCACACAGGGCGATCTGATCGCCTCCAGGTTCACCGACTAGTGGGAGGGGGGTACTGAACGCTGGCTGAAGTGCAGTCCATGAGCCAAACCCACCCCCACGTCCACCCACTGAAGCTCCTCTGTGGTGAGCCCAGACAAGCTCACCCCTCACGCCATTCTGTGAAAGCATTGAGGCAGGTTGTAACCTGCAGCATGTGGGGCAGCACGGTAGCACAAGTGATTAGCACTGTGGCTTCACAGCGCCAGGGTCCCAGGTTCGATTCCCTGCTGGGTCACTGTCTGTGAGTCTGCACGTTCTCCCCGTGTCTGCATGGATTTTCTCCGGGTGCTCCGGTTTCCTCTCACAATCCAAAGACGAGCAGGTTAGGTGGATTGGCCATGATAAATTGCCCTTAGTGACCAAAAAAGGTTAGGAGGGGTTATTGGGTTACGGGGATAGGGCTTAAGTGGGTCGGTGCAGACGCGATGGGCCGAATGGCTTCCTTCGGCACTGCATGTTCTATGTTCTATGTAACATTGTGCACAGGTGTTTAATGTGAAAACATTGATATAGATTCATGCCCTGATCCTTATCACTAATCTGTGCCCCTAAAAATAGGCCTCAGGCAGACTACCGGGCAGTCATTGACTTAGCCCCAAAGAAAATTCCAGCCAGCATCTGGCAATAAGCTTTAAGAGGCCTTTAAAGGTTCTTAATTACCCTCCACCGCCAGCTACATAGCTCAGCAGCCAGCCTCACAAAATCTCAATCCTGCCTCGAGGAAAATGGCCAAGGCAGGATGCCGTTGACAAACAACCATGCAAGCTATAAGCCATTTCCCAACCTCCTACCTCCATACTCATCCAGGGCACCCGGGGTGGGGGGGGGGGGGGGGGGGGAGACCACACGTGGGCGGGGCCCGCAGTGCCAACCAAGGGCCAGCCGCCCAACAGGCCGAGGAGGAGGGGGAGGTGCCATGGAGGCCCCGCATTAGGCCCTGCATGTACCAGCGCCGCATGTCAGTTGAAGACCTGCCGGACCGGGCATGCCGACGGAGACAGCGGATGAGCAGAGGGACAGTACAACACATCTGCCAGATGATGGCACACCTGGCACCGCAGAGGTATAGGGGACAACGCCCGCCCACGGTGACCATCAAGGTGACGGTCGCTCTCAACTTTTACGGAACGGGGTACTTCCAGGCGCCGAGTGGGGACCTGTCCAGGATCTCGCAGGCCTCAGCGCACAGGTGCATCCACGCTGTTACGGAGCCCTATACGCCCAGACGGATCAGTACATCCAGTTCCATGTAGACCGAGCCCACCAGGATGTCAGAGCAGCGGGGTTCGCTGCCATCACTGGGAAGCCCCGGGTCCAGGAGGCGATCGAATAAATGCACGTCACCCTAAGGGCACTTGTGGATAGCAGGCCACTGTAGACCAATCAATAGGGGTTTCACTCGATGAACATACAGCTGGTCTGTGATTACCAGCTGCACATCATACACGTCTACGCCCGATACCCGGGCAGTGAACTCCTTCATCCTAGCTTTGACAAAGGGTCATCGGACTCAAAACGTGAGCTCTTTTCTCTCCCTACAGATGCTGCCAGACTTGCTGAGATTTTCCAGCATTTTCCCTTTCGTTCCTGGCACACTCGGTAATCCCCAACAGGTTTGAGGGGCCTCCTCCCCCGGCTACAGGGTTGGTTACTGGGCGACAGGGGTTACCTGCTGCGGTCGTGGCTGATGACATCTATCCGGAGGCCACAGACCGACGTGGTGATCCGCTACAATGATGCCCATGCAGTGACAAGGTACCCTCGGCATCCTCAAGTACAAGGCTGAGAGAGTCGCCCGCATCGTGGTGGCCTGCTGCATCCTGCACAACATAGCACAGCAGAGAGGCGATGTGCAGGAGGAGGATGAGGAGGAAGGGCAGGCCACGTCCAACCAGGAGGATACAAGGGAGGGGTTGATGAGCGGGACATGGGGCCCAGGCAGGCAGGGGAGGCCGCATGACGCCATCGCCAGGGCCAGCTCCACCCACTGGGACTGCGCTGGTCCCCCACCCCACCCCTGGCCGGCACTGACAAGCCCATCCTCACACACAGCAGACAGAGCACCGAGGCAGGTTATAACGGCGGTTACAGGTATTTATTGTGCGGAAGTATATACTCAGTCTGTGCCCGAGCCCCATAACTCAACTGTGTCCTGCACTCATGCCAACGTAACTGATGTCTAACTTTCTGGCTTTACGGGTCCTGACACTACGCCTAGGTGGTTCTCCAGACATTACAGCAGGAGCGGAAGCGGCCTGCTGTGATTCCTGCCTTGCAACAAGGGTCCCCGTTGGCACACGTCTCCTGGGGCAACCCGGCCTGAATGGGCCCGGCCTCTGCTCAGGTGTCCCGGGTGGTGTGGTCCCATCCTGTTCTGCCTGATGCCCAACAGACGCTACAGGGACAGGAGGGGGAGGCGTCCGAGGTACTGCAGTAATCCCCCCCCCCCCCCCCCCACACCCCCGCGGTAGTCATCGGCACAGGGCCCGTCACCTCCTCCTCCCTCGGGGTGCCGTTGGCCTCCGGGCTACTCCATGGGGCGGGGGTGTGATGCACTATCAATTACGACAAGATGAGAGTAGAGAGTAATCGAGGCTTTATTAAGCAGAGATGTGTTGCCTCCTGCAGCTGCTGCCTTCCCGGTGGGTGATGGAAGGGTGGAGTGCCAAGGGGAGACAGGGAGCATTTACCCTTGCTGATCATAGTTGGTCATTCACCATCTTCCGACACTGCATTCCTGTCCTCTTGGTCCAGGCTGCTGGCACCATCTCCAAGGTATAGTTCATAACCTTGCTGGATGGTCTACTGCCAGTCTGAAGGTAGATAGTTGCCTTTCTGTCTTCCACAGCATACAACATTCTTGTGAGGGTCCCCTCGGTGAATCGAGGATCTGGCTTCTTGGCTGCCATCCTCCTGGATTGACTGTGATCCAGGTCGCGTCTCCGGGCTGGTGGAAATCGCACCATAATTTTCGCTGAAAATGATTCTTTGTATTGTTTTTCGAAAAATTACGCCCACTATTAGAGGAAGAGGCTTGACCATTACACATGACTCACCAATTTGCACTGCAAATGATTTAATGGCACTTGAGAATTATACATTCCAAAAACAAACATATGTCCATTGCTCGTTAAAATCATTCAGCATGATAACATTCAAAAATAAGTACCTTCAGCACAGATAAAGAAAATGCCCTGCTCTGGATCAGCATTACTGTTAAGCACAGGTCTTTAGTATATTTCCGACGCAGAATGCTAATTTTCAGCCATTACACATTCAGCCCTCCAGATGGTGCCATTTCTCAGCATTAGCAAAGAATAAGAACCATCATGAGGGAACCAACATATTTCCATTTTCCCATGGATCACAAAGTGGGCCGGAAGTTAGATTTGGAGTTGGAGACGAAGAGAATTAAAATCTGTATGATTCATTTTTAAAATTAAAAACAATCTTAACCTTTTTTTAACCCAACCAAATGGAGTATAACATACAGATTTTGTTTATATCAAAACGTAAATGTTCGAAAATGTTGCTCAGGAAATGTGTTTTATCGCACAGTGCTGGAAGGCAACTTTAACTAACGCTTCAGAAACTTGCAACATGATCTCCACCCTGCTTGTCAAACAAAATTGATCGCTAAATATGTCTGTGGCACCAGGGAACGCAATCACACCCATCCTTCGAACTTGACAAAACACACTTTTATCCTATAGCTATGTGTAGAGGCGAGTCAGAACTCGATTTGTTTCCCCAGCATAGATATCCATTCACCTTAGTTACTCAACAATTACCAGCTCCAGAACATTTTAAAATACACGCCAATTGCTCAGAAGCTATTAATTGATAAAAGTAATTGGAGTAGTTAACAGTAAGTAACCAATTTATATTTGTATGATGATATTTGTTCCTGTGTGAATGCCATTGGAGTGCTTCATGTTTCAGTGAATTCATTTGTACTGCGAAACACTGTCATGTGGAACCCTCCCTTATATAAAAATGTTTCACTCACACCGATCACAAGATCCTCATGGACTAGGATGGCAATTTGCCTCACTGTCATTCATCCAACCAGAAAGATTCTACAATCTCCCTCAGTGCTAAATAAAAAGGCGGCGTATTTATACAACTTCTTTCTCAAGATTCTTCAAAGCACTTTACAACCAACACATTTTGACGTGTTGTCATATTTGGAATGTAGGAAATGTGGCAGCCAATTTGTGCACTGCAAGTTCTTACAAACAGCAACCTGACAAATCTGTTTCCACAATGTTGCCCAAGGAGTAAATATTGACCAAGATGCCAAGGAGAATTCACCTGCTCTTTGTGAAAATAATGTACTCATCTGAGCTGGCAGAAAGAGGCTTAGTTTAAAAATCCATCTGAAAGGTGGCAGTTTAGCACTCCCTCAGTAGTGCACTGGAACTGGCTTTGGCTTCTAGACTGAATTAATCAGCAAGGCACGTTTCAAGTACTTGCATCTACTTGCAGCTCTTCCAGGGCGTACTTACAGTTCAACTTGATTTTGTGAGGGGCAAGGGCACCAAGTCAGCACCTTTTAGAAGGTTTTATACATTTAAAAATGTTTAATTTACTACAGAAAATCTAATGTATACCAATGAAAAAAGTAAGCACAGTAGCACAGTGGTTAGCACTGTTGTTTCACAGCACCGGGGTCCCAGATTCGGTTCCCGGCTTGGGTCACTGTCTGTGTGGAGTCTGTACGTTCTCCCTTTGTCTGCGTGGGTTTCCTCCGGGTGCTCTCGTTTTCACCCACAAGTCCCAAAAGACGTGCTGTTAAGTGATATTGGACATTCTGAATTCTCCCTCTGTGAACCCGAAAAGGGCCGTGTGGCAACAAGGGGCTTTTCAGTTACTTCATTGCAGTGTTAAAGTAGGCCTACTTGTGACAATAAAGATTACTGTAAATTATTATAAAATGGTTTGATCTATTTTCTAATCAATTTTCAATTATTTAACATCAGGTTATTCACAGATGGCAGACTAGATCCTTGTGTTAAATAACACTTATTTTTTATGATAAACCCATTTTCATGTATCCCCATAACGCCACCCAACCTTTGGACACCAAGGGCAATTTAGCAAGGCTAGTGAACCTAACCTACATCTTTCGACTGTGGGAGGAAACTGGAGCACCTGGAGGAAATCCATGCAGCACAGGGGAGAATGTGCAATCTCCACACAGACGGTCACCCAAGGTCAGATTTGAATCTGGGTCCCTGGAGCTGTGGGCAGCAGTGCTAACCACTATGCCACTGAGCCGCACTTATGTACTCAATTTGGAGTAGAGTGGGATTTCCCTCCACTCATCCTGGTGATTACTGCCGGCACCCGGATCAGCACCTTGAAATTTACACACTGCCCAGCACCCATATTTTCCGGACCCCCATCCATCACACACTTCAGGGAAGGGGGAGGAAGGGGCCAAAAATTCAGCCATATTGTTCTCTTTGTCCTCTTTCCAGGTGGTTTCCACATTTTCTCCATTGCATATGAAACTCATTCCGTGTCTTGGACATTTCCACTCTTTGGGAGTGATTTAATTAAATGGGAACAAAGTCCCAAAGTTCTCGCAGCACCTGGAAACTCATTGCTATCAAATATCTCCTGGGCTAGATAGGGGGCCCTGGTGGGGAGGCACAGCAAAGGCCGCATATAGCACCATTTGAAAAATGAAAAAAAATGAAAATCGCTTACTGTCACAAGTAGGCTTCAAATTAAGTTACTGTGAAAAGCCCCTAGTCGCCACAATCCGGCGCCTGTTCGGGGAGGCTGTTACGGGAATCGAACCGTGCTGCTGGCCTGCCTTGGTCTGCTTTCAAAGCCAGCGATTTAGCCCTGTGCTAAACAGCCCCTGTACTGAAGATCTCTACTCGCCAGAACTCCTCAGTGTCGCAAGAGATCGGGATGAAAATTTTAAATGGCACCCTCCCCGCACCCACGCAGGGCACCCCCCGCCTGATCGTCGCTGTGCAAAAAATGCCAGCATCGCACCTTGGCAGTGCCCCTGCCAGCTGGCAGTGCCACCTGGGCACCTTGTCAGTGCCATGCTGGCACCCAGATGGCACTGCCAGGGCATCAGGATGGCAGTGCCCAGGTGGTACCAGCAGTGCTGGAGTACCACCCTGCCCAAAAGATAAGACCCTGGGGGCCCCAGTCCCCTGGGAGACCCACACGAATGCCATTCCATCTGGTCCCAGTTTGTGGAGACCAGTGCTGCACAGCACTCGCCCAACGTCTCCGAGGTAAAGGGGATAGATCCCAACGCTTTGGATGCCTCGGGAAACTAGCTGTCTCGCTCTAATATGCAGATTTGCCAAAAAATGATCCCGCCCACAATGGCCGTGTTTCAAGTCGCAACGTGATCTCGCGAAGCATTGCGAGCCGGGTGGATTCTGGGAGCAGAGTCCATTGGCTTCTATCAGCCATGTTGCACCGCGGCACGCTGCTTTTTGGGTGCAGTATGGCCGTTCGATCACGCCCATTGTCTTTTTGACAACAGTATACTTACTTTGGCAATTTACTCAAACTTATCATTTGCTTCTAAAAGCAACAAGATGGATAGGAAAAATATAGCACAAATTTAAAGGTAGCAATGCAATTAAGCCTGCAGTGACACCAGACCTCATGACCTTCATGTTGCTATGGTAGACTCAAGCTTGGAATCCCAACCATAATCTGCAGACAATGATGTCAAAAGCTTAAGTAGAGAAGGAGCAGGAACAATATAAGCCTGGTCGATGATCAAAGGCAAACAGCATAGTGGAGAAAAAAGGTGAAAGGGTGAACTGGTTGGAAGAAATGAATCCTTAATGAAGCTGGCCAGCATTTAACTGTGATAACACACATTTTAAATAACACAAAGAGGTGAATTTTACAGCCACCACTCCCTGTCCCCCACACCAGCGAATTTCAAGGCAGGTGGTGTGTATAAAATAGAGCAGCCAAGTCAGTCCACATCCATCACGCCCACCCATGGCCTCATCTTACAGGGGACACACAAGGTGTCATGCAGTTCGCCCACAGGCCTATTGAGACCTTTAACACAATTGATGACCACTTGAGTACCTTACTGCTCCTCACTATTATGAAACATGTGGCTGGGGAGGATGAAACATAGATGATTAATCCCATGAGTTTCACTGCGTGGGCTAAAGACAGGAAGGAAGGGGGGCATCACTTTTGCTGGGGGAGTGCCCTGTTTCATCATCAGCACATTCCCAAGATGCTATCTTCCCTTTGTGCCTCTTCCCATCCACCCCCTGTGATGATATGATCTGCATACTCGTCTGCCATTGGGCCAGAACGTCGGCTTACCCTTGGCCCTGGTCGGTCATGTGCCTCTCGACCGATTGGCCGAGAGGCTGAGTTAACCACGCCTCTATTAACGAGATATAAATGCTCAAACGCCTGACGATCATCCCTTTCCACTGTAGACGATCGCAGAGCTGTGTTCTAGTTAATTAAAGCCAGACTTTGGTAAATCACTTGCCTCGCGTGCAATCGATGGTACATCACCCCCCAAGACTCAACAACTGACCCCCTCTCCCACCACTTACTTGTTCCACAATCCCTGTCCAACCAAAATGCCCAGATATCCCTTCAAGCAACGGCCATTACTTGCTTCTGGTGCTGCTGGAAGATAAGTCAGCAAACCTATTGTTCCTAAACTTGAGAGATTTGCGCACTCACTCGGTGAGCAAGGTTGGGAGTGGGAGAGTGTTTGCTATCAATGGAGGCAGTAGGGTGATCGAGTCCAAAAGCAATTGCACTTGTTTGATTGTTGAGGGTGCCTTGGAGAGTTGTTTAAGGAGTTAACTGGTGTGAATCTAAAAAAAATAGCAAGTGACCTATGTTCTGCAGGATCAAACTAGAGTGGTAGGAAATTTAAATAGAGTAGAGGGAGTCCCAAAGCATCAAGTGTTTCAGCCTGATCTGAAAGTGGCAGTAGTGTGCATCCCTCAAAGCCTTAAACATAGGGAATCATTGCTTGCTGGTGAAGAACTCTGAAAGAGAGATGTGAAGTTAATCTGCAGGAGTATTTTGTTGTGCTCAACATTTGAGGAAGAGTGTTTTAGCAAGAAGTGTTGAGAAGGAAGATGCTTGGAGCTGAAGACAGTGATAAGCAATAAGGCGAAGCAATAAGAAAGCAGAGCAATGTGATAGCAGAATATCAGGTTCAGGTTTCACATGAGTGGTTCGAGTCTGGAATGCACTGCATGGAAGTGTGGAGGAGGCAGGTTCAATCAAGGCACTCAAGAGGGCATTATCTGATTACCTGAGTAGAAACAGAGTGCAGGGGTATGGGGAAAATGCAGGGGAATACCACTAAGTCATGATGCTAATTTGGAGAGCTGGTGTAGACACAATGGGCCAAATGGCCTGCTTCTGCGGCGTAACAATTTTGTGGGTGCAGATTGAAAGTGAAGTGGTTTAAATGGTCTTCTGGAAGAAATAGAAAACTGAACAAAGATGATAACCTGATTGGTTTATGGTATCAGCAACAACAGTTGGGGGCAATCTTCAATTACAAATGTTACAAATCAGTACACTCAGCATACTGACACAAATGATTACATTTCAAGGATATTAAAGAAAAAGCAAAATACTGCAGATGCTGAAAACCTGAAATAAGAACAAAAAATATCCATTGCAAACAGAAAGAGTATGACCACACAATGTGCTTTTCCAACTAAACAAAATCTTTGGAGGCTCATTTCCCATGGCAATGCCTTGACCAAAGTCGACCTGCCTAGTTGAATTTAAACAAAAGCTTAGCTGTTCCCCTGTGTTTTCCCCATTCAAACCAATCAACACCCTCTTCTAATGCAGTATAAATTGTTGTTCCCTTTGAGATTTGATATTCTTGTGCATCTGTCCTGATGAGTGCAAGATGAAAAGCTTTAACTGCATGTCTCTTTTTTCACAGTACTCAAGTTCTATACTGCCAAGCAATTATAAAACAAAAAGTGCTGGAAATATTCAGCAGATCTGACAGCATCTGTGGAGAGAAAAACAGAAGCAATGTTACAGGTGAATAACCTTTCATAACCCAAGAAATGCCATTGACCTGAAACATTAATTCTGTTTCTCTCTGATCCGTTGCGTATTTCCAACATTTTCTGACATCACACCCATAGCGATTGAGATGCTCGCTTTATAAGGAAAAGGATTGCATTCCCCTAGCACCTTTCACATCCTCAGAACTTCCCAAAGCATGTTACAGTAAATTAAGCATTGATGAAGCAATTGTTCATAGATCATAAAGTTTACAGTGCAGAAGGAGGCCATTTTGCCCTTTGAGTCTGCACTGGCCCTTGGAAAGAGCATCCTACTTAAGACTACACCCTATCCCCGTACCCCCATCTGACCTTTTTTGGACACTAAGGACAATTTAGCATGGACAATCCACTTAACCTGCCCATCTTATGACTGTGGGTGAAACCGGAGCACCCGGAGGAAACCCACACAGACACGGGGAGAATGCTAACCACTGTGCTACCGTGCTGCTCTGTTGTAATACAAAAATCATGGCAGCCAATTTAGACACAGCAAGTGCCCACAAACCAGCATGGAGGTAATCGTCAGATAATTTGATTTTTAGAGATGTTGGCTAAGGGATCAATATTGGCCAAGTCACCAGAGAGAGTTCCCTTGCCTTCCGAAAGGGATCATTTATCTCTGGGCTTCAGTTAAACATCCTACCTGAATGATGACACCCCTCACAGTGGAGCACATCCCATTCGGTGTGGCACCGGAGTTGAATTACTGGCCCAGGTCCCTAGAGCGAATCATAAACACATGGTGTTCTTTTGACCCAGAGGCGCAAATGCCACCCTACTATGAGAAATGAGGATGACGAGTGTTTTCAAACATTTAAACAAACAAAGAGAAACAGAGACTGAGGACCTACATCAACTATGTTTAGCATGGAGAAAAATTATGAAAATTGTATGTGATGATTCAGTGGACACGTGGCAGTAAGAATTATAAACAGTCGAGCAATGTTGCTTTTTAAAATGTACTTTGATTACTTTAAAGGGTCTTACTGCAGCATGAGTCATGGAGTATAATAACACTGCAGTTTGAGTCACATGCTGCAATAGCACTGCAGTTGAATTCATGAGATGCAGTTGCACGTATCTCCTACTAACACATAGCATAAGATCCTAAATTACTATTTGGTAAATGGTAAGATTGCTACTTGTATATTATATAACATAGCATATAGCAGTGTATGTGATACATTGCAGTTAGGAGAATATTTGAAACCAGTATCTTTGATTCTGATCATGATGGTAAACTGGTAAGGATATAAATTATTGTTTTTTAACATGTTTTCTGTTAATGCCATACATACCCATTTGCGTGGTTGGAAACTACGGCCTGTAAAAACAGTGAGGCTCATCTTTTATTCACGATATAAGACAATTCAAAGTAAATCATAATTCTATGTAATTTAAATGATAAGAACAGAGCTCTATCTTTAACTTGCATCGATAAACATCATCACCGAGGAAATCTCATGGTATCACAACAAGCAATTGGGTTGTCAAAATCAAAGCCACAATAACCTTTGAGCTCGAGCTGACCACATGAGATGAATATTTGATCTAAATCCTCTAAAGACTGTCTAACAATGTGAATGGTTAATTTATTGGCAACTGCAAACATGTACACGTTTGCATGTTGCAGCAGTGGACATCTATGCAATAGCTTCAAGAGATATTTTGAAAGAAATGTAGTTATTGTCACCAGATTAATGCCCATGAAATGCAAAGCTTCTTAACTGGCACAAAGGCAGTCTAATAAAGTTTAGTTCACTTTATGGTGTGTCTAAGTGCCGTGGCTGGGTTCAGTGGGGGAAGACAGCAGCATCACTGTACGCATTCAAAAATGTCAAAGTCTCCAAATTTGGTGTCTTCTAGATGTTCACTGGCTTGTGTACAAAATTATGCTTTACTCTTATCAATTTATTCAATTGTTGTTGTTTTAGAAGTACTCATCTCTGAAGCCTTATGCTGATTTCTTTTGAATCTGTTAAAAATAATGTAATTAAAGAACGTCAGCGGGGGAGGGGATTTGGGGGGGGGGGGGGGGGAGTAGAGTAGAGTAGGAGGGATAAATTGGCGGGTAGTACCGGTGGGAGAGGAGCGAGCTTGTGCAGTAGGTTACGACTGAAGCATTGAATGTACGTGGATGTTTGCATATTTTTTGCCTTTTTTGTTTTCTTTCTGTTGTTGTCTGCAACTGTTTACAATGCCAAAAACTACCTCAATAAAATTGTTTGTTAAAAAAAAATAATGTAATTAATTTGATCTTGTACAGCAAGATCCAACAGTATTGTCTTTTATCTACCAGAGAGAACAGGAGTGTATAGTGGACTAGAGGAACATATTGAAGGGTAATTGTTAGTTGCAGTACACATAACAGTATATATTTCTGATTTTTAAAAAGATTAGAGTACCCAATTCATTTTTTCCAAGTAAGGGACAAATTAACGTGGCCAATCCACCTACCCTGCACATCTTTGGGTTGTGGCAGTGAAACCCACTCAAACACGGGGGTAATGTGCAAACTCCACACAGACAGTGACCCAGGGCCGGGATCGAACCTGTGGCCAAGGCAGCATGAGGCAGCAGTGCTAGCCACTGTGCCACCGTGCTGCCCATATTTATGATTAAGAGAATACATTAATCATGTTTAATTGAAAATAGATTAGGGAATGATCAATTGTAATGATTTTCACTCGATGCACATGTAGTAATACATTTTTCAAGTAAAATCATAGCTTTATAGTTACTTTTTTTTCTTCTTCCCAAACCTAGTTCATGTCAATGTTCTATTTTTCTCTCCTGAAGGTTTTGATTCCTGGCTAGGTTCCACACAGGTTGACACCTTTCTGATATCACACCCAAATGGCAATTATTCACAAGTACGTGTAAACTGCATGTGCTGACAGACTATTTTGCTTCAGAGAGTATCACAAACAAATGTATACCTAGTGTCACATGAGATTATCGCTACAAGGCTTCCACAAGGAGCCAACAAGCAGAAGTACTAAGAACGCAATTTTATTTTTCCCTCCAATTGCATTGATTACTTTGCCAACAGTCACTAGTTCAGGCTAGACCCCATCTGTATCTAACAGGCCTTCCTTTCCTCCACCAAAACCCCATCCAGGTGGTGATAGATTAGTGGTACTGTCACTGGATCAGCGATCCAAGGTAATGCTCTAAGGACCCAGGTTTGAACCCCGCCATGGGTAAAATATTATCTGGTCCTTTAGGGAAGGAAACTGCTGTCCTTACCTAGTCTGTCCTGGCCTACATGTGATTATAAACCCATAGGAATAAATCTTAAATGGCCTATCAAGTCACTTCGTTTAAGGGCCCGGCCAGCATAGCTGAACTCCCATAATCAAATTTAAAAAGTCCAAGAATCGCCCAGAAGAGTAAAGGCCATTTTTTTAATGATGTGATGTCAGTGTTAGACTGGGAAGAGCACTGTAAGAAGTCTTACAACACCAGGTTAAGGTGCAACAGGTTTGTTTCGAATCACTAGCTTTCGGAGCGCTGCTCCTTCCTCAGGTGAATCTATCATTCCATCATTCACCTGAGGAAGGAGCTGTGCTCCGAAAGCTAATGATTCAAAACAAACCTGTTGGACTTTAACCTGGTGTTGTAAGACTTCTTGCTGTGCCATTTTTTAGCTTTACTATTAAATGTCTCCTTAAACCAAACTCGCATGCACATTCACCTCTAACAAGTGCAAGAACTCATACAGAGGTATCGAGCTGGATTCTCCGATTTTGAGGCTATGTCCCCACACTGGCGTGAGAACAGTGGCATTTTACGACAGATAAAATGGCGTAAAACGGTCACCGATCCTCCGTTTGTCTGGGGGCTAGCATCAAGGCAGCGTAGAGCACCCGACTCTAGCTGCCGATACGGCCCGGAGAATTGGCAGGTCTGTGGCAGTGCATGCACACGGTGGCACCATGCAACATGGCGGCGGTCGTTCGCGGACCCAGCCTGCGAAATAGTGCGTCCCTTTGGCCGGCTCGCATGCCCAGACCACCCCCCAACAGTGCCCCCAGCCCCTGGCAAAGCCCCCACTGCCCGCGGATTAGCACCACCCCTGACAGTGGCGGCCCTGGACTGAGTCCGCATCCGCCACGCTGAGTTCCCGACGGATGAGACCATGAGATACCCACGCTGTCGGGAACTCAGCCGGTCGGGGGCGGAGTATCGGGGGGTGGGCCTCAGGCAACGTCCTGAGGCCCTCGATATGTCGTGCGGCGTACTCTAAGAGTATGCCGCTTTGGAGGGGGCAGAGCATCACGAAAGCGGCACCGCCCCCGATTTGGTTGTAAACTTTGATTCTCCAGCCGATCGCCGAACGCGATTTCAGTGTCGGCGACCGGAGAATCCAGCCCATCATCTTAGCTACCTTTTTTAGTCGTCCCCTTACCCAAGTCAAATCTCTCCTCCAAACCCCCACCATGGTTCTCTCTTTCCCTCTCTCTGTAGCTCCTCTTTTTCCCCTTATGCTCATTTCAAGCTTATCTTGTCAGTGATCTCTATCACCTGCTCATTTAACTCCATTCCCACCAAACTGCTGACTGCATAATTTTTACCCTAGGTTTTGAAATCTTTCTTTCCTCCTCTCCAAGGAGATTAAATGAATTCTAGGTTAGTTAAAGAATGAATATAAGTGTGATGCACAGGATATCAGAATGTTTGGGGGGAAGATGATTAGACTTAGTGGATCTTTCCCTGCCCATCATTTTTCTTATGTTCATAATATGAAGTCTTCACTTACCACAGAGTGAGATCTACCACGCTTTAACTCATGATAACCTAAGCACCTTAGCTCACCTGATTTTATTTTGCCATGTGTTTAAGTCTAGAGTTTCTATGTTTCTCAACTTCATTTCATTTTGTAATATACAGGCCTGGTTCATAATGTGGGACTGAGTACAGTACCATCCACAAAGTGATTTAAGAGACCACATGATCCATACCCAGGGTCAGTCTAGTGTTGGACAGAGAGACAGCTCCAAGAGTGTACCCTTTGCTGTATACTTGTAAATAGTTCTAAGGGGTAATAAAGACTTACAGGGCGGGATTTACTCACCACCCCGCTGCATGTTTTTCAGTGGGGGAGGCAACCCACCAGTGGGATCTACTTCTCCCGCTGTTGTCAACGGTTTTCCCGTTGACAGCACCCCTCCCCGCTGGGAAACCCGTGCGCCGGCATGGGACCGGAATTTCCCCCAGTGTGAACAGCCAGTAACTCCCTCCCCCAGTTACCCTAAGTATGACTACCAAGTCTTCTTCAGACCTGCGGAATTGTAACTAACACCCCAACAGCACATTTTTCTATTGCATACCATCTTCTCAAACCACTTTCCCGGTCCCATTACACTCATCTCCAAGAATAAGTCTGAGGTTCTCATGGAGATCTGTATCACTATGATCAAGATAATTCTGTCAGCTGCATCTGCCAGTTCACTCCCTTCCCCAAGCACACTGGGTCAAACCTCCCCTAAAGTTCCCACTCTCTCTCCTGCTCCCTTCATTCTCTTCCCATTCAACTGCTGACCATCCACCTTCTGTTCTTGATTCACATGTTGGCTGATATTAATGGCTCTCTCGCTTCAGGTTCTATCCCTCCTTTAATTCTGCCCTCATCATCCTGCTTCTCAAACAACACCCTTGATCCCATTGTCCTTGCAAACTAAGATTCCATCTCCAACCTCACTTTCCTCTCCAAAGTCCTTTAACCTGTTGTCACCTCCCACATCTGTGCCCAGTTGCCTGGATCTTGAATCCCGACAATCGGGTTGCCACGCGTGCCATAGTACCAAAACAGCTCTGATCACTGTTCATTGGCAGTGACTCAAACCCTTTCCCTGGCAACCGTCTGAGATTAAACCAGCCTGTTCACAATTTTGGTAACATATTTGACCCCATCGACATACATGTGCCTTTATTAAGACTATTTCCACCGTAACATTTCCTGACTTCATCCGTCTCAGCTCATCGGCTGAAACATTCATTAATGTCATTCTGACCTCAACACTTGATGGTTCCAACAAGCTCCTGGCTGATTGCCCATATCTACCCTCCATAACATTGTTGTACTCCAATAACCTGCTTATTAACTGCTCCCAATAACCTGCACCAAGACCCACTCACCCATTACCCCTTTGCTCACTGACATGCATTGCCCCTTTGTCAAGCAACATCTTGATATTAAAATTCACATCCTTGTTTTCAAATTCTTTCAAGGCTTCAACCTTGATTCCTACCTCTGGAATGACATTCAGCCTCTCAAACCACAGGAATCTTTTTTTTAATCTGTTCATGGAATGTGGGCATTGCTCATTCGGCCAGCATTTATTGCCCATCCCTAATTGCCCTTGAGAAGGTGGTTATGAGCTGCCGTGTTGTAACCAATCACTATTTGTTGATGTACCATGGTCAATGTACTCTGTCAATTATTCTTTTGTCTACTATGTACATACTCTGTACGGTCCCTTGGCCGTAGAATAATACTTCTCACTGTACTTTGGTACATGTGACAATAAATATCAATCATCATCTCTCTCAATCATCATTAGCTCTTGAATCGCTACAGTCCATGTGTTGTAGGAACACCCACAATGCTGCTGGGAAGTGAATTTCAAGGTTTTTACACAGAAAACAATGAAGAATTGGCAATATAGCTCCAAGTCAGGATGATGAGCGGCTTGAAGGAAAATTACAGATGGAGGCGTTCCCATCCATCTTGACGTTCTAGGTAATAGAGGTCATGGGTTTGGAAGGTGAAGGCGTAGGTGCCTTGGTGAGTTTCTGCAGTGCATTTATTACAATCCCAAACCAGACCCGAACAGTGGCTAGGATACTGAACCACAACCCCAATATTTTAGTTTATTTGTAAGAATATGGAGAAAGAACGATTCGCTCCATGAAGAAATTCATGAAGAAATAAGGATTTAGTATTTATAAAACAAAACTTTGTTAGAAATACAATATCAAATTCTTTAACTTCACACCCCAAAAAACAGCTTAGAATTACCTACTACTCAATTCCCCATTAACCAAAAAGAAAAGAAACATACAGCTCTCAATCCATCTTATAATCAGTAATACTTGCTCTACAGAACAGATTTGCTCCCGTATTAGAACCCCTTCAGACTCTGGCTGAATATTCAAAAAGCTGGTTCAGCTGGCATCTTCCTTGTCCTCAGATAAGACTGCTCTGTTTTAAATATTAATACTCTTTAATACTGGGAGAGAATTGTGGACTCGGTGTCAGACAGATCAACTGCAAATCCTCTGCAAAGCTTTTCCAAAATGTCTCTGCATCTCTTAGCTCCACCCAGCAATGACATCATCACCTCAAGCTGAAAAACAAATTAACACTGCAGGTTGAAAGCATATTAACTCCCCGGGGACTTTCCCCAGTCAAACCACGGTGCATTAGCCCATACTGAAGAACACATTCCTCTCGTCAATTTCAACTTCTGGCTCCTAAAAGCTCCCAGGTCTTGCAAACCAAAACCATTTTTAAAAACATGACCAATGCGGTCAAACGCACTATAACCCCAGGCTTTCAACCCTTAAATTGCCCCAATATTTAGAAGCCAATATTCCTAAAATCCTCCATTTGTCAGACATTTTGTACACCTCCTGATTTCCCCAAAGCCTGACCACCATCTACAGGGCACAATGCAGAAGTATGATGGAATGCTTGGGTGAGTTCCAACAACACTCAAGAGGTTCAACTCCATCCAAGACAAATCAGCTCATTTGAGTAGCGCCTCATCCACCACAATAAACATTTACTCGCTCTATCACCGACACACGGTAGCAGCAGTGTGTACCGCCTACGAGTTACTCTCCACAGAATTCCAAGCCTCTGACCTGCTCTTGTAGCTTCAGTATTTATAGGGCTACCCCAGTTCAGTTTCTGGTCAGTGGTATGTTGGCTAAAGGCACTATATAAATAGAAGTCCCTGTTATTGTTTGTCTGAACACATCCTAAATATGACAAATGTGACAGGGCTATTCTAATATAGCCAATTCAAGCTGCAAGCCTGGACTGATTCTCGATTGTTTGGGAAACAGGCAGGGCAGTTCCGAGCACTTGGTGATTGGGTAAAGGAAATAGGCGAGGTTATTGTTTTAAAAAATCAAGAAATAATCTGAAGCAAAGCTATAAAGTGGGATAAAATTGTAACATGGAAAATGTCGGCTGAGGAATTAAAGAAAATAGGTAGAGCAAGAGAGATGTTTATAACTAGAAGAGCTCAAATAAAATGTGTACAATGGCAGTAATGTTAGAAAGTGAACTGCTGACATCTCAATCTCATTATCACCATGTTAGGCAATTCTTCAGTTTCAGTGCGTAAGCTGATGCTGGGTCTGCCAAAGGTGTGGGAATCAAAAGAAGTTGCAGTATCGTCAGAAAATGTATCAGACATGACAGGTACAACCGGTTTTATTGCAATAAGCATAATGCATTCATGAACTTTCAACTTTTGGCAGGATATAACCAGTTTACTCTTCATAACCTGTTGTAGAGAAGCACACTCGAGGGCATGTCTTGCTTTTTATCCAAAGATTCTGCTTGATAACATTTGCAACAAAGTAGGCCTTGGTTCTTACAAAGCTTCAGCTTGATGTTGCAAAAGCAAACAGGAATGCAACAGGAAACAGCCTGTACAAAATACTTGCCTGAGACAGCCAGAATGCCATTTCAGTTGGGCTAAACCAGCTCCAACAAGTTCAGTCCAAGCAACTCATTCAATTGTGAGTTCCACATCACCTGTTCCAAAATTAAATTAAATAGGGGAGGAACGCAAACTCAGAGGTACATCCATAAACCAGGCCCTAAGTAGCTGGACACTGGGGTGCTTGAGGAAAGTCAACTTTATATTGTGTGTGCATATATCTGTGCATATAATTAACAATAATCTTTTTTTTGTCACAGGCAGGCTTACATTAACACTGCAATGAAGCTACTGTGAAAATCCCCTAGTTGTCACTTTCCGGCACCTGTTCGGGTACACAGAGAGAATTCAAACTGTCCAAATGACCTACAGCATGTATTTCGGGACTTGTGGGAGGAAACCGGAGCACCCAGAGGAAAACCACACAGACACGGAGAGAACATGCAGACTCCGCACAGACAGTGACCCAAGCTGGGAATCGAAGCTGGGACCCTGGTGCTGTGAAGCAACAGTGCTAAACACTGTGCTATCATGCAAAGGAGATTCAGAGGTTGTTGTGGCAGTTGGGAACTACACTGTATTGGAAATATTAGAAACATGTTGATATTCAGAGACTAGAAATGAACATAATGGAGTATAAAGTGCATAGAAAAAAGCATGGGCAGAAAAAGGAGGTAGTGTTATCTGTATGTCGGGCAATCCTGTGAGAGATAGTCAGCTACAAAATAAATGACTTTGGTTAGACATTATACTAAAATAAATCCAACCAAACATTTGGATTATGAAACACATCACATGACCAACATAAGGATGACACTAATTTGCTGTATGAGCAGCACGGTAGCATTGTGGATAGCACAATTGCTTCACAGCTCCAGGATCCCAGGTTTGGTTCCGGCTTGGGTCACTGTCTGTGCGGAGTCTGCGTATCCTTCCCGTGTGTGCGTGGGTTTCCTCCGGGTGCTCTGGTTTCCTCCCACAGTCCAAAGATGTGCAGGTTAGGTGGATTAGCCATGGTAAATAGCCCTTAGTGTCCAAAATTGCCCTAAGTGTTGGTGGGGTTACTGGGTTATGGGGATAGGGTGGAGGTGTTGACCTTGGGTAGGGTGCTCTTTCCAGGAGTCGGTGCAGACTTGATGGGCCAAATGGCCTCCTTCTGCACTGTAAATTCTATGAAAAAAATTCTATGAATAAGGATATGCAAGAGCAGGAATGTTACTTTAATGAGACTTCAGTCAAACATACATGTGGGGTGTCTATTAAAACTATTGGAAGTCTTGTGGTACAGTGGAGGTAATATCCCTGTCTGAGTCAGAAGCTCTAGGTTTGAGTCACACCACAGGACCTGATGGTCAATGAAGGTGCATTTACAATGCAGCCAAAGAGGCTGATTATCAATCTGCAACTCCATTCATCACATGCCAATGACAGACAGTAAATCGAGAGAGATTCCTGGTCAGCCATATGATGGAGCCTTATCATCACTATTCATATCTCCAGATTATAACATGCATGTTGCTACATCAACTTGGACTCCCTGAGTGATCTGTGACACAAAACCAGCACTGCATCAGCTAGTGAGTTATGGTGGGGCAGGATTTCCAGTATTAATCCAGGAAACAAAGCATATTTCTGCAGGAACATCAAGTGCTTTATAGTCAATTGATAGGTCTGGTGCATCACTACTTTTGACTTAGTTCATCAGGATAGCCAGAGCCTGCAATGCTCAGCTTTATCTGATATTCATTAATGACCATTATAGATATGTATGTTGTCGTTCATCTTGGGACATTGACCAAAGAATGACCAAGAATCAAAAATACCACAAGATTTCTAAAGTTGGCTTTTAAATTGGATCCCAATATCAGATGACATACTAAATGCATTTGTGTCTCTTCAGGTTAACTGCTACACAGACCCCTCCCTAATAATTCCTACTAAACATATAGGTACGTTTATTACCAGATTGGTTTTGCAAGTTTGGGCTTAACCCTACCACTATTCTTGTACTATTTTCACTCAAAAATGATCTGAAACCAGCTGAACTTCCAACCAGTGTCTGTTGCCAAGAATCACATAAAATTGGCTCAATCTTCATTTGACAGGCATTGTGAAAGTGGACCGATTTCCAAGTACCCAGGACACTGTTTCCCAAGATGGAACTACAAAAATAATTGCAAAGACCACAGTTCCATTTTAATGCAATATGTTTCTTTTTTTTTTTTAATGTTTTTTTATTGAGTTTTCATATTTTATATATGACAAATTACAAGTTATTAGAGAGAGAGAAAAAAAAAAAAAGGAAAACACAAAAATTTAACATGAATATTTACAGGTAAGCATCTTCATAACAATAATTGTGGCCGCCCCCTTTAGCCAGCATACATATTTTACATTCCCCAATATGGCCGAGGCACATGTTTATAGGCATTTATTTATAGTTTGGTTTTGGGCCTTGGCTTGCCATCAAACCCCCATACCGAGCCCGTAGCCCCCCCCCCCCTCCCTCCCCCCGGCTACCTTCCCCCGATTCCCGTCCATTTTCCCCTGGTTCTTGGCCACCCGACTATTCTTCCTCCTGTACGTTGGCCACAAACAGGTCCCGGAACAGTTGCATGAATGGCTCCCAAGTTCTGTGGAAGCCGTCGTCCGACCCTCGGATGGCGAATTTGATTTTCTCCATTTGGAGAGATTCCGAGAAGTCGGACAGCCAGTCTGCAGCTCTGGGTGGTGCTGCTGACCGCCAGCCAAACAGGATTCTACGGCGGGCAATCAGGGAGGCAAAGGCAAGGGCGTCCGCCCTCCTCCCCAGGAATAGATCTGGCTGGTCTGAAACCCCGAAGACCGCCACTATCGGGCATGGCTCCACCCTCACCCCCACCACTTTGGACATAGCCTCGAAGAAGGCTGTCCAGTACTCCACAAGTCTGGGGCAAGACCAGAACATGTGGGCGTGGTTGGCCGGGCCTCTCTGGCACCGCTCACATTTGTCCTCCACCTCCGGGAAGAACCTACTCATACGGTTTCTCGTTAAGTGGGCTCTATGTACCATTTTTAGTTGCGTCAGGCTGAGCCTTGCGCACGTGGAGGTGGAGTTGACCCTATGCAGTGCTTCGCTCCAGAGTCCCCACCCTATCTCCATCCCCAGGTCGTCCTCCCATTTCCTTCTTGTTGCGTCCAGTACGGTGTCGTCCCTATCTACCAGTCGGTCATACATGTCACTACAGTTCCCTTTCTGTAGGATACTTGCGTCCAGTAGGTCTTCCAGTAGTGTCCGTCGTGGCGGTTGTGGGTATGTCCTTGTCTCCTTTCGTAGGAAGTTTTTGAGCTGCAGGTACCGTAGCTCGTTCCCCCCAGCTAGCTGAAATTTCTCTGTCAGTTCGTCCAGTGTTGCGATCCTGTCGTCCGTGTATAGGTCCTTGACTGTCAGTGTCCCCCCGTCCTGCCTCCACCTTTTGAAGGTGGCGTCAGTCAGTGCTGGTGTGAACCTATGGTTGTTGCAGATGGGAGCCTTGTCCGACATTTTGTACAGGCCAAATTGCTGCCGCAGTTGGTTCCAGGATTGGAGGGTGGCCGTCACCACTGGGCCGGTGGAGTGTTTTTTGGGTGGGGATGGGAGTGCTGCCGTGGCGAGGGCCCGGAGGGAGGTTCCCATGCAGGAGGCCTCCTCCGCACGCACCCACTCGGCTTCTGGCTCCTGGATCCATCCCCTTACTCGCTCGGCTGTTGCCGCCCAGTGGTAGAATTGTAGATTCGGGAGGGCTAGCCCCCCCCCCTGGATTTTGTTTTTTGTATGACCTTCTTTGGGATCCTAGCATTTTTACCCCCCCCATACGAACGCCATGATATGTTTGTCCAGCGCTTTGAAAAAGGCCTTGGGGATGTAGATCGGAATGGATCTAAACAGGAAAAGGAACCTGGGCAGTACGTTCATTTTGATCGTCTGGACTCTCCCCGCGAGGGAGAGCGGGAGTGTGTTCCATCTTTGCAGGTCCTTTTTAACTTCCTCCGTCAGGCTGGTGAGGTTCCATTTGTGGATCCCTTTCCAGTCATGGGCTATTTGGATCCCCAGGTAGCGGAATTTATTTCGGGCTTGTTTGAACGGCAGGCCCTTTAGTGCTGCCCCCCCCCCCCCCCCCCCCCCCCTTGCGGGTGTACTGGGAAGATCTCACTTTTGCTCATGTTGAGTTTGTAGCCCGAGAAGGCTCCAAACTCTTTCAGGAGCGCTATGATTCCGTCCATGCTGCTTTGTGGGTCCGAGATATAGAGGAGCAGATCATCCGCATAGAGTGAGACTCTGTGCTCTCTACCTCCCCTTCGGATCCCCCTCCAATTTTTTGCTGCCCTGAGTGCGATTGCTAGCGGTTCGATTGCTAGTGCGAACAGCAACGGGGACAGTGGGCATCCTTGTCTTGTGTTCTCTCCCCGGAGGGGGTCATTATCACGTTCAGCAGGCGCCTGATGTTCGCGGTAAGCTGTCTACCTTTGACGAAGCCCGTCTGGTCCTCTGTGACCACCTCAGGTACACAGTCTTCTAGCCTTTTGGCTAGGATTTTGGCCAGTATTTTGGCGTCTGCGTTCAGCAGAGATATGGGTCTGTATGACCCACATTCCGTTGGGTCTTTGTCTTTCTTAGGTATCAGCGAGATTGAGGCCTGTGCTAACGTGGGTGGCAGTGTGCCCCTAGCTAGCGAGTCTGTGAACATCTCCCGCAGGTGCGGGGCCAGCGCTGTCGCAAATTTTTTGTAGAAGTCCGCCGGGAATCCGTCCGGTCCCGGCGCCTTCCCCGTCTGCATGGAGCTAATGCTCTCCATGATCTCTCCCAGTGCTAGTGGTGCTTCCAGATCCCGTTTTCTGCCCTCTCCCACGACTGGTATGTCCAGTCCATCAAGAAACCGGTTCATCCCAGCCTTCCCCGTTGGGGGCTCCGAGGTGTATAGCTCTTGGTAGAAGGCCTTGAAGGTTTCGTTAATCCTCTCTGGTTCTGTTTCCCACGTGCCTCTGGTACCTCTGATTTGCGCAATTTCCCTGCTGGCTGCCTGCTTTCTCAGCTGGTGTGCCAACAGGCGGCTGGCTTTGTCTCCGTGTTCGTACAGGGCCCCGCGTGCCTGGCGGAGTTGGTGTACTGCTTTCCTGGTGGAGAGCAGGTCAAAGTTCCTTTGTAATTCTTTTCTCTCCGCCAGGAGCTCTACGGTCGGGGCCTCGGAGTATTTACGGTCTACCTCCAGTATGGAGTCGACCAGCTTCTGCCTAGCCACCCTTTCCTCCCTATCTCTTTGCGCTTTGTAGGCAATGATTTCCCCTCTTAGGAGGATGAGACCTCCCCGTTTTGGTTGTTCTCCGTGTATTCCGCTATGGCCCGCGCTATCCTTTCGCTGAAGGCCTTGTCAGCTAGTAAGGCACCGTCCAGCCTCCATGTGGGGCGCTGGGCCCTTCCCGTCTCCAGCCGCACGTCCATGTAGTGTGGGGCGTGGTCTGATATCACAATTGCGGAATATTCCACCTTGTCTATCCCTGGAAGCACCGTTTTCCCCACCACAAAGAAGTCAATTCTGGTGTACACATTGTGTACTGGGGAGAAGAAAGAGAATTCTTTCTCCCCCGGGTGATGCAATATGTTTCTAACAGGGCAGACATAGATAGTGTTGAAGACCCATGTGCTCATAATTTATAAACCAGAATAATGCAGAAAGTTAGAATAAATAATTCAGATTTTTAAACATTTTGGTACGCGACTTGAAAAATCTACATTTCTGTTTTCTTTTAAATGCATTGGTCACTCTGAATGTTACAATATTTGATGTGAATACCATTTATATTTTAACTTGTGTGATCTCAATGTCCCCAAATGGATAAAAGCTCTGTCTATTACTTGCTGCTTATGCTGTTTGGCCACAAGTAGTCCTCAAACAGAACAGGGTAATTTAGTATTTTCCATCTGGTTGGACCAGGTAATATAATATTGGGTCCTTCCCTTGCCTGCCAAAACTGCTCACCATTGCAAGATGATTCTGGAATGCAATGATGACCCACAGCGTATTTTCTCCACTGCAATCCATCTCCTTAAGCTCCTAGCCCTTGTCTCTTTCCTCTCACCTCCTGTAAGTGCAAGGTGAACTTGTCATTAAGAATGAGGCCATTCGATCAGCTGCATCTATCCTTTACCTCCTTTCCCCTAGTCGTGTAGGGCAACCTTCCTCAAAAGTAGCTATCCTAATCCTGAATTCACATTCTCTGAGCTCATCTTCTCAACAAGACACATCTCATCTGTACTCTACCCTAATCCCACTAAACTGATAGTCACCCAACTTCACTTCCTGACTGGGTTAGCCGATATTATTAACTGTTCTAGCTCTTTAGGTCCTGTCTCTCACTCCTTCAAAACCGTCGCTATCACTCCACTCCGCAAAAATATAATCCTTGCCCTAACGATCATGAAAACGACCACCCCCATCTCCAATTTCCCTTTGTTTCCAAGTATTTGAACATTTTGGTACCTCAAAAATCCATGGCCATTTTTCCAGTTACATGCTGAAAACCCCCCCAAATCATAGCTGCCATAGTACCTGTAGTGAAATAGCTCTTATCGATTACAAATGACACCTCGTGAGATTGTGACAAAGTTATCCCTCCTCTCATCAGTTTTGATTCATCAGCTTCGCTCTCCAACATTATCCAGCTGGCTGAGACTGCACTCTCTTGATTCCATTCTTATCCATCCACCTAAGGGTGCAACAGGGTTGATGCGGAAGGATATTTCCCCTGGATAGAAGATTCAGATGAAGTGATAGGTCATTTAGGACTGAGATGAGGAATTTTGTCACTTGGTGGGGGGTGGGGGTGGGGGGGGGGGGGGGGGAAGAGACTTTGGCATGCTTGACCTTAAGAGTAATGTGCATCCCTCACCGAGTATTTTCAAGGCAGAGAATAATAGATTTCTAAATATTAAAAATATCAAGGGATATGAGATAGTGCAAGAAAATGGTAGAAAATCAACCATGATCTAGTTGAATGGTGATGTAGGCTAGAAGGGCTGAATGGCCTACTCCTGTTCTGATTTCCTACATTCCTAATCATGGCTAGAAGAGGTCTGAAATTGCTTCCCGTCCTGCTTTCACATCTTGACCCCTGGCGTCCTCTAAGGATTTATTGTTGACCCCTTTCTATTTCTCATCCATATGCTGCCCCTCAACAACATCAATTGAAAATAGTGCCAATTTTCACACATACACTAATGCAGCAGTTCACGACGACAGCACACCACCACCGTCTCAAGGGCAATTAGGAATGGGTGATAAATGCTGGCCTAGTCAGTGATGACCACATCCCATGAACGAATAAAAAAAACAGCTCTCATCACCACCTCTAAGCACCTCTGCTGTTCCTGAATTACCAGACTGCTTGTCCGACATCCAGTACTGGATGAGCAGAAATTTCCTCCATTTAAATATTGCGAAGACTGAACCTCTTGAACCCTGCTCTGAACTCGGTTCCTAGCCAGCAACTCCGTGAAGAGAGAGGTAAATCTGAACCATTAAGAATGAGCTTTTGATCACATTACTGCAACATCGTCAGACTCCACTCCTACTTTAGGTCATCAGATTATTATTACTATGCTCAAATAACTCCACCATATCCATCTTACTTCTAGATTTGACTATTCTAGTGCACTCCTGGATGGCTTCCCACTTTTGACCCTCAGTTTGAAAATGAAAATCGCTTATTGTCACGAGTAGGCTTTAAATGAAGTTACTGTGAAAAGCCCCTAGACGCCACATTCCGGCGCCTGTTCAGGGAGGCTGGTACGGGAAGTCACTTCACGGGAAGTTTACTTGAGGTCATGCAAAGCCTTGCTGCCTGAGTAAGGACTCCGGCACCAAGATCCATTCACCTATCACCCCTGTGCTCCCTGACCTACATTAGCTCCTGGTTAAGCCACACCTCAATCTTAAAATCATCATCCTTGTTTTTAAATTCCTCCATGGCCACATCCCTCCCACTGGTTTTGACCACTTCAGCCTCATAACCCTCAAAGATATCTGCACTCCTCTAATTCTGGCCTTTTGAACATCATCAATTTTAATTACTACCGTGGTTTGTGCCTTCAGCTGCCAAAGTCATAGGGATTTGGAATTCTTGCTCTAAATGCTCTTCTTCTCTTTTCTCCTTTGAGATACCTCCTTTATAACGGTCTCTTCGACCAAGTTTTTTCTTATGTGCCCTGATATTTCACGTGACTTGGCATCAAGCTTTGCCTTAACTTTCCTGTGAAATGCCTTGGGATATTTTATGATCTTAAAGATCCTACAGTATAAAAATACAAGTTGTTGTAGCGAAATGATGAGTGCTCACATTTCTAAGCTGCAAGCTAGTTTTGGCACTGTATTTCAAGAGGTGATCTAGATTTCTAACAAAGCCAAACCTTGCTGAATCTGTTGGCCCAGATAGTCTCAATATGGCCCCCAGTTCTATATAATGCTACAACAATGAAATTAATATGCCCAGAAATCACCCCAGGCTGGAATTAAGCTGATGGCCAGTGTGAATTTATTTTGGGAGGCGAGCATCTTTTGGAGAGGATTCTTTATTTTGATGAGAGTGTGAGGGAAGGGGAAGTTCACTTACATGGAACAAAATATATCCTTGCTTGCCCTTCACTGGTAATGCTACTGTTTTTCCCCATGGTCAAAGGGTGGGGCAAAATACAGAAATTAGGAAGTGCGGTGCAGTAGCATGTAATAAATTCCGGAAGACCATAAGATGTCGGGGCAGAAGTAGGCCATTCAACCTATCAGGTCTGCTTCATAATTCAATGAGATAATGGTTGATCTGATATAATCCTCAACTCCATTTTCCCGCCTTATCCCCATAACCCTCAATTCCCTTACTGATTGAAAATCTATGCATCTCAGCCTTGAACATACTTCAAAAGTCAACCTCTACAGCCCTCCACAGTATAGAACTCCAGATTCGATTCACTATCCCCTGGGAGAAGAAATTATTCCTCATCTCTGCCTTAAATGTGTGATCCTTTACTCTGAAATGATGCCCTCTGGGCCTAGACGCTCCCACAAAGAGAAATAATCTCTCAGCATCTATCCTATCAAGCCCCCTGAGAATCTTATATGTCCCAATAAGGTTGCCTCTCATTTTTGTAAACTTCAATGAAAACAGGCCCAATCTACTCAACCTCTCCTTGTGAGAAAATCCCTACATACCCTGGATCAACCGAATGAACCTTCTGTGGACTGCCTTCAATTTCAGTATATCTTTCCTTGGATAAGGGGACTAAAACTGTTTACAGTATTCTAGGTACAGTCTAACCCGTGTTTTGTATAGTTTTAGCAGGATTTCTCTCTTTTTAAACTCTATACCCTGAGAAATAAAGGCCAGTATTCCATTTGCCTTCCCTATTACCTGCTGAACTTCCATGTCTGCTTTTTGTGATCTCTGCACAAGGACCCAAAAATCCCTCTGTGCTACAGCTTTCGGCTCCAAGATTCTTCCTACCAAAGTGCATAACTTCACATTTTCCCATCATAGAATTTACAGTGTAGAAGGATGCCACTCGGCCTATCGAGTCTGCACCGGCTCTTGGAAAGAGCACCCTACCAGAGGTCAACACCTCCACCCTATCCCCATAACCCAGTAACCCCACCCAACACTAACGGCAATTTTGGACACTAAGGGCAATTTATCATGGCCAATCCACCTAACCTGCACATCTTTGGACTGTGGGAGGAAACCGGAGCACCCGGAGGAAACCCACGCACACACGGGGAGGATGTGCAGACTCCACACAGACAGTGACCCAAGCTGGAATCGAACCTGGGATCCTGGAGCGGTGAAGCAATTGTGCTATCCACAATGCTACCGTGCTGCCCTATCTTATATTCCATCCGCCAAGTTTTTACCCACTCACTTAACCTGTCTATAATCCTCTGGACCCTTTGTGTCATCTCCACTTGCCTCCTCACCTATTTTTGTGTCACCCCGAAACTTGGCAATAGTACATTCATCCAAATCATTAATATATATTGTAATTACATTGTGGCCCACCTCTGATCCCTGTGGCATTCCACTAGTTACAGGTTGCCATAAAAGATTATTCTTAAAATTGTTTTTAAAACTTTCACAATCCACTGGCTTACCACCAATCTTAGCCACTGTGTGTGTTCTCTTTCATTTTAATGCTATCCTTAACTTCCATGGTTAAACACAGTTCCATTCGCCCCGTCCTAGAGTCCTCCTTCCTCACTGGGAAGTTTATCTTTGTTGTAACGCATGAACTATTTTCATAAATATCTGCCATTGCTTATCAACCACCTTTTCTGCTGAACTCCTTTCCCACCACTCCAGCCCAGAGGCGGATTTATAATGAAACAAATTGTGGTTAGGCCTCGCACCGGGCCAGTGCACTGGACATCCAATTGGAGGCTGATTACTCTGCATTTGCTGATGGGCTTCAACAGTAAATGCTGAGAGGAATCAAAGAGTATGAAAAAGCAGGAAAACTGGGAACGAATGGTTAACTTGAAACATGGATTATGTCACGGTGGAGTTGGTGAAAAGGAGGGTGGCCTTCAACAAGACCTCGGCAGCACTTTACAAAGGTGGAGTGCATTTTGGTGTGGTCCACCCAGCAAAGTTGAGGGCTACGCACAATTCGAGAGATCACTTCAAAGAAATTATAAAGTGTGGGTGAATACAGGTCGTGATGTCACCAAAATATGTCACCCATCCTCTCCTGGAGCCGGGTTCTGGATCCCGCAAAAACATGTTGAGACTCCAACTGACATCAAGAAAGACCAATCTCCATCTCATTAGTGAGATGCAAGTCCAATCTAATGGCTTCCTGGTAACTAACTGGCTCCCCAGAGAGAGATCACGAGGGTGCCATTTAGCACTGGTGCACACAAAGGTGGACCAGGCATAATGACACCTGGGAGGGCTTCCCAGGCCATTTAAGACACCTAGGTGTCAGGGACAAGGCAGAGTGGCATCCTGGCTCTCCCTTAGCATCCAGGAACCTTGGAACTGCCACCGTGGCACTGCAAAAGTGCCCAACTGGCAGTGCCATGGTGCACAGGTGCCAGGGCCTGAGGGAGGCCCTATCCATGAAAGGGGGATACAAAGTGGGGGTGGGGATGTGAAGGGTGAGTATGAAGGGGCTGCCTAAAGGTTGGGGGGTGAAGGGTGGAGGTCCTGAAAGGGGGGGGGGGGGGGGGGGGGGGGGGGGGGGGGGGGGCTAAGTGACCCCATAGCAGGATGTCCTCACTTGGAGGGGTGTGGGGTAATGCCCACGTGTGTGAGTGGTGACATTGCCCATGAGTGGGTATGTGGGGGAGCTCAAGTTCTCTTAGGGTTCAGGCCACCCTTTCAAAATGGCAGACCGATCTCTGAAGAGCCAGTCTTGCCAGCAAGTTCAGCTCCCAACTGCTGAAAAAATTTGTAACTCCCCAAGGCCCCCCCCAAAATAATTATGGTTAAATACTGGTGTGGATCTTACCAAAAAAGCCAGCAAGGAACACCCTGCCAAACCTGCCCAAAATGAAACTTTTAAATGTTCCGTGCCCATTGCCTCTTATTTTTAACAGTATTCAAAATATTTTTTTAAACTCTTGCACAAACTAAAATTGTTCTGTTAATGCCTATGATAAATGAAGAGAGCGCATCAGTCCCATTGCACAATGTTTACTCCAAATCTATTTTTAACCAATTTGCCCATTTTAAACAATCAGCTTTCTCATAAATAATTGAAAACAAAACATATAAAAAGCAAACTGCTAAAGTGGATTTCATGTTTGCTGTTTGTGGGACAATACTGTGTACAAACTGACTGAAAGTGACTCCATTTAAAAAAGTTATTCATTGGCTGAAATGCCTTGGAATAACTACATAAATTAGTTTCTCTTTTACCAAGGACTCTCTTTTAAACACCTCGTTGCTAAAAAAAAAACCATTATTTAACTTCTCACCAGAGAACAGTAAACAGCATGAAGCTGTACTGTTCCATAGTCCCCATTAACTTGAGAAGTCAACAGCAATTTCTTTCATGATCAACATGTTGTCAATTTACCCTTACTGGCATGTGACTCTTTCATGTCTTGGCTCTATATTTGTGACGCGTGTAGTCCTGAAACACAACATGCTTGTAAAGTGATTCCTCATTCAGGAAATCCTGCTGCTTGCCAGTATGGTCATGTGGCTTCAAGCCTACTCAATCTTGTGATGCTGGAGCTTCCAAAGAAACGTGGTCTATAATTAAGTGTACTAATGTAACTAATCTAAATAATGTACAGGAATTCTAAAGTGCGCAAGCTTCAGCTAAATTAAAAAATATATAATTTTATTCTCCTCTTTTTCCACATTTTCATCAAATTTACACCCACCAACAAATAATCAACAAGAACAAATACAATGACAATCCCCTGGCCAACAATCCCTTTGTCCCACGCACCCGCATGCTGCCTCTGCAAAAAACAAAAGAAAAATAATCAGGAATCCACCATCAACCCCTACATAATCACCAATAACCTATACATTCCAACAACCCCCCCCCCCCCCCCCCACGCCCCTAATGTTCAATGTCATCCAATTCTTGAAAATGCATGATAAACAAAGCCCATGAGCTGCAGAACCCTTCCATCCTCTCCCTCAACTCAAACTTCACTTTCTCAAGCGTTAAGAACTCCAGCAGTTTCCCCCGACACTGAGGTATAGGGCAGAGAAGCTGACCCGCCTTCGGGCGATCAACAATGCCAAGATATCTGCTTCCAACCCCGGCTGACCTGACACCCCGAATATCCTTCCAGGGGACCTGGCACGAGTCTCATGTGCACCACCTTCGAGATTACCCTGAAGACCTCCCTCCAATACCCCTCAAGGTTTGCACAGGAACAAAACATACGAATGTGATTTGTGCCCACCCCCTCCCCCACCCAGCGTTCACAAACATCCTCCAACCCCTCAAAGAGTCAGCTCATCCCTGTCCTTGTGAGATGCACCCTATACACCACCTTCAACAGTATCTGCCCCAACCTCGTGCACAAAATTGAGGCATTCGCCCTCCGGAGCACCTCACACCACAACCCATCCTCCATACCCTCCCACAACTCTTCCTCCCACTTTGCCTTAATCCCCTCCAGCGAAACCTTATCCTCCCCCAGAATCACCCCATAAATCACCGACACCACCCTCTTCCCCATTCCCCCAGTCATCAGTACCTCTTCCAACAGCGTGGGAGCCCATGCCATCGGAAAGCTCTGCACCTCCTTCCTAGCACCTCCGACCTGCATATATCTAAACATGTCCACCAGCTGCTCCAGCCTCGCAACTGGCCCCGAGAAAAAGATCCTTTAATATCCTAACTCCCTTCTCCTCCCATCTCTGAGAACTCCCATCCCACTTCCCTGACTCTATGATTCCCCTGAATTGTCATTTCCCTTGACCCCGCCGCCCACAACCTAAAGTGCTGGCACAACTGTAAGTCACCACCACCGAACTCTCCCCGAATATTTCTCCGGGCCCATGGGGAGCAGCGCTGTTCCCAATGCCCTCAACCCTGACTCCTGCATAGACCCTCCTCCATTCTAACCCACTGGGAGTCCACCACCTCTAAACCAGATCCTCACCTTCTCACCATTCACCACCCAGGGGCAGTTTAGCTCACTGGGCTAAATCGCTGGCTTTGAAAGCAGACCAAGGCAAGCCAGCAGCACGGTTCGATTCCCGTAACAGCCTCCCCGAATAGGCGCTGGAATGTGGCGACTAGGGGCTTTTCACAGTAACTTCATTGAAGCCTACTCGTGACAATAAGCAATTTTCATTTCATTTTTCATTTTCAGTAATAATACAATTTTTGAAATCATTGCAAATTTAGGGTTGGACATCAACAATTGCCATGGGCAGAGCTTTGATAATGCTGCAAATATGGTAGTAAAATGTTCAGGTCTACAAGCAAGACTGAACAATGCATGCCCCCATGTATTATTCACCCCATGTTCCAGTCACTCCTTGAATTTAATGTGCAATGCTGCAGCTGAATCGTGAGGGATCGCTGCAATGATTTTGACTTTGTTCAAAACGGATTTGCCTGTTTTGCAGATTCCACCCATCAGTAGAATATGTTGCAGGCAAATGGAAAACATTTGACGGTTAAAATAATTTGTGACACTATTAGTGCACATTCAGAAAAAAAAGTGTGAAAGCTGAAGTGCAATCATTAACAGAGAAGTTGAAAAAGCACAATATTACTGTTTTTACTGTTTTGGTGGCACGGTAGCACAATGGTTAGCACTGTTGCTTCACAGCACCAGGGTCCAAAGTTCGATTCCTGGCCTGGGTCACTGTCTGTGCAGAGTCTGCACATTCTCCCTTGTTTGCGTGGGTTTCCTCCGGCTTCCGCCCACAAGTCTCGAAAGAAGTGCTGAAGGTAATTTGGACATTCCGATTTTACCCTCTGCGCACCCGAACAGGCACCGGAATGTGGTGACGAGGGGATTTTCGCAGTAACTTCATTGCAGTGTTAATGTAAGCCTACTTGTAACAGTCAGCACCATAAAACTGCAGTTTAATGCAGTTAAATGCATAAATGCTGTTTAATTGTTAGCCTCAAATAAGAGTTTGTCAAAATGCTCAAAATGGCTATCGCTCAGTGGAAGCAGAAGCACTAATATTAGCAAAAACAACTGGTCCCTCAAGACGAGAAGCGTACAAGATGCAGGAAGTTACATATCGCTTAAATCACTTTAAAAGGGGAGAGAAGATCACTGTTGAGACTGTCAATGTTGTTTGTGACAATGATGGTGCAATTGCAGAGTAGTAAATTTCTAAAAACAAAACTGTTGATTTATTGTGTGCTTTTCAACAGAGGTTTGGATGAGAATGTGAAAAACCGTTCCAGTAAGAAATCAAATGAATTCTACTGGCAGAACACTTAACAAACCTTTTTGAAGATAAAGTGAAACAATTCATTCATTCCATCGATAATGATGCACTCTGTGCTTCAAGATCACCAGCTGATTGAACAGGTTTGTATGTGGTGGCTTGCAGACATCCTTTCCAAATGTGGAAATCATTTTGAAAATATACCGGTCACAAATTCTTCCAGTGAAAGGTTTTCTTTCTGTATTGAAGAGTTAAAAATTTGCAAAGTATGATGAGTCAGACATGACAAAGTCAGCAATATTGATGATTGAAAGTGCGTCTTTACAAGAATTTGCCTGCGATGAAGCAATTGATGATTTTGAAAATTATAGGGGGGAAAAAAAGCTATTTAAATTGCAGTGCTAGCCTGGGATGAAGAAAATCTTTAAAATCTTGTCCATCTTCCATATTTTCTTGTTTAAGTTATGTTTTCAAAATGGACAAGATATAATGGCTGCAATTGGTCACACACTGATAGTTCTAACCACCATCGCTCTCAAGATGTGACTTCACAAAGTCTCTAGGACTAAGAACAGAATCCTGCAGACTGAGCCACTAATATTGGACTTGGAATTCACTGGACACTCCACTCACGTGAATTTACAGCAACAATTTCTTTGATTTTGTGAGCGAAAGTAAGGAAGTTAATTTTTGAAACTGAATGAGACTCTAATATACTTAATGTCAGTGGTTGCATCTTATTGATGGGACTATTTGTTCCTGCACTAGAGTGGCTCATTCGGTCTTCTCTGGCCTCTGTTGCAGTGATGTCATTGGCTGATTTTTTTTTCATCTCGTTGTTCATCAGCAAGTTCCACCTTGACTTGCATTAAAACACATTGCAATATTGACCATCTTTACATCATTCTGACAAGAGGCGAGCTTGGATTTCAACTCAGCAATGATTCATACAGGCATGTTTTTAACCAGTTAAAAAGCACTAAAGCAGTTAAGCAGTGATCAATTTGTGTATTTTTGTGGCTTCTTCCTTTGTGTTCTGTGGGGAGAGGGTGGATGGGGTTAGGAGGGGTATGATGTAATGGGAGGGGCAGAAATGAAAATGAGCGGAGCCCCACAAAGTGCAAGTCCACCACTGCCCGTCTATCTCCCATAATTCTAGTTCAAGAATCTGTCCACCTTAGCCTTGAATATATTCAAGTACTTGACCTCCTCAGCTTTCTGGGGTGGAGAATTAAAACATTGATGGTCCTCACGAGAAGAAACTCCTCTCATATCCATACTAAATTGACAATCCCATTGTCTGATACGACGTCTTGTTCTAGAACCCTCCACTTTTGCATCAACCATTTTAAGCCTCCCCAAAACCTAAAACATTTTAAGCTTCAATGAATACAGGCCAAAACTAATATCACCTCAAAGTAACCACTTCATCCCACGAATTGATTTAGTGAAACTTCTGAGCTTCCGCCAATGTAAATATAGCCCTCTTTCAGAAATAATTTATTTCTCACAAGAATTTCCACTATGCATAGATTTTCCCATGTTTCTAATTCAGAATACAACTTCTGAAGTCAGATGGGCTCAAAATGTTAACTCTTTCTTTCCAAAGATGCTGCCACTAGACCTGCTGAGCTTTTCCAGCATTTTCTGTTATTTCAGATTTCCAGCATCTTCAGCATTTTGTTTTTATTTCAATGTCTTGCACAATATTGGCATCATATTTGGACCTGCTGCATCACCACCAACTCCTGGGAGGTTTGGGGATGAAAACACACAAGGAGAGGGGTGCAAGGGAGGTCAGGGAAACCTGTTATGGGACCAGATCCCAACCTAGATTAGCAAACACAATGAGACCACAACAATTTTCAATTTGTAAACTGAGGAAGGGATACTTCACTCCAGGAGTGATTTCAGTGACAACTAGGGATCTTTCATATTTAAAAAACCTTTATTTAAAAGCTCAGAATTAACCAATTAACATCCAAGGCAAAAAAAACAAAACAGCTTTTCAAATAACTGTTTAAACAGTTCTTTCAAAAAAATAAGCACTTTCCCGTCTACTTCAAAAATTTAAATGAAGCTAAATCCACACACAGGTCAAGTGCCACTTCTTGATAAAGTTAACACTTACTGGCTTACAGATTTATTCACAAAGTCCTTGGGAGAGAAGCTTTCAGAAGTCAGGCTGAGAAACACACCTTTCCTCAGAAACCAGAGCAGAACGCTCAAAAATGAAACAGCAGACACAAGGCACCTCCCATGAGTGACATCGCAGCCTGTCTAATCTGGATATCTTAACCCACTTTCTGTTTAATAACATTACTGCAACAGACACATAATACAATAAATATTAAAAATTTCCTACATTCATCACAAACCTAAGGAAAAAAAATGAAATGCTGGACTCGGTTCAGCCTCCACAGCCCTCTGGTAAAGAATTCCACATATTCACTACCCTCAGAAAAAAAATCCCCCTCATCGGTCTTAAATGAACAAGAGTATGAATAGCAATGATTAGGGCTCCCTGTCAGCAGTGACAATTATGCTCTACATCCTCTTGCTCAGGGTTTGCCAACGTTTTCAAAGACTTTCCTCAATTTTAAAAGATTTATTTCCATCATTCTTCAGAGGCAAGGCCCCATTTATCAAGCAGTTATCTTCAGAGTCCTTTGCATGGCAACTTGAGTCTTAAGAAAGTGACAAAACATTACTGATGTGTTGGGTAAACTGGGTCTGCAAGGACTGCGTTTACTGCTGTAGTGAGAGAGACAGGCTTCCAACACTTGAAGAAATGCAACTCGATTTTATTGAACTCTTAACTATTAAACATACTTTAACTGTGGGTTGACACTATGCTGACTTGACTGGAGACCTGAGGCTAACCTGACCAGACTATCTTACTACCACGTGGTGTATGTTCTAGTTGCTGCTCACGGGCTCTGACGGTCTCAGAGGCTGGATCCCGAGAGAGCGGGAAAACTAGTGCCCTCTAGCTTTATAGTGGTCGTGTCCTGTCTGGTGATTGGCTGCTGTGTTCTGTGTGTTCACTGCCGGTCATCCTGTGTGTCCATCACTGCCTGTCTGTGCACCATCATATACCTGTATGTACATTATGACATCTCCCCGCCTTTTATTTTATTTTTTAAAAAACGTGTGTAGGTCAATTAATAGTGTGTGTGTGTGTGTGTGTACAGGAGCCTGACTATATACAAAGTATGTTAACGTATTTACTTGGGAAGGTGTCTAGTGCAGATAGAGGGCAGATAACAAATTAGGAAGAAACAATATGTACAGATGTGTAAACGGATCACAAGGTAATGCAACATTCAGTCTGTAAATTCAGTCTCTGTGGCGGGCGACAAATTCTGGTTGACCGCCTCAAGGGTGGGTCAGGGGCCGCCTGCACTGGAATGGGCGGAACTGCCTCCAATGTAGAGGTCGGTAAAAGAACTGGCAGATCGGTGGCCTCGTGGAAGGGTGCGTCCTGAGGAACCAGCAGGCGGGACATCATGTTCAGGTGGCGGACGTGGAAGTAGCCGCAGTGCCCGCCTATTACGCCGAAGAAAGGAACCATCATGCATACGAACGAGGAACAATCTCGGGGCCACTTGCTTAACCACCACAGCCGTGGCAGACCATCCACCGTCAGGTAGCCGAACACGAACTCGATCAGCAGGGACCAGAGCAGGGAGATCTGTGGCATGGGCATCGTACACCGACTTGCATTGGGCCTGAGACTGTTGCATCCTCCGCAGGACCGGAAAATTGTCAAGGTCCGGGATGTGGATAGCCGGCACTGTCGCCCGTAGTGTGCGGTTCATTAGGAGCTGTGCTGGGGACAGGCCAGCGGACAGAGGCTAACAGCGCCAGGTTGAAATCCGAACCCGAATCAGCCGCTTTACACAACAGTCGTTTAACGATGTGGACCCCCTTTTCAGCTTTCCCATTCGACTGGGGGTAGTGGGGGCTTGAAGTGACGAGCCTAAAATTGTACAGCCGGGCAAAATCCATCCACTCCTGGCTGCAGAAGCAAGGGCCATTATCAGTCATAACTGTAAGTGGAATGCCATGTCGGGCAAAAGTCTCCTTGCAAGCCTTGGTTACTGTTGCTGATGTGAGGTCAGGCAGTATGACCACCTCGGGGTAGTTGGAAAAGTAGTCCACAAGGAGGACATAGTCTCGGCCCTTTGCATGAAAGCGGTCAATACCAACTTTGGACCATGGGGAGGACACCAGTTCATGCGGCTGTAGAGTCTCTTTTGGCTGAGCTGGCTGGAACCTCTGACGCGTTGGGCAATTGAGGATCGTGTTGGCGATATCTTGACTGATGCCTGGCCAATATACTGCCTCTTGGGCTCGACGGCAACACTTTTCGACCCCCAGGTGACCCTCGTGGATTTGTCCGAGGAGCACCTCTCATGCTCTGTGGGATTACTATCCTGTCCAGCTTCATTAGTATGCGTTCCACTACCGCTAGATCGCCCTTTACATTATAAAACTGGGGGCACTGCCCCTTTTGCCAACCATCCGAGAGATGTCGCATGACCCGCTGGAGTAAAGGATCCCTGGCCGTCTCCTGACGAATTTGCACGACCCTTTCATCAGTGGCCGGAAAGTTGGATGCACAAAACTTTACCTGAGCGTCTATCTGACAAAGTCCAACTGCTCACACGGCATGGCGATGGATCTAGAGAGTGCGTCAGCCACAATGAGCTCTTTGCCCAGGGTGTAGACCAGGTCGAAGTCGTAGCGGCGGAGTTTGAGGAGAATACGTTGTAGCCGTGGCGTCATATCATTGAGGTCCTTTTGAATGATGTGAACCAATGGCCTGTGGTCCGTCTTGACCATGAATTTGGGGAGTCCATACACATAATCATGGAATATGTCGATCCCTGTGAGGAGGCCCAGGCATTCTTTTTCAATCTGAGCGTATCGCTGCTCAGTAGGTGACATGGCTCGAGAGGCATATGCAACTGGGACACAGGAGGAGGAATCATCCCGCTGGAGGAGTACTGCCCCAATGCCAGACTGGCTCACGTCGGTGGAGATCTTCGTCTCCTTGGCAGGTCGAAAAACGCCAGTACCAGGGCCTTGGTGAGTTTCGCCCTGAGCTCACGCCACTCTTGCTCATGAGCGGGGAGCCTCTGGAAGTCCATAGTTTTTTTAACAAGATTGCGGAAGAGTTGTGGTGTGTGATGCAAGGTTGGGGGATAAACTTCCCAAGGAAGTTGACCATCCCTAGGAAGCGGAGGACCGCCTTCTTGTCCTCCGGGGTCATCATGGCGTTGATCACCGACACCTTGTCTGCATATGGCTGCACACCGAACTGCGACATATGGTCGCCAAGGAACTTCATTTCTGCTTGACCGAACGAGCATTTGGCTCTATTGAGTCAGAGGCCATGCTCGTGGATCCTGTGGAACACTCGCTTGAGGCGATCGATGTGCTCCTGAGGAGTTGTGGACCAGATAAAGATATCATCGACGTACACTCGCACCCCCTCGATGCCCTCGATCATTTATTCCATGACACGGTGGAATACCTCTGAGGTGGAGATGCCAAAGGGCATTCGGTTGTAACAGTAGCGACCGAATGGGGTGTTAAATGTGCACAGCTTTTGACTGGACGCGTACAGCTGTATTTGCCAAAACCCCTTGGAGGCATCCAGCTTCGTGAAAAACTTGGAGTGAGCCATTTCGCTGGTGAGCTCTTATCGTTTAGATATAGGGTAGTGTTCCCTCATGATGTTACGGTTCAAATCTTTGGGGTCGATACAAATGCGAAGTTCCCCTGACGGTTTTTTGACACAAACCATGGAGCTAACCCAGTCCGTGGGTTTCGTGACCTTAGAAATGACGGCCTGGTCCTGGAGGTCTTGCAGCTGCTGCTTGATGCGGTCCTTAAGGGGTGCCGGCACCCGACACGGTGCACGATCCACAGTGACCTTCAGCTTCAGCAGTATCTTGTGTCGGTAAGGGAGTGTGCCCATACTTTCGAAGACGCTGTGGTATTGTTCTATGATGTCATCTAATTGGGCTTGGAAGTTGACATCTGGCGAGGCCATTGCCTCTGCGGACGACATGGTGTGAACCCGCTGCACAAGGTTCAGGAGTTTGCAGGCCCGAGCACCGAGCAGGGAAGCTCTGTTGGTTCCTACAATTTCAAAATGCAGGGTTGCTTTTGAAGAACGATGGGATACCGCAAGCTGGCATGAGCCACTGGCAGCAATGGCATTGCCATTGTAGTCGAGGAGCTGGCAGGCCGGTGGAAGAATGCTTGGCTTGACGCGGATGGTGTCAAGGTCAGACTTTGAAATGAGGTTTGCTGAAGCACCGGTGTCCAGCTTGGAGCGTATGCGAGCCTTGTTGACCGTAAAGGTGGCACACCACTCGTCGTCCGGATCAATGCTCATCACTGGGAGTTGTTTCACCTTCTTTGCTGAATGCATCGTATGCTTGGTGATGATACCCACCCGGAATGAGGATGTGAGGCCCTCGGTGTCGGGATCTGGAACCATGTCGGAGTCGGAGTCTGCAACGGGTTGCTGTACTGACCGGACGTTCCTGCGCTGCGGCTGGGATCGCTGTGTGTTGGGCAGTTGAGCAGATCTGCACAGTGCTGCTTGTGGCCAAGCTTGCCGCACTGGAGACAGCGTCGAGATTCTGCGGGACATTGCCGCTTTAAATGGGTGGAGCCACAGTTGTTGCAGGTCATCACTCGCAATCACAAGGCAGCCTCAAACGTCACCCAAGCACAACGCAACGCCATCCGCACTCTCAAGACCAACCGCAACATCGTCATCAAACCAGCAGACAAAGGAGGGGCCACCGTCATACTGAACAGAACAGACTACTGCAAAGAAGTATACCGACAACTCGACAACCAGGAACACTACAGGCAGTTACCCGCAGATCCAACCAAGGAACACATCCGCCAACTCAGCAGACTGATCAAGACCTTAGATCCAGACCTTCAGAACACCCTACGTGCTCTCATCCCACGTAATCCCCGCATTGGAGATCTCTACTGCCTCCCGAAAATACACAAGGCCAACACACCAGGCCGGCCTATCGTTTCAGGCAATGGGACCCTGTGTGAGAACCTCTCTGGCCACATCGAGGGCATCTTGAAACCCATCGTACAAGGTACACCCAGCTTCTGTCGCGACACGACGGACTTCCTACAGAAACTCAGCACCCATGGACCAGTTGAACCAGGAACATTCCTCGTCACAATGGACGTCTCGGCACTCTGCACCAGCATCCCCCATGACGACAGCATTGCTGCAACAGCCTCAGTCCTCAACACCGACAACTGCCAATCTCCAGATGCAATTCTGCAACTCGTCCGCTTCATTCTAGATCACAACGTCTTCACCTTCGACAACAAGTTCTTCATCCAGACGCACGGAACAGCCATGGGGACCAAATGCGCACCTCAATATGCCAACATCTTCATGCACAAGTTTGAACAAGACTTCCTCACCGCACAGGACCTTCAACCGATGTTATACACCAGATACATCGATGAAATGTTTTTCCTTTGGACCCACGGCGAAGAATCACTGAAACGACTACACGATGACATCAATAAATTCCATCCCACCATCAGACTCACCATGGACTATTCTCCAAAATTAGTTTCATTCTTGGACACAGTCGGCTCAATCAAGGATGATCATCTCAGCACTTTGCTTTACAGCAAGCCCACGGATAAACTCACGGTGCTCCACTTCTCCAGCTTCCACCCTAAACACATTAAAGAAGCCATCCCCTATGGACAAGCCCTCTGTATACACAGGATCTGCTCAGACGAGGAGGAGCGTAACAGACATCTACAGACATTGAAGGATGCCCTCATACGAACGGGATATGGCGCTCGACTCATTGATCAACAGTTCCAACGAGCCACAACAAAAAACCGCACCGACCTCCTCAGAAGACAGACACGGGACACAACCGACAGAGTACCCTTCGTCGTCCTGTACTTTCCCGTAGCGGAGAAACTACGACATCTTCTTCGCAGCCTTCAACACGTCATCGATGAAGATGAACATCTTGCCAAGGTCATCCCCACACCCCCACTACTTGCCTTCAAATACCCACGCAACCTCAAACAAACCATCGTTTGCAGCAAACTACCCAGCCTTCAGAACCGCGATCACGACACCACACAACCCTGCCATGGCAATCTCTGCAAGACGTGCCAGATCATCGACATGGATACCACCATTACACATGAGAACACCACCCACCAGGTACGCAGTACATACTCGTGCGACTCGGCCAATGTTGTCTATTTCATAAGCTGCAGGAAAGCATGTCCCAAAGCGTGGTACATTGGCGAGACCATGCAGACGCTGTGACAACGAATGAACGGACATCGTGCGACAATCGCCAGGCAGGAATGTTCCCTTCCAGTCGGGGAACACTTCAGCAGTCAAGGGCATTCAGCCTCTGATCTCCGGGTAAGCATTCTCCAAGGCGGCCTTCAGGACGCCCGACAAAGCAAAATCGCCGAACAGAAACTAATAACCAAGTTCCGCACACGAGTGTGGCCACAACCGGGACTTGGGATTCATGTCACATTACATTCATCCCCCACCATCTGGCCTGGGCTTGCAAAATCCTACCAACTGTCCTGGCTAGAGACAATTCACACCTCTAACCTGGGGTTACCCCTATCTCTGGATCTGTAAAGATGTAATTACCTGCAAATACTCGCATTCTAAGCATTGTCTAGCATCTTTGACTTTGTCTATATATATGTTTCTGGAACATACCTCTTCATTCACTTGAGGAAGGAGCTGTGCTCCAAAAGCTAGTGTTTGAAACAAACATGTTGGACTTTAACCTGGTGTTGTAAGACTTCTTACTGCCCCAGAATATGCCCAGCCAAGGTTGGCAACTGTATTAAGACACCCGATTGTGGAAGATAGCAGTTTTGAGCCATCAACTTTTATTTTATTTATATTTTTGCCTCACTTTCTTAAAACCAGAACCAAGGTTTCAGTTACAGGATCCCAGAATCCTCCATCCTGCTATAATATTTTTAAGCTGTAAAATGCACACCAGTAAGCTCAATCTCTTTTAAAAGTTTTTTAAATTTTCATTTGTGCCCTAGGTTCTAATAATAGAGCACTCTCCACCATAAACTGGAATTTAAACTAGTGAACGTATCACAGGTACGCTCCAGGATCTCATCGAAGATGGCACCAGAGCATGGCAACTCTGAGATCTCCCCCACTGATCCTCTTCCTATATCTTTTAGAACTGTTGTAACCTTGTAAATCTTAATTCTAACACAAATATAATCACTAACCATGTTCTTTTGCGTTACATACAGGTCTGGAGATTCTCTGACTTCTGGGAACTGATTCTGACCCACATGATCTGGCCCGACCAGACCCGGCAGGCCTCGGCTGGCATCCTGACCTCGACTTGGAAGCGGAGGAGACCCGACCTTTCCTGGAATACAACCCGGCATCCGGAGCACCTGACCCAGAGAGGCCCGTCCAGCGTCCTGACTCACCTGAATGGAGAAAAGATGATTGATGTGGTGGCCCGACCAAGCCGAGATAGAGGCCTGATCTCAGGAGTGCCTGACCTGACCACCAGCTCTGAATCCGACCACATGGCCTGGCTCAACCCGACCCAGAAAGACCCCGGCAGCAACTCAAACATCACCTAACCACTCCGAAAGGAGTGGACACCTCACACGAGGATCTGAACACACCAAAGACCCGACCTAGTGGAATCCGGGGCCCAGCCAGACTGTGAACACGCCCCCTGGTAACCTCCAAAATCGCAACCAGAGCCCAGGACCCTTCCAGATGCAATCACCTAACTTCCACAAGGTCAGACTTCTCTCATTGCATCCCGGGACCACCCAGAAGCTGCCACCGACCTAAGGAATGAGGGAAATGGGCCAGTCTGCAAGTGAGACTAAAACAACGTGGCTTCATGTCTCCTCTCCCTAACATACTCCTGGCAAACTTCCAGGTGATCAAAAACAAGCTTAACGTTAAACTTACCTCTCAGAAGGAAGCGAGAGGCTACTGTGTACTGTTTCACAGAGATATGCCCACTTCTGCCTCAGCAGACTGTGCCATTCAACCTGACGGCTTCTCAGTTTACCAGATGGAACGTGCAGCGTCCTTGGGCAAGGCAAAGAGTGGATAGGTTTTCCTCATTAACACCTCCTGCTGCTCAGACATGGCGACAGACTGCTCCCCGGACCTGGAATCCCTGACTGAAGTGCTGACCATTCTAACTTCAGCGATATCATGGTTGCGGTGTAATTTACCCACTGACCACTAGGAGTCTCATAGTATTTAAGTGAATGAGAGAGTTAGGTGACCTCAGACTGACGAGGGAGCTGGGAGAGCGGTTGCTTGTGCATGGCCATACTATTATTCATCGGTTGTTTGTATATATTTCATCGACAGTTAATGTTAATAAATAGTTTGTAGCTTTACCTACAAGTGTTCTGTACTGCCACAATTGTACTGCCACAATTCCACCAACACATCTCTTGTCCCACCAGGGACTCTAAACATCCTTAACCACTGCTACATAAAAATCAAGGACACCTACCGCTCCATTCCCCCAACCACATTTCGGAAAATCAGACCACAACACGGTGCTCCAACTCCTGGATTAAGAGGGAAGAAGCAGTTAAGGAGGACAGGCAACGCTGGTCCGAGGAAACGGAAGAGCTTCTACATGACTGGTAAGCGTCAGTGGACTAGTCCATATTCAAGAACTCAGCGTCCAACCCAGATGAGTATTCCACTGCCATCACAGGCTTCATCAGTGCGTCGATGACTTAGTGCCAAAGATGGCAATCCGCGAGTTCCCCAACCAGAAACCATGGTCTAACTGAGAGATCCACTACTGACTGAAGTCCTCTTCCAAGGTGTTCAAGGTGGGTGACCCTGATCTATACAATAAATCTAGGTATGACCTCCGCAAAGCCATAAGAGACACCAAGAGACTCTTCCGGTGGCGGCTATGAAGGAGCAAGTTGTACATTTGGTGGTTCCCACTCGGGTCGGACTTTTGGACATTTTCCCCTGATTTTCTACCGGACTTGAACTGTAAAACAAGACAGAGGCAATTTTACACTGAATTCCCACATCGGTGCATGGAGAGAAGGACTAGAAGTGCTTGTAAAGGCAGAAACAGTAAGACAGAGAAGGCTTGGGCTGAAGCTGCAGTGGGAGACAGTATGGCGGAGGGCCGGACCTCTGGTTTGTCAACTCAGGGGTCAACAGAGCAGTTGATGCAAGTAATTCAGGAAGGCTTTTCTAAGCAGAAACGGGACTGCTTGGACCCGATAAGAGTCGATTGAGCGGCTGGAGCTTAGATTGGACCCCCAAGATTGGGCGATCCAGAAGGTGGAGAAGGCACTGGCTGAGCAGGAGGAACATCAAACTGCGGTGGAGTTGGAGGTGGGGATGCTGAGAGACCAGCAGAAAAAGTTCCTGGAGAAGGTGGAGGACCTAGAGAATAGGTCCCGCCAGCAGAACCTGAGAATCGTTGGGCTCCCGGAGGGGTACGAAGGAGCGGACGCTGGGGCATACATCACAGACATGTTTGAGAAGCTGCTGGGGGATGGGGCATTCTCCCGACCCTTGGAGGTGGACAGGGCTCACAGAGCACTCGCGAGGAATCCGCGAACAGGAGACTTCCCTCCCCCCCCCCCCACCCCACACAGAGGGCAATGGTGGTGAGAATCTACAGGTACTTGGATAAGGAGCGCATTCTACAGTGGGCCAAGCAGACATGGAGCTGTAAGTGGGACAATAATATCCTGCAGGTCTACCAAGACCTGAGTGCGGAGGTGGCCAGGAGAAGAGCAGGCTTCAACCAAATTAGGTCGATCCTTTAAGAAAAAGGTGACGTTCGGACTGTTGTATCCGGCCCGCCTCTGGGTTACGTACAAGGAACAGCACTTTTATTTTGAGTCGCCTGGGGACGCACTGGACTTCGTGAAAAGGAAAGGATTGGTGGTGGACTGAGAACTTTTGAACTTTGCTGCAGCTTTCATGGTTTTTTTTTTTTCCTTTCTTTTTGTTTCTCTGTTCTTTTTTTTAAAAAAAAAAGTTTCTCGTTTTTTGTTTTGTGTAAGCTGTCTGTAATGCCTTCTGTATTGATTTGGGACCAGTGGCAGAGCTGAGTGAGTTAAGGTTTTCATTTGCACTGTTGGGCGATGGAGGTGTGCTTGTTTAGATTTTGGTGTTTTTCTGTCGGGCAATTGTATGGGGAATGTTTGATGTTGGAGTATGTTTGAATGAGCGGGGGGTGGGGGGAGGGTGGGGAGGGAACAATAGGTGAGAGACTATGGGGGCCACCAAGCTAGCTGGACGCGCTAGCTCACAGAAGCACAGTGGGGGGGTGTGCATATGTTCGGTTTATCAAAGGGGTTGGGTTGCAGAATGTTGTTACGGGGGGGGGGGGGGGGGAACGTTCCATTGATGAGGGAGGGACTTGGGCCAAGAGACAGAGAGGAGGTTGGGGGTGGAGGCTGCCTGGGGACGGGCCGGTGAAGGCACGGAGCACGGGCTGGAGGCAGGCCCAAAAAAGGGGATGGCTGATCGGCGAAGGGGGGGGGGGAGCCCTCCAAACAGACTGATCACCTGGAATGTTCGAGGGTTAAATGGACCAGTCTAGAGGGCAGGTGTGTTCGTGCATCTTAGGGGACTGAAGGCGGACGTGGTAATGTTGCAGGAGACGCACCTTAGAGTAACTGACCAGATTAGATTGAGGAAAGGCTGGGTCAGTCAGGTCTTTCACTCAGGACTGGATTCAAAGATGAGAGGGGTCGCGATCCTGATCAATAAGCAGGTGGTGTTTGAGGCGGGTAGAATAGTTTTTGATTTGGGAGGTCGGTACATTATCGTCAGTGGGAAACTGGAGGGGGTGCAGGTGGTGTTAGTAAATGTGTATGTGCCAAAGTGGGATGATGTGGAATTTATAAAGAGGATGCTGGGGAAGATAGCAATAGCAAGCGAATTGGCGGGATTCATGGAGCAGTTGGGGGGGGGGGGGGGGGGGGGGATACTTGGGTGATTTGGGCGGTCGAGGGTGAAGGAGTTCTCCTTCTACTCACAAGTGCATAAAGTGTACTCCCGGATCAATTTCTTCACTTTGAGCAGGGCCTTACTGGCAGGGGGTGGTGGACACAGGGTGCTCGGTGATCACAATCTCAGACCCTGCTCTGTGTCATGACATGCAGACATGCAGATAATGATATACAGACAGGAACAGACAGGCAGCTAATAAACACAGAGAACAGGACATGACCAATGAGCAGGCAGGACACTCGGGGGTGGTTTCTCACTACAGAAGGCACGAGGCACTCACACCCCGCCTCTTTCCACTGATGAACGTCTACATAGTGAGTCAGGGTGTATGTACAGAATCACACCTCCAGCACGTGGCTAAGAGACAGTCTGGTTCAGCCAGACAAGAGTAACCACACTTAGGTTAGCAGAGTGTCAAACTCAGAACTGTGCTAACTGTGCTACTGGTTCAATAAATCAGATTGAACTAACTTCAAGGTCTGGAGTATCCTTTGGTTAAAGCTGCAACCAGTTGCAGCCTGTGTTATCCCAGAGTACATAATACGACACTCCGCACTGGGTTGACCTGCAGTTTAGTAAAGACAGTAACCAGCGCCCGCACTGGAGGGGAGATGAGGGACTTTTGGCTGACAAAGGTGTGTGCGAGCGGCTGAGGAAATGTATTCAGAGCTATCCGCAGGTCAACGACACGGGGGAAATTTTAGTAGCTATGGTCTGGGAAGCACTGAAGGCGGTGGCCAGAGGGGAGCTGATCTCGATACGGGCCCATAGAGAGAAGGTGGACAGGGCAGAGACGGACCGACTGGTTAAGGAGATACTACAGATCGGTAGAAGGTATGCGGAGACCCCAGAGGGAGGGCTTTTAAGGGAACGGCGGAGGCTACAGTCAGAGTTTGGCTTGTTAACCACAGGGAGGGTGGTGGAGCAGCTGAGAAAGGCGAGGGGGGCGATCTATGAGTATGGAGATAAAGCCAGCAGAATGCTTGCACAGCAGCTTAGAAAGAGGGAGGCAGCCAGGGAGATAAGGAAAGTAAATGAAGATGAGGAGAACCTGGTTGGAGATTCAGCAAGGGTGAATAAGGCATTTAGGGACTTCTACAGTAGGCTGTATAGGTCGGAACCCCCTACGGGCCCCTACGGGTACCCAGTGGAGTTTTATAAAAGGTTCTCTGGGATATTGGGCCGGTGTTGATGAGGATGTTCAATGAGGCAAGGGAAAGAGGGGTGCTGCCCCCGGCGATGTCACAGGCCATGATTTCACGGATTCTGAAGCGGGACAAGAACCCGGAGCTGTGTGGGTCCCACAGATCGATATATATCTCTGTCGAATGTGGATGCCAAATTGCTGGCCAAACTTTTGTCCTCCGGGATGCCCCCTCTCCCCACTGTTGTTCGCTCTAGCTATAGAGCCGCTGGCAATTGCTCAGAGAGCCTCAAGGGGCTGGTCTGGGGCAGTGTGTGTGTGGAGAACAGAGTCTCGCTCCATGCAGATGACCTGTATGTATCGGACCCAAGTAAGGTTAAGGGGGGGGGGGTTGTTGGGTTACGGGTATAGGGTGGATACGTGGGTTTGAGTAGGGTGATCATTGCTCGGCACAACATCGAGGGCCGAAGCGCCTGTTCTGTGCTGTACTGTTCTATGTTCTATGTTCTAGGGGGATGGACGAAATGAGGATTCTCGGGGAATTTGGCTGGTTTTCGGGGTATAAGTTTAATATGGGGAAAAGTGAGATGTTTGCGGTCCAGGCGAGGGGACAGGAGAGGCGATTGGGGGAGTTGCCATTTAGGTTAGTAGGGGGAAGCTTCAGGTACCTAGGCATTCAAGTGGCGCAGGAATTGGACCGGTTGCATAAATTAAATCTGGCCCGGCTAGTAGACCAAATGAAGGATGATTTTCGGAGATGGGACACGCTCCCGTTGTCACTGGCTGGGAGGGTGCAGACGGTGAAGATGATGGTCCTCCCAAGATTCCTGTTCATGTTTCAATGTCTCCCCATCTTCATTCCGTGGTCCTTTTTTAAACGAGTCAACAAAGTGATCTTTGGCTTTGTTTGGGCAGGCCAGACCCCACGGTTAAGGAAGTTAATGCTTGAGCGGAGTTGGGGAGAGGGCGGACTGGCGCTGCCAAAATTTAGTAACTATTACTGGGCGGGGAATAGAGCCATGATAAGGAAGTGGGTGGTGGCGGAGGGGTTGGCATGGGAGTGTATGGAGGCTGCTTCATGCAGGGGCAGCAGTTTGGAGGCCTTGGTAACTGCACCTCTGCCATTCCCGCCGGCACGGTACCCCACCAGCCCCATGGTGGTGGCGGCCCTGAGAGACTGGGGGCAATGAAGGAGACATGTGGGAGCATCGATCTGGTCCCCAATCTGTAATAATTACCGGTTTGCCCTGGCAAGTATGGATTGGGGGGGGGGGGGGTTCCGGATATGGCGGAGAGCAGGGATTGAGAGGATGGGGGATTATGTTTATAGAGGGGAGTTTTGCGGGTATGAGGGCGCTGGAGGAGAAGTTTGGGTTGGCGAGGGGAAACAAATTCAGGTATCTGCAGGTGCGGGACTTTCTACGAAAACAGGTGTCAACCTTCCTGCTCCTACCGCTAAGGGGGATTCAGGACAGGGTAGTTTCCAGAGTGCGGGTAGGAGAAGGGAGCGACTCGGACATTTGCAAGGAAATTATGGGGTCAGAGGAGACGCAGACCGAGGAGCTGAAGCGCAAGTGGGAGGAGGAGCTGGGAGGAGAGACAGAGGATGGTCTATGGGCGGACGCGTTGAGTAGAGTCAACGCGTCCGCAACATGTGCCAGGCTCAGCCTGATACAATTTAAGGTCCTTCATCGGACTCACATGACAGTGGCCCGGATGAGCAGATTTTTTGGGGTGAAAGACAGATGTGCAAAAATGTGCGGGAGGACTAGCAAGCCATGTCCACATGTTCTGGACATGTCCGAAGCTTAGGGAATTTTGACAGGGGTTCGCAGATGTCACGTCCATGGTGTTAAAAACAAGGGTGGCGCTGAGTCCAGAGGTGGTGATTTTCGGGGTGGCGGAAGACCCGGATATCCAGCAGAAAAGGCAGGCGTTCTGGCCTTTGCTTCCCTGGTAGCCCAGATATGGATACTATTAGCTTGGAGAGACTCAAAGCCCCCAAAGTCGGCTATCGGACATGGCTAGCTTTCTCGGTTTGGAGAAAATTAAGTTCGCCTTGAGGGGGTCACTGTTAGTTTGCCCGGAGGTGGCAACCGTTCGTCGACTTCTTCGCGGAAAAATAATAGTCAGCAGAAGGGATGGGTTACTGGGCATGCCCGGCAGTGGAGGAGTTCTGGAAGGGGGTGGCGAGGACGGTGTTGAGGGTGGTGGGATCCAGGGTCAAGCCAGGATGGGGACTCGCGATGTTTGGGGTTGGGGTGGAGCCGGGAGTGCAGGAGGCGAAAGAGGCCGGTGTGCTGGCCTTTGCGTCCCTAGTAGCCCGGCGAAGGATCTTGCTACAATGGAAGGATGCGAGGCCCCCAAGCGTGGAGACCTGGATCAATGACATGGCGGGTTTCATTAAGCTAGAGAAGGTCAAATTCGCCCTGAGAGGGTCAGTACAAGGGTTGTTTAGGCAGTGGCAACCTTTTCTCGACTTTCTGGCTCAACGATAGGGTACGGGGACAGTAGCAGCAGCAACCCGGGGGGGGGGGGGGGGGGGGGGGGGGTGGGGAAGGGGGAGGGAAAAGCTGGGGAGGGGGGGGGGGGGGGAGGGGGAGGGAAAAGCTGGGGGGGGGGGGGGGGCGGACGATGACTATGTTTATTTAATTTAAATTTATTTTCAAGTTCTTTTGTTGTTCATTGGGGTTGGGGGGGGGTGGGGGATGTGATACATGCGTCGATACGGTCTGGGGGTGTTACAGTTATTATGGGTTATTTTGTTGCATTTCATGGTTTGTCGTTATGTTTTATATTTTCTGTAAAAAATTCCAATAAAAATTATATTTAAAAAAAGGGATGGGTTAGTTTAGCTTAGAGTAGGGGGTTAATAAAGGTGGACCTGTAAGGGAGGGAGACGGCTTTTACACAATGTTTATAGTTTCATGTACATTGTTTATTGTGTTGTTGTTATAATACCAATAAATACCGCAATAAAATGTTTATTAATAAAAAAAGGACACCAAGAGACAAGACCAGACTAAGCTAGAGTCCCAGGCTAACAACACTCGTAGGTAGGGGCAAGGCTTAAAAAATATAATGGGCTACAAAACTAAGCAGAATAGAATCTCTGCAATAGTGCACCCCTTCCCAATGGGCTCAATGTATTCTATGCTAGTTTGGAGCAGGAAGCCAATGAACCAATGAACCGATGTTACCTTCCCCAGCAACCTCAGACACTCCCATACCTACTGTCACAGCCTCAGAAGTTAGATCGACCTTCTTGAAAGTGAACCCATGGAAGCAACGGATCCTGACGGAGTCCCTGATTGAGCACTCTGCTCCTACTCAGACCAATTGGCAGATGTGTTCGCTAACATCTTCAACTTCTTCCTCTTCCGTTTCGGTATTCCCACCTGCTTCAAGAAGATCACTCTCATACCAAGAATCAGGCAATATGCCTCAACAACTACCGACCGGCAGCCCTGACATCGAATATTATGAAGTGCTTAGAGACGTTAGTCATGAGACACATCAACTCCAACCTTCCAGATTGCCTTGTTCCACTGCAATGCACCTACCACCACAATCAGTCCATAGCAGATGCGATCTCCCTGGCCCTACTCATCCCTGGAGCATCTCGACAACAAGGACACCTACATCAGACTCCTGTTCATTGTCTACAGCTCAGTCTTCAACACCATAATCCCAGCCAAGCTCATATCCAAACACCAAAATGTAGGACTCAGCTCCTCACTCTGTAACTGGATCTTCTACTTGCTGCCCCACAGACCAAAATCAGTAAGGATAAACAACGTCACCGCCTTCACGATAGTCCTCAATACCAGGGCCCTGCAAGGCTGAGTACATTGCCCCCAACGATACTCCTTATACACGCGACTGAGAGTCAGAATTTGGCTCCAACTCTAAGTTTGCTGATGACATTACCGTAGAGGGTTAGATCTCAAACAATGAGTCAGAGTAGAGGAGGAAGATAGACAACTTAATGAAATGGTGAAATGACAACAATCTCTCCCACAATGTCAGCAAAACTAAGGAGCTGGTCATTAACTTCAGGAAATGAAGGTGCATACACTACCATCTGCAATGGTTCCGAGATGGAGATGGTAGACAGCTTCAAATTTCAAAGTGTAAATATCAGCAACAACCTGTCCTGATCCACACACTTTGACCCTATGATCAAGGAAGCACAAAAAGCCTATACTGCCTCCGGAAATTAAGGAAATTCAGCACTTCGAAACAACTATTACCAATTTTTATAGAGGTACCATAGAAAGCATCCTATCTGGCAGCATTACAGCCTGGTATGGCAATTGCTCGGCTCAAGACCGTAAGAAACTAGAGTTGTGAACACATCCCAGTTCATCACGTGAGCCCGCCTCCCATCTATTGATTGTCTACACGTCCCGCTGCCATGGGAAAATGGGTAGCATAATCATAACCCGGGTTATTGTTTCTTCCATCGGGCAGAAGATACAAGAATTTGAGAACACGCACCCATAGATTTAAAAACAGCTTCTTTGCCGCTGTTACAAGACTCCTGAATGGCCGCTTATGGGTTGAACTGATCTTTCTATGCAGCTTCTCTACAGTTGTAGCACTATATCCCATATACTTCACCCAATGTCCATGTTTATGTATTTATCGTACTTTCTATGTTTGGAGCGTTCTGCCTGAACTGTATGCAGAACAATACTTATCACTGTACTTCAGTACATGTGACAATAAATCCAAATCTAATCTAAGGTGTGGAAGAATTTGGTTGCAACCAGAGCTCGTGGTCTTTCAGTGAGAAGGTTGGTTGAACATGCCATGCTTCAACTGAACTTGCCTGCCACTTTCCGCAGTGTTGATTCATGGTTTGCCAATGGGGGCCATCCAACTACCTCTTTTCAAGTGCAGCTTGCAGTTGGCAGACATCACTGTCAATCTTCTGTCCTCACCCAGATAACCCCGTGATTTATGATCTCTAGTACGTCCTGTAAATTAACTCAAGTGCCTCCTGGAAGTTACCACCAGAACCTTTACCACAATTATTTTCACAAACATTGTGCATTCAAAGCTGCCTTCACAGCTATCTTCTATTAAAGCAGATTCACTCTGTCTCCCCCCATCCATCCCATCTGTTGCAACCACAAGACCCATTTTCATTGCTGATGTTCAAAGGCAAATTCTTCCAGTCAGCCATCTCCATTAGGCCGTGCGCACTTTCCCACCAGCGCATCCCATGGAATTCCGATTGGCCAGTGTTCTTACTCAATGTACAACCAGGGCATTGAAAGGTGAACAAGGGGAGAAAAAAATAATTTGCACCAACCACAGGTGCCGATGAGAAGTCTGTGAATGTGGGAGTTTCCCGGCATGGTATGAAGATTCGCAGGGGTACAGCTCTGAAGGTTTTTTTTGAGGGGTGGTGTTTGGGGGGGGGGGGGGGGTTGCCAACAGTAAATTCAACACAAGCAACAGGGTGAAGGAGAGGACTCTGGGGAGAGAAAGCGAAGAGTCAAAACCAGGAGCAATTTGGAGAAACAGGTCAGGACATGGGATAGTGAAAAAACCTGGAACTGACCCGGCCAGCGTAACGGGGGCATCTAGTCACATAAATTTTCAACCATAACCGTTTTGTAAGGTCCAGTGTTTGTAACACCATAATGGTGAAGGGAAATAATGGTAAAGTTTATGCATAACGTTCCGGCATTTTAGAAAGGAAGTTGACTACGCACTCACAAGATGGACAGTAGGCAGATGAACCCAGTGACAAATGGATCTTTGCTGAAGTTAAAATAAAGTCAGGTTTACATTGGTGCAGCTACCAGCTGTGGGAAGTTACCAATGAGAGACAGCTGGCAGAGAGCAATGTAAAAGAGGTTTTAATATTGCTGTTCAGCCACCAGTTCTCAACTTGAGCATTTTCAGTGCAGTGTTCCTTCCCGCCTGGCCAAAAATACTATTTCTGAAAAGAAAAAGTTTGTTTTATTCAATATGGTAAATTTTGATTTAGGGTTGTTACTAGCTGTACATAACCAATATACATGATCAGTTTGGATAAATATCTCAGTGAATGCAACATTGATGTTGAAGGGATGAGGCAGGATTCCAATGCCCAGCCCTCCATTCTTCTCACCATTCAGTTCAATAGCTTTCTGGTATAATGTTCACCTCTACGTGAGAAATGGCAAGTAAAAGGACAGCCACCACACGCAGAACCACGACCCAGCAAAGAGTCATCATCAGGAAAAGAGAAAATAAGAAATAAAAGTCAAAATATTTAACAACATTGAGACACTGGAGAAGAAAGCCACGTACTTCATAGGAAATAAATCACTATCTCCACAATGAAAATTATTGCTGTTTGATTAAGACATAAAATGACTAAATGTCAAAACTGATGCATTGAATTCCAATTAGATGAAACTGCACATGCATCAAATACACATGCAATCATTTCGCTTGAGTCAAGGAGTCCAACTGGATTTAAACATTGTTGACATGACAGGGTGTGGGAAGGCAGCCACTCTATTTTGCGTTTTTCTTCTCACCGTGAAGCCGCTTTGCAATAAAAACAAAGTAATTTCCCAAGCAGAATGCAGCACCTCCCCAAATGCTCAGAACTGAATATCAGCTCTGGGAATGATAAGATAAGAGAAAGAATAAATGTTTATTGTAAATATTAGTCTATAATAATCTGATTAGTATTTTATTAAACACACTTTTCCATGCACATTCAAATCACAATGTGAAATAGCAAAGACAGAGTGCATGATGTGTATTTGTCTCATTGTCCGAGAGTTATGATGACATCAAAGGTGAGCCCAATCATTTCAATGATGAGACAAGGTGAATGCAGTTGGGCATATCCTCACTGGAAGAGACTTTGACTACTCAAATAGGAATTTTCTAATTTATCAGTGTTGATCTAATTCATGGTGAGAAAAGCTTCAGTAATTCGGTGATAATTTAAAATAAATGAGCAAATAAAGTAATGGCGGAATGCTGTGTGTACCTCATATAAAAATCACAGTTCATAGAATTATAGATCATAGAATTGTTGAGGAAGCAATTAGATTTGTTCCTGGAGAAAGAAGCTCAAAGCGAAATGGAAGACTGCATGGAAGGGAGCTGAGAGGTTAAAAAAAAACCTCCTGTTCAAGAATTCTTGCAATACTGATCGAGATGCACACTGCTCCAGTGAAGAAAGTTTTCAAAGCGATATAAAATGTGCAACTCATGCTTTGTTCAGGTAGCAATGAATTGGGTGGCCTTATTTGACTACAAATGATCTTGGTCATTATACCATTATCTGAGGTCCCTCACCCCAAAAAGCAAACACTACATATGAGCATTTGGCTCACATACACAATCTATTTTTAAAAAAGAGGCTTGGTTTCATATTACCACTTAACTGTGAAGCTCTTGTTTGTTATTGATGTTAGTTCTTTCTCAGCAGTCCAAAAGCTGTTCCCATAAAAGGGCATTTCTCCCGAGCAACCTAAAAGGTCTTCTTCCTTTAAACATTCCAGACATGAATCGCAAGACTTAATATTTTACCCCATTTACAATGATCTGTTCACTGTTTTTTATATTATTACACGCTGGGCATTCAAACAGGCAGATATAACTCCAAAATATTAACTTACATTTATATAGTGTCTTTAAAATATTAAAACATCCCAAGGCATTTCATACGCAAGTAATCAGACCTGAATTGACAGAGCCCAAGAAACAGATATTAAAACAAGCTTGGTCAAAGACATAGATTTTAATGAGCATCATTTCAAAGATATGTGGGGTGTCTTATGGAAGGAATTTCAATCCTTTTCACAGGCCAGAGGTTTACAGAATAAAAAATCCAATAGCTTCATTACAATTAGCAAACATAAATATCAGAGTAGTCACAAATACAAGGAGACTATCGGATAATTAGTCTTAATAAGCATGGCTAAGACGACTTCCGGTTGCTGCTATGCAGAGCTAAGCCGCACGTTCGGCAGCTCCCGCTAGGAACGGACTTTTGGGCTCTTTTTAGGGCCCCCAGCGGTACTTGATCGACGGTTTCCGACGTGGGAAGGTGTCAGCGGCAGATGCCCAGTGTTCTATCGTCTGGACCAGGAGTGGGGCCAGCAAAAAAGCGGTGGCAGCGCCTAGGAAAAAGCAGGGGAAGAAAAGCAAGATGGCAGCCGGCAGAGGCCTCGAGGAATGGAGGCGGTGGGCGCAGGAGCAGCAGCAGCGCTGCTTTCGGGAGCTCAAAGTGGAGCTGCTAGAATCGCTGAAGGCTACTACTGACAAGCTGCTGGAGACGCAGACAGCCTAGGGGGTGGCAATCCGGGTGCTCCGACAACAAGCCTCTGAAAGAGAGGATGAGGCCTTGGCCCTCACGGTAAAGGTGGAGATGCATGAGGCGCTCCATAAGAAGTGGCAGGAGCGGTTCGAGGAGATGGAGAACCGGTCGATGCGGAAAAATTTGCGGATCCTGGGCCTCACGGAAGGGCTGGAGGGGTCAGACCTGGGGGCCTATGTGGTCGCCTTGCTGAATTCGCTGATGGGAGCTGGGTTCTTCCAGGGGCCCCTGGAGCTGGAGGGGTTTCACAGAATACTGGCCAGGAGGCCCAAGCCGAATGAGCCGCCACGGGCGGTTGGTGCGGTTCCACCGGCTCGTTGACTGAGAGTGCGTGCTTAGGTGGGTCAAGAAGGAGCGGAGTAGCAAGTTGGAGAACACGGTGGTGTGGATCTACCAGGACTGGAGTGCGGAGGTGGCTAAGCGGAAGGCCGGGTACAACTGGGCGAAGGCGGTGCTCCATAGAAAGAGTGTGAAGTTTGGCATGTTACAGCCGGCGCGTTTGTGGGTCACCTACAAGGACCGTCACTTTTACTTTGAGCCCCGGAGGAGGCGTGTGCCTTTGTGCAGGCCGAGAAGTTGGACTCTGAGGGTCGGGGGCGGGGGTTTGTATGTAACTGTGTTAATTTTTGGTGGGGGGGTTCTCTGTTTTATGCTGGTTGTGTGTTGTTTCTAGGGCGGGTGGGGCGCTGTCTTTTTGCGTGGGTTCGGTGGATGGGCTCGAGTTGGGGGGTAGACTTGGAGTGTGGGGAGCTGGTGGTGGGAGCCGACAATGGTAGCTACCCTAGAGGCTGGGTAGGGCCGGGTGAAAGCGCGGGCTTTTCTTTGGTTTCCCGCGCTAAGGGTGGATGGGAGCAGGGTCGGAGCGGAGAAGCGCTTTTTTCCCCGCATGAGAGCGGGAGGGGGACGAGGAGGGTCTGCTGATGGGCATGGGGGAGGAGAAGTAGCCCCACGTTGGGAGGGGTCGGAGGTGTGGCGGGAGTCGCCGGGGTCAGCAGAAGTTAGCTGGCTCGCGGGAGTGCTATGGAGGGAGTAACGCGGCTGGGAGGGGTCCTAGCCTGGGGGGGTACCGGGTTGCTGCTGAAATGGCCAAGAAGGAGCTGGAGGATGCGGGGGGGCTGGGGTGGGGGTTTGCCGCCGTGGGGAACGGGCCGAGTGGGGGGGCGCTGGCCTGGGGCGGGCAGGGGATGGGTTATGGCTAGTCGGCAGGGGAGGCGGGCAGGGAGCCCTCTGATCCGGCTGATAACTTGGAATGTGAGGGGTCTGAATGGGCCGGTCAAACGGGCCCAGGTGTTTATGCACCTGAAGGCGGACGTGGCTATGCTCCAGGAGACGCACCTGAAGGTGGCGGACCAGGTTAGACTGAAGAAGGGATGGGTGGGCCAAGTGTTTCATTCAGGGCTGGATGCAAAGAACCGGGGTGGGGGTGGCGATCCTGGTGGGAAAAAGGGTGTCGTTTGAGGCGTCAAAGGTGGTGGCTGATAGTGGCAGGCGGTATGTGATGGCGAGTGGCAAGCTACAGGGGGAGCGGGTGGCGCTGGTGAATGTCTATGCAATGCAAGGGAGTATTCATTTTTCTCCCATGTGCATAAAAGCCTATTCCCGGATCGATTTTTTTGTTCTGAGCAGGGGGCTGATTGAGGGTGGAGGATGCAGAGTATTCGGCCATAGTTATTTCGGATCATGCCCCGCACTGGGTGGACCTTGAGCTGGGGGAGGAGGGGGGCCAGCACCCACTCTGGCGCCTGGAGGTGGGGCTGCTGGCGGATGAGGAGGTGGGCGGGTGGGTTCGGGGGTGTATCAAGAGGTACTTAGAGGCTAATGATAATTGGGAGGTCCGAGTGGGGACGGTTCGGGAGGCATTGAAGGCGGTGATTAGAGGGGAGTTGATTTCCATCCGAGCCCCTAAGGAGAGGGGAGAGCAAAAAGAGAGGGAGAGGTTGGTGGGGGAGATGGTGAGGGTGGACAGGAGATATGTGGGAGCGCTTTTTGGACAAGCTGAGATTTCTGAAGGTGGAGGAGGGGCAGGGGGCGCCAATTGAGCTGGTCACTGGGATAGGCAGCATGCAGTCGGGGAAGGTGCCGGGGCCGGATTGGTTTCCGGTCGAATTTTATAAAATGTACGCAGACCTGCTGGGCCCCCTGTTGGTTAGGACCTTTAACGAGGCAAGGGAGGGTGGGAATTTGCCCCCAACTATGTCACGGGCGCTGATTTCCTTGATCCTTAAGCGGGATAAGGACCCCCTGCAGTGTGGATCATATAGGCCAATCTATAGGCCGGTCATTCATGAGGGCCAGGCGGGGTTTGTGAAGGGAAGGCAGCTGAACACCAATATAGGTAGGCTTCTGAATATTATAATGATGCCGGCGGTAGAAGGGGAGACAGAGATAGTGGTGACATTAGACGCGGAGAAGGCCTTTGATAGGGTTGAGTGGGGGTATCTGTGGGAGGTGTTGGAAAGGTTTGGGTTTGGGGAGGGGTTTATCAGTTGGGTGAGGCTGTTATACGAGGCCCCGATGGCGAGCGTAGCCACGAATAGGAGGAGATCGGAGTACTTTCGGTTGCACTGGGGGTCGAGACAGGGGTGTCCCCTGTCCCCCTTGCTCTTTGCGTTGGCAATTGAGCCCCTGGCCATGGCGCTGAGGGAGTCGGGGAATTGGAGGGGTCTGGTGCGAGGTGGGGAGGAGCACAGAGTATCAATTTACGCAGATGACTTGTTGCTATATGTGGCGGACCCAGTGGGGGGAATGCCGGAGGTGATGAAGATTCCCAGGGAATTTGGGGGCTTTTCAGGGTACAAGCTCAACCTGGGTAAGAGTGAGTTGTTCGTCGTGCACCCAGGGGATCAGGAGGAGGAGATTGGTAGGCTCCCACTGAAAAGGGCAGGGGGGAGCTTTAGGTACCTGGGAGTCCAGGTGGCTAGGAGCTGGGGGGGGGCCCTACACAAACTTAACCTCACAAGGCTGGTGGAGAAAATGGAAGAGGAGTTTAAAAGATGGGACATGTTGCCGCTGTCGCTGGCGGGCAGGGTGCTGTCAGCCAAGATGACGGTGCTCCCGAGGTTTTTGTTCCAGTGCCTCCCCATCCTTATCCCGAAGGCCTTTTTTAGGAGGGTCAACAGGAGTATTACGGGATTTGTATGGGTGCATGGGACTCCGAGGGTGAGAAGGGTGTTTTTGAAGCGGGGCAGGGATACGGGGGGGGGGGGGGAGGCTGGTGCTGCCCAACCTCTGTGGGTACTATTGGGCTGCCAACGCAGCAATGGTGCGTAAGTGGATAATGGACGGGGAAGGGGCAGCATGGAAGAGGATGGAGATGGTGTCCTGTGTGGACATGAGCCTGGAGGCGCTGGTAACGGCACCGTTGCCGCTCCCTCCAATGAGGTATACCACGAGCCCGGTGGTGGCGGCTACCCTCAAAATTTGGAGGCAATGGAGATGGGAGGTTTGCGAGCTTGGGTGAGTTAGAGGGGAAGTTTGGGCGCCCCCCGGGGAACATGTTTAGGTACATGCAGGTTAGGGCGTTTGCCAGGCGGCAAGTGGAGTGGTCCCCTCTGTTGCCCCCACGTGGGGTACGGGACAGGGTGCTCTCGGGGGTGTGGGTTGAAGGAGGGAGGATTTTGGACGTGTACCACGTAATGCAGGAGGTAGACGAGGCCTTGGTAGAGGAGCTGAAAGGTAAATGGGAAGAGGAGCTGGGTGAGGAGATTGAGGAGGGGACGTGGGCAGATGCCCTGGAAAGGGTGAATTCCTCCTCTTCTTGTGCGAGGCTTAGCCTCATACCGTTCAAGGTGCTACATAGGGCTCATATGACCGGGACGAGGATGAGCAGGTTCTTCGGGGGCGAAGACAGGTGTGCTAGGTGCTTGGGGAGCCCAGCTGACCATGCCTATATGTTCTGGGCATGCCCAGCGCTGGGGGTATTTTGGAAGGCGGTAGCAAACACGGTGTTGAGGGTGGTAGGATCCAGGGTCGAGCCAGGCTGGGGACTCGCGGTATTTGGGATAGCAGTGGAGCCAGGAAGCGAAAGTGTGTTCTGGCCTTTGTGTCCCTAGTAGCCCGGCGGAGGATTTTGCTTCAGTGGAAGGATGCGAGACCCCCCCAAGCGTGGAGGCCTGGATCAATGATATGGCGAGGTTCATTAAATTGGAGAGGGTGAAATTTGCCCCGAGGGGATCAGTACAGGGTTTTGTTTAAGACGCTGGCAGCCTTTCCTTGACTTCCTGGCAGAACAGTAGGAAAATAGGCCGACAGCAGCAGCAACCCCGGGGCGGGGGGGGGGGGGGGGGGGGGGGCTGAAGGAGGGGTTGTTTTGGTGGAGGAGAGGAATGTGTACATGTGTTTGTTGAATATGCCGGGTGCTAACCTATTTCTTTTTGTAATTACTTTGGGGGGGGGGGGGGGGGAGAGAAGAGTTTTTGGGGGTTTTTCTTTTATTGTTTTTTGTTTTGTTTTTGTTGTTAATACTGTTTTCTTGTTGATATTTTCTATTTTTGATATTTTGTGAAAATCTGAATAAAATTATTTTTAAAAAAAGCATGGCTGCAGATTTAGTTCCAATGCCTGTCAAGTTGACTTTTGATTTAGCTGCAAATTGAAATACTGTATTAAACAGCTGAACTCTTGACATTGCAGAGAACTAGCACACTGCACTATTTCAATATATTAGCTAAATTATAATCAAGAGACCATATTGTGCTTCAGCAAACAATGTAATTGTTGTTCAGTGGATGTACAAGCTGCAAATTCAAACTTTGCCACTCCGATTCCTTCATCCTTGCGACTGAAGGTTACTGCAGTACATCAAATTGAACCCAAGTTTTTTTTCAAATTAATTTATGGGATGTGGGCGTCGCTTGTTAGGCCAGCGTTTATTGCCCATTCCTAGCTGCCCTTCAGAAGGTGGTGGTGAGTTGTCTTCTTGAACTGCTGCAGTCCACTATGCTGTTCGGGACAGTGTTCAAGGTGCTGCCCCAGCAACAGTGAAGGAGCAGCGATATATTTTCAAATCAGGGTGGCGAGCGACTTGGAGGGGAATCCCCAGGTCGTGGGGTTCCCAGGTATCTGTTGCTCTTGTCCTTCAAGATGGTAGTGGTTGTGGGTTTGGAAGGAACCTTGGCTAGTTACTGCAGTGGCACCTGTTTATGGTCCACATGGCTGCCACTTTTCGTCAATGGTGGAGGGTTTGAATGTTTGTGTAAGGGGGAGCAATCAAGTGGGCTGCTTTGTCCTGGATGGTGTTGAGCTTAGAGTGTTGTTGGAGCTGTACTCATCCGGGCAAGTTGAGAGTATTCCATAATAATAATAATAATCTTTATTGTCACAAGTAGGCTTACATTAACACTGCAACGAAGTTACTGTGAAAAGCCCCTAATCGCCACAGTCCATTGCCCGTTGGATACACAGTAGCATAGTGGTTAGTATTGTTGCTTCATAGGGCCAGGGTCCCAGATTCGATTCCTGGCTTGGGTCACTGTCTGTGCAGAGTCCGCACGTTCTTCCAGTGTCTGCGTGGGTTTCCTCCGGGACATGGGACCCTGGAGCTGTGAAGCAATTGTACTAACCACTAATTTACCCGAACTGGTGACAGAATGTGACGACTGGGGGTTTTCACAGTCTTCAGTAATATTGCTGGGATATTATCAGGACCCATAGCCTTTGCAATATGTAGTGCCCGTAGCTGTTTCTTGATATCATGTAGAGTTAAACATATTGGCTAAATATTGACATCTCTGATGCTAGGAATCTCTGGAGGAGACCAAGAACATCCACTCGGCACTTCTGGCTGAAGATTGTTGCAAATGCCTCAGCACATGTGCTGGGCTCTTTCAGCTCCATCTAGATAGGATCAGAGATGCTGAACTACCCGGCTATGTTCCTTATAACCAACTTTTATTATGTACTGCATTGCATCCACATCCCTTGCTCTATTTACAACTTATTTTGATATCCCAAAGTCTTACCCCAAATATTCCCTATGCCTGTACAGCCATCCCAGGCTCGATTCCCAAATGGGTAACATTTTTCTGTGTCTCTGCATTCTCGGAAAGGTTTATCAACATATATATCATCACCTGGTCACAACCAATTGCCACATGCCACCCTCTTACAGTCCTGATCAGTCAGAAGATCCACGAGTGGCTAATCTCACCAACCCCCTCGTCCAACTCACCTCTCCCACTATTGACTTTGCCAGCAGATTCTCAATCACCTACTCTGCCCGTAGAGCCCTCATGTCCAGTCTCTTTGTCATCCATGCTCTTATCGTGGATTAATATTTGACAAAGTCGAGGCACTGTCCTCCTCCAACACCCCTCCTCGGATTTCCAGATGGGTGGAATTGTCCTTGTTTGGTTCCATTCTTATTAAATCATAGCTAGGGAATTATCTGCAGTGGCTTTCCTTCCTGCTCCTGTACCTTTACTGCTGCTATCCCATAAGGATCTAGCTTGGGTCTCTTTCTCATTTATATGCTGCCCTTCAGTGACACCTCAGGCGGTTGCACAGTGGTATTGTCACTGGTCTACTTATCCAGAGCCCAGGGGATGCTCTGGGGACTTGGGTTCGAATCCTACCATGGCAGAGGGTGAAATTTGAATTCAATTAAAAAATCTACAATTGAAAGTCCAATGATGACCGAGAACCCATTGTGGATTGTTGTAAAAACCCATCTTGTTCACTAATGTCCCTGAGAATCTGCCATTGTTACCTTTATCTGGCCCACATGTGACTCCAGATTCACAGTAATGTGGTTGACTCTTAAATGATCTTGCAAGCCAGCAAATGGGCAATGAGGGTTGGGCAATAAATACCGCCCTAGCCAGGCACGTCCATACCCAATGATTAAAAACAATTCATCTGAAAATATTACTATTTCCACATATATGCTGACCACACCCAGCTTTACCTCACCACCACCTCGCTCAACTCCTTCACAGTTGGGATCATTCGCCTGGCATCCAATTTGGATGAGTAGAAATTAGGTACGAATTAGATATGATGAGCTGAGACGGGCAAAGTAGGACAAAGTTAGAGAAGTGGAATTCGGCAGGAATTTAAGAAATGAAAACCGCTTATTGTCACAAGTAGGCTTCAAATGAACTTACTGTGAAAAGCCCGTAGTCGCCACATCCCGGTGGCTGTTCGGGGAGGGTGGTGCGGGAATTGAACCGTGATGCTGGTCTGCCTTGGTCTGCTTTCAAAGCCAGTGATTTAGCCCTGTGCTAAACCAAAGAGACACCGACTATACCTGAACAAAAAAAACTTAATATCAGCTGACACAGAAAGGAACGTTGTGCGGTCAGCAGTTTAGTGGGAATTAGTTGACTAAAGTAGTTGACTGTCACACAGATCACTCTCCACCCACATTCCCTTCCACGCTTCAAATTTACATTCGCCACTCCAGGAAAATATACTACCGCCCCAATTACATTACAAATGTACTTTCAAAGCCCCAACTTTGTAGCACTCTAAGCCTGCGCTGACCAACTGGTGAGTGTATTCACAGATATCTTCAACACCTCACTTCTCCACTCAGAGGTCCCCACCTCCTTCAAGAAGACCACCATAATGCCAGTACTAAAGAAGAACAAGGTAGCGTGCCTCAACAACTACCGACCAGCGGCCCTGATGTCTGTTATTATGAAATGCTTTGAGCGTCTAGTCATGAGACGGATCAACACTAACCTCCTAGATGGTCTCGATCCACTGCAGTTCATCTATTGGCACAACCGATCCACAGCAGGTGCTTTATCTCTGGCCCTACAATAAACACTCAAACACCTCGACAACAAGGACACCCACAGGAGGCTGCTGTTCATAGACTACAGCTCTGCCTTCAACACCATTATCCTGACAATACTAATAACTAAACTCTGCAATTTTGGACTGGATCCCTCCCTGTGCAGCTGGATCCTTGACTTCCTTACCAACCAACCGCAATCTGTCAGGATAGGTAACAGCACCTCCTCCACAATAGTCCTCAACACCGGGGCCCCGCAGGGATGTGTGCTTAGTCCTCTACTATACGCCCTATATACACAGGACTGTGCACCAAGATTCAACTCCAATTCGATCTATAAATTTGCAGATGATACGACGGTGGGTCGTATCTCAAACAATGACAAATCGGACTACAGAAGGGAGATCACTTGGTTGCATGGTGCACCGAAAACAACCTCTTTCTAAATGTTGGAAAGACCAAGGAACTGATCATCGCATTCAGAAAGCTTAGCACGACACACCCACCTACATCAATAGCACCAAAGTGAAGATGGCCGATAGCTTTAAGTTCACCAACAGTCTGTCCACTCACGATGCAACAGTCAAGAAAGCCCAACGTCTCTACTTCCTATGGAAGCTAAAAAAATTCAGCATGTGTGCATCGACTCTCTCAAACTTCTACAGATATGCGATAGAGAGCACCTTATCCAGCTGCATCACAACTTGGTATGGCAACTGCTCGGCCCAAGGTCGCAAGAAACTGCAGAGTGTGGTGAATTCAGCCCAACACATCACACACACTGGCCACCCTCCCATTGATTCTGTCTACACCTCCGGCTGCCTCAGGAAGGCAGACAGCATTATCAGAGACTCCTCTCACCCAAGCATTGCCTTCTTCCATCAGGCAGACGATACAGAAGTCTGAAAACCCGAACATCCAGACATAGGAACAGCTTCTAGTCTCAACGACTCTCCCTCGGACTGATCTGTTCCCTGTAAGACACTATTCACAACGCCCTGTGCTGCTCTCCAATCATTATTTGCTGAAGTAGCATTTGTCAATGTACTCTGTCGATTATTCTTTTGTCTACTCTATACATACTGTGTACGTTCCCTTAGCTGCAGAAAAATACTTTTTACTGTACTTCGGGACATTTGACAATAAATATCAATCAGTCATGTCCTTCCAAGTCTGAATCCCTTGGACTAAACTGGGGAACAAAGGCCAGACTGGGCTTTTTGGGGGGAGGTGGGGGGGGGGGGGGGGGGGGAGTTGAAGCAGCAGGGAGAGAAGGAGATGGTTTTAATGGAAACGAGGGCAACAGATGAGTTGACTAAATCAGTAGCTGTGACAAACTGTATTGTGACAAATGGACCAAAGGCTCCAGAGTTGGGGTTTTGAAAGGACATTTGTTATGCAATTGGGAGATAGTATATTTTCCTGGAATGGACAAAGAAAGTAGGTTTGAGGTGTGGAAGGGAATGTGGGTGGAGAGTGATCAAAGGTGGCCTTTTAAAAAAGTCTGTGACTGTTACAATGGAACTAACAAGATCATGTGAGATGGTAATGTTAAAGGAGGTGGCAGTGCATATGGAGGGAGAGATTTGAGGATAAGAAGGTAGTGAAGAGGAGAGAGCATGGTGACCCGAGATGACGGTTGGTCACAGTCAATTGGTGCAGAAGCCTAAGGAGGAAATGAGTGAAGATATCTCACTGAGAAATGATCACACATTAGGGGATAGTAGAGAGCAATGGTTTCAAATGAGATGTGATGAACAAAGCAAGATGCTTAAAGGAGAAAATGCTGGAAGAATAAGGGCGCTTTCTGTAGATTGCCTGTGTACAGAGTCAGTTACACTAGAAACCAAAAACTTGCCACATCCAATGCTGTGCCTGAGGATTCACTTTCCAACCAATCCAGCTACTGTCTCTGCATGAACTCTCATGGAAACAACTCACGAATGAAGTAATTCCACCAGAACAGAATTTCTTCTCTGGAACCTCTAATTAGGAGTGAAAAACAAAGATATTTTGGTGCAAATATTGTTTATGATATGGAATGCACTACCACAGAAGGCTATAAATATGTAAAGGGAGAAACTCACTAGTGAAATAAAACAATCAAGGAAGGAGAATGAACATGAAACTGGGATTGAAGATTGAAATAGAGATGCTAAGTGAACCTTGGTTAAATGTTATGTTCTGACTCGTAGTCCAACAGTTAAGGTGGTTTAAATTTTACATCAGGATTTGACTGCATAATCTTAGAGTGATAATTTGGTGTAGTACTGAACATACAATGCTTTATTGATTTAACATATCATTCAAAAGTTGAAGCTCCAAGAACTGTTCAGCTGGACAAAGATCCCATGGCATTGCTTATAAGAGCAGAGAATTCCCTCAAAGTCTTGATCAGCATTTATCCTGCAACAAATACAGCATAAAGTCATTTTTTTTAATGATGTTTTGTGGGGCATTACTCCATGCAAAATGGCTGCCACATTTCTCTACAAAAGTGAGACGACATTGAAGAAATTGGGCCTTCATTCTTACAGGGCTTAACGGGGTAGATGTGCAAAATACCCTGGTGCGGGTATCTAGAATCTCAGAATTAGTAGGCCATTTACAACAGGGACGAGGGGTAATTTCTTCACTCCAGTGTGATCATAGAATTTACAGTGCAGAAGGAGGCCATTCAGCCCATCGAGTCTGCACCGGTCCTTGGAGAGAGCACCCCACTTAAGCCCCACACTCCACCCTATCCCCTTTATCCCAGTAACCCAACCTAACCTTTTTGGATACTAAGGGCAATTTAGCATTGCCAATCCACCTAACCTGCACATCTTTGGACTGTAGGAGAAAACCTGAAACCCGGAGGAAACCCACGCACAACATGAGGAGAACGTGCAGACTCCACACAGAGTGACCCAAGCCGGGAATCGAACCTGGGACCCTGGCGCCGTGAAGAAACTGTGCTAACCACTAAGCTACCGTGCTGCCCACGGTATGAATCTTTGGAATTCGCTACTGGAGAGCCATGGAAGCTTAGTCAGTACCTAGATTTTAAAAGTAATCCATTGGCTGTGAAGAACTTTGGGACATGGAAGACAAGATGGGTACAGGATAGACAGACACGCACACTTCTCGGACGAGTAGATCTCAAGTTGAAAATACAAGTTGCTTTCATGAGGGGTTATCTCTACAACAAAATATTTGTCAGCATTGTTCAATAGAAATTGTTTAGTAGAAAAGTCCCTCAAAAAATTTGCTACTTCCATTTATATATTTACATAATTATCCACTATTCAGTAACTAAAGGCATAGAAGAAAATACTTGCACACATGGTATTGTTTTACCACTTCACTGGCAAAAGCACATGGGTACACATCAATATATTGTGTGAATGAATACAGAGATCATATGCCCAAGGATAGTGGTGCATTACTTTTCCAAAAAACTAACCAAATATAATTTGTCACATCTGGATTTCTAGTTAAGCACATTGCATGAGTGCCTAATATATCAGGTAACTCTAGCCTATGAAAACACCAATGTGTTAATTGACTTCCCTCTTCCAGTAATCCCAATTGCAAAAATTGATAGGACTGGACAACAGTTCATATCAAAATCCAGAGTCTAGGAATGATCTTTGACAATACCAGTCATACATCTCAATTTGTTTCAGGTACTTATCCAACTCTATCTTCACTTTGTTGATAAAATACGTAGATTTTCAGCATAATCATAAGTTGCCTTTTTAGTCTCCGTCTACATTTAAATCTGTCCTTGTTGCACGCACAGAGATTATTTTATTGTGATGTCGTTCAAATCTCAAATGTGTATAGAAAAATTACTTGACCCTGTTTTTTTTTTAGTACAAATATTCCTAGCTAATGCCGTAACGCAATATGGTGAAAACACATTACCCAGAAAGAGTAACTGCCCATGCTGGAGGGGTTTAGATAAGCACACCTAGATTAGTCACTTCCTGAATGAGTCTTACAGTAGGCGTTACCGCTTAAGGCTGGATTTGACGTGTTGGACAGTCATGGTTGACTGCAGTGCGGAGTCATATCACTTTTGTTCCGCCTGCACTCGAAAAATCTTTGAAAAGTTCAAAATATTCAAGGTAAAGTAAGCAGAACACAGATAAAGTAGCTGCATAGCATTGTTATTCATAGCGTATCCATTATAAATTCAAAGTTTATCTCATGAGCACTTGTGGAAAATAGAGTTGAAAGGACATGATTTTGCTCACCTGTGATGCCTTGTCTGTTTGATAGCTTGCCAATAATTAAGTTGAGAGCAAAAAAAAGGTTCAAATGCACGGTTGAGAAAAAGTTCTTCAAAGTAATATGGTCTTGCCTCATGATTTCATCTCAATTACATTATACAACTGCCCTCGGGGGGGGGGGGGGAAATGTGCAAATCAAGAATTATTGTTTAACTTTTAAAAAATAATTCTATTTGACATCATCACAGCACCTTTGTAAAATGCACAAGTTAATGTTGTTGCCAAGTAGACAATCAAGATCAATTTAATATAAATCAATAAAATAGACCGACTTTGTAATATAGCCAGCTTTTTGTTTTAGCCAAGTGCTAAACTTCAGGGATATTTGGGACTTTGGGCTGGGGTGCGGTGGGGAGGGGAATGCATTCCTGCTTTCGGCAATGAAAGTTTGGATCAATAAACTCCAAGACTGAATGCTCTTTGTTTAAAAAAAAGTTTAGAGTACCCAATCCTTTTCTTCCCCAATTAAGGGGCAATTTAGCGTGGCCAATTCACCTACCCATTACATCTTTTTTGGGTTGTGCGGGTGAGACCCACAAAGACACGAAGAGAATATGCAAACTCCACACGACAGTGACCCAGGTCGAACCCAGGTCCTCAGCGCCATGAAGCAGCAGTGCTAACCACCGCGCCGTCACTTCATACCAGGTCCAATTGCTACTAAAGCTAAATGAAAATATATTCGCTGCATATGTATCATCTCAATATTACAAACAGAGCAAAATATGAGGTTATTTCTCCCTGACCCACAAGTGTCTAGGTGCTATACCTATATGAACCACTCGTTTAAATAGTTTCAACTGATAATGTAAGACAGAAATCCAGTCAAATAGTTTCAACACAATGTAAAGTGAAATAGTCTCCCAGAAACCTGGACAAAGTAGTTTGTCAAATGTGGCACTCAGCCATAGCTCAGAAGATGCCAAAAGCAATGTGTGGTGAATGAGCTGCTCCCAATTGCCACCCTGCTTAAAGGTTTTCATGCATGGACATTAGTTGAAGGCTGAAGACTGGATCAGGCTCTTCAAATGGTTACCCCTATAGCCCTCCATCACTATTTGTTTTTATATTGATCTCTGTGGTACTATCACGTTTTCCAGAATGCATTCCTTCAAAACAAATGGAGTTGACAGGTTAGATGACCATTTCTTTCCTTTAAATACACAAGCAGCAGGATTCTCCATCAGCGGGATCCTCTGGTACGCCGGCAGCATACCCACGCCCACAGGTCTCCCGACGGCATGAGATGGCCACCATGGGAAATCATATTGGCTGGCTGTGGGAATGGAGAATCCCACTGCTGGCAGGGGCGCGCGTGCTGGAAAACGCGGCTGGTGAACTGGAGTATCCCGCCCAAGACCTTCGTAGTGCCACGAAGGAAATCTTCATATATTACCATAATGCAAAGGATCTTTCTGAACATATTGGTAATGAAAAAGCTAAATCCTTTCTGTGGTTACTCCGCCACTCATCGAAAAATTTTGTTTCACAATACTATTTGCAGAGACTTCAATTCCAAAATTGAAATCCAGAGAATGGGTATGAAAAGTCCTATTTTGACCATAATGGTAAGTGAATGGGCGATCCTCAGATTCCATTGTTTGACTATGGCCTAGCCATCAGAAACTCATCACAAAATGATGGAAAGTGATGCACTGGTCACATGACAGAAACTAGGTTTCTGATTAGGATACTTCAGACACATTTTTGGAGCAGACAGAGAAAAACATCTGGGCCAGGAAAAGGAACAAGGCCTTGCCCAGGAAACATCAGTAGACAGAGATTTGACTTGGCCCTGACCCCTCTCGCTAAGAAACTGAATCAGGACTTCACTACAGGGCTTCAGTGTTGCAGCTCGATTGGAGTGATAAAGAAATCTGCTACTGTGAACAAGTAAACAACAGCAAATGCACCTCCTTAAAACCTCCAAGCTCCACTTCAGTATACCAACATAGGATTACAGGCCAGCAGGGTTTTAAAGCTTTACTCTGGAAAAAAAAAAGTGAGCGTGACAAGGGTCTCTTATGACCTAGATGCACCCTTTTTTCGTAATCACAATCTTTGAGTTTCTGTGTATGTATGCGAGAGAGAGAGAGAGTGGGTGTGGTTGCATCTATATCCAGGTGCTGAATAGCATTTATTTCCTTTGAAACTGAAGAAAACAAGCCTGCTCCTTACAGTTCGAGCAATCGGGTGGAGTTGGTTTAAAGCATTTTAAAACAAACCTTTTAGCCAAGAGGTGAAAAAGGAAACCATCCACATCATCTCTCCCCCAGTCCTTAACAATGGGTCTTGCACATGTCCACGGCAAGCATGCCAGATTTGTTGCCTATCCAAGATCACTCAAATTAAAACAGTTAAGGCTGTTGCCTTTTTGACATCTATAGCCCAGCTTTAGTGAACTTTAGTAAGGGACATTGAAAAACATAATGGTCATCGATTCCTTGTACGAGAAAACGTATCTATCCTGTCACATCCAATATGGTAGGAAAATGTCACTCTACCCTGAAAAGTAGTTATTGAGGTGGCAGTCTATTTATTATAAATACTGCATTATTGCTGAGAAAGCAATTGCATTGAAACAAATCATTTGTGACGAAAACGTGACATAGCTGATCGCCCTCCATGTCATAATACAGACCCACTAAACAATATACTCTGCAGCCAGAATTACATCTGTTATGTATAGAGAAATAAACCTCTTCAGAAATAACTCAAAATTATGCTATGTTTGCCATTGAAATGTATTAACAACTGCCAAAACTTACTCACCCACCTCGTCTTCTGTTGGAACTTTCCTTCCATTTTATTGGTCACCAAATACTTAAATAGGAATATATAAAATTTTGTTAATTGAAAAAATTAAGTAGCCGTAAAATAATTTATTTGTGTGAACTAAAGTTGGAAAGTTCTGCCCACCGATTAACCAGGGGCATGATATACCTTATTAATTGCAAATGGAATCAAACTAATATTTGGTTCTTATAATAATAATAATCTTTGTCACAAATAGGCTTACATTAACACTGCGATTAAGTTACTGTCAAAAGCCCCTAGTCACCACATTCCAGAGCCTGTTCGGGTACACACAAGGGAGAATTCTGAATGTCCAAATTACCAAACAGCACGTCTTTTGAGACCTGTGGGAGGAAACCGGAGCACCCGGAGGAAACCCGTGCAGACACAGGGAGAACGTGCAGCCTCCACACAGACAGTGATCCAAGCTGGGAATTGAACCTGGGACCCTGCTGCTGTGAAACAACAATGCTAACTACTGTGCTATCGTGCCGCCCATTTATTGCACTAAACATTGAAAATCAGAGTTTCAAAAGGTTAGAGAATTCACTTTAACCATTTTGTAAAAACTAGCAGTGAAATTGGTGGGAATGAATTGAAAAAGCAGCAGCTGTTATCTCGGAGCTAAGAATTTGTGGAACAGCAGCCTGACTGAACACCAACATGTAAATCAACCAAGTCTGCATCATCATTGCACTTCTCCACAATGGGGAGACCTGGACAACATATGCAAGGGCAGGAGCAAAAGCCCTTTTCTGCAGAAACTCTTCTGCAATTTCTACTTTTGCGGTCTCAGATGTATCCTCGGTATCTTTTGGCGGGACAAGGTCACAGATTAAAGAGGTCCTTGGGCATGCTACTTCCATCAGCATATACTCATTGCCAAGTTAATGATGGCACTGGCTTGACCAGATTCATTGGATGGATGATCGCCGTATACCTGAAGACCTTCTCTATGGGGAATTGACCATTGGCTCACAATGTCCTGGGCATTTAGCTCAGTTGGCCAGACATCTGGTTTGCAATGCAGAGCAAGGCCAACACCATGGGTTCAATTCCCGTAACGGCTGAGATTATTCATGAAGCCTTCTCCCTTGCTCCTCACCTGAGGTTTGGTGATCCTGAGGTTAAATCACCACCAGTCAGCTCTTCCCCCTAAAAGGAGAAAGCAGCCCATGATCATCCGAGACGATGGCGACTTTACTTACTACAACTACAGCAAAAAAGTCCTTCAGCTGTGATTGAAGTCGACGTCTTTATGACTCGACACCAAATGACAATCACGTGTTAGTTTAATTTTGTGTTCGTTTATTTTCATAACAAAGAGGGAGCATGAATATGGTAAAATTAGTTTGACTGTTAAAAATATATATTTTGGATTGTGAAGCCAAAGCAAATCTGTGTGGTGATGCTTATTGATTTGGAGATAGGATCAGACAGCTCCCAGAATGCCATATAGTTTCCATACTTAAAAGATAATTGCATCAGCAATCCCTAATGCTTTAAGATTTGAATACTGACACTTTATTGTTGCTTTTCAAACATTTGATATACAAACCAAACATTAAAATAAAGCCAAACACCATTTATGCCAATATAATATTAAAAACAGAAAATTCTGGAAAAACGCAGGCCTGGTAGTTTCCGTGGAGAGAAACAGGGTTCTTGTTTCGAGACTATGTGGCTCTTCTGCAGAGACCAACTACTTTAAGCTGTTTTTAAAAAAGTTACCACAGCACTGCAGACCATTCAGTCCATCGTGCTTGATAACCAATTAATTTCACTTCCATTTACCCTACAAACCTGCTTTTCAATACAGATGCAATTCTCTTTTGTTCTTATTGAATCAGTTTCCATTATCCTTTCAGGCCACAATTCCTCTGCAACACAAAGATCCACTCATCTACCCTGGGTATTGCGTCATTTATATTCAATCAGTGGTCTGGTTACCAAGCTACCCAAGTTTCTCAGAATTTCCTCAATAATAATCCTTTAATTTTGACCGTTAGCAGATCCAAATAGTTCTTTAAAGATAATTTTCCCCGTTCTTTTTAAAAAAGTCTTTCCCCATGGAAAATAGGTAGGTTGAGAGAGAGAGAGAGAGAGAGAGAGAGAGAGAGAGAGAGGAGAAAAATAGGAGGGAGGAAGGAAAGAGTTGAGAAACTACTTTTCCCAAAGGGCTGTGAATCTGTGGAATTCACGACTCCAGTGTGCGGAGGATGCTGGGACAGTGAGTGAATTTAAGGAGGAGTAAGACAGATTTTTGATTGGTAATGGGCTGAAGGGTTATACAGAACGGGCAGGATGAAAACGTAAACACTTCACAATTCATCCTGAATGAGTGGTGGACAGGATTAGGGATCCGGAGGCCGGACCCCTGTCACTCTTCCTGTGATGCTGTGCTCTGGTGCTGTCCCACTTTAGAGCCTGTTGATTATTTTTAGAAATGAAAATCATATTCCTACACCATTTGAATATGTTCCAAATATTCCAATAAAAAGAGCCAAGGAGTTCACAGCTTCTGATTGCAATCTGTCTTCAGTTCAGGTTAACTGCGCCACAAAATATAACCAGACATAACTAGTTAAACCAGTTGGAAAATTGGTGTGAAGTGTGTTCCGGTTAGTCTCGGGTAGGTTTTTGTTAATGCCCGTTCTTCTGGTTAGGATCTGAGCCAGTTACAACTGTTTGTCCCTTCTGGGATAAGAGGGAGGAAAAGTTGACATTTAAAAATATCAATTACTTTCTTTCAATTTGGAAGTGACCCACACCAAACAAAAGGTTTGTCTTTATTGCTATTGCACTAACATAGTTGTCTACATCAGTGCATCTCAAACTATCTGATGTGGCGTACCGGCAGTTTTTTTTTTCAATGTGCCAGGGACCGGTGAGCGAAACAAGCCAATCCAGGATTACTGTCTCTTTCTTTTCTGGAAACACTCCAAGTACCGGCAGACGATGGCTCGCGTACCGGCACCGGTACGCGTACCACACTTTGAGAAGCACTGGTCTACATAACAAAAAACAAACATTTTGTAAAGAAAGCAAAGTGCATGAAAATAAAGTCATAGGGCGCGATTCGCCACTCCCGCGCTGCATCGGGAAGGCCGTTGTGAACTCGGCCGAGTTTCACGACGGCGTCTGAGGCCGCTCCTCGCACCTTATTCACCCTCCCCAGGGGGCTAGGAGCAGCATTGAGAGAAACGCGGCCGCCGGGCCTTGACGCTTGCGTCAAAGCGGCGCGCCGAGAATGACGCGACGGCGGCGCCTAAGTGACGTCAGCTGCGCATGCGCAGGTTGGCCAGCGCCAACCCGCACATGCCGTCTTCCCCTCCACTGCCCCGCAAGACGTGGCGGCTTTATCTTGCGGGGCGGCAGAGGGGAAAGAGACGCCGGCCCGAAGATCGGTGGGCACCGATCGCGGGCCACTCCCCTCCCGAGCACGGCCGTGGTGCTCAATCCCCTCTCCGCCCCCCACAGGCTCCAAACTTACCTTTCGCGCTATGTTCACGCCGGCAGTGACCAGGTGTGGTTGCCGCCGGCGTGAACAGGTCGGGAACATCAGGCCGCTCGGCCCATCCGGGCTGGAGAATCGCCGGTCGCCGTGAAAAATGGCGAGCAGCGATTCTCCGAGCGGGGGGTGGGAGAATTACGGGGGGGGGGGGGGGGGGGGGGGGGTGTGCCAGGGCGGTGTGTCATGATTCACCCGGCCCTCCCACCCGGCGTGGGGAGTGGAAAATCACGCCCATAGTTTGTTAAAACTGAATCATGTATTTAGACAATTAGAATTTTACTCTCATTAGGAAATCAAAAACAAACCGCTGCATTTTCAGAAAGTACTGAATTTCAGGAGACATTACACTAGACGGACGTTTGTTCAGGTCACTTGAAAAGATCAGATGACCCTTTAAAAAAAAAACCCCACAGAAATAAGAAAGCTTCTCTCTCTACTCCTGTCTTTCTACTATGTTGCACTATCAAAATCCCACAGGATTTTAGTACAAATGCTTCAAGTGATATGGGAAAAGCTTTTGAGACTAATCCTCATTTACAGAGCAGGAGATTCAGCTCAAAACTGTCCAAAACATCTAACTCACTAAGGTACAAAATTAGTTCTGCCATATGTGATGAGATCCCCTCACATTCTTCTGCAGCAGGGGCCAGGAACTCCAAGTCCTTACAGGCCCTGTGAGTTTCACACATGTGCAGGCCAGGAGCAGATGGTGCATGCGCAATCCGACATTGTTTAGTTTTTCAGGCCTAGGATGGGTCCAGGGTGCCTGTGTGAAGAGAAGAAAGTAGTGTGAAAACCCCAGTCATGTGACTGAGAGCAGAATACCATAGTTGAGACATCAGTGTGTGGGGGGGGGGGGGGGGGGGGGGGGGGGTTGTAATGTAATCCCAAGGGATGTGGGTTGGGGCAAGTTCCAGTTGAGGGGAGGGGGGTGTATAAAAGGAGAGACACAAAGAGCAGAGGGGAAAAAAAAAAAGAGATTCCAAGCAGAAGAGGGGCTGCAGTTGGCAGACTTTTATGAGGGCTCAAGAGAACCCCGCCCCCTTTGGATCAGTTGTGTTCTGTACGGCCAAAGAGCTGATGTTTTGCTCAAGTAATACTCCGAACCCAGGAGAACATGATTCAATCCCCTTGCGATGGGTCATTGTTGACCTCTAAGCTGGAGTGACTTTGAGAGAAATCCAAGGTGAGATCTTCAAAGATGAGGATTTGAATCCTTAAGAGAGTGTCAATGAAATTGGTTGACTCAGTGCTTACTGATAATGGAGTGGATTGCTGATAAATCCAGGTGCTCTGTTTAGATCACATTTGCTATTTAGTGTGCTGTATGGAGTGTTCAACTATTTGTCTGCTAATTCACATGAACATTTAGGGTTAATGTGAGGTACAGAGTATAAGACAGATATTGTAAATTATTTTATCATTCAGACCATGTATACTAAAGACATTGATGAAAGTTCGTGAAATCGTGTGGCTTTATTCCTTAGCAAATGTCTTGAATCTGAAACTTTGATTACTGTAAACTAAACATTACTGATCCCTAACCAAATCTTGCCAAAAACATGGGGGTCTGGTCCAAGATCATAACACCTGCCAGAACGCTGGCACACGTCAAAATTCCTGCATTTGTTTTGGATCAGTCACCAATTCTTCACAAGCAAGGCACTGGGGATTACTGGAGCTGTAACTGACTTTACCACTTCCAATCCCAACAGCATGTATTTTCTACCATCTGCTGCTGGAGAACAGCTTCCATTAGAATCATAGAATCTACAGTGCAGACGGAGGTCATCTGGCCCATCGAGTCTGCACCGGCCCTTGGAAAGGGTACCCTAATTAAGCCCAAACCTCCACCCTATCCCCATAACCCAGTAACCCCACCTAACCTTTTTTGGACACTAAGGGCAATTTAGCATGGCCAATCCACCTAACCTGCACATCTTTGGACTGTGGGAGGAAACCAGAGCACCCAGAGGAAACCCACGCAGACACGGGGAGAACGTGCAGACTCCGCACAGTGACCAAGCCGGGAATTGAACCTGGGACCCTGGAGCTGTGAAGCAATTGTTAACCACAGTGCTACCATGCCACCCACTAATTTGCATATGTAGATTAACAACAAGATACATTCCCCTGTTGTGACATGATTTAGAATTCCCCACCATAAACATATGGATAATGTATAAAAATGTAACTTATTCATCTGCAGACACTGTGCCATCTATAATCATAGATTGATACAGCATGGAAGGAAGTCATTTGGCCCAAACTAGTCTTGCCAGCTTTTGAAAGAGCTTTCTGACAATAACTCTGTTGCCCTTTTAATCATATATTTTCTATTTTTCCTCTCTAAATATTTATCTTAATTCCCCTTTGAAAATGCTTCCACAACCTTTTCATATAGTGCATTCCAGATCATTGTAACTTGGCATTAAAAAAAACCTCTTGGCAGACATCTTAATCAGTGTCATCTGGTTATCAACCCATTTGCCACTGGAAGCAATTTTTCCTTAATCACTATTAAAACCATTCAGGATTGTAAAAACCTCCATTAAATCTCCTTAGAGCAGGTTAAGGAGAAAACAGGTTCCGTTTCTCTAATTGTTCCATTTAATCAAGTCCCATATCTCATTCTCATAAATCTCACCTGCATCACTGATGTCATTCCTGGCATGTAATGCCCAAAATTGAACACAATACTCAGCTAGGGTCTATCTAGCCAGTATTTTGTAAAGGTTCAGCATAACTTTCTGGTGTTTGTACATTATATCTTGATTTATAAAGTATGCTTTTTCAACATACTCCAGCTTAAAATATAGTGTTAGGAAATGCAGCAAAAGGCAAGGAAGGCAGTGACACTTCAAGAGGTGGTGAAATGGGCATGCATATGAGAGATTAAATTCAACAGAGGAAAGTGAGGTGATACACTTTGGTAGGAGAAAGACACATACCTTACCAAGCAAAACAAAGAGCCAAAGATCGATCCTTGGTTTGATAGAACATAAATCCCTTTTAATTACTCAATTGAAACCGTGACCACAACCATAACGAGAGAGACTTTACAACAGATAACGAATAAAACCAATGTCTATTCGAGTATATATTTAAAACTCTTGACACCAAGGGAAAACAAAATGAAGTCACTTTTAGAATGATTAAACGTTAAAACATTTGACACTCAAACCAATATTAAAAGCATTAATCAGCTTTGAAAAATAAAATGGTCAGTAAGACCAAGTGAAACAACAAAATTATAAAGGAATCGCGCATTCTGAAGTTGACACAAAACAGGCTATTGACAGAATAGGAAGAAATATGTACAAAAAGGGCAGTTTCAGAGAGTTAGGACTCACTCACTTCTCCTGTGCAAGTGCAACCAACATTCTGTTCAGCAGCCTGTTTCATCGAAGAATCTTGAGGCTTTGTGAGTATGTACCTATTACTTTAAGAAATGTATTAGATAGAGGCTTTATAGATACTTTCAGATTTCCATGTTTACATATATTTTCCCTCATAAGGAAGACAATCTGTAAGCAAATAACAAAGGACTGTGAACAGATTATTATTGTTAAACTATGCATTTAATACTCTGAAATATTTCCACTGAAAAAATATATACTCTGCATTTTACTTTCAATAAGTTTAGGGTCCGAGACGCTCATTTAGGATGTCTTAAATTACAAAGATCCACAACCAAAAGAGGTAGATAATTTAGTTAAGAGCAATTTATCCAAAAACTCTTCCATTGGGGTAACTGAAATCTGCTTAACTGTTTACGAACTGGACCAGTAATCTTCCCCCTAGTGAGAGCTGATTCTGTCTTGCAGGAAGATAGTTTGCCCTCCTCCGCTGGTATAGTCTGAAGTGGACTTGTAAAGCATTTGGGTCAAGGAATCCCAACTCAACCACAAAGCTAAACTGTACAGTTTTAAAGAGGGTGAAAGAACATACAAATCAGGGAATGCTTATGGACCATGGCATAGTGGTTAGCACTGTTGCCTCACAGCAACTGAGAGCCGGGTTTGATTCCGATCATGGATTTCAAACAACATCCTTCTACTCTCCTCCCGCATATTCCCCTCAAGCCCACAAAAGCTTCCTCCTGTGGAACCCAACCACACCACAAACTGTCCCCCTCCCTCCATAATGCAACCAAGCCCTCACCCTCCAGCCTTCCCCCACCCCCTTACACCCACCAATTTCACTTGCCTGGGGTCCACAATGCCTCATCTCTCATGGCTGCTGTGTGCTCCCCTCGCTTTGGGGCATCGTCAAGCGCCTGTTGATGGCGTGGGTTCGCTAATGGTGCCACCCAACGAAAAACCTCTTGACTGCTCGCAGCTGACCTAGTGGCTTGATTCGGCAGTCGCACTTCACCCACCTATTGTTGGCCTAGGTCCGTTAGTGTCGGTGCCTGACACAAACTTTCTCACCTGTTCGGCTCCTGGTGGCTTGATTCGCAAACCTCAGCAGCCTCTCCCTCGCCCTTCGTCATGGTCGTGCACTCATGCATGCCTCAAGTGAACTGTTCGTTACCAGTTTTCCTGCTCTTTGAGACTTACGGCTGATTTTGCTCTGCATTCAAATGCAGGGTAATCAGCCTCCGATTGGATGCCCAGTGCACCGCCTGGCAAGGGGCCCCACCACCCCAACCAGTGTGTTTCATTATAAATCCGCCTATGGGCTGGAGTGGATTGGGAAAGGAGTTTAGCAGACAAGATGGTTGATAAGCAATGGCAGATATTTATGAAAATAGTTTACAACTCACAACAGAGATAAACGTCCCAATGAGGAAGGAGGATTCTAGGAAGGGGATAATTCACCATGCTTATCCAAGGAAGATAAGGATTAAAATTAAACTGATAGAAAAAACACACTGTGACAAAGATTAATGGATTGGGAAAGTTTCAAAAACAACAAAGGTGACCAAAAAAATGATGAAGATGATGATAAAACAATGAGGGTAACATAGCAAGCAATATATAAATGGACATTAAGAGCTTCTTTAAATAAATAGATAAGTAGGAAGAGAGGACCTGATGGGTTGCATCCTGGACATTAAAGGAAGTAGCCACAGAGATAGTGGATACGCTGGTAATAATCTTCCAAAAATCCCTAAATTCTGGAAAAGTCCCAGAATATTGGAAACCTCCCGTATTCAGAAAGGGAGGGAGACAGAAACGGGTAACTATATGCCAGTTAGCTTAAATTCTGTATACTGGACTAACATTTTTCCAATTAAAGAATGCAATAGCAGAGCATTTAGAAATACATAATATAATCAAATAGAATCAGCATAGCTTCATGAAGGAAATCAAGCCTGACAAGTTTATTAGAATTCTTTTGAGATGATAACATTAAAGGAAAAATATTAGGGGCAGCAGGGTAGCATGGTGGTTAGCATAAATGCTTCACAGCTCCAGGGTCCCAGGTTCGATTCCCAGCTGGGTCACTGTCTGTGTGGAGTCTGCACGTCCTCCCCCTGTGTGCGTGGGTTTCCTCCGGGTGCTCCGGTTTCCTCCCACAGTCCAAAGATATGCGGGTTAGGTGGATTGGCCATGCTAAATTGCCCGTAGTGTCCTAATAAAAGTAAGGTTAAGGGGGGGTTGTTGGGTTACGGGTATAGGGTGGATACGTGGGTTTGAGTAGGGTGATCATGGCTCGGCACAACATTGAGGGCCGAAGGGCCTGTTCTGTTCTATGTTCTATAACAAGCAGGATAGATAAATGGGCACAAAAGGTTAGGCACTAATTAAGACCACATCGTGAATACGGTGAACAGCTTTGGACCCTGATCCAAGGAAAGATATGCTGGGATTGGTAGCAGTCCACTTGGTTGATCCAGGGTATGGAGGGATTTTCTCATGAGAGTTGGAGTACGTTGATCCTGTACTCATTGGAATTTAGAAGAATGAGAGGCAACCTTAATGAGACATAGAGGATGCTCAGAGGGCTCAACAGGGTAGATGGCGAGGGGTTGTTCACCTTTGTGGGAGAGTCTAGGCCCAGACTCTGGGTACAATGTTAAGAGTAAAGGGTTGCACATTTAAGGTAGAAATTTGGAATTGCTTCTCCCAGGGGCTAGTGAATCTGGAATTCTATATCGCAGAGGGATGTGGAGGTTGGCTCATTATATAGTCACTATATTCTTCCAGGCGGAGATGCATAAAGTTCTAATCAGTAAGAGAATTGAGGGTTATGGGGATAAGGTGGGAATGCGGTGTTTAGGATTATATCAGATCAGTCATCATCTCATTGAATTATGCAGCAGACTCAATGGACCAATTAGCCAACTTCTGCTCCCACACCTTATCGTCGACTGTCTCTGTGGAGTTTGCACATTCTCTCAGAGTCTGCGTGGGTTTCCTCTGGGTGCCGCGTTGCCTCCTGTGGTCCAAGGATGTGCAGGTTAGGGGAATTGGCTGTGATCAATGCAGTTAGAATTACAATTACAGTGCTGGGGCTAGGGAGTGGGCCTGGGTAAAATGCTCTTTCAGAGGATCGGTGTAGACTCAACAGGCCGAATGGCCTCCCCCTGCACAGGAGGGAATCTATGGATCTTTGAAGGACAGCCTATCAAACCAGTTCATAAAGGCATATGGAATCATTGGCTTTACAGAAGCATGAAAGCCAAGAACCTACATCAATTGTTCACTCACTTCCAGCTGGAGATGTGCTCAAAGGAAATTCGGAGGAATATTTAAAGGAGAAACAAAATTACAGGGCGATAGGGAAAGGTGGTGGTGAGTGGGACTAAATTGGATTGCTCTTCAAAAGAGCCAGCGCAGATGCAAGAGGCCCAATGGCATCTTTTTGGGTTGCATTATGCCATGATGCAACGACAAGCCTTCGCAATTTGTCTAGTCACCTTCAAAGATTTATATACACCTCCATAACTTTCTTCTTGCACTAATTATACTAGTTTATCTCAATCCCCATACCCTAACTATATACCCATCCATATATCTATATCTACCATTATATGCACTTGTTTCCTGTCTGTTTTTTTTAACCACTACTGTCCTTTAGTCAAATTCATATCCATGCTGCCATTACACCTTTAATCCTAATGTGATGTCTATTATGTGGTATTAATGGATTAAACAACTTCTGCATGTCCATAAACACAATAGCATTACCCTAATCAAACCTCTCCTGCTGAAGAACTCATTCAGATTTGCCTCAACTAATCCGTGCTGGCTTTCATTTATTAATCCATATTTTTCCAAGTGACAAATAATTTTATTTTCGATTAATGTCTCTAAAAATTTCCCCAGTACCGGCTATCCTGCTGTTGCCTGGTTTTTCCCTCTTTTTGAACAGAAGCACACAATTTGCAATCCTCCTGCCCCTGATGCTGCTCCCTATGCCACCCCTCAGCAATTTCCTCCAAAGCAACCTCGTGGCTTCCTTGCTTCCAAAAGTCTCTCAGCTGGGTCATAAGTTCAAACATGGTTTGTAAACACACATACAGACATATTAAACCAAGCCAAAGGTAAACCAGCCCCAATTCACCTTAACTGAAACCAAGTCTTTACCATTTTCAACCCTCAGTATAACCCAGAATAGACATGGTTATAATATTATGTTTTCTCTTTTTGGAAATGCATCTTGGAGTACATTAGTTTGTAAAATTAAAGTGCATTTTCTGATGTACCTCAGCCAAAATTACATTTCCCAACATGCTCCATTTGTTTCTGAATATCATATAAACGATCAAAGATGCATTGATACATTTCATCATTTCAACACAAATATGTGGAGAAGCACATGCAAGGAACTAAATCTCACCACAAAGTAGGACTGCTCAAGGTGAAGGGCAACAGTTTTGAAGATTGGAATGATTTTCTATTAAAATATAATCTCAGGATTGGCTACTTTCAGGGTAGGTGGCAAGTTGGATGAACAGCACAACTCCTTCCACAAACACCCGATATGCATTAATTCAGTTCACGTAATTGCTACTCTACCAATGTGAATTTTCAATTCACGTTATTTATCCTTGTGGGATCGTTCATTAATACATACTTAACAATTCAGCACAAACTCATCACCACAGGCCCTTACCATGCTGGTGTATGAAATTTGTTTGCATTGAATTTATTTGGTGATTCCAGAGCTCAGCTAGCTCAAGTTCAACCCCTATTTACAATTTCACAAATGCAGACGATATTAAAAACTGAACCTGAAAAACCTTGACAAAGTAATCATGTGCTCTTGTGCAAAAATGGAAACAGTCATTTGGTAATATAGAACTCAAGTTTTGCTCAAAAAGGTTATGTCAAAGCTTTTTGTCTTGCTCATCAGGACACTTGCAAGAATACCGACATAAGGGGAAAAAAGTAATTTATTTTTTTACAAGTATGCTCATTGGTTGGACTCTGATTAGGTGTTGCCATGGAGAATGTACCAGGTAACTGGCAGTTAACTGCCAAGTTTTGTAATTTAAACCTCATATAAAACCTCAGGAGGAATGAGTGAATGGCTGTCACTTGTGTTCAGCTGAAATAGGTGCAATGTGTATACATGTTCATTCTATCTGTAAACTACAGGACCCCGTGTATCAATATAGTTTCCAGTACATCAAATGCACCACACTGCAAGTCTGACTATCTTATATTGGTTTTCAGCATACTGCCTAGCACATGGAGGATTATTTAGCAAATAAAAACACAAAATGCTGGATAATCTAAGCAGCTCTGGCAGCATCTGCGGAGAGAAAAACAGAATTAATGTTTCGAGTCCACATGACCTTTCTATAGAATTGATTATTTAGCAAAATGTTGTCCAATTGCAGAATCACATATGTTGTTAGACAGTGTTTTGAGTTTTGTGCACGCAGACCCATTGGGTATGGTCTGTACCTTGTCCATTGTGAGCAGCTGCTGAGATAGATGCGATCAGCCTTTGGGACGTACAGCCTGTGCACCTACACTAGCAATGAAATTCATGTACCACATTATAATTTGAGAGATAGGCAGAATTTATTTTTGGCCTTGACGGCAACAACCGGTTAGTGGTAAATACCACTCGTGTTGCTTCTGCAGGACCAGCATAAAATTGCTGCTTTTTACCCGTATAATCGATATTCTTCAAAATGTCCTGATGAATGCAAGTTGAAAAGCTTCGACATGTCTTTTTTCAGCAATAGAAAAGTGGAAATCTAAGTTATTCAACATTATAAAGACACCAAATACACACTCAGCTACAAGCTGCGGTAAATGGTGAAATCCATTGCTCTATTAGAGAAGTGACAGATTATATTACACTTATGTAATACAAATTCAGTGTTAAGATAAATGTTGAATTATGTGAGTAAAATATATTTACCAGTCTCAAAACATGAACACTGAGGGAATTTATATTTGATCGAGAGCAAGCTATTTTGGACCTGTGTTGACTAAATATTTTGGTTCCCATGAAGTTGCATCACCATCATAGATAAATTTCAACTGCCCAAGCCTTTGATAGTACCTTTACCAGTTTAGGAAAATTTGATGCCCTGCCAAATAAAAAATATTTTAATTCTGAAAACTACTGGAATTATCCAATGTCCATTTCCAAACAAAGCATCACATTGGACTTCACACATCTTATGCTGTGGCAGATGGAAAGTACCAGTCTGCCCAAATCACAATTGAATCAGCTGTCACAATGGTTTGTTATTTGTATATTATGAGGCGGCATCGGAAGTCAAGATAAGTTTCAGGACACTTGAAGATTTAAAATATTAAATTTAAACATATGCGGTCTAAAAAAGAAAGTAACATTCGAAGACACACAAGAATAGGTTTACACAGTACTTCTCACAAACCATTGCCCAAATGATTTTGGCTCAAGTAAACCTGAAACTAAACTCTTTTTGATGGCAACAGTCCTAGATTTTTAATCTATAAAATTCCAGTAATATTACCACAATGCCCTGCTGGTCTGGGGAAAATTTTATACTGGTTTCTCTTCCAAGGGTGACAGAAGCTGGTGTTCACAGGTCTAGCTTCAGCATACACTGCCTTTGTCAAGATCTTGGCTGGAATTCTCCAGCTATTCGCTGGCAGCGGGATTCTCTGGTCCTGCCAGCAGTGGACCCCCACCCAAGGGCGAGGTGGCTTCAAATGGGAATTCCCATTGACAGCAGCGGGAGCTGAGAATTCAGTCGCTAGCAAACGGTGCGCCGCCTCGTGCTGTTGGGAAACATGCAGCTGGGAGGTCAGAGAATCTCACCCCTCATATCCATCCCGCAAGTCTTCAGTTCCTCTTTGGTCACAGTATATGCCAACAATTAGCAAAAATATAAAATCCTAATTTCTCCTTGCACTTGAACTTGTTAAATGTGAAATTTTAGAAGTTATGAACAAGTGAACATACTTTTTATGGCATAAATCCTTCTAAAAATTCAAAATATAGTTTAAATCTAAATGCTACATGACTCTTGTGCAAACAATAGTGTTCTTTCACTTGCATTTCATATTCCACTTGAGCTGCAGTGCTCTGGGCCAATCCTTTAAATTTAATGGTCTCGTGAATATATCCCCAAAACACATCAAATTTTCTGGATTTGATTAAAAAACAGATTCACAGACTTTTGCATCCACCTGGTTCATTAATGTCCTTTAGTGAAGCAAACGTTCCACCCTTACCATGTCTGGCCCACATGTAACCCGAGGCAAGGTGGTCGAGTCTAAAGTGCTCTCTGATATGAAAATAAAAATCGCTTATCGTCACGAGTAGGCTTCAATGAAGTTACTGTGAAAAGCCCCTAGTCGCTACATTCCGGCGCCTGTTCGGGGAGGCTGGTACGGGAATTGAACCATGCTGCTGGCCTGCTTTAAAAGCCAGCGATTTAGCCTAGTGTGCTAAACCAACCCCGGAAACGGCCTAGCAAGCCACTCAGCTGTATCAAACCAGCACAGAAAAGATTAATAAAATAAGATGCGCTGCCTGACAATGAGTCAAGCACGGGACACACTAATAAAGGCATAGTCTGCCCAGTTGACCCAGCAAAGCCCTCCCAGGACTATCTGAGGACTAGCACCAAATTTGGGAAAGCTGCTCCCCAGACAAGTTAATCAGCCCGACAGCCATATTCTTCAGCCAATGTCCGAGTTCTTCCCCAATTATGTTCAATATGACCAACAGGACAGATCCACCAGCGGTGGAAGCACAGTGGTATACAGTCAAGTTGGAGTATATCCAAGTTCTCAACATTGACATCAGATCTCAAGAAGTCTTGCGGCATCAGGGCAAAGAAGCCTCCAGCTAATTGCCATCTTCAGCTCTCTCTTAGCTGATGAATCAGTACTGCTCAATGTTAAGCATCACTTTGGGAAAAAAAGCGCCAAGATAGCAAGGGCAGATTATACTCTGGGTTGCTGATTTCAATGTCAATCACTAGGAGTGCCTCAGTTAGTACTATTTTTGTATATTTCACCGTACTATTTCTATTTAAATAATAGAATTTACAGTGCAGGAGGCGGCCATTCAGCCCATTGAGTCTGCACCGGCTCTTGGAAAGAGCACCCTATCCAAGATCAACACCTCCACCCTATCCTCATAACCCAGTAACCCCACCCAACATGAAGGGCAAATTTGGACACTAAGGGCAATTTATCATGGCCAATCCACCTAACCTGCACATCTTTGGACTGTGGGAGGAAACCGGAGCACCCGGAGGAAACCCACGCACACACGGGGAGGATGTGCAGACTCCGCACAGACATTGACCCAAGCCGGAATTGAACCTGGGACCCTGGAGCTGTGAAGCGATTGTGCTATCCACAATGCTACCGTGCTGCCCAAGTCCTGAAGGCTATATCTACCAGATACGAGGTGAGAGTGATAACTGAACAGTTCTTGTGAGTCATGTGCTCACACGGAGAACACTACCCAGTGTGTAGTGTGGCACTATCACTACACTAAATGGGACATATTCAGAATAGATCTAGCAGTGCAAAATTGAAATTCTACGCGGTACTCAGGGCCATCAGCACCATTATTGTGTTCCACCACAATCTGTACCCTTACAGCATATTCCACAATCTATCATAAAGACAACCATGAATGAATATAGGCCAGGTTCAGCACCAGGTATAATTAAAATTAGTGGCAAACCTGCAAAGCCACAAAGGACTACTTCCATATTAAGCAGCTGTAGCAACATTTAAATGTATTCTTTCACGGAATCAGAGAGTAGTTAGCTAGGCCAGCATTTATTGCCCTCGAGGTCATGGTGGTGAGCCACCTTTTTGAACCACTGCATTCCATGTGGTGTAGGTGGTTTCACAGGGTTGCTAGGGAGTTCCAGAATTTTGACAAGGCAACAGTGAAAGACCAGCAATATAGCTATAACTCAGGCTGGGGTGATATGAATGGTAACTTTTAGGTGTTCTCGTACATCTTGTTGCCCTTGGTGGGAGAGGCCACAAGTTTGGAGGGAATTGGAGCATTGGCGAGTTACTATAGTGCACTTGTAGATTGCACACTGCTGCTACTGTGCATCAATGGTGATGGGAGTGAATGCTGAAAATGGTGGACAGGGTACTCATCAAATGGGCTTTGTCCTGGGTGGTGTCAAGATTCTAGCATATTGGAGCTGCACTCATCTAGGCAAGGGAGTATTCCCTCACACTCCTGACTTCTGCCATGAAGATGGACAGACTTTGGGGGATCGGGAGATAAGTTACTCGCCACAGAATACCCACTCTTGGATCGGCTCATGTAGCCACCGTATTTATTTGGTTGCTATGGTAACCCCCAGGTTGTTGATAGTGGATGATTCAGTGATGGTAATGCCATTGAATGCCATGGAAGGTAAACTCTCCCTTGTTGGAGATTGTCCTTGCCTGGCACTTATGGCACAAATCTTACTTGCACCTATCAGCCCAAGCCCGAATATTGCTCAGGATTGCTGCATCTGGACATGAACTGCTTAAGGAATGGTGTTGAACACCCCACAATCATCTACGGACATCCCTACTTCTGACCTTATCGAGGGAAGGTCATTGTCAAATCAGCTGAAGATGGTTGGGGCTAGGTCACTACCCTGAGGAATTCGTGCAGTGATATTCTGGGAGTGAGAGGATTGACCAACAACCATAACCATCTTCTTTTGTACTAGGCATTTGTTGTGTCCCTCCACTCTCACCAATTCCCAATGACTCCAGTTTTGCCAAAGCTCCTTGATACCACATTTGGTCATATGCTGCCTTGTCATCAAGGGCAGTCACTCATCTCTCCATGTAGTAAATAGAACTCACAACCAAAGGACCCGATCTAGATAGTCTGTCCTATCATGCCATGAATTCCCTCCGATCTAGATAGTCTGTCCTATCATGCCATGAATGACCATAAGACAGAAGTAGGTCACTTGGCCCACTGAATCTGCTCCGCCATTTAATGAGATCATGGCTGATAGGATAGAATCCTCAATCGATTCCGCCCCCCACTCCCCACTTATCCCCATAACCCTCAATTCCCTTACTGATTAAAAAAATCCATCTAATCTCAGCCTTGAGCATACTTAACAACCCAGCCTCTATAAGAAATCCAGATTCACTCATCTAAGAGAAGAAACTCCTCATCTGTCTTGAATGGGTGACCCCTTATTAAGATTATGCCCTCTGGTCCTAGACTCTCCCAGAGAAAACTTCTCTCACCATTTACCATGTCAAGCCCCCTGAAAATTCTCTATGTCTCAATATGGTCACTTCTCATTCTTCTAAACTACAATTAGTACAGGCCCAATCTATTCAACCTCTCCTCATAAGAAAATCCCTCCACATTCGGGATCAACCTGGTGAACCAACTCTCTTTTCCTTAGCTAAGGAGACGTAAAATGTTGACAGTATTTCAGGTGTGGTCCAACTAGTGTCTAGTATAGTTTTAGCAGAAGTTTCCTATTTTTATACTCCATTCCCTTTGAAATAAAGGCCAATCACAAGGGACAATTTACTAGTGGGAGGAATAGACAACTCCCAAAAAGGCCTATAGCCTAAAATGTGGGTGGAGTTCAGCACATGAATTCAAAGATAACAGCTGAAATATTTGCAACTCTCTGTGTCAAGTGGATAATCCATCTGTTTCCTGAGGTACACACCATCAGAGATGTCAGTCTTCACCCAACTCAATTCATTCCACTTAAGGAATACAAAAAAGTCAGGAAGTGTTGCTGCAACTGTGCAAGACATTGGTGAGACTGCACCTGGGGTAGTGTACAGTTTTGGTCCCTTTACTTGCATTAGAGTCAGTTCAGCGAAGGTTCACTAGATTGATTCCAGAGTTGAGGGGTTTGTCCTATGAAGAGAGACTGAACAGTTTAAACCTATACTCTCGAATTTAGAATGAGAGGAGATCTAATTGAGGATTATATGACAAAAGGTTTGACAAAGGAGATGTAGAGAAGATGCTTTATCTTATGGGGCAATCTAGAATGAAGGGTCAGTTTTAGGATAAGGAATAGCAGATTTAAAACAGATGAGAAAAAATTACTTCTCTCAAAGGGTCTGCAAATCTGTGGAATTCACTACTTCAGAGTAGATGCCGGGATTTAAATTTGCAGAGATACAGGTTTTTAATTAGTAATGGGTTGAAGGGTTATGGAGGCAGGCGGGAAGTGGAGCTGAGATGAGATCAGCTACAAGTGTTGAATGGCAGAGCAAGATTCAAGGGGCTGAAGTGCCGAATACGGTTCCTAGTTCTCATTCTTATCAATAAATTACTGGATGCGGCAGATACAGCATATGGGCATGGACAACATCTCTACTATAGTGAATACTTGCGCTTCAGGATTCACCTGGATTCTAGCCAAGTTGTTCCAGTACAGCTGCAATATTTGCATCTACCCTACAAAATGGAAAATTCCTAAGTATGCTAAGCTCAAAACAAAGGAGGGAAAATTCAATCTGGGCGATTACCAGCCAAGTTTATATTCAATCATTAGTAAAAGATGGACGGTGGTGTTGACAGTACTATCAACTGGCACTTAATCACCAACAACAGCCAAAGCTCAGCATGGGTTCTCCCAGGACCACTTGACTCCAGCCTTATTACAGCTTTGGTTTAGAATAAAGAAACGTACAGCACAGGAACTTCGGCCCTCCAAACCTGCACCGACCATGCTGCCCGTTTAAACTAAAATCTTCTAGACTTTCGGGGTCCGTATCCCTCTATTCCCATCCTATTCATGTACTTGTCAAGATGCCCCTTAAACATTATTATCGTCCCTGCTTCCATCACCTCCTCTGGCATAGAGTTTCAGGCACCCACTACCCTCTTGTGTAAAAAACATACCTCGTACATCTCCTCTAAACCCTGCCCCTCGCATCTTAAACCTATTCCCCCTAACAATTGACTCTAACCTAGGAAAAAGTCTGACTATCCACTGTCTACGCCCCTCATAATTTTGTAGACCTCGATCAGGTCGCCCTCAACCTCCTTCGTTCCAGTGAGAACCAACCAAGTTTATTCAACCTCATGTTTAAACATGAACAAAGGTGTTCAATTCATGCCAGTGCGCACAGAGGTTAGCAGTGCTTTCTCGCAGCACCAGGGTTAAATTTTAGCCTTGAGCGACTGTGTGGAGTTTGCACATTCTCCGTGTCTGCGTAGGTTTCAACCAACTGCCCAAGATATACAGGTCAGGTGGGGTTATGGGGGTAGGGTGGAGGAGTGGGGCTATGTTGGGTGCTCTTTCAGAGGTACAGTGCAGACTCAATGGGCCGAATGGCCTCATCCTGCAATGTAGGGATTCTACAGGGAGATTTTCTGGTGAAATGAGTGAACACCCTTTACGTTGAGACCGGATTTAAATGAACGTGGCCTCAAGGAGCACTTCTAAAAATGAAGGCAACTCCCCACTAGTTTTAGCTTGCATGAAGGAAAATGGCTGAGACTGTTGGAGGTCAATCAGCTCAGTTCCAGGATATCTTGCAAAAGTTCCACAGGGCAGTGTCCATGTCCAACCACCATCAGCTGCTTCAATGATGTTTCCCCCATCACAAGCTAAGAAGTGGGGATGTTCATTTAATCGCATGTGCAGTTCCATTGCAAAATCCTCAGAACAAAGCAGTACATGTCCGCATGCAGCAAGGCCTGGACAACATTCAAGCTTGGACTGATTAGTGAGAAGTAATATTTGTTCCTTACCAGGCAAAACTGCCTCCCATGAGATTTAACAGCACCAAATCCCAGACCAACATCTTGGGTCTTCATTGACCAGTCCAGGCGCATGACAGGTCAGAACATGGCCCCAAAGCTTTGCCACCACCTACAAGACACAAGTCATGTGTGTGAGATGGAAGTCTCCACTTGCCCAAATGTGGTTCCCACAAGAAGTTCAACAACATCAAGTCACCTGATGGATTGGTACCTCACCGACCATGTATTCACTCCCTCCACCGACCATGTATTCACTTCCTCTATCATCTACCATCGACAAGATGCACTGCAGAAATATGCCAAGGCTTTTTAAATAGCACCTCCCAAAAATACGATTCTCCCCTCTAGAGATACAAGGAATGCAGATGCATGGAAACACCATCACCTGCAAGCAACACAACCCTCGCTGTTCTATTATAGCCACTGGATCAAATTCCCAGGACTTCCTGTCCAACATTGCAGAGTATAGCTACAAGACAGATGCAGCAGTTCAACAAAGCAACTCACCACATCCCTCTCAATGGTAATTAAGCTTGAATCAAGACCCTGGAAGTATCTAGTCTTTTTTTAAGCATACAACCAGTCACTGAATTAATGGAATCAGCACAAAGTGTGATCAAGGGAGTGGCTCATTTTTGTTTCAGACAGAAGAGGAAAAGTACATTTTTGTTTAATAGCAGTTTTGAAATTCAAAACACCTTCCGAAAGGTAGAACTGGTTTCTGAAAATGATTTCCTAATTCAGTCACTTAAGTCCACATTGTTGTCATAAGTGCGGCTCTCCAGTTGCACGTACATTGTGGGCTGTATGCAAGCTTCAGATGCAATCACAGGATTAGAGATCAAAAAGTAAAAATCCAATAAATTTAAATGGAATTTCAAAGCACTCTAAAGGTCACAACCTAGTACTTAACAACCTGCTCAATACAAATGGTTCACTTGCAATACAAGGCTACTCTATTAGACGCATTTGCGGTAGAATACCTTTGGCTCCAACATATCGGATATGGTTAACAATGTTTAGATCTTTGCAGTTACCTGTTTCTAATACAATTATGGAAGAAAAGCTACTGATTTTACACGCAATGAAGAGCTGTTTGACTCAATTCTAGTTTGTAACTTCAAGTCATCCATTTCTAATATACATTACACCCCATTAGAGTCTATTTAGTGCCCTTTCACTCCATTCTTCCCTCTCACTTGTCCTTAATTGTTATTATGCTCATTTTTGTGTATTCGCTGTGAATCAGTTGTTAGCCACTTGCCTCTGAATCACAAGGATCTGGGTTCTCTAGCCCCATTCGGAGCTCAAGCATAAAAAAAATCAAGGCCGACACGCCTATGCAGCACGAAAGGGAAATTGCATCAGAGGTATCGCCTTTCAGACAAGACAGTAAACTAAGGCCCCATCGGCCGGCTGCCATCGATGTATAAAATACTTTGGTCACTATTTCAAAGAGCAGAAGAGTTATCCCACAGTCCGAGCCAATATTCATTCTTTGATCAACATCACAAAAATTGTCATCTTGTCACTGTTGCCTTGCTGTTTGAGAGTTTGCTGAGCATAAGTTAGCTTTTGTTTCTCCTACACCATAAGATTCTCCTACATCCATTTCAAAACGTCCAGTGGTTGTAATAAACACTATATAAATGCAAGTCTTTTTAAAAATTGCATGGATCATGCTTTCATACGTAATTTCCAGTTAGCTACCGTGGGATATTTAAAGTTGCACAAGAACTTTAAAGACACTTTGTAAAAGGTATACATTAATATGCACAAATACATACAGCTCATATCGCTATGTAATCATATTGTCAAACTACATAAAAGCAGTTAAATACACAAATGTTTTATCTGCTACAGAACCATATTGTAACCCCAAATGTTACAAAACATCTGCCACTGTGGTTTCGGCTTAGCACTGCTGCCTCAGTACCAGGGACCCAGGTTTGATTCCGGCTTTGGACGACTGTGTGGAGTTGTGGGGGATTGGGCTTAGGTAGGGTGGTCGTTCGAAGGGTCAGTGCCGACTCGATGGGCCAAACGACCTCCTTCTGCACTGTAGGGTTTCAATGGCTGTCCGACAAAATGGGAGACTTTCAAAGAAGCGATTAATATGGTACAAACTAGATACGATAGACACCCCAGAAAAATAAAGATGCGGTATCCAAAGCTGGAGTATCCTGGATGACAAAGGTCACGGAGGAGAAAAAAAAAAGAGCCATATGATACATGCCGGAATAATAATAGAAATAGAATCAGGAGAAAGGCTAATGCTGAAATAAGGAAGGCTAAGAGGAAACACGACAAAAGAATGGCAGGTTGTGCTAAAACAAATAGTAAAATCTTCTTCAAACATATTAATAGTAAGGGATTAGTGAAGGTAGAGCGGACGCCGTAAGGGACAAGCGGAGGTACTAAATTAGTACTTTGCTTATGTCTTTACCAAAATAGAGGATGGTGACAATGGCCCAGTTGAAAATGTGGGTGTTAAGCAACTGAGCAGTCTAGTGATAAAGAGGTGCGCTAAAAAAGGCAGCACTTCAGGGGCTGAAGCAGTACTTCAGGTGGAAAAGTTGCCGGGGTGGATGGGATGCATGCTAGATTGCTGCGAGGGGGTAAGAGAGTAAATTGCAGAGCCGTTGACAGAAATTTTCCAGGCCTCACTGAACACAGGATTAGTCCCGGGGAATGAGGCCATTGTCAAGAAAGGGGCAACGGATAATACAGGGAGCAACAGACCTGTCTGCTTGACATCAATTGATGGAGGCCATAATACAAGATAAATATACACTTGAAGAAAAATAAGTTAATACTAGATAGTCAACATAGCTTTGTCATGGCACGTCATGTCCGACAAACTTAATTGAGTTATCTGACGAGGTGACAGAGGCATCAGATGAGGGTAGTGCAGTGGAGGTTGTATATTTGGACTTTCAGAAAGCATTTGATATGGTGCCAAAGTGCAGGTTGGAATTAGAAATGTTTGGGATTGATGGGTCCTTGGCAGCACAAATTAAAAGTTGGCCAAGAGAAACAAAAGGTGGGTAGAGATGGGCATTTCTCAGACTGGAGACTAGTTGAAAGTGATGTTCCCCAGGGCTGTGTTGGGACCTTTGCTTTTTCTGATTTATTTGAACGATTTAGAGATTGGTGTTGAGGGCAAAATCTCTAAATTTGTAGGTGATACTAAGCTAGGGAGAATAGTGAATTCGGAGGATGACGCTGAGTGACTTCAGAGGGACATTGACAAGTTGTAAAATTCTATGACTTAACTTTATTTACGTCACTGTGGAAAAGTTCTCCAGTAAAGCATTACATGTCTTTTGTTTTTTCTGTTTTGTAAGAAATGCAAAATTATCCAGTTTACCAAAAAAGATTTACATATCAAGACTTTGCAACTGCCACATCCAATTATTGACTGAACATTCGGTTCTGAATCACAAATATACTTTAAAAATCAAAACCTTGGTCTAATAATAATAATAATCTTCATTATTGTCACAAGTAGGCTTACATTAACATGAAAATCCCCTAGTCACCACACCCCGGCGCCTGAGGGAGAATTCAGAATGCCCAATTCACTTAACAAGCACGTCTTTTGGGACTTGTGGGAGGAAACCGGAGCATCCTGAAAAAACCCACGCAAACATGGGGAGAACGTACAGACTCCGCAGACAGTGAACCAAGCCGGGAATCAAACCTGCAACCCTGGTGCTGTGACGTAACAGTGCTAACCACTGTGCTACCGTAGCAATTTTAGGTTGCTGACAATGCTTCCATTTTTGGAAGACCATTTGCAATATAGCAAAGCTCCTGACCCACTGGAAACTATCCTTCTCTGGGGAAATGAATCAGAACTCCTCAGTTTTCTTGACTGCTTTTCTAGTGTGATGTTTTGCACAGAACCATGGGCCTTATAAAGTACTGGATCAGATATTATGTTAATTGGCTGCTAGGTAGAGATCTAGGCTGGAAACCAGGTTTGTTTTGCAACTTCTCCATTTAACATTCATCTTTATTCCAGATCAGGGCACAAGAAATGATGCAAGAGTCTTCCATCCTTCCCCCATCTTAAATATCAAGAGGTCATGTCCAGTTCTTGGTCCACTTACACCACCATTAGGTGAAACAAAATTTGCTAGATGAGTACAGTACTGCAGAGTTGCATTCAAAAGTCTTAAAAACCCCAGAACAGTACAATAGAAAAGTAATCAACAATCTTATCGACAGGGGGTGGTTTAGCACACTGGGCTAAATCGCTGGCTTTTAAAGCAGACCAGCAGCACTGTTCTTCCTGTACCAGCCTCCCCGAACAGGCGCCGGAATGTGGCGACTAGGGTATTTTCATAGTAACTTCATTGAAGCCTACTCATGACAATAAGCGTTTTTTATTTTCATTGTAAAGTGCTACCGAGTCTATTTTTTTAAAACGTGGTCTTCCTCTTCTACCCCTTAGCAGCACTGCTCTAATTTTTCTTGTCCATAGGGCAAATGCCTCGGATTGCCTGAATAGGTAATCAATTCCTATCATTTTCATGTGTGATTGATGGGGAAATCACCAACCATCTCCATTCTGTCTAGGGAAAGTGGTTTCATTATACAGACCCATATGTGTTAACCACTAACTCAGGGCCTTCCAATTACCTCATTCTGCAATTTGGACGATTTTGTTCTGCCTTACTTCCAGTAATGGAGGTTTCTCCAGAATGGTTGTCCTCGAGTGGAATTAGTAAACCAAATTCAACAAGGATTATATATACACTTTAAAATAAAAACTACATATTTCTCTAAATTAAATATAACGGTCACTTTCCCCAAGTGGGATTTCAGATGAGCATTAGTGCCAAAAATTAAGAGGAACGGTTTGGTCAATATTTCATACATCAGCATTTGCTTGCTACACCTAATCCCAGTACAGTTACTGAGAGGCACCAGTAATTAATTCTAGGTGTTTGGATTGATTTTCCCTTAATTTACAAAACATGTTGCAATCTGTAGTTTACATAATCCAAAATCACAAAAACATTTAATAGGTTCAAACTGATTCCTTCAATGTGATAAACTCCAGGGATGTAGCTTCCAAAGAATTTGAATTAAAAAGGTAATGGTGGAAGGTGAATCCAATCTTGCTAGCTGCAAAATCAAAAATACTTTCGCTCTCAATACCAAAATGGCCCAATTGCGTGTTTTTCAAACTGAGTCATTTTACATTTAAGACATGTAAATTCTGCAAATATAAAACTCATGAAGAACAATTTGATTATCAAAACCTTTTAAGTTGCAACAATTATTTTAACAGAAATTGAACTAGAATAGTTCAACAAATGAGGCATTACTGGTGCAGTAAATATTGACACACCTGAAATGCTCTGTTGTAACTTTGGGAAACCCTCGTCTAACTTTGGGAAACAATGTCAACTACTAACAATAGTATAAAATATCAGTATGCAGCAACAAAAGTAACATTCAAGTCAATGAATGGAGAAAAGAGAAATGCAGCATGTAAGTTGAGAGACAGTGCAAAGTATGTCTGATGCCAGATGGAAAGTCGTCCCAATGACCTTGAAGGTGCCATGGAATAATGATGTAGATCCTGAAGATGTCGAGCCAATTCGAGAATCTATGCCCTTCATAACCTCCACCTATTATTTCAGAATACTTATCAAAATATACCTTCCATGCCCAGGTGAAAAATCAGATGCATTCTTAAAACATTTCTTTCACAAATTACACAAGAAATTTTATGCCACTCAAGTAAATATATATCATGCACAGAACTTTAAAGAATTTGTATTTTACAATGTAATGACTTCAGCAACAATTAATTTTAATTATCACAAGCAACTAAGCAATTATCTAGTTAATATCACAAAACTATTGGAATGACAGATAAAGGGCTGGATTCTGTTGGCGTGATCCTCCGCTTTGCCGACAGCACACTCACGGCCACGGATTTCCCAATGGCATGGGGGTGCCCACAATGGGAAACCCCATTGGCCGACTGGTGGGACGGAGGATCTCGTTGTCGGCGGGGTGTGTCGCACCAGAAAACAGGTGCGGCGGGACGGAGAATCCCGATCAATGTCTTCCGGCAAACAAATTCCCTGAATTACAGTTCTGGATATAACCAAATATGCTGCTTCTTTAACAAATCCATCTGGCACCTTGAAAGTAGTTTTGTGAACCTTCTGAATTACTACAACTTACGAACAATCTTTCCAATGTGCTGGACAGCTACTTCCTATAATCTAGTTTAACTTTCGTATGGATCTGTATTTCTCATCTGGGATCATTTTCAGATAACTGCCGATGTAGGGAGAGAAACCCATTTATAAAAAGAACTGCAAATTGTCAGTATAATTTCCAGAAAAATAATATGACCAAGTGACCATTTTGCACAGCAGTAATACCTCACTACAAGCAGCATAAGTTGTCAGCAAGACCAACAGCACATTTTGGAAACAACTCAAATGATGTCCGGAATCATACTTTCATGTAGTCATGTGACTCTTCAAACATGCATCTGGCACACTTTTGTTTTCCGAGAATCACAATCAACTGGATTTTTGCCCTAGGTTACAAGTTAATATTCACTGGGCCACCAACAATTTTATGAATTTTCACAGGTTAATATCTGATTCCTTTCATGTTAATTCAAAATTTGTATTTTATTTCAGACTTTCAAATAGATGCAACAGAAGTAATACAGCTGTACACTTCAAAAATTGAAAGCTGATTGGCAAACACATTACTGTTTCACTTAGATGTCACAATATCCCAATATATACAGATATTTGATATACAAAACCCATAATTGTACACTCATTCTGAAAAATAATGATAAAAATTAACTAGAGTAGATCAAAAATAAATGATTAAGCAGTAGCTCAGTCTCAACAAGAAAAATTGCCATTTGGCAGTTTCACTGTTTGATTTTCAGCATTTTTGACAATTCATTGCATTGTTAGAAGAAATCACCATCTCTATTTAGCTATCACCTCACATGCGATTCAGGATTTAAAAAAATATTCTTCAATTAGCAATTGCCACTTTTCCCTCAATGGCTAGGCCTTAAGTTTTATAGAAAGAGAGATGCAAGGAGCAATACACCTACATTAAAAAGCATCTTACCAAACACAAGATTGCTCTGGCTTTGAACACATGAGCCTATCGGGTATAGGGTTTACAACTATTTCCATACTTTTCAGTGGCAAAGTACCTAATGGTTCCAGCAGATTGCATCAATATTTAAAATGTCAAATGCCACCTGATCCCAAGAGCCAATCTGCAAACTCAAAGATATGTACTTAGCCAAATCTCAAATGTCAAGAGGCATGTTTTAAGGTGGTCACTGCTTTTTAAATATTCACATTATACTTCAGATTAACAAACAGAATTTGCAAAGTTTTAGTCAGGATCGAAAATAAACAGGACTCCAGAAATGAAGGTGCATCCAGAACAATTGAAAAAAAATTTAAACATATTTTTAAACAGGACTAATTTATAAGAGCCGATTAGTCACAAATTGCTAACAGAAAAAGCTCAGGGTAGTACTTTCTCCATTAGCAGTACTCTTACAATTTAAGTAGAAAATAGCCACCAAATTTCTTTAACATTTCAACAGAAGCACAATTTCTGTCAGCAGAGTCAATTGAGATAGTCAACCCTACCCTGACAGGCCATGCTAGTCAGGTCATCAAGCAGGTACATCCAGGGGTTGCTCCCTGCAAAACATAGGAGGTGCTACTTCAAACTAGATGGAACTACATTTAAAGTATGCTGACTTTGGAGGTGGATATGAAGTCATATTATCAAGCATTTAGCTTGAAGATTGCACTTAAGCAGGACAGCAGGGATAAAATACATTCAAAAGATCTCCATGTTACCAATAACTAATTTTAGAAAGTAATGTTTTATCCATGTATTCTTCCACAAAGTACAGAGCAAATAAAAGTAATCTGCCTTTCCTTACAAAATCTGCTCCAAAGATTAACAGGCAAGAGTAGGGGAGGAATAAGATCACTATACCATGTGATAAATCATAGAGGAAGCAAAATGAATTGAAAGTAATTTGATCATATGCATAAAAGTTTGTTAGAAATATGAATATTACATCTGACAGTACTTGCATGATGAATTGGCAAAAACTAAGACTGGTCAGGTGGTTCCGACAAGTAATTTTTAATTTATTCTTACATGCTAAAAAGGAATAAATTACACTGTTAAAGTACTTCCAGCAATAAAAGATTTCAGCTGGGCCAGAATCACAGCCAGCAACAGTTGCCATTTCTGCACTGTACATCTTGACTGCAAAACATCAGTAATTTTCATTCATTTTACAAGATCAAAAGTAAAAAAAACCTCCAACGCGCTTTTAAATTTCAAAGAAACTCCAAAGTTCAGCCATTGAATATACAATGGTATTTGCTTAGTAGCTGCAGAGGTTCCATCTTGGATACATATTCTTTCTATAACCAATCAATTCACTGCAGCAAGAACAAAGCTAATGCCGCCCCAAAAAAATTACAAAATAACCACCGTATTAAAAAAGGAGAAAGGTACATCCGTCTACAAATCTAAAGCTATCTGTGAAGAAATGCAACGTTTTTAAATGAACTGGCATTTGAAAGTTTGATTTGTTTTTAAAAAAGTGAAAGTTGAGGGGAGTTGCATTGCAAACAGGGAAATTCAGCACAGCAATATAAAATAACCCTATTCTTTTATAAGAACTGTGTTTTCTTATTCAATTAACATGTAAACAAAAAGCTGACGTCCAAAAACACCGTAAATCTCAGGTCAGAGTAGATGTATACAGTGATTACAATGCTATCTAAGCAATTTACATACAAGGTCTTAAGTTGTTAGCTAAGCTTGCGATGACTAAGCTTTTCTTTTAACCAAGTACAATATACTTAATGCAGAGTTCTAGATTTATCTAGTAGTCACTACTTTTGTCATTTCTTCACATTAGATGCCACTCTAGCATAAGACAGCAGGCAGAGTCCTTCCAACAGAAAACATGGATTCTTTGGTTGCTATCAGTTTACTACTGGTTGCAGGTGCTTTAATAGAGAAATCCCAGCCTTAAGATATTTACCATTTTCCATTAGGCAACAGGAAATTTGGAACACAATACAAGGGAAAGGTAAGTAATGCAGTGCACTTTTCAAGTACAAGTTTGGGCCGAAATTCAGAGACTGCTTACGAAACAGCTTCCATGTGCCATTTAAGAAATATCCTTAACTTCCAAGCAGTGCGGAAACAAAAAAAAAATTGGCAAATTCACAATGTTAATTTTCTCTCCATGTGTCAACCACTTTCTTACATCCCATTTATTGAATAAAGAAAACTGAACACCAGCAAGTCTGCTTCAGTTGCTCTATTTTGAAAGATGAAATTGCGCTTTTCCAGGAATTAGTTTGATTAAAGGCTGCTACAGTTGCAGGTACAGTTTTAATATGCTCTTCCCAGAGTCTGCTGTATCCAGTAGAGTTTAATTCATCAGTTAAATGGTTGTCCACTGAACGGCATGTACATGTGAAACAAAAATCAGAAGGGGAGTGACAAAAGGCAACCTGCTCTCACATGCTGCTTTGCTCCTTCGTTTCAAATTCGAGATCAGAAACCTGTAGAAAATAAAATGATCAAGTTACTCAATGAGATGCACATTTCATTAATTGCATAATAACCTGTATGAATACTTTTGACTACATTTCAGCACCAAAATTGTTTCTATTAACTATATAGTTCTCAACATACATATATGGAAAAGGTCAGTAGCATTACTTTCTACCATATTCATATGAAGTATACCAATTCTCTTCCATGCAATTCATTAGGGAACAAATAAATTTAACAGGCAAGGGAGTGTGAATGTTAAAGAGGAACACCTAAAGCAATGTCAGCAGGAGGAAAGAGGATTTTCAAGTAGTCAGAGAATATTTTTCTTCTAGGCAAGAGACAAGTCTAAGTTTATATCTGGCAAGATTACATGAGACAACTGCATTTTAATTAGCATCTTTAATGCAACAAAACATTGAGGAGCTCCCCAGATAAATTTTGAAAGAAAGTATGACAAAGGAGTCACATAAGTAGATATTAGGTCAAGTCACCAAAAGGTTGACCTATTGCCTTCGAGGAAGAAAGCATGGCAGAGGGGGTAGAGGTGTAGAAAGGATATTCCAGAGTATGGGACCGAGGCAACTGAAGGTGTGGCCACTAGTGGAGTGATTAAGATCACGGATGCAAAAGAGGCCAGAATTAGAGGAGTGCATATATTTGAGGGTTGTGGTGCTCGAGAAGGCGACAGATGTTGGCCATGAATCGATTTGAAAACAAGGACAAGAATTTATTTTAAAAATCACGATGCAGTTTGATCAGACAGCACCGTGTGCAGTGGTTAGCACTGCTGCCTCACAGTGCCGAGGTCCCAGGTTCGATCCCGGCTCCGGGTCACTACAAGTGTGGAGTTTGCACATTCTCCTCGTGTCTGCGTGGGTTTCACTCCCACGACCCAAAGATGTGCCGGGTAGGTGGATTGGCCATGCTAAATTGCCCCTTAATTGAAAAAAATGAAGTGGGTACTCAAAATAGAAAAAAAAGATGCAGTTTGATCAGGAGCCAATGCCAGCCAGTGAGCAGAGGGATGATAGCAGGACAGGACTTGCTGCAAGTTAAGATACAGGCAGCAGAATTTTGACCTCAAGTTTACGGAATGTAGAATATGGGAGACCAGCTGGGCTGCTGGAATATCAAGTCTCGAAGTAATGAAGGTTTCAGCAGATGGGCGGAGACTGCTGCAAAATGGAGTGTTACATAAGAACTAGGAGCAGGAGTAGGCCATCTGGCCCCTCGAGCCTGCTCCGCCATTCAATGAGATCATGGCTGATCTTTTGTGGACTCAGCTCCACTTTCCGGCCCGAACACCATAACCCTTAATCCCTTTATTCTTCAAAAAACTATCTTTACCTTAAAAACATGTAATGAAGGATCCTCAACTGCTTCACTGGGCAAGGAATTCTATAGATTCACAACCCTTTGGGTGAAGAAGTTCCTCCTAAACTCAGTCCTAAATCTACTTCCCCTTATTTTGAGGCTATGTCCCCTAGTTCTGCTTTCACCCACCAGTGGAAACAACCTGCCCGCATCTATCCTATCTATTCCCTTCATAAATTTTAAATGTTTCTATAAGATCCCCCCTCATCCTTCTAAATTCCAACGAGTACAGACCCAGTCTACTCAACCTCTCCTCATAATCCAACCCCTTCAGCTCTGGGATTAACCTAGTGAATCTCCTCTGCACACCCTCCAATGCCAGTACGTCCTTTCTCAAGTAAGGAGACCAAAACTGAACACAATACTCCAGGTGTGGCCTCACTAACACCTTATACAATTGCAACATAACCTCCCTAGTCTTAAACTCCATCCCTCTAGCAATGAAGGACAAAATTCCATTTGCCTTCTTAATCACCTGTTGCACCTGTAAACCAACCTTCTGTGACTCATGCACTAGCACACCCAAGTCTCTCTGCACAGCGGCATGCTTTAATATTTTATCGTTTAAATAATAATCCCGTTTGCTGTTATTCCTACCAAAATGGATAACCTCACATTTGTCAACATTGTATTCCATCTGCCAGACCCTAGCCCATTCACTTAACCTATCCAAATCCCTCTGCAGACTTCCAGTATCCTCTGCACTTTTCGCTTTACCACTCATCTTAGTATCATCTGCAAACTTGGACACATTGCCCTTGGTCCCCAACTCCAAATCATCTATGTAAATTGTGAACAATTGTGGGCCCAACACGGATCCCTGAGGGACACCACTAGCTACTGATTGCCAACCAGAGAAACACCCATTAATCCCCACTCTTTGCTTTCTATTAATTAACCAATCCTCTATCCATGCTACTACTTTACCCTTAATGCCATGCATCTTTATCTTATGCAGCAACCTTTTGTGTGGCACCTTGTCAAAGGCTTTCTGGAAATCCAGATATACCACATCCATTGGCTCCCCGTTATCTACTGCACTGGTAATGTCCTCACAAAATTCCACTAAATTAGTTAGGCATGACCTGCCTTTATGAACCCATGCTGCGTCTGCCCAATGGGACAATTTCTATCCAGATGCCTCGCTATTTCTTCCTTGATGATAGATTCCAGCATCTTCCCTACTACCGAAGTTAAGCTCACTGGCCTATAATTTCCTGCTTTCTGCCTACCTCCTTTTTTAAACAGTGGCGTCACGTTTGCTAATTTCCAATCCACCGGGACCACCCCAGAGCCTAGTGAATTTTGGTAAAATCATCATTAGTGCATCTGCAATTTCCCTAGCCATCTCTTTTAGCACTCTGGGATGCATTCCATCAGGGCCAGGAGACTTGTCTACCTTTAGCCCCATTAGCTTGCCGATCACTACCTCCTTAGTGATAACAATCCTCTCAAGGTCCTCACCTGTCATAGCCTCATTTCTATCAGTCGCTGGCATGTTATTTGTGTCTTCCACTGTGAAGACCGACCCAAAAAACCTGTTCAGTTCCTCAGCCATTTCCTCATTTCCCATTATTAAAACTCCCTTCTCATCCTCTAAAGGACCAATATTTACCTTAGCCACTCTTTTTTGTTTTATATATTTGTAAAAACTTTTACTGTCTGTTTTTATATTCTGAGCAAGTTTACTCTCATACTCTATCTTACTCTTCTTTATAGCTTTTTTAGTAGCTTTCTGTTGCCCCCTAAAGATTTCCCAGTCCTCTAATCTCCCAGCAATCTTAGAGGATCTTACAGAGGTCATGCCTCCGATCTGTGCCAACCATTCAGAAATAGAGGGATAAGGTGTTGCAGATCAGTTTTGAGGAGCTAGGGTTACTTCCAGTGACACAGACACCACTGCAAGGAGCACAATGAAAAAGGGGCAGATCTGGATTTAGGTTTAGGAAATGAAGCTGAGCAAAGGGCACCAGTGGTCATAAATTTAGCTTGATATGGAAAAGAACAAAGATAGACCAGGAGTTAAAATCCTCTATTGGGGAAAAGGCCAAATTTACTTTGGCAAAGTGTGATTGAGTAATGGTAGATTGAAAACAACTTGAAGATAACTCATTGGGGGCATGTGAGGAGCAGATAGAGGATTCAGAATAAATGTTCTCTCAAAGAAAAAGTATGCAAATGCCAAATTTAGAACCACTTGGATGTCAAGGAGCATACCGATTAGGTAAATGCCAAAAAAATGGAAGTTTACTTCAAGTACCAAGACCTCAAAGCCTGAGAGCATAGATAGGGTTGAATTTTAAAAAAAATTAGGAGCAAAAAGGCATGAAAAAACATTGGCAAGTCAATGAAAACAAAAAAATGCTTCATAACTGCGTAAAAAGATAACCAAAAGAAAAATAGGGACTGAGAGGCCAACAGGGTGAATTTAATATGGAGGCAGAGGACATGGGCATAACTCTTAGCGTACACTTTGCATTGTTTTCATATGGGGAGGGGGTGGGGGGGATGATGCAGACACTAGTTATAAGGAAGAAATATGCAAAATGCTTAAGATAGCGAAAAGTGAACAATGGTTAGGTTTAGCATCTTTCAGCAGGCAAATGAATCCCAGCTGTTAAGGAAGGAAGGAAATTGTGCAGGTTCTATCATTTGTCAATCATCTCCAACTGCAGGTGTGTCAGACACCCAACATTGTACCATTATTGCAAAAGGGAGAAAGGGGTAGACTTAAGTAATTACAGGACAGTCATCTTAGCTCAGCGACAGGCAAATTATTAGAAAAATTGAGGAACAGCATAATCAGAATGGCATGATTAATCAAGATCCATCAGCATGGAAAGCTGTTGTACTAACTTGATTGAACATTTTAGGAGGTAACAAGGAGGGACAATGACAGTAGTATACTTTATTTAGACTGCATAGATTTTAGCAACCTTTTTGACAAGGTCCCACAGTTACTGGTCAGAAAGGTACAAGCCCATTATATCCAAGGAAAAGTGGCAGAGTGGATCCAAAGTAGGTTCAGTGGTAGGAGTGAAGGGTCCATTGGTGGGTTTGTGACTGGATGGCCAATTACAGTGGGATTCTGCAGGGTGCAGTATTATGTCCATTGCTTTTCATGGTGCATACCAATCATTTTGACTGTCAGCTGCAGTAAGATGCCAATGGAATGCTCAGATGGGTACAAAATTACAATGGAAATTAAAATGAAAATTTGTTTGTAGGAGAACGAGGTATTGGGAAGAGCAAACAGGACATGGAATAATTTCAGGGCACCAAAAAGCATTTAGTAGCACAGCATGGCAGCAGATCATTGAAGGTCATAGGCCAGCTACACAAGGTGGTCAAAATGACATTTGGGATAATGTCATCTAGTAGATGTGGCCAAGAACACAAGAGCAAGGAGTTTACGCCACAATTAAATTGTTATACTGATGATTATAATTTCTCACATCAAAAAGGCTAATAATCAAAAGGTGTGGGGAAATATCTAAACTCAAGTTAAAATATTGAAACTGTGGGAACACATCATCTTTTCAGAATCCAAACCACAATTTGTTTTAAAAATTTGTTCATGGGATATGGACATCGAGAGCTGTGCCAGCATTTATTGTCCATCCCTAATTGCCCTTGAGGGGCCAGTCAAGAGTCAAGCACATTGTTGCAAGTCTGGGGTCACATGTCGGCCAGACCAGGTAAGCATGGCAGATTTGATTCCCTAATGGACATTGGCCAATCTAACAATATAAGCACAGCCAGTAAGTTAGATACAAGTGTAAATGCTGGTATAAAATGCTGAGATGGAGCACTAAGCAGGAGTCACAATTCGGAACTTTTAAGCCAATGGGGGACAAAGTGACCCAAATTCTACATATATACGAAAGCTTGTCTCGTTGTGCGTGTGGTTCTCTTTGTTCTCTTTCATTTGCCCCTCTGGGCTTTTTAATTTTTCTTTTTTACATTTGAAATTGTACTAGGTTTTGCAATAAACTCAATCTCAACCTACCATCGGACCCTGACTCTTATTGGAAAATGAGATCCTACAATTTGGCACTGCGAGCAGGGCCGCTGGAGGAAAAGGAACCATAGATCTGGACATCAGACCTATATCGGGCCCTGGAGGCAAGGACACCTCTTTATTAAAAAAAGTCCTTGGCACTTGTTTAGATGGAGTAATGCGACCCCAAACCTCTCCAGTTTGGTAGTTGGCTCAAGTACCAAACATACGTCTGGAATTCGGCAGTATAAAGTACAGATATACTGACCTGGCTCAAAAGCCCCATGGCTAGAGTCCTTTAAAAGAATCACCATTATGGGAGAGGAAAAGAACAACACAGTTGCGTACCACAGTCGAAGGCAGGAAGGCCCCACTGGACTCTGAAACAGGATCCTTCGGCAATTAAAAGAATATATAGAGCAGCAGTTTGACTCATCCAAAACCTGTACCGAGATTGAGGAAAAATTTGGTATTTCCATAGGATAATGGTCCTTGGAAGATATTAGACTGGGGAAAAACAACCCACAAGAAAGAAAAGGAACAAACCAAATGGTCACCATGAGCCAGGTTCAACAGCAAATCAAAATTATGAGTTAATCCCAACATGATTGCATTGGGCAGGGTGCGAAGGAGCAGCTGAGGGCAGTCTGTGAAATTTTAAGAAAGGGAAAACCTGATTGGAAAAGTTAGAAGTGGAAAATAAAGAATGCAAGCCTGAAAATAAGGAATTTAAGAAAAAATTGCATGAAGAGCCAATAGCATAACCGAAAAGGCCAGGGGCATCCCTTGGATTCACCCACGACTAAAATGTCCAATTTGTACCCATGCCTGGAGAAAATAGAAGAGGAACTGCGAAAAACACAGTTACGCGAAGCCAGTCCAGAAACAGATTCCGAATCCTCAAGTTGAGAAAGTAGTTCAGAGAAGGAACTCTCCTCACACGACTCAACCCGCTGAAGAAATAACGGGTTAAGATTAAGCCACAAGAAACTGACCAATGTGGCGAGAAAACAATTAAAGTTAAATACGCCCAACATTTTCACCATGTCCCAGCAGACATGGGAAAAAATTGATAAATGGTCTAAAGAATTACCACACGTCAAGAAAGGGGAAATGAAGACATGGGAACAGCTTGAAAGTTTAAAGGGCATTGACCATCTCCACCCGTGGGACAGGGTACAGGTCCGGACAGTAATGGTATCCAGATGGAAGGGGAAGAAAATAAAGAGGTTCAAGTCGCCCTCGGTGACGATTAACAGCTATTAGGGGCCAGAGGGGCCGCAATCAAGCACTGGCTACAAGTTTTCAGACCAGCAAAAACAGACTGGGGTAAGATCGCAATTTGACAGCAAAAAGGGCGGAGGAAGTGTTAAGAGTATGATGAATGATTTTGATCTGTCTGGTTGGAACACTCGGGACTGAACAACGAAGGACCCGAGGATATGGACAAGAGCATTTTTGGGCCCATGAAAGCTGCCCTCGTCGCTGGATTAAAACCAGAATTGTCAAAAATGAAGATCACCCTGCCCGTTGGGAAGGCTGAGAAACAGAATTTTGCAGTATTAGTGGATCGATGTAACCAACTAAACCGGGATATAGGAGCTAAACTCCGAACCACGCAGGCAGTGCGGAAACCCAAGGATCCTAACAACACACAAGGCAGATGTCCCAGAAAATGTCACTACTGCAGAAGGCAAGGCCACTGGGCCAGGAGGTGCAAAGACAAAGGGCGAGGAGGGGACGTCAGGGAAACAACCCAACACATAAACCAGGCACACCCTCAGATGACGACAAATATGGGAAAGATTCAAGCAGCTTACACCACAGCAACAGAAGGAATTACTGGAGGTTACAAAAAACTAGGGGAGTCCACCCTTGCTCACCTAGTACCTCTCCTGGCACTGATCAAACAGCGAGGAGATGGATTGTACGAGGGTGGGTGATCAAGATATAGACTGTCACCTGAAAACAGGCGCAGAATTAACTTTTGCTCTTACTGTTCAAAACCATTTTACCTCTCGGCTACAGGTTGTAAACTGCCCACTGGGCTGAGGGACCAAGGCGTACTGGTCAAAACACAGCTCCTCCAACAGCCCCGTATGGCCAGTACGAAAACCCAATGGCATCTGACCGCCAATTACAGGAAGGTCGCCGACCCCTCAACTATTTTTAATGCTCTAACACCGGAACATAAATGGTTTCAGTTATAGATATGGCCAATGGATTTTGGTTGGTGCCACTGGCACCCAAGGTTCAACCACAGTTCGCCTTTACCGTCCAACAGCAACAGTACACCTGGACACGACTAACAGCCCTACGGTATTTCACATGGCCTGACAAAATATTCGGGAGAATTACTTGCCTTGCATTCCATGGTTATTAAGTACTTGAATGATATTCTGTTGGCATCCAACTCTGAAGAACAACATGAACAAGACCTATGTACCATGCTGGACTTCCTCCACCTGAGGGGACACAAATCCAGACAAGACCTACGTACCATGCTGGACTTCCTCCACCTGAGGGGACATAAATCCAGCATTGCCAAAGCACAAATTGCCCAAGAGGAGGTTGTGTACCTGGGACAAAAGATTTCAGAAGGAAGGAGAGAACTTTCCCCGGATAGAACCACAGCCATTCGGGCTGCCAAACAGCCCACTACTATCCAAGAACTCAGGTCCTTTTTGGGCTTGTGTAACTCGAACCAAAATTGGATTGACTCCTACACACAGCTGACTCGGCTAGTGAATGACTTATGGAAATCCAAGGAAGCCGTTGCCCCAATGGAGAAGAAGAGGCCTTTGCAAATCGGAAAAAGGCCTAGTGTTCGGCTCCGAGAAACCCCGACAACGGGAAGCTATTTATCTTGTTTGTCCATGCGAAAGATGGATATATGACAGTAATATTGGCGCAAGAACATGGGGATCTGCAGAAACCTATTGAGTACTATTCAGGAAAACTGGACGCAGTGTCCCTCGATGGGGTAGTTGCCAGAGAACCATGGAAGCCACATGTCAGGCTCTAATGGCCACTGCGAGCCTAGTGCCGGACCAGAGGCTAACCGCCAAATTCTCCCACAGCATACACATTTTGCTGTCTAAGAACAGAGTATCCCAGATGACCGCAGCCAGATGGACAAGATGGACAGCGATCCTGGAAGCCTCCCTATTGTACAGGCTCGCCCATGAACTCATCATCTATGCTCCCGCTTCCTGAGGTGCAGGAAGAGGGGGGGGGGGGGGGGGGGGGGGGGGGGGGGGGGGGGGGGGGGTGGGGGGGGGGGGGAAGAGGAGCATGACTGTGCGGAGATTTTAAAATGGAGAAATCGAGCCTGACCAGACCTAGACTTAATCCTGTTTACAGACGGCTCTTTTGTTGACAATGGCATCCGAAAAGGCAGGATGGGTGGTCACAAGCCTACACGAGTTTGTGGAAAAGGGTTGCCTGCCCTCAGGGCCATCAATTACAGGCCCTGGCGGAGGCATGCCGGATAGCAAAAGGACAGACGGCAAATATCTATAGACTCAAAGTACAGCTTCGGAGTTGCTCACGATTTTTCCAGGCGGAGAAGAGCATTTCTCACTGCTGCCGGTTCACCTATCTAAAACGGGGAAGCGGTATGGACACTTACTAGAAGCCATATAACTGCTCTGCGAAGTGTCCATTTTGAAGTGTAAGACCCACACAAAGGAAAATACCAGAAGCGCAAGGAAACACCCTAGCTGACCAGGCAGCCAAAGAAGCCATCTCACAACGTGCTTCCCCAGAAGAACTGACACAAATAGGCAAACTGGGAGCAATCAGCCTGACTCAAGACCTACAGCAATGCAAGGCAAGTGCTCGAGAAGAAAAATGGACATGGATTGAGACAGGAATTCAGCTATATGATGAAGGCATCTGGAGACAAAAAGGTACCGACAAGCCAGTCGCGCCACAAGCACGGATGCCCTTTTTAGCCCAACAGATCCACTCTGCAACAAATGATGGCACAGTCCCAGAAAAACTGGTGGAGTCAGGGATTCAAAAAACATGCCCAGTTGGCAGTAGACCAGTGTAGTCTGCCAGAAAGAATCACAGACCTATCATGGTAATGCCCCAACTGAAGACCCCTGCCGGATCATTCCAGCATTTGCAGTTGGACTATATCTCCCTTCCTCCAGGTCAAGGATACACCAATGTTCTCAAGATGGTCGACACATTCTCAAGGTGGGTGCAAGCTGTTCCAACTAGAAGGGCCACAGCTAATTGTACAAGATCCTAAGGATTACATTCCCCAATGGGGAGTCCGGACCAGCATGGTCTCGGAGCAGGGAACCCATTTTACAGGTGCTGTCTGCTAAGAAGTCTGTAGATTACTAAACATTACCTGGGACTTGCATTGTCCTCAGCACCAGGGCAAGTGAAACGAACGAACAGAACTCTGAAACAACGACTTGCCAAACATCATTAGGAAGGAATGCCATGGCCCCAAGCACTACTAATAGTCCTGTGCAGTATTAGGGAAACTCTGAATAGAATTAGGAGTCCAAGTCAGTTTGAAATGATAACAGGGAGACCCATGTCTCTGCCAGGAACCATTAATTTACAAAAAGCCGATTGTCACTTGATGAGCGATGCCTTATTAGAATATTGTCAGAATCTAACAAACACTATTAGTTCTATGTCCTAACAGGTATCAGCAGCCTGGGGACACGCACCAGAAGGAGGATATGACATCATTCCCGGAGTTTGGATTTACACAAAAAAATACATAAAGAACCTCTGGATGCCAAGTGGGAAGGACCCTATCAAGTGCTACTGACCACCCAAGTCCAGGGGAAGAAAGCTTGGATTCATACATCTCACGTTAAACGAGCACACTGTTTAAAACTCCTAGCTGTTAAAAGGACAATTCTTATTTGCCAATATGTTAAACCATATTGTTATAGTCATTGCTTGCCGTTTAAGTTTTTGCATTCCTTTCTTTCCCTTGACCAGCCAGGTCATGCCCAGACAGGTTCCGAAGGAACCAAATGTCAGCATCTTCCTTTACATGTCCTATATGTGTGCCAAAGACTCCAACCTCTCCAGCTGTTGGGTGTGTACTTATATTCCCATCTACTCTAACTGAGGCATTACCTTAAGACCTATCCCCTTTAGCCCATCTGAAACAGTATATCTTCCAGAGAATCTGCTCACTCTCCTCTGTGATGGGGCGACCTCGTGTGTAAGGGGTAACTACCTGACAGACGTAACTGGTAACATTGAAACATAGCAGTTAGTGGGTTATCTTTTGACTGTTTTCTCAGGGTGGTACAAGCCCACTTATAATCGGAGTCATAGACCCCAATATATAGAACTTTCCACCGCCTCAAGTCAGAGAGGATCCACATGCCTAACTAGTCACTGGTCGGGGGGGGGGTCGAGGACAGAAACAGGTCGGACACAGTAATTGCATTCACTATTTTGACATGACAAGAGCAAACTCCACTAAGGGATGGTCAAAACATGCCTCCCTATTGACAGATTTTCACAATCTTACCAGCAGAGGCAATTTCTCCGAGTGCTGGTATCCTGAGGTGGTGGCTCACTTCGCCTCTTATAATGGTACTTACTTTATCTGTGGTCACGGGGCCTATCCCTGGCTACCACGCTCTTGGGCAGGATCTTGTTATCTGGGGTATGTTGTTCCCTTTATCCATCATTCTATCTCCCTCAGAGGACCGCAGATGAGACGCGGCATCACAGATGGAAAGATTCTTCTCCATCCTGGTATCTTTTTATGGGACCGCTAAGCTGGCAAGGGAGTCCATTAATTTGGCATACATGGAAAAGTTGGGCAATGATAACCTTGAAGCCCTAATTAAAATAAATGCAGAAATGGTTGCCCTTCGTACTGTGGCCTTGAAGAACCGAATGGCTCTTGACTACGTTCTTGCTGAAAAGGGAGGAACTTGGCTCTATCCTGGACAGCTCCCAGAAAATTACTAATTTGGTGGAGCGCACACAAAAGACAACAAAAAAAACTCAGACAACCTCTATCCACCACCTTGTGGAGTTGGGCAACTGGATTTTTGGCCTCCAAGGGAACCTCATTACTTCAAGGATTGATTTTATTCTTCATTATCATTCTTATTCTGTATTGTGTTTTTCTGCTTATTTAGTGCTGATGTAAACAATTAACCAAAGCCCCACCTAAGGTTATGTTTCTCAAGGCTAACTGACATCCCCTCTTGCCTAATAAGTGAGTTTCCTACGTTTAAAGGTTTGTAACAGTGTTTTGGCTTGCCCATTCCAGTGTTGAAGGCTGTCCTAAACAAAGGAACCATCAAGGGCATCTGTGAATGTGTTCCTCTGTGCTATTTTCCGCTTGCTTGCTCTTATTGATTAATTCTCTTTTAATTTTTAGAAGAATCAAAAAGGGAAAATATTGAAATTTAATTTAAAATATTGCAACTGCAGGAAAATACTCTGGGAACACATCAGCTTTTCCGAATCCAAACCAAAAATGTGACATTGTAAAAATGTAAGTGCAGCCAGTAAGTTCGATACAAGTGTAAATGTTGGTATCAAGTGCTGAGATGGAGCACCAATCAAGAGTCACAATTCAGAATTTAAGTCGATGGGGGACAAAGAAGGGGTGTGACCCAAAACGTAGATGTATAAGAAAGCTTGACTCTGTGCGCGTGGTTCTCTTCTTTGTTCTCTTTCTTTTGCCCCTCTGGGCTTTCTATTTCTCTTTTATGTTTGAAATTGTACTAAATATGTTTTGCAATAAACTCAATCTCAACCTACCAACAGACCTCGACTTTTACTAGAAAATAAGAGATCCTGCAAAGGGCATAGTTGTTGAGTACTTGGCAAAAGGATTAGAGGGGAGCTGTGGAGAAAGAAATTCACCCAGAAACTGGTGGGGCAAGAAACCACTGCAAAGGGTGGTAGAGGCAGAAACTCTAATCACATGTAAGTAGTACTTGAATATGCACTTGTAAGTGCTGTAACATAGAAGGCTACAGTCCAGGGGTTGGAAAGTGGGATTAAGTTGACGAGTTCAAACATAATGGCCTAAATGGCCACTGTAATTTTTTATAACTCGCTCTGGTGAGCCTGTGACCAATTCTACGTGGTACACTTCAGGAAGGATGTCAAGGCCTTGGATGGCATGCAAAGGAGATTTACTGGAATGGTAGGGGGTGAAAAGCCATTATGGGGGGGCAACTAAGAAACTAAGGTTGTACTCAGAGCAGAGGTGTTTAAGGGGAACTTTGATCAAGGTGCTTAGAACAATGATGGGTTTTGATACAGTAAATAGAAGTTGGTTTCCAACCTTCTGCCACTGAAAACAAAGGACACAGATTTAAGGTAATTAGCAAAAGAACTAGCACCAACAGAAGAAACTGCAAGCCAGTGGCTGTGATTTTGAAAGCAGTGCTTATAAATTAATGGCTTCCTTTTTAACATCTCATTCTATGATTCTGTAATACCCAATTAGAATTATTTTATGATTTAAGTTTTTGAAAAGTGTGCGCGCAAAATAAGCACATTTTTAAATATCCTGTATTCCAAATCTTTGCATTAGCTATCAAAGTCAGAGTTGTTACAGAAAATATTGCAGGACAGCAACAGTATTGCCTCAATAGATTTCTGGATCTTTAATTACTTGCTGCCATACTTATACAAACTACAAACAAAAAAAATTGGCCAGCTTCCCCCCCCCCACCCAGAAAAAACCCTTGTGGCTGTCAGGTGAAGTGGCAAATTAAAAATCTGTGGATGCTTATCCAACAGAAAACTATGCAATATCCAGAATTATCAGTAGTCTTAAAGGAATAAGCTTGTCATTAGTGACCCTGCATTAACTGTTGCACTCTGACTTTAGCTCCCAACTCATGTGACACAAACTTTCTGAACCTTGTGGTTAACTGGGGATACTTATAGTTTGCAAAAGAGAATTCCACTGTGTATTTTTTGGATCAATAAAATAAGTAAAGCTGTTTCTTAGCTATCCTGCAGTTTTTAAACTGTGTTTCTAAAATGTTAAATTGTTTCTGTGGCTGCAAACAATTTGTAAATCCAGGTTAAAAGAAAAACAATCAAGTATTTTCCGTGCAAATAAAAATAGCTTCAAAGTAATGTTTCCTTAAGAATTTTGTGATACCTGGGTTAAGATATTTATGTCCAGTTTTAGATTTGTGTCCTATGTTGGCACCTTAAAGTTAGAATATTCCTGACAAATCTGACCCGAGGGTTCCATTCCTGCAAACAGGCACTCTTTCAGGTCAATAGGAACTCAAGTGTTGAGAATATATTGCCAAAGGGTGGGCAAGTCACCAGGTACATTGGCTTGCACAACCACAACAAAATTGTGTGGAGGGGGGAGAGGGGGCTTTCATAACCAATACTTCAACACTAAGTGGGTGATGAACCCAGTCTTCAAGTTCATCAAATGCAACGAGGTTCACTGGTGCTTGACTTTTCTTTCTCATCACAGTCTTAAAGCCCTGATGAGTAACATCAACACTTAGTAGAAAATGATTTTCAACATACAATTTGTGTGCACCCCATTAGATGAGAGATTTTACATGCCCAGTTGAAATTTCTCAGTTTCAGGTGGGCTTCTTATATTTGATTTTACACTGTGCACGTTAGCGCAGTGGGTAGCACAATTGCTTCACAGCTCCAGGGTCCCAAGTTCGATTCCCGGCTTGGGTCACTGCCTGTGTGGAATCTGCATGTTTTCCCTGATTCTGCGTGGGTTTTCATCCAGGTTCCTCCCACAAGTTCCGAAAGACATGCTTGTTAAGTGAACTGGACATTCTGAGTTCTCCCTCAGTGTAGCCGAACAGGCACTGGAGTGTGGCGACTAGGGGCTTTTCACAGTAACTTCATTGCAGTGTTAATGTAAGTTTACTTGTGACACTAATAAAGATTATTATTATTATACTGCCACAGAAGCAAATTCGTATTTTAGAGTTAGAGTTAAAACATTGCAGGATAGCTAAGCAACTTGCACTTCATGACTCTAGGTTAATGGATCTTTTCTTCATTGGTTTGAACAGATTGTGAATGTGCTTGATCGAAAAAAGACAAAATGGAATTCTCTTATGCAAATTATCTGTACCCCCAGTCAAAGGCCGTTACTTATAAAGAGGTTTACTGAGCAATGTATTAGCATCATCCTTTCAACAACTCAATAACATTCACTGCCCGACATCATGTTGCATTAAGCAGTCAACATTCATTAACCTAGAATTTTGAAGGGAAAAAAGACATTGCTGTCCTCTTGGATACAAATCCGGTTAGGAAGCTAAGCACTCAAAATGCACTCAGCTTTACAACTTATGGACCACTATGATACTGAATACTCCAGTAACTAGGTTCTAGACAGGAAACCACTTCCAAATATAAAAACAGTATTCGATTCTAAAGTAGATTCAAATGCAGTTGTCTCTCACCAAATAGTTCATTTTATCCATTAAAGCAGTGGGACAATTGGTGTGGTCTTTAGCTCATAATGGAACAAAGGAAAATACTGTCCAATTGTTGGATTATGGTCAATTCTGTGGTAAAGCTGGAGTAAATGTTTCCTGCACTTATTCCTTTATCCTGTCTGTTCCATCTTTTAAAAGATGCTATTGCTACCTTAACCTCAATCATTTGTTTTTTATTTGTTTCCATCAAATTGTTGTGGAAATAGTGTTTTCCCCATATTTAGATGTATAAATATCAGGTCTAAGTTGAATCATATACCAAGTCTAAAGTAATTTAAAGAGAGGAATTCATACCAGATGGTGAAGTTCAATTAACCATTATCCTCCCTCTTCAAACACCAATGTACAAAATAGTTTAGTTGAATAGATTCTTGACTATCTGCCTGATTTAATACTAAAAACTGGCATGTCATCAACTATCTACATTGCCTCAAAATTTACAGCTTCATTTTTCAAAAAAGTCATACTGCTACCAACCTTTCATGTTGCTCTTGGACTTCTCAGTTTGCTTGCCTGTAGGGGTTTGGGCCTGCTGCCCTTGCCCACTAGAAGAAGCTGCCTGTTGTGCTGCCTTTTGCTTCAACATTGTCCAGTCAAAGGTATAGTCATACTGATGATTTAAGGTTCTAAAGAAAAAAAGTACATATGACATGCTATGTGACTAAATCTAAAAATGTTGAGAATTCTACTAGCAATTCTTTTTAGGGCCATTATTTGAATTTCAATTCATGCAATATTTTTAAAAACAAGCTACTCAAAACCCCAGGAACATTGATAGAGAAATAGTCACCTCCTATTCAACTGTCTGCACAAAGAGGATGCTGCCAATGTTACAGTAAAGGATGCAATATTGGAGATATCAGGAGGTATGAAAAAGAAAAACACTCAAAAGGATTGCAACCACTCCAAGTAGAAAAGCCACCTTAATGCAATGCATCCCAGGTTATAAAATGAATGAGGAAACGGAAGTAGTTCAGGTCACAATCTTCCAATCCTTATTAAATATCAAGAGGTACCAGAGAACTGGAAGATTGCAAATGTTGCAACTGTCCAAAGGAGAGAAGAACCCTGTAACTACAGGGTTACAAAAGTGGCATGGAACCTCAAACAAGAACTTAGGACAAAGCTATCACTGGAAAGATACAAATTAATAAACAAATGACCAGCATGGACTTGGAAGGTAAATCATAATTTTGTAACTTCTTTGAATTTTGATGAAGTAATGGGTAATGCAATTAATATGGTGCGCATGGACTGTCAAAAGATGTTTGATAGAGCGCCACATAATGGACTTCAATCTTTCTAGCAAACCTATGGGATAAATGGAGATTGGTAAAGTGCATACAAAATTAGCTAGGAAAGCAGAGAGCTATCAACTATTCTTTTACAGACTGGAGGGAGGTATGCAATGTTCCCAAAGGGTCAATATTAGAACTGCTCTTTTTGATATATTAATGGCTTGGGTGTAATTTTCAAATGTTAACGAAACACAAATAGTAAACACTTCAAGAGGATAAATAAGCAGAAATATGGCACTTGAAACTAAATGCAGAATTGTGATGTGATACAATTTAGCAGGAAGAATAGGGAGGCACAATATATACTAAATGGCACAACTGTAAATGGGGTGCAAGAGCAGAGCCTGAGGGTGAACACAAAATCTTTAAAAGGTAGGACTATAAGCTAAGGAGACTTTTTTTTTTAATGGGGTCTTTGGCTTTATAAACAAAAGCTAGATAGTCATGCCAAACTTTCATGAAGCACTGGTTAGGCTTCAGCTGGAGTGTTCTGGTCAATCTCCATTTAGAAGGGATAAATAAAAACAGGATGCAGAAAGATTCACTAGAATAGTACCAAGGATGAGGGGCTTCAGTTGCAGGGTGAGATGGGAAAGCTGGGGTTATTCTTACAGTAAGAGATTTGATGGTGAGGCTCAGAATAATTGTTTTGGTACAGTGAATAAGGAGAAATGGTTTCGAGTGACAATGAGGGGTAGAAAAACTGCCGAGTTATGATCTGAAATGCAATACTTGAAAACAAATGAACAGATTAGATAGCAGCCTTCAAATGGAATTGAATAAATAGGTGAAGGGAACAGGTTCTCAGGGAAATGGTCAAATAGCAGTGATGTGTCCCAATTAGTCCCACATAGGCCGAATGGTCTCTTCCTTTGTTGCATCATTCTAACTGCAGTTCTTTCCAATATGTGGAAGATGAGATTATATCAATGTACCTAATTATACATTTAAGAAAAATTGTGCAGCATATTAGTAGCAAGATATGAAAGCAATCTTTTAGTAAATTCCCAAGTCCTCCATTTTTAAAAATGATTTTTCCAAAAAGTGCACTGTGGTTTCACAAGTCACCTGAAAAGAATGCGGAAAAGTTGTCGAAGATACATGTAATCTGGTGCTTCTTCAAAACGTAGTCCACGACAGTAGTTCAGGTACATTGCAAACTCAGCGGGGAACCCCTAATATAGAGAGGTGAAAGAGTTAACTTTCTATTCACATAACATTTTTCTACTGAACAGGAAAGGATCAGAATCCCCTTTTGAAAAAGTTCAACAAATTTAAATTTTCTACATCATCTTCCTCTGCCATATCTTGGAGCCATCACACTAAGTTACTCAGTTAGTACAAGTTGGAAGATCTGGTAACACTTGCAATGCAAGGCATCATCAATCCCTCATCGCTGGGAACACCACTGCTCAAAATGTCAGTTGATCTTTATTCAAGCACCCAGTTGGAAGATTTAAAAGGCACTTAAGCATAAACAACATTAAAAGAAAATGTTATTACCAGATTCAACAGACTTAGAAATAAAACCTACCTTACACAAAACCTCAACTGGTGTGGACATCTTCTTCTCACTAATCTTCTCATATTTCTGCTTCTTTGTGGCTGCCTGTAGAATAAACATTTGAGAATGGTCTGAAGTGCACAAAGGAGTTGAACAGCAAAATCCAGCATGAACATTTTATAAACCAAGCTAAAAAACTGTTGGCAAGTTCTGATGGTCAATCAAGCTTAAAGATAGTCATGCAACATTGATATCAAGGGCAACATTTACTTTTTAAATAAAAAAGCAATTTATATACTGAAGTCAGGACCTGCCCATTAATATTAATTGTAATTATTTGGGCGTGGTCACAATTTGAATGCTTTAAACTTTTGTTGCATTCTAGCTGTCTATAACCATCAAGGAAAGATCCCAAAAAGAGCACTAGTTAGTGAACAAATTTACAAAGTTGATGAGATAAATACAAAAATAAATACTTGCAACCCCCATCCGAAAACAAAGACTGGGGCAAAGCAGGTATTTCAAAATTGCTTACCAAGGACTCGGTGGGTGCCAAGACACACAAACCTTATATTAGACTGGAGACATTAAAGGAAAATAAACAGGAGCAGACAGTAGTTGTCTGATGGCGTCAATTAGTTCAATAGACGAGCAATGACTACGTCAAAATATATGGGAGGCTTTTGGTGTAGGAGTGGCACATAGATCTGGTTCAAATGATTGTTAGAATCACTTTGCATGCAGTTGCAATAGCACTTGTAATAACAATGCTGAGGTTCAGCATGTGATGAGAGAAAGGTTTACAAAGATTCACTATTATAATATAAAAAAGCAAGCACCATGTACAGAAATGATATGCAACATGAAAGCAATATTTCCAATTTTTGTTTATGGAATATCTCAGCTATTCGAAATACTTTTTTAAAAATGTCAGACCAACACCAGGTAGACGAATGTAATAAATATGTTATTGCAAAACAAGTATTTTAAATCTATTAAGCAGTATCAATGTATTTCCTTTAAAGGACTGCACAATTCAAATGGTTTGCCAAAAACATTCAGAAGAAATAGTTTACATATAGATTTCCTTAAATTATAAATGCTTGAAGTAGGGCTTGTTCATGTGCTGTATGGTTCTTTGTATTCCCATCATACAAATGTAGTCTATACCTAAATACTTAAAATTGCAGGTCTTTACCTTCACTTAAACTTACTGATACTGAAAAAAAAAATCAAGCAACTTTTCTTGCATTTAAACTGCAAACAGCAATTTGTCCCAGAGCAGGGCGTATTTACTTATGCTCGAACAAGATAAGATGCTTTTGGTATTCACCAAATGCACAAGAACATTCCAGTTCCATATTGAGCTGCATAGAAAGACAGGGCAACAATTGAACTGGGAAAGAAATAGCAGGGGTGAAGGTAGTATAATCTACCTTTAGTGGATCATAAAGTTGATGTTGGAAGAAGAGAAATCTAGTGAGGAACAAGCTGTAAGCCTAGTGGTAAGGTCACACCTGCACCTAGTTCATATTCCATAATGGTTCCAAAGATGCTGGTGCCCTGCTCATTAAGTTGAGAAGTAAATACTCCACAAGCAACAACTGAGGAGCATGTTCTTACAGACTTGATTTGTTGCCAGTCTCGGGGGCTTCTTGCCTGACAGACAGTTAGCCAAGCAAAACAGTTTCTGAAATAAATGTTTACATCCTTATGATTTTTTTCTTTATAATTCAGAATAAACCGAATGCATTCAGAAAGTTGTAATAAAAATTTGCAAATCACATCTAAGGCTCCTTCCCCAAAATCTGCACCGAGGGTTTTCTTCAAAGATACAGAATTAATTCATTTCCAAGTATATTGTTACAAATCAATTGAGTACACAATAACAAGGAAGCCTTACTATAATTGTACAGATCTTTGATGTGACAAGAGTACAATGCATGGTTTTGGTTCCATATCCAAGGCTATACTTGCAATAGAGGCTTCCAAGCAAAGGATCACTAAATTGGTTCCTGGGTGACAGGGTTGTCCTCTGGTGTGAAGTTGAGCAGATTGTGCTATGTTCTCCGGTGGCAAGAAGAATGAAAGTGAATCTCATTAAAATATTCAAGATGCTAGGGAGCTTGATAATGCAAACATTTGAGGGGATGTTCCCTCATTGGGGAATCCTGAACATGGGCCGGGCCACAGCCTTAGGAGAAGCAGTTTATCATTTAATCTGAGTTAAGGAGAAACTTATTCATTCAAAGCTATGTCAATCATTGTAATTCTCTTCCAATGGTTTGATTGTTGAGTATATTTAAGGCGAAGAGAGATTTTTGGTCTCAAGGCATCAAGGGTTATAGGAAGCAGACAGGTATGTTGTGTGGACGAAGATCAGCCATGAATATATTGAAGAACAGCAGAATCACAGGGCCATATGGTTCACTTCTGTTCCTAATTCTTACATTAATTTCCTCAGCTATTAAAAATACAGCAAAATTGATTACAAAAATCAAATCCAAATAATCCCAATCCATGCAATGTACATTAAGTCACACCTATGCTGCTATTGAATTATTTCCAAAGTCGCCTCTGGATTTACCTTCAATCCTTGCCATGGAAGGCTGGTTCTGTTGAAGTACATCAGTACATATCCTAGAGATTCCATATCATCACGACGACTGGTGGGAAAAAGTTAAATGTCTTAGAGTTTCCTTAATAATTCAGAGTAGTGCAGCACAGCTTGGATCCTGACTTAGATACTCAAGCCAGGGAGAACAGGTTAATATCAGTTGACATTTCACTACCCAAATCACAGGAACAGCTCCAGGGACCAAGAAACAACACAAAATCGAGTCCTCCTATGCAAAGCATAATTAGTAATATCTTTGAACTTTTAGAAGGATTTACAGATGAATATTTTGTAATAAAATATCCCACCCAGCAGGCATTTAGTTGCCCCGACTGCAAACATACAGATCTGTGCTCCTTTCAATTCTAATGAGGCAACAGCTGGCTTGTGCCAATCTACTAGCAAATCCCACTTGATTATTCCATTGATTTTTTTCAACTCCTAGCCATGCCTAATAGCTGCCCCAAAATGTTTTGCCCTCTTATTTTTGCTATCCCTTGTTACTTTTGTCAACATAATTTTTCATAACCACAAGCAATATCCACTTTGGCATTATAAGTCATCACTGAAAAAAAGTGCTGTAAAACTTCAATTCAGTAGACACACTGGCTACACGCTGATCCAGTGATAATCTTAAAAATCTATCTCCACAGTTCTCAATGAGCCATAAAACACTGTCCCCATACAACTCCAACTCACCTCGGCTTTGGCGAGGAAAGGGGCAAATTGAAAAATAAATGCCAAATAAAAATACCAATTTAAAGATGCCATTCATTACTTCCAATCATTTAAAAAATAACTAGGCAAAAACATCACCCAATACCAACGTGGGCTATAATATGTCCCAAACCACCGCATGCATTGCACTTTTGGGATGATAGGCAGAATAACATCCAAAGTTGTTTTGTCACGTTTAGAGACAGTTTGGATGCAGTGCAACTGGGTACCTGTATTTCATTTTAAAAATGAGATCAAGTCAGCATAAGCAAGTACAGCTAAAAACCTTCAAACATCTCTACATAAAGATGTATTGCATTCCTCAGCTGACAAGCCTACATACAGCCAGAAGTTAGCAAGCCATTTTACAAAAAATTATTCCAAAGGTTAATGCAACCAAGGAATCTTTGTAGATGTTAGGTATAGTTAAAAATAAAAGAGCCAATATCTCCATCTTCAGTAGAAAAAGCAACCTTTGCATCCCTCAATAAATCAGACGTTCCTTTACCAAATTGTTGGGATATTCTATTCCATAATAATCAAGTTCAAGAGGAAGAATGCAATTAAAAAAACTAGTTTGCTGTTTTTAAACCCCACACACAACCAAAATGAAAATCAAATAACAATGCTAATCACAAACCAGTTATGTCCCTGCATGCTAATCAATACCAATCCTAATTGGTCGCCACATTAGCAAAAGGATGTGGATGCTTTGGAGAAGGTGCAGAGGAGGTTCATCAGGATGTTGCCTGGTATGGAGGGCGCTAGCTATGAAGAGAGGTTGAGTAGATCAGGATTATTTTCATTAGAAAGACGGGAGATTGAGGGGGGACCTCATTAAGGTCTCCAAAATCATAAGAGGTATAGGCAGGGTGGATAGCAATAAGCTTTTTCCCCCAGAGTGGGGGGCTCCATTACTAGGGGTCACGAGTTCAAGGTCAGGGGAAAAGTTTAAGGAAGATATGCGTGATACATGTATCTAGACAGATACATGAATGGGCAGGGAGCAGAGGGATACAGATCCTTAGAAAATAGGCGACAGTTTTAGATAGAGGATCTGGATCGTTGCAGGCTTGGAGGGCCAAAGGGCCTGTTCCTGTGCTGTAATTTTTCTTTGTTCTAATCAGTAACCAGTTATGCCCCTACATGCTAAAACATTCTTTGGTTTAAAGTGAACAAAATAATAATAATAATCTTTTAGTGTCACAAGTAAGCTTATTAACACTGCAATGAAGTTACTGTGAAAATCCCCAAGTCACCAGATTCCGGCACCTGTTCAGGTACACTGTGGGAGAATTCAGAATATCCAGTTCACCTAACAGCACATCATTCAGGATTGTGGGAGGAAACTGGAGCACCCGGAGGAAACCCATGCAAACACGGGGAGAAGGTGCGGACTCCGCAGACAGTGACCCAAGCCGGCAATCGAATCCAGGTTCCTGGCACTGTGAAGCACACCGACTAAACTATTTTTTTTCTTGAAATAAATTTATCCTACAAAAATTGTCAAGGTTTTTAAATAACATTTATTTGAGCACATTCAAGAAAATGGGAAATACTGCAATCAGTCAACATATCAAAAATTAGATGCCGAATTGATACAATTAGAGCATATGTATGCTAGATGGTGAAGGCAACATGTCATGAATGGAGCTAAACAATCCCAGAACCAACAGATCAGATCAAATCTCTGCAGTCCCCTCACAATGAATGGTGGCCGACAATTAAACAGGTCCCATGAAAATCCCCATCCTCAATGGTAGTGGAGCCAGGCACAGCAGCACAAAAGGTGGTAGCATTTGGAGCTATTTTCATCCAGTACTGCTGAGTGGATGACCTATCTTTCTCCATAGCTTCTGATTCACTCCATGTGATGAAAGAAATGTCTGACCACATTAGAATCAGGAAGGTGATGGAAGCTAGCAATGTGCCAGCTACAAAGACATTTGCGATAGAATTATCTTTTTCCCCTTAAACAGTGCTACCCAATGGCACTTACTATATACCAGGTCAGCTGCAATCACTTTAGCTTCTGCCAAAACCACTACTCCATGCCTCATTATATTCTTGACTCAAACATGGCAAAACACAGAGTAAAGGCAGATTGAGTGCCTCAGACATCAAGATAGTAGTTGGCCTCAAAATTGAAGTGAATGGAAATCGGAGGCTTCCCGCCACTGTCTGCAGTCATATCAGCACAAAGGAGGCCAATCATCTCAGGTCTAGGACATCACTGCAGGAGCTCACATGGCAGTGTCCCAAGTCCAACCACCTTCAGTTGATCCTACAATGACCTCCCCATGTTAAGATCAGAAGTGAGCATCTTTGCTCCAAATGCAGTGTTCACTTCCATTCAGACTCCTCAGATACTGGAGCAGTATGTGTCAATCTGCAACAAAACCTGGACAACATTCAAGCTTGGGCTCGCAAGTAACACTGCACCACACATGTCCCAGGCAAAGACCATCTCCAACAAAAAATAATTCAACAATCTCCCCTTGACATTCAATGGCATGAACAGCGCTGATGTCCCCAATATCAACCGTCTGGCGGTCAAGGACCAGAAACAGAACAGGAACAGTCATATAACACAGTCATATAAATACTGTGGCTACAGTTTTTGCTGGGAATTCTGTGACAGCTCATTCAATATACGACTTCCCAAAGCCTTTCCACAATCCACAATGGGCAAGTCAGAAATGTAATGGAAATTTCCTAATTTGCCTGGATGAATGGAACTCCCAACAACACGAGGTTGACACAATGCATACCAAACGGCAAAAGCAGCATGCAATAGACAGAGCTAAGCAATCCCACAACCAACGTTCTGCAGTTCTGCTACGTCCAGGAATGGTGGTGAACAATTAAACAACTAACTGGAGGAAGAGGCAAGTCCTGAAAGATGTGCTGTTAGGTGGATTGGACATTCTGAATTCTCTCTGTGTACCTGAACAGGCGCTGGAATGTGGCGACTTGGGGCTTTTCACAGCAACTCCATTGCAGTGTTAATGTATGCCTACTTGTGGCAATAAAATTTATGATATTATTACACATATATCCTCAATGATGGGAGAGCCCAGCAAATTAGTGCGAAGACAGAGGCATTTGCAATCTTCAGCCAGAAGTGCAGTAAATGATACATCTTGATCGCCTCCTAGGGTCCTCAGCTTCTAAACTGCCAGTCTTCAGCAAATTCCATTCTCTCCAAATTATGCCAAGATCCTTCAGCATCCAAACCCACAAAACTCCAAGTTTACAGTTACACTACAATTCCCCCTTCCTAGTTTTTGACCTGTATTTACAATACCCCTGGGATTGCTGATTTTCTCAACACCTCTATTATCCATTCCCGTCCTCAAAAGATTCACTTTTCCCATCCAGGGCACTTCCCCACTAAGGTGCACTTCTTCATTCCCTCAAGTCTAATATGTAAACTGGAGTATTTCCTGCACACAACCAGCTCAGCCATCTGTCACTATATCTGTAGTTAAAGTCAAGGTCCTCCAGCACCAATGCTTTGCAAATTCTGCTCCAAGATTATCCTAGTGATCTAAAATCATTCTGGATTTTCTTCAATAACTATACCCAATTTCCACCACTCCCAACTCCAACAAAAGCAAGGAATTTAGATTCCTCTGTCACCAGGATAGGGACCATCCATTCAAGTGCTGCTGCCTTGAACACCTGTCCCTTCCAAACCAAAGTAACAATTTTGGTATTAAAAATATAATTGAATAGCTTACCTCTGTTCAATACCTAGATGTGCATTGATGCTGGCGTAACGTGCTGTTCCTGTGAGATTTTTGTCTTCCCTGTATGGTATGTGTTGTCTTGTCCTGTTGTCACGGTATTTTTTGGCCAAACCAAAGTCAATCAGAAACAGCTGTAATATGAAATACAAGGCAATGTAAAGTGAAATCCAGTATTAGCTTTAATTTTGTAATACATGATACTAATTAAAGAGCAAAATTACAATACTGCAAAACTTCGGCTATAGTGGAGTGTGTCAGCAGGCAGAGAGATACAAAATAGGAAATTCTAATTAGACTTATTTAAAATATGATTTCATTCATGCAAACAAACATAGCCACCATTGGCACTCAATTTGTCCCCCCCCACCCAGAAACATCATAACCATTTCCTTTTAAAGGAGAAAAGTGATGGCATGCTAATGCATGCCGAGTGTAAAAAGATATTAAAATCAAGAGAAGGGCCTGAATTAGTGATGAAGGTGCATCATTTTTCAGGAACATGGTTAAAATACAAAGATTTTCCTCCAGACCTTGGAAGTCATTTGCTTATATGATTTTCAATTTGAATAAAAAACATATTTACTAACAGAGAGGATACAAGCCAAGGCTGCAAAACAGCTAAAAGCAGTCATGTACTCAAATGGAGAAATTGGCACCTCAGCACAAATAATTTTTTTCAAAAAGTGAAAAATTAATGCAAATGAAACATAATTTGCACAGAATACCCCTCCTCTAAGGGGTGTTGACTCATGATAGTCAAATGGCAAAGAGGAGGATGGGGCCATCTGGGCTGTGGGGGGGGGGGGGGGGGGGGGGAGCCAAATGTTTCCTTTCGTGGACTTGGACCTAATCAACAATTCTCATGTTAGAGATACCATTTTCACGTTTCTCTCTCTCCCTGTTTAATCTCTTCAATACTCAGTAGTAACAAAAGAAAGACATTAGATTATGGCCAAAATGTAATTTTTCCATTACTTTTTGCTTGTGCAGTTTTAAAAAACAAAACAAATTGCACATGGAGGTCATTCACATTTTATATGATTAACACATATTGATTCTTAACATTAAGCAAACTAAGGAATGACAGTGGATTACAATGGCCTTTTCCTCACATTCATCCAAGTAACATCCCAACTTCCTCACATTCATCCGAATATCTCTCCACATGAAGTTTGGCTGACCTAAAGTTTCAACATGCATTCACACCAACTACATTTAGCATCTCGGTCCAAGATTAGACACTGAAGCCCAAGGTCACTTTCCTAATCCTGTGATGGCCAGACAGATAAAACATGCCACCCAGTTCAGCACCAAGCTGGACATACCAGAAGACTGGAGATTGGAACTATAGAAATTAAATGATCTGCTGTTGTCATCCAGGAAAACAGCTCCCCAAGGTTCCTAACTACTGAGGCGTGACTCCTGCTGCACGTATGAGCACTGGGAAGTAATAGAACTAGGCTCAGTTCAAATAACCTGCTAATTATTACTATCTAGATTTGCACCAAGAACAAGGACTTGACTAAACAAGATGAATGCCAACACTGGAATTGATTTAACACCAATGGAAGTACAATCTGCACAATGTGCATTTCTGTAACACTTTTGTGATCAGATTGGTCATTCTTCAGCTCATTTACTTTTTTCTCTAAAATGCAGTAACAGTTTTCATCAATTGTGTATAAAAAAATGTAATTTATTTAGGCAACCAATATTTTAAATCTAGATCTCCATCAGCTCCATGTTATTTGTTAGTAATATATTAGAACTTGTATGATACCAACAAAATTTTAGATTTCACTGTACATCCTGGCAAATGTACTGCAACATTAACATACACAAATCAAACTGAACAGTGTTACAGGACACAAATTCAATCCATTTTCAAATTATGCTTGCATATAAAACTTGAATGGTTGAAATCAACAATAACTCACTCTTCAGGAGTATGTTCATATGAAAAGCAACATACTGTGTATTTTGCTCAAGTCTTCGAACATGACCATAGGTGTGTTGCAGGCGGGTATCAGGAGGATTGAGGTGTATCTGGGGTGGTCCCAATCGCTATTGGCATTTTTTTTTTTTTAAATTGAAAATGGTGGCCTTTTAAATGAGAAGGAAATGATGCTGTGTGTAGTCTTCCGGCCATAAGTGGCAGTAGTGAGCAGGCCACGCGCCCGGCAAGTACACTTGACAGCAAGCACCCAATATGTGCATGTTTTTGACACCAAATCGCAGAGGAGGGTTTCTTCTATTTTCTAGCTGCTGGCAAGCAAGGCAAGAGAATAGTGAAGATAAATCATTTTCTTATGGGCAAGTCATGACCAGAGACACAATAGGTAATATACCTATTGGCCAGGATCTTACACCTGAATCTGGAGAGCGTTGCTCAGGGGAATCCTCGCAGGACAGAGCTGTGCTAGCTCTGTACAATCTCTATGGCCGCTGGTTAGCAGCCTACAAAGAATAAACCTAACTCAGGAACAAAGCAGTATAAAGATTTTGAAAGTAGTAGCGTGTGAAAAGTATATTTTGAAGTCAAGTCCCCAGAGTCAGGTATTAACTTCCAAGGGACTCCAAATGAAAAGACTATGCTGTTCTACCTGACCTGTGATAGCACATTAAAAACATGCCAAAAGTCCATGAGGCTCTCAGCATTCTGGAATAGCATCTCCCAAGCGTATCCAGTGCTGAGTAAAATGAGCATATTGTTGCTTTGTCCTTCACGATGACCTGTGCGTCCAAGGTTAGGTTTTCCGTTCTTACAAAGGTGAAGGTAGCACAAAGGAACTGGCTGAAGTCTGCACCCGATATGCGCATTGCCCTATCCTGTGAACCCGATTGGAATGAGATTGTGAGGACCAAGCAAGCCCCCCCCCCACCCCCCCTTCGCATTAAAAACAAGTGTGTCCCAAAGTTGGCCAACATGGCCAGATGGCAAAAGTGGGACCCGGGGAAAAAAAGTTTGGAAAACATGGTTTTAAAACATGGGCACCAAGTGTTAATAGGATTCATTCAATAAAATGACCCGGCATCAAGGCAATTTCCAGGGTGCAAGAATATGCCACAGTAGCACTTCAACTATATGGATAAACGGCAGCCAAGACATTTGAAAATTCAGCAAGGTAGTCATTCTACATACAATAGTGCACACACAGGGTGAAAGATTGGAGGATGTCCAGCTGAAGCCATTTTTAAAAATATAAATACATAGGCACAAGTGCAGTCACCCATTACATCTGATCCAAGGTGGTCAGTCACCATTTCCTACCAAAGTTGAGTCTTCCTAAGGGAGCTCAAAGAATAAAGGACAGTGAAAGGTAAAATGTCCGAAGCTTAAAACATAAAAGATTGCCTCCATTTGAGGCAAAGAAAAACTTCTCTGTAGAGATTTTATGAAACTTCCATCAAATTACTTGGTATCTTTCTGATCACTTGCCATTAAACAAAGGACAAAACAGAGATTAAAAAACTAGCAATATGCAAAATAGACTGCATCTGTGAAAATTTATCCCAAGCACAAAGGAGAAAATCAGTGCATAGAATTCAATTATCCATCAATCACAAATGTTTTGAGGTGACTAAATTGGCGATGCTGCCGGTTTTACTAAATATGTAGCAACAGGAATGCAGACACTTCTACTCCAACATCCACAACTGCAATGGTAAAAGCAATCCTAAATGACATGCGTGTTGACATGCTAGGAAGTGCCAATGGCCTCTCACCCGTCTCCCAATAGACCAATATCCATATTTATTGGAAAAATAAAGCTACTGTTTATTTGTTAATAGAATCTACACAGCGCAGGAGGCCATTCGGCCCATCAGGTCTGCACCGGTCCTTGGAAAGAGCACCCTACCTAAGCCCACCTATCCACCCTATCCCCGTAATCCCAAACAATCTTTGGACACGAAGGGGCAATTTAGCATTGCCAATCCACCTAACATGCACATCTTTGGACTTTGGGAGGTAGCCCACGCAGACGCTGGGAAGTGCAAACTCCACACAGTCATCCGAGGCAGGAATTGAACCTGGGTCCCTGGAGCTGTGAGGCAGCAGTGCTAACCACCGTGTTCTATAGAACAGAATTAAAATTTTACTGCTGATGGCAAGGACAGGAATCCAATATGGTCAATAACCCTCAACTTGTACCATGGTCCTCACATCAACTAGGAATTGATAAAATATTCAGGAATATGGTTTCTCAAGCCATTAACCTCTCCTAAGGACCTTAGTTGCCTCAACTGTGAAGTGAGACCACTGTATAAGATAGTTTGAATGTTTCTCTAGCACCAAGTACAAACACCAGTGACATACTACGGTTTGTATATTCAATACAAATGACAATTTCCATACATTGTACAGATTACTATTTACTGATATAGCCATACCCAAATTATAGCCAATGAAAAAACATGTCTAAGATCGCCCTCCAGCCCCCATGAAAAAAAAAGACTATCTTTATTAATAAAATGAAACTAAATTCAAATTTCTCAGCTTCTTATAACCTTAATATTTCACTTAACTTGGATCCAAAATTTGATTTCACAGAATCACAGAATTTACAGGAGGCCGCCATTTGGCCCATCGAGTCTGCATCGGCCCTTGGAAAGAGCACCCTATCTAACCCCACACCTCCACCCGATCCCCACACTTCCACCCTATTCCCATAGCCCCACCTTACCTTGCCCTTTGTGTCCAGAAAGGGTAAGTTAGTATAGCCAATCCACCCACCCCTGCGCATCTTTGGACTGTGGGAGGAAACTGGAGTACCCGGAGGAAACCCATGCAGACACGGGGAGAACGTGCAGACTCCGCAGACAGTGACCCAAACCGGAATTGAACCTGGGAGCCTGGCGCTTTGAAGCCATTGTGCTAACCACTATGCTACCGTGCTGCCCCCAAAATTTAGACCACCAAAGTTATTTTACTGCCTGAAAAGCTTGTCTGGTGCTGCACTATGTGTTTATTAGACTTATACCGGAGTCAAAAGGTACCAGGTTCAAATGCTATTTCAAAGACTTGAGCGCCAAATCTAGTGCAACGGCAGATTAATGACACCCCATGAACGGATGGTGTACTGCTGGAGATGACACTGTTCAAGTGAGATTTTAAACTGAGGTCCCATCTGCCCTTTCAGATGGATACCAAAGATCCCATAGTATATTCATCCAGTTATCTAGTCAATATTTATCCTACAATCTAAGTCAGTAAAAAAAAAATCTAGTCATTAATACATCGTCAGCTCTGGTAATTTAGCTGCCAGGTTTCCTATATTATAAAAGTGACATTTAATTGGCTGAAAGGGGTTTTGGGGTGCCCTATGGTTTTGAAAGGTGCTACATAGAACATAGAAAAATACAGCACAGAACAGGCCCTTAGGCCCACGATGTTGTGCCGAACTTTTGTCCCAGATTAAGAATAAATTAATCTACACTCCATCATTCTACCATAATCAAAGTACCTATCCAACAGCCGCTTGAAGGTCCCTAATGTTTCCGACTCAACTACTTCCACAGGCAGTGCATTCCATGCTCCCACTACTCTCTGGGTCTGTGCAAGCATTTTAGTTCTGCTGTGTTGCTAATATCGTCATGACCGATTGATCAATTCTGGGCAACAAATCCCCAACATAAATAATGCAGACATGTTAAATTAATTTTGACATTAATTGTTATGACAATGTTACAAGTTTTCATACATAAAGTATCCAGTAGTGTTAATTTTACTGGGGAGCTACAATGCATCCCAATTTTCTAAAGGGTACAACAGGAGTTGCCTGATAGAATTGTCTGCAATTTGCAGTTCCAATTATGTTCATTCACATGAAAATGTTTATGCACACAACTGATTTTTGGTTTTGGTGCATTTAGATTTATTATGCGAAAGGCACAAGTGTCATCTTTGGTTCAGTGGTAACATTTTTGCCCAAGTTAGGTTGTGGAGTCCAGCCTCTTTTCAGAGAGATAAATGTATGATCCAGTGCACAGAGGTGGCGTCATCGTTTGGATGAAATGTTAACAGATTTCCTTGAAGGTAAATGAGCCCATCGCATTGCTCCAAGTGATGTTCCAAGTTGATTTGAGTGATCTTCAGGCCAGAATTTCTCTCAATCACACATCACTATAAAAGGGGTTTGTGGTGACATATGTGCCGAACCTGGCTGTCGTGCAATGGCTGATCTGCAACTCAATTCCACATACCCATCCACCTTTGCCACATTGTTCAATGTCAGTTTAAAAATTGATCTTCCATCAATTGCTATTTGCAGAAGACAGCTCCAAACTTCTATCACCCTTTGAATGAACAAGTGTTTCCTAATTTCACTCCAAAAAAGGTCTGATGCTAAATTTAACCACACCCTCTAAATCCTCGACTTCCCAGATAGTGGAAATAATTTCGCTCTATCCTGTTCCCCACAATATCTTGAAAACATTGATCAAATCATCTTTTAAATTCAAGGAATACAACCTTAGTTTAATTTATTCTCGTAAATTGAGTCTCCAGCCATCATTCTGCTACTATGCAGCCCCACCCAAGGCAAATGTATCCTTTCAAAGGGGCGGTGCCTAGAACTGTTCAGTTCTCTAGGTGCAGTCAGACAGTGCTTTGTATTGCTGAAGCATGACTTTTACTTCCTTGTGTTCAATTCCTTTCGATGGTCACTTAATCTACTAATATTGTGATGTTATGCTTCCATCCAAATTGCTTGAAATGCCTTGTACTTTTGTATCAGCCAATAAGCTTTTTTACATTGATACACAACTGGGAGATCAAAAAGGCACCAAATAGGCTCACTTCGCCTTAATAATCCCTTTTACATTCACCTTATTAGTTATCTACACAATCATAGAACCCCTACAGTGCAGGAGGCCATTCGGCCCATCGAGTCTGCACTGCCCTATCCCCGAACCCCACCTAGGGGCGATTTAGCATGACCAATCCCCCCCAACCTGCACATCTTTGGACTGTGGGAGGAAATCGGAGCACCCGGAGGAAATCCACGCAGAGTCAGGTACAATGTGCAAACCCTAGTCTCCCGAGGTCAGAGGTGAACCAGTCTCTGGCACTGTGAGGCAGCAGTGCTAACCACAATCTGCCAAGTAAGGAGAACTGAAAAGTTGGAATGGAGAACAAATAGTTAACTATTGCAGGTCTCTGCAAAGGCCACAACTTTGCAAAGCACTCAGGCATACTAAAATCTTTTAAAACTTCTGAAAATTCACCTACTGGCTAATGATCTGCCAACATGGAGTGATAAGTCAGGGTAGTCACTTACCTTCCTGCTTACTAAACAATCTCAATTCTATTCTTCTCTTATAAAAATTACTCAATTAAAGCACACAGTGCTTGGTCACCCTACAAGCAAACATTTATACATTATGGCTTTAGCAAACATAAATGTCGAAGCTTTACCCTGGAATGAGTACCTCAAGATAGCTTTATAATCACATCTAAAATGAAACCATTCCCCCTTGTGGAATGCTAATTCAGTTCCAAAGAAAATTCATCATAGCTGGTCAGTTAAATTTATTTCTAAATGTGCAGGTCAAGGTTAATGTATTCAAATTATCTGCTCACTAGGATCACTGACAAAACATTCGTCATCAAAATATTGTACAATTGTTGAGAAGGGTTTCTCTCAAACTCATGCAGTTAAATGTTTGTACACAGCAGTACTAAGGATCCTCAAATGCAAGTAAAGAACAAAAGTTGCAAATTTAAGCATGCAAAAATAATAATAATAGCTTATTGTCACAACTAGGCTTCAATACAATTACTGTGAAAAGCCCCTAGTCGTCACATTCCAGCGCCTGTTTGGAGAGGTCAGCACGGGAATTGAAGCCACGCTGCCAGCATTATTCTGTATTACAAGCCAGTTATTTAACCCACTGTGCTAAACCAGCCCAGCTAGTTGTAATTCTGTTCCTTCATCCACAATATACGGAACACCCCCCTAATTACAAATCTGTAGCCAAAATGACTGAAGCAGTGATTTAACTAGTATTTCACAAGTTAGGAATACTATGCTAGATTTTCGTCATTAGCTGTATCAATCATATATACTTTCATACATACATACTGCAGAATCCAGAGCGCCCCACCCACCCACCTCATTAAGCACCACCTGCCAAACCTGTGGCAGAGTCTGCAGATCCAGGATTGGACTTTCAACCACCACAGAACCGACCTCCCCGGAGTAAGCAGGTCATCCTTGATGCTGAGAGACTGCCCAAGAAGACATACTTTTGCAAATAAATGAAATATTCCTGAATCCAAATCAGAAAATGAACTACTGGTATTAGTCTTACAACACCAGGTTAAAGTCCAACAGGTTTGTTTCGAATCACTAGCTTTCGGAGCACAGCTCCTTCCTCAGGTGAATGAAGAGGTGGGTTCCAATTCCAATGCTCTTGCAAAATTAAGACAATATGACTACCCTGTACCTGAAATGGATATAGACAACAGCAAATTGAAAATAAATCAATCCCATTTATATTCCAAAACAATCATGAGGTAATCTGGCTAGTTTGAATCAGTATCAATTCAAGTGCATTTCGGGATAACCAAGCCTTCAAAGCATGCCACATTTAAGCAACTGAATCTATGACTAAGTTCAGATTACAGGAATGAAAATTCACATATGGCCAAGGTTGCTAGCTCATTACATTGAAAGCCTTAATACTGGCATTTCTGCTTGAAAATGATCAATTTATGGGCAGCACGGTGGCGCAGTGGTTAGCACTGCTGCCTCATGGCGATAAGGACCCAGATTTGACCCCGGTCCACTGTCCGTGTAGAGTTTGTACAGTCTCCCAGTGTCCGATTGGGCCTCACCTCCATAACAAAGAAATGCTGGGTAGGTGGATTGGCCAAGCTAAATTGTCCCTTAATTGGATGCTCTAAATTTATTAAAAAGAAAATGATCAATTTATTGTAAACTGCACTCATTACCCAATAAATACTAGAACTAATAGCATAGCAGCTACATATTGCTATTTAATAAAGCTTCAAAAGGATTAAAGATAAAAATACCAAATAGATGGATACGCGGCATTCAAGATCAGCTGTATATCATTTTAACTAAAACAGTTAAAACCCTTAGTTTTGGGAAAGTCAACATGAAATTAACTTTAATATCCAGTGACTAATTTAAGGACAATTACCTTTTTAAAAATTAATTATTTCACTGGTTGAGTGCATCACTGGCAAGGCCAGTATTTGTTGTCCATTCCAATTAATTCCCTTTGAACAGAGTAGCTTGGTAGGCCATTTCAGAGTGTAGTTAAGAGTCAACCACAATGTGGAGGTCTGGATTCATATGCAAGCCAGATTGGGCAAGGATGGACATTAGTGAACCAGATGGATTTTCCTAACAATCACTTATTGTTTTATGGTCACCATTACTGAGACTAGCTTCCAATTCCAGATTTTATTAATTGAATTTAAATTTCACCTGCTGTCATGCACAAAGATGTGCAGGTTAGGTGGATTGGCCATGTTAAATTAGTCCCTTTTGTGTCCAAAGGGATAGGGTGTGGGAGTAGGCAGACGTAGATACTCTTTCAGAGCATCAGTGCAGGCTCGATGGAATTTTATGATTTGTACAAGTGCCCCAGCATTACTAATCCGGTGACATCAACCCACCATGAATAAATTACTGCTATTAAGAAGGGGAATTATATACCTAAACGATGCAATTCAGTAATTTATTTTCTTATCTCCCCCCCCCACCTATTTACAAGCTCAAACATCCTGGAAATTAAAGTGCTTTGGCCTCATTAAAGAAGTTCACTCTTTCAAATACCACCAACCTTCCCATTTGCAGAGTCTGCTATAAGTGCTTTCAAAATGCTACAAATAATTATTGCAATTCAAGCTATTGGTGAATTGTCGCTGGGCCAAAATCCTGGAACCGCTGCCTAACAGTAATGTAGGTATATCAAGACCCCATGGACTGCAGCAGTTAAAGGCTCCAGCCAACCACAAGCTTCTCAAGGGCAATTAGGAATGGACAATAAATGAGTGTTGCCAACTAAAACACATCCCATGAATGAATGTTTTAAAAATCAAGCAATTTCAAATAGTTTCTATATATGTAAATTTAATTGCTACTGAAGCAGCTCACTTGTGGCAAACCTCTAGTACAAATGCACTTTTAAACACTGTAATTTCTGTTCCAAGATTCCTCATCAGCAAATCCCTCAGTTTTTATCATGTTAAACAAGCCATGGAAAACATTGCAGGAGCTAACTTCACTTGCCTTCCAATTCCTCTATTCATAGGAAACTCCAGTGGAGATAAAATAGACATTATTAGAAGGTCAATTAGAAGTACCTGACCAGACAAATGAAAGCATTTGTCTCATATTTATGGACAGAATTCTATGCTGCATACTGTATTTTATTGTAAATTTTTTATCCACATAATTCAAATGCAGGACAAACCCAAACATCACAAATTGGAAAACGACTGGTCAGTCACCAATTAAGGAAGAATAAATGGAGCAAATACTTCAGATCTGAATTGCAAAAAAGGTCGATTCCACTATGCAGTTAGCTTAATATTCAGCGCACAAACCCTGCTTGACCCTGATTATTTTCTTCCTAGAAATGGGTAACGTTTACCTGTTCCCATGATATACTCTTCTCATTCTTAGAACTTTCATGACAAAGCACCCACTTATTCAAAATGAAATGCTTTACATGCTTTAAAATAGATCACACACCCTAAATTTTGTAAGTATAATGAAGCAAGATCCAAAACAAACTTCCACACATTTGGTAAATGGCTAAAACAATGCTAGATGAGACTGGTATAGTTCATCCAAACACTCATACTAATCCCTCAAAGACGGATAGGAAAATAAGATTTAAAATACTAATCATTCAATCGGCCATTTCTTGGTCATGGGAGAAAACTATTTCTTTTCAATTGTTTTTGTTGAACACTCTTTCAAACTGCAAAATATAACCCCCATTTAAACTTTATATGCCAGTTCTAGTTGCAATTAAAGTATTACTAGAGGTATGAAGGAATGTAAAGTCACTATAGTCAACATGGTGACTAAGTAGCACTCACCCAACACCTCCATGGTGGCTGGTCTGAGTCCCAGTGAAGGCCAACACTCCAACCTGCCCCCATTTTGCCAGTTCTCACTGTGGGAAGCTAACAAATCCAGACTTCAAAGGTGGACACACCTCCTACCTAGCTGGTTCACAAAGCACCAGTGCCAAAGGGGGTCGAACAAACGTGTTTGTTTTCTCCCAGCCAGAACTCAGTCAAAGGGAGGAAGGCTAAAATAAAATGAGTGCAGATACAAAGAAATATAAAAGGTTATACATAAATGGTCAAACTTTAGCCCAATTCTAATAGCACACAAGAGCCAGAAAAGAATTAAGTGAACAGAACTAGAATTTATTTCCAAGCAAGAAAACAAACACGTTTACCATGTATGTCTGAATAATGCCAACACAGATAGTGAGTGGCCTTAAATCTGATTGGAAAAAATGAATTTTGGGTTGGCTCGAGTAGGAGACAGTTTCAGACCTGATTTAATCCTGAGAAAGCTGGATCGTGAGAAGGACTAACAGTCATGCTTCTTTTCCTCTTCCCCACTGGAGATTCTAAACACTGAACAAATGAAGATTGTGGCAGTGCATGAACATTATTGCTGACATAGAAAGGCCAGCGCAGACAGGCAACACGGAGGCTTTTAAGAAGGGGCAGCCAAATGCCATCCATCTTCCCAACATCAACTCTATCAATTTTGTGTTCTAAATTAAACAATAAAAGCAAAACCAACACAGCGCTTTCAAAATGAATTAAAAGCCATTAAAAGTTTAGAAAAACAATTATGTCCAGTATTGGAATAAAATATCCCCAATTTAATCTAAAGTGCAGGGGAAAACAATTACACAAGTGCATCTGCAAAATTGTGTGGCATAACAGCACAAGTAGCAGTTCAAGAAAAATACTTAGCACTGTGCCTTATTAGTACATTAGCTGACATTTGGCAAGCTTAGTCAAATATATCCCGTGGCCTTAAGTTATTAATGTACAAAGGATCCAGGCAATGTCAGAAGATGGATCATCAATATCATGCACCTATCAACCCTGGGCAGGTACTGCTGACAATTCTGGATAATCTTTTGTTGTCCGGCTGCTCTGGTTTCAACTATTTTGTTGCATCTCCATTCAGAAAAGAAAATTATGAAAAGGAGATATCAATATATTACTGTAAATGCAACATTTAATTGATATTAATGACATTGCAAATACAGTAAACAGTTACTACACAGGAGAATGTTTCAATCTTATGGAATTGACAATTTACAAGGGTTACAGTGCTACAAGTTCACGGTCACAATAGCATTACAAATGTTTTTGAATTAAGAATTTTTCATGTATCATGTAATGAATGTCAAGACCTTCAGTAAGGAAGAGGTAGAAGGCATTTCGGTAAAATATTGGGTCAGATATTCAGAATGGTTAATATTAGGCAGTAGGCATGCTGAATTAGTTATTTAAATGAGCAATTCACTGGATCACAGGCACAATTACCTCTCCATTAGATACAGATCTGATGGCATTATTTACAAGTCACACCTACAGAACTGTATCTGTTTTTTCATTAAATACAATTATTTCAATACATTTCAAGTTATTGATCAGCAGTAACAATATGCCTACAGAATACTTAAGACTACAGTGCTTTCTGCTTATTGCATTAAGATTTCCAATTTATTTTTGCTGTAATTTTGTCACCCAAATCTTCCCTTTTTGCAAATGTAAAAAGCCCATCGACAACTGAGCTTTTGTTACCTTTTCATTTCTCCCGAAATAAGTTGCCAAAATAAGAGACAAACATGCCTCTTTACAGTATCGTCTCATAAATTTTGACCATTTCTGACATTCAGAACAAACTATGGCAACATATTGCCTTTATGAATTCCAAGTCAATATTGGATGCATGTCATTTACTATCCATCTATTCGTATAAAAATAATGGAAATGACTTTTAGAATCTGAAAATGCACCCCCCCTTTACCCCTGGAGTTTGATTTCAAGCTGCAGGACTGCTCCAAAGGGAGTCATTTTGCACTAACACTTGAACATTGAAAAGGAAATAGGAGACTATTAAAGCCACAGAAGGTGCCTAAACCAACCTGACCACTGGATGATCAAGGTGGGAATCATGGTTGATAATCATATTTTAAATCAAGTTTGCACAGGCCAACTGTAGCTTCTTATGATGCTGCCCAACTCAGATTAGCTAATGCAGCACCAAGTTAACGTAGAACCCAGCTACTATGTATGGTTAAACTACCTGCAGGTCAAAGTAGAGAAAGAATTTTGAACATGCTACCTCGAAAGATGTAATTACTTAACATGGTGGCTGTCCAGATAATTGAGATTTTAAAGAAAGTCTAAATTAGGCCAAGGTCACAGCTGGACCAAAATGGTTACCCGAGAGAAAGTTCACAGAAACCAAAACTTGTCTAAAAATACCACAGGATACCTCAAACTTGAAAAGCAGCAATGACGAAGTAGTTAGAAAAGAGGGAACTGAAGACAGAATCAGTTTGGGTTGTACTGTAACTGCTTTTAGGTTGACAGTAATAAGGAATGCACTGTAATCCATCATGTAGTCCATACTGTATTATGCCAGTTTACTGGCACTTATTAATAAAAGCGTGGTCTTTATTAAAGGAAGTGTGTCTGCTGGAGCATATGAACTTGAGCTGTAACCTGACTGCTGCTTAAGATATATTGCAATTAGATATATATTGTTAATAGGGCGAATTTCAACACTATCTGCAATTATACTACAAAAACAAACTGAACTAATGTTGATTAAATGCCAGCTATGGTCAAACAAACAACTGGGATGAATACTCTGTCAAGCCTAGCAACTAATAAGTCAACACTGTTCAACACCACAAATGTAATTTAATCCTTGACATAATTGAGATAAAAAATATAAATTGCTGACAAAAAAAAACTTACAATACACAGACAAGACTAACAAGGTTTCATTTAAAAATAACTCATTTTGTCCCCTTCATTCAAGTTGAAATTTGCTAGAACAGGTGGCACAGCCACCCAGTCCCAGAGTGGCAGATCAGCCCCTACAATTCCCTGAGGCAGAACTAGCTTCACCTCAACTGTTGGGACACATACGGAGCAAAGGTCAGACATTTCCCAACAGCAGGAAGAAAACAAAAAGTCAATTCATCTTTCTCATAGCCCTTTCTATCCACAAGATTGCACAGAAACATTATATCTTTGAGCAGCAAGATGAATAATTACTGAAATTAATGACAGTGGCTCAGTTGGCAATCACATTTTTGTCAAGTAGGGTACTGAGCCATAAAAAAACTCTGAAAATTCCAGGTTTACTTTCATGTCAATTATTTGTTATTAAAAGGGACAATAGAACTATCCTGACTATGGAGAGTAAAATGTCTGTTTCTGCTTATTAACCAGCAATTTCTTTTGTAAAGTGCACAAGGATATTGGAAGAAGATAAAATTGGATTTATTGACAAATTCCGCAAGTAATTGTTAGCCTGTTGGCACATTCTGCCCAGGCTCACATGAAAATTGTTATTTCATGTGCTGGCAACGTCTAAAGAACTGTACCCTTGACAAGTTACTACTTGGTTGAAACAGTCTTAGGAGAAAAGACAATGAAATGCTTCCATAAATTCAAAACCCCAAGATATTTTTAACGTCACCTGTACACACAAGGAATAAAATCCCACAAGCAGCTTTTGTGTAGTAAAATAGCATAATATAGTAATTGGCATGACTAAAATATGACTTTTATTGCCTAGAGGGGAAAATTATTTCTTTGCAGACAACCTTCCTTTAAGATTAAAATTAAATAGGCCAAGTTGTCATTCGTACAGGCAGACTCTGGTAAATACTTTTAAAGGGGATTGCAGCACCTAAACGGTAAAAAAAACATGCTTTGCTAATATATCATTGTGACGAGTTAAAAAGCAACTGGATTTAAAAAAATAAGTTGATTGGTGCTCCAAGGTTATCTGTCACTATAAACAGATCAAATGTACCATCAATTGCAGCATGCGTAATGTTGCCAATGCTGCCTGTCTGCTCAAGCTCAAAAATGACAAACTTCAATCAAGCACACAAACATACAAAGCTCAACTTCATTCCTTATGAAATGAAAGTGGGATTAACATCGCTAATCATTCCAGACCATTATACAAATCTTTCAAGAATGACAAGAATTCACACATTTAACTCCTTGAATCTTATACAAAATAATTTTAGGCACATCCTTCCTCTCTGGAATAAATACAAGGAAAGCCAGCACAAGCATGTGAAATAAATGAATAGTTTGGCTTACTTAACTATTCAGCTTTTGTAAGGACACAACCTATAGGATAGATGGGAACGCAGTAGTGGGTTGACAAGTGTTTGGTAAACAACATATTAATGCATGGGTAAATATCTGGTTAGCAGACAGTTATTGTGGACTGTCAAGTTTCAATGACGTGGCTGCGATTTATAGTTTTTCATAACTAATTGAGGGGAGGACGTTGTGGACACCACTGCTCACAAACTTAAAAAGATTTCCATTGGGGAGAGGAATGGCAGATGAGATTTAATTCAGGAAATGTAAGGTCATAAGAATTTGCAGATGAAAGGTTAATGCATATCATGTACTAAATGGGAAGAGGCGCATCAGGACAAGGGTGTATTCCGGATTTCAACAAAAAGGTCGCAACAGTCAATGTTTCCAGGCTGCTAAAAACACAAATGGAATGCCGGAGATGTAGCAGAGTATAATAAATGCAGACAAGTCATATTACGAGATCCCTTCTGGGGTACTGGATAAATTTTTGATTGCTACTTTATAATGGATCTGGAGTGTGAAAGACGTACAAGAATGTTTACCATGGTTTATTCTAGATCGTAAGAGATTATGGGTTAGTCTGGGTCTTCATCCAAGAAAACAGAGGATATCATAGAATATACAATGCAGAAGGAGGCCATTCGGCCCTCGAGTCTGCACTGGCCCACCAACGCCATACCTGCACCCTATACTAACTTTTTTTTGGACACTGAAGGGCAGTTTAGCAAAGCCAAGCCACCTAACCTGCATATCTTTGGACTGAGGGAGGAAATCGGAGCACATGGAGGAAACCCACGCAGATACGGGGAGAACGTGCGGAATCTGCACAGACAGTGACCCAAGCCTGGAATCGAACCTGGGACCCTGGAGCGGTGAAGCAGCTGCGCTAATCACTTTGCTGCCGTGCTGCACCTAATGAATGTTTAAAAGAAAATGTTTTGGTAAATTAGATAGAAGTTAACTTTTCTTGAACTGAATCAGCACAAGCATCCTATTTACAAATTTTATTTACAAGTTGAGGAACTACCTTTCCTGTTAAAAAGATGGTTCTAGTGTGAGGAACTGGATGAGTTCCTTGTTAACAAATGGAATTTAAAAAAATTAATTTTTTAATGCACCAATTCCACTCAGCCACAGATACGTCACGTGAGCCATCCAACTGCAGTTGTTTTACTCTCCAGGTGACCCAATGCGATTACACATAGTTTTAAACTGTTACTACTTATTGGGGGGAGGGGAGGAGAGAAAGGAGGCAGTGAAAGACCTGTTCATTTATTTTACATGCTGTATTGTACGTTGATAATGTAAAATTAAAATCAGTAAACACACCTTATTTTAAGAACATTTATGTAACTGCCTAATGCTTTATGTCTCCATTTAATTTGTCAGGACAGGAATAAGTGATTCATAGAATCCCTACAGTGGAGGAAGGCATTTGGAAGAGGGCATTCAGCCCATCAAGTCTGCACCGACCTTTCAAAAGAGCAGTCTACCTGGACCCCCCCACCCCCCAATTGATCTGCACATCTTTGGACACGAACGGACAATTTAGCACGGTCAATCAACCTAACCTGCATATCTTTGGACTGTGGGAGGACACTGAAGCAAACATGGGGAGAACATGCAAATTCCACAGACACAGTCACTCGAAACCGGAATCAAACCCGGATCCCTGGCCTGGCACCGAGAGACAGCAGTGCTAACCACTGTGACACCATGCACCCCATGATTTATCGTGTCTTATTTTTGAAGTAGACACCTCCATCTATTGAAATTTTCATGATTAGGTTTTAAACTAAAAGATGCAAAATTAAATGGAGTCATAGTAAAATGAACAGGCTAATTTACTGTTCCCAAAATAAGAATCCAAGGTATTATTTAAAACAACTTCCTTCTAAACAGTGAAGGCATTTATAATAAAAGGCTAAAAGTATCTTTTTTGCTGGAGGAAAATGTCAACTGTTCAAACTTGGCTGTCTTTTCAATTAAATTAACTTCTGCAACTGTCTTGGATGTATTAAATACATTAGTGCGAATACCAACCTTATTACAATGACGTCCAATACCCATTAGAAAGTTGTCCGGTTTGATATCTCTGTGAATAAAATTCTTTGTATGCACATATTCAATTCTGCTGATCATCTGAAAAACAAAATGTGAGAAAATACGGAATTATATTACATTGATATTACTTTCAGATGCAAACTATAGTAAAAAGCAAAGTTACCATAGCCCTAGATGACCTTAGGCTGCTTTCCCCTTTCAGGGGGAAGAGTTGACTTGCGGATCAACACATTTCAGGAGAGGGGTAAGGCGGAGAAGACTAGGTCTTCATGAATAACCTCAGCTGGTATAGGATTTGAACTCGCATGGCTGACCTTGTTCTGCATTACAAACCAGCTGTCCAGCCAACTGAGCTAAACCGGCTCCCTTATAATTAAATATGGATATCACAAAATAGTGAACTAAAGTCTGTACATAGATGACTCATGAATGCAGAAAGGTGAAGAATAATTTCATATCTATTATCAAACATTAGAGTTTTATACTCTACTAAAATTGAGAATAAATTTGTTTTGTACTGTGCCTTCTCATTTAAAACTGCTAATCTAAATCACATAAGGGCAGCACGGTGGCCTAGTGGTTAGCACAACCGCCTCACGGCGCTGAGGTCCCAGGTTCGAATCCCGGCCCTGGGTCACTGTCCGTGTGGAGTTTGCACATTCTCCCCGTGTCAGCGTGGGTTTCGCCCCCACAACCCAAAAATGTGCAGAGTAGGTGGATTGGCCACGCTAAATTGTCCCTTAATTAGAAAAAATAACTGGCTAATCTAAATTTATTTAAAAAAATCTAAATCACATATTTATTTAGCAAGTGATGCAAGTTAATGCTTAAATATGTAACGTTAAAAGTACAAATAGAGGGCAGCAGGGTGGCGCAGTGGGTTAGCCCTGCTGCCTCACGGCGCCGAGGACCCAGGTTCAATCACAGCTCTGGGTCGCTGTCTGTGCCGAGTTTGCACATTCTTCCCGTGTTTGCATGGGTTTCGCCCCCACAACCCAAAGATGTGCAGGCTAGGTGGATTGGCCACTCTAAATTGCCCATTGGAAAAATGAATTGGGTACACTAAATTTCTTTTTTTAAATTCTAGAAATAGAGACACATCATCATTTATGCACAGGAGGCCAAGCCTATCGAGACTATGTCAGCATGTGTACATCAGCAAACACCAATGGGATTTCTTCAGACTGGATTCATTCTCCATTGCTTGAAATATTACAGTGCAGAATTTTCCAACTCCAGTTTCTATTCCCACAAGTTTCAAAATAATCCCCAGGAAAAAGAACAGACTTCCATTTTTCTAGTGCAGCTAATCAGCAAGCAAATACACATCAAATCACAGCTGATTTCCCCCAGAAAAAGGTGCAAATAAAGCCAGTTATTTCTCACAAATATTTTGTGCACGAATCATTGAATTTTGCAACCCTGATTTAACTTGAGTTGACCACCAAAAGCCATTTGCCAAAGCACACAAATCATTGCCAATAAAAGATACAGAATGAAAACATTAGATTATGAAAAGATAATTGATTTGTAGATGACGAGCAAGCCAAAAATACTGACAACTTGTATGTGAATAGCTGTAGTCCAATGGTCTTTGAGAAGGTGTAGCGTACTGTGAAATAGGCACATAGCATACAAAAGCCTGCAGTTCTAACATACCTTAGGAATTGAACCTTATTCCAAAAGTATGGTTAAGAATGTTGCGAGAAATCATCCAATTTGACCCACAACACACTGCAAAATCCCACTGAGCTTGGTACCACAAACTACAGTAAAGTTAATTTCGAAGTGTCCGGATTAGCTCAGTTGCCTGGAGAGCTAGTTCTAATGCAGAGAAAGGCCAATCCTGTGGGTTCAATTCCCGCACCGGCTGAGGTTATTCATGAATGCCCCACCTTCTCAATCTTGCCCCTCACCCGAGGTGTGGCAATCCACACAACATCGCCACCAGTCAGATCTTCCCCTCAAAGGGGAAAGCAACCTATGGTCATCTGGAACTATGCCGACTTTGCTCACTTTACTACTGTTAAGAAAAACATCTGCCAAACCAATGGCCAACACTAATGAAGCGAGGAAGGTCACAACATATTTCAAATCCCTCCATGACCGTACTCCTCTAAATCTGCACTCTAATGCTGGATCTTATGCATTTTCCTCCAGCAATACACTTCTCAAAGCCTGCCTATTGACTTAAGGTTTGGGTTATCAGACCATATGTCCCCTTTTCTAGATCCAGGTCATGCTTTGCTTTATATAGCTCTTGTGAAACATCCTGTGACATTTCATTACATTAAAGGCGTCACATAAATATTTTACACCTGAGCATTACGAAAATTTGCCCCAAAATGCAAGAAACAAAAGCCACTTAAGTTGGATGTGAAAAATGCAAACATGACTTCTGATCTGTTTATTTAAAAATATACAAAATACAGAAAAGTCAAAAAGCAAAACAGCTTTTAATGTTGGCTACTATGGCTATCAAAGGGTGGAGATGTATGCAAATGGATCCTGTTCATTCGCCCACAAGTGGCAAAATAGACATTCCACCTGACAGCATGTTTATTACCAATCATGTTTTGGGAAACTATAGTAAATAAATTAAATCAATCACAAATCTAATCAAATTATTTCTAAGCCAAAATCTGTCAAGTTATCAATCACATGGAGAAGCAGCAGGGTTACGAATGAGAAGTTGATCTGTTTGAAAGAAACTTAAAGAGGCTTGACAAGGTAAACGTTGAAGAGTTATTTCGCCTTGCTGGAGAGTCTGGAAATAGGGGCCATAGTCTCAGGTTAAGGGATCAATCATTCAGAACTCAGGAGAAATTTCTTCAGAAGTTTGTGAACCTTTAGAATTCCAAAGCAGAAGGCAGTTGATGGTCAGTCTTATATTGTATATTCAAGGCAGAGAGTTATAGATTTTTGGGCACCAAAAGAATTAAGGAATATGGGGAGTGTTGATGTACAAGTTCAGCCATTATCATTTTGGATAGTGAAGCAGGCTGACAGGAATGTATTAAATTTATATTATCAAAGTTATTAAATTAGCTGTCTTACATACAATTCACCCCCACATGATCAAGCACACGATTACAATACAGAAGGCAGCCATTTGGCTTATCTTGCCTGCGCCAGCTCTAAAGAGGGGGTGCGCAAATCACGTGCATATGTTTTGGTCCTGTCCAAAGCTGGAGGATTACTGGAAGGAGGGTTTTAGGGTAATCTCTAAAGTGGTGCATGTGAAAAGGGACCCGGGCCCTCGGGAGGCCATATTTGGGGTGTTGGACCGGTCGGGGTTGGAAACAGGTGCGGAAGCAGATGTTGTAGCCTCCGTCTTGTTGATCGTCTGAAGGCAGATACTGTTGGGATGGAGAGCAACCTCTCCACTCTGTGCCCTGGCATGGCGGGGGGATCGGTTGGAATTCTTGACTCTTGAGAAGGTTAAGTCTGAACTGAGGGGAAGGATGGAGGGGTTCTACAATTCATGGGCATTATTCATTATGCACTTTCAAGAATTGGATAACATCGAACATTAGTTGGGGCAGGGACTGAGTGTTAATGGTGACTATCAGTGATTCCTGATTCACTTTTGTTATGTGTTTATGTTAACATGAGGGCAGCTGTTTAGGGGTTGGTGGGAGGATGGGATTGTTGTTGTTGATATGGGGATTGACATTACATTTGTTACTGCTTATTGTTGGTGGGTGAAAATGTGGAAAAGGAGAATAAAAATATATATTTTTAAAATCACTTTCTCTTCAAGAAAAATCCTAGAATCGCCAATCTATCAACGTAACTGTGTATTGCATTCCTGGAAACATTCAAATCATCTCCCTCGCCTGTGACATAATTCTAAAGTGCAGTGTTCAGAATTCAACACAATATTCCAGTTTAAGCAGCAGCATTTTACAAAAATTCACCATTACTTCCTTGTTTTTATACTCCAGGTTTCTAGTTATAATGACCAACTTCAACAGCGTGGGTGGGGCCCAGCTAATCATATGCTCATTGTCTGGTACTGCTTGAAGTTGGAGACATTTTTCGGGGTTGTCTTTCAGCACCATGTCAGCAATCCCGCACACGGGATAGGAGCTGGGTCAGTTGGGGACCATATTTAGGGAGTCGACCTGCTGGAGTTGCAGGCAGGAGCAGGGTGGGGGGAGGCAGTTGTTTTAGTTTGCCTTGATAGTTGCAGGGGGGGGGGGGGCGGTTCTGATGGGGTGGAAGTCCTGTGCCTTGGCGATCTAATGGATTTCTTACACCTTGAGACCGTGAAATTTGCCGTATGGGGGCAATGGAGGGTTCCACAATTTTATTTTTCATTTTGTTGTGTTAGTTAACGTCAACTGTTTGGGGGGGGGGGGGGGGGGGGTTGGTGCAGTGTTTATTGCATCTGGGGGGGTCTAATTTTGTGTTTTGCAAAACATTAAAATGCTAAAAATTTGAATAAAATACTTCTCAAACACAAAATACCCAATATCCTGTATGGCTCATTTCTCAACCTGCCCTATCTTCAAAATTTCTGCATATAATGTTTAAAAGAAAATCTTTATTGTCAAAAGTAGGCATACATTAACACTGCAACGATGTTACTGTGAAAAGCTCCTAGTCATAACATTTCAGCACCTGTTTGGTACACAGAGGGAGAATTCAGAATGTCCAATTCACCTAACAATACGTCTTTCGGGACTTGTGGGAGAAAACCCACGCAAACACAGGGAGAATGTGCAGACTCCACACAGACAGTGACCCAAGCCAGGACCCCAGGTCCCTCTGCTCCTTTATTTCATATTGTCTTTTCTCATTCTTCCCACCCAAATATACCACGTCGTACTTCTCTGAATAAAATTTAATCTACCAACGATCCAACCATTCCTTCTTGAAGTACATCACTCGTCTCCTCAGTTCATAATAATTTCAAGTACTGCATCAGAAAATTTTGAAATTGTGTGATTTACATGCCCAAATCTAAGTCATGAATACATAAAGAAAAACTGAGATCCTAATACCAATCCCTGCAGAACCCCATTGAATAACTCTCCAGTATGAACAATGTTCACACTACTGTTTCTTATCACTCAACCAGTTTAGTATCAATGCTACTGCTAACCATTTTATCCTGCAGGCTTCAACTTTGCCGGCAAGTCCGGGAAGTCCATAAACAGCACTCAACTGCATTTTTCTATTTGCAACCTCACTGAAAAACACGGGCTTTGTCCAGAATGAATCAGTGCAGTTTTCCTCTCTCTACATCTGTCCAAGTTTGACCTTCATTCCAACAGAGCCCATAAGAGAGCCTAACATTTCTCACAAAAAAGACAAACATCAACTAAACCAGACAGTGCAGAGAAAAGCTCAAACTATAACTAGTCAATAAACAAAGAGACGATACAGCCTCACTACATTGGAAATGAGTACTGGTAGTCTAATTAGCCTAAAACCTACACAATCAGCGGAACTCAACTCTTGGAATTCCAGGTGATGATGCAACTGATCTCCACTTGTTACATAGTAATTACAGTATGGCGATAGGCCACTAGGGCAATATAGATCTTACATACCCATCAGTGCTGCAGTATAAAGTTCTTTGCATAATGACCACTGCCAGATATCTTTTTTAATTATTCTTGGGACCTCTGGCAATGGCAGCATTTTTGCTAGTCCCCAATTGCCCTTCAGAAGGAAGTGAGCCATCTCTTACACCGCTGCAGTACATGTGCTGCAGGTACATTTACATTGCTGTTAGAGAGGGAGTTCCAGGATTTTGAACTGGAGACAGTGAAGGAACATTATAGTTCCAACTCAGGATGCATGTTCCCACGAATCTGCTTCCTTTATTCTTCTAGGGGGTAGAGTTTGCAGATCTGGAAGGTGCTATTTATGGAGGTTTACTGTGTGGTTGTGGTGCATCTTGCATATTGTACACACTGCTTTGATTGTGCACTGGCGGAGAAGATGGATGTGGTGGTGATCTGGGTGATTCACACTCCTGACTTGTGCCTTTTAGATAGTTAAAAGGCTTTGGGGGGAAATAGGTAGTTGAGTTATTCACCATTATTTCAGCTACATAGCATTTATATTGCTAGTCCAGTTGTTTCTGATCAATGGTAACCCTAAGGATGTTGAGACATTCAACAATGGTATTGTCACAGGGAGATGGCTAGATTCTCTGAGATAATCATTGCCCAAGTACCACATAGCACAAATGCAACTTGCCACAGAGCCCAAGCCTGAATGCTTGCAAATGGCACTAACAGTCTGACTTAATTATGGGGGGGGGGGGGGGGGGGGGGGGGAGAAAAGAGAGTCATTGATGAAGCAGCTGCAGATGAGAGAGCCTGGAACGCTACTCTTCGGAATGCCTGCAGCGATATTTGGGCCTGAAATGATTGGCCAACAATTACAACCATTTTCCTTTGTGTAGGTATGACTCCAATCAATAGAGAATTGCTCTTCCAATTCCCATTAACCAACTTTTCCAAGACTCCTTGATGTTAAAGGCAGTCATCGCTTCCTCATCTCTGGAATTCAGGTTTACATCCATATTTGAACCGATCAGGAATGAAGTGGTTCTGGTGGAATTCAAACTGAGTCAGTAAGCAGGTTGTTGCTGAGTCAGTGACACATGATAGCAATGTTGATGACACCTTCCATCACTTTGCTAATGACAAGAGAAGTGAATCGAATTGCCTGAAGACTGACATGATATGGGAGTCTCTGGTGGCCAAGATATTCACTTAGCACTCGCCATTGAAGATGCACCGACTATCTGGCTCTGCCATCACTGAGGATGTTGATGTTTTTTGAAGCCTCCTCTTCCAGCTACTTGTTAAATTGACCCCCCCACCATTCATGGTTTGGCACTGTAGGATTGCAGACTTTGATCTGATCCTTTGGCTGAGGGAGCACTTAGCTATCCATCATATTCTGCTTAGCATGCGTGTGGACTTGTGTTGCAGTTTCACCAAGTATGCAACTCATTTTAGACTGTTATGCCCAGGACTGCTCCTGACATGCTTTCCCACAATGATTATTGAATCAGGGTTGGTGCTCTGGCTTCATGGTTAAAGTAGAGGGAGGCACGTGCCAGGTCACGAGGTTATAGATGGTTCTGAACTGAAACACTTGTTGGGTCAATCCCTTTGGTAGTGGTTGTGCCACACATCATAATGGAGTCCTCCCAATGTAAAACAGGACTGCACAGTCCCACCAACACTCGGGTGTTGACCTCATTCTTGCCTATCTACCTGCTGCAAACGCATCAGCCCATGAGTGTTGGTGGGACTGCACATTCTTGAATAGACAAAGTATCGTCTTTGCATTAATAGCATGCTCCATTGTGGTGTGTGGCACAACCACTGTTAAAGGGATAAAATAAACAGATGCTACAGCTCAAAACAATCTATAACCTCATGGCCTAGCACACCCTTCCCTCTAGTATCACCATGAAGTCAGGGGACCAACCCTAATTCAGTGATCAACTCAAAAAGGTACATCAGGAGCAGCACTGGGCATACGCAAAAAAGTGTTTCATATCTGTTTTCTAACCCCCCCTCCCCCCACCAAATCTGGGGTGTTGGGTCACTCACCTACCTGGAAAATATGTTCTTTATAATTCTAGTCATGGTGCTACCGAGCCTGTCTTTGTGATAAACACTGTAGTGGCACACAAAGTACAGTGAACTTTAGTTGCTGCCAGCTGCATGGAAATTAGTCAATCGCTTTCATGTGTCTTCTGGGAGGTCTCAAAATGGTTGCTCATCATATGTATGAGAAATTATTCATTCCAAGCCTACTGTAATATACACCTTAATATTAAAGGTGTTCCCATATTTCAGATACTTTCTCCATAAACCACACAAGAGCAATATCAATGTTCCTTTGGCTCTCCGGTACTTCAGTCAAAAGCTACAGCCGCCCAAAGGCCCCATATTATTTTGTTATGCAGCAGCCGTACCCAAGACATAGACTAATCCAATCAGGGCTTGTTGCACATTTATTACATACCTGGTCAGCTAACATCAGAACAGTTTTCATCGTGAACCTGCGAGAACAGAAGTTAAAAAGATCTTCAAGGCTTGGTCCAAGCAAGTCCATAACTAGGACATTGTAATCCTTTTCTTGCCCATACCACCTGCAAATAAACAGTTCAAATTCTTAGCTTGCATTTATCTCTATATTTGGTGACAGAACATGCATGGTCAATTTTAAATTTACATTTTCTGAATCAAAAACAAGCCTGCTGAAATTACAGGTGGGCCTGTAATTACAGGTTAATCATAAATATGCATCCAGTAAAGTTACCTAAACAATATAATATGCTTGAATTAAAATGGCAGAATATTCAAAATTGGTTGGGCATTAGGATTTGCAAAATATTTAGAATCTAAAATTAACCATTTAGATGTAACTAGCACTTCTAATAATATTAAACCGAGATCCCACAAAACATTAAACAGTGGGGTAAAGATGACTCAAAGGGTTAGTGAGTACGCGTGCAAGAGAGCGAGAAATTACACAAACTCAAGATTGCTTTCCCTGGAATTTAAAACATCAATGGGTAATAATCTGGCCCTTTTCAGAAATAATGTTTTCGTTAATACTTCTACAAAAGAAGGAGGATGTTTAGAACACTCTTCGGCAAACATTAATTGATGCTGAGTTATTTTGAACCATTTTACATCGATGCCCTCTATCCTTTTGCCAGTACAAACCGTTTCTCCTTATAGAACATAGAACAGTACAGCACAGAACAGGCCCTTCAGCCCTCGATGTTGTGCCGAGCAATGATCATCCTACTTAAACCCACGTAACCCGTATACCCGTAACCCAACAATCCCCCCATTAACCTTACACTACGGGCAATTTAGCATGGCCAATCCACCTAACCCGCACATCTTTGGACTGTGGGAGGAAACCGGAGCACCCGGAGGAAACCCACGCACACACAGGGAGGATGTGCAGACTCCACACAGACAGTGACCCAGCCGGGAATCGAACCTGGGACCCTGGAGCTGTGAAGCATTGATGCTAACCACCATGCTACCGTGAGGCCGTATGTATGCTTCATGATCTAAAACATCACTATCCAATCTCCTCTCAGGTGGACAACTTCTTCAACCTAACCATGTAACTGAAATACCTCACCCCTCAAACCATCTCAATCGTTTCTTCTCTTGAAAAACTTCAACATCTTTCCCAAAGGGTGGTGCCCAGAACTGGACACGAATGGTGACCAAGCTAGTGTTTATAACAGGTTTATCAAAACTTCAGCCATTATTGCACTGAATGGCAGTACTGGTTTAAGAGGATAAATGACCACCTCAAATTCCAATCTGCCTTATTTGGAGATCATATGCAAAACAATAATAATCAGGTTGGTATTCAAAGGGTTTAAGGCATGCGCAAACAGGTTTGGCTTTATATCTAACCCATCCACTTGACGAGAGGCCTTCACTGCCCATGCAAAAATGCATGCTGCCCCATCATCTCTGATTTTACAACCATCTGATTTTAACCTAGTGTAAAGTCAATCCAGAATCAAGATATGAATAAACACAAAAGCAGAGCAAGAATTCTTCAAGGACTCTCACCCACATCAATCTGGTGATAGTTCAAGCCCAAAGAGTGGATTCAGATTATTGCTACAGTAATTGCTGTCGTCGTGTGAAACAAAAAACACTTTGCAATGGCTTTATAGCTGCAGTTGGACATCCAGTCAGATGCACATAATGCTATCAAATGGCATCCCTTTCTCATTAAAATTACACACAATAGCTTTTCATACAATTCCGATCGCAGACTTGGGTAATAAAATGCAAAAAAGACCTTTATATGATGTACTCGTACATATCTAATTTGATCCTTTGAGTGTCAAAGTTGCATTAAAGTACTTTCACAAGGTGACACTATCCCCTGCTACAAAGAAGTGCCTTCAGATGCTTAGGGCCAACATTTAGCTGCTTTGTGCAATTTATCTGGGTGGGGCTGAACTTCGAAACAGACTTGCCTAACACTCACTATATCAAACCAGCAACTCAAAACTCTAGAAAAGTAATACACCACTACTTCTGTCATGCATTCTTAGATAAAGATCCACACTATGAGCAAAAAAACGAAGCCAATATTTTAGAAACTGGACACGTGTTTATCCAACAACTTGAAATATTTGGTCTCAAAACTTAATGCTGCAATACTCAAGAGTTTGATGCATTCAATCTCAGCCAGGAACCTTGCTGAAACCATACATTGGCAGAGAGTTGTAAACCGTAACACTTCCTATGGTAAAAGTAGAAGTCACACAAATCTCAATTTAACAATGGCTATAGGTCACCGGAAGCAAATAGGCACCTGCCTGAATGGGACATATGGCAAGAAAGAAAAACTTACAATTGGTACTGCAAGTTATAACTATTATTAATGCCCCTTACAGCATTTATTTCAATAAATGGGTTCAAATAATTTTGTTACTAGAATTTTATCACGGCAATCAGCTTAGAACTCCCTACAAGGCACAGGAAACCATGCAGTCAGTCTTTGTTCAGTAATAACTCTCTTCCAGGTCAGAGGCTGTGGACTCATGCCTCATTCCAGAGACCTGCACTATTGAAGATGCCATCTTCCGATGAGACCTTAAATCAAGAATCCATCGACCCAGACAGACATGGAAATCCTCATGGAACTACTTGAAAAATGGGAGACTTCGCCCAGTATCCGTCATATTCTTGTAGTCAACACCCTGTTGCGTACAAAATGGTGGTCCAGTTTTCTACAACTTTGAAGTACTTTTGAAATGTACCAATGGCTGTAGGAGATTGAGATGAGTGAAAGGTGCTACATAAATTCAGATTTTTCTGTACAGCGCAATTCCACAAATTGAAGATCTGTTCAGTGAATATTTCTGACGAGAGATACCTCTTATACTACAATTTCTCTGTCCACCAAAGTAAAAGGTTGCACAATAGGATCAGAATAGTACCAAAGTGCAAGAGTTCAACATACTGCATTATACAGTTGTAACCATATTATGAACCCGAAATTTCACACAATGAGATTATTTCAATGAATTGTGCAATAAGCACATGAGCTATAAGATGAAGACAAATTGTGTGTTTGAAGCTGCAGAATTTTATTGGCCAATGGAGGTGCGGTTTGGGTTCACTAACTAATATGCCAGAAAAAGTTGATTTGTCAACCAACTCCTTTTATAGTTTTGACCTTTTCAGAAGACTGTTAATCTATACTGCAAGGACTCTAAGCAACTCCAGGCCATAAACTTAAAAGGCAAAATGGCATTTCTCATCAGAACATTAAAAAGCAGACAAACCCAGGACGAGGCCCTGAACACATAGAACGTCACGAACATTTTTCTTGAGATAATTTCCCCAAATCACTGCGTAACAATACTCTTGTAAACATTAACAGCTCCACAATGGTTATGGAACAACCATGGCACATTATGTTTTCTATCAAATACAGATTTTAAAAATATGATTGGCATTACACTGTAGCATTTAGGCCAACATAAATAAAAACAGCAGACTAAATTGTAGAACCTGATCAGCTCTTGCATAACATGTACACAGACTACAAATGTGACTTCTAGCAGTTTAGTTACAATTTAAGCTGTTTCAACAAGGGACAACACTTGTTATGCAGTTTGCACAAAAATAACTGGTTAGCTCAAGAGAGTGATAATAACTAAAGGCTAGGTTGAAGAAATGGGTCTCGAGGTAGGAAAAAAAGCTAATATTTAGAATAGGCAAAGATTGTAGTCAATCTACTGGAGAGGGGGGTTGTTAGAGCTTTAGCAGAAGTGTATGGCATGCTCTTAGAAGAACACAAATTGTGGTTGATTTCTCCCATTCCATACTCAAGGGACAGAACCAAATTACAAATCATTCCACAACTGCATAACAGCTAACAATATCAATTTACTAGAAAAATAACAGATATATGCAAAGGGTAATGTCACTTTGCTGTCCCAATTAAAGACAATTCCACAATACCTTCTGTATGTGGCCTTCTCCAAGACTGAAAATAAGCAAGCAATGCAACCTGCAAAGTCTGCTTCCCCCATCCCTATTAGTTACAGGGTAGCATTCCACCACATAAATGTGAACCAAATATGGTACACAACAGGTCTCCAGAGAAGCTCTTCCGATCTAACAAACATTATTAGTAGAGACTGAATAACTACATGAGCCTGTACTACCATTCAATCAGATAATGGCTGATCTCTGCCTCAGCTTCTTCCCATGGATAGTCTTACCCATCACGCTCCAACAAAATTTGTGCCACACCTCTTCTGGAGCCCAAGACAAGACTTCAGATGGGGCTCAACCAAATTCTAATTGTTAATCACATTCTATCTGTATGCAAACTTTTAATTGCCTCCCCCTAGGAACCTTAAATCCCTTTGCTTCTCCACAACTTTCAATCAATGAATACTCCTGTCAGTTTTCCAAACTTATATAAATTCGTGCCTATGCATGCAACTTACTGTGCCTACCAACTTTGTGCATTTTGACAATCCGGATGATCAACTCCAACCCCGTTCCTTCAAAAGATACAAATCACTGGGTACTGCCACTTTACAAATCCAATCAGATAATGTTCCCATTACAATTGCTAAGTGCTTCACGCTCTATTTCCCAGCATTTTGTTCATTTCTGCCAGCTCTGTGCATTTTTTGTAGATAGATGATCCCCATATCACTGACCTCAAAAAAACTTATGACTTACCGATTACAAATTCATACTCTGTCATTATCTTTCAGACTCCAATAACTCACCAACTGACATTAAATGGACAAGGTTTGTCAGCTGGATTACTTGCACAATGCAGTAATTTTCCAATACATGGGCAATGCCCCTAAATCTAATGCTTCAAAACTTTTTTGTATTGATTACTACGGGGTAGAAAACATACTAATAACTTTCCATCTTTAATAAACTTTTATTATACAGGCCAAGACCCTCCTGGTGAATTTTAAGAATTCCTATACTTTTGGTTCTCTTCCTCAACTGTGAAAACAGATACAAAGTACTATGAAATAAGTGCTCCATTTCCTTATTGCCTATATTTTCCTGCATGTTATAGGCCTACATTCCCATTACCACTCAAAATTTAAGAAAACGTTTGCACCTCAAGATTGATCTTCACAACTTATTTTTATAAACTCGTTGCACTTATTTTTGTACAGCTATCCCAATCTGCAGGATTTCCACTTTAAATACGTTATTTTCGTTTGTCTTTCTTCACTTTCTGCTCCAAAACCGCACAGGAGCTTCATGCCCTTAAGTGACTGGAAACACCAAGCTGCCTCCTTCGTCCCTAAACTCAAAAGTCAAAAAGTTGCAGAGCACATAAAACTCCGTAGTTTCAAGTCGACCAAAACAAAAAGAGTACTCCTGCCATTTTTTTTTGAAGCCGTCAGCGCGTTTATGAAACAAGCGCCCCCGGCTGTCGGAAGTAACACGGACTAACCGGGGCTACCATCAAGAAATATCTAAATCCTGTGGGATGAAACTTGCTCCTAATCACGTCGATCCGCCATTTTATGACATGTCCGTACAAAACACAACAAAAGAGCAGCCATTCCACGCAGCCATCCGCACTGTACATGTCAGAACACAATTTACAAAAAATAATGAACACCAAGCATACAATTTTTAAAAGGTGATGTGCAAGGGCTGATTTTCAAACGGCGAAGTTGTGCTGGTTGGGAAGGGAAGGGGGGGGGGGGGGGGAAGAGAGAGAAAGGAGGAATCGCATGAGAAGGAGACATCAGAGGGTAGGCCGCAAAAGGTGATCGCCTGAGAGGGGAGCTTCAATCGTTTATTTGAAAATAATCGCACTTCGACCCCCAATTGCTAGCCTCGATTGATGAAAAGCCAACTTCAAACATCATTTAACAGAAGCCGGGGTGCATTTTCGCCTCACGTTTTTGACTGAGTTGAAGAGGGGAAGGGGGGGGGGGGGGGGAGGGGTTGCCTACCGCACAAACACTTGGAAAAAGGGTCAATTGTTACATAAAACACGCACACAAAACAAACCCCCAAGAAAGTTATCAATTTAACATACCGGATGTGAGGAATGCCGACTCCTCCCTGTAAGATTTTGTACAGTTTGCTCTCATAGAGAAGCTGAGGATGCCTCGCTTTCTGTGATTCCAATTTTACGGCCACCTCCTAGGAAGATTCGGGGGGGGGGGGGGGGGGGGGTGAGAAACGGAAGGGCAAAACAAAAAACAGGAGATGAAAGGGAAGAGAATAATAAACAAAACACTGGTCAGTCAACGATAGAAACAACAGCAGCAGTTACATGGGGAAGGGAGCTGGGGGTTAAAAGGGCGGAATCTCTCTCTCTCCCCGGCCCACACTCACCTCCCCATTGGTGATGTTAATCGCCAGGTAGATATCGCCAAACGACCCACTGCCGATTTTCCGGACCAGTTTGTATTTTCCACCGACGATAAATTCCGCTTTCGAACCACTGGCGCTGGCCATCCTCGTCGTTAGTAATTTTCTCTCTCTCTCCCCTCGGTCGCTCTCTCAGCACGACGACAGGGGGGACGCGGACATATAGAGACCACCGGGTTGCGCCGCCTTCCCCCACGTCCTCTCCTGAATTATTCGGATCCGTTTCCTGCTCCTTTTGCTATTCCTTTCCCCCTTCCCGAGCGCCGCCGACTCTCCCTAATGCTCCATCTTCTCGCCGTCAAGTTCTTTCTTCTTTGCAAAGGCTTGTGGGGCGAGGGGAGACGGACGTCATCGGTTTTTTTACAATCATCGTCCCGTTCTCGCGCTCATCGCCATGGTGATGCGGCCCCGCCTCCCTCCCGGCCGTGGGCCATGATGACGACGCACCTCCACTGTGGCGGACGCAGCCGCAGCCACCACCCGCCCCCGGGGTGGGTGGGGCAGTGCGTTGCATTCTGGGGGTTGTAGTCCGCTGCGCAATAAAGAGGGGGTGGGGAGACTACAACTTCCATCAGCCTGTGGGGTTTTTCGCTGCCATTGACTCCTCAATTTCAACAGGTGGTGTTCGGAACGTTGGGCGACACCTTCCTGTTTCAGGCAGGATTTGTGTTTCCTTGTATTGCTGATGGCTCTGCAGACATCTCCAAATTGCTTTAATAAAGTGCTGGGAATATTCAGCTGCAGGTTAGGCATCACCTGTGAAGAGAGGAGCAGAGCGAACGTTTCGTTTTACATCTGAACTGGGAAAAGCTAGAGATGGAATATGTTTGAAGTAAGGGGGTTGGGAGAGAGAATAACAGGAAATGTTAGGGTGGCAGACAGATTGGGGGTGCAAAGACCAATGGGACAAGTGAAGCAAAGGATGCACGAGTGGTGATGGGAATGACAATGGGAAATCTGCAAAGAGACAGGAAACAAAATGGGAGCTGAGGTCTGATATTGAATGCAATTTGAAGTCTGGAAAGCTGTAAAATATCTTGTGAAAAGATAATGTGCTGTTTCTCAATCTTGTGTTGAATTTCGTTTGAGAACTTTAGGAGGCTGGGGACAAAGGTAAATGTGAGAGCAAAGTGAAGAATTAAAATGGGACCTGACTAGAAGCTCAGAGTCACTGAGGTGTTCTTCAAATTGGTCATCCAATCTGCGTTTGGTCTTATTGTAGAGCAGACTGCATTTGCGGAAAACAAATACCATATACTGAATTCAAAGGAGAACATGCTAATTGCTGCTTCACCTGGAAAGAGTGTTTGAGGAATTTGAAAGTGAGGAGGGAGGAAATAAAATGGCAGATGTTGCACCCCATGCACCTGCACAGAAAGGTGTTATGTGAAGAGGAATGGATGTTACGCATGATTGAGGAGTACACCAAGGTATCTCTTTGGAATGCTAAAAGGGGAAGGGAAGAGAAAATGTGTTTGGTGGTGACGTTATGCTTAAGGTGGCAGAAATGGCAATGGATGATCTTTTGAATATGGAGGCTGGTGGGGTGGAAGGTGAGAACAGGGGGAATTGTATCATGGCTTGGGTGGGTGGGAAGGAGTGAGGGCGAAACTAGGAAATGGAAGAACATAGTTGAACACCTTGACTGACTGGTTGTGGGGGGTGCAGGGAAATGTGCAGGGCAGTGCATGAAGTGGAATCCTTGGTTGAGGAAAAAGACATATTTAATATATTTTTAAAAATCATGGAGCACAGCATAATCTGAACAGCTGTCATCGGGAAACTGGGAGGATAGAATGAAATCCTTAAAGGAAGCAGGGTATGAGAAAGTGTTATCAAGGTAGCCCAGGAATCAGTGGCTTATAAAGAATGTTAATTTATCACCAGAAATGGAGTCAGAGAAGTCAAGGAAGAGTCCGAAATGGACGTGAAGGTGAGAGAAAGGTGGAAATTACAAACAGAATTTATGAAATTTTCCAATTCAGAGCAGGAAACAATCATCAATGTACTGGAAAAATGTTGAGGGAGCCGGCTTGTGTGGGACTCGAGAAAAGGATGTTTGACATTTCCTACAAAATGACAGACTGCTAGGTGCCATGTGGGAGCCATAGCAATACCTTTTATTTGGAGGAAGTGAGTTGAGTTAAAGGAGAAGTTGTTCAATGTTCGAAGTAGTTCAGACAAACAGAGTAGGATGGTGGTGGATGTTAACTGTTTGGACTTGCGTCCATTCAAGGAAGAAGCTGAGAATCCCAAGAATGCCCCGGTTGTGGATGGATGTGTAAGAGAGATTGGATGTCCAAGGTGAGTAGGTGAAGGCCAAAGCCAGGAAATTGGAAAGTAAAGTGATGGAGGGCATCGGAAGAGTAACAGATGTAGGTGAGAAGCAGCTGGACAAGAGGAGAAAATAAAGAGTTCCATCAGGCAGAAATAGGCTGGAATAATGTGTCTGAAAGGTCAGTCCTGGTGTGCATTCTGGGAATGAGGTAGAAGTGAGCTGTTTGGAGTTGGATGAGATCATTGACAGACCTGAAAACAATGGCTTAATGTTCACTGGTGGTGTCCAAGAGAATTGGTTTTCAGCCTCTGCAAGGTAAAGGCCAGTACGTCAGATAACTACATCATCACCTTTGTTGGCAAGTTTAATAACATTGTTAGGGTCGGACCTGAGAGAACGGAGTGTAGCACGGTCAGAGGGAGCTAGATTAGAGTGAATAAGGGAGAAATCAGGGAAATTGAGATAACTGATATCAGGCCCGCAGTACTTGATGAAAAGATGAAGAGAGGATAAGAAGGTAGAGGTCCAAGCAGAGGGAGAATATTGGAGACAGGTGAGGCTGTTTGCTCGGTGGGGACTAGAATCCTGGTTAGAGCAGCATCAGAAATCAGAAGGTTGAAGGGTATTGTGAATACACATTGAGAGTTAAGATTCGAAGAAGGGATTGGGTCAGAATTTTGCATTTCTTGCATCTGAGACCAGAGTTTATCTCCTTCAGCCATCTCGTATCGAAGCACTGGAATTATCTCCTGAAACCTCTCCATCACTCCACTTCTCCTTTAAAACCCTCCTTAAAATTTGCCTTTTTGAACAAAGTTTTAGTCATCCGTTCTAATACATTTTTTGGCATTATGCCAATTGTTATCTTATTGGAAACACCATTGTGTTTCTGCTCCTGGCTTCTTGAATATTCCTGATTTTAATTGCTGCACCATTGGTGACTGTGATTTCAGTTGCCTTGCCCCTGCCCACCGCCCTCACCCCAGAATCTCAATGCCTCTCTTGATTTCTTCCTTTGGTCATCTGACCTAATATTTCCTTTTGTAGCTCATTGTCGTATATTGTTCTTTAATGCTCCTGTGAAGTGCTTTTTATTATGTGAAAGATGCCATATAAATTGTTGTTGATTCTCATATTTCCTGCAATACTGTCACCAGAAATGTACACCGTACTCTAGCTTTGGGTCTATAGAAAACTAGGTGTGTTTTATATAATTCTAGCATAACTACCCATTGCTCTTGTACTCCAGACCTCAGCCTGGAAAGGAAAGTCTCCCATATGCCTTCTGGATGCCTATCCTGCTACTTTCAGGGATATATAGACATGCATTCCAAGGTCCCCTTGTTCCTCTACGCTTCTCAGAATCGCAGTGTTTATTGCATATTCCCTTGCTTTGTTTGCCCTCACTGAACGCATTATCCACCTGTTCTCCAGATTGAATTCCATTTGCTGCATTTTTGTTGACTTGATTTCATCCTTTGATATCTTCCTGAGGTTTGCAGTTTCTATCAACCAATTTTTGTTTTCTTTTGTTGCCAAAGGAGAATAGCATTGACATTCAACACACTCAGGAGGTTGTTACATGAGATTTATTGAATCCTGTTGCATTTTGAAAATTAAAATCGCTTATTGTCACAAGTAGGCTTCAAATGAAGTTACTGTGAAAAGCCTCTAGTCGCCACATTCCGGCGCCTGTTCGGGGAGGTTGGTCTGCTTTAAAAGCCAGCTATTTAGTCCAGTGTACTAAAGTGTTAAAAATATTCCATGAAGATAGTGTTCCTTTAACAAGTGCCCTCCTATTTCTGCCTCATGGTTGAAAGAATTATAATTTTATATTGTGTATGTTATGCTTCTTTAGTTGATGGACTTTTCCCCTTTTTCCTATTTAGGGTTTCCTTGCACTGTATCATTTTGAAAGCGTGCTTGGACATTTGTCTCTTACCGTAGGTGAATCTGGAGCTTAGTATGTGGACCTGTATCATTCTTCAGAATTCCTAAATACTGCATCACTGCAGCTTCTCAAAGTTGAGAGATATTAACATGATTGAATGAAATGGACAAACGACACTGCTCACTGGTCCTTAATAATAAAGAGGTAGGTTCGTGCCATCAGTTCTGAATTTGCTCATGAATCTTTTACGGACGTAAAGATTAGCCATTCAGCATATATAAAAATAGAGACATGCTCTCAGGAAATTCCAAACTTTTCAAAGCAAATGAATTATTTTTTGAAGTTTTAATCACAGTTACATGTTAGGTCACCCAAAGCACAGTGTGATGAATGACTCCTCGGTCTGTCCTTGGTAGTCTTGCTGGAGGAATAAATGTTGGAAGGACACCAGTAAAATTGATTTTGCTTCAAAAAAAATTATCATGTAATACTTAAAATTCACCGAATAAACTGGAGACTTGATTCAACTTTTCTTTCAAAAGTCAGCACCTCCAGCAATGCAGTATCCCCCCAGTATTTAGCTGCAGTGTCAGCTTATGTTCTGTATCTGTTTTGAGCGATAAGCACGTTTTTACACAGAAACTCCTCTCATGCACACCTTTACAAGACCTGATATATCTTGAATAATTTCAGCGCATTCTCTAAGAGCCCTCATCCAGATATATAACTACTCCAGATTGATCAATCCTGAATTTACTTCGGATGTTGATCAGTTTGTGGTGTAACTGGCCTGCTCCCATTGGCGAAATCAGGATCCTGCCAAGGTGTGGCGAGAAACCAATAATCACTTGAAGCCAATCTCCATACAATTAACGATGGCAACCTAGCCCCTGCCATATTTAACGGCCTCCCGATATCTAACTGCCTCCCCAGCATGTGGTCAACCAGGTGCCATTAGTACACCTTTTTAATAACATGAAGCTGGCGAAATGGCTGTTGTGGGATTCCGAGGAAGTGAGTAGCCATCTTTGTTCCTGGGCAACGAGTCTGGAGGCTTTGGCGTGACTGCCCCAGTGCTCGGGGCGAGGGGGGGATGGGGAGGTAGTGGGTTAGCCCCCCCCCCCCCCCATAGTGGGGGGCTGCCGGCCTCGGTTCGGGGGGGGGGGGGGGGGGGGGGGGGCGGGTGTCGCCATCGGAGGAAGGCCGAGGGTTCACCATTTGGCTGAGAGGGGGTAGTGTCTCACGACCCGCTGGATTGTGTGTACCCATAACGGGGGCAACCCTTGCCTACCTGTCTCCACAGCCACCCATAACTCCCATTGATCGTTGGGATATCTGGCTGTGCGGCTGAAGTCTATTGCTAATCGGGAATTGGCAATTGTAGCTAAGTGAGCACTTCACACCTCCCAAGTGGATTCCTGTGGGTATCTGTGCCACATAGCTTATGCTAATCCACCCGTTGTTGATTTTATGGCTCTGGGTGCCGTCCCTCCTGGTCATGCTCCCTGAGCTGACGCCCCTGCTGCTTCCTCCCAGGCGACATTGGCTGCCCTGTGGCTGACCCTCCAACAATCTGGTCATGTCGGCATCCCCAGATTATGGTGCTGGTCTCCTCGGTGGCATAGCTGCAAAGTGTGGGGTTTGCTCTGTGGGATCTGTTTAAGTGCTGATTCCTCTTGGTGGGAAGCTGGTGGGCACCGTCCCAACACATTAACGTTTGATTTAAGTAGACCAATTAATTTTTGAGACCAGTGACGGCCTCGCCAGATTAAGCGCCAGGAGCATCGCGGCAGTTCCCGCTTGCTACCACGCTTCGAAAGTTTTCCATTAAATCGATTATTCTTATACAAAACACTTTTTTCTCTGTGTATTCCATTATGGCAAGCAATACAGTTTATTCGTAATTGAAGAGTTTCTCTTGTTAGTTTTAACAAAGGGATTTCAGTTATTTCATGTACATCATTGCTGTATGTTTAGTGGAAATTTAACTTGTGGCTTGATGGACTAGACCATTTAACCAATGTTCCTAATCATAGAATTTACGTGCAGAGCCTTCATAGAGGGCAGCACGGTAGCACAAGTGGATAGCACTGTGGCTTCACAGCGCCAGGGTCCCAGGTTCGATTCCCCGCTGGGTCACTGTCTGTGCGGAGTCTGCACATCCTCCCCGTGTCTGCATGGGTTTCCTCCGGGTGCTCCGGTTTCCTCCCACAGTCCAAAGACGTGCAGATCAAGTGGATTGGCCATGATAAATTGCCCTAAGTGACCAAAAAGGTTAGGAGGGGTTATTGGGTTACGGGGATAGGGTGGAAGTGAGGGCTTAAGTGGGTCGGTACAGACTCGATGGGCCGAATGGCCTCTTTCTGCACTGTATGTTCTATATTCCATCGAGTCTGCACCAGCCCTTGGAAACAGCACCCTACCTAAGTACATGCCTCCACCCTATCCCCTAACCTAACTTAACCTTTTGAACCCTAAGGGGCAATTTAGCATGGCCAATCAACCTAACCTGCACACCTTTGGACTATGGGAGGAAACCTATGCATACACGGGGGTAAAGTGCAATCTCCACACAGACAGTTACCCGAGGCCGGAATTGAACCTGTGTCGCTTGAGCTGTGAGGCAGCAGTGCTAACCACTGTGTCACCATGCCGCCCTAATGACCCATACAGTTAGCTTTTTCCTACCAATCTAATGGATGTTTAAAGATAGTCATTACATATTAGTAATCTCTGCTGATTGAATTTTCAAACAAGTACATTCATATTTATATTTTATGCAGCTATTGTAGAGTTAAACCAGAATTTATTTATCTGAACCTTCATATCTACTGGCCAATTTTCTGTAGTGCCGCACGCAAGGAGATTTAGGGGAGGATTTTCGGAGGACTGGCAGAGGAAAATATTGGAGCATTCTGCACCTATTTTCCTGCTTGAATTCATATTGAATATAAATGGACACCTAGGACTTGCACTCAGGAGGCTGTTTAAGTATCTGAATTCAATATCTACAATAAGACACTATTGCAGCCTTGTGGAGGAATGTGTGCAGAGTGCATGCTTTTCCTACTTTCTTCAGTATGAAGAATCCAAATGAATTGTCCTTAAAGAAACAGCTGCAGACCTCTCTAAAAGGATAAATCTTTTGTTTTTTATGATTGATGTGGGGCCCGAAGTAGCAGAAGAAATTCTCTTCAGTGTCTCACAACGATCTTCCAGCTTGCTGCCAGTGTCTTCTTGCTACTTCCCTCCATGCGCCCAATATCCCCCTCCTCCTCTCACAATTGGAATCAGCTACATTGACTGTGAAACAAGCCTTACTTGCCACTGGTTTTTGTTCGACAGCTCAACGATTTTTGACTCAAAGAAATCATCATGACGCAATGCATCATTTGGTGCCTTTGTCACTAAGATTGAAATCATCCGATCAATCACCTTGGCTCTTGACTTCCCATAGCCCACCAAGCCAAATTTCCTTTAACCCCCCCCCCCAACTTTCTTCCAAAGTAGCGCCCTGTTTCCAAAGTCCCTCTCTTCACCAAATTCCGTGAACCTGTAGTCGCCTCCGACGTCAATGTCCATTTTTCAAGAACTCAATGTTTGAATCCTTTCAATCCAGTTTCCGCCCCTGTCACATAACCAAAATATCTCTTAGTCACAAATGACATGTGACTGTGAGAGTGGTAAACAACCTCCCTTGCATGTTGACCACACCATCTTCTTCCAGTGCCTCACCTCTGTCACCCAGCTGAGTGTGACTGCACTCGTCTTGTTCCATTCTAATCTATCTAGCTATAGACAGAGAATCGCTTGCAATAGCTCCTCTTCCATTCCCACACAATTACCCCTGTTGTCCTTAAGGATTTATCCTTGGCTGCTTTCTATTTGTCATTTGCGTGCTGTCCTTCAGTGACTTCATTGCTGTAGGCTTTCACACGTACATTGATGATGCCCAGCTCTGCCTCAACACTACCTTTTTGAGCCTCTACACTGCTTCAAATGTACCAGACAACATGGCAGATATTCAATACTGAATAAGTATAAATTTCCTCCATTTAAACATAGGGATGATTGAAGCCATTATTTCTGGTCCCCACTACAAACTCTGGTCACTGGCAATATCTCTACCCCTGACATGTTGAACTAGACTGTCGGCAACCAGGTATCAACATTTATCAGAGATGAGCTTTCAACCGTATAGCCACACCATCACTGCCTATTTCCACATCAAATCCACATCTATACTATTACCTGATCGTAGAGCTGCCTATGCCTCAACTGATCTCTGCTGCTGAAACTCTCGTCCATACCTTTTGTAACCTTTAATCTTGGCTATCCAATGCACTCCTGGCCATCCTCCCATATTCCTCCCTGGAGGCCATCTAAAATTATAAAGCTGCTGGTGTCCTTTCTCGTATCAAGTCCCATTTACTCATCATCCATATGCTGACTGAACAATGCATCCATTTTAAAATGATCATCCTTGTTTTCCAATCCCTCAATGGCTCACCAATCTCTATCTCTGCAATCTCCTTCAATCCCACAATTCTCTGAGATATTTGCTGTTCTCTAATTCTGGCCTCTTGGACATCCCCAATTTTAATCACCCCATCTCTATATCTCCCTTTAAAATGCTCGGTAAAGTCTACGACTTTGATCAAGATTTTGGCCATCTGCCCTAATATCTCCCTATGTGGATCCGTGTCTTGTTTTATAATGCCCCTTTAAAGTGCTCATAACCTCTGATCTCCAGGAGTTGTACTGGGGAGGTACCCCAAAGACGTGCTGCCCTTCCCATCCCTGGAAGTCCATATGTATTTACATTGTGTATTAATCGTATGTCCGATGTTTTTCATGTATGAAACAATCTGCCTGGACTGTATGCAGAACAATACTTTTCACTGTACCTCAGTACACATGACAAATCTAAATCTAATCTAATCATAAGGACTGTAAACCAATTGTGTGTGAAGTTCAAACTTCCATTGGGCAATTACCCTGCACTGGGAACCATCTCATATTCTGATTTAAGTTGGAGTCTTTGGATGGTTCAACTGTCTTACAGAAATAGTTACCCAGGAAAAGTTCGAACTCCTGAGTAACAACTAAGGTGCTGAGCACCACTGCCCCCACCTCTCAACTAAACGCCCTCATGGGACCAGCCCTCACACCCCATCAGCTGCCTCCGTCCTTAGCTATGCCCCAACCCTTCCTCGACTACCGATCCCACTGACTACCCTCCCCTCACCACCCCTCCCCACATACTGGTACCCCTCCATCCTGCCCACACATTACAAACTTAAAAAGTGCCTGGACCTTTCAACCTGCCTCCTCGACATTAGAATCCCTACAGTGCAAAAGGATTGAATCTGCAACGACCCTCTGAAAGAGCACCCTACCTAGGCCAACTCCCTTACCCCATCCCGTAACCCCACCCAAACTTTGGACAGTAAGGGGCAATTTAGCATGGCCAATCCACCTACCTGCACATCTTTCTGAGAGAGGAAACTGGAGCACCGGAGGAAATCGACACAGATACGGGGAGAACGTACAAATCCCACACAGTCACCCAAGGTTGGAATTGAACCCGGGTCCCTGGTGCCATAAGGCTGCAGTGCTAACCACTGTGTCACCATGCTGCCCCTTTAGCTAGTTAGCTAGTACTTCCTTTGTCCTGACTCGCTTGACAAGAGAGTCGGAAATCCGGGCAAAAAAGGAACGGTTACATTTTAGTGTAGGTAGATGGGAGCAAAGTTTTTTTTTAAAATGTTTTTTATTGAGTTTTCATATTTTATATTGAACAAATAACAAATTATTAGAGAGAAAAAAACGAAAAAAAACACGCAAAATTTAACATGTATATTTACAGGTAAGCATCTTCGTAATAACAGCTGTGGCCGTCCCCTTTAGCCGGCTTACATATTTTACATTCCCCAATATGGCCGAGGCACATGTTTATAGGCATTTATTTACAGTTTGGTTTTGGGCCTTAGCTAGCCATCAAACCCCCATAACGAACCCGTAGCCCCCCCCCCCCCCCCCCCCCCCCTTCCCAGCTACCTTCCCCCGATTCCCGTCCACTTTCCCCTGATTCTTGGCCACCCGACTATTCTTCCTCTTGTACGTTGGCCACAAACAGGTCCCGGAACAATTGCATGACTGGCTCCCACGTTCTGTGGAAGCCGTCGTCCGACCCTCAGATGGCGAATTTGATTTTCTCCATTTGGAGAGATTCCGAGAGGTCGGACAGCCAGTCTGCAGCTCTGGGCGGTGCTGCTGACCGCCAGCCAAACAGGATTCTACGCCGGGCGATCAGGGAGGCAAAGGCAAGGGCGTCCACCCTCCTCCCCAGGAATAGATCTGGCTGGTCTGAAACCCCCGAAGACTGCCACTATCGGGCATGGCTCCACCCTCACCCCCACCACTTTGGACATAGCCTCGAAGAAGGCTGTGATGGGAGCAATGTTACAATCCAACTGTGATTGCCACTCCACAAAAGTTATGCCCAATTATGTTAAAAGTGTTATTTAATTAGAAGTTGTTAATCTACGTTGTTAGTATTCCTGTAAAAACTCTTGAAGTTAAACCTTGGTGAATGGTGTGTACAGGGTTTGCAACTGTACACTAAGTTCATAATTGCTGCCAAAAACCTTTCTTACCCTGAAAAACTATTTTATATTTGCAGAATGTCAAATTTCACCATTATTGTCAAAAAATCCACATTATTTAAAAGTTTTTGTAAAGCTCATTTATGATGTGTTAGCTTCTATGTAGATCTAGGTTGGGTCAGTGGGTCAGTGCAGACTTGATGGGCCGAATGGCCTCCTGCGCTATTGGGATTCTATGCTGGGCAGCAGGGTAGCATGGTGGTTAGCATAAATGCTTCACAGCTCCAGGGTCCCAGGTTCGATTCCCGGCTGGGTCACTGTCTGTGTGGAGTCTGCACGTCCTCCCCCTGTGTGCGTGGGTTTCCTCCGGGTGCTCCGGTTTCCTCCCACAGTCCAAAGATGTGCGGGTTAGGTGGATTGGCCATGCTAAATTGCCCGTAGTGTCCTAAAAAAAGTAAGGTTAAGGGGGGGTTGTTGGGTTACGGTTATAGGGTGGATAAGTGGGTTTGAGTAGGGTGATCATGGCTCGGCACAACATTGAGGGCCGAAGGGCCTGTTCTGTGCTGTACTGTTCTATGTTCTATGTTCTATGGACTCTGTCGCGGCATCTCCTCACATTCCCATTTGAATAGCCAACATTCGCATTCTCCCTCATCTTTGTGCTATAGTACAACCATGCATCACCCTCTAACACCTGCCATTCCATCTTCTCCACACGATCTGTTCCTCACACTCAACTCTACTTTCCCTCCTTGCATTGTATAACTCCAGAGAGAGGCAGACAACCAAGGATGGGAGAGCAGGATGACTGGTTGGACTCTCCAATGACAGCCACCTTGATGGCCGCTGAAAATGCCTGCCGAATGAGTAAGCAAGATTTGTTCCATGAGGTGGCAGATGTCAGCAATGACCGGCTGTAAAATCCTGAGCCTCACATATTGATTTTTTTTTTTTTTTTAATTTTTTTATTGGAATTTTTTGCAGAAAATATAACAAAAAGTATAGTAAAAAGCAGTAATATGCAACTAACAGCCCCATAACACCCACAATTCCCCCCATACCGTAACATCACATGTATCACATTCCCCCACCCCCCCCCCCCCCAAACAAGAGAACTTAACCATAAATTAAAATTAGATAAATCAAATTTAAATAAAATAAGCTAACATAATCAACCCCCCCCCCCCCCCCCCCGGGTTGCTGCTGCTACTGTCCCAGTACCCTATCGTTGAGCCAGAAAGTTGAGGAAAGGTTGCCACCGTTTAAAGAACCCTTGCACCGATCCTCTCAGGGCGAATTTAACCTTCTCAAGCTTAATAAAGTCCGCCATGTCATTGATCCAGGTCTCCACGCTTGGGGGCCTCGCGTCCTTCCACTGTAGCAAAATCCTTCGCCGGGCTACTAGGGACGCAAAGGCCAGCACACCGGCCTCTTTCGCCTCCTGCACTCCCGGCTCTACCCCAACCCCAAAGATCGCGAGTCCCCATCCTGGCTTGACCCTGGATCCCACCACCCTTGACACCGTCCTCGCCACCCCCTTCCAGAACTCCTCCAATGCCGGGCATGCCCAGAACATATGGGCATGGTTCGCTGGACTCCCCGAGCACCTGGCACACCTATCTTCACCCCCAAAGAACCTATTCATCCTCGTCCCAGTCATGTGGGCCCTATGCAGCACCTTGAATTGGATGAGGCTAAGCCGCGCACACGAGGAGGAAGAATTTACCCTCTCCAGGGCATCAGCCCATGTCCCGTCTTCGATCTGTTCCCCCAGTTCCCCCTCCCACTTCGTTTTCAGCTCCTCTACTGACGCCTCTTCCTTCTCCTGCATAAGCTTGTAGATATCGGATATCTTCCCCTCCCCGACCCAGACCCCCGAGAGCACCCTGTCACTCACCCCCTTCGCGGGGAGCGCAGGGAATCCCTCCACCTGCCGTCTAGCAAATGCCTTTACCTGCAGATATCTAAACATGTTTCCCGGCGGGAGCCCAAATTTCTCTTCCAACTCCCCCAGGCTCGCAAACCTTCCGTCGATAAACAGGTCCTTCAGCTGTCTAATGCCCGCTCTATACCATCCCCGAAATCCCCCATCCATGTTCCCCGGGACGAACCTATGGTTCCCCCTTAACAGAGCCTCCATCGAGCCCCCCACTTCTCCCCTATGTCGCCTCCACTGCCCCCAAATCTTGAGGGTAGCCGCCACCACCGGACTCGTGGTATACCTCGTGGGAGGGAGCGGCCACGGCGCCGTTACCAGGGCCCCCAGGCTTGTATCCCCACAGGACGCTCTCTCCATCCGTTTCCATGCTGCCCCCTCCCCCTCCATCACCCACTTACGCACCATCGACACGTTGGCTGCCCAGTAATACCCCGAGAGGTTGGGCAACGCCAGCCCCCCCCCCATCCCTACTCCGCTCCAAGAAGACCCTCTTCACCCTCGGGGTGCCATGCGCCCAAACAAATCCCATGATGCTGCTGGTCACCCTTTTAAAAAAGGCCCTAGGGATAAAGATGGGCAAGCACTGGAAGAGGAACAAGAACCTCGGGAGAACTGTCATTTTGACGGATTGCACTCTGCCCGCCAGCGATAGCGGCACCATGTCCCACCTTTTAAATTCCTCCTCCATCTGTTCCACTAGTCTGGTGAAGTTAAGCTTATGAAGAGCCCCCCAACTCCTGGCCACCTGCACCCCCAGGTACCTGAAACTCTTCACTGCCCTCCTGAAGGGGAGCCTCCCAATTCCCTCCTCCTGATCTCCCGGGTGCACTACAAATACCTCGCTCTTTCCTAAGTTCAGCTTATAGCCCGAGAAGCCCCCAAATTCCGCTAACAGTTCCATCACCCCCGGCATTCCCCCCTCTGGGTCCGCCACATATAACAGCAGGTCGTCTGCATACAGCGATACCCGGTGCTCCTCCCCCCCCCCCCCCCCCCCCCACCAGACCCCTCCACTTCCTGACCCCCTCAACGCCATGGCCAGCGGTTCAATCGCCAGTGCAAAGAGCAGGGGGGACAGGGGACACCCCTGCCTGGTCCCACGATAAAGCCTAAAATACTCCGATCTCCTTCCATTTGTGACTACACTCGCCATCGGCGCCGCGTAAAGCAGCCTCACCCATTTGATGAATCCCTCCCCAAATCCAAACCTCTCCAGCACCTCCCATAGGTACCCCACTCAACTCTATCAAACGCCTTCTCTGCATCCAGCGCCACCACTATCTCCGCCTCCCCCTCCACTGCCGGCATCATGATAACATTGAGCAGTCTCCGCACATTCGTGTTGAGCTGCCGCCCCTTGACAAACCCTGTCTGACCTTCATGAATTACCTCTGGCACACAATCCTCTATCCTGGTAGCCAGGATCTTCGCCAGCAACTTAGCGTCTACGTTAAGGAGTGAAATAGGCCTATATGATCCGCACTGCAAGGGGTCCTTATCCCGTTTTAGGATCAAAGAGATCAGTGCCCGCGACATCGTCGGGGGAAAAGCCCCCCCTCCCACGCCTCATTGAAAGTTCGCACCAGCAGGGGACCCACCAGGTCCGCATATTTTTTGTAAAATTCTGCCGGGAACCCGTCCGGCCCCGGGGCCTTACCTGACTGCATTTGCCCGATCCCCCTGACTAGCTCCTCCAACTCTATCGGCGCCCCCAGCCCCTCAACCAGCCTCTCTTGAACCCTTGGGAAACATAGCCTGTTCATGAAGCTCTCCATCCCCTCTCTCCCCCTCGGAGGTTCCGACCGGTACAATCCCTCGTAAAAGTCCCTAAAGACCCCGTTTACTTCTGTCCCCTTCTGCACTACATTTCCACCCCCATCCTTCACTCCCCCAATTTCCCTAGCCGCATCTCGCCTACGGAGCTGATGCGCCAACATCCTGCTCGCCTTCTCTCCATACTCATATACCGCACCCTGCGCCCTCCTCCACTGTGTCTCCGCCTTTCTGGTGGTCAACAAGTCAAAATTGGCCTGCAACCTGCGCCGTTCTCCCAGCAACCCTTCCTCCGGTGCCTCCGCATATCTCCTGTCCACCTCCAGAAGCTCTCCCACCAGTCTCTCCCTCTCCTTCCTCTCCCTCCTTTCCCTGTGGGTCCGGATGGAGATCAGCTCCCCCCGGATCACTGCTTTCAGAGTCTCCCAGACCATCCCCACCTGGACCTCCCCCGTATCATTGGTAACCAGATACCCCTCCATGCTTCTCCGAACCCTCTTACACACCTCCTCCTCCGCCAGCATCCCCACATCCAGGCGCCAGAGTGGGCGCTGGTCCCGTGCCTCCCCCATCTCCAGATCAATCCAGTGCGGGGCATGGTCCGAAATCGCTATGGCCGAATACTCGGCATCCTGCACCCTCGGGATCAACCCCCTGCTCAGGACAAAAAAGTCTATCCGGGAATAAACCCTATGGACGTGAGAGAAAAAGGAATACTCCCGCGCTCTCGGTCTCCCAAACCTCCAGGGATCCACCCCTCCCATCTGGTCCATGTATCCCCTCAGCACTTTGGCCGCCGCCGGTCTCCTACCCGTCCTTGAACTGGACCGGTCCAGTATGGGATCCAGCACTGTGTTAAAATCTCCCCCCATGATCAGGCCCCCTGCCTCCAGGTCCGGGATGCGGCCCAACAAGCGCCTCATGAAGCCAGCATCATCCCAATTCGGGGCATATACGTTCACCAGCACCACCTTCTCTCCCTGCAGCCTACCCCTCACCATGATATATCTGCCCTCCTTGTCCGACACCACCTCAGCCGCCTCAAACGCCACCCTCTTCCCCACTAGAACCGCCACCCCCCGGTTCTTTGCGTCCAATCCTGAATGATAAACCTGCCCCACCCACCCCTTCCTCAGACGGACCTGGTCCGCCACCTTCAGGTGGGTCTCCTGGAGCATAGCCACGTCTGCCTTCAACCCCCTTAGATGGGAGACCACCCTGGTTCTCTTAATCGGCCCGTTCAGCCCCCTCACGTTCCAGGTAATCAGCCGGATCAGAGGGCAACCCGCCCCCCTCCCCTGCCGACTAGCCATAGCTTGGCAGATGTTCGCCCCAGGCCAGCATACCCCGCTCGACCCGTTCCCCATGGCGATAGCGCCTCTCCTCTTCCCCCCCGGCCCTCATCGGCTCCTTCCTAGTCGTTCCAGCAGCAACCCGGTATCCCCCCCCCCCCCCCCCCCCCCCCCCCCCCCCCCCCCCCCCCCCCCCAGGCTAGGACCCCTCCTAGCCGCGACGCACCCTCCATGGTACTTCCGTGAGTCAGCTGACTTCTGCTGACCCCGGAAGCTCCCGCCAAAACCTATCCCCTCCCGGCTTGGGGTCATCCCCCTCTTGCCACACCTCCTTGGCATTATTGCAGCGCGGGAAAAAAGACCCGTAGAGGCCCTTCCCCCATCGCAAGCTCCACCCCCCTGCCCCGCAGCGCGGGAAACCAGAGGAAAGCCCGCGCTTTCACAATGCCACACCCCATCCTTCTGACGCAGTTCCCCAAAATCCAGTTTCCCCTCAATCCCCAGCCCCGTACAGAAGAGAACATATAGAACACAAACCCCCAACACTCCCCACCTACCCCACAACCATACCCAACAGACAAACCCACCCGTAAACAGAGCAAAAAGAAAACCAGCATACATAACACACATTTCGAAGTTGAAAAAGTTGAAACAGTTGGAACAAAACAGCCACAGCGGAAACAACGCCGGCCAAAGTATGTTCCCAGGCCCTAGTTCAAGTCCAGCTTCTCCGCCTGTACAAAGGCCCACGCCTCCTCCGGGAACTCGAAGTAATGGTGCCGGTCCTTGTATGTCACCCATAGGCGCGCAGGCTGCAGCATTCCAAACCTGACCTGCTTAGCATGAAGCACCGCCTTCGTCCGGTTGAACCTGGCCCGCCGCTTAGCCACTTCCGCACTCCAGTCCTGGTAGATCCTCACTACCGAATTCTCCCATTTACTGCTCCTCTCTTTCTTGGCTCACATATTGATAGTGATGATTGTTTGGTTTTATTTTCAGACCTTGTGTGAGGGTTTCAGCTCTTCAAACAGGATCTTTGTTTTTCTCTCCTTTGTCCTATTCTGCAGCAGGATGCTAAGCAGAACATAGCTGGTGCTGCTACTGTTGTTGCTCCTGGTGTTGCTGCTCCAAGTGTTAGCTGTTCTCATGCAGTGAAGGCTTGCAGTAGGGAAGTGCACACTAAGCTCAGCGAAACCCAAAATGGGTGAACTGACTTCCAAGAAGTTGGACATCATCTGTCTTAACAGTGAGATGAAGTGCTTGCACCAGCCTCTCATCTAGACATGGCTACTTTAATAAGAACATGGGGAGTCCACACTGAGTAAGAATAAAGAATTTGGTTAATTTACAGTTACGTTATATACAATTCCTGATAGATCCCTACCGGGTCTCTTCACAGTCGGTGCCTTACTGGCTGACCTTTTATACAAGGCTGATTGGAGCTCCCCCGCCTCTCACTGGGGGATCTTGTACTCCGCGAGAACTACAAGTAAGATAATCATTCCCACTCCATACGTCTCATGCGGAATACGATATTTCCCCCACCTCCCTCCACAAAGTCCAAAGGCACCCTTGACGGCCAACGAGGAGGAGCAGGTGGAGGACATCGGCTCTGCTGAAACCCCGAGTCCCCGAAGCATCGGATTAGGTGGTGTAGACCTCGAAAGGGAACGTCGCCTGCAGCAGGAACGCCATGGTAGACGATCGGCAGGAGGCGGCTGTACTGACGAATCGGCATCCAAGACCTCAGACGTTTGCGTCTCCATGTCTGAGTCCGAAGGTAAAGTGTTGGGCAGGTTAGCGCCGGCACTGGCTGGAGGCGTCACAGCAGGCTGGTTTGGCAATTGAGTTGGAGGACCCAGGACAGGATTCTTCCGATGAAGCACACGAAGGACCAATTGCCACGTGCGAACTTGATCGAAATACCTTCGCATCTGTTTCCTCTGCATCCGAACTTGGTAAGAGACTTGTCCTGTTTTACAGATGACAATCCCAGAGAGCCAGCGAGCACTGTCAGTGAAGTTATGAACAGTCTGTTGTCAGGTACGAAGTGTCAAAGAGGTCGCCATCGAACCGGGCAATGCCCATGCAACTCTTGGTTATGGCGCACCTTTGCACTGATGTCCAGCAGATGCAAACGGAAGTCTGCGACCCGTCAGCATCTTAGCGGGGGCCACCCGAGTTACTATGTTCTCGTAAGTAGCCAATAACAAGACAGCGCTGAATCCTTGTGGAAGCAATTGGTGGGGTCGCCTTGTCTTCATGGAAGAGTCCCAGTAACAGCTTGTGATCCTTGATGATAAAGAAATGGTGGCCATAGACATACTGATGAAATCTCTTCACCCCAAATACGACTGCCAGACCTTATTTTTCTATTGGAGTGTACTTGCGTTCAGCCAAAGCCAGCTTCTGGGAGGCAAAGGCGATCGGGCGTTTACGGCCATCGCTCATCCAATGCGAAAGGTCTGCCCCAATTCCATACGGTGATGAATCACGTGACGAATAATGGCTTTGAAGGATCAAAATGCATCAACACCCCCCGAAGAGGACAAACGCCATTTCACTTTTCAAAATGCCTCTTCCTGGGCCGTGCTTCTTGAGGAACAAATTAAGGGGGGCCAGGACAGTTGACAAATTTGGAATGAATCGTAATTGACCAATTCAAGAAAAGAACAAAGCTCTCCACTAAGGCATAGGGAACGGGGCAGACAGGCACGGAAATATCGGGGCTGGGCTTCCAGGTCCACCTGAATCTTGGCTACAGCCGCTTTAATTGTACCCAAGCCTGGCTGGAAAATCTCAGAACTTGCTCACAACCTCACACAGACCGCCAGATTCCAATTGGAGGATATACTTTCAGTCCAACTGCATCTGGTGTACCCAATTGCGGTCTAAAGGCTAGGGCCGCTTCTTTGCACGACAGTGAGGCAAAGGCAGACCGAGTGGCGGCCATAACTTATTTTTGTAATGCTACTGGAATAAGCATTGCCGCCACAATATTCAGTCGATCTTCATTATAAGTAGACAAATGAGCTGATGTGTTAGCCGAAGTCAATGTGTTCACACCCTCTTCAATAAGATCAAAGATGCTCTGTGCCACCACAGAAACAGCAGCTCCTGCACCCCATTCCATTTGGAGCATATGGCCATTTACCTGTATCGGAACTTGAATAGGAGCCACACTGGATACTGCCAAACAGTTTTGTATCTCAGCCTCATCTTTTGCCTCTTTTGTGTCATCTAGATGTAAAGACTGGCCCCGGGGCCGATACCTGCCTGGATTGGAGTGCTGGCCCTCCTGCTGCCTGCGGTTATGCCTAGGCCGACGCACACAAGTTGCTCAAGGACCGGAATCTCTTTCAGCCGTGTCCAGGGAGGTCCCACATCTCGACTGCTGGCCCTTTGTCCAGAGGCCGGAGTCGCTGCAGCGGTCGGTCCTGGCCATAGGGATACTACGTAAGGGGTACGCCTCAAAACATTCACCTGCATCCCTTGTATTTCTTGGATGCCGCGTTCTGTGCTCTCTTGGGACCAAGATATGTAGCATCTGTTGAAAAGTCGGGGGGGTTTTGTCCAAAAGTTTTATTTTTGTGTCTCTATTATTTATATCTCAGACAATCATGGAGCATATCTGATAAAGCAGTTCCGTTCTCATAAAACTCTTCCGTAGCCGTGATATGAACTTGTGATGGAATCACCCGGGGGCTTTTCCATCATATGAAAACGATACCTTTGAATGATCACTGGATTTGGGTTAAAATGTTGTGTGTGCCACAAGTACCACAAGCTGGTCGAATAAATGTGTATCTGGCACTGCCGGGTACATAAGACACCTGATAAGGTTGTCAACTGTATGACCGTCTGGCGCTCATTCTCTGTGATGTTGTTGGCCTGGAAGAAGTAACGTATCCTTTCTGCATACATGTTCCAGTTTTCTACACCGGCATCAAATGCATCCAATTGGCCATCAGAGGCATCACAAAATAATTGGTTCCGACCTGGGTCCAGAAAATCGGGGAGGTGGCTCGTCTGAGTGGGTAGTAGCGTCGATGGCAAACCAGCTTACCCCTCAACACCAGTTTAATAAGGACACGGGGAGTCCACATTAAGTAAGAATGAGGTTTATTTGTAGTTACGTTATATACAACTCGCGGTAGATCCCTACTGCATGTCTTCACGGTCGGTACCTTACTGGTCGACACTTTATACATAGGTTAATGGACTTCCCCCACCGCTCAGCAGGGGAGCTTGTATGCCACGAGAACCATGGGGAAGATAAAAATTTCCACCCTCTAAGTCCCTGCGGGATATGACCACTACAATTATTCAGTTTCGCTTTTTAAGGCTTTCCAACTTTTGTGAGGGCCACAAAGAATCCAGCATGAGTTTGTAGATTCAAACAGAAAGCAACTTCATTTACAATAGTATGTACACAGCAGCAGTAATTCACCACCGCTTCCTACTTTGCCGGTAACACACTGGTCAGCTCTATTTATACAGGTGCAATTGGTAATGATTTCCACCCCCCCCCCCCCCCCCCCCCCTCCCCCCCCCCCCCCCCCGGCCTCATTGGGGGAGCTCACACTCCACCTGAGTAGCTCACATTCTGAGGTGTTGGAGGGAATCTGTCTCTGAGCCCCAGCTGCCTCTGGCTGTAACCCTGCTCCCTGACTTGGTGTGTTATCCTGTATGGTGGCTGCCTTTTCTGGACTTTGAAGCCTGGACTATGGAAAGGGTGAATGGTGCTACAACCAGTTAGATGGAGGAGAGGTTGCTTGCAGGGGAAAGAGGACGGAGTTGCCTGCCTGCAGTTGCCACGCCTGGGAATCGTACTTGTACTTGCCTTTCTGCTTACCGGCTGGGAGTGGATTTTGGTTGGCCTGCTGTTGGGTTGAAAGTGGAGGAGAACTGACTCGTTTTAGCAATTTTGGACTGGATGGTGTCTGGAGACCGGATGCCGGAACTGTGTAAGCAGCAGGGCGGTGGCCCAAGTGACAATGTGCTCTGCTTGCACTGATGTTAATTTTGTTTTATTGTTGGGAGATTGTACGGTTATTATTGTATTTTTGTTGTATATTATTATTTTGGACCTAGCGGCTGCATGCTAGTCAGTTGTGGCTCTCCTTCTGTGCACTGGTATTTGAGGGGTCCTCCCTCGTGCTAGGGAGGGAAGGGGGGTGTTCTCTCTCTCTCTCTCTCTCTCCCCTCAACCGCATGCTGCCTGTCCTTTCCCCGTGGATTGAGCTGCTTGAGGGCAACTCTTCACCTACATGGGGCTGGTGCCAGGGGAGGGTGGGGGAGGGGAGCGCGCGCTGGCTTGAGTGCTGGCTTTCCCTTGTACTTAATTGTTTGTTGTGTTTCTTGTGGTTGCTCTGTATTTTGTCTTTTTTTTTTATAAAGGGAGTTCTCTCTCTCTCTTTCTTCTGCCATGCCCCGTATCGGTGTGTCCTTTTCCAGTGGTCTGTGCCGTTCATTTGGTTGCTTGGGGCTGCCATTAGGGCAGGGCATCAGTGTGTCCTTTTCCAGTGGTCTGCGCCGCTCATTTGGGTGCCTTTCTATGATGTGGGGCTACCATAGTGGAGAAGGGGTTGGGGGCTGAGGTGGCCGTGCAGCAGGTGGTTTATTTACAGGATATTTACAGTGATGCGAATGTCAAATTTACAAGATGCAATGCTTGAAGCAGTTATTGCTTTTTGCCTGCAAGGAAGAGAAGGAAATAAAGAAATGGGCGTAAAATACCAGCTGTCTAAGAGAATTTGAAATCCAGAGGAGAAACTTAGCCAATTTAATATAAGAAAAGGTGCTAATGAAGGCAATTAATGTTTTTTTAAATTATCAAATCTCAAAGACCTGAAGGTTTCCACCCTGTGGTTATAAAAAGAAACAGGATATTGCACATTAAGAAGCATTTGGCCGAGTACTTGAAACTCCATAGCATGCAAGGCCAAGTGCTGGAAACTGAGATTAGAATTGATAGGTGCTTGATGGCTAGTGCAAACACAATGGGCTGAAGGGCCTCTTTCTGTGCTGTAAAGCTCTATGATTCTGACTCTATAGTCTTCATAATTTTCTAAATAGTTGTGAATAGAGACATTGGAAAATTGCAGATGTTTTCGGACAAAATCAGGAAGCTCTTTCTTTCCCCCACGCAAATACAATTAGAAATCCGGAATTTGCTCCCCAGAAGTTCGAGACTACTTGCCCAATTGAAAATTTAAGGACTAATCGATAGACTTTTTAAGAAGGAAAATCATAGGATATAGGACAGATGTCAGAGGTAGGTTCTTTACTCAGAGAGTAGTAAGGGCGTGGAATGCCCTGCCTGCAACAGTAGTGGACTCGCCAACACTAAGGGCATTCAAATAGTCATTGGATAAACATATGGATGATAAGGGAATAGTGCAGATGGGCTTTAGAGTGGTTTCACAGGTCGGCACAACATCGAGGGCCAAAGGGCCTGTACTGCGCTGTAATGTTCTATGTTTCTATGTGGAGAAAAACTGGATAAATGGAATTGCTGTACAAATTTACCATGATCCAACAAAATAGTTAAACACGCTTGAAGGGCTGAATTGCCTACTTCAGTTCCCCTGATTTAGGGGAAGGAGGGTGAGAAGTAATTACAAGTAGGTGGCGGCTCAATGAAATATAAACACTGCATAGACCAGGTTAGGCTGAATAGTCTTTTCGTGGGTAGATTCCAAATAATTAAGTCATTTGATTTACCAAGTGTTGCTCACAGAGTAAAACTACCTTCAGAGCAGCTCATTTCAGTCACAGGTTAAAAATCGATCAGTGCTGCTTGCTTTTCACAGCTATGGACTGTGAAACAGCTCTGTAGATTAAACAGTGAACCAATATGAGGACTGGATGAACGCCAGCAGGATGAATCAGGCACAACTCACAGCACCCATTTAGCGTCTGTTGCCAGGCAACCTCTGTGTCTGTCATCAGAATTCCTGGCTGCAGATTAAGGGAGTAGTTATGCAACTGCTCCTTTGAAATCTTGTAGTATGAAGGCCAACCCTGAAAAGACGATCTTAGTACAAGCATAACTCTGTTCTGAAGTCAATTTATTTGAACACAAATTATTGCTCATGGAATTGAATACATGATAGTACAACATGTCCAACCTAAACAGGATAACATTAAATTTTGTTTGAAGCACCAATCAATAGCCCCTTGGGCAACAGGGTTTGGTGCTTATTGCATCAAACAACATTTTGTGTTACAAGTATGATTCATTTATAGAACTACAATTTTCTACCCCCACATGAAGTTCCTTTTTTTAAATAGGATGTACTGAAATGTGGCTTATTATTTTTCACACAGCTTTGTGGAATATCTGAGTTCATTTTGATTAAATGGGAACAATTTGTACTTGTAGACTCTTGTGTTCAAGTGCTAGTCACTTTATCATTTCAGTAAATATATTTAGTTCCTTTGGGTAAGATGATGACAGGTAACCTGTTCTTTAAACTGGAATTAATGTTGTTAATATTTAGTGATAGGTAAAGCAAGAAAGTTTTTGTACTTTGTTTTGAACTGTAACTTTGGTTTGATTACTTTATAGAGTTATACAAGTCTGCCCTCATGTGGCATTTAACCTTGTTGCAGATACACTTATCTTTTCTGTCCTTTAACCCGCAGTGTATGTGCACATGTTATATATGCTGGTACAGTATGTTGTTGACATTGCACTAGTTTACCAATTTGCGTATGAAAGCTCATACATTTATGACAACATTTACTGTAGTCATGGATATTAGCTAATTGTAGGATAGAGGTTTCTAGCCATGATTCCTAATGGACTCGATCAGTTACTGATCTCAACCCTCTTCCGGAGGTGATAAGGAGAGAGCTGTTGCCATTGAGGAAGTGAGGGACAGTGGAAAGGGTAAGTTCTATCTTCCGTCATTCATCCTGCTGTGGATGTTTACAGAATGGCATTGAGAAACCTGGGAATGGTTTTCTTGTCTGACTGTGTACTTCTCAGAAAAATACATAAAGCACACTATCAAGCACCAGTCATAACAATTGGTGGCACAATGTTGTAAAGGATTCTTATACCTTGGCAGTATGTTTTGTATGGATGCAGCATTGATAACGATATCCATGCACGCACTCTGAAAGTAGGTTCTGCCTATGTCTGACTCCATGACCTTGGCGGCACGGTAGCACAGTAGTTAGCACAGTTGCTTCACAGCTCCAAGGTCCCAGGTTCGATTCCCGTCTTGGATCGCTGTCTGCGGAGTCTGCACGTGCTCCCTGTGTCTGCGTGGGTTTTCTCCGGGTGGTCCGGTTTCCTCCCACAGCTCAAAGATGTGCAGGTTAGGTGGATTGGCCATGCTAAATTGCCCTTGGGTTAGGTGGGGTTACTGGTTTACGGGGATAGGGTGGAGGTGTGGGCTTAAGTCTTCCCCGGAGCTGGTGCAGACTCAATGGGCCGAATGGCCTCTTTCTGCACTTGGTAACACTTGGTAAATCAAATGACTTAATTATTTGGAATCTACCCACAAAAAAGCAATTCAGCCTAACCTGGTATATGCAGTTTATAATTCATTGAGCCTCCACTTACTTGCAATTACTTCTCACCCTCCTTCCCCTAAATCAGGGGAACTGAAGTAGGCAATTCAGCCCTTCAAGCGTGTTTAACTATTTTGTTGGATCATGGTTAATTTGTACAGCAATTCCATTTATCCAGTTTTTCTCCACATCCATGATTTTCCTTCTTAAAAAGTCTATCGATTGGTCCTTAAAATTTCAGTTGGGCAAGTACTCTCGAACTTCTGGGGAGCAAATTCCGGATAATTTCCAATTGTAAATTCTATGATTCTATGATTCTATGATGACCTATGGAAGCAGCATAACATTAGCTGAATTCTAAAATCAAACTTTACCAGACCAGTTTATTTACTACCCTGCTGCAAGGCACAGAATTCTGGGTCTGCTATGGGGCCACATCAAAGCTCTGGAATCAATAGACTGAGAGAAAGGAAAAAGCCCACAATGCACCAAAGTTTTGAAAAAGTAAGAAAATTAGGTTCTGTAAAATCGGAAGTAACTTGAAATGGTATCTTTACTTCTGAAACCAAATGTGCACAAAAGCAAGGAAATAACTGCCAACATTTAAGAGCAAACAATGTATTGCAGTACATCCACATGCACATAACAGTGCCATTTACTTCTAGGACCTTAGGAGAAATCAGAGTTTCTCAATTTTCATTCCATTATTAACCACACATCTTTTACATTCAATGGTAGAATTCTGAACTTCTCATTTAAGTTAGTAAAGTATTTCCCTAAAAGTTGGTGAAACATTACAGACGCACTTTGCCTCATTTTACAGCATGTCATAAGTAAGGATTTCGCAGGTGGCACGGTGACTCAGTAGTTAACACCGCTGCCTCATGGCGCCGAGGAGCCGGGTTTGATCCTCGCTCCAGGTCGCTGTCCGCGTGGAGTTTGCACATTTTCCCCCTGTCTACATGGGTCTCACCCCCACAATCCAAAGATGTTCAGGATAGGTGGATTGGCCATGCTAAATTGCCCCTCAATTGGGGGGGGGGGGGAATGAATTTGACACTTTAAATTTATATTTTAAAAAAAATAAGGATTTTACAAGTGTCAGTACCTTTTTTGAACAACGAGAAAAATGTAACCCAATATTGTACAGGTAGCCTTATATATTGAAATAATTCAATATTATACTGAAAGTTTGAAAAATTTGTGAATAAAGTGTGAATTACTACTGTTCATGGTGGGTAGACTGCTGAATCAAGTTCAAGGATTGATGAACATTTTATTATCCTCTGGGGCAGATTATGTGCTCAGCTGATTTAAAGTAACATTCAATGAAATAAACCATTCGATGCTTAACAACAACAGTAGCTCCAGGCCATTGCCTGGTTGATGGCTGAGATAGGCTGATCAACCAAGATTTTCAAATATACAGGTAGCTGTCTTTGCGTAGAAGACCAGTCTCACAGTCAGCTATTAATGTGTGAATGACATCCTCGCAATCCCTTGAAGTTCAGAAGTTATAGAAATAATAAATCCTGCAGATTTTTAAATTCAGTCGATTTTCCAACCAACATTTTTCCAAAAATTCATTTATGGGAAGTGGGCTTTGCGGGCTAGGCGAGGATTTATTGCCCATCCTTAATTGCCCTCAAGAAGGTGGTGGTGAGCTGCCTTCATGAATCACTGCAGTCCATGTGGTGTAGGCATGCCCACAGCACTGTTAGGAAGGGACTTCCAGGATTTTAACCCAGCGGCATTGATGTAATGGAGATATATTTCCAAGTCAGGATGGCGAGTGGCTTGAAATGGAACTTCCAGGCTTTGTGATCTTGTGGCCTGCTTTATACACTGATTAAAGTGATTGAGGACGTCATCCATATTATAGAGATCTTCCGGTAGTTTATTTTATCCAGATTTCTATCATTTGAAGAGCAAATTTAAGATTTTATCCTAACTACTCAGGTTGAACTCCATTTTCCCTCAAGATAGTTTCAGACAATTTATGCAAAATGTATAAAGAACACTTATCAAGTGACAATGGGAGATAATTTTGAACATACTACACCAATTTTACAATATGAATATAAATAGTTTGGACTACTTTTCCTGGATGTGGAAAGAACATTTAATCAGTTGGAACAGAGATTTCTCATTGAATATGATTATGGAAAGTTGGAGGAATTCTATTAAGGCACTTGCTTTGCATTTCTTGGTAATAACTATGATAATTTGGTCTCTACAGCGGAAACATAAGATAATTTCCATTGCATCCACTTTGAAAGGGCTGCTATTCTCTATTCTTGTGTAGTAGTTGTGGGTTGCAAAGGGAAGAAACTTGATTTCATTACAACTTGGAAATTATGGTTGGGGATATTAGCAAATGGATACTTAACATATTTGTGTGGCATTGTTCAGTCTCCAACTTTAATACAGGATTTAATGAATTTGCTTTGAATGGATTAATACCTCCATTAAAATAGCAGAAATAATGTCATACGTGTTAAATGTTCAATTATTATTATTTTCAACTGCAATATCTGAGATTTTATGCCGATTTATTATATGTAAACGTTGTACTGGGTATATTGCAGTGAAAACGTCCATTGCCTAAAAAGCAGATTTTCAAATGGCTATTTTGTATTTATTGCCTTGATTCACAAACACCCCCCACCCCCAGAAATTTTGAATAATCTGTAAGCTTTGACACATTGCTTCCAATTCCATGGCTTGATCATCCGCATATCCAGTTTTTTCCCCTCTCCCAGGAGAAATACACTAAATTAAACAAACTGTGGAACAAATTAAAAGGGGCAGCCTCTTAAACGAAGAGCAAATTAAACTTAAAACATCAAACCAAAATGTGTTTGAAGAGGTATATAAAACATCCCAGACCCTGCAGTGCCCACCAAGCATGGAAAGTCTCGAATGTGCCCGTGGACCACTGCATGCTTCCACTCCAGGGGCACCCGGCCATGCATGCAGCTGGGGACTGTCAGGTTGGGTGACCCCCCCTCAGTCGCTTGCCCCCTGCACCTGTTTATGGCAAGTTTGGCTAGGCCCAGGAGAGGGTTCTCAAGGAAGTCCTTCTCCGTCCCCACCTAACTCCACACTGGGTGCCCATAGATCAGGAACATGGGGAATATAGTGCAAACAAAATTGCGACAAAAGATTTTTTTTTAAACTGAGAAGGGTGCCGCTTTAAACAACTTACATACACTTGGTCCACAAACTCCACAAGGCTGCAAAAGAAGCAGGCATCTTGGGAGTCTGTGAACCGATGCTATGGGGATGAACATTAAGTACTGCAGTTAGCATTATCACAAAGGGCTTGAATTCAATTTGTGACCATGTGTGACATTCAAGGGCATAAATGTATAATCACCGTATCATTTACAGGAACAATATTATTACTGGTTGAGACCTCTCACCATTTTTGATTTTGTTACAAACCTCACGGAGGTCACAGCGTATGGACTGTCAGGTTCCCCGTGGCCTCAGCAGAGTATGAACTTCCCCTTAACAAGGGAAGCCTGTTGGGTATAAAAACCCTGGCCTAAATGTAGGTTGGGTGGGGAGAACCTTTTGGGGCGTGGCAAAGCCCAGTTCTGTGTTCCAGTAAATTTTGCTTTGCCTCCAAACATGTTTCCTTGTGGTCACTGCTTGGATCCAGCAAAGATATGATAGATAGATGTACAGTAATCAGCATCTTAAAAAGCTTGATCTAGTTTTCAAAAATAACTTAATTGAATGAAACTCTGCAAGTTCCTCTTAAAATAAATATCCTGAATAATTTTTGACTGTACAAAATTTGGAAGTTATTTAATGAAAATGTTTATTTCCTATGACATCAACTTGTAAAAAAAAATTGAGAAATGATCCCTCCCGCAGTCTATTAAAACCCAAACTTTGGGTTGGTTTAGTACAGGGCTAAAGAGTTGGCTTTTAAAGCAGACCAAGGCAGGCCAACAGCACAGTTAAATTCCCGTACCACCGTACCAGCCTCCCCGAACAGGCGCCGGAATGTGGCGACTAGGGGCTTTTCACAGTAACTTCATTTGAAGCCTACTTGTGACAATAAGCGATTTTCATCTTAATCTCCATTTCCTGAATTATTTTAATTTTTACTACTCGATTGGTATACTATATTATATGTTATAGGCCTAGGGCAGCATGGTACCATAGTGGTTCGCACTATGACTTAACAGTGCCAGGGTCGATTCCCGATTTGGGTCACTGTCTGTGCGGAGTCTGCATGTTCTCCCCCTGTCTACGTGGGTTTCTTCCGGGTGCTCCAGTTTCTTCCCACAAGTCCTGAAAGATGGGCTGCTAGGTAATTTGGACATTCTGAATTCTTCCACTATGTACCCGAACTGGCTTCGGAATGTGGGGACTAGGGGCTTTTCACAGTAACTTCATTACAGTGTTAATGTAAGCCTACTTGTGACAATAAAGATTATAAATTATTATAGGTTCTTCATCCAAACTTCCCAATTTAAAAAAAAAATACAAACACATTTGGGAAAGTAAATGGTATCCAGTTCTTGTACCACCAATAAAATTAAAATCTTCTGTTTCACAGAACTTCATTAGATGCGTAGCTTTCCATTTCATGATTACTTATTTTCTCAAAAATGAGAAAGAAACAGATTCCCTGGAACTCCTGAAATTCTAAGGGAACTTATCAGATAAAATTGGAAATGACAAGAAAAACTGCTACAATGGCAGCACTGAAGGGAGGCTGCAGATCTTTAACCATTTTAGCCTGTTCAACCTGTGATATATATATACATGAGGCAGGTTCTTCCCAGCCCCATGGAGATTAGAAGGTGGGAATGGAAGGAAACTTGGGAATTTGCGTGTTGTATTGTCTTCTGGATGTTTTCTCGCCTCTGAGCAGTCTTGCCAGATGCAGGGCGAGAGTGAGAAACGGCATGGAGAGAGGAGGATCTGGCCAGTTACAACACTGAGGGAGGGGGGAGGAGCTTCAGAGTGGGAAACAGCGTGGAGAAGGGTGGAACCTTCCACTTAAAACAGCAGGAAAAGGGAGTGGAGCTTTGCCATTAACAGAGTGGGGAAAATAAAGAGAGACGTCACAGGAAAATGGTAAGTTCAATGGCTGGGAAGTAACTGCTAATTTGCATTGCTTATTCTAATTTGCTTTCAGATTTAAGGTAAAAAGGTGAAATATCTTACAGATTAGAAAGACTAAAAACCAGCTGGAAGTTTCAGAAAAGAACAAATTAAAAATGAATTAAATAAAATAGAGATGCAGGGCCAGGAGTGTTGTTACTGCATGATGTGGGAGCTGGTGGACCTCATTATGGTTCCGAGTGAGCATATCTGTAGCAAGCGTTGGTTGCTTGAGGAACTTCTGCTCAGAGTTATTTTCTTTTGGAGCACCCAATTATTTTTTCAAATTAAGGTGCAATTTAGCATGGCCAATCCACCTAACCTGCACACCTTTGGGTTGTGGGGGTGAAACCCACGCAGACATGGGGAGAATGTGCAAATTCCACATGGACAGTAATCCAGGGCCGGGATTCGAACCCGGATCCTCAGTGCCGCAGTCCCAGTGCTAACCACTGCGCCACATGCCACCCTAACTTCTGCTCCGAGTTGACGAGCTGGCCTGAACTTCAGACTCTGTGACACATTGGGGGGGGGGGGGGGGGGGGGGGGGGGGGCGGTGGTCAAGAGGCAGTCACATCCCTTAGAGATTAACCATCCTTGAATTCAGCCAGTGCTCTGCAAGGAAACAGGTAATTCTGGATTTGGTGATGGGTAATGAGGCAGACTTGATTAGGGAACTTAATATGAAAGAACCCTTCGGGGGCAGTGACCATAATATGATAGAATTCACCCTGTAGTTTGAAAGGGAAAAGCTAGAATCAGATGTAATATTATTACAATTGAGTAAAGGTAATTACAAAGACTTGAGGAAGGAGCTGGCCAGAGTTAGTTTTTTTTAAATAAATTTAGAGTACCCAATTCATTTTTCCAATTAAGGGGCAATTTAGCGTGTTCAATCCACCTACCCTTGCACATCTTTTGGGTTGTGGGGGCGAAACCCACGCAAACACGGGGAGAATGTGCAAACTCCACACGGACAGTGACCCAGAGTCGGGATCGAACCTGGGACCTCAGCGCCGTGAGACTGCAATGCTACCACTGCGCCACCGTGCTGCCCTAAGAGCTGGCCAGAGTTGATGGGAAAGGGAGCCTAGCAGGGAAGATGATGGAACACCAATGGTAGGAGTTTTTGGGGTTATTCAGGAGGCATAAATTCATTCCAAGAAGGAGGAAACATGCTAAGAGGAGGGTGAGGCAACCGTAGCTGTTAGAATTGTTTGAGGAGGTAACAGGACGTTCGACAAAGGAGGGCCAGTGGATGTGATCTATTTGGATTTCCAGAAGGTCTTTGACAAGATGCCATACAGGAAGCTGCTAAATAAGATAAGAGCCCATGGTGTTAGGGGCAAGGTATTGGCATGGGTAGAAGATTGTCTGACTGGCAGAAGGCAGAGAATGGGATAAAGGAGTCTTTTTTAGGACGGCAGCCAATGACTAATAGTGTTACTCGGGTCAGTGTTGGGACCACACCTATTCACGATATACATTAATGATCTGGAAGAAGGAACTGAGTGCATTGTTCATATAATCATAGAATCCCGACAGTGCAGAAGGAGGCTATTCGGCCCATCGAGTCTACACCGACCCTCTGAACAAGCACCCTACCAAGGCCTACTCCTCCACCCTATTCCTGCAACTCCATAACCCCACCTCATCCTTTGGACACTACGGGCAATTTAGCATGACCAATCCACCTAACCTGCACATCGTTGGACGGTGGGAGGAAACCGGAGCACCCGGAGGAAACCCATGCAGACACTGGGAGAACGTACAAAGTCCACACAGACAGTCACCCGAGGCTGGAATTGAATCTGGGTCTCTGGTGCTGTGAGGCGGCAGTGCTAATCATTTGTTAAGTTTGCAGATGAGTTAAAATCTGTAGAGGGACAGGTAGTGTTGAGGAAGTGGGGAGGCTGAAGAAGGACTTGAACAGACTAGGAAAGTGGGCAAAAAAGTTCAGATGGAATACAAGGTGGAGAAGTGACGTTATGCACCTTGGTAGAAAGAACAAAGGCATATTTTCTAAATGGGGAAAGGCTTCAGAAATCTGAAGTAAAATGGACTTAGTTCAGGCTTTTCTTAAGGTTAACATGCAGGTTCAGTTGGCAGTTAGGAAGGCAAATGCAATGTTAGCATTCTTACCTCTCTTACTTTTTATATATCAAAAAAAAAACTCTTACAGTCTTTTATATTACTAGCTTGCTGACATTCGTATTTCATCTTCTCCCCCTTATTGCTTTTTTAGTTGTCCTCTGCTGGTTTTTAAAGGCTTCCCAATCGACTGGCTTCCCACCAATCCTTGCCACGTTGTATGCTTTTTCATTTGCTTTTATACTGTCCCTGACTTTCCTTGTTAGCCATGGCCGCAGAGACGACCCTCTGTGGGATGTACTGCAGTGCACCACCAAAGCGGTTGAGGCATCGGAATCGCATTTTAAGGAGTCTAATGCACTGCACACTGACAGCCCGAGTAGCCATATGGGCCTCGTTGTATCTGCATCAGCCTCTGTATTGGTGTTATTAGCCAAGTCCTCAGTGATTGCCCCCAGTTGTTATCCCCCAAGATCCAACCAGCCATACTGTGGTGGTCCTCGAAGAGACCATGGATATTTGACTGTCCCAGGGTGTAGCTGTCATGCACACCCTGGGAATTGTGCACACACGTGCATGATCTTGATGTGGTGGTCACACGTGAGCTGGACATTCAGGGAGTGGAACCCCTTTCTCTTGATGTAGGGCACTCCCGGATGGTCCGGTGAGCACAACACTACATGTGTGCCATCTACTACCCCCTGGACCTTGGGCATCCCGGCGATAGCGCAGAATCCTGCTGCCCGGGCATCTTGTTGGGCCTGGTCCATGTCAAAGTTTATATAGTTTGCTGCCCGGGCAAACAGGACATTCGCGGATGCACTGGTGGGCTGTAGCTTATGAGATTCCACACAAGCCCCGCTTGAGCCCCGGAATGAACCTGAGGCTTAGAAGTTAAGGACAGCGGTGACCTTGACAGCCACCTGGGGTGGATATCCTTCTCCTCCACATGGTGCCAAGTCTGCGAGAACATGGCACAGGTGCCACACTGTCGTCTTGTTGAGGTGGAGCCTCCTGTGGCACAAGCTGTCTGTCATTTGTTCGAAAGACCAGTGAAGCCTACACATCTTGGGCCGTCCGTGCCTCCCCCTCTGGGTCCCTCCCTGGCCTGATGGACGGCTGTGTCCTTGGAGTGTGAGGCTGGGCCCTGCCACATGGGCTGCCGCCTCGAGTCTCTGTCACCACCTCTGGCGTCTGGCTGCCTGACCTGCCAGCAGCACCACGAGGGCAGCTCTTGCGGGGTTCAAGATATTATCTGTTCCGCGTAATATCTGTAAGGAATTGGAGACTGTGAGACTGACAACCATTGGTGTCTTCCATCCTGGGATTCTCCATTCCCCCACTGCTCCCTCACTCCCCCCACCCCATGCCAACCCGATACTCCCTGCTTACACACCACCGGCCGCAGCGTGGGCCCCTGCTCACCGGACCCCACACCCTGTACCCCAGACACCCACACGTAACATTACCTGAACTAGGTGCTGGCCCCTTCCCCCGATGCACACACCCACCCTCTAGTCACCAAAATGTCCCCGGTGCAGCGGCCCAGCCCCTGGGTAGTCAGATTTTGGTTGCTACATCCGTGGTGTTGCCTCCCACAGTGTTCAGGCACAATGTCCAGGCATCACGGTCTGATTGGGATGCAAGACAATAACCCCCACATGCTACATGGCCCGCCTACCCATGGGCATCCACTTCGGAGCTGTGAAGTGCTCACTTAACTACGATTACTAATTCCCAATGATCAATAGCCTTCAACCGCATGGCCAGAGGTCTTTGTGGTCAATGGGAGTTGTGGTTGGACGATGGGACAGACGGGCAGGGGCTGGTTACATGATCCAGGGGTGGTATGATGGACCACCGGGCGCAGAGACACCATCTCTCTTTCCCCTGCCCCCCCGGCCCCCGCCTCCCCCCGAGCACCGGGGCAGCAACCCAAAACCTCTGGGCTCATTGCCCTGGAGCGAAGATGGCTACTCACCTCATCGGATCCCCACAGCAGCTCTTCCGCCAGCTTTTAAAAAGGTGTACTAATCGGCGCCCGTGTGACCACATGCCGGAGAGGTGGTTAGTTCACAGGAGGCCGTTAGATTGGGGGTTGCTCCTGTTAATTGCATGGAGATTGACCTCGAGTGGTGATTATTGGATTCTCTGCATGCTATGGCGAGTTCCTGATTTCGCGAATGGGAGTGGGCTCGTTAGATCGCCCGGCGTGGTTCTCGTTTTCGGCCTCTCCTGTGATCTAATAGCCTCGTCGCACTTTCGCTGAAGCGCAATGCGGCCATGAAATCACGCCCTAAATGTCTATCAGACAGAGATAGATAGGGTCTTGATTGATAAGGGGATTTGGGGTTGCAGGGAGAAGGCGGGAGAATTGGGATGATCGAATGGCGGAGCGGACTCGATGGGCCGAATGGGCAAATTCTGCACCTATGTCTTATGGTCTTATACTGACACCAGATACCGGTATGCAGCGGTGGGTAACCAATTATCAAAATGCTGATAGCGTTGGATTCATACGAGCTGGAGAAAGGCCTTCTGCTGAGCTGAAGCCTGCCAAGCGCCAAGAGGTTGGCAGTCCATGAGGCGTCCTTTCATTTCCACGCCCTGTCCGGAGTAGCGGATGCCAGGGGAGCTCCAGTCGCAGCCACAGGCCATCCTGTGGAAGGACTCTTGTCTACACTGATGGCCTGACAGCAGCGATAAGACTGATTTTTAAAATATCATAGTTCTCCAGAGGGCCCCTCCATTTGAGACGCTCTTGCATTATTCTGCTGCCCAACTCTCCCAGTGAGACTGTCAGCTGTCTCTGGTTGAAAATTAGGTGTATTTCGATATTGGGACAACATGTGGCTACATTCCTGATGCATCTTGCCCTATAGAATAGCTATTGAGGCTCAGAGAAAGGGTGGCTTCAAGCATAGTGCCAGCTGCAAGGGTTTCACTTCTGGAAGAAGTTCTTGGAGGAAAACAAGAACTAATCTATTTCTTTGCTAAATATAAATTTTACTGTAGTTGCAGAAAATGAATTCTGTCCTGAATATTTCCATCCACGAAGCGGGAGTAAATAAATTTAAAATTATTCACTGTTTAGATTCTATCTGATGTACACAGTTTGTCTAGTTTGTGGGAGATTACCACAGGTACAGACTACAGAAAGGAAAACAAAATACAGGGGTCAGTGTACATCATGCTTAGTGAACGGCTTGTAATCTGTATTTTTTTTTAACCTAAATTGGTGCATGCATTTGCATAATTGCTTTTGACCTGTATTAATAATGAGTTTGTAATATCTTATGGGAAGTAAAATTATACCTGCAGGTGGCATCTGTGGAGAGAAACAGAATTAATAAGAATTCAAGATTTTGCGTAATAGATGCAGGGGAAATGTGAAAAAGACATGTTTTTGTGCAACAAGTATTTATGACCTGGGGCTCATTGCCCAACGAGGGTGAAGGATGTGGAAACGAGCAATGATTTTAAAAATAACTTTGGTCACTTGAAGGAAATAAACTTGCAGGACTATGATGATCAAGCCAACGATTGGGACTGACTGGATTTCTCAGCAGGTACCTGGTCTGGGCTCAAAGGGCCGATTGGCCGCCTCCTGTGCCAGAGATAACTCTGATCAATGTGTGCAATAGGGGTCCATTGCATTGGAGAACTGATGGGAACTTCGGGTCGTTTATCTCTAAGAAGCCTGTCAATTATCAGGCAATCAGATAATTACCCTGAACAGCATCGGGCTTCCCACACAATCAAGCCCCCGATAGGTTAGAAATCCCACACCCAAGACACCCAGTTCCCCAATACTGCCAGTAACATTAGGAACAGTGGTCACTGCCAGCACACAATTCTAGGGCCTACCTTACAGACTGTTGATGAATCCCCAGATAGAGGTGGGTGGGATGGAGGTCATGAGTGGGGTGGTGGGGTGGGGGTGGGGGGTCAGACTGGGAATGCGGGGAGAGGGGTTGGAAGAAAGGATAGGGAGTGGCTTTCAGAGTTCTTGTGAATGAAGGGACCTTGCAGGCCCGACTAGCAAGGCCCTCACCAGTCATTGGTTGAATACCAGTTGTTGTGGAATGAGGCCTTCTATGGCCCTTGGTGGCTACATAAGGGCCTTAATTGGCCTCTTAAGTGGGTGGCCTTGCTTCAAGAGCTTGTTCAGGAGAGGAGAGAAGGGATGGAGTCTCCACCTCACATCTCCGTGCCAAATCAAATGGAACCCCCCCCCCCCCCCCCCCAAAAACCTCCAGATGGAGTGGGAATGTGAGAATCCTGCCCAACATTTCGGGCAAATGACCCGTCAATTAATGCATTCAGTCTGAATACCAGTATGTAGATAATGGTCCAGTTGTACTACATATTTTACGCTTTTGCCTTTGTATTGACATAAAACTAAATGGTACAATCTGGGTGTGAAATCAGTTGAATCACATTTAGGTCACAGCAACATCACTTTCAAAGGTAATCCAGAAATGCTTTAGGTTCACACTGACTGAGGTTTTAACTACAGCCAATTTGAAACACAGTCCTGAAACACCATCCAGAAGCAATCAGTGAGTCATGTGTTGACTGTAAAGGCAACTCGTTTTGGATGCCAATGACTGGAGTTTTATACATGTTTATTAATGTGTATCTGCTAGGTTTTGTATTGCCACAGAGCAGCTTGAAGCTGTCAAGATGATTTCAACCTCGGCTTTTGGTGGTGGGATGTGCTGAGCAGTCGCATACCAGGTGGCTCTCCTCCAGAATACAATAAAACAGGTACTTTTGGATGAATTTAGCCCCCAAATTCGGACTCATTCTACCCATAAACAAGCGAGGATGAGGAAAGGTGCAGTATGCTTGCAAATGGGAGCTCAAGGCCGCAGATAAGGTAGAAGCGGGAGGGAAAGATGGCGAGTGAGCGAGTCAGTGGACCCATGAGTCGAAGGGTCTCCGTCCACTCCCGAGGGAGGGAGACTGACAAACCAGACAATGGACAGCACGGTAGGACAAGTGGATAGCATGTGGGCGCCAGGGTCCCAGGTTCGATTCCCTGCTGGGTCACTGTGTGGAGTCTACACGTTCTCCCCGTATCTGCGTGGGTTTCCTCCGGGTGCTCTGGTTTCCTCCCACAGTCCAAAGATGTGCAGGTTAGGTGGATTGGCCATGATAAATTGCCCTTGGTGACCATAAAAAAGGTTAGGAGGGGTTCTCGGGTTACAGGGACAGGGTGGAAGTTTGGGCTTAAGTGGGTCGGTGCAAACTCGATGGGCTGAATGGCCTCCTGCACTGTACGTTCAATGTATTATACAATGGCCTCCCTTCCGCGCCCCCCCTCCCCCACACCAACCTGGAGATGGATGGAAGATATTCCTGACTAAGGAATTGACCGCGATGAGGGAGGCAAGCAAAGTGGAGATCAAGGTGGCCGTGATGGAGGCGCTGGTTGCCATGGAGATGGTGATCAATGGAATGGGGAAGAAGCTTGAAGCTTAGGGGAAGACGATCTAGGAGCTTGAAAGGGCTTCGACTGACAGGATTGTTGCTCTGGAGGCTGAAATAAAAAGGCTGGTGGCTACCCAGGGGGCCTGAAGGAGATAGTCGAGGATCAGGAGAACCGGTCTTGGCGCCAAATATCCGAATTGTGAGCTTGCCAGAAGGGATCGAGGGCAAGACCCCCACTTACTATGTGACCCTGATGCTGGGCAACTTAGTCGGGACGGACAAGTTCCCCAAACTGCCGAAGATCGACATGACACACAGGCCACTCCAACTGAAGTCCAAGGCTAGGGAGCGATAATCGCCGAACCACATAGATACCTGGGCCGGGATTCTCCCCTACCCGGCGGGGCGGTGCGGAATTCTCCCCAAAGGCTGGCCGGCGCGAACAGCCTTTGGCGCCCCGCGAGTTGGGGCCGAAAGGCCTTCGCCGGCCGGCGGAAGTCCGCGCATGCGCCGGAGCATCAGCAGCTGCTGACGTCATACCGGCGCATGCGCCGGGGAGGGGCTCTCTTCCGCCCCCGCCATGGTGGCCATGGCGGGGACGGAAGAAAGAGTGCCCCCACGGCACAGGCCCGCCCGCTGATCGGTGGGCCCCGATCTTGGGCCAGGCCACCGTGGGGGCACCCCCCGGGGTCAGACCGCCCCGCCCCCCCCCCCCTCCAGGACCCCGGAGCCTGCCCGTGCCACCAATCCTGCCGGTACCAGAGATGTTTTGAACAAAGTCGGCGGGAAAGGCCTGTTAGCGGCGGGACTTCAGCCCATCGCGGGCCGGAGAATCGCCGCGGGGGGCCTGCCGACCGGCGTGGCGCTATTCCCGCCCCCGCCGAATCTCGGGGGGGCGGAGAATTCAGGACACGGCGGGGGCGGGTCTGATGCCAGCCCCGGGCGACTCACCAACCCCCCGGGGGGGGTCTGAGAATTCCGCCCCAGGATCGGGAGAGGATCCTGCTTTGGGCACGGCAGACAAAGGCGAGCAGTTGGGAAGGACACAGAATACACGTTGTAGCAAGCCAATGGGGCAAACCTGGCAAACCGCAGGGCCGGGTTCAACCAAGCGAAGTTGGCGTTGTACAAAAATGGAATAAAATCTGGGATGCTATTCCCAGCCAGGCTCTGGGTGACATTCCAAAACAAGGAATGTTATTTTAAGACTCCAGTAGAGTTAGACGAGTTCATGCGGACAAATGGCCTGGTCAAAGGGCAGACAAGGCAGTGTTGAGGAAGATGCAGAGAGAGAAAGGAGAAAGAAAAGTAATGGACATGAACAATGTTTGTGCAGGACAGTACTGCCTTGCACTGAGCAAGAGCACCAGCTCAAGGAAAGGGTGAGGGCAGCGGAGCGCAGGACAGGGTGAAGAGGAGACAAAGGGAACAGCTATTGATAGGGCACAGGGAAGGGAAGGAATAAGATCAGCCCCAGGAGAGGAGCCACCACACTAGCGGGGAAAGCTAGCGCTAGGGAGTATGAAAGCAAGGGGGGTGGGGGTGGTGCGACATACCTCCCAGCGGGGAGGGAGCCTCTGGCAGGGAGGGAATGTAAGGGGGCGAATAGGTAGTTGAGGGTGGGGGGGAGGAGAGGGTAGAAATGGGGACGGAGTGGGGTGGAAAGAGGACCACGCGGGTTAGGCAATGCGAAGGAAGGGAAGATTGGCCTCGGCAGGTAAGCTTCGAGTTGAAGGAAAAAGATGGCACCACAAGCAGCCATTTTGGAGGGTTCCCAAATAAAAGGAAACCCTGGAGCGAGGAGGTCACCCACATGTCATACACACAGCATTGGTGGCCATGTTGGGTTCCCCCTGCACAAAGGATAAACCCTGGAGCGGAGGGACCTGGCCTCGTAGTGAGGACGACGACCGCAGCTATTTTGGATGGCCAACTAACAAAGGGAAACCCTGGACTGCAGGAGAAGTCTGGCCTTTTATTCAATGTAGCGATTTGAGTTAACTTGTTTCCATTGTACCTGGAAATCACCGGGTATCGCCTCATTAGTATGCTAACTTGTTTTCTTTCACAGTGCTGTCTGGTTTCTGCAGCAGTTGGAATACACAAGTGCTTTTGCAAGCTGCTTGCTTTTGCAACATGTCCATTTTCCCTGCATTCTTTGTAATCTTCCATTTTGTGTTGGGCAGTGGCCACCCCAGGTGGCTACAGACCTTTTATGAATAGGGAGAGAAGGCCAGCTACCTGCTGGCTCAGCAGCTGAGAAAGCAGGCAGCCATGAGGGAAATAGCCCAGCTAGAGGACAGCAGACTGGTAGCTGAACTAAAAAAAGTCAACAAGGCATTTGAGGCTTTCTAACAGGGACTGTACACGTCTGAGCCTCCCGACGGGGAGGTGGGGATGAAACGGTTCTTTAAAAAAAAATTTAGAGTACCCAATTATTTTTTTTTTCCCAATTAAGGGGCAATTTAGCGTGGCCAATCCACCTAACCTGCACATCTTTGGGTTTTGGGATGAAACCCACGCAGACGTGGGGAGAATGTGCAAACTCCACACGGACAGTGACCCAGGGCCGGGATTCGAACCCGGGTCCTCAGCGCCGCATGCTGCCATTGGTGAAACGGTTCTTTGATGGACTGGACATAGCAGTCATGGGGAATGACAGATGGAGGGAGCTGGAAGCACCAATAGGGCTGGGAAAGGTCATGGGGTGCATCAGCTCCATGCAGGCGGGAAAGACGCTGGAACTCGACGGGTTCCTGGCGGACTTCGACAAAACAATTTGCACAGGCTATTGCCCCACACCTACTGGAGATGTTTGCAGACTCACTAGCGAGGGGTATTTTGTCTCCAACGCTAACACAGGCCACTATATCACTTATTCTCAAAAAAGACAACGACCCGAAGGAATGCAGATCATATAGACCCATTTCATTACTCAGCGTAGATGCGAAAATACTCACTACAGTCCTGGTCAACAGACAGTGTCGTGGAAATTATAATAAAGACAAATTCCTCGAGGTTCGATTTAAGGAAATTTATTTACACAAATATATTTGCGGAGAGAGAGTGTTCCGGCTGCATAGCCAGTGCACCACACTCTGAGATTCGATTGAAGGACGCTTATCTTTCTAGTCTGAAATAACAGCTTGAAGTAAACAGATGTGTTTATATTAAATAGACCTTGGAAAGTGCATAAGATGAAATACGCAGTACGTATGTTCTTGCCCTTGGCTAAAAACAACTCGAGTACACATTTGGTTATCTTTCGGAGGACAATGTTTTATCATAATAAGGCTGAGACCAAAATATTAAGCAGTATTTCGTTTGTGACCTGACCTACTTATTTTCATTCAAAAGCAGTGTTAAACTATATAATCAAGCATTTCCCAGCATGCTTCTAAGTTTGCAACTCATTAATTTCCCTTCCATAGACAGGAGAACTGCGTACCAGATGTGGTCGCAGAGGACCAGGCTGGCTTTGTCAAGGGTAGATAGTTAACTGTGACGACTGATGGATGGGATACTTACCCGATCCGGGGAAAGAACACCAGAGGTGATAGTCTCCCTAGATGCAGAAAAGGCCTGTGACAGAGTCGAATGGAAGTACCTCATCGAGCGGTTTGGGCTAGGAACAAATCCACTGTAAATCGGGGGGAAAGGTCCCAAAGGTCCACCACGAGCGGTAGCTACTAAATAAGCGACCACTCACTCCATGGCTGCCACCATACGTCCCTGATCTCCTTATTAATCAAGAACCTATCTCTGTCTTAAAGACACAAAGAGATTTGACCTCCACAGCCTTCTGCGGCAGAGTTCCACAGATTCATCACCCTCTGGGTGAAGAAATTCCTCCTCATCTCTGTTTTAAAGGATCGTCCCTTTAGTTTGAGATTGTGTCCTCTGCTTCTAGTTTTTCTTACAAGTGGAAACATCCTCTCCACTCTATCCAGGCCTCGCAGTATCCTGTAAGTTTCAATGAGATCCCCCCCCCCTCATCCTTCTAAACTCCAACGCGTACAGACCCAGAGTCCTCAACCGTTCCTCATGTGACAAGTTCTTCATTCCAGGGAGCATTCTTGTAAACCCCCTCTGGACTCTTTCCAAGGCCAGCACTTCCTTCCTTGGATACAGAACCCAAAATTGCTCACAATACTCCAAATGGGGTCTGACCAGAGCCTTATGTAGCCTCCAACGTACATCCCTGGTCTTGTATTCTTGCCCTCTCAATATGAATGCTAACATTGCACTTGCCTTCCTAACTGCCGACTGAACCTGCACGTTAACCTTAAGGGAATCGTGAACAGGGACTCCTAAGTCCCGTTGTGCTTCTGATTTCCTAAGCATCTCCCCATTTAGAAAATAGTCTATGCCTCCATTTCTCCTTCCAAAGTGCATAACCTCACACTTTTCCACCTGTGTTCCATCTGCCACTTCTTTAGCTACTCTCCTAGCCTGTCCAAGTCCTTCTGCTTCCTCAATACTACCTGTCCCTCTACAGTTCTTTGTATCATCTGGAAATTTAGCAACAGTGCTTCCAGTTCCTTCTTCCAGTTCATTACTGTATATTGTGAAAAGTTGTGGTCCCAGCACTGACCCCCCGAGGCACACCACTAGTCACCTGCTGCTAACCTGAAAAATACCCCTTTATCCCCACTCCCTGCCTTCTGCCAGTCAGCCAATCCTCTTTCCATGCCAGGATCTTACCCGTAACACCTTAATTGAGGTCTTTTGGATACGCACACTCAGCTTTCCAGGTTTTTTCACTGAAAGCGTGCTGCTAATCCAGTCTGCAGGAATCGTCACTTTCTTGATTTACACTTGTCTTTTCAAGTTTCTCTATCTTGACTTTCAGGCTGGACTTGAGGGCAGCTGTAATTCTCCTCAAGGTAATGTCATGTGAGAGAACCTTTAAGAAATGGATGTTTAAATAATGTACCTTTAAGAAATGGAGCAGCTCATATTACTGAAGTGATGTCAGAGTGTGGGTGGAGCTGGGTTTTTAGCTCAGCCATTTTGCAGTGTTTTAGTTTCAGTTTTGAGGAAAAGAGCTTGGGTGTGTCTGTGTTTTCAGTAAGCTGGATCTGCTGTGATCTCTGCCAGGAAAGACTATCTTTGAAACATTTGGGTGATTTAAACTCATAATAGTAATGTCTTTAACCTGATGTGTTTCTGTTTAAAGGTATTAAGTCTTTTGGAGGTTTGAAGGAACATTTTGAGGGATTATTTAGTGTTGTATTATTTTCGGGGTTATCTTTGAAGTAAGGGGTGGTAAATGATCCAATGTTTATTTAAAAAGGTTAAGTTGAATTCATTGAATAAATATTGTTTTGTGTTTAAAAACCCACGTGTCCATAATTGTAATACCACATCAGGAGACCAAGCCATGTGCTTCAAAAGCAACAATACATTAAAGGGAGAGGTTGGTTGAACTCCATGATACATTTTGGGGTTCTGAAAACGCCGCTCCCATAACAGTAATAATCTTTATTCGTGTCACTTTATTTGGCTTACATTAACACTGCAATGGAGCTACTGTGAACATTCCCTAGTCACCACACTCCGGTGCCTGTTCGGGTACACTGAGGGAGAATTCAGAATGTTCGATACACCTAACAAGATGCTGAGTTGGTCTCGCAGTCTCCTCTACTTCAAGATTATATGGACTGGGAAGACATCCAAAACCCGTGAAAAGTCTTTGTAATTTGTTTCGGATTTGTTCAAATGTTGATGGTTTTGTGTCATGTGAAACATTACTGGTTCAGGAAGGGTAACTTGCCAAGATTTGATTTGTTTCAGCTGAGATAAGTGGACTTTGTTTAGTGTTTTTTATTTGCAGCTGTAAACCTTTCTCCCCATTGTGTTGGGTTCTCAACTTAGTTTGCCCTCCAGGGGTGAGCATTCCTCCACCATATAGCTCCTAATTTACTTTGGAAGACTTCATTTCTGATTCGCCATTTTGAGCAACTTCACACAAGCCTGGCGGAGCTTATCTTGTTGCACAAAACACATATTTTTTTCAATTAAGGGGCAATTTAGCATGGCCAGTCCACCTCCCCTGTCCATCTTTGGGTTGTGGGGGCGAAACCCACTCAAAGACGGGGAGAATGTATAAACTCCACACGGACAGTGACCCAGAGCCAGGATCGACCTGGGACCTCGGCGCCGTGAGGCAGCAGCACTAACCACTATGCCACCGTGCTGCCCTCCACTGGAGTGTTTGGAAGAATTGTGCAGGTTGATACTCAACGTGTCGGCCATGTTACCAACGCACTTTCCTTGGCCATCAAGTTCTGGGGTGGGACTCAAACCCAAAGCTTCTGGTTCAAATGCAGGATTGCTATCCACTGCATCACAAGACCTCCACTACTCCATTGAGCAGCTCTTGTGGAATTTCAATGATCATGTTTTTGTGCTCCAGATGATCACATGAGGCGCTGACCCCCGGTAACGGACACATCGTCATTTTAGCCCCAAAAGGCCACGCACATTTCCTGGAGGGCTTTGAAGCCAACCCTACTGCTGCCCTGTGCGACTGGGCCCAGAAATGCACCTGTTCAACAGACACTCACGCAGGAGTGGCAGTTTCAGTCGTCGGTCTTCACACGTTTACCGACATGTAGGCAGGTCTTCATAGAGCTGAGCAGCACGACAGCACAATGGTTAGCACTGTTGTTTCACAGCACAAGGGTCCCAGGTTCAATTCCCGGCTTGGGTCACTGTCTGTGTGGAGTCTGCATGTTCCCCCTGTGCTTGCGTGGGTTTCCTCCGGGTGCTCGGGTTTCCTCCCACAAGTCCCAAAAGACATGCTTTTAGGTAATTTGGGCATTGATTTTTCCCTCCGTGTATCCGAACAGGCGCCGGAGTGTGGCGACTAGGGGATTTTCACAGTAACTCATTGCAGTGTTAATGTAAGCCTACTTGTGACACTAATAAAGATTGTTATTGGAGCTTCGTGACACGGGGACCCGACTGGCCACATATACTGGGGAGCCCTTAGAAATCGAGGGCACCGCTCAAGTGCCCATGGCATATGGAGACCAGTCCACATGCCTACCATTGGTGGTAGTCAAAGGCAAAGGGCCCATCCAATTGGGGCGCAATTGGTTGCATCACCTACATTTGGATTGGCAACACGTGTGCCAGATGTACCCTCGTGGACCGGACGGAGTTCTGTCTGAGTTCCCTCGGTTTTTGCCAAAGGCCTCAGGACCATTAAAGGAGCTGTAGCCATGATTAATGTGGTAGAAAATGCCCAGCCCTGATATTTCCGCACCGCCCTGTGCCAATGTAGAAGGGGAATTGGAATGTTTGGAGCAGTTGGATATTATTTGCCCTGTCCACTATGCTGATTGGGCCGCATCTGTAGTCTCCATGTTGAAGCTGGACGGGTCGGTACGGCTCTGTGTGAACTATAAAATGATCGTAAACCGGGTACCCCACCTTGACCGTTACCTGGTCCCTCAGATCGAGGACCTCTACACCCAGCTCCGTGGAGGAAAAACATTCATTAAGTTGGACATGAGCCGCACATACTTCCAGCTGGTGCTCGAGCCAAGTTCCAGGAAATATGTGGCAATTAACACCCATTGGGATTGTTCGAGTAAACGCAGTTGCCGTTCGGGGTCTCCTCGGCTTGTGCAATATTTCAGAGGGTTATGGAGAATATCTTCCGAGGGTTGCCAAGGGTGGGCATCTACCTGGACGATGTTCTCATCACCGGGAGATCTCATCAGGAACACGTCAAGAACCTAACCGAGGTTCTTGAATAGTTTGCTCGGGCCCGGGTCTGCCGCTGGAGGGAAAAGTGCTTTTTCCGCGTGCCGCAGGTCATATATCTCAGCTACCTAGTGGACAGCACAGACTCCATCCAGTGGAGGAAAAGATGCGGGCAATTCGCCAGGTCCCCATCGTGACCAAATGGAGCTCGGCTCTTTCCTAAGCTTGAGCTACAATGCGAAGTTCATACTCAGGAAGACATGCTGCTCAGTCCACTCCACCAACCCCTGAAGAAAGGACAGAAGTGGAGCTCCCTGCATCTGAAGACGTTTCAAGAGGTGAAGCAGTGTCTCTCATCAGATGAATTGCTGACTCGCTTTGACCCGGATAAACCGCTGCTCTTCACAGGTGATGCCTTGCCAAACGGCACCAGGGTGGTCCTGGCACGCCGCTTGCCCGACAGTAGGAGCAACCAATAGCTTTTGCTTCCTGCACGCTGGTGGACGCCGAGTGAAACTACACCCAGATAGAAAAGGAAGGCAGTTGTGTTTGCGGTGAGGAAATACCACCAGTACGTTTATGGGAGACGTTCACGGTATACGATCACAAATCCCCGCTGGGGTTGTTCGAGGAAGATCGGGTGACTCCATCGATAGCACCTGCCCGGGTTCAACAGTGGGCCCTGCTTCTGTCGGCCTACGAGTTTATGTTAGAGCATCGCCCTGGCACAAACATCCTGCAAGTGGGAAGCGTTGAGCCCCTTGCCTTTGCCCACAAAGCCGCCAGCGCCCAGCGCAGCCACGGAAGTGATAGCCGCCCTCCATTTCTTGGGCACTTTGCCTATAATGGCAGCTGATACCCGAGAATGGACCCAGACCGACCTTGAGTTGTGGAGGGTCTGACATAAGGTCCAATACAGGGCCCGACATAGGGCGATACCAGACGGGCTGAGGGCCTACACCTCCAAGCTGCCTGAAATGAGCGTCGAAGACGGCGGCGTCCTGTGGGGGAGGTGAGTGGTTATACCCGAACATGGCACACACCACTGTTGAAAGACCTCCATTCAAGAACCTCCATAACGGGCACCCAGGGGTGGCCAAAATGAAAATGTTGTTGCGCAGCTATGTTTGGTGCCGCGATCAAGTGGGTGGTCCGCAATTGCACCCCATGAAAGGAACACCAGAAACCACATCCAGGTCCCGGCTTATATTCCAATTGGGAGGAAGCTCCACCCCTTTGTCACCTGAGTAACTCATAGGGAATCGGATGTCATATAAGCTCCGAATGTGTAGGAGGTCTGTGCCCTGTACCTGGATTGCATAGGAGACTGGCCTTGTCACGTGGAGGACTACCCCAGGGATCCATTTGGCTCCAGAAGGCCCTACCGGTGGCCACGATGCAGCCCTGGGATTGGCCCGGTAAGCCTTGGTCCATTGTACATATCGACTTTGCCAGCTCATTTTCGGGGGGGGCCACATTCCTTATATTAGTGGACACCCACTCAAAGTGGCTTGAAGTGCACTGGGTCCCCACGGCGACCACACAAGAAACTACGGACAGACTGAGGGTATTTTTAGCCAGCAATGACTGCCCGAGTTCCTAGTGTCCAACAATGGGGCGGCATTTACAAGCCAGGAGTTCACTTTGTTCATGGCCACGAAAGTCAACAGGCACGTGCGGACCGCCCCGTACCACCCGGCCTCTAATGAGCTAGTCGAACGAGCGGTGCAAACATTCAAGCAAGCCACAAGAAAGGTGACTTCAGAGTCAAGGGAGGTGTGGGTGGCACGTTATTTCAGTTATTGTACGATGCTTCACGCCACAACCGGCATCGCACTGGCAGAGTTGCTCATGGGGCGCCGGTTCCAGACGCGTCTCAGCCTCATCCTCCCCGACATCGCGGTACAGGTCCGTCTGCGGCTGGACTGCTCAGAGACAGACTCTCACCGCCACCCACAAGCACGCACCTTCACGACGGGTGATGTGGTTTATGTGAGGAACTTCGGGACCAGAGCCACATGGATCCCTGGGGTAGTCCTCCACATGACAAGGCCAGTCTCCTATGCAATCCAGGTACAGGGCACAGACCTACTACACAGACAGAGCTTATATAACATCCGATTCCCTATGAGTTACTCGGGTGACAAAGGGGTGGAGCTTCCTCCCAATTGGAGGAGCTCCCCACAGAATATAAACCGGGACCTGGAAGTGGTTTGGGGAAGACTCTGTGGAGAGGAATGATTCTTGTGACTAGTGTGGAATAAAGTGAGTTAGTTGTACACTGTCAGCATGGCCTCTCCTGGAGTCTCTGTCTCTGTCTACAACATTTGTTTTAAATAAATTGAGAGTACCCAATTTTTTTTTTACCAATTAAGGGGCAATTCAGCAAGGCCAGTCCACCTAGCCTGCACATCTTTGGTTCTGTGGGTGAAACCCACGCAGACACGGGGAGAATGTGCAAACTCCATACAGACCGTGACTCAAGGCCGGGATTCGAACCCGGGTCTTCAGCGCCATAGGCTGCAGTGCTAACCATTGTGCCCCCCTTTATGTCTACAACACTGACCATGCAGGCTTCAACTTCTGCCAACTTGTCTGTGGATGCCAGTGCTCAAAGGGGATTTCAAGGTCTCACAGCAATTTAGCATTGTGTCTTCCACGAGGTGACCAGGAATGCTGTGGCATCACTCTGGTGGCAGTGACTCCAAGGTGTGCAAACCCCTCTCAGGACTGCAGCATTCATGCGGAATGTTTGATTTGTTTTTTATTTCAAGATTTTGGACACGAAGACATTGATGGTTGGAATAGAGGGATGGAAGGATGGGAAAGTGTGGAGCAAAGATGGTGATCGATCCAGACTGTACTAGAAGGCATCAAGTGTGAACCCACCACCATTTGTTTTTTTTCCAGGCTCCTGTACCATTGAAACCAGCAGCAGTACAGAGCCAAATTTTTCAACCATGTCTTTAAACTGATCTCAGCCCAAAGGAAAGAGATGGATTTTTGCTGAATCTTGACAATACAATATTTCCTTTCGCGGGATACCTGATGGATTTTTTAAAAATAGGCCTATTAGATACCTGTGTTCTGGACTAAATACCCACAGAAGCGAAAAATAAATCTGAGTTGCTACAGGATGAATAGGCACTTCCAGATATACCATGGAGGAATAACAATATTTGAAATGCTGGAACAAGTGGAACCAGCTTCACTAGCATTTTAATAGTGGGTTGTTCTTGTTGATGTAATTATGGCAGACAAAATGGTTTCCATACGTGGCTACGTATCTGAAATTTATCTGTCTTGTTAAGGTCCTTCAGCACCTCCCCTTCACTTGGTCTTTGAGACCCTCTTTTTTTCAAGGCGCAGTTTTCAAATGCAGTCTGAATTATTGTGTAAACAATTGTTATATCTCGTTGTGCCAGAGGTGTAAGCTATGAATCCTCATCACATTTGTATTTGTCAACTATTAAGGCGATCTACCGGCCGGCGGGACGCTTCTGGTTGATCCTGGGAGAGGTCTCTCCCCACGGCCGTTACGTTTTGTGAGATCTTACCAGAGTAAGATCTCTTTTTGCCAGGGTAGCAGGCTGCCATTTTGCCCATGCTGGGGATCAGGCCTGGGGCTGCCCTGCCGGTAAGTGGTGGGGTGAGCCCCCCTACAGATGAGTCGGGCCATTTGTGCGGCGGTGGGTGATGGGGGGGGGGGGGGGGGGGTCTGTGGGTCGAGGGGGGTTCAAGGACTCTCAAGAAAGAGAGCCTCAAGGAGGTTTGGGAGAGTCAAGGACTCGAAAGAAAGAGAATCTTAAAGACCATGTGAAGGGAAGGCGCTGAAGCAGGATAAAAAGACATGAATTTCCAGATATGTAGCCAAGTATGAAAACTATTTTGTCTGCCGCAATTACATCAACAAAAACAACCCACTATTAAAATGCTGGTGAAACTGGTTCCACTGGTTCCTGCTTTTCAAATATTCTTGCTTCCTTCATTATATATCTGGAAGTGCCTAGTTATCCTGTAGCAACTCAGATTTATTCTTCACTTCTGTGGGTATTTAGTCCAGAGCACAGTTATCCAACAGACCTATTTTTAAAAATCCATCAGTTATTCCTTGCAAGAAAATATTATAATATTGTCAAAATTCGGCAAAAATCTATTTCTTTAAATTTAGAGTCTAGAAATATTTTTCTTTCCCAATTAAGGGGCAATTTATCATGGCCAATCCACTATCCTTGCACATCTTTTGGATTGTGGGGGTGAGCCCCATGCAGGCACGGGGAGAATGTACAAACTCCACACAGACAGTGACCAGGGATCGAACCCGGGACCTCGGCGCTGTGAGGCAGCAGTGCTAACCACTGCGGCACCGTGCCACTCTGTGCTGCTGGTTTCAATGGTACAGGAGCCTGGAAAGAATAAAATGGTGTCTTGATCTCTTCCTGCACTGACAGGCTTCTCTTGTTAGAGCTCCTTAGTACAGGAGATGATGCTGAGTGCGGCCCTGAGGGTCCCGGGTCGGTGAGTTCCATGTTGGGGTCCGAAATAGCAATAATGTGCTGTTAGATAGCGAGGTGGTTCCAGGAAATCCTGCCCAGAACGGAGTCTGATTTTTTTTTTTTTTGGTTAAATCACGCCATAAGTGTATTCCACAAAGTGTGTTCAAGACAGGTCAACGTTGACTCTACTGGTAAAATTGCATCAGGGTGAAATATTTGAGAGATTTTTAATGGACATTTTTGCAGACAGCTGCTATTGGAAGTACCAGAAATTGAGATGAAGATTATTTCTTCCTCTTCTAGACCAACATCCTATCCTCCAACATTAAGTATGTGATGTTTTATGAATAAGTAAAAATCGTAACAGCAGAAGTTAAATTTTGAGCCTGTTACTCAGGCACCAGTCTTGCCTCAGTAGTAACAACACTCTTGCAATGGAGTCAAACGTTTGTCTCCAAGTCTTGCTCCATTGACTTGGGCACATAATCGCCAAAGAATATTTGAAATAAAAGTGAAAAATTCCAAATGCACTCTTTATCTTGACATATATGATGCTATTCAGAAATTGTACACTACACAAATGAAAAGCTTTTCAAACAACCTTTCCTATCTTTGTATGTTCATAAATCGTTTACAGGATGCTGGTGTAGCTGGCAAGCATAGCACTTATTGTCCATCTCTAGTTGCCCTTGTGAATGCGTCTCTAATTCACTTGTCTCTCAGTCCGGAAGAAACAATCTCGAACACGTCGGTACTTCAGAATATTCTTTATTACGGTCGGGGCCGCTCTCTAGGTATTCCGGAGAACCACCTCGGAGAGTGCCAAAGTATTGCTCAAAACATCCTTTTTTTAATATATTATTAGGGGGCTGTCCCTTACATTCACTTGAGCTTGCCCTCATTACAAAGCATAAATTTGTTATTGCCATAGTTCCAATACATGATTTTACAGACTTTGAGGTTATCTATTGGCACATGAGTATGTAGCAGTCTTAGCTTAATTAGCAGGTGTTAGCTATAGTTGTAAGCGGTCCCACATTTCATATCCTGTCATCCGGCCATGCTCCTTGTTTCTCAAGGCTATTCGGCTTACAGTCATGAGTCGGCTCACGACTTCAAATATCAACTCCCTTATCTCAGCAAGTTCATTCTCCTTCAATGGCTTCAATAACAAGCTCCTCCACTTGTGATTTTCCACTAATGTATCCCATTCTTTCTGGCTCTTAACCCTTGCTTCACATCCTGACCCTTGAAAAGGTGGTCTGCTGAATAGTATCCTGTTCCAAATCCTTTGTTTGTTTCTCTGACTTCTTGAATAACTGCTGCCTGTATGGTGAAGGTACTCCCACAGTGCTGTTAGGTTGGGGGTTCCAGGATTTTGAGCAAGTGGTAATGAAGGAACAGTGAGATATTTCGCAGCCAGAATAGTGTGTGATTTGAAGGGGAGCTTACAGGCACCACGGGCGGATTCTTCGACCCTCCACGCTGTAATCGCGGGGGCGGAGAATAGCCGTTCATGCCGGAAATCTGGAGCGATGGAGCTTCCGTGATTCACCACGGACCCGCCAGTCCCGCATGCGCGGTCCACGCGGCGCCGGTTGGGGGCCGCTGGAACAGGCCCCCGCGGCGATTCTCCGCGGTCGATCGACCGAACTCCCACCGGCGTGGCTTACATGTAGTACCACCCGGCGGGAGCTGCTCTGCCACGTCAGCGGCACCCCCGCCCAGGTGGGCTCCGCGCGCATGTGCGTACCCGCTTGCAGCCACCGTGGCTAGCAGCGCCCCGCCGGCAGCCAGAGCTGCGGGATGCACACCGGGACTCTACCCCCTGGAAAATGGAGAATCACTCCAGACGTTTGAGGAAAAAGTCCAGAGTGATTCTCTCCCGTTTTCCGGCGGGCGTCGGGACTTAGTCCCCAGAAGGGAGAATCCTGCCCTATATTCCCAAAACTCTGCTGCCCTCTCCTTGGCGGCGACTACAAAACATGCAAGATTAAAAGAAAACTGGACAGTGAAAAATATGGGAGGTGAGTGAAAAGAGCCAGGAAACAGAAAGGAAACAGAAATCAAGAACAAAGAAAGAAAAAAATATGTTTGTTTTCTTCTTTGATTGTTCTGCACAATTTATCCAGTTAATCTTTATGCCTAGAACTCACAAATTTATTTTTATATACCTGGGCTGATTGCACTTATTTTATTTGAATTTGATGTTGTACAATATAGCCCCAAAATATCAGAGGATGATGAGGAAGGTGATTCTGGCCACCATAGGATATTCATCCTGAAGGCCTCCAAGTCTTCCCACTCCAGCATTCAGTCATTTCCAATTACCATTCTGATGGGAAGGTGTTCAGCCACTTGACGTTTCCATTCATGTTTTTATGAATGGAAACGGCAAGTGGCTGAACAACGTGAGTAAAGCCAGCTGGAAAGCTGTTCGAATCGCGAACAGCTTTCACAGCAGAATCCACTCTTCCCATCTTCCCATCAGAATACTACTGATTGTGACCACAGCATTCTGATGGGAAGATGTTCAGCCACTTGACGTTTCCATTCATGTTTTTATGAATGGAAACGGCAAGTGGCTGAACAGCGCGAGTAAAGCCAGCTGGAAAGCTGTTCGAATCGCGAACAGCTTTCACAGCAGAATCAACTCTGCAGAAACCACACACAATGATACCATTTGGAAGTTTTAGTTTCCAAACTTAATTTCCAAAAAAGTCACTCGCATGATACATGAGGTATACCATAAAATTATGTTTGGGGACGAAAATTTAGGGGTCGCATGATACGCGAGATCGAAGGATACGCGAGTATATACGGTAGATCAATCTGAAACGTTTCACCTCCATTACTCTGCCTGAAAGTCTATTCTATCTATTGATTGCTCTGTTTGGAAAACTTCTTGATACCAATGCTAAATTAGCTCTTTACAGGTTAGGAACCTGTGCCTGCTTGGTCTACCATAATAATTTAGTTTTAAGCAATTTGAAGTCCATTATCTTTTCTATTTCATATAGAGTCTTAACTTAAACAATCAGATTGCCTTGATCTCATTTGCCTTCTTTCAAAGTCCAATTTCTTTAATTTTTCTCCAATCTCTGACACTAAGCATGAGCTTTGTCGCCCTTTTCTGAATCACTTCTATTTCTTAAATAGTTGTCCTGTATCTTGCTGGACAGACATGTACACATTACTGTGTTCTGGTTTGTTCACTATGGTGTTCAAGTATTTTAGGATTTTTAAGGCTGTTAGGTCTTTTTCAATTTCATCCTTAGCAATGTCAAGACGCAGAGGTAGTTTTAAGTAATATATGTTTGCATTGTTGGATATTTAGAAATTAAGTATAGATTTAAGAGAATTTAAGTTAGTGTTTCTCTATAAGAAAGGGTAAACATCTGTTTACCAAATGTGTTTGTTGTGGGGGGGTTTGGTTTTAGTTCAATCTATGTTTTTATTGTGCTGAGGGAGAGATTACGATTGGGAAAGTAAACACAAGCCTGAGGAAAAAAATGAAATGTTGCTTCACAACTAGGGGCCACTTTAGGAGGGACAGACCTTGTGATTATTTACCTGAAATCATAGTAGGTGGAACTATGAAGCTAGAGAGGGAACAGTTATCTTAGCTGTGGAACTAGGAAGCTAGAGAGGGAGCAGTTCTCTTAGCTTTGCCAATAGGACAAGGGAGCTGCAATCAGACAGACGTCCTGAAAAGCACACCAGGAACTAAAGAACAGCTAATTATAGAAACCAAAGAATAAAAAGAGATGTTCCAGAAAGTCAGAGGAACAAACACAAACAGGATTTGGAGCAGCATACTATTCACTGAAGTTAAAGACAGAGTTAAAAAGTGAAGCAATTGATGAAGTTGGCAAGCTAGAAACCAGAGACACATATGAAGCATTCATAAGGTTTGGTATACTTATTTCCAATTTTTTGAAACAATAGTTTCTATTGGGAACTGAGACCTGATCTGTGTGTAGATGTTTGGATGTGTGTCACAATTCAAGGCAAAGGCATACTGAAAACAGAGTTGGAAAACGTAGAGCCAGATCCTGAGGGAAAGCATTGAGTGAAAGAAGATTTTAAAACATGTTTTTTGGGAGTGGAGTTTGGAATCATTCATGTGAAGATCATCTGAGGAGAAACGCACAGAAGATTGATTGTGTGGCATTGGCCACTGGGTTTCAGTGGAGTGTTGTCTTATCACTGTTACGATCCCAGACCAGACCCCAACAGTGGCCAGGATACTGGACCAAAACACCAATATTTTAAGTTTATTTGTAAGACTGCGGAAAGAATGATTCGCTCCAGGTTTGATTGCATAAAGAAATAGAGCTTTGGTATGTTCTTGAAACAAAACGTTAATATGACTTACAATTACATCTTAAACACTGCTATTCAATTTCCCATTAAAGAGCAAGAAAAGAAACATACAGCTCTCAATCTATCTTGCTGTGGGAGAATTGTCGACTCAGTGCAGGCAGAAGAGAATTCAACTCCTCTCTCCGAAACTTCCTCTAAAAACTGCCTCTCTAAAGCTTTGTAAAATGTTTCTCTAAAGCTTTGCAAAATGTTTTTCTGCATTCCTTGGCTCCACCAAGCAACAACCTCATCTCCCCAAGATATAAAACAAATGATCTCTGCAGGCTGCAAGGCACTTTAATCCCCAGGAACTTTCCCAGTCAAAACACAGATCATTAGTCCAGACTGAAAAACACTTTCATTTGTCAATTTCACCTTCTGGCTGCTAAAACCTAGGCCCTGCAAAACATTTTTTTTTAAACAAACATGTTTAAACTGTTGAACTGCTTGCAGAAAAATACTTTTCACTGTACCTCTGCACACGTGACAATAAACCAATCCAATCCAGTCAAACACATTCTAGCCCCAGGTTTTTAACCCTTAAATTGACCAATACTTCAAATCCAATATTCTAAAGGCTTCTAGTCATCACACCATAGTCTGTTGAGTTACAGGGACTGTGTGTTTAATGAGAACATAGCATAAGATGTACTTTGTAACCTGTGTTATTCTTTAAAATGGGTGTACATTTGTGAAGATAACTGGGAGTGAAGGAGTACTGTATTGTAGGCAAACTTTTCATGTTCAATAATTTTTTTGTTGTTGTTAAAAGCTAATTGGTAGCCTTTGTTCATCCAAGTTTTCTAAACAGAGTGTAAAATTTACGGCCTTTTGAGCCAGGGTGCCATTGTGGGATTTTCCCGACCAGTTATAAAATCAGCTGGAATTGTACACCTATTACAATGCTATTAATGAATACATGCCACCTGTTTATCCTTCACATGTGCAGTTGGTCTGAATTAAATTTAATCTGCCATTTGTCTATCAATATACATATTTTGTCTAAATTATTTTGTAATTTCTAGACCAGCTTACATTGATCAATTGAGTTTCACAATACAAGTTGGCCCTTTGCAAATATTTACTTATGTTCTGTTGGATTAGGGTACATCAAAAAGTAATTGTAAACCCATAAAAACTATTTGTAAACATTAAGATTAGCACACATTCCCTAGTAGTACACAGAGCTCCAGGTATCTTGCAATCATATTGTTAACTTTCTGCATCTTCTGTTGGTTCCTTTTAAAAATAAAATCATTCTCAGGATGCGGCTGGCGGTGAGGAGGCCAGAATCCATTGTCCATCTCGTATGACAACAGTGTTTCCAAACGGCTGCAGTCCATGTGGTGAGGGTACTCCCACTGTACTTGTTAGGCAGGCATTTTTTGGCCAAATGTAGCCAAGACTTCAACTTCAGCTTCATAGCGTGAGATAGAAGAATGTGATTGTATATCCTTTCCGTCGCTGTATTAAACAACTGCGGGAAGTAAATGTTTAATAGTGACTAGCACTAGAGTCCTGAGTTAGTCCCAGAAAGGAGCGGGCTCTCATCTCTATTCTCGGCTGTTTTCAATGCGGTACCAAGTTTAAGCCAAAACAGAGCTCTCTCCTCTTGATGTTGAGGCCACTGCAAATACGTGGTCTTTTTCACCAGTTTCCTCATTCTGTGATATGGGGAAAGTTGGTCTGGGGGTATGTCCTCCAGAAAAACCAAAATCAGTACATCTTTCCTTTCATCAAAAAGCCGAAAACTTGCCACCTGGATTTCTCTGGAACACCATTCACTCTCCAGAAAGTGGCGACTGATGACGCAGATCGTTTTCCTACTCTGATAGATGTTGTCCACAATGTTATCAATGATCGGCCTCCCAGGTTCGAAATCTCGATGGTGGAGACATAACGTCCACTCATTGTTGCCTTCCAGGTTCGGCAACAGTTGGTTCAATACCCATTGTTCATCTTGCGCGTTATAAGAAATAAAAGCATCATACTTGCAGCGTTCGTTTCTGCCCCTCTTGCGATCGTAAATTAAAGCTAAAAAGAGGTAATATGCATAGACAACATGCCATCTCCAGAAGTGATAGGCGAAACTTACTAATATGGTCATTATTATGACTGTGGATGATGAAACGTAGAGCAAAAACTCGAAGTGGATAAGGCAAGAATTCGAGTTAAAACTAACCAGTTTCATCCCTTCAAGGGTGGGCGGGTAAGTACATGAGTACCGATCGAAGTATATCACTTGGGTTTTATTGCCAGAAAGGGACCAATTTTGAAACCAAGAATTATCGCACGCACACATGAAAGGGTTTTCTCTAAGGTCCAGGAATGTGAGCGATGGCATTGCCTTGATATGTGCTGGGTTTACCAAACCAATTTGATTACCCGCAGCCCGCAGGAGTTTCAGATTGATCAGCCGTGCCTGCTTCAGGAAGTCGAGATTCTGCAACCCGACTTTATTGAGGTGAAGTTCGATTAAGGCCGGTAAGCGCAGCAGCAAACTAAAATGAATGGATTTGACGGCATTGTTGCTCAAGTCCAGGAAAGAAATATTTGGCGCGTACTGAAACGTATTAGGATCAATGTGACTAATGACAATATTCCCTGCGTGGAGCTCTGTCAAAGAATCGAGCCCTTCCAGGAGGTTTACAGGGAAATGCTGGAGACCATTGTGAGCCTGGCTGTTTATGGCAAGGTGGTCCAGCCACTTGAGCGAAGTGAACGGTGCCCTATCGAGCTTCTTTGAAGACGGGTAGGCGAGGCAGTTGTCGAATAGTTGAAGTACCTTCAAGGACTTAACTGGTGAAAATATATCGCCTCTTAGAATACCAGCTGTTAGTCTGTTGGATCCCAATAGCAAGTGTTTTAGATTTGAAAGCCCCTCAAAACTCTCCTCCTGCAGGTCGGATATCTGATTGTCAATCAAATTAAGGCAATCCAAATTCTGCAAATGGATGAATGTATGCTTCTGAATGAAATTCAGCTTGTTGCGTCTAAGACTCAGAGTTGTTAACCTCTTCAGGTCGGATGAGAAGTTGGCTATTTCCAGCAGATAGTTGTTACCCAACTGGAGTTCTACCAATTCAAAAAGGCCAGAAAATGAAGACGGCGCAACTCGAGTGATTTTATTTCCGGCAAGAAGCAGCCGCTTGAGTTTACCAAGCGTAGCGAAATCCTGAGGATCAATGCGGCCAATCTGATTGAAGCTGAGATCCAGGCTTTCCAAACTGCAGGCACCCAAAACAGCTGCAGGGACCAGCGTCAGTTCGTTGCTAGCGAGGGACAGCAGTCTTAGAGCAACGGAATGGTTGAATAAAGAACTTGACATGCTGCTTAACTTATTCATTGATAAATCTAAGTGCTCTAAGTGTACACATGGCCTAAAGGCGCCATCGCCATTTAAAGGGTTGAGACTATTTCCGCTCAGATTTAAAACTCTCAAATTTTGGTGCAAAATGCAGATTTCCAACAGGAGGGGGTCTGTCGCCTGCAATTGCAGATTGTTTAGCTGGATAACCTCCAGTGACACGTTCCTGATGCTTGCCAGGAGCGCCCGTATCTCAGGTGGCGCCATGTGAATCCCTCCCAAAGCTAATTTCTTTATCCCCTTTAAACAAGAGCCGGCAGCAACGTGCAGCACCACCGAGCCATTGCCCCCGACAGAGGAGAGATCCAGAGAGTGGAGACTGCCCAGAACGTCAGTTGTAATATTGCAGAGGGCCAAAGGGTTCTTCGACACATCCAATTCCGTTAGGGTTTTCGGCACAAAGGGGATGTTCTGGGTTGAGAAGTGAACTAACCCGTTGTCTCCGATGTGCAAGGTTTTTGCGGCGATGGCGTTAAACACACCACTCATTTCCTCCAAACGGTGTAACCTGTTCGAGTTTAAGTTGATGAGTTTCACGTTCACCAAGCTGGCAAAGGCGTCGGGCTCAATGCTTTGGATCAGGTTGTTGTTCAGCAGGCACTTAGTGAGATTCCCCAGGCCGCTCAGCATGCCTTTGGTTAATGCAGTGAGTTGATTGTAACTCAGGTCCAGGTAAGAGAGATTGTTTGTGCGCCCGAAAGTCCCCTCCGCGATGTCACGGATGCTGTTTTGTGAAATGTTCAAGTTTTGAAGTTGCAGCAAGTGATCGAAGCTGGGCTTCTGCAGGCTCGCAATTCTGTTCTCGGCCAAGTCCAAGTATTTTGTTGCAGCCGGAATGTACCGTGGGACCTTGACCAAGTTCATCCGGTAACATAACACTTTCAAGTTTGGGCCAACGAGTAAGGAGCCGTGCACTTGGCAATCGTGCAGCGAAAAACTCATCACCCGCAGCCCCGAATCACCATGAAAGGAAATTAAAACCAGTAAAAGTTCAGTGAAATGCATAATTAGCACGGCGATCTGTGAAGAATTTCGGTTGAATTGACCCACAGTGCGTCAGGACCTTCCGCAAAAGCTAAACCACTCTCCACATCCTTACACTAATTTTTCAACATCCATACGACCATTTCTTCCGCATTGAAGGAAGTGAGACAGATGTGACTGTTCAAGTGACGTCTCCGCTATTCCAGTTACTATTGTTCTGAAAGCTCATGTTTACCACAAAGGATATTCCTTTTAAAAAATTGTTTCCAAGCACAGTCGCAGCATGATGGGGCGCAGTCCCAGATGGAGATGGTCCAATCCCTGTGCTTCATGGCCTCGAGCCGTGTGGACCCTGGTCGAGACCAGAGCTGACCTCCAGGACTGGCAGCACCAGGTGGTGCCGAAGCTTTGGCGAATAACTCAGCTCGCACATCAGTCCCAAGGAGTAGCCTGGCGGCCATCGGGCACCCAGAGGGAGGCGGAGGTGACTCCCGCCGGGGAGGTGCCCGAACACCACACACCTTGGATACCCCCCCCCCCCTGTCCGCCACCACTCCTGTCCCTGGTGCATCTAATGTCAGCGGGCATAATGTGTTGGCAGTGCACCACACGGGACACCTGAGCTGCAACCGAGCCCATCGAGGCCCACCCAGTTGCCCCAGAAGCCACCTGCGGATGGGGACCCAGGTCGCAAGGCAGGAATCCCAGCAGGCTGTCTCCAATCCTGCTGTACCATCTGGGGAACCAGCTAGATATAACGATAGAGCCTGTAAGGCCAGAAAGTTAGACACCAATTAATTTGGCATGGATGCAAGGCACAGTTTAGTTATAGGGGCTAGGACACAAACACGTAAATATTTGTTCACATTAAACACCTGTTACCATCGTTACAACCTGCCTCGGTGCTCTGTCTGATGGGTGTGAAGGGTGGGCTGGCCTGGGATGGCCCCCCCACATCCCGACCGTCTCCACCACCGCCACCCCAGAGATCCGATGGGACCATGTGATGGAATGGCTAGCTCAAAGGCATGGATCACCCAGGTGGACGGTGGAAAGTGCTACTGTGGGCAAGAGTCAGATGTTGGCATATGTTGCGGAGCACCAGAGCTCATCACAGAGTGGTTTGTTATCACTCTCTATCCCATGGACCAGACCCGGCGCTACTGCCAACCAACCCACGGCTCACACCCCGTAGTGCGTAGGTATTTATCACGGAGTGAGTTGCAGGTGGGGAGTGGCCGGGGAGTGAGGAGGGAATGGGGTTGGGATGTGGTGTCCGTGTCCCTGGCCAGTCCGTCGCCTCCCCCCCCCCCCCCCCCCCCCCCCCCCCCCCCCCCCCAGTCAGTGAACCTGGAGGCAATCAGAGTGTCCATGCATGTTGGCCCTGGCACACAGGTTGTGAGGCCTCCCATGCCTGTCTGGCCCCCTGTCCTGCCATCCTCGTCCTCCCCTGCATCCTCCGCGCCGGACGAGGCCTGTGTTCATCAGCCTCCTCCAGCACATCATCCCTCTGCTGCGTGATGTGGAGGATGCAGCAGGCCGTCACGTGCGGGCGACTCTCCCAGCATCACACTGGAGGGCCCCTCCAGAGCAATCGAGGCACCCGAACCGCACCTTCAGGAGGCCGAAGCACCCCTCGATCACGGACCTGGTTGCTGTACGGGCTCATTGTAGTGGGTCTCTGTGTTGGTCTGTGGCCTCCGGATAGGTGTCATCAGCCACAACCACAGTGGGTAGCCTCTGTCACCCAGGAGCCAACCCCCCAGCCGGGGTGGGGGAGTCTCGAACATATCTGGAATCATCTAGTGTGCTAGGATGAAGGTGTCATGCACATTGCCCGGGTATCGGTCGCAGAGATGAAGCATGAGAAATATGAGTAAGGTAAAAATATTTTAAAACGATTAAATGAATTAAGAAGAATCATTAAAATTATGAATACAAAAGATAGACAAACAGTCTGGACGATCAAAGGACTCCCTATAGTTTAGTTGGAGGATAGCTTCAAAGCCCTGGAGCAATTAGAAAGAGAATTGAAGATCTTAAATGGGGAAGACAAGAGTTTACTTCAGAAAAACTGATGAGTTGAATACAGCCTTCAGACAGAAAACAAAGGCGGTTATGGAATTGTGTGAAGAATCTTCAGGCAATTGCGAAGTCTCAGGAAATGCTCTGGAGAGCCCTTGGACCGATAGAGGTGATTCCTGGAGCCGGTATGAAGTATCCTCAAAGGGAAGGCAGAGGATTTGGTGACCTTTTTCCACAGAAGACAGAAACAGGCATGAGGCCAAAAAGTGCATCAAGGTTATCAGCACCACAAGCAAATGGAGCTGACATTGCAAAGGGGGTAAATTTTGTGTGATGCACTCTGCCAAATTGGAAGCAAACTCCTCCATAATCCTTGACAGTGATGGAAGACTATCTGGCAGGCCAGCCAATGCACCAGTGGTCTCCTGCACACCATCCCATTGAGCTCCTCCTCTGTGTCCACTGCAGCAATACTCACCTATGATCACACCCTCACCAGTGAGCTGGCTGTGAACCAATCTTTCTCCATGGTTTAGCCGCAGTCCACTCACGCCTGGTGACTTGACCTGTACTGCCAATATCAGGGAGTCGGTTCACTCAGTTGGCTGGACAGCTGGTTTGTGATTTGGAGCGATGCCAACAGCGTGGGGTCAATTCTGAGGTTGAAGGTTTACATGAAAGCCCCGCCTTCTCAACCTTGCCCCTCCCTTGCCAGAAGTGTGGTGACCCTCAGGTTAAATCACAACCAGTCAGTTCTCAAAGTGGAGAGCAGTCTTTGGTCCTCCGGCCGGGACTGTGGTGACATTTACGACCAATATTTGAGCTGGTAGTTGCAAATCTCAGATCAAGTGATGGGACCTCTTCATCAATACTGTGTTGTTGCTCCCTCTCCTCTGCCTGAAAATAAGGGGAAGTAGATTTAGGACTGAGTTTAGGAGGAACTTCTTCACCCAAAGGTTTGTGAATCTATGGAATTCCTTGCCCAGTGAAGCAGTTGAGGCTCCTTCATTACATGTTTTTAAGGTAAAGATAGATAGTTTTTTGAAGAATAAAGGGATTAAGGGTTATGGTGTTCGGGCCGGAAAGTGGAGCTGAGTCCACAAAAGATCAGCCATGATCTAATTGAATGGCGGAGCAGGCTCGAGGGGCCAGATGGCCTACTCCTGCTCCTAGTTCTTATGTTCTTATCTTATGTTCTTATGAAGCTATTTAGGCTGGGTAGTTCTTGAGTGGCTGAAAGCATAAAATTAGAAGTGAGTTGGGTGAAGAAAGAGAGGATGACTGTCAATGAGAGGCCAATGGTCGCAGCACCTGAATCTTGCTCACCTTGCCGGATGATAGGATGAGAGTAATCTGGGAGTTGGGAAATGGGCACAAGACAGGAACAAACAATCATCTTCAAAGTTCTCAGCAATGTTAGATATCATGAGCTCTGTATCCTGATAAAGGAAACCATCTCCTTTCAAGTGGTCAGGGGATGTATATGTCCTATTCCTTTGCTGGTTCTGCCCTGCTCCATTCTGTTATTTGTCACCTTGTCCCGTAAAATAGAGGCAGAATGTCAGTGACTAGTGTATTGAGCAGTTTTTGAGTTTTGTGTTGTGGTGGATAGGAGATGCCATGTAAAGATGCAATCACTGACCTTGACCTCCTGCATGAGTCATTTGACTTTGTGGAGCTGCTGCCAGGTCTTTGGGTCCAGTTGCAGGAAAATGATCTGCTGCAATCCCTTCTGAGGCAGTCCTTGATGCCCTTTTGAAAGTCTTCTATTAAAATCTTAATGGAGAAGACAGAATTTTAGGGCTAAAAAGTGTTATGTGTTATTTTAATGGATGTAGGGGTTATGACTTGTGACCTGTATGCCCCCATTGACGTGCAGGTTGGCAGCACTCAAATTTGTTACTGCCTCCTCCTGGGCTCCATAAAGCCTTGGTGTTTCTCCTCCTGCCTGTTTCCACCGCTAAGGTCTCCGGTGTTGCACCTATAATGGAGCCCTATCTCTTACCTTATACTACATTTTTCTTGTGTAGCATTTAGCAACAACGAGCTCCTGGTTATTTCCCTTTTAGACAAACAGACTTCTTTTAAGAACATACTGCTCAGCTATTACAGGTCACATTCAGCTCAATGCTACAATCATTACAATGAAGAGGCATTTGAGAACTGCTTACCTGTACCTCAAAATGTGTAGGCAGGTCACAAGTCATGACGCCTGTTCCATTAACGGCACAACAGTTTTTTGCCTTAAAGTTTTATCTGTTCCGTCAAGATTCTAGCACACAGTTTTTCAGAAGAACGACAATAGTGTTGATTTAATCAACTAACCAATGATTTCTCTTTATATTGACACATTTACATTTGCTGAAGTTGCAAGTTATTCATTTTTGGAACCCTTCTGCTGTGTTAATTATGCAATGTACCTGTGATGCTGTTGTTTAAAGGTAGAAAGATTAGATTTTAGAGAAACTGCGCCCACACAAATCGTGTTTAGAAATTGTCCATATATTTAAAGTTTAAAAGCAAGTAGTTGATTACCTTTAAACTGAAATTTATTTGGTAGAATTCATATGCACTTGATTGCATAAATCATGGGCTGGATTCTCCGATTCTAGGGCTATGTCCCCACGCCTACGTAGGAATGGTAGCATTTTACGCCAGAAGAAATGGCGTAAAACGGACACCGATTCCCCGTTTTGCTGGGGGTTAGCAGGAAGGCAGCATAGAGCACCTGATACAGCATGAAGAATTGCCGTGCAACATGGCGATGGCCGCTCGCGGACCCGGCCCGCGAAATAGTCTCCCCTTCGGCCGGCTTGCGTGCCCCGGACCACCTCCCCAAAGTGCCCCCAGCCCCTATTAAAGTCCCCCACTGCCGGCAGATCGGCCCCTCCCCGACTGTGCTGGCGCTGGACTGAATCCGCAGCCGCCACGCCGAGTTCCCCACACGGCTGAGACCACACATGTCCCATGCCGCCAGGAACTCGGCCGGTCGGGGGCAGAGCATCGGGGGTGGGCCTCAGGCAATGTCCTGAGGCCGTTGATACATGGCGCGGTGTACTAGTCTCCGGCAAATCTCTGAACGCGATTTCGGCGTCGGCGACCGGAGAATCCAGCCCCATACCTCTGCCTTCAAATATTGTGCAAAGTTAAATGTTGCTTGTTCAGACAACTCTGTAATTAGATGGCTCATTGTTTCCTGAATCTCCCCATAAAGTTTGTTTTCATGACCCCATTTTTTAGCTGGACAGTACACACTGTGCCTGGTATTCATTTCCATTGAAGTCAATGAAAACATTCTGTATGTGAACTTAAGTTCTTTGATGCACTTCATAACGAGTAACCTCTGAAAATGAAACTAAAACAGTGGCAATTCATGGGAAATTGAGGATCTGGTAAGAAACTGGCTGAAGCAAAGGAAGCAGCAGGGACTGATTAGAAAACAGATGTCAGGATGTAAGGAAGGTGCTAGGGGTGGCACGGTGTTAGCACTGCTGTCTAGAGTGCTGAGGACCCGGGTTCGATCCCAGCCCCGGTTCTCAGTCTGTGTGGAGTTTGCATGTTCGCCCCATGTCTGCGTGGGTTTCACCCTCACAACCCAAAGATGTGCAGGTTAGGTGGATTGGCCACATTAAATTGCCCCTTAATTGAATAAAAAATAATTGGGTACTCTAAATTTATTTTCAAAAGTGAGAAAAGTGCTGGCTGAAGTATCACAGGGATTAGTGCTGGAATCCCTACCGTACATGAACAAATTCATTCAGAAACCCAATGCAAATTGGCCAAGGTTATAGGCAAAACTAAGAACTGGAGCAGCAGAGTGTTGGTGTGGTATCTGTTGCCATTGGTTTAGATGGACTGTCAAAAAGAGTTACATAAAATCTGTAAATGGGCAGAATAGTGGAAGATGCAAATAACAAATAGCTGGCAAGTGGGAGAGACATTGAGCGCTGGACAGTCAGTGTGAGGGAAAGAAATGAACCGGATGGTCGGCATGCAGGAGAGACAGCGAGCCAGAAGGTTGGCGTTCAAGATAAGACAGTGAGCTGGAGGGTCGGTGAGCAGGAGAGACGGGCACATATCAGAGGATTGGTGAGCAGGAGAGAAGGTGAGCGGCAGTGTCGGCAAGCAACAGTCAGCAAGCTGAAGATCAGTGAGCGGGAAAACACAATGAACCGGAGTGTTGGTGTGTGACAGACAGCGAGCTGGAATGTCGGAATGTGACAAACAGCAGGCCGGAGTGATGGCAAACAATAGACGGTGAGCCAGAGCGTCGTTGAGCGGGAAAGATAGCTAGTCGGAGAATTGGCAAGCGAGCAGGAGAGACAGTGAGCCAGAGGGTCAGTGAGCGGGAAAAAATAGCTAGTCGGAGAATCGGCAAGTGAGATGGAGGTCGGTAAACAAGAGAGACAGTGAGGCGGAGGTCGGTGAACGGAGAGACAGCGAGCTGGATGGCGGCGAGAGGGGGGAGACAGTGAGGCGGAGGGTCGGTGAACGGGAGAGACAGCGAGCTGGATGGCGGCGAGGGGGGGAGAGACAGTGAGGCGGAGGGTCGTGAAAGGGAGAGACAGCGAGCTGGATCGGCGGCGAGGGGGGGGGGAGACAGTGAGGCGGCGGGTCGGTGAACATGAGAGACAGCGAGCTGGATGTGCGCGAGGGGGGGAGACAGTGAGGCGGAGGGTCGGTGAACGGGAGAGACAGCGAGCTGGATGGCGGCGAGGGGGGGGAGACAGTGAGGCGGAGGGTCGGTGAACGGGAGAGACAGCGAGCTGGATGGCGGCGAGGTGGGGGAGACAGTTGAGGCGGAGGGTCGGTGACGGGGAGAGACAGCGAACTGGATGGCGGCGAGGGGGGGAGGACCGTGAGCCGGAGGGTCGGTGAACAGGAGAGACAGCGAGCTGGATGGCGGCGAGGGGGAGAGACAGTGAGGCGGAGGGGTCGGTGAACAGGAGAGACAGCGAGCTGGATGGCGGCGAGGGGGGGGAGACAGTGAGGCGGAGGGTCGGTGAACGGGAGAGACAGCGAGTGGATGGCGGCGAGGGGGGGGAGACAGTGAGGCCGGAGGGTCGGTGAACGGAGAGACAGCGAGCTGGATGGCGGCGAGGTGGGGGAGACAGTGAGGCCGGAGGGTCGGTGAACGGGGAGAGACAGCGAGCTGGATGGCGGCGAGGGGGAGAGGACAGCGAGGCGGAGGGTTGGTGAAAGGGGAGGACAGCGAGCTGGATGGCGGCGAGGGGGGGGGGAGACAGTGAGCCAGAGGGTCGGTGAACAGGAGAGACAGCGAGCTGGATGGCGGCGAGGGGGAGAGACATCGAGGCGGAGGGTCGGTGAACGGGAGAGACAGCGAGCTGGATGGCGGCGAGGTGGGGAGACAGTGAGGCGGAGGGTCGGTGAACGGGAGAGACAGCGAGCTGGATGGCGGCGAGGTGGGGGAGACAGTGAGCCGGAGGGTCGGTGAACGGGAGAGACAGCGAGCTGGATGGCGGCGAGGGGGGGGGAGACAGTGAGCCGGAGGGTCGGTGAACGGGAGAGACAGCGAGCTGGATGGCGGCGAGGGGGGGGGAGACAGTGAGGCGGAGGGTCGGTGAACGGGAGAGACAGCGAGCTGGATGGCGGCGAGGTGGGGGAGACAGTGAGGCGGAGGGTCGGTGAACGGGAGAGACAGCGAGCTGGATGGCGGCGAGGTGGGGGAGACAGTGAGGCGGAGGGTCGGTGAACGGGAGAGACAGCGAGCTGGATGGCGGCGAGGTGGGGAGACAGTGGGCTGGAGGGTCGGTGAACGGGAGAGACAGCGAGCTGGATGGCGGCGAGGTGGGGAGACAGTGAGGCGGAGGGTCGGTGAACGGGAGAGACAGCGAGCTGGATAGCGGCGAGGGGGGGAGACCGTGAGCCGGAGGGTCGGTGAACAGGAGAGACAGCGAGCTGGATGGCGGCGAGGGGGAGAGACAGTGAGGCGGAGGGTCGGTGAACAGGAGAGACAGCGAGCTGGATGGCGGCGAGGGGGGGGAGACAGTGAGGCGGAGGGTCGGTGAACGGGAGAGACAGCGAGCTGGATGGCGGCGAGGGGGGGGAGACAGTGAGCCGGAGGGTCGGTGAACGGGAGAGGCAGCGAGCTGGATGGCGGCGAGGTGGGGGAGACAGTGAGCCGGAGGGTCGGTGAACGGGAGAGACAGCGAGCTGGATGGCGGCGAGGGGGAGAGACAGCGAGGCGGAGGGTCGGTGAAAGGGAGAGACAGCGAGCTGGATGGCGGCGAGGGGGGGGGGAGACAGTGAGCCAGAGGGTCGGTGAACAGGAGAGACAGCGAGCTGGATGGCGGCGAGGGGGAGAGACAGCGAGGCGGAGGGTCGGTGAACGGGAGAGACAGCGAGCTGGATGGCGGCGAGGTGGGGGAGACAGTGAGGCGGAGGGTCGGTGAACGGGAGAGACAGCGAGCTGGATGGCGGCGAGGGGGGGGGAGACAGTGAGGGCGGAGGGTCGGTGAACGGGAGAGACAGCGAGCTGGATGGCGGCGAGGTGGGGGAGACAGTGAGCCGGAGGGTCGGTGAACGGGAGAGACAGCGAGCTGGATGGCGGCGCGGTGGGGGAGACAGTGAGGCGGAGGGTCGGTGAACGGGAGAGACAGCGAGCTGGATGGCGGCGAGGGGGGGAGACAGTGGGCCGGAGGGTCGGTGAACGGGAGAGACAGCGAGCTGGATGCCGGCGAGGGGGGAGAGACAGCGAGCCGGATGGCAGCGATGGGGGAGACAGTGAGCTGGAGGGGGACGAGCGGGCGAGACAGCGAACCAGAGAGACAGCGAGCAGGAGGGTTGGCGAGCGGGAGGGACAGCGAGTCGGAGGGTCGGCCGAGCGGGAGAGACAGCGAGCCGAAGGGTCGGCAAGCGGGAGAGACAGCGAGCCGGAGGGTCGGCGACGGGAGAGACAGCGAGCCGGAGGGTCGGCGACGGGAGAGACAGCGAGCCGGAGGGCCGGCAAGCGGGAGAGACAGTGAGCCAGAGGGTCGGCGACGGGAGAGACAGTGAGCCGGAGGGTCGGCGAGCGGGAGAGACAGCGAGCCAGAGAGCGGGCAAGTGGGAGAGACAACGAGCCGGAGAGCGGGCAAGCGGGAGAGACAGCGAGCCGGAGGGCAGGCAAGCGGGAGAGATAGTTAGCCGGAGGGCTGGCGAACGGGAGAGACAGCGAGCCGGAGGGTCGGCCAGAGGGAGAGACAGCGAGCCGGAGGGTCGGCGATCGGGAGAGACAGCGAGCCGGAGGGTCGGTGAGCGGAGAGACAGTGAGCCGGAGGGGCCGGCAAGGCGGTGAGAGACAGCGGGCCGGCGAGCTGGTGGCCGGCGAGCGGGAGAGACAGTGAGCCGGTGGGCCGGCAAGCGGGAGAGACAGCGAGCAGGAGAGACAGAGAGCCGGTAGGTGAGAGAGACAGCGAGCCGGAGGGTCGGAGAGCGAGAGAGACAGTGAGCCAGAGGGTCGGAGAGCGAGAGAGACAGTGAGCCAGAGGGTCGGAGAGCGAGAGAGACAGTGAACCGGCAGGGTCGGGCGAGCGGGGAGACAGCGAGCCGGAGGGTCAGCGAGCGGGAGACACAGAGTGCCAGAGAGTCGGAGAGCGGGAGAGACAGTGAGACAGAGGGTCGGTGAGCAGGAGAGACAGCGAGCCGGAGTGTCGGCGAGCGGGAGAGACAGCGAGCCAGAGGGTCGGCAAGAGGGAGAGACAGCGAGCCGGAGGGGCCGGCGAGCGGGAGAGACAGCGAGCCGGAGCGTCGGCGAGCGGAAGAGACATCGAGCCGGAGGGCCGGTGAGCGGGAGAGACAGCGAGCCGGAGGGTCGGCCAGTGGGAGAGACAGTGAGCCAGAGGGTCAGCGAGCCGGAGAGACAGCGAGCCAGAGGGTCGGCGAGCGGGAGAGACAGCGAGCCAGAGGGTCGGCGAGCGGGAAAGACAGCGAGCCGGAGGGCGATGAGCGGGAGAGACAGCGAGCTGGAGGGTCGGCGAGCAGGAGAGACAGCGAACCGGAGAGCCGGCGAGCAGGAGGGTCGGCGAGCAGGAGAGACAACGAGCCAGAGAGCCGGCAAGCGGGAGAGACAGTAAGCCAGAGGGTCGGCGATCGGGAGAGACAGCGAGCCAGAGGGTCGGCGAGCGGGAGAGACAGCGAGCCAGAGAGCCGGCAAGCAGGAGAGACAGTAAGCCAGAGGGTTGGCGATCGGGAGAGACAGCGAGCCGGAGGGTCGGCGAGCGGGAGTGACAGTGAGCCAGAGGGTCGGCGATCGGGAGAGACAGCGAGCCGGAGGGTCGGCGAGCGGGAGAGACAGCGAGCCGGAGAGCGGGCAAGCGGGAGAGACAGCGAGCCGGAGGGCAGGCAAGCGGGAGAGATAGTTAGCCGGAGGGCTGGCGAACGGGAGAGACAGCGAGCCGGAGGGTCGGCCAGAGGGAGAGACAGCGAGCCGGAGGGTCGGTGAGCGGGAGAGACAGTGAACAGAGAGCCGGCAAGCGGGAGAGACAGCGGGCTGGCGAGCCGGTGGTCGGCGAGCGGGAGAGACAGTGAGCCGGAGGGCCGGCAAGCGGGAGAGACAGCGAGCCGGAGGGTCGGCGATGGGAGGGACAGTGAGCCGGAGGGCCGGCAAGCGGAAGAGACAGTGAGCCGGAGGGCCGGCAAGCGGGAGAGACAGTGAGCCAGAGAGCGGGTAAGCGGGAGAGACAGCGAGCAGGAGAGACAGAGAGCCGGCAGGTGAGAGAGACAGTGAGCCAGAGGGTAGGCGAGAGGGAGAGACAGCATGCTGGAGGGTCGGCGTGCCGGAGGGTCAGCGAGCGGGAGTGACAGCGAGCCGGAGGGTCAGCGAGCGGGAGTGACAGCGAGCCGGAGGGTCAGCGAGCCGGTGGAGTGGAGCTTTTGTGATTTTTTTTTTTTCCTTGTTGCTTTTGTACCATTTAGTAATATGTTCCTTTTAAATCTCAAACTTTGGCACACCGCTTCATCAATGGACCGTGTTGGGAGGGAGGAGAATCCGGGAATTTCCTAACTGACATAAATAGGTTATTGGCCATAATATCAATTGCACCCACCTTACCATTGCCAATTAGGTGCCCACCCTCTCATCTTGCAAATAACTCCAACTTGGAAGAGCCTTAAGGAATGTTAGGAGGCAATCCCAGAATAATTGCAGGGAGCCCAAAGGATTTTGGGAAATAGATGTACATTATCTAAATGCACATCATATTTTGATTCAGGCACAAAATGGACCTTTTATTTTCTTTCTTTATTGTTGTCTCAGATATTCTTGAACTACAGAATAAAGAACATTGGCAAATGTTGGACAAACTTTACCTGAACAGCTTTGGGGCAGTGTTGTTTTGGCAATCATTTCAATGAAACAATCCTACATACAATGATTCGGCATAAATTCAGGCAGGAATCTGCAACGTCAAAAGTCCAAAGATGTGCGGGTTAGGTGGATTGGCCATGCTAAATTGCCCGTAGTGTCCTAAAAAGTAAGGTTGGGGGGGGGGGGGGGTTGTTGGGTTACGGGTATAGGGTGGATACGTTGGTTTGAGTAGGGTGATCATTGCTCGGCACAACATCGAGGGCCGAAGGGCCTGTTCTGTGCTGTACTGTTCTATGTAACAAAACAATCTGTCCTGGGCTGTTTCAAGCCGACAATAGTGGTATTCAAATTAAGTTTCAGAACACCACTCAGAAAACCAGTTAGTCGAGATCACTTGTCAGAAGGATCTGGCGCGGGAAGCTGTTGTCAAGCTGTATGCTGCTTCGGTTTGCTGTTATTAACTTGAATCACTTGAGTCCAAGGTTCATTTTCTTCTGAATGCACTGACCCAACCCAAGGTTTAATGCCGGTAAGCCTTTTTCATTTTCATGCTTTGGATTGACCTAGATTTTGTACACAATCATTTGCTGGTCTAAATCTCTTGACATTGTTCAAAACAGCATATCTTAAATAAATACATAGTCTAGATTTGTATTGTATTTAAAAAAATATTTAATTACACAGAAGGTTGTTTACATGTTCACCTGATCTTCTGTTTAATGATTGTGGTTACATAGTAACCAGAAAGAAAACCTACTCAGAGGTCACTCATTCTGGCAGGCTACCCTCTTTTCTATGAGTGCCTCAAATCAAAAAGTTATACCTTTTTATTTGAACCCCTTATCCATTTATGTTTAAAACATGCATTGCTTCATTTTTATCGTCATTGGTTTTGGAGTACTCATGCCAAACTTCTCATTACCTGGGGAAGTCACCCTCTCTAACAGTGCTCTTCTCGAAATACTTGTGGAAGTACATAAGTGATATAAGCTGGCTTATACTCTCCCTCTTGAAGGATAGCTAGTCAGAAACTCAATGTGGAATAAATTGTTCACCTAAATCTGTGCTGTCTCATGCGGCACTGAATTGGTTTATCAACAAACCACTGCTGTTTAAATTTCAGAGCTTTACTTTGTCTTTTTAATTGCTTCAAGATAAATTTACACCTTCATAATTGATGAGCTTTCTTCACATTGTGTTTGGCCGCTGGTTATTTTGAAATCTTACACAAGCCTTTGTATTTCAATGTGCTACGTGTAAAATGGATATTATGGTCGCCTAGTTTTGCCAAACAGATGAGTTATAAGATGTTGAGCTTTTGCCTCATTTGAGCTAGGTGACCAAAGATTTTGAAGTTTTCACTCTTTTGTTACAAACTTTTTTGTTTCAAGAAGACAGAGTTTGCAGTTGAATGGAAGATGTGTTCATATAATCCATAGAATCTCTTGGGTGCAGAAGGAGGCCTTTCGGCCCATTGAGCCTGCACCGATGCTCTGAAAGGGAACTGGACCTAGTCCCCCTCCCCTGCCCTATCCCCCAATCCAACTGAACCTGCACATCATTGGACACCAACGGTCAAGTTTTAGCATGACCAATCCACCTAACCTGTATATCTTTGGACTGTGTGAGGAAACCCACGCAGACACCACACAGATAGTCACCCATGGCTGGAATCGAACCCGGGTCCCTGGCTCTGTGAGGCAGCATTGCTTTTTTAAAATAAATTTGGAGTACCCAATTTTTTTTTCCAATTCAGGGGCAATTTAGCGGGGACTTCTGGTGGCGGCATGTAGGTGGAAGCTGCATGTTGGGTGGCTCCTGCTCGAGGCTCATTTTAGGCTGAAGGCCGGGTCAGGGGAGATGCTGATTAGGAGGAATCATGGGTTTAAGCCAGAGAGGATGGGTGTGAGGCTTTGGAGATGGGACAGAGGAAATTAAGGATTTGTTTCTTGGGAGTGATTCGCGAGTCTGGAGGAGTTGGGTGAGAAGTACGGGTTGGCGCCAGGGGAAGGGTTTAGGTATCTGCAGGTTCGAGAATTTGCAAGAATCCGATAGCACCGGTCTCTTCGTTGCTTGAGGCGGTGCTGTCAGAGGGAGGGCTGGGGTTGTTTCGGCAATCTACAGGAGGATCCTGGAAGAGGATACGGTGTCTATCGAGGGGATTAAGGCAAAGTGGGAGGAGGAGCTGCGGGTGCGTTGGAAGTGGGGCTGTGGTGTGAGGTGCTGCAGAGGGTGAATGCCTCAACCTCGTGCGTGAGGCTGGGGCAGATACAGCTGAAAGCCGTACGTAGGGAGCACCTCACAAAGTCAAGGATAAGCCTGTCTGTTCAAGGGGTGGAGGATGTCTGTGAGCGATGTGGGAAGGGCCCAGAGAACCCCGTTCATATGTTTTGATCCTGCCTGAAGCTGGAAAAGTTTTGGAGAATGGTATGTAGCACAATCTTGGGGGTCGTGCACATGGATGTGGAGCCTGGTCCCCAAGAAGCCATATTTGGGGTGTTGGACCAGCCCGAGTTGCAGGCGGCAGAGCGGGGTCGGATGTGTTCGCCTTCGCCTCGCTGATCGCTCGTAGGTGGGTCCTGTTGAGGTGGAGGTCACCTTCTCCACCCTTTGCCTCACCGTAGCAGGGGGACCTGCTGGAGAAGATGAACTTTTAGCTGAGGTCAGAGGGATTGGAGGTTTGGGGGATAGTTTCTTTGTTTTTATATTATTGGGGTTGTTTTTGTTTCTCTTTTGTATGATGAAAATAGGGTGAATAAAAATATTTTTTTAAAAGGGGCTATGTAGCGTGGCCAATTCACTTACCCTGCACATCATGTTGGGTTGTAGGGGGGTGATTCACCGGACACGGGAGAATGTTCAAACTCCACACGGGCAATGACCACCAGGATCGAGCCTGGGTCCTCGGCGGCGTGATGCAGCAGTGCTAACCACTGCACCACCATGCTGCCCCCCATACAGAATGAAAGATGTATTGTGATAGCCAAGGGCTATCATAGAACTGACATTGATGATGACAAGGTGGACATCTGTAATGTTGCTACATTAGATGGAACAATTGCTTTGAAATGAATGCATTCATGGAAAGTTCCAGAACACGAGAATCAGGCTTAAATACACCCTGTACCTAATGGAAATTCATGACTAAAATTCAAGACATTAAGTCATAAATTGCTGTGATAAGCCAATGCATGGTATCTGCAGTCAGTTAGATCTACAGTTGCACGTTTAAGTTTTTATTTTTTTTGTGTGGCAGGTTGTTGAATGTTTCAGGTGGTAACATTGCAGTGAGGCAAACCAGACATTTGGGACCCAAGTGAACAGGGAAACCTGCAGGGTACCTCCTAAACAAATCAGACTGAAGGATTGTGAAGTGGACAATGCAAAAATAGAGAAGTAAGTTTACATTAGCGTGAATGAATTCAGGTTAGATCAGGAATAAAGAACAAAATAAATAAAGCAAAAAGAAAAAATTGATTAAGAGACTTTAAAAAGAGACAGAAAGCAAAAGATTTTCTTCGTTAAAAAGGATATTTAAAATTTGACATTTTAAAATCTCCAATAAAAATATGGAAACCTGAGGAATGATATTCCACACTTGGATGAGTTGATTTCAGTGCCAGATAGGTTGACAGTTACTAACTAATATTTACCACATCATTAAAAGGATACTTTGACTCGAATAGGCAAAACTTAACTTTGTGGCATGTTTTGTTAGTCTCTATTGGCCATAAACAACTTCAAACTCTCAATGCAATTTTACGGTAAGGCAATTCGCAAGATGCAAAGCTAATAGCAAGTGTGCCGAATTTTCTGGAGTTCTGCAGCTGCCCTCAGTTGAAGTTGCTGTTGCACTTGCGCATAAATAACCGTGAATGCTATTTATCTCACTGTTACTTTGACAGTATGTTATGGGCCAATGTGGTCAATGTCATTGCAACTAACAGAGCTGAGTTTTTGGAAATGCATTCCATTACATTGACAATCCAAGGTGAAGAATTAATTCATGTTTTTGTGATTTCCACTTTCAGTGGCGGATCTGTTTGGTGGTGTGGTGCAAGTGTCACAGCTCCCCTCACTGACACTGCCCCCCCCCCTTCCCCCCCCCCCCCCCCCCCAATCATTCCGAGGCTGGCCAATTTATATGTTGAGGACTGTCTTTATTTTGCTTTTGGAAACCACCATCATCCACTTTATCCTCTGGGTTTGGCCAGCAAGGTCAGTACGATTGATTGTTGGGTTGTCAGACTAGTGAACTGAGCAATTTCAAGTTTCCAGCTCATTTCATTACCTGCCAAGTGAATTAAATCTGGAATTCAACTGCCCCATCTCCAGCAGTTCTTGTGATGGTGATGCTCCCATAATGGTGTAACGTAGGGAATTTCGGGAAACTGACCCAGCAACAATGAAGGAATTATTATGGGCCAGGGTTTAGAGAATACCAAAGTATATCATGGAGTCCACCTGACCCACAACTTTGAATAGATTTTGGTTATGGGGAGCACAAGGGCCCACTTTACAGCTGTGATGCAACAGGGAACTAAAATATTTTTAAACAAAACAATATTTATTCTACGAATTCAGTTAACAGTTTTATAAACCCACAGTAAACATCTTACCAACTACCAACACTGATAATCCTCATAGATACAATACTCTATAGGTAACGCTTAGTAACTTTCCGAACAACATCCATAAGCCAAAACACTTTTTAACAAAGACAGTAGGTTTGAATTCTCTACTGAAACAGGTATCACTTTGAAATCCTCAAATGATCTGGAGACATTCTTTAGAGAGAAAGAGAGATATACAGCTTTTTGTTTGCATGCAGCTCTACAACTGAAAGCAAGACTAAACACAGAGCCAAAAAGCAGCTTCTAGCTCAAAACAAAAGTAAAAAGCAGAGCAGAGCTCAGCTCCACCCACACAATGACATCACTGCAGCCATTTGATAAAGCACACTTTTCTTAAAGGGGCAGTCACATGACAGAATGGCAATATATGTCTGTGTCACAATAGTGTATGGTTTGATGGAGGTGGTTTTCATATTAATTTGCTACTCCTGCGCCTGACTATTACGCTGCACAGCCAATCTGATTGGATGAAAGCTCTCCAATGCAGGGATTCCTTCCAAGTGCTGCCTTCCAGGAAGTCCCGCACACTGGCAATCAACGCTTATTTGAGGAGCATGAGAGCGGGTGAGGGTAAGAGAGGATGAAAGTGTGGGTCAAAGTGGGTGAAGATGAATGAGGCTGAGGAAGTGTGCGTGAGTGTGTGCTACCATTAATAATGACCAAAAGTGATGAGACTTGGAAGCATTTGTTGAATAACAGAACTTTTTTTATTGTAATAAATATATACATATTAGACATAGAAACATCTTTTAAAGTTTGTTTTGTATGTCTGTACCTATTGTACCTTTGTGATTTAATTCTTCAATATAATAAGGATGTGTCTTGGGGGCTCCTTCAGTACTCTTGGGAGCTCAAAAGGGTTCTGCGACTGGAAAAGTTTAGAAAGCCCAGTTTTAGATGGTGGAGATACTGTCAGGAAACAGGAGGTCAGCCAATTAGCACAGTCTCTGTCTTGTCCTTGTTCTGAAATAGTGTTGATATGGTTGGTGCTGTTAAGCATCTGGTCAATGGTGACTCGAAAGATGTTGGTAGTGGGAGTCCCTGGGCTGGTTTCAGAACTGGACTCAAGGAGTGAATAAATATTATGTTTGTTCACTATTCTAATTCGTTCTAAGGAAAGGAAAGGGAACTTAATGCTATCGGTAGCTGACACTGCACCTCACCATGGAGTTCTTGTTGCCAACACGTAGACAAGAAAAAGCACAGGGAAAAAACATATTTTCTCAAAGCAAAACTAAAATACATTGGGTTTCCTATTGTTGAGCTCAGCACATTAATCTACAAATCTCACTTCCACAAAGTGACTCATGCATGGAAAGTGCTGGGTATCAACCTGCTCATGTCAGTTACAGCCCAATTGGTATTTCGGAGTCAGAAGGTTCTGGGTTCAAGTACCACTCCAGGCCATGAGCACAAAAATCAAGACTGACACTCCAGCGCAGCACTGAGACTGGTGCACTATTGGAGGTACTGTTAGGTGGATGTGGAAGGTCCTATGGCACTATTTCAAACAACAGAGACGGTTAACCCCACTGTCCCGGCCAATACTTATCCCATATTCAACATTACATAAACTGTTTATTTGGTTATTATCACCCTACTGTTTTGGGACCTTGCTGTGCATAGGGTAGCTGCCACATTTCCTACACTCCAGCAGTGGCTAAGCTTGAAAAATACTTAATTGGCTGTAAAGCATTTTGTGACATCTGGTGCTATATAAATGTAAATATTTTCATAATTAAATGTGCACTGGAGTACAGCAGGGTTTTTTCCTGCTTTACATCATTTTCCGTTATAATGTCTGAATATTTCCTTTTTTGTTATATATAGCTGACACTGCTCATTTGCTTCCAAAGCAAATTAGTTAATACACCACTTGTTGGAACACAAACCATGTGACTGACTAATGGATGTGGTCCTATCAAGCCTGACGTACCAAGACTTTTGTTTCACAGGTCAGATTCTTTAGTCACTGGGAATAAAGATTGAAATCCCATACTTGCCTATTGGCATTTGCATCAAAAACAGTTGCAATTCAAATTAAACAATCAGCCCTGTATCCACCATTACTCTGCACGTATCAGTTCTGTGTGTCAAGCTGGCTGGTATCTTTACCTCCAGTGGGTTTCGCAGCGACGTGGGGTGGTTACAATGAGAAATCCCATTGAAAATCGGCAGGAAGATAGAATTCCGCTGCCAGCGAACGACGCGCGGTCAGGAAACAAGCGGCTGGCAGACCGGAGAATCCTGCTCAAGGTGCTGCAGCGAGGGTTCAAATATAGATCAAAAAATTAACATTTCAAAGTCTTATTTTTCATTGGATGATAGATTACCTTTGCGCTTTCTCTCTCTCTCTCTCTCTCTCCATGAACATAATGTTGCCACCTGTGGCGGGTTTCTCTGCCCATCCACGGCAACGTGATTCTCCGGCCCTGCTGCAGTGAGCGGAAGATTTGGCTGACCACCGGCAGTGTTGGCAGGGCGGACTCGCAGCCGATAATCCCGGCCCTGTCTTTCCAAGGTGACAACCTGAATTTTAATCTTTTCATATTAATAGTGCCTTTTGCAACTTCACAAAATGCTTTACAATCAAATAAGTACTTTTTGATCACAAAATCCTGTTGGAGATGCGCAACAAATTTGTGCATTGCAAAGTTTCATAACCAACATGATATTGACCAGATAATCTTTATAGTGAATGTCGGTTGAGGTATAAATATTGTCCCGGACACCAGGAAGAATGATAATTGATACCTGGTTGGAATTATTCGAACATTTGCTGTGAACAGGCCAGAGAGTTAGACCAAGAGAATCAGACCATTGCCTCAGCAGAGGCAATGGGAGTACTGAAGGTTCAAGCAGGGACAGGGAACACTGAACCACACAAAGTCGAGGATTGTGAGTTATTGGGCGGCATGATGATGTAGTGGTTAACTCTGCTGCCTCATGGCGTTGAGGACCCAGGTTTGATCGTGGCTCCGGGTCACTTTCAGTGTGGAGTTTGCACATTCTCCGCGTGTCTGCGTGGGTCTGACACCCCCAACCCAAAGATGTGCAGGTTAGGTGGATTGGCCACGCTAAATGGCCCTTTAATTGGAAAAAAATAATTGGGTACTCTAAATTTGAAAAAAGGATTGTGAGTTATCACAGGTCATATATACCCCTCGATGCCAGGCACATCATATGAGATGAGACTGGAGGGATTGCTCGAGGTCCATCCCCTGGAAGTTCTGAGATGAGAACTGCATGGCGGTATCCTGGAAAGTTCAAATTTTCGTTGGCCAATAACCTGCCTTGGTAATCATCTGACACTCCGATTTGAATCGCAAACTTTGGATGGTTCCAACTATCGCACCAGAATACCTACTCAAGAAAAGTTTGGAGAATTAAAACCACTTCTAGCTGCTGGATAACTAAAGTACTGACCCACTCTCTGACACCCCATGGGACACCATCTCCCCCTCCCCCACCCCATCACCTCAGCTGCCTGCAGCCCCATTCCCCGACAACAATCCACCCCCTCCCCCGACTATCATACCCACTTACCTTACTTATCTCCTTTGTGGCTTCTCACAAGTGGCTGCACTTTTAAAGCTGTTTGCTTTATGGAAGCTAGTGTCATACAGAAAGGAGAACTAAGAGAAGCACGGGAGAACCACTGCGGGCGAGTTCCCCCCCCACCCCAAACCACACACCATTCTAATTTGGATGATCCTTGTGGGTCCCGCCTCCCCCCACCCACCTTCTGCCCTATGAGTAACTGCTCTTTGCTTCCACTCTTTGTTTCCTACCTTGCAGTCTGCCAGCTATACATTTTATTACTTGTGCCCGAGAGCCTCATGCAATCACCTCACTGAATAGTCTGTCGCATGGTATCTTTCAAAGGCATTTTTGAAAATCCAGATTATATTGGAACTATCACACTATCCTTGTCTACTGTCTCTGTTACCATGTCAAGTGGTTGACCAAGTAAAACTTTCTCTTTAGGAATCCATGTTGCCTATTCCATCGTACAATTTTGGTTTCTGGATATTTTTTCTAATTTCTCCTTTTGTAGAGATGACTTTCCAGACTACCTGTGTTTGGTTGACTGCTCTTTAGTTCCCATTATTTCTTATGAAATTGTGCCCTGAGCAAAATAAATTGCATAATAAGACTGCATAATAATACAAGTTCTTTCATTGCTTTAACCTTTTGGCACTTTATTTTAATTTGTTTTACGTGACCATACCAGTTATGGACATCATAAGGGTAGGTTTTTATCCTCAGTGCTCCAGGTTGTTTAAAACAAATGCATGGGCAGAAAATAGTCATCAGTAGACACCAGAACCTCTGATACGCATTCCGCAAGCACAAAACCTGCTTCCAAGCACAAAGGACAAAAAAAGTAACTCAAAGAATGATAGAAAAGACTGCATGGAGACTACAGGAAGTGAGATCCTCTTTTCTACTTCTCACACATTGCACTTTCAATAAAATTACAGTCCTTCAGTCCTTGTAGCAAATAGTCCGTGATGCACGATCAATTGCACAAAGACGAGAGTTGGATACAATCGAGGCTTTAATACACTAAGATGCGTGGCCTCCTACAGCAGCTGACGAAATGGCTGCTGTACAAGGAGCACACATATTTATACTCCGACTACTGGGCAGAGCCAGTAGGCAGGGAACTACCCCCGTACTTGTAGTTGCGGGTAGTCAGTGGCTCGATCAGCTGTGCTGGAGTGGCCCCGTGATGACTGCCCCCTGAGTTCGTAGTCTTGTTCGAATTCCTCCACTGAGTTGTCTGAGCGCGGAGATGCCGATCGGGCCCGTGGATCGCACGTGGCGGAGGATGGCGTCCAAGATGGCGGCCCCCATGAGTCGCACGTGGCGGGTGGCGAGGAAGATGGCGTCCAAGATGGCGGCCCCCATGAGTCGCCTGTGGCCGGCCGCGTGGTGGAGGTGTTCCAAGATGGCGGCCCCCATGAGTCGCACGTGGCTGGAGGGGGTGGAGTCGGGGCACAGGCCGCAGCGTTTCGGGCCCCGCGGGGCTGAGAGTGCGGGGAGTGGTTACTGCGAGTTGCTGGGGAGTTGGAAGCTGGGGCCCTTTTTGCGAGGCACACTCTAGCGTAGTGCCCTTTTCGCACGCAGCTGCTGCAGGTCGCGTTGCGGGCCGGGCAGTGCTGTCGCGGGTGCTGGTTCTGGCCGCAGAAATGGCAGGCTGGAGCAGCATAGTGGCTTGCTGGGGCAGCATAGTGGCTGGCTGGGGCAGCATGGTGGCTGGGCGGCCGCGTAGCACAGGCCTGGGGGAGTCGCTGGTCAGGGGCCCATGATGGGGTCGCGGGGTCCGCGGGGAACGAGTTTAGGCTGCGGAAAGAGACCTCCATCGTGGTCGCTTGGTAATTACAGTCATTTGATAAATTGTTAAGTTCTCTTAGGAATTCTGCGAGCGATTCCGTAGGCCGCTGACGATGAGTTGTAAACACATGGCGCGCGTAAACTTCATTAATTGGCCTTACATACATTTTTTCGAGAACTGCTAGCGCTGCAGTATATGAACTGGCCGAGTTTAGTTGTGTTGAGATTCTATGGCTCACCCTCGCGTGCAGTAGACTTAGCTTCTGATCCTCTGTCATTTCGGCTGTGCTCGCTTCGGCCAGGTAGGCCTTGAAGCACCGGATCCAGTGGGAGAAGATTTCTTTAGCCTCTGCATCCTGCGGGTTGAGGTCCAGGCTTGAGGGCCGATTCCATAATCGATCTTTACTGTTCTTAAGTCGATTAAATTGATGGAACCATCAATTCATCAGGCACGTGTTTCTGAAGTGAATCTAGGCTTTAATCGACTTACTTCAGAGCCAGCCTGTTACCTGTTGATGAAGTCGAAGTGACCCAGGCTGACTCTGGACACGGATACTTATACAGCTGCACTAGGAGGAGGAGTCGTGGGCGGAACCAAAGGTGGAGCCCAGTACAAGTTCCTCAGTGCTCCGAGCGCTACTCCCCCTAGTGGTAGGATGGCGCTACTGCGCTTACAATCACAGTGTGAATTATTATATACATTCATATATTACATTCACCACAGGGAGGACGGACTGTCCTGGGGTGGGTGTTGCGGCTGGGTGCACCGGGGAAGGGGAGGATGGTGCCGCGCCGGAGGGGTGTGTGTGTGGGGAACCTGCTGGTGCCAGGTCCCTGAGGGAGACAGTATCTTGGCAGCCGGCGGGGTACGCTACGTAGCACAAATGGGTTGGCGTGGAGTAGCTGTACCCTTTCAACCAGCGGGTCCATCTTGTGAAGTCGAACGTGCTTATGGAGGAGTACGGGTCCTGGAGCTGCAAGCCAAGTCGAGAGCTTCACCTCGGAGGTGGACTTCCTGGGGAAGGCAAAGAGACGTTCATGGGGTGTCTCGTTAGTCGCAGTGCATAGGAGCGACCGAATGGAGTGAAGTGCATCGGGGAGGACCTCCTGCCTACAATGCCGCACAGCTTCAACGATGGCTTGGGCCTCTTTTTCGACAGAGGAGTGCTGAATTTCAGAGGCAGGAAGTGTTCGTAAAAAGAATGCCACGGACCTGCCTGCCTGGTTGAGTGTGGCGGCTAGAGCAACGTCTGAAGCGTCGCTCTCGACTTGAAACGGTAACGTCTCATCGACTGCGTGCATCGCAGCCGTGGCGATGTCGGCCTTGATACGGTTGAAGGCCTGGTGAGCCTCGGCCGTCAGGGGGAAACAGAGTGGATTGAATGAGTGGACGGGCCTTGTCCGCACAGTTTGGGACCCACTGGGCATAGTAAGAAAAGAACCCCAGGCATCGTTTGAGGGCCTTGGGGCAGTGGGAGAGGGGGAGTTCCATGAGGGGGCGCATGCGGTCGGGATCTGGCCCCAGAACTCCGTACTGGACCACATAGCCGAGGATGGCTAAGCGGTTCGTGCTGAATATGCACTGCTCTTTGTTATAAGTTAGGTTGAGGAGAGTGGCGGTGTGGTTAAATTTGGCAAGGCTGGCGTCATGGTCCTGCTGATCGTGGCCGCAGAGGGTGACGTTATCCAGGTACGGGAAGGTGGCCCACAGTCCGTACCGGTCAACCATTCGGTCCATTTCCTGTTGGAAAACCGAGACCCCGTTGGTGACGCCAAAGGGAACCCTGAGGAAGTGGTAAAGGTGGCCATCTGCTTCGAAGGCAGTGTATGGGCGGTCCGCCTTGAGGATCAGGAGCTGGTGGTAGGCGGATTTCAGGTCCACAGTTGAGAAGACCCGGTACTGTGCAATCTGATTGACCAGATATGCGTGGGAGGGGGTACGTGTCAAGCTGCGTGTACCTGTTGATGGTCTGGCTGTAGTCCATGACCATCCTGTGTTTCTCCCCAGTTTTCACCACTACCACTTGGGCTTTCCAGGGGCTGTTGCTGGCCTCGATAATGCCTTCCCGAAGCAGTCGCTGGACTTCGGACCTGGTGAAGGTCCTGTCCTGGGCGCTGTACCGTTTGCTCCTGTTGGCGACGGGTTTGCAGTCCGGAGTTAAGTTTGCAAATAGGGAAGGTGGGTCGACCTTTAGGATCGCGAGGCCGCACACAGTAAGGGGCGGTAGGGGCCTGCTGAATTTCAGTGTTAGGCTCTGAGGTTGCACTGGAAGTCCAGGCCGAGTAGCAGGGCAGCGCAGAGGTTGGGGAGGACGTAGAGGCGGAAGCCACTGAACTCCATGCCCTGGACAGTGAGGGTGGCTATGCAGTACCCCTGGATCGCCACGGAGTGGGACCCGGAGGCCAGGAAGATTGTCTGGTTGGCGGGGTTTACCGTGAGGGAGCAGCGCCTTACTGTATTGGGATGAATGAAGCTCTCGGTGCTCCCGGAGTCCAGCAGACAGGAGATCTCGTGCCCATTGATCTTCACGTTGGTGGAAGCAGTTGACAGGTTGTGTGGGTGAGACTGGTCAATCGTGACCGAGGCGAGATGCAGCTGGTCGTCAATGGTGGCAGGCGATGGGTTGCCCGGGGGGGGCATGGGTTTTGGTAAGATGGCAGCGTCCACGAGCCGCACATGTCATGAGGTAGACATGATGGTGGCGCCCGATGATCCTGGGGAGAACAAGATGGAGGCGCCCACGGGCCGCACGTGGTGGTGATTGAACAAGATGGCGGCGCCCACGGGCCGCATGTGGTCCGAGGAGGGGAAGATGGCGGTGCCCACTGGTCACACGTGGGGGGAGTCGTAACAATAGCGGCGACTGCGCGGGCCTGGCACACCGCAGCAAAGTTTCCCTTTTTTGCCGCAGGCCTTACAAAGGGCGCTCCGGGCTGAGCAGCGCTGTTGGGGGTGTTTAGGCTGCCCACAGAAGTAACATTTGGGTCCCCCGGGGTTGGTTGGCTGCCGCGTGGCACAGGCGTGGGGTTGGCTAAGGGGGGTCGCTGGTGAGGTCCACGATGGGGCAGCCGTCTGCGGGAGTCCACTATGCGCAGGAGGGATGTGCCACGTGGCTGGGGGCATAGGCCTGGGTGTTGCGCGAAGTCACTGTAAGCAAGAGCGCTAGCTTTTTAGTCTCAGCTAGGTCAAGTGTGGCCCCTTCTAAGAGGCACTGTCGGATGTAATCAGACCCTATCCCTGTGACAAAAGCATCTCTCGTGAGCAAGTTCAAGTGTTCCATGGCCGTGACGGCCTGGCAGTCACAGTTTCTAACTAGGGGAATGAGGGCACGCCAGAAATCTTCCACTGACTCACCGGCAAGGTGACAACGAGTGGAGAGGATGTGCTGGCGTAGAGCGTGTTCGTCCACTGGGCGTAGTTTTCTTTCGGTAGCGCCATGGCTTCTGCGTAGGTCGGCACGTCCTGGATAAGCAGAAAGACGTTGGAGCTCAGCCGCGTGTGGAGGATCTGAATCTTCTGAGCTTCAGGAATTGGGTCTGGCGCAGACCCGATGTATGCTTCGAAGCAGGCTAGCCAATGTTGAAAGTCCTTTTTGGCGTTGTCTGACTGCGGACCCAGCTGCAAGCGATCCGGCTTGATGCGGAGGTCCATCTTCTGAAAACTTTAGTGTATTAAATTGATGCACGATCAATTGCACAAAGACGAGAGTTGGATACAATCGAGGCTTTAATACACTAAGATGTGTGGCCTTCTAAGCAGCTGGCGAAATGGCTGCTGTACAAGGAGCACACATATTTATACTCCGCCTACTGGGCGGAGCCAGCAGGCAGGGAACTACCCCCGTACCTGTAGTATAGGGCCTTACCACAAATCACCTAATATGTACATCAGTGGTGACTACCACAGTCCGCAGCTTGCTTCCAGTGGATTCTCGTATCCCCGCTATGTCAAGTACTCATTTTGAGTGGCCTGTCCCTGTCCTAGTTTTTGAAGAGTTTCTTCAAACCACCACCAGAAATAAAAGCATGTTCCAATGATTCATCCTCCCCCCCCCCCCCCCCCCCCAGCCATGCCAGAACAAACCTCCCAGAATCCGCCAAAGGCAGCACAATACATCTCTTCAACTTGAGACTGTCTCCCTTCTGCATCCAGCTGTGGTAGCTCACAAATTCAAGCAGCCTTTTCTCTCTGCTGACCACACAGGACCTCTGCTGCCTGGCTGTGATATTCATTGATTTGTAGGGAAACCCGTAATTTAATCTCAAAAATGGCTCTCTCTGTCCTCTTCGCCATGGTAACGTAAAACATATTAACCCTGTATCTGGTAGAAGTACTAATTAGCTATCTTTGATTCCAACTCCCTTTCATCTTAGAAGTAAGTCTACCCGTTACAGCACAATTGTTCACAATGCCGTGTCTACAATATTGTTTTGGGACTTTGGGAGATTCAGGATCTACTCATGAAAAACTCAAACAAATATCCTGCCCTTTCTTCTCAGTAAAACAATCTAATCCCTCCTATGACCTCTAACAATCAAACCACCCACGCTTACTGTCAGGTAGCCATTTGTATTGGTCACAGGATCCCCTTCATTTTCTCCAAATTTAAAGCTATAGCCCCAAAATATAATACAATTATGAGGTGCATAAGATTTACAGCATGTACAAGTTTAATTAATGCCTTGTCAATAGATACTCGAGTTCAGCAAAATCAGACCATTGTTTTTTTGAGATTTTTTTCCCAAATATTGGCCTGCATTTTATGACTGAAATTTCATAGAATTTACAGTGCAGAAGGAGGCCACTCGACCCATCGAGTCTGCATCGGCTCCTGGAAAGAGCACCCTACCCGAGGTCAACACCTCCACCCTATCCCCATAACCCAGTAACCCCACCCAACACTAAGGGCAATTTTGGACACTAAGGGCAATTTATCATGGCCAATCCACCTAACCTGTACATCTTTGGACTGTGGGAGGAAACCGGAGCACCCGGAGGAAACCCACGCACACACGGGGAGGATGTGCAGACTCCGCACAGACACTGACCCATGCTGGAATCGAACCTGGGACCCTGGAGCTGTGAAGCAATTATGCTATCCACAATGCTACCGTGCTGCCCTAATAGTTAAATATAGAAATAATAGCGAAGATCTCAAAACTCCCTGTTATTAAAGTGTATATTAGACAGCAATTTCTGGAGTGTGCACATGTGCAATTATATGCAGAAATCAGGAAGTTGCAGTCCTGATGGCCCTGCATTTTCAGAAGCTGTGCTATCTCGGTTAGAGACTCAGCATTGAATTACATGTAACAATCCAGAAAGATTAATGGGGGGGGGAATTTTCCGGCCATTCTCGCCAGTGGGATCTTCTGGTCCTCCCCCGCAGCGGGGTTCCCAGCAGCGTGAGGTGGATTTAATGGGAAATCCCATTGACAGCAGCAGGACCAGAAGATCCCTCTGCTGGCCCACAATGGACCGCCTCCCACCACTGGGAACAATGCCACAGAGGGCATGGAAAATCCACTCCCCCCCCCCCCCACCTTCCCAGGACCTGTAATCAAAGCACAAATTTTTAACAGCTTGGTAAGTCCTAATTACCACCAAACAACCTCTCTGTCACTGAAAATGTATTTTTAATAGGGAAGTCTCATTTCTTAATTATTTCTTTTTCTTTGGAGATTTTAAAAATTATGCTTTAGAAACATTTTTTCTGGCTCTTATTTTGCACACTTAATTCAATCTTTTCCTCTCTTTATCTTGTTTTCGGTACATGATTTGACATTGAGTTAAATATTTCCTGATTTAGACGTTGCTTGGCATAATAAGGATTGTGCAATCAAAGGAATTAAGGAAATAAAGTTCCTTGTCCCCGATTGTCTTAGAGACGTTCGCGCTGTTCTGGATTTCTAATTTCTGCAAACTGTAGTGCAAAAACCATAGAATATCTGTGGATTTAGCACAGGGCTAAATTGCTGGCTTTGAAAGCAGACCAAGCAGGCCAGCAGCACGGTTCGATTCCCGTAACAGCCTCCCCGAACAGGCGCCGGAATGTGGTGACTAGGGGCTTTTCACAGTAACTTCATTTGAAGCCTACTTGTGACAATAAGCGATTTTCATTTTTTTCATTTCACATGTGTATGCAATGACTGGCGAGCACCATTTCTTCGGTGCTGAGCTCAAAATCTAGACCATAATCTCTCTTTCACATGACTCACAATCACCTCTGTCTAACTCCTTGCCGGAAAATGCACACAGTACTAGAGCTACTGTCTGACTAATGCCTTGCTTTTTAAATTAAGTTCTAAGTGGCTGCATGTTATATTTCTGGAAGAATGGGGCATACTTATTACATGGTTTTTGTGTGTTAATTTTTACTTTAGACAGAAGTGAGAAAACATGTCCTCTGTCGACTCTCTCTATCGGGACCAATGTACAAGTGTACAGTGTAAACCATTACAGGATACAACATTCCCTTTACTGAGTTTCCACAGTAACAAACACTATTTCCTGGATACCAAGTTGGCAGATCACATACCCTGACCTCAACCTAACTTCCCTTCCTTTAACAGGGTTTAAGCATGAAGTATAATAAGAAGAAAGGTACTCGTTGGGCGATTTCTCATTTCCTACCTCCTTATGTTGCTGCTGATACAAGTTATTTTGTTTACATCCACAAAGATATCCATTGGGCTGTGTGTGAATAGTAATTATGTCAAATGGAAAAGAATGCCGTGTCTACTACATATTTTGTTAGAATATTTGGGCTGAATGTAATAAAATGTATTGACAAACATTATGGTTTTTCATACTTACTTCAAGTAGGTCGAAACGATTCATGTATGTTTTCAAAGAAAGCAGCACAATTTCCTTTGTCTTTTAAATAAAACAAATTGCTAAATTTATTTTTGATAAAAGTAGATGGAGCAAATGGAAGAAATGTTTGTGATGGTCTGCAGACTGAAAAAGCACAAAGACAATATAAAATTGTGATACTGATTGTGGACTTGAGGGGGGGGGGGGGGGGGGTCACATTTCACATTATAGGTGTGATTTAACCAATCTGGTCCAAATCTGGATCATGTCGCGCCAGTTAAATAGCGGGAAAGGCCAAAAGCGAGATTCGCACCAGGCGCAAATCATCTAACGGACCCGATGGCAAGTTCCAGATCACACCCAAATATGATATTTATATCATTGACCCGATTTAGCACCAACTTCCATATCATTAGCCAGATTGAATTTGAATGTAAAGGCTTCCCAGGGATTAACCGGCTCCCCAGCAAGAAATCACACAGGCACTGTTTAGTACTCCTTCTTAAAAACGTAAAGCATGTATGCTGCTGAAGGGAACTGAGGAGGTGAGCAGCCATTTCCATTTCTCAGCATGCAGCTCAAGGGCACTGGAGCGTTTCCTTCCTTTTCTGTCGCCGAAAGAAGGACAATTGTTTCTAAGATACCTGGGTCCTGGAATACTGGACTCAAGGGGACATATGAGCCCAGAAGGAAATCCGGTTTGAAGCAATAAGACGCTGCGGGACCTGGTGCGTGTCATTGTTCCAAACGGGCCACCCGCTAATGCCGTTGAAGAAATGTTTTCGCAGATTGCTGATGCTTTTGTTACTGGTTTGGTGAGTGTGGCATGTAACAGGCATGTCACCATGGGTTAAACACGCTGGAAATCCAGGATGTTCAACTCCACCTTGAGTGCCAGTGGAATATGTGGTTGCCAGGATTTGGTTCCTGTGAGATCAGGCCATGTGGGAGGGCCTGCACACCTGCGGCTCTTGGACGGAGAATGGCACTGATACGTGGAACAAGTCACATATTGAGGGACAGATCATTTCTACGCCAAGGTAGAAATCTGGGCATGATAACACATTCTCAGGCTTATCCTCCTTTTCTGTTCAGGAACCTGTGAGGGGTGATACTGTGTGTTTGTTTCTTTTGAAAATTAGATGATATAGCTTTGTATTGGTACCAATATGGAACGGTAATGTTTCCTTTTTTAATGGTTAGTGTGATATGTGGAATGTTAAATAGTTGATTTTCAAATCTTTGTTACTGTTGACTGTTTAATAATCAAAATATTCTCAAATGGATTCTCGTGGGTACACATGCCATGTCTCAAACTTTGAAGCCTGAACAGCGTGCCTGAATTCTGGAAGCATCAGCGCCATAGAGGCAGCAGCCAACTATTAAACATTCAAGAGCTGGGCTTCAGCACTTGGCACATCTGCATGAGGGGATGCGGAGTGTACCTGAGCACGGTCCCCCTAATGTGCCTGGCAGGGGTCTGGAGTCTAGGGGCTCCTGCTGTGGCCAAGGTGAGTGTGCAGGGCAAGATTTTCTGCCACAATTGGCTTGGTGGATGGCATTCTGAGAGAAAGTGGGACAGGTAAGGATGGGGGAGGCTCATGGGATTTGAGGGTCTCAGTGTGGAAACTCTAACTGATTGTCGGTGTCTCTCCTCCAATTCCTTACAGATACCAAAATGGATGGTGGTGTCAATCCCGCAGAGGATGCCCTCACCGTGCTGGTGGCAGCCCAGGTGGCCAGACACCTGAGAAGGCAGCAGCAACGATGCAGGATGGAGGTGGCACCCCTTGTACAGGGGGCCACTGCAAACCTTGAAACCTGGCCGTCATCAGGCCGAGGATGGACCCAGATGGAGAGACCAGCAATGGCCCAAGTTGTATAGGCGTTGTTGGTATTTCGAGTTGACAAACAGCATGTGCTGCAGGAGGCTCCATCTCAACAAAGAGACAGTGCAGCACCTGTGCCATGTCCTCGCAGACTTGGCACCCGTGGAGGAGGAGGACACTCGCTCATGGTGGCCGTTATGCCACTGGTTCATTCCAGGGCTTGAAACAGGAATTGTGCGGCATTTCACAAGCTACTGCCCATAAGTGCATCCATGAGGCCTGTGCATCAGACTATATCAACTTTTTTCTGGACCTAGCCCACCAAGATGCCCAGGCTGCATGATTCTCTGCCATTGTTGGGATGCCCCAGATTCAGGGAGTAATTGATGGCACGCATGTCGCCTTGCATGAACTGGGCATGAGGGAATGCCCCTCAGTAACAGGAAGGGGTTCCACTCCCTGAATATTCAACTCATGTACGATCAATACCTGCGGATCATGCACGTGTGTGCACACTTCCCAGGGAGCATGCACGACAGCAACATCCTGGGGTACTCAGAGATCTTCAGCATCTTGGAGGACCACCCCAGGATGATGGGTTGCTTCGTGGTGGATAAGGGGTACTTGCTGAGGTCCTGGCTGATGATGCCAGTGCAGAGGCAGGAGACCAAGTCGGAGACCTAATATAATAAAGCCCATCCGTTTTCCACCTCCCGAGGTTTTGTGTAACATCATACCAGGGAGATGGTCCTGGGTCGGAATTGTCAGCAGGTCAATATACAAGGCAGAAGAGTGATGATAACTTGCTGGGTTCGATTTCCAACTTGGGTCACTGTCTGTGCAGTCTGCAAGTTCTCCCCGTGTCTGCGTGGGTTTCCTCCGGGTGCTGCAGTTTCATCCCACAAGTCGCAAAAGACGTGCTTGTTAAGTGAATTGGACGTTCTGAATTCTCCCTCTGTACCTAAACAGGTGCCGGCGTGTGCCGACTAGGGGATTTTCACAGTAACATCATTGCAGTGTTAATGTAAGCCTACTTGTGACACTAATAAAGATTATGTTATTATGTAAGGTCTGGTGCTCCTCAGTTTATGCCAAAAACTGACTCCTGTCTTTCTGCTGACAGCAGGCTCACACCCGTCCTCTGACCGTGATCTGTATCAAGGCCATTTAATCTTGGATAACTGTGACCGAGGGGTGTGAGTGGGTGAAGCAGAGGGCAACAGGGGGTGGGGGTGCGGGCAGGCCCACTGTGAAGATCAACGAGACAGAGGCTTCACATGTATCAGGTGTAACAGTTTTTAATTGTGAACATTTGACATTTCCAAACCCCTGGCTATACATAGTGATCTCAACCCCCCATCGCAGTGCCCATTCAGTGATACTCAATCTTTTTAATTTTGTGTCTACTGTGGTCAAGGTGTGTCCCCAGGATTCACATCAGAGGGGGAGGCAGCCTGCTGCTTTTCGTGCCCTGTGGACTTTGATGCCCTTGTCGGACATCTTCTGGAGGACCTGGAACCGGAGGGCCCCAGCCAACTTAGTGGTGCCATGAGCATGGCTGTGACGCCCTGTTCTGCCCGCTGACCTTGGGATGTGCCAGTGTCACGAGGAGGGATACGGTTGAACTGGAGACCATCATCATCTCCTTGAGTCCAGGCCGTGTGTTGGCTTCTGGCGCCTTCTCCTCTCTGATGATGCCCGTAGTACCCTGGGGGTCTCCATGGAACCGAGGGGCAGCTGGAGTGAACTCCAGAGGCTTGGCATCTGACAGGACCCAGCTGAGTCTTGGGATCCATGTGACCTCCGACTGCTGATTCCGTTGCATGTTCCTGCCTCCATCTTATGTGCGACTGGAACGATGCGGTGCTCAGCAGATTGTCCTGCAGGGATAAAGAACGAAGATCAGTATGTGGAAGGTACGAAGTGTCAGTCAGTAATCTGTGGTGGGAGGAGGGTTTGGGAATTTGAGTCATGACAGGTGGAACTGGTGCCAGGAGAGAGGTGGTAACTTGCCCTTGCAGCTCGGTGGAGGTCGTTGGTCTTCTTCCAACATTGCACGGCAGTCCTTCTGTTCATGCTGTCTGCACTGACATCCGCTGCCACTGCCTCCCAGAATGTATTGCTGACCCTGCTGCTGGCCCTCCAGTCCCCTCGGGGGAAGAACAGTCTGTCCCACCTCCCATCCACTGCCTCCAGAAGCCTGGACGGGTTGGCATTGCCAAAGCAAGTAGCAGGTCTGCATGGTGCCATGCTTGTGTGTTGACTGGAGTGAGTGGTGAGGAAGCGTTTAAAAGCAGCTCCTTCTTGTTAGCGGCGAGCTGCCAGGGCACGAATCTGGTGAATCAGATGGCGAGACAGCAAGTAATGGTGAGATTCCCGTGGGGCTCAATTCCGGTACTAAGTGCCATTAAATACGGGCTGCGATCTCGCCAATGTGGCCATCGAGACACACCCCGCCAATCGTGCCCAAAATGTCACTTCAACATTTTTCTGTTAAATCACGTCCTATATTTTTCCTGACACAATTGCACAATTGAATACAATAGCTTTTCTGTGTAGAAGCCATGTATTTTGAGATGCTGCATAATTGAATTCCAGGCGCATTTTCTTTTCGCAATTATGCAACAAACAAACAATGCAACTATTCTATTTTCATCTTCAATCCAGCCTCTATTACTTACAATTCATACAGCAATTCTAGGGAATGGCAGAAGTAACATTAATATGCACTAACGTATTGATTTATATGAACGCAGGAAGGAAGTTAGTTCTCTTTTTGTTTTTATTGCGCTGAGATTCTCATCCTGCTTCAAAATTACAGTACGCATATTTATTTGGCAAACAAATAACACACTGCGAGCTGTGGCGCAAATTTACAGAGTGTGTCAGAACAATCACTAACACACACTTGTTCAGACAGAAGTGTACAGAATTGCGGGATCATAAAAATTAAATGTGGTATTTTATTCCTGCTTCAAAGCAATTCTGAAGTTTGTTTTTGGATTCTTTTGATTCTGAAGCATGGAGTTAAAATTGGCCAATGAAAGCACAACTGCAGATATTGCTTTGGCAGCAAATTCTCCCTCCTAGCCTGTCGTTCTTGTCAGTGATCCAGCAGCACTGCGAATTGCACTGTGTTAAGCATTTATTTTGAAATAAAAGAACAATCCACAATAAGAAAACTGAAATATACTGAAAAGGTACGTATGTAGCTAAGAAATTATGAGTGTTTAAAATACTGACTCCTTTGAACCACTCATTAGTAGGGCGGCTCATGAAGCAATATTAGACTGGAACATTCCATGATTGCTTGTAGCAAAGAAACACGGACTGTTTATGTTGTTATGTATTAGCCAGGCAAATGTAACTGTGGTGTTACATTCTGTTCGATATGGATCACTTCAGGATTCATATCATAAGAAGCAGAGTAAGGGCCTGGATTAGATTTCTAAAATTAGATTTCAGGTTTACAGGAAATTGTGATTTACAGAACAAGATCAGGTGACACAAGAACTGCATTTAAATTCAACCACAAGGCCATATTTTCAATTCTTTATGGATAGATTAGCCAAAGGGTCGCAGAGAGGCATCTAATCAACATAACTGCAGTAATTCTAATTGTATCTCCTGCAGGCATAGTTACCATGGATGATTCATCTTATGTGGAACTTATTCACATCAGCCAGTAAAATGGAGGAAAAACAAATGAAAGCAATAGAAGAACTGGTTGCAACAGAAAAGCGCTACCTCACCTTTCTACAGCAGTGTGCAACAGATATACAGAACCATTTACAATTCAAACAGGTAAACCCTCCTTTCAGCAAGCATTTATAATTCGAGAAAAAAAAATTGTACTTAAGTTTAAAATCAAGAGGCAGAATTTTCTGAGGTCACTTCTTTCAGGATCAAGTAGGTTGCGAGGTAATGGGAGGGCAAACTGTGTGAGATAAGAATGAACAAGCAGGGTAGATAAAGATAAAAGATAAATATAACAAGCAATAATGAATTTAGCAAAAAGGATAAGATGAAGAAGTTATCTGCAGGATCTTCAAGATAGTAACAGGAAAAGACAGGGTGGATAATGATAAAAGGGCACGATCCAATGGCCACGCTGCATTGGAAAAACAGCTCGACACACCGCAGCATGGCCAATAAAAGCTGGAATCCCCACTCCCGGGATCTACCTGGCTCACAAAGCCTCGCGAGATCCAACGTGATCTCACGAGATGTTGCAATGTAAATCCCACCCATTGTGGGCAGGATCACGTTTTGGCAAATTTGCATAACAGAGCAAGAGAGCTAGCCTCACTCTAATGTGCAGATTCCTGAGGTACCTGAGGCTTTGGGGTTCATCCCCTTTGCCTTAGAGACCTCGTGCACATGGTGTTCAGCATTGGTCCCTTTAAATGGGGGCCAGACGGAATGGCACATGGGGGTTTCATCGGGGATCGGAGGCCCCTAGCTGCATGCCCTGTGCGTAGGGTGGTGTCCTGGCACTGCTGGTGCCACCTGGGCATTGTGTCAGTGGCAGCCTGGCATATTGGCAGTGCCACCTGGGTGTGCAAGGTGCCCAAGTGGTGCTGCCAGCTAGCATGGGCACTGGCATTTTCTGCATGTGCTGGTGGTGCCCTGCATGAGTGTTAGGCTGGGGTGGGGATACCCTCCCATAGTTGCGGGAATTGCAGATAGCGATCAGGACTGTCAGAGGATACAGCAGGATTTAGATCGTTTGGAGACTTGGGCAGAGAGATGGAAGATGGAGTGTAATCCGGACAAATGTGAGGTAATGCATTTTGGAAGGTTTAATACAGGTAGGGAATATACAATTAATGGTAGAACCCTCAAGAGTATTGACAGTCAGAGAGATCTAGGTATAGAGGTTCACAGATATTGATATAGGCAACACAGGTGGAGAAGGTAGTCAAGAAGGCATGCGGCATGCTTGCCTTCATTGGCCCATTGAGTATAAAAATTGGCAAGTCATGTTGCAGCTGTATAGAACCTTAGTTAGGCCACACTTGGAGAATCGTGTTCGATTCTGGTCGCCACGCTACCAGAAGGATGTGGAGGCTTTAGAGAGGGTGCAGAAGAGATTTACTAGGATGTTGCCTGGTTTGGAGAGCATTAGCTATGAGGAGAGGTTGAATAAACTTGGTTTGTTCTCACTGGAACGACGGAGGTTAAGGGGCGACCTGATAGAGGTCTACAAAATTATGGAGGGGCATAGACAGAGTGGATAGACAGAGGCTTTTTCCCGGGATAGAGGGGTCAATTACTAGGGGGCATAGGGTAGTGGGTGCCTGGAACTCTCTGCCGGAGGAGGTGGTGGAAGCAGGGACGATAGTAAAGTTTAAGGGACATCTTGACAAATACATGAATAGGATGGGAATAGAGGGATACTGACCCTGGAAGTGTAGAAGATTTTAGTTTAGATGGGCAGCATGGTCAGCGCAGGCTTGGAATGCCGAAGGGCCTGTTACTGTGCTGTACTTTTTGTTCTTTGTTGTGCGTTCGGGCTGGGAGGAAGGCCGGGGATTTCTTCAGTGGCCTCGACGATCAGGAACTGAAACAGTTTTAATTTTAAATCTGAGGGAGATAAATTTTTGTGAAGTAAAGATATTAAGGGATATGGGCCAAAGGCAAGTAAATGCAGTTAGGCCACAAATCAGTCATGATGTCAATAATTTGGCAGGACAGGTTCGAGGGGCTGAATGGCCTATGTTGTTCCTATATGTTCTTGTGTTCCTGTAAAAAGAGTGAATTGAATTTCAAGGACAGTGAAACTGCCTGTTAATCTGTCATTAGGGCATAGAACATAGAACAGTACAGCACAGAACAGGCCCCTCGGCCCTCAATGTTGTGCTGAGCCTTGACCGAAACCAAGATCAAGCTATCCCACTCCCTGTCGTTCTGGTGTGCTCCATGTGCCTATCCAATAACCACTTGAACATTCCTAAAGTGTCTGACTCCACTATCACAGCAGGAAGTCCATTCCACACCCTAACCACTCTCTGAGTAAAGAACCTACCTTGGACATCCCTCCTATATCTCCCACCCTGAACCTTATAGTTATGCCCCCTTGTAACAGCTGCATCCACCCGAGGAAATAGTCTGAACGTCCACTCTATCTATCCCCCTCATCATCTTATAAACCTCTATTAAGTCGCCTCTCATCCTCCTCCGCTCCAAAGAGAAAAGCCCTAGCTTCCTCAACCTTTCCTCATAAGACCTATCCTCCAAACCAGGCAGAATCCTGGTAAATCTCCTTTGCATCCTTTCCAATGCTTCCACATCCTTCCTATAGTGAGGTGACCAGAACTGCACACAATACTCCAAATGTGGTCTCACCAGAGTCATGTACAGTTGCAGCATAACTCCACGGCTCTTAAACTCAAGCCCCCTGTTAATAAACTCTAACACACTATAGGCCTTCTTCACTGCTCTATCCACTTAAGTGGCAACCTTCAGAGATCTGTGGACATGAACCTCAAGATCTCTCTGTTCCTCCACATTCCTCAGAACCCTGTCGTTGACCCTATAATCCGCATTCAAATTTTTCCTACCAAAATGAACCACCTCACACTTATCAGGGTTAAACTCCATCTGCCAATTTTTGGCCCAGCTCTGCATCCCATCCGTGTCTCTTTGCAGCCTACAACAGCCCTCCACCTCATCCACTACTCCACCAACCTTGGTGTCATCAGCAAATTTACTGACCCACCCTTCAGCCCCCTCCTCTAAGTCATTGATAAACATCACAAATAGCAGAGGACCCAGCACTGATCCCTGTGGTACACCGCTGACAACTGGTCTCCAGTCTGAAAATTTTCCATCCACCACCACCCTCTGTCTTCTATGTGATAGCCAGTTACTTATCCAGTTGGCCAAATTTCCCTCTATCCCACACCTCCTTACTTTCTTCATGAGCCGACCATGGGGAACCTTATCAAACGCCTTACTAAAATCTGTGACATCAACTGCTCTATCTTCATCTACACACTTGGTTACCTCCTCAAAGAATTCAATCAAATTTGTGAGGCAAGACTTACCCTTCACGAATCCGTGTTGACTATCCCGAATTATGCTGCATCTTTCCAAATGGTCATAAATCCTATCCTTCAGGACCTTTTCCATTAACTTACCGACCACCAGCCTATAATTATTGCTTGTTTTACACCTCCAAATTTGAGAGTTCCATTAATTTTCAACCACTCCTCGCGGTAAATGGACCAGCCACCATTTATAAAACGATCCAACTTTCCTGTTGAGAGGATAAGCACCATAGAAACATAGGGCGCGAATTTCCGGCCTCGTTATGCTCGTGCTCAAGCGTAATGAGGCCGGTGAATATCGGGAGAGGCCAAAACTGGGAACCCCGCCAGGTGTCAAACAATTTGCGCTGCAACTGGCCCACTCCCATAGGTGAATTTGGAATCCCGCCGTAGTATGGCGAGAAACCGTTTATCACCACTTCAGGCCCATTTCCATTACCTTGATGCCTGGACATTGTGTGGGAGTCAACACCACACACAGGCAGCAGCCAACATCCAAACCCCCAGGAGATGGGGCACAGGTCTCGGGACAAGACCACGGCTGGAGTGTGGGTTGGTGTGCCACGGGGCGGTCGCCTGGAGAGGCAGGCAAAGCGTCCGGGGGTCAGCCGCATTGCAGATGAAAGTGACAGGCATCATGGAGGGCATTAGCTATGAGGAGCGGTTGAATAATGGTTGTGCAAAAAGTTGTTTAATGTGCTGTACAATACCCCATTCCCGATAGTTCCGACCTCTCAGCCCCCAATTCCACCCCATCCCCGCCACCTACCTAACCCCACCCCCTACCTAGCCCCACCCATTCCCCACACCCTACCTAACCCCTCCCCCTACCCCACTGCCCTCAGTGATCCTCAACGTGCTTGGAACTTCTACATCTACCACTATATGTTGGTGTTTCCCCAGGATGCACATCCGAGGTGGGGGCAGCCAGCTGCTTACCTCATCCCGTGGCCTTCGATGCCCCTGGTGGGCATCCTCTGGGGCCGGAGTGCCCCGGCTCACTTGTCAGCGGCACATGCACAGACGAGCCACCCTGTCCCGTGTGCTGACCCCGAGACACGGCCTCATCAGAGGGGTGGAACTCGGGAGAGCTGGTGGCCACTGTTGCCGCCCCATGGGTCGGACCCGGTTTGGCACTCAGCACCCGCTCTTCCTGATCGGTGACCATAGGGCCCTGGGGTTCACCTTGGGATGGAACGGCAGCTGGTTCAGGCCCCGGCTGCCCCTGCATCATCTGGCTCTGCCAACCCTGGTGGTTCCCCATGGCCCGCACCATGGTGTTGACACCCTCAGCGATGCTCCTCAGCGATTGGGACACATCCCCCAGTGACTGGGCCATGCTCTGCAGCGCCTCAGCCATGTCCACCTGCTACTGGGACAGGCTCCGCAGCACCTCGGCCATTCCCATCTGCGGGACATGTCCGGCAGAACCCCATCCAGGTCGGCCTGGTACTGGATAACATCCCGCAGTGTGGCAGACATTCTGCCAAGACCCTCAGCCATGGTCGTCACCGACTGAGCGACACCTTGGATACCTTCACTCATGGTGCTGACATTGTGCACCAGGCTCTCCACTGCGGTCGCCACTTTGGCAGTGTTGGCCTTGGTCCAAGTCATTGCCAGCGCCATCTTCTGCACCTGTGTAGCATGTGGACTCTTCCAAATGGCAATGGATCTGCTAGAATGATGCTGCCATCTCTCTCTGAACGTTCCGGATGCTCCCTAACGTCTCCATCAGTTCTGGGAAACTCTGCCGGGGCGCAGCATCAGGCTGGAACCCAGCTGGGCCCAGGGATCCAGCAGCTCTCCTACTGCTGTCTCACCTGGGGGTCCCTGCCACCACCAGATGTACATCAGCAGCAGTGTGGTGTTCACAAGATTGTGCCCCAGAAGCCTGTCCACTTGCATGTCCCACCGAGATGCGTGTATCTGCGCTGGTGAAGGATGGGGATGACAGCTGTGCCACGACCACGGTGGCATCCTCAGAGCTCTTCTCCGAGGTGTTGCCCTTGGAGTCAGGAGAGGGGCCGGTGCCATCATTTTCTATTGGTTCCTCTCCTATGCCCATGGTGACTTCTGCACACGCTTCAATCTCCCTTCGAAGGTTTCCCGCTGTTCCTCAATGTTGCCCGCCCACAGTAAAACTTTGAACCTGTTGGAGAGGGCCAGCCAAAAACTGTCCGACATCTCCTTGTCTTTCAGTTTCCTCTTTGCAAATGACCTTCTTGACTTCATGGTTTGTTGTCTTCTGCAGCTTTAGGTGGATCTTGCCTCACAAAAAATTATGGTCAGATCCTACGTCAGCACCTCGCCAAATCCTGATATTTGTAGGGATGTCCTGCTGATGCAGGATCTGCTGCTGATGCATATGTGGTCAATCTCATTCAGAGTGTTACCATCACGTCTTTTTGAAGATGTCCTTATGTTTGAAGAAGTTTTATCCAAAACTGAGCCCATTGCTGTTAGGGAAGGCCAGCACACACTCATCATTTCTGTTGAGTATGCTTGCTTACCTATGTGGCCTGATCATACTGTTCATTCCTTGCCTGTTGCCATTGAACTTAGTATTGAGGTCATTGAACTGTAGCTTGGGGTCTGATTCACCCAAAAGATTTCTGAGTTCATTTATGGCGGGTTTTTCAGGAAGTTTCCCGCCGGCTCTGCCAGCGCGTTCCCCACTGCTTTTCAATGACACTTAGTCACACTGCCAGCTGGGCAGTGCCAAGGCGCCCGCGTTCCAGCGGGAGGGCCAGGGAGCCACCCTGCACTTATCCTGACCACCGTGAGGTCTCCGGTTGCCCAGGAGACCCCCGGGTGCCGTTATGCCTGGCCCACGTTTGTGTGGACCAGCACTGCTCAGCGCCCGGCTGCAGCCTCCCTGGGGAGGCATGAATCACAGGAGGCCGATTGATACCACGCAGGTAGGTTGTAAGTAGGTTTGCGAACTATGTTCGCGAGCGTCATTTGACCACGCCTATTTGGGACGGCTTTCCGAATCTGATGCCTCGCGGGGCATCAAAGAATCTCGCGAGGCGCGAAGGCTGTCAGGAGGCTCGCTGGAGGGCTTTCCCAAATTCCCTGGCCGCATTGCGCTCAAGCAAGAGCCCAATGCAATTGGAGATTTGTGCCCTTGATATCATTGATACAATTGGAAGAAGCACCACCTTAGCTGAGCAAATTAAGGAAAGTATCCTGTATTCCTTAACCACCATATCTATCCACCATCAGGAATTTGTTGATGTGAAATCCACTAGACGTCTTAGAATCCTACCATTTATTGCACATTATTTTGTCTTGTTTGCCATTCCCAAATGCAATAGCTGATACTTCTTTGGATTGAATTCCATTTGCCACTTTTCTGTCCACCGGATCAGTCCATTGATATCTTCCTGAAGTCCACAGTTTTTTTTCTCGCTATCATGCTCCCTACATTTAAGTCTAAATCAGTGATGTACGCCATAAGTAGAAAGCAGTCCATTACTTAATCCTGTGGAACCCCATTCCAGATGTGAACCATTACCGTCTGCTTCAAGTCAGAGTAAATTGTGGATTCAACATGTGACTTTCCCCAATAAGCTTTCTGTTGTGTTGGCCCTTGTCAACAGCCTTGTTAAAATCCAAGTAGACTACATCAAATGTGCTTCCCTCACCAACACTCCTTTCTATCTTAGAAAATTCAATCAAGTTCAACCTATGTTTTGGGCCAAATGGTCTGTTCCCATGCTAGAAATTACATGTCATTTTATGAGCTCCCAATGACGTTTGAACACTTCTGACTCTTCTCAACACTCCATACAAAACCACTACTGCATTGAACTTTTCTGTAACAGGTTTATTCCAAGTAACCGTGGGAAATCTGTCACATCACCCATTTTCAGTGCATATTTGCATCTTGCAGGTCCCTGATACATGATTCATTAGGGTCATTAATTTTATGGGAGATCTCTATTCTTCAGATGGGTTTTTGATCTTTAAAACGGACAGCTATTTTTGGACCATTGTTTGAAATCTACCGTTTCTGTAGTATACAGAGTAATGTGACTCTGGGAGAAAGGAAAGTAATTAAACTTTCTGAAGCATTAATGGATCATTTTCTGAATGCATACTGCTGTTGTGGAGCATCAGACACTGGATTGTATTTTAGCATTTTCACCTCAAACCTCCATGAGGATCCTATCATATGTTGCCACCTGTTTGTACAGAGCCAGGTAGGCTATTGTACCACCACATGTTCCAAGATATGCAAGAACTGTGATCTGCAGAATTGTATACCCTTCTGCAGCCAAGTGTTGGAATCACGTCCAGGGCAGGAACAGCTCCGTCAATGGCTGTGAAGAAATCAGCAGCATTGAACATTAATGTAGCAGGTTTATTTCAAGTTACCTTGGGAAATCTAGGTCATATTTTCGATTTTCAGCACATCTTGCAGCATCAGTAACTTCATTAATTTTCTTTTTCACAAAATGCAGCAAGCAACATTTTACTGAACTCCCTAGAGTGCCAGACATTTGTGATTGCAACCATGTAGCTAATTTAACCCTAGCTCCTTACCATTTCATTCCTGAACATAATATGCAGCTAGTCTGCAATTCTAGGAATTGACCAATCTCTGGAAATCTCCAATAAACCCCTGATGCTCCGCTCCCAATGGGCTGAGTTCCAGACCGTGGTTGACTTATAGTCATAGCGGTCGGGAACCCAGCATGGTGGCTGCGGACGGTGCCCAGTGCTGCCACAGTCGTACGGGAGCCATGCTGCTGGCCGGGAGGGCTTCAGAGAGGGCTGGGGGGACTGTTGGGGGGTGACCACGGGGTGGCGAGGGCCTGTCCAGGGGGCACTATATGGCAGGTTGGGTCCCCGCACAGCCGGTGCCATGTTGTACGGCGCGACTGCTGCAGGCCGTCGCCGTCTGCATACGCAGCCACAGACCCGGCAATTCTCTGGCCGTTTATTTCATGGAGGCCGGACGATTTACGTGGTGCGGTTGCTAGCCACTCACCTGTTGGAGGATCGGTGCTGGAACGTAAAATGCCACGGATCCTCCAGGCATAGCCTCAAAATCGAAGAATCCAGCCCAGAATCCAGCCCAGCGTCGATCCTGTTCCGATGCTCTGGTCGCCCCTCTGGTAGTGGCATCAAGGTTCAGGCCCCACACCAGTGGAGGATTCAAATAGGTCAAATTGTATCCTATTAACAGACTGGGCACCAGGTTCTCCAAACCCATTTGATTCTCCGGTTCTCTAGACGAGAATTGGTGCAGGTATTCCCAGTGTCACCCTGGCGCAGTGAACCTCGCAGTGGGCCAAGGGGGATAACGTTTTAAGGGGGTTTCCCCCAAAGTCCATTGGAGGGTTACCCCCACAATGCAAATCCTGCCCACCCCACCCCTACCAGACCCTACCACCAGAGATCCCACACCAGGGGTGGGAATCTCCAAGCCTCCGTGCCGTAATCGCGATCGGTGCGGGGGCGGAGAATGGGCGTTAATGCTGAAATCCGCCGCAACGCCGCTCCCGTGATTCTCGTGCGCGCGGTCTACATGGCACAGGCAGGGGGCCATTGACAGAGGCCCCTGCGGCGACTCTCCGACGACATCTGGCCGAGTTCCCGATGACGTGGGTCTCTCATGGTCCCACCCGTCGGGAACTTGGCATGGCGGCTGCGGACTCTTGCCACCTTGGTGGGGGGTGGGGTATCCTTCACCGGGGGGGGGGGGGGGGGGGGGGGGGGGGGGGGGGGGGGGGGGGGGGGGGGGGCTCACAGATGGCCATGCTTTCGATCGGGAGCCACCGATCTCTGGGCCTATCTTTTTGGTGCCAGTCCGCGGTATAGGTCCGCCATGTCGCGCAGGACGGCCGACACAGGCCGTCGCCGTGCGCATGCGCGGACGCTCGACCGAAAGTGCAGGGCCCCATATCGGCAGCTGGAGCTGCGAGGAGTACGCCGGGGCCCTGCTGGCCCCCTCCAGGTAGGACAATCACTCTGGACTTTCTTCAGGAAAGTCCAGAGTGATTTGCCTGCGTTTTCACGCTGGAGTGGGGACATAGCCCCATTGTTGGAGAATCCCGCCCCAGAAACACAGCTATAAGAGAGACCCCAACAAAACACTCCATAAGAGAGATCCCCACCACAAACCCCCCCAGAAGAGACCCCACCAGATCCGCCCCCCATTATGGAGACTTCACACCAGAGACCCCTCATAAGAGAGACCCCACCAGAGACCCCATTACAGAGACCCCAATCAGAGACGGCACAATAGAGTACCACCAGAGATCTCCCCATAAGAGAGACCCTCACCATAGGCCCCCCGATAAGAGAGCCACCCACCAGAGATCCTCTCATTACAGAGACCCCTGCCTGGAATCTAGAGAGCAGACAGAGACAGTGAAAAGAATAACTGCTCTAAAACATACCTCGTAGAATCATAGAATTTACAGTGCAGAAAGAGGCCATTTGGCCCATCGAGTCTGCACCAGCCCTTACAAAGAGCACCCCACTCAAGCCCACGTCTCTACTCTATCCCTGTAACCCAGTAACCCCCAATTAACCTTTTTGACACTAAGGGCAATCTACCTAACCCCGCACATCTTTGGACTGCAATATCTGCTGGCTCAGGCAGCAACTTTGGCAGTTAAGTGCTCTCTTTTCCTCTGCAGAAAGAACTCAACTATATGTGGTTCAAGAGCTGTCAATCACAACTAAACTTTATAAACATGATTAGTTTCACAGCTGGAGATCCATTCAAGTGCGAAGAGCAGTGAAATTAAACAATCCAGACAGCTGGCTATGTGTAAACTGTCAATCACAGCCTAGTAAAACCAATTCTTATTGATGTGAATGAAAGCGTTCCAGATCAAAGATCTGAGGGTGTTTAAACCCAGCTGATGTGGTTTTCACTTTTTAGGAATTTGCAGATGCTGTTTTCTCTGCCTGAGCCAGCAACTGAATATAACTGAGTTTTAAAGCAGTGATTTTGTTTCCACTGTCTCTGTCTGGAGTACTCTAGCTTGCAGGCAGGGGTCGATGCAATGTGGATGGGGGAGTGGGGTTTCTCTGGTGGGGGCCTCTGTAATTGAGGGTTTTTGGGGAGGGTCTCTGGTGGGGTCTTACTTTTATGAGGGAGTTTCTGGTGGGGGTCTCTTATGGGAGGCTCAATGGTGACGGCCTGTAATGGGGGAATTCCTGGTGAAGGTCTCTGGTGGGGGTCTCTTTTGGGGGGTTTCTGGTGGGGGCCTGTCTTATGGGCGGTCTCCGATTGGGGTCTGTGGAATAGGGGGAATCTCTCGTGGGGGGTCGTGGGGGAGGGGGTTCGGTTCACCATCGGACTGTCCCAGGGGAGGGGATGGTGACCTAGCAAATCCCACGGTGGGGGTGGGGACGGAAATGCATTATGGGGGAGGGGGCCTGTGGGGTAGCGGATGTCGGGTCCGCGCACGGCCGGCACCATGTTGTACGGGTGCAACCGCTGCCTGTCGTCGCCGTGCGCATGCATGGCCAAGGACCCAGCTATTCTCCGGCCGTTTTCGGTGCGGAAGCCAGGAGTCCCTCACTGGTCCTGGAATCGGTGAGGATTCGCCGCTGTTTTTGGCGTCATAAAATGCCCGCAAATTCTCCATTTCAGCCATCATTTAGCCGCTGAAACGGAGAATCCAGCCATGTAGTCTACCAAACGGAGAATTCAGCCCAATATTTACATCAAGGAAACATTAAATGCACAACAGTCATCTTGACATATCCTCAATTCCATTGATTGACAAGTCAAGTCTTACCACCCTTAGCATCAGACATATCTTCAAACTTATGGGGCAGGATGGGGGTGAGAATGCAGCTGGGCGGGTGTAAACATTTACGCTGTGGAAAGTGATCTTTGCCACTGTTAATTTGACCAGTGCCAGTAATTTTGACCAAAAGGGCTGAAGGCAGAACCCAGCAATCTGCCTGATTTGGATTATTGGTTTTGCTAATCTGACTAGGGAACCTGCAGCATTGGGCACAGTTTCAGGATAAGGGATGATCATTTCGGTCTGAGATGTGGAGATATTTCATCTCTCAAATGGTTGTGAATTTTTGGAATTCTCTACCTCAGGATTTTGGATACTCCATGATTGAATATAGTCAAGGCTGAACTAGACAGATTTTTGGTCTCTCGGGGAATCGAGGAATATGGGGAGTGGACCAGAAACTGGAGTTGAAAGTTTGGAATGGTGGAGTTGGCGCGAGGGACCTTATGGTCTGTCCACTTTTGTTCCTATTCCATGCGTTGTTATTTTCTAATGAGCTTGTTTTCGGCTTGTTGAGGGTCAGTTCTGAATTTCATTGGTTACACAATGGAGCTGTAACAGTCCAGATGCAAGGAGGTGGCAATATAGTAGTGAGCCAGTGAGAAATACCATGCAATTAAGTGAGCCCATAGAAACGTCAGTGACTGAGAGGGGCACCCATCCAATCGCACACAATGAGCCATTGGGTGGTCAGAATTAAAGTGTGGACTTTGTGTGCTTCGGCAGAGATCATGACTCTTCTGGCATTTTGGGGCTATAAGAGGGGTCTTGTCCATTAGGTACTGTGAGTGCAGCTGACTGTAAGAAATGCTGGTTGTGGAACTAAAGTACTCGAAGATGGGGATGAGCAGTACTGAGGATCACCATGCTCAGGAACAGATGCAGAGCCCTAGACTTGAGGAGGGCAGAGAGGGTCACAAGGAGCTGTGGGAAGACAACAGAGACTACACCCCCAATGCCGAATATAGCACCAATCAAAAGAAAAACTACCTGGACATGTCAGATAATAAGTGCCACAGGAGCCTACATCTATCGAGGAAAATGGTTACTGAGATTTGTGCTCTCACTGGGGAAAACCTCAGACCTCGTAATATTGCTCGCCGTGCCCTGCCAGTAGCAATTAAGTCATTGTGGTGCTTAACTTCTTCGCTTCTGGCTCCTTCCAAATACCAGTGGCTGTGACGAATGCAGGATTTTAGGTATATTTGATTATAAACATTTGGCTATTTAAGGGTTAAAAGCCTGGGGAGATTGTGTTTGACTGCAGTAAGCTTGTTTTTAAAAATAATCTTGTTTTGCAAGACCAGAAATCTTTGAGGAGCCAGAGGTGAATATTGACCAAAATAAAATGTTGTTTAACTAGGAGGAGTCCCTGGGGGTTAATGTGCTTTCAGCCTGGGGAGTTGGTTGGGTGGCACCCTGCAGGACGCTCCTGTAAGGATCTCATGCTTTGTGGTGGTCTACTGTGTTTTCCATGATATGGCCCTCCAGAGAGATGTGAACCTTGAAGAAGGCGGAATGCTAGATCGACAGTTTATTAATGGAGGAAGAGGGAGATGTAGGGCGGAGAAGTGAAGGTTGTGCAGCTGGTTAGCTGGAACCAGCTTGTGAGCCAAACCTCTCATCGGGATGGCATGAATGCTGAGGAACATCTGATCCAGGCTTGTTTCACCAGAGTGTTTTTCACCCAGCAGGACTTCATGCTCTGAAACTTACTTTGACCTGCCTGTGAGAACTTGTCCATTGAAGAGGTAACTTTGATTAAATTCACTTTTAGCGCCAATGCTTGGTTTACATCTGCCTCGCAGTTCCAGTGTCTCTTTTCAAAGACTACTGCTTCCCTTCCCCACTTCATTAATCATTCCCAGTTTTGCATGAAAGAATGGAAGCTCATGGGCTGAAATCACGTTCGGCGAACTATTGGAGAATCACATTTTCCGACTGAATCGGGGGCAGCGTCAGGCCGCAGCCGTGCGCATGCGCGACCACGGACCCGGCAATTCACCGGGGCATAGTGGCAGATAGAGTCGGATGCTCTACTCTGCCGTCCTGCTAGCCCCCAGCAAAACAGGGAATCGGTGGCCATTTTGCTCCAGTTTTTCTGACGTAAAGGTCCACCTCTCCCACGCTGGCATACGACATAGGCCCAGAATTGGAGAATCCAGCCCCATATGTCTGGGTCATGGGAATGTTGATGAAAGTTATAAAGTGCACTTTTACAAGTGAAATGAACCCCAGTCAACCACTCATTGCTCCGGATGACTCAGTGGCCTCCTCTTTCAGCAACTTATGGTATGGTGCTCCTCTTTGGCCTGGGCTGAGGTGGAGACAGTCTCACTTCCTGCTGAGGTGCATATGGTGGGCGGCCTCATCGTGTAGTTGTCAGTGGGGGCATCTCCGAAAGCTGCTGCACCTGGATTATTGCAGAGACTGCCTCTGTCTTGCTGCACAAATGGTTCTGCAGTCAGTGGGTCGAAGGAGGCTGGATGATAATGCCCTGTGCGAAGAGGCACCCTTACCCTTTTTGGTGATTGCCTCAGACCCTTGGCTGCTGCTCTGGATCACTGGAGGGATCTGAAGCAGGCGCTACTGACATGCACACCAAGTATTGCTGAATGTGACTGTCCCCGAGGTTAGCCATTCTCTCCAATAGAGGAGCTCATGTATTCAAAGACCTGCGCCATGGTGGTTCAGATGAGCTAAATGGACTCCTGCACTCTCAGCCCACGACCCCGCACTGCCTCGGGAGGACCCCTGACATGCGGGTAAGTATTTTTCACTGTTGGTCAAAGTTGCCCCTTTGCTTGCAACTCCTGAGACCCTGCATCTGTGTCCAGCTGGAAATGGCTGTGTCTGTCCTCCATCCTCTGAAGTGCACAGCTTTCTCTGCCTCTGTCACCTCCTTCTGCACAGCAGTGCCATGCTCTTCACCCAGTGCCACTCTAACCACATGCAAGGACCCAATAATGTATCTGTGCTGGTGCAGGATGTGCTTGTATGATGTGACAGTGCTAACTTTGTTGTTTTGAATGTTTGTGAGGCCCCCAGTCATGCAGCTGTACTCGTGCACTCAGCCCCCATGACTGACCCTGTGAGAGACATAAGAATGTTATTGTGGCAATTCGCTTCTGACAGCAGAAGCCTCTTCAGAGCTGCGTATTTGACGGGAAGGATGTATTTCATCCTCTTCATCGAAGATCACAATGAGCGGAATTTAACAGAAACATTTCTAAGTTCATTTGTGATGCGTTTTTCAGGGAGTTTACCGGCAAGTTCCCACTGCTATCAACTGACACAGTCACTTTTTTGGGCCCTGGGGAGTTTCTCACATCTTGAATTTTTTTCAGCACTGGCGAGCTGAACTTGGAGATCGAGCCGCCATTTTGAAAGGGTGCTCCGATCTTTAATCTTGTAGGTCCACCCCCACCAACGACCAGTATCACCCCTCACACACATGGGCATGACCCAGTATGCCCCCAAATGAGGACACCCTGCTATGGGGTCCCCAGGGGCCCCCCACTTCATGGCACCCACCTGCCACCTTACAGGACCCTCCTCCAGAATCCCCACCCTTCATACCCCTCTCCTTTCATGGGCATGGCCCTGACCCTGGCAGTGCCACCCAGGCACCATTGCTCTCCCAGCCTGGCACCATGGGCAGTGCTCCTTCCAGCTTGGCAATGCCACCAGATCATCTTGGCAGTGTCAGGGTGGCAGCCAAGGTGCCAAATGGGCAGTGCCAGGGTGCCCACATTCCAGGGGCAGGCCCAGGGAGCCACCCTGCACTATCCCTGGCCTCCCAGGGCCCTCCGATATACTGACAGACCTGCCCCCAAGCCCTCCCACTCCCGCCCCAGGTGCCATTCCACCTGGTTCACGTTTGTGTGGACTAGTACTGTACGGCACCCGGCTGTGGCCTCGCTGGGGAAGATGGTAGATCCTGGATAAGGATGCCTATGCACTATTTGGTCACGCCCCCTTTGGGCGGGATTCTGATTTTGATGTCTTGCGGGACATGGGTATATCATGCGAGGCGTAAAGACTGCCGGGAGGTGTGTGGGAGGCCTGTCCCGAGTGAGTGCGCAATGCGCCACAAAATCTTTGAGGTGGGTGGGGTCGGACTGTGGGGAGATGTGGCATCAGACATTGGGGATTGGGGGGTTCAGACATTTGGGAGGCTTGGATGTTGGAGGGAATGTGGAGGGACATATGGGGGGGGCGGTGGGATGTCAGAGTGACAGACATTGGGGAGGGTCGGACAGTGGGGAGGTTTGACTTGGGAGTTTGGATGGTGGGGGGGATGAGGAAGGTTGGACATGGGGGCACCGGACATCTTGGGGGGGGGGGGGCGGCCAGGTTGGGTCAGATGGGGGGGTGGAGAGCTCGGTTCAGTTTGCGGGGGCGGGGTGGTTGGGGTCGGTCTGGGCGGGAGTGGTTGGTGGGGGTGCAGCTGGGATGTATCAAGGAGGGTCAGGCCAAGTCCATGTTGGGTGCGGGAATCCGGTTGGTTTGGGGCGGGTCGAGTCAACTCAGGTTGGGTATGATCTAGCTGGGTCAGTAGGTCAGTAGGGTGGGTGTGGAATCCCATACAGGTGGAGGATCCGGGATAGGGTAGGGAGAAGGAGGGGCTGGGAAATCTTATGCAGGTGCGAGAACGAACGTGGGGTAAACCATAGGAGAGTCCCCTGTGGGGTCGGGATCTGGGCTGGTTTAGCTCAGTTGGCTAGACAGCTGGTCTTAATGCAGAACAAGAATGTGGCGACTAGGGGCTTCACAGTAACTTCATACTTGTGACAATAAAAGATTATTATTATTAATGTGAGGAGAATGTCATGTGGGGATCGATCTGGGTATGTAAACCAATTACACTGAAGTTAGAAATGGCTTTATTTCTTCTAACCTCTTCAGAGTAAATATTAGCGTAAGACTTGCAGAACCATGCGAAGCTGGCGATTTGAATCCCTTTGTCCGATGGATCCCAGAGCAGTGTAATTGTCCAGGGAAGAGTGTACTTCTGGATAATTGCCACACAAACCCTTACATGGGAACTTTCAAGAGGGATTCCCCAGTGCATCTTTGCTCATCGGACTATGCTCCCCCCCCCCCCCCCCCCCCCCCCAACCAACCGAATCTGATGCTTGGGTGGTTATCAGCCAATAGGTAGCATGTATTAACGCTGCCTGGTTCTCAACAGATTTAGGGCCCTGGGCTTTACTAAGAGGTTGATAATTATCCTGGAAACACATCTCTCATGTTCAGGAGCACCATACATCCTCAGGCTACTCAGTAACTGCAAGAGGCTGAAAAGCGAGAGGCCTGTTATCTGGGTCTCACATTGCACCCTCTTTGCCAGATCAAGTGGTGAAGGTCATTAAACCTCTTGCGGTACTGCACTCAGTTCCTCTGAACTTATGCTTCTCACAATTTCTGCCACCTGCAGCCAGGCCTGTTTTGTCCAGCACGGGTGGTCTTCTCCTGCCACCTTCTGGAAATACCACCTCACGTCTCTCTCACTCAGCTTGTCCGGCTGCATCTGTGAATATCCTACATACCAGGCCTCTACCTTTCCTCCTGTTGAACTGGAGCTTATTTACTGAACCAGAACAGAGGCATGAGTAATGGTAGACATTGTGCTTTTAAATTGGGCCTGTATTTTTGCAAGTACCACCTCCATTCTGCTGCCACTAATTGAACCCAGCCGTCAGACAATTAGAGCCAACCTCCAGGAAAACAGTGGGTTGCGATGTGCTTTCCACTGTGTGGGGTCAGGATGTTGGATTCCTGTTCCTGGAGGCAAAATTTGCCTTTCTAATTTTGGGCTAAAATGGATAACCTCATTAAACTCCATCTGCCAAATTTTGGCCCCATCCCCTAGCCTATCTATATCCGCCTGTAAAATCTTTATCTCCTCTTCACTACCTCCTTTCTCACCTATTTTAATATCATCCGCAAATTTTGCTATGTTGCACTCTGTTCCTGCTTGCAGATCATTTATATAAATTGTAAACAGTTGACCCCTGCGGCATCCCACTAGTTACAGTTCACCAACCCGTGTCTGCGTAGGTTTCCTCCGGATTCTCCGGTTCCCTCCCACAAGTCCCAAAAGACGTGCTTGTTAGGTGAATTGGACATTCTGAATTCTTCCTCAGTGTACCCGAACAGGCGTCAGTGTTTGGCGACTAGGGGGTTTTCACAGTAACCTCATTGCAGTGTTAATGTAAGCCTACTTGTGACAATAATAAAGATTATTATTATTAATAGAGAAGGACCCATTTATCCCGACCTTCTGCTTTCTATCAGTCAGCCAATCCTTAATCCAGTCTAGTACTCTTGCCTCAATCCCCTGCGATCTCACCTTATGGAGCAGTATTATGCAACCCCTAATCAAATGCCTTCTGGAAGTCTAAATATATCACATCTACAGGTTCCCCATTATCCACCTTGCTGGTTACATCCTCAAAGAACTTAAGCAAGTTTGTCCAGCCTGAGATACACTTCATAAAAACATGCTGACACTGGTGGGTTGAGCTTTGTTTTTCCAAATATTTTTGTTTATTCCATTATAATCAAAAAGCTACATCTATCACTGATCATGATTGTGATGCAATCGCTTCTCGGTCTTTTGGCTAAGATTGAGCATAGTTTGAGCCTTTTGGCTCAGATCTGTATGTCTCCTTTGTGGGGACCATGAATTGGATTCAATTTGAATTGGTTTTTGGAGCAAGCAAGGAGCTGGATTAGGGGTACGCCTCTGTCCACACTCTGAACCCTGGCTTTGTAACTCAGATAAAGTAATAAAAAATTTTTTTTTTTTTTAATGATTGTGATGCAGCTCGAAATACAAAATTTTACAGCGGTCACATTTCTTTTCCCTATTAGGTGCCAGACCTGGATCTTGAAGGTTTGTTTGGAAATACAGATGAAGTATTACATGTATCGTCCAATCTACTCAAAAGTCTGGAAGAAGCAGCTACTGGGGAATCTGATCAAGTCCTCTTGATAAGTAATTATTCACATAGTACTTTGCATTAGCTTCAGTACAAGTTATTCTGTCTGCTCGAAATGAACAGGCTATATTTGTTCCAGCGACATGGGCTACCTCCGCAAGTTGGAGAACCAGTTGGAACCACCTGTCACTTCCAAGGGGATGGCGCTACGCAATTATGTGCCTGACTAGCACTTCACTGCCAGTGTTGGGCCTCCTATGTGATTGAGGACCCTGGAGAACAGGAATCCTGCCTCGAGTGCTGCCAATCAATCAGCTTTCCATTGCAGGCAGCGCCACCGTGTACAGTGGCTGCTGCTAGTAATGCAATGAGACCCATCCCTAGGACCAATGCTGGACCCCAGGACACAATGAGTGAAGGTGGGGTGGAGATCTTGGGGTGGGCAGGTCACCATCGAAGCAGTGGGGAAGGGGTTGTCAGAGGAAAGGACAGGAGGGTGGCTGGTAACTCTCTCCACCCCCCCCCCCCCCCCCCCCCCCCCCCCCCCCCCTACCCACCCCCATCCCGATACTGGGTCCCTTGATCTGACAAAAACAAAGTGTCTGTGAATGAAGGACTCACTCACCCCACCCACCCTCCTGGTTCTGGCCCACCCCTCCCCCTGAAGGCCCAAGCAAACCTGACTGGATTTGCTGGGAAGCCTTCAGGAGACACGGGAAAGCTGTGTGATTTTGGGAGAATCCCTGGACCATCGCGAAATTCCACCACGCTCAAGGATAATTGGTTTTAAGTGGCTTATTAATGAGCTTACTTGCCTTCCTGCAGCTAGCGGGCTGGATTCCTGGATCGGGCCTTTCCTGCCTTCAACTTAATTGTGGGCGCTTTTCCTGGGAATCCAATTTGGGTAATCTCACCCAACTCTCTCAGTCCCCCGCCACCGTATCCCATTCCCTTGGGCTCCACTAAATCCTGCCCCACATGAGTGTTGAATGAGTCATGATGAATTGAAACTCCTGCCTGCTGTTAGCTGCCATTTTCCCCAATGTGCAAATGAAGCCTGGAAATTCCAATACCCCAGGCCATACACTTAGGCATTGTCCCCAGCCCCTGTCCATAACCCATTGGGGCTTAACATTGACTCCGATAATTCTGTGCAAGTTATCTTTTGTTAGATTTGTTAAAAATGCGGAATGGTTCTGATCTCTCTTTTTAATAACTTAGTTGATAAGCCATGTCCCTAGGCAAAGCTGAGTGCAAATGCCAAAAATTCTTTCATTGGGAGTGTGGCATTCCTCATGCTGTAACCGTGGGACTGTTTTTGTTAGATTTTGTGTTACGAAATAGGAATCCTGACTATTAGAAGTCACATGCTGTACTTTTGGCATTGTGAAATGAAAACTTTCAACTCACGTCATCGATCTTGTGATGTAGTTTGTAATATAAATACACTTGACAGCAGTTAGGTGGCTTTCCCCTGTAGGAGCTGGATCTAAATCTGAAAGGCTTATTTGGAATTACTGATGTACTGTGTGTATTGTATTTTAAGATTCGCTATTTTTCAGTGCAAAATACATAATTTATAAATGGTTACTTGGCACATTTAAAGTTTCTTGCCAAGGTTTCTAAACTGTTGCCTTTCAGAACATTTTGGCCGTGATCTCTGTTTACGCAGCACCTGTTTCTCAGGCGAGAAAATGGATGGTAAAGAGGCCAATGGCAATCAACCCAATGCCACATGTGCACCATATTCCCCATTGATTAGGCGCCTTGCAGGCATCAGGCATTTGCTTGAAACTGGGGTTAGGCTCATTGCCTATTCGAATCAGAGGTGGGAGCTAACGCATATTTTAGCCCTCTCCCCCTGTTTGTGACTGACCATAGAATGCATTGTGCATGCTATGGTCCTATTTTAAGCAGCCAGAAAGGAATGTCCCTTTAATTTCTTCAAACAACAGTCTCCAACAGAGTAAAATCAACTTCACCATATCATAGCTCTTAATGAGCATAATTTATTTTGAAAATGTTTATCACATCATCTTCATGAATATTGTAAAGGAACAAATTACAAACATACAGCCAAGGTCATTTATTTTTGTAATTTGAATTCCAATTTAGTAGTGAATTTCAAAAGTGTTATGATTGCAGTGCTAAAATCATAACATATTTACAGATAAATCATTTTCTAAATTGCAGAATGCACAAAGGTCATTATTTTTATTCTTAGCATAGTAATTTGAAAATGAACATGATCCCAAATTAAATGCAGTCTTCACCTCCGTTTTCTCTTCCATTAAATTGCATTTTCTGCCCAGCATATGAATGTATTGTTACAAATACAAGCAATATAAATACCGCAGCTACAAGAACACATCAGAGGCTTGGAATTATGTGGTGAGTAACTCACTGACTCCCCAAATCTTTGCCACTCTCTATAAAGCACAAATCAGGAGTGTGATGGAATATTCTTCACTTGCCTGGATGAGTATTGCTCCTGTGGTGATCCTCGCCTGTGTGTGTGTACATGTACCACCAGGGGGCAGCGCGGGGACAAATAGGAGGAACGCCGGAGCTCCGCCTTCAGCCAGTTGGAGCTAGAGGGTGGAAGAGACAAGAGGTGGAACTCAACTGTGGAGATGCAAGTCTTTTGGGCCTAGTTGCAGACAAGTAAAGCAGTATATTTTCAAGTACCACTGTAGTTTATTGTGGGGCACAATAAAGCATCAGTTAACCTAGAGACGACTTCGAGCATTCTTTTAAGAAGTCAAACATGGTACAGGAGTGGCTTCTCTGAACAAAAGGAACCAGCAAACAAAAAAAAAACAAAAAGCAACAACAGGCAGGCCACCAGACTCTGCAGGCTCTCAACTACAGACGACCTTCTGCAATGATGGAACACAAGCTACTTACAGGGCCAATGCGCACTACAGGTAATCTATATTCCAACTGGAAAATGTATAAACAACAGTTTGAGATGCATTTGTTAGCTCTGGACTTACATACAGCCGCTGATGACAGAAAAATTGCACATTTGGTCACAATGGGTGGCGAGCAGGTGTTAAATACATATAACTCTTTCACATATACTGATGCTGCAGACAAAACTAAGTATGACGTGGTAATTGCGAAATTTGATGAACACTGGAAGTCTCAATCCAGTGAGATCCTTGAAAGGTACACCCTGCGTAGCAGACTCCAAAACCACGGGGAGACTATCTCCCACTTTGTGACAGACCTACGCTTGCTGGCACAAGGCTGCAACTTTGGTGATTTGGCAAACTCACTCATTAGAGATCAGCTAATCTTTGGTCTTGCTGATACAAATCTGAGAGATTCTCTGTTACTACAAAGCGATTTAACACTCAAAACTACCATAGATAAATGTTTGTTACATGAGCAGAAAAAGCAGCAGGTACACGAGTTGTTTGAAAAGCATTCATTGAAAGACACTCACCACGAGGCAGATATAAAGATGGTGGCTTCCCCTCACAGGTCGTCTCTTCCGTTCTCCAGGCCGTCTCTTCCGGTCTCCGGCCCGTCTGCGCATGCGCACCGTCCTGAAAGACGCGATCCCGGAAGTGATCGGCATGCGCATGCGCACTACTCGCAATACCGGCCCTGGAATGAAAACCGCACTGCGCATGCGCGAACGCAACATGCGCATGACGTCATGACGTGTTATTGTTGCGGCTCCTCCCACTTAAAAGGGCAATGTCCAGCTCAAGGAAAAAGTGCAGAAAGTGTTTAAAAATGAATCACTTCGCCTCCCATGTCAGTCTACAGCAAATTTCACTCCTCAATGCCACGGCACGGGAACATGAAGGTCCGCACAGTTGATGTCATGAACACTCAGGCACCCGATGACAATTATTCCGACCATGAGGAATTCAACTCCTGGGAGCACGAGTACAGCATTGGAATTATTAATGCCACAGCGGAACCACAGGACCTGACGACAAAACCTCGTCACGTGCATGCCATCAATTCGGCAAGCGAATGGACTGCCATGGTGCACGTAAATAACTTCCCCATCACCTTCAAACTGGACACGGGAGCCTCAGCAAACTTGCTGACGAGCAAAGATCTCGCATCCGTCCCAGGGACGCACGAGGTGTTACCTGCAGCATGCAAGCTCACTGACTACAACGGCAACCAGATCGTCTCAAAGGGATCATGCCACCTACGAGTTGCCAACCAAACAGTCATGACAGAACTCCGCTTTGAAATTGTAGAGGACAAAAAGTCCTCACTGCTCGGTGCTCAAGCCTGCAAGGATTTGCGGCTGATTCAGTGGATTTTCATGAACACGGCTGCAGCATCACGAATTGCCAAGGACATACAACTGCTACTCAGCGACTACCCTGACGTCTTCTCGGGCATCGGCACACTGCCCTATACGTACAAGATCCTGCTCAAACAGAATGCCATACCGGTCATTCATGCCCCACGGAGGGTGCCGGCTCCATTGCGGGACAAGTTAAAAGCCGAACTTCAGCGTCTCCAAACTCGAGGTGTCATCTCAAGCGTCACACAGCCGACTGACTGGGTCAGCTCGCTGGTGTGCGTCAAGAAGCCGTCGGGTGCACTCCGGATCTGTCTAGATCCCAAGGACCTCAATAAGAACATTCGCAGGGAACACTACCCTATTCCCAAGCGCGAGGAGATCACGAGCGAAATGGCACAAGCTCGAATCTTCACCAAACTGGATGCATCACAGGGGTTCTGGCAAATGCAGCTCGATGAGTCCAGCCGCCTGCTGTGCACCTTCAACACGCCGTTTGGAAGGTACTGCTATAATCGGATGCCCTTCGGCATCATATCGGCATCCGAAATATTTCACAGGGTTATGGAGCAGATGGTAGAAGGCATCGAAGGCGTCCGTGTCTATGTGGATGACATCATAATCTGGTCCACGACAGAGGAAGACCATATTGCGAGGGTGAAGCAGGTCTTCCAGAGGATCCACCAGTATGGACTGAAGCTCAACCAAGCCAAGTGCACTTTCGCACAGTCCTCTCTGACCTTCCTGGGCGACACTATATCCGAGCATGGGGTGACGCCGGACGCTGAGAAGATCGCTGCGATTCAGGGCATGCAGCGACCACAGGACAAGAAAGCGGTGTTAAGGTTCCTCGGATTCGTCAACTTCCTTGGTAAATTCATATCGAACTTGGCAGCACGGACAACGGCGTTGAGGAACGTGACAAGGAAGGACACGGAGTTTGCCTGGACCCAAGCTCACCAAGATGAATGGGATGATCTGAGACACCAGTTGATGGCAGCTCCAACGCTCGCATTTTTTGACCCGGCAAAACCTACCAAGATCTCCACCGACGCCAGTCAATATGGAATTGGTGCTGTGCTCCTACAACAGAACGACCAGTCAGACTGGGTCCCAGTGGCTTACGCCTCATGGGCAATGACTGTCACAGAGTGCAGGTATGCACAGATAGAAAAGGAGTGCCTAGGGCTAATCACAGGGGTGACCAAGTTCCACCACTATGTGTACGGTCTACCCACTTTTCTCGTGGAAACGGATCATAGGCCGCTGGTCAATATCATCGACAAGGACCTAAATGATATGACACCGCGCCTACAACGCATGATGATGAAGTTGCGAAGGTACGACTTCACGCTGGTCTACACCCCTGGCAAGGACCTTGTGATAGCTGACACACTATCACGAGCCATGGACGCTGACAACCCGCCACCGGCTTCCATCAATGATGTGGAAGCTCATGCACAGTGGTGCAAGGAGACGCTCCCGGCAACGGACGAAAGGCTACAGCAAATTCGTCAGGCAACACAGGAGGATGCTACCCTCCTCCAAGTCTTACACAACCTGCAACATGGCTGGCCAAAGGGGCGGTGCCCACAGTTCCAAAATGTTAGGACTGAACTATCCGTGGTCGATGGCATCATACTACGAAACGACAGGATCGTCATTCCTACGGCTCTCCGGGCGGACATCCTTCACAGGATTCATGAGGGGCACCTTGGTGCCGAAAAGTGCAAAAGGAGAGCGCGACAATCTGTTTACTGGCCAGGGATTAACGAGGACATTACAAACATGGTGCTCACTTGTGACACGTGCCAAAGACATCGACCGGCGCAATGCAAGGAGCCACTGCAGCAGCATGAGATGGCCACGTTACCATGGGACAAAGTGGGCATTGACTTGTTCCACTCCATGGGCCGCAACTATGTTCTGATCATTGACTATTACTCCAACTTTCCGGAAGTCCTGCAACTCCCGGATCTCACAGCCGCAGCCGTCATCAAGGCCTGCAGAGAAACTTTCTCCAGGCATGGCATCCCACGGACGGTCATGTCCGACAATGGTCCTTGCTTTGCCAGCTGGGAGTGGACGGACTTCGCCAAGCACTACAATTTCCAGCACATAATGTCGAGTCCACACTTTCCGCAATCAAATGGCAGGGTGGAGAAAGGTGTCCACATAGTTAAACAACTCATCAGCAAGGCTGAGGACTCGAAATCCGACGTACACTTGGCCCTCTTGTCGTACCGATCGTCACCTTTGAACTCGGGACTATCACCAGCTCAGATGCTTTTCAACAGGGAAGTACGGACAACATTACCAGCGCTACAATTCACCAATCCTGATCACTCGCCTGTCCTGGATAAAATGCGTCACCAACGTCAAGTGCAAAAGCAGCACTATGACCAGCAGGCCAAGGTACTGCAGCCGTTGGCCAGCAACGACACGGTGAGGTTGCGAAACCCGGCTGGAGGATGGTCCAAAATGGCCGTGGTCCTTCGCCAAACATCGCCGCGGTCCTACATCGTTCGGTTGGACGCTGGGACAATGGTTCGACGAAATCGAAGAGACCTTCTTAAAGTCACACCTCGACCACGGGTCTTTCCGACTCTGGATCGGCAGGACACGCTGGACCTACAGGACGCTGTCATGCATCATCCTGACACTCCAGCAGCAGATGTCCACATGGACACAGACGACCCTGGATCTCCATGCCCACTCAGGAGGTCCACTCGGATCAGACGTGCACCTGACCGTCTGAACCTGTAAACATGGACTGACACATGCATGGCCCTGCCCTGATATATATATATGTATATAAACCTAACTGTTACATTTGTGTTTTGTTACAGCTCTGCAGCTAAGAAAAAAAAAAAAAAAAAAGAGTGAAAAAGGGGGATGTGGTGATCCTCGCCTGTGTGTGTGTACATGTACCACCAGGGGGCAGCGCGGGGACAAATAGGAGGAACGCCGGAGCTCCGCCTTCAGCCATTTGGAGCTAGAGGGTGGAAGAGACAAGAGGTGGAACTCAACTGTGGAGATGCAAGTCTTTTGGGCCTAGTTGCAGACAAGTAAAGCAGTATATTTTCAAGTACCACTGTAGTTTATTGTGGGGCACAATAAAGCATCAGTTAACCTAGAGACGACTTCGAGCATTCTTTTAAGAAGTCAAACAGCTCCAACAACAGACATGACCAGGAGCTGAACTCAGGCAGCATTTGACCGAGTATGGCATTAAGGAGCACTAGCAAAACTGAAGCCAGTGGGAATTGGGAGAATGCATTTGACTGGTTGGAGTCATACCAGCACAAAGGAAGCTGACAGTCCCTGCCTCTTCCTCCCAGGTGGCACGAGCTGCCCTGTGGCTGACCCTCCGAGCTCAAGGGAACAGGGCATCCTGTCTGGTCTCGACCACGTCCAACAATCTGCCCAGGTCAGCTCCGAATCGTGGGGCTGGTCTCCTCGGTGGCATGGCTGCGAGCTATGTGGGATTGACTGTGCAGGAGCAATTGTTGGGGGGGGAGTTTGTCGAGTGCGGTCCCGGTGAATCAGCTGGTGGGACAGCCATTTGCGGCATGTAGCCCATGGGCCTTCATCAAGTGGCTGAATTAACATTTTATAACGATGATGTCCTCAACGAGCCGAACATCGGGAAGCTTGTGGCAGTTCCCGATCGCTACTACACTTAGAAACCTTTCCATTAAATCGTGCCCTCAGTGTTGTGTCCTAACCCAACCATCTTTCATCAATGACCTTTCTTCCATTACAACGTCAGAAGTGGGGATGTTGCTGAATGATTACACAGTATTTAGTACCATTTTCAACTCCACATACTGAAGTAGTCTTTGTCCTTATGCAGCAAGAAGCAGACAACATTATGCCTTGGGCTGATGGTTGGCAAGTAACAAGCATACCACCACCGCACCCCCCTAAAAGCCTCTCCACCATCCACAAGGCATGAGTCAGGAACGTGATGGAATAGTCTCCACTTGCCTGGAAGTTCAACTCCAACAATGCTCAAGAAGCTCGACTTCACTCAGGACAAAGCAACCCGCTTGATTGGCATCCCATCCACTACCTGAAACATTTACTTCCTCTACCACCAGTGCACAGTGACAGCGCTGTGTACTAAAAACAAAATGAACTGCAGAAACCCATCAAGACTCCTTTGTCAGCACCTTACAAACCCGTAATCTCTTCCACCAAGTCGGACAAGGACAGCAACTGCAAGGGAACACCACCATCCGCAATATTCCCTCAAAACCAAACGTTATTCTGACCTGCAATCATATCAGCATTCTGTAAGGGTCCTTCCTATTTATCCTCTTATTTCCCCTTTCTTTTATTTTGAGCCATGAATGATTTATGGACATCTCTCTTTAAGGCAAGCAACCTTAGCAAGCAATCGGTCTTGCTATAAAAACTGTAATTGTGTTTACATTTACAAACATGGTGACTGTAATTAATCGGCAGCCAAAGGCCAAAGACTTCTGATATTTTGATAAGAATTATTAGTTAACCACTTGTGTTCTGACTCTGGGGTACATGAGGCTGGAATTGACCGCGCACTAGCCCAGGGTGTCGTAACAATTCCTTCACAGTCACTGGGCCAAAGTCCTGGAACTCACTCCCTAACAGCGCGGTTGGTGGATCTACACCACATGGACTGCAACATTTCACCACCACTTCCAAAGGATAGTTAGTGATGAGCAATGAATGCTGGCCAAGTCAGTGGTGTCCAGTTTGATAAGGTTGTTATGTTTTGGGGCTGTTTTCACTTTCTTTGGTAAAATGGAGGAATGAAGGAGGCCATGTGACCTGTTCCAAGTTCTACAGACAGCAAACTGGGTGGTTCAATTGCTTAATCTTAAAGGAGGGCATGGGTTAGTTTACTGGGGAGCAGGTGCAAGGTGTACACACTAATAGACAATGACACAAGCGTCTGTGCTGATAATGGATGTCAAATTCAAATGGCTATATTTTAATCTGGTTATTTAAATCAAAAATAGGATAGAGTTGGGGCCTTAAATGTAGCTAATTGGCATGTCTATCTAGCTACAAAGCACCTGTGATTCACGTTGCCATGAAGATAGGCTTTGAGTGGGGTAGAATGCATAGGAAGCTATTGTAGGATAACATCGCAAGGTTCTCCTAAAAGATATCCCTGAATTTCACATAGTCAATCTGTTAGGAATCAGGAGAGAGCAGAGAAATACTGGTAGCAAACCTCCATGGTTCACCATACAAGAATGTGGGTGAGTCCTCACAGTCAGGTTGAAGTGACTGAGTTTATGAGGATTTAAATGAGACTGGGATATTTGTCTAGCTTTAGCTAGTTGGAAGAGTCTCCAATTTGACCCTCACTGTAAATACCAGGGGCAGAATTCTCCGGAGAATCTCTCTTGGAGAATCGTCCGGGGCCTTCGTAAATCCCGCCCCCGCCGTGGCCGGAATTCTCCGCCACCCGGGAATCAGCGGGGGCGGGAATCATGCCACGCCGGTTGGCGGGCCCCCCGCGGCGATTCTCCGGTCCGTGATGGGTCGAAGTCCCGCCGCTGTCAGGCCTCTCCCGCTGGTGGCGCGAGCGGGCCCCGGGGTCCTGGGGGGGGGGGGGGGCAGAAGGCGATCTGACCCTGAGGGGTGCCCCCATGGTGGCCTGGCCCGCGTCATGACCCACCGATCGGCGGGCGGGACTGTGCTGTGGGGGCACTTTTTCTTTCGCCGCTGCCACGGCCTCCACCATGGCGGAGGCGGAAGAGACCCCCTCCACCGCGCATGCACTGGGGTGACATCAGCGGCCGCTGATGCTCCGGCGCATGCGCAGACTCACGCCGACCGGCGAAGGCCTTTCAGCCAGCCGTGACGCTGGTCGGCGTGGCGCCAAAGGCCATTGGCGCCGGTCGGTGGAGCGGGAGCCACTCCGGCGCGGGCCTAGCCCCTTGGGAAGGCCCGACGCCAGAGTGGTTCTTGTCACTCCGGTACGCTGGAACCCCCCGCCCCGCCGGGTAGGGAGAATCCCTGCCCAGTTCTGGGATTAGGAGTTATCGGACTGAGAAAGGAAAGGAAACAAATCATTGGCAGTTAAGAATCCCTTTGGACTAGTTCCAGGAGAATGGAGTGTCTGTTTAAGGGACAGAGTAAAATATAAGTTTTTTTTTGTTTTTGATGTTAAAAGGGGATCACTTTTCTGTAGTTTAAAGTATGAGTTACCGACTAAAATAGTGTGTTCTGTCACTTAATAATTTCTCTTTTAACTTGTCTCACTTCCTGCAAATCAAAGGTGTTGGCATGTGTCACATGGGACTCAGTTATGCCTGTCCTTTTGTGGGGTATGTGGAACACTCCTTGTTTCAGTCTCCGGGGGGTGACAGTGGCATAGTAGTATTGTCACTGGATTAGTAATCAAGAGACCCCTTACCATGCCCCTGAGGACTCGAGTTTCAATCCCACAATGGCAGAGAGTGCAATTTGAATTTAATTTTAAAACATTATATGGAATTCTAATGGTGATTGTCGATGGTTGTAAAAACCTTTCTGGTTCACTAATGCCATTTAGGGAAGTAAATCTGCAATCCTTATCTGGTCTCGCCTACATGTGACTCCAAATCCACTCAGTTCAAAGACAATTAGAGATGGGTATTAAATGTTGGCCCAGCCAGCAATGTCCGCATCACTGAATTTATAGTGCAGAAGGAGGCCATTCGGCCCATTAAGTCTGCACCGGCTCTTGGAAAGAGGACCCTACCCAAGCCCACATCCCCGCCTTATCCCCATAACCCAGTAACCCCACCCAACACAAAGGGCAATTTTAGACACCAAAGGCAATTTAGCATGGCCAATCCACCTAACCTGCACATCTTTGGACTGTGGGAGGAAACCGTGGGAGACTGTGGGACGCATCCCATGAATGAATTTTTAAAAACTACTTTTCCATTACATTGGTGACTGTATTGGCGCGTCGCTTAATGCTCTTGTCTGCACCCAGAAAAATGTGTTGATTTTGTTTCCAATTCCACCCCTCTCTCTCCTTCACACAGTCCATCTCCGCCACTTCCCTTCACTTCCCAGACCTCCCTCTCTCCATTTCCGGTGATAGACTGATCACTAATATTCATTATTAGCCCACTGGCTCCCACAGCTATCTTGACTCCAGCTCCTATTGCCCGGTTTCTGTGAGGACTACATCCCGTTCTCCCAGTTTCTCCGCCTCAGTCACAATTTCCTTAACGATGCCATCTACAAAAATGCCCCTTCTGACGTGTCTGCACTTTTCCTGAACCAAGGTGTTCCCACTCCTGCCACTCTGGTGGTGGACAAGGCACTCAGCTGGATTTGACCCATTTGCCACACCTCTGCCCTCACCCCTGCCCACCTCCCCACCCCACCAGCCGCTGCATTCAAAGGATCACCCACTGCCACTCTAACATAACGCCACCATGAAACACATCTTCCCCGGAAGCCTCCATTTGGCAGGTCCTCCAAGACACCCTAGTCCACTCCGTCACCACCCCTAATTCCTCACCCCGTTCCTACGTCTTCACTTCACGCAATCACATAAAGTCCAACACATACTGCTTACCTTCTTTCTCCTCACTGTTCAAAGCTCAAAAACTCCATTCAGGTGAAGCATCATTTCACTTGCACCTCCTTCAATTTGGCCTACTGTATTCACTGCTCCCAATGTGGTCGCCTCTCCACTTGGCAGGCCAAACAAGACTGGGTGAGTGCTTTGTGGAACAGCTTCGCTCAGCCTGCAAGCATGGCTCTAACTTTCCTCTTGCTTATCGTTTCAACTCAACATCTTGCTCTCATGCTCACATGTCCATCCTTGGCCTGCTGCAATGCTTCAGTGAAGCCCAATGCAATCTTGCGGAGCAGCACTTCATCTTCTGATTTGGTGTTCCAGCCCTCGGCGCTCAACATTGAGTTCAATGACTTTAGACCTTTGACCTTTCTCCTCCATCTTGGCCATTTTTGTTTAGAAAATATTTTATTGAAGCATTTGTAATTTTCACAGTTTAACACATTATCTTTCCTTAAACAACCGCGCGGGGCCGACACACGCAAAACACCTAAAAAACAAAAAATAGTAAACAACGTCCCCCACTACCCCCACCCTATCCCCTAATTACCCGTATACTAAATTCCCTGTCCTTATTTAACATTGCCATGCTTCCTGTTTCCCCCCCGCCCCCCACCTTACTGCTGACGTTCAATTTTCCTTGAAGAAATCGATGAACGGCTGCCATCTCCGGGCGAACCCCTGAGTTGATCCTCTCAAAGCGAACTTGATTTTTTTTCCAGACTGAGAAACCCTGCCATATCACTGACCCACACTCCTGACTTCAGGAGCTCCGAGTCCCTCCACCCCAGCAAAATCCATCTCCGGGCCACCAAGGAGGAGAAGGCCAGGACATCGGCCTCCCTCCCCCCCTTGGCCACCGGCTCTTCCAATACTCCAAATATTGCCATCTCTGGACTTGGAGTTACCCTCCCATCCAGGACTTCTGACATAACATCCGCGAATCCCTGCCAGAATCCCCTCAATTTCGGACATGCCCAAAACATATGTACATGGTTCGCCGGGCTGCCCCCACACCGCCCACATCTACCCCCCATCTCCTCAAAGAACCTGCTCATCCGCACTACCGTCATGTGGGCCCTGCGGACCGCCTTGAACTGGATCAAGCAGAGCCTGGCACACAACGAGGATGAATTGACTCTCTTCAAGTCTTTTTCCCACAGTTTAATTTCCAACTCTCCTCCCAGCTCCTCTTCACCTCTCTGACAGGGGCCCCTTCCCACTCCATCAATTCCTTGTATATCTCCGAAACCCCCCCCTCCAACCCCTGTTCTTGACATCACCTTACACTGTCCCCTCAGGGGGAGGCGAGGAAAGCTTGGAACTTCTGTACGAAGTCCCGCACCTGAAGATACCGAAACCCGTTCCCACCCGGCAGCTCAAACTCCTCCTCTAATGCCTCCAAGGTCGGAAAGCCCCCCTGGATGGATAGGTCCCCAAATCTCTCAATCCCTGCCCGCTGCCATCTCTTTAAGCCCCCATCCAGCTCCCCTGGGACAAATCGGTGATTGTCACAGATTGGTGATCACAGTGACACCCCCTCCAGTCCCATGTACTGCACCATTGGCCCCAAACCCTTAGTGCTGCCACCACCACAGGGCTTGTACAGTAGCAAGCTGGCGAGAACGGCGGAGTTAGTAAAGCCTCCAAAGTAAAGCCTCCAAACTCGTAACCTTGCAGAATGCCACTTCTACTCGCTCCCAAACCGACCCCTCCCCCACTACCCACTTCCTGACCATCAATATTTTGGCCGCCCAGTAATAGTTAATAAAGCTTGAGAGGGCCAAACCCCCCTCTCTGTGACCCCGTTCCAGGAGTACCTTCTTTACTCTTGGGAATTTGCCTGTCCATACAAAACCCGATATCGCCACGTTCATTTTCCTGAAAAAAGCCTTTGGGACAAAAATCGGGAGACATTGAAAAAAGAAGAGCAGTCTCAGAAGGACCGTCATCTTCACTGTCCCCGCCAGCGTCAGCAGGAACGTGTCCCATCTGCAGAAGTCCCTTTTCATTTGATCGACTGCTTTGCCCAGATTTAACTTGTGAAGCTGTCCCCAATCCTTAGCCACTTGAATCCCCAGATATCTAAAACTCCTCTCAACCACTTTAAAAGGTAACTCCTTCAATCTCCTTTCCTGCCCCCGTGCCTGCATCATGAACATCTCGCTCTTTCCCATATTTAACTTGTAGCATACAAATCGCCCAAATTCTCCCAGTACCTCCATGATCCCCCCCGGGGTCTGGGACATAGAGCAACAAATAGTCCACATAGAGAGAGACCCTGTGCTCCAGCCCCCCACTATCTCCCGCCAGGCATTCGATGATCGAAGGACCATCGATAAGGGCTCTATGGCCAGGGCAAGCAGTAATCGGGAGAGTGGGCATCCCTGCCTTGTCCCCCTACAGACCAAAGTATTCTGACTGGACTCGGTCGGTTCTTACATTTGCCACCGGCGCTCGATATAACAGCCGGACCCAATCCACAAATACCTGCCCGAACCCAAACCGGCCTAAAATATCCCATAGGTACTTCCACTCCACCCGGTCGAAAGCCTTCTCCGCGTCCATGGCTACTACCACCTCAACCTCGCGCCCCTCCCGCTGGCATCATTATAACATTAAGAAGCCATCTAATATTGGACATCAGATGCCTGCCCTTCACAAATCCCGTCTGATCCTCCCCGATTACTTCTGGGACGCAATCCTCTATTCGAGTGGCCAAGATCTTTGCCAGTAATTTAGCATCTACATTAAAAAGGGAAATTGGCCTTTACGATCCATAGCTCTCCGGGTCCTTGTCTCGCTTCAGGATGGGAGAAATTGATGCCTGTGATGGTGTTGGGGGAAGCATTACCAGCTCCTTGGACTCATTAAAAGCCTTAACCAGAAGCGGCCCCAGTAACCCAGAAAATGTTTTATAAGATTCCACTGGGAATCCGTCAGGTCCCGGGGCCTTGCTCGATTGCATCGCCCCCAATACATCTATCACCTCCCCGAACCCAATTGGGCCCCTCAGGACTTTCACCAGCTCCTCGTCTACCTTCAGGAACTCTAGCCTCTCCAGGAATTGATTCATACCCTCCTCCCCGACCAGGGGTTCCGATTCATATTGTCGACTATAGAATTCATGGAACACATCATTAACCGCCCGGGTCCATCACTACCTTCCACATCATATCCTTTATTTTCCCTATTTCTCTCGCCGCCTCCTGCTTCCTCAGCTGATGTGCCAGCATCCTGCTAGCTTTCTCCCCATATTCATATATTGCCCCTTTTACCCTCCTCAGCTGTCTCTCCGCCTTACCTGTGGAAAGGAGCCCAAATTCCATTTGGAGTCTCTGACGCTGCTTCAGGAGCTCCTCATCCAGGAGATTCCGCATATCTCCTGTCCACCTATAAGATTTCTCCTACCAACCTGTCCACCTCCGCCGGATCGGTCTGCTCCCTATGGGCCCAAATCTGAATACATTCCCCTCTAATAACCACCTTCAATGCCTACCAGACCATCCCAGCCGCGGTCTCTTCCGTGTCGTTGTTCTTTATGTACCCCCGAATGGCCTCCCTCACTCTCTTACAGACCTTGTCGTCCGCTAACAGCCCTGCATCTAATCACCACTGCGGGCGCTGGGACTTTCCTATGCTCACCCATAGGTCTATCCAATGTAGCGCGTGGTCTGACACCACAATTGCTGAGTACTGAGTGTCCTCCACCCCCGCTAACAGTGTTTTATCTAGTACAAAGAAATCTATCCTGAAGTATACCTTGTGCACATGGGAGTAGAATGAATATTCCTTGCTCCTTGGCCTCCCGAATCTCCATGGATCAACCCCTCCCATGCGCTCCACAAACCCCCGCAGTTCTTTTGCCATTGCCGATACTTTCCTGACCTAGAACTCGACCGGTCCATTCTCGGATCCAGGACCGCGTTGCAGTCACCCCCCACCCCCCATAACCAACTGGTGCGAGTCAAGGTCCAGGATCTTTCCCAGCACCTTCCTGACAAACGCGACATCATCTCAGTTTGGGGCATACATATTTATCAACACCACTGCCATTCCCTCCAGTTTCCCGCTAACCATAACAAATCTGCCTCCCGGGTCTGCCTCTATCTTCCCCACCTCAAATGCCACCATTTCATTAATCAGGATGGCCACGCCCTTATTTTAAGGTCCAGTCCCAAATGGAATACCTGTCCGACCTATCCCTTCTTCAGTCTAACTTGGTCTCCCAGCTTCGAGTATGTCTCCTATAGCATGGCCACGTCTGCTTTTAGCTGTATCAAGTGTGCGAACACATGGGCCCTTTTGACCGGCCCATTCAGTCCACGAACATTCCACGTAACCCGTCTGGTCGAGGGGGCCCCCTCCCCTGTCGATCAGCCATAACCTTTCCTAGGCCAGCCCTTAGCCCATGTCCCGCCCCTCCCCTGGCCCGCCGCTCGGCAGCCACCGCCATCTGGTCTCCATCTCTAACCTCCGAAAAGTCCCCTAGTCATCAGCAGACCCCTCCCAACCTCTCCCCCACTCCGTCTCTCTTCAGCTCTCCCACCACTTTGCTCCCGTGAACCAGCAGTCCCAGCTAGCTTAGCAGCTCCCGCCCCCAGCGCCTAGTATCCTACCACCTGCTGATTGCCTTGCCCACACTCTTCACATAAGTTCTCAAAACAATAACATCAAACACAGAAAGAAAACAAACAATCCTCCAAGGTCTGGGCGCAGAGGCCCACCCCCTCCTCCCTTTACATCATCTTATCAGTCCCATCACCTTCAAACAAGCCAAAAACAATAGAAGAAAAATCAAACAAGAGAAGAAAAGATTATGCATTCAGAAACTCAAACATCTTTTCTTTTCGTTCCCTAGAACATCGCAACTTAAAAACCTTTTTACTGTGTCTCCGTACATATAACAACGAATCAAAATCAAATCAATCAGAGACATCCTTCTTTTCCCGATCAACACAACTTAAGATACAGTGAAAGGCTGAGATTCTATAAACATAAAGCAGCACAAAACTTTTACCTCAGCCCACTACCATCTAGATTTTAAAGTCATTATGCCTCTACCAGATTATTGTCTTTCATGAAGCCTGCCACTTATGGTGAGCCAAAATACAGGTCCCGGTTCTCATACGTCACCCAAAGACAGGCCGGGTAGAGCAGTCCGAATTTTATGTCCTTCGCATACAGGGCCGCTTTAGCCTTATTGAAACTCGCCCATTTCTTTGCGAGTTCTACTTCCAAATCTTGATACACCCGGATCTCTGCCTCTTCCCACATGAACTGTTTTGTCTGCCTGGCCCACCTCATAATGCCTTCCTTGTCCAGGAACCGATGCAGCCTCATCACCATCGCCCTTGGGGGCTCACAACCCTGGGGCTTACGCCTGGGCACCCTGTGAGCATGGTCTACCTCTAACGGCCTGTCAAACGCATCTTCCCTGAGCATCTTCTCCAGCATCCCCACAAAAACACCGTCATCTGATCCCTCCTTTCCCTCTGGCAGCCCGATGATCCTGATATTCTGCCTGCGAGAACGATTCTCCAGGTCCTCCACCTTCTCCAACAACCATTTCTGCCGATCCTGTAAAATATTCATTTCCAATGCCATCACAGCGGACTGCTCCTCTTGTTCCGCCGCCAGCTCCTGCAACTTTTGGATAGCCTGTCCCCGAGTCATCACTTTCTCCTCCACCCGGTCGACCACCTCCTTAATCGAGGCCACCGCCCGGGTGAGGTCCTCCGCACACTGCTTACGGTGCCGGGCGAACTTCTCATCCAAGTATTTAACCCACTGATCCATCGTCCATTGAGCTGGCATGGTCGAACTTTGCTTCTCTGCCATTGCATCCACAGAACTCTGAACTTCACTTCCAACCAACTTTTGATTTCTTCTTTTACGATTGTTTCTTGGGCGCAACTCCATAAAATAAGGGTCGCCTTCTTCTCCTCTCGCTCTTATCCACTTTTGTTGCAAAATTCCCCAGGAATTTATCTGAAAAGCCATTAAAAAACCACTAACAACGGGAGCTGCTAAATGTGTAACCGTTCACTCCATGGTCGTCACCGGAAGTTATCTTGACCATTTTTTAAATATCCAAAACATATTTTGTCCCAATGCAAACAAAAACCCTCCCCCATATTCATTTGTTAAGTTTTGCTTTCACGGACCACTGATCTTTATCCTCCTATTAACACATTCTGATATCTTAGTTTTATGCGCTTACTCGCACCTTCTCCTGCCATTAACACTTCCTCTGTCCCATGACTTATACATCTTTGATACAATCTCTCCAAGCTTCACCAATCACTAAGCGTCAACTCTGTTCCAGCTGCTCCATCCCCTCTTATATAGTATAAAATTCATCATAGAATCAAATAATTTACAGTGCAGAAGAGGCCACTCGGCCCGTCCAGTCTGCACTGGCCCTTGGAAAGAGCACCCGATTTAAGCACACACCTCCACCCTATCCCTGAGCAGCTGACCGGGCATACATGACAGCCTGTGATCTCACGGATGCACTTGCGGACTGTAGCTTGTGAAATTCCGCACAAGTCCCCACTCAAACCCTGAAATGAACCATAGAAGTTCAGGGCTGCTGTGACATTCACGGCCATGGGGAGCGGGTATCCTACGCAGACGTGGCACAGGTGCCGCACTGTCCCTTTGTTGAGATAGCATGCGGCACATGCTATCCGTCACCTCCTCGAAAGACCAACGACGCCTGTACACTGTGAGCCACCGCTGGCCTCCCTTTCTGGGTTCCTCCTCGGCCCGATGGGTGGCTGGGTCTTCAGGATTTACGCCACATGGGGTGCCGCCTCCAGCCTGCATTGATGCTGCTGCCTCCTCTGGCGTCTGGGCTGCCACCAACACCGCGAGTGCTACCTCAGCGGGACTTACACCACCATCCATTTTGGTACATGGAAGGAATTGGCGAAGGAGAGAGACCGACAATCAGTTTGGGCTTCCATTAAGGGGAATGGGACAACTCATCGCCGCTGACTCATCGCCGCCGACTCATCGCCAGCCCAACTCATCGCCAGCCCAACTCATCGCCAGCCCAACTCATCGCCAGCCCAAAATAATAATAAAAATAAAAACGCCTCTTCATACATAACAAGTAATTACCGACTAACTAGATCCACAAATTACTCAATTACCAACGCAACGCCTCTTCATACATAACAAGTAATTACCGACTAACTAGATCCACAAATTACCGTTTCTAGGAACTTCAATTTTAAATTCTTCCAATTTTAAACCCTTTACAATGGAGCAAGTTTTAAGTCAGCGAGGCAAAGAGAAGTTTTCTCATAATGGATATTTGTTCATTTTTGATAAATTCAGTAAAACCGAAGGCGATTTGATGTTTTGGCGATGTGAACAGCTCAGCAGATGCAAAGCAAGAATTCACACAAGATTTGGAAACGTAGTGAAATTCATAAATACTCACACCCATGACTCTTCACCAATAAGAATAGAAGTGGCAAGGACGACTACAAAAATTAAAACCCGAGCCGAAGAGACAATGGAAAACCCAAGTGTATTGATTAATGAAGTTTTGGCGAATGTTTCCCAAGCGAAACAAGGATCACTACCATGTGCGTCTGCTCTGAAGAAAACAATTCGACGGAAATGGAATCAAATTAGCGTCCCTAATTGACCCAATTGACGTTCATCAGTTAGCAATCCCTGATGAATATGCGACCTACGAAACGGAGCCAAACCAGAAAGAAGATTTTTTATTAAAAGACAGTGGTCCCGGAGAAGACAGAATCTTGCTATTTGGAAGGAGAAGTTGGTTGCAACAGTTGGCTTCATCAGAAGTTTGGTATGTAGATGGAACCTTTAAGATAGCTCTGAAGCTATTTTCTCAGGTGTATATTGTACTGGCTCAAATATTCGGAGGTGTCATCCCAGTACTTTATGCTCTTTTACCTAACAAGCAAAAAGTTACATATTCAAGGTTATTTGAAATGATAAAAGAAATTGAGCCCACCGTAAACCCGAAATCAATTGTATGTGATTTTGAACTCGCGGCATTTAGTGCAATCAAAGAAATATTTCCAAACGTAGAATTAAAAGGGTGCTTCTTTCACCTCAGTCAAAATATGCAGAAGCACATTGCGGCTTCGGGTTTTAATGAAAGGATTCCTATTGAATATTTACGCAGTATTTCTCATAACATAAAATAAGTCTTTTCACCTCCATTAATTTTTGAGACTTTGATTTTGAATAAAGATGTTTTTAATATCCACCGAATTTCTCCATGAATTTCAATTTTTAGTTGGGCTGGCGATGAGTTGGGCTGGCGATGAGTTGGGGTGGCGATGAGTCGGCGGCGATGAGTCGGCGGCGATGAGTCGGCGGCGATGAGTTGTCCTAGACCCTCCATTAAGACCCTCAAATCCCTCAAGCTTCCCCCACACTTAGGTGTTGTGCCTTATCTCAGAGGTTAGCACTGCTGCCTACGGCACTGAGGACCCGGCCCCGGGTCACTGTCTGTGTGAATTTTACACATTCTCCCTGTGTCTGCATGGGCTTCACCCCCACAACCCAAAGATGTACAGGCTAGGTGGATTGGCCACGCTAAATTGCCCCTCAATTGGAAAAAAAAATAATTGTGTACTCATTTTTTAAAAAGTAAAAAATTATCTCAGGGAGCTACCCACCGAACCAGTTGTGCTGAAAAACTTCGCTCTGCACAATCGCCCCCGACCACAGCAGGAACCCCTAGACCAGATCTCTGCCAGAGACATCAGGGAGACGGTGCTCCGGTGCCCTTCCCTGATCCACACATTGGATGGCAAGGATATCTCGAGTGCTGAAGAGCAGCTCTTGAGTGTTTGATTGTTGCCTACTGTCTCTATTGTGCTGACACTTCAAGAGTTCAGGCACACTGGTCAGGCTTCAACGTTTGATTGAAATGCGATGCAATAGTCATCGTCTAAGACATGGCACATGTACCCACGAGAATCCACTTAAAAGTATTTTGTTTACTAAACGGTCAACAGTAACAAAGACTTGAAAATCAACTACCTAACATTCTCCATATCATACTAACCATTAAACAACAACAAAATGTCACCGTTCCATATTGGTACCAATACAAAGATATATCAGCTCATTTTCACAATAAAAAACAAATGCATGGGGCTGGATTCTCTGCTAGCAGGTTTCTCTGTTGTGCCAGATTGGGGATTTCCCGATGGCATGGGGCTGCCCACAATGGGAAACCCTATTGGCCGGCTGGCGGGACGTGGAATCCCACTGCTGGCGAGGTCACTGGTGCGGCGGGATGGAGAATCCTGTCCCATCACCCCTTTCAACAGAAATGGAGGATAAGCCGGAGAATGTGTTGTTAAGTCCAGAACTTTGTTGTAGAAAAGATTTTCCATCAATGCATTACTTGTTCCACGTGTCAGTGCCATTCTCTGTCCAGGTGCGGCCCAATCTCACCGGTCCCAAATCCTGGCACCCACATATTCCACTGACGCTCAAGGTGCAGTTGAACATCCTTGACTTACAGCGTGTTCAACTCGCAGTGATGTGACAGTCACATGAAGCATTCACCACACCAGCAACAAAAAATCAGTGATCTGCGAAAGCATTTCTTCAACTGAGCCCAGCATTCCAAGATCCAGGAATCTTAGAAAAAATTGTCCTTCTTTCCGGCTACAGAAAAGGAAGGAAACAACAACAGCAGTCTGCAGGCATTGACAGCCAGTAGGAGCAAGCTATCACAACTAACAAGGCTTACAGCCAAAGGATGTTAAAGTGACCTTCAGCAGATCACCAAGAACCAAGAGCAAGGCTCTGTCCTGGAAGTGTTTTGTAGGACAGGCATGCAGCAGTTGTAATTACCCCTGTCATGGCTATCCACAATATTTAAAGATGGCTTGAAGGCCTCAAAGATGAAATTCTCCTGAAACACCCTCCCCTATAGCCCCCCCCCCCTCCCCCCCCCCGCCCAACCTCCGAGCCCAGGGGCGACCCCCGACTTGGAATACTTCAGCCCCCCGAAAAAGCTCAACGACCACTAGGGGAGCAGCTTTGTTGCCCTTGAGCTGCTTGCTACTCACTTCCTCAGTTCCCCTCAGCAGCCAGCAGCCATTACGACAGTTTCAAGTTTTTAAAATGGAGTACTAAACGACAGCCACATGATTTCTCGCTGGGGAACCAGTTGATTATGGGAGGCCGTTACATTCAATCTCACTCATCATAGAATCATAGAAGTTACAGAGCAGAAGGAGGCCATTTGGCCCATCGTGCCTGCAATGGCCCTTGGAAAGAGTGCCCCACCTAAGCCCTCACCTCCACCCCATCCCCACACATCCACACTCTCCCCGTAATCCCATGTACCTTTTTTGGACACGAGGGGGAATTTAGCATGGCCAATCCACCTAACCTGCACATCTTTGGACTGTGGGAGGAAACTGGAGCTCCCGGAGGAAACCTCTCTGCATAGATGCTGCCAGAGTTTTGCTGTTTTTGGTACTATAAAGTGTTTAGTCAATTTTGCTTTCAGTTTGCTGTTAGAATAAAAGTCTTAAAATGCAAAATCTTATTGTTTCATCCTTTCAGCTATTTACTCGGTGTTCAAATTTCTTTAAAAATATTATCCACCTCCATGGGGATTGGAACAGTATAATCTTTCTCACTTGCTCAAGTGACCATTTATAAAATCAGGCATTTACAAATATTCAAACTTATCCCTGGACACTGTATGTTCTCGTACATAAATCAACACATAATTGGGCCTCACATTTATATAAGCCTAGGAATGACTGTTGGCCATATTAGTGGGTAAGTGCTTAACCCATTTGATAATAGTTTTCTGTCCACTTAATCTGCATTTTGCAAATGAGTTTATATCTATGAATGATGCTGGGCTTGACTGCCCTGCAGTGGAGTTGCTGGAAGCCCTTTGGTTTGGCAGCATTGTGAGGGGCAAACTGGGAAGGGAGGAAGCAACTGAATTGCAGAAGGGAGTTGTGAGGTTTTGCGTGTTTATTTTTATTTATTTATTTTAAATTTAGAGTACCCAATTCACTTTTTCCAATTAAGGGGCAATTTAGCATGGCCAATCCACTTATCCTGCACATCTTTGGTTTGTGGGGGTGAGCCTCATGCAGACAGGGGGAGAAAGTGCAAACTCCACACAGACAGTGACCCGGGGCTGGGATCGAACCTGGATCCTCAGCACAGTGAGACAGCAGTGCTAGCCACTGCGCCATCGTGCTGCCCTCGGTTTTGCGTGTTTGAATGAGGTTTAATGCACGCCTTTCAGGAGCAGGGGCAGGAGGATGAGGACTGCAGTTTGTCATTTTCCATGGAATATCTCCAAACATATTTTTTTGTGATTGGTTTCCAGTCTTGTATCCGTGTTTCTGTCTGTCTCTCTCCGTCTCTATTTCCTTCTTTACCTGTGTCTCTTTCTCTCTCAGATATAAAGATATAGCTATTTGAAACACCAACAATAAACACAAGTGATAATTAGAACTTTCATATTTCAATACATTAGTATTTTAAAACATTATTAACCATCAACAAGCTTCACTGGTTGCCTGCTCCATAGAAAGATTAGTTTAATTCTTATTTTCATATCTTTGCACAGCTTTTCTCCCCCTTGTTTTGTAAATCTTCACTGGTCATCCACTGAAGCATCAGCCCTCTCTATTCTTCTGAGATTACAGTTTGTTCCCCATTCTCCTCACCAATTTGTCACACATCTTTCAGCCATTACACCCCTACCTCTGGAATTGAAGCTGAGCAATTCTATTATTTAAATTATTCAGTGTCTTTAAGACAGAGATAGATAGGTTCTTGATTAATAAGGGGATCAGGGGTTATGAGGTGAAGGCAGGAGAATGGGAATGAGAAAAATATCAGCCATGATTGACTGGCGGAGCAGACTCGATGGGCCGAGTGGCCTAATTCTGCTCCTATGTCTTGTGGTCTTATACTGCTACCTCACTCTCTGCCCTTACGATGGCCGACTGGTATTGGCTCCAGACTAGTAATCCAGAGATCTGGGGTTCAAATCCCACCACGGCATATGGTGAAATTTGAATTCAGCAGCAGAAGCCTGATGATGACCATGAAACCATTGTCAATTGTCATAAAAACCTCTGGCTCAGTTATGCCCTTTAGGGAAAAAAATATGCCATCCTTACCTGGTCTGGTCTACATATGACTCCAGACCCACAGCAATGTGGTTGATGCTTCAATGTCCTCTCAAATGGCTCAGCAAATCACTCAGTTGAAGGCCAATTAGGGATCCAACACATGCTGACCCAGCCAGGGACACCTTCATTCCTTGTACGAATAAAGATAGAATGTCTGCTGAAAACTTCTTTCTTTAACTGCCACTTGCTCTTAAAAATACTTGGGGCAGAATTTAGTGCCCTCTCCTGAGATACATTTGGGGGCATTTGATTGGATAGGAGGGTGCCAGCTGAGGATACATTTGGGCAGGATGGCTTGTGGACGTCTTTCACACCTTGCCAGTAATTGAGGCTCTTAAGTGAACAAATAATACCTCTGATAGGCTGAAAGCTCTCCAAGGGCAGAGTTTGAGGCCCTGAGAGTCTTTGATCCTGGGGAAAACTTGCCACTGACCAGGCATGTGCCTGATTGGCACTTAATACGCAGGCTCTCCCAGAAATAGACAATGCAAAGTTCCTGCCAGTTCCCCAGCTGGCAGACAAGAGAATTGACTCATTGTCACCTGGATTAAATACTGCCCTTACACTTCCCGTTTAATTTTCTCCATCTCATGGAAAAGTGCTCTAAATAAAAATGCAACTTGCTGTTGTTGCTAGACTTCATACCTCGATCGATGGGTAATATCTCAGCCAATGGTTTCAGGTCCATACCTTCAAATGAAACTATTTTGCTCATTTTAAAAAGGAAACGGATTTCCCACAGATTAAAACACTTGACCATTATTCCAGTCATTTTGAATTTTTTTCTACTGTTGAATAGGATTCCAACTTCATTGGGCTGAAAAGCATTACAGGGTCTTAAATATATTTAGATATTGTATATTTATGTTGTTATGCAAGGTAGGTGTAATATTTTTTAATTTTATTTTTGAAAGTAAGTTGGCAGAATGTCTTGCACCATGTTTATATGTCTCCAGTCCTTGCATTCATGATGACATTGTTAGTTGGAAAGAAATGTTTATGGCTCACTTCATAATTTCAGGGCATAAATTGAACAAAATCACAGAATTTTTATGGCACAGAAGGAAGCTGGCCATTTGGCCCACCGTGTCTGGAGCAGCTCTCCAAATGAGCACCATGATATAGTGAGAAAGCGAGATCTTGCACTTATATAATAATCTACCACATCTTAAGGATGTCAAAGCAAATAATGGATTGGTTTTGAAGTGCAATCTCTAATATTATTGTGCCAAGTTCCATTGTTCCAACTTGCTGGCCTACTTTGCCTCTCAGTTTATGGCGTATAGAATTTAAATTGTTGATAAGTTACAAAGGGACTCAAACTTCATGAGATTTGTCTAATCAAACCACTGAAGTAAACTGAAATGAAACTCAATAAGTTAGTGCAGGGAAATATTCGCTCCAAAATACTTAGGAAGGTTGAGGGTGGAAAGTGGAGTCTGAGATTTGTGGCAGAACCTGTTTACACAAGGGACACACTTTTAGCTGAGAAATTTGCCTCATTTGCCACGGTATTCTGAATTCCAGCAGAGGTGGCCGGGGGTGTATCTACCTCCTTCTCCTATGTCATGTTCATTGTTGATATTGTCGGCCCAAAGCTTAAGTAGCCGGGCAAGTGAATCCCAGAAGGCTTCTACGTAATCCAAAAACAGATTGGCACCTTTTGGAGAGTGAAAAGAGAAATACTTACTTTCTTTGACTCTGTTGGGTTTTAGCGAACAGATTGGAATGGGCGATGGTGAGTCAGGCATTAATCGTTCCACTGTGACCCAGGGATTTGGAAAATTATCTTGGAGCGTGATGGAGAGTTTGTTTGCTTGAGTTACAGCAGTAGGACACTTCCTCAGGGAGTTCAGGGTCAACTGCATTTTTTTCACATTAATGCAGTTGAAATGTGTGTACCTGTCACTATTAAAGATGAGAAACATTAACACATACTTAACGTAAAATTCAATGCTTTTGTCATAAAAATGTGATGCTCATTTTCTCCATGGAAACAACATTAGCGACTCCCTGAACAGTTCCCTGACTCATCACCTCATCCCACAGTTAAGCAGCTGTTCTGCAGGTAGGTCCTCAGTTGGAACCTTGGCAGAGTTTTGGTGCAAACAAGGTGACCTGTTTTGAAAATGTTGAATATGTTGCTTTGCACTCAGCTGTTAAAAGGCACACCAGAATTGCAAGTTTAGCTTGCTTTCTCATTTCCTTCATTCATTTGAATAAGCCTTAATAGGCTGGTTGAAATTGGTTACTCATTATAAAGAAAGGTGAGTACAAACATACATCAAATGCCGTAGCATAAGCATATTAGTATGCTGCAATTAACCCTATCCATCACTGCATGCCACCACTTCACAGCCAACGCGGGTTGGAATTTGGAAATGGCACATTGGCAATTTATCTGCGGCTACATCTGGGTTTGTGGAATGCTTCATTAATTTGCTAGCTTCAATATATTTTTGTTTTTAAAATCACAATTTTGTTAGGTTTCATAATCGTTTACAAAAAAAGCTCACAGGTTACTGGTCTTGCATAATCACTGTAGTATAGTCAGCAGGTTCTTGCAAAACACTCTCCCAATCTTACAATCATGAGTTGAAACTAAAATGTTCATTTTTCCTTGAACTATTCATTATAAACATGTTTATAGTGGAGGAGAAATTCAGAAATATTTTGTTTGTGTACTGCTGACACTGACTTTTTCATTTTGACCTTCTGTTCTGATTCTGCCTGATTAGTGGGTGTCCACAAAGCTACAACACAGAAAGTCATTGACATGAACTTTCCAAACTAGTGCAACTGAAATTGCCCTGTGTTTAATAGTGTACCTTTATTATAAGTGGTGCTGCGAATACATAATTTGAGTAGATAGAATTTCCTTGGTTGACTACCTCAGGAAAAGTTATCATTTTATGCCCATTATAGAGCTTTTGTACTTCAATAACTAGGTGTAAATTAGTGGGGGTGGCATGATAGCACTATTGCTTCACAGCGCCAGGGATACGGGTTCGATTCCCGGCTTGGGTCACTGTCTGCGCGGAGTCTGCCCGTTCTGCTCGTGTCTGCGTGAATTTCATCCGGGCGCTCCGGTTCCCTCCCACAAGTCCCAAAAGATGTGCTTGTTAGGTGAATTGGACATTCTGAACTCCCCCTCAGTGTACCCAAACAGGCAAGAATGTGGAGACCAGGGTATTTTCACAGTAACTTCAATGCAGTGTAATGTAAGCCTACTTGTGACACTAGTAAAGATTAAATAAAAAAGATTAAATGCCAAGCAGTAAACATCGTGCATAGGAACATGAGTATGCAATTCAACCTCAAGTCTATTCCACCATTCAATTAAGCCATCTGACAGCTGATCTGTACCACAACTCTATTTGCTCCCCTCTGTTCCACATCCCTTGATATTCCTTGATATCCTGACATAACAAAAAAATTGCAGCAATCTCAGCCTTGAAAATTTAAATAGGCTAATCATTGATTGCGTTTTGGTGAAGTGCATTCCAGATTTCCCCTACAATTTGTGCTTTAAAAAATTCTTCCTGTTCACTCCTAAATGACCCAGCGCTAATTTTCAGATTAGGCTCTTGTTTTGAATTATTTTACAAAAAGGAAATGGCTTCTCTGTATCCACCCTATTGAGTAGCTTTATGATTTTAAACACATGCATTAGATAATCTTTTAACCAGGAGAAGATTCAGGTTTACTCAAACTTACTCAAGCAAACTCAAGTTTATGCAAGATGTCTTCACAATTCAACCCTCTAGTCCTGGTATCATTCTGGTGAAGCTGCACTGTCCATTTTCCAAGGCCGTTGGACTTTTTTCTGTGGCCTGCTCCTGAGGTTCAGTGCACAAAAGTAAACAAAGTGGGAAGAATGTTCCCAACTAGGTAGTGGTCGACTTGGAGGCAAGGAGGGTAGGGAAATAAGGAGGTAGGGGAGCCATTTGGGATGGATACATTTCTTTCAATAGGGTCTTTCCTAGCTCGGGAAAACTGGGAACAGTATCAGCTGCCCACTGCGCAGAAGCAGGTAGCCAACTGTGAGTTAAGTCTCCACAGAGCAACCCCACATTGTGTGTAGAGGCCACCATCTCAATGGAGTCTGAGGCTTCATGCCCCAGTAGCATAGCCAAATAATTCCTTTCAAGGGGCTTCCTCTACGCTCTGAGGGCCCTCATAGCCTTTCATTTGGATCCACATCTCCAAGGGCACCTCTTTGTTGAGGTGCCCTTACTGTCTCTGACCTACGTCAGCAGTACCAACCACTCCTCATGGGACTGCCAAAGCTCCAGATATGCCAGTCATCTAATTGGGGTTAGCAGCAAAAGGAGCCAACCACCATTCTGAATTAGATACTCACATCCCTTGGAAAGGTGAGGAAAACCATTTTGAATTGCAAGCTCAGTGAGATAGAGGCCAACATTCCATCAACCTTTAATTCAGAATAAAGCTGGAGGTGACCCATTAAGAAGCCGCCATGTGGCAGATTGTGCAGAAGAAGATTGTGGTCTTGCTGCTGGCAATTGCGGGCTCAATCCCTTGCAGCATCTCAAAACCCCAGGAAAATCCAGCTCAGCACTCGAGATGGGATCTGACCAAGGTTTCGTATAAATGACACAACACCATCTATATCCAGTGGGTTAGCATTGATTAGAAACCTAACTGGACCAGCCGTATAAATACAGTGGCTACAGAGCAGATCAAAGGCTGAAAATCTGTGGTGGGCAACTCACCATCTCCTGACTTGCCAAACCGTGTGCTCGTCAGGTGTGTGATTGGATTCTCTTCACTTGCCTTGATGAGTGTGGCTCTAATAACACTCGAGAAACTTGACACATCCAGGGCAAAGCACTTGATTGGCACCCCATCCATCACCTTAAACATTCACTCCTTCCATCACTGATGCAGGGTGGCAGTAATGTGTACGATTGACAAGATACAGCACCTCACCAAAGCTCCTTTAACTGCACCCTCCAAACCGGTGACCTCTACCACCTGGAAGGACAACACTTGCATGAGAACACAACCACAAGCAAGGACCTTCAAGCCACACACCATCCTGACTTGGAAATATATAATTGTTCCTGCATTGTCACGGGGTCAAAATGCTAAAACTCCCTTCCTAACCGCACGGCGGGCACACTTACGCGACATGGGCTGCAACAATTCACAAAGGTGACTCGCCACCACTGTTTCAAGGGCAGTTAGGGATGGGTAACAAATGCTGGCCTTGCCAGTGACACTCACATCCCTTGGAAGGGTGAGGAAAAACCATTTTGAATTGCAAGCTCAGTGAGATAAAGGCCAACATTCCATCAACTTTTTAAATTTATTTTTGTACCTGTGCATTAGCTCTTAGTGATTTGCGCACATGGGTGCATATATCCAATTGCTCCTTTCCTTCCCCCCTCCCCACCCCCCACCATCAATAAAATATCTTTATTCGATCCACTGAATGGCCTCACAGGTACCCACATTGGACTCCATCTGCTTTGCTTGGTCTACCTCTTTAATTTTCTACGTTTCTTCATTACAGTCTCCTCTTATCCACACAATGTACTGTACCTCATAGCCCAGTGTCAATTTGCCAACTTGGATGTACAGTATTCTGATGTAAATATTTGTCTCCAGTAGTGGCACAAGATGGGTGGATTTGCTGTCCAAAATCCATTGACTGTAATGGAACTGAATGTCAGGCACTGCTTATAACAGCAAGCCAATCCAATTCTACATATTGTGCAAAAATGCCCGAACGAATTTGTCCTGCCAGTAAGTCCAGACTTCCCTCTCTAGCCTTTATTTGAATCCAGCACTGGCATGTTCAAATGATTTCATAACGATGATCTACTTATGGCAGTTTAAAACATTAAATAGCTCGTCCTGTTTGAGACTTATTTTTCTATTCCGACTTCCACTGGTGATCAACATTGATAGATTTATATTGTTCTAATATAATAAGATATCAGGTCTGTGGCACCAATGTTCAAATATGGTTGTTCAGAATTACTTGTAATACATTAGGGTATTTGGGAAAGTAAGAAAATAATTTTAACTCTGTAAAATATATATGTTATATAATTCTTCAAAGTCATGCCATCTTCCCCGAAATGAAAAAGTTATTAGACCCATTGTATGTGTGTTAACTCCTAGTGAATTCCACTAACCATTCTTCTCCAAATCCCTGTATCTTTCCACACTTCAAATATTTATCTACAATTGCCCTTAAAATATGCAGTGTTCTTTGGTGACTCATAGATGTTTTTCTTCTGAAAGGTAATGTGTTCCTGGCCTTCAAACAAGAGCTGGAAGATGCTTACAAAGAGTACTGTGCCAACTATGAGACCACCCTGCTACTTGAAACTAATTACAAGAAGAATGAAACTATTTGGAAAGAAGTTACAGAAGCTATAAATGTATTGGGGTAGGAACCTTGCATAAGCATATTTATTGTATGTTAATTAGGCTTTAATTTGTTAAATGTACAAATATTGGTAACACTTTAAATATTAAAACAAGTCTTTTTTGATGCATCATACTATATCTATTCGAAAAATATCAAAACTGTCTTAGAGGCATTGGAACCTTGCGATGACCTCCAGAGAAAAACAACTGTTAACCACTAATTACTCTTTGCTTCCTGTCACTCAAGTCAATTTCATATGTTGCTACTGTCCCTTTTATCCCATGAACCCTGGGCGGCACAGAGGCGCAGTGGTTGTTAGCACTACTGCCTCATGGTACCGAGGACCCAGGTTCAATCCCAGCCCTGGGTCAGTGTCCGTGTGGAGTCTCGCCGTGTCTGCATGGGTCTCACCCCACAACCCAAAGATGTGCAAGGTAGGTGAATTGGCCACGCTAAATTGCCTCTTAATTGGAAAAAAAGAATTGCGTACTCTAAATTTATATTTTTCAAAAATCCCATGAACTCTCATTTTGCTGACAAGCCTGTTGTGTGGCATTTTATCAAATGCTTTTTGGAAGGCCTTCGGCAGGATCCTCTGTCGCACCACGCCATATTTCTGCCTCACCCAGCGGGATGCTCTGTTACGCTGGCTGGTCATTGGGGTTTCCCATTGTGGGGCTGCCTCACGACATCGGGAAACTCTTGGGCTGCCGGCAAAATGGAGCACCCGCCCAACGGAGAATCCCGCCCCATGTATACCCCATTAACAGCATTACCTTCATCAACCTTCTCTGTTATGTCATTAAATTTTAAGCAAATTAAGCACAATTTGCCTTCAACAAATCCACACTGGGGGATGGACCCCCCCCCCCCCCCCCCCCCCGCCTTCCATAAGAACGGCAGGGGCTAGACTCCGACAATGGAAAAATACATTGACCTCGGACGGGATTCTGCAGTCGCCAGGCGAATGCGGCCGGAGAATCCCACCTAGGCTTTCCTTAATGAACTCACCTTTGCCCAAGGGACAATGAATTCTGTCCCAATTACTATTCCCACCAACCCTTTTTGAACAATTTTCCCACCTCTACCACCACTACTGGGCCTGAGGAAGATTAGAAAATTATGGCTCGTGCCTCGATAATTTCTACTCTCACTTCCTCCGGTGTCTTACTCCCCTGTTATGCTGAACTCGCCTTCGACCTTGCTGTTTTCGATTTTAGTACTGCAGGTCTCTCCCAATATTCTTTGCACCTTGTTATCCATCTCCAATATTGCCTTGGGTCCCACATCCCTGCTAACCTATTGTAAACCCTCCCCAATAGCACCAGTAAATCTCATCACAAGGTCCTGGCTCGGGTGTAACCCCCATCTGACCCGTACAGGTCCCATTTCCCCCCCTCAAAGTTCATTCCAATGTCCCAAGAATCTAAATCTGTCTCTCGTGCACCATCTCTCCCATTCATCTGCTTTATCCTCCTATTTCTATAATCAGTTGCTAGCGGTAATGGGAGTAATCTGGAAATTGCTTCTTTTGAGCTCCTGTTTGCTAATTTCCTATCCAGCTCCCTAAATTTTGACTGTAGGACCACGTCCCTCTTTCTACCTGTGTCGTTAGTGCCGATGCGGACCAAGATCACTGGATGTTCACCCTCCCATTGGTGTGCCCTGCTGCTGTTAAGTGCCATCCTGGCACCTGGAGATGTAACATCCTATTGTGGATTCAGGTCTACGGCCTCAAACACTGTCTATTCTCCTAACTATCAAATCTCGTATCATAATTGCTCTTCCAGACTTCCTTGTGCCCCCACCATGTGTAAGTGAGCTCACCATGGTGTCCTGGACTTGGCTGTGGCTGCATGCGTCAGATGAATCTTCACTTTCATCAGTATTCAGAACTGCATGCTGGCTAGAGAATCAGATGTCATCAGGGGACCCGTGCACCACCTGCCTATTTCTTCTTGACTTCTCTTCCATGGTGTCATAGTGGTATTGTTGCTGAACGAGTAACCCAGAGACCCAGGTTTATGCTCTGGAGATCAGGGTTAGAATCCCACCGTGCTAGATGTGGAATTTGAATTCTATAGAAAGATCTGGAATTATAGGTCTATGATGCTGATCGTGGAATCGATGATGATTGTTATAGAACCATCTGCTTCATCCTTTCGGGATGTCCTTTCGAGAAGGAAATCTGCCAACCTTACCTGGCCTGGCCTACATGTGACTTCAGAACCATAGCAATTTGGTTAACCCTTACCCCTTTGAAATAGCCTTGCAAGCCACTCAGTTCAAAGGAAATTATGGATGGGAAACAAATTCAGGCCCAGCCAACGACGGCCACATCCCATGAAATAATATTTTTTTTAAACTCTAAAGCTACGGTGTGACCACATTATTAACATGCTATCCACAAAGATTTGAAGTCAAGGATGTACCACAATGTGCCAAATGCTGCTCAAGCTCCAAAGCATGGGGTTCAAGCTGAAGCAGCTGATGACACTTCCTTACTTAAACATTCACCAGTCACTCACTTTTCTTCTATTATTGCTTAAGTACAGGGGGATTAATTGAGGTGCTTTACTTCATACTTATTATTTTAAAAAATGAAACATTTAATTTCCCAGCTCTTTAGACCAAATTGCTAACTTGGAGAAGGGAAACAAAGCTGCTATTCTCACCAGACAATCAACTCAAATTCTCCCACTGATGTCACAGTTTGATTTCCCTGCCCCCTCTGCTCTGGATCTGCTTCACTCTGCTCCCGGTCTGCTTCACACTGCTCCAAGTCTGCTTCACACTGCCCAGGATCTGCTTCATACTGCTCCAGGTCTGCTTCACACTGCTCCCAGTCTGCTTCACACTTCTGCAGTCAGTTTCACACTGCCCCTAGTCTGCTTCATACTCGGCCTGATCTCCTTCACACTGATCCCAGTCTGCTTCATACTGCTCCTGGCCTGCGTCACACTGCTCCTAGTCTGCTTCACACTGCTCCTGGTCTGCTTCACACTGCTCTTGGTCTGCTTCACACTGCTCCAGTCTGCTTCACACTGCTCCCGATCTGATTCCCATTGCTCCTGGTCTGCTTCATACTGCTCCTGGTCTGCTTCAGATTGCTCCCGGTCTGCTTCACACTGCCCCCGGTTTGCTTCACACTGCTCCCAGTCTGCGTCACACTCTGCCTGGTCTGTTTCAAGCTCCGCCCGGTCAGTTTCACGCTCCGCCCGGTCTGCAATGCATCTTGTAGATGGTACAAACTGCTGCCACAGTGTGTTTGTGGTGGAGGGAGTGGAAGGGTTACCAATCAAGCAGGTTGCTTTACCATGGATGGTGTCGACTTCTTGAGAGTTGTTGGAACTTCACTAATTCAGTTAGGGGAGAGTATTCCATCGCACTCCTGACTTGTGCCCACTATGTGTAGATGTTGAACAAGGCTGGGGGGGCGGGGGGGAAGGGGGGGGGGGGTGTCAGAATTTACCCGCAGCATGATTCCTAACCTCTGCCTTGTTCTTGTCACCACAGTGTTTATATGGATGGTCCAATTCAGTTTATGGTAAATGGTAATCCCAAAATGTTGATAGTGGGGATTTCAGTGATAGTGGTGCTATTGAATGTCAAGGGGATGTAGTTAGATTCTTTTTTGTTGGAGATGGTCATTGCCTGGCTCTTATTTGAGTGAATGTTACTTGTCACTTGTCAGCCCAAGCCTGGATATTGTCCAAGTCTTGTGGCATTTATGCATGGACTGCTTCAGTATCTGAAGAGTCCCGAATGGAGTTGAACATTGCGCAGTCATCAGCGGACAACTGACTTCGGACCTTATGATGGAAGGAAAGTCATTGATGAAAAAACTGAGTATGGTTGGGCCGAGGGCGCCCCACTGAACACCTGCAGTGATGACCTGAAACTGAGATGATTGATCCCCCCCAACAACCACCTTAATTTGTGCTTGAATAGTTTACTCTTGATTCCCATTGACTCCAGTTTTGCTAAAGCTCCTTGGAGCCACACTCGGTCAGATGCAATGTTGGTGTTCAGGGCAATCATCGCCCCTTACCTCTGGAATTTAGATCTTTTGTCCATGTTTGAACACATTTTGCAATGAGATCAGTAGCTGAGTGGCCATGGTGGAACCCAAACTGAGCGTTAATGAGCAGGTTATTGCTAAGCAAATGCCACTTGATTGCACTGTGGGTGACACCTTTTACTGTTGATCAGAGTACATTGATGGGGCAGTAATTGGCTTGGTTTAATTTGTACACCACATACCTGGGTAATTTTCCATATTGCCGGATAGATGCCAGTGTTGCAGCTGGACCGGAGCAACTTGGCCAGGAGCGTGGCAAGTTCTGGAGCACATATCTTCAGTGCTATTGCTGGAATATTGTTGGGGCCTATAGCCTTTGCAGTATTCAGTGCCTTCAACCATTTCGCATGGAATGAATCAAATTTGCTGAAGACTGGCATCTGTGATGCTGGGATCTCCAGGGGTGGACAAGATGGATTATCCAGTCAGTACTTCTGGCTGAAGATTGCAGCAAATGCCTCAGTCTTATGTTTTGCATTGGTTTGCTGGGCTCCTCCATTATTGAGGATGGGGATATTTCTAGAGCCTCCTCTTCCAGTGAGCTGTCTAATTGTCCACCACCATTCATGGCTGGATGAGGCAGGACTGCAGAGCTGAGATTTGGTCTATTGGATGTGGAATTGCTTAACTCTGTTTATCACTTGCTGCTTATGCTGTTTGGCACTCAAGTAGTCCTGTGTTGTCGCTTCACCAGGTTGACACCTCATTTTTAGATCAGCCTGGTGCGAGGAGTGTTTCTCTCGATTCCCATTGACTTCAGTTTTGCTAGAGCTCCTTGATGCCTGACACACTTGGTAAAATGCTGCCTTAATGTCAAGGGTAGTTAGTTACTTTTATCTCACCTCTGGATATGCCAGGCTATGAGCTTACAAATTATGGTTGAGTACAATTCTGCTGCTGCTGGTGGCCCACAGTGCTTTGTGGTTGCCCAGTCTTGAGTTGAAATCTTTTTCAAATCTATCCCATTTAGCATGGTGGTATTGCCACACAAAACAATGGAGATTATCCTCAACAAGAAGATCGGACTTCTTCTGTACGAGGACTGTGCACTGGTCACTCCTACTGATATTGTCATGTACAGGTGCTTCTGCGTCAGGCATGTTGGTGAGGATGTGGTCAAGTATGTTTTTCCCTCCTGTTGGTTCCCTCACCACCTGTCACAGACACAGTCTAGTAGCCATGTCTTTTAGGACTCAACCAGCTTGGTTAGTAGTACATTCTGTGCCCTTGCCACCCTCAGTGCATCCTCCAAGTAGTGTTTGATGTGAGGAGCTTCATTAACTGAGCAGGAGAGGTGATGCTAGGTGGAAAACAGCTGAAGGCTTTCTTTCCCATGTTTGACCTGAAGTCAAGAGACTTGATGGGGTCCAGAGTCAATGTTGAGGACTGCTAGGCCGACCATCTACCACCGTGCCACCACCCCTGCTGGGTCTGTCCTGCCTGTGGGACAGGACATACCCAGGGATGGTGATGGTGGTGTCAGGGACATTGTCTGTCAGGTCTGATTCCGTGAGTATGATTATGTCAGGATGTTGCTTGACTCCTCTTGTGAGACATCTCTCCCACTTTTGGCATGAGCCTCCAGATGTTGGTAAGGAGGATTTTGCAGGGTCGATATGACACTGTCATTTCCGGTGTTGGTTGGTCCGTCTAGTTTAATTCCTCTTTTACGCTTTGTAGAGGTTGAATTCAATGAGTTGCTGGACCATTTCAAGTGGATATTTAAGAGTCAACCACATTTCTGTGAGTCTGGAGTCACATGTAAGCCAGACCGGTAAGGACGGCAGATTTTGCAGTCACTGAATTGTAACAGCACAGAAGGAGGCCATTTCGGCAATCGTGTGTGCACCAGCTCTCCATATGAACTTTATGACTTGGTGCCATTTCCCTGCCTTTTCTCCGCACCACTGCACATTGTTGTTATTCAAGTAATCATCTAATGCCCTTTTGAATGCCTCAATTGAACCTGCCTCCATCACACTTACTGGTAGTGTATTCCAGACAAGAACCACCAGTTCTGTGTCTCACATTACATTCTACCACACACTCCTACGTGGTCCACTGCACTCCTCTGGTCTACTGCACACTCCCCCCTTGGTCTGCCGCACATTCCCACATTCCTCTGCAATCTAAACCCCTCCTCTGCCCCTGGCCCCCCGGGTCTGACTACCGCACAGTCCTCCTGGTCTACCTTCACAATGATCTCAACCTGCTTCACTTCTATCTGTTTCTAGTCTGCTTTCAGGGTGATCCTGAACTGCTGCACGGTCCTCCTGGTCTTCTTCACATGCTTCATGGTCTGCTTCACATTCCCGCTGGTCTGCTTCACCCTGATCCTGACCTGCTGCACATTCCTCCCAGTCACTTCATCACGATCCCAACCTGCTGCACGTTTCTCCCGGTCTTGAGTGGTGAAACAGGCTGGAGGAGCTAAATGGTCAATGCATGTTCCTGTGCTTTGATCAATGACCTGCTTGTGCGGTAGTTATGATTAAATTTTGTAAATATAGTGCACTTGCACATGGTGGCCATTGGGTGGTGCTTTAGAGCAAATGTTTGAGCTCCATCACCCAGCTACACCATCATCCTCTTCCACCTCGGTTTTGTGCTTTTGCTGACCATACTCAGCCGACTCCTTTCTCATTCCCAATATTTTTTTTCTTTTTTGCTAATGTTCCCGGGCTCCCATTTCATCCTTGTCCTGCGAGCCTCCAGGCACCTTTTCCTTTTCTGCCTATAATTTAACACAGATAGAAATAGTTTAACATTACCCTGTTAATTAAACTTATCTTCTGTCTGGTGAGCATAACAGATACTGCGCCTTGAAGGATAATTGAATATTTAGGGAAAATAATTATTCCATAAGATTCGGACATGATTTACAACACATTTTTAGCCACAACATAATGTGTTTGAACAGTATGGTAAATCACACATGTCTTTTCCTGCAGTGAAGTCAGGGATTGATTTCTTCCAAGTCTTGCCCAGAGAGTGTAATTTATGCCACTTCCATTTATATTTTGTTCCTTGGAAGAATTGTGCGACATCCATTTACTATCAATAACTTCAAATCTTAATTATCATTAACTGTACATGTTACAGGTATCCAGTAATTTCCCAAACCACAAACTGCTTCCCTTGCCACTAAATAACGTTATTAGAGACCTTTATTTCCAGGGACCTTTGGATGCAAACTGCGAGCTATGTTGAAAAGGGTCACAGACCTGACGCGCAATCTATGTTATTTTCTCTCCATAGATGCTGCCTGATTTGCTGAGTGGTTCTAGAATTTTCTGTTTCCTTTCTGGATTTCAAACACCTGCAGCCTATTTTGTGTTGTTGTTGAACTAAGAGCCTCTGTTTATAGAATAATTATTTTCCTCCTCGAAAATGGATTTTGTGACTAAAATTGTTAATTGCAGCCTGCTCAAAAGATTATAGAGCTTCGGTACTCCAAATAATTTAAGTAAAAAGTACTTTACACATAACCTTCCTAATGAACATGCATTAATTAACAGTGATGAAGTGACAACCTTAAATATTGACTTTTATAACTTCAAATATGGCATAATATAAATAATGAATTTCAGTATTCAATTTAAAAAGTTAAAACCCAACAGGGCCAATTTAAACAGAATCGAAGGACAATGTGCAGCGATACCACCTGAACATAAATAAATACAACTAAATAGTGCTGAATGGTGAAGTTGCAAGTGTTCAATATTTAAATGTGGCACTGCCACTGTGAGATCTGTGGTGCATCCTGTAATGTAAGATGACAGTGTACTGACAGTCCTGTTGATGTTCTTGTGATATAAACATTTTCAAACTTTTTGCTACTTTTAAGGTAGTTGTCAACACGTCTAACTTCATTTGGATGTGTACCCTCATGCGAAGGGGAACACAATTTTCATGGGATTGGGAGCATAATATCTCTAGAGGTGGCCTGCTCCCAATTAGTGGTTAGTGGGTGAGGGGGGAGGTGGTGATGAGGGACTGGGAGTGCAGACAGAACTGCAGGTGGGACAGCAGTGGAGTTGGCCACGTTCTGGCCCAATTTGGCAGTCGTGACTGCTGTCTCTGCATGGTCTTAAAAAATGTTAAAGAATCTTCATCTTCAAAGTGGCTTGAGCAAATGGAAAGTTGGGACTCAGGATAGGCTCGGGTAAGATTGGTTAGTAAAATTTTATTACTGCTCACTACTTTATTGTCTTGCATAACTGTGGAGGTCAGAAGGCAAGCTCTTAAAAAGCTCCCTAATGACATTGATCTGCCCAGTTGATAAGGTAGGCAACCCATCCTGCCCACCTATCCATCGTCAGAAAGTCGTCAGAATTGACAACAGAGGCAGAAGATCAGCAAGCAGACTACCAGCACCCGTGTCGCGTCTTTTCGTCCGACGTCACTTCGTCCAACGACACTTCGTCCACGTCTTTTGGTCCAACGTCTTTTTGTCCGCACGTCTTTTGGTCCAACGTCTTTTTGTCCAATTATCCAATTACAAATAAACTCCGTATAAAACCATTTCGGGATGGGCGAATTAAGAAAGAGAACGATAATATCTATCCTTTAACGAGGCTCATTAAAGGAAAGAGAACGATAATAACTATCCTTTAACGAGGCTCGTTAAAGGAAAGAGACCGGTAATAAAAATCCTTTATTACATATTATACCTTGCTATGTGCATTAGAGAAGATTTCTATTGACAAAAAGTCAAGTTACAAAAAGTCTTTGACAAAAAAAATCATCCGACAAAAAAACGTAACAAGTCACAAAAAGTCTTTGACGAAAAAAATCATCGGACAAAAAGACGTAGGACCAAAAGACGTGCGGACAAAAAGACGTTGGACCAAAAGACGTGGACGAAGTGTCGTTGGACGAAATGATGTCGGACGAAAAGACATAGCACCCCAGCACCATATTCTTTGCCATCGCGTCCCTTATCCAGCCCAATTTGGGATGGGAAAATCCGGCCTTTGTGCCCCCTACTGTCCAATAGCTAGTTAAACAGCAGTAGCTTAATCAATGTAACAGCTATTCGAAAGGTGTTTGTGACCCTTGCAGAATAGATTAATTATGGTTTCAAAAGCCATATTACAAAATATTGAAAAATGCACAAAACTGTGTAAGATGACCCACATACAGATAGAGTGAAGACACAAAAACACAAGAAGGGGAGAAGAGAGAATAAGAAAGAACTGAATTTAAACAGATGATAAGAGGAGGAAGTGAGAGACAACCAGAGGAGGGGAGAAAGGGAGGACAAGTGGAAAGAATTGTAACTGTTGCTGCCACACCGTGTCCCACCTTTGAAATTAATTTCCTTAAAATGGTTGATCTACCAATGGAGCTGTGACAGGTGCTGACAACTCAGCCAGGTCAAATAATTGAAGCCCAAGGTCCAATCTTAGGCTGATTTCCAGAGCACGCAGGCGATAAGTCAGTGTTTACGCGCCTGTGACCAATTTCTAGCCTAAGTAGATCAGCCTTCCACCCACATGCCCCTGCTTTCTTTTTGGTTTAGGGATATTATGCAGTGGAGAAACAGTTGGCGAATTGATGACGTTAGTGTTGTAGTTCACTGAAGATCAATTGGGTGCTCAGTTGGTGATTATCACGCCTTCCTCACAGAAATGTTACACATATGGAAAGCAGTAGGAAAAGCAGCAGGAGTGGCAGCTAGGAATCGTGGGGAGATTGATCAAAAGATAACATGATTTATGGAGCAAATGAAAAAAACTAGTGGAAAGACAGACAGGAAGTAAGTGAAAGGTAGACAAAGAGAAAGTTGTCATGCACAATAGAACTACAGAATGTTTACATTTTGATACATGGGACTTGTGAAACCTCAATGTGAAATATTGAGGTAAACCCTCAGTTGTGATGAGAACGATAAATAAGTTTGAAGAGCTTTGTTAGCACGACTAATTAAAAATTAGTTACAATGAGGGATGATTAACATCTTTGTAGTTTGTTCTGTCCATTTCTTTTTTAGATAGCTTTATTTAAACATGCTGCAGACACATCACAGATTTTATGGATGGCAAGTGAATCTTCACATGGCTGTCATTGATTTTGCTTTCACTGCACCATAACTTAGAGTGGTAGGGTGGTGAAGCCAATACTGCTGCTTTTACTGTCAGCTTGTCAAAAGCCACAGAAGAAATTATGCAACCTGCTTTTTATAGTTTTTGAAGTTACTCTTTTATTTTGTGTTTTTTTTCATTCTCCTATCTTGAAGGTGCTGACCCATGCTGAGATCTAGCTCCATCAGGGGTGTCAGCTCTTCAGAACTTAAGAACATAAGAAATATGCAGTAGGCCATTCAGCCCTCAATGACTGCTTTGCCAACAATAAGATCAGGCGTGATCTACCTCAACTCCATATTCTAGCATTATTCCCATATTCCTTCCATTGCTTGGTATCCAACAACCTATCAACCTCTGTCTTGTATGTACCAATGACAAAACATCCACAACTCTCTTGGTAGACGAATTCCAAAGACTCTCAACCCTTTGAGTGAATAAATTTCTCATCCCTAATAGAAACACAGAAAATAGGAGCAGGAGGAGGCCATTCAGCCCTTTGAGCCTGCTATACCATTCATTATGACCATGGCTGATTATGCAACTCAATAGCCTAATCCCGCTCCCCCCCCCATATCCTTTGATTCCCTTCACTCTAAGTGCTATATCTAACTGTATCTTGAAAACATGCAATGTTTTGGCCTCAACTACTTCCTGTGATACTAATCTAAATGGCTGACCCCTTATTCTGAAACTGTACCCTGCACCCCCCCCCCCCCCCCCCCCCCCCCCCATCCCTCCTCCCTCCTTTCTAGCTTCCTCAGCCAAAGAAAACATCCTCAGGAATCTACCCTGTCATCCTCCTTAGGAACTTATATCTTTCTATTAGACCATCTCTCATTCTTCTGAAATGTAGGGAATATAAGCTTAGCCCAGGGGTGGGCAAACTACGGCCCGCGGGCCGCATGCGGCCCGCCAAAGGTATTTCTGCGGCCCACCAAGTCATTAAAAATGTAAGAAATTTTTTTTTTTTTTTTTTTAATTTTTTTTTTAAAGGTTAATGGGTGGGGGGGCTGTTGGGTTACTTACTGGTATAGGGTGGATACGTTGACTTGAGTAGGGTGATCATTGCTTGGCACAACGTCGAGGGCCGAAGGGCCTGTTCTGTGCTGTACTGTTCTATGTTCTATATGAGGCGCCCAGAATCATAACAGGGTGACGTAATTATTTTACTTAATATACTATGCGGCCCTTTGTGAATTGTGAATTTCTGAATGCGGCCCTTGCACGGAAAAGTTTGCCCACCCCTGGCTTAGCCTATTCAATAATTTCTCAAAAGACAGTCACTTCACCCCAGAAATCAGTCAGCCAACCTCTGCTGCACTCCCTCTAAGGTAATATATCCTTCCTTAAGTAATTATAGAATCCCTACAGTGCAGAAGGAGGCCATTCAGCCCATCAAGTCTGCACTGACCCCCCGATAGGGCACCCTACCTCGGCCAAATCCCCCGCCCTATCCCCGTAACTCTACCTAATCTTTGGACACTAAGGGGCAATTTAGCATGGTCAATCCACTGAACCAGCACATCTTTGGACAGAGGGGGGAAACCAAACCAGAGCAGCTGGAGGACACCCACGCAAACCCGGGCAATCCCGCACAAAGGAGACCAAAACTGTACCGCTATTCCAGATGTGTCTCACCAAAACCCTACCTAATTATAGTATGACATCTTTACTCTTCCACCAATACCTTTGCAATAAAGGTTAATATACCATTTGTCTTCCTAATTTATCGCTGTACCTGCTATGTTATGTGATTTCTGCACAGGGACATCCAAGTCCCTCTAGATATCAATATTTTCCAGCTCCCATTATTTAAAAATAATCTTTTTTTTCTACCAATGTGGATAATTTCACAATTCCTCATGTTATAGGGCAGCACGGTGGCCTAGTGGTTAGCACAACCGCCTCACGGCGCTGAGGTCCCAGGTTCGATCCCGGCTCTGGGTCACTGTCCGTGTGGAGTTTGCACATTCTCCCCGTGTCTGCGTGGGTTTCGCCCCCACAACCCAAAAATGTGCAGAGTAGGTGGATTGGCCACGCTAAATTCCCCCTTAATTGGAAAAAATAATTGGGTAATCTAAATTTAAAAAAAAAAAAAAAAAAAATTCCTCATGTTATATTCCATCTGCCTAGTTCTTACCCACTCGCTTAACCTGCCAATACTTTTACAGCCTCTCATCCATGGTTGACTTTTTCACTTTTGTATCATCAGCAAACATGGATGTAATACACCTAGTTCTCTCATAAGTCATTGATATAGATTGTAAATTGCTGAACCCTAAAACACAGATCTTCATTCTATCCAGTAGCTACATCACGCTAATCTGAAAATTACCCATTTGTGCCTCTTTTTTTACTACTAGACTTGACTATTTCAATGCACTCCAGATGATCAATCACATCCTATCCACCATGAATGTGAAGTCATCCAAAACTCAGTTGCACGTGTCTTAATTTGCAGTATGTTCCTTATCATCCCTGTGCTCGCTGACTTACATCCACTCCTGATAAAGGAACATTCTGATTTTAAAACTCTCATCTTTGTTTTCAGATCCCTCCATGGACTTGCCCCTCTCTATCATCTCCTCCAGCCCCACACCCTCTGTGATATCTGCGCCCCTCCAATTCTGGTCTCTGGCTTATTGCCAATTACAATTACTCCACTGCCAGTGGCTGTGTCTTAATTTGCTGAAGCCCCAAGCTACACTCCTCCAACCCTCCACTTCACTCTCCTCCTTTCAAACAGTTTTTAAGACCTACTTCCTTGACCAAGTTTATGGTTATCTGTCCTAATATCTCCTCTAAGTGGATCAGTGTCATACTTGGTTTTAGAATGCTGTGAAGCACCTTGGGACATTTAATTAAATTAAAGATGCTGTAAAAATAGAAGCCATTGTTGTTATTTCTGATTACTTTCTGTTTTCTGTCTGTTAACAAATCTCCAATCCAAACTAATATATTACCCCAATTCCCTCAACCTTAATTTAGTGGAATAACCTCTTAGGTGGAATATTATGAAGACAAAAGAGTGGGAAATGTAGCGTGCCAGGTGACTTAATTAGGCAGGATGTGAAATTTTGATTTCCCACTGGCAGTTTGAGATGCAACGATTAAGTTTATGGCATGTTGAAAATTATGCTGGCCTGTGGTGGGTTCCTACTTGTAACACCTTGAGTTTTCAATTAATTTCCACCTTCAAAATACAGTCAGTGACGTACACGAATCGCCTGATATCCGGTTCCCAATTGTTTAAAGGTGGTGTGCGCCAGTGGGCTTTGTGGAGTTGGGACTAAGATAAGCAGGTTTCCATGTAGAACTCTAACACAAGGTGGTGGGTGGTGAAAGGTTGGTGTTCAGATACACGGAGTGCGGAGAAGAAAAGAAAAGTTGGACAGAAGGTGGTGTTTGGGTGCAGGGACGTACGGAGCAGGGTAAGACCCAGTATCCTGAGTGTAGTGGTCCTGAATGGGTAAAGGAGCGAGTGAAAGGTGGATGAATGGCCTAAAGGGCTAAGTATTGAATGTAACACACAGCATTTTCTGTGGCTTGCTGAAAACACATGTTCAACTGCAAATATTGTACATTGAAATAGAAGAAAGGTCAGTTTAGGTGGGTGGAGTTCATGTTGCACACAATTTGCCATCTAAAGGGATTCCCTAATAGTTAGTTAAATGCAGTGGAACCATGGATGAGCATGCTCCCACATGGATGTCTGCCCTTCCGACACAGTGTACTTATTGCCGTAGCCATGGGTCTCATTCATCCAATTTTCCTGCAACCTTGGGAGCGGGAAGAGAGAATGTGAAGGAGGAGCGCTCTTGCTGTCCAGAAACAGAGGTCTCAAGACCAACAGCAGGCAGCACCAGAGAAAGAGTTGGTCAAGACGCAGACGTCCAGGGAAGGCATTGATAATGACGGTGCTGGTGTGTCAATGCATCCAGAAGACAAGAACAAACATTCTTCAGATGTTACCGAGGCAATGCCAGCGATATCTTAGGAAGTTCCAGTAAATAGTCACTGGGATATGCTGGATTGTTTATCACGATGGGCAACCACGTGGACTTGGTAGCTTTCAAGGTTAAATCGGCCCCCAGTTTCTAAGCCAGCGATGGCTTTCAGCGTGCAATGGATGACATATGTTACATCTCAAAAACTTCCACACGTTGGTGCATAAAGAAGATGACTGATGCCCTATTTAGACAAACCAGTGATTTTATCCACTTTACCTCCAATGGAGTCAGCCACCCTGCAAGGTCAGCCATTTTTGGTGTCATCACTGGGTTTCCTCGTGTGCAACGTGTCATCAACTGCACTCATGTGGCCATAAAATCTTCCTGTGAACAATTAGTTACATTTAGAAATCACTCCATGAACATACAATTGTTGTGTGACCATATGAGAATAATGGTCTGTGTTTGTTTCCCAGAGAGCTGTCACGACACATACATCTTGCACAAATCCTGGCAAAGACAAGTGCTACAATCAAACTCGAGTGTCCACTAGAACCATCATCAAGCACATCATTGGGCTTCTTAAATGCACTTCTGCTGCCTTGACCAGGAAGGGCTCTGCAATACGTATCTCAGAACAGTGGTAATCTGCTGTGCACAACTTGTCACTGAAACCAAGACACATGTTGCAAGGGGAAGAGCATGAGGAACATTAACCCTCGTCAGGTGATTAGGATTTGTTTGAGCATGAGGAGGAATCCATAAATCCAGATGAGCCTTCCCTGGATGCCAGAGCCATGGAGTGATGCGCAATGGGTGCCAGGGTCAACCAAACCTACACAAGACCTGCACAGCAATAACACATCTGCATGACCATCGCTCCATCATCTGACCTCCACCACCTTCCTGGAGTGTAGAACGATCCCTGCCATCCTCCCTTGCTGAGTTACCTCGAAACCTGTTTCCTCTAGCACCTATAACAGTATGTGCAGCAGATATTTGTAAGACATACTTGCTAATAAGTGCTGCTACCAAGGATATTTTAGGAACATGTGTACATCATGTAACAACCTGCCTTGCCTAAAGTAGCATTGCTTTCAATACAAATATACCTGTCACATTTATACCCCTGAGATTGAACGGGGCCAATACATCTCAAGTGTATAGATGGTGTTTCAGCTGTGTCTGCATTTAAAGCCGTGCTCCACAAAATGATCACCACAGATGTAGCAATTCATATAAATATTTCTTCACTGTCGCTGGGTCAAAATCCTAGAAATCCCTCCCTAACAGCACTATAAGTGTACTTACACTACATGGACTGCAGAGGTTCAAGAAGGTAGCTCATCACCGCCTTCTCAAGGGCTATTGGTGCGAGGCAATAACATTGCTGGCCTAACCCACATCCTATCAAAGAATATGTTTAAAAATGCATTATAAGCAGCAAAGCTCTTTCAGGGATCATGAATGTGTCCCTATTTCCTTTCCAGTCATCCCACTGTGGGAAATATGGGATTTGTTATGAGTTACTTCTGATACTATGACGTGCCACCGCAAATTTTAATAATCGCGAATTGCAGAAAATTAGTTATGTTGGGCATCTATTTCCAAGTGCAAACTGTATGGAAAAATCAGAATATCACCTTTGTGCTCATAATTTTTAAGTTTTCTTTTCCTCCTGCCAGCTCTAGGTGCTACCCTAACATCATCAGCTAAGGTCGATACAGTTTGCTCCATGTCATGCCCCTTTGCCTTGGATGACTGTGGCAAGTGTACTCTGGAAAAATGGGACCTCGAGTACTCCAGACTGCTGAGCGTGTCCTGCACTAGTGTAACTGTGTTCCCATGGCGTCGCCTGCTGGAGCTGTTGGGGTCAATGGTGGAGGGGATGAGGAAATGCTGCCAACCTTGAGGGTGTTCTGAGAGGAAGGCCCCAGGGAAGCTGGCACTCACTCTTCATCTGTGTGTACGATACCACTGTGCTGTCTCCCTTAGGTAATGGGGATCCTGGAGGAAGGTCCAGGTACCTTGTCCCCCTCTCGCCTAGCCACTGCTACACTGAGCCCAGTGCGAGGGCGATGAAATGCAGGTCAGAGTGCATATGAATTGAATGCTCATCCTGGCTCCCCATGGTAATCGCCATCCCTTCCAGAATCAAATTAGAGATTGTCACAGATTAAGTACCCTGTGTGATCATTTTCCACCACCAGGTGGTTGCTTCATCCTCCTTATGCTGGCCCGTCTAGCCTTCCCATTGCCATGGATCTCACTTCCTCCTCTCCAGCAATCACCATTGCCTCTTTCTCAGCTGGTATGAGGAGTCTTAAGGTCAGCCACACCTCCTTCAATCCATCTCCTGCCTGTCTGCTTGTCTTGTATGACAAAATGCAGAAACAGTGGCATGTCATGTCACACCTAACCCCCCTTGTTTGCAGGCATCCCGATTATACATATCATCCTATTTTTCAATTGTGGCATCCAAGTGCCCGCAAATGGTAAATTTCCAGTCACTTTGTCCTCAATTGCCATGTGGCACTAAGGCAGAACATGCATTCAGTCTTCTGACATAGCTGCCAACTCACACTTGAGAGCCTCTTGTTGAAGAGGCTCTCTGCTTTGACAAAGAGTTATCGGACTTCAAACGTTAGCTCTTTTCTCTCCCGACAGATGCTGCCAGACCTGCTGAGATTATCCAGCATTTTCTCTTTCGCCTCTTGTTGAAGATGTGACACGGGCTTGCACCCATGCAGGTTATTCACCATTTCCTGCATTGGACCTAGGTTTTCAGGGTTGTTTACTGCTACCATGTCTTCTTGGTCTGGCGGAGGGCCTTGTATCATCTTCAGGGAAGACCACCTCCGGTCTTTCCCTAACAGCCTGGAGGAAAACCTGCAGGGAGGCATCCATGGGTCCAGTCTGTTTTGGTGGTCAGACGTTGCTACGATGTTTATACTATTATCAACTAGTGGTGGAACATCCTGCAGAAAGATGGGCAGCAGGGTAGCATGGTGGTTAGCATAAATGCTTCACAGCTCCAGGGTCCCAGGTTCGATTCCCGGTGGGTCACTGTCTGTGTGGAGTCTGCACGTCCTCCCCCTGTGTGCGTGGGTTTCCTCCGGGTGCTCCGGTTTCCTCCCACAGTCCAAAGATGTGCGGGTTAGGTGGATTGGCCATGCTAAATTGCCCGTAGTGTCCTAATAAAAGTAAGGTTAAGGGGGGGGGGGTTGTTGGGTTGTGGGTATAGGGTGGATACGTGGGTTTGAGTAGGGTGATCATGGCTCGGCACAACATTGAGGGCCGAAGGGCCTGTTCTGTGCTGTACTGTTCTATGTTCTATGTTCTATGGCCTCCCTGTTTGAACAGGAGACTGTTTATAGATCACATGTAGATGCAGAATTGTTTCCTGACAGTGTGTTTGGCCAATGAAAGGCTTCCCCGATGCTAAATCACATGTGCTTGCATGCAAGCCACTGGCATTTAGAATTTTCATTATAACCATTGGGAAAAGGCAATAAGAGAATGGCAGTCCGATCTGGTTACGACATTGGGAGTGACATGCTGGTGACAAGATCCTGACCCTTTATGGTAATTTGCTTAGCTGACCATATTGGAATTTAGTCATTTAGCATTGACAGATTATATACACACATGGAGCATCAAAATTATACTGATCCTCTCCTCAGCTACGGTACGCAAATGTTTTCTTTCTAGCAAGGGCGACCATCAGAAGCAGCCGCACCTGCTGATTCACATTTCCTTAACCCATGCTGAGGCAAATTCTAGCAGTGGACGTTAGCAGCAGTGAAATCTGATTTTGGTGGCAGTGCAAATCAGTCACTAGCAAACCACAGCCTGTTTTTACTCCATGCTAATTTTCTTTCTACTGTAGTAGGCTGTAAAATAGGCTGTGATTTACTTTGGAACGCTGTCAATATAGTTTTTAGAATGCTAGAACATTTCTTGGCACATGCTCAAGAATCAAACTTTCTGATCTGCATATAGCATCACAGACGGCCTTTTGCCCACTAAGCTGTCAGGAAGCTCTGATTTTCCATGGTTACGACAATGCATCTGAAACATGCACCATTCGCATTTGCAAAAGTAGATGGGGTAATAATATTGCAGGTAGACCTGGATCACCCTGCCCTATAGCTGCTGTCGAGAATAAGAAGGATTTTTAAATTTGCAAAACCACTTGGCTGTGTTCCAAATATAGGTGGATGGGATTGTTTTCTCTTACACCATCGATGTGTGCAACAATCATCTTCACTCAAGTCGCAATTACCAACAGGATAATTTATTGCCGATGGAGTCACATCACCAATTGAGGAGTTCACAGAAGCAGTAGGGTGAAACACAGTAAACACTCTTCCTTCCTAAGGGTTGCATTCTATCCTCTGTCTGTATGCTGCTGCTTCAGCTACATGGCCCATTAGGTCAGGACACCAATTTAATTTCAGAACCTACATCACATTTAAGGGAGTATCATTAGTGATATGACATAAAAAATTCAAATTACTAAATGTAACAATATTCTTTTACCATCTAGATCACAGGATTCTTAAAAAAAAACACTAAAACTAAATGAACCTTTGTATTATGATTTTCTAATCTTCTTTATAAGTATAATAATCCTGCATTTGAGTATGACTCATGATCTGAATAATTGTCTGACATCATTTGAACTGAATTTTCTGAACCTGGCTCCTGTCCTGACTCACTCTCCAATTAAGGTAGCAGTAGGACAGAAGAAAATACATGGGGATTTTGCTTCTACACCATCACTGCCGTCTGCCAGCCATAATTTCAGCCAGTGTTGCTGTTTCTATTCCCAAGCTGTTTCAAAGTGAACATTATAAAAGTAGAAAATAATATCTCAAGGATGGGATGAAACATTCAGGGCTAAAGTGCCTCAAAATTCAGTCTCGCCTCACTAAAGTGCCTTCTGGCATGGTGACCGAGAAATCTTCAAAGATGTCAGGTCACAAGCTGTAATGTTCAATATGTTATTCTTATGCTACATATTCTGAGATTGTCTTAGTTGCCCTCATAGCTGAATCAATACGCTTTGTTTATCTACTGTAAAGTGTTTTGGGATATCATGAGGTTGTAAATAGAGCTACGGAAAAAAACAAGCCATTTTTTTTGGATTTGTCACCTGCAATGCAAACTTTGAAAGCACCATTGGGAAGCACCGTGTTAACTCTGCCTCAGTGCAAAATTTTATATTTTAAACACTTACATTTATTTTGCATCATTACATGCATATTTAAGATTAGCAAGTGTAGCGGACTTGATGCCAGCTATAATAATGATAATAACTGCAGGGACCAAGGGGCTTAAAATGCTTGGCAATGGTGGAGATAAGTGACTTTTTTCTGTAGCTGGAGCTCCATTAGCAGTAAAACTCAAATAAAAAGCAAAATACATCAAACATCAGTTTTAAAATTTGCTACTGGTCTGACTAATTTGCATCCTATTGGATGGTTACAGCTAAGCTGTTTTGGAGTAAAGATAACCATGCTCCTCGCTGGGACCATCCTCAAAATGTGAATTAGGTTTTTCAATGTAATGTTGCATTTGATATCATTTAAGAGGTTATCTATCATAATTTCATGAATGGTAACAATAGGAGCGTAGCAAGAGACACCGTTTTATAATTGGGTGTGTCATGGAAGCATTAGTAAAGGTAGACCTGATTCAAAAATATTTTTCTGACCTTTTCAACAGAGTTCACACAGGTGCCACTACATTGACTTTCTTCTTAGTGACACCAGTGCAGAGGATTGGTAAATATCCACTACTTTTAAAAACTATACTGGAAAATACACCGCAATCTGATGAAGGCTACACTGCACTAGAGAAAGCTACTGTGACAATGCAAGAAGTAAACCATAATATCAATGAATTCAAGAGACTAAAGGAAGTAGGTAAGAATGTTTTTTAAAATTTTTCCAAGATGTTTATTTCTCTTCTGAAATTGGCTTCATCTCCATTTACTCTTATTATAGTTAGAGCAAAGATATACATGGATATTTTAATTTATACCATTGCCACTGTTGTTTGCCATCTTATATCATAGAATCCCTACAGTGCAGAAGGAGGACATTTGGTCCATCAAGTCTGCACCAACCCTCTGAAGGAGCACTCCACCCAAGCCCACTCCCCTGCCCTATCCCAATAACCCCTTCACCTGACCGACTCATCTTTGGACACTAAAGGGCAATTTATCATGGCCAATCCACCTAACTTGGACTGTGGGAGGAAGCAGAGTACCTGGAGGAAACCCAGGCAGACATGGGGAGAATGTGCAAACTCACATAGTTCCATGGTGCTGAGGCAGCAGTGCTAACCACTGTGCCACGTGCCACCTTGTGGTCTAGGGAGAGGCAGCTTTACATAATTATTATGTTTACATAGTTCCTTTAGCATGGTAAAATATCTCAAATAACTTCACAAAGAATGATTTATATACAGGAACTGGGAGAGAGGTTAGGGGGGTGTCTGAGTTGTTAAAAAGGTTAGCTTTGAGAAGGCTTTTGGAAGTGGGGACAGTTGTAGCCAAGCAGATGGGATTAGAAGATGAATTCCAAGTGCAGCACCCATAAACGTTTAAAGATCTTGTACTGAGTCACCATTGACCAGAAACTTAACTGGACAAATTACATAAATAATGTGGGGATAAGAGCAAATCAAAGGCTAGTAACCCTGCGGCAAGTAACTCACTTCTTGACTCGCCAAAGCCTGTGAACAAAAAACAAAGAAAATGACAGCACAGGAACAGGCCCTTCGGCCCTCCCAGCCTCCGCCGATCCAGATCCTTTATCTAAACCTGTCTCCTATTTTCCAAGGTCTACTTCCCTCTGTTCCCACCCGTTCATATACCTGTCCAGATGCATCTTAAATGATGCTATCGTGCCCGCCTCTACCACCTCCGTTGGTAAAGCGTTCCAGGCACCCACCACCCTCTGCGTAAAAACCTTTCCACGCACATCTCCCTTAAACTTTCCCCCTCTCACCTTGAAATCGTGACCCCTTGTAACTGACACCCCCACTCTTGGAAAAAGCTTGTTGCTATCCACCCTGTCCATACCTCTCATAATTTTGTAGACCTCAATCAGGTCCCCCCTCAACCTCCGTCTTTCCAACTAAAACAATCCTAATCTACTCAACCTTTCTTCATAGCTAGCACGCTCCATACCAGGCAACATCCTGGTGAACCTCCTCTGCACCCTCTCCAAAGCATCCACACCCTTCTGGTAATGTGGCGACCAGAACTGCACGCAGTATTCCAAATGTGGCCGAACCAAAGTCCTATACAACTTTAACATGACCTGCCAACTCTTAAGAACATAATAAGAACTAGGAGCGGGAGTAGGCCATCTAGCCCCTCGAGCCTGCTCCGCCATTCAATGAGATCATGGCTGATCTTTTGTGGACTCAGCTCCACTTTCCGGCCAGAACACCATAACCCTTAATCCCTTTATTCTTCAAAAAACTATCTATCTTTACCTTAAAAACATGTAATGAAGGAGCCTCAACTGCTTCCCTGGGCAAGGAATTCCATTGATTCACAGCCCTTTGGGTGAAGAGGTTCCTCCTAAACTCAGTCCTAAATCTACTTCCCCTTATTTTGAGGCTATGTCCCCTAGTTCTGCTTTCACCCGCCAGTGGAAACAACCTGCCCGCATCTATCCTATCTATTCCCTTCATAATTTTATATGTTTCTATAAGATCCCCCCTCATCCTTCTAAATTCCAACGAGTACAGTCCCAGTCTACTCAACCTCTCCTCATAATCTAACCCCTTCAGCTCTGGGATTAACCTAGTGAATTTCCTCTGCACACCCTCCAGTGCCAGTATGTCCTTTCTCAAGTAAGGAGACCAAAACTGAACACAATACTCCAGGTGTGGCCTCACTAACACCTTATACAATTGCAATATAACCTCCCTAGTCTTAAACTCCATCCCTCTAGCAATGAAGGACAAAATTCCATTTGCCTTCTTAATCACCTGTTGCACCTGTAAACCAACTTTCTGTGACTCATGCACTAGCACACCCAGGTCTCTCTGCACAGCGGCATGCTTTAATATTTTATCGTTTAAATAATAATCCCGTTTGCTGTTATTCCTACCAAAATGGATAACCTCACATTTGTCAACATTGTATTCCATCTGCCAGACCCTAGCCCATTCACTTAACCTATCCAAATCCCTCTGCAGACTTCCAGTATCCTCTGCACTTTTCGCTTTACCACTCATCTTAGTGTCATCTGCAAACGTGGACACATTGCCCTTGGTCCCCAACTCCAAATCATCTATGTAAATTGTGAACAATTGTGGGCCCAACACGGATCCCTGAGGGAAACCACTAGCTACTGATTGCCAACCAGAGAAACACCCATTAATCCCCACTCTTTGCTTTCTATTAATTAACCAATCCTCTATCCATGCTACTACTTTACCCTTAATGCCATGTATCTTTATCTTATGCAGCAACCTTTTGTGTGGCACCTTGTCAAAGGCTTTCTGGAAATCCAGATATACCTCATCCATCGGCTCCCCGTTATCTACTGCACTGGTAATGTCCTCAAAAAATTCCACTAAATGAGTTAGGCACTACCTGCCCTTTATGAACCCATGTTGCGTATGCCCAATGGGACAATTTCTATCCAAATGCCTCGCTATTTCTTCCTTGATGATAGATTCCAGCATCTTCCATACTACCGAAGTTAAGCTCACTGGCCTATAATTTCCTGCTTTCTGCCTACCTCCTTTTTTAAACAATTGTGTCACGTTTGCTAATTTCCAATCCACCGGGACCACCTCAGAGTCTAGTGAATTTTGGTAAATCATCATTAGTGCATCTGCAATTTCCCTAGCCATTCCTTTTAGCACTCTGGGATGCATTCCATCAGGGCCAGGAGACTTGTCTATCTTTAGCCCCATTAGCTTGCCCATCACTACCTCCTTAGTGATAACAATCCTCTCAAGGTCCTCACCTGCCATAGCCTAATTTCTATCAATCGCTGGCATTTTATTTGTGCCTTCCACTGTGAAGACCGACCCAAAAAACCTGTTCAGTTCCTCAGCCCCTCTTGTACTCAATACCCCTTCCGATGAAGGCAAGCATGCTGTATGCCTTCTTGACCACTCTATCCACCTGTGTTGCCACCTTCAGGGTACAATGGACCTGAACTCCCAGCCCTCCAATCTATCTATATTTTGTTGTATTCTCTGACAGTCCTCCTCGCTATCTGCAACTCCACCAATCTTAGTATCATCTGCAAACTTGCTAATCAGACCACCTATACCTTCCTCCAGGTCATTTATGTAGATCACAAACAACAGTTGTCCGAGCACGGATCCCTGTGGAACACCACTAGTTACGCTTCTCTATTTTGAGACACTCCCTTCCACCACTACTCTCTGTCTGCTGTTGCCCAGCCAGTTTTTTATCCATCTAGCTAGTACTTCCTGAGCCCCATACGACTTAACTTTTTCCATCAGCCTGCCATGGGAAACCTTATCAAACGCCTTACTAAAGTCCATGTATATGACATCTACAGCCCTTCCCTCATCAATTAACTTTGTCACTTCCTCAAAGAATTCTATTAGGTTTGTAAGACATGACCTTCCCTGCACAAAACCATGCTGTCTATCACTGATAAGTCTATTTTCTTCCAGATGTGAATAGATCCTATCCCTCAGTATCTTCTCCAACAGTTTGCCTACCACTGATGTCAAGCTCACAGGTCAATAATTCCATGGATTATCCCTGCTACCCTTCTTAAACAAAGGGACAACATTAGCAATTCTCCAGTCCTCCGGGACCTCACCCGTGCTCAAGGATGCTGCAAAGATATCGACCCTCGCTTCCCTCAGTAACCTGGGATAGATTCCATCCGGTCCTGGGGACTTGTCCACCTTAATGTCTTTTAGAATACCCAAAACTTCCCCCTTCCGTATGACAACTTGACCTAGAGTATTTAAACATCCATCCCTAGCCTCAACATCCGTCTTGTCCCTCTCCTTTGTGAATACCAATGCAAAGTACTCATTAAGAATCTCACCCATTTCCTCTGAGTTCACGCTTTGATTGGGCCAATCCTTTCTCTAGTTACCCTCTTGCTCCTTGCATACGAATAAAAGGCTTTGGGATTTTCCTTAACCCTGTTAGCCAAAGATATTTCATGAAGCCTTTTAGCCCTCTTTATTGCGTGTTTGAGATTCGTCCTACTTTCCCGATATTCCTCCAAAGCTTCATCAGTTTTGAGTTGCCTCGATCCTATGTATGCTTCCTTTTTCATCTTAGCTAGTCTCACAATTTCACCCGTCATCCATGTTTCCCTAATCTTGCCATTTCTATCTTTCATTTTCACAGGAACATGTCTGTCCTGCACTCTAATCAACCTTTCCTTAAAAGACTCCCACATTTCAAATGTGGATTTACCCTTAAACAGCTGCTCCCAATCCACATTCCCTAGTTCCTGCCAAATTTTGTTATACTCTGCCTTTCCCCAATTTAGTACTCTTCCTTTCGGACCACTCTTGTCCTTGTCCATGAGTATTCTAAAACTTACGGAATTGTGATCGCTATTCCCAAAGTAATCACCGACTGAAACATCAACCACCTGGCCGGGATCATTCCCCAATACCAGGTCCAGTATGGCCCCTTCCCGAGTTGGACAATTTGCATACTGCTCGAAAAAACTCTCCTGGATGCTCCTTACAAACTCTGCTCCACCTACGCCTCCAACACTACACGAATCCCATTCAATGTTGGGGAAGTTAAAATCTCCCATCACAACCACCCTATTGTTCCTACATTTTTATATAATCTGTCTGCATATTTGTACCTCTACTTCATGTTCGCTTTTGGGAGGCCTGTAGTAAAATCCCAACAATGTTACTGCACCCTTCCTATTTCTCAGCTCCACCCATATTGCCTCAGTGCTCGAATCCTCCATCGTGCCCTCCTTAATCACAGCTGTGATATCATCTCTGACGAGCAATGCACTCCTCCACCCCTTCTACCTCCCTCTCCATCCCTCCTGAAGCATCTATACCCTGGGATATTCAGTTGCCAGTCCTGCCCTTCCCTCAACCAAGTCTCTGTAATACCAATAACATCATATTCCCAGGTACTGATCCAAGCCCTAAGTTCATCTGCCTTACCTGCTACACTTCTCGCATTAAAACAAATGCACCTCAGACCACCTGTCCCTTTGCGTTCATCATCTCTTCCCTGTCTACTCTTCCCCGAGTCACAATGAGTTTATTATCTAGTACCTTACTGGCTTTAGTTGCTGCCTCTTTACTGACCTCTAACTTCCTAATCTGGTTCCAATCCCCCGCCACATTAGTTTAAAACCTCCCCAACAGTGTTAGCAAAAGCACCCCCTAGGACATTGGTTCCAGTCCTGCCCAGGTGTAGACCATCCGGTTTGTAATGGTCCCACCACCCCCAGAACCGGTTCCAATGTCCCAAAAATCTGAACCCCTCCCTCCTGCACCATCTCTCAAGCCACGTATTCATTCTGACTATTCTTGAATTTCTACTCTGACTGTCCCGTGGCACTGGTAGCAATCCTGAGATTACTACGTTTGAGGTCCTACTTTTTAACTTATCTCCTAACTCCCAAAATTCTGATTGTAGGACCTCATCCCGTTTTCTACCTATATCATTGGTGCCTATATGCACCACGACAACTGGCTGTTTACCCTCCCCCTTCAGTATGTCCTGCAGACGATCGGAGACATCCCTGACCCGAGCACCCGGGAGGCAACATACCATTCGGGAGTCTCGTTTTCGACCACAGAAACGCCTGTCTGCTCCCCTTACAATTGAATCCCCTATGACTATAGCCCTGCCAGTCTTTTTCCAGCCCTTCTGTGCAGCAGAGCCAGTCACGGTGCCATGAGCCTGGCTACTACTGCCTTCCCCTGGTGGGCCATCTCCTCCAACAGTATCCAAAACAGTATACCTGTTTTGGAGGGAGATGACCGCAGGGGACACCTGCACTGCCTTCCTGCTCTTTCTCTGCCTTTTGCTCACCCATTCCCTGTCTCCATCACCAGTTCTAATCTGCGGTGTGACCAACTCACTAAACGTGCTATCCACGACCTCCTCAGCATCGCGGATGTTCCAAAGTGAATCCATCCGCAGCTCCAGAGCCGTCATGTGCACCATCTACGAGGCACAAGTCGGGAGTGTGATGGAATATTCCTAACATGCCTGGGTCATTGCATCTTCAACAACACCCAAGAAGCTTTCCAACAGGGCAAAGCAGTTCATTTGATTGGCACCCCAACTGCCACCTTAAATATTCACACGCTGCGTACCATGGCAGCATTTTTCACCATCTACAAGATGCCCTGCAGCAACTCACAAAAGCTCCTTCAACAGCACCTTCCAAACCTACAATCTCCAACACGAAGGAAAATAGATGCATGGAACATCTCCGCCTCTCCTTCCAGGTACCATGCACTAAGAGGGCTTTGGGATTGGTCCATAATTATGCTTGCAAAGTACTGCAGTGATTTGCCATTGCCTTCTGCAGTATGGCTGACCAGGCTCTGCCGTCAGGCAAAGGGAACACCACCACATGAAATCCCCTTCTAAGTCACACAACATCCTGTCTTGGAACTGTATCATTGTTTGTTTATTATTGCTGGGTCAAAAACCTGGAACTCCCTCGATAACAATGCTCTGGATGTTCCTATACCACATGGACTGTGGTAGATCATCCTAGAATGTGAAGATAACCCCGAGATTCTATTCCCTACTGCAAATCCCAAACATTCTTCTTAAACCACTTTCCTTTGCTCCCTCCAAACTCACAAAGAACAAAGAAAAGTACAGCACAGGAACAGGCCCTTTGGCCCTCCAAGCCTGCGCCGACCATGCTGCCCGTCTAAACTAAAATCTTCCACAATTCCGGGGTCCATATCCCTCTATTCCCATCCTATTCATGTATTTGTCGAGATGCCCCTGAAACGTCACTATCGTCCCTGCTTCCACCACCCCCTCCGGCAGCAAGTTCCAGGCACCCACTACACACTGTGTAAAAAAACTTGCCTCGTACATCTCCTCTAAACCTTGCCCCTCGCACCTTAAACCTATGCCCCCTAGTAATTGACCCCTCTACTCTGGGAAAAAGTCTCTGACTATCCACTCTGTCTATGCCCCTCATAATTTTGTAGACCTTTATGAGGTCGCCCCTCAATCTCCTTCGTTCCAGCGAGAACCTCCAACAGCATATGTGAGGAGCTCATGGATCTCTTCATCACAAAGATTCAGACAATCTAATTAGATGTTTCTGCCTTGTCCATCCCTTTCACTAGCTCACTTGGCCAAACTTCCTTTCATGCCAGCCTTTGTCCTTGCCTCGGACCCACATCTTTCTCTAGTTTGTCTCCTTTCTTCCCATGCCCTGTCCAAACTCGCCTATTCCATGAAACCCACCTTGTGTTTAACTGAACCTATGCCCACTAAATTGCACAGTAAGAAGTCTTACAACACCAGGTTAAAATCCAACATGTTTGTTTCAAACACTAGCTTTCGGAGCACTGCTCCTTCCTCAGTTGAGGAAGGCTCACCTCATGGCTACCATTGACACCACTAAATTGCAGATCACTCAACTTCCTTCTTGAATCTTTCTTTTCAGGTGTTTCCCTCTTCTATAAATTTTCTTCTATCGCCCCTCTCAAAAAAAACAAAGCTTCATCCTACCATCCTTTGCAAACCACTGTTCCATTTTTTAAAATTCCAAATAAGGGGCAATTTATCATGGCCAATTCACCTACCCTGTACATCGTTTTGGGTGTTACACCCACGCTGACACAGGGAGAATGTGCAAACTCCACACGGACAGTGACCCAGGGCCGGGATCGAACCCGGGTCCTTGGCACCGTGAGACAGAAATGCTAACCACTGTGCCACCGTGCTACCCCTTGATTTAGGACTCTGGAACCCATGTGAAACAATATTTATTTTCTCTGTGGTCTTTGTACTGCATAGCCTTCTGAATTGTGAACAATCTTTTAAGATTTTGCCCATTTATCAATGACTCTTTTAATTCTATAGTTCTGTCTACACTATTACTATGCAACCAATCTTTGTGTTGTTGAAAAACTTGGATATACAGCTCTCTACTGTTTCTTTAAATAATTAATAAATATGGTGAATAGTTGAAGCCACTGGACAATTCCTTGCGGAACACCACTCGTCACTTCCTTCCAAGTACAGTGCATACCCATTATCTCTACTCTTTGTATTCTGCCATCTAATCAATCTCCAGGTCAACAATTTACTTTCAGTTTCTTAAGACTTAATTTTATCTAACCACCTCTTGTGTGGAACCTTATCAAATGCCTTCTCAAGTGGTGGAACAAGACCATAGAGAGTTCTGAAAACAAGTGTGACAATTTGAAATCACTGAGATGAAAATGGGTAGGGATCAGGAAAAAGAAAGGCAATATGTAATGGCAGCACGCGCAAAAAACAATTGTAGGTGGATTTTTGCTGGAGTAATGCAACAATGGGTTGTAGAGAAGCCAGCTTGAATGAATTTAAAAGGAAGTGGTGGAGAATTGGGTGAAGTAATGCACAACAATGATAAACTTTTGAATCTTAAAGAGACAGGGAAGAACTGGGACAAAGGCTAAAGAGGAGAGAAAGGAAGCAATCAAGATGGGCCCTTTGAGGTCAGGTATTAAGAAAATTTTGTAGATGGTGGGAGCAACATTTGAGAAAAGTAAGAGGCTGCTTGGGTTTGGATTGGTTTTGATTTATTGTCACGTGGACCGAGGTGCAGTGAAAAGTATTATTCTGCGTGCAGTCGAAACAGATTGTTCCATACGTGGAAAAATATAGGATATACATAAATTCTTATCGCAAACATGGGATTAAGGAGTAATAATTAGGTGGTTAGGTTCAGGATTGGGGGAGATAGAGGGAACAAGTAAGGGAAAAGCTGCACATAACATTTGTGGATGTGTAAGAATGTCACATTTGAACTTTAAAGACCTGGCACATGTGGCACATGCTATGGTGCTAATATTTTATATTTCTCCAATCCCAACAGCAATGAAATACAGCAGACAAGAAAATCTTTCAATAAGAGATACAATTAGCAGAATAAACAAGCATTCCATTGCAAAGAAAGCATCCAGACTCAGCCAAGTTTTTAAACATGAAACTGGAATCCTTCCAAAAGTAAGTTCTTTGGCCAGAAGTTTATTGCCTACATAAAAACAGTAGCAAGTTTACATTTCATTTAACAAGTAAAATTATATTGTTGTCTATTAGCAATATTGCAATTACTGTGAATAAGCAGCAAATCCAGAGTCAACCTAAACCGAAATGAATTGGACTTATTCAGATGGTTCATAATGCTATGAATCTGACCCAGTTTGCCATCTCTAGATTTCAGATTTTTAGTCGACCTAAGAAACAAAAGTGACATATGTGTAGTGGGATGAACATCAGATTCAGCAAATGATAATATGGTTCAATCAATCTAAACGTCTAAAACTGAGTCAGAAGTGACCATAAAAGCCACAGGATCCGATCTACTTGCCGTGCCGCGCTTGAACGGGAGCACAGCTCGGCCAGTAGATGCTGAGTGAAGCCTCCCGTAGGCTTCCCAGCAGCACTATGCCTCATGGGATCTACCCAGGTCCTGCGAGGTGTCAGGATCAGGAACCCGCCCACCATGCTCACCTAAGTAGGCCTTAAATCTACTAGGCCTACTTACCGGCATCAACCGGCCTCCCGGCATCTAACAGCCTCCCCAGGGAGTCCTCAGCCAGGTGACGTTCAGTACTGGTCCACACAAACGTGGACCAGGCAGAATGGCACCTGGGGGTCTCCAAGGCCATCGGATGTCTGTGAGTGGCCAGGGATAGAGCTGGGAGTCCCCCTGGACAACCCCCCTGCCCCCTGAAACATTGGCACCTTAGCATTTGCACCCTGGCACTCCCAAGGTGCCCGGGATGAGGGAGTGTTGGAGAGAGTGGGGCGGCACCATCGGGGAGTGGGGCACTGTTGGACACCTGTGACACATTAAAAACCCTTGACCACAAACAGTATGATGCCTCTGTCAATTTCTTCCGCAATGCGGCCCGATCTCCGAACCCTTGCCCATCTCTCCTTCCCCATCGCAGTCACCCACCTTCTGGCTGTGGACATGTCCCCGGATCTGTGCCCCATCCCCTGGGTGTTCGGATGTTGGCTGCTGCGTGTGTGGTGTTGCCTCCCGCAGTGTTCAAGCACACTGTCCAGGCATCAAGGTGTGATTGGGATGCTAGGCAATGGCACCCACATGCTACATAGCTCTCCCACCCACGGGAATCCACTTGGGTTGTGTAAAGTGCTTACTTAACCACCATTGCCAATTCCCTATTAGCAATAGCCTTTAGCCGTACAGCCAGAGGCCTAGGTAATCAGTGAGGGTTATGGGTGGTTGGTGGGGCAGATGGGCAGGGGCTAGGGTTTCCCCAGAATGGGTACATATGATCCAGAGGTTAGCATGGTGGTGCCATTCATGATTGCATCTCTCAGCGCCTCCTCCCCTCTCCCTCACCCCACCTTTGCATGGCCGCCCACCCCAAGGGAGGGTACCCACCCCTGCCGAGCGCTGGGATGGCAAGCCCAGCTCTCATGAGTCTGGAAAACACCCCTTGTCAGAGTCCCTCACTCTGCCCATGCAGCCTGGCATTTCACAGGATCCCACCCAGAGACCTCAGAGTCAACCCTGTCTGTGTGGAGTCTGCACGTCCTCCCCCTGTGTGCGTGGGTTTCCTCCGGGTGCTCCGGTTTCCTCCCACAGTCCAAAGATGTGCGGGTTAGGTGGATTGGCCATGCTAAATTGCCCGTAGTGTCCTAATAAAAGTAAGGTTAAGGGGGGGTTGTTGGGTTACGGGTATAGGGTGGATACGTGGGCTTGAGTAGGGTGATCATGGCTCGGCACAACATTGAGGGCCGAAGGGCCTGTTCTGTGCTGTACTGTTCTATGTTCTATGTTCTATGTTCTAACCCCTGGGCTGACCCTGTGGATTCTCATGCTCACACCTACTTCTCAGCTGCCACTCTGGAAGTGCAATCCCTGAGCGGTAATATCGCCACAAGCCCAGCCAGGTCACAGAAAGAAATGCATGTAGACCAGCCGCCAGATCCATGTAAACCTCGAGGCTGACAGCCATGAAGGGGTGCAAATAAGATGCCTTCGAGCGTCCTCACCCCCCGAGATGCCGAGACCAAACCACCCACCCGGCATTGAGTTGCACTTATCTGGGTCTCCCGTGTCCTCTTTGGTGCCTCCACTGCAATTGGCACCCCGGGGAGTGATGTCAACCTGAGCTCTCACCTCCAATATCCCCTTTGGAGTTGAGGTCACCAGTTGTCCTTTTATTGAGCTGTTGTAAATGGCGCGGGTGTGACGTCGCACCAGCGATTCAGTAAGGCTGAGAAGTCCCGGCCGGAGGATTTGCAAATAAGATGCTAATGTCTGTAAATAAGATTCCTGACCTTCTGTGGTGGGATTCCCATTACACCACCAGTGAGTGGCCTGGAAAATCAGAAACCACAATGCCGGCAAGAATCGCGTTTCCCAGTACGCGCGGTATTTGGCACCTGCGTCACATTTCTCTCTGACAGCTAACTCCGGCTGATGATCGTCCCCTTTGTTTCCAATATTAGTTTAATAATCCACTGGTCCAGTAGTGGTGGTAGGAACGGGAATATATAGCTGACTGGCAATGTGCGTGAATATGAGTATGTATCTGTTAACGTAGGGGAGGGTCATCCCCTGTTTGGCAACAAATATTTAAAATTATATCTCCTTAAATCTAACGTCTGAGTGCTCAACTTCACTACCTTTCAGTTTAGATTTGGTTAGGAACTGGAGCAAATAGCATTCCAAAATACATTCTCAATATGGAATGATACAAAGCCTCAATCCAAAAGTGTGAAAATGGCAGCATTGCAAGAAAAAGCACAGATAAGACAAATATACGCATTTTTTATAATCAGTTGGCTCAATTAAGCCCTCCTCTGTCAATTTACTGTTGAGTTAGTTGACCCATTAAGATTTGAGACCAGCCTTTGATGGTTGTGATTTTGTGTTGTCTTCTTATATTCTTATTACAGTCATGATTCTCAACTGTAGAACAACATATTTAATTACGGTTTTTGAATTTTTGTTGGTAGCAATGAATAGAATGATATTTGATTCTTAGCAGCAGGTTTCTTAGTCAAGTGAACCCTGCTGCATGTGATAATTGATTCATGCTAAACATGCTCAACATAACATCATGAATTATCTATGCACCAAACAAATAACTTTACCTTCATGAATCTTGAAAGCATTCATGTTACTCAGCTGAAACTGAACTGGCACTTTTCTGTGTTACCCCACCTTCCTTTGAGGCAGAGAAGAAACAATGAATTGCACGAGTCAAAGTGACGGACGAGGAAGGTCACTTTCAAGATCATTGTGATAAAGCACTCATGCTTAACACTGAGTGCTAACTTGGACCAATTTCAATAAAGTTGGCATCTGATTTCCTGCCTGGTATATCTTGTCACTATTTAATGTCTGGAGATTCTCTTGGAGTGTAGCCTGTATTGTTATGGGCTATTAACATACTTCCACAGATTTCCCTTTGTGATGACACTAGAGTACATTTTACAGCCCTCGTTCTAAAATGTTGGGACCAGAGCTTAATATTCGCTAGTTTCCGACTGGGCCACGTTAACACAGTTTTATTATGAATGCAAGTTACTAGCTCATGTCTGGCCTGGGTCTGGAAGTAGCCCCTCTGTCCCCTCTTTATCAAACCCTATCAGCATAATCTTCTATTCTTTTTTCCCATCATGCCCTTAACTTCACCTCTGCTTAACTACACCATGCAACTTCCATATAGTTACCGATCTCTGGATAAATAGTTTCCTCCTGACTTTACTTTTGCATTTATTCGTGACCATCTTATATTTATCACTCCCTAGTTTTAGTCTCCCTCACAAGTAGAAACATCTCCTCTATGTCTACCCTATCAAGCCCTTTCATATAAGACCTCCATTAGGGTTCAAACTCAGCCTTGCCTTTTCCAGGAAAAAGAGCTCCTTTCTTCCTAGTCTTTCCTTCTAATTCTGGCATCACCATTGCAATTTTTTCCCCACCTTCTTTAATGCCTCTATGTCCTTTATGTAATATGTAATATAGATTATGAAAGAGCCAAATGGAAATATGTTAACAAAGACGACAAGAGAGCATGAGTTTTCCAAAGTTAAAATCTATTCCAATTTGAGACATTGCTGGGGTGGAGAATAATAATAATCTTTATTGTCACAATAAATAAATAAATAATCTTTATTGTCACAAGTAGGCTTACATTAACACTGCAATGAAGTTACTGTGAAAAGCCCCTAGTCGCCACATTCCGGCGCCTGTTCGGGTGCAGCTGGTACGGGAATTGAAGCCGCGCTGCTGGCCTTGTTCTGCATTACAAACAACTGTCTAGCCCACTGAGCTAAACCAGCCAAGTAGACTTACATTAATACTGCAATGAAGTTACTGTGAAAAATCTTTAGTTGCTACATTCCGGCGTCTGTTTGGGTACAGAGAGGGAGAATTCAGAATGTCCAAATTACCTAACAACACGTCTTTCGGGATTTATGGGAGGAAACGGAGCACTCGGACGAAACCACACAGACACGGGGAGAACGTGCAGACTCCACACAGACAGTGACCCAAGCCGGGAATCGAACCTGGGACCCTGGTGCTGTGAAGCAGCAGTGCTAACCACTGTGCTACCGTGCCGCAGATAGAAGCAGATAGAGATAGAGAATGACAGACAGGAATACAAATAAAAACCAATAACCGGACCGTTTGGGCAATAATGGTGACAAGTGATTCAGTGCTGTTGAGATCACTCAATAAATTAATCTGAAATTGCGAATTGTTTGATGATACTTAATGTGAAACAACCAATACGTCTTACATTTTAACAGAAGTATTTTTTCTTCAATTATTAGATAAAAGACAAAGATTATGATGATTCAGTAAAACTTTTCTGCATAATTGAAAAAAATGTTTCAGCGCTGAAGAAAAACACAGAAAATTATATAACAAATATGGAGGTAACTTAGTGCACTTTTGTTGTATCTTTGTCATTTTAATTTTCTTTTCTCGTTGTGACATTGTAAAAATTTTATGTATCTAGTTTACTTCCATTCTCTGTTACTATATGTATTGCATTTTGCTCTTTATTAATTCTATCATATTCATTCTTTCTTCCCTTTTATTTCATTGGTGGGTCTCAATCTATTTTATGGCTACTTTCCTATTTCAGTTTTTTTTTGGCAAAATTCATCTTTGGTTTTCTTTTGCTTTATCATTGTTGTTTTTTCATTTGATCATTTAGGGATGAAGATAAGCAAGTTAGAGGAACCCATTACACAACTGAGGAATTCAGACACTGCCTCAGCTCGAACAACATTGTATATAATTAAGTCCTGTTACTTGTGCAACTAATTTTATATCAGTCACCACCCTCCTGCCCCTTCCCCTTTGGTTGCCTGTGTCTCCAGCAGGTCGATGTGATGCATGCTTATATTTGCGTACTAGTCTGCTTCTCATTTTCAACCTCCACCACTAACTAGCAGCAATGTGAACAGGTGATCTAAATGTGCCCTGTCAGTACACTGCCTCTTCACCGGCAAGCCCTCAGTTGTGCTTCCTCTTGACGACACATAGAAGCTGGCTCCCTCATGGCCCCAGACTAGCGCTTTAGCGGACCCTGGAGGAGGTTTGGCTCCAGACATGCAGTGTGCAGAACAACTGGCATTTGGACACACCCTGGCACTCATCAACCAAATTCCTTGCTATGAGCCAAACGCTTTGCTGCCTTGTGCAGATTTTGGGAGAGTTCAAGGGGAAGAGGGTGAACTCTGACAGAAATTTCATTGGAGCCCAAAAGTAGACTGATGCCTAAATATGGCATATTTTCAGCAGCTCCTGCAGCCAAGCTAATGTCAAAGGTAAAGCTTTGCATTCCTTTGCAAAGTTCCTGGGGAGGTTGAGAGGGAACCCTGATATTTGGGTAGCCCAGGGTCTCCATAAATGTTTCCCAGAATTGCTCCCTGGAGAGGACACACCAGTGTCGCTGCAGAGCGTTAGTACATCACCGGAGACAGCAGTATTGAGTGATAAGCCCAATTCAATTGGCGGAGAGAATGAGTGGCTTGCGCTTAATCCGATGGTGGGAGGGACCATTGTGCCCCACTGGTCAGCCACCACCCACCTCAAGTAGGGCAGCACCTGACCAGTAAAGTTCTGACCTGTCACGTCCATCTGCTTCAATGGGTATTTGGAGATTAGAGTGTGTTCAACAAGTGGACGGAATCCATCGCAAACAAGAAAGAAGAGTTACAACACCAGGTTAAAGTCCAACAGGTTTGTTTCAAACATGAGCTTTCAGAGCGCAGCTCCTTCCTCACCTGAGGAAGGACTGAGCCATGCCTTGGACACCACCACCAACCCGAGACCTGAACGTCGTGCTTCAGACTTTCCACTGCTGTCACCATCCGAACAGTGTTGGCCTCATTGGCGGCGGCATCTTCAGTACCCTTGCCTTTGGGACTCCTCCAATCGGCAATGCAGTCCCCAAAATGTTGCTGATATCCCTCCTGAATCTCACGCCTGTCTTCTACATCAGCATTGGTATAACCTTGTCCAGAGGCTACATTTGAGTCCTGGGATCCAGCAGACTTCCGTCTGCTGACTCCATTACATGTTACTGCCTCAACTTAATGTGCATTAACAACTGTGTGGTGCTCAGCAGAATGTGCTTGTGAAGCTTGTCCACTAATATTGCCCACCAAGGTGTGTGTGTATCTGTTGGTGAAGGATGTGGATCCTAGCTCTGATGCTTCAATGGTGGACTCCTTGGAGCGCTCCTCCAAGGTGGTCTCTTGGCTGGTGTTGGGGAGACCCACTCCAGATGGCCTGGCCCCATCAGATGGAGATCCTGTAAGAAAATGGACTTGTGGTCAGTGAGAGGCAAGGATCATTTTTGTCTGACATGAACAACTCACTTGGGACAGTGGATTTTCACCTCTGCAACGCAGGCTAACCTCGCTGTCAATGACTGCTCTCTTGTAGGTCAACCCCGTGATCTCCAGGGCCCATTCCTCACAGGGGGTGAGGTCTCGGATCTCTGATACTCCACTCCGCCCCCCTGGGTCTTGGCCTTTTCTTTCTTATCATGGGCTATCTTCTGCGGGGACAAAGAGAGGGCATTGTGAGTCGCACACCTGATGGATCGGGGGTATCTATAGCAGATGGCATGTGTGGGCACCGCACCTGGACTTGAAGGGATTGTGGCTGGTGGGTGCCAGGGGGTTCTGAGGAGCAAGCACGATCGGATGTGGGGAGGGTGCGACATGTCAGCCAATGATTTGTGCCGTGGGTTTGGGAATTTGAGGGGTGGCAGGCAGAACTGATCCCAGGAAAGAGCTGGTAATTTATCCTTGCTGCTTGGTGGATGTCATTGGTTTTCTTCCGACATTGGACGCCAGTCCTCCTGGTTATGCTGCCCACACTGACAGCCGCTGCCACTGCCTCCCAGGCAGTATTGGTGACCCTGCTTCTGGTCCTCCGACCCCTTTGGGGGAACAGGATGCCCCGCCTCGCCTCACCAGCGTCCAGAAGTCGGCATCCCCAAAACGAGGAACAGGTCTACGCGCTACCATGCTTGTGTATTATCTGGAATGAGTGGTGAGGGAGCGCGTAAAAGCAGCTCCCCCTTGTTAGAGGCGAGAGTGAGGCACGAGTCTGGTGAATCAGATGACGAGACAGCCAGTAATGGTGAGACACTCGTGGGGGCTCATTTCCAGCACTAAGTGCCGTTATGGGCTGCAATCTCATCAAAGTGCCTGTCGAGAAACACCCCGTCAATCGTGCCCAAAATGACACTTTTTGTTAAACCATATAGAATCATAGAATGCCTGCAGTGCAGAAAGAGACCATTTGGCCCATCGAGACTGCACCCTACCCAGGCCTACTCCACTGCCATATCCTCATAACCCACCTAACCTACATATCCATGGTCACGAAGGGGCAATTTTAGCAGCAGTGCTAATCACTGTGCCATCGCGCCACCCTATTTTCTAAGTATTCTGTTACAATCTCCTTAATAATGGATTCTAGCACTTTCACTTTGACCAATGTTTGGCACAGCTTGTGGAGGAGTGATATCCTTGTTTAATTATCCTCTCTAATACATTGTAATAAACTGATTTTTCCTTATAGAGTTTCTTCAATGCCGGTGTGTTTATTTAAATAGGATTAAGAAGTTTGAAATGGATTAATTTTATAACCGATACTCTGAACAGCTGTGTGTGCTTGACAGTTTTGTGAGCAAATAACAGGGGCAATGGTTCTCAAAGGGAATGTTGAATGACTGTTTTTATTTTGGCACGAGACTCAATCCCCTGGTTTACAACTCCTCTGAGGTGCCGTGAACCACATCGCCTAACAAACAGGCCTGACTCCATCAACATTGCAGGGAAGGGGTTTGAAATGCCCACTCCCGCAATGGAGTCAGCAAGGGCGAGAGTGCTGCATGTGCGCTTGCTACCTGCACCCTTACCTCACGCGAGAAAAAATTTCCAGAGAAAGGAATGAAGCACGAATCCTAGAATCAGGTCTCATTCACCTTTTCTAAAGGCCTCTCGATTGGCCCGACTATGAAAATCCAGGCCTAGGTTAGTACCTTCTCTATCAACACATTCTAATGTGACTGGCTGGGCTACTCTTTCAGAGGGCCGGTGCAGACACGATTGGGCTGAATGGCCTCCTTCTGCACTGTAGGGATTCTATGAAAGTAAATTCAATCATGTTCATATATGTGGTAATTGTATTTCATTGTTAGTTATTTAGCCAGTTAAATGACATTGTATTGTGTATAAGATGATATCCAAGGACTGATAAATTACCATTTGAGTGCAATATTTACATTCATAAAGTTTAAATTAATCATTTAAATTCATTTAGAGTAGAAGGAAAAACTGTGACAACACAGGAACCTTCAAATGTAATCATGACAATGGCAAATTTCTGCAATCAGGTAATGTACTGACTCAGAAAGCATTGATCTTGCAGCAGGCTGTTGAGTTTAGTATTGAATGATTGATTATTTTTTAACTCATTGCACTGTTTTAACTTTCATTTTTGGTATCTCTCAATCAGATTTACCTTCACCTAATGTTAGAACTAGGACGTTAAAGCAAGAAATCTATTCTGTGCCTGTATCCCATTTCTGGAACCCAATGTTAAATTTAAGGTGTCAAGGTGAAGACATAGTTACTGCACAAATAATGGTTGCCCTCAGATATATTTAGCTTGTTTTGTAAAACTGATGATATATTTGCTAAGTAATGCCAATGTCTAAGAATCATGCATCCATTATACACTGACATACAGTTACATCTGGCACTGCTCCATCTTTTAATTGTCTTCTCTCTAATTTTGGCTCAGCGTTTTCAAATCTTAAGGCCCTACCATTATGTAACTGATTTGGTGGATGAACGTGCTAGCGTCTGCTATCAGAAGTTTAACGAGATATTCCACCAGCTGATAATTCCTGAATTTGTAAGTAAAGGCAATGTAACAACAGACAATCAATGGGGATAACGGTGTTTTTAAGTTGCAGGTGTTGTATTAAAATATTTTTGTTTCAAACAGAAAAGAAGACTGGAATCCATCGTTTATGAACCGTTATGTGCTCTCACAAGTTTGTTCAGTGGTCCGCAACAACTGGTTAGAAAGCATAATGATAAATTCTTAGATTATGAAAAAATTCAAGAGAAGGTAAAGCAAGAAGGTAATGCATCTTATGATGAAAAGGCTGCTATGGAGACTTACAAAGCATTGCATTCGCTATTACTCACCGAGCTCCCTAGCTTTAACAGAATTGTGCTACAGCTACAGGCACAGATTCTTCAAGCAGTTATCACTGTTCATCGTGACTTAGCCAACAATGTACTTCAACTGACCAGCCAGCATCCACAGGAGGTAAGACTTCATTTTGCATTATTAGTTGTATTGGAGGAATTAAATGGTGAATTAGGTAACAATATTGTATATTTCCTCTCTGGGATCTGGATTTAAATTCAGCCCAGATTTGTGGGAAATCTCAACTCCCCAATACCTGTTCAAAGGTAATTTTGTCTGACAGGGTTGCAAATAAGTGAAAATGCACCAGTCTCCCCCTTCAACTCCATTATATTCTAAAAATGTCCCTGTGTCCAGGGAAGCACCGTAGTTCCATGAATGTTTATAAATGTGTCATTCCATCACATTAACAGAGATGTTTTCAGAAGGACAAACAGGGAAAGCCAACCTCTTGCATTACACAACAGAGCCCTGTGCCACCGGCACCTGACTGAAAAGGGAATCTCTGAAGCGCAGGGATTTCTCCCTTAGTCAAAAAAAATCGACAACAGCAAAGTGCCTTTGCAAGTCTGAAGCCTCAAAAGGGTTTTGTAAAATTTTGATGCAGGTCACATTTGACTTGAGCATACAGCATAAATGGCTGATGCAAAATATGAAGTGAATAGTTTAATTCAGAAAAGGCATAAGGATACAAGACATAAGGATACATAGTGAAAAAGATCAAAGTCATACCGAGGCCAAGGTATTAGTGCAAAGAAGAGGAAAGCTTTTCATTGCACCTGGCAATTACCATATCTAGCTGTGTACTTTACAAGAACAATGAGCTACCTCTGAAAATCAGTACATTGGTGGAAAGGGAAGGCTGTTGCAGCCTGTAAAGATTTATATTTTACTTATAATTTCTTTTAAAAGTGCTGTCTTATTCCTGGAGTATAGATTTACTGGCGTGCCAGGCCCTCTAATGGCTCAACCAAATACCCATGTGAATACTGGCAGGCATTTAAAGTTAGAGCACATCAGACTGCGACCTTTCTGATCTGTATGGCTCTGTTACTCAATAATAAATTTGCTGAGCTGTCATAAGAAAAATTGAATTTATAGATCTGTTAAAATTATCCAGCCTGTCAAGATTATCTAGTCTGCCAGCAACACGAACCACAAAATGGTTGGCAACCTTAATTTTCAACAAAATAATATTTTAACAGGATAAAACTAGGCTTCAAATATATCACGTAAGCTATTGAAATAGCAATATAAAGACTGGCAGAAAAAGATAAATATTTAAAGGGACAGGAAGGGTTGAACTTTTATGGTCGAACTTGCTCTTTGGTTTTAGGATTTGAAATCTATACTAAACCACAGAGTAAGAAAACTCTTGTTCAGGGAATAACTTTATTGCCAAAATTTTACATTAGGAATTTAAAGTTACAGAACAATAAAGATGGGCAAAGGGGGTGGGGTTGCATTGTTAGTAAGGAATGAAGTTAAATCATGAATGAAGGAGTGTCATAGAATCAGAAGGCATAGCATCTCTGTGGGTAGAGTTGAGGAATCGCAAAGGTAAAAAGACCCTGATGGAAGTTATGTACAGGCTCCCTAGCAGTAGTCAAGATGTAGGGCAGAAAATAAATCAGGAGCTAGAGAAAGCATGTAAAAAAGGCAATATCGCAATACTCATAGGTGACTTCAATATACAGGTGGACTGGGAAAATCAGGTTGGGAGTGAATCCCAAGAAAATGAATTTATGGAATGTTTAAGAGATGGATTTTTGGAGCAGCTTGTGGTAGAGCCCACCAGGGAACAGGCAATTATGGATTTGGTGATGTGCAATGAGGCAGGCTTGATTAGGGATCTTAAGGTGAAGGAACCCTTAGGGAGCAGTGACCATGATCGAATTTACCCTGCAGTTTGAGAGGGAGGAGCTGGAGTCAGATGTAACAGTATTACAATTAAATAAGGTAACTACAAAGACATGAGGGAGGAGCTGGCCAGAGTTGATTGGAAAGGGAGACTAGCAGGGAAGACAGTGGAACAGCAATGGCAGGAGTTTTTGGGGGTTATTCAGGAGGCACAGCAGAAATTCATCCCAAGGAGGAGGAAACATGCTATGGGGTGGACAAGGTATCCATGGTTGATGAGGGAAGTGAGGACAGCATAAAAACAAAAGGAAAAGCATACAAAGTGGCAAAGATTAATGGGAAGCCAGAGGATTGGGACTCATTTAAAAGCGAGCAGAGGACAACTAAAAAAGCAGTAAGGGGAGAGAAGATGAAATATGAGTGCAAGTTAGCTAGTAATATAAACGAATGATCCCTGGAATTAAGAACTTGTCGTATGAGGAGCGGTTGAGGACTCTGTGTCTGTACTCGTTGGAGTTTAGAAGGATGAGGGGGGATCTTATTAAAACTTACAGGATACTGCGAGGCCTGGATAGAGTGGACGTGGAGAGGATGTTTCCACTTGTAGAAAAAACTAGAAGCAGGTGACACAATCTCAGACAATCCTTTAAAACAGAGATTCACCAGAGGGTGGTGAATCTGTGGAACTCTTTACCGCAGAAGGCTGTGGAGGCCAAATCACTGAGTGTCTTTAAGACAGAGATAGATAGGTTCTTGATTAATAATGGGATCAGGGGTCATGGGGACATGGCAGGAGAATGGGGATGAGAAAATATCAGCCATGATTGAATGGCGGAGCAGACCCGATGGGCCGAGTGGCCTAATTCTGCTCCTCTGTCTTATGCTTAACATTTACTGGTTGGGGCATGGCATGGTACTCTGGCCAGTAACTTCATCGGATTTGGGGGGTACCCCAAAGATGCACTGGGGAATCCCTCTCGGAACTTTCCAGGTAATCATTTGCATGACAATTGTCCAGAAGTACCAACTTCCCGTTGACCCAACTCCCCCCCCCCCCCCCCCCCCCCGATCTCCCCCACCTTCCCAATCCCCCCCACCTTCCCAATCCCCGCCATCCACCCTGACCTTCAGCCCCCAACAGTATTTGGCTTTTATTTCTATCCAAGCACCTGAATATCAGTGTCCCATATTCCTGCTCAATGATCATTCTTGTGCACTTGTTATTCCCATTGTATATTCTCGGTTTCATTGCCCGAAATCCTCACAAGGTGTTATCATCCACGTCCTTAGAGACAGCCACTGACTCAGGGCCAGACCCATTTGCTGAGGGCCTCTACAGCCCGGCAAGACTGCTCCCCTAATCTCCAAGAAGATGACTCTCAATGATGCTGCACCTCTGGTCAAAGGAACCATGGGGACCACGAACCGTCGCGAGCTTGTCACCCTGGTCGGGAGACACGTTTACCCAGAACCAGGTCTTTACTCCAGCACAACCCAAGGAAGAAGAGGGCATGCATACAGCTAAATTACATTGCTGCATCAAGAGTAACCCCCATCAAAATTACCGTCCGGGTTAATGGCCATCCAGTAGAGATGGAAATTGGCACAGAGGCTGTTGTTTTGGCTATAGGACAGCAAACATACCTGAAAGCCCACACTGGGACCCAACACCTGGACCCAAGGGACACCAAGCCACGATTGATGACATATACCGAAGAACCTCTGGCGTTGCTTGCTCAACAATGACTCTGGTTGCTTACGGATACCATTCCGTTCATTTGCCACTGATAGTGGTACAGGGGCCTATACCTAGTCTGTTGGGCTACGACTAGCTGCAGAGGTTCCACCTGGATTGACAGCAGGCTTTCAAACTTGGCACAAATGGGTTGTATGAGGTCCTGGGGAAATATGCGAATGTTCTGCAGGATGGCTTGGAGAAAATAAAGGGAACAATGGCCAAAATCGATGTGGACCCAGCCACCCAACCAAAGTATTTCAGGGCACTCCCAGTTCCCTATGCCCTGTTGTCGGATGTGGACGACGTGCTTAGCGAGCTTGAAAGTCTGGGGATTATTGGTTCTGTGCAGTTCACGGAGTGGGCAGCACCTGTAGTCCTGGTGATGAAGCCAGATAAAAGTGGCGACCATGGCCTCACGGTTGGGCAGGTACCAGATGCGACTAAGCCACAGGAGCGTAATAATAATAATTGCTTATTGTCACAAGTAGGCTTCAGTGAAGTTACTGTGAAAAGCCCCTAATCGCCACATTCCAGCGCCTGTTTGGGGAGGCCGCTACGGGGATTGAACCTGCGCTACTGCCTCGTTCTGCATTACAAGCTAACTGTTTAGCCCACTGTGCTAAACCAGCCCAGTGAACATAGCGGGGAGGATGGTATTCTCCTGTGGGTAGCCATGTTCTGGTCATGAGCTAAAGCACAAAGACCATGGGTGGTATTCTCCGTTGCCCAACACAAAAATCGGTAACGGTGATTGGGCGAAGAATGGCTCCCGATGCCAAAATCGCGGTAGGCGTGGTTTGTCGGTGATGCTCCGCCCCCTCCAAATCGGCATCATCGAGACATGCACCACGTGCAGTCGCAACTCTGTTGGAATGTCATTAGTGGGCCCACCAGCAATGCTCCGCCTCTGATGGGGCGAGTTCCCGATGGCATGGGCCATCTGTGGTCTCAGCGGTCATGAGCCTGACGAGGCGGCTGCTGAAGTAAAAAACTCATCACTATTCTTAGAATTACCCTAATACCAAAAGGGTCAATAAGACATTCTAAATGGTGAACAGGGATTCTCACTCCCTGACTTCTATGCAGACTTAGGTGGGTGCTATTTGGGTCAAATTATATTTTCAAGTTATCCCCCCGGTATAACTCATATCTTCACAGAAGAATTTTATCTACTTACCACTTAGTAGCATCGATCCTGGGTCCCACATTGCTAAGTAAAGTAGACTTTGTAATAACCACTGTTTCAGGTTAAAACTTTAAGTTATTTTATTATTATATTTTTTCTTTTAAAAGATGCAATCACTGTCTTTACAGTAAAGTAGAAAGATCTTGCTTCTGGATTCCCCTGGTTGGTTGAAAAGACCTTCAGGTCCACATTGACAATCTCTCTTCTTTAGCTTTTGGTCTTCCTCAGATGGATTCACTGTTCTGCTCGGTTGCTCTGTACTTCCCATGACTGAGCTATGAGAGCTGACTCTGCTGGCTGTCCCCTTTTTTAGGGATTATATATCCCTTCTAGCAGTTATTAAGTTTATCATAGATTATCATAGAATTTACAGTGCAGAAGGAGGCCATTTGGCCCATCGAGTCTGTACCGGCTCTTGGAAAGAGCACCCTACCCGAGGTCAACACCTCCACCCTATCCCCATAACCTAGTAACCCCACCCAACACGAAGGGCAATTTTGGACACTAAGGGCAATTTATCATGGCCAATCCACCTAACCTGCACATCTTTAGACTGTGGGAGGAAACCCACGCACACACGGGGAGGATGTGCAGACTCCGCACAGACAGTGACCCAGGCCAGAATCGAACCTGGGACCCTGGAGCTGTGAAGCAATTGTGCTATCCACAATGCTACCGTGCTGCCCCGTAAAGCAACTTTATTTATTCTTGATTGTACAAGATATCTTTAATCTGAATTGTTTCTAACATGACTATGCATTCATATTGAGCATGACTTCAGCTCATCAATCTCTGATTACATTGTTTCCTTTGTGATGTTCAAAAGTGCTTTGATCCCAGAGGGGTATTACATCTGGTTTCTGTCATTTCTAAAGTTGCTTTATTATCAAATAGTGCCCCCAGCTCAGAACTCTGACTCCGATTTGGGTCTAACATGTGTTCCCGTGGACACGTTGTCTCTAGCTTCCCATATTCACCTGGTGTTAGCAGAATTTCACACCTAAAAATTTGTCACCCAATGCAACTGAAATTCCTAGCCATTCTTTTCTAGCTGCTTACTAAAATGATTAACTTCAAAGAAGCTGCAAAATATTGCTTTTTTCCATATAACTAAAAGCTCAATTTGCTGTGACTTAAAAGACATACATCAGTTTTACAGCTTGAATAGTGACAAGCTGTTTTCTTAACACCTGTTTGATAAAGGCTATCTGCATTTCAAAATCTTCTTTTGCAGCTGCTGTTAACCCTTCATGGGATTTTTCCCTACATTCTCTCATGTAGCCTTAGGTCAGGTATTGCCTTAGGGCAGCATGGTGGCACAGTAGTTAGCATTGCTGCCTACGGCGCTGAGGACCCAGGTTCGAATCCCGGCCCTGGGTCACTGTCCGTGTGGAGTTTGCACATTCTCCCTGTGTCTGCTTGGGTTTCGTCCCCACAACCCAAAAGATGTGCAGGATAGGTGGATTGGCAACACTAAATTGCCCCTTAATTGGAAAAAATAATTGGGTACTCTAAATTTATAAAAATAAAGGTCAGGTATTGCCAGACTTCCATGTTTCAAATAACATATTTTCCCATTTTTCTTTTACACCCCGTCTTGGCATTTGAAACATAACTATATCTTTCGGTCAATTATCCCCCCATCCAATTGTACTGAATAACATATATCCCCGATCTTTGTCATTTATATATACAAGTCATGATTTTAAATTGTGCACCAAAATCTATTGTAAATTTATCCACACCTCAGACCAGTGTCGATAGACTCTTTTTTCGTTCTTTCCTCAAGTCCAAGCACCGTGAACCATAGCTATAGCTGCTCAGGAATGTAACACAATGGCTATATCCATGTGTTCCACTACCTCCAAAGCATTTTACTTCCTTGGGGTAGCAGCACCATAGAAGCTTCCTCATATCCCTTAGAAACAGTACACAACTCAGTCCATCAGTAACCAAAAAGGTTTTTTGTCCATCACTGGGTGTCTAGTGTCCCATTTTTCCGTCATTCAAATTGCTTTCCGTTTCTCATTGGAATGGTAAATTATGATATCATGTACTATCCACTGATTCCCTTGCTTCATTCATTTAAAAGGTTCAATCGATCCTGCTTCTATTCCTGACTTCCTCACATTAATGTCTTACATTGTCCTGAACCATGTACGTCTGCCAGCCCTGGTTTACATGAGATAATAACTTTCTGCCAAATTCCCTTTTGTTCGTTATCATTTCCCTTACCACATCAAGTGTATTTTTGCTGTTAGAACATTTGCAACGTAATAAGCCAACAGTAGTCACAAAACCACCCCCAGGACATCAGTAGGCACATTCAATACATTCAATTTTTGGGGTTACAACCCAATTGAATCCTCTTTCGTCACATCGAACCATCACTTTTTCTTCCAAATAAATTCTCCCTATTGTTAAATACACAGGTTAAAAAAAAGTAAGTCTTATCTTAACACATTACTCATTACCTAACCACACAAATAGTTTTTTTTTAATTGTTTTTATTAAAGCTTTTTTCAACCAGAATTTTTACATAACAGAAAAATAAACGAAAAAAAATTTAACAAAACTAGGTGGCTGTTATCATTATACAAAACTCAAATATACATTAAATAGAAAATTCCCCCCACCTGAACCCCCCTCCCCTTCCCTATCCGCCCCCCCCCACCCACCCCCCTACCAGTTGCTGCTGCTGCTGACATTTTACTGCTCCCCTAGAAAGTCAAGGAAAGGTTGCCACTGCCTGGAGAACCCCAGTAAGGACCCTCTCAAGGCAAACTTTATTCACTCCAGGCTGAGGAACCCAGCCGTCTCACTAACCCAGGTCTCCACCCTCGGGGGTTTCGAGTCCCTCCACATTAACAAGATCCGTCTCCAGGCTACCAGGGTGGCAAAGGCCAACACTTCGGCCTCTTTCGCTTCCTGCACTCCCGGATCCTCCGACACCCCAAAGATCGCTATTGTTGGACTCGGCTTCACCCGCATGTCCACAACCCTGGACATAGCCCTCACAAAGTCCTGCCAGAATCCTTTAAGCACCGGGCATGCCCAAAACATATGGACATGGTTCCCCAGACTCCCTGTACATCTCGCGCACCTGTCCTCCACCCCAAAGAACTTGCTCATTCTCGCCATCGTTCTGTGAACCCGGTGCACCACCTTAAACTGAATTAAACTGAGTCCGGCACATGATGCGGACAAATTCACCCTGCCCAGGGCAGCAGCCCACAGGCTCTAGCCCACAGGCTCTCATCTAGCATCTCGCCTAGCTCCTCTTCCCACTTGCCCTTCAACTCCTCCACTGAGGCTTCCTCCGCCTCCTGCAGCTCCTGGTATATGTCCGACACCTTCCCCTCTCCTACCCAGATGTAAGACACTATCCTGTCCTGTATCCTTCGAGGGGGTAGCCGCGGAAATGTCCCCACCTGTGTTTTGAGAAAGTCCCGGACCTGGAGGTATCTGAAAGCATTTTCCGGGGGCAGGTCGAACTTCTCCTCCAGCGCCTTCAAGCTAGGGAAAGTCCCATCTATAAACAGGTCTCCCATTCTTCTAATGCCTGCCCTATACCAGCCTTGGAACCCCCCTGTCTATCTTGCCCGGAGAAAATCTATGGTTGTTCTGTATCGGGGTCCAAACTGAGGGCCCCTCATCCTTCCTGTGCCTCCGCCACTGACCCCAGACCCTCAGTGGCGCCATCACCACCAGGCTTGTGGTGTATCGTGTTGGCGGGAACGGCAGCGGTGCCATTACTAGTGCCCCTAAGCTGGTGCCTTTGCATGATGCTGCCTCCAGCCGCCCTCACACCGTCCCCACCTCCATTACCCATTTCCTAATCATGGCCACATTAGCCACCCAATTGTAGCTACAGAAGTTCAGCAGTGCCAACCCCACCCCCCCCACCCCCATGATCAAGTTACTTGACTCCAAGTCTGGTATTTTACCCAACATGCGCCTCATGAATTCCGCATCATCCCAGTTCGGGGCATACATGTTCACCAACACTAACCAGGCCCCCTGTAGCTTGCCACTCACCATTATGTACCTGCCCCCTTTGTCCGCCACGATGCTCTCTGCCTCAAACGCCACCTGTTTACTAACCAGAATTGCCACCCCTCTGGTCTTTGAGTCTAGCCCCGAGTGGAACACCTGGCCCACCCATCCACTCCTTAACCTCATTTGGTCAGCAAGCTTTAAGTGCATCTCCTGCAGCATGGCCACATCCGCCTTCAACCCCTCTAAATGCGAGAACATGCGGGACCACTTGACCGGCCCGTTCAGGCCCCTCACATTCCATGTGATCAGCCTGGAAGGGGGTTTTGACCCCCCCCCCCGGCCGATTAGCCATCTCACTTTTTCAGCTAGCCACGTGCCCGCGCCCCCCGCCTCCTCCAGCCGGAGGCAACCCCAACCCAACTCTCCGTCTATCCCCAACAGTTGGCTCCCCTTCAGTCAGCAAAGCAGCATCCCTTCCCCTCCCCAGCCCCCCGCTCCCACCCCCCCTGCCAAGCACCCACTTAGCACTGATTCCCCCCCCCCCCATTGCGCTTCCGTAAGTCAGCTGACCCCGGCCGCTCCCGCCTCTATCTCCAACCTCACTTTTGTCTCCTCCTTCGGCCCCGAACCCCCCTCCCCCACAGGGTAAGAGGGAAAGTGCCGTCCGGATCCTTCCTGTGCATCGGACAACACAACCCGGGCGTTACCCCGCCCCCTGAAACAAAAACAGGAAAAGAAAAGCCAACAAACTTAAATTCTATGAACAAACTTACACCAGGCCAACACCCAGTTACACATCTCCACCAACGCGTTTCACCCATGTGCAGCTGCCCCTAGTTCAAGTCCAGCTTTTCGTGCTTAATGAATGTCCACGCCTCATCCGGCGTATCAAAATAATGGTGCCTGTCCTCGTAGGTTACCCAAGTCTCGCCGGATGCAGGAGCCCTAATTTCACCCCTTTGCTGTGGAGGACGCCTTAGCCCGGTTGAATCCCGCACACCTCCTCGCCAGTTCAGCTCCCAAGTCCTGGTATATGCGAATCTCGCCGTTCTCCCACTTACTACTCCGCTCCTTCTTTGCCCAACGCAGGACACGCTCCCTATCTGTAAAGCAGTGGAACGTTATCACCATCACCCTCGGTGATTCATTTGCCCTCGGTTTCCTCGCGAGGACTCTATGCGCCCCATCCAGTTTCACGGGCCGCGGGAAGGCCCCCGCGCCCATCAGCGTCCCCAGCATTGCAGTGACATACGTGCTCGCGTCAGCCCCCTCCACACCTTCAGGGAGGCCCAGGAACCACAGGTTGTGACTCCGAGACCTATATTCAAGGTCATCCAGTCTCTCCTGCCATCTCTTGTGTAGGGCTTCGTGGACCTCCACCCTGACCCTTCCTCTCCACTTCTTTGATCGCCTTCTCCTGTACCTTCTGAACCTCCACCATCTTTTCCATGGGGGCCAGCATCTCCGTCTTCAGCTCTGCGAAGTAGCTCCTCAGAAAGTCTTGCTGCTCTCTCGACCACTGGGCCCATGCTTCATGGTCCACGGCAGCCGCCATTTTGTCCTCCCGGACCCGCTTCGCTCTCTTCCCCGCAATCGCTCGTTTAACGGCCCCGCACCTGGTTCCCTCCATACAGCAGTGAGGGGAACCTCTCCAGTGTCCTTTCCCATGCCCAAGTGCCGATGCCGCCTCGTTTAAAGGCCTGAAACCCCAATTCCGGTGGGAGCTGCCGTGTATGCGACCTCGCCGGACATGGCCGCTACCAGAAGTCTCCACCACACAAATAGTTTGTCTGTTACAACTTTACATATTTTCAGCAGTTATCACAATTTCAACACTAAAAGCTAATGTACAATATCGACACATCCCTTCGTGGCTTTGGGACCAATAGTTATTACATACAAAATATGGCATGTTAACAACATCAATATTATTCGTGATGTTGCGTGCAGTTAAATCAAGAAAACACACTAAACTATCACTGTTATACTTTGTTTATTTATCCCATGTTTACCCCCTCTATTAAAACATTCACACAGTTTTAAAAAATCCTCACCCTTGGTGATTACTGATCAAGTTCTTGAACGGCATACATACCCCCATTATCATACATATATAAATCCTCGTACTGGTTCAACTTATACTATGGCTTGCCTTCTTTCTCAATCTCTATTTCACTCTGTCAGATTCTGTTCTGCTTTTGGCTAGAAGCTTATCAATTGTATCTGTAGACCTCACTCTTCTCTTTATCATGAGTTATGGTCCAACATCAACCAATCCTATCCTAATTGTTCTATTACTCAACTATCTGCCACCTATTTTAATTTAGTGTGCTTTAAACCTCCCTCTTACTAAAATAAACTATAAAATTCCAGCATTCTTTCCTTATCAATTGGACATATCTATGCCAAGCCATGTTAAGTCCCTTTCTCCTACATCTATAACAGTCTCTAACAATATACAAGACATTTCTTCCTTAATAACTATTACAGCTCTCCAATGCAATATTGTTTGCTGCATTGGTTACAAATTTCCCGCCGTGGCAGCAAGCTGCAAAAATTTTTAAACTATTGTCATTTAGCATGTGTGGGTTCCTCGTCAGTCGCTGCTGTCTGCCGAGACCCTTAATAACTCCACCGCGTAGTACATGCCCCGTGGAGACCGCAGATCATCCATCAGCTGATGTCCAGGACACATGTCCAGTTAGAGATGTGTGACTGAAGGTTTCACTGCTCAGTAATAATTTGATATTTTGATTTGTTTCTAACCTGTAAAGTTTTCCTCCAAGCTCTGTCATTTAATTCTCTCAAATATGTAGCCAATTGTATCATTTTTCATTCTTTCCGTTGAGTACTTTTATTGCAACATTTGCAACGTAAGTTTTGACATAATTTTAAAATTCCCAATTTCCAGAGCAGTGCAGCAACTATTACTCCTACTTGTGGTTTTGTTTTGCAACACATTTCCTATCTTAACTTGCCCTTTCTCGGGATCCCATTGAGTATCATTAGTTTTCCCTGAATACTGTCTAAAAATCTTTAATTTATCTGGTAAGTTTAGTACGTATCCCAGGCTGCTTATAAGTGCTCCCCATATTTTAACCCATCTAGCCCACTCCGAGTCCTAGCTTTTTCCCCTCCTTCTTCAAACTTGATCCTTATTTTTCTCTGGAGTGTAATCCTCTTTCTTCATCCAAACAAGTATGTCTGTATTATTTTTTCCATCTGAAAATCAAATGAACAGGTCAAGGGTGGAGAGGGCCCTATTCTTTAATTCGTATTTTCTATTTTTGTTTGGATACTCCAGAAGTGTCCTCTCCAGGACTTCCAGATTTCCTTTGCCATCATTTCTTTCCTTTTTCTTTTTTTAACTGGTTTGTTTTCCTTATCATTTATGTACATCATACAATTAAGGCCTGTTAAGCCTCCTCCTTCTGTCATTGCACCCCTGCGTGAGATTCGAAGAATCTTAACCTCCTCCTCTTTTGCTCGCTCAGTGATCCAATCTGGTCGAAACCTTATCCTGATACATTTCAGGTATTGTTACTGCTTTTACTTCAATTTCTTTATTTTTTATTATGACCGAATTTTTATGAAAGGTAAGTTCCGAACACGACATTTTAATTTCATCATCTGTCCTATCAATGCTGCTAACGGGTTTCAATTCACTGTCTTCCTACCAATTGGGTCATGTGTTTTAATTGTGATACAATTTATTTTGCTCCAGACACCATGCTTCTCTAATTCAACTGCATGTTTACCCAGATTCTGAACTATCTTGTCTTTACATTTTACAGCTTTACTGATTACTTTTCCTGCAGTTTTAGTTGGTAGCTTCACCCAAACTTCCTCTGGGTTATCAATTGGTTTTAATATCTAAATTTTTCCTGCATCTATTTTTATTAAATCTTTCCCTGCCATCAGATTCTCATTTCCTGATACTGCAAGTAATTCTCCTAATCTAACTTTTGGTTCAATATCTTTATTCCCCCTAAAGCTCCTTCTACCATGTATTTAACATTCTAAACATAATTTTTCCTGTGAGTGACTTTTTTGGGCACTAGGACCCTGGTGGAGCTGTGCCGTGTCAATTTCAACACATTAGTTTCAAAGTAATTTCCTGATACAGCTCTGACTGCTCCCGAGTTAACTTCTTTCTGTGTTTATTCTAAGACCAATTTAGTTCTGAACATACTGATTTACTACCTCATAATACTGATCACATTTCTACCTGCCATTTATAACTTCTAATTGATGTGAAACTCGGTTTTGCAAAATACAACATTTAAAAAACTACAAACACCAAAGGAAATTCACAAGTCCTTATTAAACATACACACACTCATTCATCCACTCAGATCTTGGGTCTCTACACTGTAGGGCTTCACAAATCCTTATTAAACACACACACACATTGATCCACTGAGATCTTGGACCTCCATTCTGTAGGGTTTTAGGTACTCTTAACAAAAATTGAGACCTCTCCATTCTGATAAGTCTCTCTTATCTAGGAGTTTTTTGGGTGAAATAGCCCCTTTTCCGTCGTTCCGGGGGTATTTCTCGCGGCACCGATGCTGGCCCCTCACCGGTAGCAGAACCAATGCGGGTTTTGCGCTGATTTTTCCGTCATGAAACACCATGGATCCTCTGTTGGCATAGGCACTTAGACGCAGGAACGGAAAACCCAGCCCATAGTGCAGGACCTGCATAATGGACAATGGGAAGTGTCCAAAATGAAGATGCTTGCCAGAAGTTACGTGTGGTGGCCAAGACTTGATGGTGACGTCGAGAGGTTGGTGCAGCAGTTCACAGCATGCCAGGAGCATCAAAAGGGCCTGCCAGCATCATCTCTTCCCCATTTGGAGTGCCCAGGCCGGTCCTGGGAGCAGCTACACACCATCTTTGCCGGATCTTTTTTAAGGCCAATTTTCCTGCTGCTCATTGACACCCGCGTAAAATGGTTGGATGTTTATTGGATGCCCTCCGCCACTTCACGGACTACCATTGAGAAGCTACACCAATCATTTAGTGTCCATGGCATCCTGGAGGTGCTCGTTACTGATAACGGCACGCCTTTTACCAGCGAGGAATTGTTGCACTTCATGCGGACGAATGGTGTAAAAATACATTTGGACCACCCTCGTAACATCCAACATCAAATGGCCTAGCTGAGCGGGCGGTACAGATCATTAAGAGGGGCATAAAGAAACAAGCCACAGAGTCCATGGAGACAAATTGGCGCGGTTCCTGTTTAGCTATCAGACCACACCGTGTATAGGGTAGCACCAGCAGAATTGCTGATGGGCCGAAGACTAAGGACGCACCTTAGCCTGATGTTTCTAATATTGGCAGGAAGGTGGAGAGAAAACAGGATCTCCAGAAAAAGTACCATCACCAACGGAAGCAGGACAGAGGATTCAAACCAAGGATACTGTAAACGTCCGGAATTTCAGAGACGATGCCCGGTGGGTATCAGCGCCCACAGTGGAGAAGACCAGACCGGTTTCTTATATGGTAAAAACCAAGGTGCAGACAGTACAAAACACGTGGACCACCTTAAAGTCAGGGGGATCCCGCATCAGGACTGGCCCCGCCAGATTAGTTAGCTCTTCGCCCCTTTTGTCCATCATTCAGGGGCCAAGGAACAACATTCCCCAAGTGCCAGGACGCCGACATGGAAGATTCTGGGTCAGACATGGAGACAGAGCATCCATAGTCTCAGATGACAGTTTGACCAGGGAGCGACCGCCAACAACACCTCCCAGATGGTCAGCGCGGAAGCAATTCTCCACAACATGATAACACATTCCCTGACCCCGGCCCTACAACCACTGGAAACACAGCCACAGGCGAAGTGACGAAGGAAACCTCCTCCACCCTCCATTTCAGAGGGACTTGCCAATTTCAGGGATGGGGAGGGGAGAGGGATGTAATAACCCTCATAAGACCCACTGCAATGACCCAATTGATCTCCCCATGGGGCTTCTGGAATACGAGCACCCCGCAGAGGAGCGGAAGCCTAACATCTGGGGCTCGTTGAACCGGGCATTAAAAGACGCCAAGGATTGGAACCAGCACTTCGGTTGGTCCCAGATGAGACTGATGTACTTCCCACCACGTTGTGGCCTTGTTTTGGGGGCACGGTGGCACAGTGGCTAACACTGCTGCCCCACAGCTCCAGGGACCTGGGTTCAGTTCTGACCTCAGATGACTGTGTGGAGTTTGCACTTTCTCTCCATGTCTGCGTGGGTTTCCTCCGGATGCTCGACCCACAGTCCAAAGATGTGCAGGTTAGCCAGATTGGCCATGCTAAATTGCCCCTTAGTGTCCAAAAGGTTAGGTCGGGTTACTGGGTTTACGGGGGTAGGCTAGAGGAGTGGACTTAAGTAAGGTGCTCTTTCGAAGGGCCAGTGCAGACTCGATGGGCCGAATAGCCTCCTTCTGCACTATAAATTCTACGATTCTATGATTAAAATAGAATGAAACTTCACAGCCAACAAAGCTAAGTTAGTGGGGGATTGATTCTGTTAAGTTGCACTGTCTCCAATGCAATTCCCTTGAAATTGGCCAAACCAGTGCAAAAGATTGTGGAATGTCAAGTGCAAGTTGTGTTTGGCACAAATAGAGTAGCTGCAATACTTCGCATAGTTTAAAACACATTACCCCGGACTCGGCTGTAAAGTGTCAGAGAAGCAACCACTCAGAAATGATGACTGTAGAAAAGTTTCAATTTATTCTCCTTGCTATTTACACATCCTACTCCACGAAGGGTCTTCTACACCTGGGCCGGGGTATTTATGTCACATAGCCCAGAACCCCCGCCCTTATCTGTCTGGGTAAATCATACTCCGGTGAGGCCACAGGGACTCTGATGTTGCAGATCCCTGGGCCTCCTGTCAGGTTATAACATCGGCCTCACTCACAAAACAGGCCATGTCTCAGGTCAAATTAACTACCTTAACAGGTTTCAGCTAATTACACTTGTTCATGTGCCACATTGGAGTCTTTTAAAAATCAACTGATTCTTTTAGGTGCAGGGGCAGTAATAGGCCCATTTTAAGTGTCAACTAATATTTAGTTTACTCATAAAATGACTACTAAACACAAATGAAATTTGTAAAAGATTCACCCGCAAAGTGGTGAACTGAACACGTTTACTAAAATTGCTTTTTTTTTCTACTAACCTATTTCCAGCTGTATAAATAAAACTACAACAGGTTCCCATTCTTAAATAGATTTTGAATAAATGCAATTTAATGCAAGAAAAAAGTTATATTAACAAACACTGCCTGATTTCACTGGCTCATGGATGAACTTACAGTTGTGATTGTGAAAATGAATTTGAGTGGATACTTGAACTACAAGATCACTTTGGAAAACTAATTTTGAGCACAATTTCCACCTGGATTGCAGATTGTGCCACATGTTGAAACTCTCTAAGTTATAGTAACTTTACTCAATGTTCGTGAAAGGTTTTTACTGAAAACTGTCTATGTGTGACCATTTCTTTGTCTGATGTATTGTTGCTCTAAATAGCTAAACTTTATATGCTGGTACTTAGAGCCTGGAAAGACACAACCATGTAGGTTAGAGGTGGGCAGGTTACTTGGGCCTCAGATCATCTTATGGATGCAATTGAAACATTGATTACTCCTGCTGCAATGCTAAACATTTTGATAAAAGCAAATCATTGCTGCATAATAAATGTTTTGTTGCTGATTATACAAAGTCAATGGTCACTTGCTTGTTTATTAAAAGTAGTTGCATTGACACTTACAATGTAGTGAACTAACATATTTGTCCAGCTTCAATACTGAGAACCTCACGCTCAATGGCTCATCGTATAGCATGAGGATCCAATACCACTGAAAAGTACCAATGCTATTCAACTATAAAGTTTGAGATTTGCTGATGCTCACTTGAGTGAATTACAATTTTCAGTTTTCAAGCTCCTTCATCTTGACATGATTAATGTTGTATTATTGTACACAATAATAGCTATAAGAGACCAGTTTTTTAAAACTTTTTTGTCTTAGTTTCTCCTTCATCATAAAGAAAACTTTTGGCAACAAACAGAAGAAACATTGCAGCAGTCATATGTACAACTGGAAAGCATCCGCCAAATATTTGAATCAATTCTCGAACAAACCATAGAACAGGTACGCTATCCGTAGAGCAGGTTGAAAGTAAACAAAAGTTTTCTTTTAGAGAATTCCTTCTCCCTGCCCCTACCCAATGTAGTGGCTGTATAGAAACTTCATTATGCAGATAGAAAAATAAATAACAATTATGAACAAAATGTTAATTTGAAATAAGAAGATTCATCCTGATGAAACTGTAAAACGTTACAATTGGTTTGTAAACAACATCATGTGCATTTTTAGAAACATTGTTCATATTGGAGTCACTGTTGCATTATTGAGATGATGAAGTGAAGTGATACCCATTTTGGCATGAAATGGTTGAAAATCACTCCATCAACTTGAGATGAATCCCACTAACGATGTCTGATTGCCAGTATTATAGCTTTTCTGCTCGCTATTTCGTTAATCGCCCAAAGATAATGGCAGAGTGTTTGTTGCGAGTAGCTGCAATAAACCACCAACTTGAAATTCAATTACTGGAGCCTAAAATCGAGGCGGGGAGGGAATAATAATTCAATGTAATTTTTTTACTATCAATTACACAGATTTTTCCAGTGTGTTAACTCCTGTGCTGCAAAAAGATCAGTTAAAAAATATAAGGGTTAATTTTAACTCGCCTCAACTTTTAAAGAATGTTTTCCAATTAAGGGGCAATTTAGCATGGCCAATTCATCTACCCTGCACATCTCTGGGTTGTGGGGGGTGAGACCCATGCAGACACGGGGAGAATGGGCAAACTCCACCGACCCGGGGCCTGGACCGAATCTGGATCCTCGGCGCCAAGATGCAGCAGTGCTAACCACTGCGCCACCGTGCCACCCCTTTAACTTGCTTAACCTCGTGGAAATTGAGCAGTAGAGTTAAACTCATAGCAGTGGATGTAGCTCCTCATACGGACAGTCCATGCACTAAAACCTGGAGGATCTGCAGAGAGAATAGGTAAGCGTTGAAATTATTTTTGAAGAGTCCAACAGAGCAGCAGAGCTCCTCTGGGCTGATCGAGAATAATGAGGGCAATGGCCCAGAGTTGGTGAGCTGCATCATAACATCCTTTGGAAGCATACACCTTGCAGCAGGTAGGTTAATGAGATGCAGCTCAAAAATGGGTCAAGCTTCCTGCTGCAGCTCTCAGACAGCTAGTTGCATGTTCTATCAACTCGTTGCTCTGCAGTTAAAAATTCACACAAGGAACAAGTCGTTATCCAGTGGGTTTTACTTTTCAGTTGACTTTCAATATCTTCCTTTTCAGCCTTATAATGAAGACAAAATGGAAATTCTTCTGCAGAAACACAGCCCAGACAAAATTTATCAAGTTACCAGTAATATTTCTGGAAACAAAGACCTTGACTTGACTCTTGAAAGAGGTGATCTTGTGGCACTTATTCAGGCTGCAGATACAAAAGGAAATACAAGTAGATGGCTCGTGGATTCAGGAGGTAACAATTTTACTGTCATGTGTATGATATAAATTGTAGTCGTAGAGGTATATTCTAGTTTTGACTGTATTTCTCTTTCCTCTCCCACCCGATTTCCTGAATAATCACTATTTGTACTTCAGATAAATCAGTTTGTAACAGGATAGATTCCGATGGTGGGGCATATCCACATGGCCATTTTCCAAAATAGCAGTCAATGGGAGTCAGGGGGGAAAAGCTCCCGCTTGTTGGAGTCGTACAAAGGAAGGTGGCTGTGGTGGTTGGAGGTCAATCATCTCAGTTCCAGGACATCACTGCAGGAGTTCCTCAGGGTGGTGCTGTAGGCCCAAGCATCTTCAACTTCTTCATCAGTGACGTTCCTTCCATCATAAGGTCAGCGGTTGGAATGTTCGCTGATGACTGCACGATGGTCAGCGCCATACATGTGTAGAAGTCAATATTTTTCCCGCTTCTGGACTGTGGTAGAAAGATTCAACAATTTGATTTAACATCAAAGATTTAACAGTCATATTTCCTCTTGCAAATGTTCCCATTGACCAGTTTTCCCATCATGCCATTATTTACTTCGTATAACATCAGATGGGGGATGGGAACCGATGCAGGAAGTTGGAAGGTAGTAAAACAGGGACAGAAGCAAAAGGAAGTAAGGGGAAAAGTGCAAGGCAGAGAAGACATAGTCAAAAATCAAAAAGGGCGACAGTACAAGGTACAGTGACTGAGGGGAGCTCGGTGAATAGGCCCAGTAATACTAAAAGGAATAACAGATGTTAAGATTCAAAACAGAGGTAAAAAAAACAACATAAGTGTACTTTACCTGAATGCTCGTAGTATTCGGAATAAAGTAAATGAGTTGATGGCACAAATCATCGTAAATGACTATGATTTAGTGGCCATTACTGAAACATGGTTAAAGGATGGTCACGACTGGGAGTTAAATATCCGAGGGTATCAAACTATTCGGAAGGACAGAGTGGATGGTAAGGGAGGTGGTGTTGCTCTGTTATTTAAGGATGACATCCGGGCAATAGTAAGGGATGACATCGGTGCTATGGAGGATAAGGTTGAATCCATTTGGGTGGAAATGAGGAATAGTAAGGCGAAAAAGTCACTGATAGGAGTAGTCTATCGGCCACCAAATAGTAACGTTATGGTGGGGCAGGCAATAAACAAAGAAATAACTGATGCATGTAGAAATGGTACAGCAGTTATCATGGGGGATTTTAATCTACATGTCGATTGGTTTAACCAGGTCGGTCAAGGCAACCTTGAGGAGGAGTTTATAGAATGTATCCACAATAGTTTCCTAGAACAGTATGTAATGGAACCTACGAGGGAACAAGCGGTCCTAGATCTTGTCCTGTGTAATGAGACAGGATTGATTCATGATCTCATAGTTAGGGATCCTCTCGGAAGGAACGATCACAATATGGTGGAATTTAAAATACAGATGGAGGGTGAGAAAGTAAAATCAAATACTAGTGTTTTGTGTTTAAACAAAGGCGATTACAATGGGATGAGAGAAGAACTAGCTAAGGTAGACTGGTAGCAAAGGCTTTATGGTGGAACAGTTGAGGAACAGTGGAGAACCATTCAAGCGATTTTTCACAGTGCTCAGCAAAGGTTTATACCAACAAAAAGGGAGGACCGTAGAAAGAGGGAAAATCGACCGTGGATAGCTAAGGAAATAAGGGAGAGTATCAAATTGAAGGAAAAAGCATATAAAGTGGCAAAGATTGCTGGGAGACTAGAGGACTGGGAAATCTTTAGGGGGCAACAGAAAGCTACTAAAAAAGCTATAAAGAAGAGCAAGACAGAGTATGAGAGTAAACTTGCTCAGAATATAAAAACAGATAGTAAAAGTTTTTACAAATATATAAAACAAAAAAGAGTGGCTAAGGTAAATATTGGTCCTTTAGAGGATGAGAAGGGAGTTTTAATAATGGGAAATGAGGAAATGGCTGAGGAACTGAACAGATTTTTTGTGTCGGTCTTCACAGTGGAAGACACAAATAACATGCCAGCGACTGATAGAAATGAGGCTATGACAGGTGAGGACCTTGAGAGGATTGTTATCACTAAGGAGGTAGTGATGGGCAAGCTAATGGGGCTAAAGGTAGACAAGTCTCCTGGCCCTGATGGAATGCATCCCAGAGTGCTAAAAGAGATGGCTAGGGAAATTGCAGATGCACTAATGATGATTTACCAAAATTCACTAGACTCTGTGGTGGATTGGAAATTAGCAAACGTGACACCACTGTTTAAAAAAGGAGGTAGGCAGAGAGCAGGAAATTATAGCCAGTGAGCTTAACTTCGGTAGTAGGGAAGGTGCTGGAATCTATCATCAAGGAAGAAATAGCGAGGCATCTGGATAGAAATTGTCCCATTGGGCAGACGCAGCATGGGTTCATAAAGGGCAGGTCATGCCTAACTAATTTAGTGGAATTTTTTGAGGACATTACCAGTGCAGTAGATAACGGGGAGCCAATGGATGTGGTATATCTGGATTTCCAGAAAGCCTTTGACAAGGAGCCACACAAAAGGTTGCTTCATAAGATAAAGATGCATGGCATTAAGGGTAAAGTAGTAGCATGGATAGAGGATTGGTTAATTAATAGAAAGCAAAGAGTGGGGATTAATGGGTGTTTCTCTGGTTGGCAATCAGTAGCTAGTGGTGTCCCTCAGGGATCCGTGTTGGCCCACAATTGTTCATAATTTACATAGATGATTTAGAGTTGGGGACCAAGGGCAATGTGTCCAAGTTTGCAGATGACACTAAGATGAGTGGTAAAGCGAAAAGTGCAGAGGATACTGGAAGTCTGCAGAGGGATTTGGATAGGTTAAGTGAATGGGGTAGGGTCTGGCAGATGGAATACAATGTTGACAAATGTGAGGTTATCCATTTTGGTAGGAATAACAGAAAACGGGATTATTATTTAAACGATAAAATCATGCCGCTGTGCAGAGAGACCTGGGTGTGCTAGTGCATGAGTCACAGAAGGTTGGTTTACAAGTGCAACAGGTGATTAAGACAGCAAATGGAATTTTGTCCTTCATTGCTAGAGGGATGGAGTTTAAGACTAGGGAGGTTATGTTGCAATTGTATAAGGTGTTAGTGAGGCCACACCTGGAGTATTGTGTTCAGTTTTGGTCTCCTTACTTGAGAAAGGACATACTGGCACTGGAGGGTGTGCAGAGGAGATTCACTAGGTTAATCCCAGAGCTGAAGGGGTTGGATTATGAGGAGAGGTTGAGTAGACTGGGACTGTACTCGTTGGAATTTAGAAGGATGAGGGGGGATCTTATAGAAACATTTAAAATTATGAAGGGAATAGATAGGATAGATGCGGGCAGGTTGTTTCCACTGGCGGGTGAAAGCAGAACTAGGGGACATAGCCTCAAAATAAGGGGAAGTAGATTTAGGACTGAGTTTATGAGGAACTTCTTCACCCAAAGGGTTGTGAATCTATGGAATTCCTTGCCCAGTGAAGCAGTTGAGGCTCCTTCATTACATGTTTTTAAGGTAAAGATAGATAGTTTTTTGAAGAATAAAGGGATTTAGGGTTGTGGTGTTCGGGCCGGAAAGTGGAGCTGAGTCCACAAAAGATCAGCCATGATCTCACTGAATGGCGGAGCAGGCTCGAGGGGCCAGATGGCCTACTCCTGCTCCTAGTTCTTATGTTCTTATGTAAGATACTGAAGCAGTCCATGTCTAAAAGAAGCAAGACCTGGACAATATCCAGGTTTGGCAGATAAGTAGTAAGTAGCATTCATGCCACACAAGTGCCAGGCAATGACTATCTCCAACAAGAGAGAATCTAACCGTGGCCCTGTGACATTCAATGGCAGTACCGTTGCTGAATCCCTACGATCAATATGGTGGGGAGGGGGAAGGAGGATGGGGGAGTTGGGGGGGTACCATTGACCAGAAACTGAACTGGACCAGCCGTATAAATACTGTGGCTACAAGAACAGGTCAAAGGCTAGGAATCCTATGGCGAATAACTCACTTCCTTATCCCCCCCAAAGCCTGTCCATCATCTACAAGACACAAGTTGGGTATGTGAAGGAATACCCTCCATTTACCTGAATAAGTACAGCTCCAACAATACTCAAGAAGCTCAACATCATCCAGGACAAAGCAGCCCGGATAATTGGTACCCTTCCACAAACATTCACTCCCTCCACCACCATTGCACAGTGGCAACAGTGTGTACCATCTACAAGATGCACTGCATCACCAAGGCTCCTTGGGCAGCACCACGACCACTACCATCTAGAAGGACAAGGGCAGCAGATACCTGGGAAGACCACTACCTTGAAGTTTTCCTCTAAGTTATTTGCCATCCTGACTTAGAAATATATCGCCATTCCTTCATTGTTGCTGAGTCAAATTCTGGAACTTCCTCCCTAATAGCACAGTGGGTATAGGTACACCTCAGGGACTGCTGTGGTTGAAGAAGGCAGCTCACCACCATCTTCTCAAGGACAATTAATGGTGGGCGATAAATGCCGGTTGAACCAGCGACTCCCACAGCCCGTAAATGATTTTTTTAAAAATGTTGAATCCTAGCTGATTTCACCCTCTCTTAGGCCAGCTAGGCAGTGTGATCAGTTGTAAAGCAGTATATCTACTGCAACGCCAGATCATCAACCAGTGGGGATCAAGGATTGAAGTCAAGACTCTGCTTGTCTTTTTTTATTGGGCAGCACGGTAGCACAAGTGGAAAGCATTATGGCTTCACAGTGCCAGGGTCCCAGGTTTGATTCCCTGCTGGGGCACTGTCTGTGCGGAGTCTGCATGTTCTCCCCGTGTCTGTGTGGGTTTCCTCCGGGTGCTCTGGTTTCCTCCCATAGTTCAAAGACGTGCAGGTTAGGTGGATTGGCCATGCTAAATTGCCCTTAGTGTCCAAAAAGGTTAGGAGGGGTTATTAGGTTACGGGGATAGGGTGGAAGTGAGGGCTTAAGTGGGTCGGTGCAGACTTGATGGGCTGAATGGCCTCCTTCTGCACTGTAAGTTCTATCTTCTATGTTCATTCCCAACCTTACCCCACCATGGGACATTTGCTAGGCACTAAATAAGTGGAACATTGTTATTTCTTAAGTAAACGCCTGCCTGAGTTTGACTGATACATATTATAACATTACTTGTAATTTTAATTGAAAAGTTTTTACCGCGACGGTTAAAGAAAGAGAGAGAGATAAAACATTTCTTGAACTGACTGCCTCTAGACAATAAAACCTTGAATCCATGACCTTAGAACTGTTGCTTAAGAGAGACCTAAATTATAATGTATAAATAAACACTTAGTTATCCTCATATATAAACACATGTATAAACATTTGCAGTACAACATTTTTTAATTTTTAAAAGTACAATGCAGAAAAGTCCACTACCATGGAGTCTGAACCATCAATCCATTCAACCGTGCTTTGTTGATGAAGTAAGGGATATTTAAGAGAGACTGGAAAAAAACGGAATAGACAGCTGCATTGTGGTCCATGAGTGAGTCAACAATAGGGAAAAGATTGTGCTTGAGGTTATGTAAAAACAAGTTTAGAATACAAATTCAGGAGGATTTATTGGTGATGTTTCAGAAAGAAACTCAAGGCATTTCTTCAAGCGCACATCAGGCCATTAAAAATTGAGCTTTTGCACAATTGGTTTTGAACTTTATTAATCTATACAAAACTTTAATCTAAAATGGGGTTGGGTGTGCAATTTTGCATACGATGCTGTACAATGGATGTTACAGCATAAATTTACAAATAGGATGCTGCCTGATATGTAAAAATTATGAAGGAAAAAGGAAGGATAGATCGTTAAGGTTAAATGTAACAATACAATACAGAGCTGGAGAAAATTCTTTGAATTAAAGGTTGTGAGGCTGTGAAAAACCCTGCTGAAGTTAATGATTGAATCAGAGGTCATGTCAACTATTAAGGATAGGTTAAATAGATGGTCAAATGAAAACAGCTGCTGAATCAATATAAGATCGGAATGGGTGGAAAGAATCAACATTACTACTGATACGGAGGAAAAACACAGGAGGCGATTCCCCGCTCTGCGGACCAAGTGCCCGCGCGAAGAGGGGCCGGCACGACCTATTCTGGCTCCCACAGGGGGCCAGCATGGCGCTGGAGCGGTTGACGCCACTCCAGCATCCCTATGCGGTGCCAAATAGGTGCCGCTCCAACCCGCGCATGCGCAGTTGGGGCAGCTCAATTCTGCGCATGCGCAGTTGGCCCGCGCCATCCTGCACATGTGCAGGGAACTTCTTACGCACGCTGGCCCCGACGCAATATGGCGTGGGTGTTTAGGGGCCGGCCGCGGCATAATATAGGCCCGGGGGGCAGGAGAGGCCGTTCTGCCGATCGGTGGGCCCCAATAGCGGGCCAGACCCCTTCGGAGGCCCCCCCGGTGGAGGAGTCCCCCCTCCCCCAAAGGCCGCCCCCGAGCGTTCCCGCAGAATTCCCGCCGGCAGGACCAGGGGTGGACGGCGCCGGCAGGACCCTGTCGTGACGGAACGGCCGCTCGGCCCATGCAGGCCGGAGAATCGGTGCTCACCATTTGCGCCGATTCTCCGAGCGGACCGGCGCGATTCGTGCGGCGCTGGTTTCGGGCGGGTGGAAAAATCGCGTGTGGGGGTCGGGGCGGCATGGCGCGATTCGCATGGCACCCCGGCGATTCTCCCACCTGGGGGGGCGGGAGGGGGGGGGAGAATACCGGCCACAGACTGGTCGGACCAAATGGTCTATTTCTGTGTTTTGTAACTCTATGGGCAAAATTCTCCATTTTCAAAACTAGGTACAAAGGCGGGTGGCTTCAGCGCCGCCTATCCCACTGGCCAGAATAGTAGGACCCCATCCCAGATTCTGCACTTGGAGAATCATTAATTATGCACAGGCGAGTTTCCTTCCGAGTCACCTAACAGGCCAGAAGCTGTTTCATCCGCCTGCCGTCAGCTGGTGAGTTTGAAAGTCCTGGCAGCATATTTAGATACCAGTCCAGCGCACTCATATCATTCTCCCCAAGCCCACCAGCCTTCACCAGACCGTGCAGGATGTCAACATCCCTGAGGAAAAAGGCCAGCAGTCTCAAGAAGTCTGTTCGTCGATTCAACGACCCTCCCCCTGAGCCCATCACCAGCGAGGCACCTTTGACCCATTTAGACCTCTACCCAGTGCATCTGGAGTCTTTGTGCATCCCCTTTCAGTAAAGAATGTGGCATCCCTGTGACCCTCCTTGTTTGTGAGCTTTTTATGCAATCTTTTCAGGGCAGAGCTTCCCTCCCCTCAGTCTTCCCTTTGTCTTCCATTGCCCATCTTCTTCATCCGCCTCCTTGCCCGTCTGCCTGTCATTTTGAGCCTACCCGCACTGTGTTGCAAAGTCCTCCTTCCACATTGCACCCCGTGTCTTCATCAGGCTACCCCACCCCCATCCTCACCTCGCACTCCACACCGAGTTGAACTTCAGACCTCTGTTACAGTGCTGCATGAGTCCTGCAGCACAGCGCTGTCCAGATCAAAATTGGTGTGTGGCACCGGGGGAAGGAGACCCCTATACTCTCCAACCCTAGGCAGTGTACTGATCCAACTCGGTGTCACAGCAGGGTCCATGAGCCCAGCAGCATGGTGTTGTCCATGAAAGCCACGCCAGCATGGAGACGGAGGGTAGGAACTGGGCTGCCCTATCAGAGTGACAAACAGCAAATCAAGGGCAGCGCAAAAAGGCTTTGTCGCACTCACATCGAAGCCTCTTGCGAATTGAGGATCGCCTTCTACCTGCCACTCTTTAGCAGTCAGATTTCAAACCTACATAATTTCAAGCTGCTGCGACACAAGATTAAAAGGCTTGAGGGCACACTGGTGGACAGCTGTTTTAATGAGCATTCATGGGATGCAAATGGCATTCACACCACGAGCCAGTGGGAAGACTGACCTACCATTAACCTGCCATTAGGAGAATTGCTATGTGATTTTAGGCCAGCAGGTTTCTGACTTTTTGTCCCCCACCAGATTCTCTGCTCTCGCCCACTGGCTGGGATAGGAGAATGCCGGCCAGTGTTACTGGCCCATCACTGTAAATATGACAAATGTTACAATTGTCACTTGAATGGTTGGAGACAGTTGGAAGAAGAAGGGAACACACCTTTGGGGGTAATTTTAACTCCTCCCCTCGTGCTGAAACCAAGCCAGCGAAGAGCTAAAATGGAGGGGGCGACCTTTCCATCCATGTCAGGTTGACTACAAGTTTAAATTGCAGGTGACAAGGATGTCCACCTAAAGCTAATAAGATCACCTTTAAATATATCAATTGTCTTCCAAATACATCACTGGGGGCCCAATCTGCTATTTTAACCTAAGGTCTGAATAGTGGAGCAGTGATGCTTCCCCGTAGCACCAGCCCTGCCAGGTACAGGAACCAGAGCTTGAAGAGGCGTAGGGTTTGGGCCAGAAGGAGTTGGAGAAACTAGGATTCCTTTCCTGGAACATTTACCTTGTGCCAAAGACCATTTTTGGCAGTCTTTGGCAGTGCATTTTTAAAAATTCTTTCATGAGGTGTGGGCATCACAGACTAGGCTGGCAACTGGGCCAGCATTTGTTGCCCATCACTAATTGCCCTTGAACTGGATGGCTTGCTAGGCCATATCAGAGGGCAGTTAGCATTCAGCTATATTGCTGAGGGTCTGGAGTCATATGTAGGCCAGACGAGCTAAGGATGGCAGACGTCCTTCGCGAAAGGGCATTGATGAACCAGATGTGTTTTTAAGAGAATGGTTTCACAGTCACCGTTATTGAGACTAGCTTTTTATTCCATATTAATTCAATTTAAATTCCACCAGCTGCCATGAAACCGCTATCCCCAGAGCATTAGCATGGGCTTCTGGATTACTAGTCCAGTGACATGGCCACAACACCATTGACTCATTGTCACCCTGGCCCTTTTGGTCAGGGTTTGCAACTGACAGGTAAATGGCCATTAAAAATCAGCCAAGCTGCTGAGTGGGCACCAGGTCCATTTTTCCAGGAGTTAAAAGCAAGCTGTTTAACAGATCTACCTTTTGTATGACATCGCAAACTTTGGAGAGCAATTAATGCTTGGCCAGCACTGCAGCACAGTAAGAAAGGAAGGCATAAAATACAGGCATCTATGTTTATACTTGGCCTCCAAGTAATCACTCACTCCCTAATTCTGAATAGCTCTAATATTGCCCAAGCTAGAACAAATTGAATATCTTGTTGTCTCTGTACATTTCTCTAATGTTATAATGACAACATAAAGCTCAGACAATTTTATTGCTTTGTTCTGTGATTTATGTGATGTTAGTCAGGCTCATCTCCTCCTGCAATTTCTTTCTACTGTACAACTTTGTGCAAATTGCTTTTGTGGTACGGTTGGGATGGAGAGAAAGAAGGAAGGAAAGGTTATTAGTTTATTTCTGTCTGTGCGGAGTCTGAACTTTATCCCCATTTCTGTAGGGGTTTCCTCCGGGTGCTCCGGTTTCCTCCCAGGGTCCAGGGATGTGCAGGTTAGGTGGATTGTCCATGCTAAATTGCCCTTGGTGTCCAAAATGGTTAGGTGGGATAGGGTGGAGGTGTGGGCTTAAGCAGGGTGCTCTTTCCAAAGGCCGGTGCAGACTCGATTGGCCGAATGGCCTCCTTCTGCACTGTAAATTCTATGATTCTATGTGATGGCCTCTTCATTCTTGTGCACTAGTTTCTCTCTTCTGGTGCAGCCTGAAATCAGTTTCTATTGCTGCCTTCTCCCGGTATTATGCCACCTGCCTGAAACTGAGTTGTGCAGGAGTAATTTTCAAGCTTTCCACCGTGGTTCTCAGGCAGTCAGTCAGGCACCTGGTCTGAAACTAGTGACCGATAGCATTTTGCAAGAGTAAACATTTTCATCAGTTTCACTGAGTGTCTGGCAGCAACAGGATAGGACCTCGGGGTTTACAGTGTTTTCAGGATTCTGCCAATCCCAAAGTCCTCCTAACTGAACCCACATCATGCCTATAGGTTGTTTCAGATGGCTCTCCTGACTCATGAATCACAAAGACTTCCACTCTGAATTTGTAATTGGCTTCTGACTACTGCCTTTGAACCATAGTGCTCTTATTCTCATTTCTTGTCAGTTACCATCATGTTTTTATTCTGCAACTGTCTAGCCTTCCCTTTTTCTTTTCTCCTGCACAGCAAGCAAGGAGCTGGCTGATTGGTGACTAGAGCCAGTCCTGCACACTTTGCTCCTGATCTTTACAGGACCCCATGATCCATGACTAAATTGTGCTACAATTCGATCCATGCATTAACTAGAGCACTCTTCGAGCAGACCATTGCAGACTTCAAGCAACAGTATTGATGCCAGTACTGGTGGCTACTGGCAATGCAGCCTACAAAGCGTATGAATGGTTTGCTACATGTTGCATTATTTTGCCCTGCAGCAGATGTTACTCTCCCAATAATTTGTAAAAAGATACTTGAATTTCAAGCGACTGACAAGAAAGATCACACAACAAGGTTTCAAGTTCTCAAACTTTTATTGGAACAAACAAACTAAAAGCAAAAGTGCCGAAACACTATTCACTTTGGCAACTTTTACCCCAAACTACAGAAATGTTTCCTCCATTTAACCCTTAAAACATGATGGCCTATCAACTATTATGGAAAATTATTCGCACCCTTGCACGCATTGTTGAGGAAGAAGCAGAAGTGGTTGTGGTAGGTGTCACAGAGTGAAGCATTCACAAATGTGAAGCAACAGCTGCTGTTGTCAAACATCTTGACACACTACAATCCCACTAGACCACTGTTACTAACATGCAATGCCTCTCTGTACTGAGTAGGAGCAGTCCTCCGAGCAGGAACAATGGCAGTGAGCAACTGATTGCATACACATCATGAACCCCGGCAGGTGCGGAATGTCGCTATGTGGAAATTGGAAAAAACGGCCTGGCAGTGATGTTTGCAGTGAAGAAATTCCATCTTTACGTTTACGATAATCACAGACCACGAGCCTCTGCTAGGCCTTTTCAAGGAGGACAAAGCGATCCCTCCATTGCCTCGGCTCAGATTCAGTGCTGGGTACTATTGTTGGCGGCTTATGAGTACTCTTTTGAGCACCGCCCAGGAACGCACATAGCCTTTGCTGACGCCTTGAGTCGCCTACTGCTATCCACAAGCTCGCTCCCCCACCCCCACGGCCCCGCCATTATTGGACAAAGTTATCATGACTTTAAACTTTATGGAAACTCTGCCCGTATCCTCCAATGAAATCCAGACATGGGCCCAGAAGGAACCCATGCTGGCGGGACTACGTCATGTGATCCTAAGCAACAGAATTCCACACACTACGGAGCACCTAAACCCCCTTCCTATCTAAATGAATAGACTTCTGCATGGCAGATGGCATCATCCTGTGAGGAGCCTGAGTAGTCGTCCCTCACCCAGACCGGAGCCCAATCTTGAAGGAGCTACACGGTGGTCACCTAGAAGTCTCCAAAATGAAGCTGCTCACAAGGAGCTGTGTCTGGTGACCCGGGCTTGTCTCTGACATCGAAAATTTGACAAAACAGCGCCTGTCATGTCAGGAAAATCAGAAGTTCCCACCGTTGGCCTCACTACTCCCGTGGCAATGACAAGGAAGCCCTTGGGTATGAGTATACATGGATTTCCCTGGGCAGTTTATGGGACCAATGTTTTTAATCTTGTTCGACGCCCATTCCAAATGGATGGGAAAACAACAGAAGTCCTCCATGTTTCCAGTGCCACCATAGAGAAACTCTGGCAGTCATTTTGTACCCATGGGATACCGGAGGTCCTTGTGTCTGACAACGGGACACCATTACCAGCGGAGAATTCCAAGTGTTCACAAAGACAAATGGGATGAAACACATCCGAATGCCACCATACCACCCATCTTCGAATGGACTGGCTGAATGGGCGGTCCAAACGTTTAAAGGCAGCATGAAGAGTCAAAACAAGCGTTCCAGAGAACAAATTACAATACCCAATGACCCGACAGGATCTTCAAGGTGGGAGATACCATCTATGTTTGTAATTTCGGAAACAGATCCCCTTGGATCCCAGGAATTGTTGTGGAAAAGACTCCCCTGTGTTATACAAGATCAAGACCAGGGAGCGGGCCATAATAAAACATGTTGGCCCTCTAATGCAGAAACGACTGTAGAAGGGGCACACTCTGAAATGGAAACTTGAGGTGAAACAGCAGGGTGACACAGTGGTTAGCATTGCTGTCTCTCGGCGCCAAGGTCCCAGGTTCGATCCCAGCTCTGATCACTGTCCATGTGGAGTTTGCACATTCTCCCCGTGTTTGCGTGGGTTTCACCCCCACAACCCAAAGATATGTAGGCTAGGTGGATTGACCACGCTAAATTGCCCCTTAATTGGAAAAAATGAATTGGGTACTCTAAATTTATTTTTTAAAAAGAAATAGAGACTGAGGTGACTGACCCGCAGCCAGCATTGAACATCAAGGAAGAACTCCCATCAGTGGACCTTCAATGCTCGGCTAGGAAGCAACAATTCCCCATCCGCTTCATGCCCCCAGATCCGGCTCCGATGACGGTGGATTCAAGGGCATGCAGCATGCACAAAGTGGTAAAGAAGGCTTAATCTTCGCAGGAGTGGGATTATCTGGAAATGGGGGGGGGGGGGGGGGGGTGCGCGATGTGATAACCCTCACCGAGCCTTTTAAATGCCATCCCAGACCCAGCTCGGGTGTTCTGTTAGGTCCGAGCTGGGACACCTGTGTTGTGCGCCTCGGGTGCGGCTTTATTTTTCAGTTCAGAATAAATCTGTTTAAACCTTCATCTTCGTGTCTCCTGGATTACTACAGGGCTGGGTGGGCAGGGGAGTGGACCTAGGTAGGGTGCTCCTTTAGAGGGTCAGTGAGACTCAATGGGCCGAATGGCCTCCTTCAGCATTGTAGGAATTCTATGATTATATGGTTGTTGACTTATCCCATCATTTTACAGTTAACTGATAAGTTGCTTATTGGTTGAGTTAGCTTTATTTTGTGTTTTATGGACAGGATGTACCTGAATAATCTTTTATGTTCTGTTTACGTACCTGCTTCACAACAAGAAGTCTTACAACACCAGGCTAAAGTCAAACATGTGTGTTTCAAACACTAGCTTTCAGAGCACTGCTCCTTCATCAGGTGAAAGAGCAGACCACCACAAAGCGAGCGACCCACTGGGCGGCGTGCCACAGTGCACCACCAGAGTGGTCGAGACATCAGAACCGCATTTTGAGCAATCCAAGGCAGCACTCAATGACAGCTTGGGTGGCAACACGGGCCTTGTTATATTGGGTTTCCACCTCGGTCTCCGGCCTGCGTATAGACGTTATTAGCCAGGACCTCAAGGACCCCTTATCCCCCAAAAGCAAACCCGTCAATCTGGGGCAGTCCCCAAAGACGCCAGGGATCTTTGAGTGTCCCAGGATGTAGCTGATGTGCACACAAACGTGCATGATCCGGAGGTATAGGCCACACACACGAGTTAAACATTCAGGGAATGGATCCCCTTCCTGTTGATGAAAGGCACTCTCTGATGCCCCAGTGTGCAAGGCAACATGTGTGCCATAAATTACCCCCTCCCCAGCCTGATGGGCTGCTGGGTCCTCTGGGTGTGGGGTAAGCCCCTGCAAATGGGCTGCCGCCTCGAGCCTGCATCGGCACTGTTGCCACCATCTTCTCCAGCGTCTGGCCATCTGGATTGCAACCAGCACCACAAGGGCAGTCGTTGCGGGGTTCACGATACGGTCAAGATTGTAATATTAGTAAGGAATTGGAGAGGGTGAGAGAGCTACAATCAGTTATGGCTTCCACCCCGGGACCACTGACCCAAGCCTCCCCCACCCTTGCACTGCCCGCCTTTCTCAGAGAGCCATTCAATGAGCCGGCTATGGTAGAGGACCTGCACATGCAACCCCAGCCACTGCAGGGGCCCCGGACACCGGACCCCAGAACCTGGGGCCGAGACCCCTGCCGGGAACATTACTTGGACTAGGCTCAGGTTCCCTCCCCCAAACCACACACACTCACCTTCTGATCGCGGGGATATCCCCAGTGCTGGAGCCCAGCTCTGGAGTGTTTGACTGTTGGCTGCTGTCTCCAAGCCTCACAGTTTGATTGGGATGCTAGGCAATAACACTCGCCTGCGACATGGCACATATACTCACAAGATTCCACTTGAGAGCTGTGAAGTGCTTATATAATTAATAATGCCAGTTCCCTATTGGCAGTTGCCTTCAGCTGTGCAGCCAGAGGCTGCTCACAGACAGAGGGAGTTAAAGTGACCGTCACCATATTACCACAGACAGGGCTCTGCCTTGGAGGTTTTTGGTGGGACCGACAGGCAGCTGCTGAAGTTGACCCTGTTATGGGCGTACACTATCCGGGGGCGCTGGGTGGCCTGTAGGATCCATGGGCGCTGAGCCCCTCACCTACCCAGCCTGGGGTGGCCCACGCTCCCATGCTGGCGCCAGCCTCCTCACCAGGTCTGTGTTCCTCCCCCTAAGCGCTGGGGCAGCAGCTCCAGAGCCCCTGTGCTGCAGGCCCGATTTTGACGATGGCTACTCACCTCCTCCGATCCTTGCAGCAGCTACTGTTTTTATGTAGGTGTGCGAAATGGAGTCAGCAAGACCTCCCGCTGGGGAGCCGGTTAAATCTCGGGAGGCCGTTAGATAGGACGTCCGCCTTCAATTGGTGTTAATGAGTACCTCGCCACGTCTAGGTGGGATCCAGAACCTGCCAGCGGGTACCGGCCAGTTAGATCAGAAATCGATCGGCGTCCAGAGTGGATCACAATTTTGGCCTCCATCCAGCTCGCACGGATCTGCGCCAGGCACATCGTGCCCATTCGATCATGCCCAAAGACTCTTATCTTTTACTTTCATTATCATTTTTTACACCCCTCTCCTCCTCGCTGTACTAAAGAGCAGAGTGGCGCAGCGGAAGCGTGCTGTGCCATAACCCAAAGGTTGATGGATCGAAACCATCCTCTGCTATTTACATTCTCACTCACACCAAATGTAAACATGTCGCTATTACTCCTCCCCTCTGTGTTTGTCTGTCTTGTGTTTGTGCAGAGGGTGGGACCAGTTTAAGTGGGGAGACAGTTAGGAATTGGATAATAGCTAACCCGTTGTATTTGTTGCATATTTTAGTATAGTTACTGTTATTAATAAACTTAATTGTGTTTAAATTTACAAACCTGGTGATTGTAGTCATTTGGCATCTAAGAGCCAAAGACTTTGGGTGTTTGTCAAAGAATTTTGGTTCATTCAATTGTTGCGACCCCCTGGGCTAGTGAACGGTCAGTTCCAGACCCACTTGACCCGGAGTCAAGTGGGTCTGGAACTGACCGTTCACTAGTCCAGGGGGTCGTAACAAAATATCTGAGATGTTAGGCCAGGCCCCAAGTGGAATTATTGCCATACCATATTTTTTTAACGCATTAAATAGTTTGTACCAAATATCCTAGAGCATTACAAAATAGATTCTATATACTTACAAAGTGATATAGAGCATTGATTGCACTGTGATGAAAGTTTAGAACATTCTGATCTGATGGATCGGCTATTCTTTAATAGTTTGCTTTACCACCAGAAATAATTCGCAAGAGTACATTGTTAGGAATCAATACCCATTGCTGGCTTTATTTTTGTGATGTATTCCATCAGGGATTGAGGATTTTGTTTTGTACAGAACACAGTCCATTTGATTTTCTTTAATGGAAAAAGTGAAACCGACTCACTGGGAGTGAAGAAAGTCTGAAAGTTCAGCCGAGACTATGAAAGAAACTTTGTTTTAATGTTGCTCAGTTTTGTCCACTAAAATGGTAAGATTTTCCTTTACATTGCTATCTACATATCGATTTGTTCTAACAATGACTGAAGGCTGAGCCCTCCCTGTAACTTTCAAAGCTACAGAAACAAATATAGATTTACAACTTTTCCAATCTTGTCAGATAAGCCTGGGTGCACTCATCAAGGTGAGGGATGCAGTTGTTGGGAGACATGAAGCATTTTCCATTCAGGGTGTCTGCTTTGTATGATAAGATGCAGAGTGAAAGCCCCTTTCCTCGACTCCCAACAATCTGCCCTGGCTTTAAGCTTAGAAAATATTCCACTATTGCACTAGTGTGCCCAAGACCATTAGGATTTCACATAGGACTCTCACAGCCAGCAAAGTTAGGATCTGGACTGGATTTTAATTCTGGTCAAGGTATCAGTGTCCAATTCAATCCAAATTTTGCACTTTAAAACTTATTGATGTTCTTTTGAAGAGGTTTCTTAAAATACTTCCCATGAGAGGGGCTGGTTTAGCACAGGGCTAAATCGCTAGCTTTGAAAGCAGACCAAGGCAGGCCAGCAGCACGGTTCAATTCCCGTATCAGCCTCCCCGAACAGGCGCTGAATGTGGCGACTAGGGGCTTTTAACAGTAACTTCATTTGAAGCCTACTCATGACAATAAGTGATTTTCATACACTGAAGTGCATGATAAAATAGGGCTGAGTCAGCACAGCTTCGCCTAGGGGAGGTTGTGTCTGACAAATCTGTTAGAATTCTTTGAGGAGGTAACAGGGAAGTTAGACAAAGGAGAACCAGTGGACGTGATTTATTTAGATTGCCAGAAGGTCTTTGATAAGGTGCTGCATAGGAGACTGTTGAATAAGTTTAGAGCCTATGGTGGTCAGGGTAAGATCCTGGCATGGATAGAGGATTGGCTATCTGGCAGAAGGTAGAGAGTGGGGATAAAGGGGACTTTTTCAGGATAGCAGCCAGTGTGCCTCAGGGGTCGGTGCTGGGACCACAACTTTTCACAATATACATTAATGATCTGGAAGAAGGAACTGAAGGCACTGTTGCCAAGTTTGCAGATTATACAAAGATCTGTAGAGGGATAGGTAGTATTCAGGAAGCAGGCGGGCTGCAGAAGGACTTGGACAGGCTCGGAGAGTGGGCAAAGAAGTGGCAGATGGAATACAAGTGGAAAAGTGTGATGTTATGCACTTTGGAAGGAGAAATGGAGTCACAGACTATTTTCTAAATGCAGACATGCTTAGGAAATCAAAGCACAAAGGGACTTGGGAGTTCTTGTTCACGACTCTCTTAAGGTTAACGTGCAGGTTCAGTCGGCAGTTAGGAAGGCAAATGCAATATTAGCATTCGTGTTGACAGGGCTAGAATACAAGACCAGGGATGTACTTCTGAGGCTGTATAAGGCTCTGGTCAGACCCCATTTGGAGTATTGTGAGCAGTTTTGGGCTCCGTATCTAAGGAAGGATGAAATGAAATGAAATGAAAATCGCTTATTGTCACGAGTAGGCTTCAATGAAGTTACTGTGAAAAGCCCCTAGTCGCCACATTCCGGCGCCTGCCCGGGGAGGCTGGTACGGGAATCGAACCGTGCTGCTAGCGTGCTTGGTCTGCTTTCAAAGCCAGCGATTAGCCTTGTGAGCTAAACCAGCCCCTGGTTTGTGCCCCTGGATGTGCTGGTCTTGGAAAGGGTCCAGAGGAGGTTCACAAGAATGATCCCTGGAATGAAGAACTTGTCGCATGAGGAACGTTTGAGGACTCTGGGTCTGTACTCGGAGTTTAGATGAGGGGGGATCTTATTGAAACTTAAAGGATACTGCGAGGCCTGGCTAGAGTGGACGAGGAGAGGATGTTTCCACTTGTCGGAAAAACTAGAAGCAGAGGACACAATCTCAGACCAAAGGGACGATCCTTTAAAACAGAGATGAGGAGGAATTTCTTCAGCCAGAAGGTGGGGAATCTGGGAAACTCTTTGCTGCAGAAGGTTGTGGAGGACAATTCACTGAGTGTCTTTAAGACAGAGATGGATAGGTTTTTGATCAATAAGGGGATCAGGGGAGAAGGTAGGAGAATGGGGATGAGGAAAATATCAGCCATAATTGAATGATGGAGCAGACTCGATGGGCCGAGTGGCCTAATTCTGCTCCTATGTCTTATGATCTTATGGTCTTCTGATTTGTAATGTGATGCCATTAAGAACAGAATTTTGTTCAGGGGAGGCACGGTGGCGCAGTGGTTAGCACTGCTGCCTCACAACGCCAAGGACCTGAGTTCGATCCCGGCCCCGCGTCACTGTCCATGTGGAGTTAGCACATTCTCCCCGTGTCTGCGTGGGTCTCACCCCCACAACCCAAAAAGATGTGCAGGGCAGGTGGATTGGCCACACTAAATTGGCCATTAATTGGAAAAAGAAGAATTGGGTACTCTAAATTTATATTGAATAAAACAGCATTTTGTTCTTTGATATTGGGTGAGACCTTCCGGCTGTTCACGCCAGAGGGATCCTCCAGTCCCTGCCATGGGTTCCCTGCGCGGTGGGGTGGATTCAATAGGAAACTCCATCAAAAGTAACGGAACCAGAAAATCTTGCCGATGGCAAATGGCAGGCTACCTCCTGCACCAGGAAATACGCCATGGGGAAGGCCAGAGAATCTTACCCATGGGGCGGGATTCTCCGTCGGCTGATGCCGGAATCGGGAAAAAGGATTGGGCGGAGAATCAGTTTTGACGCCAAAGTCGTGGCGGGCGCCGGTCTCGGGTCTCGACAGCGGTGTTGGCATATCATTAGCGGGCCTAACCCGGCTTTCTCCAGGGCCTCTGCGATCCTCCGCCTCACTGTCGGTGAATTCCCGACAGCAGGGTTCACTTGTGCTTTTAAAAATTAGGCCAAAGGCGCTGTGGCTAATGAGGGAAAGAGAGGAGCTAGGAAATCGAGAGGCATGACCGAGAGCTGCTGGGCTGGAAACTGGCTGGGCTAGCTGGGGTGTGGTTGGGTGGTGGTGGGGGTGATGGGGGAAAGGGCCTTGGGGCCAGGGTGACTCCCTACAGGACTGGGACATTGTCCAGGCACGGACCTCCATTGCCGGCTACCTCCACGGCAGCCATCTTGGTGAGCACCCACTGACCACTCACCTTGATTCATGGTTCTCCAGAGTTCCATATGGCCATATGGGTACTCTCCCCCCCCCCCCCCCCCAACCCAGGGCCCACCCCAACACTCCCGCAACCCACCCTCCATACTACCCCCACCCCAACCAGCAGCCACCTGCCAGTGGGGCATCATGCGGCCCACCCAAAGGCAATGCCCACAGTAGCCACTATGGGGGGTGCCAGACAGGGAGGCCAGAGCATATCACTGGCATGGGCAATGCCAGTCTAGCGGTACCCCTGGCAGCAAGGACTGGCGCCAGGACCAGAAGCCCACAGGGTGCCAGCGTCAACAGGGCAGGGGAAGGGGGAGGATGAACATGTGGGGGCAGAGTTCTCAGTGTCAATCAGGGGCACCGTGTAGCCCCTTGGACCTGGTTGGGTATGCACCATGCTAACATGTCAGCCTTTCACCCCCTGCAGACAATGGGTATTGTAATTCAACCAGCAATGGTGGCCTTCAGCCCTGGGGAATGCAATGCGGCTACAAGCTGGAGCTTCTAGAGGAGGAGGAAGCTCAGCAGCAGAGCATGCAGGAGCAGAGTGAGCCCCAGAGGAACAGGAGGCGGCCACTGAGGATAGAAAGCCGGTACCCAACAGGCCGAGAAGGAGCAGGTGCAAGGGGTGTCGCAAGAGGCCTCTTGTATACCGGCAGTGCCTGTCATTCGAGGACCTGCCGGACTGGGCATGCCTTCGAAGACTCCGGTTGAGCGGGAAGGGGGGGCAATGCAACATATGTGCCTGATCATGGCACACATGACAGCATGGGGGAGGACATCCACTCCCAGTGGCCGTCAAGATGAACTTCTATGCCACTGAATTTCTACACCACTGACTCCTTCCAGTGCCGAGTGGTCATCTGTCCTGGATCTCACAAAGCTCGGTGCTCAGGTGCACCGCATCGTCACGGAGGCCTTATATGCCCAGTTGGCACAATATATCCATTTCAGTGTGGACCCATCCACCAGGATGCCTGGGCAGCATGGTTCGCCGCCATCGCTCAGATGCCCCGGGTGATCGGCGGGATGCATGTTGCCCTACGGGCATCTGCAGAAAACCGGGTGCTCTACACAAACTGAAAGGGGTTTCACTCGGTGAATGACCAGCTAGTGTGTGACCATGGGATCGCATCATGCACATCTGCGCCTGATACCCGGGCAGTGTGCACGATGCCTTCATCCTGGCACACTCGACGATTCCCGGCACTCTTGGAGGGGCAACCCCAGCTGGGATTGGCTCCTGGGTGATGGGGGTTATCCACTGCCATTGTGGTACGGTGGTGGGACACCAGAGCGATGAGTGCTGCCTGAACTGTGGTCCATGAGTCAAACCCACCCCCAATGTTCACCCAACCCCGCCCGCGCCCCTCTGCAGCCAGCCCGGACCAGCCCACTCTTCACACCCTTCTGACAGAGTACCAAGGCAGGTTGTAACGCTTTGCACAGGTTTTTAATGTGAAAACATATATACAGATACTTGCTCCAGGCCCAATCACTAACTGTGCCCTGTACCCATGCCAATTTAACTGGTATCTACTTTTCTGGCCTCACGGGCCCTAAAGCTCCACCTGGTGACTGCCCTTTCCTCAGGATCGCCGACCATGTCCAGGGCCCGCTGCTCGCCGTGGTGAGGGTTCGCAGGTCCAGTGGTCTCACTGGGTTTGCAGGTCCAGCGGTCCCTTTCCAGTCTTCTCCTGCTCCTGACAGTTATGGGTGGCCTTCTCCTGGAGGGAACAGAAGACGCAAAGTGTTAGACAGTCCAATGCATCACGGTAGCACGGTAGCATTGTGGATAGCACAATGGCTTCACAGCTCCAGGGTCCCAGGTTCGATTCCGGCTTGGGTCATTGTCTGTGCGGAGTCTGCACATCCTCCCCGTGTGTGCGTGGGTTTCCTCCGGGTGCTCCGGTTTCCTCACACAGTCCAAAGATGTGCAGATTAGGTGGATTGGCCATGATAAATTGCCCTTAGTGTCCAAAATTGCCCTTAGTGTGGGGTGGGGTTACTGGGTTATGGGGATAGAGTGGGGGTGTTGACCTTGGGTAGGATGCTCTTTCCAAGAGCCGGTGCAGACTCGATGGGCCGAATGGCTTCCTTCTGCATTGTAAATTCTATGTAAAATGCAGCCCAGTGGCCTGGGCACCCGGCTATAGCAGCTGATATGGGTGCCGGCATATGGTGCGTTTAGGGATTCGGCCACGCCTCCTGTGCGGTGGGTGTAGGGTTACGGGTGTGTGGGATGGGGGTGATGCCAGGGGCACAGTGCTGCCTACTCACCCTGGTCACCCTGAGCAGGCTGTGCAGTTTCCTATGGCACTGTTGGCCAGTCCGGATGGTGTTGCCTGTGGCGCTGACAGCCTCTGCCACCCGCGCCCAGTCCCGGCGAACAGCAGCGGCTGACAGCTTCCCGGGCCAAGGTACAGGGTCACCCCCCTCGCCTCATTGGCATCCAGGAGGGTCTCGAGCTCATCATCCATGAGTCTCGGGGCTGCTCTCCTCGCTGCCATCTTGTTGGCTGAGTGGAATGGTGTGCATGGGGAGTGAAGTGTATATATGTGGCTGCAGCTTGTGAGCCTCCTGAGTGTTAACCGCGAATCCGGGAATCTAGCACCATTTCTCATTGGAATTGATTGTGTTCCATGTGGCTCTGGTGCTAGCCCCTCGATGGTCGGTGAATCGGTCAGGTGCTGTCGTAGAAGTCCACGAACCCTGCCCCAGCATCAACACTTAGTCTCATGAATAGAGAATTCCGCCGACTGTCTTTTACATTAATTTCATTTTAACATAAATTTGCATTAATCATGAAAATAATTTCCCTTGTGACAGTCTCAAAATTTTCAACAATTTTTACCAGGAGTTAAAATGTTAATTAAATTGATAGGGATATACTCAAATAGGAAGGTGCTTATTAAAACACTCTATAACTCTATGTATGTAACAGGCTACTTGTACATGTATGGATGTCTTTAACAAATGTGCACCTGCATGTGGGATGTCATCGGGAGCGCGGGCTTGTGCAAGTCAGCAATTTAGCCACAGTATAGTTCTGTTTAGCTGCTGCTAGTCTTTATTATTGCCTCAATGTTTTTGAAGTAAAGAAGATTTATTTTTTACAATGCATTTGACTACCTTTCTTGTGGTCTTTCTGGCGACGAGGATTAAAAAGGACAAGATAAATCTTTGAGGTGCAGTTTAGTGACACAGAGTTTGGTAAAGTGAGTAGCTGGTTTGCAACGTGGTTGGCAGTGGCTATGTTCTTTTGAATATCCTTCACATTGTTGTCAGCCATCTCCATGCTCTGAGAAACCTCTAGAGCTTTCTTGAAAGTTAGTGTGGCTGCCCCCAACAATTGACACAGTATGCTGCCTCCATTAACGCCACAAATCAATCTATCTCGGAGCATATCAACTAACATTGCCCAAAGCTCACAGTGTTCAGAGAGCTGATGATGCAGTTCAGCAACAAAAACAGGTACAGGTTGCAGTTCCTTTCAAGAATGACAATGGAACTGAAAACGTTCGACGATCATTGAGGGCTTAGGATGGTGATGATTCTGAATACATGCAACTAACTCCTCAAATCAAATGTTCCCCGGTTTCCGTGGTGTTGCTGAATTCCTCATTAGCTTGTAAGTCTTTGCCCCACACACACTCAGAAGAATTGAGTGTTTTTTAGCCTTGTCTACAATTTTATTTGCCAGGAAAAAGTGTCCCATCTTTTCCCCATATGCAGTTTAGTTCTTGCACCTGTTCGCAAACTCATTGACAGTCCCGAAATAGTGTGGCAGAGGCGGGTGCAGTACATCAAGAAAAGATCCAGCAAACAAAAAGATAACTGCAGGGGAATGTTTCAGGTATGAAGGCACTCACTTTGCCAGTCATTGCAATTTCATGTATGCTGTGTGCTACAATTGCAACAAAAAGGGACATTTGGCTAAAACATGCAGGAGTGCTGTAAGAACAAGCCAAAGGCGGGGCAGATCATTTCAAATTCACGTTGCAGGGTCTGTCCCCTGTGGATGAAAATATTTGAGCTCTCAAGTAAGCTCCAAAACCCAAGAATGCACCCAAACTCAGATCATTTCTGGGTTTAGTGAACTACTACAGGAAGTTTCTGCCAGACCTATCAGCCCACTGTATTTGTTGCTCTACAAAGAGACCAAATGGAAGTAGGCGTCCAGCACAAGAGAAAGGTTTCAAGGATGTGAACGCACTGCTGCAGTCAGCTAATCTGCTGGTTCGCTTTGATCAGGACAGAGAGCTTATGCTCTAATATGATGCCTTGCCTTATGACCTCGGGGCAGTGCTCGCTCAACTGTTGGAGGATGGGTTAGAAAAACCTACAGCAGCTGAGAAGGGATGTCCACAGCTAAACAAGGAAGTCTAGCCATTGTTTTCTCTGTGAAACGGTTTAATCAGTATCTTAACGGATGTTCATTCACCATATGTACAGACCACAAGCCATTGATGAGCCTTTATAGCAAATCCAGATGCATTCCTCCCAGCGCCACTGCACGAATACAACACTGGACTCTCACATTGTCAGCCTACCACAACAACATTGTGTACAAGGCAGGGAAGGACAACGCAAATGCAGAGGACTTGTCTTCCCTTACCGGACATGCCAAACAAGACAGTATTTCCTCCAAATTTTCTTGCTTGAACAACTTTCAAATTCTCCTGTGAATGCCAGACAGATTAAATAGTGGTTATACAGGGATCCTGTTTTGTCCCGGGTGAGAAGATTCTTTATTCAGGTTTGGCCTCCTTGCAAAATGCAGGGATGAGCTGAGTGTGCAGGGTGTTGCATTCTTTGGGGGTCTAGAGTGATCGTTCCACCCCTTGTCTTTCGCAAGCTGCAGATGAAGTCATGAAGCTCATCTGGGTGCCTCCCAAATGAGCAACTTCGTAGGCACTATAGCCATAAATGGAGCAGGACTTGGAGAACAAGGTGAAATCCTGCTCTGTGTGTCAAATAATCCAAAATATTGCACCACCGGCATCCCTCCATCCATGGGAGTGGCCTGACTGTCCTTTGTCTAGACTACATGTTGACTTTGCAGGATATTTTATGGGTCATATGTTTCTAGTCATCATGGATGCACATCCTAAGTGGTTAGAAGTACACATCATGAGTTACAATATAACTTACATTACAATAGAGAAGCCACGCCATATTTTTGCAAAGCATGACTTATTGGATTCTCTGGTTTCTGATAATGGGACCGTGTTTACGAGTGACTTGTTCCAAGAGTTTATGCAAAAAAATTGAATATACCATGTGCATACTGCTCCTTTTCATCGAACATCGAATTTGAGCGATTTGTTCAGACACTGAAAAAAGGACTGAAGAGAATGGCAGACGATACTCTGGGAACTAAGTCCTCAGATTCTTATTTCAGTACTGTATCATGCTACATATGACAACAGGATGTTAACTGGCTGAAATTTTGATGGGTAAAAAGCCAAAGTCTCACCTGGATCTGCTACATTCAAATGTCAAAGGGAGAGTAGGACAGAGACAGGAAATGCAGGAGAGGCATGACTACCATACGAAGGAGAGGTATTTCAAACCGGATGACTGTCTATGTCAGGAATATCAGCAGTAACCAACGACGACTGCCTAAAGTTATTCTGACCAAAGTGGTCCAGTATCGTTAGTGGTGAAGCTAATTAATGGAACGGTGGTCAGCTGCAGACACCAAGATCACTTTCGTCTACACCACAACTCAGAGACAGCTAAGTTTCCGGATCGCATGCAGAAGGAAATGCTGCTGTGGAAATTCAACAGCAAGTGATTCCTGTTGCCCAGGGGCATCTAATGGACACTAATCCGGGAGAGGTTCAGGATTTCCGCTCAATAACAACCAACCTACTTCTGCGTCCTCAAGTCCAGCTCAACTGAACGATGACTCACCGGTGTCTACTGAGTTGCCAGTGGTTGGACACAGATCACAGCGTAGCTGCCAAGGTCCTGAACAATTGACATATTAGTTGCGACATGTGTGTTACGATGTTTGCTATTGTCCCTCCTTAAGGGGAATTTTAATTTAAGGGGGGGGGGAAAGTGTTATGGAATGTTTAATGATATTTCAATAAGGATCTTCCTGTTTGATTATTATGCGTATGGATATATTTTTAAAATATTTTTATTAAGGCATTTATATACACATTAAACACAAACTATCACAGGAATAACAACAAACAGAAATCTCATAAAAAATAAATAATTACCCGAACGGCCCGACCTCCCTGCCGTTCCCCTCCTCCCAACCTGCCTTCCCCATTTTAACCCCATTATTCCCCACCCTGACACCAAAATTTTCCTTGAAAAAGTCGATGAATGGCTTCCATCTCCAGGCAAACCCATCAACCAACCCTCTTAAGATGAACTTGATTTTCTCCAACCAAAGAAACTCCGCAGGTTGTTCGTTCACACCCCCGGCTTTGGTGGCTCCAAGTCCCTCAACTCTAGGAAAATCCGTCTCCAAACTACCAGGGAGGCAAAGGGCAAAACGTCGGCCTCTCTCGCCTCCTGGGTCTTCCGACACACCAAATATTGCCACGTCTGGACTTGGGACCACCATCAGCACCTCGGACATTACGTCTGCGAACCCCTGCCAGAACCCCTTCAGCTTCGGACATGCCCAAAACATGTGGACATGGTTCGCGGAGCCCCCCGCGCACTGCGCACACCTATCCTCCACCCCCTCAAAGATCCTACTCATCCTCACCACTGTCTTATACGCCCTGTGAACTACCTTAAATTGGATATAACCTTCCGCACGACAAAGATGCGTTCACCCTCCTCAGAGCCTCCTCCCATAACCCAGCCTCCATTCCGCACCCCCCCTCCCCCCCAGCTCCTCCTCCCATTTCCTCTTGACTTCTCCTATCGGGGCTCCCTGCCAGTGCATTAGATCCAACCAAAGAAACTCCGCAGGTTGTTCGTTCACACCCCCGGCTTTGGTGGCTCCAAGTCCCTCAACTCTAGGAAAATCCGTCTCCAAACTACCAGGGAGGCAAAGGGCAAAACGTCGGCCTCTCTCGCCTCCTGGGTCTTCCGACACACCAAATATTGCCACGTCTGGACTTGGGACCACCATCAGCACCTCGGACATTACGTCTGCGAATCCCTGCCAGAACCCCTTCAGCTTCGGACATGCCCAAAACCTGTGGACATGGTTCGCGGAGCCCCCCGCGCACCTGTTTCCTCACATAGTCCCGTACCTGTAAGTAATGGAACCTTCTCCTATTGGGCAGCTTATATTCCTGCTCCAATTCCTCTAAACTCAAAGATGCCTCCCAGTGGGTCCGAAATATACAGCAACAGGTCATCCGCATAATATAGCGAGACCCTGTGCTCAACACCCCCCCACCCCACATAGTCTCTCTCCAACTCCTTGACGCTCTAAGCACCATTGCTCTATTGCCAAGGCAAAAAGCAAACAGGGAAAGTGGGCAATCCTGCCTTGTCCCACAGTGCAGCCCGAAGTACACCAAGCTTACCTGGTTCATCCAAACACTCGTGACCGTTGCCCAATGCAACAATCAGACCCAGTCCACAAAGCCCTGCCTGAATACTAACTGCTCTAACACTGCCTTCTCCACGTCCATAGCTTCTGCCACCTCCACATCCTGTCCCTCTGGGGGCATCAGTATCATGTTCAGAAATCTCCTGACATTCGCTGATAGTTGCCTCCCCTTTACGAACCCTGTCTGGACTTCCCCTACTACTCCCTCCACACAGTTCTCAACCACGAGGCCAAGATCTTTGCCAACAATTTGACATCAACATTTAGCTACAAAATCGGGGGGTAGGACCCACACTGCTCCGGATCTTTATCCTTCTTTAATATTAGGGTCATGGACACCTGCGATAATGGAGGGGGGAGCTCCCCATATCCCTCGCCACATTATGTGTTCCCACCAGCAGGGGCCCCAACTACCCAGCAAACGTCTTATAAGAGTCTACAGGGAACCCGTCCGGGTCAAAGACCTTCCCTGCCTGCATCATCCCCGTGCCCTCCATCACCTCCAGCGGTCCAGTGGGGGCCCCCAGCCCCTCCACCAGGCTCTCCTCCACATTGGGGAACTCCAACCCATCGAGGAACCACCGCATTCCCTCTCCCTCGGCCGGGGGCTCCGATTCATAGAGCCTCCTATAAAACCCCTCGAAAGCCCCATTCACCCTCACCAGGTCCAATACCACCATTCCCTCCCAGTCCTTTCCCCTTCCAATATCCCTCGCCGCCACTTGCTTTCTAAGTTGTTGGGCTAGCAACCTGATCGCCTTCTACGTGTACCTATGTCACCCCCTGTGGCCCTACGCAACTACCCCACTGCCTTCCTCGTGGACACCAACTCAAACTCCATCTGGAGCTTCAGTCTGTCCTTCAACAATCTCGCCTCCAGGGCCTCCAAATACTTCCTATCGACCCGCAGGATCTCGTCCATCTCTGCTCGCTCTACCTTTTCCCTATGTGCCCAGATTGATATGAGCTCCCCCCTGACCATTGCCTTGTGTGCGTCCCATAGCATGGTGGCCAAAACCTCACCTGTATCATTCAGTTCCACGTACCCCCGAATGGTGGTTTCAGACCGGGGTACCCCAAATCGACAACCCCCGCCAACAGTGCCTTGTCCACCATGAAATAATCAATTCGTGAGTACACCCTGAGCAGATGGGAGAAGTATAATTACTCCTTCGCCCTCAGCCTCCCAAACCATGGATCCACCCTTCCCATGCGCTCCATGATCCCCTTCAGCTCCTTCGCCACCGCCTACACCACCCAGACCTCGGGCTTGGCCGGTCCAACCCTGGTTTAAGAAGCGTGTTAAAATCCCCTCTCATGGTCAACCGGTGCGAGTCCAGGTCTGGGATCGACCCCAGCACCTGCCTCATGAACACTTCATCATCCCAATTTGGGGCACATATATTCATCAAGACAACTGGCATCCCCTCCAGCTTCCCATTCCCCATCATGAACCTCCTTCCCGAATCTGCCACAATATTCTCCACCTCAAACGCCACTCATTTGTTTATCAGCGACGCCCCCCCCCCCCCCCCCCCCCCCGCATCTTCGTATCTAATCCCGAATTAAAGACTTGCCCTATCCACCCTTTCCTTAGCCTAGTCTGGCCCCCGATCTTCAAGTGCGTTTCTTGCAAAAAGGCCACGTCCGCCTTCAAGTGTGCGAACACACGCGACTGTTTGGCCCATGGCCCATTCAACCCTCTCACACTCCATGTGACCAACCTGGTTGGGGACACCCTGTCTCCCTCCCTGCTGACCCTTCTTGGTCCAGCCCCCGGCCCGTGTCATGGAACCCTCCAGGCACATCCTCGGATGTCCACTGTCACCACCTCCTCTCTTGCTGCAACACAGCAACCACACCTTTGTCAGAAGCTCAACCCACCTTCTCCTGAGCAAAATGACAATCTCATCCCCCTCTGCTACGCTAACCACCTGCTCACCCCCACTGCGCTCCCGTTGTCTAGCCCGCCCACTAGCCTGGCAGCCCCCACCCATGGCACCAAACCTCTGATCCCCCCACTGATTCCTCCCCCACCTCCCATTCGCACACCTCCATAGCACAAACAACAGTGAAATAAGAAGAAGGTACACTCACCCTCCATGGTTCCCAAATATCCTGCCACAGAACCCAACGAGACCTCTCAAAGAAGAGAGGTTCTCCCATAACCAAAAAACAAAATGCAACAAAAACAAAAAGGCAGAAAAATAAAATCTCTTCACATCACCTCCACAGTTAAATATCCACCTTCTCCTGCCAGTCCATTGTCCCTTTAAAAACTCCATCACTTCCTCTGGTGTCCCAAAATAATGTTCTTGGCTGCTGTGAGTCATCCAGGGATGGGCCGGGTACAGCATCCCAAACTTCATTCCCTTCTTAAAGAGAGCAGCCTTTACTCGATTAAACCCGGCTCTCCTCTTCGCCAGTTCCGCACCCAAGCCTGGGTACACCCGGAGCTCATTACCTTTCCAGGTGCACCTCCTCGTCTGCCTTGCCCATTGCAATATCCTCTCCTGTTGAGGAATCGGTGGTGCCGCACCATCATCGCCCTTGGTGGCTCGTTCGCATGCGGCTTCTTCATCAGCACCCAATGCGCCCGGTCGACCTCTAGGGGCCGGTCAAAGCCCCCACCCCCATCAACTCCTCCAGCATCTTGGTTACATGTGAGCCGGCATCCGTTCTCTTGATGTCCTCGGGCATCCCCACGATTCTTAAGTTTTATCTCCAGATCCTCCACCTTCTCCTTTAGCCCCTTCTGGGTCTCCCGCATCATTCCAATTTTGGCCGCCAACGAGGTAAGCTGCTCCTCCTGCTCCCCTGCCTCCTCCACCTTCCAAATAGCCTGATCTTAGGACACGAATCTCTGTTCCACCAGATTGATTCCACCTATTAGTGGTTCCACCGCCTTGGCTAGGTTCTCTTGGGCTTCCCTCCTCTGTCGTGTGAATTTCTCATTCAAAAAGTCCACCAGTTGCTCCGTTGACCACTGGGCAGGCAGGGCTGGCCCTTTTTTTTAGAATTAGAATAGTACAGCACAGAACAGGCCCTTCGGCCCTCGATGTTGTGCCGAGCAATGATCATTTACCCTCCGCCATCTTCATCTGTGGCGGACAAAGAATTTCTTGCTCCAACAGCTCCCTTCTTCTTGACCACTTCTGGTCTGTGGATCCATCCACCAGGGCCACCAGTGGAGTTTAACTTCCCTCAACCACCTCTACACCTTTTTCCACCAAAACATCCACCCATCAAATGGGGAAAAGGCCAAAAAAAGCGCCTCAAGCAGTAGCTGCCAAATGTGCGACCACTCACTCCCTGGCCGCCACCGGAAGTCCCGTGTGTGGATGTCTTTAACAAAAGTGCGCATGTGACGTCATCAGGAGCATGCGCTTGTGTGGCTTTTCAGTTTAGCAATGAGGAACCTTTGTTTAGTTGTGTTTAGAAGCTGTTGGTTTCTGAAGCCAAACTATTATTACCTCAATGTTTTCTGAAGTAAAGAAGATTTAACTTTTACAAGGCGTTCAACTACCTTACTTGTGGTCAAGTCACCATACATATGTTTGGATGATCACTATTCCGAGCTACAGGAAGTGCTTTAAAAATATCCTGAGTTGTATTACCTCATGATCAAGATAAATGTATATTTAGCTAAATACTTGTTTTGCGAGTATAGAGCAATGTTTTCTATTTTTCTCTCATTTTATTTGTAGACAGTATAAAGACACTAATAAAGATTATTATTATAAAAAAATGTCATGTTCCTCATTTTATATTCATGCTTATTGTCCTAAGTTAGGAGCATGACTAAAGCATTTTTACATTTCAGCTGTTTTTAGAAAATAAACACAGTTCTCTGTCCTAATTGTCTATAATTAAATGAGCATGTGTGGGAGCTGTTAGCATTTCACAACAGGAACAGGATGAGAAGTGGGTTAGAATGCTATTCCTACATGTTACATAATCAAATGTCATAACTGAGTGGCTTTTTATCAATGAAAATTAATAAAAATATAGAAAATGTGAAAAAAAATCAATTTAAAAACCAAAGTCATATTTAAAGTCACAAGAATGAAAACCAAGTTCTGTCTTGGCAACAACCTGGGATTGTAGCAAAATGCTGAAAAGTTTAAAGCTGATGTGAGAAAGCACATCAATCTCAGAAAAATTCCAAACCTTAGAATACGCATGACCAATGCCAAGGGAGTCTTGTTTTTCAAGTAAAATTATGTGACAAACAAAATATGAAAGCAATCGGGCAGCACGGTAGCATGGTGGTTAGCATAAATGCTTCACAGCTCCAGGGTCCCAGGTTCGATTCCCAGCTGGGTCACTGTCTGTGTGGAGTCTGCACGTCCTCCCCGTGTGTGCGTGGGTTTCCTCCGGGTGCTCCGGTTTCCTCCCACAGTCCAAAGATGTGCGGGTTAGGTGGATTGGCCATACTAAATTGCCCGTAGTGTCCTAAAAAAAGTAAGGTTAAGGGGGGGTTGTTGGGTTACGGGTATAGGGTGGATACGTTGGTTTGAGTAGGGTGATCATTGCTCGGCACAACATCGAGGGCCGAAGGGCCTGTTCTGTGCTGTACTGTTCTATGTTCTATGTTCAATCAAGCAGTAAAGGGAAGCCCTTTAAGTGAAATACCCTTTGGGCGAGACAAGGAGCGAGCAGTGAAACAAGTAAAATTCGATTTTATGCATCTCTTCCTTCTGAAGAAAGGTTGTAAACTGGGTTTAGCATTATATGCATATCAAGACTGACACATTTTAGCTTACTGTTCTGAGCTATGTCAGTAGTTCCATCAAAGTTTCAGGACAATGTTAAACCAGTCCCTGATAACCAGTAGAAAATCACTGGCACAGTTTGCAATAAACTCATTTTATCGTGTTTAATAATGTTATTGTACTGCTAAAACAGTAAACTCAATAGCTGACTTGTCAGCAGAAGCAATTCTGAATAGTTTCAGTTTCAGCAAACAGGTTTGTGCTTAGAACCATTGAATTTAAAAGAAATGCTGATATTCAGATTATACAATTTGATTTTCTCTAATAAGGTCAGAGAGGATTTGTCCCTGCTGGAAAACTGAGTCCTGCAAAACAACTAAATAACCTTCCGCTGTCACAGAGTTCATCTCTTGCCAATGTTATAGATGGAGCAATTAGCAGAAGAAAATATTCTGCTTCACCAGAAAGATATGTACCATCAGTACCAATGCAGTATCAAGTAAGAGACATTTCAATTTGAAAGTTTAGATGTCAATCATAATAGCATTGTTCTAAAATTCAGTTTGACGTATTTCTTAATGTACCAAAGCAAAGCAAGAATTAAAAATTAATTTGACCAGATTTTGGTGTCCGCACTGGCACAGCGTGTGGCGCTCTCACTCTGAGTCACATGGATCAGGGTTTAAGTACCACTTCAGGGCTTGAGCACAAAATAAGACTGACCCTTCAGTACAGTGCTGACAAAAATGATGCGGGCTTTCAGGTGAGACATTAAACCGAGGTGTCGTCTGCCTCTTCGGATGGAAGTAAATAATCCCGCAGCACTATTTCAAAGAAGAGCAAGGGAGTTCTCCCTGGTGTGTGGCCCTTATTTATCCCTCAATCAACATCACAAAAGCAGATGATATGGTCATTATCACATTGCTGTTTGTAGAAGTTTGCTGTGCGTGAATTGGCTGCCGTGTTTCCAACAGTGCAAAACTGACTATGCCCCAAAGGCACTTAATTGCCTGCAATGTGGTTTGACACATCCAGTGGTCATGCATATAAATGCAATTCTTTCTTTTCTTTTTCTCTCCTAGAAATATGATACTGGATAAGTTGGTCAAAGAGCTCATATCATGTGCGCAATTATGGAATACAGTATAAAATCTATACAGTAATACCGTATCTTAATATCCAAGATATAATACAATCCTAAACTAGTTAAGGTCCCATAGTTATTTGCAAATATATTTCAGAATTCTTGTTATAATTGATTGTTGGATTTCTGCCAGTTTACAAATATTGATATGGAATTAGCGAAATTACAAAAAGAGAATTATAGTAATACATTCAATAATTTTGGTCATGATTTCCCACTCTTTTCATTATAAACTTGATTGACAGCTTATATTACTGTGAACCTCCATTGTGTTTTGCAATTTCTAAAGGACAATTAGGAATGGACAATAAATGCTGGCCTTGTCATTGATATTTTCATCCTGGGAATGAATTACAAAAAGGCACTGGGAGGAGATGGCACACTCAGCCACATGGAAGATCCATTGATCTCATTCTAAATTAGCCAACATTTTTTTTATCCCTTCAGCTATTGAGCAGCAATACCATAAAAATATCCTTTCCCAATTGAAAACTGTTAGGGGGCTATGAAAGTGGAGGGGAATAAAATGGGAGCTCCAAATAAAATTACCCAGAACTATTGCTTCTTTGTTGCATATATAAAGCTAAGCTGCAACAGGTCCAACTGCTGAGATAAGACCATCAATGGGAAAACTACAAAGAAAGGTTTTCTGTCTGCATTCTTTGGAAATGGACTTTAGAAATTATTCTTTTTTTGGTTGGCTTTTCTCTTACTTATAAACATTTGTTGTGTGTATACATTACATTTTTCTTGCCCGCGCTAATTTACTTTATTTGACAGAGAGGTTTATTTTGTCCTTCATTTAACTAACTCTGTGTACATTTTGTTGCTCTCTGGATCGGATCGGTCTATAATTCCCTCCCCCCCCCCCTTCCCTGTCGTCGTTCCCCCCCCTCCCCCCCCCCCCTTTGGCTTCAGCACCCTTCCTCTTCTCATGTGGTTTCCCCACCTACCTTCTGCCTACCCCCCCCCCCCCCCCCCCCCCCCGGGTTGCGCTGTCCTTTGGTTCCCCATATATGTTTTTTTTTGTTCTTGGCTTACTCCTCGTTGGTGGCCTCGAACAGGTTTTGGTACAGCCGACAAACTGCCCCCAAGTATCCAGGAAGCCTCCCTCCGACCCTCGGATGGTGTACTTAATCTTGACCAGGTGGAGAAATTCCGAAAGGTCAGCGAGCCAGTCTGCAGCTGTAGGTGGTGCTGCCGATCGCCAGCCGAGCAGGATTCTCCGGCGTGCGATTAGGGAAGCGAAAGCAAGAGCGTTAACCCCCTTCCCCATGTGTAACTCTGGTTGCTCCGATACCCCGAAGATTGCCACTATCAGGCATGGCTTCACCCTCACCCCCACAACCCCGAACATTGCCTCGGAGAAGACTGTCCAGAACTCAGCAAGTTTGGGACAAGCCCGAAACATGTGGGTGTGGTTGGCCGGGCCCCTCTGGCACCGCTCACATTTGTCCTCCACCTCTGGGAAGACCCTGCTCATTCGGGTTCTGGTCAGGTGCGCACTGTGCACCACTTTGAGCTGCATTAGGCTGAGCAGGAAGAGGTGGAGTTCGCCCTGCTCAGTGTTTCGCTCCAGAGTCCCCGCACTACCTCTTGTCCCCAGTTCATTCTCCCATTTTCATCTGGTCTCGTCCAGTTGTGTTCGAGCTCTGTCCAGCAGCTGTTCGTTTATTTTCCCACATACCCCCCCCCCCCCCCCCACTTCTCGCTGCTTGTGCCTATCAGCCCCCCCCCCCCCCCCCACTTCTCGCTGCTTGTGCCTATCAGGTCCTTTAGAAATGATTTTGCACGGAGTAGAAACTTTTCCCGAAGGGAATATATTTTATTTATCATTGAATTAAGTGAGAATTAATGCAATTTGTCAGTATACTTAACTGACAATGAATGTTAAACAGCCCTAAACTCCAATTCTGTGATTACTGTAATGTGAAACAAGTATCTAAAGAATCATGCAGTTTATGTGTCATATTTTTTGATGTGTTCAGGTTGTTGCAGCATACCAGTTTGCAGCGAGAGGACCTCATGAAGCCAGTTTACAACCTGGACAGCCTGTAACTATACTGGAACCTCATGATAAGAAAGGAAGCTATGAGTGGTGCCTTGTCGAAGTGAATGGACAAAGGGGATATGTTCCTTCAAATTATTTGGTGAAAGTGCCTTGCACTGGAGAGAGGAAATCCTTTGCACCATAATATTTACCAGTAACACTGCACTATTGAGAAGTTGCACTAAATGTTCTTGCACATTGTGTTTGCAGTGGCAAGAAGATATGAAGAATTGTAAGATTAATGTTGCTTACTAGCATCATATGCATGCTATCCTTAAAGAATGAGCCTTGTTTTTTTTTTGTTTTGGAGAGTATAATGAAAATCAACATTATCAGAATGGTAGTGTTTTTTATGAATTTTCTGTCAGTATTCAGATTTTAAGATGTGCCCTATTATGGGAGTGCCAGTGGTTGCTCCCTCAGATGTAAAACACTGATGCACTTTTGTAGCTTGTAAAGAGTTAGTATTGCAGAGAGAGAATTCGGGATTAGTAAAGAACAAGGACAGTTTTTTAATAATCTTTATTGTCAAAAGTAGGCTCACATTGCAATGAAGTTACTGTGAAAAGCCCCTCGTCGCCACATTCTGGCGTCTGTTCGGGTACACAGAGGGAGAATTTAGAATGTCCAAATTAACTGACAGCACGTATTTTGGTACTAGTGGGAGGAAACCGGGGCACCTGCAGACTTCACAAAGACAGTGACCCAGCGAGGAAACTAACCTGGGACCCTGGCGCTGTGAAGCCGCAGTGCTAACCACTGTGCTACCATGCTGCCCATGTGTGTTTTGGCCATGTGCTTAGTGCTTAGCTTCAAATAAGTCATTCTGCATTATCCATAAAGCTATCCATATATTTGCTTTCAATACAGAAGTGTACGAACTTCACCTCGGGCTCACCTTTCCCAGCAGAGTGAGGGAGTCAGATCGGAAACAGTGATTGCTCATATCTGTCATATTAACTCAGCCAGTCAAGCATCAGGTGGCCAATTAATGTCTGTCTAATGGGAAGGAGGTGAGTTGAGGAACAAAGAGAAACTCTGGGCTGGTTTCTCCGGTCAACGACGCTGTAATTGCGTTCGGCGATCGGCCGGAGAATCACAGATCCCGACCACATTGGGGGTGGCACTGTTTTCGACGATGCTCCACCCCCTCCAAAGCGATGTATCGACAGCCTCAGGACATTGTCTGAAGCCTGCCCCCGATGCTCCGCCTCCGACAGGCCGAGTTCCCGATGGTGTGGGTCGCATGTGGTCTCATTAGTCGGGAACTCAGCATGGCAGCTGCGGATTCAGTCCAGCGCCACCACATTCGGGGAGGGCCGATCCACGGGCAGAAGGGGACTTTATCAGGGGCTGGGGGTATTGTGGGGGGGGGGTGGTCTGGGGCACGCGAGCCGGCCAAAGGGTGGGGGGGGCACTATTTCACGGGCCGGATCCGCGAGTGGCATCCGCAATGTAGCACGGCGTGGCCGCTGCAGGCCGCCACTGTGCGCATGCGCGGCCTCAGACCCGCCAATTCTCTGGGCCGTATCGGCAGCTAACGCCGGGTGCTCTCTGCCACCGACATGCTAGCCCCCAGCCAAATGGAGGATCGGTAACCGTTTTGCGCCATTCCTTCTGGCGTAAAACACCACTATTCCCAAGCCGGCTTGGGGACGTATCCTCAGGATTGGAGAATCCAGCCCAATGTGTCCAAGTGGCACTGTAGAATGGACAATCATATGGCTGCGGGTAATGGTGCTATTATAGACAGGAGGGGGTTTGATTTAAACAGCCCTGATTTTTCCTCTCACTACTCATTCGTAAACAGAAAGATGTTTTTGATTTCCCCTTTTCATAAGTGACGGTGTATTTTCCCCAACCCTGAAGTCTGGACTGTTCCAGGGCAGCACGGTGGCACAGTGGTTAGCATTGCTGCCTCACGGCGCCGAGGTCCCAGGTTCGATCCCGGCTCTGGGTCACTGTCCGTGTGGAGTTTGCACATTTTCCCCGTGTTAGCATGGGTTTCACCCCCACAACCCAAAGATGTGCAGGGTAGGTGGATTGGCCACGCTAAAATTGCCCCTTAATTGGAAAAAATGAATTGGGTACTCTAAAAATAAATTTTTAAAGTTTGGAGTGTTCCAACCCATGCCCAGTTGGAGTAACATGCCCCGGAACATCGAGATAAGGTAAAATATAAGAGTTGGTTTATTTCACACGTATCCAAAATGTGGGAAGGGGGTTTTACAACGTCCACCCCTTTCACACTCATACAATGAAAGAGGATAAGAATGGGGTATATGGTCAGACCACAATACAAAATGCAAGTTATGGTTTTACATGGGTCCAAAACCCATAATCAAAAGTCTAACAGAGGGTTGCTTCCAAGGGTACATTGGTTCACTGATGCAGGGTAATACAGAAGTGAAATCTGACCTCTTCTGATCTCTTCAAAGATCTTCTCCACTGAGGTTGTACTGCACTCCTGTATGCTTCACCCGATGCCTGGGTCTATGTATTTACATTGTGTATTTATGTATGCCCGATGTTTATTTCATGTATAGAATGATCTCTCTGGATTGTACGCAGAACAATACCTTTCACTGAACATTGTACCTGGGCAGAGCTCTTTCTGCTGCAACCTGTTCAATGGTAAAATGGGCGCTAGCGCAGGCTGCTGCCTGGAGTCCTGTCCTCCCCAGAGGTCAAAAAGTAACAGGATAATTTCAAATAGCTTATTAATTAAAGGGCATCAGACAGCTCAAGTCTCAATCATGTGACAGATGGTTTTGGATAACTTACAGGGCCCCCTGATTGAAACCCATTGTTTGGGAGCAGAGAATTGTTGGACCATCCAGTCACAAATAGCTGCCTTTGTCCATAGCTAGCTGGGACAGACGTACCATCACCGGCACTGTAGAAATGAAAAATGGGTTGATGTATTTCTCTGGAATTCAATGGTCAGCAGTTACAGAGTGCATTAGCACCTCTTTGAGAATATTGGGCGAGATTCTCTGGCCTTCCCACTGTTTGTTTCTCGGCGAAAGGACAGTTCGTGTGATAATAAATATGTATTTATTTTCTGTCCCATTTCAACTGGGACGCTGCGAACATCAGGTTGGTCACTGCTAGAAATGTAAAGGCTCACTGCTCTCAGAATCAGTGTTTATTTTTTATTGAAGTCTCAAAAATGATTTAGAAATGACTTTAAAAAACATACAAATGCTGCCACCTTCCCCAGCAGACTCTTCTGGTGAATTGAACCATGGTCCTCGAGGCAAGCCTATTCCTCCACCCTTGTGTCACCTTATCACAGCTGCTGTGAAACACTTCCAAATGTGTTTGTGTCCGTGCCGAAAAATGCAGTGGCCAACGTAAAATTGGAAGTGTTAACTTGGAATGCAAACAATCCAATTCATTTTGCATAGATTCTATGCGAATGACATGTCATGCTAAAATCATTAACCTGACCTTTGTGCTAACCCTACATTTAAACCTATTGGGCAAAATTCCTACAGACTTCTTTCTCAACTTATTTTATTCGCTCATAACCTACTTTCACTAAGCATCTCTTCTTCATCCTTTTAGCTTTACTTCTTTTGTTTTTCATTGGTTTCTATAAATACATTTATCATAAATGTGGCTGTTAAGTTTATTACTATAATTACTGCGATCTTCACTGGATATTATTTAGAAGTAAACAACATAATTTTTATTTTCTAGCTTGAAATAATATGTTTTCTTTTATTAAATGTGGAGTGACTTGTTCAAAATAACATATATTATTTTATTAAATGTGTAGTGACTTGTCCAAAATAATATATTTTACAAATTATATTCATATGCACAGCATCCTGGTTGTTTGAAGTGCACAACAGTAATATTTTGTGATTATTAATGAACCAGTAATCATGTTTTGCACTAAATTGATGTAACTGTTCGCTAAAGATTAATTACAATGTGAATTGCAATTGCAATGCTGGTTGAAGAAGCTCTTTAATATTGCTGCAGTATTTCCAGTTACAATTATCCTACTTTAGGAGCTGGTCAGATTCCTATACAATCACGATCACGTTAGCAGCAGTTTGTTTCAGTATAATAAGAATTTAAAAGAACATTGCAGATGAAAAATGCATCAGTTACATGAGTAACTATCCTGAAAATAATTTCACATCATTATTAAAATACGACATAATAGTCAACATTATCGATTGTAAGTTGTACTTCTTCAATTTGACATCCCTCTGAAATATCAAATGCGTATCGAGCAAAGTGTAAAATTATCCACAAAGAAATCCGAATGTTTTAGGCTGGCAGGTGTGTGTGTTGTCACAGTACAAATCAAGATTCAAATCAAAGGCATTAAATCATTCCACGATATCGCACTTTGAAAACTGAGAATATCTTAAAACTCTCCCGACAAATTTTTAGTAGGATTATTTTTGCTGCTATTTTATTGCATAATGAATATTGTCTTAAAATGTCAAATTGTGGAAAATCGATTTGCCATTCCAAAAATATTATATATAAAAATAGGAAACACAGGATGCTTCATGGACTTATGAGGGCTATTTTTATATATAAATCCTAAATTAATAAAAATGACTGTAAGGGCCACTGGTTGTTAGTATTTACATATTGTAGAATACTGCAAGTTTTATTGAACATGATGGCATAACCACTCACGCTGTTATGATACCTGTAGAGACAGATAACTTTTTCTAAAATTTAGATTTCCAGCGGATAGCTGAAGGTTTTAAGACTTTTACTGCAACAAACGACTAAAGCACTAATGACTAAACACTATTTTTGGAAGGCATATTTCAAAGTAAAGAGGAAAATTCTCTTCTGTAGTTTAAAGACAACCGAAGAAAAACTTCACAGGTATGCTTTAATTTTCTGGACCCAGTCCAAAGTTCTTCTTAGCTCATAAAGATTTATTTCTGTGAAGCAGACATAGAATAAAACAGATGTGGTTGACTCTTAACTGCCCCTCAAGAGCAATTAGGGATGGGCAATAAATGTTGGCACAGCCTGCGACACCTAGGTCCCATGAACGAATAAAAAAAGAGAAACATTGAGAAGGATATGCAATGAAAGCCCTTAGAAGATCAATTTTCATTTCCACAAAAAATATACTGAAATGCATCAGCACACTTGAGGAATATATTTTGACTCTTGCATGTTGCATGTTAGCTAGATTAAGACATTTTATATTAATGTCACTTTTTTATTTCGACTGATGACAAAGTGTCAAGTGTAGCGTGGGAGTAAAATTGGCCAGACCAAATTCTGGCAAGAAAACAAACAGAACCCTATTTTGCCTGGATAGATGTATTGAGCTGGTCGTATAATTCAGGTCTGCTGGCTGTAAATTGCACTGAGCAGAGTACCAGTTTTAATCTGGTACCTGGAGTGTAACAATGCCATCAGATTTCCAGCTTTCTTTGGGGATGATCATATTGATGTTATACAGCACATTTTATTGTAAGGTTGAAAAATCTGAAGAACTAAACACATTGCTAGAAATGTATTTGCACTGTCTTATTCACTAACACACCCTTGGTTCAGTGATATCCTCTATATTAGCAAGTTATCTATTCATGGCCCACAAGATATTGCCCCAGCAAGCAGAGATAAGGGGTGGAAAATAATGCCCTCCTCCAAGGCAGGTTTGGAGGTGGGGGTGGAATTTAATCAAGTGAGAGAGTAATCCCTCCTGAAACCCCTAACCTACCTTCTCTCCCTGTGATCTGGGTTGCATAGTAATTCTAGGACTTTCTGTGGGTGCATTGCCCGCTGCTGCCACCACTCTCACTGACACCATCTGTAATGTACAGCTGCCAGCCTCTTATTGGCCGGCAGCTCTGCACTGGTGTCATTTCCACTCTTGGGGTCCTGGATCCTGGGGAATACTGCCACCTGCCTGAGAACCACTTATTACTGACAGGCCTTTCCCAATGGAGGTGATGCAGGGCTCTACAGCTAGCAGGTGAGACCCCTGTCACCTGGATTAATACCACCTGATAATTCTGTGCTCTGAATACAAGATGACATCCTGCAGCTACTTGTATCTGATGGGAGTGGATTGCTGACCCTTCACTGTATCTGTTTTAGTAGAGAGTTGAGAGTCAGACTGAAACCCGTTAGTGAGACTTTGTTATAAGACCACCCCAAGGGGGAGTGTGAGGGGCTCAGCTCCCGAAGGTCATCCTCCAATATTGTGCATACCCATAACAGGGATAACCAAGCTGCTGCCTGTTTGTCCCATCAAACACTTCCAGGATGCAGCTTTGTTCGTGCTTATATGCTGACAGTCACTTTAACTCCCTCTGACTGAGAGCAGCCTTCAGCTGCACAGCTGAAGGCTATTACTAATGAGGAATTGGCCTTATTAGGTTGTGTTTGGTCCTTGTTCCTGTTGGTCTCCACAATTCCTGAAGGCTGCTGTTGCTGCCTCCTTCCTTTTCTGTAACTGGAAAGAAGGACAATTTTTTTCTACAGTACCTGGATCCTGGCTCAGGAGGACGTGTGAGTCCGGAAGGCTCTCCCGTTTGAAGGCAGAAGATGCTGCGGGACCTGGTGCGTGGCATTGATCCAAATGGACCACCTGCTAACGCTGTTGAAGAAATGCTTTTGCAGTTTTCTGATGCTTTTGTTGCTAGTATGGTGAGTGCTGCATGTAACTGGCACGTCACCACAGGTTAAACACGCTGGAAGTCGTGCACCTTGAGCGCCAGTGGAATATGTGGATGCCAGGATTTGGTTCCGGTGAGATTGGGCCATGTGGAGAACCTGCGTAGCTGAGGCTCCTGAGAATTGATCGACAGATCATTTCTACAATAAAGTTCTGGACATGAGAACACATTCTCAGGCTTATCCTCCATTTCTGTTGAATAACCTATGAGGGATGACACCGTGTGGTTGTTTCTGATGTCATTGTGTTTGGTACCAGTATGGAACAGTGATGTTTCCTTGTTTAATGGTTAGTGTGGAATGTTACGTAGTTGATTTTGAAATCTTTGTTACTGTTGACCATTTAATAAACAAAATATTCTCAGGTGCATTCTTGTGGTTACATGTGGTTGTCCCAGACGTGTATTTTTGCAGAGCATTCGAATCAAACTGTGGGGCCCGGACACTTTGCCTGAATCTGGCGGCGTCAACACCACAGAGGCAGCAGCCAACAATCAAACACCCAAGAGCTAGGTTTCAGCACTGGGGTCTCCACAACCAGAGGGTGTGTGTGTGGGACAGGGGCGGGTACCTGAGCACAGTCCCCCAAGTGCTCCCAGCTGGGGTCTAAGGGATCCTGAGGGGGCCGGAGGTGAGTGTGCAGGGCGGGTCCTCCAACATAACTCGCTCGGTGGATGGCACTCAGATAAAGCGGGAAATGTATGGGTCAATGAGGCTTGGGAGATTCGGGGGTCCCAGAGTGCCAGCCCTCACCGATTGTTTGTCTCGCCTTCTCCAGTTCCTTACAGCTAGCACGATGGATGGTGTCCACCCCGCAGCGGCAGCCCGTGCGGTGCTGGCGGCAGCCCAGGTGGGCAGACGCCAGAGAAGGAGGCAGCAGCATCAACGAAGTCTTGAGGTAGTACCCCATGTGCAAAGGGTTGCCGTACACCCTGCAGCTCTGGCCATCCATCAGGTTGAGGAGGGATCCAGACGAGGACACCATTGATGGTCCAAGTGTACAGGCGTGGTTGGTCATTCAACGAGATGACAGGCACCATTTGCCGCACGCAGGAGGCTCCATCACAATAAGGGGACGGTGCAGACTTGACACCGGTGGAGGATGAGGACACTCGCTCCCAGTGGATGGGGAGGTCACCGCAGCCCTGACCTTTATGCAACAGGTTAATTCCAGCAGGGACTTTTGCGGTATTTCTACAGCTACGTCCTGGAGTAGAGGTGGGCGACCCTGTACCCTGGGGTAGGAAGAAGGCTGCCAGCCGCCACCATTTCTCATGCCTGGACACAGGCCATCTGGGTGAAGGGGCAGTGGATCCTTACCTCTCAGGCACAGGCCAACCTTGCTGACGGTGACTGCTCTCTGCTCGGTCAACTCGAGCTCGACCTCAGCTGCCCGTTCCCCCTAGGGACTGAGGACTTGGATGTCCGGAGCCCTGCCGACCATCTTGGCGCTTTCCCACCTATTATGGGCTAACTTCTGCGGGGACAGAGAGGGCGCAGTGTGAGCTGCGCACTTGATCCATGAGGGTGGGTCTATGTGCAGAGAGGCATTGTGCCAGTGGGTGCCAGGGTGTGCTGGGGCACAGGCATGGTAATTTTCTGGGAGGAGGGGGGTGAGGGATGTCAGCTGGTAACTTGTTCGGAATGGGGTGGCGGTGTCATTGGGGTGGGTGGCAGGCAGCCATTGATAACTGACCCTTGTATCCCGGTGTAGGTCATTGGCCTTCTTCCTGAACTGGATGGTGATTCTCCTGCTCACACTGCCCGATCTGATGGCCTCTGCCTCTCAGGCAGCATTGGCGGCCATGTTGCTGGACCTCGGATCCCCTTGAGGGAACATAGTGTCCCGTCTCACATCAATTAGTCCGACAGCCTGGCCATGTCGGTATCTCCAAAGTGTAGAGCAGGTCTACGTTGTTCAATGGCCATGTGCTGCCTGGGAGCTAGTTTGGAGGGAGTGGTTTATTTTTTAAATTTATGTTTCTGATATATTTTATTACAAACATGTATAAAAACAGGTTACAGCAAATAAACACGCTGGGAAACATACTCACCAGCAATCAACTATACAGTCTATAGATTTTTTCCCTTTTTCACCCTCCCCGATCTCCCGCCCCCAAACTCCCCGCCACAAACAGCTCCTTAAACACAGTCACAAACATCTCCACCTTTTCTTAAACACTCCTGCAGAGTCCCTTAATTCATACTTTATTTTCTGTACCCGCAGGAAGTCGTACAGGTCACCCAACCAAGCCGCTACCCACGGTGGCAATGCGGACCACCACGCCACTAAAATTCTCCGCCGTGCAAACAGCGAGAAGAAGGCCACAGCAACAGCCTTCCTCCTCTCCAGCTTCTCTGAAATCCCAAATATCGCCACCAAGTCCGGGTCCACCTCCTCCTCCACTATTCTGGCTAAGACCGCGACCACACCCGCCCAGAATCGCTCCAACTTTTTGCAACCCTAAAACATGTGCGTGCGATACGCTGGCCCCCGCCCACGCCTCTCTCATTCATCTGCTACCCCCTGAAAGAACCCACTCACTCTTGCCCGAGTCATATGCACCCTGTGCACCACCTTAAACTGTATCAGGCTCATCCTTGCACAAGAGGAGGTCCCATTTACCCTACATAGTGCCTCACTCCATATTCTCCAATTGATCTCCCCTCCCAACTTCACTTCCCATTTCTCCTTCATCTTTAGCACCTCGCCTCCCTGCTCCCCCAGCCACTTGTATATATTCCCAATTCATCCCTACCCTTCCACATCAGGAAGTAGCAGTCACTCCAGCAGGGTGTATCCCGCAACCTAGGGAACCCGCTCCAGACCTTTAGTGCAAAGTCCCTCACCTACAGATATCTGAACTCACTCCCCCTCGGAAGCTCTACCCTCTCCAGTAGCTCCTACAGACTGGTGAACCCTTCCTCCAAATACAGATCCCTCACCTTGACCAGCCCCACTTCCCTCCACCTGTATACACTATCCATCCCCCCCCCCCCCCCCCCCCCCCCCGGCTCAAACCCATGATTCTCGCACAGCAGCGTTAGCGCCGACATTCTTTGAGGAAGTGACAAAGTTAATTGATGAGGGAAGGGCTGTAGATGTCATATACATGGACTTCAGTAAGGCGTTTGATAAAGTTTCCCATGGCAGGTTGATGGAAAAAGTGAAGTCATATGGGGTTCAGGGTGTACTAGCTAGATGGATAAAGAACTGGCTGGGCAACATAATACAGAGAGTAGTGGTGGAAGGGAGTGTCTCAAATGGAGAAAGGTGACTAGTGGTGTTCCACAGGGATCCGTGCTCGGACCACTGTTGTTTGTGATATACATAAATGATCGGGACGAAGGTATAGGTGGTCTGATGAGCAAGTTTACAGATGATACTAAGATTGGTGGAGTTGCAGATAGCGAGGACTGTCAGAGGATACAGCAAAACATAGATAGATTGGAGAGTTGGGCAGAGAAATGGCAGATGGAGTTCAATCCAGGCAAATGTGAGGTGATGCATTTTGGAAGATCTAATTCAAGAGCGGACCATATGGTCAATGGAAGAGTCCTGGGGAAAATTGATGTAGAGAGAGATCTGGGAGTTCAAGTCCATTGTACCCTGAAGGTGGCAACTCAGGTCGATAGAGTGGTCAAGAAGGCATACAGCATGCTTACCTTCATCGGACGGGGTATTGAGTACAAGAGTCGGCAGGTCATGTTACAGTTGTATAGAACTTTGGTTAGGCCACATTTGGAATACTGCGTGCAGTTCTGGTCGCCACATTACCAGAAGGATGTGGATGCTTTAGAGAGGGTGCAGAGGAGGTTCATCAGGATGTTGCCTGGTATTGAGGGTGCTAGCTATGAAGAAAGGTTGAATAGATTAGGATTGTTTTTGTTGGAAAGACGGAGGTTGAGGGGGGACCTGATTGAGGTCTACAAAATTATGAGAGGTATGGACAGGGTGGATAGCAACAAGCTTTTTCCAAGACTGGGGGTGTCAATTACAAGGGGTCACGATTTCAAGGTGAGAGGGGGAAAGTTTAAGGGAGATCTGCGTGAAAGTTTTTTATGCAGAGGGTGGTGGGTGCCTGGAACGCTTTGCCAGCGGAGGTGGTAGAGGCGGGCACGAGAGCATCATTTAAGATGCATCTGGACAGATATATGAACGGGTGGGGAACAGAGGAAAGTAGATCCTTGGTAAATAGGCGACAGGTTTAGTTAAAGGATCTGGATTGGCGCAAGCTGGGAGGGCTGAAGGGCCTGTTCCTGTGCTGTAATTGTCTTTGTTCTTTGTTCTACCCCTTCCACCCTAAAATGCCTCCTCAACTGATTCCATATCTTCACGGTGGACTGCACCACCAGGCTCCTTGAATACCTCCTCAGAGCCATTGGCAACACTGCCATCACCATTGCCCTCAAACTAGACCCGTTACAAGATTCCACCTCCATCCTAACCCACTCTACCCATTCTCTTTCCCACCACCGCCACACCTTGTCAAAATTCGCCGCCCAATAATGAAGCAAGTTTGGTAACGCCAACACCCCCTGCTGCATCTGCCTTTGTAGCAGGGTCCTCCCCATCCTTGGCACCTTCCCCATCCATACAAAGTCAGAAATGATCGTGTCCACTTTCCGAAAAATGGCCTTTGGTATAAAGATTGGGAGAGCCTGAAAGATAAACAAGAATCTCGGCAGAATATTCATTTTCACCACTTGGACCCTCCCTGACAATGTTAAGTGCAGTGTATCCCACCTCTTAAGATCTTCCCTGGCCTCCTCCTCCAGCTTCGTATGTTCCACTTATGGAGCCTGTCCATTCCCTCGCTACCTGAATCCACAAATACCTAAACCTATCCCTCGCTACCGTAAATGGCATCTCCCCTAAATTAGCCCGCTGTCCCAGCTCATTCACCAGGAAAACCTCACTTTTCCCTACATTCAGTTTGTATCCTGAGAACCTCCAAACCTCCCCAGCAGGCCCATAATGCTTCCCATACTCTCCAACGGATCCAATACATACAGCAAGAGATCATCAGCATAGAGTGACACCTTATGCTCCCTCTGTCCCCTCATAATCCTCTGCCACTCCGCCAACCCCCTAAGAGCCATCACCAATGGCTCTATGGCCAGCGCAAACAGCAACGACAACAGCGGGCACCCCTGCCTCCTACCCCTGTGTAAGTCAAAGCTTCTTAAGCTCATATAATTCGTCGTCATCCTTGCCCTTGGTGCCACATACAGCAAACACACCCATGCCACAAATCTTGGCCCAATCCCAAACCTTTCTGCAACCTCAAACATGTACTGCAACTCCACCCGATCAAATGCCCCAGAGCCCCTGACAGATTCACCATATTCAACAGCCGTCTTATATTACTTGCGAGCTGCCTGCCCTTCACGAAGCCTGTTTGATCTTCTGCCACCAACCCGGGGACACAAGCCTCCATCCTCCCCGCCAACAACTTAGTCAATACTTTCACATCCGTGTTCAATAGTGATATGGGTCTATACGACCCATATTCCACCGAGTCCTTCCCTTTTTCGGGATTAGTGTGATTACTGCCTGTGTCATTGTCTCCGGCAACTGCCCTTTACCAGTGCTTCATTAAATGCCCCCAACAGATGTGGCGCCAGTCCATCGTAAATTCCTTATCAAATTCCGCCGGGTACCCATCCGGACCAGCGGCCTTCTCCAACTTCATATCCCCGATACTATCCAGCTCGTCCAGAAACCGCCCCATGTCCCCTCCCCCCACACCCGGTCCACCTCATAAAGTCACTGGTAGTACTCCATAAATGCCTCGTTAATCCACTCTCTCTCCGACACCACAGCTGTTGCGCCAGCATGCAGCTTGTCTTCGCCCCATACTCATATTGCAGCCCTCTTGCCCTATGCAGTTGTCCTACTGCCCTCCCCATTGACACCTATCAAACTGCCTATGCAACTTTTTCCTCCTCGCCAATCCCTCCATGGTGGGCACCCTCGAATACTTCCTGTCCACCTTCACTATCTCGCTCCCTGCTCCCTAGACAGTCATGTTCCTCCCTCCTTTCCCTATCTGCATGAGCCTTAAACAAAATAATTCCCGCCCCCCCCCCCCCCCCCCCCCCCCCCATCCCGGGACCACTGCCTTCAGTGCTTCCCAAAAAATGGCCGCCATTCTGATTCAACTCCACATACTCCTTAATCACCGCACGCACCTTATCACAAAAACAACCATCCGCCAACAACCCCAAGTCAAACCTCCATCCCGGCCTCTGCTCTAATCCCGCTCTAAATTGAATCTCCAGCCAGGGTGCCCTATAACCTGTCCCCTCCAACCCAACCAAAATCTCCCGACTCACTACAGAGTAATCAACCCTCGAATACACCTTATGGACGTGTGAAAAGAAGGAATACTGTCCCCTTGGTTCTGAAAGCGCCATGGATCCACCATACCCATCCTCTCAATAAACACCCCCAGCTCCCTTGCCATTCGTACCCTACCCATCGACCTAGGGCTCGACCTATCCACCCTCGGCTCCCACCCGGATTCCTCACCTCCTTCGCACTCACAAATCCCATTTTTGCGCTCATTAAAATCGCCACTCCCCTTGATTTCAAATCAAACCCCGTGAAAAGCCTGCCCGACCCACTCTTCCTTAACCTAACCTAGTCCTTCACATGGATGTGTGTCTCCTGCAGAAAGACCACCGCTGTTTTCAAGCTCCTGAGGTGCGTGAACACCCACGACCTTTTAACCGGCCCATTCAGTCCCCGAACATTCCACATTGCGAGCCTTACCAGAGGCTTATGCCTCCAATCCCCTCTACCCGTCCGTCATCTTCCCTACTTAACTCCAGCTCCTTTAATTCCACCCTATACCTAGCCGATCCCAGATGGCCTCTTTCTCTGCCCATAACCAGGCCACCCCCACCACGTCGCAACAACTTCACCACCCCCCTCTTCCCGGCCATCCCTCTCAGTCTTCTTCCCCACCACCTCACTTCTATTCACCAACATCACCTGCTCGCACGGCCACCCTTTCCCAAAGGCACCTCCCAATGACCCCCCCCTCCCAACTCCTCAGCCTAAGGAGGAAGGCTCCCTGCTGACCTTACCCTCCCCCACCCAAACAAGGACTTTTCCTGAACTCCAGGTAGCCTTCTCCAAAAGCAAATAAACAAATGTTGAACAGAAACAGTCCCATAAAACAGGAGGGGGGGGGGGGGGGGGGGGGTTTGGAACGTCCAACCCCACATTATCTTTTCACCCGACAACCCTTCCAATCCCAACAGTGCACAGCAAACCCACTCACCCAAACAAAGACAAAAATCCCCCAATCCCTACCTCCACATCAAACATGCTCCCAACCATTACAAAGCGCAAGGACCCCAGTTCCCAAGCATTGTCCGCTCTGTTCTCCCCCAGTTTATGCTGGGGCTGGGGCTGGGGCTGGGGATGCAGTGTCGGAGCCAGGGAGGATAAATGAGGCACTAAGGGAGTACTACCTGGGACTTTTAATGAAGTCTTTGATTCCTTGGGGTCTCGAAATAATATTCCTGGCCTCCGAACATCACCCATAATTTTACTGGGTTTAGCACTCCAAACCTGATCAGCCGCCGATACAGCACCGCCTTGGCCTTGTTGAAGCTCTCGAGGGCAAAGGGGCGGACTCATGAAAAAAATTGTGGTTAGAGAAACAGCTACTGCTCGATTTTGATACATCCCTGCAGACTTATAAAAATAAACAATCTGATTGATGGCTTTGAAATTCCAGCAATTGGTCATTAAGGATGCCTTTAGAAGGCAAGGGAGTGTGAATTTCAATGTAACCAATCCAGTTCAAAGCATTCAGCCTCCCAGCCATACACACTGCCTTCAATACTTCAAAAGGCTTTGAAATTCACTATGTGAAAACCAAAGGTTTCCACCACTTAAAAGGCATAACCTTCACCGTCAGCTCACAGACCTTTAAATTTGGCATACTGTGAGTTTTTACAGGGTTTAGGGGTACATCAGATCATTTTCACTTTATTATGAGAAACTCATTTCTTACATACTGACTTACTGTTTGAAGAATTTTGGTGTGTAGATGAGAAACTTTTCACTTAATTATGAGAAAAGTTTTACTTTTACAAACTGAGTGACTCTTTAATGGGTTTAAATGCTGCAGATGGGGAGAGCAGCCAAAGGAGCCCCATCCCAAGGAAGACCCTGGACTTGAGCCCCTCCAGCCCAGCACAAGCCCCCTTGACTCCCACCTCTATGGAAAGCCCTTCCTTGCCACCCTGGTGGCTAGTGTGGGAAGGTTGCTTGCCGCCTTAACCACCCCTCAGACTGCAAGGTGCCAGGTTGGCACTGCCAAGTGGAGAGGCCTGATGGGAGGGAGTGAGGGGAAGTGGGTGCCGAATGGGGAGGTGCATGGGTTGGCTGAAGCAGGGGTTCTGAGGCGGGGGTGGCGTCTTGCCAGCAATTAAAATGGAGTGGTGCTCCTGTCTGTGATCTGGGCCGGGGGGGGTTGCTGCAGCAACAAATGGAGATCAGACCACCCTTTAAAAATGGCGCTCCGATCTCAAAGGTACAGGACCTGTCCGAGAGAATAGGTCCCACCCCTCACAGTTGCACTGAGGATCCCGGTGTGCTGTGGAATTGCACAGAAAATCCGATTTCCCCAAAAATATTTTCCAATTATGATTGAATGGCATGTTGGGGGTACCCCTAGTGCCAACGGGGCCCAGCCCTGATTCGCCGCTGACAGCACCACGTAGACCCGGGAATGGAGAATCTTGGCCAAGATGGTTTCCTTGTCACGCATGTTGATTCATGTAATACTATTGAAGTGATTTTTGTTTGGAATAGGATACATCATGGTAGCATTGTGGATAGCGCAATTGCTTCACAGCTCCAGGGTCCCAGGTTCGATTCCAACTTGGGTCACTGTCTGTGCGGAGTCTGCACATCCTCCCCGTGTGTGCGTGGGTTTCCTCCAGGTGCTCCGGTTTCCTCCCACAGTCCAAAGATGTGCAGGTTAGGTGGATTGGCCATGATAAAATTGCCCTTAGTGTCCAAAATTGCCCTTCATGTTGGGTGGGGTTACTGGGTTATGAGGATAGGGTGGAGTTGTTGACCTCGGATAGGGTGCTCTTTCCAAGAGCCGGTGCAGACTCGATGAGCCGAGTGGCCTCCTTCTGCACTGTAAATTCTATGATAATCATCACACCTTGCATATTGTAAGAAACAATGAATATACTGGTCAGAGGTCTTTTCAGTACAGTGTGTACGAGAACTGCTGAGGGTTTATGTCTCTGGTTAGAATAACAATGAGGGTTATGCTCACTGTGCAGCAATCTAAATGCTTGTTCCTCTTGCAGCATTTTGAATACTGGGCTGTCATGTTATTAAAGTTTTCCCCTTTGTTATGCTCGATGAGCACAAACCATTCTCTCTTAAGTAGAGTCATCTTAATTTCACAGCTGACCTTCAAAAGATATTTTGCAGCATTTTAGTTCCATCCACCAAAGGACAGATTGAATGTTCCAGCCCAGCGGTTTCAGGTTACTGCTGAAATAGATAGCCTCCTGAATGCAATTTTTCAACCTGACTTTTTCCTTTTCTAGTCCCACAAATTATTTTTGCGCATCAGTTTGTGCAATCTTACTCAGGAATACCATAAGAGTCTCATCATTGGAAGTGAGAAAATGTCATTGGTTCAGCATCGAGTGCTCTACTGAGGTTAGAGTTAAAAGCTTCACCCTGCAGCTGGTTTATGGCATAACTGTAAACTGACACTGCATTAGAACAGTTTAAAAAATGTAGCATTGACATCAAACCAGTATCATTAGTTTTCCTAATAAGTATAAGTGTATTTGCCGTAAAAGAGAAACAGCATGAGTTGCTGTTAGTAAAGCCAGGACATTCATTAATTAGGAACACATTGTTTACAATAGCATTCAGTGAAGTACTTTCATTTTCCCCTTCACTTCTAATTGCTAAAGTGCTTAAGGAAAAAGTGCACATTCCATTTTATTCTGAGGAAGCCCACAGAGGACAATTTCATTGTGTTTGAGGTAGTAATTGCCAGTTATTTTTATAATAGCTCCAACAATGCTAAGGTAATCCATTTGAATGTGGACACTGTTTTTGAACGGGTACAGGCAGCAGGCGATCAAGGAGGTTGTCCGACCTAACTGTCTGCCCCACTCCGCGGCTATAAACGGCCGGGTGACCCTGAAAAGGGAGCATGTGGTGTTCGCTGGCACCCTTGAGACCTTCCATACCATCACATTTTGGTTTAACGGGGCAGCACAGTAGGACAGTGGTTAGCACAGTTGCTTCACAGCTCCAGGGTCCCAGGTTCGATTCCCGGCTTGGGTCACTGTCTGTGCGGAGTCTGCACGTTCTCCCCATGTCTGCGTGGGTTTCCTCCGGGTGCTTCGGTTTCCTCCCACAGTCCAAAGATGTGCAGGTTAGGTGGATTGGCCATGATAAATTGCCCTTAGTGTCCAAAATAAGGATGGGTGGGGTTGCTGGGTTACGCGGATGGGATGGAGGTTTCGGCTTAAGTGGGGTGCTCTTTCCAAGGACCCGTTCAGACTCGATGGGCCAAATGGCCTCCTTCTGCACTGTAAATTCTATGATTCTTTAACTTTCATTTGTGGCAGTTTCCCTTTAAGGGACTGTCTCTTTGATTGGGTGGGGAGATAGAATTCTTTGGAGTCTTGCAACATTAGTCTTTATTTTCATCTGGTGCTCACTGACCTAGAAGAGCTTACTGCAATCATTTTTTTTCCCTGTGAGGACAGCTCTGGAACAGCTTCATAGTCAGTACATAGGTCATCTCTCTCTTTCAATTGTTATCTGAATATCTTCCGTCAAGGTTCGGCAAGCTGCATTAAAGACAAGGGATTAGCCGAGTGGTGTGTTCTGAATCTTCAAAAACATGTTGACATTTGTATCAATCTGGATTGCATCCTACCCGGCATATAAACCATATCCAGTCTGGAGGTAGAATAAATACAACTTCATTTTATGAAATATAGTCAACAGTTCCAGAACATAGTTAACCAAATTTCAACATACATATTTGCGAAGGTTTGACGAGGGGTTTCATGATACGCACACTAGAAGTATGTATTTGTACAGTTCAACCTTGTTATCATACCATATCAGTTTACTCTTCGCTGATACCAAATCATACTGTTGAAGTAGAATACATATGTTAACTAGCTATTGCAATACACTGAAAAAAGAGGTGATTTCATAAACTCAGAAAAATGTATTGCATTATTTTTTAACAATAAGCTGCTATGATTCTGTTGGGCCCTCTAAACAGGGGTACAATCTGTCTGAAAGCATTTCATTTTCATTAAGCAATAGACACTTTTTTAACTACCACACAGTGATCACTCAGACCACAGTGCAATTCACCACAGGTGGCAATAAGCATTTTAGTCGGCTTTGAATGTATTATAAGGTGATACATGGAAAATTTTGCACAATATCATGAAGGAATCATGGTAAATAATTTAGCTTTCATAACTTGCTCTTTGACTTAATTTGCCCAATTAAAAAACATGTATTATACAGGAAATATTGATAGTATATCTATAGTTAATGTTACCCCTCTAATAATGGGCTATAGAAAAAGTATAACACATATAACACAGTATAACAAAGTCTTATTCACATCCATTGATGTTGAATCCAATTTTTGCCTGTTGTGGCATTTTTAATGTTGTAGGATAATATTATTTACTACCTCTAAGCTATTATTACCTCAGTATTTATTACTGTAGCTATAAAAACAAATTCCAGTCAAAGCTGTCATTATCCTTCTGTGTTCCCAGTTTCTATCTATAGTCTTCTGGTGCTTTCTAATCAACATATTCTCTCTGCTTCTGAAATTCTCTCAATGATCCAAGTCTCTATTTCTTCGCTTTTAGTTTGTTTCCATTATCTCCTAGTCATATTCGTATTGTCTGTCTCTTTGTTCTTACTATTTGTTGTGCCTTCTCCGAGCCTTTATTTGTGTGCCCATTTTTAAAAAATGATCTTTATTCAAATGCAAAGCTTATATTCATTTCAGTGACATTCACAGAGGGGACCTTCTCTGGCCACTTCCTGATATCGTTCTCCAAACATATCTTCTTTCCCCCTCCCAACCCTGGGGAAAAATCCTTCCCAATTTAGTCACACGAACACTTTCATAGTCCCAACTGCCTTTGTACCTTCAATTCACTGCAACATTTCTGCAGATGGTGATCTGCTCTCACACAGTCTCGCATGCATATTTAATGCACTGGTCCCCATTAGAAATATCACTCTCTATCACACTGGTCATTCCCCCACGACAATATCTCGGCTTTCTCAAATCCAGGGGACGCAGACTTGAGCATGTGTGATGGACAGGTGTTAGCAATTCATTGCCAAATGGTGTTTGACGACATAAAACACTATCTAGTCCTGTTCTTATCTGCTAAAACTGATTATTCAAAAAAACCTCCTGCTTCTTTTCACTGCTGCCTCGCAAACTAGATTAACGTACCAATGAAGATAACCCACATGTTCAAGCACGATTAACATGGAGGATGTCTGTGTTCACCAACGCCCTCTCAGGGCATGGGACCTGAAGGAAAAGATAGATCGGCCTGTAACATCCTGTCCATTCTCGGACTAAAGTTGATTGTTTGCTGCGCATGCGCAGTGTGACCAGTCAGAAGTGCGGGCACATGAACATGCGTGCTGTAAGCGCGCCACATTTAAACTCCCAGTAAGTCTTTTTTCACCTGTTGTCTTGATGCTCTGCGATGAACGTGTTGTATTACAAATCCAGGACAGCGCTAACTTTGTCGACTTGTCCCAATGTTAGGTAGGGTTTTACACTGGGGGAATGAGGGTGCCCACTAAGGATGAAGTTGGCATGCTAATTTTCAGTCTTCACATGCATCAGGTGTGCCTCACCTGCCACAACTTTGCCACAAGGAAGTGAGTTACCTTATCAATTACCTAACCCTTCCTTTGCAAGTCATTTGTGCCAATTTAGTCAGCATTGCTTGAGTGTGCCACTGATTGGTGCCCAATTCTGCCAGCTGCAGAAACTGTGCCTATCCTTCAAACTATATGTTGGAACCAACAATTCTACGGACACGTGCTTGTAGGATTAGAATATCGGTTTTAATATACTCACAACAGAGCCAGCCGGTTAGCCATTGAACCTTCGGTGAACTGGCCGGCTGACCATGTGGCACTGAGCTTTTATACAGCAGCTTCCAGGGGAGGAGTACTGGGCAGAGCCAAGGGAGAAGCCCCATACAACTCGAGCATTCCCAGAGCTACTCCCCCTGGAGGACAGGTAGTGCAACTGCACTTACAATACAGACAATACAATGTATATACAGATTATAATCCGGTGTGAATCACATTCACCACACTATACTGTATCGTACCATTAGAACCAGCCTTTGTACTCCCACACTCGAAGGGCTGCCTGTACCATGCTATAGTGAGTTCAGCCTCTTTGCACTCCCCTCGTCGCCACAGGCCACAAGAACCTCAAACCCGGTGGACAAATATGACATCCATTTAGCCTATTTTCCAGGATATCTTCAGCTTTTTTTTTTAAGAGGAACCAAACAGGAGAATAACCCTTCACCACAAAGATTTAACACACAATGCATTTGGTTCGTTCAAAAGAAAACAAGAATAGTTCATTCACAAATGACAAAAACAAAACGTCTTGGATGCTGGAAACCTGGAATGAAAACTGAGGTCTGGATTCTCCAGACCCCAGCCGCGAGTTTCTCGGCTGCGTGCCGTTTGTTGGTGGCGGGATTCTGTACTCCCGCCATTTGCCAACTGGATTTCCCACTGAAACCACTCCACGCCACCGGGAAACCCATAGACTGGGGTGCGCTGCCGAAGGGAACAGAGAATCTCAACGGACGGAGAATTCTGCCTAGAAACATCTGGAAATGGTAAAACAGGACTGGTCTGGCAGCATCTGTGGAGAGAAAAACAGGATGGTGACCATAACAATGAAGCAGTCTTGAGCCTGTTTCCTTATACATCACAATTGATAAGCAATTTCTCGCATATCCTAGCATTGGATACACACTCACCCATTCTATGGTAGCGTCTATGATTGCTTTTTCACTGTGAACAGAGAAAAGACAATGAGAGATTTGGACACAGATTGACAGATAGACAGACGTTTTGAAACAGGAGACTGTGAGTAGACTGTTTTAAAAATTAAAGAAATGCTGGAAATAAATTTAGCAGACACCTCGTTTAAATCAAGTAGGATTACCCACTGATGGCAAGATATTTGTATTGGTATGCAAAATACTGCAGGTGTTGGAAACCTGAACTAAAAACAGAAAATGCCAGGAATACTCAGATCTGGCTGCATCTGTGGAAGAAGAAACAGAGTTAACATTCTAGGCCTGTGACCTTATTTATAGAATAAAATGTTCAGACAATTTGTGGCAGCAATTGATGTTGAAAAGGAGAGGTTACCTATTGTAGACAAAAAATTATCTCAGTGTTAAAGAGATATATTAGGGTTGGCCTTTAAAAAGCCAATAGCAGCTGAAGGTGTCAGGCTTGTTTTTTTTAATTCATTCATGGGATATAGGCATTACTGGTTGGGCCAGCATCGGTTGCCCAACCTTAATTGCCCTTGAACTGAGTGGTTGGCAAGGCCATTTTCAGAGGACATTTAAGAGTCAACCACATTGTGTTGGATCGGGAGTCACGTGTCGGCCATCCAGGTAAGGGCAGTAGATTTCCTTCCGTAATGGGCATTAGTGACCCCCGATGGGTTTTTATAATAATCGGCAATAGTTTCATAGTCATATTTTTAAATTTTTTTTTAGATTTTTAAAAAATAAATTTAGAGTACCCAATTCATTTTTTCCTGTTAAGGGGCAATTTAGCGTGGCCAATCCACCGGACCAGCACATCTTTTGGGTTGTGGGGTGAAACCCACACAAACACGGGGAGAATGTGCAAACTCCACATGGACAGTGACCCAGAGCCGGGATCGAACCTGGGACCTCGGCGCCACGAGGCAGCAGGGCTAACCCACTGCATCACTGTGCTGCCTTCATGGTCATCATTAATCTAATTCCAGATTTTTAAAAAATTCAAATTTCGCAATTTCATGGTGGGATTCGAACTCAGGTTCCCCAGAGAATTAACCTGGGTCTCTGGATTATTACTCCATTGACAATACCACCACCTCCTCTGTTTGTACCTTGTCCCACTTTTCAAGAATGCCTGTCACTAACAGCGGAAAAGAAATGTCAGTAATCAGTTATTTTCTGATGCCCCTTGCAACAGTCACCCTGGAGTCCTCTAAATGGCAATCACGCTGACGCTCTCCTCCATGGACTTCTTTAATGTTGACGCATTGTCACATGGTTCAGCTGAATGTTGGGGTGGGCTAAACTTAGCTGCCCCAAGCAAGGAAGCAATTATTTATCAAAATACACTTCTATTATTATGTCATTTTGCAGTAACGATTTCCTTTTTGCATCAAAACTAACGAGATTAGTCAATGACTCATTGCTCTACAAAATGCACCACAAAACGTTTAAAATAAAAGCAAATTACTGCGGATGTTGGAAATCTGAAATAAAAATAGAAAATGCTGAATTGCAGGTCCGGCAGCATCTGTGGAGAGAGAAATAGAGTTAACGTTTAGAGTCTGTATGATTTCTTCTGAATTAAACTTTTAAAATGTGTTTCATTATTATCATCGTAAGATATCATTACTTAATTACAGGATATGGGGCATGGTTTGCAGGCAAGAACAAACTGACATTTAGCATGTAACAGCAATGGCATGAAAATGTACTCCTGATTGTTAATAGTAAGGCACTAGAGTAAATGTTTAAAATGGCATTTGTATCATCTGACGTAAATAAATGCTTACACTCGGTCTGTGATAGTATATATAACAAATCAGAAGTTTCAATTGTGCTAGAATTCATCTAGAAACTGTGTTTGGAATATAATTCAAGGGTGACTTTTGTAATATGATTCATGAAGTAATATATGGCTCAGACATTTATGAAGCAGATTTATGCCTTGTCATTAGCATCAGTTGTGTGTGTACTGGTGTTTGTTATGAAAGAGTATTTTTGTGCCACTACCCTTTAAGGGCTGAGTGGAACTTTAATTGTCCAAAATAGAAACTTGGCATTGCGTTAGTTATGTATGCCAGTCCACCTGCCCATGGAAGTTCAGAAAGCTCTAATGTTACAGCTGGAAAGATGCAATGGCTCAACAATGGGTTTGAACCTCGGTTCAATGATTGCCTCAAGCTGGACGGATGGGCACACCGGAGATTTGAGGGATTAGCCCAGCTTGACACCTCAATGCAGTCCAGAAGGAGTGCTGCACTCTTGGCCATTCCATCACTCGGATGAGATGCAAATCCAAGGTTCCCTTCTGCCTTCTGAGGTGAACAAAAGGACCTAATGACGCTATTCAAAGAACAGAGTATTCTCCTGTTGCCCCAGCCAAAAGTTATTCTGCAACATCATTAGAGATTATCCAGTCATTGTCTTTTTGGCATTTGGGGGACCTTGCCAGCCTAACTGCTACTACAATGCCTACATTATAACAGTGATTGCATCTCATGTGTTGGCTGTGAAGGGCTTTGGCACTTGCAAATGTTGGGATAGGTACTGAAAAATGCAAGTTATTTGGTATTTTTTCCATTAACATCACAGCAACGTCCTACCCAGTAAGAACAAATAAAGATCAGTTCCATGTGCAGATCTAAACTATTATGTTTAGAGAGAAGATAGATTTATGAACACACTGAATACAACATTGCATATCACTCACTGTAAATCTCAGGATGTGATCAGCTCATCCGGATGTCGGCCTCCAGTCGAGGATCTCTCCCTCTTGTTGTGGGAAAGCTTGGCCCGCATGAAGGCTAATCGATGAGAGGTGATGAGAAGGGATGAAGCAGAGGTTGGGAAATAGGCATGCCGGCTGTGTGTGCTGAATACTTCCCAGTAAGGGCTAAGGATGGGGTTTATTCAGGATGATAGATGGTGAATAGGCTGATATCTCCCCTGCTAATATTGTGTGACATCCCTGAGCTGTCTGCTGCTTGGAGTGCATGTTTCCATTTTGAAAGTGTGAGTTTGGAGTGGGCTGAAGGTTGACTTACCCTGGCAGTGCAGGTGTGATTATTCATCTTCTTCCTATAGTGGATAGTACTATGTTGGTGGTTGCCCATGGAGCTGACCTCCTTCACAACAACCACCCAGGCCAGCGAGGCAAGGTTGGTGGACCTCCTGGAAGCATCCGTGGGGAAAATAACCTCCTGGTGCTAGCAGAATCTCTAATTAAAGCCTCCAGGGAGCTGTAGCTAAATCTTGGCGCACTCTTCTTGTTCCATGGCAACTTCCGACCACACAGCTGGGCTGCAGAGTGATGTGTGTTTTCAGGTGGCATTTAAATATGGCACTAGGAAATTCAACCCCTGAGGTGATAGCGGGTGGACATGATTGAGCGAGCAGCTCACCTATGTGTAATTAATGGTGCTTCAGGCAGACAATTGGGCCTGAGAACCCAACTCAGCGACCAGTGTGAATGTTGTCACTAATCCCGTCTGCCACCGCACTCAGTCACCGGGCCAGAAAATCTGTCCCTTATTTTATCTCGCCATATGCTAGCCACACCTGGACAATATTTAAAAATTTTAAGTTAGAGTATCCAATTCTTTTTTCCAATTAAAGGGCAATTGTTAGCGTGCAATTCACCTAGCCTGCACATCTTTGGGCTGTGGGGATGAGACCCACGTAAACACGGGGAGAATGTGCATACTCCACATGGGGGTTAGGTACGTTTTGGCGCAGCCATTTGGGCGCGGCCGTTTTGGCGCGGCCGTTTTGGCGCCAACCGTTTTGGCGCCGGACGTTTTGGCGCCAAAATAACATTTCTTTATTTGTGAATTAGCCTCAGGTGAGTTGGCTGCTGGTGCGGGTGCGTTGAGTTGGGTGCTGGTGCGTTCTATCACCATCTGTTTATATATTGGCGTTATATATTGGCATTATTGACGTTTTGGCACCAAAATAACATTTCTTTATTTGTGAATTAGCCTCAGTTGTGTTGGCTGCTGGTGCGGGTGCGTTGAGTTGGGTGCTGGTGCGTTCTATCACCATCTTTTTATATATTTTGTAACTAAACCAATTCGCATACCCATATGATGGCTGATGCAGTATCAACGAAACGTGGTAAAGAAAAATTTGTTCATAACGGATTCCTTTACGTCTTTGACAAAACAAGCAAAGGTGACAGCGAAGTGAAATTTTGGCGTTGTGAGCAAAAAAACCGGTGCAAAGCACGTCTCCATACTAAAGCTGCAAACATATATCTCAGATATATGTAATTATGGTAAAAAAACACGGAGGAGTTACTCCTACGGTTTATGCTCTTTTGCCCAACAAGCAATGCACCACATATACGAGAATGTTCGCATTATTGAAAGAAATCGAACCCAACTTGAAACCCAGTTCAATCGTCTGTGATTATGAACAAGCTGCGCACAGTGCTATGAAAGACATATTCCCTGATGTTCAAATAAAAGGATGATTTTTTAATTTAGCTCAAAATATGCAAAAACATCTAGCTAGTATGGGGTTCCGTAGTTTGTATAACACTGATCCAGATTTTGCGTTAAAAGCTAAAATGATTATTGCCATTGCCTTTGTACCTTTGAACAAAATCGATGAATATCTGGATGCTTTAGCGACCCAACTGCTGCAAGAACTTCAAGATTTACTCAACTGGTTTGAAGATACATATGTTGGTTGTCTGAACAGACGAGGAAATGGTAGACGAACACCTTTATTTCGCCCTGAGATTTGGAACCTTTATCAGAGAACATTAAACGGGGAAGACCGCACAAACAATAATGCGGAGGCAGCCCACCGTCGATTGAAATATGAACTTGGCATGCATCATCCCACCATATGGAAACTAATTGATGGCCTGCGTAAAGTACAGAAAGGTAGAGATGCATATTATGAAAGGTTACTAGCCGGCCATGAACCGCCACAAAAACTAAAAAAGTATAGAGATGCAGATAAAAGAATACATGAAACTGTTCTTAAATTTGAAAACATGGATGCTATCGAGTACTTGAGGAGCCTTGCTCATAATTACCAAATGAACTAAACTAAAGGTTTTTTAACTTTAGTTTTTAACTAAATGAACTAATTTAAGGTTTTTAACTAAATGAACTAATTTAAGGTTTTTAATTTACAATAAAGATAAAAGAATACATGAAAGTGTTCTTAAATTTGAAAATTTGAGTACTTGAGGAGCCTTGCTCATAATCACCAAATGAACTAAACTAAATGAACTAATTTAAGGTTTTTAAATTTACTTGCAACAATTTGCAACAAGTTACTAGCCACAAAAACTAAAAGAATTTCTGTCGTCTGCGCCCAAACGGCCGCGCCAAATTGGCTGCGCCCAATTGTCCCATGGCGCCCAAACGGCTGCGTCCAAACGGCCGCGCCAAAACGGCCGCGCCCAATTGTCCCATCCCCTCCACATGGACAGTGACCCGGGGCCAGGATCAATCCCGGGTCCTCGGCGCTGTGAGGCAGCAAAGCTAACTACTGCGCCACCGTGCCACCCTTAACTTTTTATGATTTTAACCAGTGAGGCAATTATTGGTTGGTATTTTACTGCTACCATTCAAAAACATGGTAATTCAGTTGTCTTGTCACTGCAATTGAGTGTGGTGTTCCTCTCAACAGAGTAATTGCCCTCTCATTTTTTACTTAAGCAGGTGTCCCTTTATCATACACCGTCAGTTCCTCAATAATGTGTAACGTGTCAACCAACAGTTAGCTATCATGTGAGGGAATCAATAGGATGTTACCTATCTCAATCAGTGGAGCTATTATAATAATGGATACCTAAAAGGCCCCATTTCATCACTGCATTATTTTCATATCATTGCACCAGCCAATACTTTACCTTGTGTGTACAATATAGTGGCAAGTAGATGGAAAAAATGACTGTTACAATGAAGATTGAGTGATAGGTCAGATTTAATCTACAGCTGAAGTGCTTGCTGACTATAATACCTTCTTGATGCACAGAAACATGGGTTCAGAAACCCATTGGACCGACAGATTTAAACAGAAGAATAAGGTCATAATTTGCCAAGCCAAAGGCAACAATAGCATAAACAGATGCTCATTTGCCATGAAGTTTATGATGACATTATTTATTGGTTTCACTGAGTTTTTTAATTGTACTTCAGCAGCGCTCTTTTGTCATGAAAGTACAGTGCAGCTGCTACTTTGCATCCCAAACTGAACTGTACCAAGACTGGTCGGAAAGTCAGAGGACAAAGATCAAAATCAGTCCCCTGGCTGACCCTAAACCATTAGGCAAGGTTGACTCCCTATCTCTGTACTTTGAAACAGACATGTTATATTCTACACCAACAATCTAGAAAAGTGCAAAAATAAAAGAAAACTTCCAAAGAAAATATTTATTTCATGTTCAGGATCTGCAAAATGGATGGAGAACTTGTTGATAATTAATACATTTTGTGACATCTTTAAGCAGCGTTTCCAAGAGCTTTAAAGAATGCTATTCTGGGGAATGTACTCCCCATTGTGCACCAGGCTGTGCACAACCAGAAGAATCCAAAATATCTAATCTCCAAGGTATGCTTGCAATTTTTGCCTATCGTAAAACATTCTGAGTATAGATATTTCAGGACTCTCAAGTGAATGAAGTACAATCACATGATATATAGCAACTCTATTTTAGACTAGCTGTCATTGCACTATGCAAAAACAGCTATCAATCTCAGCTTAATGCCAGTCACAGCAGAACAATGCCATTACAGTCCTTACCAGCTCAGAAAAATGTTAATTCGCCATTCAGATAGCAGCTAACTAAGCCTGGTCTTGAACATCATCATAGTGGGTCTATAAAAGCTGGGATCCGAAAACGGTAGATATACCATTTACCAGCCTACTTTCTGACAAGCAGAATCCATGGGCTGGATTCTTCATTTTTGGGACTATGTCCCCACGTCGTCGTGAAAACTGTGGTTTTATATGCCAGTAAAACTGGAGTCAAAAGGCCACAGATTCACAGCCTTGCAGGGGGCTACCAGGCAGCTGTAGTGGAGCTCGCAGCTCCATCTGCCGATTCGGCCCCCTGCACTTCCGGGTCAGAGGCCACGCCGTGCTCAATGGCAGACTCAGATTGCAGACCTGGACCGCGGAAATAGTGCCCATGATTGGCCACGTGCCCGACCCAGACCACCCGCAGAAAGAAACTCCAACCCCGAATGAGGCCCCCCTTGCCCTCTGATCATCCCGCCCTCCGACTGTGCCGGCCGCGGACTGAGTCCGCAGCCGCCTTGCGAGTTTCCCGAACAGTAGGACCAGATTAGATCCACGCCGTCAGGAATTCGGCTGGTCAGGGGCGGAGAATAGCAGGGCGGGCCTCTAGCAATGGCCTCAGGTGGTGGATAATTGGCGCCAAACACGATTTCGGCGTCAGGGTGCAGAGAATCCAGCCCCATGTAATTCTACTGAAGGAATAAAAATTATTCTTTAAATAATGTTAACCCAATGCTGTACAAAATCCCATAGTACTCCAGTTCTCTATTAAGGCTGTATTACTCTTAAATGAGAACATTCAGATATTCCCTCCCTTTATCCTGGGTGCACCTGGGTTTTATATATCGATTCCGTTATTATCTGATGCAGCAAATTAATTTAGACAGCCGTTTGATGCACACAAAATATATCCTTAGTCAGCTAATCTTACACTGCTCATCGCAAACCGTTCGCTCCTCATAGACACATTGGGTGCGATTCTCCGCTGCCCAGGCCGGGTGAGAGAATCGCGGGAGGGCTGCTCTGGCACCCCCCGCGATTCTCCCACCCCCCCCCCCCCCAAAATGGCGTGTCGCATTTTGTGACACGCCGCTCGGAGAATCGCGGGTCGCTGTTTTTCACGGCGACACGCGATTCTCCGGCCCATATGGGCCGAGCGGCCTGCCGTTCCCGACCTGTTCACGCTGGCGACAACCACACCTGGCCGCTGCCGGCATGAACATAGCGCGAAAGGTAAGTTTGGGGCCTGTGGGGGGCGGAGAGGGGATCGAGCACCACGGCCGTGCTCGGGAGGGGACTGGCCCGCGATCGGTGCCCACCGATCGTCGGGCCGGCGTCTCCAAGAGACGCACTCTTTCCCCTCCGCTGCCCCGCAAGATCAAGTCGCCACGTCTTGCGGGGCAGCTGAGGGGAAGACGGCAACCACGCATGCGCGGGTTGGCGCCGGCCAACCTGCGCATGCGCGGCTGATGTCATGAAGGCGCTGCCGGCCGTGTCATTCTCGGCGCGCCGCTTTGACGCAAGCGTTAAGGCCGGCGGCCGACTTTCACGAAACGCCGCTCCTAGCCCCTCCGGGGGCGGGGGAGGGGGGGGGGGGAGAATAGTGGGCGAGGAGCAGCCTCCGACGTCGTCGTGAAACACTCCGGGTTTCACGACGGCATCAGCCATTGCGGAGAATTCTGCCCATTCCCTTTTAACAGAAACTCTTCAAGGAATTAAACACATATCATTGTATTGAAGAATTGTACTTAATGAGATGCAACAAAACTCAATTTACAGACCAAGATAAAAGGTAGAATTTCCCCGAAAATATACATGTGTCTTAGAGGGCAGGAAAAGCAGCATTGCTTTCTCTGTTGTCTTGTTTGGCTGATTGAAAGAAGAATTGCAAGGAGCGACTCTCGCGACGTGATGCTGGTGGGGTGGGATCTGATTCATCCGGCGCACCAGCAACTTGTTTGTTTAAAGACCGCCCTGGTATGAAAAATTTTAAATAGAACACCTCCCCCCATGCATCACCCCCTCGGTATTGCCCCTGAAGCTGGCCGGACACTACCCTCTGCCAGTGGGAAGTGCCCAGGGGGCAGTGCCCGGGCATGACCCTCTCCCCTCTGAGCGATGCATTCACCTGAGCTCCTCTAGCAGGTTTTGTTCGGCAGGTACATGTGGGAGGCCTGCTGTAATTGACAACAGCATGTCCTCACACTGACGTAAATGGATAATCAGATTAGATGCAAGTTTATTGTAATGGAGTTCCCAACATTGAATATCGGGATTCCCGTTATAGTGGGGGAACAATTGCGTCATGCCTTTTTGTCAGCGTGAAACATGGTTAAGGCCCCATGTCACCAATACCGGCCAACAAAAACGGGAGAGGAAAATCCCCCCAAAAGATTTTTTTAGAAGCCAAGATAAAATTGTAGATAAACCTTATTAACCTGCCGCTGTAAAGTCCTTCAAGCTTCCCAGGAGTTACATCAATGAAACTTTCTGAACAAGGCTCTCATGTAATTTATAACAGCTATTCAAGAGGAGGCTCACCGTCCACATCACTTTGATTTCTGGCTCCACACATGTGTGTGAACAAATAGTCTCAGCGGCAATCTGTCTAAGAACTGTCAATAACCCTTCTTGACAAATGACTAATTTACCAATATTGCCGTACAAGACAGAGTGGATCCATGTTCAATGTTGTTTGTCTCATCCAGTAAAATTTGTTTTGTTTCTGGCATCAGGATATGTCATTATTTTAACTAAAGGAACAACCATGTGTTCAGATGCCATTATTTGAGGCTATTTATATCAGTTGCATGTCATTTAGTCGCAGTTATGGCCTGGGTCTGATGATGTAATTTGAAGATACGAGTGGACACTTCAGTTGTCTGCAAGCTCAAATCACACCATTGCAAGCCGCAAAGTCGAATTGAATTTTAATGTTAATTTGTGGATCGGAAAATAATGACCATGGAATTTTATTTGAAAATAATCACCTCGGTACACACATACGGACCTACATGACTCCAGTCCCACCTCTTTACTCTAGCCTCTGAAGTGGTATTAAAAGGCACTTAGTCACACGTCATTGTTTTTAAGAAGACCAGCCTTCAAATTCTCAGCATAATTAGGGGTTTGCAATAAATGTAGTCTTGTCAGTGTTGTCCACATCCTAAAAACAAGAAAGAAGAGAAGCTCTCAAGAAAGAAGAGAGAAGACAGCTGTCAAAGGGAAGAGTCCCTGCGAACCAACTGGAAGACCTCAGTCAAAGGTCACTCCAAAGCAATCTACAATCATCTTAGATACGCCGAAAATAGCCATGACAGGAAATCAGGCAATATGACCCACATTCCGTGGAATCTTTATCCTTTTTCAGGAGAAGGGATATTGATGCCTGCCCCAATGTCTCAAGGACAGAACCTCACTCCAAGGAATCATTATTATACATCCTCATCAACGGAGCCAACTCTCCACAAACTTCTTATAAAATTCTACCGGGAACACATCCGGCCCCAGCGCCTTCCCCGTCTGCATCTTTTCTAAGGCTGTTCGGACCTCCTCCAACCCCAGCAGTGCCTCTAACACTTCCCATAATTCCTCCCACCGTGGGAAATTTCAGACACTCAAAAAACTCTGTCAATTCCCGCTCGTCCACTGGTGGCTCTGACTTATAAGGCCTCTCATAAAAGGCTCCAAATGCCCTATTCCCCTTGTCTGGGGAGGTGACTAGCCTACCCTCTGAATCCCTAACCTGAATGATCTCCCGAGCAGCCTCCTGCTGCCTTGGCTAGTGAGCCAAGAGATAATTGGCCGTCTCCCCATACTCATGCATCACCTCCTTCAAACGCCTCAGCTGGCACACTGCCCTGTCTGTAGACAGCAGGTCAAACTGCATTTGCAGCTTCTACCTGCGTGCCAATAGTTCCAGATGTGGGTCACTCGCGTACCCATGGTCCACTCCCAGGATCTCATCCACTAACATCTGTCATTCCTTCTTGGCCCCCTCCACATGCCCCTTGTACGATACGATCTCCCCTTAACTTAGTATTCTGAAGGTTAAAAAGAAAAATATTTTTGAACACAGTGTAATACAGGAGGAAACAGGAAAGCCAGAAAAATATAGCAACAATAAAACTAAGGTTGTGTGGTCAGGTGACCCATAATCTCCAGCATCATTACAGAAATATTGATATTTTCTTTTCGAAGTATGGAAGCCAAGTTTAAACATAGCCAGACCCTGCAAATTTCAAATTGCAGAGCTGGAACAGACTGAATTAATCCAGACTAGCCTTAGACAATCAACGTCACGTCAAAACCAGATAGGCCTGGAACTGCCTGGCAAAGTGCTAACGGCCACATTGTTTCAGAATGAACCATTGTTTAGACCTCCAGAGAACCTGCTATGTTAGAAGAAAGCTGCACACACACGCTGGGACCCAGCTCAATAGGAGGACCGAGGCTAGCGTGACAAGGACAGCATGTGACAGTTGAACGTTCTGCGACATCCAAATATGGGGAGCAGTCACCTCATTGGACCTTCATGTGCCCTGGCTGATGTTAGTATTGCACACAGGCCACAGAATCTTCGCAAAGATTCTGTAGAAAAAGGACCACCTAGAGCCCCAGCTCTCTCTCTGCTTTTGCACCTTCTTCAATGACATCCCCAGAGAGCAGCTTTGATTGGCAGCCAAGTAGCGCAGCATCTCCAGCTCCCTGTAGCTCGTCACGAGCATTATCAGATGGACAGACACAGAAGACCACCCCGATGAGAAGACCCAAAGACCAGAACCAGCCCTAGACGAGAGGGAAGCCCAAATCGCCAACTACAGATCCTGAAACATCAGCTAACTTCCAAAGATCGAGAAATAGCCTGTCATAGCTTTACCGAAGAAGTATTACCCATCTTTTTCAGACAAACAGTTGAATACAGTGGTCAGGGTCAGTGCATAGGGTGTAGGGTATCCTTGAGAGGGCGCATAAAAGCAGATAGCTAGTGTAGATTTGAGGCGGTTTACTTAAAGTTTTAAGACTGTTTACTAAAGAGTGCTGTGAAGAGATTGCTAGATTTTGACAGAGTTTAATTAAAGCACGATAGTAGAGTCTGATAAATTTTGTTTATCCTTGACAAAGTGTTCAATGAAGTTGTGTTGAATTTTCATCTGACTCTTGTCCCCTTTGCCTATCTCACCGTGTAATGTGCCTGAGTTAAAAAGGGTTACTACAGACTGGTCAAGGTTACTTGGGATACAGTTACCCGCCTTTTCACTTTACAACAGTTGTATTCCTAGATTCTCTTTTGATTCTTTTTTCGAGAGGTGTCTGGGTGGTGTGGGGGGAGGGGGTGGTGCGGTGGGGTGCGGTGGGGGGGCTGCTAGCAAGGGTGTCAATATGTCAGCAATCTGCATCCTTTGGCAGTTATATTGTTAAGCCAATTACATTGTTAAAGATAGGTGATGAGCATTAGCTCACCTATAAATCCACACAGCTGGAGCAGTAGAGGGAAGGGAACAAAAAAAGGCTGTCACTCTGCTGACTATTATGAGAATAAACCTGCTCAAAGTAAAATACAAGGGTATAGATGTGGATTTTGATCCTGAGGATTTTGAGAGTGACACTGAGGATGTAGAGAATGATTAGTAAAATTGGTAAATCTAATTATATTGGAGTCAAACCACGTGAAGTAAGTGAAAGTAAATTCATTGTGAAAATAATTTTGTCAAACAACATTTGAGTATAATGTTGGGCGGGATTCTCTAGCCTCCCAGCCATATGTTTCTCTGCGGCGTGCCGTCTGCTGGTGGTGGTATTCTCGGCTCCCGCTGCTGTCAATGGGAATTCACATTGAAGTCACCCCAGGCCACTGGGACAGCCACGTGTACTGCGGGTGCACTGCCAGTGGGACCAGAACATCCCGCCATAACCGCTGTATGAATTTGGGTATTTGTGCTTCATATCTGTGGGATTAAATTTGTTGAATAAAATAATTGTTTAATGTTAATCACTAAAGTTAAACATGTAGAGATGCTTAGAGTACATCAGCAAAATTTTAATACTTTTGATTAAAAATCTCTTTTGAGATTTCTCCGGTCCCCAGCCATGTGATTCTCAGCGGCGTGCCATTCGCTAGTGGCAGGATTCGCTACTCCCATCGCTTGTCAATGGGACTTCCCATTGAAACCACCACACGCCACCAGGAAACCCACAGGCGAGAGTGTACTGCAGGTGGGAAAAGAAAACCCCATCGGCCGGAGGATTCGGCCTTTGTTTAATACATCACCTAAGATGCATGAAATCCGAGGAAAGTACACTGAGAACACACATCACCCAAAGTAATCTAGGTGATAATAAAAGCAGAAATGGTGTGGCGATGCTAGAATCTATTATTAAGGAAACTTTCACAATGCATTTAGACAGGTATAATATAATTAGAACAAGTTGACATGATTTTGCAAAAGGGGTATCCTGTTGATAAATTTATTAGAGGTTTATGACAGGCTATATAAAGGGGAACCAGTGGATGTAGTATACTTGAAAAAGGCATTGAGAAGGTGCCACACAAAAGATTTCTTACACAACATAAGGACTCCTGGGTAATATATTAACATGAATAGAATATTTGTTAATTGATAAGAAGCAGAGTGTGGGCATAAATAAGACATTTTCAAGTTGAGCATAACAAGGATCAGTTATTTACAAACAATATTAATGACTTGGATGAAGAAGCAGAGAATAATGCTTCCAAGTTTGCTAATGATACCAAGCTAGGTGGAAAGATAACCTGTGGGGGATGGGGGGGGGGGGGGGGGGGGAGACAAAGAGAAACTACAATGAGATATAGACAGATTGTGACTGGGAAACAAGGTGGCACAAGGATTACAATGTGGAGAAGCATGAAGTGATTCAATTTGGTCACAAGAATAGACAAGCAAAATATTTTTTAAAAGGTGTGAAACTTATAACGGTTGAGAGTTGGGTGTGCTCAGGCAAGGAACACATGCAAGTACATCAAGCAGTTATGAAGGCAAATAACATGTTGGCTTTTATTGCAAGGGAATTGGAACAGAGGAATGAAGAAGTCCTGCTACAATTGTACAGGGCTGTGGTGATACCATGGGCTGAACAATATGCTGGGAAAACGGGACCGGCCCACGCCCGTGGTGACGTATTATCAGGCACAATGACATTGGCTCATGTTAAGATGCTAAGACCATAGGACATAGGAGCAGAATTAGGCCACTAGGCCCATAGTGTCTGCTCCGCCATTCAATCATGGCTGATATTTTACTCATCTCGATTCTCCTGCCTTCTCCCCATAATCCCTGAACCCCTTATTAATCAAGAACCTATCTATCTCTGTCTTAAATGTTCCCAACATCATCGCACCGGAAAGTAATAATAGGGTTGGCGGATAGCCCTAGGAATCGAAAGCCCTGGTAATCTTCAATTATTGGTGAATTAAGCTCATCAGCAGTCGAATTGACAACAATAATATGTGCTGAATGCAATAATGAATTGCTGGCTTTGAAAGCAGGCCAGCAGCACGGTTCGATTCCCGTAACAGCCTCCCCAAACAGGTGCCAAAATGTGGCGACTAGGGGCATTTCACAGTAACTTCATTGAAGCCTACTCGTGACAATAAGCGATTTTCATTTAATTTCATTTAGGGGTTGTTTAGCACAGGGCTAAATCGCTGGCTTTGGAAGCAGGCCAGCAGCACGGTTCGATTCCCATTACAGCCTCCCCGAACAGGCGCCGGAATGTGGCGACTAGGGGCTTTTCACAGTAACTTCATTTGAAGCCTACTCGTGACAATAAGCCATTTTCATTTCATAATACGTTCAGCGTGGGAAAAACCCCAGGTGTCAAACTAATTTGTTTCTAGGTTGGATGTGAGGGCAGGTTTCAAGGTGATAGTTGGGTTCTTTGACTTCAGCAGTCCAACCTGCAGTGACTGGTGTGAGCAGTCTGTGGGTATGTGGTGAACGTAATCTGTCGGTGTTCTAAGGCTGAAAGCTGCCAACAGACTTGTGCACTTAGTGCTTCATCTGCGCTGAGGATTGACCAACATGGGAATCTGTGCGGTCGCTAAATCTTCCAAAGAGGATGAAGAGGAGGGGAGATTGAGAAGGAAAGGGAGAAAGCCAGACAGTCAGGGGCAGGATGCAGTGGAGGTGCATGAGGGTGGCGAACCTATGCAGGAGCGAGGGGCTCCTGAGGGCAGGACTGCAAACATGGATGAGAGCCAGAGTGACCTCTCTGTGGGATGCCACCTGGGGACATTGGATGACCAGCCACACAGTTGGAAGCAATGCCAGTCGCCATGAAGATAACAATGATGCTGAATTATTTTGCAATTGGATCCTTCTGGGCTGCGTGTGGAGACCTCATTAGATTAATGCAGCCTGCTGTACACCACTGCATTAAGGTCTTCACAGATTCAATGTTCTGAAGGACAGGTCAGTACATTACATTATTCAGAGTTAACTTGAACAAGTCAGAGGATTTGCAGAAATTGCAGGATTCTTCCAGATTCGGGAAGCGATAGACTTCACACATGATGCCAGAAAGACTCCAGTAGGCCAGCCCTTCACATTTATAAACAGCAAGGGATTTCACTCTTTAATTGTTCAGTTGATATGTGGCCAGCATTGATGATTATGCAGGTATGCACTAGGTACACGGGCACCAAGCACAACTCCTGTATTCTCAGAAGTCTCAGGTGCCAGACATGCTTACTGATGCTCTGAATAGATGATTGCTCAGTGACAAGGGCTACTCTTTGAAGAAATGGCTCTTGATGCCAGTGAGAGTTTCCAGGACAATTCAGAGGAGGTATAATGACAGCCATAGCACAACCAGGGTGATTATTGAGCAGACAATGTGAGCCCCTGAGGATAGGTTCTGATGCTTGGATGGAACAAGGAGAGCACTGCAATATGCTCCGTCCAAAGATTCACCAACAGTCACTGTGTGCTGGACTCTGCACAAACCTTGCCACTCAGAGAGGGAAAGGCCTGCAGGAAGGGGAGCCACAAGGTAGCAGGAATTCCTCTGATACTGAGGTTGATGAGGAGGTGAGGGAACACTGACAGAGAAGTACAAGGGTCTGCAAATCCTCTGGCTTGTTCAAGCTAACTGAATAATGTAATGTACTGACCTGTCCTTCAGAACATTGAATCTGGTACGCGGCCTTGACACACGTGAGGCTTTAATAATGCAGAGGTTCCAGTAGGAACACCGCCTTCAGTCCTCCCTGTGAGTTCTCTTCTGCTGCAACTAAGTGTGACAGTGTGATGAATCAGATTCTCAGGTACAATCATTCCTTCACATTTTTATGCACTGTGAGAATTCCGCAATCTGCACAATGATTAGCAGCCAACATTTTGTATACATTCCACATCTCACCCTCGAACCACCCCTACATAGACCTCAGGGCCACGAGCAGTGTCATTTGTGTTTCATGTTGCCCTGGGCTTCTGAGCAGAGCACAAGCAATCTCCCAAATGGAGACTTCCCGTGAGCTTACATGCAAACTGATGTCCACAGTGGGACTTTATCACCCCTGCGATCTTAAAGGAACATTAAGCCTCATTCAGCATTGCCTCCATGTTCTAGAAATGACGGCAACACTACTGACCTCTGCAGTCACCTCTGTCTGGGCTTCTCTAGCAATACTGGGAGGTCTTTGCTTCCTCTCACCAGGCTGTTACACACAGTTCTGACGAAAAACCCAAGAGTATTGAAATGTTAACTCTGTTTCCCTCTCCACCGATGCTGCCAGACCCCCTGGGTTTTTCCAGCATTTTCTGTTTTTATTTCAGAATTCCAGTATTTTGGTTTTATTTTAGTGTGAACCTTTGGAATTCTTTACCGCAGCGCGTTGTGGATATTCCATTATCGAATACTTTGGTAAAAGCAAATTACTGCGGCTGCTGGAATCTGAAACAAGGAAAGAAGACACTGGACAATCACAGCAGGTCTGACAGCGTCTGTGGAGAGAGAAGGGAGCTAACGTTTCGAGTCTGGATGGCTCTTTATCAAAGCTGAATACTTCGGGCTGGGATAGACAGACGTTTGATCTCTCAGCGATTCAAGGAATAAAGACGCTGGGTAGGAAAGTATAGTTGAGGCTGAAGATCAAGCATGATCATATTGAATGGTGGAGCAGGCTCACTGGACCATGTGGTCTACTCCTGCTCCTATTTGTTGTGTTCTTGATCTTGTACTATATGCTAAGGGCCCAATGCATGTCCAATAACCCTGCTACAACAAATGATGGTTAAGTGTATTCAACGTTCAGTAAACAGACAATAGTTACAAGCGATAACTTATTAAGGGAGGACTTTACACAAGAAAGTGAAGTACTAGGGACACCTTCCCCACTGCTAGAATTCTATACAGGCACCTTGGGGCAGATTTTCTGCATATCTAGGTTGAAGAGGAAGTTGCAATGGAGGACGACCCAGCTGTTTCTCTGGCCCTCTCAAGGATAATTTCAAGTATTTATTTGCTGAATCCCCTGTGGAATAGATTGGGGCATGCACGGTGCAACAGTTCCAAGCTAGAATGACAATCAGGATCTTATGTCCATGATTTTCACTTCGAAGGGACATACAGCTTGAAACAGGCAACCTAGTAATAGATTCTTTTTGAAATTTACAGGGTTACCGGGTGCAGTACATCAATTGACCCCATTTTGAAGTTAACATCACTTCCCTTTCTGTCGATACTAAAGGGATGGATTCTCTGGTCCTACAGCCTTGTGTCTGTCGGCGATGTGCCATTCGCTAAAAACAGAATTCTCTACTCCTGCCGCTTGTCGACAGGTTTTCCCATTGAAACCACCCTACTCCGCCGGGAAACCTACAGGCGGGGATGCGCTGCCGGTGGGAAAAGGGAAACCCAACAGCCGGAGAATCCCGGCCTAAATGTTATGGTGGGTGCAGTTGCCTTGGATTCTTGCCTGAAAAGAAATTGATGCAAGCTTGCTGCTTCGACTGCTGATCAGTTCATGATTTTGAGGGCAATACGGTAGCGCAGTGGTTAGCACTGTTGCTTCACAGCACCAGGGGCCTGGGTTCGATTCCCGGCTTGGGTCACTGTGCGGAGTCTGCGCATTCTCCTCGTATCTGTGTGGGTTTCCTCCCAGTGCTCCGGTTTCCTCCCACAAGTCCCGAAAGACGCGCTTGTTAGGTGAATTGGACATTCTTCTTATTATTATTATTTCTTCTCCCTCAGTATACCCGAACAGGTGCCGAGGTATGGCGACTAGGGGATTTTCACAGTAACCTCATTACAGTGTTAATGTAAGCCTACTTGTGACACTAAGAAAGATTATTATTATTATAATAAAATAATGATAGTGAGACATATTTTTGTTATACTTCGATAACAAAGCCTGATGTAGAACAACTGAGCATAATTTAGGCACTCAATGTTGTCCCTTATATAGTACTTAGTTTAGGCACATGGGGTGGAATTTTCAGACCCCCCGCCGAGGGGTCACTGGGGGGCCGTGTGAATCCCGCCCCCGTCAGCTGCTGAATTCTCCGGGGATTTGGCGAGGGGCAGGAATCACGCCGCACCAGTCGTCGGCTGCTAGCAGCGGCCCCCCAGCGATTCTCTGGCCCGTGATGGGCCAAGTGGCCACCCGTTTTCGCTCGTTTCCGGCCGGTCCCGCCGGCATAAATTACAACAGGTACTTACCGGCAGGACCTGGCTCTGAGGGCGGCCTCCTGGGTCCTCGGGAGGGGCGCGGGGGGATCTGGCCCCAGGGGGTGCCCCCATGGTGGCCTGACCCGCAATCGGGGCCCACTGATCCACGGACGGGCCTGTGCCATGATTGCACTCTATTCCTCCGCACCAGCCGCTGTAACAGTCCGCGATGGCTGGCGGGGAGATGAACTCCCCCAGCGCATGCGCTGGGATGATGCTGGCAGCCTGGCGCTTCTGCGCATGCGCCAACTCAGCAGAGGACCTTCGGCGCCGGTTGCCGTGGGTCCAAGTCCCTTCCACGCCGGCAGGCACGGCGCAAACCACTCCGGCGATGGCCTAGCCCCTGAAGGTGGCCCAACGCTGGAGTGGTTCACGCCACTCCTCGGCGCCGGAGTGGCCCGCCCCGCTGGTTAGCGGAGAATCTCATCAATGGTTCCTTTATAATTTGCTGATGAAGGGTAACTGCTAATTCATCACCTGGCAAGATACAACATGTTGTCAACTCTTCAGAGCTAAGCTGTCCAGGAAGAGATCAAGTTTGATTCTACATTTCAGACAAAGAGTGCTACAAGAACCAGCCTGTGAGCTCAGTCCCTGCTGTCACTGAGGTGCAAGTATTGCTTGCGTTGCCCTGTAAGACTGCCTTCTGAAACTGGTGTAAAACCCATTGCTTATGCAAATTGGGAGTCAAACGTTCGGTTCAGACTCCTTTCTAAAGTTGGTCAGCGATTGACTACATGGTGAGCTGTGATCACTCCAGCCAATTCTCTCAGGTGCACAGCAGCCAAAACAACCATCCTGTTCAAGGTTGTCAAACAAAAGGTATGTTAAATGTATTTTATTTACCTGACGAGGAAGCTGCAGGAGAGTCAGAATGCCTCCCGATTCCCTCCTCTCTCTGGACTTTATCCGAAGATGGAATATCGTCCAGTGATTTCACTGCCCCTTCCCACCCTGGTTTGCTTGGTGAGCTGGGGAAGCACTCCCCCCGACTCCCAAGCCATACTGGAAAAGCACTTACCTGTTCCAGGCAGCAATTCTCACGTCCTCTTTAGCTGCTGGTCAGCTAATATTAAGAACGAAACAGATGAATCTTAGGTATGCAATAGTTTCATATAATTGTTTAGATGAGCAACTCCCTCCCTATTGGCAGGTTGATTGCCCGTCCTATATTTCTCCTCCAATAAAAAAACAGGTGTGGGTGGGTTCAAGGCAGGTTGGGTTTGGGTTTGAGATTTCTTTATATTTTAACATCCCACCTGTTCCAAAACTAATGTCTTAGGCAGAAATGAGAAAGATAATTGAGATTTATAATTAAATATTTTGCTCTCGTCTGGCAACCTGAAGACTTCTTGCGTGTCGCAGAATTAAACAAGAGGACAATTTCAGCCTTAATTAAAATGAGAATAACTATACTATCCAGTTGAAAGCTTATATCATTCTGATTTTAAATACATTTGTTCATTTCATGTGTGAATGCATGCTGGAGGCTTTATCTAATTCAAGTTTCCACTCATGAATTGTTCAGGAGTGAATTTATTTTGATGCACCATATATAAGGACAGTTAATTTATGTTGGTCCTTTAACTTGGCACAAATAAAACAGCACAAAGAACAGCGCTGCATATATAATCCTGTACAGAGTAGCAGTGAGCAATGACAGGGACTGCCATTAAGTCTTTAACAATGTAAGACTGAATAATTCAGGAGCTCATACTATGATCTAGTAATTCCGAAATGTGATGGCAAAAAAGTTTTATTGGACAACTGTCTCATTATCTCATACAGATGGTGGATGTAATGATTGCCAAGAAGAAAATTGTTGCATAATTCCGTGTGCTGGGACAATCAAGATTATTGAGATTAAAATATTAGAATTAACTGTAAATGGGATGAAAGGATAAAATTGCTACTACTCAGAAGAGCGAGTAATATAAATGCAACAGTGCTGGCTCCCTCACCCATGATTACAGCTTTGAATCCCAGAGCTGGCAATCATGATGAACAAGACACTTTCCGTGGGTGATATTCATCAGTTTACAGTCAGGCCACTGGATGATCATGACTCTGAAGAGGTCGATTGTCTTGTCATGCTTGAGTTTAATCTTGTGGCATCTAATTTCCGATCAGAATTGATGATCAATGTGAAAAAGGCACCAGCCCGAAGCATTTCCCATCACACCAGAAAGAGAATGTGAGACAGTGAGATGGCAGAAAGCAATGTTACTCTCATGATTTTATTGCTCACCAGGGACAGCACGGGGGCGCAGTGGTTAGCTCTGCTGCCTCACAGCGCCGAGGACCCAGGCTCGATCCCAGCCCTGGGTAACTGGCCGTGTGGAGTTTGCACATTCTCCCTGTGTCTGCGTATGTCTCACCCCCACAACCCCAAAAAGATGTGCAGAGTAGGTGAATTGGTCACGCCATATTGTCCCTTAATTGGGAAAAAAAAAGAGTTGGGTATTCCATATTTATAATTTTAAAAAATGATTTTAGTACTCACCAGAGTTAGTCTCTTGTGTGTGTCCTTACATGATAATGCTCGAGCCTTGTGAGTACCCTTGAAGTCCGAGGCAGCATTATGCGCGAATTTCGATACTTGTGGCGCTGATGCCTCTGTGGAGGTATCATTGTGCTCCTGGGATTTGGGGCGTCATGCAGGGGGTGGGGCAGTTGGGGGAGGGGGGGGGGGTGGCGTTGAGAAAGGTGCACAGCATACTGACTGTCATTCATTATGCAGATTATCCATTCCTCAAAGACCCTGGACGCCTGTTGAATTTAAAGTACCTGAGAGTAAACATCATGGGTTGGATTCTCCAAAAATGAGGCTAAGTGTTGACGCTGTCATGAAAACCGTTGAGTTTCACAGCGGCATCATTGGGTCCACAGGTGGAGCGATTCAACGGCCTACAAGGTGCAACACCCGATGGTCCGGCTGCCGATTCGCCGGTTCCATCATTGATGCAATGCCACGCCTGCACTTAATAATTCTCTCCCCCTCCCCCCCGCACCATACACAGCGTCGCAGGCAATATGGCCACCAGGAGAGCAGTGCCACGGTTTTGGAACGGCGCACTCGAGAGCCCCCTGGACGTGGTGGAGGAAAGGAGGCTGGTGTTGTACCCCAAGCCAGGAAGGAGGACAGTAAGTGCCATTGTTGGCCATGCCTTAGCAGATGTGGAAGCTGCCGTCAGTGCCGTTGGGGTGGTGGTCTGGACTGCAAACCAGTGCAGAAAAAGCTGCACAACCTCCTCAGGGCATCCAGGGTGAGTACCCAGCAGTGTGCCCCTGGCACCAACCCCACTACCCCTAACACACATGTGACCCCACACCCGGGGGACGGTCCCACTCCCACCCTGACCCACATTGCTGCACCCACCCATGCCAGCCGCAATGGTCGGGTGCCATGTGCACTAATGCCATCAGAGACCCAACTCCTGGGCTGCATCCTCTGGGCCATCTAACACTTTTGCTGTTTGTGTTTGTCCCCACCCAGGACAAGTCCACCCATAACCGCCTGGAGCAGGAGAAGACCAGAGGGGGACCGGAAGACCTGCGTTCCCTCACGGTGCCCGAGCAGAGGGCACTAGACATAGTCGGCGGGCCAGAGGAGAGGGAGGTCGCCAATGCAGAGGTCGAAAGTGCGCCACCAAGTGAGATCCTTATGTGTGCCCACCCCAACCCCCTCACCCCAAACCCCAACCCCCCTCAACCCACATACAAACCCCCTCACACCAACAGCCCTCGCCACCTCACGCCTCGCCCCTGTCTGCCTGTCTAATCATACACACTATCTTGTGTTTTACAGGACCAGCCGGCGATGGGCCCGGCCCATCCAGAACCCCTCGGCCCCAGCCAGTGCCAGGGCCAGTGTACCCCCCGGGAACCCAAGTACCAACAGAGAGAACAGCCGGAACACCAGCCCTCTGCTGAGACGAGCCAGGAGGCCACGAGCCAGGGAAAAGACACACAGGGGACAGACACACAGGGGACAGACACAGAGGGAACAGAAACACAGGGGACAGACACACAGGGAACAGACACACAGGGAACAGACACACAGGGGACAGAAACACAGGGGACAGACACACAAGGGACAGACATACAGGGGACAGACACACAGTGGACAGACACACAGGGGACAGAAACACAGGGAACAGACACACAGGGGACAGACACACAGGGGACAGACACACAGGGAACAGACACACAGGGGACAGAAACACAGGGGACAGAAACACAGGGGACAACAACCCGGGATATACACACAGAGGACAGACACACAGGGGGCAGGCACACAGGGGACAGACACACAGGGGGCAGGCACACAGGGGACAGACACACAGGGGACAGAGACACAGCGGGCAGACACACAGGGGACAGAAACACAGGGGACAGAAACACAGGGGACAGAAACACAGGGGACAACAACCCGGGATATACACACAGAGGACAGACACACAGGGGACAGACACACAGGGGACAGACACATAGGGGACAGAGACACAGCGGGCAGACACACAGGGGACAGAGACACAGCGGGCAGACACACAGGGGACAGAAACACAGGGGACAGAAACACAGGGGACAGAAACACAAGGGACAACAACCCGGGATATACACACAGAGGACAGACACACAGGGGACAGACACACAGGGGACAGACACACAGGGGGCAGGCACACAGGGGACAGACACACAGAGGACAGACACACAGGGGACAGACACACAGCGGGCAGACACACAGGGACAGACACACAGTGGGCAGACACACAGAGGACAGACACACAGGGGACAGACACACAGGGCACAACAACCCAGGGGTCAGACACAGTGGACAGACACACAGGGGACAGACACACAGGGGACCACGACCCAGGGGACAGACACAAAGAGGACAGACACACAGGGGGCAGACACACAGAGGACAGACACACAGGGGGCAGACACACAGAGGGCAGACACACAGGGACAGACACACAGGGGTCAGACACAGTGGACAGACACACAGGGGACAGACACACAGGGGACCACGACCCAGGGGACAGACACACAGGGGACAGATACACAGAGGACAGACACACAGGGGAAGGACACACAGGCACAGACTCTGGTAGTCACCACTGATGTATATATTGTATATATAGGTGCTTTACGGTAAGGCCCCTGTACTACAGGTACGGGGGTAGATCCCTGCCTGCTGGCTCCGCCCAGTAGGCGGAGTATAAGTATGTGTGCTCCCCGCACAGCAGCCATTTTGTCAACTGCTGTAGGAGGCCACATATCTCAGTGTAATAAAGCCTCGATTACATCCTATTCTCGTCTTTGCGTAATTGATAATGCATCACAGACACACAGGGGACGGACACACAGGGGACAGGCACACATGGGGCGGACACACAGAGGACAGACACACAGGGGACAGACACACAGGGGACAGGCACACATGGGGCGGACACACAGGGACAGACACACAGGGGACAGACACACAGGGGACAGACACACAGGGTAGAGATACACAGGGGACAGACGCATAGGGTAGAGACACACAGGGGACGGACACACAGGGACAGACACACAGGGAACAGACACACAGGGGACAGACACACAGGGGACGGACACACAGGGACAGACACACAGGGGACAGACACACAGGGACAGACACACAGGGGACGGACACACAGTGACAGACACACAGGGGACGGACACACATGGGACAGACACATAGGGTAGAGACACACAGGGGACGGACACACAGGGGTCAGACATATGGGACCACGACCCAGGGACAGAAACACAGAGGACAGACACACAGGGGTCAGACACACAGGGACAGAAACACAGAGGACAGACACACAGGGGGTTGACACACAGGGACAGACACACAGGGACAGACACACAGAGGACAGACACATAGGGGACAGACACACAGGGGACAGACACACAGAGGACAGACACACAGGGGACAGACACATAGGGGACAGACACACAGGGGACAGACACACAGGGGACAGACACACAGTGGACAGACACAGCGGGCAGACACACAGCGGGCAGACACACAGGGGACGGACATACAGGGGTCAGACATATGGGACCACGACCCAGGTCAGATACACAGGGGACAACGGCCCAGGAGACCCCAGACTTCGGGTCCGATGAGGACATTGACTTTCCGTCACTGCTATCTCCTACACCCTCCACCATCTCAGAGACTATCACCTTGGTTGGGCAAATTAGTGATGACGCTTCTGGGACACTCACTGATGCGCACCACCCAGCCTTTCCGGGTACAACAGGTGGTGGTAGGAGCAGCCGAGGGGCCGGACGGTCGGAGGGCAGCCTGGCCCCAGCAACGGTTCCTGGGCTCCTGGAAGATTCGTTCCCAACCACAGTGCAGGTGCAGGCAGAGATCCAGGGACTAGAGGAGAGGATGACCCCTGCAGACCACCTGAATATTTATGGAGTGAGGAGTGGTACCCCTTATGGTTGGTGAACAGCTGCCTGTTATCCGCTGGTGGCCATAGGGCACCCCATCGCTTATCCCCTGGACCCGGGGCATCCCGGCGACGGCAGCGAAGCCCGCTGCCCTGCAATCCAGGTTGGCGCGGTCCCTAGGGAACTGGATGTAGCAGTCTGCCAAGGCATACAGGCAGTGACGGCAAGGTGTACCTGTGTGCTGATGCCTGGGAGATGCCAGACAGGTCCCCACTCGGTGAGTGGAGCGACCCCGTCGCATAGATGCTTAGGGCGACCGTCACCATGGCGGCTACCGGTAGCAGGTGTCCTCCCCCACTCCCACGTGGTGCCAGGCGTGCCATCATGTGGCAGATGTGTCCGATAGTCTCCCGGCTCATCCGCAGTCTCCTCCTGCATGCCTGCTCCGGGAGTTCCTCAAAGGACATGCGGCTCCGCTACACGCGGGCCCTCCCCGGCGCCTCCTTGGCACCACCACCACAATCCCTGCCACCTGCCCCTCTGCTGCCTGCTCCTCTACTTCAGCCTCTGCCTCCTCTCTGCGCCGCCTCCGCTGGTGTTGCCACAAAGCTGCATGCAGGGCAGCGGTCCCTGCCACGGTGGCCAACATTGCTGCTCGGTGACCAAACATGACAATCTGCAGGGGGTGAGGAGAAAACATGTCACCATGGCGCATACTCCCATGCACAACTAAGTACCAGGGGCTACATGGTCACCCCGGTTGGCACCGTGCGCCACAGCCATGCACGTACCCCACCCCCACACCCCAGCCCTGTCGGTGCCCCTACTCCTGCCGCCTGTCCCTGTTGCCAGCGCCACCGTTTCATAGCATTGCCCTCACCGGGGGCTGCCGTCGGTGTGACCCTCGGTGTTCCCCCCGGTCGTTGTCGCGGGTTGAGTGGCGTGGCCGGGTTGGGTGGCGGCACCCAGTCATATGGCCGTTAACTCTACGTTCACCTAGCACCTGGGATGTGTGGCCAACAAGATGGCCACCGCAATGGCGTGAGAACTTCCGTGTTATGTCGGGGGCTCCCCGACTGCTTGGCCTGTTCCCCTCACTTCCCCTCCCCGGCACTGGCAGGGCCCTCCCCCACCCAGAAAGCACGGCCGGTGTCCATTACGGGAGTCCCCCCCCCCCCCCCCCCCACGCCAATGCCTACCTCCTCTTGCAGCTGCCTCAGCCAACAAGCCGGTATCATGATTTTTTTATAGATGGTTAGAACCACGCCATGGAGAAATCTGCCCACCCTGCCCGCTGAATTGCTGAGGCCCCGGAGAATCGGTCGTCAGGCGGATAATGAGATGCTCCAGGCTGCGATTTTGTCGGGTTGGGGGGGTCTGGTGAATCCAAAATCGGCGCAAAACAGGCGTCGAACCCGATTTTGACGTAGGTGCCGATTCTATGGCCGATCATATTGATTTTGACACGCTGTCTCGGAGAATCCAGCCCCATAGCAATGTCACGCTTCATTTCAGGAAAGGCCAGCCCACAATGCCCCAGAGGTGGTGTGCCCGATCTGCCAATATTCTCACTGCAGGAGGAGGTTCGGCTGTCCCCCTCAGAATGGAACTGCTCACTTGGCAGAGGTGAAATTGGAGGAAGGCCTCAAGGTGGTGAAATAGTAATGGGCTTTATCCAGATCTGGGACAAAGGTGGGGAGACAGCTAGGTGGAGGGAAACTGAGTCCTAGCATAGTTGCATGAATGGTTCATGAGTGGTCTATGCATTCATAGGCCAGGAAGCTTCTTGGTAGAAAGTGAGTTTGTTATAAGTTATTGTTATTGAGTGCTAATGATATTGAATCGACTTCCCATGCAGACCCAATGAAGGCTATGAAAGGCCAATTAATGCTTTTCTGTGTTTGCCGTGCAGGATAACCATCATTTGTTGACACTGCCAGCCCTGAGGGACTGACACTTGCCTCTGGGGAGGAAAAGGAAGTGTCAGAGGGTGCAGTGTTACATCCTCTCCCTGTATCAATTACCCCTGCAGATACTGGCACCTCAGCAAGGAGTAGCGCGACAAGCCCAATCCAGTGAGGGCACTTCACAATCCCATGTGAAGCTGCCAGTGAGTGTAATGGAGCAGGCCTTGGGCAGTCAGAAGGGTGTCCTGAGGTGATGCAGAGACTGAGCTGAGTCTAGTGATGGGCCTTTGGAAATGTCTTTAAGGTGGCTGATGTGTGGATGTCCAGTGTGAGGTCCGTGTGGATTTGACGGATATACTAGAGGGATCATGTGCTCTGGCCCAGATTGTGGAGATGTCCATTCAGGCCATATGTACTGCGATCACCCACTCTTCAGAGCACCAATCGTCCTCTGTGGACTGACTGACTATTGTCCTGGAGGGACCAACCTGCCATATTGCTGAAGCAATTATAGGTATGAGTTCTGACCTGCACACCATCACCCGGTGTCTAAGGTCAGGAGCCCAGAGCCAGGGCAACTGGGCGCCTGGACACAGAGGCAGCTCATGAGAGCTCACCGGAAGGCAGGAGGAACTCGTGGTGTAGGATGAGCAGCAGTGGCCACCATTTGGAATCACTGCTCCAAGTTACTCTGATGGGAGTAGCCTCTCCTCCACCCTCCTCCATTGGTGCAGTCCTCCTCAATTGCCATGGCAACAAAAGGTTCTACTGCCACTCAGCAGGAATCTTCTAATGTGACAGGGCCCTCAAGGCCTCAGCGACACAGAGGACATCCGTCAAACCAGGCCATGGGGAAAGAAGATCAGCAATCTCTCTCCAGTGAAGCAGCAAATGACACGGGAGCACTATGACACAGCACATGGAAAAGTATGAAGAAAACTCCATAGTAGTCGCAAAGTGGGTCACATCAATGCATTCTGTAGATGTTCTCATTAGATGGGCTATTCCCATTTGTTAATAACCATCTGTTTTGTTGCTCATGCAGAGGTTGAGTTTATCTGTAAATGATTTTTGAAATGTCTGGAGGAAAGATTCATGAATCGTCAGTAGTGAACGCTGATCAAGATGCGGCAATGCCTCTGGTATTGGGACTGTGAATGTGCTGTCAGGACTTGCTCAGTGAGATTACATTGGAGATGGAATTATGTTGAAACAAAGATGGTGCATGGATCTCAGAGACAAAGAATGCCTACCTTATTCAAACCTTCGCTTTCTTAAGGCATTCCTTCAGTCACAGTCACCCATGGATTCCCATGTAGGCCCTTGTACCTTTCCATTGGTGTATTCCCTTACCTCATCATCAATCTCAATGTTAAAGGAATGCCTGCTAACTTGTGCCTCATGTCCTCCAAAACATCCCTTCTCAGAATGGTGAGGTCATAGAAAGTGCAACACACGACCGTCAATTCAATCCTGGATGGGGTGTACTGCAATGCTCCTGATTATCCAGACAGTGGAATCTCATCATTAGCAGCCCAATTGTCTGCTCGATGAAGGTCCTGATGGGTCCATGGCTGTTGTTATAGGTCCTTCCTGCTTCTGTTCTAGGTGCCCTCACAGGCAACAGCAGCCATCCCTTATCACCTGGAAAGCAACCATTCAGTGCATCAGGCCCATTAAGCACTCCTGCTACCTGGGAGTTGTGGGGAATGCAGGAGTTGTGGATGCTGCCAGGGTACCTAGAACATACCAAGCTGGATATTTAAGAAGTGATAGCCTTTCTTGTTAATGAATGTACAGGGCTGGCCTTGTCTTTATGGCAACACGTCTGTTGTTCCCTGAACCCTGGGGAAGGCTGCCACAAAGCCCCAAACTCATTGAAAATGCAATGTACTGACCTGCCCTTTGGAACGTAGCATTCGTAAAGACCTTAAATTGGCGGTGTGCAGCAGGCGGCATGATTCCACTGAGGTTTCAACAGGCTGTCTGAAAGGATCCAGTGGCAAAGAAATTCAGCACCTTGATGGCTACTGACATTGGGTGGCCATATACACAATTGGAAGCTATCTCGCTGAAGGGCCTGATTCCCCTCTGGCACTGTGTCTACGACATTTGAAGGTAACTCATTCTCTTCCGACATATTGAATGGCGGCATAAGCCCTTATTTTGCATCTCCGTCATTGCAGCATTGTGCCTTCATCAGCCATTTGCTCTGGTCCAGGCCTGCCACCCTCATGCACCACCAATACATCCTGCCCCTGGCCATCTGGACGTCTTCCTCTCCCTTTCATTCTTCTATTGCTCACTGGAGACTGTGTCTCCCACGGAGACCACTATCTCCATAGTTTTACAACCATGCAGGCTGAGGTGCAGTTGAGGCTTAATGTGCACATTAAGGCAGGCTCATTGAAAAGGTATCATCACTGAGGAACGCTGCTTCCAGTAGCAAATGATAGCAGCACTCACAGCAGCCTGAACTGCTGAGGTCAAGCCAAGGACCCAGATGGTAACTTTTAATGTGCCCTTACAAACAATCTGTGTAGAAATCATGATCCTCACCTGGTGTGAATCTCCCTCACCAAACATTTTATTGCTCCCATTATGTATTATTCCAGTCAACTTCTTGCACATTCTCCCCGTCTGCGTGGGGCTCACCCCCTCAACCAAAAAGATGTGTAGGGTAGGTGGATTGGCCATATCTTTTTATTAAAACAGTAAAAATATACACACAAGGCCAAATGGCACAAACACTAATTTTGTGTTGGAGAAACAGGGTACCCTCCCCTCAGTAAGGGAGGGGTGTAGGATACTTTAGATTATTAAAACAGTTCACAACACTGTTGTACTAAAGAAGAAATGGTACACACAAAATTTTGCGCTGGAGAGACCAGATACCCTCGCCTCTGTACCAACAGAAGGGAAAGGAAGGGGTGGTGGTGGGGAGAGATGGGAAAGGAGGGTGGTGGGGAGGGAGGGAGTTGGACTGTTGGTGGAAGGGGGCCCAATAGGGCACTGCCTGAACTATCTATGGAGGCAGAATTACAAAAGTGTCATAATATACACATCAGTATGTCATAATATACACCAGTATATCATGGTGCAGACACACACTGATGGACACGCACAGGGACCAATCAACATGTACAAACACCGCAGCCAATCACCAGTTAGAATACACACACTATAAAGGCAGAGGGCACCATGGTTCCCGCTCATTCTGGGTGCTGCCTCTCAGTGTAACAAGAACTCATCCAGCCCAGCACAGACTCACACCACGTGCTGAGAGAATCAACTGGTTCGGACAAGGCTTAGGTCTCTAGTTAAGTAAGCATCATTTAGACCCACAGTCATCGTGTGTTAGTTAGTTAGAAGTAGTTGATAAAATTGAGTTGAACCTTCATCAGTGTTGGAAGTGTCTGTTCATCTCTCAAGTCTACACTAGCCAACACTTCACAGTATATAATGATGCAGACACACACTGACTGACATACTGCAAGACCAATCAACACACACAACACAGCAGCCAATCACCGGTTAGAGCACACTCACTATAAAGCCAGAGGGCACTAGTTTTCCCGCTCATTCAGGATGCAGCCTCTGAGAAGGACAGAGCTCAAAGCTTGTAGCACAGATCTTCACCACATGCTGATAGTCTAGACTGGTCAGGATAGGCATAGGTCTTCAGTTTAATCTAACATAGTGTCGACCCACAGTGAAATTATGTTCAACAGTTACTAGCCTAATAAAATAGTGTTGTACTATTTCAAGTTTTGGGAGCCTGTATGTGTTACTGCTGAGGTAATCGCAGTCTCCACAGATTCAGAGTGCCCAACACATCAAAAAGAACGTTCAATTAAGATGTGCCAGATTCCAGGAGACGCCCAGAGGGGGTGAGGGGCGACATAGCGTCAAGCGCAAGTGAGCCCTGCACCCCACTGCAGAGAACCTCATGAGCACCCTCCGCTCCTGACACTGAGAAGCTGACAGCCTTTGGACAGTCGCCCTCGGGGCCCGAATCCTTTACCACACTAAGCGCGGCGGGCGACATGGGCCCACCAACCAACCCAGGGGCTGCCTTGATCCCTCCACCGGGATCCTCGACAGGCGGGATCTCCTCAGGCTCCTCCCGGGGTCCTGGGCCAGTGGGAGGCGGTGGTGCAGATGCCTGCTCCACCCCTGCCGCCTGGTCACCAGAAGGCCCCGAAAATAACTCTGAAAACAAGTCCGGGATGGTGGCAGAGGTGCCCGAAGACTGCGGTTGGGACAGAGGGTCTTCCAAATTATAACCTGCTAAGAACCTAAGAAGTAGGGGGTTATCGCTGACCCCCTCCCCAAAGAAATTGAACAAGTCCGGGGTGCTCAATTGTACTGGGTGGAACGGGCCTTCTAGGGTCTCGTCCAACCCCGAAGCACCCTGCTCGGGGGGACAGCGGCAGCTGCTGGGATTTCCTCACTATCACCCAGCCTCTTTTCTTTCGGGGACTGGGCGTGACATCTATGGAAAAGAACCTGGAGTGACGCCGTTTGCGGGGGATAGGGTCACACACCGGGGAGACCTCTATCTCTGGAGTCCCCTCCAGGCTGACTCCTTGTCCCTCAATGCTTCTCTCCAGAATTTTCAGCTGGAACAGAATACCCTCTGGTTCATCGCTCACCTCACTACTGCCACCCACAGGGGCCTGCGCAGAAGTGTCGCCAGGCCCGGCTTCCGATGGCGAAATGTCACCGGGCTGAGGGTGTTGCTGGGTGATGGTGGAGTGAGGCGTAACGGCTACACCCAAGACAGTAGCCAGGGGCACTGGATCAGTCAGGTACAGAGGGTCAGAAGGATCCCTAAATTGAACCTTAATTGGAAAAAAAAAAGAATTTGGTATTCTAAATTGAGGAACAAATTCCAGTCAACTGCCACTTTAACAGTCTTAGCAAACCAATTAGATTATTGTGGGTGGGCTCCTGATTTCTAGGCCGGTTTGCTTACCATAATACTGTATCGTGTTCGGGCGTGATGATGTTGGGAACGTGACCCAACATCATTGCGCCGAATAATATATTAATGATCTCAAATGTCTCAAAATGGAGAAAGGTGACTAGTGGTGTTCCACAGGGATCCGTGCTCGGACCACTGTTGTTTGTGATATACATAAATGATCTGGACGAAGATATAGGTGGTCTGATTAGCAAGTTTTCAGATGATACTAAGATTGGTGGAGTTGCAGATAGCGAGGGGGACTGTCAGAGAATACAGCAAAATATAGATAGATTGGAGAGTTGGGCAGAGAAATGTCAGATGGAGTTCAATCCAGGCAAATGCGAGATGTTGCATTTTGGAAGATCCAATTCAAGAGTGGACTATACGGTCAATGGAAGAGTCCTGGGGAAAATTGATGTACAGAGAGATCTGGGAGTTCAGGTCCATTGTACCCTGAAGATGGCAACGCAGGTCGACAGTGGTCAAGAAGGCATACAGCATGCTTGCCTTCACCGGGCGGGATATTGAGTACAAGAATCGGCAGGTCATGTTACAGTTGTATCGGACTTTGGTTCGGCCACATTTGGAATACTGCATGCAGTTCTGGTCGCCACATTACCAGAAGGACGTGGATGCTTTAGAGAGGGTCCAGAGGAGGTTCACCAGGATGTTGCCTGGTATGGAGGGTGCTAGCTATGAAGAAAGGTTGAGTAGGTTAGGATTGTTTTCGTTGGAAAGACGGAAGTTGAGGGAGGACCTGATTGAGGTCTACAAAATTATGAGAGGTATGGACAGGGTGGATAGCAACAAGCTTTTTCCAAGAGTGGGGGTGTCAATTACAAGGGGTCACGATTTCAAGGTGAGAGGGGGAAAGTTTAAGGGAGATGTGCGTGGAAAAATTTTTACGCATAGGGTGGTGGGTGCCTGGAACGCTTTGCCAGCGGAGGTGGTAGAGGCGGGCACGATAGTATAATTTAAGATGCATCTAGACAGATATATGAACGGGCGGAGAACAGAGGGAAGTAGATCCTTGGAAAATAGGCGACAGGTTTAGATAAAGAATCTGGATCGGCGCAGGTTAGGAGTGCCGAAGGGCCTGTTCCTGTGCTGTAATTTTCTTTGTTCTTTGTTCTTATTATCTCAAGTAGGCTTACTTTAACATGCAATGAAGTTACTGTGAAAAGTCCTTAGTTGCCACATTACAGCACATTACATAGAGGGAGAATTCAGAATATCCTAATTACCTAACAGCACATCTTTTGGGACTTGTGGGAGGAAACCAGAGCACCCAGAGGAAACACACATAGAACGTGCAGACTCCGCACAGGCAGTGACCCAAGGGAATCGAACCTGGGACCCTGGCGCTGTGAAGACATCGTGCTAACCACTATGCTACCGTACTGCCCGGTATAATCATGGTATAATCATCTGTGCAAGTTAGAAAATTGCAGTTTTAACTAAATGTGATAGGGAGAAATATTTCATGATCCGAAGTTCCCATTGTGAGGATAGATAATTTCACTGATTCCTGGTGGTGTCCTTGACAAGCTTGGGACCCTGTGCAATTCCATGCATTGCAAATCACCCCTGTTTCCCAACCAGGTCAAATGCACATTGGTGCTGCTTCTCCTTTTTTCTACCTCAAACTTGTGATGATGATCCTTAGCCTGAATGTCATGGAGGCAGCAATTTTGCTCCCTTTACATTGCTCTCTGGTAATCTATAGTCTGCATGTTTTTCGCTATCATGGCGTTTGTGCCTACCACCTGACCTTCACAGACCTTCGAGCAGCTTTGTAGTTGACTGTTTTTTTAAAAATTGGAACTGTCAGATACTAGGAGAACTATCCGAGTAATACTCTATTCACAACCCTGTCTGTAAGAAGGGGTAACTGAAATTTAGATTCAGGATGTTCCTTTCCTTGTAATGGGACCATTCTTTTTTCTGTCAATTCTGTCAGCCTTTCGTAGCCACTGCCTACAAGAAGATGAAAGGCCTAACCATATAAAAAATAATGTTTAGAATGAAGACATCCAATAGGCTGCCGCTTGACATTCCAAAATTATATGGTCAGTCGTGGTGTTATCGAGCTCCTCTTGGTGATGAGTCCAATTCTCCATCCAGAGTACAGTGGCATCTTTGCCACACTGCAGGCTTCCTCCAAGTTGTGTTCAACATGACGGAGTACTGATTCAGCTGCTGATGAGGGTTTAGTACATGGGAGGAGGTTTTTTTCCCCCATGTTGGGCTTGAAGCCATGACACTTCAGGGCTCCAGAGTCCAAATTGAGGATTCCTGAATGTATATCATTCTGTTGCTGCCACCTCATCTCAGTCTGTCCTGTCAGTGGGACTGGACATAACCAGATATGATGATGGTGGTGTCTGGGACAGTCTGATTCCTTGAGGATGACTATGTTAGGCTGTTGTTTGAATAGTCTGTGAGACAACTCTCGCAAAGTTGGCACCAGCCCGCAGATGTTGGGAAGGAGGACTTTTCAGGATGTCGTTTCTAGTACCTAGGTTGATGTTGGATGGTCCATCTGGTTCCATTCCTTTTAGACATTTTAGCAGTTTGATTTTACTGAATGTCTTGCAAGGCCATTTCGGAGGGTGTTTAAGAGTTACATGCTGTGGGTCTGGAGTCACATGTTGGTCGGAACAGGTAAGGTCAGAATCACAGAATCTTTACAGTGCAGAAAGAGGACATTTGGCCCATCAAGTCTGCACTGGCCTGCTGTAAGAACATACTACCTAATACCTAATCCCACTCCCTGCTTTTTTCCTGTTACCTTGCAACTTATTTAGCAATCCAATTCCCTTTTGAATACCTCGATTGAACCTGGCTCTACCACTCTTTCAGGAAGTTTGTTTCAGACGCCAACCAACCTATGGTGAAAAAAATCTTTTTCTCATATCACTTCTACTCCTTTTGCTCATTATTTTTAATTGGTGCCCTGTAGTTCTTGATGTACTCTATTTTTTAAATAAATTTAGCGTACCCAATTATTATTTTTTTCCAATTAAGGGGCAATTTAGCATGGCCAATCCACCTACCCTGCACATCTTTTGGGGTTGTGGGGGTGAAACTCACACAAACACGGGGAGAATGTGCATGCTCCACATGGATAGTGACCCAGAGCCGGGATCAAGCCCAGGTCCTCAGCGGCGTGAGGCAGTAGTGCTAACCACTGCGTCACCATGCCCCCCATGTTGTTGATGTACTTTTGAGAGGGAACAGTTTCTCATTATTTAGCTTGTCCATACCTCTCAGGATCTTGAATATCTCTGTCCTTCCCAATTATCAATATAGTTACGCTTCTTTATCTCTGGAGTCATCCTTGTGAATCTCCTCTGTACTCTGTCTAATACCTTCACATCGTTCCTCAAGGTTGTCAACCAGAATTGGGTGCAGTACTCTAGATGAGGCCTAAATAGTGTCTTATACAAGCTCAACATGACCTTCTTACTTTTGTTCTCAACCCCCCATTTTAAAAAACCTAGAATACCATATGCTTTGCCAACTGCTCTCTCAACATGCCCTGCCACCTTCAATGACTTATGTACATATACACCAAGGGCCCTTTATTCCTGTACCTCCTTCAGAGTTTCTCCCTTTATTTTGTACTGTCTCCCTACGTTCTTCCTGCCAAAATGAATCACCTCACACTTGTCTGCATTAAACTTCATTTGCCCCTTGTCTGCCCAATCTGCCAATATGCCTAAGCCCTTTTGAAGTTTTAGACTACCCTTACCACAGTTGACAATGTTTCCAATCTCCATACCATCTACAAATGTTGAAATCATGCCCTGCACACCATAGTCTAGGTTACTAATATACACTAGGAGAAGCAAGAATCCTGGTGACCCTTGTGGGACTCCACTACAAACCGTCCTCCAATCTGAAAAACAATTATTTACCACTACTCTGTTTCCTGTCACTCAGCCAATTTCTTATCCAAGTGCTACTTTCCCTGTTATTCCATCAGTTAGAATTTTGCTGGCAGGTTTCCTTCCCCAAAATGCATCAGTGAACCCAATGGGATTTTACAACAATGGTCTCATGGCCATCATTGTACTTCTAATTCCAGATTTTTATTGAATAGAAATACCACCATCTGCCATGGGATTTGGTCCCCTATTCACAGAGCATTATCCTAGGTCTCTGGAATACTAGTCCAGAAACAATACCAATATGCCACTGCTTTCCCCAGCTTACTTTCCAGCAGCTCTGCGTAGTGCTGTCTGTTCCTCTTCCCCTTATGCTGGTCTATAAAGGTTGTCTGGGCAGTTATTCTGGCCATTCCATTGACCTGCATGCAGGAGTCTTTCAGCTGCACCGAACAATTTGTGGCAGTATCTTCTGGGAGGCAGCGGAAAAGAAACAGAAAATGAAAGAACAGGAGGGAATCTCCGTCAGTAACGAGGCCGCAGCAGGCCCAAGAGAATTATCACACAGCCTTGCATCAGGTCAGACACACTACATGAGCCACTCCAAGGAACTGGAACTTCACTTCCAGCAATACTGAGAGAGGTGAGTGAGTGCTGTGTCAGTGTCCAGGGATGGAGAAGGGAACCTAGGCAACAGCAAGTGAATGGGACCAGACCTTCCCTTTCTCCCTTCTCTTCATCCTTTGTTCCCTTCCCCAATTATCCAGCAATGATACAATCAAAGCTGTAGCATGGAGATAGTCCAAATTTATAAAACAAAACCAGAAAGGTTTTCTTGCAATCTGGGTTGCAATTATTGAATCTTTCTCCCCAATATGAATTTACTGTCACGGTGTACATCTGTTACAATGTGCAGAACAGGCTAATGAGGCAGTCACTAAAATCAGTGTTATTGTCTGCACATGCAGTGTTATGACTAACTAATTGGATATTTTCCTGTCAAATTAACAATATTGCACAATGCTGCTAAAATACAATTTGTACTCTCCAGTTTGTTTAATAGTTGCCTACAGGTGCAACTAAACTACCATTACATTATATCATTGTTGCTCTTAATATTAATAATCCATTCTGCACATATTAGACAATATTTATAACCAGTTGCCAACAATGGGCGTATTATTTTACTGGGACCTTTCTGTGATCGTTGGCCTTATATTATTCGGGAAGCATTGCTAGAATTGAACAGGACTTTGGTGAGACCATACCTGAGGGATGCACAGAATTGTTCTCCACACCTAAGGAAGGATATACTTGCATTGAAGGCAAAAGTTCACTAGGTTGATTCAAGGGATGAGAGGGTTGCCCTATGATGAAGGTTAATAAATTAGGCCTCTCCTTTCTGGGGTTTAAAAGAATGATCTCATTGAAAATAATATTCATAAGGTGCTTGACAGGATGTGGCGCTAACAATTATAGTCAAAGACGAGAGACAAGTTCAATTGAGGCTTTATTGCTGTGTGATGCTATTCCTCCGGCTGCAACTGAAGACTAGAGTCTGAGTGACTCACGCATATTTATACACAAGCTCCCTGTGGGCGGAGCTAGCCGGCAGGAGCTTACTGGAGGAACCTGTATTATAGGTACAGCCATACATCCCCCTACTGCAAGTATGCATATCTACAGTGGTTATCACCACATTCACTCCCTGTAAAAAATGAGTCCGGTGGGGGTGACGTATAACTATGATACAAAGGAGTAAATATTTACAACAGGGTCCAAACAAAGAAAACCAAGAGTCCACCCGGTTAGCAGGTTACAGGTTGAGCCGAACCAGCGGTCGAATGTTCCGCTGTGATCGGCGTAGCTGTTGTGGCGACGTCGGTACAGGTGCTGGTGGTGTTGGTGCTGGCTGCTGGTGGTATGACTCCGAGAGCGAGCCGAAACCTTCTGTGTCCTCCAGTGTGGGCAGGGGGACGAGGGATGGACCTGGTGGGGACGAATAGGGGGGCGCCGGGGAAAAAGAGGGTGGCGCGGGGGGTAAAAGGGGCGTGGGCATGGGATCGGCACCTGAGGGAGCCAGGTCCCGGAGCGAGACTGTGTCGTGGCGGCCTTCGGGGAACTCCACGTAGGCATACTAAGGGTTGGCGTGGAGAAGGCGTACTTTGTCCACCAGGGGTTCCGCCTTGTGGTGCCGGACATGCCTACGGAGAAGGACTGGGCCCGGAGTCGTGAGCCATGTCGGGAGCGACACCCCAGATGTAGACTTCCTAGGGAAGGCAAAAACACGTTCATGGGGTGTACTGTTAGTTGCGGTGCACAATAGTGACCGAATGGAATGGAGCGCGTCAGGGAGAACCTGCTGCCAGCGAGCAGCTGGGAGGTTCTTGGACTGTAGGGCCAGCTGGACGGCCCTCCATACCGTCCCGTTCTCCCTCTCTACCTGCCCGTTTCCCCGGGGGTTGTAGCTGGTCGTCCTGCTGGAGGCGATACCCCTGCTGAGCAGGAAATGACGCAGCTCATCGCTCATGAACGAGGCGGGACGCTTTCACCAGGCGCGCGCGATCTGGCCGGTAGAAGTGCGGCTTGCACTCGGCACAGACCTGGCAGTCTCTGGTGACTGTCCGTACTTCCGTATTGTGGGACTCACTGGGCATAATAAGAAAAGAACCCAAGGCAGCGTTTGAGGGCCTTGGGGCAGTGGGGGAGTGGAAGCTCCATGAGGGGGCACATGCGAACGGGGTCGGGCCCCAGTAGTCCGTTGTGGACTACGTAGCCGAGGATGGCTCAACGGTCTGTGCGGAACACACACTTCTCCTTGTTGTACGTGAGATTAAGGAGAGATGCGGTGTGGAGGAATTTAGAAAGGTTGGCGTCATGGTCCTGCTGGTCATGGCCGCAGATGGTGACATTGTCGAGGTACGGGAAGGTGGCCTGCAGTCCGTACCGGTCAGCCATTCGGTCCATTTCTCGTTGACATACCGAGACTCCATTCATGACGCCGAAGGGGACCCTAAGAAATTGGTACAGGCGACCATCTGCCTCGAAGGCAGTGTAGGGACGGTCCGAGTTACGGATGGGGAGCTGGTGGTAGGCGGATTTCAGGTCAATAGTAGAGAAGACCCGGTACTGTGCAATCTGATTGACCATATCAGAAATGCGGGGGAGGGGGTACGCGTCGAGCTGCGTGTACCGGTTGATGGTCTGGCTGTAGTCCACGACCATCCTGTGCTTCTCCCCGGTCTTAACCACTACCACCTGGGCTCTCCAAGGGCTGTTGCTGGCCTCGATGATACCCTCCCGAAGCAGCCGCTGGACTTCGGACCTGATGAAGGCCTAGTCCTGGGTGCTGTAACGTCTGCTCCTGGTGGCGACGGGCTTGCAATCTGCGGTCAGATTGGCACAGAGTGAGGGAGGCTCGACCTTGAGGGTCGTGAGGCCGCAAACGGTGAGGGGAGGTAGGGGTCTGCCGAATCTGAGGGTGAGGCTCTGGAGATTGCACTGGAAATCGAGGCCTAGTAAGAGTGACGCGCAGAGGTTGGGGAGAATGTATAGATGGAAACGGTCGAATTCCACGCCCTGTACAGTAAGTTTAACCAGGCAGAAACCCCAGATCGAGGCAGAGTGGGAACCGGAGGCGATAGAGATCTGCCGGTTGGCGGGATGGACCGCAAGGGAATAGCGCCTTACCGTGTCCGGGTGGACGAAGCTCACGGTGCTCCCGGAGTCGATGAGGCAGGAGGTCACGTGGCCGTTGACCAGCACCAATGTGGAAGAGGGTGCCAGGTTGCGAGGACGTGACTGGTCGAGCGTAACGGAGGCGAGTAGCGGGCGATCAGCAGTCGGGTCAGATGAGTCCGACGAGGAGCGGTAGCGACCCGTGTCCCGTGGCCCCGTCCCGGGAGGACAAAATGGCGGCGTCTGGAGTACCTGTGTGGGAGAAGATGGCGGCGGACAAAATGGCGGCACCCATGGAGCGCACGTTGTGGGGTCAGGCCAAAATGGCGGCGCCCATGGAACGCACGTTGTGGGGTCAGGCCAAAATGGCAGCGCCCATGGAACGCACCTGGCGGTGGGGGATGAAGATGACGGTGCCCATGGAGCTCACGTGGCGGGGGCGGCGAAAGATGGTGGCGCCCACTGATCGCACATGGGGTCAGGGGAAGCGGACGGCAGGGCCTATTGTGCGATCGGCTGAGGCGAGGGAAACGGGGGCGCGATAGCGGCAACCGTCCGGGACTGACACACCACTGCAAAGTGGCCTTTCTTGCCACAAGCTTTGCAGGTCGCGGTGCGGGCCAGCAGCGTTGGCGGGGGTGCTTCTGCTGACAGCAGAAGTAACAGTGGGGACCCCCAGGGAGTGCGGTGCGGCGAGCAGCGCAGGCGTAGTGCGTGGGGGCGGCTGCTGGAGGGGTCGGTTGTGGGGTCCACGAGGGGTAGGACGGGTGAGCCTGGGGGGCCGTTTGCGGGGTCCATGAAGGGTAGGATGGGTGGGCTGAGCGGCAAGCGGATTAAGTTCACGCACTATGGGAGGCGGCCGTCATGGAAAGCGCCAGAGTCTTTGTGGCCGCGAGGTTGAGGGCGGCCCCTTCCAGCAGTCGTTACTGGATGGCGTCCGATGCAATGCCTGTGACAAAGGCATCGCGCATGAGTAAGTCAGAGTGTTCCGTGGCTGTGAGGGCCCGGCAGTCGCAGTCTCGTACCAGAGGTATAAGTGCCCTCCAGAAGTCCTCAATCGACTCACCCGGCTGCTGGATGCGAGTAGAGAGTTGATGCCTCGCAAACAGGGTGTTCGTCGACTGTGCATAGTTCTCCTTGAGCAGTTCCATAGCTCTGGTGTAGTCAGGCGCATCTCGAAATTAGCAGAAAGACACTGGAGCTAAGTCTCGGGTACAGGAGTTGCTTTTTCTGAGCCTCCATCGGGGGAGGGTCCGCTGAAGAGATGTAGGCCTCGAAAACTGCAAGCCAGTGAACGAAGTCTTTCCTGGCGTGAGGCGACTGCGAATCCAGCTGCAGACGGTCAGGCTTGATTCTGATGTCCATGGTGTACGGAAAATCACACAGCAATAAATTGTGGCGCTAACAATTATAGTCAAAGACGAGAGACAAGTTCAATCGAGGCTTTATTGCTGTGTGATGCTATTCCTCCGGCTGCAACTGAAGATTAGAGTCTGAGTGACTCACACGCATATTTATACACAAGCTCCCTGTGGGAGGAGCTAGCCGGCAGGGGCTTACCGGAGGAACCTGTATTACAGGTACAGCCATACATCCCCCTACTGCAAGTATGCATATCTACAGTGGTTATCACCACACAGGATAGGCACTTGGAGGCTTTTCCCTCTTGGTTGGGAAAACCTGGAATACAGCAGTGTCAGGATAAGGGGTGATTCATTTAGAACTAAAATGAGGAGACATTTCTTCGCTCAAAGGGTTGTGAATTTTTGAAATTTCTAACCCCAGAGGGTTGTGGATGCTCCATCATTGAATATAATTAAGGCCGAGATAAACAGATCTTTGGTCTTAGAGGGAATCAAGTGTTAAGGGGACTGAGCAGGAAAGTAGAATTGAGGCAGATGATCAGCCATGATCATATTGAAAGGTGGAGCAGGGTCAAGGGGCCATGTGGTCTTAGATGATTTTTATTCACTGTTAAAATCTGAGCTTTCCGTTTGACATTCTCCCCGTTATTCTGTGCAAGCCACTGACTTTAGTGGTCTGAGTATCATACTCAACGATATGTGTACACTGCCCAATATCTAACCATCATTTAATGACCCATGAATGTATCCAATCACAAAATTACTTAATTGCATCTGAAGTGCTTCAGCATGTCATGGAAAAGTGAAAGGCACTTAGTTGAGTCAGAACAACTTGCTTTCACAATGTTATGAAATAATGAGCAGTTGATGCTTCCCACATCCCACAGTGGGTCACTCTTAACTTGAACAAAATAGCTTTTTGCTGGTGGCATTCTAAACCTTGCGGCTGGGTGAAAGTCTTTCCTTGCACCTTCTGCTTTAATGAAATCCTATTTGCCAATGAACATTTCTATCTCTGAAGTTACATACAGATCTCCCCACTGCAGGAGTAAGGATACAGACATCCCTTGGGATCAGAATCCCTCAATACACCTCTCCAACCTGGGGTCATGCAGTGCACTTACCTGCCTTGTGGCCTGCACAGAGCACTCCCTGCCTGAATGGATGATCAATCCTGGCAACTGGGCTGACAATCCAGCAGGGAACCTGTCAAGGACTAAAAATGCACATTGAGATAATTAAAATCCACATAATTGTAAAGAAGCCCAAACTTTCTGGGCCATCCATCTGAATAGTCACCTCTGCTAACTACGTGATCCATAATGTTAATTATTGGCATCCAACCATTTCAGGAGATGGTGATGGTGGACCGCATCCTGGTTTGTGTGTCATTTCTGTATTGTTGTGGCTGTCGAGGTTGATTTGTGAGTGACAATCCCTTCCACTGCTGGCACAGATGAACAGCATTGGCCCGATGTAAACTGATGCGTTTTTCCACCATCTGGTCATTTCTTTTGTCCTCTGCTCTTTCCACACCCTTCCAGTCAGCTGTCCGCACAGACAGTGACCCATGCCGGGAATTGAACCTGGGAGCTGTGAAGCAACTGTGCTAGCCACTGTGCTACCGTACTGCCGAAAGTACTCCATTTACTTTTATATCTGCCTGCCAGGTTGACTGATGATCATCCTTGGACGGGATTCTCCATCCCCCCCACCGGTTTGGAGAATCCCCGGGGGGGCGGCGTGAATCCTGCCCCGCCGTTCCGACACCGGCTGCTGTATTCTCCGGCGTCGGTTTTCGGGAGGCGACGGGGATCATGCCACGGCGGTTGGGGGCCGTTGCCAGCGCCCCCCCCCCGGCAATTCTCCGGGCCCCAATGGGCCGAACGGTCGTCGGCTTTTGGCCAGTCCCGCCTGCGTGGGTTAGACATGGTCCCACACGGCAGGACCTGGCTAGTAGTCCAGCTGGTGTGGTCCTCGGGGGGGCGCAGGGGGATCTGGCCCCTGGGGGTGTCCCCACGGTGGCCTGGCCCACGATCAGACCCACCAATCAGCAAGCGGGCCTTTGCCGTGGGGGCACTCCTTCCTTCCGCGCTGGCCACTGTAGGCCTCCGCCATGGCCGGCGCGGAGAAGACACCCCCCTGCGCATGTGCTCGAATACACCGGCCGGTCTGCGCATGCGTGGAACCATGCCGGTGGTTCTGCACATGTGTGAACTAGTGCTGGCCTTTTGGCGCCGGTTGGCGCGGTGCCAACCCCTCCTTCAACGGTTTAACCCCCGGATGTGCGGAGGATTCCGCAATTTCCGGTCGGCCAGACGCCGGAGTGGTTCGCGCCGCTTTTTACGCTGGCACGGGCCATCGTGGGGATTCGGGAAAATCCCGCTTCTTGTCTTTGTCTTCAAGGGGGCTAAAAATGGTTGTTGCTGTACCTATTGCTTTCTTGATTCCTTCGTACACCTCTCCAGTGTCCCCGGATTCAGCAGATTGTATGCTATTGCAGGATTTCAACCAGTATTGATTGGTGCTATGCCAAGCAGTCTACTGAGGCTTGATTCTGACAGCCCAGAGCATCTAAGTTCTGATAGCTGAGGTCTTGCTTGTGGCTCTCCTCTTGGTTGCAGTAACTGACTCCATTTCAGTTTAATAAGCCTCAAAGCAGTCTGCATTCCTCAGATCACTTTTCTCATATGCAGTGTGTGAAGTTATAGACGATGTTGTGCAGATGATCCCGTTTTGACACCACACTCTGTGCCACGGGAGTTGTTGTCCAAAAGATTGAGGATGTTGAGGAACATCTGGGTCAGTGGTGCGGTAAATGTCCTTTCTTCTGGGAGTGGGATACTTTCCTTGACCAAAACCTGACCTTGCTACACACCAGGGAGTGATCAGTGTCACAGTCAGCACTGTGATAGCTACAAATGATGAGGCCATTCATGAGGTGGTATGTCTGGTGGTCAGCGGTGGATCTCTCCAGGACATCCTTGTATCACGACTTAGTTTGAAAGTAGCTGTTCGTCAAACAGACTCCATGCTAACAACCTAGCTCCAGCAACATCTGACCAATTTTGTTCATCGTGCCAACTCCCTGGTTCCCTCTGTATGTTGGCCAAGCTGTGTAGCCAGTATCCAGCCTTGCTTTGAAGCTCCCTAGAAGGTACAGTCCATCAGTGCTAGGAATTCTGCTGATGGAAGTGCCAAGTGCTTCACACTGCCTCAGTGTTAATATCCAGTGTTAATAACACACAGCCTGATATTAGTTACTGCATTTTCTTTCTCTCAGAGGAGTGGGTGACAGCAGAGCAAATGTAGATTTCTGGCATTTGAAAGAAATCTAGCAGAAGTTTTTGCATTGCTAGACTTTGAGGGTATGGATGGGAGGTCATAGGGCAGGGGAATGTGGTAAGTTACAAACCGATGTTAATGACTTTATATGAAAAAGCAATCACTTTTTGTCAAAAGTGCCGTACTCCTTATTAACTGTTTGTGCTGACTGTCCTGACCCACATTCTGTCCTTCCTATGCATCCTCCTTATGTAGTGTGGGGGGAGGGTTACAGCTATTAACTTCCAAAGCTAGTCAACTTATTTTCATCGTGCTATTATGCAGAATACAGCAAGCTATTCAATATTCCTCAGACTCTCACTGATCTGTATTGCGGGCCTCGATCAGATCTATCAAGGTTCCGGTGAGGATTGTTGGAGCCTCCTCTTTGACACTTCCTGTAGTGATTTGGTCCTTCTGGAATCTGTTATTCCTCTCTGTCTGTGGAAGCCTTCCTGAAGCTATAACTACACAACTACTGATCACTAATGACCCAACTGTATACATTTCTCCGAGTGATAAGAGCTGGTACAGTGGGTCATTGGGAGCATCAAAGTCAGCCTCAGTGTTCTTTGGATAGGAATGGCCACAGTTCCTGCTCCTGATCAACATGCCGTATCTCAGATGTGTGCATGGTTCAATGTCCAGTGCGAACAGAATTGGGCTGGATACGATTCACTCTGTAGCTGAATAGCCTGCTGACACTTTGATCCCAAGCTCATGCACAATGAACAGCTACTTCTGAGTTCCTTTTGTTGTGAACTGCACTCCAGCCTTCACCAGCAAAGAAAATGTCTCTTCAGTTCTTCAAAATTAGTCCCAACAATGGCAATTACTTCAGCAGGAATTGCCTCAATGATCCGTTGAAGCTGTACGAATTAAAGCATCCATATGGCTAAGTAAGAAATACAAGTTCCACTTTTATTTTAGGTTTCACAAAGCTCTAACAAATTGGCCAGTTGTGCAACTAGAGTCCATAGTCCACTGCAATTGCATCACATTTCACTCATTTTATATTCCATAGCCTTGCAATATATTCCCATTTCTTGCTCCACTGAGCATTCTAGCATGAAATTGGGGAATTACATTTAACTATAATGTTCTCTATTTGGTACTGCACTTTTTCAAAACATTTCTACTGGTCTGTTGCCTTGAGAGTGTATTGGAATATACCCCGGATTCTAGGAAAAGCGTGATGATATTGACTATTGATGTCTGAGTGTTCAGGTTATATATTAAGCGGTTGTATGTGTATAAAGCACAGCATATATTGTAATATAAACCAATGTTTTGATGATATTAGTATAATTCATTATAACATTTCTGAATGACAAATGATCAAAATGACTATATCATAATAATGAAGGTAAAACACGGAATTATGTCTGGACTTTAACTAAAACCTGAGTTTTTTTTTAAATGGACACACAAGCCATTGGCTGAATTGCTGCAGGGTGATTCTCCAAGAGACAATGGAACCACACCCTGCTACCAAACAAGGCACTTCTAAAAACATCCAGATACTAATTGCCACCTCCAGTGAAGGCAATGGGGCATAATGGCAATCTCATCAAGGGATTTCCTGTGGAATGCCTAAACGGATTTTTGGGTATTCACCTTTGCACTTGGAATATACAAAGAATGAATTAAAAGCCAGATGAAAGCTGCCCCAGGTTGCCTGTCAGTGCGTGCTCTGTGAGAACAAGCGCTGGATAATTTGACGCAGAAATAAAAGCCAGCAAGCATATCCACAACACCCCTGCAAATAGCCATTTTGCAGGTATATCCCAATCTCTCTCGCTCTCTGACTGTGGAAGTCAACCAAGTCACCAAAAGACTGCAGCTGAAAAGAGAACTGGAAAACTACAGAACACTGGACTCACAAAACTGACTATTCGCCTGCTGAAGTCAACTCTACTGGATTCTCAATTCACAGCGGCCTCAAGGATTAAATCATCTACTCCTCACAAGTCACGTTCTGTTCCCTATAGCTTTTTTTATATTTACTTACTTTGAATTCAATTCTCCCTTCTAATGTGTATGAATGAAAATGCAATGGATTTACCATGTTCTCGACTTTAGTAATTAAGAACATGACTATTAGGTCTGGGAAAAAAGTATCGGCAAAATGTTGCCCTTTTTAGATGAAATCGTGTGGCAACTGACAGAGTGGATTGATGGAGACAGGGAGCCAATTCATCCCTATTCACCTAGGATTGTAACAACTTGAGGAATCCCAGCCAGACAGTGACAAATTGAAGGGTCTCACCATGATCCACAGGGAACCATATCTGGATTTTCATTCATTCAAAATCTGAATACATTTTATCAGTAAAAAATTTAATGCTGGGGCAGCGTGGTGGCGCAGTGGCTTAGCCCTGCTGCCTCACGGCGTCGAGGTCCTAGGTTCAATCCCGGCCCTGGGTCACTGTCCATGTGGAGTTTGCACATTCTCCCTGTGTTTGCGTGGATCTCGCCCCCACAACCCAAAGATGTGCAGGCTCGGTAGATTGGCCACGCTAAATGGCCGCTTAATTGGAAAAAATGAATTGGGTACTGTAAGTTTATGAAAAAAATATATATAATGCTATCAATCCCAATAACCACTATTTGAAACCAAAGCAAACTGTAAGCCTCAATTTTAAATCAGGATGAGTTGAAGTGAACGGGCTATGAGTCCTCCAAGATCATGAGCTATTTAACTTCCATATTTCATTAGAATATGATGGATGAGCTGCACTAGGCAGCCAACTCACTGCCATGTGCAATTTCACGCACCACTCCTGACCATACTTGAAATGGGAATGCACCCAGCCTTGGAGAATGTCCTCAAACAACTTTGGGCCTAGACAGCTCAGATATAGATTGCAGCATCTTAACATCAGCTGAACAGACTGGGCCAGACAGAGGAGTAACACCAATAAACACGATGTGGAGATGCAGGCGTTGGACTGGGGTGAGCACAGTAAAAAGTCTTACAACACCAGGTTAAAGTCCAACAGGTTTGTTTCAAACACTAGCTTTCGGAGCACTGCTCCTTCCTCTTCATTCACCTGAGGAAGGAGCAGTGCTCTGAAAGCTAGTGTTTGAAACAAACCTGTTGGACTTTAACCTGGTGTTGTAAGACTTCTTACCAATAAACACAAGTGTGGAGTGTCTGACGAGGGAGCTGTCATCCTGAGAGAGGATTAGAGGGGTGAAGATCAGATCAAGGACGCTCTCCTGAGACAGTGCTTCAGTATTCCAAGGGCTTGGCTGAAGTGATGTAACACCCAGAAAGCCACTTTCAACTGTGGCTGATATGCATATAACTTTAAGGAGATGTATCTTTAACTACTGTCAATCAATACCACTTCGACATGCTGTGATGTAGAAGTCTCATCACTTGTACATAATCTGCAAGCATGGGGAGTGGAGATGACATGTGCTTGACAGGCTCCGAGTGAGCATCATCTGTATATGATCTTAACATCAAATAAGGAAATAACATTGTTTTACCAATCCTTGTGCTTGATTGGTATATTTACATTGAAGAAAAAGAAGAACAATGTAACAGTAGCAGCATGGTAGCACAGTGGTTAGCACTGTTGTTTCACAGCGCCAGGGTCCCAGGTTCGATTCTCAGCTTGGGCCACTGTCTGTGTGGAGTCTGCACGTTCTCCCTGTGTCTGCATGAGTTTCCTCCGGGTCCTCCGGTTTCCTCCCACAAGTCCCGAAAGATGCCCTGTTAGGTTAATTAGGTAATTTGGACATTCTGAATTCTCCCTCTGTGTACCCCAACAGGCGCCAGAATGTGACGACTAGGGACTATTCACAGTAACTTCATTGCAGTGTTAATGTAAGCCTACTTGTGACAATAAAGATTATTGTTATTATTATTAGCCATAGCAACGCTGGCACAATGTTAAATTCACAACGCTGTGCCAAACCATTACCGGCACCAAGCTTTCCATTTCTGACAATCTTCACAAGTGTCGTTCGTTTGGTGAATAATAAACGTTATTAATGGAATTGTGTCCTTATCTCTCCTTCCTTTTGTGCCTTTCTGAACTTGGAGTTAGCCTGTGTTGTTCGATCCTTGACCACAGATTAAAAGCGGAGTGCTGTGCATAATATCACATCCTTTCATGAACAATTGTAAACTTAGTACAGGAAAAAGGGTCAGTGGCTTTGAATCCTGTTTTTAAATAGTGCAGAAGACAATTCCTAGATGACTGATCAAAGCCACTTTAACAAATAATGGTGGATGTTATTGTATGGGGAGGTGAATTGGACATTCTGAATTCTCCCTCAGTGTACCCGAACAGACGCTGGAGTGTGGCGATGGTAACTTCATTGCAATGTTAATGTAAGCCTACTTGTGACAAGAAAGATTATTATTATTAAGGAATTAGCTGTAGAAATAGTAGATGCATTGGTGTTCATTTTCCAAATTCTTTGGACTCTAGAATGGTTCCTACAGGTTGACGGGGAGCAAATGTAACCCCGCTATTCAAAAAGGGAGGTAGAGAGAAAAAAGGGAACTATAGACCAGTGAGTCAGTAGTAGGGAAGTTTCTGGAGTCAATTATCAAGGATTTCATAGCAGAGAATTTGGAAAGTAGTGGTGTAATCAGACAAAATCAGCATGGATTTCTGAAAGGAAAATCATGCCTGACAAAACTACTAGAATTCTTTGAAGATGTAACGAGTAGAGTTGACCAGGGAGAACCGGTGGATGTGGTTTATTTAGACATTCAGAAGGTTTTTGACAAGGTCTCACATAGCAGATTAATACGTAAAATTAAAGTGCATTGAATTACTGGTAGTATATTGAGATGGATAGAAAGCTAGTTAGCAGACAGGAAGGAAAAAGTTGGAATAATGGGTCTTATTCTGTTTGGCAGGCAGTCGACAAATGGGGTGCCGCAGGGATCTGTACTAGGATTCCAACTGTTCACATTATATATTAATGATTTGGATGAGGGAATTAAATGTATTATCTCCAAATTTGCAGATTATATAAAGTTGGGTGGGAGGGTGAGCTGTGAGGAGGATGCAGAGATGCTTCAGCGGGATTTGGACAGGCTGAGTGAGTGGGCACATGCATGGCAGATGCAGTATAATGTGGATAAATGTGAGGTTATCCATTTTGGTAGCAAAAATAGGACGGCAGATTATTATTTGAATGGGTGTAAATTGAGAGAGGTGGATACTCAGCAAAACCTTGGTATCCTCGTGCATCAGTCACTGAAATTAAGCGTGCAGGTACAGCAGGCAGTAAAGAAGGCAAATGGTATGTTAGCCTTCATAGTGAGGGGATCTGAGTGTAGGAAAGAGATATTTAACTGCAATTGTATTGGGCATTGATGAGGCCACACCTGAGGTATTGTGTGCAGTTTTGGTGTCCTTATCTGAGGAAGGATGTTCTTGCTATAGAGGGAGTGCAGTGAAGGTTTACCAGGCTAATTCCTGGGATGGCGGGACTGTCATTTGTGGAGAGACTAAGTCGGTTAGGATTATATTCATTGGAGTTTAGAAGAGTGAGAGGGGATCTCATAAGAACTTATAAAATTCTAACAGGATTAGACAAGATAGATCCAGAAACAATGTTCCCATTGGTGGGGGAGTCCAGAACTAGGGGTCATAGTTTGCGGATATGGGTAAACCTTTTAGGACAGAGGTGAGGAGAAATTTCTTCCCTCAGAGAGTGGTGAATCTGTGGAATTCACTACCACAGAAAGTGTTTGAGGTCAAAGTGCTGTGTAATTTCAAAACGGAATTAGATATAGCTCTTGGGGCTGAAGGAATCAAGGGATGTGGGGGAAGGCAGGATCAGGGTATTGAACTTGATGTTCAGCCATGATCATAATGAATGGCAGAGCAGGCTTGAAGGGCCAAATGGCCTCCTCCTGCTTCTATTCCACATCAACGTTTAACTGATATCTTTATGAAAATTGCTTTAGTATACTGTACTACAATATATATATTCAAAATCCCTAAGAATAAGTGCTAATTTCCCAAATAGATTGTTGTTAATAAATTCAAATAATTTGTCTTCGCACAACAGAGGGCAAAGAGCATCACCCATTAGAAAGAGTTTAACTGTCTCGCTCTGGCATTCATTGGCATTGCCATCATCAAATCCACTACCATCTTCCTTGGGGCCACCCTTGCCCAGAAACCTATCTGAACCAGCCATAAGAACATTGCGACCGCAAGAGTGAGTCGGAAACTAGGGGGCTGGATTCTCCATTTCAGGGACTAAACTGGCGTCTAAAGGCCACATATTCACAGTCCTGCAGGGGGTTGGCAGGGAGCCGTCGTGAAGCTCGCAGCTCCAGCTGCAGGTACGGCCCCCTCACTTCCGGATCAGAGGCCGCGCATGCTCGCCATGTTCCATGGCGGACTCAAACCGCAGAGCTGGACCACGGAAATAATGCCTGCGATCGATCGCTCGCCCGCCCCGGACCACCCGCTCAAAAATATCCCGATCCCGTATGAGGCCCCCGTTGCCCTCCGATTGGCCCACCCCCGGCCATGGCGGTCACGGACTGAGGCCGCAGCCGCTACGCAAGTAACCCGAACGGCAGGACCAGATTAGATCCACGCCGTCAGGACTTCGGCTGGTTAGGGACGGAGAGTAGTGGGGCGGGCCTCTGGCAATGGCCGCAGGTGGGGCACGCGCGGTGTGGCGTACTCCCCGAGTGCACCGCTTTTCGGGGGCCGGATAATCGAGGAACTGCTGCCGGTCTCGATTCCATGTGTGGAACTGGATTCTCCGCCCCGGCGGCAGACTTAATTTCGGCGTTGGGGTGCAGAGAATCCAGCCCCAGGGTCTGGATTCTCCACTGCCTGCCGCCAATAGCGGTATCCTGAACTGGCGGAGAATCAAAAAAATGGGAATCGGCGCCGGGCGTTGATTCGATCGCAACGTCTAACCACCCCCCACCCCAATTCCCCACTGTCGTATTCTAAGGTGTTGTAACCATGTACCGGGCGCAATTCCTTCCCACTACCTGTGAAGAGGATGTCTGGGAGGGGAGAGGTCGAGGAGGAAGAAATAAACATCCTTCACCTCTGCTACTGCCTGCACACTGACCTCCAATACAACTTCCGAGAACTTGGGAACCCTCTCTTGGTCATTGCTTCAGAGCCAGCCTGCTACTTTGGAGCTAAAATCCACCTGCCTTTCAGAGGTGCTGGCTACCTTTATTTGTGGCATTGTAGCTATCAGATAGCGTCCCCTGAGGTACACCTGAATAGTAATAGCGTCCCCTGAGGTACACCTGAGTAGTATGGGCAAGGATGGTTTCATGCTTATATGATTATAATTAGTAGTAGCAGGAACATATTATCAAACTATCAAATGTAAATATCCATTGTATAGGCTTTACTTGAAAATGCATATTAAGAAGCATTTTTAAACAAGATCGTTATGGGATGAAAGGGCTTATGGAAACTTAAAACTACAAAATCATAGGACTCCTAACATAGCTCAGTTGTGTGTCTGCTATCGCAACTCACGTAACTTAAGTATTTGTATAATGAACAACAAACCTCCTGGGTATTAAAATGTACGCGGCTGAGTTGGCATCAAAAGCTACAACAGTAAAGCTTGAGTAGTTTATTAATATCATGAGCCGCCTGAGTCACTGCTGATAGCCACATGAAGGCATGATCAGATTTCTAGGCCTATGCCAATATTCAAGATTAGATTGGATAGGTAAATGATGCATAAAGCAATGAAGGGGGATGGGAATAGGATGGGTAACTATGATCAGGTGTATTTGCTTGCATGGAGGGCAAATGCTAACAGAGCAAATGGTCTGCTTCTATGTTGTAACTGCTATGTATTTCTAAGTACATATGATGAAAGAAATTAAAAGCACTGGTCTTTCTTTTCGCTCAAATCAGTTTCACTTCATGTGAACTTGACACAGGCAAATGATTAACTGGATACCTGCTGAAATATTTTAATCAATACCTAGTTTCTCCTGCTGAGCCAGCTAATCAATGCACAGTAACAATGAAATCCATAACATACAAAGATCATGATAGTCCTCCATCAGATAGTAATGTAAATTTTAATTACTGCCGTTTGTCAAATCACATTATCCAATGGTGCCCCCTGCCAAACGAAATTCGTTAATTATGAAACTTCGGCTGTCATAACACCTTTGTCAGGAACAAAAAAAATTGTGAAGAATTTCAAGACAGGGTCACATTGGGGAATCTCACACTATTAATAAACTCCTCAAGCTTTGCTGTTGTAGCTTTTGATATCGACTCAACCATAGATGTACAAGTACATTTTAATACATGGCAGACCTCGGTGTTTTGTTGCTCATTGCTCACTATGCAAGTACTTAAATTACATGTGTGGTTTGTAGCTGTGTAGTTTGTAGTTTGTAACTGAGCTACATGTTAGGTGTCCTATGGTTTTGTAATATTAAGTTTCCATTAGCCTATTCATCCAGTAACGGTCTCATAAAAATTTATTTAGTGTGCAATTTCACGTAAGACCCAAACACACAATGGAGGTTCACATTGGATAGTTTGGTATAATGTTCCAAATTTATGCTTTGCACATCAGTTTCCATGAAACCCCACAACTGCCAATTGCCAAGATGTAGAAAGATACTCCAACTTTGCTCTGTTGAATAAGAAATTAACTCAACTGCTGACTACAGAATTAGTGATCGGAGCTGATAGCGTTCTCATGTTCCGCATTACTCCTATGAGAATATAGCATTGAACAGTATCAGAAGCCATTGCCGTCCATCTGGCTGGACTGAAAAAGCTAATTACAGAGAAAGTGTTTACAACTGATGTTCATTTTTGTGTTATTTCTTTTGCTGAACTCCTGTTACACCAAATTTCCATCCAAGATGAAATTATCGGCCAAATTATTTTAATCAAATTTTGCCCAGTTGCGCTACTTTAAGTGCATATGCTGACGTTTCGTAAGAGTGAAAACAGTGGTTGCCTTATTTGGTCCTCTTCCTCGGGGAATTAGCTCAAACATTCATCCATTTGTTACAACTAAACCCACTGGAAAGCAACAAATAATTTTTGTTTCCAATGTACAAATTGTGAACAAACCAAATCTCCAGAGTATACAGAAGGTATTCCCACTCCACTTGACCACTGACATATATTACTAACAATTCATTTCACTTATTTATTTCCATCTGCAGCCAAATCTTTCCACCTCAGTGCAGTGGAATAAAAATTATGCAGATGCCATAATGGCAAGTTTGTTCCCAAATTAGCTTTCTGCTTGACTATTAATAGCATGAGCAGCCTGCTTTCTGATCATCATGTGTTACATGGCATAGCATTTACAGAGAATAGATCTTTCAGGGTGAAGAAGTTGAAGCAACATTTATTTCTTTGAAAATTGTAATGTGTTGACAATTAGAATGAATTTGCCAGCAGTAACAGTTTCTGTTGAAATACAAAGACTCAAAGTCATTTTGACCAAGTAGTATTAGCAGTGAAAAGCTGGAACAATTTTCGATAGCTGAATTGTTTAATTAGCTTTTGTCTAAATGCGAATGGAAAGTAGGAGGAGGAAGGATGTCATATGGCACAGTGGGTAATATCCCTGCCTCTGAGCCAGAAGCTCTCAGGTTCGTGGTCAGCTATGTGTTGGAAAGAAGTTGGAGCCTCTACCATCACTCCAGGCTAAAGCATACATGTACAGGTCTAAGTGCACGGTCTAGCGGCCACGTCACGCTCCAATGGGAGCACGACGTGGCCGGTAGATGCCGGGTGAAGCCTACCGCACACTTCCTGCCAGCCATGATGCCTCACGGGATCTACCCAAGTCTCTCAAGGCATTGAGATCAGGAACCCCCCTCAATGGGTGGGACCAAGCCATGCTCACATAGGTAGGCCATAAACCTACTTACGGCCTACTTACCTGGTATCTACTGGCCTCCCTGGATCTACCGGACTCCCCAGGGAGGCTGCAGCTGGGCGCCGTTCAGTACTGGTCCACACAAACGTTAACCAGATGGAATGACACTCGAGGGTCTCCCAGGCCATCGGTGGACTCTGGGTGGTCAGGGATAGTGCAGGGCAGCCCCCTTGCCCTCTCCCTGGAGTGTGGGCACCATGGCACTGGCAGGCTGGCACTTTGGTATGGCCACACTGGCACTGCCAAGGTGCCTGGGTGGCACTGCTAAACTGGCAGGCGCACTTCCAGGATGCCAGTGGCAGCATAAGGGTGCCTGGTTGGCAGGGTTAACTGGCAAGTGCCAGGGCCCAAGGGGGGCCATACCCATGAAAAGAGGGTGGGGGGTATGAGGGATGGGGAGGTGCCTGGGAGGAAAGGGGTCTCTGGGAGGTTGATAAGTGGATGTCCTGGAATGAGGGCCTGTAATAGGGGTGTGGGGGTGGGCCTGAAGAGGGGTCGCCCCAGGGGCACCATAGCGTGGTGTCCTCACTTGGGGGGGTGTGGGGTGCCCATGTGTGTGTGTGAGGGGTTGACATTACCCATGGGTGGGGTTTGTGGAGGACCCACAAGCTCACTTAGAGTTTGGAACACCCTTTCAAAAAGGCGGCCCGCACTCTGAGTTCAGCTCCCCAGTGACCTGTGTGGGCCAAAGCGGTGAGAAATTCCCCAGGGCTCAAACAAGTGACCGTGTCATTAGATAGCAGTGGGGAACTCAGTGCCAGCGGGAAACTCCCAGTAAAACCACCACAAATGACACTTAGAAACGTTTCCATTAAATCATGCCATATATTGCCACAGCATCTCAGGCTCCTTGAGTGGGAGGTTGGCCATTTTGGCTGGGCAGCCCGTGTGGCTAACAACAAGGGGTCAACCTCCATTCCTGCTGTGGTAGATTCAGCTGGTGCTTCTTTGCCCGACCTGTGGTGGAGGACATGGCACTGTGGGTCATAGAATCATAGAATCATAGAATTTACAGTGCAGAAGGAGGGCACCGGCCCTTGGAATGAGCACCCTACCTAAGCCCACACATCCACCCTATCCCCGTAACCCAGTAACCCCCCCTAACCTTTAAGGGCAATTTAGCATGGACAATCCACCTAACCTGCACATCTTTGGACTGTGAGAGGAAACTAGTGCACCGGAGGAAACCCACGCAGATATGGGGAGAACGTGCAGACTCCACACAGACAGTGACCCAAGCCGGGAATAGTACCTGGGACCCTGGAGCTGTGAAGCAACTATGCTAACCACTTTGCAACCGTGCTGTGTTCGGGCAGAGAACTCAAAAAGAAGCAGAAGTAGCTAAAGAAAAATAGCAGGGATTGAAATCTCAGAAGAAGGAGTAAAGATGTGTTTTAGAAGATGCAACACCAGCTTCTCTGGTCATTTATGTCTCCTATTCGTCCTTCTATACTGCAATGTTGTTGGTGGATTATGGGGAAGAGATCTATCTTCTCTCTTAGCTCCAGAGCCATTACTAAACAACAAAGCAAAGATTGATTGTTGATGTTTGGGTCGGGCTACGTGTATAGGGCGGGGGATTGGGCCCAGGTTGAATGCTCTTTTGAAGTGTCAGTGCAAACCTGTTGGGCCAAATGGCCTCCTTATGGATTCTGCGGTTCTATGTTACCCACACAAAGCTTTTGTGTGTTTCCATTTTGTTTTTAATTATTAATTCATGGGATGTGAGCATTGCTGACAAAGCCAGCCTTTGTTGTCTGTTCCTAATTGTCCTTAAGAAGGTTGTAGTGAAACATCTTCTTGCACTTCTCCATGTTCCACAGTATTGTTAGAGTAGGAGATGATGAAAGAATGGCTATGTATGTGTATCGCCAGCTATCAATGGGCCTTCCCATTTTATGTACCCCCACCCTCCCGCCACCAGGCTCACCATTGGCAGGGCCAGAATATCCCGCCAGCGTGAAATGCCAGAACATTTCAGCCATGGTATTACATGAAGTAACCCCCTTGTTCCCAACCTATGTTTCCTGAACTCTGGGAACTCTGAGAACTCTTGTTCCCAAACAACATCCAATATTATGGGTAGGATTCTCTGGTCTCCTAGCTGTGTGTTTCTCAGCAGCAGGTAATGGTGCCCCATTCTCTGGCAGTAGGATTCTCTGCTCCCCAATTACTTGATTTCAGGGGAGACTGTTTTGTGAAGCTGGGTGTGGCTGTGGTGGTGGCTGTCTATACTGCGTCCCTTTCTCTAGTTATTGTGCTATGGATATGTCATTCTTTCCCATTGATGTTACCCAGCTGTGAACCTGACTTTTTAATGTATTTGTGCAATTTCCCTTATCTGTCCACTTTGAAGTTACCGCTTCTATACCCCATTGTTTTCCCCTAGTCACATTGGAAAACACTTGTTTTTCTCACTGGTATGCTAATTCGCAGATCAAAACCTCCTTTAGACAGCTGCCCTTATCAATTCCCTTTTTATTTTATCCAATTTCAAATTTTTATCTTAATTTCCCCAATTTCTTAACACCACTCACCACAGAATACCCAGGCCGGGATTCTCCAATCCCAAAGCCAAGTTCTGTTGCCGGCATGAAAAGTGGCATGAACCACTCCGGCGTCAATGGTCCTCGATTTTCAGGTATTCACCCCTTCCTAGGGGTCTAGGTCAGTGCCAGAGTGGTCTCCGTTACTCCAGCCGGCACGGCACGGCTGGCGCTAGTCCGCGCATGTGCGCTACGGCCGGCATGGGTTCGCGCATGCGCATGGGTTCCCGTCTCCATGCCGGTCCCCGGGCAATATGGCGGAGCCCTACAGGGGCCCGGCATGGAGGAACATAGGCCCCCACGGAACCAGCCCGCCCGCCGATTGGTAGATCCCGATCGCGGGCCAGGCCACCGTGGAGACCTCCCGTGGCGTCGGATCCCCCCCCCCCCCCCCCCCCCCCCCCCCCCCACCAGGACGGTCGCTGCACACAGAACTTCCAGGTCCCGGCGTGTGGGACCATACGTGACCAACGCCGGTAGGATTCAGCCGAAGTCAGCGGGCACACGGCTGTCGGGGCCCGGAGAATTGCCGGGGGAAGGGCGCTTTTAAACGGCCCCCGACCGGTGCGGCAGTGATCCCGCGGGTGCCCGAGACTCGGTGCTGGAGAATCGGCAAGCCGGCGTCGGGGCGGCGTGGCACGATTCTCGCAAACCCCCCCCCCACCCCGGGGTTTCTCCGACCCGCCGCGGGGTCGGAGAATCCTGGGCCCAGTCTCTGACTTGCTCTTGTAGTCACTGTTGTGCTACTCAGTTTAAACTTTAGTCCTTGACAACACTCTAAAAGTTGATGATGGAGAATTTGACTGACACCAAGTGGAGGTAGATATATTCACTCTTGTTCCAGATAGTCATTACCTGGCACAAATGTTACTTGCCACTGGTCAATCAAAGTCTATACTGCTGAAGTCTTTCTGCATGCAAGCATGGACTACGTCAAGAATCTGAGGAGTTGTGAATAGAACTAAAAACTATTCAATCATTTGTGAACATCCCGACTTTTGATAATATTGTGGGACAGAGAGCAGCATGTGGCCCAGTGGTTAGCACTGGGACTACGGCACTGAGAACCTGGGTTCGAATTCCGGCCCTGGGTCACGCTCCGTGTGGAGTTTACACATTCTTCCTGTGTCTGCGTGGGTTTCACCCCCACAACCCAAAGATGTGCAAGTTAGGTGGATTGGCCATGCTAAATTGCCCCTTACTTGGAAAAACAAATAATTGGGAAATCTAAATTTATTTTTTTAAAATGTAAAAAAAAATTATTGTGGGACAGAAGTTCAGTGATCAAGCAGGTGAAGATGGTTGAGCCTTCTCCAGGCCTAAGATGATTGCTCGTCAACATCTACCACCATTTTCCTTTGTGCTAAGTATGACCCTAGTCAATGGAGAATTTGACCTCCAACTCCTTTTGACTTCAATCTTACGAGGGTTCCTGACTGCCTCATCTAGTCAAAAACTGGCTGGAATTGTCCGGCCATTCTCGCCGGCGGGATCTTCCAGTCCTGCCATTGGCAAACCCCCACCACTGAAAAACCTCAATTTACATTAGCTTCCCGACACACATCTACTGGGTCAGGACAAGAATTTCTTTAGGAGCCATGCCATCACCACCGGCTTATTTCTATGAATTTCCCATTCATCTACAATGTGGTACTCAAATTAACTTAACCTTCCTCTGGCCTTGTTGTAAATTCCAGATTCTATGACGTCCAAATGTACAAACATCACCATCTGGTTCACTACTTAAACTGAGATTACCTGAAGCACAGAAATGACCAGATGAGCTCAGACAACTTTGTGCGTTTTTTCTGAAGATTCATCTGCTTCCTGTCACAAAGCAGAAAAATCGTCTGCAGAATATTTGCATGCAGTTTTCCAAATTATCTGGAAATATTTCAAGCCTCTGTTTCCCAATAAACTGAAAACAATTAACTCCAGAGAGTTGTGATACTTTTTAGTGATGATTTCCTCAAAGATTAGCCATTCAGATCTATTTTAATGATCCATCAAAAATGCATATTTGTTGCAATGCTGTTTTGTGATTTCAGATAGGTACAAACTCACTTCACCCTGCTCAACCATCACAGCTTCCAACACTTAAATGATTGTGTTACTTTCCACTATTGCTGGATCTGAAAGTCCATCTGCAGGATTCTCCATCGATGGGATCCTCCGCTCCTCCGGTAGTGCACCCACATCCGCGGGTTTTCCGACGGTGTGGGGTGGCCACAATGGGAAACCCCAGTGGCCGGCTGTGGGAACGGAGAATCCCACCGCTGGTGGGTGTGCGCCGCATGGGAAAATGGGGCTGGCAGGACAGAGATTCCCGCCCATCATTAATCTCACTTCCAAGGCAAAAAGTCTTAGATTTAAAGGCCAGAATTTTATGTTGTTTGAGTGAGCATGCACCAAACCCAGTAGTGCATGAAGTTGCGCAAGCAATTGTCAAATGCGCATCCTGACGTCATCACGCACTTGCGCAGTATTTCATTTGACAGGCGTGCGCTGCTGTCAGAAGCACATCTGCTAAAAATTAAGCAGGCAATCAAGCCCATTAAAGATAAAAGCAAATTACTGCGGATGCTGGAATCTGAAACAAGAACAGAAAATACTGGACAATCTCATCAAGTCTGACAGCATCGACGGAGACAGAAGGAAGCTAACGTTTCCAGTCTGTGTGACTCTTTGTCAAAGCCCATTGAGGAGCCAATTGAAAATGAATTTATGTGGCACGCCCACTTTTATGGTTGGCGGATCGGCCAATCAGCCTTGAAACCTTTGCATTTTCACTGCAACCTTGATCCAGGGCGGGATGAAATATCCAGGGGGTGAAACATAATTTTAGAAAATGTTCGGAGACTGAGGTATTTTGAGTCATGCTGATGGTGTTTGACTGTGTTGCGTAGACACAGTTTGCTACAAATTTTTCACCTCACTTAACCTAGCCAGGTCCGCAGTTTCCTGAGGCAGCCCCGCAGCAGATGTCGCATTCAAGGACCTCGTTAGACGTGCTTGCCCACACTCTCACTTTTCTCTGTGCTTGCCATCTTCCTGCTGCCCCTAGCCAGCAGCGTTAAGTCTTTCTCAGCAAGCATTTCACGCTGGCTGTCTTTAATTGGCCAACAGCGCTGATCGGGCATGCCTGTCCAATGGATAAGTCAGCCTCCCTCCAAGATTTTAGCAAGTCTTTCAGGCTGAAATTCACATGCATTAATGAGAATGACATACATTGTTAATGGTGCCAACACTCAGATAAAACCCACAGTTTATGTGCCTTTATCTCAGGTGATCACTAAAAATCTGATGATACATCTTAAGAACAGAGTTCTCTGGTATTCTGACCAATATCCCCCCCCCCCCCCCCCAACCCCTCACATTAACAACATTAAAAACAAATTAACTGGTGACTCATCAGTTATCATTTCTAGGATCATACTGCGGCATCAATATCTGGCAACATAACAATCACTACATTTCAAATTGTTTGCAGTGTGTTTCAGGGAACATTTCTGATTGATGTTGTTATGTACTTTTCTTTTACAATTCTACGTGCAGTTACTTGTTTATTCCTGAGCTCTTCATGGCTTGCCTTGAAGTAGGGATCTGGGATTAACATTTGACTACCAGTAGTTATCCTGCAACAACTGTAAAAGGGCCAAATCAGCCATCTTCCTCCAAGGCTGCAGAGCAAGTCGTACAAAAGCTAAATTCAACCGAGTATTGAACGAAGGAAATTTGGTGAGTGAGGGAATTCAGCACAATCACAGAATCACAGGATTGTTACGATGCAGAAGGAGGCCATTTGTCTATTGTGTCTGCATTGGTCCTCCAAATGAGCATCATGGCTTAGTGCCATTCCCGTGCCTTTTCCCTGCACCTCAGCACATTGTTTCTATTCAAATAATCATCTCATGCCTTTTTAACTGCCTCGATTGAACCTGCATCCGCCCCAATTCCAGGCAATTCAATCGAGACCGGAACCACTCCTCATGTGAAAATGCTTTTTCTCACATTACGTTTGCGTCCTTTCAAAATCATTTAAAATCTGTGTCCCCTCGGGTTGAACCTTTTATGAATGTGAACAGTTGCTCCCTATCTACTCTGTCAAGTCCGGTCATGATTTTGAACATCTCTATCAAATCCCCTCTTAGCCTTCTTCTCTCCAAGGAGAACAGTCCCAATCTCCCCAATCTATCCTCATAACTGAAGTTTTTTATCCCATAAACATTCTTCTAAACCTCTTCTGCACGCTGTCCAATGCATTCACACTCTTACTATACTGTGGTGCCCAGAACTGTACACAATATTCCAGCTGAGGTTTAACTAGTGTCGAGTGTAGGTTCAGCATAATCTTGCTATTGTGCTCTATGCCCCGATTAATAAAATCTATAATTCCACATGCTTTATTAACTGCTCTCTCCACCTGTCCTGCCAACTTTAATGCACATATACACCCAGGTTCTTCTGCTCCTGCACCCCTTAAAGAATTTTATCCTTTATTTTATATTGGGTGTGATGCTGCCACCGCGTTGACCCTGGCATGACTCGTTACACCCATCACGATCTGGATCACTACACATATCTGGACTGCTCTCTTGTTTCCAGACAGGGTTATATTTTCTTGTAGGGCCTTTGGGGAGGGGTCTCTCTTTAGTCAGAAGGCCCCTGTAGTCAGGGAGTCTCTGTGGGGGAAGGCCCTTTAGTTAGAGGGTCCCTGTGTGGGGGGCGGGGGGTGTTCTATTGGTTAGGGGATCTCTGTGGGGGTCCTTCTAGTTAGAGGACCCCTGTGGGGGTCCCTCCAGTTCAGAGGAGTGCAGTTCCTTCAGTTAGGGGGTCCCTGGGGGGGCTCCCTCTTAAGGGGACTCCTGGAGTGTTTGTTATTAAGAGAATCCCTGAAGGGTATCTCCCTATTAAGGGGGCGTCTTGGGAGAGTAGGGGTGGGATCTTGTAGAGGAGGGGTGGGCAGGTGGTGCATTCTGGGGGGAAGAGTGGCCCTTGGATGGACTTTAAGGGCAACCTCCTTAATAAATTACTCCCTCGGCCCACCGCGAGGACCACCACATCTGGCTCACGTTTGGGGAGACCTGTAGTAATCCCCACCTACAGGATTCCCAGCCCAGGGACCGGAGAATCACGGGGGGCCGGAGAACAGAGTACTGGGCCTGCTAAATGGATGCAAATGGGCCATTAAGATCCATTTACATTCATTTATATCCTCCCAATGGCGTGCGGGTGCATACCTCGATCCTGCTGCCACCCGGAAGCCAGAGCATTGCGTTCGAATCGGTGCCCACCGATGCCCAGCAGCAATCCCGATTTTTGATTTTCCGTCGCATCGGACCCTGCTACTGGCGGCAGCAGTGGAGAATTCAGGCCTAAATATTCAGTAGATTTCAATGGGATCACCTCTCATTCTTTGAAACTCTGGAGAATATCGGCCCAGTTTTCCCAATCTCTCCTCATAGGACAGCCCTGCTACACCGGGAAAAGTCTGGTGAAGTTTCATTGCACTCCCTCACTTACTTATTTAAACCAACCAGTAAGTGCGTGTAGTTCAAGGAAATTTGATTCAGAATTGATGAACAGGAATCTGAGCTACAGACGCTGCAGTGCATTAGGGAGGAAAAAAAGCCTGCGGCTGGATTCTCCAATCGCCGAAATCGCATTCGGCGATCGGCCAGAGAGTCAATTTTTACACCAGAATCGGGGTGGGGGGGGGGGGGGGGGGGGGGGGGGGGGTCTGACCCCTCAAAACCAGCGTACTCGGAGAGTTGGACATCACCTGAGGCCCTCCTCCGATGCGCCACCCCCGATGGGCCGAGACCCCGTTGGCGTCTCTCACATGTGCTCACACCATTCGGGGATCTCGTGTGGCAGCTGCGGACTGAGTCCAGCGCGGCCACAGTTGTTGTGTTATGCTCTTGACGTAGCATAAGCTGCTTCCTTGATGTGCACTCTGACAAAGGAAGGTTTAGACTTGGAGATAGCTTTAACACATTTATTAAACTGTTAATGATTCTCCTACTTGGATTTGACTCTCTTGTTACTCCTGCTATAGCTACTTAGACTATCTAACCAGTCTGCTACAATCCACGTGGTGGGTGTGATGTGTTTCAATCAACCCTGTCTGTACTCACCGAGTGTCTCTACTGGAAAGAGGAAGATCATATGTGTTGTGTCCTTTTATATGGGTTGGTGTAATGCCCCCCTGTGGTAGTGTCACGTCTGGGTGTGTCGTGACTGCCCATTGGTCGTGTCCTATCTTCCTGACCTATTGGTTGAATGTCTGTGTGTCATGTCTCTGGTGCTCCCTCTGGTGTCTATCTAGTCTACATGTATTTACATTAACCCCTTGTGTATTTACAGTGATGCATATCACCACATTCTCCCTTTTTTCGTGTTACATATTTTCTGTAGAGTGTTAAAGAAAATTGAACAAAATAGGTAGATAAGTGATGCTATGTACAAGTTATGATGACTGTGATGACTATACAATATTATACAAGACCAAATAATAGTTGTGATGACTCTGAGGATAAGACAATACAAAATAAATTTATGAGTCCAATAGTTCATGAATTTATATGGTCTGGTATAGAAGTGTCAATGGTGACGTCGTCATTCCCTTGTGAATGCCGTCAATGTCCTGGTATTAGGTCATCAGGAGGTGTTCAAGTGTTCAAATCACTTCATTGACTGATCTGGAGTCTGTTTCTGGTTTTTTTCCGATGCTTATGGTTGCAATCCTTGATGGTATCTGTCCTGAAAGCCAGGTTGCCTGTTGGTAGTACAGCAAACGTGGATTGGTAAGATGCATCGTCCTGCCGTGGTATGTCATTGTACTGAGCTGAGCAGTAACAGTGTCCCGCATTTGCAGAGTTGTACCATGTCGTACCAGTTGCAGTTCCATTGTTGTTGTTTTTGTCGTGCTTGTTGTCGACGTTGCTGCTGGTACACTTCTTGTTATTGTCTTTGATATTGTTGTTGTGTAGGTTGGTTTCGTTGTCGTATTTGCTGCGCTCAAAGACCACACTCTGTGGATAATACGAGTCCTTCACACAGTTACTCGTGTCAGCGTCCTTTATGGCATCTTCTGTTTCCTTGAGCGTGCCATCACTGAGTTTGCTCCCCATCTGGAGTCATGTCCGGCTTACTTGAATCAGCTTTGGCTTTTGGAAGCTCCCCATCTGGAGTCTGGTCTGTTTCACCTGAGTCAGCCTTGGCTTGTCGATGCTTCCCGTCTGGAGCCCTTTATGGTTCACCTGCATCTTCTGAGGTTTCTTGATGCTCCACGTCCGGAGTCAAAATGTTCAGGAATTCATTTGCTTTTGGAGAGGCTTGAGCAGATGAGGACTGAATTAACGTGGTGTCACCGGAGTCACCAGTAGTCTCACTGTGATTATCGAGTGCCTCTGTACACACTAGCTGAGGTCTGTCACGTTGCACATGCTGTATGGGAAGTGGGATGCCGTCGACACTTGTTGCACATACAGTGGGTAGAGCCTCAGTGTCTTCTTGTCATTCACTTGAGCGTGGTAGACTGTCATAGTCTTCTCGCTGTTCACCGGAGCATGGTAGACTGTCATAGTCTTCTTGCTGTGCACTTGAGCGTGGCAGACTGTCATAGTCTTTCTGTTGTTCACTTGAGTGTGGCAGACCCGCATCATCTGCTGCTGGTTGCTCAGAGGAGGTTGCTAGACCCTCATGGTCTTTTTCATGCAATCTCGTTCCTTCCATCGTGGAGTCTGTCCATGAGCTCGCTGTGGAGGCTTGTGTCACTCCCTCTGTGAAGTCTTGCAGCCTTCCATGTGTGGAATCGTGCATCGGTCTCGCTGTGGAGACTGTCATCACTTCTTGTTCATGCAAGGACTGCGCTCTGGAGTCTTGCATTGCTTCTATCGTGGAGGCTGTCCACGAGCTCGCTGTGGAGGCTTGTGTCACCGGAGTCACTTTCTGTGTGGAGACATGCAGTTGTCTCGCTGTGGAGTTTTTCATCGCTTTCTGTGTGGAGGCTGTGACCCTTTGCTGTGCGTGGACCACTCTCTGTGTGGAGGCTGGGACCGTTCGTGGTGCGTGGACCACTCTCTGTGTGACAGCAGGCCGCTCTCTGTGAACTTGTACCGCTCTCTGTCTCTTGGTGTCAGCCGCAGCATAATCCTGCACTCACGAGTCGGGATGTCATATATGCTGGGCTGAGGATTCCCCAATCCGAAGAACTCGTCATCGGGGTCTTCAATGTACAACACCTCTAGTTGCAGTTCGGATTTGGTACTGGGGTCGCCACGTCCAATGATGAAATCTTCGTCTGAGTCGTAGTCTTCAAGGACCATATCATCACTTTCTGTGTCGGAGATGGCATTGGGCTCACAATGTACAAAGAAGAAATCAAGGTCTGAGTCGTAGTCTTCAAGGACTGTATCGTCTCTTTGGGCAGTGCTAACTGCTTGTTGCAGGGTTCTGCGGAGGTCACTTTCAGCTACTGGTCGAAGTTCAGGCATTGTGCTGTCGTTCCAGGTGAAAGAATCTTGTTTTGAGGCTTTAAAAGTTTTTTTTCTTGTTTTGGGGCATTTCCCCTTTAAGTGGGTGCCTCTGACGCCACGAAGCTTGTGACGTAGAGTGTAGGAAGTGATTGTGCATGCGCAGATCGCTGTTCCTTTACTTGAGTCCTTGTTCGCAACTGCGCATGCGCGGCTTCTCGCGCATGCGTAAACGGACCTTCCCGTTCAGTGCGCTTGCCGCGCAACTGCTCATGTGCGGCTCCTTTTCCAAGATGGCTGCAAATCAAAACTGCCGTTTTCTGCAGGCCTACCTTCACCTCGTGGTCAGGATTGGCGCCTCATTTTTTCTTGTATCTTCCTCGCAGAATACTTGGAATTTATCCAGGACTGCCTGGAAGTCGCTCTTGTTTTGCCCCTTTGAGTATTTGAAGGTCTGGAGATTTCAGCTGCTCTTGGACCGGCGATGCTAAGTAGAAGCTTTATTTTCTCTGCATCCGCCACACCATCTAGGTCGGATGCTACCAGGTAGATCTCGAATCTCTGCCTGAACGTACGCCAGTTTTCACTGAGATTGCCTTGGTACCTGAGCTGCTGTGGAACCAGAATCTCGAACATCATGCCTGGGTGTTGTTGCTGGTTGTGACAAATTTGTTGAGTTGAGCTATAGGGATTCAACAAGTCACTCCTTGGTACAATGTTTTGTTATGCTCTTGACATAGCATAAGCTGCTTCCTTAATGTGCACTCTGACAAAGGAAGGTTCAGACTTGGAGATAGCTTTATCACATTTATTAAACTGTTAACAATTCTCCTACTTGGATTCGACTCTCCTGTTACTCCTGTTATAGCTACTTAGACTATCTAACCAGTCTGCTACAATCCAGGTGGTGGGTGTGATGTGTTTCAATCAACACTGTCTGTATTCACTGAGTGTCTCCACTGGAAAGAGGAAGATCATGTGTGCTGTGTCCTTATATATGGGTTGGTGTAATGCCCTCCTGTGGTAGTGTCACGTCTGGGTGTGTCGTGACTGCCCATTGGTCGTGTCCTATCTTCCTGACCTATTGGTTGAATGTCTGTGTGTCATGAGTCTCTGGTGCTCCCTCTAGTGTTTATCTAGTCTACATGTATTTACATTAACCCCTTGTGTATTTACAGTGATGCATATCACCGCAACAGTCAGGGAGAGCCGTTCCGCTGGTAAGGGGAGGGCTTCAGCGGGGTCTGGGGGGACAGGTGGGGTGTGGTCCGGGGGTTGGTTTAAATGTGCCACCTTGGTCAGAAAGGCAGCAACAGCATGACCCCAACTATTAAATTCAACTAAACTGGCTTCTACCATCCCCAAATACTCATGTCACTTACTTTCGTCACGTTCACATTCAGTAGTTAAAATTGAGTCATGGGGATCATCTTCCTGCCTTTCCTTTGCACCACCTCGGGCCTGAATTTCTCTCCATCTTATTGGTCACAGCTACATCCAAAACTCAAGTTGTGGCCTGATCAAAACTGTGAACTTTCAGGTTGACACTCCATGATCTATATGCTACTCAGTTAGCAAAATAATTCAGTGTTCTATCTCCCTTCTCAATTATGGCTCCAGAAGTGACTGGATATGTTAAAGTTTATTCACAATCCAAGATCTCTTTCAACATAACCCTTCGCTAACTCAACATCATTTAAAGAGTATGCATGCTGCCCAATTTTCTTTGAACATGTAGTATACACTTAATAATGGTGAATTCCGGGCAGCATGGTGGCACAGTGATTAGCACTACTGCCTCACGGCGCTGATGTCCCAGGTTCGATCCCAGCTCTGGGTCACTGTCCGTGTGGAGTTTGCACATTCTCCCTGTGTTTGCATGGGTTTCGCCCCCACAACCCAAAGATGTACAAAGTAGGTGGATTGGCCAGGCTAAATTGCCCCTTCATTTGAAAAAATGAATTGGTACTCTAAATTTTAAAAAAAATAATGGTGAATTCCATCTGCCCCTGTTGTATCTCTGATGATCTTGAGAAAACTGTGCTAAGGAGAGAGATGGAAAATGATAACGTAGCCAGACAATTAATTGGGAACAGTACGATACCCAAGATGCTGAAAAGTAGTTTAAATTAATTGCTGAAATGGCAACAAATAATATTTAAGAGAAAAACGCTTTGTTGAACGTCCAATGTGAATTTTCCACTCTTCTTTTCTGATAGATTGGAAATGTCTAAAATCATTAGACTGTGTGTGTTGATGTGGGGACGCTGGTCTCACCTAATCTGAAGGAGCAGAATGGGGACAATAGAGCATGCACATAGTGCCTTTGGTGGGAAATCACAAAATTGGGATTGTCTGTTAAAACCTGGATCAGTGGAGCTATGTAGGACATAATTCTTCCAGCGGCCTCGGTGATAACCTAGCAGTGAAACAGCCGTTCATTGTGCAGACCCCACCCCCACCTGCCCACTTTCCATCTTATTCAAATCAGGTCGGTGTTACAAAAGACGAGTTATCCATTTGAAGGTGGAAAAGGTACATTTCATCCCAATAAAGTCTTCTGGTCAGACAGGTTGGGACAGAATCATCGAATTTTACAGCTCAATGGGAGGCCGTTGGTTCTGCCACACTGATGAAAGTTCGGTGAAAGAGCTATTAACTTAGTCCCACATCTCCAATTATTCCCCTATACCATTTTACATTTTTATTCTTCAAATATTTATGCACTTACCTTTTCAAAGTTGTTATGGATTCTGCTTTTGATTGTTTCTGATAGGGCACTTTCCATGCATTGTCCCTCTGCAGATACAAAAATTTCTTTGTCTTTCTTTATGATTTGTTGGTGACAATTTTAAATTACGTACCTACTGACCAATGGAATTGATGTTTCCTGATTTACCGAATCAAAACCTCTCAATTTTGAATAGCACTGTTAAATCTCAGCTTAACCTTCTTTGTTCCAATTAATAAAATCTAGTTTCTGTAGACCTAACTCGACCCTTTCTTGTCTGACATCACCGTAGCAAATTTATTTTGCACCTCGCCAAGGATCCTCCAGCTTTTCTGAAACAAAACCCCAAAAACTGGATACAATATTCCAATATTCCAATAATAACCATCGTCCCTCAGGAAGCGGAGGTTGTTCCCTCCCCGCTGTAACTCAGTTATCCTACCAGTACCAAACTCAGTTATCGCTGACGTCATTCAAAAGAGTAAGTATGCGGATAAATGTTTTATTTAAAAAGGTAAAAGAACCCAAAACAAGGGCCAAGCAATTAATTCTAATTATTATATGAAATGTTTATGGGTTCTTGAATATTTTGATATTAGGTGCGAATCTCTGGCCGCGTTGGGCTCTCACCTGATCGCAACACGGCCAGAGAATGCCGGAAGAGACCTTCAGCGAGCCTCCTGAGAGGCTCCGCGCCTCCCAGGATTCTTTGAGGTCCTGCGAGACGTCAGAATCGGAGCCCGCCTCAAACGGGCGGGACCAAATGATGCTCGCGGAGTAGGTCGTAAACCTACTTAAGACATACGTAAGCAGGATCTACTGGCCTTCCGTGATTCTTCGGCCTCCCAACAAATGGGGATCAGGCGGAATGGGACTCGGGGTCTCTTGGGCCTCCAGAGACCCCAGGGTGGTCCCCTGGCATTCCCCATGGAACATGGGCACCTTGACAGTGCTCAGCTGGCACCATGGCACTGCTACCCTGGCACTGCCAAGGTGCCCAGATGGCTCTGCCAAGCCAGCAGAAGCACTGCATGGATACCAGGGTGGCAGTTCAAGCATGCCTGAGTGCCAGGGTGGCACTGCCAAGGGTCAGGGGGCAAGGGGAGCCATGCCCATGAAATGAGGGTGGAGGTGGGGTTTGAAGGATGGGGGAGTGCAGGACAGGTAAATGGGGCCTCCATGAGGTTGGGTGGTTGATGGATGGGCGTCCTAGAAGGAAGGAGGTGTTGCATTGGGGTTATGGGGAGCTTGAAGAGGGGAGACCCTTGGGCCCCCATAGCTGGGTGTCCTCACTTGGGGGTTGTGAGGTAGCATCCATGTGTGTAGGGGGTGACATTGCCCATGGGTGGGGTTGTGCTCACCTGGAGATCGAGGCACCCTTTCAAAATCGCGACCCAATCTCTGAGTTCAGCTGTGGTTTAAACTGGTGAGAAACTCCCTAGGGCTCAAAAAAGTGATTAAATGTCATTGAATGGCGGTGGGGAACTCGCCGGGAGAGCCGACGGGAAACTCACTGAAAAACCCGCCACAAATTAAATTTGAAATTTTTGGGGAGAATCGGGCCCATTAATCTGTTAATTTGTTCAACAGGATTGTTACAGTTTCCTAGTGTTTCATGTGCTGATGAGCCATCAGAGAATAATTGGGGGCTGCGCAGTGCAATGATCCTCAAGGATTTGGCTGTGGGAAGTTGGAATTGCACTCCTGGAGAGAGGGAGCGATTTATATAGCAAAATCAAAATCTCTGCCGAGAGAAAGAGAGGGAGAGTTTCCGTTGCTCCTTGTTCAGGTTCATCACATCATTCAGATTATTAATTACTTTACTCGCTCCCAGGGTGTGACTGCTGTGTGTAACACAGAAGTTTCATCTTTATAGTCCAGGTTTAGGACGTCAGTATGGAACGAACCCTGTGACCACACTTAAATCATGAGTCATGACATTGCTATTTTGGAGCATGCACACTCCTAAACCAAGCATTCATTAAGCTATCTTCAACTAGTCAGCAATGGAAGAATAGTTAAATGCATGATAACTTACATGTAAATTATTATTCCTATGGATATGGCAATAGTTTTCTGGCACTCAAATCTAAATATATACTGAGGACGATCTTCCAGCCCACACCCCACACAGATCTCGCCGCTATGTCGGGAAAATATCGGGAGAGCTCTGAAACGGATTTATGCCAGGCCCCAAACAGTTCCCGATGTTCCCGGGCCCTCCCAGCAGGCATAACCAAATTCGTGCCCAGCAAGGGCCTGAACCTGATTACCATGCATTAAATGTATTTAATATACAAATTTGATGCCAAATCTTCCGGGAACGTGCAATGTTCCCACCCGCCAGCTTGACGTGGAGCCGGTGGGAATCACAACTGGTCTGCACAAATGAAGACCACCTATAATGGTCACACCCGGGGTCTCAGAAGCCACAGTAGCCCCTGCTTGGTCGGCGATATGACGTGGCAGCCCCCTGTCACTGCTCCCTGGCACTGCTCCCTGGCAATGTCAACCTGGCAGTGCTAGGTGCTGGGGGCAGTGCACGGAGTGGGTGTCCTTATGGGGATGGAGCCTTTGGCGACCCCATAGCAGAATGTCACTCATTTTGGAGAAGGGAGGTTTGAGACACCCTGACGTCTGCGTGGTGTGGAGTGGGTGTGTGACCCGAACATTTAGTGATGGTGGGGAGGTTGTTCCTCTTTGGTCAAGGATTGGGGGTGTTCCCCTTGTCCGTGGGGGTGTGATGGGGGAGGGGGCCTGCCACTTAACTTTGTGATTGGGGCTCCCTTTATAAACAGTGCCCAATCTCAGTGGAGTCAGACCTGCCGGCATGCTTAGGCCGCACATTTCTCAATGCCAGTGCAAAACACGCCCCCTTCAAAAAAATGAGTAAGTCCAGGAAGATCGCAATCAAATTCATGCCAGAATAGCCAGCACAATTCTCACCGATAGTTGCACCTGAAATGACACTTAATGGGTGATTCTCCATCTCCATTTATTCAGGCGCATAATCGCATTTTGGCCAGAGACTCTCGCGAGAGGGGCCATAACACGAGATGCGCCAGGAAGAACTCATTTTGAGATTCTCCCGCACTGTGGCCGGTGATGTAATCTGGTTCATGCCCAGTGAGGGCATGAACCAAATTAGCATAATTAAATTCTCATTAACATATTCAGATTTGGCTTCATGCCAAATTTATCGGGCCCCTTCAACCCTCCCAATGGCCGGCTCAATGTGATGCCTGCAGGACCATGCCAGGGGATTCAGAGGCCATTGAAGCCCCTTGGTAGTCAGGGACAGTACGATAGCATTGTGGATAGCACAATTGCTTCACAGCTCCAGGGTCCCAGGTTCGATTCCGGCTTGGGTCACTGTCTGTGCGGAGTCTGCACATCCTCCCCATGTGTGCATGGGTTTCCTCCGGGTGCTCCGGTTTCCTCCCACAGTCCAAAGATGTGCAGGTTAGGCGGATTGGCCATGATAAATTGCCCTTAGTGTCCAAATTTGCCCTTAGTGTTAGAGAACATAGAGAACATGGAGAAATACAGCACAGAACAGGTCCTTCTGCCCATGATGTTATGCCGAACTTTTGTCCTAGGTTATTCATAGATCATAGAATTTTGGACACTAAGGGCAATTTATCATGGCCAATCCACCCATTGGGTGGGGTTACTGGATTATGGGGATAGGGTGGAGGTGTTGACCTTGGGTAGGGTGCTCTTTCCAAGAGCCGGTGCAGACTCGATGGGCCAAATGGCCTCCTTCTGCACTGTGAATTCCATCTATGACATGTCTGGAAAGTGCCCAGGCACTGCCCACTCGCAGCCTGACAGTGCCAACCTGGCAGTGTGCTGTATTGGCACTGCCAGGGTGTCATTGCTCAAGCACAGGGCCTGAAGGGGGGTCATGAGGGGCAGGCATAAAGGGGGTCTGAATGGGGGGCCTGTTAAAAAAGGCACCCGATCCCTTAGGAGCTGTACCTACCAGCGTCTTTATGTCCCACACCTCACTCATGGTGCAAATCGTTCCAACCTCCAAAATAATTTCTAAGTGTGGGTGGATTGCGATCTGAATCAAGTCAACCTACCGAACAGGAATTGCACCATGTTTCCCGCTGGGCACCACAGGAATTTATTTGGGAGAATTGCACCCACTATCTCAATTAAAAATTAACTTCAGTACCTAACAATGCAATGGATTCAAATATAAAAAGGGAGTTTGATGACAATTCAAAGTTGATTAGTGATCCCACTGATACTATAAAGATTCATCTGAAAACATCTTAAATAATAAATCCTTATTTTTCAAGGAGGGTTGATATGGTACAGATAAAATGTAGATATAATCATTAATTACAGATCAAGTATCAGTGATGGATGAGGAATAATAATTTTATATGCCACAAGCCATTCATAATCATTATTTAATAATGGCGTTAAGATTCCTTATCAATCCACTGAACAATACGTTTGCCTGTAAAAATTTAAATTTGCCGTACTCAGTATATCCTCCAGGACAGTCGTCGGCCATATTAGCTAGAGCTAAGAACGTCGGCACTCTGAAATAATTGTGTATTTCAATGTCGTTTATTTTGAAATTTGAAATGAAAAAGCAAGAGCTCTAACCAACCTTTGAGTTGCCATGACTGGAAGGCAGGGTGCCAGAATCTAAAGTTAGGAGGTCAGTGGTTTATTACTGAATTGCATTCATAAAGCAGTAGGATAGCAAGGGATGCATCTGCCAGATGGCAATCAAGTGGATCAATTCCGACAAAGCACTTCAGCTTTTTCTCTTCCTTCTCCTCCTCTTCCTTTTCTTTGAAAGCCTTTAGTAAAATGTCACCTAAATCAGTTCAAATTATCGATATTCCAATGTGGAGTTAAATTAGCCATCAGAACCATCCATGGTTGCACATAATTTAATGCATTTGTACAGCTGGAAATCCTGTCAACGATTCCTTCACAAGAAGCTGAATACAAAAAGTAAGATGTTAGAGGAGCTCCACCTCTGCCCCTGCAAATCTGTGTGGGGAAGGGTCCTGGTGTGGTACACCTAAGTCTAACCCGTAGCTCTTCAGAAATGTTGATACATACCCATAATCACATCTACAGCCCACTGTAACTGCCAAGCTAAACCAAAGAAAAGCAGCCAGTGGCTGTCCTGATGGTGGATGAAGCTGCTTAGCATTCAATGTGTGAAGACTCAAAGTTATGGACCTTGCAAAGAAGCCTTTTCAGAGTTTTTCAGTGACAGCTAAGTTATAACAGTAAAGGGTGTGGCTCAAGTCAGGTTGTGGCTGGCCCTGCAGAAGGGCATCGATAAAACCAACCACATATTTATTTCCTTGTCAATAGAACATTTATGGGATGTACCGGTTGACAATCTTGAACATAGAGAGGGCTCAAAAAAAGGCAGGGGTGAGTGACTGTTGTATTGTGAGGCAAGCGACGAGGCAGTGTTTAATCTCAAGGGTGATTTATTTAAGTAAGAAGAAATATATCACAGAACAGTACAGCTACTACACAGGTCTTGGTCCGACAACTCCCAGACTAACTCTGACCATACCCCAACAGGCAGATCTGCACCTAAAAACCTGGGGCGGGATTCTCCCACAATTGGCGGGATTGCTCAACGCCGGTGCCAAGAACGGCGCCAACCACTCCGGCATCGGGCCAACCGGAAGTTGCGAAATCCTCTGTACTTCCATGGGCTGGGCCGGCACCGGAGGGGTTGGCACCACACCAACCGGTGGCGAAGGGCCGGCGCGGGTTGGCGCATGCGCAGAACCACCGGCGTGGTTCCTCGTCTGCGCAGACCGGCCAGCATGTTCCTGTGCATGCACAGGGGGTTCTTTCCACGCCGGCCATGGCGGAGCCCGTCAGAGGCTGGCGCAGAAGGAAGGAGTGCCCCCACGGTACAGCCCGCCCGCAGATCAGAGGGCTCCGATCGTGGGCCAGGCCACCGGGACGGAACCCCTCGTGCCTCCCCAAAGACTCCACTGGATGGCCTACCAGACAGGTCCCACCATGTGGGACCATGTCCATTTCACGCCGGCGGGACTGGCCAGGAACTGACGGCCCCTCTTGCTGAATGTCTAAAATTGGTCACCAGCCCTTCCAGCCTCAAGACATCTGAGTCTCCAGCAAGGGCAGGCAAATTGATAGATCCGAAATAGGGGCAGTATTGACTATCTCTTCATCTCCTTTTGTGTCCCCTGGTGATTCCCCTTGAGAAAATCTTGGTTCTAACACCACTGTCTTGGAAAGTGGTATACCTGTAGCTGGGATTGGGTCTACCTGGCCCTCTGTGGGATCGACAGTTTCTCTCCTTCCCAAAGCATCAACATGTTTTCTAGCTTCACAGCCCTGTACATCTATGACATATGGTATTGGCCCAGTCCTGGCAACAACTCACTCAGGTAACTATTCTGTTCCTCCACCAAAGTTCCATGCGTACACTAAATCTTCTGTTTGAAACAACGTTGTCCTTCTTGGCTGTATCGTGGTGACCTTTCCATGATGCTTGCTTAACCTACATTCTCCCTGAAAAATTAGGTCAAGCCAGACCCTGAGGTGCCTGCCCAGGAGCTGGGGTGACCCCAATGGGGATATGCAGGGTTGAATTGTACGCTAAACGAAGAAGTAGCGGCTGAATAGCTTGTCTTTTTCATTGATGATTTGAAAGTTTGCAGAGCTCTTTCAGCCAGCCCATTTGATGTGGGGCGGTAGGGTGCTATACCTATGTGTTGGATCTCACTGGACTTAATGAAGTGTTGAAACTCTTTGGCTGTGAAGTCAGGGCTGTTGTCCGAGACAATCACCTCAGGTAGGCCAAGAATGGAAAAGATTTTGCGCAGCTTGTCCACAGTGGCCACTGCAATGGTCGAACGCATAGACTGAACATCCAGCTATTTTGAGTGAGTATCTACTACAATCAAAAACATCATACCAAAGAAGGTACCCGCAAAGTCGATGTGGAGCCTCGTCCATGGGCGCCCTGGCGCTCCCAAGAATGCAAAGTCGCTGCAGGTGGAAGGTTGCTTTGAGACTCACACTGGTCGCGTTGCTTGACCATACCTTTGATAACCTTGTCAATCCGTAGCCACCAAACGTAACTTCTGGCCAGTACCTTCATCTTGGACTGACCAGGATGACCACTGTGCAATTCTTGGAGAAGAGGATGCCACCCGGGGGTAGCACCACCACTCTGCAAACCCACAGGAGAACTCCATCCTCACAAATGATTTTATCCCTATGCTGCATATGATATGAGGCCTGATCTGTTATGACTTCTCAAAATGTCAGCCCGTGACAACAATCGTTTTAACTCTTGACAATACAAGGCCTCTGTTGGTCCATGTCTTAATGTGGCTGGATGAATTAGGTAGAGTATCAAGAAAATTTAGAGCCAGGACAATCTCGGAAATCGTTTGTGGCAGTGGAAGCCTGCTCAAAGCATCCTCATTTTATATCTGGGTACCCAGTCAGTACAAATATGTGGTCAAGCGTAGCGCCCATCTTTGCACTCGGGCTGTCGCTATTGGCGGGATGGTTTACCTTCACAAAAAATGCTAAGTAATGGTTTATGGTTCAAGGTGATGGTGAAGTGCCGACCATAAACATATTGAGGAAATGTTTGTACATCATAAATGACCATCAGACTTTCTTTATTGGTGTGGGAATGTTTCTTCTTGGACTCTTGGACAGTGTTCTGTGTGCGAAGTCGACTGGTCTTTCCACACTATCATTTTGTGTGAGAGTACCATACCCATGCCAAATGGTGATGCACCGTACATAACTACAATGGCTTTATCTGGGTTGAAATGGATCAGCAAGGTCGAAGACTAAAGGGCATGTTTGACCTGATCAAATGACTTCCTCTGGGAATCTTCCCACTTCCAACATTGGTGATTCCTCAGCAGTTGATGCAAGGGTGCCAAAATGTAGACAGTTTGGGTAACAAGCAGCCTTAATAATTGACCAGTCCTCGAAAGGACTTCAATATCGACGTGTTCCTTGGTTCCGGGATCCTTTTTATTGCCTTTATCTTATCTTCAAGTAGATACAATTGCTTCGCATCAACGCTGAAACCCAAACTTCATCTGCCTGAAACGTACACTTCTCTCGCTTTAACTGAATATCGGCTTCTTTATACCTCTTGAGGACTTCTTCCAAATTTACTCTGTGTTCCTCTGGTGTTGCTCACATCACTAGGACATCATCCAGATATACGACAATTTTCAGAAGTCCCTGCAGAAGGCTCTCCATTGTGCGCTACAATATAGCGCAGGCCGATGAAAGGCATTGGAATAAGCCCTTATGGATATTTACGATAACAAACTTTCTTGACTCATCTCCCATCTCACGCTGCTGGTACACATGGCTTCAATCCAATTTGGTGTATTTGAGGCCTCCTGCCAACTTAGCATATATAACTTCTATCCTGGGGATAGGGTCTACTTTAGCCGCCCTGTTTACTGTCATCTTATAATCACCACAGATTCGGACTGTGTGGTCCAACTTCAACACTCGGATGATCGGTGCTGCCCATTCTGAAAACTGTACTGGAGTAATTACCCCCAGGTCTTCCAGGCGCTTCAATTCCACCTCCACATTTTATGTAGAGCATATGGCACTGGTCTGGAGTGAAACATTTTTGGTGTTGCTTGTGGCTCTGCATAGATCTTTGCTTTCACTACTTTGATGAATCCTAACTCTCTCTGGAAGACCTAGTGGTATATTCGTAGAAGCTCTTGAAAAACCCCATCAGTGATGCTGAATAATTTGAACCAATTCAATTTGAATTTCTTCAGCCGATCCTGCCTCACCAGGATTGAATTTTTCTCTCATTTTATAAAGCCACAAAGAAGTCCACACCAAGTAGTTCAAAGAAAAATAGTTTATTTACAATATTATATACATCACATGGTGCCTAACTGGCCGGCCTTATATACCATCCAACTATACATTGTTTGGAGGTCCCCCGCCTCCTTAATGGGGGAGCTCATATTCTGCAAGGTTCATGGGGAAGTTAATTCTTCCCATCCAGTAAAGTACTTGCGGGTTATGACACTTCAGCACGGTAGCATTGTGGATAGCACAATTGCTTCACAGCTCCAGGGTCCCAGGTTCGATTCCGGCTTGGGTCACTGTCTGTGCGGAGTCTGCACATCCTCCCACTGTGTGCGTGGGTTTCCTCCGGATGCTCCGGTTTCCTCCCACAGTCCAAAGATGTGCAGGTTAGGTGGATTGGCCATGATAAATTTCCCTTAGTGATCAAAATTGCCCTTAGTGTTGGGTGGGGTTACTGGGTTATGGGGATAGGGTGGAGGTGTTGACCTTGGGTAGGGTGCTCTTTCCAAGAGCCGGTGCAGACCCGATGGGCCAAATGGCCTCATTCTGCACTGTAAATTCTATGAATAACGATTAATGGTAACTGGGCTGACTGCTGTTGGTATGATAGTATAGGTGGCTAAGGTGGCCGATGTAGAACATAGAACATAGAACAGTACAGCACAGAACAGGCCCTTCGGCCCTCAATGTTGTGCCGAGCCATGATCACCCTACTCAAACCCACATATCCACCCTATACCCCTAACCCAACAACCCCCCCCTTAACCTTACATTTATTAGGACACTACGGGCAATTTAGCATGGCCAATCCACCTAACCCGCACATCTTTGGACTGTGGGAGGAAACCGGAGCACCCGGAGGAAACCCACACACACAGTGGGAGGACGTGCAGACTCCACACAGACAGTGACCCAGCCGGGAATCGAACCTGGGACCCTGGAGCTGTGAAGCATTTATGCTAACCACCATGCTACCGTGCTGCCCCAAACTCATCACGTACTGATGAGATTTACAGGTTGCAGCTCTCCCTGCAGATACTTGCTCACCCACTACAATCGGCCCTGTATCGACCTCCATTTTAAGTTGACAGATGGTGACGACAAGGACAATCTCAATGGGGGGTGTTTTACTTAAGCTCACAATGTTAAGCTTGTATACTTCTGATTTTTCTTCTGGGACTTCCTCAAGTTTGTTCACTGGAATCTCTGTGGTTTTTTTGGGAAACTTGTAGTGGGCTGTCTGACTCTGCATCTGGCTTGTAGATTACCTTTTTTATTACATCTGAAACAGCTGAAATCCTTAAACGTGCATCTGTTTTTGGAATGCTCTCCCCCACAACAGTAACAAACCTCTAACCATTGTGGCTGCCGGTCACTTTTCTCTTTTTCTGGCTTCGCTGCTCCCTTGCTTCAGGGACCACTTCCCACCATAACAGGTTCACCTCGCTCTGCATACCCTGTAATTCGACAGCGCTTTGTCCCGCACTTTCAGTCATTGAGCCAACTCAACCACTTTGAACAAGAATATATTTTTCTGAATATTTAAGTTGTTAATCCCACAGACCAACTGGTTCATGTTGTTGAGAGAAATATCAAGTTCACAGTGGTCTGGCTTCAAAAGCGGATACTGTTTCTCCAGGCCCTCTAATGTATGGAATGTATAGCACTGTACAATACTGGAGGGGGTTATAATGGTCCCTTGCCAGTTGCACCAATTGAAAAAAGGATTAGGAGTCTGAAGCCTCCGGAGATGTTAAGCTTTGTAAGAGGTAATAGGCGCGATTTAACTAAATGGAGACAAAGTCCCATAGTGAGGTCCGGGGAGTCATAGATGCCACGCATGTTGCCCTGCGTTCACCGGGCCATCTGGGGGTGCCTTGAGTTAACAGAAAGGGGTTCCACTTCCTCAACATTCAGCTCATGTACGACCATCAAATGAAGATACTGCACATGTGTGGACGCTTCCCGGGGAGTGTGCACTACTGCTACATTCTGGGGCACTTTGTCATCCATGGCCTCTTCGAAGAGCGCCCCAGGAAGGGGAATAAGGAGCACCCGCTGAGGATCTGGCTAGTGACTCCAGTACGAAGGCCGGAGACCGAAACGGAGACCTGATTCAACAAAGCCCATGTGGCCACCCGGGCTGTGATTGAGCGGTGCATCGGACTCCTCAAAGTGTCGTTCCGATGCCTCGACTGCTTCAGTGGTGCCCTGCAGTACACTGTCCAGAGGGCCGCCCGCTTTGTGGTGGTCTGCTGTGCCCTAAACAACCTCGCACAGCAGTGGGCCAATGCGCTAAAGGTTGGTGATTAGGAACATGTGGCCACCGTCTAGGAGATGGAGGACGAGGACGATGAGGTGTGCGCTGGACCAGCAGGAGCTGGAAGATGAGGCCAGGGAGGAACCTGAGGTCCAGCCGGAGGCTGCAGACAGGCGGCAGCGGTGAGGGTCCGGCAAGCCCGGAGGGCCAGGGAGGTCCTCATACCCACCCAATTCACTTAGGACGTGGCCTGGTCCATCAATGGTACATTGCCTACCCCCCACTCCCATTTCCCACCCTCCCAATGGTACATCCTACTGGCTGTGCACAAGGGTGTTTAATGTTCAATACAGGTCCCCACTCTCCCGATGGGGAACCCCCACCCTCCACACACCCCCCCCCCCACCTCATTCATCCTCCCGCCGGTGCCCTCAGTGATCCTTGATGTGCTTTGCCCTCCTAGCTCTACCACTGTATCTAGGTGTTTCCCCAGGAGGCACATCAGTGGTGGAGGCTGCCAGCTGCCGATCTCGTCCGTGGTTTTCGATGCCCCTGGCAGGCACCCTCTGGGGATTCTGAGGCCAGAGAGCCCCAGCTCACTTGTCAGCAGCACATGTACAGCAGTGCCGCCCTATCCCATGTGCTGGCCCGAGACATGGCCTGATCAGAGGGCTGGAAATTGGGGGAGCTGCTGGCCACCGTAGCTGCCCATGGGACGAACCCACATAGGCACCGAGCATCCCCACTTTGCACTCGATGTCCATAGGGCCCTGAGGTCCACCTGGTCTTGAGCCCCAGCTGCCCCTGCAGCAGCAGGGTGGAAGTACAGTTAGGTAGTAAGGGGTTGAAGGTGTGGGTGGAGGGAAGGGGGAGGGGTTGGAGGGAGGGTTGGGGTCACCTGTGGGGTTAGGGAGCTGGATGCTCCCTTGGGGTGAGGGGGGGGGGGGGGGTGGCATTGATGTCTACTCACTCGTACTGTCCAGTGTAGGTCATTTACTTTTTTTTGACACTAGAGGCCAGTCCTCCTGGTCGCATTGCCCGAGCTGACAGCTGCCGCCACCTCATCCTAGGGAACACTGGCTGCCTTGCGGCTCACCCTCTGGGGCCCCCGATGGAATAGGACATCCCTCCTGGCCTCCACCGCGTCCAGGAGCCTCCCCAGGCCAGCATCCCCAAATCTTGGGACTGGTCCCTTTGGCGCCATTGTTGCAGACTAGCTTGGGTTGGTTGAGCAAGCGCAGTTTAAGCGCTGCTCGACCATGTTAGCAGGGGCTGGAGAGTGCGGTCCCGGTGAATCAGTTGGCGAGCCATCATTTGCGGCAGGAAGCTGGTGAGGCCTCGTTAAGTGGGCCAATTACCGTTAAACTGCGTTGCCAGCCTTGCTGGGCCGAGAGCACGTTTGGTACCACACCAGAATTCTTCCGGCGAATCGCACCCTTAGAATTTCTTTCAGAACTGGGGAGCCACAATTATGAAAGCATGCCCCGATCTCTAAGTGAGCTTGTGGATCCCCTACATTCCTCACCCATGGGCAATGTCACCCCCCACACACATGAGCACTACCTCATACACCCCTAGTGAGGCCATCCCGCTATGGGTTCCTGGGGCCCCACTCTTAAGGCCCCCCATGCCCACTTACAGGCCACACCCTTCCAGGACCCCAACCCACTACCTCCCCAACCTCCCAGAGGACTTAGCTGCCCTGCACACCGCCCCCTTCAAATCCCCTTCCATCCTCCTTTCTCAGGCACGGCCCCCCTCGGTCTGGACGTTTGGCAGTGTCACTCTGGCACATCGGCACTCTTGCACTGCCACTCTGGCACCTGGGCAGTGCTCCTGTTGACTTTGGCAGTGCCATCCGGGCACCTTGGCAGTGCTAGGGTGCTAGTGCCAAGGAGCCAGATGGGCAGTGCTAAGGTGCCTGCATTCCAGGGGGACGGCCAGGGAGTCACCCTGCACTGACCCTGACCACCCTGATATTCGGGCGATCCCCCCGGTGCCGTTCCGCCTGATCCACGTTTATATGGACCAGTACTGAACAGTGCCCAGCTATGGCCTCGCCAGGGAGGCGGGTGGATCCCATGATGACAGTAGATACAGGGTAAGTTCACCAAAGTCAGTTTAAAGCTGGCTTCAGCGCATGCCGTTTGGTCACTTCCCTTGTGGACGGGATTCTGACTCAGATACCTTGGGTGAATCCCATGAGGCGTGAAGAGTTCTGGGAAACCGTGAGAGGGCTCTCCCGACATTCACCAGCCGCTGCTGGTGGACCCCGCCCTTAGTCTCAGGACAGACAATTCCTCCGAGAGTCTTGCACGATGTTATCGCTATTAGCTCTAGGATCTACTCTGGATGCAAAAGCCTACACCAAGACCCCCTGCACTCAATTCCCTTTGGGTGACTTGACCACATGGCCCTCCTGATGGATACCCCTTAAAGGGGCCAGCTACTACAATTTTGCAAATAACCTTCATGACATCGTCATGTCTTGTGAGCTCTGCCGAAAGGCAGGTCCTGGGTTCATTGTCGGCTGAAGCTTCTTCCAGAGTTGTTTGCTTGGAAGCTTTTGTCACTGGTGGTTTACTGTTGCCCCCCTCACTGTAGGTGGCAGGGTGAGGAATCAGGTGTAAATTACTCTCAGCTGTAACCGGAATTAAACCCACAATGTTGTTGTTACTCTGAACTACATGCTAGCCATCTAAAATGCCTGGCACCCACACTGGTACAGGCAGGTTCAAAGTGGCCATTTCAAAATAAAAACAAAGTAGCCTGGTTTAGCCTTGGTTATTTGATCTATTGCTTCAAGGCACCAGTCATGAGAAAAACAATGGGCTGGATTCTCCGCACCCTGAATCCGAAATCGCAGCCGGCGCTGGGGCAGAGAATCCAGTTTCACGCAGAAATCGGGACCGGCGCCGATTCGCCGGGCACCGAAAAGCGGCGTCACTGGGGAGCACATCGCGCCGCCTGGGGACATTGCCAGAGGCCCGCTCCGACATCTTCTGCCCCCGACCGGCCAAAGTCCTGATGGCATGGATCTAAACTGGTCCAGCCAGTCGAGTTATGCGTGTGGCGGCTGCGGACTCAGTCCCTGGCTGCCCTGGTCGAGGGCAGGCGGATCGGAGGCCAGGAGGCGGATCGCCTTATAGGCGACCGGTGATCTATGTGCGGGGGTTGAGGGTCGGGCGTGCGGCCGATCGGGGGTCTCCTTTGTGGGTCTGCCTCCGCGGTCCGAGTCCGCCATGGATCATGGTGCGGCTGCTGGAGGCCACCGCAGTGCGCATGCGTGGCACTGACCCGGAGGTGCGGGCCGCATATCTGCAGCAAAAGCTGCGAGATTTACTCCGGGTTCCTGCTAGCTCCCTGCAGGGCTGGGAATTCGTGTCCCTTCAATCCAGGATTTTCAGGAGTAAAACTCCACAGTTTTGATGCCGGCGTGGGGACATAGTCCCAATAATGGAGAACCCAGTTTTTATTCATGATGCACCATCAATTGGACTCAAGTCGTAGTGAAGTTCCAAACAACAGGCTTTAATACGCTAGATGTGAGTCCGGCAGTGGCGGTACAGAGAAAGGCCGACTGCCAGCCAGTACGAGCTCTAATACCCCGCCTTGTAGGCGGAGCTACCAACCTCTCAGCCAATCGGCGGGGAGTCATATGACCAGCCACAACCAATTGGCAGAGAGGCACATGACTTGCCTGGGCCAATGGGCAGCGAGGCTGCTGTACCAATGGCAGCTTGGTTCTTTGGTATTATGATCTCTCTAGCCATACTACCACATTCACCCTTTGTTGAAAAAGAAGGGTGGGAAGGAGTGGCGGGAGAGACGGGCGGGCGGGCGGGGGGGCCTGTAAAACTGGTAGTATGACTACAGACCTTCTCGGGTAGTACAGAGGTAACTACGGCTGCCCACTGGCCCGCGACGACGTGTAAGAAAACCATGCTATATACAGTGTACAAGGGAAAACAACAATAACCATCGTAGTAATAATGAGAACAAAACAAAAAGAAACACAGGCAAGGAACATATGCAGAACGTGAAAAAAAGTCCATAAGGTCCATCAAATTGACTCGATCAGCCGGATGGGTGTCTTCGGTGTCCTGCCGGACCTGTGCAGCAGCTCCGGTCACATTGGAGCGGTGGTCGTCCGTGACTCCAGGAGCTGTGGGCGCGGTCCTGTGTCTGTACCCCTGGTCGGTGCTGGTGGTAGCCGGGCCGGGGGGAGGGGTTCCTGTGCACTTGGTTGCGGGGGCACTGGGGGTGGTCGGGACTGGGGCCGCACTCCGGCGGGTGCCAGGTCCCGAAGGGAGACCGTGTCCTGTCGTCCGTCGGGATACTCCACGTACGCGTACTGCGGGTTCGCGTGGAGTAACTGGACTCTTTCAACCAACGGGTCGGACTTGTGCACCTGCACATGCTTCCGGAGCAGGATGGGCTCGGAGGTGGCCAGCCAGGTCGGGAGTGGGGTCTCAGAGGAAGACTTCCTGGGGAAAACAAGAAGACATTCATGAGGTGTTTGATTCATGGCAGTACAGAGGAGAGACCGAATAGAGTGGAGGGCGTCTGGGAGAACCTCTTGCCAGTGGGAGACTGGGAGACACCTGGACCGTAGGGCCAGTAGGACGGTCTTCCAGACTGTACTGTTCTCCCTCTCGACCTGACCATTACCCCGGGGGTTATAACTGGTCGACCTGCTAGAGCCGAAGCCCCTGCTGAGCAGGAATTGACGCAGTTCGTCACTCATAAAGGAGGACCCCCGGTCGCTGTGGATGTAAGCGGGGTAACCGAACAGGGAGAAAATGGAGTGGAGGGCCTTGATGATAGTTGAAGTGGTCATGTCGGGGCAGGGGATGGCGAACGGGAAGTGGGAGTACTCGTCAATCACATTTAAGAAGTATGTGTTGCGGTTGTTGGAGGGGAGGGACCCTTGAAGTCCATACAAAGATGTTTGAAAGGGCGAGAAGCCTTTATCAGATGCGCCTGCTCGGGGTGGTAAAAGTGCAAATGTGGCATTCCCTGGTTACAGTCCTGACCTCCTCGATGGTTGCGGGTCTTGATAAAATGAAAAAAACGGGTGACCCCTGGATGGCAGAGGTCTGCGTGGAGGGAGCGGAGGCGGTCCACCTGTGCGTTGGCGCAGGTACCGCGGGACAGGGCATCAGGAGGCTCGTTGAGCTACCCAGGACGATACAAGATATCGTAGTTGTACGTGGACAACTCGATCCGCCACCGCAAGATCTTGTCGTTCTTGATCTTGCCCCTCTGTGCATTATCGAACATGAAGGCTACTGACCGTTGGTCTGTGAGGAGGGTAAACCTCCAGCCGGCCAGATAGTGCCTCCAATGTCGCACAGCTTCGACAATGGCCTGTGCCTCCTTTTCCACCGAGGAATGGCGGATTTTGGAAGCGTGGAGGGTCCGGGAGAAAAAGGCCACGGGTCTGCCCGCTTGGTTGACGGTGGCCACCAAAGCTACATCGGACGCGTCGCTCTCGACCAGGAATGGGAGGGACTCATCGATAGCACGCATCGTGGCCTTCGCAATGTCTGTTTTGATGCGGCTAAAGGCCTGGCGGGCCTCCATCGACAGGGGGAACGTGGTGGATTGGATGAGGGGGTGGGCTTTGTCGGTGTAGTTAGGGACCCACTGGGCATAATAAGAAAAGAAGCCTAGACAGCGTTTGAGGGCTTTGAGGGAGTTGGGAAGGGGGAGTTCCATTTCCGTTCGGGGTTGGGGTCTATCACTCCATTACGCACTACATAGCCGGGGATGGCTAGACGGTCGGTGCTAAACACGCACTTATCCTTATTATACGTGAGATTAAGGAGTTTTGCGGTTCGCAGGAATTTATGGAGGTTGGTGTCGTGGTCCTGCTGGTCGTGGCCGCAGATGGTGACATTGTCGAGATACGGGAAGGTGGCTCGTAAATCGTATTGGTCAACCATTCGGTCCATCGCCCGTTGGAAGACCGAGACCCCATTCGTGACGCCAAAGGGAACCCTTAAAAAGTGGTAGAGTCGTCCATCCGCTTCGAACGCAGTGTACTTCGGTCACTCATGCGGATGGGGAGCTGGTGGTAGGTGGACTTAAGGTCCACCGTGGAAAAAACTTTGTACTGCGTGATCCTGTTAACCAGGTCGGAGATACGGGGGAGAGGATACGCGTCAGTTGCGTAAACCTGTTGATGGTCTGACTGTAATCGATGACCATACGGTTTTTCTCCCCAGTCTTAACCACCAGCACTTGTGCTCACCAGGGACTGTTGCTAGCTGCTATGACCCCTTCCTTCAGGAGCCTTTGGACCTCAGACCTGATGAAGGTCCGGTCCTGGGCACTGTCCCATCTGCTCCTGGTTGCAACGGGTTTGCAATCCGGGATGAGGTTCGCAAACAAGGAAAGGGGGTCGACCTTGAGGGACGCTAGGCTGCAGACAGTAAGGGGGGGAATAGGGCCGCCGAATTTAAAAGTTAGGCTCTGCAGGTTGCACTGAAAGTCCAGTCCAAGAAGTGCCGGTGCGCAGAGGCGGGGGAGGATGAGGAATTAATAATTTTTTTAAACCCTCCCCTGGACCGTGAGGTCCGCTACGCAGCACCCGGTGATTTGGACGGAATGCGAACCAGATGCCAGAGCGATTTTGTGCTTTACGTGGTGAACGGGGAGCGCGCAGCGTTTTACCATGGCGGGGTGGACAAAACTTTCTGTGCTCCTGGAGTCCAGTAGGCAGCTTGTCTCACGACCGTTGAGGTGGATCTGTGTGGTCGCCGTGGAAAGCGTGCGGGGCCGTGACTGATCCAGTGTCACCAAGGCGAGTCGCGGCAGAAACCCGGAGTCATCATCCAAGACGGAGTAATCGCTTGCGGGGTCCTCCCTGCCGATCCAAGATGGCGGCGCCCGTTGGCCGCACGTGGTGGGGATGAAGAAGATGGCGGCGCCCTGGGGTCACATGGGGAGTCGGGGGCCCAAAATGGCGGCGCCCGGGGCTCGCAGGCGCCGTCGGGGGCCCAAAATGGTGGCGGCCGTGGATCACTCGTGGCGGTGGGGGGTGGAGGCAGCGAGGTCCGTGAGCCGCACGGAGCCCTAGAGGTGTACAGGGGGGGCCCCCACACCAGACAGCGACTGACTTGGAGAGGCAGACGGCTGCGAAATGTCCCTCTTTGCCGCAGCTCTTTCAGACTGTGGTACCTGCCGGGCAGCGCGGGCGGGGGTGCTTGGCCTGCCCGCAGAAATAGCAGCGGGGGCCCGTGGGCTTGTCTGGGCGTCCTGCAGCGCAGGTCTGTGGGTCCAAGTCGGCGGGGGTGAGGGGACTATGCCACGCTGCCCAAGGGGCTGCCGCGCAGCCGGGGGCATACGCACGTGCGTTGCGGTCAGCGACCTCCAAAGAGGATGCAAGGGTCCGTGAGGCTGAGAGCGTCCTTCTCTAAAAGTCTCTGCCTTATTTGGGGTGACTGCATGCCCGCCACAAAGGCATCCCTAATCAAGAGTTTGGTGTGCTCCGCAGCAGTGACCTGAGGGCAGGCGCAGTTTTTCCCTGGGACAATGAGGGCCCGATAGAATTCGTCGAGGGACTCACCGGGGAATTGTTGCCTTGTTGCCAGGAGGTGCCACGCGTAGACTTGGTTTACTAGCTTGATGAAGTGTCTTTTTAGGAGATCCATGGCGACATCATAGTCCAGTTCATCCTCTATCATCGAGTAAACAGCGGTACCCACGCACAAGTGGAGGATGTGGAGTTTCTGCTCCTTTGTTGGTCGATTTTCTGTCGTAGTGAGTTAGCTGTTGAAGCACGCCAGCCAATGTTTAAAAGTTGCTGACGCGTTTGCAGCATGCGGGATGATCCGGAGGCATTCTGGCTTAATCCGTTGTTCCATTTTCAAAGTCTAGCATATTAAATTGATGCACCATCAATTGGACTCAAGTCGTAGTGAAGTTCCAAACAACAGGCTTTAATACGCTAGATGTGAGCCCGGCAGTGGTCATACAGAGAAAGGCTGACTGCCAGCCAGTACGAGCTCTTATACCCCGCCTTGTAGGCGGAGCTACCAACCTCTCAGCCAATCGGCGGGGAGTCACATGCCCAACCACAACAAATTGGCAGAGAGGCGCATGACTTGCCTGGGCCAATGGGCAGCGAGGCTGCTGTATCAATGGCAGCTTGGTTCTTTGGTAATATGATCTCTCTAGCCATACCACCACAATTAATCAGCTCAGTTTACAAATATTTCATGGGAGTTGAGTTCTATAAATGAAACAAAGTGGCTGTTTCACGATGCAGCCAGTGTTTTTCCTGTTAGGTGGATGGGAGTGGCGCGGGGATGAGGATCTGCTAACCGGTTAGTCCACCTTTAAGAAACAAAAGGTACAAAGTAAGAAACAGGTTCTCTTGACCGTAATTCTTCCAATGTCTCAGATGTTACTGACAAGGATTGGCACCTACACTTTAAAACATGAACATACCTGCAATTACACTTAACTTCTCAAATTAAGATTTGCACCCTCTGACTCAGGGACTGTTTTATTTCTGGTACAACCAACATCTTTCACACAGGTTTTCAGTTTAATTAGAACATTTTGATAGAATCATAAAATCCCTACAGTGGGGAGAGACTGTGTGGTACATTGACGTGGGATTTTGGGATGTGATGCTCCAGGCTTCTACCAAACACCCTGCTGAAATTTGTAGGGTCAGGAGGAAATCCCTTTATGTGAATGGCAATTGGAGGAGGGGAATTTCCAAAACCATCAGTGGAAATTACCTAACCGTCACATGAGGAAGTGTCGGTACCTCCAAACAATTAAGGATTGCACAACCTCCCCCCCCCCCCCCCCCGGTCCCCGGCCCCCACCATCTTTGTTAGGGAGCAGCATTTAAGTTTGAACGTTATCTGTTTATCTCTCGGGCTCCACGTCAGGATCCTGGCCTGGAATTCCAGGCTGCACCCATTATCATTCCATCATCTGCTATATTTCACCTCAGTAGAAGTAACACCACTGATTACGATTCTTTGTGAATGGATATGTAGGAAATCCTGGCAATGAGAGTACATGTCATCCTCTCATGTTGCTGGCCTTGGAACAGGCATATCGAGGTTCCAACTCCAGAAGGCCAATCAGGAATTTTCATTGAAGCTCAGAACACAGCTTACTTTCCAGTCATCTTGGTGCACTTACACTTGGCAGGAAAGGTGATGGATTTTTGTTCCCAATGTTCTTGGCTGAAATAATTGTGATGAGGGTGAGGAGGGGGCACGTGAAGAGGGGCCAGACAGCAAAGGTAAGTCATTTACATCTGAGATAGCAGAAATCTATTACCAACTCTCTGTCCATTATGATATTCCACTTAAGTTTATTTCTGGTACGCTATTGTTACTGATGAAAAGATAAACACTTGCCTGACTTTTCAAATGAGCAATTATGGTTTAATTGACTTTGTGAAGTTGTTCATTTGGAAAGACTAATTACACATTTGTAAAGCTTGAGAGAATATGCAAAATGGTCGTCTGAATTCTTTCCAGTCAAAAGGCGGAATCTTCCGGTCCTGCCAGCAGTGGGAATTGTGGCCGACAGGTGGGAGGCAAATAATCTGTTTCCCGATGGAATAAGCTGTTAGAATTTTGTTGTTCTGACTTTCAAGGCGGATCAAGCTTCCTGATGAACAACTCCATTTGCGTGTATTAGCATCTTATGCACGCTCATTAAAAGGTCACCTTGCCAGAATTAAGTTTGCCCTCCAAATTAACTTCCCTGCCACAAATAATTTAGAACATTCGGTTTTACAACTGTATATAAGTGGTGTGGAGGACTTCATTTCCTCCTCCTCTATTGAGGTCACTAGATGATGCCTGCGACTTCTTGGGCACTTCACATAGCTTCAGTCACATCCAGTGCAGGCAGCAAAAGCTGTGCCAAGGCTGGACACACCCACATCCCACCCCCTGACAACGTCCCGCTACTCCCCCGGCCCTGGCAGAAGCCGCCCAGCCAGCGGGACAACTGTCAGCAAACTATGGCGATTTGGACACTTTCCACACCTCCTCTCACTCCCTCGGCAGCCACCATGCTGGTTTCATGATTTCTAAAAACACGAGTGAATCGTGCCATTGGGAACTCAGCCCATCACAGGCGGAGGACGGTGGAGGCCCCGGAGAATACCAGGTCAGGCCCGCTAATGATATGCAAACAGGGTCCACTGTACGTGCGTCCTGGTACGCATTGATGCCACTTTCAAGGAGGAGGAGAATCGTGATTGGCCATCAAATCGACGCTCACCACGATTTTGCCGTCAGAACCTATTTTCCACCCAATCGCGTTTTGTGATTTTGGCATCAGCAAATGGAGAATCCAGACCATTTTTTTTTAAACAGACAAAAGTTATTTTAACCTACATCAAGATGGCCAACACTAATTTGCATGGCTATAAATATACCACATTCAAAACCAGGGTGGTACTGCTAAGGTGGTACTGCTAGGGTGGCAGTACCAATTGACCCCCCCCCGGGAACTATACTTGCGCCCTGACGGGTTCCCCTTGACTGCTTCCTGTTTTCAATACCTGTTGTAAATCTCAACAACATCACGTCGGAGAGGGGGGTAATTCCTTACCAGGGCGGAACATATTTCGCGGAACCCCTTTAACGATATTTAAATTTATTTAAATGCATTTAAATGAGGTTCCAGCCCTTCCTGGGCAGGAACCTCATTATATTACAGGCGAGGGGCATGGAAATCGGAAAACAAGATCACGCCAGCGCGAATCCCATTTTCTAACACTTGTGAGAATTGAGGTCCTCTTCGTCATTTACTCTCACAGCCTACCCGGCCTCAACCCTGTGTATGTGTTGGCCGGAACATTGTTCATTATTTTACCCAGGTCGGTTAAAATGTAATAAAACTAACCTGCTCCTTTGCCAGACTTAAGAAAACCTGTCCAATTTTGTTCTTTGATGACCATAGTGTGTAAACAGTTAAGCAAACACTAAAGTTGCAAACAAATCCTTATCTTCAACAAAAAAACCTGCTTTGGTAAAATGAGAAGAGAGGAAAAGAAGGATCTCTTTAATCCCTCCTCACCTGGTTCTAATTGTATGATCAGATAAGCACTCCAATGTACAACACAAGAGCATATTAATAAATTAGCCTGTCTTGAATGCTGCTTAAATTTTGCCAATACAAAAAAACTGCGCAGATTTTGATCGCTGTAAACAGAATCCAAGGATGTGCAAGTTAGGTAGATTTGCCATGCTAAATTCTCCTGAAGTTAGTTGGGGCTACAGGAATAGGGCAGGGGATTGGACCGAGGTAGGGTGCTCTTTCAGAGGGCCGGTGCAGACTCAATGGGTTGAATGGCCTCCTTCTGCAAGTGTATGGATTCTATGATTCTGTGAATGAGCAAAGGTCTCATTGTATCTTCTAATTGTGGGCAATTGTGATGTAGTTTTGTATCTTCACTAATTGGGCAGTTGCCTGGCTGAGCAGATTGCTTACCCTTTGTAGCAGTCTTGAGCAATTGGCAGCCCATGTGTTGGGTTAGGTTGGAACTTGGGGAAACCCATGGCGGGGGTGTGCTGTCGGCGGGACAGGAGGATCCCACCAGCATGAACTACTGGAAAACTCTGACCTGAGAGTAAGTCAGACACACACACACACACACACACACACACACACAAACATTGGTCATCTCATACTCCAATGGTCACATTTCTTAATTAATTACTTGTTAAAAAAATATCAATTTATTGCTTTGACATGGCTTTATTTTTGCTCAGGTTGTTTCTTTTTTTCATACTCAATTATTTTTTTAAAGTCATGTATCTTTGCGAAATCTGTTCATTGGCCTCTTGACTGAGAAAAAAATGGAATGTGCCAAACCTGCTTCATAGAATGCAACTCATTTTCCAGTGGTTCTGGGTGGGATTCTGTGATCCTGATCCTAAGTGTTGACGCAGTCGGAAACGCCGTCGAGAAACGCGTTTCGATCTCGACGGCGTCAACGTGGCCTCAGGATCAGCAATTCTGGCCCCTAGAGGGGGCCAGCACGGCACTGGAGTGGTTCACGCTGCTCCAGCTACTGATCCCGCCGCCAACTGGGCGCTGTGGGATCCGCGCATGTGCAGTGGCACCAGCGCCAACGCGCTCATGCGCAGTGGCTTCCTTCAACGTGCCGGCCCCGACGCAACATGGTGCAGGACTACAGGAGCCGGTGCAAAAGAAAGGAGGCCCCCAGCCAGAGAGGCTGGCCCACCAATCGGTGGGCCCTGATCGTAGGCCAGGCCACATCGGAGCACCCCCCGCCTCCACAGGCTGCTCCCCGACCCTTCCACGCCGAGTTCCCGCCAGCTGAGAGCAGGTGTGGACGGTGCCGACGGGACTTGTTTTTTTTACGACGGCCACTCGGCCCTGGGCCAAGAATCGGCGGGCTAGCCGCGTAGAGCAGCTCCCGATCGGCGCCGCGCCAACCACACTGGCACCAATGGTGCCGATTCTCATCACGTGCTGGCGTTGGGGCTACATGGCACAATTCGCGCCGGTCACGGAGATTCTCCGGTCTGGCCCCTGGCTGAGAGAATCCCGTCCCCAATGTCCATTCTTGTCTCTCTCTTACCTTTTATATATCGAAAAACTCTTGCAATCTTTTTTTATATTACTAGCTAGCTTACACTCATATTTCATCTTCTCTCCCCTAATTGCTTTTTTGGTTGTCCTCTGCTTACTTTTAAAGGCTTCCCAATCCTCTGGTTTCCTACTAATCTTTGCCACATTGTCTGCTTTTTCTTTTGCTTTTATGCTGTCCCTGGCTTATCTTGTTCACCATTGTTGCATCGTCCTCTCCTTAGCATGTTTCCTCCTCCTTGGGATAGATTTCTGTTGTGCCTCCCGAATAACTCCCCATAACTCCTGCCATTGCTGTTCCACCCTCTTCTCTGCTAGGCTGCCCTTCCAATCAACTCTGGCCAGCTCCTTCCTCATGTCTTCGTAGTTACTTTTTATTCAATTATAATACCATTACATCTGATTCCAGTTTTCCCCACTCAAACTGCAGGGTAAATTCTATCATATTGTGGTCACTGCCCCTCAGGGTTCCTTCACCTTAAGTTCCCTAAACAAGTCTGCCTCTTTACACATCACCAAATCCAGAATTGTTCCCTAGTGGGCTTCCCCACAAGCTGCTCCAAAAAAAAACATCTCGTAGAAATTCCACAAATTCCCTTTCTTGGGATCCGCTGATTTTCCCAGTCCCCCTGAAATAAGGATGGAAAAGGGAAGCAGAATGGATACAAGGATAGTGAAGTAGCATTTAAAGAGGATGAGGCGAGCTAAGGATTGTTCCATCTCCTAACACTTATATACCCCTCACGTATCAAATCAAGATTTGAGTGAGGAGCTCAGCAGTGTGAGATTAAGATTTACTGTACAGGAGAGAGATGAATTGTGCCACCTTTTGAAAGCTGAATTGAGATCTAAATCAACAGTCTGAATAGCTCTCTTGGTTGCTGTCAAAGTCCCTACCACTTTCAGTATTTTTTTTGTCTGTGGCTCCTTTCAAGCTGTACCCAGTCGTCTTTATCCATAGCACACAGTTCCATTTGGATATGCAACTGCTAGGTGACAGATAAATCTTTAGAAGACTTTTACTTTGGGAAGATTCGGGGGAAAGAGCATGAAGGGGGCTGTTAATATTATCGTGTTGAGTTCCCCGAGGTGCAGAGTGCTATTAATAGCATTTGCATTGTCACGTGAGCACCAAGAGTTAAATGACTGAATTTTTTTCCACTTAAAGCGAACCTCTTCTTTTACTGTACAAATGTCTTTGACGAGCTACATATAAATGTCAAATATTCAGGCAGTTTGGGTTGTGGGATTCCAGTCCCCAGCCCCCTTACCCCCTTATCTATTCAGAGAAAATATCCATTATTCAGGATTCATTTTGGGAGGGGGTGCAGCTGGGTCACTGAATATATCCAAGGCTGTGTTCGACCGATATTGATCTACAAAGACATCAAGGATCATTGGGGGCTGGGGGGGTGGGGGGGGGGGGGGGGGGGGGGGGGTCACAAGGGGAGTGCAGGCAGCCAATTGCAGTTATTGGCAGAATCAGATCAGTTGCTATTTTATTGAATCGTTCTGGAGAGGGGATACAGAGGCTGACAAAGCAAAAGGATATGGCAGCATTGCCAGGCAGCTATTTAGATGATGATAGCCAGAAGGGACGGAGAGTACACACCTAACAAAATAGCAGCAAATAGGGTCAAAGGGAGAGAAAATGGGATAAAAAGCAAAATTAGTTGCTCTTTACTTAAATACACACAGTATTCGGCACAACGTAAATGAATTAACAGCACAAATTGAGGTTAATGGGTATCATCTTACAGCCACTACAGAGGCATGGTTATAAGGAGATCAAAGCGGTGAACTAAACATTTAGGGGTATGTGACTTTTCATAAGGACAAGCTGGAAGGAAAGGATGGCTTTGTTAGCACGAGGTGGAATAAGTACGATAGCAAGAAATGATTTTGAAAAGGAATATGTAGAATCCATATGCATGGATGTAAGAAATAACAAGGGGAAGAAGACACTGTGGGAGTAGTCTCTAGGCTCCCAAACAGTAGCTATACTGTAAGACAGAGAATAAATCAAGAGGTAATGAGGACATATAAAAAAGGTGGGATATCACGGGTGACTTTATTGGGAAAATCAAATTCCCAGAGATAGCATGCCCCGCTCGCTGGAACTCTTCAGTGCTGGGAGAGATTGGGACGCCAGTTTTAAACCCACGATGTGAGACCAAATCCACAATAGGACTCTGGACCTGATGGGTGTATCCCAGGATATTAAAGGAAGTAGCTACAGAGATATGGATGCACTGGTAATAATCTTCCAAGAATCCTTAAATTCTGGAAAAGTCCCAAAGGATTAGAAAATGGTCAATGTAACCCTCTTATTCAAAAAACAGGAAACTGTGTGTCAATTAGCTTAACATCTGCATCGGGAAAATGTTAAGAGTCCATTATAAAGGATGCACTAGCAGATCATTAAGAAATACATAACATAATCAAACAGAGTCAGCATGGCTTCATGAAGGGAAAATGCGTGGCAAATGTATTAGAATTCATTGAGGTGATAATCAGCAGGATAGATAAAGGGTAACCTGTAGATGTAATATACTTGTATTTCCATAAAGCATTCAATAAGATACCAAACAAAAGTCTACTTAATAAGAAAGGAGCCCATGATTGTAGGGGTTGTATATAGAGATAGAGAATTCGTAAGGATAGAGAATTGGCTAACTAATAAAAGACGGATGGCAGGATTCTCCGCCAGTTTACGCTGGAATCGGGAAAAGCGATTGGGTAGAGAATTGGGTGGTGAAAATCGTGGCCGATGCTGTGCTCCGGTGCCTTGACAGCAGCGTCAATGCATTCTACTGTGCATTTACAGTAAACGTCATTGGCATATCATTAGCGGGCCTGACCCGGCATTCTCCGGGGCCTCTGCGATGCTCTGCCTCCGCCAGCAAGAATTATCAATGGCGGGTTTCACGGTTTTAAAAATCTGGAAACATGCGCCGTGGCTGATGAGGGAGGGAGAGGAGGCACGACCATGGGCTGCCGGTCTTGCCACTGGCAGGGCTGGCTAGGGAAGATGGGTGTCTGCCAGGGCCTGAATGGAATAGTGGGGGGTGACATGGGTTACCACGGGATGGGCTGTGGGGTTGTGTTAGGCTAAATCCACCCCCATCGCCCTCCTTAGTCAGAGCTAGAAGCAGCTGCACAAATATACCTTACAGTTGGGATGATCCCCCTCACAGGACAGGGGCGCTCAGCACGGACTGCCATTGCTGCGGCCTGCAAGGTAGCCAACGTGCTGCGCACCCCACTGACCACCCTCCGTGGCCCATGGTTGTGCACAGTGACACCGACCATATGGGTACCCCTACCTCACCACGCCCCACACTCCACCCCACCACTACCTCACTCCACCCCCCTCAACCCCACCAACAGCTGCCCCCAACCGGGTATCACCCACTGGCAGTGCATTACATGGCCCACCCAAGGACAACGTCCACAATAACCCCTCCAGGAAGACATTGGATGGGGCCGTGGAGTGTAGCGCTGGCATGGGTAGGGCAAGCCACCGGTACCCACGTCAGCAGTGTCGGACACCTGTCAGCAAGTATAGGCACCAGGGTCAGGGCCCCGCAGTGCCAGTCAATGACGGGGCAGGGTGCGGGGCGGAGAGCAGTGTACCGGGGGAATGGCCGAGGGTGGGCATGGGGATGGAGGAGGAGGAGGTGGGAGGGCGACATGAGGGGGCAGGGGCTGCAGTGCATGCCGGGGCCACCGTTTAGCCTGGTGTACCTGTCAGCAAGTACAGGCACCATGCTAATATGTCTGCCTTTCACCCCTTGCAGACAATAGCTATCAGAACCCAACCAGGCATGGTTGCCTTCATCCTGGCCGCTGCAGCCCTGGGGAATGCACTAAGGCACATTTGATGGCTGTAAACCAAATCCAAAGCTGTGCATATTAGATGGATTGGCCACTCCTAATTGCCCGTTAATGTCCAAAGGTGTGCAGGTTAGGTGGGGTTGCAGGGGTGGGGAGGGGGAGTAGGCCTGGGGGGTGCTCTTTCAGAGAGTTGGTACAGACTTGATGGGAAAAATGGCTCTTTCTGCATTGTTGAAAGTCTATGGTGCTAATTTAAGTGAACTGAATGCAAACTGTGATGTGGTCAGCTCCTTATACCATGGGCTGGATTCTCCGAGCCTCCGTGCTGAAATCAGGGGCGGGAGTCTCCCTTTGGGGGACTAAGTCCCTATACCCGCTGGAAAAAGGGCGAGAATCACTGCGGACATTTTCCTCGAAAGCCCAGGGTGATTCCCCATTCTCCAGGCGGCTAGCAGGCCTCCAGCATGCGTCCCGCAGCTCTGGCTGCCGATGGGGCCCTGCTGGACAGACCACGCGGCCACGCATGCGCATGACAGCCGCAAGCGGGTCCGCGCATGCGCGGCGGCCCACCTTGGCGCAGGCGTCGTCGACATGGCGGAACCACATAGCGGGCCCGTGCGGAGGAAGATAGGTCGCTCCCAGATCGCGATGTCCCGCCGATCGGTGGCCCCCGATCGCGGGCCTGCCCATCGTTGAGGCCCCTCCCGGTGTCCGATTCCCATGCCCCCCCACCATAACGCCCACATCAGCCACGTCTCCGAGTTCCCGCCGGGTGGAACCACATCAGAACAACGCCGGTGGGCACTCGGTCCATTGAGCACGGAGAATCTCCGGTCGGCGGAGAATCGCGTGCCGGCATGAGAGCCTATTTTGGGTAATTCTCCACCCCTGCGCCAAGCCTGATTTCAGTGCGGAGGGTCGGAGAATCCCGCCCCACATTCGGCACAGGGGCGGAGAATGGCCGTTTACACAGAAATCGGGACCAGCGTTGATCCCGCGCTTTTCCAGTCGAGAATCGCTCGGGAGTCTCACGTGCAGGAGCTACGAGGCATAGGTAGGGGGCCATTGACAGAGGTCCCCCCGTGATTCTCTGCGCAAAACTAGCCGAGTTCCCGACGGCGTGGTTCTAACCACCTATCGGCCGCTGGAACGTCAGGTGGTCCGCAGCCACCCTGGTGGGGGGGCGGGGGGGATCGATCACGGAGGGAGCCTTATGGATGGCCAGGGGAGCGATCGAGTATCACGGACCCCGGGAACTCTGGGTACTTATACCACGCCTCAGAGGCGGGGTCTATTTGCCTCTCGACCAATTGGAGAGCAGTCACATGACTAGTCCCAGCCAATCGGACGAGAGGCACATGACCAGCCAGAGCCAATGGGAAACCAATGCTTTGCACCAATGGCAGTGCTCATATCCATACCACTACATTCACCCCTTGTGGAGAAAGAAGGCGAGGGGGGGGGGGGGGGGGGGGTGTAAGTGGAAGAGAGAGGGGGGGTCCGAGGACTGGTGGTATGGGCAGCGAAAATCGAGAACGGTGGGCTGCCCACTGGCTCGTGGCAAAAAAAACAATACTACTACTACTACTTAAGGTACAACAGAATAACACAAAGTCCAAAAATGTCCAAAAAAAAAGGTCCCATGGCCGCATCAGATGGACACGATCAGCCTGTCGGGTGCCCGTGGTGTTCTGGTGGACCGTCGCAGTGGAGCCGGTGACGTCGTGCCGATGGTCGTCCTTGCCTCCGGGAGCGTTTGTCGTAGATGTGTCTCCATACCCCGGGCCGTTGGTGGAGACGCTGTAATTGGGGGAGAGGGGGAATGTGCGCTGGGTCGTGGGGGCGCAGGGGGCACTGGGTGGAATTGGGGTGGGGGGGGGTGTTGATGTAAGAGGAGAAGGCCGCACGCCGGCGGGTGCCAGGTCCCGAAGCGAGACCGTATCCTGCCGACCGTCGGGATACTCCACGTACGGATATTGCGGGTTGGCGTGGAGTAACTGGACTCGCTCAACCAACGGGTCGGACTTGTGCACTCGCACATGCTTCCGGAGCAAGATGGGCCCGGGGGTGGCCAGCCAGGTCGGGAGAGGGGATCCTGAGGACGACTTCCTGGGGAAAACAAGAAGACGTTCATGAGGTATTTGGTTAGTGGTAGTACAGAGGAGAGACCGGATTGAATGGAGGGCGTCGGGGATGACCTCTTGCCAACAGGGGATAGGGAGATCTCTGGACCGTAGGGCCAGCAGGATGGTCTTCCAGATGGTGCCATTCTCCCGCTCGACCTGCCCGTTACCCCGAGGGTTATAACTGGTCGTCCTGCTAGAGGCTATGCCCCTGCTGACCAGGAACTGACGCAGTTCGTCACTCATAAAGGAGGACCCCCGGTCGCTGTGGATGTACGCGGGGTAACCGAACAGGGAGAAGATGGATAGGAGGGCCTATATGACGGTTGTTGTGGTCATGTCGGGACAGAGAATGGTGAAAGGGAAGTGGGAGTATTCGTCGATAACACTCAAGAAATATGTGTTACGGTTGTTGGAGGGGAGGGGACCCTTGAAGTCTATACTGAGACGTTCAAAGGGGCGGGATGCCTTGATCAGATGCGCTCGTTCGGGGCGGTAGAAATGCGGTTTGCACTCAGCGCAGACGTGGCTGTCCCTGGTGACGGTCCTGACTTCCTCAACGGAGTAGGGCAGGTTGCGGGTCTTAATAACATGGTAAAAACGGGTGACCCCTGGATGGCAGAGGTCCGTGTGGAGGGAGCGGAGGCGGTCAATCTGCGCGCTGGTGCAGGCACCGCGGGATAGGACATCGGGAGGCTCGTTGAGCTTCTCAGGACGATACAAGATATCGTAGTTGTACGTGGACTACTCGATCCGCCACCGCAAGATCTTGTCGTTCTTGATCTTGCCCCTCTGTGCATTATCAAACATGAAAGCTACTGACCGTTGGTCTGTGAGGAGGGTAAACCTCCTGCTGGCCAGATAGTGCCTCCAATGTCGCACAGCTTCAACTATGGCCTGGGCTTCCTTTTCCACCGAGGAGTAGCGGATTTCGGAAGCGTGGAGGGTCCGGGAGAAGAAAGCCACGGGTTTGCCCGCTTGGTTCAGGGTGGCCGCCAGATCTACGTCAGACGCATCGCTCTCGACCTGGAATGGGAGGGACTCATCGATAGCACGCATCGTGGCCTTTGCGATATCCGCTTTGATGCGGCTAAAGGCCTGGCGGGCCTCCATCGACAGGGGAAAGGAGGTGGACTGGATGAGGGGGCGGGCGTTGTCGGCGTAGTTGGGGATCCACTGGGTGTAATAGGAGAAGAAGCCCAGGCAGCGTTTGAGGGATTTGAGGGAGTTGGGGAGAGGGAGTTCCATTAGGGGGCGCATGCGTTCGGGATCGGGGCCTATCACTCCGTTACGCACTACGTAGCCAAGGATGGCTAGATGGTCGGTGCTAAACACGCACTTATCCTTATTGTAAGTTAAATTAAGGAGTTTTGCGGTTCGGAGGAATTTTTGGAGGTTGATGTCGTGGTCCTGCTGGTCATTGCCGCAGATGGTGACGTTATCGAGATACGGGAAGGTGGTCCGTAAACCGTGCTTGTCGACCATTCGGTTCATCTCCCGTTGGAACACGGAGACTCCATTTGTGACACCGAATGGAACCCTGAGGAAGTGGTAGAGTCGCCCATCTGCCTCAAACGCGGTGTACTTTCGGTCACTCGCGCGGATGGGGAGCTGGTGGTAGGCGGACTTAAGATCCACCGTGGAAAAGACTTTGTATTTCGCGATCCTGTTAACCAGGTCGGAAATATGGGGGAGAGGATATGCGTCCAGCTGCGTAAACCTATTGATGGTCTGACTGTAGTCAATGACCATCCGGTTTTTCTCCCCAGTCCATACTACCAGCACTTGGGCTCGCCAGGGACTGTTGCTGGCCTCGATAACTCCTTCCTTAATGAGCCACTGGACCTCGGACCCGATGAAGGTCCGGTCCTGGGCACTGTATCGTCTGCTCTGAGTTGCGACAAGTTTACAATCTGGGGTGAGATTAGCAAACAAGGAAGGGGGGTCCACTTTGAGGGACGCGAGGCTGCAGACAGTAAGGGGAGGGATAGGGCCGCCGAATTGGAAGGTCAAGCTCTGCAGGTTGCACTGGAAATCCAGGCCTAAGAGTGCCGGAGCGCACAGATGGGGGAGAATGAGGAGTTTGAAGTTTTTAAAAACCCTCCCCTGGACCGTGAGGTCCGCTATGCAGCACCCGGTGATTTGGATGGAGTGCGAACCTGAGGCCAATTCAATTTTATATTTAACTGGATGGATGGGGAGCGCGCAGCGTCTTACCGTGTCGGAGTGGACGAAACTTTCCGTGCTCCTGGAGTCCAGCAGGCATCTCGTTTTGTGTCCGTTGAGCTGGACCATTGTCGTAGTCCTGGCGAGAGTGCGTGGTCGCGATGGTCGAGTTTGATGGAAGCAAGTCGTGGCGAGAGTTCCAGATCATCCAAGGTGGCAGAGTAATCGCTGGCAGGGCCTTCCGTGTTGGCCCAAGATGGCGGTGCCCATGGCCCGCACATGGCGTCCGGGGCCCAAGATGGCGGCGCCCGTGGTGACCTCCTGGCGGCTGGGGGCAGTGTCAGCGGCGTCTGCGCGCCAGTCGGGGCAGCCGGGAGCGAGGGTCGGGAGGGCCGTGGGGCCGATGCGGTGGCCGGGAGGCAGGCCGGAGAGGTCGGTGCGCGGCGCTGGGCTCTAGGGGGGCCCAGGGGGGGCGATCCGTGGTCGCTGCGCGGAACAGCAGCGACCGACTTGGTCTGGCAGACCACTGCGTAGTGGCCCTTCTTCCCGCAGCTCTTACACAGAGCGGAGCGGGCCGGGCAGCGCGGGCGGGGGTGCTTGGAGAGGCCACAAAAATAGCAGTGGGGCCCCGATAGTTTGGCGGAGCGACCCGCAGCGCAGGCCTGGGGGGGATCGGGGTCCGCGGAGGATGGGGGTGGCGCATGCCATGAAGTCCAAGGGATTGCTGCGCGGCCGGGGGCGTATGCGCGGGCGTTCAGGTCAGCGACCTACAGGGAGGTTGCGAGGGTCCGTGCCTCAGCTAGGCTGAGGGCGTTCTTTTCCAGCAATCGTTGGCGGATAGAGGAGGATTGCATGCCAGCAACATAAGCATCTCTAATTAAAAGTTCCATGTGCTCAGTCGCCAAAACCTGGAGGCAGGCGCACATTTTCCCTAGAGCTGTGAGGGCCTGGTAGAATTCATCGAGAGACTCACCAGGGAACTGTTGTCTAGTCGTCAGGAGATGCCGTGCGTATACTTCGTTGACCGGCCGGAGAAAATGTCCTTTGAGAATCTCCATGGCCGCATCATAATCGCTTTCGTACTCAATCATTGAATATACCGCCGTGCCCACGCATGAGTGGAGGATGTGGAGTTTCTGCTCCTTGGTGGGCTTGCTGGCTGCAGTTGTTAGGTAACTGTTAAAACACGCCTGCCAGTGTTTGAAGATCGCAGACGCATTTGAAGCATGCGGGCTGGTACGGAGGCAGTCAGGCTTGATGTGAAGCTCCATTCCAAAATTCTAGCTGATTAAATTGATGTACCATCAATTGGACTCGAGACACGATGAAGATCCAAACTGTGGCTTTAATCAGCTAGTTGTTAGCCCGGTGGTCGACTACAGAGAAAGGCCGACCACCGGGAACTCTGGGTACTTATACCACGCCTCAGAGGCGGGGTCTACTTGCCTCTCGACCAATTGGAGAGCAGTCACATGACTAGTCCCAGCCAATCGGACGAGAGGCACATGACCAACCAGAGCAAATGGGAAACCAATGCTCTGCACCAATGGCAGTGTTCATATCCATACCACCACAGTGCGCATGCACGGACTCTCGACCGGAAATGCGTATCCGCAGCCAGGCTTGCGAGGAGCACTTCGGGGCCCTTCCAGCCCCCTGCAGCTAGGAGAATTACTCAGGACTTTCTTAAGGACAATCCAGAGTGAAACACCAGCGTTTTTATGCTAGCGTGGGGTCATAGCCCCATTATTGGAGAATCCAGCCCTTGATATTCCAGCACGGTAGCATTGTGGATAGCACAATCGCTTCACAGCTCCATGGTCCCAGGTTCGATTCCGGCTTGGGTCAATGTCTGTGTGGAGTCTGCACATCCTCCCCGTGTGTGCGTGGGTTTCCTCCGGGTGCTCCGGTTTCCTCCCACAGTCCAAAGATGTGCAGGTTAGGTGGATTGGCCATGATAAATTGCCCTTAGTGTTCAAAATTGCCCTTAGTGTTGGGTGGGGTTACTGGGTTATGGTGATAGGGTGGAGGCGTTGACCTCGGGTAGGGTGCTCTTTCCAAGAGCTAGTGCAGACTCGATGGGCCGAGTGGCCTCCTTCTGCACTGTAAATTCTATGATAATCTATGTTTTCTGGGCTCAAAGAACCAGTGTTATAATCAAATCATCAATTTGTTTAAATTCAAGACCTTAAATTGTATGATTTTTCTTTGTAAATAATAGAGTGAATTAAAAACCTATTTGTTAGTAATAAGGCAGCAGGAATAGTTGATGTAGCTAGTAAACCAGACTTAAATTTCAAATGCATAATTTTTTTAAGCATGTAAAAGACTTGGGATGTATATTCATAGATTGTCGAACATTAGTGTATTTTGTACAGATTTACAGCAGTAAGCACAGTTATCAGCCAGTAGACGGAACATTATTAATAAAAGTGGTGCTTAACCTGAACAAGAAAACACATTGATTCTTCTAAGTAAGCATTGTATAAAATAATATTTATTGTAGAGCTGGTTACAAAATGACATATTTTCCTAGAAGAGGAAAGAACTAAACCTGGGCTCAGTAAACAAACATTAATAAAACTGGTGGAACAAAGCAGATTGAATGCAGCACAATCATCTTTGACACATGGGACAAGTCAAACAATAGCAAAAGCAGAGACCTGGCTGCAGTTGTTTGACAGTCACATCAAAGTCCCAGGAATAGAAGGACCTGGCAAGGATCAGAGAACAATTCAGTGACGTAGAGAAGGTCACCAAGGAGAAGACTGCCTTTAACAGTCAAGTCAACTGGTCATTTTATGAAGCATTCGTTACAATTAAAGGATTAACACTGAGCTGGAGCTGCAGACGTCTTCAGTGTAAAAGGGCTGCTGTATGTTTTGGAGGCAGGACATGTGGCGCTGCCATGGATACTGGAAAAGTTCAGCCCAATGGTTTAAATCTAGCACAGATGGAACAGAAAGTTTCAGACAAAAGTTTAAGTGCTTTTAACATGTTTCATTTCACATCTGATCCATGATGGTCTGTCATCAGATCCTGTTTGTATTTTTTTCTCTACTGATGGGTTTAGCAGCTATCTCTATTGGTGTGATTAAATGACCTCTTCCTGGGTCTTTTCTTCCTTTTCTACATTTTCAAATGTTTATGTCCCTCCTTTGTCAACCAGTCAAGCAGCCAGAAGATCTTTTGACCCAGCAGTGTCATTAGAAGCCATTAGTGCCATTGCTTTGACTGCAGATGGTCCCCTGAAGAAGGGGAGCTATGGAGCCTGGTAATTTGGTGGCCTCGCTGGCACAAAGCTGGCTGGGAGAGGGGGTGGGAGGGATTCTGGGATGGACAGAGTAGAGGGCGAGGGGAAACATGAGGGATAATACCGTGGTGTGAAGGCCTCTGATAGGCAGGAGAGACTGAAAAGGAGGCAACCCTCCCCTGGCTGACCACCAGTAAAGTTGCAGCACCAGCAGTCATTTCAGGGCTTCAATTGGCACACAGGTCAGCAGGTCGATTGATGTCTAATCCCTGCCATTCTTAAAGTTGTAGCGGGGGAAGGTAGATAATGGGCACTGCGCCATTGCCATAATGCCCAATTTTACCTGCCATTCCAGGCGGGACATAAAAGCTGGCCCTCGTCTGACATAAAAGATAGAATTTTTGGGTCATGGAGAGCTCAGGAACAGAGGTGGACAAGGCCGAAAATTATGGCCTATTGCATTGCTGCTCGCAATGCGGTCTACTTTACATCAGAGAGATTAAGCGCAGACTAGGTAACCACTTTGCAGAACACCGTTGGTCCATCTGCAAGCAGGACCCAGATCTTCCTGTTGCTTGCCATTTCAACTCACCAAATTGTTCTTGTGTCCACATGTCCGTCCTTGGCCTCCTGCAATGTTTCAATGAAGCCCAGCGCAAACTGGAGGAATAGCCGTCTCATCTTCCAATTAGGCACGTTACAGCCTTCCGGACTTAACATTGAGTTCAACAACTTCACACCGTGAACTCTCTCCTCCACCTTCACCCCATTTTTATTTCTATCAACTTATTTTCATTTATTCCATTGATCTGTTTTTAACAGGAAGTGGTTCCACTCCTAGAATGTTCAGATTGTGTGTAACCACCACCACCGTATCATGCGCGTGTGTGCCCACTACCCAGGGAGCGTTAATGACAGCTACATCCTGGGTACTCGGAGATCCCCAGTGTCTTTGAGGACCACTCCAGTATGACGGGTTGGTTTGTGGGGACAAGGAATGCCCGCTGAGGTAATGTCTGATGACACCTGTTTGGAAGCCTGAAACCGAGGCGGAGATCCGTTATAATGAGGTCTGTACTGCCACCCGTGCTGTCATTGAGAAAGGCATCGGGCTGCTGAAAATGCAGTTCCGATACTTTGCCCACTCTAACGTGTACACCCTCCCCCCCCCCCCCCCCCCCCCCCCCCCACCAAGGGTCTCCCGCTTTGTGGTGGTCAGCTGTGCCCTCCAGCAGCAGGGTGACTTGCTGGATAAAGAGGAGGAGCAGGAGGAGGAAGAGGGCCATGCGGCCTCATCTAAATAAAATAATAACAATAATCTTTATTGTCACAAGTAGGCTTACATTAACACTGCAATGAAGATTCTGTGAAAAGCCCCTAGTCGTCACATTCCGGCGCCTGTTCAGGTTCAGAATGTCCAAATGACCTAACAGCATGTCTTTTAGGACTTGTGGGAGGAAACCCACGCAGACACAGGGAGAACGTGCAGACTCCACACCGACAGTGACCCAAGCCGAGAATTGAACCTGGGACTCTGGAGCTGTGAAGCAACAGTGCTACCCACTGTGCTACCATGCTGCCCCCTCTGAGAAGGAGGAGGTGGAGCGGGGGGTGGGGGGCTGGATCCTGCCTGACCTAATGAGCATTTTCTGACATTTTTACTTCAGATTTCCAGCATCTGCAGTATTTTGCTTTTGCAATATTGTTCCCCCAGAGCAATGGACAAAAACGTGGAATGGGCGATTGGACTGGATTGTTTTTCTTTCATCAGACTGGACCTGGTGGGCCAAATTACTGTGCTGCAAATCTTTCTTTAATTTAATGCTTCTAAGGTTACAAATAACCTGGTTCAGCCTGAGGAGAAGGATGTCAACAGTAAGCTAAATGTTGAGCTGAAGAAAGATAAGATAGGTTCAAGAGTTTTTAAAAATTCATTTATGCGATGTGGGCATCACTGCTTAGGCCAGCATTTATTGTCCATTCCTAATTGCCCTTCAAAAGGTGGTGGTGAGTTGCCTTCTTGATCCGCTGCAGTCCTTGCGGTGTAGGTACACCCACTGTGCTGTTAGGGAGGGAGTTCAAGGATGTTTCACCTGCCAGATATTTGCTTTGGGGGCAGGAAACAGGAGCTCAGACTGTGTCTGGATCCCAAATCCGTTCCCAAAGACCAATGCTCACTGACCCATGTCACCCTGCGAGTATCGATTGCCCCCTGGACATGGGGCATCCCGGCGATGGTGGAGAATCCGGCAGCCCGGGTATGTTGGTGGGCCTGGTCCAGGTTGAAAGTGATATAGTTGGATTCCCGAGCATACAGAACTTCCCCACCTCCCGGATGCACCTGTGGGCTGCAGATTGTGAAATGCTACACAGGTCCCCACTCGAGCCCTTGGATGACCCGGTGGCATAAAAGTAAAGGGCTGCGATGATCTTCACGGACTCTGGGAGTGGGTATTCCCCTCCTCCACGCGGTGCCAAGTCCCCGAGGATGTGGCACAGGTGCCATACTGTCTCTGCTGTGATGCGGTGATGCAGCCGGATCTTCACGGTGCACCGTGGCTCCCTGCACATAGGATGCCATCTCCAGCCTGCATCATAGCAGCTGCCTTTTCCAGTCTCAGTCAACCTCGTCTGCCACCAGCAACGCGAGGGCAACCTCTGCCGGATCAACTCCAGCAAACATTTTTTGATCTGGAAGGAATTGGAGGAGATAGACCAACAATCAGTTAGGGCTTCTGTCCCGGGACCCTCAAATCCCCCAAACCTCCCCCATCCTTACATGCATTCTCTCAAAGTGCCATCCAGCGAGCCTGTTGTGCGACCAAACTTTGCTCTGCACACCTCCCCGAGCAGGCGCCGGAATGTGGCGACCAGGGGCTTTTCACAGTAACTTCTTTTGAAGCCTACTTGTGACAATAAGCGATTTTCATTTCATTTCATTTCATTCCCAGCCACATCAGGAGTCCAGAGACCCCAGATCTCTGCCAGGAACATTAGGGCAGCCCTTCTTGGGTGCCCTCCCCTGATTCACACACTTACCCTTTGGTCGCACGAAGATCCACAGTGCTGAAATCTTGCGTGTTTAATTGTTGGCAGCTGCCTGCTAAAGTTTAGGCACACTGTTCAGGTATCGATGTTTGCTTGACATGTTATGCATTAATCATCCTCTGAGACATGGAACATGTGCCTTCGAAGAGACACTTGAGAGTTGAAGGGTGTGAAGTGCTATAACAACTAACAAGGCGAATGCCTCATTTGAAATAGCCTTCAGCTGCGAAGCAAGAGGCTGCTCACAGTTAAAGGGAGTGACATTTGCTTTCAGGATAGGAGCAGCAACAGAGCTCTGTTTTGGAAGTGTTTGGTGGGACAGACAGGCTACAGCTGTGGTTGCCCCTGTTATGGGTCTCCACAATATTTAAAGATCGCTTAAAGGCCTTACAGAGACAAAGCCCCTCACCATTCCCCCCAGCCCCCACCCTTGGGGCGACCCCCGACCTAGGCACTTCAGCCGCCTTATCAAACCAAAGACCCCTGAGGGCCTCCCCCCGCCCTTGAGCATAGGTCCAGCAGCTCCCCTGTTCTTGAACTGCATGCCGGAAAATGGAAATGGCTTCTTACCTCCTCACTTCCCCTCATGACGCCAGATTCACGTTTTTAAAAAGGAGTACTAAACGATGCCTGCATGATTTCCCACTGGGGAGTGGGGTAATTCCCTGAATGCCGCTGCATTTGAGATTGAATTGAATGCAAACAAGGGATAATGATAATCTCGCCATTTTAGGGTGAGATTCAGAACTCGCCACCAGGAGCAGACCGGGTGAATTGCAAATTTGTTCATGCCTGGAGCGAATATTGATTTTGGCATTTCCCGCTATTTGCCCAGTGCGTCCCGATCCGTGCCAGACACAACGCGGTGGTTAAATCTTGCCTGTTATCTCTGTTTCTCTCCACAGTTTGCTGTTTTTATTTCAGATTACCTTTGGGTCCTTCTCGACCCCGAATTGACGTTCATATCCAAAATCCCTGCATGACTAAGACTGCTTATTTTCCCCTCTGGGACATTTCCCACCCCTGCCTTACATCAATCACACTTCTGCTGAAAATCCCCATCACCTCATCTATCTGAAAATCCGTCTGGCACTATATCCCACCAAGTTATTCCTTTCTCTGAGTCCAGTCTCTTGCACATCCTTCCTTGCCATTGCTTGGATTCTATTCCCTGGAATTCCCCACCTAAAATCCTCTCACTTTCTCTCCTCCATTACAAACCTTCTCAAATCTCCCTGTCTCTTTGACCAAGCATTTCTATACCCCCTAAAAATAGAGTGCTTGGTCATTTATCCTGTGACTATTTGATATTGTTGTACACAAATTGGCTGCTATATTTTCCTATATTATACTGGGAATATACCCCTATAATACCTCATTGTCTGTGAAAGGTTTAGAGATGAGCAGCAGGGTAGCATGGTGGTTAGCATAAATGCTTCACAGCTCCAGGGTCCCAGGTTCGATTCCCGGCTGGGTCACTGTCTGTGTGGAGTCTGCACGTCCTCCCCCTGTGTGCGTGGGTTTCCTCCGGGTGCTCCGGTTTCCTCCCACAGTCCAAAGATGTGCGGGTTAGGTGGATTGGCCATGCTAAATTGCCCGTAGTGTCCTAATAAAAGTAAGGTTAAGGGGGGGTTGTTGGGTTACGGGTGTGGGGTGGATACGTGGGTTGAGTAGGGTGATCATGGCTCGGCACAACATTGAGGGCAGAAGGGCCTGTTCTGTGCTGTACTGTTCTATGTTCTATGACTTGAAAAGTGCTTTGTAAATGCCAGAATTTTATGCTCCCCCTACAGACTATATATTAGGTGCGCTGTGGTAGGTGGTGAAATAAAATTGAAGGGACGAAATTCCCTCTGGGTGTCCACAGCCCTGACCACAAAATTTTACACTTGGTGAACAAAGCCTCTGATGGGAAAATCTGCCGTTGCCCCTGTGGAGGCCTTGTAGTGACCATTAGTGACCAAAGCTGGCGGCAAGATTGAACCTCCGTGGGGAAAATCCGAAAATATCAAAGTTACATCTCAGGCAGGAAGTGTGGGGGGGGGGGGGCACCTCCATCGGAAGCCCCCTTCTGAAGTCGGCCTTCAGAGCCAATGGCCACGAGATCTCCGGACGCCCCATTCACCCCTTTTGCATTTTCCCTACCCTTCCTGTCCTCGGAGCCCTTGAACTTAGCTGGGACACCAGTTCCCAGACCTAGTCGCAGGGTCCCTCCTGTATTTCTTCTTCAGGGCTGTTGGGGCAGGCACTGGATAGCTGCTGGCCTATCAGATTGGCTGGCAGCTCTCTGAGACAGGACTTCCTCCCAGGTGAGGGAAAGAAGTTCAGCCTGCTCATAATGCTCAAGCGATGGCTGTGGGGCACTCAGGGATCTGTTCCCCTCCAACTCTTTGGATGGTAGGAAGCCAGGCCCCACCATCCAAAGAAATCAGGTCCATGATTCTACTTTCCAGAACTTTATACTTATCAGGTATTGTTCTCCCCATATGCAAATTATGTCCAAATTGTTCTGTAATTTTTCAGCTGCCTCTGCCAAAAGCAGTGTTCCTCCTAGTTTAGCATAATCAGCAAACTTGACCATTTTGCAGTACATTCCATAATCCAAATCAATTATGTACATTAGAGACAGCAATGATCCTGGCACTGAACTCAATCTGACATAACTCCTCCAATTCTCATGGTTGGCAAGGACTGTCCACTTATAAATGTGGCGCTTATAAATAATCCTAGTTTGACAGGGCAGATTGTAATTTTTACAAAATTAACACTTGCAAAATCCTGTGACACACTTGTGGCACAATAATGTCATTTTATTTCACATCCTTACAAATCCTAAAAATGCCTTGGTTTCAATTAAGTATATATGCACCACAGTTATATTACTGGAATGACAATGCTGTGTACAAAAACAGAAAAATCACCAAACCTCAGCATTCTTTTCAGCAAGATTTTAACAAACACAATTTGCATTGTGGATATTTTATACCACATATTATTTTGTTATTGAAACTGAAGATGTATGGGCCTGAAATTGTGCTGATGGATGCTAAATTGTATTACAAATGTCAGGTCTACTGGAATGTCAGACAGTAAAACATTAGCTCAACTAAAAACCTGTAAAATTGTTGTTTCTGTTATCTGCAGAAAAGCCTTTGTAGCTCTTTGCCTTAGGATTTGTAATTGAAGGGACGGCGCGGAGACGCAGTGATTAGCACTGCTGCCTCGCGGTACCGAGAACCCGGGTTCGGTTCCGGCCCCAGGTCACTGTCAATGTGGAGTTTGCACATTCTCTCCATATCTGTGTGGGTCCCACCCCCACAACCCAAAGATGTGCAGGGTAGGTGGATTGGCAACGCTTATTTGCCCCTTAATAATAATGGGAAAAAAAGGGGGAGAGAGGATTTAAAGGATTTGTATTTCATCTCAGTTGCCAGTCACCGGGAAAAGCCTTTCGAATAAACCTTTATTTACTAACCCTGGTGAAGATCTGACAAAATTTGATTTCTGATGCCAAAGAAATTAACATGACCTCCTAATCGCAAAAGGTCAAAGGAAGATAACACCAAGTTCTATTACCCAATACAAGCATCAAGGTTTCTTGTGCTTAGGAGAAAAATGAGTAAAATTCCCTCCCTTTCACTAATCACCTTTGGACAATACTGTGGTAGTATGACTAGGGGTATTACGGTACCTGGAAGTGTGAGCTGCCATTGGTGCAGGGGACCCGCTGCCCATTGGCCCAGGTAAGTCCTGTGCCTCTCCGCCGATTGGCTGAGAGGTAGGTAGCTCCGCCTACGAGGAGGGATATAAGAACCCGTGCTTCCCAGCAGTCGGCCTTTCTTCTGTACGTCTGCTGCCGGGTACACTTCTTGTGTATTAAAGCCTATCGTTCGGACTTCATCCACGTTTCGTGTCCATTGATTGTGCATCAAATACCTCGGCATTCAGGGAGGAAAAAGAGCCAGGAGGCAATCCATCTGCTCTCCACCAATTGTTTCCATTTCCAGGATTTTCCTCAGCAGTGAAAATCGGCATATTTAGGGTCGTACTCGGATGACGTTGATGAGGGAAAGACATGAATCTGTGTATTTTCTTTCATTAATGCCTTCGTAATTGTGGGGGGGGGGGGGGGGTCAGGAATACCGTTGCATTCTGTCATCCAGCATTAGATCGTTTGGAGACTAGGGCGGCGAGGTAGCAGATGGAGTTTAATCCGGACAAATGTGAGGTAATGCATTTTGGAAGGTCTAATACAGGTAGGGAATATACAGTGAATGGTAGAACCCTCAAGAGTATTGAGAGTCGGAGAGATCTTGGTGTACAGGTCCCAAGGTCACTGAAAGGGGCAACACAGGTGGAGAAGGTAGTCAAGAAGGCAAACGGCATGCTTGCCTTCATTGGCTAGGGCATTGAGTATAAAAATTGGCAAGTCATGCTGCAGCTGTATAGAACCTTAGTTAGGCCACACTTGGAGTATAGTGTTCAATTCTAGTCGTCACACTACCAGAAGGATGTGGAGGCTTTAGAGAGGGTGCAGAAAAGATTTACCAGGATGTTGCCTGGTATGGAGGGCATTAACTATGAGGAAAGGTTGAATAAATTTGGTTTGTTCTCACTGGAACGACAGAGATTGAGGGGAGACCTGATAGAGGTCTACAAAATTATGAGGGGCATAGACAGAATGGATAGTCATTGACTTTTTCCCAGGGTAGAGGAGTCAATTACTAGGGGGCATAGGTTTAAGGTGCGAGGGGCAAGGTTTAGAGGAGATGTACAAGGTAAGTTTTTTACACAGAGGGTAGTGGGTGCCTGGAACTCTCTGCCAGAGGAGGTGGTGGAAATCGGGACGATAGTGACGTTTAAGGGGCATCTTGACAAATACATGAATAGGATGGGAATAGAGAGATACAGAGCCCGGAAGTGCAGAAGATTTTAGTTTAGACGGGCAGCATGGTCGGCGCAGACTTGGACGGCCGAAGGGCCTGTTCCTGTGGTGTACTTTTCTTTGTTCTTTGTATTACTGAGGACACAATTGTGGGATGAGGAAGGGGTATTTATATTTGGCATCAGAAAAGCTGAGAGGAATAATGACTTTGAAAGCCACTGGGAGAGTAGCCTGTTACTGCAGGTTAGTGTGACGAAGCCATCCAGGCTTCCTTGGTGAATTGAGTGCAATGGCGATGCTCCTCGCTCTTTCCTAATAGGATCTCTCAGGCAATAGACATGATGGGAACAGAAATAATAGCAAACTGGCTTCTTTGTTGCTTTTTGCCTCTTTTTCTCCCCTTACCTTTCCTGCTCCATCTCCCCGGCGTAACATTTCACGCAGAGGAACCCATAAGTCAAACTATACTGCTCTGTGGTCATTTTCACAAGAGGTCAGGGTCACAAATTTGCTGCTGACCAAGCATCCTCTCATTCTGACAGTTTAACGTCTATCTCAGCAACTTCCAACGGAAATCCTAAAATGCTCAGGAACATTTGAAATATAGGTAAAGGAGTTCAAATTGAAAACTAATTTAAATTGAACCCACCAGACATTGTTGGTCTGACGAACCACTAGAGGCCGTAAATGGGCTGGTTTAGCTCAGTGGGCTAGACAGCTGGTTTTGATGCAGAACAAGGCCAGCAGTGCGGGTTCAATTCCCATACCAGCTTACCCGAACAAGCGCTGGAATGTGGCGACTAGGGGCTTTTCACAGTAACTTCATTGCAGTGTTAATATAAGCCTACTTGTGATGATAAAAGGTTATTGTTATATTAAGTGTCATGGGACAAAAATTATGGCAATTGCAATATCATCAAATCATACAATAATATAACACAGAAAGAGGCTATTTGGTTGTGTTGGTGCTGGCTGTTTTAAAGAGTTACCCAATTAGACTCATCAGTCTATTCCTTTTCGATAGCTCTGCAGATTTTGCCCTTCCAAGGATTTATTTAATTCTCTTTTGAAAGTTACTATTGAATCTACTCCCACCATCCCCTTCAGGTAATTCATTCCAAATCACATCAACTTGCTGCGTAAACATTTTTCTCCTCTGGTTCTTTTGTCAATTACTTTAAATCTGTGTGCATTGAGTATATAAAAGGCTGTTCGAGACACAGGTGTTTAAGATGGTACTATTTAATTTATATTGTCTCAGTTGGAACATTTAAATCAAAATCTGAAATTTGTGATTAACCTGCATGTGTCAAAAATGACAGGACAATTGGGACAACTTCCAGAAAGGTTTCACAGATCCATCAATGCCTTGCTCAAATGACCTTGCAATTGTAACATGCAAAAATCAAAAGTACCACAACTATTGCTGTCATATAGTAGTTAGCATTTTAGTTTGATAATAGGACTGGAAAATGTTGAAATATTAAGTTCATACTAAGGAACCCAGAAAGCTAAAGCGGGCAATTCTCCACCCGTGCTTCACCTGCTTCAAGAAGACTACCATCATACCGGTGCCAAAGAAGAATTAGGCAACGCGCCTCAATAACTGCCTTAAGGTGGCCCTGACTTCGGTCATAATGAAGTGCTTCGAGAGTTTGGTCATGAAGCGCATCACCTCCATGCTCCCAGAATGCCTTGATCCACTGCAATTCGCATACCGCCGCAACCGGTCCACAGCAGATGCCATTTCCCTGGCCCTACACTCATTCGCAGAGCATCTCGACAACAAGGACTCCTACATCAGACTCCTATTTATTGACTACAGCTCTGCCTTCAACGCCATAATCTCAGCCAAGCTCATATTAAAGCTCCAAAACCTAGAACTTGGCTCCCCACTCTGCAACTGGATCCTTGGCTTTCTGACGCACAGACCACAATCAGTAAGAATGAACAACAACACCTCCTCCACAATAGTCCTCAATACCCGGGCCCCGCAAGGCCGCGTACTTAGCCCCCTGCTCTACTCCCTGTACATACACGACTGCGTGGTAAAATTTGGTTCCAACTCCATCTACAGGTTTACTGATGATACGACCATAGTGGGCCGGATCTCGAATAACGACGAGTCAGAATACAGGAGGGAGACAGAGAACCTAGTGAGTGGTGCAGCGACAACAATATCTCCCTCAATGCCAGCAAAACTAAAGAGCTGGTCGTTGACTTCAGGAAGCAAAGTACTGTACACACCCCTGTCAGCATCAACGGGGCCGAGGTGGAGATGGTTAGCAGTTTCAAATTCCTAGATATCCAAAAATCTGTCCTGGTCCACCCTAGTTGATGCTACCACCAATAAAGCACAACAGTGCCTATACTTCCTCAGGAAATTAAGGAAATTCGGCATGTCCACATTAACGCTTACCAACTTTTACAGATGCACCATAGAAAGCATCCTATCTGGCTGCATCACAACCTGGCATGGCAACTGCTCGACCCAGGACCGCAAGAAACTTCAGAGAGTCATGAACACAGCCCAGTCCATCACACAAACCTGCCTCCCATCCATTGACTCCACCTACATCCCCCGCTGCCTGGGGAAAGTGGGCAGCATAATCAAAGACTCCTCCCACCTGGCTTACTCGCTCTTCCAATTTCTTACATCGGGCTAGAGTGACAGAAGTCAGTGAACAGGCACGAACAAACTCAAAAACACTTTCAACCGTGCTGTTACCAGACTCCTAAATGACCCGCTTATGAAATAAACTCATTAACACTACACCCCTGTATGCTTCAACCGATGCAGGTGCTTATATAGTTACATTGTGTACCTTGTGTTGCCCTATTATGTATTTTCTTTTATTCCCTTTTCTTTCCATGTACTTAATAATCTGTTGAGTTGCTCGCAGAAAAATACTTTTCACTGTACCTCGGTACACGTGATAATAAACAAATCCAAATCCAAATCCGTGTGGTTCTTGGCACCCATCCTGAATAGCAACGCGATTAGTACTGGACTCTGACCAGAGCGCAATGTTCCCGGCCCGCTGCAGCGGGTGCTATCTGGTTCACACCCTCGCTGGGCATGAAGCAGATCAGTATGCTTTCTCAATTGAAGAGAGATTCTCCTGGGATTCCACCCCCCTCGCCACATCATGAGGGGCGGGCATCTGGCAACCCCATTGCAGGCGTTGCTCTCCTGGTGCTGGGAGCACGTTGGGAGGCCTAATGCCGGAGAGAAGGGGGTGGTCTGAAGGAAGACCCAATGGAGCGGCCCTAAAGCCAGTGATCCTTGTGGGAGGGTGGGCAGGGTGATTGTCTGGCACTTCTGGTGCTACATGGGTACCCTAGCTGTCCCAGCCTGGCACCTTGTCAGTGTCACCTGGGTGCCAGCTTGGCACTGACAAGGTGCCCAGGTGGCACTGCCATGGTGCCAGGTTGGCATGCGATTGGGCCTGGGATGCCCATCATGATTGTAGGGTCTTTCCCTGTTGCGTTTTGGTTGGGGAGTGGTCGGGGTTTTCTGTGGGCCTCGGAGATCACGACGCCATTTAATAGCATACTGATCTTTCACTACAAAGGGGAGTTCCGGTGAGCAGAGCTCCCCATGCTAAAAAACATGTGCGGCCTCAGCACCTTTAAGGCCCCTTATTCAATGCGAGTAGCATTGAATTGTCATGTGTTTCTCGCTGTAGCAAGTGCCGGGAAACACGCGGCTAAACACACGCGCTAGGGGACTTTGCTCACTTTTGGGAAGATCACGACCTATGTGTTGACATCGGGGCAGAATACGTGGACTTACACGACAGCAAAACTGGCGCCGCACCTGGACAAATTCAGAAATTGTTAAGGGGCTACCACCAGCACCACGTGGAACACAATCGATTCCAATGAGAAATGGTGCTGGATTCAGTAGATTTGTGATTGACACTCGGGCGGCTGACATGCTGCAGCCGCATAAACACACTTCACTCCTCACACACACCAACCCAACCAACAAGATGGCACTGGTTGCACTGGAGTGCGCCCATGCAGCTGATGGGTTGGCAGGGCCAGAGGGGAATGGCCTGGGGGTGGCCACCTACATGACCGGTGACCCCAAGTTCACAGTGGGCAGTCAGTGGCATGCACAGCTGCATGGCCCCCTTGCAGGCTGTGGCAATGATGTTCCATGCCCGTCTACCCTGACCACACAGCCCACCTCCTGTCCACGCCCTTCCCGCTACTCCCCCCGACCCTGGTAGAAGTCCCATTCCCCGGACAGCGGCACGACATTCAGCAAACTATGGCAATGTTGGACACTTTCTGTACCTCCTCTCTCTCCCTCAGCAGCCACAGCGCTGGTTTCACGATTTTTAAAAGCACAAGTGAACTTCGCCGTTGAGAATTCGGCTCATTGGAGGCGGGAAATTATGGAGACCAAAGAGAATACTGGGTTGGGCCCGTTAATGATATTCCAAGTGATTTTTACTGTATGCAAGTTCTGGAACGCTTTGACGCCGCTGTTGAGGTGACGGAGAATTGCGATTTGACATGAAATCGCCGCCTGCCACGATTTGGGCATCAGGACATATTCTCCGCCCAATCACATTTCCCGATTTCCCGATTCCGGCGTCGGCCGATTGAGAATTCTGCCATACCTTTTTCATTTGGAAAAGAGCGCATACATCCTTTTTATTCTTTATTCTGAGATTTCCATTTCTGCCCAAATGCGATGTAATTTCTACCTTGATGATGCTGCTGCTATTGTCAATCTCATGTTTTATCTGCAGTTGCACTGGCGCAGCTTACCGTTCTGAATAAACTAGACAAAAACACCACCCCAGGATATTATTCTAAAAATAGGAACACAATTAAGGTGTATCTACTTTGCTTGTGCCAATAATTTGCAAGTGTAATACATAAGTGATTGAATTCATTGATGTGCAGCAGGAACCCTGCAGAACACCATTTTAAAAGGTCAATAGCATAATGTATTTCATTGTATGCATGCTGCTTAAATTAGCTTTGTGAGATGCCTCTTTCTCTATTGGCTGTTTGATTTATAAATAGTTCATAGGAAGAAATAATGTGGCCGGTTCTTCAGAGAAAACAGCCTTTATCTGCTTTCCTACAAAATTGAACTTGAAGAAGCTAAGGGTGGTAATGAGGAAGGAAATGAACATTAAAATAAACTAAATGTTGTGTTCTGCTGCTTCGGATAACACAGGCTGCTACTTGATGCAGTCTTAACTAAAGGATGCTCCAGACCCTGAAATGAGTTTAATGTGTTTATTGAATTATTAACACAGTTCTCAAATGAGTTCGACTCTCTGCTAATCTAACTGTAGTAACTCAGTCTAACTGTACCAGCTTGCTCTAAGCCATGTGCTGGGTGTGATGCTGCTAATCAACCCTGTCTAACTCTCTAGATGTCTGTCTGTGGAAAGAGGCAGGGTGTGAGTGCCTCATCCCTTTTATAGTGTTTATGTCATGCCCCCTTGTGGTGATGCCATCTTTGAGTGTCCTGACTGCCCATTGGTTGTGGCCTATTCTGAGTGTTCATTGGTTGCATGTTTGCATATCATGGCACTAAACACATTCTCAATTCTTGGAGGAACCTAAAGAATCTTTCCAGCACACTGAGAGCCACTGGTAGGTAACGGGAGTACACAGATTTAAGATAATTGGCAAAAAGAACCCACGAGGAGCTGTTTACACGGCAAGTTGTCATAATTTGAATACTGTGCCTGAAAGCAATTTCATGAGTACCTTATAGGAGGGAATTGGATATGTACTGAAAAAGCAGGGCGGGGGGGGGGGGAATCAAGATTGGGGGAAAGAGCGGGGGAGTGAGAATAATTGGAAAACTCTTTGAAAGGAATAGCACAGGTGTGTTGGGTTGAATGGCCTCTTTCTCTCTTGTCAGGTTTAAAGACTCTCAATGCTGAATCAATTTTATTCACAAATATCTACACACTGTGATCCTGTACTTTCTTACCTGTGAACCACAATGGACGACTGCTTAATTTCCAGCTGCATTAATAGTGATGTATTTCTGGCAGATTTAAATAACAGAAACAGCCCCAATATTCAGGTGGCTGGAATAATATCACTCTAAGACCGTATGTTAAAGTGTTTTACAAATCGATGAGTAGTTTCTGCAATCCCATGTTTTCATCAATGTAGAATATATCACACTTCAGAGCATGGAACAGGAGTTCACTATCATGGAAAGCAGCTTGAGATAGAGACCAATGTTGCAGTGAGTGTAATGATATATACATTGGTGCTTATAGGAGTACTTTATTCAGAAAGTAAACTTTTATTCTCTTCAATTGTGCTTTCTTCTGAACAAAAGCAATGTTTACAATGGTTTGGCTGGAACTCCCCACATTTTGGATGCAGGCTACTCGTGAATTTAATCAGGTTCTGTGGGGTGGGATCAAAGAGCAGGAGAACATCGTAGTTCACTTCTTTTCAAAGGTCATAAAACGGAATAATATCATACCTTTTCCATATGGGCATGCATCCTTTATATTCTATCTCGTGAAATTGGCAAATTCTCCCCTTTTTAAACAATCAATCTGTATTCAGTTTTGCTTTTGAGAAAATGAGAGAATGGATATTGTGGGAAGGTATGCATTTTAATTGGCATTTTCTGTGCCTGGCAGTATCTGAGTGCATTTTTGTCCCATGTACACGCTTATTTGCTAGATGGGTTTTCTCGGGGTATTTACCAACACATTCTTTGCATGCATGGATCGCTGAGCATGATCTAGTACTTCCCTAAATTAGGGGACTGAAGTTATAATAATAATCTTTATTATTGTCACAAGTAGGCTTACATTAATACTGCAATGAAGTTACTCTGAAAAGCCCGTAGTCGTCACATTCCTGCGCCTCTTCGGACACAGTGGTGAGAATTCAGATTGTCCAAATTACCCAGCAGCACATCTTTTGGGATTGTGGGAGGAAACCAGAGCACCCAGAGGAAACCCATGCAGACACAGGGAGAACACGCAGACTCCGCACAGACAGTGACCCAAGCCGGGAATTGAACCTGGGACCCTGGCGCTGTGAAGCAACAGTGCTACCCCGTGCCTACAGTAAAAACTTCTGACTGAAAAACCCAAGTAGAGGCAACTGACATAAGGGACATCCACTCTACCTTTACCTCAAGTTCTGTAACATCCAATGTTTCCTCATGGCGCTCATCCAGTGCAAGTTACAAAATGTGAAAGTGTAGATGGCACTGAGTAAAAGGGCTAATGGTGATATATGTTGCTGTAATGAGTCATGCAGCATTGTTTGATATTGGAGACCACTGATTTCTCTGCTGCCATCTCTGAACGAGCAAAGGGGAAATTTATGACTACCTTAAGCATATGTGCTTTTTGTCTTTGAATGTAACGAACTAAGAAGACACCTTCACAGCTAGTCTCTGCCTTTCTCCCAAACCCTCAGTGGAATGTCTTCATTTGAAAAACTTTTAAATCTTTTCTCTGATGCGGTCCGTTCTCAGCCCTTCAGTTAAAATGCCACAGTGAAATGAAGTGAGCAGTTTTATTAAAGGGTCCGGAGACCATGCTGGAGGAGCCGAGGGGAGGGGTTGAAAGATCGGGGCGGCATTTAAGAATGGCACCCAGATCCGTGAGTCATCTTCCTGCACTGGCAAGTGGAGCTTATCAGTGCAGGGAATGAGTATGTGCGACCTCGACGAGGCGTTCCTGACCGAGGCTAAAAACGGCAGAGTTTCGTTACATAACGGGGTTGTTCTTGGCACAGCAGGTGCCGAGAAACACCCTACTTCACGCGCCTAAAACAGGACTCTGCTTTTGCATGGTAAATCGCGCCCTACAGGTTTGCTGTTGTGTCAAGACATGAATTTTAAAAAATAAATTTAGAGTACCCAATTCCTTTTTTTTTCAATTAAGGGGTAATTTAACATGGCCAATCTACCTACCTTGCACATCTTTGGGTTGTGGGGGCGAAAGCCACGCAAACACTGGGAGAATGTGCAAACTCCACAAGGACAGTGACCCAGAGCCCTGATCGAACCTGGGACCTTGGCGCCGTGAGGCAGCAGGGCTAACCCACTGCGCCACCGTGCTGCTCTATGTCTAGTCATACATAATGGAAATGTAATGGGGGTGGCACAGTCACGCAGTAGTTAGCATTGCTGCCTCACGGCGCTGAGGACCCGGCTTCGATCCCAGCCCCAGGACACTGCCCGTGTGGAGTTTGCACATTCTCCCTGTGTCTGCAAGGATCTCAACCCCACAACCCAAAGATGTGCAGGAGGGTGGATTGGCCATACTAAATTGCCCCTTAATTGGGAAAAAAATAATTGGGTACTCTAAATTTTTATTAAAAAATGGAAATATAATATGACGCTTCTGAAGGAAGAAGTCGAAGTCCATTAGGGTCACTTCAGTTAAATATATTTATGCCAGGACTGAAATGAGAATTTTGATGTTTGAATTCAAATGTCTTACACTGTCAAATTTAGATATGTGCTCTTGTCAACAGTAAAGTATTACATTTTCTTTGTAGCTATCCAAGGAACTTGTTCCTCACCTTCTTCTAGAAAGTTTGAATTTCTGAGCTGCCGCTGATGTGCTTGGCAATCCATGGTCTGACATCCTGGAACAGACCTTGATTAATGAGCTACGTTCTCAATCCAAAAAGGTTATCTCGCCTTTCATGGGACTCATCAATAAGGACAGTCAGGCCGTGGTCAGTAACTAGGATTTGAAAACAATGCGCACAAATACTTTTGTGAAGAGAAATATCAGAAATATATTTAGTTCATACGTTGTAACACTCTACAGAATCAGTATTCTCATGATTGTCTCATACTCAGTAGAAAAATCCAAAAGGTACCTGGTTAAAACAATTTCAGTTCAATTTTTACAATGATGATGAATGAATTAGAGGAGAAATGTAGAAATCCTGACATCAAGAAAGTTTCTGTTCAACTGTAGGGGAATAGTCATGTTTATAAATTGCAGAATTAAGGAACAGAATTGTATTCTCACAATTATCAGGCTGTATGACAGTACAAACAGTGGTTTGCAGGTTATAATTAGATTGCATAGGCTGATCGGAGACCCGTTTATGCTTAAGTAGACCATGATCATAGAGCTGTCCTTCAACCATGAATACGAGAATGAAATTCATTTGCCTAGTTTAGGGAGGGTTGTGGTGGGGAAGGAGGCAAAGGCAGCAACAGAAATATGGTGGTGTTCTTGCTCCCTCCCCTTTGCTGCTCTCTACATCTTTTGCCTGCTCACTGTGCTCTCTCACCCCCATTGCACCTCCTTTTGTTGCAATCTGACAATTTCCTGCCTGCCACACCCTCCTGTTCCTTTCGGAACTTGCAGCCCCGCCCCCAATCCCAACACCCTGCTCCCTTCACTGCTCCCTCCTGTATATCTCTCCTTGCTATCTTCACTGCGTACCCCAGTTCCTTTGGCTGTTCCCGCCTTCTTTATCCCATTGCTCCTTCTGCCATCCTTTCCTGTTTCCCATTCTTTTCACCGCTCCTCCCTACTACCTCCACTGATCTCTTTGCCGCTCCCCTCCCATTTCCCCCTCCTTCCTCTGTTCCCTCCCATACCCTCCACTGCTCCCTCCAACTTCCCGCTTCCCACTCAATACATTGCTTCCTTCCACTTCCCCCTCCCTCCACTGCTTCCTCCCACTTCCCACATCCCACTCCCTCCACTGCTCCTTCTACTGCTCCCTCCCACTTCACAATCCTGCTCCCACAGCGGTTAGCATTGTGGCTTCACAGCGCAGGGATCCGGGTTCCGATTCCCGTCTTGGGCCACTGTCTGTGCAGAGTCTGCATGTTCTCCCCATGTCTGCGTTGGGTTTCCTCTGGATGCTCCACTTTCCTCCCACAACTCCTGCAAGATGTGCTTGTTAGGTGAATTGGGCATTCTGAATTCTCCCTCAGTGTACCTGAACCGGCGCCGGAGTGTGGCAACTAGGTGAGTTTCACAGTAACTTCACTGCAGTGTTAATGTAAGCCTACTTGTGACACTAATAAAGATTATTATTATTATCCCTCCTGCAACCCTCTCTCTCCACTTCTCCCTCCACTGTTTCCTCCCACATCTTGCTCCCACCATTCCCTCCTTCCACATCCTACTTCCCTCTCTCTCTGCTGCTCTCTCCTACTTCCCACTCCCTGCATCCTCCCACTTCCCACATCCCGCTCCTTTCCACTTCCCATTTCCCACTCCCTCCACTGCTCCCTCCCACTTCTCACTCCCTCCCCTGCTCCCACCCATATCCCACTTTCCACCCCTCTCTCTCCACTGCTCCCTCCCACGTCCCACATCCCACTCTCTCCCACTTTCCACTCCATCCACTACTCCCTCCCACTTTCAACACTCTCCACTGCTGCTTCCTGCTTCCCATTCTGCCACTGCTCCCTCTCACTTCCCACTCTCTTTGCCACTCTCTCCCATTTTCTGCTTCCCCCACTCTCTTCACCGCTCCTTCTGCTGCATATATCACCCCGATCTCCACCACTCCTTCCTGCATCCATCCCTGCTCCTACCTGTTTCAACACTTTGCCATTCCTCTGCCATTTCCCCCCACCTACCACTCTCTTCACCATTCTGTTCTGCGCTCTATGCCTCTTGCTCTCATTACTTTCATTGGTCCTTCCCACTTCCTATATCCCCCCACTCCCTCCGTTGCTCCCGTCACTACTTCTCCTGCTCTCATGCCCCACTCCCTCCCGCTCCTTTCATCACTTCCCATTTCTCCCTGCCTCCACCACTTCCTCCCATTTCCCATGCCCCGTTCTCTCTTTGCCACACCTGTGGTGACAGATGCAATTAGAGTTGAGTCCTTGTTCACATTCAACAGCAGAAACAATGATTTAAGATGTTGACGATACAAAGGTAGATGAGAAAGCAAGCAATGAAGAGGCCACAAAGAGGCTGGAAAGCGATGTGGACAGGTTAAATGGGTGGACAACAAGGTGGCAGTTGAAGTATAATGGGAGGAATTAGGAGATTATTCACTTCAGTCATGATAACAGAAAAGTCGAATATTTTTATAAAAGGTGCAAAACATGTAAAAGTTGATACGTTGATGCTCACAGGGACTTTGGTATACTCATACATGAAACACAAAGGTTAGCATATGGATAAAGCAAGTAATTCAGAAGGCAAATGGATTGCTGACCTTGAATGCAGAGGGATTGGAGTACAAGACTTAAGACATTTTGTTACAATTGTACAGGGATTTGGTCAGGGATTTGGATTTCCCGTAACAGCCTTCCCGGACAGGCGCCGGAATGTGGCGACTAGGGGCTTTTCAGAGTAACTTCATTTGAAGCCTACTTGTGACAAGTGATTTTCATTTCATTTCATTTTCAGACTATACCTGGAAAACTGTGCCGTTTGACTTCCATATTTAAATAAGGATGCATTTGAACTGGAGGCAGTATAGTGAAGGCTCACTAGATTGGCCTCCGGGATTAAAATGTTGTCCTAAAATGAGAGTCTGAGCAAATTGTATCTCTATTCTCTGGAGTATAGAAGCATAAGAGAAGATTTTATTGAAACATACAAAATTCTGAAGGAGCTTGACAAAGTAAACACAGAGGGATTGTATTCCCTGGCTTGGGAATCTGAGAGATGGGATCACAGTATTAGTATATAGGACCAATCATTTAGGACTGGGGTGAGGAGAAATTTCTTCACTCAAATGGTTGTGAATCTTTCAAAAGTCTCGATTTTCACAGACTCATGGGGTGCGATTCTCCGCTCCCTAGGCCGGGTGGGTGAATCGCGGGAGGGCCGCTCTGGCACCCCCCGCGATTCTCCCACCCCTCCCAAAATGGAAGCGGAGGGGAAGACGGCAACCGCGCATGCGCGGCTGACGTAATTTTGCGCCGCTGGCCGCGTCATTATCGGCGTGCTGCCTTGACGCCAGCATCAAGGCCCGGTGGCCGAGTTTCACGAAATACCGCTCCTAGACCCCCCGGGGGGGGGGGGGGGGGGGGGAGGAGAATAGAGGGCGAGGAGCAGCCTCCGACGGCGTCGTGAAACACTCCGGGTTTCACGACGGCGTCGGCCTTTGCGGAGAATTCCGCCCATGGGGTCCCTGCACCTTATCCAAAATGGCAACGGAGCATTGAATTTGGAAGCCCAGTCACAAATTTCTGGCAGATCTTAATTTCACTGGAGAAAGAGAACGTGATGTGATTCACAATGGTGAGAAGCAAAAAAACCACAAGGGCTATTTGACGGTACCGAGTTCAAACTGAGCTGATTTTTGCCGGAGCAAGGTTTGTTTCCTGCTGTGTGTGACTTACCACATTTAAGAGTAAATGTGAATACTCCTAAGAGGCGGAGAAAGTCTGTGGGACTTTCAGGTTGCCAAGTTGTTTAGTTCCCTGTTCTTTAAATTTTGTAAAAAAAAGCCTGCTGTGTACTTGAGTTGAAAATAAACGGTGTCTTCAGTTTAAATATCTGTTTGTTTTTTTTTTGTTTTTTTTTTTTGTTTATAAATTTAGATTACCCAATTATTTTTTCCAATTAAGGGGCAATTTAGCGTGGCCAATCCACCTACTCTGCACATCTTTGGGTTGTGGGGGCGAAACCCACGCAGACACGGGGAGAATGTGCAAACTCCACACAGACAGTGACCCAGAGACGGGATCGAACCTGGGACCTCAGCGCTGTGAGGCGGTTATGCTAACCACTTGGCCACCGTGCTGCCCTTAAATATCTGTTTGTTAACATAACCCTAAGCATTATGACTGCTTGACCGGTTTCCCAACCTATCATTATTTCAGTGGGGGGCTGTAAATTCAGAGTCTGATTTATAGCTCCAAGAGGTTATTCAGGAATTAGCTCTCCTTGACTGCAAGTGTTTGTTCTGATAAGGGATTAAATACATAAGTGGATTTAAATATATTAAATGACACATTATCAATGAGATAAAAACCAGGAGGCTTAAATCTCCCCATGATGGATATTGAGTGAGTTGGCTTGGAGGGCATAAGGATAAAGGGTGATGGCTGGGTGGCGTGCATTGGCATGAGTTAGCACTAAGTTGGCATCAGGATGAAAAGAGGCCATGGGTGTGAGTGGGGGCCACGTTTTGGCATCTAGCATATCGATGGAAATGGTGGGTAGTTAGATGGGCATGGATGTGCTGTCTCTAAAATTCTCAGACACTTCGATCAGTTTATTACTCAAGCGTTTTACCCAGGTGCTCTTACTTGCGAGATGAACAAATGACAAATACACGTTTATGATTCAACCAAATTTATTAATAAACACAGTAAAACAGTCACCGCCCTTTAAATTATCCCAAATAATAATAATCCAAAGATTCTTAACAGTACCCGTGCCGATAAAGTCAATCGAGCCATGGGTCCAATTCTCCTAGTCTCAGTTGTCTCAGGACCATCATTTGCACAGGTGGGTCTTACACGTTGCTTCCTTCCATCTCTGGTCTGCCGTCGAGCCTTCTCTATAAATTCTGCACTGATCCTTCGCTGGAGTGGGTCCTAGTGGTCGATCTTTATACTTCTCGTCATGACTTTCCAGAAAGTTCTCTGTCCCTCAGCAAATGAGGTCTTAGGGCTGGGGTTGAAACACTCAATGGAGTTGCCGATTGCAATTCTGCAGGCCACAAGGAACCCACCCCCAGGGGTCCATCTGCTGATGTGTTGTTGGCCGTGCAGGCCCAGCAATGTCCTGGCAGTCTCTTTGTGTTCAGTGTATAAAGACTTAGCCAAGTTCAAATTCCCATCAGGCCTGCCTGAAGCTGACTGGGGTTTAATGTAAAATGTCCAATTCTTAACTTAAAGTGACCAAGCTTATATCGGGCCTAATATTCAAGCCGTTGTCCATTTTACCAAAGGCAATTGGGGGTGGGTAGAGGGAGGGTATGATGTATTGTATGTTGAATAGAGGGGCACGAGTTGGACGGTGCAGTGATTAGCACTTCTGCATCACGCTGCTGAGGACTCGGGTTCGATCCTGACCCAGGGTCACTGTCCGTGAGGAGTTTCCACATTCTCCCCGCGTCTGCGTGGGTCTCACCCCCCCAACCCAAAGATAAGGGAGCACTCTAGTGCAGTGGTTAGCACAGTTGCTTCATAGCTCCAGGGTCCCAGGTTCAATTCCCGGCTTGGGTCACTGTCCGTGCGGAGTCTGCACATTCTCCCCGCGTCTGCGTGGGTTTCCTCCGGGTGCTCCGGTTTCCTCCCACAGTCAAACGATGTGCAGATTTGGTGGATAGGCCATGCTAAATTGCCCTTAGTGTCCAAAAAAAGGTTGGGTGGGGTTACTGGGTTACGTGGATAGGGTGGAGGTGTGAGCTTAGATAGGGTGCTCTTTCCAAAGGGCCGGTGCAGACTCGATGGGCCTCCTTCTGCACTGTAAATTCTATGATTCTATGCAGGGTAGGTGGATTGGCCACACTAAATTGCCCCTTAGTTGGAAAAAGAAGGGCATGAGTTGACATGGCGAATAAGATGAGCCATAGGAGCGGGTAGAAGGTCATGGATTGACATGCGTTGGTATGTCTTGGGCATGGGAGTAGGTGGGGGAGGGGGTGTGAGATTTTAGAGGGCCTAATGTTTAACTACATACTTGGGATGAAATCCCAGAGCACTGAAGTGGGCTTTTTAAGCAACCTGCCTTGGCACTTGGCAGCCCCTGTGGCTGCCTCCAAACCTGGGCACGCAACTACTGCCTGGAACAAAGATCAGGACATTTGTCCCACATTGGGTGCAGCAAGCCTGAAAATTTCCTAAAAGAGTGCACCTGAATGGGAACAAAACATCTGACCCTTGGGTCGGCATTTTCTGGCCACCCGTGGCATGTATTGTTTTTAAATGTCAGTTTCAAGCTCTCCATATTGGGGTGCAGCATGAGGTAGATAGCAAGTATAGCTGCCTGCTTCTACCCTGGCAAACCACTTTCATATCTGTTCATTTTGTTTCATTTCCCACAGCAACTATCCTTGTTGCTAAATAGGATGATCAATTTAGTGCCAAATTATAGGCAATTTTCTGCTATGGATTTACACCCAATTGGAGTTGGATTGAAACTGTCAAAAATCAATTTACTCAGGCTCGTAAATTGAACAGAAACTTTTATCCCATCACTCCAGGCAACCTCAATTTTTAAACAAGGAAGGGAAGGTGCAACAAGGTCATTTCCAACTTCCAATAAGAGTGCACCTGAATGCCATGCATCTGAGAAACGTTGATATTTATTCAACAGCATGGGGCCTCACTGATTAGAATAACTGAAAGACTGAGCCCTTGAACTCCGCAGTTATTTTACTTCTCACTTTCACGACTGTGCATTTCTTTTGTTGTGCTGGATAGGAAGGAATGACCATACTTGCTGCTCGCACTTAAAAAGGTAAATACACTGCAGAGGATTGCATGAATCTTGTTCAAAATTCTCACTCCCCATTAGAGGGTCAAGGCCAGCTTAACCAAATTCCAAATTTGTTGGTGTGAAGCTATCTGCAACAGTCAAATGAGGTGGGTTTCTTTAATTTGGACAACATTTTTACTTTCAAAAGTGGAGGCCGCTTCTTCCTCAATATCAGTCTGTCAGATGAGAATGCTGAACTTTGGAGTGAGAGGTTTCAAACTGCAGTAAGTCCAGCTATTAGGCTATCTGACTATTGGATTTGGGTGAGACAGCCTAATTTCTAGCTTGATGTACCATCAATGACCACGCAACGAATGGTGAACTATTGTGGCTTTATTGTGCTAGATGTAAATCCTCCTGCAGCTGGACCCAAGAATGGGGGCAGTGCAGGAGAGTGTACACTTTTATACAGAGCCTGCTGGGTGGAGCCAGCAGGCTGGGATTTGCCGTAATAATTGGAGTACAATGGCAGTGAACCGTAATACATGTAGGGCGAAATTCTCCGCCCCCCACGACGGGTGGGAGAATAGCGGGAGGGCCTTCTCGACATTTTTGCCGCCCTCCCGCTATTCTCCCCCCCCCGCCGAAGTCCCGACCCGAATCGCTGCCGCCGTTTTTTTACGGCCGGCAGCGATTCTCAGCTGTTAGATGGGCCGAAGTCCCAGCCCTTTCCGCCGTTTTTACGAACGGCAAACACACCTGGTCTTGCCGTTCGTAAAAACGGCGTCACAAACTCGCTATTAATAACCATGGCACCGATTGGCACGGCCGTACCCGCGATCAGGTGGGCCCGCGATCGGTGGGCACCGATCGCGGGCAGCGGGCCCGATGCCCGCGCACTACTTGTCCTTCCGCCGCCCCGCAGTATCCATTCGCGGGGCGGCTGAGGGGCAACCCGGCCCGCGCATGCGCGGGTTTCGCGCAAAAACGCGATGACGTCACCCGCGCATGCGCGGGTTGGAGTCTTCCAAACTGCGCATGCGCGGCTGACGTCATATGACGCGTCAGCCGGCGCTAACTCCGGTAAGCGGGCTTAACGATTTTCGTTAAGCCCGTCTTGCCGGAGCCTACGGCGTCGGGCTGCTAGCCCCGACCGGGGACCAGAATCGGTCCCCGGTCGGGAAGGGGCGCGCTGCCGTAAAACCCGCCCGGGTTTTACGCCAGCTTTACGATTTCTCCCGTTTTGGGAGAATCTCGCCCGTAATGTATGATCAGTAGTTTACCACACAGTTAAAAATCAATGTGTTTATTTTCTTACAAAGATCTCTGTCTCACATGGCCAAAGAGAGAGGATCCCTCCAACTGAAAAATAAAGATCATCCTATCCATCTACCATTGCCACTCTCAGACAATAAAATTATCCCATTGCTCTAGTCCCAAGACCTATTATCCGGCATTTACCTGAATGGGAACAAAACATCTGACCCTTGGGTCGGCATTTTCTGGCCGCCCGTGGCATGTATTGTTTTTAAATGTCAGTTTCAAGCTCTCCATACTGGGGTGTACACCTTGCGATATCGAACGGGATCTCGTGAGATGTTGCAAATTGGATCCCGCCCATTGTGAGCGGGATGAGCTTTTGGCAAATCTGCATATTAGAGTGAGTGGCTAGTCTCACTCTAGTATGTGCTTGTCTGATCTACCCAAGTCTTTGGGATCTAACCCTTTGCCTTGGGGACCTTAGACGAGTGCCATACACTGTCCCTCAAATGGGGACCAGGTGGAATGGCACTTTTTTGGGGGGGGGGCAATAGGGGGGGGGGGCAACATCCCACGGGATCGGAGGCCTCAGGTGGTTTGTCTCTGGGCAGGGTGGTACCCTGGCACTGCTGGTGCCATCCTGGCAGTGCCACTTGGGCACCTTGGCAGTGCTGCCTGGGTGCCAGCTTGATGCTGCCAGGGTGCCCAGATGGTGCTAGCAGGGGTAGTGCCTACGCTGTGGATTGGGTCTGGGAGTGACCTGCCCGTGTTGGGGGGAGGGGGGGGGGGGCTGAGGATCCACTTATAGGTGAATTGGGGCATTGGGGTTGGGGGTGGTTTGAGGGATCCGGCTGTCACTTAAAAAGGGTGTCCCAATCCCCTCCTGCACTGAGGAATTCCAGTGAATGGAGCTCCTCAGTGCAGAAAATTGGGTGGCTGGACCACCAAAAAGAGAGTGCCACTAGATAGCCGAGTCGGAATTTCATTAGTAGGGGAAAGGTGGCGGGATGTACAAAATCCTGAATTCCATTGAATAGACCTTTGTGCTAACTTCAAACAGACACCATTTTTGCTGCAGAAAGGGCTCTGTCCCACACTGTGGTAGTTATAAATCTTTAGTGAGCTCGTAAATGCTCTGGAAGGGCATATAAGGTCTGTAGAACAGTTAAACTGTCAAGTTATTTAATCTTTTTATTTATTCATGGGATGTGGGCGTTGCTGTGCAAGCATTTATTGCCCATCCCTACTTGCCCTTTAACTGAGTAGCTTGCCAGGACATTTTAGAGAGCATTTTAAGAGCAAACCATATTGCTGTAGATCTGAAAGTAATGTATCAGGTGAGGATTGCACCTTCCCTGAAGGAATTTAGTGAACCAGATGGATTTTTACAACAATCGGCAATGGATTCATGGAGCGGGATTCTCCGACCCCCTGAGATTCGGCGGGGGCGGGAATCGCGCCGGTCGGCGGGCCCCCCGCAGCGATTCTCCGGCCCGCGATGGGCCGATGTCCCGCCGCTGACAAGCTTCTCCCGCCGGCGGGAATCAAAACGCCATGCTGAGAGGAAATAAAACTAAGTTCTAAATGCTCAAAATAACACTCACATTTACAGACATGTAGTTTTATAAAAATTAAATGACTCGTTATTATCGATGTGGCGGCATCATGGTATTTTCATTAAACTGGCAATTCAGAGACACAGGGTAATGTTCCATGGACCTGGGTTTGAATCCCAGTTTGGCAGATGCTGAAATTTGAATTCAACAGAAATCGGGAAATAAAAGTCTGATGATGACCATGACGGGATTTGCGGCGCGGGCGGGCGCCGGGGTCCTGGGGGGGGCCCGGGATGATCTGACCCCGGGGGGTGCCCCCACGGTGGCCTGGCCCGCGATCGGGGCCCACCGATCGGCGGGCGGGCCTGTGCCGTGGGGGCACTCTTTTTCTTCCGTCGTCGCCATGGTCTTCATGGGACGATCTGACCCCGGGGGGTGCCCCCACCGTGGCGCCAAAGGCTGTTCACACCAGCCGGTGGAGCGCCAACCACTCCAGCGCGGGCCTAGCCCCTCAATGTGAGGGCTTGGCCTCTAAACGTGCAGAGACCTCCGGAACCTTTGGGGCGGCCCGACGCCGGAGTGGTTCACGCCACTCCAACACGCCGGGACCCCCCCGCCCCGCCGGGTAGGGGAGAATCCCGCCCATGATTATCATCAGACTTTTAATTCCAGATTTCTGTTGAATTCAAATTTCAGCATCTGCCAAACTGGGATTCAAACCCAGGTCCATGGAACATTACCCTGTCGTTTACGAGTCATTTAATTTTTTTTTAAACTACCTGTCTGTAAATGGGAGGGTTATTTTGAGCGTTTAGAACTTTGTTTTATTTCCTCTCAGCATGGCTCCTGAGGTCAACCTCAAGGATGCGTGGTGATTTGGCATGGAGGGAATAAAGGCAAGAGGTAGTGAGTGGGGTCCTGAGTTGGCATATTGGCAATAGGTTGATGGGGAGGCTAAAAGGAGACAATGGTTTGGGTGGAGGGTCATGAGTTGGCATGACGTGGCACTGAGTAGGCATAGAGCCTATAAGAGACCATGAAAATGGGTTTGGGGCATAAGTTGTCATGTAAGAACATGTGGAATGGGTGGGGTATTGACAGAGTGTGAGGAATGAGGATTATCGAGCCTAATAATTAACAAAACAACTGGGAAGAAGCTGCAGAGAATCAAGATGGGTCTTCTAAATAACCCACCTCAGCACTCAGCAGCCTTTGTGGCCATTTCCAATTTGCATCTGGGGCTGGCAAGCTCATCTCCACCCCACACCTGCCACCCACTGAAGTGAAAAGCATGCTATTTGAGGCACTTCTTCCTGAGGCAGGTGCAGCAAAGTGAGTAATTCCCCAATTTGAGCTACCCACCTTGGAAGTGTAATCCAGGCCCACATTTCCAAGTCAGGATGTTGAGTGATTTGGAGGGGAGCTCACAGACAGTTGTTTTCCCATGCACCTGCTGTCTTTGTACTTTGAGATGGTAGAGGTTGTGGGTTTGGAAAATGCTATTGCAGGAAACTTGGTGAGTTGCTGCAATGCAGCTTGTTGATAGTAAACACCGCTACCCACTGTGTGTCAGTGGTAGAGGAAGTGAATGCTTATGGTGGTGGCAATCAGACAGTTGCTTTGTCTTTGATTGTTTTCAAGCTTCTGGAGTAATTTGGAGTTACACTCATCCTGGCAAGTGTAAAATATTCCATCATACCATCATAAGACCAGAAGGCATAGGAGCAGAAGTCAGCCATTCAGCCCATCCAGTCTGCTCTGCCATTCAATGAGATTATGACTGATCTGATATGAAGATTAATCCTGAACTCCACTTTTCCGCCTTATGCCCATAATCCTTGATTGCCTTACTGATTAAAAATCTGTTCATCTCAGCCTTGAACATACTTAACGGTCCAGTCTCTACAGCTCTCTGCGGTAAAGAATTCCACAGATTCACTACCCTCTGAGAGCTGAAAGTCCTCATCATCTCCGTCTTAAATGGGCGACGGCTTACTCTGAGATTATGCCCTCTGAACCTAGACTCTCTCACAAGGGCAGCCTCTCAGAATTTAACTTGTTAAGTCCCCTCAGAATCCTATTGTTATATTCTCAGTGTTTCGCAAAGGGGAAAGGTATGGAGGTGCCACACACTTGGGTTTCTTCCAAATACAATGTATGATTTATTCAGGAAATGTTCAGAATAACAGAATAATACAGTGCAAAAGAGGCCCTTCGGCTCATTGAGTCTGCACTGATGCATGAAAAACACCATTCCTGCCTACCTAATCCCAATTACCTGCACTTGGCCCATAGCCTTGAATGTTATGGCGTGCCAAGTTCTCATCCAGGTACTTTTTAAAGGATGTGAGGCATCCCGCCTCTGCCACCCTCCCAGGCAATGCATTCCAAACGGTCACCACCCTTTGGGTAAAAAAAACGTTTTTCCTCACATTTCCCCTAAACCTCTGCCCCTCGCTTTGAACTTGCGTTCCCTCGTAACTGACCCATCAACTAAGGGGAACAGCTGCTCCCCATCCGCCCTGTCCATGCCCCTCATAATCTTGTACACCTCGATCAGGACACCTCTCAGTCTTCTCTGCTCCAGTGAAAAGAACCCAAGCCTATCCAACTGCTCTTCTTAACTTAAGTGTTCCACCCCAGGCAACATTCTGGTGAATGGCCACTGCAACCCCCTCTCCAGTGCAATCACATCCTTCTTATAATGTGGCGGCCATAATTGCACACAGTACTCCAGCTGTGGCATCACCAAAGTTCTATACAACTCCAACATGACTTCCCTGCTTTTGCAATCTATACCTCGATTGATAAAGGCAAGTGTCCCATATACCTTTCTCACCACTCTATTTAATTTGCCCTTCCACTTTCAGAGATCTATGGACAAACACACCAAGGTCCCTTTGTTTCTCAGAACTTCCCAGTGTCAGGCCATTCATTGAATACTTCCTTGTCACATTATTCTTTCCAAAGTGTAGCACCTAGCACTTTTCAGGGTTTAACTCCATCTGCCATTTCTCGGCCCATTTGACCATCCCATCTATACCTCCCTCTGACCCAAGACACTCAACCTACTGTTAACTACCCAGCCAATCTTTGTGTCATCCGCAAACATACTGATCCTACCCCCACATATTCATCTATGTTGTTTATGCTCATACAATAAGATGGAGAACTGAAACCCGCGTAAACACTCTGCTGACGTGACATTCCACCAGCAGAGATGTATTACTTATAGACGTACCACACCCTCCCCTTTACTTCCTCAGTACAAACAACAATTTTAAATTATACATTACTTTGCATCATTATCTTTTTACATTTATACAACTTAATAAGACAATCTCTCAGGTGGACGTCTATTTCTTTTGGGTTCTACTCAACGTTCTGGCCCTGGCTACTTGAGATCTTTGAAGTGTCTTTTTCTACATCAGGTTGTACTTCCTGTAAAGTTACTTCAGTGTCTGTCTCCATAAGTATTGAAAAGGCCTCAGAAACAGAATCTGAACTTGTCTCTGTGTTTGGTCTCTGTGCAAAAGGATAACTGCGTGGAGATTCCGACGGAAATACATCTTGAGAGGTTTCAGTGATTTCACTTTGTGAAGCTAGCAGTTGGTCAGTATGACATCGCCAAACTCTCTCATTATCCATCTGTATCATGTGTGTGATGCTAGACCTGTTTTTGCCAGGATAACTGTGTACCCCTTTCACATTCACAGTATAGCTTCTTGCGAGCACTCACTCTCCTTGAATACACACTTTTAAGAGATTTGTTCCCTCCTAACAATCTGTGCTTGTTGTCGTTTGACAATCACTGAAATATCAGGTGTTATCAAAAGGTTACACTTTGTTATCTTTCTTTTGAAAAGCAGCATTGCCGGTGAACTTTGTGTCATCGCATGTGCGGTGTTCCAATAAGACATCAAGAAGTTATTCACTTGTCTTGACAATGTACCTTGGTACTTTGATGCCTTGATTGAATGTTTAAGTGACTGTACAAATCACTTGGCCAATTAATTTGTTGAAGTATAGGGTGCGGCATTCTCTGATCCTGAGGCTAAGTGTTGACGCCGTCGTAAACGGCGTCGCATTTTATGACGGCGTCAACAGGCCCTCAGGAGCAGCAATCCTGAGCTCTACAGGAAGCCAGCATGGCACTGGAGCGACCCACGCCACACCAGCTGCCGATACCGGCGTCAAATGGGCACCGCGGGTCTGCGCATGTGCGCTGCGACCGGCGCGAATGTGCGCATGCGCGGTAGCTCCCTTCTCCGCGCCGGCCCCGACGCAACATGGCAAAGGGCTACAGGGGCCAGCACGGAGTAAAAGAGGCCCCCACCACAAGAGGCCGGCCCGCCCATCGGTCGGCCCCGATTGCGGGCCAGGTCACGGTGGAGGCCCCCCCAGGGGTCAGACACCTCGCCCCCCCCCCCTCCCCCCACCAGGCTGTCCCCCACAGGCTAGATGCCGGGGTCCTGCCGGATAAGACCAGATGTGAACGGCGCCGGCGGGACTCGGGCTTTTTTTGGTTGCCACTCGGCCCATCCCGGGAAGAGAATCGCCGACCGGCGCCACGCCGACCCCGCCGGCACCAATTCTCTGCTCACCGGAGAATTGACGGACCGGCGCCAGGGCGGCATCGCGTGATTCACGCCCGGCGTGGCGAATCTCTGATCCGGCGTGGGCTGAGAGAATTCTGCCCAAGGATTTGTTTATTGTCACGTGTACCGAGGTACAGTGAAAAGTATGTTTCTGCGAGCAGCTCAAACAGATCATTTAGTACATGAAACGAAAATAAAATAAAACAAAAATACATAAAAGGGAAACTCCAGATCCTCAATGTAAATACATAGACACCGGCATCGGGTGAAGCATACAGGAGTGTAGTATTAATCAGGTCAGTCCATCAGCGGGTCGTTTAGGAGTCTGGTAACAGCGGGGAAGAAGCTGTTTTTAAGTCTGTTCGTGCGTGCTCTCAGACTTTGTATTTCCTGCCCGATGGAAGAAGTTGGAAGAGTGAGTAAGCCAGGTGAGAGGGGTCTTTGATTATGCTGCCAGCTTTCCCCAGGCAACGTAGATGGAGTCAATGGATGGGATAGGTTCATGTGATGGACTGGGCTGCGTTCCCGACTCTCTGAAGTTTCTTGTGGTCTTGGGCTGATGCTATACCAGGCTGTGATGCAGCCAGGTAGGATGCTTTCTATGGTACATCTGTAAAAATTGGTAAGATCAGTGTGGACATTCTGAATTTCTTTAGTTTCCTGAGGAAGTATAGGCGCTGTTGTGTCTTTGATATGGAGCCAAATGTTGTGCTGTATACCATTTCCTTTTGAGCAGTCTTCGAACTCCTTGGAAGTGAATTGAGTACCATTGTTACTTATGACCTGCTCCAGTCTACTAAATCTTGCAAATATTTCATCCACCTTCTCAATAGTTTGTTCTGTCGTTGCGGATTTCACACTCACCATTTTCAGCCATTTAGAGTGTGCAACTACAATTAGTAGGAACGTGTGTCTCTCAACTGAACCAGCATAGTCTACGTGTCTTCTCTGCCATGACTGTGTCAGCCATTCCCGGGTTATAAGGGTTGCAGTGATGGAGTGTTTCTTAATTTTGCACAGGACTGGCATTGCTCCACTTTCTCTTCGATTTGAGCATCTAATCCTGGCCACCAAAAATAACTATGCCAGTACTTTCATCACCACCACGCCAGGACGTCCCTCATGTAGTTGATTAAGGATTTTATTACACAAGCACAGAAGAATAATCATTCAGATTCCCCATAATAAAACTCCATTCTTTCCTGTCAATTTAAGTCTTCTTGTGTTGTACGGCTTGAGGTCTGGATTTTTGTGGTGTATTTCTGTCCTTTTAGGACCATGTCCATAACCTTCCCAGCACTTATATCCCTCCCAAAATTAACTGAAATGAGTCCAAGTCGGGAATAGAAGGCAGTAACTTGTTAATAAAATCCATATCATTCCAACTTGGAGCATACACGTTAACTAGGACTCTCGAGGTGCCGGCCAAAGACCCACTGATAATCACATGTCGACTGTTTGGGTTCGCCAAGATCTCAGCAGCCGATAAAGGAATCCTTTTATTAATAAACACTGCAACCCCCCCCTTCCCCCGCCCCGGCCTTACCACCGAAATCCGAGTAGAATACCTGTCTCACCCATCCCTTCTGTATCATTGCCTGGTCTCTACTCTGCTAATGGATCTCCTGCAGAAGCACCACGTTGGCATTCAAACTTTTCAGGTGAGTGCATGACCTTTTTACTGGACTGTTCTAACCCTTTACATTCTAAGTGACCAGCCGAATTGGGAGCCTTCCACTCACCCCCTGCCCCCCCTCCCAAACCAGAGTCAACCATTTCCACCAAGAGGAGTAATTCAGCAACTACTTAGAAACTACAGGTTCCGGGCCCACCCAAGGTGGCCACCAAACCCTCCTTCAAGACTAAACAAACAACAAGCTGTAGTCACCATCAGAAAACTATCCCCGCCTCCCGCTTTCCCGCCTCCCAACAGTACCACACCCAAGTAAACAAACAAACAACCAAAAGGTGAACGAAAACCCCGATCCTCTACCCCAACTACCCCTAACCCCAGACAAAACAGAAACCCCAAGCTCATTATCTAAAACTACAATAAAATAATGAGCTGCATTTAACCCCAGCACTCCGCTCCCATGAGCCAACTCTGCAGCCAGCAGGGCAGTCCCCGCCCTAGAGGAAAGACAAATAGCCAGAACAACCAGCCCCCCCCCCCCCCCCCCCCCACCCACATCCAACTTTAATAATCAAAGAAAAAACACCCATCCCTCAGAAGACCAAGAAAATACAAACTTGTACAAGAAATCCCAACAAATCCCAATATCCGCATGCACTCCCCAAAAAGTCAAAGACCTCGTGAAAATTACAATTAACTTGTCCCCAGCCCATGCCTCCTAACAAAAGCATCTGCCTCCTCTGGCGCATCAAAATAATAGCCCTTTGAATCATAAGTTACTTGGCAGGGTGTATCACTCCAAATTGAACTTTGCTCTTATACAGTGCGACCATGGCTTTGTTAAACGCCGCCTGCCTGTTAGCCAGTTCTGCGCGCACACCTTGGTGGAGCTTGATGACCTGGCTTCCCCAATTGTAGTCCCAATGATCCTTCGCCCACCTCAGGCCTAGCTCCTTCCCCTGAAAACTATGGAACCTCACGATGTTTGCCCCTGGCGGTTTCTCCAGAATGGGGCTTATGCCTAAGTGACAGGTGAGATAATCCAGCTCGGGAGTGGACATCAATCTACCCTACCCCACCATCTTCCCAACAGCTTCGAGATGTAGTGCATCAGATTTGGGCCTTTCATTCCCTCTGGAAATCGTGCATTTCTAAGATTCTATCGCCTGGAGCAATTCGCCAGATCATCCACCTTGGCTTTCAGTGTTTTCTTCACATTTGGCTTCTAAGGAGCCAATCTGATTCTCTGCCTTGAGAGAGCCACCTCTATACAATGCACCATGCGCCTTTACTGTCTCCTCAGTCTTTGCTGACTGAATAGGATTTCGGGCCGCTTCTACAGACTTGTGGATGTCCTCGGAGACAGCACGCCGTTGTTTCTGAAATTCCATTGCCAAGATGCCCGAAAGCATCTTGCCTGTTAGTGGAGTGACCAGAGTCATGGCCTCCGCCATTTTTTTTAGAAGAGGAGCCTTGGGAAGCCACTGAATCCATCAACAAATCTTTATTTGCTGGCTTCCTTATCCTCGACCTTCTGGGAATTTCTCTTGAGTGGGAGCCTTATCGCATCGAATTCATGGTTTTAACCCAAACTCCCAAAAACTGGGCAAAAAGGACCAAAAATAAAAAACATGGCAGAAGCCACCTCATGTGCGACTACTCCCTACGGGCCACCACCGGAAGTCCCCACTTCTAAGATTTCTGTCATCTTTTTTGGCTTTTATGCAAGCCTTCTCTATGAATGATGTGACTTTTGTAGTTTATGGATGTCTTGAAAAAGTCACGCTTTTCCTTTTTAATTCAGACCTTATGGTTAACAGCACAGTTTCAATTCCCACACAGGCTGTGGTTAGCATGAAGGCTCAACCTTCTTCCTCGCCTGATGTGGGGTGACCCTCAGGTTTCAGTCAGTTGTCTCTCAAAAAGTGGAGAGCAGCCTATGGTCCTTTTGAAAATGGCGACTTACATTTCAGTCAGCAGCCCTGGGGCTGCATTCTCTGTTGCGCCGGCAGTGGACCCACGCCTGGGAATTTCCTGATGGTGTGGGGCTGCCCACAATGGGAAACCCCAATGGCTGGCTGGCGCGATGGAGAATCACGCTGCCGGCGGGACGGAGAATCCCGCCCCGGATGTTTCCTTATGTGAGTCGGTGTCAAATGTTATTAGCAAACCATCCATAGGAGACATGTTGACAATACAAGTGATGCCACATAAATCTATTTTGTTAGGTTGCTGAGTCAACTGGGACACGAATAACCTGGTTAAACAGAATAATTTAAGGCCTTGATTTGTTCATTTTACATTGAATATTCTTCATTAAAGAATTACGGTAATCCTGTTAAGTATGACTTGAGCTTGTGACAGTTGACCAGTAACACTGCATTATTGGGTCCAGCCTGGGTTTACTTGTTGCACCTTCATGATTGTATGTTTAAAAGTTCTATTCTAGAGAGCTGAGCATCTAATTTAGCTAGGGCTAACAATTCAGTGCACTACTGAGGGAGTTCTATACTATTTCAGGTATTCATTCTCAGATGAGATATTCAGCTTTGCTTCATCTGACCGCTCAGCTGGATCTAAAATATATTCTAGCACTATTTGAAGAGGTGCAGGGGTGTTCCCCTATGTCCTGGACATCATTTATACCTTAACCAACATTAGTATATTGGTTATCTGAGGCGGGATTCTCCCGTACCCGGTGGGGTGGGGGGTCCCGGCGGGATGAAGTGGAGTGAACCACTCCGGCGTCGGCCCGCCCCAACGGTGCGGAAACCTCCACACCTTCAGGGGCTAGGCCGGCGCCAGAGTGGCTTGCGCCCTGCCAGCCGGCGTGAAAGGCCTTTGGCATCGCGCCAGCCGGGGCCGAAGGGACTCCACCGGCCGGCGCTGGAGAATTCGGCGGCCGGCGGGGGCGGGATTCACGCCGCTCCCCGGCGATTCTCCGACCCAGCCGGGGGTGGGGGGGGGGGGGGGGTCGGAGAATCCTGCCCCTGATCTTTCATTTCATTAATACTTGTGGGACCTTATTGAATACAAATTGGTTTCCACACATCTCTTACATTACAATGGCAACTACATTTAAAAAGCACTTAGTTAACTCTGAAACACTTTGAGACTTCCTAATGTCATGGAAGGTGCTATCTTTCTTTCATGACTGCTGTAATCCCATCACAATGTAATGTCAGATGTGCAGTAAAGGGAGCAAGCAAGGGACGTATACAGCACAGAAAATTTAGAAGAATGACTTGGTCTCGGAATTATAGGAAGTGGGAGGAAGACATTCTGACTGGGGAAGTCAATGATCATTGAAGCTGTAGGAGCCAAAGGGCATCATGGTAGCACCGTGGTTAACACTGTTGCTTCACAGCACTACGGACCCGGGTTCGATTCCCGGCTTGGGTTACTACCTGTGCGGAGTCACATTCTCCCAGTGTTTGCGTGGGTTTCCTCCGGGTGCTCCGGTTTCCTCCCACAGCCCAAAGATGTGCTCTGTCATGTTCAAAACGTTAGATGGGCTTGCTGGGTTACGGGGATAGGGTGGAGGTGTCGGCTTAAGTACGATGCTCTTTCAGGGACCAGTGTAGACTCAATGGGCCGAATGGCCTCCTTCTGCACTGTAAATTCTATTAAATCTAGGATGGATGACCTAGCAGGGAAATTATCAGAAAGAAAAGAGTTGTGAAAGGCATCTGGGGCGAAATTCTCCCAAAACGTGAGAAATCGTAAAGCTGCCGTAAAACCCGGGCGGGTTTTACGGCAGCGCGCCCCTTCCCGACCGGAAGCATGCGCGGGTGACGTCATCGCGTTTTTGCGCGAAACCCGCGCATGCGCGGGCCGGGTTGCCCCTCAGCCGCCCCGCGAATGGATACTGCGGGGCGGCGGAAGGACAAGTAGTGCGCGGGCATCGGGCCCGCTGCCCGCGATCGGTGCCCACCGATCGTGGGCCCATGGCACCCTTGGCACGGCCGTGGTACTGCCGTGCCAATCGGTGCCATGGTTATAAAAAGCGAGTTTGTGACGCCGTGTTTACGAACGGCAAGACCAGGTGTGTTTGCCGTTCGTAAAAACGGCGGAAAGGGCTGGGACTTTGGCCCATCTAACAGCTGAGAATCGCTGCCGGCCGTAAAAAAACGGCGGCAGCGATTCGGGTCGGGACTTCGGCGGGGGGGGGGGGGGGGGGAGAATAGCGGGAGGGCGGCAAAAATGTCGGGAAGGCCCTCCCGCTATTCTCCCACCCGTCGTGGGGGTCGGAGAATTTCGCCCCTGGTTTGTTCATTCTGACTCAACTCAAACTTTAGGGCTAGTTAACGTTCTTGGAGGAAATGTATATTTATGATAATAGGTTTTATATATAACTGAAATCAGTTACCATTAAGTGTATCAATGCTTTGGGAATTGACGGCCTCCAAAACTGAAGATTAACAGGATATTGAAAAATGAAATAAAAATCGCTTATTGTCACAAGTAGACTCAAATGAAGTTACTGTAAAAAGCCCCTTGTCGCCACAGTCCGGCACCTGTTCAGGGAGGTTGGTATGGGATATTCAAGTATAATTGAACAAAATGCTGCTGAGAATAGCAGGAAAATTTGCTGTGATATTAAGGAAAGCATTTTCATTCCAACTGTCTAGAGCTCACACAAGCTCAGCTTCCTGTCTTTTAAAGAAGCATAACTACTTTTTCACCAAGAAACTTTATCTATTCTTCACACAGAAGCTAGAAGTATACAGCATTATGAGTTATGTTCCATGTCATTACAATGTCCTGTGGCCACCAATATAATGTAATTGCTTTCATTGGCTTGTCAGTATACTAACTCACAAGGCCCACAACTACAGAAACTCTCTCCATTAGCAATGCATTTAAGATGAATCGTAAAGTTGTGATTGATTTATATTGTATACTATTGCTCATGCAGCTTTCTAAAGGATTTGGGATAATATGAAATAGAACTATATTTTACTGTCCTGAAAGAAATGTATTTATGAATAACAAAATGCTTTTATAGATGTTATTTCTGAATGAAAATTTTGCTGGATATTGAATAAAGAAAGACTTGCATTTACAAGGTGTATAAAGTGTTCATTTACACCTGAATATCCCAAAGCACTTCATAGCCAATAAAGTTGTTTTGAAGTGTGGCCACTATTGCAGGATATTGCCTTCGGTAAAATTCTGAAATCAGACTGATATAAATAGTTTTACATAATGCTTGTATGGTTAATTTCACAAATTAAAGCTTACTTTGATCATACAAAGTGCGCATTGGAAAACGGAGGAGTGTTTTTTGATACGATCAGTGAGATTCCGGCGTAGAACCTGCAAGTCATTGTGATCAGTAATATACAGAGTAGTTGTTTAATCATGAGCCCCAAAAATATCACTTAATACTTTTCCTTATGTCTCCAGTGTTATTATTAAAATACACGGATAGTAACATTCTGCTCGCGACTACTTTCTTAACTCCTCCTGGGAAAGGTTTGTTGAGAGGATAATTTGTGAACTTAGATTCACTGCCCCGCCGCGCTACATTTCTGCCCCAACCCGCCGGCGGGATTCTCCGTTACGCCGTCCGGTCAATGGGGGTTTTCCATTGTGGGGAGCCTCAAGCCTTTGGGAAACCCCAGGGCGCCAGCAAAATGGAGAATCACACCGGCAGAGAATCCCACAACATCAAGCTGGAAGGTGCCGTCACTATCTTAGATCGGACAAGGAAAAAACAACCATTAGCAGCAGCAACATCCTACTACTGTGGAGTCACCTGCTGCTGGCCAACAGAGGGGAGCAGCACAAGGGGTCGAGGTTGCAGGAGCCCCTATTCATGTAGTAAGGTGTATAGACAAAGGCACCTTTTCCTTGACCTCTTGGGCAGGCAGATCTTTTGGAGGTTGAGATTGCCATGTCAGATGGCAGGGATCAGAAGCCACCAGAAATAGAAAGAGCTATCAAGTCACTCCAGCCAAAGTCCAAGGCCAGGGAACAGCTGCGGGACATCATTGCAAAACTGCACCAGTACCAAGACCGGGAAAGGATCCTAAACTGGACAAGACACACAAGGTCTTGCAACTGGGAGGGTCACTCGATCCGGGTGTATCAGGACATTGGGGCAGACCTGGCAAAGCACCGGGTGGAATTTTACAAAGACAAGGCAAACCCTCATAAAAACAAAGTGCGGTTCGGCCAAACTCTGGGTGATGCTCCACAGCAGGGAATATTATTTCACCGCACCGACAGATGCAGATGGGTTTGTCCACATACATGGGCTCGAAAGACAATAATGCAACCAGCATTGAACCAGATACCCCAGTGTATTGAGCCACCAAGAGACTATCTGCATAGCACTGAACTGCCTCATTTTACATTCTGGTGGAGTCTCAGAATCGACGGGGGGGGGGGGGGGGGGGGGGGGCAAGAGCAGCAGGGTGCAGGAGGGTCAGAAAGGGGGAATGGGCACACATCAGGGGGTGGCATCGATTGTTAGCTTTCGGCTGCTGTTGAGTAAAGAGTCAAGAGTTATGCTCCTTTTCACAAACACCTTTATGTTCCTTCAACACACTCTGTACAAAACTCTATCACTACATCACATGCACAAGAGCCACCTGTAACCTCTTTACATATCAGTGTCAATTATTGGATACTTAACATCAATGAGACATCTAATTGGAATATCTCTTAACCAATTCCTTAACAGTCTCCCCTTCCTTGGAGAAAAAAAAATTTGTTAAATATTGTTTTCCCGTGATAAAACAAAATTTTAAGAAACTCAAAAACACACATTTCCCCCTCTTTTCTTTTGAAAAAGTCACAGAAACAGGCGCCCTTCATTAACAATATCCAAAAGTCTCGGTGAACTAGCCCCTCTTTTCGTAAAACAATTGGATAATTGATAGCTACTGTCGTCCCATTTAATTTTTGCTGTCTCCCCTCTGTCCACCATCTGCTTCAAACTTGCAATGCCTATCCTTAGCTTTTTCTCATTCACATTTTTTGTAGAGTGCACATTTTCCCACAGGGATTTATTGTCAATGTGGCACTCAATGGGTATGTTCCCCAAATTCCCTAATCCCAAAATGTCTGTCAACATCTGGGATATATAAAAGGCCATATCCACCACCTCTACATGGCTTAACGTCTCAGCGGCCAAAGTGCTTTTGACCACTCTCCTTATTTTCTTTATTTCCCACACAAGAGGGCAACGTTTACCATTGTTCCCAAAAAGGAAAATTATAAAACCTCCTACGCTTGAAACCCCATCACATAAATTTGCATAGGACGTATCACTATAAACTATGAGTTTCATGTGCCTAAGATCACCTAGAACCGGGAACCACAAAACACAGTCCTGCATTTTTAGTTTGACCAACACTTTATTTGCTCTCATTACGTCTTCCACCTTAGGATCATTCATTTTTGTACTCAACTCTAAGACATCAAAACTAACGTCCGGTCTCGTCTGTTTACCTAACCAATTCAGTTGCCCAATTAAACTATGCAGTTGCTCTTTTTCCAACTTTGAAACCACTGTGTCTCTTTGTGAACCCTAACCACGACTAATTGTTATTGGGCTGGTGCTCTCCAAATAAGATTGCTGACGTAAAGTTGCCCCTAACTAGTCTGTCCGATTTCCAGTCCAATATATTTAAATGCACCCGAGCCTGACTTCCAACCCTGACTTCTTTCCTCAACACAGAGATTACAATAGGTTCGAAATCACTAGTCCCACCCCACAAAAAATCACCGACATGCATCATAAAGATGCCAGAAAGATTTCCCTTATGGTGCCAGTAAAACATTGCCGGATCCGCTTTCAACTGGCAACAGCCTAACTTCAACAAAATTGACCTCACCAAAAAATACCAGACTCTAGACACATCATTTAATCCATATTTACATTTGTTCAACTTCCAGATTACCCCTTCATTGTTGGCTGCCTCTTTAGGAAGATGGAGAAAAATGTCTCCCTTCTTGCCCCTGCAAAAAGGCAGCTTTTATATCTACTGATTTGCATTCCCATGCCTTTGTGTCTAATAGAGCCAAGAAGATCTTTAAAATAACATTTCCTGCCGTAGGTGAATCTATTCTTAAATCCTGATCTTCTTAGTTTTATTTGATCCCCTTGCCACAAGCCTGTTCCATCTGGAAGAACCTTTTTCCGTACAAATCCATTTGTAGGATAGAGATCTTTTTCCCCTATCTGGTACTTCCGTGTATACCCCAAATTCACTCCAACTTGCAGTTCTTGCTTTTTGACATCTTTGATAAATTTTTCATCTTATTTATTGGAAGCCACCAAAATATCACGTGCATGTGGGCTTCTATAAGTTTCTACTCCAAATAGTATTCGTAGTCTTACCCACATTCCGAGACCTTGACAAATTATGTCCCCTATCCCGCCTGGTACCTCATTCTGTACTGCTACTGTTTGATCTTTCCCGTCTGCTGTGGGATGTCCTTTCAATAGTTCTCGACGTTTTCCTGTGAAACTGTTCACTATCCGATGTGCTATCTGAACTGGCACTGCGTTTCTGCCCTCCATTTTTGAACTTCATGTTCCCAATCCATTGTCTTGACACCCTTCCATGAATGCTGTACATTCAACCAGTTTTTATACTTTGCAGTGGCCATCCCTGCTCTACTAACAACAGTTGCATCCTTCCGTTGACGAGACCCTTCAGGAAACTATGTCACTTTTGTACCAACTTTTGGCAGTTGTCCTTTCATAAAAATGGCCTGTTCTAATTCATCAGAATCATTGTGTTCCTCTACAGAAACCCTGTCTATATCAGTTAACTGATCCTCATAGTTCTGTAACACGTGCGTACCAGATGGCCCTGGTTCCTCCTCATGCCTGTCTGCTCTGCCAAAATTTAAAAATTTGTAATCTGTACCCATTATCCTTGATGAATGTACCCAAACAGTCTGATTGCCATGTTGTAAAACAATTGTTTTGCCATCTAAGCCTATGATCTTCCCTGGGCCCTTGCATTCATTACAATTGTCTCTCTTATAGTATACTATGTTTCCTTGCTGAAAACAGTATTTGATGGGTGTACATTATCCTTAAAACTCTGCGATTTCTTTCAGAGACTTCTGCTTCCAAAAAAGCTTTTCTACTGCTATGTAATGCATTTAAATGCTCAGCAAAAACAGAGCTACTTGCAGTCCCTTCCCAAGCTGGAGGCTGGTCAAATTTTCCGGAGCATGTCATCTATTACAGCATGGTTTCTTTCACACACACCATTATTAAATGGGCTTTCCACAGCCGTATTCATAACTGTGATATTCACGTTTTCACACATATCCCTAAACTCATCATTAACAAGTTCTCCCCCATTGCCTGTAAGGAATTTTGCCGGTGGGCCCATTCCTATCCCTATTCATTTTTCGATGATCTGATCCAGAATTACTCTCTTTTCTTTACTTCGTACATTGGTTGATTGACTAAATCTGGTTGCTAAATCTACAAAATAAATATATAGTTAGCTTTATCCCAGAGCTTAAGGTCCATAGCCATAATGTTGTTAAAATCCCTGGCCAAAGGTAGGGTTATTATCGGTCGTGATAGTGTCTTTCTGTACTTCCTAGAAACCTCACAGCGATCACTAACCTGCTCTATCAGCTTAGTACAGTCTTCATCCCTTACCCCTGCATCCTTTAATAAAACTTTCAGCCTCCGAGGAGACAGATGCGCAAGTTACCTATGCAGTTTTAATACAACAATCTTTTCAGAAGCTAAAGTCCCATCTCCAGCTGCCATTAACACATCCTTAACAACTGGACCTGGAATATTATTTGCCAGTAATGGAATACAATAGTGTCCCGACTGTATAAATTGTAAGTCTACCGTCTACCCAGAAACTGTTGCCTTATCCTTTTCAATATCCAGCTTCATGTGGCTTTCTTCATCGACGGTCTGCTCAGAAGCAAAGGTATCTCACTTGATACAACATCTGTGCGAATGAAATAATTCACTCCGGCAATATTCACCATTCTTTTCAGCGACTTCAGAGTATCATCCCCAAACCTGAAACTTGTGGAACGTTCAAATTCCTTAACCTTGTTATGATTTTCAGCATTCAAAGAGTCCAGGTAACATTTTAACCAGTCAATTCCACACACAATAGATGTGCAGCCACTGTCCAATACAGCACAATTGAAGGATTCTGCAACCAATACTCTCATTACCAGAGTAAAACTGCTCAGTAATAGGAAAATGCCTTCTTTCTGGTCACTATCTTTTTCCTCTTCCGACTCTTCCATGTCATGTGTAGCTTCAAACACTCTATTATAACGTTTTGGACAGTTGAAAGCATAATGGTATAGAGAGTCACACCGAAAACATTGATTTATCATACTCCGGGCATTTCTGGGGTTCATTTTCCTATCACCATTTTCCATGTACCTCCTCCTGTTATCGGTTTGAAATGGGTTTCTGTCTCCTTCTCTTCCCGATTTCCTTCCATACCCTCGTAATCTGTTTGTAGCCATACGATCTCGCCATCCTGTCAGTAGTGTACCTTCCATAGTCTGCTTTATTGCTGACTGACCCATTTTTGTCATAAGAGCCATAGGAATTGAATGTTTTCCCAGAAACTTCTTTAAGGCTTCATCATCTGATCAAATAAGGTATCGTTATCTGCAAATGTAACTTCTGTCAAAACTAGTAGCCTATCCATATTGTCACTCTAGCACAGTCCAGTAACTTAAATGCCAACACAGATTGTGGAAATTCCAGGTGGTGTTTGTGCAGCCTTCTGTATAGTCTGCTAAATTTCATTATATAGTCCTCAATAAAGATATCCTCTGTTTTCCGGAATCCATCAAATTCTGACCAGGCTTCATACGCACTAACATGTCATCTTTTTGATAAATCTTATCCATAAAATGCAATAGAATCTCCCAGACCTTCTTCTGAGTCTAACTCTTCCAATTCCAGTTGAGAAAACACATTGCGTCAGATTTTTCTCTCATAAGGTAGAGAAAGAGCCAATGCCATACCTTGTTTCCTCTTTCCTAAGGCAGTTACCTTAGTCCACAAAAGCAAAAAGAGTGAGGGGATGGGTGAAGAAACGGGAAGTGAAATTTGGTGAGGATGGAGGAGATTTCCTGCATTGGAACATCCCTCTGAGCCCGAGTCACAACCGCACTTCCATCCCTCTGACCAAGTACTCAAGAAACCAGTGGATGTGGTCACGCTCCGAACATTGAATCAGATGAGACAGCACTTGGGCCTGACTGAAAGTCCACTATGGCTCCCATCTGTAACAACCACAGGTTCAGCCCACGACAATGGACGTCACCTTAAAAGATGGAGACAGAATGAGGGGGGCATGACGGTTTGGAGGCATGTACACAGACGACAGAATAGAGACCCTGGAGGAACTCATGGAGAGGTTCCATCAAAGGCAACGAACTGTGACACACACAGAATAAAAACTTTCTTCCGTAGGAAAACGACGATGTACCCCCAGATACCAGGACATTCGCTAGTTGAGGAACTGTTGAATCACTCGTGTGAACCTCCTATGTACTCTCCAATGTCTTCACATCCTTCCTCAAGTGCGGCGCCCAGAACTGTAAGCAGTGCTCCAAATGAGGCCTAACTAATGTCTATTCAGGTTCAACGTGATCACTTTACTCTTGTACTCAATGCCTCTATTAATAAAACCAAGGATACTATATGCTTTATTAACTTCTCTTTTAACATGTGCTGCCACCTTCAATGACGTACGTCACTGCCCAGGCGACTGGATGGCTTCTAGCTCTTTGGGAAAGTTATGCTAATCTTGAATTGAGGTGAACTTCATGTCCTCCGCTATTCAAAAGATTATGAAAGTTTCACTTCCTTTGCTCAAGCCAGAGGTTCCTGCACCTTCTTTAGAGTTTCTCCCTTTATTTTGTACTGTCTCTCCATATTCTATTTGCCAAAATGAATCACCTCACACTTCTCTGCATTGAACTTCATCTCCCGCTTGTCTGCCCAAGCCACCAATATGTCTATGTCTTTTTAAAGTTCAAGATTATCCTCATCACAGTTGACAGCACTTCCAATCTTGTATCATCCACAAATTTTGAAACCATGCCCTGCACATGCTGCCATGGGAGGCAATGGTATAGTGGCACTGTCACTGGACTACTAATCCAGAGACCATGGTTAATGCTCTGGGGACCCAGGTTCGAATCTCATAATGGCAGATGGTAAAATTTGAATGATGACCATTAATCTATTGTTGATGTTGTAAAAACCCATCTGGTTCACTAATCTCCTGTAGGATGGAAATCTGCTGTCCTTACCTGGTCTGGGTCTGACCTACATGTAACTTCAGACCCACATCAATGTGGTTGACACTGAAATGCCTTCTGAAATTGCCAAGCAATGCACTCAGTTCAATTGGGGATGGGTAATCAGCCAATGAACCCCATATCCCATGAATGAATAGGACTAGTGACGTCTTGCTTCAATTGTAAAGGAGCTTAGTTAGATTGCACCTGAAGCACTGCATGCAGCCCTAGTCCCCTTACCTCATAAAGAAATCTACTGCCATATAGGGAGTGCAAAGAAGGTTCACCAGGCTTGTTCCGGGGATGGCGGGACAGTCCCACGTAGAGGGATTGGCTAAACTGGGCCTGCACTCTCCAGAGCCCCGAAGTATGATATGTGATCTCACCGAAGCTTGCAAAATATTTAAAGGAGTAGACAGGACAGATGCAGATAAGATGCCTCCCCCGGCTGGGGAGTTCAGAACCAGGGGTCACAATCTCAAATAAGGGGGATGCTACTTTGGATCGAGAAATCTTTCACACAGTGGGGCCATGAATCCCTGGAATTCTCCAGGGATTCATGGCCCTCAGAGGGCAGCGGAAGCTCGGCCATTAAGAATGTTTAAGGTTGATTGATGGATCCCTGATTAACAATAACATAAAGGGTTATAGGGATAGTGTGTGTAAAAGGCATTAAATTGTCCGATCAGCTATTATCATATCCTGCCGATGGATTTCAAGAATCTTGGGGAGGTAGCGCTGGTGGTGCTTCTCCAGGATTATGAGGTGCCTGCTGTACATAGTCCACTTCTCTGAGCCATATAGGAGGACAAGTATCATTACAGCTTGTAGGCCATAATCTTCATGCTGGATCTGAGGTCCTGGTCTTCAAACATTTTCTTCTTCAGGTGACCAAAGGCTGCAGTGACACACTGAAGGTGGTGTTGAACCTCGCCATCAATGTCTGCCCTTGATGACAATAGGCTCTCAAGGTATGGAAAGTGGTCCACGTTGTTCGTGGCCTCATCGTGGAGTTTGAACACTGGGGTGGGGGGGAGGCAGATTGGTAGAGCACCTTTGTCTTATAGATGTTTAGTGTACAGCCCGTGTTCTTGTACAACAAAATGAAGATGTTGATGATGGCTTGGAGCTTAGCCTCTGAGTGTGTACAGACGCAAGCATTGTCTGCATACAGTAGTTCAATGATGGAGGATGGGATGACCTGTAGGCAGCGGAGGTTGAAAAGATTCCCGTTTGTTCTGTAGATTAGCTCCACTCCAGTGGGGAGCTTGCTGAGGGTTAGATGGAACTTTACAGCAAGGAAGATTGAGAAGAACCTCGGTGTGATGACACAGTCTTTCTTGACTCCAGTCGGAAGAATGAAAATTGGGTCTGTGGTGGATCCAGGAGCATCACAATGGTGCTCTAGCAAGGCTTCCAGTGACAGGGATGTGCTGAGCATACACAAGGAAAGTGGCTCTTCTTCCAAGGAAATCGAATTTAGGCAATTTTACCCAAAATTAGCCCTCCTGTTCTGGAGAAAAAAGCATCCCTCATCACCCTCTTCAACCCACTAAAGAAGATACAAGCCAACAATAGAAATGCCTAGCGGCAGCTGCCCAAGAGGCCGCAAAGAATCGACAGGCAACAGGATCCAAAGAAGCCAACTGGTGCGACAGCGGATCCATGAGTGAGGAAGCCTTGGCACACCAGAAAGAGAGGGGCCAACGGGTCGAGCAAGGAATTGCCCCTCGCCGGATGATGACTGTAGGACATTTCTCACCCGAGAGCTGAAGGAACTCAGGGACGGCATAAGGCTCAAGATTCAGGCAGCAGTCAAGGGTGGCGGTCGTGGAAGCACTGGCCACCCTGCAGACACCCCTCGACCAAAACAGAGAGACGACCTAAAAGCTCAGGAGAACACAATCCGAGAACTGGAAAAGCCTCCATGGACCAAGGTGACCAGGTCGCCATCCTAAATTGAGGCATAGCAAGATTGGTGACAACCCAGGGGACCCTGAAGAGGAAAGTGGAGGACCAAGAAAAACAGTCGAGGCCTCAAAACTTAGAATAGTGTGGCTGCCGGAGGGAACATAAGGCAAAAAACCCACGGACTATATGGTCCAGATCTGGGAAACCTGGTGGGAAGGGACAGCTTACCTAACCCACCAGAGATAGGACAGGGCACACAGATCGCTCCAACCCAAACACAGGGCCGGGAGAGCAATGAGTACAATAATCGCCAAGATGTACCTGTACCAAGACGGGAAAGGATCACAAGGGAGACAAATAGGGGGACAGAAGATGGGGGGAATGGCTGGGGGTGGGCGATGCTAGCAGATGGGGAAGGGGAAAGAGGGGGCGGAGTGCAGAACCACAGGGGGAACCAAGAGACAAGGGAGGGAAGGGCTGTAGGCTGACTACAACAGGCCACACAACACAATAGCGAACAAGATGGCGCCGCAAACAGCCACATTGGAGGGTGCCAATCAAAGAGAACCCCAGAGCGCAGCGGCCCATCCATGTGACGTACACATAGTTGGCGGCCATGTTGGTAGCCCCTGGACAAGGGAAACCCCGGAGACAAGGGGCCCAGCCTAATGGTAAGTACCGTGACTGCAGCCCGTTTTCAATGGCCCCTTACAAAGAGAAACTAGAGTGCAGGGGTGCATCCACAAGTTAAGTATGGTTGATTCCCGCAGGGGTGGGGGACAGAAACCGTCCATCAGAACAGTCACCTGTAACATTAGGGATCTTAACCGGCCCAGTGAAAAGATCCAGAGTCTTCGCCCATCTGAAAAAGTATGAAAGCCAACATAGTCTTCTTCCAAGAGAGCAGCTGAAGGAGAAGGACCGACTAGAGGTAAGGAAAGGCGGGCGGAACAGATCTACCATTCTTGCTACGGTTCGCGAGTGATGTACCATCGACTTGCACGCGAGGCTAGGTGATTTACCAAAGTCTGGCTTTAATTGACTAGAACACAGCTCTGCGATCGTCTACAGTGGAAAGGGACGATCGTCAGGCGTCTGAGCATTTATACCTCGTTAATAGAGGCGTGGTTAACTCAGCCTCTCGGCCAATTGGTCGAGAGGCACATGACCGACAGGGCCAATGGTAAGCCGACGTTCTGGCCCAATGGCAGACGAGTAAGAAGATCATATCATCACATTCGCCCTTACGGAGAAGGAAGGCGGGGGGGGGGGATGTGAACGAGACCCAGGGTGGGGTGGGGGGGGGGGGGGGAACTGATGATATGAGTAGCCGTCGGGAGAATAATTTTCTCTCCGTACCCTTATCGAATTTGGGGGCTGCCACTGGCCCAGACATAACGATATTTACAAAAAGAAAGTCCATGGGGCTGTAGAACTCTAGAAGGATTCGATCAGTCTTTTGGTGGTCCTTGACGTCCTGGCCGAGCGCCGCAGTGGAGGAGTTGTCGTCGGATCGGCTGATGGTCCTGCTGATGTCCTGGAGTCGGGAGCGATAGACTTCATGTAGTCTCCGTCACCTGAGCTGGCCGCGGAGACGCCATGGATGAGGGATGGGGAAGCTGCGTGGGGTGCTGGGGGTGAAAAAGGGGGAGGGGGGGTCTGTGGTGGGGGGGGTGGCGCACGCCGGCGGGTGCCAGGTCCCGGAGGGAGACCGTGTCCTGCCGACCGTCGGGGTACTCCACATACGCGTACTGCGGGTTAGCGTGGAGTAACTGGACATGCTCCCACCAAAGGTGTCAGACTTGTGCACCCGCACATGCTTCCGGAGCAAGATGGGTCCGGGGGTGACCAGCCACGTCGGGAGAGGGGATCCGGAGGACGACTTCTGGGGAAAACAAGAAGACGCTCATGAGGTGTCTGAGTATTGTGGTACAGAGGAGTGAGCGGATAGAATGCAGTGCATCGGGGATCACCTCTTGCCATCGGGAAATAGGGAGATTTCTAGACCGGAGGGCCAGTAGTATGGTCTTCAGAAGGTACCATTCTCCCGCTCGACCTGTCCGTTACCCCCGAAGGTTATAGCTGGTCGTCCTGCTAGAGGCGATGCCCCTGTCGAGCAGGAATTGACGCAGCTCGTCGCTCATAAATGAGGACCCCCGATCGCTGTGTATGTACGCGGGGTAGCCGAAACAGTGAGAAGATGGAGAGTAGGGCCTTAATGACGGTCGATGTGGTCATGTCGGGACAGGGAATGGCGAAGGGAAGCGGGAGTGTTCGTCGATAACCGCCAGGAAGTAAATGTTGCGGTTGTTAGAGGGAAGGGGCCCTTGAAGTCAATGCTAAGACGTTCGAAGGGGCGGGATACTTGATCAGGTGGCGTGCTCGTGGCGGTAGAAGTGCGGTTTGCACTCGGCGCAGATGTGGCAGTCACGGGTTACTGACCTGACTTCCTCGATGGAGTAGGGGCAGGTTGCGGGCCTTAATGAAGTGGTGTAGGCGGGTCACCCCTGGATGGCAGAGGTCTGCGTGGAGGGAGCGGAGGCGGTTTATCTGCGCGCTGGCGCAGGTACAGCGGGACAGGGCATCAGGAGGCTCATTGAGCTTCCCAGGACGATACAAGATATCATAGTTGTACGTGGACAACTCGATCCGCCACCGTAAAATCAAACCACCCCCCCACCGTGGCACCGAAGCTGCACGTCCTCCCACTCCAGCGTGGGTATTGACGCTTACGCAATAATCAAAGAGGGAAACGGATTATGATGACGCTATACAAAAAGCTAAAAGGACAATTCAATCAAACCGATCAACAGGGTATTCGCTCGACATCCTGCTGGCCACCAGAAAGCAAGTCACCGGTGAGTCTCTAGACCAATACGCCCAGGCCCTCTATGCCCTGGGGAGAGGTGCGCTGTGTAGCGGTGTCCGCTACAGAGCACATGGAGCTACTCATCAGAGACGCTTACGTGGCTGGGATGCTGTCTCCCGTGATCCGCCAGCGGATGCAGGAAAGAGACGAACTCAGTTTAACGGAGACGCTGACTCTCTCCGCCTCCCTGGAGGTCGCAGATCTAAGCGCTCGCAACCTATGACCCTATGAAAGTAGCTAAATGGGCGCAATTCTGCCAGCCATTACGCCGGCACCCATCTCGTTGCGCGGGGTGTATCACATGTGATGCTCAAATTGGGCTTACAAACCGTGCACGATTCACCCGAGCCGTGGCACCTGGTGTAATCTGGATGATACACTGATGGTGTGATTCAGATAATAATATTAAATGAGCCTTTAGGCTATTCTAAATATGCATGGCTGGTTTGGAGGGCACAATCTCCTGGTGCCCGGGAGGCATTGGCCGCACCGGCGAGATCTCAAGCAGGCGATGATTAGTACTGGTCCCAACAAGCAGAGATCACGTATGATGGTCTCTCCAGGGATCTCTGACACCATTGGATTCCCCCTCGGTGGTCTGGAACAGAGAAGGGAAATACCTGGCACTCCCCGGCACCTGGGAACCCTGGCAGTTCCAACCTGGCACCTTGACAGTCCTAACCTGGCTCTGGCAGTTCCAACTCCCCGAGCTGACAGCTGTCCCCCCCCCCTTGTCTCACGCTGCACTGTCTGTCGTGTGGCTCACCCTCCGGGACCTCCAGGGGATCAGGACATCCCTCCTGGCCTCCCCCACCTCTAGGAGCCTCCCCAGGACCGCATCTCCGAATCGTGGGGCTGATCCCCTGGGTACCATTGTTGCGAGCTGGCTGGGGCTGGCTGAGCAAAGTGCAACTTAAATGCTGCTCGACCTTGTCAGCAGGGGGCTGGCAAGTGGGGGTCCTGGCGAATCAGCTGGCGAGCCTTCATTTTGCGGCGAGAAGCCCGTGAGGCCTCGTTAAGTGGTCCAATTAATGTTGAACAGCGTTGCCGGCCTCGCTGGGCCGAGGTGCCGGGATGTTCGCGGCCATTCCCGTTCGCGACCACACTTTGAACTTTTTCTGGACAATTACCACCCGGTTATTTTTTGAGTGAGTCGTGGCCAATATCATTCATTCCACTTTTTTGAGTTACACTTCATTGATTTCTGAGAGTAGTTTTCTGTGAAGGGGCGAGTAATACCACCGCAGCGTCCTCTTTCAGTAGTGCATTGAAAATTACTCATGTTCGCTTTATGACTTGTAATTTGCTGTACCCTGCTTTGTGCTGGTCGGAGGGATGTAGTCCTATTATCCTTCATTTTTTCATTGGCAGATAATATTGGACCAAATTTTCCCGTGGGCATGCACATTGTAATAGCAGAGGAACCTTGACTATTTCAAACAAAAATTGAGTAATGGACTCACATCATTATTTATGCCACTCTGTATTTTCTTGGAGATTTGCAGTGAAAACCATTGATTTCGTTAGAAGGCCTTCGCCACATGTCCAGCCCACCGACCTCCATTAAAACCATGAGAAATTGTAATTTTCAGGGTGTTAGTCAGTTTTGAGAGCACTGCCACTTAGACTGAAAATGACCAACAGGTTCCAACAGGTGGAATCTTACCAGATTTTGTCAAAGTGTCAGTTCAGAATGAAAACCGGTATGTGGGGCGAGATTCTCCGGATCCGACGGGTCGGAGAATAGCAGGGTCGGAAATTTTTACGGCGACGCTGTTCCGAGCCCTCCCGCATTCTCCGAACCCCGCAAATTGTCGGAGTCTGGCGTTTCCGACAAACGCCTCCTTCCCGCCCTCTGACACGACCAGAATCGCACTGAGAGCCCCCCCGCTATTCAACCGGCCCGGATGGGCCGAAGTCCCGACGTCATGGCGCCCTGTTTGGACGTCGTGAAACACACCTGCTTTTTAAATCGTCAACCAGTCGGCCTGGCTGACTTACTGCTTGGAGGAGGTCAGGGCACCACTCTGCGCACCGCTCAGCGCACCGTTCAGCGCACCGCTCGAGTCTGGCCACAACGGGGAAGGCATCCCTGGGAACGGGAGGGGGTCCCGAGCGGGGGCAGTGGGGGGGAAGACGGGGAGGCAGTGGGGGAGACGGGGGAGGCAGTGGGGGAGACGGAGGGGGCAGTGGGGGAGACGGAGGGGGCAGTGGGGAAGACGGAGGGGGCAGTGGGGGGGAGACGGGGGAGGCAGTGGGGGAGACGGAGGGGGCAGTGGGGGAGACGGAGGGGGCAGTGGGGGAAGACGGGGGAGGCAGTGGGGGAGGACGGAGGGGGCAGTGGGGAGACGGAGGGGGCAGTGGGGGAAGACGGGGGAGGCAGTGGGGGAGACGGAGGTGGCAGTGGGGGAGACGGAGGGAGCGCAGTGGGGGAGACGGAGGGGGCAGTGGGGGAAGACGGGGGAGGCAGTGGGGGAGACGGAGGGGGGCAGTGGGGAGACGGAGGGGCAGGTGGGGAAGACGGGGGAGGCAGTGGGGGAGACGGAGGTGGCAGTGGGGGAGACGGAGGGGGCAGTGGGGAGACGGAGGGGGCAGTGGGGGAAGACGGGGAGGCAGTGGGGGAGACGGAGGGGGCAGTGGGGGAGACGGAGGGGGCAGTGGGGAAGACGGGGGGAGGCAGTGGGGGAGACGGAGGTGGCAGTGGGGAGACGGAGGGGCAGTGGGGGAGACGGGGGAGGCAGTGGGGGAGACGGGGGAGGCAGTGGGGGAGACGGAGGGGGCAGTGGGGGCAACGGAGGGGGGGGTTAGGTAGAGAGTGAGCCGTCCAACCCCGTAACAAAATGTCTGCCACCATGCCAATGGTGTGCAGGTGACGAGGACACGGCCGCTGGTTCCCCTGTGGCTTCCGGCACAGGCCACTGACGCACCCGTGAGGAGGCCATAGTTTACTGGCCGTTGGATGCAGAAAGTGACCAGGGGTTAGGCTGACCGCGTGTCAGCAGCGCGACCAGGCCACCGGGACAACTCGTATCCCATGGCTGGCGGCTGCCGAGGTGTCGACTAACGTCCGTCTAACATGTCCCGTTTCTCTGCCCCCCACCACCCTTCTGTAGGTTAGCACGATGCATGGGAACAGAACGGCTATGTTCTGCGCAGTGGTTGGGGCAGCTCTACTGGATTGGAGATGCAGCAGCATCCACACCCACAACCCGCAGTGGCTGCAGGGCCAGCTGCAGCAGCAGAGGGAAGGGCCGAGGAGTTGCCAGTCGTCGAGCAGCATGGGGGGGGGGGGGGGAGGAGGAGGAGGAGGAGGAGGAGGAGGAAGAGGAAGAGGAGAGAGTGAGGGTGCAGCCACGGCGTCAGAGGGCGACGACCAAAGCCGAGGGTTGTACCGTGTCCGGGTCTCTTTCCTAACAATGCCGGACATCACCTGCAGGAGAAGACTCCGGCTGAGTAGGCAGACGGTGATACATATCTGCGAACTCCTGTCGCACCTCGCCCCACGTGGAACGGGGGGAGGACACGCGATCCCGGTAGCCATCAAGGTGACGGCCGCTCTGAACTTCTATGCTACCGGCTCCTTCCAGTCTCCGAGCGGGGGACGTCTCTGGGATCTCCCAGTCATCGGCGCACAGGTGCATCCGGGATGTGACCGACGCCCCTCTATGCCATCGCCGATCGCTACAATCACCTTTCCGAGGACCGAGCAAGTCAAGACTCACGAGTCCGTGGGATTTGCCAGTGTGGACGGGATACCGAGGGGTTCAGGGGTCAATCGACTGTGTTCACGTCCCCATTGCGCCCGCCTGATGTGGACAGGGACGTGTTCACAAACAGGAGGGGGACATACTCCATTAATGTCCAGGTGGTATGCGACCCCCCACATGAGGTTCATGAACGTCCTGTGCAAGGTTCCCAGGGAGTGTGCATGACTTCCTACATACTAGCGCAGGCGTCATCCCTGCGATGTTTGAGGGACGTCCCCCCCGGCTGAGGGGCTGGTTGCTAGGTGGACAGGGGTTATCCGCTGAGGTCTTGGCTGATGACGCCTATACGGAGGCCTCAGACCAATGCGGAAACACGATAACAACGAGGGCCCATGCAGCAAACCAGGGGTGTGGTGGAGCGCTGCCTGGCCTCCTGAAGATGAGATTCAGGTGCCTGGACCGCTCCGGAGGGGCCCTGCAGTACCAGGCCGACAGGGTCGCTCGCATTGTAGTGGTCTGCTGTGCGCGCAACACATCGCGATGCAGAGGGAGATGACCTGTTGCAGGAGGCGGAGGGGAGAAGCAGTGGCAGTGGTGCCAGCACAGAGGAGGAGGAGGAGGAGGAGGAGGAGGAGGAGGAGGGAGGAGGAGGAGGAGGACGCTGGCGGAGGTGGCGGGCGCAGCACGCAGACACGACCCAGGTGCGTGGTGATGTCCAGGAGGCGGCACGACGGACCCGGCAAAGGACGGCGGGCACGCGAGCCATGGTGCCGCACGGTTCAAGCATCGCATGTGACGTCCCGATGAACACCAAACCACCACCTGCATCGCTAGTCAGCAGAGGGTCCCCACACAAACTGCCACCACCCACAACCCCCCCCCCCCCCCCCCCCCACCCCCAGTGTACACTGCTCCACTTCGACATGACGCTTATCACTGGGTCCAGACCGAAGGGCACAACATTGATTGCTGTGTCAGCGGGTGTGATCAGTGCCATGTGGAATGATGACAGCCCGCTCTGCGAAGAGCTGTGAGCTCAGAATCGTAGAGAGAGTCTGACCCATGGCAATAGCTGAACCATCCACCTTGGTGGCCGCTGAGGTCGTCACTGACACTCCATCACGTGCCCGCGTGGGCTAGCTGTGGGAGGGGGGTAGGGGCAGGGACTGCACACCCGGCGCCGAGGTTTCACCACCCGTCACCCCCAGCGACACTCCGGTCACCATCACGATTCCTGTGGCTGTGGAACAATCACACGGTATTACAAGTAAGGTGGAACAGTGCGTTTAATATTAACAATTATTTACAGGTGCCCTAGCCCCGACAACTCAAACTGTGCCCTTCAACCCGTGCCAACTTACTCAGTGTCTATCTTAGTTGCCTTACGGCCCTACCACTACGTCTAAGTGAATCCCCAGATGATACAGCAGGAGTGGAGGAGGATTGCTGCGAATCGCCCCCCTCGACTCGTTTCTCCTTGGCCAAGCGTTTCCTGGGGCGACCCGGCCTTGATGGGCCAGGCTGCTCTGCGGGTCGTCTCGGGTGACATTGTGCCACCCTGCTCTGCCTGCTGCCCACCCGATGCACCAGGGATGGGACGGGGGGAGGCCGAGAATTCCGGGACGTCCCGTGATGGAGTTAATGGGAAGGGCCCCGAAACCTCCTCCTCCCTCGGGGAGCCCGGTGGGCCCCCGGGCCTCAACTTTGGGACAGAGGTACGAGCGGGGAGGTTCCCCGTCGCACCACCGACACCTGGCGCTGCCAGTCCTGGAGGCCTGCAACGGTATCCACCAGGATCCGAAGGTTTGCAGAGACGGAGTCCAGGGAGTTAGACATTCCCGCCAGGGACTGTGCGATCTCAACCTGAGTGTGCACGACGCCATCCAAGCAACATGTGTCAGGCGGTTGATGCTCTCGGCGAGCTGACTGCTGCGACTGGCCAATGACCTGCTGAGACTCGGGCCATGGCCCGCAGGGCGCCGGCAATGTCGGTTTGGCTCTGGCACATTGCTGCCTGTGAGAGGGCAACCCTGTCCAGGGCCGAGGATGACGCGTGCACATTAACCCCAACGTCTTGCATAACCTGACCCATTGCCTCCACCGCGGATGCCAACCCGTGCGGTGTCGGACTGGGTCTCTGCCATGAGCGGCACCACTCCCTGCTCTTGGACGCGGTTCGACTCCTCTAACAGCGTCTGAGAGTCTGGAAGGAAGCCCTCATCCCGTCATTGTTTCCCTGGGTTTCCTGAGGCATCGGCTGTGCGGGTGGGGTTGAGAAACTCCAGGAACTCTGAAAACGGTCTGGGAGCCAGCTGCATCCTGGGCCTGGTCTGGCCTCCGCGAGTCCGGGCCCTCTGTTGCTCCGACCTCCACCTGCTGTACCTGCTCAACTGTGATATGCCAACCAGACTGTGCCCCAGGAGACTCATCACTAAATAGGCCCGCCGGGGTGTGTATCTCTGGGATGATGGATGTGGTGGGAGAAAGCAGTGCCGCAAGCCCGTCGCTCTCAATGGTTAGGTCCTCGTCCATGGTGTGGGGCTGCTCAGCGACAGGAGGGTTGTCCCTGGCCATTTCTGGTGGTGGTGGTGGACTTCGAACCCTCTGTGCGTCCTGGTCCGCAGATTGGGTTGGGGCGGATAGGGCTGCCCGCTGATCGGGCACCCTCTGTTGTGAGGCCACGGGTGAGTGGCGGCAGATTCCTGTCTCCGTCTGGAGGCAGACGGCCCTGGTCGTTCGGCATCACGTCCTAGGGAAGAGAATGAGACGGGGTTTATTTCGATTTGCTCGGCAGGCCGCTGGACGGTCCCAGTGGGCAGGGTGTGTGAAGGGACAGAGGATGGGGAGGTGTCCCAGTGGGCAGGGTGTGTGAAGGGACAGAGGATGGGGGAGGGGGGGGGTGTTTGTCAGGGAGGGGTGTCTCACTTGCTGCAGTTCCGCCAACCTCGCATTGCGCGATATCGCGGGTGGCAGACCCCCCAACAAGGTCCAGTGCCCTCTGTTCAAAGGTGCTGAGGGGGTGCATGTTGGGCGAACCCCCTCCAGTCTTGTGCCGCTCACGGTGGTTATGACCGGCCTTGGCCTGTTGGGGGAGGGAACATAGGTAGATCATTACAAACGGTAGGTATCAGAAGTCCGTTCTGATACTGGCACAGTTTGGGGGGGGCAAGTTGTCATCAGATGATTGCATCTCTCCTCGGGGCCAGAGCGCTGGGTCTGTGACAACTTTGTGAACCACCCTCAAATAAACTCTGCCCCAATCCCTCTCCCCCCCCCCCCCCCCCCCCCCCCCCCCCCGGGCAGTTAAGGGGGAGGGATGGTTGTGACTAGGGGGCACCCTCATGGCACTTACCCTGGCAGACCTGGTGAGGTCGTGTAGCTTCTTTCGGCACTGCTCTGCTGAGCGAGGGGTCTGCCCCACAGCACTGACGGCAGCAGCCACGTCACGCCACGCCTGGCGTACCGTGCTGGCAGGTTGGCGATGCCCTCTCCGCGGGCGGATGATGCCCCTCCTCTGCTCCACGGCATCGAGCAGCGCCTCGACGTCTGCATCAATAAAGCGAGGAGCAGCTCGCCTAGGCTCCGACATCCTGCCCGACAGATTCTGTGGTCGCCCGCGCCTTTTTACGGCGTCGGGCGGCGTCACATGGGCGGGTTCGTGTCGTCGTCGCGTTCCGTCGTCATCACGCACGTAATTGACCGCGGCCGCGCTGCTAGCCCATTTCCAGGAAGTGAATCGGTCGGGAAATGAAGCCTTCGCGACCGTCGTAAAACGGTCCCGATTTTTACGACCGTTTGCCGACTTTCCGCGGGTGCGGAGAATTTCGCCCGTGGCTCTCCAACTGCACAGACCAGTTTTCTCTCCAGATATTGAGCCTCTTTAAAGAAAATAAATGAGTGGGGGTGGTTCATGCCGTCACTGTGGCTGGGCAGGGATTGTTAGAGATGGCACCCAGCTCCACAGAGATCAGGGTGCCATCTGTAAAGGGGCAACAATCAGAACTGAAACTGAACGGTCACTGGCCCCCACCACAGCTCCCCCATCCCAGACAATCATCAGGGCTCCCCCACCCCTCCACCAATAGACAATCATCAGGGTCTCACCCCCCTACCCCCAGGTCACAGTACCAAGTTGCCAGGCTGTTCAGCTGCCACTGGGAGTGCCAATGTACAACCCTGCCTACAGCCCGACCACCCAGTGGCCTCCATTGGCCTGGCAGATACTCCAGGTGCTTTTACACCTGGTCCACATCTGTGAGGACCAGTACTAAACTGCGTCATGGCGAGGTCTCCAGGTGAGGCCGTTAGTTTCTGGGCCTCAGGAGAATCCGGCATAGCGATATTTAAATGAATCGAATGGCTCATTTAAATATGTTAATATGACTCTTGCCCAGCAAAGCAAGATCCAGATCGCGAGATCTTCTGAACGTCACAAATCCCGCGTGACGCCTCTCGCGAGACGCTCTCGCAAGATTAAAAGGCCTCTCGTGTCACTAAGCTGGGTGTGACGAGGCCATTAAATCATGCCCATGATCTCTCCAGCAAGAATCCCATTCCATGATACTCTTGGATTTTGTGCTTGTGTCACCCTTGGTCTTGCAAGATGCCTCCCATTCAATGGCTCTATCAGCCTCAGCTGTTGGTCTTGAGGGGGGTCCCTCTGGCCCCTTAATCATCAGGGTGATAATCTAGCCTTTGCCCAATCTGGTGGCACCAAGCTCTTCTCCTCATTTTTGTTGCCTGATTTCCAGGACGAATACAACACTCTTTTCCATCTGTGTGGCACTCATGCTCATACCTGTGAAAGGATGAATCAACATAATGTCTGCACCTTCTAGTCATTACCTAGGGAGCCACTGTGAAGCCTATGGGTCATTTTCATCCAGCCATTGCATCCCCATCTGATCCCTTGGAGCACTATTACAGCTTTCTGGTTCACTGGTAGGGTACACAGTCCACCCAACCAACCCACACCCCCTTCCAGATGGCACACACATGGCAGGGCTTTGACATAGAGGCTTGGATCTGACTGAGTTCTGCCAGGTGAAAAAGGCCAAAGTCATGGCATTATGGGACTGTCTCCTCTGGAATACACAGCAGAGTATTCCAACTTGCACTCATGTCATGAGAGTTTTGTGGGGGAGGGGGCCTTCAAAATCTTAAACTGCCAGCTGCAAAGTTTAGAGATACTAAGACCATAAAGCAGATGCATTTTGGACAGTGATCCATTTTTAGTTGGATCCTTCTGACTCTCGGGATTTCCCACGAGAGGGGCAAAGTGTCTTTGGAAGCCAATCCTGGAATGGCTCCAATCAGGTTCATACTTTCACAAGAATGCGCAACATGAATTAAGGCACCAGATTCCCTAAATTGGGATTTGACTGTTCCGAACATGCCTCAGCTGTTCTTTCCTCGCCATCTGGAAAAGTGGAAATTAGTTGAGTAATTCTTCAGCCAGCCCACAAGTGCAGTAGTTGACTCCTCCCAGTAGCCCTGACAGCCCTCATCTGGCAATGATATTTGCAGTTTCTTTTGCAGGTTCCTGAGCAGGTTTCCCTCTCTCCAATCAATCTCCTTCCTCCCTCTCTAATCCTTGATCCCATCGTTATTGTCATTGATGCCTCTGTCCTCCATTCAGCACCATTTGATGTCCTGATGGCCCATGCAGACCAGACCCCTCCCCATCTTGAGGCCTATTTTATTGTGATTTATCAAGACCCCCCTCATGGGATCAGAACAGGAGTGCTAAATACAGCCCTATAGAGTGCCGCAGATCCACAGGACTGGTTATGACTTGTGGTCTTGACTTCCCATTGCTCTATTGCGCAGGACTCTCAATGTCAAGCCTTTGCCCTGAAGCCCCTTCCATGCATCCAACTCCCCCTGCTCCCACCTTCCTGCTGGTCTCGCATGGTAAGCCCCGGCTCTGACCTTAAGTCCCCGCTAGTCTTTCCTACACAGCCTTGGCACGGACTCTGAGCGCAATGAACGGTAGACAAACATACATCAAGGTGACAAGTGAAGTGGTGCTTACCAGGTGTACGTCACTTATATCCGGCCATGAAGCACGCTGGTCTAATTAGCTGCCAGTGTAACCCTATGATCTGGAGTGGGATTGTGATGCCAGTGAGCTACCTTTTTAATGAGTATTCGTAATATTCAATGGAAGGCAAATACAGTCCCTGACACGGCGTGACAGGCTGCCAGATCTGCCATGAAAGCCAAGAGTGGTAAATTGTGATTTATTTTTATGCAGGTGTGAAACTGACCTTTGGTTGTTCTCCACATTTTCCCATCCCACCCACCGTGATGCCACCACTGAACGGGATGGAAAATCCTACCCTAAGATTAAGGAACCACAATTCATCGAGCACTGCACTGTTTTGGACCTACCTAGTGATGCTTCCCACAAATGTTCAGCCAAAGTAATCAGCAGTACAGATGCACTGGAATTTCATTCTCAATCCCAAATGCTCCTTCACAAATCCCTGAACGTTACACACAAATCCATAATGTAACAAACTCAATGAATGTGATGGCATACTGCAGAAAAGTAATGAGGATCCTGGAGGTTAATTTTTAACCACTACTTCTATTGAAAGATACTGAAGCTGTTACCATGACGGTGGGAGAGCTATCAAAATAGCCCTGGTGCCCACATTGTCATTAGAGAATTTGCTCAAAAGGGAATCAACAGATGTCTCAGGTTATAAATGATGTTGGGCTTTGGCAGTGCTGCTCCTGATTGATCACCGTGCCTGCTGTGGTATATTCTAATGAGCAGTGCAGCAAAATATGGAGTAGGTTATCAATGGCGCTGGAATGTGAAATTCACAGTGTATGTTATTGATTTGCTGTAGGGAGGAAAATCTTGGCCTTTACTTCAAACAGAAACTATCAATGTATAAAATGTAAAAGGAAAAATATGCACGCAGAGAGCTTTTGATGGGATTTCTCATTGCCTCGACAGATGAGCATTCAGCAAATAAAAGACAGGGTTACTCATGTTGTCTCATTCAGATGTTTCACCAGATCTTGATTTGCATAACTGATTGCAAATACTGCATGTGAAGTCAGTGTTGTTGGGATGGATGGAGGCATTGACTTTGCATCGCGCTCACCTGTCCTGAAAGCTCTTGACACTGTTCTCCTCAAATATCACAATTGCTTGATGACAGAGTCTTCATTTTCCATTTAGATCTGTCCAAGGTTGCTTTTTTTACCCATGTATTGAGATGCATCTTTCAAATCTAAGGCTTTCAGATTATCTTTATAATCACAATTTAGGATATTCAGTTGTGTGGATTCTCATGCTCAGCTGGCTGGAGAGTACTGCCTTTGGCATGCAGGAATCCTCCATACAAACCACATGACCGAACCAGCAAATATACAAACACATGGGATGGATTTTCCGCTGGCCGATGCTGAAATCGGGTCGTGCAATCGGGTGGAGAATAGCTCCTGATGCCGAATCACGTTGCTCCGCCACCTCGGAAACGATGTCATTGCGATGCGTGCTGCTCGTAGTTGAAATCCCATTCGCATCTCAGTAGTTGGCCCACCCGCGAATCTCCTCCTCCAATGGGCCGAGTTCCCGACGGCGCAGTCCACGTGAGCTCTCAACAATCGTGAAAATCGCGTGGTGGCTGCTGAGAGATAGAGAGGACATATGGACAGTGTCCAGCACCCCCATACTTTGCCGACAGTCGCGCCGCTGGCCGGGGGGAGTAGTGGGGGGTGGCCAGGAGGTGGGCTGTGGGGTCGGGGTGGACGGGTACGCAACACCATTACCGCAGCTGGCAGAACAACCATGTGCTGCGCATGCTGCTGACAGCTCGCTCTCAACCTGGTGTCCTGGGTCATATAGGTTACCTCCCCCTCCCCCAGGGTACCACTGGCTGCCCTCTGGCCCCAGCCGACCCATCAGCTGTATGGGCACTTCAGCACAACCTGTGCGGGTTTGGTGCCGATTCTTTCTGACGTGAAACTCCACGGATCCTCTGGTAGCGTTAGCACTTAGACTCGGGAGCGGAGAATCCAGCCCATGAATTAGGAGCAGAAGTAGCCCACTCCCTCGGCCCCTCGAGCCTGTTCTGCCATTCAATAAGATCATGGCTAATCTGATTGTAACCTTAATCCATATTCCTGACAACTGCTGTAACCTTTCACCCCCTTGCTAATCAAGACTACCTCTACATTAAAAACATTCAAAGACTCTGCTTCCACCTGCCTTTTGAGGAAGAGAGTTCCAGATACCTACAACCCTCTGAGAGAAGAAAATATCTCATCATCTCTGTCTTAAATGGGCGACCTCTTATTTTTAAACAATGACTTCTAGTTCTAGACTTCCCAACACGAGGAAACATCTCTCCACGTCCACCTTTGTCAAGCCCCTCAGGATCTTAAAGGTTTTGATCAAGCCTCCCCTTACTTTTCTAACTTCAATGAGTACATGTCTAACCTGTTCTAACCTTTCCTCCTTAAACCTTGCCCATTCTTGGTATTAGTCTGGTAAATCTTCTCTAAACTGCTTCTAACACATTTATATCTTTCCTTAAATAAGAGACTAATACTGTTCACAATATTTAGATGCCCAGTCTCACCAATGCCCTGTACAACCACAGCATAATCTCTCTACGTTGTATTCCCCTTCACAATAAATGATAACATTCTATTAGCTTCCTAATTACTTGATGTTCCTGCATACTATCCTTTAAGATTCATACATTAGGACACCCAGATGCTCTGTATTCAGAGTCGGCAATCTCTCACCATTTATATAATAAGCTCTTTTATCTTCCTCATACCAATATGGACAATTTCATATTAGCCCACACGATAATCCATTTGCCAGTTTTGCTGACCTACCAATTTAACCTATCCGTTTCCTTTGAAGTCTCTTATGTCCTCTTCACAATTACTTCCTACCTATCTTCATGTCGCCAGCAAATTTAGCAACCATACCCTTGGTCCCGGTTCGTTCCAAGTAATTTATATAAATTGTAAAACAGTTGAGGGCCCAGTACTGTTCCTGTGGAACACCACTCTTCACATGTGCCAGCCAGAAAAAGGCCCATTTATACCAACTCTCTGTTAGCTTGCCAAACTTCTAGCCATGCCAATTGTTAGTCACTTACACAATGAATTTATTTTGTGCAATAACCTTTTGATGTGGCGCTTTATCAAATGTCGTCTGAAAGTGAACTCTGATGAGCCTGCTTCCGATGTCGATTATGCAGCACTTTGCCAGAATATCGGTTTTGGCTATTTTGTCCTGTGACCTGATGTTGGATATTTGTGCAGAACCTTTCACACGCTACCTGGTTTATGTGTCAAAAGTCTTAATTAGGTCAATAAACGCCATATAGAGTTCCGTATTCTTGAGACTTTTTTGAATTTATGTACTGTAAAGTTCATGACTATTGTTCCCCGAATAGATTTTATATGTTAGTGTTATAACCCTCCCGAGAGTCACGGAGTGAGGACTGTGAGGTTTCCCGTACCTCAGAGCTTCCACGATAAGGGAGCCCAGTGGATATAAAAAACCCCGACCCGGAAATGGGTGAAAACGGGAGACCCTACAGGGAGTTAAGTTGCAGATAGTAAGATGGTGTTAATTAAACCTTTTGTTTTGCCTCCAGCATCACATTCTTCTGATCACTCTGTCAGGATCCAACAGTTAAAGAATCGGGGCAAAATTTCCTTGGTCTCAATGGGCTTGAGACCAAATCGGTCCAAGTGGGATCTGGGGCCTGCACTCACCGGCCCTGGGACTGGCTCAGTGAGTGAGTTTACTGGAGGCAGCCTCTGAATTTGGTGTGGGTGGGGGGAGGGGGTGGGGGGGGGAAGGAGGGGTGGGATTGGGGGGGGGGGGAAATAGAAGGGGTGTGGATTGGGGGGGGGGGGGGGGGTTGCGGGTGGTGGTGGAAGATAGTGTGCTCCTGATGCTGCCACTCCATTCAGGAGGGCCAGAAATATGATGCCCTCAGTTCCACCAGTGGAAGATTTGGTGGCTGCTGAGGAGGCCAGAGATCCAGAGGATGCCTCAAGCTGAAGGTACAAATGCAGAACCAGTTCGAGTGGAGGAGAACCCCTTTGGGAGATTATGGGGCTGCAGGGGTGTCCCCCTGCCCATGGCCATCTCATTGGGTCACGGACCCCGGATACCTCAGGAAGCTGGAGACCTCCCAGCTCAATGCGCCCTAAACAAATGTTTTTACAATTTCGTTAGAAATACCAATTAGAAGAATTCTTTACATTACTGCTAATAAACAGCAACACAAATTAAATTTCCTCCATCCTGTTAAAAGTTAAATAGTATAGTTTAAACCCCCCAATATGTTTTAAATTATTGTTAAAACCACTTGCAACTATCAGAATTCCAAACAAGTAATCGAAAGGGTCATTGGTCATGTGGAACCAGAATTAACAGTGAGTGATTCTTGGTAGCCCTTCCTAAGATTGGTTAGGACAAGTTTTACCTGAAGAAATGTCAGCAATGACAGATAACAGACTATTCAATATGTTCCACATTTACTAAAGTCAACAGCTCAGGGGCATAATCCTTCAATTCCTGTATATTTAAGTCAGTCACTACTGTTTGATTTCTTTTCTTCAAGCAGTTGTCGACTCGTTTTAAATTGCTTTTTATTTCTTTTTTCCTGACAAAATAATTCAATGTTAGAGCAAAAGTAAAACAAAAAGATGACAATGCCATTGGTGTAAAATGGAAACAAAACAACAAAGTACATTTAAAGAAAAAATAAATGACTTGCCTTGTTGCTTTGTTACAGAAGCTACACTGGAACATTTTATTGAGAAAATTTGGCGCAGGCTATTTCTGCTACTTACGCAACATTAAAACACCGCCTGAATTTCCTCATGACTTTTGAGCCTTCCCGCAATAGCCGAAGGAAATTTCATGGCAATGAAAATCAGGAGCGATGCAAGATGTGTTCTGGAAAATACAGAATGTGTCATTTGAAACATAGAGGTCTGCCAATATCTGATCGGGGAGAGTGCAGGGAAAGATCCCACTAGAGGTTGGTGGCAGCTGAAGAGCACAGAAACTGTGGGCAGCAATTTCAGTCTGTCAGAATGGTTATTACAACCTGCAGCAGGAGAAAGGGAAAAGAAAAAAGTTTTAAAAAATTTCTTTGTGCTGTTGAAAAATTGTAATGGACTGCCCCTTTAAGACCAGAATCGATCCGAATGGACAACGCGCCACACTTTAGAAACAATACTGTTATTAACTTTTGTGCTGACAGAGGAATAACAATCAATTGGGCCGTGAAATATGCACCTGAGAGTAATGGAATGGCTGAGAGGTCTGTAAGAAAAGTAAAGGATTGGATCATAAAGAATCAGAATAATAAAGGCTGGGATAAAGACATTGAAAGAATAGTATTTGATCTTAATAGCAATCTTGGAACCTCTGTCCCCCAGGGACAAGGAGACCCAAGTGAATCTGGGAATTATCAAGTAGGAGACGAAGTTTGGGTGAAGTTACCAACTAAGACTGCGGGGAAAATCATTCGTGAGACTGTAAAATGTAAAGACAAGATTGTTCAGATTCTGGGTACACATACAATTGAATTAGAGAAGCATGGTGTCTGGAGCAAAAGAAATGTGTCACGCTTGAAACACACGACCCAGTGAGCATCAGAGGAGTTTGAGATTCTTCGAATCTCACTCAGGGGTGCAATGACAGAAGGAGGCTTGACAGGCCTTAATGGTATGATGTACATCAAGGATATGGAATATAAACCAGTTCGAAAAGAAATGATGGCAAAAGGAATCCGGAAGTCCTGGAGAGGGCACTTCTGGGATAATCCGAATGAAAATAGAAGGTACAAATTAAAGAATAGGGCCCTCTCCACCCTTGATCTGTTCATTTGCTTTTTCAGGTGGAAAAAATTAATAACAAACCAGTTCGCAAGAAGGAAGAGAACTACACTCCAGAGAAGAATCTGTTCGACAGGATTGGGGGGAAACTAATGATATAATTGGCTACAAATTTGAGGGAATTAAATGACAGAACCCGGAGGAAAACTTTACGGGTTAGAAACAAATTAGAATATCAAATTATAACTGGACAGTGAAACCCCCGGTCAGACATCTCTAACTGGACATTAGTTGATGGATGATCTGTGGTCTCCATGGGTATGTACTACGCGGTGGAATCATTAAGGTCTCGGCAGCAGATAGCAGCGACTGACGAGGAACCCCAATATGATAATGATAATAGGTTAAGAATTTTAGTAGCTTGATACTACGGCGGGAAAATTGTTACCAATGCAACAAAACAATATTGCATTGAAGAGCTATAATCGTTGATAAGAAAAAAAATTTATTTCATGTAAATTGATAGGGACTGTTGTATATATATGATAAGGGGGGTATGTGTGTCGTTAAATAACTTGATCCGCATTTCTAAACTGTGAATGTTTTAATAGAGGGTTAGTTAGTATGTAATAATTATTGTTCCAAAAAGCCAAGAAGCGATGTTTCGATATTGATATTAAATTGTTAACAGTTGAAAATATGTAAAGTGTAACACACAGTCTATTGGTTAGGTAATGAATAAGGTGTTAAGATAAGATAAAAATTTTACTATGTATAGAACAATAGGGAGAATTTGTTTGGGAAGAAAAAAAAAAAAAGAGACGGTTCAATGTGGTTTTGTAAATGCTGAAATGAAAAATATACACGTTGTCAGAAAGATGTTCTCTCATGTAAACCAGGGGTTGGCAGACTTACATGATTCACGACAATGTTAGACATTAATGGGGAAGTTAGGAATACAAGCAGGATCAATTGAACATTTTAAATTAATAAGACAAGGGGATCAGTGGGGGGTACAAGATATCACAATTACCACATTCCAATCAGAAATGGAAAACAATTTGGACTGGAACGGAAAACAAGACTTGTATTGACACTGGTCTGTGATATGCATACAAATGACAATGATCAGGGATGTATGTTAGTACAATTGGATGGGGGGACAATAAACCAAATTATAGTAATGTTTCAAATGTCAAGACGGGGTGTTCTGGAAAATACAGAATGTGTCATTTGAAACATAGAGGTCTGCCAATATCTGATCGGGGAGAGTGCAGGGAAAGATCCCACAAGAGGTTGGTGGCAGCTGAAGAGCACAGAAACTGTGGGCAGCAATTTCAGTCTGTCAGAATGGTTATTACAACCTGCAGCAGGAGAAAGGGAAAAGAAAAAAGTTTTAAAAAATTTCTTTGTGCTGTTGAAAAATTGTAATGGACTGCCCCTTTAAGACCCGAAGTCCGATCCTTATCGGAGGTCCCGATCTCGCGCCAGAGATCAGCCAGCGCGGGCTTCCAGGGCTCCTCCTCTCTCTCTCCCCACGAGGCAGCACACAGAGACAAAGGAACCAGCGGCAGAACGGCACGGCACCAGAAGGAAGAGGCAGCAGCAGGAACAGCAGCGAGACGGCCCAGCGGCAGGAGAGGCCCAGGAGCGAGACGGCCCAGGAGCGGAGCGGCCCAGCGGCAGGAGAGACCCAAGAGCAGACGGCCCAGGAAAAGAATGCGAGGGAGCAGCAGCCAATGAAGACAGAAGACAGAGAAAAAGAGAAAACAGCACCAGGAGAGATGACCAGGAGAATTGAAAGAGAGAGAGAGAGAGTCTGAAGGCCTCAACGACCAACCAGACAACATCCAAAAGTAAATAATGTTTATAATTTAATGAAAGAGAAAAGAGTATGTTAATAATAAAATAATTTAACCTGAAAAGTGGTTATTAGCTTGCTTCACTTCCTTAAGAACGCAGGACCCGGGACATCGATGCTATTAAGGGGTAAGTAAGTAAAATTCTTCAGTGAAGGTATGAGTTATACCGGGGGATAACTTGAAAGGAGAGCTTGACCCGAATAGCACTCACAGAAGCCTGTACTGGAGTCAGGGAAGGAGAATCCCTGTTCACCGTTTTAGAATATTGGCCCTTTGTTCTTTGGTATAAGGGGAATTCTAAAACAGAGAGGTGAATTTAGAAAAACAGATGTTTCTATAATTCTATTAAGATACAGGGCTATGGACCAGGTGCAGGAAGGTGGGATCAGAAAGGGCACCTAGGTGTCCTTGGGCTGGCATGGACACGATGAGCCGAATGGTCTCCTCTGTTCTGTAACCTTTATATGATTCTATGAATCTAAGAAGTGTAGTTCAATTGATATTCCTTCTTATACTATTGCCCAAAATCAGAATTAGCCCCACTATGTCTTTTCTAGCTGCACTACATGGAGCTACTTATATGCCCGGGGCATTATTGATGCTGCTTTCCTTAGTTTATCCACTATTGTGTTTGGGTAATTTAGGCTGATCCAAAAGATACACACCTATAACCTGATCGAGACAGAAAGGAGGAAGGAGCCTGTGAACTTGGTTGTAAAGAAGAGGTTGTAAAAGTTGGTTTATGATTTCAGAAATTTGAAAATGCTCCTATTTTTTTGATTTGTTACTGCTTGAACCACACTTTATCAGCACTGATAACTTCCAGGAGAGAAAATGAGAACCATCAAACCAGAAGAATGTAGTCCACTAGAACCCGTACCTCTGGCCACCAAATAAAAAGTACAGACAGCCTGGGCAGCACGGTGGCACAGTGGGTTAGCTCTGCTGCCTCACGGCGCCGAGGTCCCAGGTTCGATCCTGGCTCTGGGTCACTGTCCGTGTGAAGTTTGCACATTCTCCCTGTGTTTGCATGGGTTTCACCCCCACAACCCAAAAATATGCAGGATATGTGGATTGGCCACACTAAATTGGCCCTTAATTGGAAAAAAAATAACTGGGTACACTAAGTTGATAAGAAAAAAAAAAGTACAGACAGCCAATTCCCTCTCTCTGAAGCCCTGTGACAAGAGGACACCCCGTGATAGACTACATGCAACTACTCTCTCAATTAGGTGACCACTGTCATCATTTTTAGTTCCTGGAAGTGAGGGCTTAAGTGGGATGGTGCAGACTCGATGGGCCGAATGGCCTCCTTCTGCACTGTATATTCTATGTTCTACTAATACAATTTACAGCAGATCAGCCCACCATAAAATTTGATACCACAACCAGGCAGTAGAGAAGAAGAACAAAATAGTTCTATGAAACTGCTGGTTTGCTCAAACCACAGAATGCCATTGCTGGTGGCCACCTTGTATTAAAGATGCAAAGATGTCTATCTACCATTTTGCATTAAATGGACCTCTCTCACCTATGTGACCAGGAAGGGTTTTCTTTCCATAAATATGCAACTGATTAGTGACACCATTCTTGAGATGTAAATGGCAGGTATGCAGGAAATTGCCACGATGCCTCCATTCTGCCTGGCATTCTGCCCTCCCTGATCATTTTAATATTGTAGAAAACAATATTGCAGATGGATTCTGGGTGCCCCAAGCAGACTTCTTGAACTCATCCATCCAATGATCCCATAGAGAAGCAGAAGAGTGATACAACAAGGCAGATATAGCCAGCAGACTGCTGATTGACTGTATTATCGGACTGCTGAAAAAATACATTCGCCACCTGGTCCGGGCAAGTAGAGATCTGTAGTGTGCACCAGATGGGGGTCTCCAGAATTGATATCACCCTCTGTCCCCATTTGCAAGTAAGAAAATACTCCCTCAAACCAATATGTATCCTCCGTATGACTTTCTTTGTCCCAACATGACTTTGGTAGAAGCAATCTCATGAGCGTAACAGTTAACAGAAAATTACTTTCTTTTCCTGTATGATTGTAATCACCATGAAGAGCAAAGCACCCCTGTGTGGAAAGTCTGTTTTAATACAATAACTAAAGTAAAAACAGACAATGTTTTCCTAACACTGTTTTCCACTTCAGTTCTTATGGTTTCTTTTTCACCTATACTTGTGCTTCTTCTCAGCACCACCTGACTGTCAAGATTGCAAGAGATGCTTGGCCACTCATGCTGTGCAGCAATGCATGTGCCTGAGGTGGACCGCAGCTTATGGCAGCTAATATGATGTTGTTGTTGGCTGTACCTCTGACAAGTGTTCCTGGTCTCAACTGGCGTTGTGCTCTGAAGAGGAAGACCAGAAGCTTAACATTTACTAATGTTCTGAGCTGGGGATCTGCTGCAATTTAAGGCAGATGTCACTGCCTTCACAGATATGCACCTGCAATAAAGCCAAAGCATTAATGATATTATCGTAAAGAAAGGCCAGGATGCACAACAGTCAGTCCTCCCAGCTCCCTTCGACCCTGGGAGATTGATCTCAGCACCTACATTGATGTAAGATGTTCCTCAACTTACAGCAGCCAAGAGTTCTGAGTTGGAGAACAACAAAGCCATAACTGGCCTCCTCCTTTGCCTCCCCAGAAACAGGGAAAATGCTCTTCCGTTTCTCATTCCCTTGCTCTGTGAAACACATGGTGCCACTTTTTTTGTTGTTGCTACTATCAAATACCCACCTCCACTGATCCCCACCCTAAATGAAAGCCTCTGAACTTGTCCCTGGTTGAGAGTAAGCAAGTATTGGAAGTGATACATTTGAGAGGGTTGGGGCAAAGGAAGATAATAATAATAATCTTTATTGTCACAAGTTGGCTTACATTAACACTGCAATGAAGTTATTGTGAAAAGCCCCTCGTCACCACATTCGGGCACTTGTTCGGGTACACGGAGAGAGAATTCAGAATATCCAATGCATCTAACAGCATGTCTTTTGGGACTTGTGGGAGGAAACCGGAGCACCCGGAGGAAACCCATGCAGACACGGGGAGAACGTGCAGACTCCCCACAGTCAGTGACCCAAGCCGGCAATTGAATCTGGGACCCTGGCGCTGTGAAGCAACATTACTAACCACTGTGCTACCGTGCCGCTTGATGTGGCAGTTAGCAACAGTGGGTGCACTGTTGTTCATCACTTTTTACTTATCGCCATACCATAACAAGGAAGGAAACCCTCCCTAACTTTTCCTCTTCTTCCTTTAATTCTCCCATCCTCCTTTCTCATCAGCATCATTAACTTCCTCCAGTGGTGACTCACATTTCTGTGGTGGAGCATAAGAAAACAATGGTGGACTGTAACCATTGTGCATTATCCCTTTGATATGGAAGAAACAGAGCACAAGGATGGAAGTGTGCATCTGTGTGCCGTTTCATAGGGATGTCAGGGCAACAGTGTAGGTGCTCAGCTGCATTAACTGACATTGCAGACAAGTAGTAGCCGACCTTGCCATCTCCCACAATAATAGCCAAGCAAGAGCAATCAGTAACGTAGCCTTGACTCTGAAGCAGGTATGGGGTTTAAAGGTGGGGACCTGCCTCCAGAGCATGCTTTTAGGAGGCACTGTGCAGCATATTCTTCAAGTTTTAATAGAAATAACTACACCATATGTTTCTTCTAACTGCAGTGAAATTTATTGCAAGAATACTGTTATTTATTTAACATTTCAATCAAATATCACATCTCAGACAACAAATTTCCCTTCTTGGGAAAATTGCTTTGCCATGTCAAAGCAGCCCTTACCTGATTTTGTTTCAAATCACCCTGTTGCAAAATTAATAGAACTAAAGTGCAACTGCTTGATAGAACAGAACTTGAATATTACTGATAGGAGATACATGTCGCCAAAGCTTCTCATCTTGAACTCATCAGGACAAACCCAGGAATTCCTCTCAGTGCACTGGCACTGAAAATGAACATGACATTGCTCAGCTGTGTGAAGGGCAACACATCTTTTTGGACTGATGGCAGCATCCTGTTATTGGGACATAAGCCGTATGTCCCAACTATTGTCCGATTGAATCAAACAGTGTGTTCCTTCGGCTGTTCAGAATAGGCAGAGTACATATCAGTCTGCACTTGCAAAGCCCAAAACAAAATATTTACTGTTGATGGAGTTCCATGATTGAACGGCACCTGCGGAACAATCCTGAGTGCGCTAATAGTTATACTAACCGCCAAATAGGATAATCAGTCACGCTTGTGAGGTAGTTCATTTATGCTTCCTTGGAGTGACATACATTCATATGTTGGGACCCGTTCTCTGCAAAGAAAAGGAATATGTTCAGGTCTTTTGTTCTTTTGATACCTGGAATTTGGGGAGCCTATAGGTCCATGTTGCTTTCTCCATAACAATGCCTTGATCTATCAGAGTCGACTTGCCAACCAATCAGCACACTTTACTCCTGTAGTATAAATTGTTGTGATCGTTTGAAATTTGTAATTTTTGTGTTTGCTCTGATGAGAGTAAGATGAAAAGCTTCAGCTACATGTTTCTCTTTTCAGTGCAGCTATGAACATCCAAAAAACAGGACAAGAACTTTTGTTTATCTAGCTTGACACACACTGCATGTAATGTTCTGATATTGTTTCAAAGTGTTGGTCCCAGCGGGAAAACCGGGAAGAATCCCCCCCCCCCCCCCCCCAGCTCCGTTGGAGGAAAAGGTTGTTGCATATGTAGCCTCTTGAGCAAAAAAAAATGTTTCCACAAGTTTCACCCCGAGCTTGCCTCTGATTCGCTCGTCCTGGTAAAACCTAAACTCTGCAATCAGTGGGGCGCTCTTTTTAAACGCATCCCCTGCACTTGTTCCAAGTCCAGTTGGGGGGTTGGTTGCCAAGAAGACAGCACCTTGATTCACAAAGGGTGCCCTCACCAAACATCTGGATAGTGTCGAGCTGAGGCACGTCACCCTGTATCCGCGATCAGTCAGACATCCAGCTAGCAAGGTCATCAACCCTGCCTGGGAGGCTGTGGCCATTCTAGTGAGTGCCAGCTCAGTCCATGAGAGGACAGGGCTACAATACCAAAAGAAGATGGGTGACCTTCTTCAAGCAGCCAGGGTGTGATTGCCTTCTCATATCTCAGGCTACACCCTTTAACACACCCATAGGATCCATAGGATCCTACAGTGCAGAAGAAGGCCATTCTGCCCATTGAGTCTGCACCGACCCTCTTAAAGAGCACTCTACCTAGGCCCCTTTTTCAGAGGTGTGGTTCTACCTGACACCCCGACACAATCCCTGACAGCCTGACACCCCGACACAATCCCTGACAGCCTGACACCCTACACAATCCCTGACAGCCTGAAACCCTACACAATCCCTGACAGCCTGACACCCTACACAATCCCTGACAGCCTGACACCCTACACAATCCCTGACAGCCTGACACCCTACACAATCCCTGACAGCCTGACACCCTACACAATCCCTGACAGCCTGACACCCCGACACAATCCCTGACAGCCTGACACCCTACACAATCCCTGACAGCCTGACACCCTACACAATCCCTGACAGCCTGAAACCCTACACAATCCCTGACAGCCTGACACCCTACACAATCCCTGACAGCCTGACACCCTACACAATCCCTGACAGCCTGACACCCTACACAATCCCTGACAGCCTGACACCCTACACAATCCCTGACAGCCTGACACCCCGACACAATCCCTGACAGCCTGACACCCTACACAATCCCTGACAGCCTGACACCCTACACAATCCCTGACAGCCTGACACCCTACACAATCCCTGACAGCCTGACACCCCGACACAATCCCTGACAGCCTGACACCCTACACAATCCCTGACAGCCTGACACCCTACACAATCCCTGACAGCCTGACACCCCGACACAATCCCTGACAGCCTGACACCCCGACACAATCCCAGACAACCTGACACCCTACACAATCCCTGACAGCCTGACACCCTACACAATCCCTGACAGCCTGACACCCTACACAATCCCTGACAGCCTGACACCCTACACAATCCCTGACAGCCTGACACCCTACACAATCCCTGATGGCCTGACACCCCTGCACAATCCCTGACAGCCTGACACCCTACACAATCCCTGACAGCCTGACACCCCGACACAATCCCTGACAGCCTGACACCCTACACAATCCCTGACAGCCTGACAGCGCTACACAATCCCTGACAGCCTGACACCCTACACAATCCCTGACAGCCTGACACCCTACACAATCCCTGACAGCCTGACACCCTACACAATCCCTGACAGCCTGACACCCTACACAATCCCTGACAGCCTGACACCCCGACACAATCCCTGACAGCCTGACACCCCGACACAATCCCTGACAGCCTGACACCCCGACACAATCCCTGACAGCCTGACACCCTACACAATCCCTGACAGCCTGACACCCCGACACAATCCCTGACAGCCTGACACCCTACACAATCCCTGACAGCCTGACACCCTACACAATCCCTGACAGCCTGACACCCTACACAACCCCTGACAGCCTGACTCCCTACACGATCCCTGACAGCCTGACACCCTACACAATCCCTGATGGCCTGACACCCCTGCACAATCCCTGACAGCCTGACACCCTACACAATCCCTGACGGCCTGACACCCTACACAATCCCTGACAGCCTGACACCCCGACACAATCCCTGACAGCCTGACACCCTACACAATCCCTGACAGCCTGACACCCCGACACAATCCCTGACAGCCTGACACCCTACACAACCCCTGACAGCCTGACACCCCGACAGAATCCCTGACAGCCTGACACCCCGACACAATCCCTGACAGCCTGACACCCTACACAATCCCTGACAGCCTGACACCCCTACACAATCCCTGACAGCCTGACACCCTACACAATCCCTGACAGCCTGACACCCTACACGATCCCTGACAGCCTGACACCCTACACAATCCCTGACAGCCTGACACCCCTACACAATCCCTGACAGCCTGACACCCCTACACAATCCCTGACAGCCTGACACCCTACACAATCCCTGACAGCCTGACACCCTACACAATCCCTGACAGCCTGACACCCCTACACAATCCCTGACAGCCTGACACCCCTACACAATCCCTGATCTCCCAATTGCCCCCTGTGCTGACCCTGTGGATTCATCTGCTCCCGTCCACTTTCCAGCTGCCACACTCTGGAAGGGCAATCCCTCAGCAGTGATATCACCACAAGCCCAGCTAGGACATGGGAAGCGATGCCTGCAAATCAGGCACCAGACCCCTTTAAACCGAGAGGTTCACAGCCATGAAGGGCCGCGAAGGCCTGCTGATGACCACAGCCCCTGAGATGCCAAGACTGGACCCCCCCCCCCCCCACCCGCCGATCCCAAGTTGCATTTATCTGGGTCCGCCCTGCTCTCTCTGGTGCAATTGGCACCCTGGATGGCGACCGCAGCATTCACCTCTGATATCCCTTTCAGAGGTGTGGTTCTCATTTTTATACAGCTGTATTACACCCTATGAATATTCAGTGAGGGCGGAAGTCCCAATGGGAGAGCTCACTAATCATACGTTGATATATACAAATTATATTCCCAACCTTCTGTGGCAGGATTCTCATTACATCACTGGGAAATCTGGAAATATCTAACTCCAGAACCTTTCTTTTTAGAATATTTTTATTCGCCTCCTTTTTCATATTTTCATCAAATTTGCACCGACCAACAAATAATCAACACTAACAAATACAATGGCAATCCCCTGGCCAACAATCCCTTTATCCCACCCACCCCCAAACAGCCCCCAACATTTTAAATACAAACACCAAAGTAAAAGAATCAGGAATCCCTCCTCAACCCTTACATAATCACCAATAACTTATATATTCCAACACCCCTCCCTAATGTTCAATGTCATCCAATTCTTGAAAATGCATGATAAAAAAGCCCATGAGTTGTAGAACCCTTTCATCCTTCCCCTTAACTCGAACTTCACTTTCTCGAGCATTAAGAACTCCAGCATGTCCCCCCCGCCACGCCAAGGCACAGGGTGGAGAGGTTGACCTCTACCCCGACAGGACGCGCCTTCGGGCGATCAGCGAGGCAAAGGCTAAGACATCTGCCTCCGCACCCACTTCCAATCCCGGCTGATCCAAAACCCCGAATATGGCTTCTGGGGGACCTGGTTTGAGTCTCACGTGCACCACCTTCAAGATTACCCTGAAGACCTTTCTCCACTACCCCTCCAGTTTTGGACAGGACCAAAACATATGAACGTGATTTGCACCCCCACCCCCCACATGACAGCGTTCACATACATCCCCCACCTCCTCAAAGAGTTGGCTCATCCTCGTCCTCATGAGGGTGTCATGTGAGAGTACATTTAAGAAATGGATGTTTAAGCAATGTACCTTTAAGAAATTAAGCAGCTCATATTACTGGTGATGTCAGAGGGGCGGGGGGGGGGGGGGGCGGTGGGGGGAGCTGAGCTCACATCTGCTTTTAGTTTCAGTTTGAGAGAGAGCAGCTGAAAAGTGCCTGGCTTGTTTGCTGTGAGCTGTTTGAAAGGAGAAAGCCAGTTTTGAGAAAAAGAGCTTGGGTGTGTCTGTGTTTGCAGTGAGCTAGATCTGCTGTGATCTTTGCCATGAAAGACTGCCTCTGAATCATTTGGGTGATTTAAACTCATAATAGTAATGTCTTTAACCTGACGTGTTTCTGTTGTAAAAGGTGAAGTCTTTTGGAGGTTTGAAGGAACATTTTGAGGGATTATTTAGTGTTGTATTATTTTTGGGGTTATCTTTGAATTAAGAGGGCAGCACGGTGGCCTAGTGGTTAGCACAGCTGCCTCACGGCGCTGAGGTCCCAGGTTCGATCCCGGCTCTGGGTCACTGTCCGTGTGGAGTTTGCACATTCTCCCCGTGTCTGCGTGGGTTTCGCCCCCACAACCCAAAGATGTGCAGAGTAGGTGGATTGGCCACGCTAAATTGCCCCTTAATTGGAAAAAATAATTGGGTACTCTAAATTTATTTTTTTAAAAAAAAAAATCTTTGAATTAAGGGGTGTTAAGTGATCCAATGTTTATGTAAAGGGTTAAGTTGAATTCATGGAATAAACATTGTTTTGTGTTTAAAAATCCACGTGTCCATAATTGTAATACCACACCTGGAGAACAAGCCGTGTGCTTCAAAAGCAAAAATCCATTAAAGGCAGAGGTTGGTTGAACTCCATGATACATTTTGGGGTTCTGAAAACACCGCTCCCATAACAAGGGGTGCCCTATACACCACCTTCAACTGTATCAGCCCCAACCTCACGTACAAAGTTGAGGCATTCACCCTCCGGAGCACCTCACGCCACAATCCCTACTCCATACCCTCCTCCAATTTTTCCTCTCACTTTGCCTTAATCCCCTCCAGCGATACCTATCTTCCCCCAGCATCACCTCATAAATCGGCAACACCGCCCCTTTCTCCATTCCCCCTGTCAGTAGTATCCCTTCCAATAGTGTGGGAGCCGGCCCCACCGGAAAGCTCTGTACTCTTTCCTAGCAAAATCTTGGGCCTGCATATATCTAAACATTTCCCCCTGCTCCAACCCATATTTCACCCCCAACTCCTCCAGTCTCACAAACCAGCCCCTCAGAAACAAATCCTTCAATGTCCTGACTCCCCTCTCCTTCCATCTCCAAAAGCTCCTACCCTGGCTCAAATCTATGATTTCCCCTGAATTGGTATTTCCCATGACCCCGCCCACAACCTAAAGTGCTGGCGCAACTGCCTCCAGATCTTCAACGTCACCACCAACACCAGACTTCCCAAATATTTCCCCAGGGCCATCGGGAGCGGCACTGTTGCCAACGCCCTCAACCCCGACCACCTGCACACTCTTCTCTATTCTAACCCACTGGGAGTCCCTGTCTAACCCAGCTCCCCACCTTCTCAGCATTCATCGCCCAGTAATAATACAGTAAATTCGGGAGACCCAACCCCCCTGACTGCTGTCTTCTCTGCAACAGCACCTTCCTAATCCTAGCCACCTTCTCCCCAAATAAACAAGGTAATCATCTTATCTACTTCCTGAGAAAATGCCTTTGGCAAAAAGATGGGCAGGCGCTGAAATATGAACAGAAATCGTGGCGACTCATTCACCTTAATTGCCCGTACGCAACCTGCCAGTGACAGCGGAAGACGATCCCACCTTGCCAGATCCGTTATCACCCTCCCCACAAAACTAGAAATGTTGTACCAACGGAGCCCCCCCCCCCCCCAATCCTGTGCCAACTGTACCCCCATGTATCTAAAGTGGGTCGCTGCTCTATAGAATGGCAGCCCCCCCACCCCTGCTCCCCCCCTCACCTCCGGTCGGGACACCACAAAACATTTGCTTTTGTCCAAAATTAGATTATACCCCGAAAAAGATCCAAACACTCGAAGCAGCTCCAGTATACCACCCATCGACGCACTGGTTCCGACACATATAACAGCAATTTGTCTGCGTACAAAGACATCCTATGCTCCACCACCCCCCCACCACCCCCGACTATCCCCTTCCACACCCCTGAACTCCTCAATGCGATGGCCAAAGGCCCAATCGCAAGCGCAAACAACAGGGGTGGCATAGGACTTCCCTGCCTGGTCCCTCGGTGCTGAGCAAAATACCCCAATTTCATACTGTTGGACACTCGCCCTCAGCTCCTGTATAGTAATATTACTCACTCCACAAATCACGGCCCAATCCCAAACGCTCCTAAACTACCATCAAATACCCCCAATCTACCCGGGCAAATGACTTCTCGGCATCCAACGCCACCACCACCTCAGTTCCCCTCCCCTCCGCCGGTGCCACAACTACATTCAATACCCTCCTAATGTTCGAAAAGTGCTGTCTCCCTTTCACAAACCCTGTCTGACCTTCCCCTATCACCTTCAAGGATGGCTCCATATATCTTCTTTATAAACGCTGCATCATCCCAATTGGGACCACACAAGCTTACCAATGCCACCAACCTCCCATCCAATGCCCCTGTTACAATTCCGTATCTACCTTCCTGATCTGCCCCAACTTTCTCCATTTGGAACCTCACTCTTTTATTCACCAGGACTGCAACCCCCATTCCCCACTGTCAAAGCCCGAAGCACTTGGCTAACCCAGCCCTTTCTAAGCCTCCCCTGATCCTTCACCTTCAAGTGAGTTTCCTGCAGCATCTCCACATCAGCCTTCAAACTTTTCAGATGCGAAAGCATCCTCGACCTCTTCACTGGGCCTCCCAAACCCCTCACTTTCCACGTAACATTACTAACTCTCTACACCCCTTCCTATCCACTATTTTAATTACTCCAGGTCCTGCTCATTGAGCCTGACCCGCCCCTAACCATTGTTAACATCGAACCCTATCCCCCCTCTCAGAATCCCTCCTACACTTCCTCTCGAAAAAGCCTCACCCAATATCGATCCCCTCCCCCCTTTTTCACACCTCCTAGCCCCATTCAAACCTGCTCGCCAGGCTCCAAAGTCCGCAGCCCCTCCCCCCACCACGCCTCCGCACACTAGCCGACTTAGGGTTGTTAGTGCGGGGGCCCTTGCCCAGGCTTTCTCTCCCCTCCCCTCCCGCCCAGTCCCAGGAAAAACAATCAAACATACACATCTCAGAAAACAACGAGGCTACAAAAAACATCAATAAAACACTTAACATCTATAACAGCATGAAGTAAAATTATAAGCCAAAACTTCATATATACACTCTCCCAACTCCCCTTCCACAGTCCACCTCTTCAGTCCCATTCTTCACTTCTGCCCCAAGCCTTCTGCCTTCACAAACACCTCCGCCGCCTCCACTGTCCAGAAGTAGGTATTTCTGGAGTTGTAGGTCACCCTCAGCTTCGCTGGATACACCTCACGGAGTGGAGGTCCCAGGTCAACTGGGACCCCATTGCACCCCACTGTTGTACAATGCCGTCTTCCGTCAGCCGAAAGCCGTTCGACTCCTTGCCAGTTCCACCATCACGCTCTGGTAAATGCGAACACTAACAGCAGCCCACTGCACCTCCCGCTTCTGCTTTGCCCAGTTCAAGACCTTCTCCTTCATGTGGCACCTGTGAAAACAGATGATCACTGCTCTTGGCTGCTCATTCAACTTTGGTTTAGGCCTCAGTGACCAATGAGGTCCAGTTCATACCGAGAGTGTTCCTCTCCCTCCACCATCAGTTCCACCAACATCTTGGCAAAGTACTCCGTCGGCCTCGGGCCCTCCACCCTCTTGGGCAGGCCCATAATCCTTAAACTGTGCCACCTTGAGCAGTTCTCCAAGTCCTCCAACTTTGTTGCATCCCCTTATTAGCCTCGATCACGCTTCGCAGATCATCCCCCATCAAGGTGAACTGATCACTGTGCTGCAACTTGGCCTCCTCCACTCCCTTCACTTTCTTGCCCTGGTCCCGCACCTCGGCCGATGTCTTCGCCACAGCCGCCCTCACCCGGGCACTTGCCTCCTCCACCAACGCCTTCAATGCCACCACCATCTCCTTTCTCAGCACCTCCATCTGTTTTGCAAACTGCTTCTCCAACTCCAAGGACATCACCTCAGTCATCTTCTCTGTTGTAATCAGTGCAGCCCCACCCAACAGCCCAGCCTCCGTCATCTTGCCAGTTCCTGGGCTGGCCCTCTCACTCGACAGTGAACCCTCACTCCCTCCCTTCTTCACGGCTGTTTTCCTTTGACTCATTTTTAAAATAAATTTAGTGTACCCAATTCATTTTTTCCAATTAAGGGGCAATTTAGCGTGACCAATTCACCTACCCTGCACGTCTTTTGGGCTGTGGGGGTGAAACCCACGCAAACACAGGGAGAATGTGCAAACTCCGCACGGACAGCGACCCAGAGCCGGGGATCGAACATGGGACCTCAACTCCGTGAGTCAGCAGTGCTAACCACTGCGCCACCGTGCTGCCCTTCCTTTGACTCTTTGACATTCTTTGCCTTCTTTATACCTTCCTACACCCAATCATTCGCAAATTGCCCCGAGGACCGGACATTAAAACTCCTAAAAATACGCCTCGAGCAGGAGCCACCCAATGTGGGACTTCCCCACTACATGCCGCCACCGGAACGTCCTAACTCTATAACCTTTAATGTTAATCAAATATCTAGAGGAATCAAGAGGAATCCATCTTGCAGCATTCTCGAACCTCGTGGTGACAGGTGCAACATTGTTTTCTCCCAGGCTTAATCTCCCACCATTCAAAGTTAGAATATTTTCCTCATTTAAAAAAAATAAAAATTCAAGTATTACAACACCTGACAAGTGCACCTGAGAATCCTGCAGCAGTAATATTTTTACTGTCAGTAAGAGAACGTGGAAGCATTCGATAATGATCCTCAGAAGCCACTTGAGCTTTGTTCTTGCAGTTTATGACTTAATCTGAATTGCTCAATTAAATTACAGTCCTTTATCTCCTTACCATTTATTATTCTATATGACAATATAATATAATAAAATGGACCATTATTTGTCATTAAAAAAGACTCTGGAACCATCAGTTACCATTTTTACATCCCTGATCAACCAACTAAATTTGTAAAATTAAGCTTCTATTCACATGAAATAAAAGTTTCAGAGAAAACCACAATTGCAATGGTTAACAGTGATTTCAGAAAATTGATGATAATGAAAGACATAAAAATGAAAAGAAAATTCAAAATGTTTGGAAATTTTGTGCATATGGGCAGCACAGTAGCACAAGTGGATAGCACTGTGGCATCACAGCGCCAGGGTCCCAGGTTCGATACCCTGCTGCGTCACTGTCTGTGTGGAGTCTGCACGTTCTCCCCCTGTCTGCGTGGGTTTTCTCCGGGTGCTCCGGTTTCCTCCCACAGTCCAAAGATGTGCAGGTTAGGTGGCTTGGCCATGATAAATTGCCCTTAGTGACCAAAAAGGTTAGGAGGGGTTATTGGGTTACGGGGATGGGGTGGAAGTGAGGGCTTAAGTGGGTCGGTGCAGACTCGATGGGCCGAATGGCCTCCTTCTGCACTGTATGTACTATGTACGATGTACTATGTACTATGTAAGGGAAATAAAGATGTTTGAGAATCTGCTCTGCCCACATCAAATCCTGTAATGCTTCCTGGCTATTTTCAATTTGCTCCTCATGACTGGGGGACACTGGACATCACGGTGGCGCAGTTGTTAGCACTGTGGCCTCACAGCACCAAGGACCCGGGTTCAATTCTGGCTCTGTCACTGTCCGTGTGGAGCTTGCACATTCTCCCCGTGCCTGTGTGGGTCTCACTCCCACAACCCAAAAAGATGTGCAGAGTAGGTGAATTGGCCACGTTAAAATTGCCCCTTAATTGGGAAAAAAAGAATTGGGTACTCTAAATTTTTTTTAAAAGTGTCTAGGGGATCCAAATATTTGTCTTCAACCACATCAGGCACTGATACCCTCACTGGGGCTTATTTGCAAACAGATCACCAAACCTGCACAGGGAAGGACCAAAATTTCCTCAAAAATTCAAACCATTCAGGAAGAGTAATTCAAGCCCTGCAGTGACCTAGAAAGGAGCATTTCTTGTATGTTTTTGGTCTGTTCCTTTGTGGGCAAGGAGAACTGGAGTGTCCTCTAGGTTCCACATGGACACCTTGGGCCTGTCCTGCACTAGGGCCCCGTCCCTCTTTGAGCCCCTGGCTTCATCCAGATGCCTCCTGCTGTCTCTGTCTCCTGTTGCCCAAAATACAACTCATGCCCACCTGCCACATAACTCCTTCAACCAGGTTCAGACAGGAGACTGATTTTGGATTTATTTATTGTCACGTGTACCGAGGTACAGTGAAAAGTATTGATCTGCATACAGTCCAGACAGATCATTCCATACATGATAAAAAACATAGGGCAAATATAAATACACAATGTAAATACAAAGAGAAAGGCATCGGGTGAAGCATACAGGAGTGTGAAGAGGTCAGTTCAGACCACACGAGGGTCATTTAGGAGTCTGGTAACAGCGGGAAAGAAGTTGTTTTTGATTCTGTTAGTGCGTGTTCTCAGACTTTTGTATCTCCTGCTGATGGAAGAAGTTGGAAGAGTGAAAAAGCCCTGTGGGAGGGGTCTTTGATTAAGGAGGTGTATACAGAGTTAATGGATGGAAGGCGGGTTCGCGTGATGGACTGGGCTGTGTTAAAGACTCTGTAGTTTCTTACAGTCTTGGGCCGAGCAGTTGCCACACCAAGCTGTGATGCAGCTGGATAGGATGCTTTCTATGGTGCATCTATAAAAGTTGGTAAGAGTCAATGTGGACATGCTGAATTTCCTTAGTTTCCTGTTGTGCTTTCTTGGTCGTAGCGTCGGCGTGGGCGGAGGTGGACCAGGACAGATTGTTGGTGATATGCACACCTAGGAATCTGAAGCTGTAAACCATCTCCACCTCGGCACCATTGATGCAGGGGTGTGTACGATACTTTGCTTCCTGAAGTTCTGATCATGTGGATGAAACCAGGAGTTAAAATCTCTTCAACCTCGCGGCTGCTGAGGGCAGTAATCCTTCTCTCTTGGCCAGCGGCTGCACCAATCCCTCTCAACTTTAAAACTGCCCATTGATCTCTGCAGTAAACAGAGAAAAAGTACTTAAAACTTCCATGGATCTGGGCAAGACATTCTTCCCACATGCTGGGGAAGAGTTAGTGGAGTTATGGTACAGGGGGAACTACGCTGAAATTGGGAAGAATTTGGATCCACTGGAAATCCACGTACCCCATTTGAACTTAGCAAAACATATCAATCCAGGTGGTGCTTCTGCATGTCCTTCCCTCTACTCCAGCTGCAATACAAAGCATTCCTTGAGAAGTTTCTAACAGGATCTTGCGGAATCTCTGCTGATAGGAGGCACAGGCCTTGTTTTAGCCTAATGAAGGCCCTCAAAGTGATCTAACCTATTCCTGATATGTATAGCCTCACATTTCTGATATCCTTGTAAATATATGGGGAGGGATTCTTCGTCCTCCCAGCCCCATTTTCCGGCAGCGAGATCCTCCGTTCCGGCAGCCCGCCTATGGGGTTTACCATTGTGGCCATCCCACACCATTGGGAAACCATGGGTGTGCTGCCAGCAAAGCGGAAGATCCTGCTGATGGACAAGCCCGCAAATGAAATGAAATGAAAACCGCTTACTGTCACGAGTAGGCTTCAATTAAGTTACTGTGAAAAGCCCCTAGTCGCCACATTCCGGCGCCTGATGATATCAAGAAATAACTGAGTGCACTCAATTCATTAAAGGTTATGAGTCACAACATCCCGGCTGGAAGGGTTGTGCTCCAGATCTAGCCATGCTTCAAACCACACTATTCCAGTACAGCTCCAACACACTGGCAACCTGACAATATGGAAAATCTCCCAGATATGTCCTGTCCATAAAAGACAGGGCAAATCCATTGCAACCAATTATGTCAGTCTCTTCTCAATCATCAGCAAAGTGATGGAAGGCATTGTCGGCAGTGCTATCAAGTGGCTCTAATTCAGCAATAACCTGCTCACCAATGCTCAGTTTAGACTTTACCGGGATCATTACTGCCTTGGTCCAAATATGGACAAATGAGCTGAATATCACAGAGGTGAGATGAGAGTGACAGCCCTTGACATCAGCACTGTTTGATTGAGTGTGGCATTAAGGAGTCTCAGCAAAATATGGAGTCAATGGGAATCAGGAGAAAACTCACCACTGGTTGGAGTCATATTCGCATCTCAGCCTCACGACATCGCTGCAGGAGTTCCTCAGGGCCATGTCCCAGGTCCAAGCATATTCAGCTGCTTTGTCAATGACTTTCCCTTTAACATAAAGGTCAGAAACAGAGATATTCGTTGACGTTTGCACAGTGTTCAGTTCTATTTATAACTCCATAGAAAATGAAGCAGTCCAAGCCCGCCTGCATCAAAACTAGATAACATTCAGGCTTGGGCTGTTAAATGGCAAGTAACATTCATGCCACACAAATGCCCGGCAATGACTATCTGCAACAAAAGAGGATCAAACCATCTCCTTTTTATATTCAACAGCTTTACTGAATCTCCAGCATTGACTTCCTGGAAGATTACCTTTGTCGAGAAAGTAAATACACCGGGCCTATAAATAATATGGCTCTGGAGCAGGTCAGTGGCTGGGAATTCTGCAGTGAGTAACTCACCTTGTCACTCCCAAAATCTTGTCCATCATTTACAAGGCTCTAATCAGGAGTGTGATGGAATGCTCCCCATAATCCTGGATGAGTGCAACTCCAACAACCCACAAGAATGCACAAGGAAGGTAACAGAGGAGATTCGCCAGGATGTTGCCTGGGCTGGGGTGGTTCAGCTATGAAGAGAGGCTGGTTAGGATGGGATTGTTTTACTTTGAGAAGAGATGGCTGGGGGAGGGGGGGGGTAAATAGGTAAATTGAGGTTTTATGCACTTTTGTTTGATTGGGCAAAAAAAATCCATATAAGGCAACATAGGACCCACATCCCATGAACGAATACATAAAATCTTTCTTTCACCCTCTGAAGTGCCTCCCATATTCTTTTTGCAATATGGTTGCTGGGATTGTGACAAAATACTCCAGGTGTGGTCTAACCAAATTTGGATACAAGTTTAGCATAACTTCTTTAATTTTTATTTCTACCCCTAAGTCGTGGCATAGTTAAAATTGTGACCAGAGAGGCGGCACGTTAGTACTGGGACTGCGGCGTTGAGGACCCGGGTTTGAATCCCGACTCTGGGTCACTGTCCATGTGGGGTTTGCACATTCTCCCCTTGTCTGCGTGGGTTTCACACCCACAACTCAAAGATGTGCAGGTTAGGTGGATTGGCCACGCGAAATTGCCCCTTAATTGGGAAAAAAAATTGGTTACTCTAAATTTATTTATTTTTTAATTGTGACCAGAAAGTTTCTGTTGGGAATTAAGTAATAAGTTATTTCCTACCATTTTAAGCATTCATCTGCTCCTAAATGGGTAGGATTGAAATGAGCGACAAATCGGGCAGATCCAAGTTCTTTGGCACCCTTCTCATAACAGCAGTGTGGGTTTTCAAGATTCAAATGACAATGTTCTGGAAATGACCTTGTGCCACTTTACCTGTAGGCACCAATACTTGTTACAAATTAGACCATGTCAGGGTGAAAATATGCAAAACCTTTGCCATGATGGTTGAGCAACATAGCACTATGACATTTTTTTACCTGCTGTGTATTTATTACACTTCGAAGGTGCCCCAATGTTTCTCTTGTAGGCAATTCAAGGTTTGATAACCTTAAGCATTTGTGAGTATTTTAGTGTAATTCTTTATCCTTCTAATAATTCTGACTTAGCATGTGTTTCCTTATATGGATTTTTTTTGCCCAATCAAACAAAAGTGCATAAAACCTCAATTTATCTATGCGTAGCTTCCCTGTGTCATTTTACCACCCATTATTTTCAGTGTTTACTGTCACCAGAATGCCAAATTGTATCATGTGCACAGTTCAATGGCTCAGTTATGTGCATAAACATGCTGGGTTCCTATGTGGAATAATTTTGTGACTCCACACTGCTGACAGTGAGCCTTGCTCTGCTGCCTGAAATATCAGAACATGATGGGTAGTATGTGATTGCATTTCTTATCAACCTCTCAGCACCCAAGCACACCCCGCCCAACTTTAAATTAAACAAATTAAGTATTGCAAAACTGTCTTTACATTCTGCAATTTTGAATTCCTCCTCGTACTTAAAGTGTATTTTTTAATTAATAAAATAAACTCAGGCAAGCTGCAAAATTAATTTGTATAGCGCCACTTCAGGCAGCCCTGGACATGTTCACCATGGTTCCTTCCAGGCAGAGAGTCTTGTGGGCTTTTACCTGTATGTCTTAATTATAATTTTTATAGGTGCTCACAGCTGCGTGTGCACTTAAACATATGGTAACAGCATTATCCATATGGTAACAGCATTATCCATATGGTAACAGCATTATCCATATGGTAACAGCATTATCCTTATGGTAACAGCATTATCCTTATAGTACACAGTCCAAACAACTGATCTAATTCCAACACAGATCTTGGCAGCACTTGCGTCACCCATTCTTGGAAACAACCGTGAAACCAGAAAATGGGGCATTCAGTAGCATACATTTTTAAAAAGGGTGATATACTTTTATTGAAGTTTAAGTAAAATGTATCAAACTTTGCTATTGGGAGGTGTCGAAGTAGCCTTGAGTGTTTTCAGAGGTGTTTTGGTACACTTACTCGAGAATGTTGCCACATTCTCACAGGAATGGTAGAGGAGGAGGTGACCAGTCTACAAAAAGGCTGTAAAAGTGTGGAGGTAACAGTGTCAATGCCTCGAGTCTATAGCATTGCAGGACCCTGGAACAAACTCTGTACGTTGACCTTGGCCGATTGGAGTCAGTCTCCTCGATGCTCCTTGGCAGTAACAGAAGACAGTCTACCAGCCAGTCAATACACCCAGCATCTCAGTATTTATTCTCTTCAGCATTCTCCCGTGTATCGTCCCATCAAGGTCCTCTGTGCAGAACATTTCTGCCACCAGTGAGCTTAGAAATGCCCCTCTCAACCACTCCAACCTGTGTCCTTCTGAACCTGTTGCATTCCATTCTCTTATGTCCAACCCGGGCCTTGTGATCTAACCTGCTGGCAAGGGTGGTGCTGATGTTGTCTGGCATACTGACCACTACCTCGCAGAGGCTGAGTGCAAACTCTGAGACACTTCTTCCACCTTCTTCTTGGACTATGACCCCACCATCAAACATCAAGACATTGTTTCCAAGATTGTCACTGACCCCATCCCCTCTGGAGATCTTCCCTCCACAACCTCCATCCTCATTGCCCCCAACCCCATACCGTTTGCTTTTACCTCCCAAAATCCACAAACAGGGCAGTCTTGGTAGACCCATTGCATGAGCCTGTTCCTGTTCCACGGAACTTATTTCTTCCTATCTTGACTACATCCTCTCTCCTCTTGTACAGTCTTTTCCCACATACATTTGTTATTCCTCTGATGTTCTGAGTCACATCAACAACATCCATTTCCCTGGCCCTAACTGCCTCCTCTTTTCTATGGATGTCCAATCCCTCCACACCTCTATCCCCCAACATGTTAGCTTAAGGGCTCTCTGCTTCTTTCTTGAGCAGAGGCACGGGCAATCCCCACCCACAACCATTCCTATCTGCCTGGCTGAACTTGTTCTCTCACTCAACAATTTCTCCTTTAACTTGTCTCATTCCTGAAAATTAAAGTTGTTGCTATGGATACCTACCCACGCCCCAATTATGCCTGTCGTTTTGAGGGTTATGTGGAACACTCCTTATTCCAGTTTTACTCAGGCCCGCTCCCACAACTCTTTTTTTGTTACATTGATGACTGTATCGGCGCTGCTTCATGCTCTTACCTGGACCTAAAAAAAGGTATTGGTTTTGCTTCGGATTTCTATCCCTCTGTCACCTTCACACTTCACTTCCCTTCCTTGACATCCTTGTGTCCATTTCCGGTGATAGACTGACCACCACTATTCATTGCAAAGTCCCTGCCCCTTTTCCTCCTCCCTCCTTACTGTGCAAGATCCCAAACACTCCTTTCAGGTGAAGCAACATTTGACTTGCACTTTCTTCAATTTGGTCTACTGTATTCACTGCTTCCAATGTGGTCTCCTCTACACTGGGAGACTAAACGCAGACTGGGTGACCACTTTGCGGAACACCTTCGCTCAGCCCCCAACCTTTCTATTGCTTGCCATCTCAGCTCAGCACCTTGTTTTCATGTCCACATGTCTGTCCTTGGCCTGCTGCAATGCTCCAGTGAAGCCCAACACAAACTGGAGGAGTCACTGGAGGAAACATTTCGGGCGGGAATCTTTGCGAACTGGCGGGCCGGGCAACTCCGGCGCGAAGGAGTGGCGTGAGCAACTCTGGCTTCTGGCTGCCCCGAAGGCACAGAATCCTCCGCACCTTCAGGGGCTAGGTCAGCGCCAGAGTATATTGCACCACGCCGGAAGGGGCTTGGCGCCATGCCAACCAACACCGAAGGGCCTCTGCCGGCCGGCGCGAGTTGGCGCATGCGCAAGAGCGCCAGTGCGTGCTGGCATCATCCCAGCGCATGTGCAGGGGGGTTCATAGCTGCGTCGGCCATCGCGGACTGTTACAGCAGCCGATGCGGAGGAATGGAGTGCCCCCACGGCACAAGCCCGCCCGCGGATCGGTGGGCTCCGATCGCAGGCCAGGCCACCGTGGAGGCACCTCCCGGGGCTAGATTCCCCGTGCACCCCCGAGGACTCCGGATGCCGCCTGCGGAGCCAGGTCCCATCGGTAAGTACCTGTTGTAATTTACTCCAGTGGGACCGGCTGTAAACGGGCGGCCACTCGGCCCATCGTGGGCCTTGAATCGCCGGGGGAGGGGGGGTAAGCTGCTAGCGGCCGCCGACTAATGCGGCGCGAATCCTCCCCCTGCCAAATACCCGGCGCCGAAGAATTCGGCAGCCGGCAAGGGCGGGATTCATGCTGCCCCCCGGCGATTCTCCAACCCGGCGGGGGTTTGGAGAATTCCCCCCTTCATCTTCCAATTAGGCACGTTACAGTCCTCAGGACTTAACATTGAATTCAACACCCTTTGACTGTGATCTTAATCTTTTTTTATACACATACAGATCAAAAATACTCCTTCCCTCAAGGACATTAGTTAGCCAATTGGCTTTTTAAACTCATCCGGTCATGGTTGCCATGCTGATGCTAACATTTATTTCAGATTGATTTAATTAACTGGGATAACATTCTCCAGCCACCACAATGTGATCTGAGTTTGCGTCTCCTGATCATTTGGCCAGACTTCTGGATTTTACAACTACCGTAACCACTATACTAATGTACCTGTAATGAAATTTATAAAATAAGTTTCAATCTTCTCATCACTGGTTACGGTTTATACATTTATTCAGCCTCCCATTAAGATGAACATAGGCTAAAATACTTAGGTAAATGACTCAGAGATGATTCAACATGCTGTTTCCTTTTGAAATCTACCGAACCATCTTCACTAAAAGTCATTCCTTCTCACAAATGGAAAAAGCTCCAGCAGTTTTAATGACTTTCACTTACTTTGATTAAATGGAGTAATTAATTAACTTATACCTTCAACATCCATTTTCCCCCAAAAATGTATCAGATATTGGAAAGGTAGTTGAGTATGCCAACAGCAAAGTTGGAATCCATGAATGGCAATGTCGGATCTGAATGATTATTTCAATGTTTTCTGCAGATTGTCAGATGAATTCTGAAAAACTCATTGCTATTCTCCAAGAAAACACAGATCAATAATATGGTTATGAGAAACACTCACAATGTCTAGCTAAATTTAACAATAGCATTTGAAAAGAACAGAAGGTATTTGTCTAGCTTTTACTCTATGGCTGTGATTTTCCAGTCCCAACAGCAATGGGTATAATGGTAAGCAGGGTAGGTGAGGTGGGGCGGGACAATGCGGCAGAAGCTGAAAAACCGGGTTTCCCACCAGCATGAAATGATGGCAGGTTGAAGTCATTTTGTATCCCATTAATGGAAAGAAGTGAAGACTGGAATTTTGCCTCCCTTCCAATTATTATAACTACCAGCGGGGTATCATGGCAGTCTGGAACACATCCAGACTAATTTGGCATGCACATGTTGTGACTCACCAGGAAAAAGACCTGGGACATTTTCGAGAGAGTGGAAAATGGAGGCTTCCAGGAATTGTGACCCTGGAACATCACGTGCAGAGTGGCTGGAGCATCAACCACATGTATCTTAACACCTCAACACCTTCCACGATGTGGGTCTTCACACTTCAGGAGCTTCCAGGGTGTGGATCTTCGCACAGCAGGAGTTCCCAGGGTGTGGATTTTCACACTGGAGGAGATTCCAGCACATGGATCTTCGCACTGCAGGAAATTCCAGGATGTACATCTTCACATTGAAAGAGCTTCCGAGATGTGGAACTTCTCACTGCAGGAACTTCCAGGATGTGGATTTCCATACTGCTGGTAGATGACAGTGTGTGGTACTAGTGGGCAGTAATTATCAGTGTTGTGGTGGTGGGTTTGAACAGGGAGGAGAGGATAGAAGAGCTGTGGTGTGTGGAGACCTAGAGGTGGGCTGGAGAGGTTGGGGGTGGTATGGGAGAGAGTGAGATGCTGTGGGGGATGTGGATTTGTATGGTGCGGGAGAGTGGAAAGGGCCATTGTGGAGTGTGGATGGAAGTAGGTATGAGTTCTGCAGGCTTATAGATCCCTTAGGGGCAGGAACGTAAGGGAAGCCTAGTAGCGGCTGATTGACTCCTTACTGGAGGTGGATCAGCGGTACACCATGACCCCAATCGTGGAACTGCTGGCAGAAAAGAAAAAGCTGCAGATGGAATTGACCTGCTTTCCACACAGAAGGTACCCTTCCAGGCACAGGAGGCTTTTACAAACATGGAGACAAAGCCAGCCGCATGCTGGCACACCAGGTGAAAAAACAGGCAACCACGCAAGAGATAGTTCAAGTTAGGGACAGTAACAACTGAGCCCAGTAGCAATAAGGTGGTAGTGGACCCAAACAAGGTAAGCAAGACCTTTATGAATTTTTGCTGAGGGCTACACATCTCCGAGCCCCCGGAGGGGGTCTCAAGGAAGGAACAGTTCCTCGACAGACTAGACATATCAATGATGAGAAAAACAGGCACTGGAAGCACCACTGGGTGAAATTGTCATGTTGTAGGGAACGCATGGAGAGGAGGGCCACTCACTGGAGGAATCACAGGCCACCCCACACAGGGAGAAACTGGGGTAACAAACTGACCCACTGAAGCTCAAGGGGGGAGAGGAACCTCCCCCCCCCCCCTCCCCCAACAGCGGAATGGAGTTTACCGATGAGCGAGGGGAAGGACCTTGACCACACCTGTATATGTAAGGGTAAAGCTGCAGGGCAACCCCAACCGTCAAGAGGCAAGAGCCCCGGCTGAAACCCAACAAACCATTGTAAAAACCCAACACTAATGTATAGATGTAAATATTGAGTAGCATTGGACCCCAGTCATGGTTATGGTGACAGCTCAAATCTTATTGTTGCTATTTTTGGTTATTAGTCCTGTTGCTGCATTGCCTCTTACTTGCGAAACTCAGTTTCTTCTTTAGTTTTTCTGTACCTATAACGCCAAACACCAAGAAAAATATATTTTTTTAAAAAGGATAAGGCTCACAAAGGAATATAATTAATTAGCTGTGCTCACTGGTGTCCTCAATGCCTAACCCCTTTCCCCCACCCCATCCTTACAGCATCTGAGAGCTCTGTGGATAAGGATAAGTGACCCGCAAGCAGGGTTGATCACATGTCCTGGCCTTCTCCTTCCAACCTCGGGTATAGGGTGACCCTCCTGAATGGAGCAGCAGATTGAGGAAAGTGCAGTTGAAAATGGGGGCCTGAGCAACCTGGAATCACCAGGCCGTCTTTTCCTTCTACAATGGGTTCACGGCAAAGAAGTCGATGTTCTGGTGCCTTTGAAATATGGTGCCTAGATATGGCTGCGGGGCGCACATCATCCAGCCCACTTCAGCATACAATATGTTGGGAAAGCCCAACTGCATAATTAATGTGGCCAGCATCGCACAATTCGGCACAAATTCCAACTGAGCTCTGCGGCAGAAAGCACTCCCAGTTCTTTGTCCCTGTCACGGCACTTGAGGCCAAAATTGAGTTATCACAGTTGCACTGCTCCTTCTTTAACAGTTAGTAAAACTTTCCTGAAGTACACTTACAGTATTAGGGACAAAACTTCCAGAGTGACAGTTGGCAATAGCCACAACAATAAAAATAAATTAGATGTAAAGCTCTGTTAGGAGACAGTGAACTAGATTTTCCTCCTGGTGATAAGGTCACTGCTTGGTTTTGAAATGAAAATCGCTTATTGTCACGAGTAGGCTTCAATGAAGTTACTGTGAAAAGCCCCTAGTCGCCACATTCCGGCGCCTGTCCGGGGAGGCTGGTACGGGAATCGAACTGTGCTGCTGGCCTGCTTGGTCTGCTTTCAAAGCCAGCGATTTAGCTCAGTGAGCTAAACCAGCCCCTGAGTGATTATTATCTGATGACGACAGGGAAAACACTGGGACTTGATAAAATTATTCGTCCTGCTGTTGACATCCTGGAAAGATAGAACAAAATAAATGGAGCAGAGGCAATACAATTAGAATATGCCGAACAAATTTCGGGCAGCACGGTAGCATGGTGGTTAGCATAAATGCTTCACAGCTTCAGGGTCCCAGGTTCGGTTCCCGGCTGGGTCACTGTCTGTGCGGAGTCTGCACGTCCTCCCCGTGTGTGCGTGGGTTTCCTCCGGGTGCTCCGGTTTCCTCCCACAATCCAAAGATGTGCGGGTTAGGTGGATTGGCCATGCTAAATTGCCCGTAGTGTCCTATAAAATATAAGGTTTTGGGGGGGGGGGGTTGTTGGGTTGCGGGTATAGGGTGGATACGTGGGTTTGAGTAGGGTGATCATTGCTCGGCACAACATCGAGGGCCGAAGGGCCTGTTCTGTGCTGTACTGTTCTATGTTCTAAATAATGCCTTGCGAACTTCAATAATAAAATTATTTGCCCCAAGTTCACTTCCCCAAAAAAACAAAGAAAGGGACAATCCCAGACAATTATAGGTCAAATTGAATCTTTCTGAGATTGATGCATGACTTTAGTATTTGTGGTGTGCAATGTAATGACAATAAGTTGATTCATTTTCATGCAAAACCATTGTCTTATATATTGCAAGACAAATTTCAGAGCACCGGTGACTATATACCAATTGAAAATTTCCAATTATTATTGAGATTTATCAGCCACTGATCTCTTGGAGTGTTGGCAAGACAACATAGCGAACAGAATGAAGAAGAAAATAACTCTGAGGATTGTTATGGTACCAGGGCCAAACACAATTTATATTAGAAAACGGTACAAGACCCCAACAACTTTTCAATTTGTCAACTGTGCAGAAAGGACATTTCGCTCCAGGAGTGATTCCACTGACAACAAAGGATCTGAAATATTAAAACAACTTGATTAACGCAGGAGTACCCCCATTAACGTCCAAGGAAAAAAAACAGCTTTTCAATTAACAGTTAAACAGTTGTTACAAAAAAATAATGAAAGGTCTTTGAGCTTATTTTTCCATCTACTCCTAAAATTTCAATGAAGAAAAATCCACACAGGTCTAATACTACTTATTAATCAAGTTAACACTCAGTGGCTTACAGATTTATGCACAAAGTCCTTGGGAGAGAAGCTTTCAGAAGTCAGTCTGAGAAACACACCTCCTTTCCTCAGAAACCAGAGCAGAACTTTCAAAAATGAAACTGAAAATAACAGGCAGAGGACAGTGCTGAAATATGAAACTATAAACAACAGATAGAGGGTGTGGGGGTGACTCTAGCCCGCCCTCCTCAACAGCACTTGGGGGAAGGTGGCAGAGGCAATCAGTGCTGCCAGGAGGAAACAACTTGTGATCCTGAAGGGTGGGGGGTCACTGGTTAGAGAGGGTTCCAAAGACCATGGCAGGGGTCCTTTGTTTGGTGAGCTCTGCTAATCCCCTGCTTCATTTGCAGGGGACAACACATCTGAGGAGTGCCAACACCTAGTAGACCACTGATTGAACTTTCCCATCCCCCTGACAGTGTTGGGGTATGAGGGTTTCCAGAGGGGTGGCCTGGTTGGACCTCCACATCAGTGTGTTTAAATCCACATTTGGCAGCAATGGCGATCTGAGCCAGGCCACCCCGATCCCGAGGGGGACACCCCGAGTCCAGGGACTTGGCACCAAGTTGTTGCCCACGACTGCTCCCGGCCAAGGCAGCCACCCTCAACACGTTCAACAATTGTTGAGGGTTTTTGAGATTCATTTTTAGCCTCTGGCTCCCCCTCAACAGCCATGGCATCCAGGCCGCACTTGTAAATACTTGCACCAATTTGCACCTTCGGGATTTCCACCTAAGAGAGGCAGAGCATCACGGGGGGGAGAAGCGTGAAGTGTCCAACCCATTAATGAAATTTAAATCCATGCAAATGGCAGTTTTGCATGAACCCGCCGGCGCAGGGCACAAACTTCAATAACGCCGACAGCGAGTTATCGGAGCACGGTGATGGAATTGGTGCCATGTGCAACCCGTGCTTTTTCCATTTCATAATATTGTCCACCCGATCGCAGTTCTTGGTGTTGCCTTTGCGAAGCGGAGAATTCACCCCATAGCCTGGAAACCTTCATCTAAGTTCTTTCAATAACATGACAGCAGTAGACACATAATACAATATATACAAAAGATTCCTATGTTCATCACAGGATTCTACTCAAAGCCATTGGCAACAAAGAACTGATCTTGGAGTTGAAGATGTCTTTGAAGACCCAGTGAAATATAAATTCCTCCTCTATGAGCAATTAACAGAAGGTCAATGGAAGCTGGATTCTTTTTAGGAAACTTTAAACTAAACGTCAATGGTTGCTACAGTGATGAACATGCTTTAAAGTTTTGCCTCCAGTGGGACGTGTCAGGATATGTTTGATGAGGAAGAAAATTCTAAGTGTCTTTTAAAAATAAATAATCAACCAAATGGTTTATACTATTCAATAGCAGTGGCTGAAAACAATGTCCATTCAGTGCAAAATTAAACATTTCAATTGCAGTATGTTGTAGATTATTTCGTATATTTGACATGCTGCTCATGTTGAATCAAAGACTTTATAAGCACTGGGATGCTATGCTTATTATTACCAGGGACAGTGGTTTGTCAACACTGGGAATGATCTCGAAGCACTAGAAAACGGGGTCCCAGCATCAAGATTATTTGTCAAGGCAATTTCCATGTAATGCATGCACTTCAAAATGGTTCAGAAGAAAGAGTTTCCTTTTAACAACATTTTCAGAAAGCCAGTAGCAGAAATCCAACCTCTATAAACAATCTCTATTTTCTTTTAATAAACACTCAATACATCTTGATAATTATATCTCTAGTTGCTTTTAAATTCTTCTGATAAAAGCAGACATTCAAATACATTGAGTGACGTGAAGTCCCTATACTTGCACAGGAGATAGGAAGTACATTTGGCACAGAAAGTTCAGTTGTCATTTCCACGTGCAAAGTACTAATTACTGCCAGTCAACTTCTCTGGCAATAACAATTAACTATTACTACGTGGAGTTTCAGTCCTTCAGGTTTTAATCATGGAAGATTGTTTTTATTTATAAAATGTTTCTTTACGTCTGTTTTTATTCTCTTGGAATCCAGTTTTTTTCCTTCTCTTTTTTGCATTCAGTATCTGATTTGACAAAGAATTCATTCCTCAAACTTCATTTGCAGTCCTTGTGCCGTCAATTTGACAATCGTTTAATTTGTCTGGTTATCTGATTGATAAAACGTACAGCACACAAACAGACCATTCACCCAAACAGTCCTGACCAGCATTTATGCTCCACTCATACCTCTTCGCATTCTTCTTCATCTACCTCATAAATGACCCTACATTTACTTCTCCCCAAATATACATATTTAGCTCTCCCTTAAATGCATCTATGCTGTTCAATTCAACCACCCCCTGTTGCGGCGAGTTTCACATTCTCACTAATCTATAGATAACAATGTTTCTTCTGAATTCCCTACTTGATGGTTTCTAGTTTTGCTCTTCCGCAAATATGGAAACTCTCTCTCTGTCTACCCAATCAAAACATTTCATGAATTTAAAGACCTCTATTAGGTCACCACTCTATTAGGTCAACCTGGAATCACCAGGCCACCTTTTCCTTCTACAATGGGTTCACGGCAAAGAAGTCGATGTTCTGGTGCCTTTGAAATATGGTGCCTAGATATGGCGGCGGGGCGCACATCATCCAGCCCACTTCAGCATACAATATGTTGGGAAAGCCCAACTGCATAATTAATGTGGCCAGCATCGCACAATTCGGCACAAATTCCAACTGAGCTCTGCGGCAGAAAGCACTCCCAGTTCTTTGTCCCTGTCACGGCACTTAAGGCCAAAATTGAGTTATCACAGTTGCACTGCTCCTTGTTTAACAGTTAGTAAAACTTTCCTGAAGTACACTTACAGTATTAGGGACAAAACTTCCAGAGTGACAGTTGGCAATAGCCACAACAATAAAAATAAATTAGATTCAAATAAATAAATTCAAAAGAAGAGAGCTAGCCTCTGTTTATGGTTTCAGCCTTGTAAATATTTTTGTACCCTCTCCAGTACTTCTTTGTACTTTGGTGACCAAACTGTACACACTCCAAGTGTCATCAAAATGAAATTTGAAACAAGTTCACTTTGACTTCTCAACATTTCAAGAATATCGCTCCAGGAATAAATGCTGGTGCATGGTTTGCTTTTTATGGCCTTGTTAATCTGCAATATTAACTTTAGTGAGTGCAGTTGGAGTCCAAGATCCCTTTGCTGTACCCATTCATGCTCTGATTTTCCAAGTAATGTGTGACCTTATTGGACTTTTATCGATGTTGAAATACATTTACCAATTATACACCTATTCCCCAGGTTTTATTAGTGCCTACTTGTAATTTGTTGCAGTCTTCCTCAGAGTTGACTTGTCTCCTCTAATTTGGTGTCATCTGGAAATTTGGATATTATATTTTTGAATTAAAGTCTAAATCTTTAACATGGATTGTGAACAATAGTGGACCCAGCAATGATCTTTCTGGGGCCCACCTTCCATTTTCTTCCAATTCTGAATGCTTACTCTTTACTTTCTACATTCTATCTTGAAGCCAGCTATCTATTGTGCTACATAGAACATAGAACAGTACAGCACAGAACAGGCCCTTCGGCCCTCGATGTTGTGCCGAGCCATGATCACCCTACTCAAACCCACGTATGCACCCTATACCCGTAACCCAACAACACCCCCCCCCCCCCAAACCTTACTTTTTAGGACACTACGGGCAATTTAGCATGGCCAATCCACCTAACCCGCACATCTTTGGACATCAGGACATGTCTCCTGACTCCGCCTGTCCTGATTATATTCAATACTATATCATGTGGTACCTTATTGAAGGCCTTTTGGGGAGCTAGATAAATTGAATATATTATACTTCCGGCTCTCTTACCACATCAAATAATTCGATGAGGTTGATCAAGCAAGAATTTCCCTTTTGAAATATATGCTGAAGTCCATTATAATGTTTTAGGTTTTAATTCTTTTACGTTTTCTCCTTGAGATACCCTCAATTACAACTCGAGAGAGATGATTGGTAATACAAAGGCTTTAATTAGCAGAGAACCAGACAGCTACTGAGAAGTGTGCTCACTGCACACTGCCCACTGAACATTACCTTATATATGGCTCCCTGGGGGGGTGGAGCCGGAGACGGAGTCCCCCAGGGTTCCAAACCCGGTCTTAAAGGGATCATTACATTAAAGGTGCAGTAACCATTCATCACATTCACCCCCTGTTTTAAAAGGAAACAGAGTCCGTCGGGGGTGAAGTGGAATTACATGTCCAGTCTTTTGGGTAGTCTGATTGTCCTTGTTGACCTTCTCAGCTCTGGCGGTGGTGCGGCGGACACGGGCGTCTTCAGTGGGAGTATAGCCGGGAGCACGGTGGTCTGAGCCTTTGCCCTTGTTGGAGCAGGGGGGTATCCGGGGTGACTAGGGTGATTGGTGCCGACGCCGGTGGGGGGGGGGGGGGAGTTGGCGCTAGAGGGGGGTCGCTGTTGGAGTCGGCAGCCGGTGCAGGATGGAAGCGCCAGTAGAGGGGGGGGCGTCAGTGGAAGAGCCAGCGGGTGCCAGGTCTCGCAGGGAAACTGTGTCTTGCCTTCCGTCGAGGTGCTCGACGTAGGCGTATTGGGGGTTCACATGCAGCAGCTGAACCCTCTCGACTAGAGGGTCCGTCTTATGGCTCCTCGCGTGCCTCCGGAGTAGAACTGGTCCCGGAGTCGTCAGCCAATGTGGAAGCGAGACCCCAGAGGTGGACTTCCTGGGGAAGACAAACAAGCGGTTGTGAGGGGTCTCGTTCGTGGCCGTACAGAGGAGCGACCTAATGGAGTGTAGGGCATCGGGTAGGACTCCTGCCAGCGGGTGGTTGGGAGACGTCTTGACCGTAGAGCTAAAATAACAGCCTTCCAAACTGTCGCGTTCTCCCTCTCCATCTGCCGTTTCCCCGAGGGTTATAGCTGGTCGTTCTGCTCGAGGAGATGCCCTTGTTGAGCAGATACTGCGCAGCTCATCGCTCATGAACGATGTACCCCGGTCGCTGTGGATATAGGCAGGGAAACCAAACAGGGTGAAGATGCTGTGCAGTGCCTTGATTACTGTGGCCAAGGTCATATCGGGCAGGGGACAGCGAATGGGAAGCGGGAGAATTCGTCGATGACAGTGAGGAAATAGATGTTGCGGTTTGTGGACGGGAGGGGCCCTTTGAAGTCCACGCTTAGTCGCTCAAAGGGCCCAAAGGCTTTCACCAGGCGAGTCTTGTCTGGTTGGTAGAAGTGCGGTTTGCACTCCACACAGATCTGGCAAGACTTGGTCATGTCATTGACCTCCTCGGTGGAGTAAGGTAGATTGCGGGACTTGATGAAATGAGCGAGCCGGGTGACCCTCGGGTGACAGAGGTCATCGTGGATGGCGCGCAGACGGTCTTTCTGCGCATTGGCGCACGTGCCGCGGGACAGGGCATCTGGGGACTCATTGAGCTTCCCCGGACGATATGTAATATCATACGCGTAGGTGGAGAGTTCAATCCTCCACCTCAAAATTTTAGCATTTTTTTATTTTGCCCCGTTGTGCGTTATCAAACATGAAGGTTACCAACCATTGGTCAGTGACGAGGGCGAACCTCCTACCGGCTAGGTAGTGCCTCCAATGCCGCACGGCCTCCACAATGGCGAGGGCGATAGTTTGGGAGGCGGGATAGGTGCACAGGGAGCAGCGCCTTACCGTTTCTGGGTGAATAAAGCTCCCCATGCACCCGGAGTCAAAAAGGCAGGGGGTGTCGCGCCCGTTGATTTGGACCTGCATCATGGAGTTCCGTAGGTGCTTCGGCCGTGATTGATCGAGGGTGATCGCTCCCAGTTGCGGGTAGTCAGAGTCCTCAGCTGAGCCGGACTCACAAAATGGCCGCCCGGAGTAACAAAATGGCCACCGCCGTCGGTTGCACGTGTTGGATTTTGAAGATGGCCTCCGCCAAGATGGCCGCCCCCATGACTCGCACGAGGCCAATGACGCGTCAGAAGGGGGCGTGTCCGGCCGGCGCGCAGCCACGTTGCAGGGCCTGTGGGCCTGGGAGGTCGAATTTTGGGCCCGATGAGTCTTTTGTTTCTGAACCTTGGGCCTAGCTAGGCAGACCTTTGAGAAATGCCCCTTCTTTCCGCAGTCGTTGCAGGTAGCGGGCAACGCTGACGTGGGTGCTGGCCTTGCCCACAGAAATAGCATGGTGTGCCCCCGGTGTGAGCGGGTCGCCGTGTGGCACAGGCCTGTAGCGTGGCTGAGTCTGGAGGGGACCGAGAGCGGCTCACAAGGTCCGCGGAGTACGTGCGGAGATTATGGCGGGCCACTTCCAGAGAGGAGGCAAGCGTTACCGTGCCTTGAAGGTCTTTTGCTCCGTCTTCGATGAGTCGCTGCCTGATGTATGTGGATCGTATACCGGACACGAAAGCATCTCGGATGTGCAAGTTCATGTGGACTTCTGCCGTCACCTCCTTGTGGTCGCAGTTCCTAGCGAGCACGATGAGTCTTTCCACGTACTCATCTAACGTTTTCCCTGGAGCGCTGCCGGCAGGTTGAGAGCCAATGCCGGGCGTGTACCTCGTTTATTGGCTTAACGAAGCGCTTCCGCAGGATTTCGACCGTCGTCTCGTACGTGGTGGCCTTTTCGATCGTGAAGGAGAGTCTGTGGCCCACCTGGGTGTGTAGTAGGCTCAGCTTGCGAGGTCTGTCGACTGGAGTTTCTGCGGAGTTCAGGTAGGCCTCAAAATACCAAAGCCAGTATGTAAACATTTCTGCGGCCTCCGGCGACCAAGCGTCCAGATTGAGCTTCTCCGGTTTTAGACCGCTGTCCATCTCGAAGTAATCTGCTAATTAAATTGAGATACCCTCAATTACAACTCGAGAGAGATGATTGGTAACACAAAGGCTTTAATTAGCAGAAAACCAGACAGCTACCGAGAAGTGTACTCACTGCACACTGCCCACTGAACATTACCTTATATATGGCTCCCTGCGGGGGTGGAGCTGGAGGCAGAGTCTCCCAGGGTTCCAAACCTGTTCATTAAAGGGATCATTATATTAAAGGTGCAGTAATCATTCATCACACTCCTTTAATAGGGATTCCATTATTTTTCTAACCAATGTTAAGCTGATTAGTCTATAGTTCCCTGCCCATGTTCTCTCTCCCTTCTTTAATATTGTATAAATGAGCTATCTGTCAATCCTCTTGCCCCTCACCTTTATCTAACAAATTAGTAAATATGCATAATAATGCCTCCGCTCGCTCGATCAGGAATTTTATCTTGTCTGAGTTTAATTATAATATTTCTCCTTTTTAAATTTTAAATTATGTGACAAAATCTGTGGTTTCAAAGGTTATGGCCCCTAGCTTCCGATCTCCAGAGGGCTGTGTCCACAAGGTACCCCAGAAGAGGTGCTAGGGAATCCCCCAAACACTCAAAGTCCTCGCACTTCCTGGGAAGTTGAAACGTCCATTGGGCAATTAACCTGCACAGGAACCATCCGAAACTCTGGTTTAAATTGGAGACTTTGGATGGTTCCAACTACCTCAGCAGAATAGTTATCCAGGAGAAAAAAATAGAAGATTGGGTAATTATAGTACTGACTACCCTCCAGACCCCACATGGGAGCCCCCCAGAGTACCCATTGACTACTTTCCCGAACCAGCACCCCCCCCCCCCACCCCAGCTACCCTCCATACACTCGACTAATGCCCTAACCTGCCAATTACTTACCACCCACATAGAACACCCCCAAACCCAAACTCGCTGACTGACCACCCCCTGCCCCACTGAGCACCCAACATCCCTAACCAAACCTACCCCTCTCATCGATCATCCACCCACCTCCCCCTACTGACTATCCGACCTCGGCTCACACATACCTTCACCCTGCTTCTCTAAATGCATGATCCTTTAGGTTTGCCTGCGATATTGCAACAGGAGCAATAAAAAAGAGTGCGTAACTTCCTTTCCTTGACACTGCTGCACACAACAGAAGGCATTGGAACGTGTTATTCTGCATTTTCTCACTCAGCGCAACTAGGAAAGTCAGGCAAGAAAGACGCCGCTGCATTCTAGTCTAAGTAAAAAGGAGTGGAGAGGCAATCCCACTGTGATTGGCACTCTTCGGAGGTTCTGGCCCTATATTCTTTTAAGACAGACTCTAATTGAAAAATTAAACCAAAAAAGGGAAAATGAGAAAGGAAGCTGATTCCCCAAGTTTTAAGGAAACCAAGAATGAAACTGAGATTGGAAAGCAAAACTTCCAGCGTGACTGAAATGTTTTTATTTTTTTTTATTAATTTAGAGTACCCAATTATTGTTTCCAATTAAGGGGCAATTTAACGTGGCCAATCCACCTAACCTGTACATCTTTGGGTTGTGGGGGCGAAACCCACGCAGACACGGGGAGAATGTGCAAACTCCTCACAGACAGTGACCCAGGGCCGGGATTCGAACCCAGGTCCTCAGCGCCGCAGGCAGCAATGCTAACCACTGTGCCACCGTGCTGCCCGACTGAAATTAAGATTAGAAATGAAATGAAGAATTCTGGTTGAAACTATATGAAAGGAGACAGAAACATCAGAACTCAGTGGATGATGACTCCAGTGGTACAGTTCAGACAGGCTAAGGAAGACAGAGGCTAGATTCAGAAGCTGTAAATAGGTAATTCTGTGTTGCTGTTGTTGATTCTGTTACTTGAAAATACAACTGATGGATCTACACCAGCTAGACCATCAGAAGAAGAGTTCAGGACGTTTGTCAGATGTGTGCAATTTTTATTGCAGACTGTACCAATGCAACATGTGTTGGTTGTGTAGTGCTATTGGCTGGAGATCAGGTTGAATCATAAAAGAGGAGTTGAAATTCTTCATAATGAAGACAGAGTGGGGCAGCATGGTGGCGCAGTGGTTAGCACTGCTGCCTCACGGCGCTGAGGCCCTGGGTTCAATCCCGGCCCTGGGTCACTGTTTGTGTGGAGTTTGTACATTCTCCTTATGTCTGCGTGGGTCTCACCCTCACAACCCAAAGATGTGCAGGTTAGGTGGATTGGCCATGCTAAATTGCCCCTTAATTGGAAAAAAAATAATTGTGTACTCTAAGTTTATAAAGAAAAAGGAAGCCAGAGTCTGGGCTGGATTCTCCCAAAATATGACTATGTACCCACGCCGGCATAAAAACGCTGGTGTTGCACACCGGAGTTTCCTAAAAATAAAATCAATCGTTTAATTTACCTTCAGGAGGCTAGCAGGGACCCGGAATGATTCACGCAGTTTTAGCTGTAGATACGGGCCCCGCACTTCCAGTTTCGAGTTTGTGCATGCGCATGACGGTGGCCTGAAGCGGCCGCGCTGAGCACCAAGGTCGGCAGCACCGAAATGTAGGCCTCCCCGATCGGCCGGGCGCCCTTGCATCGGACTGGACCGATCTGTGCACCGGCTGCCCATAAGGCCTCCCCCCCCCCCCCCCCCCCCCCCCCCCCCCCCCCCCCCCCCCCCCCGGGTGTCCGATCCCCCAGCCACCCACCAGGGCGGCCGCAGACTGAGTCCGCAGCCATCAGACGTGGTTCCTGAACGGCAAAAGGTGGTTACAACCATGCCGTCGGGAACTCGGCTGGCTGGGAGCAGAGAATCGCTGGGCGGGTCTCTGGCAATGGCCCTCCAGCCGCATGGAGTAAATCACGGAACTGCCGATTCTCAGATCCCGGAGAATCGCCGGAGCGGCGCCAGGCCCGATTTTGGCACGAAACTTGATTCTCCGCCCTCAGAGACAAACGTGATTTCGGCACGGGGTTGCGGAGAATCCATCCTAGATTGTTGAAGGACTTTGTGACTGAGATTGATGTTATATATGCTGAGCAGATTGCCAAGCCAATTTATAAGATCTATCTTAATTGTCTCTGCCATTTATTGTGTAATTTATAGTTTATAATCAACCAAAAACTTTCTGTTAATTTATGTTCAATTTATGTTGATTCTGGACTTTAGAGTACAAGGGTTATCTGAGTTAGTATTTTGGCTGGAATTTTCTGGAAGTTGGGATTCTCTGTTCTTGCTGACAGCGCACCCTGGCCCACATGTTCCCCGATGGTCTGGGGTATCTTCAATGGGAAATCCCATTGACAAGTGGAGGGGAGTAGAGAATCCCACTATCAGCGAATGGCGTACCACTGAGAAACATGCACCAGGGACTGCAGAATCCAACCCTTTGTGTTTACTTTTTGCTTGTTATATAGTAAAAATGATTTTGTTTTAAACCATGGCGTAAAATTTTACAAATGCCCAGCAGGCAGCACTCAACACAGAAGCATGTTAAATAACACGTGATGATATCGGGCATGTATCCCAACATCATTGTGCACTCGTGCAATAGTCTAGTCGGTGGGCAGAGGCATGGATCAGCACCGCACCCACCGACAATTATGCTGCTTGTTGAGGGGACTGAATCCCCAATTGACCAAAATTTTACATGTCTTGAGAGAGTATTTTCTGTGTTGGGCTCAGCACAGTGTGACGTTCTCAGCAAACTGTTGTCCTCTTGCTGGCCATTGGAATCCCCTTCCGGCCTGCTGTGTCTACCAGTGCTGTTCATTCTGCAGGCAGTGATGCCTCTGTGGACCCTGCATACCACCTTTAAACTTCATGGCGGGTTGCCATTTGACACAGCACATGGCGCGTGCGTGCCCTGCTAATCCTATTGGCCCAATATCACCGTGATTTACGTTGGCCTGCTCTTCTTGTCCTTCTCTTCCTTCTGTCCATGTATATTTTGTACAGTTCTTGCCTGACCTTTCATTTTTACTTTTAGTCTTTATTCATCCATTGTTTCTCATTAAGTTTGAGTTTGTTCTTTCTTATCTAAACATCTCCATCGATCCTCCGCTTCACCGGCAGCGCACTCATGCCCGCGGATTTCTCGAAGGCGTGGGGATGCCCACAATGGAAAACCTCATTGGTTGGCTGCCGGGTCTGAGGATCCCGCTGCCGGCAGGGGTGCGGTGCACCGGAAAACAGGTTTGGCGGGACAGAGAATCCTACCTGATCCGCCATGTTGAGCGCCATGGTAGCACAGTGGTTAGCACTGTTGCTTCACAGTGCCAGGGTCCCAGGTTCGATTCCTGACTATGGTCACTGTCTGTGTGGAGTCTGCCCGTGTCTGCGTGGGTTTCCTCTGGGTGCTCCGGTTTCCTCCCACAAGTCCCGAAAGACGTGCTTGTTAGATGAATTGGACATTCTGAATTCTCCCTCATTGTACCAGAACAGGCGCCAGATTGTGGCGACGAGGGGATTTTCAGTGTAACTTCACTGCAGCATTAATGTAAGCCTACTTGTGACAATAATAATGATTATTAGTATTATTTTAAATCTTTCCCTTTTTGTTCTACATAGCTGTTTGCCAATATTGTAGTCCATTTATAGAGACATGGGACGCAATTCTTCGATTGGGAGACTAAGTCCTGACGGCGGAGTGAAAACCGGAGTTTTCACTCCGGCATCGGAGGCCGCTCCCAGCCCCCTATTCTCTCGCCCCCGGAGGGCTAGGAGCGGCGCCGCGTCATTTACGCGCGTCAGGCCTTGGTGCCGTGTAAAAGCAGCGCCGCGTAAATGACGCGGCCGGCAATGTGTAAATGACGTCACCCGCGCATGCGCAGGTTGGCCAGCGCCAACTCGCGCATGCGCGGTTGCCGTCCTCCCCGCGGCCGCCCCACGAGAAGATGTCGGATGGATCTTGTGGGGCGGCGGAGGAAAGGATGTCCTCCTTTAGAGAGGCCGGCCCTCCGACCGGTGGGCACCGATCGCGGGCCAGACCCCTTTTGAGGCCACCCCCCGGTGCAAGAACCCCTCCTCGCTTCCCACCCACATGCCGCCCACCCCCCCCCCCCCCCCCCCCACCCCAGCGTTCCCTCACTGTTCCCACCGGCAGCGACCAGCTGTGGACGGTGCCGGCGGGAATCTATTGTGTTGGGCAGGCCACTCGGCCCATCCGGGCCAGAGAATCGCCGCTCGCCCGTTACAAACGCCCGTGAATCTCGCCGTGTCGGTTTGGGGGTGTGGGAGAATCGCGTGCGGGTGCACAGGCGGCGTTGCGGGACTCGCTCGGCACCCTATCGATTCTACCACCCGGCGTGGGGGGGAGAATTCCGCCCGTAGTTACTTGGCCCGTTCGTTCAGTTCCCACATGCCTTGTAGATGGTTCTTCACAGTTTCAGCAACTTGCAGCACAAAATATTATGGCCATTATAACAAGGCGGAAGTTAAGGTGATGAAAATACCCTCTAATTGCATTTTATAGAAGGTATTCACATTCTATTAGGTGAACTCATTGCCCACTTTGCACGAAATAGTTTTAATCAGATTCTAACTGAAAATTGAGTAAGGGTTACTTCATGTTTCTAAGGTATCTGTAGGGTACTTTAATTGCGTCTATTATGTACTGGCCCGTTTTTTAGGTGACAGGAGGAACCAAAGAATATGCAACTTGTGAACTGCTGTAACTCAACATGTAGGGTTTTTGTCTTATGCTGTGCACTCTCACAGGCTTAAATACGAGGTCTGGGCCTAAAGCCTGTGCACCTGATTGATGGTGTCACTAGTGCTCACATGACTCACCTCTTAAAGGTTCGGTGCCCCAACGTAACATATAATACATAACAATGTCTTAATTACATGTGGTGATATGGTTTTATTTTGAAACTTTGAGGCTGGATTTTCAACCTTAAGGTTGGGAGCAGGAATCGAGAAAATTCCACCTACCTTTAAAACTTACCTGCTCCCTTTAAATTGTCCCTTTAAACCTCCCCTTTACAGCAGGGACTTACCTCAATGTGCCCCAGTTACTCTACGACGATGCTGCTGGGGTCATGCTTCTCTGCTCCTGTCTCACCCATCCTGAATGAAGAAGGCAGGGTGAGACAGAGGCTTTGGAATCCCAGCACAGTAAGTGTGGTGAGCGTGGCAATCCACCGTAGATTGATATTCTGAGGACGTTAAAGGACTACATTTTTTAAAGTTTGATTTTGCACATCCTCCTGTCACTACAGGGTTGGTTGCTTCTATACATGGGCGGTACGATAACACAGTGGTTAGCACTGTTGCTTCACAGCTCCAGGTCTCAGGTTCGATTCCCGGAGTCTGCACGTTCTCCCCGTGTCTGTGTGGATTTCCTCCGGGTGCTCCGGTTTCCTCTCACAGTCCAAAGGTGAAAATGATGTGCAGGTTAGGTGAATTGGCCATGCTAAATTGCCCTTAGTATCCAAAAGGGTTAGGTGGGGTTACGGGAATAGGGTGCAGGTGTGGGCTTAAGTAGGGTGCTCTTTCCAAGGGCCAGTGCAGACTCGATGGGCCGAATGGCCTCCTTCTGCACTGTAAATTCTGTGATCTGCGATCTATAATCTATACAGTGGGTGGGATTCTCTGGACCCGCAGCTATGTGTCAATGGGATTTCCCATTCAAGCCACCCTACACTGACAGGAAACCTGCGGGCAGCGGAAAAAGAGAATCCCGATGGCCAGAGAATTCCGGCCAGTGTATAGTGAGAGAATAGGCATGGTACTGCCATTCCTTAGCATGGGTCATAGAGGTTGTGAGGTATACCTTGGCATGGGGGAGGGAGGGGAGGGAGGGGAGGGAGGTCTGGGGGGGGGGGGGGGGGGGGGGGCGCATGAGGAAAACCTATTGAACTTACTTTCACAAGGTTCCCTCACGCAGACTAGTTTGTAACACCTTTGAGGTGCAGTGAACCACAGCCCTTTGCAAACCTGCCCCAACTCCATGAAAAGTGCGGAGGACTGGGACATACCTATCCCCACATTGGAATTGGCCAGGTCTGGAGTGTGGATTCACAACTGAACCAGCTTGAACCTTTAAAAAGAACTCCCGAAATTCGGAAACACTGGGAATGGGGTCGGGAATCCTTGAAGTCCGACTCACTCGCCATTGTTAAAGGGCTCTGAATCATCCCAACTTGGCAAAAATACAGCCCTTGTTTTTCATTTTGATTTATGGTGCACCAGGGAAGACAGAATTACTATTTTGCACCCGATCAGTTCTTATGCTAATAGTTGAATAGGTGGGTCTGCTCTTTCTACCTCTCTCTCTTGTTGACACATGTTTTGCAAATGCTCTTTCACAAAGCACCTTGATTGCCTTTTTGAAAGTCAGGCAGTCACCAGTCTACTGACACCCATGACTAATGAAGCCCTGCTGCAGTGGCAGAAAGCCAGCTGTTGCATTTATATATAAACACATCACTGTTCTGAAAAAACACATTACCAGGTTCTTGAACTTTAGCATATTTCTCTTCAAAATCCATCCAATTATGTACGGGTCTTCCTCCCTGGAACAACAATTTTGCAATTTGCATTGGGTGGTAATTAACATTTAAAACTGGACTGAAAATAGAATGATTTAAATGATTTTTAATTACCGTATTCTCCAATTTCAGCATTTGCATTACAAATTTATGATGCGATACTATAGCAACACAACCAAAATAATCACTGTCAACCTTAGCATACGGTCATCCTGAGACCTTGGAAGAAGTCCAGTCTATTCAAAGTAAAACTTGAGGTTTAGTTCTATCTCCATGTACCTTGTAGCAACGACATTAACTAGGACAATGGGGCCACTGTCACGACAACCAATGCATAACATAACTGAAAGTTTATCCTGTCCAGTCCGCCAACCTTTCAAGACATGGATAAAATTAAGACAGGCACACCGACACTTACGGAAAAATAACAAACACATCCACACCAAAGCATAGAGAAATATCCCTAATGTAGCATCTCATCAAAATTATACTGTACAAAAGGACAGCACATCACAGAGTGCCAGGAATTAATTGTGTCTATACAATTGTGACTCTGTTTTCAGGTTCTGTTTCTTTCGGTATGTTTTCATAAATTAAAAACTCTACCTGTGCTTGCTCCTGGATTCTAGAAACAATATTTTCTCAAACTTTCTTCCTTCCCAATAGTAAATTAGTAAACATTGAAGATCCAAATTTCTTAGGCTTTTCAGTCTACTTATCAGCATTTGTATTTAAAAGGAGATTTTTGAAAGATATTGGGCTGGATTCTCCATTTCTGCAGCTAGGTGCCAGCTCGAACAGAGAATCCGTGAGAGGTTTACAATGGAAAGATCAGCGCCGACCCCTCACCGATTCCGGGACCGGTGAGGGGCTAGCAGCGGCACCAGGTGAAACTCCTGGCTCCCATGCCGAAACTGGCCGGAGAATGGCCGGGTCTCTGGCGCCCATGCGGACGGCTGATAACCTTCAGCGGTCCCGCCGTAAAACATGACGCTGGCCGTTCACAGATCTGACCCGCCATCCACGACCCCACAGGCCACCCCCTGGCCACGCCCTGGCTACCCCCCACCAATTCCCCCAGCTCTTGCGGAAGCCCACCTGGCCAGCGGCATGGATCCCAGCCGAGTGTGATGGTGCTGGACACAGTCCGCAGCCGCCATGCCAGGTTCCCGACCGCTGAGATTACACGTGTCCCATGCTGTCGGGAACTCGGCCCATTGGGGCCGGAGCATCAAGGGAGTGCCGGCCGATGATGTGCCAACACCGTTGCAACGGCGGGCAGTGCGCGACGCGGTGATGCCATTTCTGATGGGGCCGTTCATGGCTGACCGGCGTCAAACCAGCGCCGGCCCTGATTTGGGTGTCAAAGTCGATTCTCTGCCCGATCGCCGTTATCGATATCAGTGTCGTGCAACGGAGAATCCTGCCCATGTTGTTTTCAGTGTAATTCATGACTTGACATTGTTATTATATGCTTGTTCCTCCTATGGTGCATACAGGGTGAGTGGATATGGAGGATGCAGATTGGCCATGGAAAGAGCAAAGGGGAAAGAATGGACATGAAGGGGCATTGGGGCATGGTGAACAGCTGTGAGTGTGGAGGGTGAGGGCCAGAGGGCCTGGCAGCCTTTAATGCAACAGGGATGAAGTCCCAGAGAACTGAAGCAGGCTTTCCAACCAGTTACTCCTCAGCCTTCTCCTGCCTCCATGGCCGCATCCAAACTACTTCTGCAATACGTGGGCCTGACTTGATCCCGTACCTGACTCCGCAGAGTGAACATAATGCATGTGGGTGGCATTTATATGGTGATGGGTCTGCTGAGTATGGAGACTTCCCAACTCTAACTCCCTGGCTCGATGACGAAAATCCAGTGACTACCAACACCGTTGGGACTATGACATTGACTGATTTGTCTTCATCGATGACCCTTTGTGCTTTACTGGTGGATTCTGTGATACCAGCAAACTTTCAGTTGGTTTGCAAGTTTCACTTTCTTTCTGACATTCATGTTGGACTGAAGCAAAATTTATCATGCTCTCAGATAAGACCTGGGCGGTAGACTGTTCGGGGAACTGGAACAGGCTGAGCAAAATGAAGTGCATTTATCATGCTCATCCTTATGTCAGATGTCTTTCAAGCATCTGAGCTACATGACGCCTAATAGGATCTCAGTCCTCACTAGATATGTGAAAATACCGAGGATATTTGGCAACCCAGCTGATGGGGGGATTCTGCGGCGGGATCAAAGGTAACAAAAGGCTGGGGAGGGCGTTGCTGGATGGGCAGGGCCCAGGGTAATGGTGATGGTGGATAGTGAGGAGGGGCGAGGGGGTTGCAGGGCGAAGGGGGAGGGGGTAAGGTGTCGGAGACCCTCGGTCAGATTGGTGACATGGAATGTGAGGGGGTTGGGGGATTGGTGAAGAGAGTGAGAGTTTTGCACAATTGAAAAGTTTAAAAGCTGATATGGTGATGCTGCAAGGGACCCATTTGAGGGTGAAGAATCAGGTGAGGCTTAGGAAGGGTTGGGTGAGTCAGGTGTTTCATGCAGGGTTTGATAGTAGAGTTCGGGAGGTGGAGATTTTGGTGGGCAAGAGGGTGAGGTTTCAGATGGAGAAGGTGGTGGCGGATCAGGGGGGCAGGTACGTGATAGTGACACGTGCATTGGTGGGGAGGTTGGTGGCGTTGGCGAGCGTATATAGCCCCAGTTGGGACGATACAAAGTTCATGAGGAGGGCGTTGGGTGCCATCCTGGATCTGGATATCATGAACTGATAGTAGGGAGGGGATTGGAACATAGTGTTGGAGAGCTGAGGGTGGACAGATTCCAGCCATGCTCATTGACCCATTCGGGGAAGGGGCAAAGACGTTGGCTGAGATCATTAGGGAGTTGGGAGGAGGAGACCCGTGGAGATTTTGACATCCAAGGGATCAGGAGTATTTGTTTTTCTCCCCAGTGCACAAGGTTTTTTCAACGATTTACTTTCTTGTGCTGGGAAAGGCGCTGTTGGTCGGAATTAAGAGTAAGAGTATTCGGCAAATGTGATCTTGAATGGTTATGATGTTGGAGAAGGGGGCAGCCCAGAAGTCAAGGTGGAGAATGGATGCTGCATTATGGGCGGAGTAGAGCTTCTGTGACAACTTGGGAAGGTGATTGAGGGGTATGTGTGGTTTAATTGCATGGGGAGGTGGATAGGGTGGATAGGGAGGAGAGGGAGGAATGCCAGCAACTGATAGAAGAGATTTTGGAGGTGTATGGGCAATACCCCTAGGGACCTGGACCCGGGTATCATGGCAAAGAGGAAGGATGTGCAGGCAAGGTTTGACCTATTGTCCACGAGGAAAGCGGTCCGTCAGTTGAGAAGGGCGAGGAGGAATGTTTATGTGGCAGAGGTGGGGGGGAGATGGAGGTGGTGGTGATGTTGGATGCGGAGAAGGTGTTTGATCGGGTGGAGTTATTTGATGGCGGAATTGAAGAAATTTTGGGATTGGGCCTAAGTTTGTGGCGTGGGTGCAGCTGTTATATGATTTACCGCAGGCAGGGGTGCACAAGTAGTATGAACTCATGGGGCGGGATTCTATGAACCTGAGGTTAAGTGTCGACGTTGTCGTAAACTCAGTCGCGTTTCCTGACGGTGTCAAGATGGCCTCAGGATCAGCAATTCTGGCCCCTACAGGGATCTGGCATTGCGCAGTGGCACCGGCGCCAATGCGTGCATGCACAGTGGCTTCCTTCAATGCGCCAGCCCCGACACAAAAGAAATGAGGCCCTCAGCCAGAGAGGACAGCCCGCCGATTGGTGGGCCCCAATTGCAGGCCAGGCCACATCGGAGGCCACCCCTCCCGGGTTTGGACGCCCCTCACCCCCCCCCCCCCCCCCCCACCCCAGGTCGCCCCCGACCCTTCCACGCCAGGTTCCTGTCGGCTGAGTGCAGGTGTGCACGGTGCCGGCGGGACTCGCTATTTTTACAACGGCCGCTCTGGGCCGAGAATCGGCAGGGAGGCCGTGTAGAGCGGCCCCCGACTGGTGCCGCGGAAACCACGCTCTGCGGAGAATCATGTGCCGGCGTCGGGGCAGCGTGGCGTGATTCGCGCCGGTCACAGGGATTCTCCGGCATGGCTCCGGGCTGAGAGAATCCCGCCCATGGTATTTCGCAATGCACTGGTATACAAGGCAGGGATGCTCCCCTTCTGTTTGCATTGTCTGATGAGCCCTTGACCATTGCGCTGAGGAGCTCAGGGTTGTGGAAGGGGATAGTGAGGGGAGGGGTGATGAATAAGGTGTCCTTATATGCAGATTACTTGTTGTATATTTCAGTGCCGGGCTGTTCGGTGGGGAGCATATTGTGGTTGCTTCATAGAATTGGGACATTTCATCTGGCAGCATCTTATTTTCGGTATCTGGGGGTACATGAATTGGGCAGGGCTTCGGAAGTTTAATTTCACTGGCTTGGTGGGGATGGTGAAGGCTGATTTGCTAAGGTGGGATAATCTCCCTCTGTCATTGGCGGACTGTGTGCAGGCAGTAAAGATGAACGTTTTGCCGCGACTCTTGTTTTTGTTTCAATGCCTGCCGGTCTTTCTGCCCAAGGTGTTTTTTTTCAGGAGGTGGACAGACTGATCTCCTCATTTGTTTGGGCTCAGAAAGTGGGGAGGATTAAGAAGGTGATACTGCAGAGGGGATGGCAGGCGGAGGGGGGGGGGGGGGGGGGGTTAGGCCTCCCAAATATGGTAACATTACTGGGCGGCAAATACAAAGAAGATTCGGGGATGGAGGGGGGGTGGAGGCTTTGTGGGTGAGGATCGAGTGGGGCTCTTGCAGGGAATCGGGGTTGCGAGTGCTGGCGACAGCGCTGCTCCCAGTGACCCCAGGGAAATATTTGGTGAGTCTGGTCATGGTGGCCATGTTGAAGATCTGGGGCTGGATACTCCGCACCCCGACACTGAAATCGCAGCGAAGCCCGGGCAGAGAATCCATTTCCCCGCACGGAATCGGGGCCTAATCGGGAAACTAGCAAAACTAGCCACCACGGTCGGAGTTGGCCGATCGGAGGGCAAGGGGGAGCCTTATTCAAGGCCGGGCAATGTTTGTGCGGATGGTCAGGATCAGGCACGCGGCCAATCGGTGGGTTTTCTTTTTAGTGTCCAGCTCCGCGTGGTCTGAGTCCACCATGGAGCACGGTGCGGCCGCTGGAGGCCACTGCAGTGTGCATACGCGGCCTCCGACCTGGAAGTGCGGGTCCCGTATCTGCAGCAAAAGCTGCTGGTTTTACGCCAGGTCCCTGCTAGCCTCCTGCAGGTGCTCGGAATATGTGGCCCTTTAACATCAGTTTTTACGACAGCGTAGGGACATAGTCCCAATAACGAGGGCAGCACGGTGGCACAGTGGGTTAGCCCTGTTGCCTCATTGCGCCGAGGTCCCAGGTTCGATCCCGGCTCTGGGTCACTGTCCGTGTGGAATTTGCACACTCTCCCCGAGTTTGCGTGGGTTTCGCCCCCACAACCCAAAGATGTGCAGAGTAGGTGGATTGGCCACGCTAAATTGCCCCTTGATTGGAAAAAATTAATTGGGTACTCTAAATTTCTTAAAACAAAAATAGTCCCAATAACGGAGAATCCAGCTCTTGGAGGCAGATAGGCCTCCATTTTTGGTTGGGAGCAGAGTCAGGGGATGCCGATGAGGGAGAATCATAGATTCTGATCAGGGGAGAATAGACACCAGGACAATTCGGCAGGCGGCGGGGGCGGGATTCACAACGCCCCCCGGCGATTCTCCGTCCCGGCGGGGGGTCGGAGAATCCCGCCCCCGCCAGCTGCCGAATTGTCCGGCACTGGGGATTTGACGGGGGAGGGAATCGCGCCACGCCAGTCGGCCCCCCCGGCGATTCTCCGGCCCGTGATGGGCCGTGTGGCCGCCCGTCTTCGGCCCACGGTGGCCTGGCCCTCGATTGGAGCCCACCGATGTCGGGCGGGCCTGTGCCATGGGGGGACTCCATTCCTCGGCGTCGGCCGCTGTAACAGTCCCCAATGGCCGATGCGGAGATGAACCCCCCCTGCGCATGCGCTGGGATGACGCCAGCACAGGCTTGCGCTCCCGCGCATGCGCCAACTCGCGCCGGCCGGCGGAGGCCCTTCGGCGCCAGTTGGTGTGGCGCCAAGCCCGTTCCACAGTGGCCGGCGCGGCGCAATCCACTCCGGTGCTGGCCTAACACTTGAAGGTGCAGAGGATTCCGCACCTTCGAGGCGGCCTGACACCAGAGTGGTTCACGCCACTCCTTCGCGCCGGAACTGCCCGCCCCGCCGGTTCGCAGAGAATCCCGCCCACGGTTCTGGGGATGGGAAGAGAGTTGGATTAATTATGAAGGATCTGTTACTTGGAGGGCAATTTGCAAGTTTGGAGGAGATAGGCGAGATGTTTGGGCTGGCGCAAGGCGAAAGCTTCAGATATATGCAGGTGCTGGACTTTGTGAGGAAGGTCTTCGCGACCTCCCTGGTAGCACCTGGGGGTATGTGATGGGGGTTTCTTTATTTAGGGCGTCTTTGGGGGTCCCTTTATTCAGTGGGTCTCTGGGGATGCTTTATTTTGGGTGTCTCTGGAATGTGCCATTATTTAGAGAGCACTCTATGGGGGGTTCTTTTATTTAGGGAATCTATGGAGGGGTCACTTTATTTAGGGGTCTCTGTGGGGTCCCTTTATTTAGGGGTGTCTGGGTGGATTCTGTTATTTAGGGAGTCTCCAAGAAGGGCCCCTTTATTTAGGGGGTCTCTGGGGGGGTCCCTTTATTTAGGAGGTCTTTGTGGTGGGGTAGGTCAGGTCACCCCGTACTGGGGGGGGGGGGGGGGCACCCAAAAAATCCAGGGGTGGTGTACTGAATTGTGCAGCAGGGGGGAAGGGCAGAGTTGTGATGTGGGGGGCACAGGATCTCGCTATGGGCTGCCCGTTCAAAATTACGCCCAATAATTTGCATGGCAAAAGATTGGGAATCCCTTCTGGAAGCTATTCTTACTTACATAGATACATAGAAGATAGGAGCAGGAGGAGGCCTTTTGGCCCTTCGAGCCTGCTCCGCCATTCATTACAATCCTGGTTGATCATCCAACTCAATAGCCTAATCCTGCTTTCTCCCCATAGCCTTTGATCCCATTCTCCCCAAGTGCTATATCTAGCTGCCTCTTGAATATACTCAATGTTTTGGCATCAACTACTTCCTGTAGTCATGAATTCCACTGGTTCACCACTCCTTGTTTGAAGAAATGTCTCCTTATATCTGCCTGAAATGGTTTACCCTGAATCCTTACACTGTGACTCCTGGTTCTGGACACACCCATCATTGATAACTTCTTCCCTGCATCTACCCTGTCTAGTCCCGTTAAAATTTTGCAAGATTCTATGAGATCCCCCCTTATTCTTCTGAATTCCAGTGAGAACAAGCCCAACCTATTCAATCTCTCCTCACATGACAGTCCTGCCATCCCTGGAATCAGTCTGGTACACCTTCGCTGCACTCCTTCGGGAACAAGAACATCCTTCCTCAGAGAAGGAGACCAAAACTGCACACAATACCAAGGCCCTGTATTATTGCAGAAACACATCCCTGCTTCTATACTCGAAACCTCTCGCAATGAAGGCCAACATACCATTAGCCTTCTTTATCGCCTGCTGTGCCTGCATGCTTACCTTCAGCGACTGGTGCACAAGGACACCCAGGTCCTGCTACACACTCCCCTCTCCCAATTTACAACCATTCAGGTAGTAATCCGCCTTCCTATTTTTGCTTCCAAAGTGAATAACCTCACACTTATCCAAATTATAGAGCTGTAGCCACTGTGAATGCTTGACTGGGTTTCAAAAGCTGTTGTGTCTTTAGCTCAGCAGGTGATCAATTGGTTCATGAATGGTTGACAGTTTAAAGAGGCTGTAATAACAGAATGTGCCTTTGCTGTGTCTCTTGTGTGTTTGCAAACCTAATAAGCATGTTAAAGATTGCAGCTTTTTAAAAAATGGTGTTTTTTCCAGAATCAATGATAATGTCTTTGTATGAAGTTTTATTAGATTGTTAAAGGTTTCTTTTTCCTTTTTTTGCTTTTGCATGGCTCCTGAGCACTATGGTGTAGCGCATGTGGGATTTGACATAGCATGGGATGGCGTGGGGATCTGAGCAAAAAAGGGGCATAGAATTTGCTTGGGAGACCTAAGCAGGCATAGGATGACATGCTGTATCTGAGGACACATGGGGGCTGGGTAGAGATAAGGGAGTTAGGTTTAGGGGGCCTTTAAACAATGTTGGGAGCGGGCTGCTTTTTTGGAGGACTGAGGTGAGCAGTATAAACCGGCTCACCTCCACATCCTCATGCACTCCGCTATGACTTGGAAAATGCACTGAAAATCCCAACCCTGTGTGAAAAGACAAAAATTCCAGGCACATGGGTCAGGAGGAAAAGTGTGCAAGTTATTTACCTCATGTAACTTCTTAAACTAATTACTTCCCATTGGGGAGACCTTATGCCCTCCTTGACAGAACACTGGATTACTGTCATTAGTCAGTTTCACACCATCTTTGCAAATGGAAATGTGACAGGAATGTCTTGTACTGGCCTGAGATAACAAACGTTACTGCAGCTGTATTAATGTTGAACGTAATTTATGAATACTCCAACATTCATTTCTGTTGGTGCTGGAATTACATTATTCTCATCTTCTACATGCCATTTTCCTGCTCTGTGGCTGACTATAATTCTTGATCGTCCTGCTCTGCCACATACCTTCTCATTTTTCCGGGGCGCAGTGGTTAGCACTGTGGTGCTGAGGACCCGTGTTCGATCCCGGCCCCGGGTCACTGTCTGTGTGGAATTACACATTCTCCCAACTTCTTCCTTTGCCAGAAGATAATTCCCAGGGAATTTAATTCTTAGTCATGACATATTAAGAGTCCGGAATCTTAGTACGTTCGGCATTGTCCATTGAACTGGGGTCTCATGAACAACATTGGCTAAATGCTACATCAAGAACATCTGGCCCCATTACATCGAGGGAAACATTAACTTTTTCCTCATCTCCCATTTTATTTGCTCTCAGCCAAATAAGCAGCCATCCATAACAGAGCAGGCACCAGAGGGTGCAGCTCTTACAATATACTAAAGTCTAAAAAATGTTCAAAGTTATGTGACGTTTTCCTAAAGTGAATTAGGAAAATCGATTTTCCACTATTCATTGGAGTCGGAGTAGGTCATTCAGCCATTCAGCCTTCATCGCTATTCAGTATGATCCATGGCTGATTTGAATTATGACCTTAACTCCGCTTTCATGCCTGCCCCTCTCGACTCCCTTGTGGATCTAACATCTGTCTAACTCAGCCTTGAATTTGTTTAATGACCCATCTTCCACTATTCTATGGGGAAGGGAATTCACAAGATTAAATTTGAGAGAAGAAATTTCTTCTCATCTCAGTCTTAAATGAGAGACTCCTTATAAACTTCAGTGAGTCAATAGCTACAGGTCAAAAATTCAAGATCATCATAACAAAATTCTAAGGGAGAGGTTAAGAGAACTTTATTATGATTATCAAGGTATGGCATACTTCACCAGAAACCACAGTGGAAGCAGAATCAAGAACAGTATTTGAAAGGGAAAGGGATAAATAAAATGAGAAATAAAATGGAAAGAGCACTTCCAGATAATCTGCACTAGTGTGATGCTGTGAATGGTTTCTTTTAATAAGGATACGGGACCTAGTAAAAATAAGAACAATGTTTTATTTGCAAACAGAATATTTACACTTCCTGTTAGACCTCCACAGGGTACTTCCCTGGTCAGTGCCTCACTGGCTGACCTTATATATTCTAGGTCAGTGTTCTTCAAACTTTTTTTCCGGGGACCCATTTTTACCAACCGGCCAACCTTTGGGACCCAACCCAGCCGACCTTCGCGACCCACGCCGGCCGACCTTCGCGACCCACGCTGGCCGACCTGTGTGATCCACCATTTTCTTTTACCTCGTTTGCTGCTGACAAAAATGGAGGAAATGATTTTGGGTTCCTTTGGCCCTCGTACACGCTCCTCCAATGGAAGGCGTTGGATGAAGGTGAAGCCTTCCAGTGTCGGAAAGTATGGAGTCTCCATCTGTCCAAAGTTCTGCATTTTTTTCTGGTAAAATTTTATCAAATAAACCCCCCCCCCCCGAACTTGTTAAAAAAAAAGATAAAATGAATGAAAAAAGTAAAAGTTAAATGAATAAAATAAATGAATAAAACCTCCCCGAACTTGTAAAATAAAAGGCTGCAACTGTTTTTTAAAAAAAGCGGCCGCACTGCGCATGAGTACCCCATCATTGGTGCGCATAGTTTTGCACATGCTCGCCGATGATCAGGCACGCATGCGCAGTGCGGCCGTATTTCTTTAACATGTTCGCGGTCATTTTGAAGGCCGCTTGCAGCCGGTGTTATTAACAGCCGGCTGTTGCGCGCAGATTTGCGCGATCTGGAGCGCCGCGACGGAAGGCTCCACAACCCTGGCGGGGGGCCTAATACTCCTCAAGGAGTACGGGGGAGGCAAGCATTCCCATCCTTAGGCCCCACGAGATATTACAATCTCCTTTAGTGTTGTCAAGTTTTATCACTCTGCATTTAGATATACATTGAATTGCCTAAGTTACCTTTTTCAGTTGTTTATATATAATAGTGTTCTCCCCACTTAAGGTTTACATCATTCTAAAACTAACATCTGTATCCTATGCTGAGAAAGTTTGTCTTGACTGCCATTGCTTTGTCTTGCTGAGGTTCTTGGTTCCAAATTCTAGGATCAACCAAATATCCGTGTCACAATTCTCAAGATTCCAGTTCCAGATTTATTTCAACCTATTACTATTAAATTTGAAGCTAAACAATAGCTAGTATGTAAAATAATTCTGCATATGTTCCTGCTGTCACCCAGGCAGAACCATTTGCAATCATTCGCTCTGCTTTTGTTCCCATTGTTTTAGTTGCTTTGTGTTTACTGTTCTGTGTCATTGAAGTGTACTTATATTCTTTTACTTCAACCTTTTCATCCCCTTTGTTACCACTGCAGCAGGTCTTGTTTAATACTATTTAATTAAACAGTGTTTCCTTTGTTCCCAACAACACAATCGACATGCACTTGAAACCTCTCTTCAACAATGTTGCCAATGGGCTAAAAAAAAGGTTAGATTTAACTTTTATGCTTCGCACCTTTGTTTCCTCAGATTAAGTGAAATATCATGTGATATGATGCGTACATACCTTGTTCAGAATAGCATCTGTATTTAAAAATCCATGTTTATATAATGATTTGCAATTACATTTGAGAGGAAAAGTGTTTACATATTCATAAATCCATTGTAAGACTCAATTTGTAAAGCAAATACTAATCCTACCAATTACTTCTTACAAGTGCCCTTCGGAAAGATTAACAACACCATCGAAAGCTGGCATATATTTCATGAAAAAAAATTACATTATGGATTGGCAATGTTAAAAATAAATGTGAGTAAACTGACTATGATAGGCGCTAACATGATATATAAAGAAATTTGCTATAAATGGTGAGCGCCGATGGATAATGTATGTACATATATTGGCGATCCAGTCTACATGTATCCAGTTTATACACAGTATGACATTTGATAGCACCACTTGCAGGAGCTCAGCGGTTTCTGCTTCGCTTCAGATTTTTTGGGTTTTAGAAATGCATTGTTAGACCGACTAACACATCTGAAATACTTTGGTTGCAAAGATCTGTTAAAAAAAAGCCATAAATAGTGGCATTATCAGAAGTCAGTAGGGCAAATCCACCTGACTAATACTAATGCTCCTCCTCCTCACCAAACCTCCAGGGTGCTAAATATAGTAAATCCTGTTATTTTACAAACTTCACAGTTACCATTCCCACCCACTCCTAAAATCATTCCTCCATCACTGGTCACAAATCTTCTCGTCTACATTAAGTAATAACGCAGTAGAAGCTGATCTGTGTCAATCAAAATTTTCCCAAGTGAAGTTCACGTTTATCATTTTGCATAAAGTCCATGTTATCACCTCACCACATTATTTTGCTTCAAATTCTTAGGGTACAGGCTATTAACTAAAAGGTGCAAAAATATTTTTTTGCTGTTTTAATTTTGCACAAGTACACAATTACCCAACTTTACTCAGAGTACCTAACAATAGCTCGAGTGCAAAATGAAAGAATACACAACTGAGTAGTCAATCTAAAAATACCCACAAAAGTTTAACTCGCTAAAGAATACTGCTTAACCAATATAACTAGTGTTCTGTGGTCCAAAGGAGTTATAAAGTGTACAATTCCTGTGAGAAATCAAGGCATGGCATATACAGAGGTATCATGATTTACAGGCAAAGGCCTTCCGGTCATGTTCAAAGGTGTGAGGGCAGCAAATACTATACACAGTGTGGCTGGAGGTGGAATAAACAGACAGCCATGAAGATAATCACACTGGCCAGTATTGCAGGACTAGATATATTTGCAGAAGCTGGAGTGATATTCGGAAGAAAATGTCTGGCTTGGAGTCAGGGTCAAAGCAAGGCAAGAGAATCACGAAGGAAGATTACAGTCTGTCACACATTGAGCTGTCAAAATTGAAAGTAGCCACCTGTCAAAGTAAATTTCAATATCAAACAACAGTTTATGGGCGTGATTAAATGCAAAATTTTCTAAATGTCATTTTGGGCGGGTTTGGAGGAGTATTTCTCACCGGCTTTTTTGGTGAGATCCACACCAGTACTTACCCACACTTAGGGCATGATTTAACAGAAATGAAACAGAGTCCCATGTCGGGCGTGTTTAGCCAGGTGGGGTTTCCCAGGTGTCAGGGTGGCCCTGCAAAGGCCAGGGCTGAGGGGGCCATGCCCATGATAGGAGGGTAGGTGGGTATGAAGACTGGGGGAGGAGGCGCAGGACAGGTAAGAAGGGGCCTCTGGGAGGTTGGGGAGGCCGCAGGACGCCATAGCGGGGCGTCCTCGCTTGGGGGTGTAGGGTAATGCTCAAATGTTTGGGGGATGACATGTCGACGCTACCACCAAGAAAGCACAACAGCGCCTATACTTCCTCAGGAAATAAAGGAAATTCGGCATGTCCACATTGACCCTTACCAAAATTTACAGATGCACCATAGAATGCATCCTATCTGTCTGCATCACAGCCTGGTATGGCAACTGCTTGGCCCAGGACCGCAAGAAATTTCAGAGAGTCATGAACACCGCCCAGTCCATCACACGAACCTGCCTCCCATCCATTGACTCCATCTGCATCTCCCGCTGCCTGGGGAAAGCGGGCAGCATAATCAAAGTCCCCTACCACCTCACTCTCCCAACTTCTTCCATCGGGCAGAAGTCTGAGAACACGCACAAACAGACTCAAAAACAGCTTCTTCCCCGCTGTTACCAGACTCCTAAATGATCCTCTTATAGACTGACCTCATTAACACTACACAACTGTGTGCTTCATTCGATGCAGGTGGTTATGTAGTTACATTGTAGACCTTGTGTTGTCCTATTATGTATTATCCTTTATTCCCTTTTCTTCCCATGTACTTAATGATCTGTTGAGCTGCTCGCAGACAAATACTTTTCACTGCACCTCGGTACATGTGACAATAAACAAATCCAAACAAATCCAGTGCCACCTGGAACGAGGTGGCGGCAGTGGTGAGCTCGGGGAGAGTAACCCGGAGGACTGGCCTCCAATATCGTACAGTCAATCACCTACACTGGGCAGCACAGGTGAGTTGACACCAATGCCCTCAACACCACCCCCCCCCCCCAAGACTTTTCCGCCCCCATGCGAGCATCCACCCCCCAACCCTCCACGTGGCCCCCAACCCTCCCTTCACCTCCCTCTCACCCTGCACCCTCCTCCCAAAACCTTTCCTTCACACACCCCCTCCCACTACTGTGAACCACGTGTGCGGTTAGCGATGCCCTCTCTGTGTCTCCGCAGGAGAAGCTCTCCCACAATTGCAGGAGAGGGCCCAGACTGGCAGAGGGGTGCCAGACTTAGTAATCCTCACCACCTTCGAGGAACAAACCCTGGAGGTAAGTGGGGTGGCCAAGGACAGAGCGTCCACTAAAGAGATTGGTGGATGCCACAAAGGTCCCACAGGTCCTCTAGCCAATAGCACTGGCCCATCCCAGCTGGCCCCTCTCCTGTCTCCCAGAAGAACACCTCGGAGGAGAGCTCCGAAGATGCCATGATCGACATATCACAGCTGTCATCCCCATCCTCCAGCAGTGCAGATACACACACTTCGGTGGGAAACGTTAGTGGTCAGGCTTCTGGGGCACAATCTGGTGAGCACTGCACAGCTGCTGATGTACATTAGGTGGCAGCAGGAGCCCCAGGTGAGACAGCACTCAGAGACCTGCTGGATCCCAGGGCCCAGCTGGGTACCAGCCTGATGCTGAGTATCTGGAAGTGGGTTCCTGTAGGCAGCATGGTGGCCCAGTGGTTAGCACTGCTACCTCACAGCGCCGAGGTTGTAGGTTTGATCCTAGCTCTGGGTCACTGTCCGTGTGGAGTTTGCGCAATCTCCCTGTGTTTGCGTGGGTTTCGCCCCCACAACACAAAGATGTGCAGTATAGGTGCACTGGCTATGCTAAATTGCCCCTTAATTGGAAAAAATGAATTGGGCTCTCTAAATTTATAAAAATAAAAAGGAAGTTGGTTACCCGGAACTGATAAAGACGTTAAGGTGCGGCCGTGACATTCAAAGGGAGATGTCAGCGAAACTTCAGCAGGTCGATAGCCAATTGGAAAAGTCCCAGAGGCTACGGCCACAGGAGATATCGCCGGCAATGCATGGGTGGCGACTGCCGTGGTGAGCTGGTGCACGATGTCGGCAGCGTGAGTGAAGGTGACCAAGGCGTAGTCAGTGACCGCCATGGCTGAGGGCCTCTGTAGAATGTCCGACTCGCTAGGGGATGTGATCCAGCACCAGGCTAACCTTGACGAGGATCTATGGCACATGCCCCGCTCTCAGATGGGAATGGCCAAGGCACTGTGGAGCTTGTCCTCGTCGCTGGTGGGCTTTGCCAATGCGTTGCGGAGCATGGCACAATCACTGAGGAGCATCGGCGAGGGCATCGACACCTTGGTGCAGACAGGGAGGTGCGAGGGCCGGCAAAGCCAGATGATGCAGGGGCAGCCGAGGCTTGAACCAGCTGCCCCTCCATCCCAAGGTGAACCCCAGGGCCCGATGGGCAGTGAGAGGGAGAAGGGGGTGCTGGGTGCCAACCCGGACCCGTACTATGGAGTGGGGATAGTGGCCACCAGCACCCCTGAGTTCCAGCCCTCTGATGAGGCCGCATTACAAAGTCAGCACAGGGGTCAGGGTGGCACAGCTGTGCATGTGCCATTGACAAGTGCGCTGGAGTCCTCCGGTCCCAGAGCCCCCAGAGGATGCCCGACAGGGTCATTGATAGTCACGGGATGTGGTAAGCAACTGGCTGTCTCCACCTCAGATGTGCATCCTGGGGACACACCTAGACGTAGCAGGTGAGGAAGGAAGGTTAAGCACATTAAGGATCAGTGAGGGCACCAGGGAGGGGGTGAGAAGGTGTGGGGGTACGCAGGGGGTTGGAGGAAGGGTGAGGGGGTGGTGGGAAGAGTGGGGGGGGGACCATGGGGAGAATGGACATTGGACACCTGTAACACATTAAAAACATTTGACCATAAGTAGTAGGACGCCTCCGTCACTTTCTTCCACAATACGGCCCGACCTCCGAACCGGTAGGCCATCTCTCCAGGCATCCCTCCGTCCCTGTGGAACTCACCCATCCTCCCGCCATGGACATGACCCAGAGCTGTGTCCCATACCCTGGGTGTTCGGAACTTGGCTGTTGTGTGTGTGGTGTTGACTCCCGCAATATTCGGGCACAGTGACTAGGCATCACGGCGGCACGGTAGCACAGTGGTTAGCACAGTTGCTTCACAGCGCCAGGGTCTCAGGTTCGATTCCCGGCTTGGGTCACTGTCTGTGTGGAGTCTCCCCGTGTCTGCGTGGGTTTCCTCTGGGTGCTCCGGTTTCCCCCCACAAGTCCTGAAAGATTAGGTAATTTGGACATTCTGAAGTTGCCCTGTGTACCTGAACAGGCGCTGGAATGTGGCCACTAGGGGCTTTTCACAATCACTTCATTGCAGTGTTAATGTAAGCCTACTTGTGACAATAAAAAGTCTTATTACTTGACTTTGGCAGGGAGGGTCCAAGCGGTGACGATGAATATTCTGCCGAGTTTCCTGTTCATATTCCGGATACTCCCGATCTTTATACCAAAGGCCTTTTTTCGGAAACTGGACACAATTATTTTGGACTTTGTATGGGCAGTGAAGGTTAAGAGGACCCTGTTACAGAGGCAAAGGCAGCAGGGAGGGTTTGCGATGCCGAACGTGCTACAGTACTATTGGGCAGCGAACATTGAGAAGATAAGGGGATGGTGGGAAGGAGATGGGGCAGAATGGCTTCCTGTTGGGGGTCCAACGTAAGGGCTATGGTGATGGCAGTGTTGCCAATGGCACTGAGCAGATACTCAGGGAGCCCGGTAGATAGTCCACGGTGAAGATCTGGAACCAGCTGAGGAGGTACTTTAAGATTGAGGGGATGTTGGTGTTTATGCCTTTGTGTGAAAACCATGGTTTCATGCTCGGGGGTCGGGGGGGGGGGGGTAGAGGGCACTTATAGGAACTGGAGAGAAGTGGGGCTGGTTAAGGTGAGGGATGTGTATCTCAAAGAAGGGTTTGCCAGTGTAGATAAATTGAAGGAGAGGGTAGAGCTCCCTAGAGGAAGTGAGTTTGGGAACCTTGTTATGGGCCATTGTTTAGAGAATCCCAAACTGTATCATGGAGTTCACCTGACCCACAACTTTTAATAGATTGTGGTATGGGGAGCACACGGACCACTCTACAGGAGTGGTACAGCAGAAATGGAAAAGTATTTTTTAAAGCAAAACAATGTTTATTCCATGACCTCCAGTTAATCTTTTTAAAACATACAGTGAACATCTTAGCAACCATTAATTCAAATACAACCCCCAAAGAATACAACACTAAGTAATCCTTAATAATGTCCCAAACAACATCCAGAAAACAAAAGAAACACCTTTTAACAGAAGCACATCAGGGAATCGAACCTGGGACCCTGGAGTTCTGAAGCAACAGTGCTACCCGCTGTGCTGCCCAGCGTGTCCCACCTCTTGAGATCCTCCCTAGTCTCCTCCACCAGTTTTGTTAAATTCCATTTGTGAAGCATCGCCCATTCCACGCTACCTGAATCCCTGAGTATCTAAACCAGTCTCTAGCCACCTTAAATGGCATCACCCTAAATTGGCTCACTTACCCAACTCATTCACCGGGAACATTTTACTTTCCCCTACATTTAACTTATATCCCAAGAACGCACCAAACCTCCCCAACAAGCCCATGATCCTCTCTATGCTCTCCAACGGGTCCGAAACATACAATGGTCAGCATAGAGCGACACCCGAAGCTCCCTTTGTCTCCTCATAATCCCTTGCCACTCTGCCGACCCCCTAAGAGCTGTTGGCATAGGCTCTATCGCCAGCGCAAACAGCAGCGGTGACAGCGGGCACCCCTGCCTTGTTCCCCTGTTTAGTTCAAAGTTCCATGAGCTCCTGTCGTTGGTCTGCACACTTGTCCTCAGTGCCACATATAAAATGCCACAAATTTCGGCCCATATCTAAACCTTCCCAGGACCTCAAACAGGTAATGTACTACACCCGGTCGCATGCCTTCTCCGCATCCATGGACACGACTACCTCCGGTACCTCAGCTCCTGATGGGGTCATAATCACATTTAATAGCCTCCTTATATTACTAAAAAACCGCCTGCCCTGTACGAAGCCTGTTTGGTTGTCCGCAACCACTCCCAGGACACAACCTTCCATCCTTCCCGCCACCAACTTAGCCAGCACTTTCACATCTGTATTTAATAGCGAAATGGGCCTATACGACTCACATTCCAATGGGCCCTTCCCCTTTTTCGGTATTAACGTGATTGTTGCCTGCATTATCATCTCCGGCAACTCCCCGTTCTCCAACACCCCATTAAACCCCCTCAAGAGATGTGGTGCCAGGTCCGTGGCGAAAGCCTTATAAAATTCTGCCGGGTCGCCATCGGGCCCCTGGGCCTTCCTCGACTTCATACCCCTTCTACTGTCCAATACCTCACTCAGCCCCAGGGGCTTCTCTAGCGCCTGCCTGTTCTCTTCATCCAACTGTGGGAACTCCAGTTCGTCTAAGAACCGTCCCATGTCCTCCTCTTCACCCGCTGGGTCCGTGCTGTACAGCTCTTTATACTAATCCCTAAGCACATTATCTTCCCCAGCTCCGATGCCACATCCTTTGCCCCAGTCCGCATCTTCAATTTTTCCCTGGATGCGGCCTGCCTCCGCAGCTGATGCGCTAACATTCAACTCGCTTTCTCTCCGTATTCATACTGCATCCCTCTTGCCCTACGCAGCCGTCCTACCGCCCTCCCTGTTAGCCTATCAACTTGTCCCTGTAATGTTTTCCTCTTTGTCAACCCCTCTGTGGTAGGCAGCCTCGAATACTCCCTATCTACCTCCAATATCTCATTCTATAGCCGTTCATATTCCTCTCTCCTTTTCCTATCCGCATATGCCTTGAACGAGATAATCTTCCCCCGAACCAGTGCTTCCCAAAATGTGGCCGCCGACACCTCCCCATTTTGGTTCAATTTTACATAATCTTTAATCATAGCCCACATTTTGTCACAAAACCCTCTATCTGCCAACAACCTCAAATTGAACCCTCCACCTCGGCCACTGCTCCCGCTCCGATCTAAGCCGAATCTCCAGCCAATGGTCCGAGATTAATATGCCCGCATACTCTGCCCCTTCCACCCCGACCAAAATCTCCCGGCTCACCACAAAAAAGTCAAATCTGGAATATACCCTGTACACATGCAAAAAGAGGGAATACTCCCTTCCCCCTGGGTTCTTGAAGCGTCACGGGTCCACCATACCCATCTTTTCCATAAACCCGCCCAGCTCCTTTGCCATTCGTACCTACCCATTGACCTGGGGTTCGATCTATCTACCCTCGGCTCTAGAACACAATTAAAATCTTCTCCCATAATCAGCCGACGCGTGGCCAAGTCTGGGATCGCTGCTGCCAACAACCCCCTCATAAAACCTACATCATCCCAATTTGGTGCATACACATTAACCAACACCACCGCTGTGCCTTCTAATACCCCATTCACAATCACATATCTCCCACCTGGGTCTCTCACTTCCTTCGATCTCACAAACACCGTTTTCTTACTCATCACAATTGCCACTCCCCACGACTTTGAATCAAACCCCGAATGGAAAACCTGACTCACCGACACTCTCCTTAGCCTAACCTGTGTGGTGAATTATAAACACTAATAATCCACACTGTATTGTACAACATGTGTTGAGCCTGTACCTTGTACTAGATCATGTTGTAGCCACCTAAGATGGACACTGGGCTAACAAAATGGAGAACTGCTAAGACTGCAGGGAGAAAGCAGTTTAGCCAAGACAAGCAGTCTGCAAAGACTGATTAGCATTCTGCACGCAGACAAAACGGCACCAGAAGTATCCATCTCAAAAGACCCTAGAGACCGCCCCACACATCGAGAAGGGACCCTCAGATTGGGGGATTAGTGAGACATCGATTGGGAATTGATCCAATCAATGCATGGAAAGTAAAGCCCGCCCCGAAAAGGCACGGACATTGAGGACCACTATAAAGATAGACCCCCACACATGGTCCTGTCTGTTTTTGTGCTCCGGCTTGGACTGCTGTTTTGACTTCGACCCAGATCTGCTGTTGTATCCTGACTCCGACTCCAGCCGTTGATCCTGTCTTCCATCACCAGCCGTTGAGCACCAGCCATCGTTCAGTAAGTCCCAAAACGATGCTCGCTACGTGAACTTATACAGTACTCTTCTAATAATGAACAGAAGGTGCAGCCCATAAAGGACCAAAGGCCTTGTCCCCTGACCTTGCTGGTTCCCACTTAGATAAGTATTTAGTCGTTTAATAGTAGAAATAGGTATTAGTCTTTAGCGTGTGCATGCGTATTTATTATATTTGTATAATAAATATTGATCGTTGGAACTTACTAATCGGTGTATAGTTTTATTACTTTGAACCTGACCTTGGAATATTTGTGAGGTGTTTATATACGACACCTGGCGACTCCCGAGCTGAAATTACACATACAGAGCCTATCAGTGTTAAGCACACGGCCTTTAAACGGAGGCGTGTTAATACACTCCAATAAACGCGTATTACACTCAAGTAAAACGTGCAACAATGTGTAGTTGCACGGCTCTACCCATAGGGGGAGATGAGGAGCTTGTACTGGGCTCCACCCTTGGCTCCGCCCATGGCTCCGCCCATGGCTCCTCCTCTAACCGGAAATATAAAGGTTGCTGTTGTGAGCCTGCCTGCCAGTTCATCTAGCGTTCATCTTGTCACAGGCAGGCTCTGTTGTAAGATGATTAAAACCACTGTTCGCTTCTAACCACGTGTCACGTGAATTGATGGTCTCATCAAACTGGTCCTTCACACGGAGGTGCATCACCTGCAGAATGACCACCTCCGGTTTCAAGCTCCTAAGCTGTGCAAAGACCAGAGATCTTTTGACCAGTCCATTGAGTCTTTGCACGTTCCACATTATCAGCCTGACTGGGGACTTATGCCTCAATTCCGCTCTAATGTCTGCCATCCTCCTCTTTTGGCTGTACCCTGGCAGCACGACAGCACAGTGCTTAGCACAGTTGTTTCACAACTCCAGGGTCCCAGGTTCAAATCCCGACTTGGGTCAGTGTCTGTGCGGAGTCTGCACATTCTCCCCGTGTCTGCGTGGGTTTCCTCCAAGTGCTCCGATTTCCTCCCACAATCCAAAAATGTGCAGGTTAGGTGGATCAGCCATGATAAATTGCCCTTAGCAACCAAAAAGGTTGGGTGGGTTTACTAGGTTGCGGGGTTGCGGATATAAGGAGGAGGTGTGGGCTTAAGTGTGTGCTCCTTCCAAGGGCCGGTGCAGACTCAATGGGCCGAATGGCCTCCTTCTGTGCTGTAAATTGTATGATTCTATGATTCTTTAATTTCACCCAAGACCTGGCCCATCCATGATGGCCTATTTCTCCGCCCCGATCATGTTTCTTCTCCAAACTCACCTCGTCGCGTCATCCTCCGTTCCCCCTGAACCCCTCCCCCCCACCCCCCTTACGGCAACCCCTCTTGGCCTTCTCCCCCACCTCACTTCCGTTTACCTGTATTACCTGCAAGCGTGGTAACTCCTGCCCAAAGGGTTCTCCCACTGACCTCCCCCTCCTCACCACCCAGCTCCCAGCCCTCACCACTCTGTTCTGTGAAGAAGCCCCCTGCTGACCTCCCCCTCCCCCATCCGAACAAAGACTCATCTCGAACCAGAGGTCACCTTCCTCAAGAACAAACACACTAAAAAAAGCACAGCCCCAGTCAGCAGGAGGGGATGGGGACAGCCGACCCCTTGCAAATGTTTCACCCCTGCTACCCTTTGTCAATCCAACAGTAAAAAATTTTTTTAAAACCTCCACCTCGGAGCAAAAGAAAACTCCCACTCCTTCCAACCCACACTCTACCCCTATTCCCAATTACTTCAAAGTGCCAGCACCTCCGTCTCTCAGAATTGTTAAGTTCAGTTCTCCCCCAGTTTATGCTCCTTGATAAAGGTAATGGCCACTTCTGGGGTCTCTAAATAGTATTCTTGGCCTTCATACGTCACCAAAAGCTTCGCCAGGTAGAGCACTCCAAACCTGATCTGCCGTCGATATAGCACCGCTTTGGCCCTGTTAAATCCAGCACGCCATTTTGCCAGCTCAGCTCCAATGTCCTGGTATATTCGAAACTTGTTCCCCACCCATTCAGTTACACTTCTCCCTGGCCCACTGCAGAATCTCCTCTTTCTCCATTAACTTATGGAGCCTCACGATCACCGCCCACAGTGGCTCCCCATTCTAGGCTTCTGCCTCAGAGACCTGTGTTTATCCAAAAGGCCTTTGACAAGGTACCGCACAAGAGGCTGCTGCATAAGATAAGGATGCATGGTGTTAAGGGTAGAGTATTAGCATGGATAGAGGATTGGTTGTCTAACAGGAAACAAAGAGTGGGAATAAATGAGTGCTATTCTGGCTGGAAATCAGTGATGAGTGGTATGCCTCAGGGATCGGTGTTGGGACCACAATTATTTACAATTTATATAGACGATTTGGAGTTGGGAACTACGTGTAAGGTATCCAAGTTTGTCGATGACACGAAGGTGTGTGGCAGAGCAAAGTGTACTGAGGAACATTGACAGATTGAGTGAGTGGGCAAAGGTCTGGCAGATGGAGTATAATGTCAATAAGTGTGAAGTCGTGCATTTTGGTAGGAGTAACAATAAAACGGATTATTACTTAAATGGTAAAAAGCTGCAGCATGCTGCTATGCAGAGGGACCTGGGTGTACTTGTGCATGAGTCACAGAAGGTTGGTCTGCAGGTGCAACAAGTAATTAGGAAGGCAAATGGAATCTTGTCCTTCATTGCGAAGGGGATTGAGTTTAAAAGTAGAGAGGTAATGTTGCAGTTGTACAAGGTGCTGGTGAGGCCACACCTGGAGTACTGTGTGCAGTTTTGGTCTCCACACTTGAGAAAGGATGTGCTGGCACTAGAGGGGGTGCAGAGGAGGTTCACTAGGCTGATTCCGGAGTTGAGGGGGTTATTGTATGAGGAGAGACTGAGTAGATTGGGATTATATTCACTGGAATTCAGAAGGTTGAGGGGGGATCTAATAGAAACATATAGAATTTTGAAGGGAATGGATAAGATAGAAGTAGAAAGGATGTTTCCACTGGTAGGTGAAAGTAGGACAAGAGGGCATAGCCTCAAGATTAGGGGGAGCAGATTTAGGACTGAATCAAGGAGGAACTTCTTCACTCAGAGGGTGGTTAAAGTATGGAATTCCCTACCGAAAGGAGTAGTCGACGCTACTTCATTGAATATATTTAAAGATAGGGTAGATGTTTTTTTGAAAAATAAAGGAATTACGGGATATGGCGAGAATGCGGGTAAGTGGTTCTGAGACCACGAATAGATCAGCCATGATCTTATAGAATGGCGGAGCAGGCTCAAAGAGCCGGACGGTCTACTTCTGCTCCTAGTTCTTATGTTCTTATGTAACACCTCCTCCGCCACCAGCCCCGCCAGCATCCTCAAAATGTACTTTGTGGCACTCTAACCTTCCACTCCTTCAGGCAGGCCCACTATCTGCAGATTCTACCTTCTCGATCTATTTTCCTGCTCCTCCACCTTTTCTCTCAATGTCTTGCAAATGTCTCCTAAGAACCCCACCTCCGCCTCCAATGCCACCCCCCAATCACCATCTCAATCTCTCGGATCTGTGACCTGCACCTCCAAACATCTCTCCACCTTCTCCATCGAGCCCTTCAGTGATGCCGCAGTCCCTGTTCGATCCCGGCCCCGGGTCACAGTCCAGGTGGAGTTTGCCCATTCTCCCCATGTTTGTGTGGGTCTCACCCCCACAACCCAAAGATACGCAGGGTAGGTAGATTGGCAATGCTAAATTGCCCCTTAATTGGAAAAAAATTATTGGGTTCTCTAAATTAAAAAAAAACAATTCAAAATGTTGCCACAGTCCCAGAAGACAGCTGACTTAACCTGTGTGGTGACTTAACCTGAAGGTCACCACACCTCAGCCGAGGGGCAAGGTTGAGCAAGCTTCGTCAATAACCTCAGCTGGTATGGGAATGGAACCCATGCTTTTGGCATCACTCCGCATCATGAGCCAGCTGTCCAGCAGCTGAGCTAACTGATCCCAAGAATGTAAGTCAGAGAAATTCATGACCAAATTATGCAGTGTTCTAAGCAGACAACAACCTGAGTACAGTTCTGATTGCATAGGAATAAAAGTAGGCCATCAAGCCCCTTGAGGCTGTTCCAATTTCAGTCAGATCATGCTAGATCTGGATCTTAACAATAACATCATTTACTTTACTTGGTTCCACCCTTAATACCTTTGTCTCATAAGTATCTATCATTTCAGTTTTTAAATTATCACTTAACTTAGCCTCAACAGTTTCCTGGGAGGAAAGGTTCCAGATTTACATTCCCTGTCGTGTGCAGAAGTCTGTCCTGACATCCTTGAATGATTTTTTTTTTCTAATTTCAGGATAACTCCCTTTGTTCTGGACTCCTCCGCCAAAGGGTACTATATCAAGTCCTTTAATCATCGTAACTGCCTCAGTTACTTCACCCCTAAATTTTGTACACTTTAAGAAACACAAGCCTAATCTGTGCAACCTATCTTCAGAATATTATAATTTTTGCTCAGGTATAATTCTGGTGAAACTGCATTCTCCCCACTCCAGTGCCAATACATCTTCCCTTAGGTCTGCATGCAACCTCGCCACAGCTTGAGAAAACTGGAGCACCCTTTGCATTCTATACTGTACTGGCCTAATCTATACTGGGAATTTTTCCCTCCTACTCATGAGGAACTCAGGTAGGTTACTTCAAAACTACTTTATTTACACTATGGGCGCAATTTAATGGAAATGAAATAGAGGCCCATGTTGTGCGCGTTTAGCCAGGTGTTTCCCGGTGCCGGCAGCGCTCAGAACAACCCCGCTATCAAACGGGGCTCTGCTTCAGTTCCAGGCCTCGGCGAGGAACACCCTGCTGAGGTCACACTCAGTCCCATTTCCTGCTTTAATGAACTCCGCTCACCAGTGAAGGAAGAAATCGGTGCACTATTTTTAAATGGTGCCCTGATCTCTAGGCCCCGCACCATGGCCTACAGACCCCCCAAAGCCCTAACTCACCTAAAAGTGGAGTCGTCGTGCCTCCCACACCCTACCTCATAAGGGCAGAGCACCCATGGGCCGATTCACGGCCCAGACAAAATGTCACCCGGGCACCTGCCTTGGCACTGCTGACCTGAAAGCTTGGTGCCCTTGCCAGCCTGGCAGTGCCACCAGGGTGCCTATGAGGGCCTGCCAGGGTCCCAGGCTGGCAATGCCAGGGTGCCAGGGTATCAACTTTCCCAGAGCCCAACCACTCAATCGCCTGGATGACTCCCCCATGTGCCGGTACGCCTGGTCCATGTTGTTGGAGGCCAGTACTAACCGGCGCTCACTGGGAATCTCTGAGGCTTGGGGGTTAGACCCTACTCCTTGGGTAAGTCTGGTGAGTACATATCAAAGTTTGCTTTTGAGGGCTTGGGGTGTCCGTGAGCTGTGTCGGGGGGTCGCGAGATTGGAACACCATTAAAAAATGACATCCCGATCTCCTCCTGCACTGAGGAGTTCCAGCAAACTGAGCTCCTCAGTGCAGGAAATGGAACTAAGATGGCCTCGGTGGGCCGTTCCTTGCCGAGGCCCCTGATTGCAACAAAGTCCCGTTAGACTGCAAGTGCCAGGAAACACCTGGCTAAACGCGCTCGGCACGGACTCTGTTGCAATTTGGTTAAATCGCGCCCCTTATCTCGAGGTTTAGCTATTCTAATGCACATGTGACAGTGTCCCATTATAAGATGAACATTCATGGGCTGTTAACCTCAATGCAACTAGTCTCCAGACCTTTGAGTGTTGTCAGGTAGATGTGTTTAACTGTCCGGTGACGGGATGTGCTGCCAATTTGCACATCAGGAGGCTCTCCTCCCACGAATTTGAAAATAGGCTCTTTTCACCCAAAATAGGATAAAACATCCCCACACCCCCAACTCGCACAGGACACAAGGAAAATGCCAAAAAACAGCCACTCGAGAGGCCACGTGGAAACTAGGCGTGGAAAAAGCCAAAAGAAACAAATGACTGAGCCGCTGATGGACGAGGCGGCGAAACCCGGGCCTCGCCAGAACAGGAAGGACTGACGCGCCGCACAAGGAAACCCCCCCACACCAGGGGAAGGGTGGAGGATGTTTCTCTCAAGGAAACTGAGAGAACGCAGCGAAGAGACAAAAACCGACATTCAGGCTGTGGTCAGGGATGCGATCGAGGAAGCTCTGGCGACCATGCAAGTGGCCCTAGACAAGGCACAGAGGTGACTGAAAGCTCAGGAAAGCAACAGATCAGGGCGACTGGATCATCACCCTTGAAAAAGAAGTAGCAACACAGGGGAGTTTGAAGGGGAAAATCGACGACCAGGAAAACAAATCGAGGCGTCAAAACCTATGGATTGTTGGCCTGCCAGAGGGAATCGAAAGTAGGAACCCGACGGACTATGTGGCCCAAATGCTGGGCAATCTGGTGGATAGAGATAGCTTTCCCAACCCACCGAAAATAGAGCCCACCGGTCGCTTCGCCCAAAGGCCAGAACCAGGGACTGGCCATTGCGATAAACGCTAAAATGCACCGGTACCAAGACCGGGAAAGAATCCTGCGCTGGCTGAGGCAAACAAAGAACTGTAACTTGGAAGGTCACCGGATTAGGATCTATCAGAACATTGGGGCTGACCTGGCCATGCACCGGGCAGAATTCAACAGGGCGAAGGCTGCCCTGTGCAAGAGCAGCGTTTGAGATGCTGTACCCAGCCAGGGAGTACTTTTTCATGGCCCCTGGGGACGCAGACAGGTTTGTCCTGGATAATGGGCTCAAGAAATGGTCGCAGGGACAGTGACAGTGAAGAGACTTTACTTGTTAATTTGCTAACTGTGAACCAACTTGATGAACACTTTGCACGGAACTGCACTGCCTCGTTCTGGGAACGAGGGATGAAAGAGAAGAAGGGAAGAGTGAGGGCATCAGAGCGCAGGAAAGGGCGAGGAAACAGCAGGTAGGGAACTCAGAGAATGGCTGACGGGACGACACACAACTAACCCGGGGAGGGGGTAGCCATGGCTCAACAATGAGAGGGGTGGGAAGGATGGTGCTGGGGGGAATAAAGAGGCATGGAGCCCCACCATACCCAGAAAATAACAAAATACACAGCATCACGCCAACCCAACAGGAACAGGATATAAGTGGTGATGAGGGAAGAAGGCATGCCAGGCAGCCAGAAGGGGAGGGGGGGTCAGGGAGAAAAGGGGATAGAGGGAAACTGGGGAACCAGCCAGAACTAAATGCCTACTAGAGAACGTAAAATGAGCAGTTGTTACCAGTGTAAATAATGAAAGATAATCAATGTAAATAACAGAAGACTACCGATGTATATATATTTTTCTCTATTTTTTTTGTCTTTAATATATGTTTTCTGTTTGTTTTGTATATTACAAAGAATCCTCAATAAAAACACTTTAAAAAAAAATAGATATGTTTAAATCTTTATTAGGAGTGTATGATGTGAAAGTTTTGAACCCTTAATCCTCAAGGGACAGCAATGATACTCTATTGGCATCTGGGTCTCCTCATTTTAGTTTTCAAACCCAAGACAGGCACGATTTAGGATCAGAGCCCTCGGCTGGTCTGAATTCACGACAATGTTTGCACCATTAGATGGCATTCAAAGGGATCGAGCCATGTCTCATACCACTGTCATTCCTTAGTGGGCGTTAAGTTAACATAGTGAACGCATTAGCTGGTCACAGCTGATCAAAACTAAGATAAAATCCTAATTGGTCATGAGGTCAATGAATGCAGGACTTGCTCTCTCAACGATGGTTCAGTTATGTCCTGAGAAGACAGAGAATGGTCAGGAGGGCTACGGAAGATGATTCCAGATGACCTCAACTTTACTTTTCCTGAAACCTGTCAGCAATTAAAGATTGACAGGAATTTCTCCCACGTCTTCCTTCCTTCATGGCATCAGCATGCTCATACTGTTCTTCAGCAGTCTCTCAGGTGATGAGGAGAATTGCCTACTCCTGTTCCTGGTTCTTATGTTCTAATGTTCCTCAACGTCCTGGACCTCCTCATCCTGATCTTCTAATGAGCTCATATTCTCTTCCAGTTCACCCATTGGCAAGGGCTCTCCTCTTTGCTTAACCAGATCATCATGAAGGGCACAGCAAACTGTGATCATGCAGGAAGCCTCTCTGATGCGTACTGCAGAGAGTCACCTGAGTGGTCTAGGCATCTGCAACACAACTTCAGCAGTCCTATGGCCTGCTCTATAAGGGGGCATACTGAGTTGTGGGTAGCGATGTACCTCTCTTTGGCACAGGTTTGAGGATGATGTATTGGTGTCATCGGCCACTGTTTAAGTGGTAGACCATATTCCCCAGCAACCATCCCTACAGATGTTCTCGCCCCTCAAACATCCGAGGCACCTGGGAGTGACTGAGAGTGTAGGAGTCATAGCAACTCCCAGGACACATGCACATGCGTGTAAGATGTGCTTGTGAAGGTCACACACAATATTCACATTGATGAAATGGTAGCCTTTGCGACTTACAAACATTAGGGGCTGCTGCCAGGGAGCCCGTTTAGCCACAGGTGCTGTCTTCTGCACCCTGCAGGCTTGGAAGTTTGCGATGATGACAAGGTTGCTGAATCTTTGAGCCTGGCTGTCCCAGAGCAAACCTGACATAATGATGGGCCTTTGTGTAATTGGCATTTGTCACCTCCCTTATGCAACCATGGTTGCAGACTGAGAGCTTCTGCACAGATCCTCTGTTGATTCCTGAAAAGCCCACTGGTAGGTAGAAGACGCCAACCCCACGTAGCATTGGGTCCTCACGAAGAATGTGGAATCTGTAATGTATGAGGGGCTGGATTCTCTGCCCCTCCGTGCCACAGTTCTGTTTCACCCCGCCGGCGGGATGCTATATTATACCGGCCGATCAATGGGGTTTCCTATTATGGGACACCCCCACGGTGTTGGGAAACCCCCGAGTTGCCGGCAAAACGGAGCATCCTGCCGGTGGAAAATCCAGCCCATGGTCTCTGGACAATTGCCCGCATGCCCGACACTGCTTCTCACTCATCTGTAAGTAGGAGACTCTTTGCCGATAGTCCCTTGATGTGGTGAGTCGCCTCCGCTGTCTGGGTCTCTCCTCACCTTCCTTTTCAAACTCAGGCTCCCTTTGGTCATATTCCCCATGTGGTGCCTCCTGATGCAGCTGCGCATGCCTATGCCTCTCCCACCTTCACCTCCTCCATTGAACAAGAACTCTGAGAAACGCAGCTTTGAGCCCTGGATCCATTAGTCCCTTTGCCTTCACCCTGAAAGTAAACAAAAAAGACAACAATGGTTAAGGGTTGCAGACCCCGCCGGCGGGGTGAAACAGAACTGTGGCACTGCGGGGCGGAGAATCCAGCCCCATGTACATTACAGATTCCACATTCTTTGTGAAGACCCAATGCCACGTGGGGTTGGCGGCTTCGCCCTACCAGTGGACTTTTCAGGAATCAACAGGGGACCTGTGCAGAAGCTTTCCGTCTGCAACCATGGTTGCATAAGGGAGGTGACAACCCGCGGGTTTCCCAGCGGCATGGGGGTGCCCCATAATAGGATTGCAGAAAGGGAAGCTGTGATTGCGAGATGTGGGGTTGCACAGCTTTGGGTGCCTTAATTGCATTATGCCTGCTGCAGCCTTACCCAGTGCCGTTCACATGCACATAGACGTGAGCAACATTCCATTCCAGAGATGTGACATCTGGAGCCCTCTAGGGAATGATGAGGTGTGAATTAAGTGATTAAATCAAAGTAGCTCTGCACTCCATTCTTTGAAGTGCCATACCAATGACCTTCCAATTGCTCATCGTCAATGAGTGGAATCCGTTTAGCCAATGATGATAGACACTCATTCTTAACCCGTAGCTGCCCTTCACTGATGGGATGGCAGAGATGATGCACCTGCGCCCCTTCACTATTGTCTTCACTCTCCAAGGCTGCATTCTGACCCTATATTCTGTTGAGACTTTGATGTGAGACTGTAGGTTTCTGTGTATCCCTTTAACAGCTCTGAATGAAACGATTGGCTTTCAGTGCTTCCTGGGCAACGAGGTCTCTCTCCTTTGTAACTGATCTGGATCCTGTCCACTGTAGCTGCACCAACAAGTGAGTGTGCATCCCAAGAAGGAGCCCCTAGCCCAATGTAGCGGTTTTCCCACACTGCCTCATATCCCTCACAGACAGAACCAAACTTATTTTAATTTTGTAGAATGCCATTGATCTGGGACCTCAAGATGGTGCTGCTCCATCTGTCCATCAGGACGATATTCCATCCAGGGGTGGCACAGTGGTGCAGCAGTTAGCACTGCTGCCTCACGGCGTCGAGGACACAGGTTCGATCCCGGCCCCGGGTCACTGTCCATGTGTAGTTCGCACATTCTTCCTTGTCTGCGTGGGTCTCACCCCCACAACCCAAAGATGTGCAGGGTAGATGGATTGGCTACGCCAAATTGTCCATTAATTAGAAATCCTATTTTTAAAAAGTACTACGTTCAATCCTCCCTCCCTCACTGTCTGTGTGCCTCTGATTTACCTGGAGCCTCATGATGTGCAGGGAGAACCACCCCTGTTATTCACTAGCCTCCCACAATGATACAGGAACCCACCATTGTGCTGGTGGACTTTCTGATCTTCTTCCTCGAGTTGTCAAGTGCCAATGCTCCACGTGGACCTGTACCCACTCCATCTGGAGGCTCTGTGCACAGTATAATACAGAAGTAAACCCCTCCATGTGAGCCCCAGATCATGCGGAAAATGGTTTGGATAACAGTGTGGAAGTAAGGTAGGGGCCAGACTGTGTACAGCACCACCACTGATGACCAAGGTCTTACCCACAGAGAGACGCATTTCATTCTTGAAATGAGTTTAAACCAAATATTAAGACATTTTGTACATGAAGGATTAATAAGTTATATTTCCTACACCTTTCGTTGAAATGTGCTTTTGTAAGATGCTTTTATTTTGGTATTTAATTATGAGTTTTTATATGTAATCTACTGAAAATATGGAAGTTATCATAATTGGGAACTGCTCAAAGCAGCAGCTCAGTAGCAGTGGTGGTAATATTGTGGGTATAAAATGGCTATTTTGTTTTGCTGTCTCTGCAGTGTTCGGATGACAGAGTAAAATGTCAACTAAAATTATATGATGAAACCATGTTTTCAAAATCTTACAGTATGTGTGAGGCAGTTGAATCCAGAAACTCCTTCAAATTTGCCATCTGCCCTTTGATGACTAGCTAACAATGGGCATCACGTTAGTGGCACATATCAAGCTCTAATAACTTTACTATAACTGTCCTTCCAGTGGTCATTTCTGAGGTTTAAAAAAATCATCAAACTGGGGTGACCAGAGCAAAAATGGTTCTGCTTATTTACTAAAAGTTCACAACTCCATAATGCATCAAGAGATGCAACTATTCATTATCAAGATCCACAGGGAAACTAGGAATTTACTGAAGTGTAAATTCAGTGCATGATGCTTAATGGTTACCCAAAATCAGACCCCCATGTACCGTAAGCCTGTGTCAGCATGTCCAAGCTTGCATTTAACTGAATTAAACAGTTTAAATCAAACAAATAACTAGTTTGGATGTCAGGATTATGGTAAACTAGGCCATAATTTTCACAATGACAGAAAGGCATTGTTTCGCAGCCAAAATTGCATCAGAGCCCTGATTCCGGAAAGGAAAGGTTCGCTTTTTAGAGAGGTGGGGTACCCTTTGGGAGGGGTAAGGTGCTCTTTTTGCAAAGAAAAACTGCTCCTTTGGGAGAGGTCATGTGCCTTTCGGGATTATTAAAAATAGACATCAATGTGCATAAGAAGCAGATAAACTTAGTGGAACTATCAAGATGTCTTTAAATTTAAAAAAATGCCTGCAGTTGAAAAAAAGGCAGTGCTTGCAATTTCACCGGCTGTCTGTTATCATGAGCCTGAGGGCTATCTTTATAGGATTAATGTTCATGACTGATTCTGCAACCAATTATTATAACAGTGTGTGTTTGTGTGTTAGTGTGCATGTGGGGTGGGGGGTTCACGGTTTGATGGTAGCTCCATGTGGTTATAAAGTTTTAATGAGGATCTATTAATACAAATGTTTGTGTTCATAAGGGGTTAAGTACTTAAAATAATTTAAATGTATTGAATGGGTTTTATGGCTAAGGGAGTTTATTTAAAATCGTGAAGTCATCAATAGACACAAGAACTTTGTTTTATTTCATCTCACCGTGGCTCCTGAGGTCTGTGTCAGGATAATGAGTGAGTTGGCATGGAAAGTGTAAGCGAAAAGGGTGGTGGGTGGGCATAAAATTATGGTACTTAGTGAGGTAAGCTGACATGAAGTCCCAGAGTACCATGGCAGGCCTTTTAAACAACCTGCCTCCACACCTGACAGCCCCTGTAGCTGTCTCCACACTATTTGCAGTGTCAATGGGCCCATTCCCCATTAGCAACCTACCCCTTTCCACTCACCCCTGCAGCCCCCAGGATGAAAATCTGAATATACAATGCTTCTTCCCCTTGAATTGGGTTTGTGAGTCAGAAAGTTGGGAGTTTTTCTGACTCTGTGTTCCGGAATGAAAATCTGGCCCCTGGTTTTCTATAGTTCTTCTCAGGTTAGAAGCAAAACCTCTGAACTCCTGGAGATAGACATAAAAGTAAAACTAATAATAATTTGTGTGCCTTCTGCCAGAAATATGCTGATTGCTAACAGTGCAATGAACCACATATGAGGGGCGGGATTCTCCGATGGCCAGGACCCGGCGCCAAAAAGGCACAGATCACTCGGGCGCAGGCCCCCCCAAACGGCGCAAAGTCTCCTGCTCCGAATGGTCTAGCAGCGGTATGACGCCATTTGCGATGGCATCACCCCCCCCGCGGATGCGCGGCGTCACAGCACAAAAGATGCCGCCCCCTCCCCCGGAGGCCCGACAAGATGGCCACCAACTGCGCAGCCCCGAGGTTCCAGGAGCGTGACATTAAGGCGCTCCTGGGTGCTGTAGAGCAGAGGAGGGAGGCCCTGCACCCCGGACACGGCCGCAGGGTCACCCCACGCCTCAGCCAGCGCCTGTGGAGGGAGATGGCAGAGGCCATCAACGCTGTGGCTGTGACACCAAGGATAGGCGCCCAGTGCCACAAGAAGGTGAATGACCTTGTCAGGGTAGCTAGGGTGCGTACCCCCCCGATGTGCGGCACACCCCCAGGTGCAACCAACCCTAACCCTAATCCTAATGTGCTGCGCACCTCTGCCAATATACGCATAACCGCTGGCCTGCAGTTATATCCCTGTCTAACACTGTTGTCTTTTATCCCTGCCACCCACCCGCCCACCCTCCACAGGAGAAGCGTGCAGCCAACAACAGGGAGCATGAGAGGACCGGAGGGGGCCTAACTGATGAGAGACCACTCACCGTTCATGAGGAGAGGGCCCTGGAACTGGCAGGTGGACCCGAGGACCGGGAGGTTACCGAGGCAGAGGTCAGGGGCGCACCACCAAGTGAGACACCCACGGCCCGTCCCCATTCCCCTGCATCCCCCTCCCCCATATTCCCCCCCATATCCCCCTCCCCATATCCGCTATCCCCCATACCCCACTCCCCCATAAACCACCTCCCCATATCCCCCTCCCCATATTCCCCCATATCCCCTCCCCCCATATACCCCCTCCCCCATACCCCCAGATTCCCCCCTCTCCATATTCCCCCATATCCCCCTCCCCCATATCCCCCATATGCCCCGTCCACCATATCCCCCATAACCCCCCTCCCCCATATCCGTCTCATATCCCCCATATCCCCTCCCCCATATCCCCCCTCGCCTATATGCTCCCTACCCCATACCCCCATATCCCCCCTCCCCATATCCCCCCTCCCCATATCCCCCGATCACCGCCTGCATGTCTAACCATGCATGCTGTATTGTGTATTGCAGGACCAAACGTCGAGGCACCCGTCCCCGCGGATGCCGACTGTCCGCAGGATGCCCCAGGGCAACCACGAGACAGGGACAGGCCCGGAACAACAGGGAGACGATGCCCCCGTCTCGTGCGAGTGCGGCGACGGAGGCGTGTGACACCCAGCAATGAGGGGGCAGCCACAGGCCCACGTCGCATCTGCGCTAGGACAGCCCTACCCAGAACACCCCTACCCAGGGCACCACTACCCAGGACACCACGACCCGGGACAGCCCTGCCCAGGACACCCCTACCCAGGACACCCCTACCCAGGACACCCCTACCCAGGACACCCGTACCCAGGACACCCCTACCCAGGACACCCCTACCCAGGACACCCCTACCCAGGACAGCCCACCCAGGACACCCCTACCCAGGACACCCCTACCCAGATACCCCTACCCAGGACACCCGTACCCAGGACACCCCTACCCAGGACACCCCTACCCAGGACACTCCTACCCAGGACAGCCCACCCAGGACACCCCTACCCAGGACACCCGTACCCAGGACAGCCCACCCAGGACACCCCTACCCGGGACACCGACACATATGACACCAAAGTACAGGACACTGACACACAGCGGACAGGTGGACATGAACCGCCACCCCAGGGTACCATGGACTCTGGGTCGGACGATGCTCACGACACAATGTCACTGCTGTCTCCAACACCCTCCACCATCACAGAGACACTCATCTCGGTTGGGCACTTTAGCGATGAGGCTTCTGGTACACTCACTGGTGCGCACAACACAGCCGTACCGGTACAGCAGGTGGAGGTAGGAGCAGCAGAAGGGCCGGGAGGTCAGAGGGCATCCTGGCGCAAGCAAACATCTGCCACCCAGATGAGTCCCGGGTTCCTGGAGTTACCACACCCACCCGTAGACCCGATGCAGTCACCGAACCAGGGACGATCGAAGTGGGTGACGGCTGGCTTGCAGCGGCTGCAGACGCAGGTGGAGGAGTGCGCCCGCATCCAGGAGCTGGGAGTGGTGCCGGTCTTGCGTGCCACCCAGGCCGACATCGCACGGGTGGCGTCCGCGTGGAGACAATGGGTGCGACGGTGTCAGACATAGGGAGAAGTATGCAAGGCCTGGGGCTTTCCGTGCAGGTGGCGTCTGTAGCCCAGGACATGGCTGCCCTCTCACAGGAAGCCATGAGCCAGAGCCAGTGGTAGATGGCAGAGGCGCTCAATGTTGTGGCCCTGTCTCAGCAGGCCATGGCCCAGTCTCAGCAGGCAGTGGCCCAGTCTCAGCAGTCCATCGCTGAGGGCATCGGCGCCATTGCCCATGTGCTGGTCGGCATCGCCCAGTCACAGGTAGGGATGGCCAACTCCTTGAGCTCCATGGCTGCAAACTTGCAGACCCTTGTCGACATCAGGGCGGGCCTCCAGGACTGGCAGCGCCAGATGTCGGGGGGGCATCGATGGCCGGTCCGTTCGCACCCCCGACCCATGTAGAGGCCCAGGGGCCATCGGGCACCCCGAGGGAGGAGGAGGTGCTGGGGCCCATTCCGGGACTCCTGTAGGGGAGGCCCCGGAATACTGCGGCACCTCGAACTCCCCCCCACTTCTGTCCTAGGTGCATCTGGTGGGCAGCGGGCAGGACAGGCTGGCAGCTCGCCATCCCAGTCGCCCGAGCCGCAGCCTGGCCCATCTAGGCCGGGCCGCCCCAGGAAACGGCTGCCAAAGGGATCCCGAGTCACAGGACAGTGTAGTGTGCATTGAGCACCAGTGTGTGTGTGAGGGGTGGTCTTACGTTGGCCCCAGGTGATTGTGCCCCCCTCCCCCCGGGGCGCCCTCGCCATCCCCCCGGGCAGAGGATGGGACCATGCTGTGCAGTGTCACGGCCGCATGCAGGGATGGTCCGGGTGGATGGTGGTACTGTGGCCATGGGTCAGACATTGTCCAACGATGTGGAGCCAGGAGCTCATCGCAGAGCGGGTTGTCATCATCCTCCATGGCCTGCAATAGACACACTTCCACCGGCGACCGTGTGAGCCCAGCCCGTTGTGCCGCAGCTGGATCTGCAATGGAGGGGTGGTGTGCATGCGGGTGGGGTGGGTGTAGTTGGTGGGTGGGTGGGGGGCTGAGGGTGGTCGGATGTTGCAGTGGTGTGCGGTCTGTGTCCATACGCGCCGATCCCCACGCCCCCCTAGTCAGTGAACCGGGCGGCTATCAGCTTGTCCCATGCCCGCTGGCCCAGCCGGTAACGGGGGGCAGCCTCCCGTCCATGTCCAGCCCATCTGTCCTGACCATTGCCCCCATCCTCCACATCTGGGGAGGACTGCGCCTCTTCCTGCTGCTCCTCCCCTCCCCCTCCTCTGCCTAGCACATCGCCCCTCTGCTGGGCTATGTTGTGCAAGATGTAGCAGACCACAACGATGCGGCTGTCCCTATCTAGGGGTACTGGAGGGTCTCAGTAGAGCGGTCCAGGCACCTGAAAAGCATTTTTAGCAGGCCAAAGCACCTCTCGATCACACCCCTGGTCGCTGCCTGGGCATCGTTGTAGCTGTTCTCTACGTCATTCTGTAGCCTCCGTCTAGGCGTCATCAGCCACGACCGCAACGAGTAACCCCGTCGCCCAGCAACCAGCCCCTCAGCCGGGTGTGGCATCCCTCGAACATGCCGGGGATGTAAGACTGCGACAATACATATGAGTCATGTACACTTCCCGGGTACCGGGCCCAGATGTGAAGTATCATCATGCGGTGGTCGCAGACCACCTGAGTGTTAATGGAATAGATCCCCTTCCTATTGGTGAACACGGCTCTGTTATCTGCAGGTGGCCGCACGGCGACCGGATGTACCAGTGCACCGATGTCTGCGAGATGCCAGACAGGTCCCCACTCGGCGCCTGGAATGACCCCATGGCATAAAAGTTCAGGGCCACCGTAACCTTGACGGACATGGGAAGAGGGTGTCCTCCCCAGTACCATGCGGTGGCAGGTGTGCCATCAGGTGACAGATGTGTGCCACAGTTTCCCGGCTCATCCGGAGTCTCCTCCTGCATGCCCGGTCCGTGAGGTCCTTGTACGACGAGCGTGGCCGGTACACACGCGGCCTCCTCGGGCGTCTCCGTCGCCGTGGCGCCATGACCTCCTCCTCCCCATGCTCGTGCTCCTCCTCTTCGTGCTCCCCCTGCTCCTCGTCCTGTCAGGCGGGCAGCCCTCCAGCCTTCTGCGGCACACTCCTCTGCTGTAGCCTGCGCTGCCTCTCAGGCACGCTCCTCCTCCCCCAGGGCAACTTGTAGAAGTGCGGCTGCCTCCATAGTGGCCAACATCGCTGGCTGATCAGCAAACATAACGGCCTGCAGAACATGGGGGTGGGGGGAGGGGGGGGGGGCACGGTGGAACACCGACATGTAACCATTGCCCGTACCCCCACCACCCAACACTCCCCCCCCCCCCCCCCCACCGCAGCCAGGTGCCATTGGGTGCATGGGCGCGACTGTTGGAAGCTGGCACCTGGCCAGGCGGACGACCTCCCTCGCCCTCTCCCCCTTCCCCGGCACTCGCCCCCTCCCCGGCACTCGCCCTCTCTCCCCTCTCCCCGGCACTCGCCCTCTCCCCTTTCCCCGGCACTCGCCCTCTCCCCGGCACTCGCCCCCTCCCCGGCTCTCCTCCCCCCTCACCCCAGCACTCGCCCTCTCCCCGGCACTCGCCCCCTACCCCCTCCCCAGCACTCGCCCTCTCCCTGGCACTCGCCGTCCCCCCTCACCCCGGCACTCGTGCCCTCCCCCCTCACCCGGGCACCTGCCCCCTCACCCCTCCCTGGCACTTGCCCTCCCCTCCTCCTCATCCGGCACTCGCCATCTCCCTCCTCACCCCGGCACTCGCCCTCTCCCTACTCCATGGCACTCGCCCTCACCCCTGCCCTCACCCCGGCACTCGCCCTCCCCCTCACCCCGGCACTCGTGCCCTCCCCACTCACCCGGGCACCCGCCCCCTCACCCCTCCCCGGCACTCACCCTCCCCTCCTCCTCACCGGGCACTCGCCCTCTCCCTCCTCACCCTGGCACTCGCCCTCTTTCCCCTCCCCGGCACTCGCCCTCTCCCCGGCACTCGCCCTCTCCCTCCTCACCCCGGCACTCGCCCCCTCCCCGGCACTCCTCTCCCCTCACCCCGGCACTCGCCCTCACCACGGCACTCGCCCCCTCCCCTCTTCCTGGCACTCGCCCTCTCCCGGCATTCGCTCTCCCCCCTCTGCCTGGCACTCGTCCCCTCCCCTCTCACCCTGGCACTTGCCCCCATACCCCTCCCCGGCACTCGCCCACCCCTCCTCCTCACCCCAGCACTTGCCCTCTCCCTCCTCACCCCGGCACTCGCCCTCTCCCCACTTCACGGCACTCACCCTCACCCCCTCCCCGGCACTCGCCCTCACCACCCCCCCTCACCCCGGCACTCGCCCTCTCCCCGACACTTGCCGCCACCCCGGCACTCGCTCATGCCCCCCCTCACCCCGGCACTCTTCCCCTCCCCGGCACTCGCCCTCTCCCCAGCACTTGCCCTCCTCCCCTCAGCCCGGCACACCCTCTTCCCCCCTCACCCCGGCATTCGCCCACTCACCCCCCTCCATCCCCACCCCCTCACTCCCCCCCCCCCCTCACACCCCCCGTATCACCCCGCCCACACATCCCCCCTCAGCCCCGCACACCCCCCCCCCCCCCCCCCCCACACACCCTCCCCCCACACCCTTCCCCCCACACACACAGACTGCGTCCACACCATCACTTCTCCTCCGGCCACCTCACGCCGCGACCTACCTCCGCGCTGTCCGGCATCTACCATCAGCGTTGGTTGACGCCGTTATTTAGGTGGTTTGATTTACGCCGGCGTGACCCATGGTCACATCGGCGGGACTTCGGCCCATCTGGCCGGGAGAATTCAGGCAGCCCCGGGTCCATAGCGTCGCGCTGGTCCCCCCCCCATTCTCCGAGGCTCGGAGAATTTGGAGGATGACGGGAGCGGAAAATCCTGCCCAAGAACTTTCTGAGAACTGATACCACTTCTGTTGTCCAGAATTTCTGTGCATTCTTAGACATGAATAAAAATATCCAGCCCTTACACATTCTTGGTAGTGGATGAGGTGAGGTGAAGGGGAGGATGGTGGGCGGGGTGTGTTGATGGCAGGGTGGTGCGAGGTAGCTAACTCTGATTTGCCGAATGAAACTTTAGCCTTCCCCTGAAAAGTTCTATGTGTAAGCAGTGTAAATATTATTGTGTTGCAGTCAGAAATTTCTGTAACGTTAGGCAAATATTTCTGACATAAACAAACTACTTATTTGGCTCTATTACAGATCCTGACAGACTTTAAACCTCCACCAATCTTTTTGTCATGTTATTTTTAAATAGTTTTAACTCAAAACCCTTTTCTGTGAATTTAAACTGTTTTTAACTCCTAAAAGGAAGATTTTAACATCCCTACAGTCCATAGTTATGTTGGGTGTGCAAACATCACCTCCCAATGAGACAATTACGTGGAATTTAGACGTAATTTGTGTCTTTACATTTAGTTAAGAAAACCAAACAGAATGTATTTGATCAGTATTAGTAAGGTTATCGTACAATGCAAGTTGGTGTAATTGTTGTAAAGTCAATCGGTGTATAGTGGACTATAAATAATATAGGTGAGCTTGACCAATAGGGAGAATATGTATTTTAAGGCCAATGAAATTATAAGAAATATGATTAGAGTACTCAATGATAATATGAATCTCACATTTTCATATTCCAGCTACTCAATCTGCAAAATAACATACATCGACAGAAATTGAGTCTGAAGTCTCATTAAACAATTTTCCGTTTTCATTGCAATACTTCCCAAATGATAACAAGCAATTTTTAAAGACTATTACTATTTAATAATAAGCTTTATCATTGTCACAAGTAGGCTTACATTAATACTGCAATGAACAAAGAACAAAGAAAAGTACAGCACAGGAACAGGCCCTTCGGCCCTCAGTTACTCTGAAAAGCTCCTACTGCTGATTCTGTCCCATTTCCCTAAATTTCCCTAAATTCTTCTAATCTCTTCTACATCGTGCTCCCTGAGCAACAGACAGTTTTGAAGTGGGCTTGGACATTTCCAATCAATTCTATGGGGACTGAGGTGGCTCAGCTGCTCTCCTTGAGGACCTCACTTATACTATATTTTCTCTTGTTATGTCAATTTCTCATCTGTAATGATGCATCTTCAGAGACTTCAATTGTATACATAAAGGGATATATTGAGTGATCTTCAAGAGCAGTAGCATGTTTGCAATTAATTCTAAAATACCTCTGCCTCAAAGAAACTCCTCCCCCTGGGATGATTCTCCACTCTGTGCCTCAGTTGTTCACCCAGGCCAGGTAACCCTTACACTGATGTGTTGCCCTAAAAAGGACAATCACCACACCATCTCTCTCATACGCTGACATTGAAGGGTACCTATCCAAGCAGGCTCATTGTCACTATCAGGAGAGACCCAATCACCTGTTTTCATTCTTTGTAGCCTGCTGGTTCACTGGTCAGCATGAGAACGAACCAATTTGACCAACTTAAGGCTTGGAAGCCAATTTGTGTCTTTACATTTAGTTAAGAAAACCAAACAGAATGTATTTGATCAGTATTAGTACAATGCAAGTCAGGGTCAGTGAATTGGCAATGCTAAATTTCCCCTTAATTGGAAAAACAAAATTGGGTATTCTAAATTCATATTTTACATTTTTTTTTAAAGCTTTAAAGAGTATCCTAGCTTGTTAAAAATATTTTTAGAACATAGAACATAGAACAGTACAGCACAGAACAGGCCCTTCAGCCCTCGATGTTGTGCCGAGCCATGATCACCCTACTCAAACCCACGTATCCACCCTATACCCGTAACCCAACAACCCCCCCCTTAACCTTACTTTTTTATTAGGACACTACGGGCAATTTAGCATGGCCAATCCACCTAACCCGCACATCTTTGGACTGTGGGAGGAAACCGGAGGACCCGGAGGAAACCCACGCACACAGGGGGAGGACGTGCAGACTCCACACAGACAGTGACCCAGCCGGGAATCGAACCTGGGACCCTGGAGCTGTGAAGCATTTATGCTAACCACCATGCTACCCTGCTGCCCCTAAAACATTTAAAGAAATGTACCTCTCATTAAGCTGAAGGCTGACTTCAAGGTGTGTGTCTTCAGCTTCGGGTGTCAAAGGTGAGGCTGTGGTTTGGCCGCATGGCACACACTGGAAATCCTCACTGCTTGGCTCAATGGTATGCCGTGCTGCAAGAGGAAGGGAAAAGCTAAGTACAACAAACTGGTGTCAAACCTCGCATTTCACTGTTGACAGGAAAATCTAGGCCCATATTTTTATCTGTTAATGCATAAATTAAGTTGTACTTATTTTAACTGAAAGATTATTTTTAAAAGTCTGCTTTGTCAAATCACAAAGGAGCCAATTTAAATCATTCCTGAGTGTGAATCCCCAAGCCTCATTATTAGACATCAGACTAAAAAACTCCAAACATTATAATAATTTACAGATTTAGTATCAAGCCCATCTCTTAATTTGATCTGAATTTGGCATATAATTATCAGGACAACCATCCACAAATGTTTGTAATGTACAATGATTTTTTTTTCATTTCACCTTTTTATAGCAGGGTAGCATGGTGGTTAGCATAAATGCTTCACAGCTCCAGGGTCCCAGGTTCGATTCCCGGCTGGGTCACTGTCTGTGTGGAGTCTGCACGTCCTCCCCCTGTGTGCGTGGGTTTCCTCCGGGTGCTCCGGTTTCCTCCCACAGTCCAAAGATGTGCGGGTTAGGTGGATTGGCCATGCTAAATTGCCCGTAGTGTCCTATAAAAGTAAGGTTAAGGGGGGGGGTTGTTGGGTTACGGGTATAGGGTGGATACGTGGGTTTGAGTCGGGTGATCATTGCTCGGCACAACATCGAGGGCCGAAGGGCCTGTTCTGTGCTGTACTGTTCTATGTTCTATACTTATGCTAGAATACATGGTGTTTTGCTATCTCCATTGCACAGGGTCTTATTATTAAGTCACAACCAGTTGCAGACTGTATGGGAAGTGTCACAACATGTAAAGCCAGTTACACAGTCACCAGAAATAAATCCAGTTTATTGGAAATCTATACAAATTCCTCTAAACTGGAGAATTTAAAACATTTGACCTGGTTAATAATTTAATACCCAAGTTTAGTTATGCATATGACCACATTAGTAATGCACCATTAAAGACATTGTATAATGAGTTTACATTTTACATACTTTTAAGGATTCCTGTGATGTGTTGATCCCAGTCATATAACACAGGAAATGTGTTTGAACAATCCAGTGCTTCAGATCTTAAATCAGCTCACAGTCATAATCAGTTAACATATTGTACATTGGACAGCTTCTAAAAAACTTCAAAACTTTAATCTGAGTGTTGTTTGGAACAATTTTAACATGTCAATGACGTGTTATTCAATGGTGTTAAATTAATTTCAAGGGGCGTGCAAAAGAATATGGTGACATAAATTTGTATTTCTGTTGTAAATACATTTCTTGCAAGTTGACGGCTGTTACGAAAAAGGTTTGGACTGCCAGTCAGAGAAGCTAGGTTTGAGTTGATTGATTTTTAGATTTGAATACTCATCATGGTTGAGTTTTAATGGTTCTTGGTCAGTCTGCCAAGACAGCATCTCGCATTGGTAGAGTGCTCTCTCTCAAGGGCAAGCAACAAACAGCACTTTTATTATAAAGTGGTTTTGTCAGAAATCAAGTCAGTATGCATAGCCACACAAAAAATGGAGGAAGTATTTTAAGATACAGCTTCCGGAATGTAAAACACAGTTGTGAGCATTAAAGATGTTACGATCAACACTGGTATTACTAAGTTACCTACGGAAACACAACTCAGCAGACTTCAGGAACACCAAAAGGGAAGAAATAAATCAAAAACTGGAATAATGATTGTGGGTTGAACTCTTTCACATATAAAAATGTATTCGATGACCATAAATATTTTCCATCTCATTATGGAATTCTAGAAACTTTACAATTCAATGATTTCATTCTAGTTCCTATAAATTAGAAATAATCCCACTTCAGACTTAAAGTGCTGGAGCTTCACCAAATGTATTGCTTCTGGCTCTCCAAGCGACTGGTGAACTGATACAATGTTACTCAGCACATGAGTGAAGTGCGACAGCGAATTTGGCACCCTACGATATATATTCATGTACCAATTAGTTCCTAGCTCTTTACAAATAATATAACAAGATAACATCCCTCTTTATTTGAGAAAATGTATACAGTACCTCTTGTTGCCGATTCTTTTCTACTTTGTCTTTTCTGTGGCTCTGTTCCAATTATGACAATCAGTGAGTTTGCCATTCTTTCTATGTTATCTATGTCCGAATGCCTAGAGTCGCCAGGTATCAAATGATACCACCACAAGTTTCAACCGGCTATGGATCAAAGAGCCAAACACCAGCTAGTTAGTTCAAGGTCAAGGGTACTTTATTTACACACAATTAGTGATGCAACATAAACACTACTAGTTAACTACACCTATCAACTAAGTGACTGGTGAACTGATACAATGTTACTCAGCACATGAGTGAAGTGCGACAGTGAATTTGGCACCCTACGATATATATTCATGTACCAATTAGTTCCTAGCTCTTTACAAATAATATATCGTCAGGCACCCGGCTTAGGTCAGAAAACAGTGGCTGCTGTTTGCTTCTGGATCTCTCGGGTTCGAATGAGTAACTGCTGCTCAGCTGGGCTCATCTGTCTGGTTGAACTTGGACTCGCTCCTGGTGTGGCTGCAATTGGCGATGACCGTGACCGGGGTACCAAGACCAAGAGAACAAACATATGGCAAACTCTTCTTCTTATACTCAGGGGGTTTTCGCGCTCTTTTGGGTGGTCCTTCGATTTGGGCCTTACTAATTTGGTGATCCCTGACCACTTGGTTCAATTCCTTAGCTAATAAGTGGTCGGGGATCTGGATGGCTGGACGTCTCCCCAGCAGTCACTGACCCCGTTGTTTATGTGTCCCCTGAACAGGGAGTGGCGCCGAAATGTCTGGGGCTGTCCCGGTTGCTCGAGTACCAGTCCTTTGTCTTGGTGAAGATGGGCCATCAAATGCTAATCGGCCCATCAAAATGCTAATTGGACGGAGTTTCGATACCGTCTGGACTTCTTGCTGACAAATATGCATTTCAGGCTCTGAACCTGCCTGAGTCTTGGCTTTGTCCATTTTACTCGCTAGGCTTTGCGAGTTTCTCTGTACCTACTTGGAAGTGGCCATCCCAGATGGCTACACCCTATACCAATATAACTGTTCCAATCAATTTTTAAACGAAAGATGAACAGTCAAATATTAGTGTTATGAATGATCCAGCAAATAATTACAAAAGCTAACAGAATGTTATTGTTTATTATGAGGGGAACCCTCCCTCTTTTCCCCGCCCCCACACCTGGGGTAAACACAGAACCTAAACCGCACTGTAAATCTGTGCCAGTGCACAGGGGGATCACATAGCTCTAGAACAAAGGGCAGGATGAAGAGAATGTGTGAGAGAGAGAGGAGAAAGGTGGAGGGAGGAGAAAGAGGCCCAGGGGGTGGGGAGGCAGAATTAATCCAAATTCCTGCTTATTTCCTCAGACTCTTCAAAAGGTTGTTTCTCCCCAGGATTAGAAAAGGTGCCTTTATAATTCACAGCGCAGAACCCTTTCTGCGCTGTGAATTATAAAGGCAGAACCCAGAAACTTTGCCAAAAGTTTTTCCCTCTCTCTCCGCGCGTTTTTCCTGTTGTTGTGAAACTGACCTGAAATCGCAGAGGCTGAAGCAGAAATAGACAAATCCAGACACCTCTCCCACCCTGGGATCCCAGCATTTCCCTCTGCATTCTAACCAGGCAATATTCCCGGGTTTAGGCTGATTGCAATATACTCACCAAAGCCCTGCTCTCAGCCAGAGGATGGACGGGACTCCCTCTCTCTGTCTCTCTCTCTCTGTCTGTCCCCACAATCTCCCTCTCTCTCTCTCTCTCAAACAAAGACAAGGCAGCTGGGAGGAAGGGGAGCCTTGAGGAAGATCTGCTGATGCCCCCATCCAATGGATGCCCGGGGCCAACGCACCGTCGGCCCCCCCCCCTCTGCACGCTGCTGCCCCCTACCCCTACCCCGACCCCCCTACCTCTACCCCCACCCCTACCCCCCACCCCCCCACCCCCCACCCCTACCCCCCCCCCCCCCCCCCCCCCGCACTCGATGTAGGTAACTGAACGGCGTCAACCATCATCAATGGTTGACGCCGTTATAAACCTACTTTGATTTTCGCCGACGTGACCCATGGCCACGTCGGCGGGACTTCGGCCCATCCGGGCCGGTGAATAATAAAGCTTAAAAAAACAATGGCATCCCGCCGGCGCCAGCCGTTATCCGAGGCGGCTGCCGGGATTTGAAGAACGCCGTTTTATGGCGGGTGGGTGAATCTTTAACATGGCGGGAGCGGCAATATCGGCGCCGCCGGCCGATTCTCCGACCCTGCGTGGGGTTGGAGAATTTCGCCCTAGTTGTCACTGTTAAAAATAAGAGGTCACTCATTTAAGACCGAGATGAAGGGAATATATTTTCTCATAGAAGGCCGTGAGGCTTTGGAACTCTCTTCTTCAAAATGTGGGGGAAGCAGAGTTTTTGAATATTTTTACGGCAGATTAGATAGTTTCTAGATTAGCAGAGGGTGAAAGTTTATCAGGGTAGGCAGGAATGTGGGGAGTAAATTACAGTCAGATCAGCCATTATTTTATTGAATGGCAGAACAGGATCGAGGGGCCGAGTGGCCTACTGCTGAACCTAATTCATAAGTTTGTATGTTTGTTATAAATAAATCAAACACTTTAAGAGTCTTTTAAAGCCTGTTTTCTTTTCTCAGAAAAAAATCTATTCACAGTATCACTTATGTGGTGGAATGTTGTGCCTCTACCTTGTGGGTTTGGCATTCATTGCCCTCAGTGATGATTTGGCATGCTCCACTGGTGATGCTGTGAATATTGCTCCTGGTGTTGTAGAAGTCGTGCTTGATGTTCATAATGTTGTGCCACTTGCTGGTTCGTGATGTTGCACTGCTAGTCCGTGGTGCTGTTGGTGTTGTCTTGCTGTTTCGTGATGTTGCACTGCTAGTTCGTGGTGCTGTTGGTGTTGTCTTGCTGGTTCGTGATGTTGCACTGCTAGTTCGTGGTGCTGTTGGTGTTGTCTTGCTGGTTCGTGATGTTGCACTGCTAGTTCGTGGTGCAGTTGGTGTTGTCTTGCTGGTTCGTGATGTTGCTGGCGCTGATGATATTTTCTGCTTTTCCTGCTCAGTGTATGTTCAATATGGACTCTGTTCCTCATTTATTTGGCGGCTTCATTCTCAATGTCTGACTTTGGAGTCTTAACGTTACCAATGAACTTTGGTGGGTTCCTGGTTTTCATGCTTGGATCCTGTACATGAACAATTTGGGCAAGATTTTCTCGGAATTTGGTAAAGGCCAGCAGTGGGCGTGAAAAGCGACATCGAACCCGCCAACGACAATGGTGACTTTTCCTACCGTATAGTGAGGCACTTAGTCACAAAAATCTTTATCCATAGGTTCTATACAGTATCATTAGCAGGACGGCTTCTGATTTTGCCGCCCCAACTTCACCTCCAGGCTTTAACGATCGGGACACCACATTTAAAAGCTGCCTCTGCACACAGCTAGCACACTTGCTGCTGGGAAGCCATGGCTGTGAAAACTAGGAAGCAAATGGCCCAAATATTCACCAACGTGTCCCTAGGGCATCTGCTGGATGTAGTGCAGGTCCGCCACAATGCGATGTACCCGCATTCTGGGTGTAGGCATGCCAGCAAAATCAACAATCCAACTTTATGAGGCGGTGTGGTCAGCGCTAATGCCTTGCAGAAGAGTACAGCCATCCAGCACTCAAGTGGATGAATGATCTCATCCATTCTCATCACTCTTAACTCAAACAATCACAGACTCACACAACTGTCACATGTCCATAGGGAGCTCACTCACTGCCAGCTTAAGAGAAACCACCATTCACTCTGCCACGTACATCTTCATTCCCCCCCCCCCCCCCCCCCCCCCCCCCCCTTGCGGGTCATATCCTCATCACCTCGCTGCTCCCACTCACCATCCACACATGCCAAGCAGTCTTATCATCTGTCCTGGCAAGCATCTTGCTTACACTCTCTCCATCTGTTTCTGTTTTCATGCAGAACAAGCTGGCACACAAGATGGAGAGATCCCAGGGACATGAAAGGATGCCAGAGCTAAAGGTCCTCCTGGATTTTGAGGAGAGAGCCACGGAGCTGGCCAGGGAGGACATCAACCACTCCTGCGCTGATGGTAAGATCGGCAATAATAAACTAAGTGAGGATACTGCACTGTACAATCCATCAGACAACAAAGCTGTGAGGCTTGCCATGCTCTGCCATGCACTAATGAACTTTCCTTTCCTACTGGACTGGAGCGCGGCCGGATGGGCGCCGCCTCTCTCTATAAACGCACACAATGTTCATGGGGAACCTGGTGCTAAAATATTAGACTGGGACTGTACTCGTTGGAATTTAGAAGGATGAGGGGGGATCTTATAGAAACATTTAAAATTATGAAGGGAATAGATAGGATAGATGCGAGCAGGTTGTTTCCACTGGCGGGTGACAGCAGAACTAGGGGGCATAGCCTCAAAATAAGGGGAAGTAGATTTAGGACTGAGTTTAGGAGGAACTTCTTCACCCAAAGGGTTGTGAATCTGTGGAATTCCTTGCCCAGTGAAGCAGTTGAGGCTCCTTCATTACATGTTTTTAAGGTAAAGATAGTATTTTGAAGAATAAAGGGATTAAGGGTTATGGTGTTCGGGCCGGAAAGTGGAGCTGAGTCCACAAAAGATCAGCCATGATCTCATTGAATGGCGGAGCAGGCTCGAGGGGCCAGATGGCCTACTCCTGCTCCTAGTTCTTATGTTCTTATGTTCTTATGTTCTTTGCTGGCACATCTGGAAAGTAGGCCAGAGAAGTAACCTGCCAGGTTCTCAAATCTAACTCTGGCAGGAGGACAGAGGAGGAATTCATGACCTCGAAATAGAAGAACCCATTACAGCGCTCACCCACACCCTGCACCAACGCAGAGACAAACACCTCGGTGGGACCTAGTTCTACAATAGCCCCAGGGCCACATTTTGGTGAACATATCATACTTTTAGAGTCATAGCAGGTGGAGGCAGGGATGTCCCAGGTTGCCTGCGCTCAGAGGATTTCTTGAGGCCATGAATCTGAGGAGACCCAGTCAGATGGCATGCCTCTGGATTCAGTCATGCCTCAGTTGCTGAACCTCTAAAGGCAAACTGGAGAAAATCAGGAAGGATGTCTGGTGCACTCCTCAGATTGAACAGCAACATGGAGGAGTCCGTCTACCTTATGTCTGAGGTGATTGTGCCAACAATGCAACACACTAACAAGGTTAACAGTGCTAAGCTGATGGCTGCAATTGTGACCTTGGTGCAACAGTTTTGTCCTGCCCTGTTGCAGAACATGCACTCCATAGTACAGGCAATTGCTGGGATGCATCAGTACCAATGCCAGAAGACAGAAGGGCTTCTCAAGCTCACTACAGCTTGTCCTCTATCGTAAGGAGGAAATCGGGGACATTCAGACACCTATAGGGAGGTGGTGCACACCCCGGGGCCATCCACCCAGGTGACTCCAGGAGTGTCCCGCCCATCCAAATCTCCTCTCCCTGTGACCGCTTCAGCTTCAGCTCCAGCTCCACAAGTTGAGGAGGGTGTTGAAGCCACCCCAAAAACAGGCTGGAGCCTCCCAAAGGATGTCCACCAAAATCGTCACAGACAATGGAGTGTGGCAGACAGCAGGCTGCCTCCACCACTGCTGTGGATGTTGGGAATGCACCAAGACATGGCGGCAGGGTTAGAAAGGGTTAAAAAGCTCTAGTTGCACCGCGTGGACACACTTGTACAAACGACAAAAATGCAGAACAGCGCCAATAGTTTCTCAGGAAACTAAGGAAATTCGGCATGTCCACATTGACTCTTACCAATTTCTACAGATGCACCAAAGAAAGCATGCTATCTGGCTGCATCACAGCCTGGTATGGAACTGCCCAAGACTGTAAGAAACTTCAGTGAGTCGTGAACACAGCCCAGTCCATCACATGATCCCACCTCCCATCCATTGACTCTGACTATACCTCCCACTGCCTTGGGACAACGGGTAGCATAATCAAAGACCCCTCCCAACTAGGGTATTCACTCTTCCAACTTCTCCCATCAGGCAGTAGATACATAAGTCTGAGAACACGCACCAAAGATTCAAAACCAGCTTCTTCCCCGCTGTCCTGAATGACCGTCATATGGACTGATCTGATCTCTTCAAACATCTTCTCTACTGCATAGTAGTGCACTCCTGTATGCTTCACTCGATGCCGGTGTCTATGTTTTAACATTGTGTATTTATTGTATGCCCTATGTTTTTTTCAGGTATGGAATAATCTGTCTGGACAGTACACAGCACAATACTTTTCACTTACCCAGGTACACGTGACAATTAACAAATCCAATCCAATCCAACTCACCTCTGTAAATAAATCCCCAATAATTGCAAACTTTCTGTGGCTCCTTATCCTGATGAGCTGTGATCCTACAATACCGACATGACGACCTGATTCCTGAAATGGATAAAGGCAGGGTGCTCAGTCTAGACCTTCCTCCATGTGCTCATGCAAGGTTTCCAGCACTTCGGTCACGTTCCTTCCCAGTGACTGAAAACATCAGTCATGTCTTTATCTCATGGGGAATGAGGATGTCTTCTACAGTGTATAGGGCTAGTGTCACTCATTCCAGTCATTGTCAATGTGTGTCCTCTGCACCTTTGAGCTGCGGCTGGAACCCCCAGCTCTTCTCCTTCAGTCTCCAGTGACACTGAACATCGAGGCTAGAGCTCACAAAGAATGTCGTAAGAACAGGAGAGGTGACATTTTCCCTCCTACATCACCATGTTATGACCCCAGTCATTGAGAGAAAGCGAGCTGCCAGCAGCCAGACATGACTGAAACATTCACAGAGGCTGTGTGAGGATAATGCACTGGCCTCACTACCTTATCACAGAGGGTATGAGCGCTGCCACGAGTCAGATGGGAGAGAAATTCTCAGAGAAGACATGTGAAGATAATGGGATGTCCTTATAAACCCCCATGAATCTAGCAGCAATGAGCACATCCCAAGCTCATCTGACCATCACCATTGCCTCATGACCAACATCCTCTCTGTCGAGGACCTCCTCACCCTCATCCCCTTTGACATCCTCCCCATTGGAAAAAACGTGTCGCTCGTGTTTCTTCTCCTCAGGCAGTTCCTTCCCCTTTTGCAGCGGCAGGTTGTGCAGGGCACAGCAAATGACCACAATGCATGACACCCTCTGTGAATTGTATTGCTGGGCTCCAACGACCCGGTCCAGGCACCGGAACCCCATCTTCAGCATCCCAATGGTCTGCCCCACCAAAGTGCAAGTTGCAGCATGAGCTTCGTTCTACCTTGTCTCAGCTGCACTCTGTGATCTCCGCACAGTGCCATCAGCCACCTCCTCAATGGGTAATCCTTGTTTCTGAGCAGCCAACTCTGTAACCACTGTGTCAGGGATCTGAGAGCATCTCAGAGTGCAGGAGTCGTGCACACTCCTTGTGAATCGAGCACATACCTGCAGGATGCATTTTGTCTGCTCGCAGGCCAGCTGAACGTTCAGCAAGTGAAAACCCTTGCGGTTCACATAGTTCACAGCTTGATGCCTGGAGATCTGAGTGCCTCTTGAGCGCAGTCGATGACACCCTGCGGAAAATCAGAGATTAGTGCAAGGTCCATCACTTCTGCATCTTTGCTTGCCTAATTCTGGTCGAAATGGACAAAGGTGTGTGCCCTCGCAAAGATTGTATTCACCACTTCCTGGATGGATTGTGTGTGGAAGATTGGGAAATCCCACAGAGGTCACCTGTGTAGCATTGGAAGGAGCCGCTGATGTAAAAATTGAGTACCGCTGTAACTTTCAGTGACACTGGTAGTGGATGTCCTCCAAGTTTCTGCGGTACCAAATCCTGCAGAAGTTGGCAGATATGACCAACTGGTCCCCTGGACATATGTAGTCTTTGACAACATTGGTTTTCAGACATCTGCAGCTATGTTCAGCCCATGTCTGTAGACCCTCTGAGGCACCTCTGAGTGACGGCTCTCTGCAGTTCAGCCTATGTGTGCGGAACAGGACCTATCATTCCTTTCTCTTCTGCTCCTGCCTTTGTTGATGTTGCCTTCTTCCTCTTCCAGGTTCTGCTGCATTTGTTGACGTTGCCTTCTTCTTCTCTCCTGCCTCTTATCAAGAAGAATGACAGCTAGACCACCAGTCTCCATGTTTTGTACGTTCTCCTCACTGCAATGTCAACAATAGAGTTTTGACGGTTAGCATTTGTCTCCTAAAGACCACTCTTTACCCATTCATCATCTGAAGTTCCCTCCCAAAGCCCACTGATTCATGTCCTGGCCACCATATTGCTGCCCAGTCCTTAATTCACATTCTGCTTTGGCAACACCCCAAACCACACCACATGACCAAGTTGCCACAGTTTTTACCACTCTACTGCATCCTGAGCTTTCATGTCATGTGCATTCATTGGCCAAAGCTTCACTCCAAGGCTTTGTGCTTAACTGGGTTTATGGGGGTGTTTGTCAATACGCACTTCAGCACACCGCCAAGGACTATGAATGTTCTTCTCAAGCAGTGTGCTATTGCCAACTCTCTAAGGGGATATCTTTGCTTATCCAGTCGGTCAATGGTATAGGGACACCATGGCAATCAGTGATTTGGAAGTCAGTACACCAAGGGTTAAATGCTGAGCTTGAGTAGGCACAAATGTGTGACTAGTTTGACCCCACACATATTAATTGTTGCAGCTGAAGATCCCAACAGCAACAGAGTACATACATATCATTCACATGTCTTTCCATTTGCCTTGCCCATGATCAGCCATGATCAGAATTAATGGTGGAACATGGTGAAATGCTTGAAGGGCCGAATGGCCTCTTCCTGCTCCTATGTTCTATGTTTCTATGTCAACATCCCGCCTCCGGAATCCACCCTCCCCAGAAATGTAAGTAAAACCGTCATTCTGTGATGAAATCTCCCCTCCTCCCCAACTAACCTCACTGCCCCAGTCTTCTCTTCCCTCTGTAAGACCCTTCTAAGAAGCCTATGACCCAGCAGCAGAAGGTATCCTCCGGAACGGTGCTTTTAAAAGTTGACAGTCAACCCCCACCCCTCGGTCTCCCTTGGCTCAGTCCCTGTAGCCCGGGATCAACCCCCCAGTACCCTGGAGATCTCCCTCTCCACTTCGCTCCCGAGTGGAACCTACTCACGCCTAAGTTACTCCTGGCTCAATGCCGGTACTCCGGTGTCAAGCTTACTCACCCCCATTCAGGGCTGGTCCCCCCTGGGGCAGACTGGTCACCCCCATCAAACCTGGTCACCTCAGAGTCAGAGTCGGTATCACCGAGTCAAGCCTGGTCACCCCTGAGTCAGTCAGATTCAGTACCTCCAAGTCAACCCCCTGAAAACATAGAGCCACTCCCTGCCCCCAGAGATGAATTTGCCAGAAGCATGCCTTTTGAAACCAGCTGTGATTTGCATGATTGTAATACCATGCCGCTGTGGTCGGGGACGGGGAGGGGGGAATGATTATGGCATATGGGCCCAATAATGAGATGCAAATGCGTTCAAATGAGGTTCCCAACTGCAGGAAAGGCAGCCTGCCACTGATGGGGGAGGGGGCGATTGCAGCAAGCTTTCATGCCAACATAAAACACGTTCGCATCGGCCGGATTCGGCGAGGGGAACGAAAATTCCCAGCATTTGTCTTTCAACAACACAGGCATGGATTTAACGGGCTGGATTCTCCATTTTCAAGACTATGTCCCCATGCCATCGTGAAAACGGTGGTCTTTTACGCCAGGAACACTGGCTTCAATAGGCCAGATTCACAGCCCTGCAGGGGGCTACCAGGCAGCTGTTGTGGATCTCACAGCTCCAGCTGCCTATACGGCCCCCTGCACTTCCGGGTCAGAGGCTGCACATGCGCACGGCGCCAGCCTCCAGCGGCTGCGCCATGCTCCATGGCAGACTCAGCCCGCGGACCTGAACCACAGAAATAGTGCCCCACATCGGCTGCTCGCCCGACCCGGACCGCCCGCACGAAAAAAAACAGTCTAGAATGAGGCGCCCCCTGCACTCCAATCGGCCTTCCCCCGACGGTGGTGGCCCCGGACTGAGTCCGCAGCCACTCTGCGGGTATCACGGACGGTGGGACGATGAGTGGTCCACGCCGTCGGGAATTCGGCTGGTTGGGGATGGAGAATAGCGGGACAGGCCTCAGCCAACGTTCGGAGGCTGAGGAGGCTTTTCGGGGGGCGGAGAATCGCTGAACCAGCGCCGGTCCCGATTTTGTGCGGGAAAACGGATTCTTCGCCCAGGCGCCAAATGGGGTGTTTGTCAAATGTTTGTCAAAGTGTTAAGCTCCTTGTACCTGTGCATCAATACATTGTTGTCTTACTTCCTCCTGGTAACTTGGAGAGAGGTAGTACATTGCTTGACAGAGTTGTCTGATAATTTCTGCCATTCAACAACTCCATTGGTAATTTCATGTCAGTCTTCAAAGGTGTAAATCAATGTGACAATAAGGCAAGGTTTCAGTTTTCTTTGGCTCTCAGCATTTTGTGAGTGTTCCTTGATTGTCTGGACATGTCCCATTGGTTAACATTGTGATGAGGTGATGATGTTGGACCTGTACTGTTCAGTGAATCCCTTAAATTATCTTGAGGTGAATTGGGTTCCATTGTCACCTATTACTCTCATACTGTTAAGGTGATCATTGTAACTCTCAAATCTTTCACCTTTCAGGTAAAAGGAATTTTAGTCTATAACCACAAGCTATCATTCTTGATTGTGTGTGAATAAATCAGCTTCCACAGTATGCCATGGTCTGGGTGATACTACAGTAGCTATCACCTCTTTCTGCTGTGTATTTCTGTATTTCTGGAATACATTGGGCCGGATTCTCTGATTCTCAGGCTATGTCCTTACACCGACGTGGGAACGGTGGCCTTTTACGACTGAAACTTTGGTGCAAAACGGCCACCTATCCTTCGTTTGGCTGGGGGCTAGCAGGAAGGTAGCGTAGAGCACTTGGCTCTAGCTGCCAATACGGCCCGGATAATTGGCGGGTCCATGGCCATGCATGCACATGGTGGCGGCCGCACGTGGACTCGGCGTGCAAAATAGTGCCCCCCTTTTAGCCAGCTCGCGAGCCCCGGACCACCCCCAAACAGTGACCCCAGCCCCTGCCAAAGTCCCCCCTGCCCGCAGATCAGCTCTCCCCTGACTATCCGCAGGCACCAGGCCGAGTTCGCGACAGGTGATACCACGAGAGGCCCATGCCATCAGGAATTCGGCCGATCGGGGGGCGGAGCATCGGGTGGTGAGCCTCAGGCAATGTCCTGAGGCATTCGATACTGCATGTGGCGTACTCCTAGTGCACGTCGCTTTGGAGGGGGCTGAGCATTGTGAAAGTGGCACTGCCCCCGATTTTGTCAGAAACGGGGATTCTCCATCTGATCGCCAAACGCAATTTCGGCCTCAGCAACCGAAGAATCCCACCCATTGAATTTAGACACCATTCTTTCAATGTCTTTGTAGATGCCTGTCCAGTACACAGCTAATCTGGCTCTGAACTTAAACTTCCGCATTCTAATGTGGCCTTTTGTACGTTCTGGATCATTTTGGGTTCAATTATTCAGGATCCGGCCAGCAGAACACCATCTCCAGTGAGATGTTGAGCTGGATTCTTCCGCGTGCCGAAGAACGCCATGGGCGAGCCGCGTACAATGGAGAAATCTGTTGACCTCGGGTGGGATTCTCCCGTCACTGGGCAGACACGGCTGGAGAATCCTGCCCATTATCTCTGATAGACCTGTGCTGCTATATTGCTGGCTGTGTTTGCTGTATCTCATCAGGTCATCTCTGGATCACTTGGTGAGAGCGCATCTGTAACTCCATTTTTGCTGGTCTCATCTCTAATTTGACTCGGTTTCAGTGGTGTTACGATCGCTAGGTGATGGATCTTTATACCTAGATCCTTTATCTCATACTTCCCCTGTGGTGATAATCGAGATAGGGCATCTGTTCACATCATTTCTCTTCCTGGCATGTATTTCAAAGTGAATCGTAGCTCTGAAGCCTCAAGAGTAACTTATGCAGTCTGGCTCGAGCTCTACAGTGTTTTTTCTTGTAGATGTGCTCCAGTGGATGAAGATCATTCTTCCCTATGAACGTTCTCCCAGAGATCCGTATGGAATTTCTTACATCCATATCTATCTATGCAAAGTTAAATCATCTAAGACTTATTAAAATTTTGATCCAACAGATGATAAATGCCGTACTGCCCCAGTCTCTCCAAATCATATCCAAAATTGGCTTTGTTTTGGATGAAAATGTTTACATCACTATCACATATTTTTAGTTGCAACACTGAACCTTCTCCCATTACAGCACTCTTTTGAATGGAACCAAATGGTATCTCGCCTACAAATATTCAGTCTGATTCACTCGCCTTTTCAACATTATTGGCCAGGATCATTATTCTACTAAATTGGAAGCAGTTTGCCCCATCCATTTTTACTAATTGGCTATGTGATCTTATGTAGAGTCATAAACTTGAGAAAATAAAGTACACCAAAAGAGGCTGTCCTGATGAATTTTATGTAGCTTGGCAACCTTTTCTAGATTATTTTGAGGAACTCAAATTCTCTACTTTCACATAACAGACCCTAATTAGGTTATATTTATGTTATATCATGTGAAACTATATTTGTCCTATGATTGTCCTTAATGTTCTTATTATTCATTTTTTGAGGGTGCTGGTGGGGGTTTTCATCTTTTTCCTTTAATTTCCCTTTGTCTTCTTCCTTTTACTCCTCTTTTCCTTTCCCTTTTCTGTCACTTCCAAATGAAAAACAAAAGAATAAAAAGACCAAAATATCATCATTAATATGAGCAGGAGTCGGCTTTCAGACCTTCAAGTTTCCATCGCTATTCAATAAGATCTTGCTGATATGATTGTGGCCTTAACTCCACTTTCTAGCCTGTCTCAGGTAACATTTATCTTCCTTGTCAATCAAAACCTGTCTAACTGTGCTCTGTATAAGAAAATTATATCTTGTAAGGTGAAATAATTTACATAGCTAAATTTAATTGGTTATAAATGAAATAACTTTTACACTAAAGAAAATTTTAAAATGTATTCAAAAAATTATGACTCTACTTACTTCTGGCTTGTCGCCTCTCCCACTGCCCAACGCTCTGGTTCACTGCCTCTCCCACTCCCTGACTATTTGCTTCATTGCCCCACCCACTCCCCAACGCTCCGGCTTGCTGCCTCTCCCGCTTGCCACCTCTCCCACTCCTCCATCCGCTGCCTCATTGCCTGTCCTGCTTCCCAACTCTCTAGCCCACTGCCTCTCCGACTCCCCAATGTTATGGCTCATTGACTCTCCCACTCCCAGAATCTCTCACTGGCTGATTCTCCAGATCACTGTCTCTCCAGCTTGCTGCCACTCTGGCACGCTGCCTATCCGTCTCTCCAAACCTCCCACTCACCCCGACCCTTCCAGCCTCTAACAATCATGCTCACCGAATCTTGAAAAAATGAAATGAAAATCACTTATTGTCACAAGTAGGCTTCAAATGAAGTTACTGTGAAAAAAGCCCCTAGTCACCTCATTCTGGTGCCTGTTCGGGGAGGCTGGTACAGGAATTGTTAGCACCTTATTAGCATCATGTTGCTTGGTGTCAGTGCGCTTTTCCGCCTTGGCTTAGTCAATTTCAAGATTTCAGGAAAGACCTGAATTAGGTGAAATTACACTTTGCTCCAGTCGCAACTTCAGCTTCAGATTTATGATTGTGGCATCTCGCCCTCTTCTTGATCCAAATGGTTGTGTGAATTTGTTTTTTCTGGAAACGGTCACATCCAACTCTTTCACTCAATTGAATGGTTCCTCTGCCTACTGTATCCTCAAATTCATCATCATCTTCCTGGGTATGGATGTTTTTGTTCTTTTTCCTTCTCATTCATCCTGTTGCTCTATCAGTGATGACTCATTTACCTTCACCTTTCTTTCTGCACCTATTTTCCACAAGCATTGCAGTTTGATCCATATGCAGGACATTTCCTTCTGGGTGTGAACTTGTGATAGTCCACAGCCCGAGGACACCTTTACCTCTATGCTGGGTTCTCCGGTCACCCAGTCACGTGTTTCCCGGCTGTGCGCCATTCACTGGCGGCGGAATTCTATCTTCCCACCGCTTGTCAATGGGATTTCCCATTTTACCCACCCCACGCTGCTGGGAAACCCATGGGTGGGGGTGTGCTGCCTGTGGGAAAAGTGAATCGCAATGACAGAAGCACTACGGCATCTGTCTGGTGTGCGTTCTTTTTTCACTGTTTCACTACATCAACCTTAATGCCTTTCTCTTGACTTAGTTGAAAGCAAGCTGGGGAGTCAGCATCTTCTTCTGCCTACTTGTGACTTCATGTGCTCTGGGAGTGTCTACAGCCTGCGCTATGATCAGCTTGTCCTTTCCAATTAATTCAGTTTGTACTTCAGGGTCTGCAGAGTGCCAAATGAGCTGACCTATCAGCCTTTCATCTGTTTCCTGGATGCATTTTTCAATCTTGTTATAAAATTGTCACCCAGCTCAGCTGATTCCTGCCTCAGGCTTTGTAATTCATATCAACATATCTGAGGCTGGGTTCTCTGGTTTCCCCAACCCCATGTTTCTCAGAGGTGCGCCTTTCGCCAGTGGCGGGATTCTCCACATCGCCGCTTGTCAATGGGATTTCTCATTAATTTCATTTGATTTCTCCTAATGATTTGACTTTGGCAGGAAATGTGGGCTAAATTTTTCAAACATTTTGGGCGGGATCCTCCCCTACCCGGCGGGGCGGGGGTGGTCCTGGCGCCGAGGAGTGGCGTGAACCACTCCGGCATCGGGCTGCCCCAAAGATGCGGAATCCTCCGCACCTTCGGGGCTAGGCCAGCCCCGCAGTGGTTTGTGCCGCGCCGGCCGGCAGGGAAGGGGCTTGGCGCCACGCCAACCGGCGCCAAAGGGCCTATGCCGGCCGGCGCGAGATAGCGCATGCGCAGGAGCGCCAGCATGTGCTGGCGTCATCCCAGCGTATGCACCGGGGGGGGGGGGGGATTCATCTCTGCGTCGGCCATCGTGGAGGACCAAAGTGGCCAACGCGGAACAATAGAGTGCCCCCACGGCACAGGCCGCCCGTAGATCGGTGGGTCCCGATCGTGGGTCAGGCCACCGTGGGGGAACCTCCTGGGGCCAGATTCCCCCCCCCCCCACCCCGAGGACCCCGGAGGCCGCTCACACGGCCAGGTCACGCCGGCAAATACCTGGTGTAATATACGCCGGCGGGACTGTCCAAAAATGGGCGGCCACTCGGCCCATCGTGGGCCGGAGAATCGCCGGGGGGGCCGCTGCCAACGGCCGCCGACCTGCGCGGTGCGATTCCCGCCCCCGCCAAATTACCCGGCGCCGGAGAATTCGCCAGCCGGCAGGGGCGGGATTCATGCCGCCCCCGGTAATTCTCTGACCCGGCGGTGGGTCGTAGAATCCCGCCCTTTGTCTGGGCTTCTGTTGTCATCTTTCCTCGTCTCCTAGCCATTCAAGACATATTTAACCCTTCCCCTCCTGTCTTCAAAAGGATGTAGCTGTCACTTTCCTCTTCACCGGTGCCTTTTAGAAAGCCACTGAGTGTCATTCTGCCCTGATGTTTATAATTCTCAAATGCCTCTGACATCATCAGCTTCCCAATTCACCATGGACCAGAGCTATGTTTATTTCTGCAATGGTCATCTTGCTTTTCCTTGATTCATTCAGTTTTTTTCTTTCTCTATTGGCACGAATTAAAGTTGATCTTTCAGTCCATTAATTAATTTAAAATGTTGCCATTTTTAATCACAGGCAACCACTGTCACCATGCGATGTCTTATGGTCCCCAGAAGTTAGAAATATTTTAGCTTTAAAATGTTGGGGCTTTCATTTAGAGTATTTCTTACAGCTCCCCATGTTGGAGTGATACTTTGGGCAGCTTTAATGGCCTCGTCGCACCCAACCTGGTGACACAAGTCCATTAAATCTTGTGAGAGGCATCTCGCGAGATTCACAACGCTCAAAACGCCTCGCGAGATTTTGTTAATCACAATCTGGATCTGACACCCGAACACCTTGGCACTGCAATGGTGCCCGAGTGGCTCTGACAGGCTGACAGGCACGCTGGCAGGATGCCAGTGCCAAGGGGCCCAGATGCCAGTTTGCCCACGCTGGGGATCAGGCCAGGGGGTGCTTTGCCCTTAAGAGTTGGGGTGCTCAAGAATCCGTAAGGGGTACGTTGGGTGTAGCGGAGGGGTCCGGAAGCCGCCTTGGGGTGGCTGACGGTATCGAAATATCGGGGTGCCATTCACGAATGCTCTTCCTGCTCTGATGGGCAGGGCACTGCCAGGGTGCTAGGCTGGAAGTGCCAATGATGATGAGGTGGCAGGGTGGCACGGCCAAGGGTCGGGGCCTGAGGGGGAGACATGCCCATGAAACGGGGTATGGGGGGGGGGGTTATGAAGGGTGTGGAATTGAAGGGTGGGTATGAAGGGGCTTCACAAACTTTGGGGGGGGGGGTTTAAGGGAGGGGGTCCTGAAAGGGGGTGCTAAAAGGGCGGTGGCGAGGCCTCAAAAGAGGGGTGGCCCTCAGCAATCCCTTAGCGGAGTGTCCTCACTTGGGGGTATGTGGGGTAATGCCCATGTGTGCGGGAATGACATTGCCAGATCTCCGGTGGCGGCCATGGTGTGAGTGGTCGGGCATTTGGCAGCTCGAGCTCAAGGCTGTTTTGTTATCTTTGCCCCGCTTGGAGGGTGGATGTTTCACAGAAAAGAGGTGTAGGACTGGCTGGATAAAAAGTTTGATTCCACTGGTGAGGCTGGTAGATGGGTCCACGGACCAGAAGTGAGGCGAAAGGAAGGAAGCAGTTGGAGCAGGAGAATCATTGTGCGCCACGGGACAAGATGGCGGAAGGTAAAGGGCCAGCCCTGCCTGCCCAGTAGTCGAAGGAGCAACTTGTGGACTTTGTAACTGAAAAATTTAGCTGACAGAGGAAGGAGACCCAGGGGGATCGAGCCAAGGTGGCAGAGCCGTTAAAAGTGGAAATTGACAGGGTGGAGCAGATGCTGGAGTCCCAGGGCCAGGCCATTTGGAAAGTGGAGGAGGCAGTGGGAGAGCACAAGGAGCAGCTTGCCTTGTTGACAGCCAAGATAGGTGTGATGCAGGATACTCAGCAGCGGTTAAGGGAGAAGGTGGAGGACTTGGAGAACCATTTCCGGGGGCAGAACCTAAGGGTAACTAAAAAGACATGAGGGAGGAGGGAGGAGGGAGGAGCTGGCCAGAGTTGATTGGAAAAGGAGACTAGCAGGGAAGACAGAACAGCAATGGCAGGAGTTTTTGGGGGTTATTAGGGAGGCACAACAGAAATTCATCCCAAGGAGGAGGAAACATGTTAAGGGGAGGACAAGGTATCCATGGCTGACGAGGGATGTCAAGGAAAAGCATACAAAGTTGCGAGGATTCGTGGAAAGCCAGAGGATTGGGAAGCCTTTAAAACCAAGCAGAGGACAACTAAAAAGGGGGAGAAGGTGAAGTATGAGTGCAAGCTAGCTAGTAACATAAAGGACGATAGGAAGAGTTTTTTCAATATATAAAAGGTAAGAGAAAGACAAAAATAGACATTGGACCACTGGAAAATGTGGCTGGAGAAGTAATAATAGGAAACAAAGAAATGGCAGAAGAACTGAATAGTTACTTTGCATCAGTCTTCACAGTGGAAGACATCAGTGGGACGCCCGAGCTCCAGGAGAACCAGGGGGCAGAGGTGAGTGCAGTGACCATTACTAAGAAGGTTCTGAGGAAACTGAAAGGTCAGAAGGTGGATAAGTCACCTGGAGCAGATGGACTACACCCAAGGTCCTAAAAGAGACAGCTGAGGAAATTGTGGAGGCATTGGTGATGATCTTTCAGGAATCACTGGAGATAGGAAGGGTCCCAGAGGACTGAAAAGTGGCTAATGTAACATCACTGTTTAAGAAGGGAGGGAGGCAGAGGACGGGAAACTATAGGCCGGTTAGCCTGACTTCGGTCATTGGTAATATTTTAGAATCTGTTATTAAAGATGAGATTGCGAAGTACTTGGAAGTGCATGGTAAAATAAGACTGAGTCAGCACGGCTTTGTCAAAGGGAGGTCATGTCTGACAAATCTGTTAGAGTTATTTGAGGAAGTAATAAGGAAGTTAGACAAAGGAGAACCAGTAGACGTGATTTAGTTAGATTTCCAGAAGGCCTTTGACAAGGTGCCGTGTAGGAGACTGTTAAATAAGTTAAAAGCCCATGGTGTTAAGGGTAAGATCCTGGCATGGATAGAGGATTGGCTGACTGGCAGAAGGCAGAGAGTGGGGATAAAGGGGTCTTTTTCAGGATGGCAGCCGATAACTAGTGGTGTGCCTCAGGGGTCTGTGCTGGGACCACAACTTTTCACAATATACATTAATGATCTGGAAGAAGAAACTGAAGGCACTGTTGCTAAGTTTGCAGACGGTACAACGATCTGCAGAGGGATAGGTGGTATTGAGGAAGCAAGGGGACTGCAGAAGGATTTGGACAAGCCAGGAGAGTGGGCAATGAAGTGGCAAATGAAATACAATGTGGAAAAGTGTGAGGTTATGCACTTTGGAAGGAGGAATTTAGGCATAGACTATTTTTAAAATTGGGAAATGCTGAGGAAATCAGAAGCACAAAGGGACTTAGGAGTCCTTGTTCACGATTCTCTTAAGGTTAACGTGCAGGTTTAGGCGGTAGTTAAGAAGGCAAATGCAATGCTCGCATTCATGTCAAGAGGGCTAGAATACAAGACCAGGGAGGTACCTCTGAGGCTGTATAAGGCTCTGGTCAGACCCCATTTGGAGTATTGTGAGCAGTTTTGGGCCCGTATCTAAGGAAGGATGTGCTGTTCTTGGAAAGGGTACAGAGGAGGTTCACAAGAATGATCCCTGGAATGAAGAACTTGTCGCATGAGGAACATTTGAGGACTCTGGGTCTGTACTCGTTGGAGTTTAGATGAAGGGGGATCTTATTGAAACTCACAGGATACTGTGAGGCCTGGATAGAGTGGGCGTGGAGAGGATGTTTCCACTTGTCAGAGAAACTCGAAGTAGAGGACACAACCTCAGACTAAAGGGATGATCCTTTAAAACAGAGATGAGGAGGAATTTCTTCAGCCAGAGGGTGGTGAATCTGTGGAACTCTTTGCGCAGAAAGCTGTGGAGGCCAAATCACTGAGTGTCTTTAAGACAGAGATAGATAGGTTCTTGATTAATAAGGGGATCCGGCGTTATGGGGAGGAGGCAGGAGAATGGGGTGAGGAAATATCAGCCATGATTGAATGGCGGAGCAGACTTGATGGGCCGAGTGGCCTAATTCTGCTCCTATGTCTTATGGTCTAATTGTGGGGATGCCTGAAGTCATTGAGGGAGCGGATGCAGGCTCGTACGCAGCCAAGGTGTTGGAGAAGTTGACGGGGGATGGGGTCTTTGACCGGCCCCTGGAGATCGACCGAGCACACAGGGCGCTGATGAGGAAGCCACAGGCGAATGAGCAGCTGAGGGCAATGGTGGTGCATTTTGGGTGTACCAGGACCTGAGCGCAAACCTGTCGGAGAGGAGAGCCGGGTTTAACCAGGTGAAGGCTGCCCTCCTTAAAAAGGGGGTGAAGTTTGGGATGTTGTACGCGCCCCGCCTCTGGGTGACTTTTAATAGCCAAGAGCACTGTTTTAGAACACCAGAGGAGGGAATGGAATTTTTAAGGGACAGCGGAAGGAGGACATTGAACTGTGGAGGAGGTGTGAGGAGATGGGTGTTTTTTTCCGATCTGCTTTTTGTTGGATCTTTGTTTTTGTCAGTTGTTGGAGAACTTTTCTCCTTCAAGATGTTTGTGATGATTGAGGGTGGGTGCACCTTTTTGTTTTCTTATTTCATTGCTACATGGGAGCTGTGAGAGCAGGGGCTGGGAATCAGCGGGGAGTAGGAGGCTCAGACGCCTTGGGTGGGGCTGCCAGGCTAGCTGGGTGGGCTAATTAACGGGAGTGCAGTGGAGAGTGATCAGGTGGTTAGTGTAGCAGAGGGGGATGTGGTAGTTGTTTGGTTTAAGGGAACTTTGGGGTTACTGCCAAGGTGCTGTTGCTGGGGTGTAGCATGGGAAGGAGTGGTGACGGTGGACATCTGAGGCTGGGCCTAGATGGGCGCATGGCACAGGTTGGGGACTGGCCTAAGAAGGGAGATGGTTGATCGGTGGGCTGGGGGGGTGCCCTCTGACCAGGCTGGTCACATGGAACGTGAGGGGGATGAATGGGCCAGCTCAAACAATTTGAAGTAGTTCATAGGGCGCATATGGCAGTGGCCACAATGAGCAGTTTTTTGAGGGAGTGGAAGACAGGTGTGGATGGTGCGCGGGATGGCTTGCGAACCATGTCCACATGTTTTGGGCCAGTCCGAAGCTGGAGGAATTCTGGCGGAGGTTCGCTGATGTGATGTCTGAGATGCTGGGGGTGAAGGTGGTCTCGACTCCAGAAGTGGCAATTTTTGGAGTGCTGGAAGACCCGGGAGACCAGAGGGTGAGAGAGGCCGACGTTTTGGCCTTTGCCTCTTTGGTAGCCCAGAGACGGATCTTGTTGGGATGGAGGGACTCAGGACCACCGAACCCAGGGGTGTTTGTGAGTAACCTCGCAGAGTTCAGGTGGGAAGCAGGAGTGTTGGTGATGAGACCATCAATTCACGTGACACGTGTGCCGAGCTTACCGAGACATAGTACAGCATGTGTAATACAGTGTGAATTACGCTACTGTGATTCACCACAGTTGGTTATTTATTTGTTAATTTATTTGCCAAAGAATGGTACCTGGCTGGTAGGCAGGAACGGAAATTTGTCCACAGGACATTGCGGCTTGTGACCGCAGGATCCATGGCAGTCAGCAGGTAGAAAAACCCCTTAACATCACGGGATGATTGGAGAAGGATGGAGTTGAGGAATCTCAAGGGCCCTTTGAGGGGCCTGAGGGGAATATCTCTGCTCCTCCCAGCTCACAAGGAGTTTCAAAGAGAAGAAAGTATTTAAAACTCACCTTGGTCACTTCAAGAGTTTGCTCCTTCTGCGACATTCCTGTTTCCATGCTTAGAACAGTGTGGGTCACCCCCTGCCTTGCTGTTAATATATTGTTGCAGTCCCAAATATGACAACTGGTTGTGGCATTTTTTTCCTTAAATCCTATGTAGCAGGCCAATAAGGACACAAAGTATTTTTTTTGCATACCCAATTTCCCATGATAAAAAACCATAAAAAAGAAAATTTATTGTTGTTTTAGAAACATAGAAAAAAAAAGGAGGCCATTCGGCCCTTCGAACCTGCTCTGCCATTCAATATGATCATGGCTGATCATCTAACTCAGAAATCTGTTCCCGCTTTCCCCTATATTCCTTGATCCCTTTCGCCCCAAGAGCTATATCTAACTCCTTCTTGAAAACATGTTTGGCCTCAACTCCATCCTGTGGTAGCAAATTCCACAGATTTACCACTCTCTGGGTGAAAAATGTATCCTCACCTCAGTCCTAAAAGGTTTACCCGTATCCTTAGACTATGACTCCTGGTTCTGGACTTCCCCACCATTGGGAACAATCTTCCAGCATCTACCCTGTCTCGTCCTGTTTTTATAGGTTTCTATGCGATCCCTCCTAATTCTTCAAAACTCCAGCAAATATAATATAATATGAGGCTAAACACATACTCCTATGAGGCAAACATTCCACTGCACACAGTATTGATTGCACTTTTTTTGATAATTATGATAATTATGTAAGGTTGCAAGCAATCAATACTTAATTAGTGTTTTAATATAATTTAAAACCCAAAAGACTTTCCAGCTCTATTAAATTAACTTCCCGACATTTATTATTAAAAACTGAAGATCAAGCAACAAAATGAGGTGAAAACAATGAAGCTACATATTTATCATTTTCAAAAGGTTTAAATATTTATTTCCCATACAATTTTAGGATCCTTAAACAAAAGGGTCATTGTGAAAATTTAGCAATTGCTGATATTGTGCAAAACAATTTTGTTGTTGGAATAAAGCTGAGAAGTAAACTAACTAAACATGATGAGCTTGTCTTCCAACAAAACCTTGGTTCAGCCTCAGTTAGAATACTGAGCCCAGTTTTGGTCTCCTCGGATGATGTTGAGTATTGAGGGTGCGGAGATGTCATTATGATATCAGTGGAGACCAGTAACATTTTTATTTACTTTTTAAGAACCCCTAAAATGTAGGTATTTACTAAAAGAATAAAGCCACAAGGTGCACAATTTAAATCAAAAGAATTTTACGACACAAGACAATCAAAGAACACGAGTAAAATAACTACACTGTGTCGTAAATAGTCAAACGTAAATAGACGGTGTGGTGAATTATACTGCATTGTAATTCACACTGTATTGCATTGCATTGTATTATGTCCTTGTGGGCTCTGTATGTGAGCCGTTGCGCGGCTCTGCCCATAGGGGGAGATGAGGAGTTTGTACTGGGCTTCACCTTTGGCTCCGCGCATGGTTCCGCCCATGGCTCCTCCCACTAACCGGAAGTATAATGTGCTGCAGCTTTAAGCCTGCTCTCAGTTCCTCTGGTCGCAGGCTGGCTCAGTTGTAAGACTATTAAAACCACAGTTTACTTCCAATCGTGTGTCTAGTGAATTGATGGTCACATCAGACGGTGGGGTACTGCTATTGTTACTGGACTAGTAATCCAGAGATCAGGGGTAATCCTCTGTGGATCTGGATCGAATCCCACTATGGCAGATTGTGAAATTTGAATCCAATACAATATCTGGAATTAAAAATCTAATGATGACCATGAAACCATTGTCGATTGTCATAAAAACTGTCTGTACAGATTTTTTCCCTTTTTCACCCTCCCCGCTTCCCCCCTCCTGCGACGAACAGATCCTCAAACACGGTCACAAACACCCCCCCACCTTTTCTCAAATCCCCCTGCAGAGCCCCTTAACTCATACTTTATCTTCTCCAACCACAGGAAATCATACAGGTCACCCAACCAAGCAGCTACCCCCGCGATACTGACCGCCACTCCAGCAAAATTTGCCGCTGTGCAATCAGAGAGGCGAAGGCCATGATATCGGCCTTCCTCCTCTCCATGAGCTCCGACATCTCTGAAACCCCAAGTATCCCCACCAAAGGGCCCGGGTCCACCTCCTCTTCCACTATCCTGGCTAAGTCCGCGAAACTTCCCGGCCAGAATCTTCACAATTTTTCGCAATCCCAAAATATGTGCGTGCAATTCCCCGCCCACACCTCTCACAGTCATCTGCTACCCCCTGAAAGAACCCACTCATTCTCGCCCGAGTCATATCTACCAGGTCCACCACCCTAAACTATGTCAGGCTCATCCTTGCACAAGAGGAGGTCCCATTTACCATTCGCAGTGCCTCACTCCGTACTCCCCAATTGATCTCCTTCCCAACTCCCCTTCCCATTTCTCCTTGATCTTCACTACCCGCACGCCTCCCTGCTCCCCCTAACACTTGTATATATCCCCAATTCTTCCCTCTCCTTCCACATCCAGTAGCAGCAGTCGCTCCAGCAGGGTGTATCCCGGCAACCAAGGAGCCCCCTCCAGACCTTTCGCGCAAAGTCCCTAAACAGCAGATACCTGAACTCACTGCCCCTCAGCAGCTCTACACTCTCCCTTAGCTCCTCCAAATTGGTGAACCCTTCCTCCAAATACAGATCCCTCACCTTGACCAGCCCCAATTACCTCCACCTCCTGTATACACTATCCGTCCCCTCTGACTCAAACCCATGATTCTCGCACAGCAGTGTTAACACCGACATCCCTTCCATCCTAAAATGCCTCCTCAACCAATTCCACATCTTCACCATGGACTGCAATACCGGGTTCCCTGAATACCTACTCGGCCAATCCCCAGTTACCCTTCAGAAGGTGGTTGTGAGCTGTATATATATATATTCTGTGCAGGTAAGGAGAGCTGTGTCTCTGTGATGCTGCCATCACCATAGTCCTCAAACTAGACCTCTTGAAATGAAATTCGCTTATTTTCACAAGTAGGCTTCAAATTACGTTACTGTGAAAAGCCCCTAGTCGCCACATTCTGGCGCCTGTTCGGGGAGGCTGATACGGGAATCGAACCGTGCTGCTGGTCTGCTTGGTCTCGTTTCAAAGCCAGCGATTTAGCCCAGTGCTAGACCATCCTCGTACAAGATTCCTCCTCCATCCGAACCCACTCTATCCCTTCTCCTTCCCACTACCGATGCACCCTGTCCACATTCGCCGCCCAATAATAATGAAGCAAGTTTAGCAACGCCAACCGCCTCTGCTGCCTCTGCCTCTGCAGCAGGGTCCACCCCACCATCGGCACCTTCCCCATCCATACAATGTCAGAAATGATCGTGTCCACTTTCCGAAAAAGGGCCTTTAGTACAAAGATCGGGGGAGCCTGAAAGATAAACAAGAACCTCAGCAGAATATTCATTTTCACCACTTGGACCCTCCCCGCCAACGATAAGTATTCCACCTCTTACGATCCTCCCTGGCCTCCTCCACCAGCTTCGGTAAGTTCCATTTATGGAGCCCCGTCCATTCTCTCGCTAAATGAATCCCCAAATAAAACCCTCTACCTAACCTAAGGGCAATTCAGCATGGCCAGTCTACCTAACCTGCACATCTTTGGACTGTGAGAGGAAACCGGAGCACCCGGAGGAAACCCACACAGACACGGGGAGAACGTGCAGACAGTGACCCAAGTCGGGAATCGAACCTCGGATCTTGGAGCGGTGAAGCAACTGTGCTATCCACTGTGCTACCATGCATCTGTATATGTGTATATGTTTTTTTTAATTAATTTACATGGTGTGGGCGTCGCTGGTTAGGCCAGCATTTAATGCCAATCCCCAGTTGCGAGCTGTGTATATATATTCTGTGCCTGAAGAAGGAGCTGCGCTCCGAAAGCTCGTGTTTGAAACAAACCTGTTGGACTTCAACCTGGTGTTGTAAGATTTCTTACTGTGCTTACCCCAGTCCAACGCCGGCATCTCCACATCATATTCTGTGCAGGTAAGGAGAGCTGTGTTTCTGTGTGTCCAGGGTAATCAAAGGAAAGGGTTTTAGATTTAACTGTCTGTTGAGTCTAAGGGATAAAAGAGTAATGGTGTTATCTCTTTACATTCAGAAAGAGGTGTTGTGGTGGTTTTTAATTTATAAGTAGAGTAGATTTGAAATTTACATTTGGGTTTAAGTGTTGAAATTGATGTGTAGCTATTGCATTTCAAAAGATGTACAAAAGTGGCAAAATAAAATTTCACCTTACAGGAAATTTGTGAGTAAACAGAGGCAGGTATTTTAAATTTTATTCATTCAAATTAGAAATAACATAAGAACACAAAAGGTTCTAACATTTGCAAAACCGAGTTTAAAGGGTTTGTGAAAACAATGGTGAACAAAAATTAATGCGGATTTATGAAAATAGGTTTTTGGCTGAAGTGAGTTGCAGTGGGGGATGTCTCACGGAAGGCTAGCTCCTTTGTGTTATGTTCTGAGTTGTGGCCGTTGTAAAGATGCACACACAACATCTAGTTCTTTACTAGTAAGATAGTTTATTGACAAAATGAACATGTAGAAAGATAACTTACGAACTATGATACAAACGGGTAACGATAAGTGAAAATTAGGCAGCTATTTCTAATGCGACTGTCCTCTAGTATGACTTACTACCAACTGCCGATCTGTGAAGTCACATGGTGGATCACCATTCCCACCTGCTGGTCAGAGGTCGGACATCCAACTACATACATTGCCATGCATACTTTGTTTTGTCTGTGAAACGAAAGCAACTCAGTGTTTGGCCAGGAGAATATTTTGTACTTTGAAGCAGATTGTTTGAATCTGCCTTTGGAAAACAGCATCAGCATGTTTTGATTCTGAGTTGTATTTCTGTTTGCAGTGAAAGGCAATTTCTTGATTTGGTAATATTTCCTGGATTTTTCAGTTAAGAATCTATCATGGCCGTTGCCAAAAAGATCATTTCATTGCATACCCTTTGTAAATTATTTTTGGGTGTTATTTTGTAAGATCTTTTCTGATGGTTTATGTTTTGTCTTGTGTGTTTAAGTTTTATCTTTTCTTTTAATAAACATGTAATTCTTCAAATTTTATGTTATGTCTGGTGTTCTATGCTTTTGAGTTCAGTAGTTATCCCTCTTCATTTGTACAATACAATAAAATTATCATCAGCCGAGGTGAATTTCAATTTGAGATCTGCCTTGCTCAGCATTCACATCAGCTGTAGTCATAACACCCTCACATAAAATAGAGATTTTCTTTTCCCTCAGAAGCACATCGGCCATCACCCACTAGATTAATTTCCAATTGAAGACACCTTGGGCGGATTCTCCAATAATGGGGCTAGGTCCCCACGCCAGCGTAAAAACGCTGGTGAATCACGCATAACTTTTCTTAAGAAAGTCCTGAGTGATTCTCCTACCTGCAGGGTGCTGGCAGGGCCCTGGAGTGGTTCTCGCAGCTCTGGCTGCGGATATGGAGCCCCGCACTTCCGGTCGGGGGTCCGCGCATGCGCACGGCGGCGGCCTTCAGCGGCCGCCCCGTGGGACATGGCAGACTCGCACCGCAGAGTGGCACCAGAAATGTAGGCCTCCCCGAGATTGCATGGGCCCGCAGGTCTGTGATGCCTGATCGCCCCCTAGCCGTCCATGAGGCCCCCCCCCCCCCCCCAAGTGATCAATCCCCCCTCCCTCCACCAGGGCGGCCATGGACTGAGTCCGCAGCCACCACCGGCCGTTCCCGACAGCCGATAGGTGGTTAGAACCGTGCCATCGGGAACTCGGTCAGTTATCCTCGTAGAATCGCCGGGGGTGGGGGGGGGGGGGGGGGGCCTCAGTCAATGGCCTGCTACTCGTGCCGCGTAGTTTGCGTGAGAGAGACTCCCGGGCAATTCTCCGGGGACAGGAGAATCGCGGGAGCATTGTTGGACAGGCTTTTGGCGTCAACGCCCATTCTCCGCCCTCGCGCCGATCGCGATTTCAGCGCAGAAGCTCTGAGAATCAAGCTCCTTAGTTATCCAGAGGTTCAAAGAACTGGGTTCTATATTTTAGAAAAGCATAGGCTCTGGGTGATTTGGTAAAGGTGTGTAAGTTAATGCCTGGATTGTGCCAATGTAGTTTAGTTACAATGATGAGACTTTGGAGGATGAAGAATCTTGCTTACAAGTTAAATAATAACAGAACAAGATTCCCATGTTAAGCAGTTCTTCTTTTTCCCAGAGAATTGTGAGCATGTCAATCAGGTTGCCAACTCATTAATTCTTTCAGAGAGAGGTTGGGAAGGTTTCTGGTTGTGGGAGAGATCATCATGTATAAGGAATAGTTACCCTGTAATTTAAATCAGGGCTTTTGTCAACTGCAGGACCTAGTTTTGATCATCTAAAGGGGTACTGGAGGAATTCTTCAGATTTTTATTCCCTAATTGGTTTGGATATTTATCAATTCTTCCATCTCTTTCAGGAGATTACATGGCTCATGGGTTATATTTGTATTTTAATGCATAGGGAATCAGAACTGTACCGGTCAAGCTGAATTGACCAGTGTGAGTTTTCCTGTCCATTATTTTTGTATGGTGGTTCATAATAATGATACTTCCATTCCTTTTTAGCAGCAAAGAATCTACGTAACTAGTATAAATGATGGAAAGTTCATGTGTCCAACTATGGATTACATAATATTTCTACATAATGACTCAGAGAAAAGGTTGTAAATGTCATTTAATTAAGTAGTCCTACAGATCCTTGTCAGCTTTTCAGTGTAGAAGTGAAATGTGTTGCCATATAGATCATGCGAACAATGTGTCAACCACCATACAAAACTGTTGAGGTGTTTGAGAGATAGTGGAGACCCAAAATTAGCATTAACGACAGACAGTGGTGTTACTGTTAAGTCACAGCAAGGACACACAGCATATGGTGATGAGGAAAATTGTAGGGGTTAATTCTGATTTTGAACGATCGTGTTAAATAGGTGATAGTGAGGGGTGGCACAGCGGCGCGACAGTTAGCATTGCTGCCTCACGGCGCCAAGGACCCGGGTCCGATCTCGGCCCCTGGTCACTGTCCGTGCAGAGTTTGCACATTCTCTCTGTGTCTGCGAGGGTCTCGACACCGCAGCCCAAAGATGTGCAAGGTAGATGGATCGGCTACACTAAATTACCACTCAATTAAAAAAAAATTAAAAATAAGATCAAAAGATTAAAAAAAGGTGGTACTGAATCTGCAGCCTGTTTTGAATTCCTCCAGATTTTTATTCCATTGATCATTATAATGAATAAATGGGAAATTATAGCATTACATGCCCAATTCATATTGTACTAAAGTGGATAAGGTTAATTGCCAACAAGCAGGCTCTTAAAATTACCTCCAAAAGATTAAAGACAGTTGGTAGGCATGCAAAAAAAATTACAAATTGCCATATTAATAATTTAATTTCCTCTAGCTTTGTGTCACTGCACCACCATACTTGATAGGGTTAATAAATGATGCGAAAGCTTGTTCATGATATCTCTCCACTGCAATTCTGATGAAGTTATTGTGGCATAGTTGTAAAAAGTCTGCGAAAATTCAGGGACCATGTAGTTTTATGTCTTGTGCCACATACTGCATCATTGTGTCCATACATATTGAAGGTCCACATGAATAAGTTTGCTAATGTACGCAGAATGTTCCACCTGCTGCCTTTAAAGAGCAGAGAGAATCTGTCAGTATTTAGTGACATCTGAAGACTACTAATCGCTGGAACATGAGCTTTCACCACTGCAGAATTGCCTTTCCTACATAAAAATGCTTTTGAGCTGGTTGGGTTAATTTGGATTTTGCGTGTTTGCATTGTAATCTGCAATTAAGCAGAAGGCAATGCCAATGGCGACACAGTGAAGACCCCAGTATCAAAGTGAAGGATACAATAGATGCTACATCACATTGTAATGCTCTCACTTTTTATGGATACCTTGGGGTCCATGGGCGGCATGGTAGCACAGTGGTTAGCACTGCTGCTTCACAGCTCCAGGGTCCGAGGTTCGATTCCCGGCTTGGTTCATTGTCTGTGCGGAGTCTGCATGTTCTCTCTGTGTCTGCGTGGGTTTCCTCCGGGTGCTCCGGTTTACTCCCACAAGTCCCAAAAGACATGCTTGTTAGGTGAATTGGGCATTCTGAATTCTCCCTCTGTACCCAAACAGGCGCCGGAATGTGGCGACCAAGGGCTTTTCACAGTAACTTCATTGCAGTGTTAATGTAAGCCTACTTGTGACAATGAAGATTATTATTATTATTGTTAAAGTCTTCAATAAACATTCATAGGCAGTTTCAACTTTCTTGGAGGATACCTACAGATAATAAAGTGGAGGAGAATTAAATGAATACTGGATGAAATAGCAAATGATTCTTGTAATATACTTGCTGGGGAGATGGAATGTTTGTTATATAAATGCTCTTGCAAAAGCAAATTGCTGCAGGTGTTGGAAATCTGAAATAAAAACAGAAAATGCTCAAAATACATCCACACCACAGATCAGGTAGCATCTCAGGCCAAAGTTAACAGGCTGGAATTTCTTCAAAATACCGACAGGTTTGGGATTCTGTGCAGGTGCGATTTGCAAATTGTGTTTCCAGAGGTGATCTCAAGATCCCAATGCCTCTGGGACAGTTTCAGATACCCAAAGTGCCAGCAGGGAGCGGGAACTTGGAACCCATTTGCCTCCAATTAACTGACCGTTAAGCTCATTCATGATCTTGTTAAGGGCCCGGGGCTTCACCAAGGCAATTTCTAAATCTGTTTTTTTGCTAATCCAAACTGCCTGTTTCATGTTAGAGCACAGCTGTTGGGTTTGCTGTGGCGCTGAAGTGGGGGACCCATGTGCAATATCTTTGTTTGCTGCCAAGATGCAGAAATCAGAACAGAAATGTAAACAATAGTAAGGTAGCAGGACAGGCAGTAGGAAATTTTTCCTTAATTTAGAGTACCCAATTATTTATTTTTTCTAACTAAGGGACAATTTAGCGTGGCCAGTTCACCTACCCTGCACATTTTTGGGCTGTGGGGATGAAACCCACGCAGACACGGGGAGAATGTGCAAAATCCACACGGACAGTGACCTGGGGCCGGGATCGAACTCAGCACTGTGAAGCAGCAGTGTTAACCATTACGCCACCATACTGCCCCAGTTTATGGAAATATGCACATGAATACACATTCTACATCTTCTCCATTTTAGTTGGGCAATCTATACTGGCATGCAAGAACAATATTGCATGCAGTAACAGAACATTGAATATTTAAATTGCGTAGAGCATTGGCTTGGGTCACAAATACCTGACACATAGACCAAATGTGTCCTTTCCTCCCACCTTTTTAAAAAAAAAAGTACATATATACAACTAAGTCGGTCCATAGTCCTTGAGTTTCATGTTTGGTCTACTTAGCAGCCCCGAACGTGTAATTACACCAGTTGGCTGTTCTTGGAATGCACCTGGTTAATGTCCATATGCTGGATGGCATTAGGCTTGCCAGGGCTGTGCAAAGTGGCTGCAGGGCTTTCTGCATTGGTACCAAGAGGGGGCTCCGTCTCCACTTTTGCAGGGGACACAGATTGTGGACTTGGTGTTTCAATCTCTATGGCAGTTAGAGGTGCTGGTTCAGGTACCTGTAACAGGTGACACCGGTTCCCGACATACACGGCACCATCTGAAGCAACCACTTAATTGTTCGTTTGGGAGGTACAGCTGTGGACCACTGCCAGTTTGCCATAAGTGCATGTGCTTGGCATTTTGACAGTATGGCCCAGCTCCAGAGTGCATTCTGCTGGTGTTACGGTCATAGTATCATTGCTCTCTTTGTCTCTGTTTCATGAGGGCTCCCCTCACGCTTCGAGTTTGGGTTCCAACAAGGCCTTGGCAACAGAGATCATGCTTCTGGTGCATCTGGAGAACATTCTCTGTGCTGGCAAGGGCAGACCCTCTCTATGTAGATTATGCAGACGAAGTAGTACAGCGTTGAAGTCTGTGTTGCCATGGAGGCATTTTTCGAGGAAGCACTTTGGTGAACGTAGTACGCGCTCCATCAAACCATCAGATTGTGGGTATAGGGACCTGCTTGTAATATGTTCAAAGTCCCATGTCTGTGCAAAGTCCTTGAACTCCCTGGAGACAAACTACCAGCTATTGTGTGGAATGGAATATGCAACAAAGTGTCTCCTCAGCTTTCCAATTACTGTGGTTTTTTTTATGTCTGAGGCTTGGTGCTGTAGGGTGTGTACATCATGCCCAAGGTGGTTTAGCCACAGTGCAATGCTGTTCTGGACATGCAGTGGTGGTTTTATGTCCTGGTCGACCACGTGTAATTGGAACTTGCCCTGCATGCAGTGCAGGTTGACTATGCCTTCCATGTGTATGGTTTGTCCACTATATGCAATGAGATACACTTTGTTGGTTGAATCTAGTGCAGTATAAGGTTCGATTTCCTGCAGAAGCAGCCTCAAAAATACATTGCATTTTCCCCAGTGTCGATTTCAACTTTTTTTAAATTAACATTTTTAAAGAATTTAGATTACCCAATTATTACTTTTTCAATTAAGGTGTAATTAAGTGTGGCAAATCAACCTACCCTGCACATCTTTTGGGATTGTGGGGGTGAGACTCACGCAGACATGGGGAGAATGTGCAAATTCCACACAGACAGTGACCTGGGGCTGGGATCGAACCTGGGTCCTCGGCACTGCGAGGCAGCACTGTTAACCACTACACCACCATGCTGCCCAATGTGGATTTCAACTTTAAATTTGACATTGTTATGAGCAATGTTTAACACTATGGATATTTCTCATTTTCCCGTGATAAAATCAACACTTTTGCAGTAGAATGTTTTAAGGGGCTTGATGTTGCATTGATTCACCTCCAGTTCATTCACTTTGTTCATGTTCCGAATGTTGGAGAAGTAGCTGGCTTCAATGTGACTTGTGGTGATGACAAGTTGCTGTGGCTTTGACCTGCAACACCTGGCAAAGTGATTCAATTTTCCACAGTTATTGCGACGATTATTAAATGCAAAGCACGTGTCTTTTTTGTGGGTGCTGGCTGCTGCAATTCAGGTATGTTCTGTACCGAAATAAATTTGTTTCTCTCATTAATTCTTTGGTGGGTCTTCTGAGACTACTCATTTAACATGCAGATGCTAATGGCAGATTCTAACGTGAGGTTTCTTTCGCAAAGCAACTGCATCACTGTGGATTCCACACACTATGTGATGAGTTCATCAGTGAGAGTACCAAGGACACACTTTTTTGCCACAATTTTTAATGTTTAATTGTAGATTCATCAAAATACTGGTTAGTCGTGTTAAAACAGTGCTTGTCCATGATGACATTTTTTACAGGTGTGCATATCTGTTCAATTTTTTTTAATAGTAGTAGGATCCTCGTTGTCTTCCCCCCTCCCCCTTGAAGACTAAGGATTCAGATTTTTTGACCACCTCCAGACCCGCTAGATTCCAACAGCGCGTATGCTTGTACTTTCTTTGATTTATCAGAGAGACCGGCATGGCAGTATACATGCCATTCCTTTATGAACTTTTTTCAATTGTCGCCAATGTTCTCATCGAAGGTGAGTGGGCCCATGCACTGAAGTCCTTGTGTCATCTCAGCCAGCCCCTGATATGTAAAATTGCTGGGTTTTGTAGGAATGATGACAAAGGACTACAAGTGAAATGGTTTACCATAAGATCTTCAGCGGCTCTTACACACCATGAATGTAGCCACACTGTGAAAACTTCCACACTACAGTAGGTGATCCTGGCCTTTGTAATTGCGATGCGTTATGTTCACCCTCCTTTTTGTGCTTCATCCTCATCTTCATTATCAGACGATGATCTTTCCTTTTGCTTTGTTCCTATTACAATCCTCTCTGCATTGCCGTGATGTCCAAAATGCAGCACACCACTCAGATGTTTTTGGGGAGGGAGCTATCTGACCCATCCAAGAACCCGAGCCTTTGCTTCTGTAGCATTATACTGTGCTCAATAATGTTTCTCATGGTTCCAGCACTGTGAATGTGATCAAGCTCTCTAGGCCTGGTGGGAATGAAGAAGGCTGCTCAGCCATGTGTGTAAGGGGAGCCCTTGTCTTTTATATTTCTGGAATGGTGGAATAGCAAGAGAATAGCTGAATGTTACCTTGAGATAAAGACAGCTTGAGATGAAGACATCCCAAAAGCTACCTGTGCAACTAGCCAACTTGCATAATCCTTCTGTAATTATCTCACAATTGGGCATTGAGTGGCCATTGATGAACTGTTGGCAAAAGCTGTGGTTTTGTATTCTGATGCCTTTTATGGCTACATTTGTGCCATTCATAAACTCAGGCTATGATGGAAACCAGCCACTAGTGCAAATCCCAAAGCCCTCTCATATTGGGTGTTAGAATGCATGGAAAGGTTGATTTGTGGGTGAAATATTGGTGACCTACTTTATGCAACTTTCCACTGGCATTTCAGAGTAATATTAGCCTGAACAGTGTCTAGGTAAAAAGGTTAGGACCAGCAGTGAGTGTGACAGCTATTCTAGCCAGTGGGTTGCAGGTCCAGTTGCAGGAATCGGCATAAATCCATAACAACCTGCGCGATGGAGCAAGCCTCCAAATGCAGCGATATTCAGTCATATCAGTGAAAGTGCCTCTTGTCTTGTAACCCTATGGGCTGGGTAAGGCCTTCTACAAACAGCCCCCTCACAACAGACCAAGTTGTTGTGGTTATTGTTTTTTAAGTGTTGTGTCGCTTCTCAATCTGTTCCTCTATCCAAAGTAGTGAAGGAAAAATGGCATCAATGATAAGCAGTAAGAGCTCAATCATGGTGAAAAAGATAACACAGAAACAAACAATCTTCAAGTGCAACAATTAATTATAAACGATCTAAGTACACTAACAAATGGGTATTGTAATTTGAGTCGTTGCAGTTTAAGGGGCCTTTAAATGTTGATTCTTTTGAGTTAGTCAATGTCTGATAACCAATCCCATGATCAGCCTACCTAAAATTATGTTGGGGTCCCAATGATGTCAGATCACATGTGACTGCAACCTGAGGGAAGGAGGTTTTAATGGAGTCTTGCCAAAGTCCCTCAATGTAAATAGTGAATCAATATTAATGAATTTACAGTAGCATGGTTTCCAGCTCTCTTTTTTTATCAAAAGCACCAAGAGCCTGGTCGTAATAATGGTACACATTGTAGTACTTCCAATTTGCATGTATTCATGAGACACCCACCAGCTTCTGTCAGGGATTAAATACAGAGAATGTGAAACGTTAAGTGACATTGAAGGAGAAGGTAAATAGAAGACAATAGGGGGAAAGGGGAAGGTGGAAAGTGGAAATGGGTCCTGAGGAAAGGAAAAAGAAGGCAGAAGCAGGGAATGCACTTGCGGCAGGGGAGAAGGAGAATAGTTTTTTATAATGTCCAATTGGGGGCAATTCAGCGCGGCAAATCCACCTACCCTCCACATCTTTTGAGTCGTGTGGGTGAGACCCACACAGAGACGGGGAGAATGTGCAAACTCCACATGGGCAATGACCCAGGGTCAGGATCAAACCCGGGTCCTCGGCGTCATGAGTGCTAACCACTGTGCCACCTGAATAGTTGTGTTTTGAGGTGGGGGTGACGAGAGTATCACAAGAGCATGATGGAGAAGTGCCAACATGAGGAGATGGTTGGAAAAACGAATGGCTCCGCAAAGGACGGGGGTGGTTTCAGCACAGTATCTCTGTGAACTGAGGGGTACAGCACCTTTGGCACTCCCATTGGAACTATTTATGTGTGTTTGCCATTTCCACAGAAAAACCAAACCGAGTTATGGAATGGCCAGAAATCTAATTCAGTGACATTAAAGTAGAAGGTTTTGTCATAGGCTTTATTCAGACCTGTTTTTAATTGTAAAATGGTTTTGGATTGTCAGGTTTGTTTTGTGGGGGTTTCGGGCAGGTTCTATAAATTGCTCATCAAAGAATCCTACAGTGCAGAATAGGCCCTTCGGCCCATTGAGTCGGCACCAATGCATGAAAGGCCCTGACCTGCCCACCTAATCCCACTTGCCAGCACTTGGCCTGTAGCCTTGAATGTTATGACGTGACAAGTACTCATCCAGGTACTTTTTAAAGGATGTGAGGCATTACGCTTTACTACCCCCCACCCCCCCCCGCTCTCTCTCTCTCTCTCTCTCTCTCCCCCCCCCCCCCCCCCCCCCCCCCACCCCACACCCTCCCAGGCAGTGCATTCCAGACTATCACCACTCTCTGGGTAAAAACTTTTTCTTCAGATCCCACCTAAACCTTCCACCCCTCACTTTGAACTTGTGTCCCCTCGTAACTGACCCTTCACCTGAAGGGAACAGCTGCTCCCTATCGACCCTGTCCATGCCCCTCATAATCTTGTACACCTCGATCAGGTCACCCCTCGGTCTTCTCTGGTCCAGCGAAATCAACCCAAGCCTATCCAACCTCTCTTCATAACTTGAATGTTCTATCCCAGGCAACATTCTGATGAATCTTCTCTGCTCCACTCCAGTGTAATTACATCCTTCCTTTAATGTGGCAGCTAGAATTGCACACAGTACTCCAGCTGCGGCCTCACCAAAGTTCTATACAGCTCCATCATTACCTCCCTGTTTTTGCCACCGATGCCCCGATTGATAAAACCTTGTGTCCCATATGCCTTTTCATCACACTATTAACCTGCCCTTCTACCTTCAGAGATCTATGGGCAAACACGCCAAGGCTCCTTTGTTCTTTGGAACTTCCCAGTGTCAGACCTTTCATAGTATACTTCCTTGTTAAATTACTCCTTCCAAAGTGTACCACTTCACACTTTTCAGGGTCAACTTCCATCTGCCACTTATCCGCCCATTTAACCATCCCATCTATATCTTCCTTTAACCCACTCAACCTCACTATTAACGACCTGACCAATCTTTGTGTCATCCGCAAACTTACTGATCCTAACCCCCCCACATAGTCATCTGTGTCATTTATATAAATGACAAACAATAAGGGGGCTCAGCACGTATCCCTGTGGTACTCCACTGATCACTGGCTTCGAGACACTAAAGCAGCCTTCTATCATCACTGTATGTCTCCTACTGCTGAGCGAATAATGAATCCACCTTATCAAATCATCTTGTATTCCATGTGCATTTGCTGAAATCCATGTAAACTACATCAACTGCACTACCCTCATCTATACACTTGGTTACATGCTCAGAATATTCAATCAAATTTGTTAGGCATGACCTCCCTCTGACAAATCCACGCTGACTATCTCTGACCAAACCTTGTTTCTCCAAGTGGAGATAGATTCTCTCCTTCAGAATCTTCTCCTGTAGTTTCCCAACCGCTGACGTGAGACTCACTGGTTGTAATTCCCTGGCTTGTCTCTACAACCTTTCTTAAATAGTGAGACCACATTAGCTGTTCTCCAGTCCTCTGGCACCTCCCCCGTGGCCAGAGAGGAATTAAAAATTTGGGCCAGAGCCCCACCAATCTCCTTCCTCACCTCCCACAGCAGCCTGGGAAACAATTTATCCAGACCTGGAGATTTGTCCACTTTTAAGCCCGTCAATACCTTGTCACTCCCTTCGAAAATTTTCTCAAGAACCTCACAATCTCTTTCCTCGAATTTCATAACTACTTCCTCATTCCCTTGGGTGAAGACAGATATGGAATATCCATTCAGCACCCTACCGATCTCCTCTGGCTCCATCCACAGATTTCCTCCATGGTCCTTAATGGGCCTTACTCTTTCCCTGGTTATCCTCATGGAACATTTTGGGATTTTCCCTACCTTTTACCAGCTCGAGCTTTCTCATCTCCCTTCCTTTCTCTCCTAATTGATCTCTTAAGGTCCATCCTGCACTTTCTGTACTCCACTAATGCCTCTGCAGGCTATTGGTTTTGGTAGGTCAGTGTGTATACTGATACATTATGCAATTTTACTCTAACAAGATTCCTGCACTCAATTAGACATCAAATACTTCTGTGACAAATGGGCCAGAAGCCAATTTGTGAAAAGTGGAAAAATAAATTAAATTGTAGCAACCCACAATGGAAAACGGATGGTTTCCATGTCGACAACGGTCTTAAAAATGTTCCTTATTTTTTGCTATATCACATAAATGCCTCAAACATTTTCTTTAAGGATGGTGTTGTGGGAGGAGGGAATGGACTAGAACGTCAGAACTTCTTTATCTTGCCTTTAAGGTTAATTATTCTGTTTAGGAAGGCTTGCTTGTGAATCTGGTTATACACAAGCAATTTGATTTTTTTCTCCCAATTGAAGCAGATATTTAGCCTTCCTCGCTTATTGTGGCAACAAAGCATTGGTTGATCTCTTCAAGCAGCAGGGTCAGCCACTTCTGTTGTGCATTGCACTAGCAGCTTAAAAGAATGGGCATACAAAAGAACGTGGGTTGAGCGCAATAATCAGCAGAGGTGTATTAGATGGCTGTGAACTGTACAAAGACTTGATCTAGACTGAGGCAAAGCCCGTGAAATAACCAATGATGTCACGGACTATCACATGGCTAAACTCTTAAAGTGACCAAGCAACATCACAATAACAAACAACATATATAAGAACTTCCAGATCAGTTATTGGCTCTGGTTGGATGTTAATAGCTCCATTGCATTATGCAACTCTAAATATCTGACAATGCTATCTTAAAATTCTTGATATATCATCAAACACAATAACAGAAATCGGGTGGAACAACAATTTGCAATTATGTAGCATACTTAATACATTATAACAAGTGAAGACATTCCATACTATGAGACTAAATTTGACACTGAGCCATGTAATGATATATCTGGACACATGACCAAAGTCTTGGTCAAAGAGGTAGATTTTAACAAGTGTCCTAAAATAAGATTTTTTAAATTTCACAGTGTGTGAACATAGCTGGCTATCCAGCATTTATTACCCATTCCTGATTGCCCTTCTAAAGGTGGTGGTGAGCCACTGCGGACCAAATGGTGGAGGTACAGCCAGTACCTCCACCATGGAGGTATTAAGGACCATTAGGGGCAGCAGGGTAGCATGGTGGTTAGCATAAATGCTTCACAGCTCCAGGGTCCCAGGTTCGATTCCCGGCTGGGTCACTGTCTGTGTGGAGTCTGCACGTCCTCCCCCTGTGTGCGTGGGTTTCCTCCGGGTGCTCCGGTTTCCTCCTACAGTCCAAAGATGTGCGGGTTAGATGGATTGGCCATGCTAAATTGCCCGTAGTGTCCTAAAAAAGTAAGGTTAATGGGGGGGGGGGGTTGTTGGGTTACGGGTATAGGGTGGATACATGGGTTTGAGTAGGGTGATCATGGCTCGGCACAACATTGAGGGGGGTGGGGGGTGGGGGGTTGTAGCTCTTCGAATTTGACCCAGCAACAGTGAAGGAATAGTGATGTAGTTCCAAGTCAGGGTGGTGTACGGCTTGGAGGGAAGCTTGCATATGCTGGTGTTCCCATGCAACTGCTGCCCTTGTCCTTTGAGTTAGTAGAGGTCACGGGTTTGGGAGGCACTGTTGAAAGAGCTTTGGTGAGTTGCTGCAGTGTACACTGCTTCCATTGTGTGTCAGTGGTGGATGGAGTGAATCCTTCAGGTGGTGGATAGGTGGCAGGGGGTGGCACAGTGGCACAATGGGTAACACTGCTGCCTCACAGTGCCAGGGACTCGGGTTTGATTCCGACCTCAGGTGACTGCCTGTGTGGAGTTTGTACATTCTCTCCGTGTCTACGTGGGTTTCCTCCAGATGCTCTGGTTCTTCCCACAGTCCAAGGATGTGCAGATTAGGTGGGTTGACCACAGTAAATTGCCCTTAATTGTCCAAAGATTAGGTGGGGTTACAGGGACAGGATGGGGATTGGATTTGTGTACGGTGGTCTTTCAAATGGTAGTTGCAGACTCGATGGGCCGAATGGTATCCTTCTGCACTGTAAGGATTCTATGATTCTAAGCAGGTTGTTTTGCCCTGGAGGGCATTACCTTTCTTTGTTGGAGCTGCACTGCAGGCAATTGGAGATTCCGTCACCCTTCTGACTTTTGCCTTGTAAGTGGTGGGCAGGCTTTCAGGAGTCAGGAGGTGAATTACTTGCCATAGAACTCCTAGTCTTGAACCTGCTCTTGTAACCGCAGTATTTATATGGCAGGTTCAGTTCATTTTCTGCTCAATCGTAACCCGCAAGATATTGATATTGCGGGATTCAACGATTGCATTGCTATTGAACGTTAAGTGGAAAGGGTTAAATTGCCTCATTGGAGATGGCCATTGCCTGGCACTTGTGGGGCTTGAATGTAACTTGCCACTTAGCAGCCCAAGCTTGAATGATGTATTGGTGTAGTTGCATATGGACATGGACAGCTTCAAAGCAGATGGAAAGGTTTAGGGAGGGGATTCCAGAGTTCAGATGGAGTGCTGGAAATCAGTTTGAAATAAAAGAAACACTGAATCCTCAAGGGTTTGGAGGGCTGAAGGAGCTAACAGAGGTAGACAGGTGTGAGTTCATTAAATTTTTAATTTGAGGTTTTGTAGGGCCAGGGATCCAAGTTAGGTCAGCAAACACATAGCTGAAGGGTGAATGGGACTTGGTATGAGTCAGGAAATGGGCAGCAGAACTTTGGGGTGCTTAGGTTTATGAAGGGTGCCATGTGGGAAGCTGCAAGGCAAGGATTGAAATAATAGTCTTGAGATATCAAAAGCATTGATGGGATTTTCAGCATCAAATAGGCTGAGGAAGGTTCAACTATTCTTGTCTCATTACAATCTCTTTCTACTTTGCACCATCATCACTTTTATCATTTAATCTCTCCTGTTTTCAACCCTATTACAGAGCCTCCCTTCTTTTTTTGAGATATTTTATTCCAAACAAACATAACATCAACAAAATACAGTCCATCGAAGCATAAGTCAACAGTTTGTACAGTTTCCCCCCTTTTCAAACCCTCCTCACCCCGCGATGAACAACTCCTCAAAGAAAGTCATGAACAGCCTCCACCTCACCTCAAAACCCTCTTCTAACCCCCTCATCACAAACTTAATCTCTCCATCTGGACAAAGTCGCACAAGTCCCCCAGCCAAGCTGCCACCCCCAGGCGGTATATCCAACCTCTAATGCAAAAGGATCCTTTGCCGGGCAATCAGAGAGGTAAAGGCTCCCATCCCCTCCAGCAGCTCTGGCTCCACTGAAACCCTAAAGATCACCACCTTAGGCGCTGGCCTGACCTCAGCCCCCAATAACCTGGATAACATCCCAAAAAGTCTCCAGCTTCCTGCAGTCCCAAAACATGTGAGCATGATTCGCCGGCTCCCGCCCACACTTCTCACACCCATAGGTCACTCCCTGGAAGAACCCACCTTGTCATGTGTACCCTGTACACCACCTTGAACTGAACAAAATGAATAAAGCCCATCATTGTGTAGGAGGAGGTTGAGTTCACCCACCGGATCGCCTCACATCAGAGCCTCTAACCTATTTCCCTCCCCGACTATTCTTCCCACTTACACTTTATACTCACCACCTATGCCTTTCCCTGCTCCCCAAACACCCGTCTTTACCCCCATTTCCTACCCACCCCTAATGGTCAGTGAACAGCAGTTGCTCCAACAACATCTACTTCGGTAACTAGGGGAACATCTGCCATTCCTTTTGCACTAAGTCCCGCATCTGCATGTACCTAAACTCGTTACCCCTCTGCAGCTCATGCCTCTCCCGCAGCTCGTCCAGCCTCACAAACCTCTCCTCCGAGAACATATCCTTAACCCATTCCAGCCCTTCTCCCTCCACCCCATACATCCCATCCATTCTCCCCAGCTTAAACCTGTGGTTCCCACACAGTGGTGTCAGCACCGACCTTTTCTCCAACTTAGAATGTCTCCTCAGCCGGTTCCATATCCTGATAGTTGACTATATCACCTGACCTCCCCAGGGCTAATGGCTCTTGAGATCTCCCTTAACCTCCTCCACTAACGCTGTCAAGTTCCACCTGTGCATCATGGCCCACTCATGTGTCACCGGAATTCCCAAATACCTAAACCGCTTCCTTGCCACTTTAAATGGTAGTACCCCCAGATTGGCCCCCACCCTGCCGTATTCACCAGGAACACCTCCCTCTTCCCTACACTCAGCTTGTACCTGGAGAAAACCCCAGATCTCTCCTAAAGGCCTATAATTCTGCCCATACTCTCCAGCGGTCTGACACAATGAACAGCAGATTGCTGCGTTCAGTGACACCCGATGCTCCCTGCCCCCTCTCCACTTGGCTGACTCCTGAAAGACTATCGCCAAGGGGTCAATTGCCAGCGCAAATAACAATGGCGATAGCAGGCACTGCTACCTCATTCCCCTGTGCAACCCAAAATACCCTGAACTCGTCTCATTCATACGCACGCTTGCCACGAGGAATGCATATAAAAGACGCAAACACACCACAAACGTCAGCCAAAACCCAAACCTACCCATAATTTTGAACAGGTTCCTCCACTCTACTCGGTTAAAGGCATTCTCTGCATCCATGAATAAAATAACCTCTGGTATGCGCCCCCTTGATAGAGTAAGAAATACTCCTAATGTTGCTGGAGAGATGCCTATCCTTCACAAAACCTGTTTAATCTTTGGAGACCACCTCTGACACACACCCCTCCAAACTACATGCTAACACCTTCGCCAGTACTTTCACGTTGTTGTTCAACAAAGAGATGGGCCTGTACGATTCACACTCCAGTGGATCAGCAAAATCTTTGGGATCAGCGAAATCGACACCTGAGAAAACGTTGCTGTCAACTCACCCCTCTCCAGCGCCTCACTAAAAAGCGCCACAGGTGGGGGACAACTCACAATCTGCTCCTAAAACTCTGCTGGAAATCCGTCCGGTCCCAGGGCCTTCCCCAACTGAATTCCCCTGATACTATCCGTTAGGCCCAATGGCTCTTCCGATGCCTGCCTCTTCCACTCCTCCAGCTCTGGGGACTCCAACCTAATTTGTCTTTTCCAGCTCCGGCACCAACTCCCCCTTACCCACAAAATATCTCTAGACGCTACCTGATGCCGTAATTGCCTTCTTTCCATTCTCATACTGCACCGCCTCCCCCCCACCTCCTGAACTCCGCAGCTGCCCTGTTGTCAACCTGTCAAACTGCCCCTGCCAACCTCTTCCTCTCCGCCAACAACTCCTTCGTGAGGGCCCTTCAAATATCTCCTCTCCACCTCAATTATCCTCCTCCTTAAACATCTGCCTTAAACAAAATAATCTCACCTCAGACCACTGTCTTCAAACCTTCCCAGAACATGGCCACACACACCTCCCCATTCTGATTAATCTACCCAATGCACAGGTGAAAAAAGCCAAAACCAACGCCTTTGAGCTGGAGCTTCCCTGTGTGCCACCACTCCATCGCCACCACTGGAAGTCCCCTTTTGCTCTTCCTTACCTTCCCTGCTTGGTGCTTGCTTAAAACATTTTCCAATTCTGATCAAAGGCCATTGACCTGAAGCGTTAACTGTTTATTTCTCTACAGATGCTGGACAGGCTGAGTATTTCCATCATTTTGTATTTTTATTTCAGATATCCACAGTGGCGTGCAGAGGGGGGGGGGCGACGGTGCGTTGGCCCCGGGCATCCATTGGATGGGGGCATCAATCAGAGGCTATTGCTCTCCCCAATGTCACCCAGATGCCTAAATTTTTCCACCTGAATTTAACAAATTTTTTTGCTAAGGGAGGGGGGGGGGGGGGGGGGGGCGTCACAATCAAATCCAGTGACTACCGACATGTACCTTGTGTCAGGGTGAGGTGACTGCGCTCCCAGACTCCCCCGCGGTGGGGAAACCGCTCTATCCACCGCGCGGGCGGGCGGCCCGGGACTGCGCATGTCCAAGGGAGGGGGAGCTCCTCACATGCAGGGAAAGGCCCTGATCTGCGTGCTGAGATGTTGACCAATGAAAAAAGATTGAGGACTGGAGGGACTGTGGTTCTCCAACCAATCAGAGCGTGGGCTTTGTGTGAGTGATAATTGAGCTTACACACCGACGGAATCTTCCTCCTGTCTCCAACATCTGTGAGTAAAACACTTTCTTTTCTCCCCCTTTCCATTTCTTTTTTCATTCTGACCATCAATTGGTCACTTGCAGCAACTGAAGGGAAAGGAAGTGAATCCAGGGAGGGTTCAGACTCTGGAAAGCTTGGCCCAGGTCTCTCTCTTAAAAATATTGACATCCTTTGCTCCCTCAGTTTGACACATGAAATGAAATGAAAATCGCTTATTGTCAGGGGCTGTTTAGCACAGGGCTACATTGCTGGCTTTGAAAGCAGACCAAGGCAAGCCAGCAGCACGATTCGATTCCTGTAACAGCCTCCCCAAACAGGCGCTGGAATGTGGCGAATGCGGAATGTGACAATAAGCGATTTTCATTTCATAAGTAGGCTTCAAATGAAGTTACTGTGAAAAGCCCCTAGTATTGACCAGGACACGGGGGTAACTCCCCTGCTCTTCTTCAAAATAGTGGCTGTGGGATCTTCAACATCCACCTAATAGGGACAGACAGAGCCTCAGTTTAACAACTTATTTGAAAGAAGGCTGTTCTGACAGTGCAGCACTCCCTCAGTTCTGAGTGTGATTAGGGATTCAGTCATTCACCCCAACTGCTGACACACCAGCGAGTTCACTCTGGGGAGAGGCTGTTCACCTGCTCTGTGTGTGGGAAGTGATTCTCTCAATTAACCAACCTGCTGACACACCAGAGAGTTCACTCTGGGAAGAGGCCGTCCACCTGCAGTGTGTGTGGGAGGGGATTCACTCAGCCATCCATCCTGCTGAGACATCAGTGAGTTCATACAGGTGAGAAGCCATTGACCTGCCCTCTGTGTGGTAAGGGATTCAGTCATTCATCCCAACTGCTGAGACACCAGCGAGTTCACACTGGGGAGAGACCATTCACTGCTCTCTGCACACCGGTTTAGAACATCATCTACACTGAAATGAAAATCACTTATTGTCACAAGTAGGCTTCACTGAAGTTACTGTGAAAACCCCCTAGTCGCCACATTCCGGCGCCTGTTCAGGAGGCTGGTACGGGAAGTTATATTCAAAATGTTTTCCTTTCTCATACTATTTCTCAGTATATTAGGCCTTATACTTGAGTCTTTGGGGCATACAATCAAGATTTGCCCTGGGCATCACCAGACCTCTGCACGTCACTGGATATCCAGCATTTGACTACACTTGACTGCTTTAGGCATTGAGTTTATTTCTCTGTGCGCACTGTCCCTCATTACTGCACTCCGTTATGTCTCATCTTTGGATTACTCATTAAAAGGAGTTGAAAAGGAAAAAAAGCAACAAAAAAACAAAGTGTTGCAAAAATACAGTCGGGCTGGTAACATCTGCAGGGAGAAGTAAATGTCACATTTCAGGTCGACGACCTTTCCTCAGAACATAGGATATGATCTGATTGCAAAATCATCTCAAAAGCTTGCTCCCCTTCGGTTTAAATTGGACAATTGATTGTAACTTGGAAAACAGGTCAGTTATATATACGAAAATTCCTCAGAAAATTCGTTTTACTGGGGCCTCGGTGTTTTCTATTCGGAAGCGTGCCCACCTGATTATAAAAAAACACCTAATACCTAACACCAAGGTTTTCATTTTCCAGTGTTACTGAAAGTGAGTGAAGGTCAGAAGTGCCCTCGCACATTATCTCCGTGCGAGGATTTCGGGCGCAGCGACAACACGGACGGACATACAGAATGGCGAATGATACACGCAGGGGATCGGTTTCAAATGCTCATTCTTCTCACCACTTTGCTGACGAAGATAAAGGGAAATATATCTGAGAACGTTACTTTGCAAAAGCAAAGGTCTTGGCTGCACGTGTTCGGAGACCTGTGCGTGCATTAGCAGTGGAAATGAACCAAGATTAGCCTCGTGCTGCTTTTGCAGCTCTGCGTGTCTCATTTGTCCATTTTAAAACGTCTTTCTGATGCAAGCTATTTTTGTAGACCCGTACCGAACGCAGTTTGCTTCAACAATGCGAATCGTGCAGCGCTGACAGCCATTCGTCAGAGTGCATGACTCATCGGGGTTGAAGATGCTGATTGTACCGCCTCTCACTGTGAGCTGTGAAGTTACAGCGTGTCCTCTTTTTGGAAAACATTCAAGTAAACGTAACCAGTTTGGGCTCCTATACTTAGGTGAAGTTCATTAAAATGAACGGGGAAGTGACAGGGAACCCAACCGTCCAGGGGACGAGCTGCAGCAAAAGCTATTATTATTGGGGAAAGTGTGAGTGTGTGTGTGGTGGTGAAAGAGGCCCAGACCACAAAGAAGACCAAAACAAATACACCAGCCGAGTGCAAAATAAAACCTCAAGGAAGTTGTGCCTCAGCCCATCAAACCAACCGAAAGTATCGACTTGTCTGGCAAACTGTAAAACAGTGTATCGTTGCGGTGAACGTCTGGCGGAAGGTCGACGGAAACCTGCTCAGGCGGTTCATTGGGAGAATCGCAGTGGGCGACACACATGGAGCAACAATTGACTACTTCACCTGGTCCAGTGTAATGATGATTCACTGAGACCATGCACTAACAGATTCAGGGCATGATGGTAGAGGGGGTAATACTCAGCGCACACGCCTCGCAGTGGAAAATCTGAACATTAAGGTGACTGGACTCAGTTGAAGATGATGAGGAAACTGAAGTTTAAGATGACAGCTACTGGAAACTATTTGCTGGAGTCTGGCTGTGCACATGCATATGTCCAGAAGGTGCCCCCCTTGTGTACTTACGAATTAGGATGCCACTCAGTCCCTCTAGCCTGCGACTCCCCCATTTAATAAAATCATGGCTGATCTGAGTGCAACCTCAACCCCACATTCCTACCGACCCCGATAAACTTTCACTCCCTACACTTTCACCCCCTTGTTGATCAAAGGCAGGGGTGGGCAAACTTTTCCGTGCAAGGGCCACATTCAGAAATTCACAATTTTAAAGGGCCGCATAGTATATTAAGTAAAATAATTACTTCACCCGGTTATGATTCTGGGCGCCTCATATAGAACATAGAACAGTACAGCACAGAACAGGCCCTTCGGCCCTCGATGTTGTGCCGAGCAATGATCACCCTACTCAAGTCAACGTATCCATCCTATACCAGTAAGTAACCCAACAGCCCCCCCCCCCCCCCCATTAACATTATTTAAAAAAAAAATTTTTTTTAAAAAAAATTTATTGACTTGATCTTGGTGGGCCTCATAAAGACCTTTGGCGGGCCGCATGCGGCCCGCGGGCCGTAGTTTGCCCACCCCTGATCAAAGGTGTATCTAGCTTTGCCTTAAAATTATTCAAAGACTCTGCTCCGACTGCCTTTTGGGGAAGAGAGTTCCAGAGATTCATGACCCTCTGCGAGGAAAGAAAATCTCCCAATTTCTCTCTTAAATGAGCAACCCCTTATTTTCGAACAGTGCGCCCCTAGATCTAGATTCTCTGACAAGAGGAATCATCCTCTCGACATCCACCCCACCAAGATCCCTCAGGATCTTACAGGTTTCAATCAAGTGACCTCTTACTTTTCTAAACTCTGGTAGATACAAACCCAACATCTCCACCCTTGGCTTGCAAGACAAATCCTGCTATTAGTCTATTGAGCCTTTGCTGAACTGCTTCTACTGCATTTACATTTTTTCTCAAATAAGGAGATCAATACTGTACACATATTCCAGATGTGCTCTCCTCAATGCCCTGTACAACTTGAGCATAACCTCCCGATTTTTGTATTGAACTCTCCTCACAATAAATTGTAACATTCTATTAGCTTTCCTAATTACTTGCTATAGTTGTATGATTTGTGCAATAGGACACCCAGATCCCTCTGCACCTCAGAGCGCTGCAATTTTTCACCATTGTTGCTCTTTTATCTTTATTAATAATAACCACAAGACACGAGTATGTTCTGTGTACTAGACAAATGGCCACACAACCAGTAGATTAGTTCAATTATTGTTTATTGTTAAACAAAGGCTCGGTTCTATGCGTAATCTACATGCGGCTACACATTAAAATATACCTAACAGCTGAAATGACCTTTACTTAACTTTCAAGTGACCGACTCTGCAGGTTAGACAAGGCCTTTGTCTGAATCCCCATGTGTGGCGGCTGAAAGGTGTCAGGTACTTCTAAGCTGCGGCTCGTCCTTCAGATAGCAAATGCGGGTCCTTGAATTTGGCTGGTCGATGTGCTACAGTTTGTGGAGCAGGGGCCGGTCCCAAAAGAGACAGAATATTGGTCACGCAGTTCTTCTTATCCTCTGATCTTTCGCCCCCTTTTGGGCGATCTCAACCCGGGATCCAATGGATCGATAGGGTTTTGATCACCCTAATCGATTCTGGTCAATTAGGGGTGGGTACCTCGATGGCTGGGCGGGTCCTAGTTGTTATTGTCCAAGGCACGTAGGCACTCACAAATAAGGCAAATAGGCGCCCCCGGGTCTACTGCTATGTTTCAATCTGTGTCCCATTGACCTTTAGCAGGTGCACGTTCCTGTGTAGGTCTGGTTTCTTCTGCACGATACACAGGGGCTGTGTATCGTCGGTGACCCAACCTGATCACATTCCCATTACCTTTTGTGGGTGGCCATTTTAGATGGCTGCACCATTTAGATAATAAGCTTTTTTTTTATTTTTCCTGCCAAAATGGACAATATCACATTTATCCAGATTATGCACCTTTTGCCAGATTTTTGCCCACTCACTTAACCTAGCAATGTCCCTTTGTAACCTCCGTAGGTTCTCTTCACAATTTACTTACCTGCCTATCTTTGTGTCATCAGCAAATGTAGCAACATGCCTTCGGTCCCTTCATCCAGGTAATTTATATAAATTGATGGTGACAGTCATATGATTACCTGCCTCCAACTGTCTTGCCATTGGTTAGCCAACATGTGTATACTCACAGTACACCTTCATTTTCTATATCAATTGGAAAGCGGTTCAACTCTTCAAATACCATATTTTACTATGTTATCATAGAATTTACAGTGCAGAGGAGGCCATTCGGCCCATCGAGTCTGCATCGACTCTTGCCAAGTGCTCCCCACTTAAGCCCACGCCTCCACCCTATCCCCTTTAACCCAGTAACCCCATCGAACCATTTTGGACACTGAGGGCTATTTAACATGGCCAATCCACCTAACCTGCACATCTTTGGACTGTGGGAGGAAACCGAAGCACCCGGAGGAAATCCATGCAGACACGGGGAGAACGTGCAGACTACGCACAGACAGACCCAAGCCGGAAATCGAACCTGGGACCCCGGATCTGTGAAGCAACTGTGCTAACCACTGTGCTACAGTGCTGCCCACAATGGGTGGTTTTTGCTAAATGGGCCAGATTTTGCTGTGGTCATTAACACTGTACTGCACTGAAATTGATAGCAAATTTGGGACCCTGCAGATATACAGAAGGTCAGCGAGTCCCTACTCCTCTATAGGGAGCACTGTAGAGGTTCCCACAGATTGCAACCTTCATTGCAATGATAACTTGATAAAAGCTTCCACTTCTGCACTGTTAGTTTCACTGTAAAAAGCCTTGAAAAAGTTACACCTTGTGAATGAGGTACAAGGCATTTGTAATGGCATACTAACTTCTTAATAACTGCTAAATACCCTAATTTAGCTTCTATTTGAATACAACCATACATTCATTTTGCTATCTGAAAAATTAAGTTAAAAATTATGGTGTTTGCTTTTAGTTTCCTGGTTTGCCCAGTGTGACTACTTGAACTGAATTGGCTACTTACGTTTTTGCTGATATCACCGCTGCTGCAGGACAAAACATCCCCTGATCTTGGTGCCAGATGTAAATTGCCATTGGGAAAGGGCATCTTCCTGCCACACAGATTGCTAGATGTGTGGGGATCACATATCGGGATCAGTGGCAAAAATGACACCCACCTGAAGCATGAACACTGTTTTTCATTCCACAGATGCTGCCTGCCTTGGTGAGTATTTCCCACATTTCCAGATTGTAATTCAGATTTCAGCATCTGTTTTGCTTTTGCTGATTAGAATTGCTCCAAGCTGACAACTTGGTGATGAAGATCTGGAACTAAGTCATTTTTGAGTTACTTGATATTTAAGTTGGATAGATGCACAATACCCCAGGTCAGTGATTGGCCAGTTTGACTTACTGACAAGGCAGCTGTTTGACTATGCTTCATACTGGTAAACTGCATGTTTATCCATTTCAATTCTAGCAGTACTGCTGTACTCTTACTAACTACTGTCTGAGTTCCCTTGAGTTTGCTATGGAGAGAATTTGTATCTTAATCAAGACATATGGAAACTTATATGATTAAGTAATAAAAACAGAAAATGTTGGGAAGGCTCAAAAGTTCAGGCAACGTCAGTGGGGAGAGAAACAAAATTGGATGCTTTTGATCAATGAACTTTGATCAGAACAGGGAAAAACAAATGAAAGAAGGGGAGGGTGAAAAAAAACCAAAAGTGAATGTCTGTGTGGTGAATGTAACTTAGTAATTCACACTGTATTTACCAATACCATTGTAAGCGCAGTAGTGTTATCCGACCACTAGGGGGAGTAGCTCTGGGAATGCTCAGGAGTTTGTACAGGGCTCCACCCTTGGCTCCGCCCACGACTCCTCCCCCTGGACTTGCTGTATAAATACCCTTGTCCAGAGCCAGCCTGCAGTTCATCGAGAGTTCAAAGGGTAACAGGCTGGCTCTGTAGTAAGTAGATTAAAAGCACTGTTCATATCTCAAAGCACGTGTCTAGTGAATTGATGGTTCCATCAGTCTGCAATAAGGTGAAAGATGAGATAGATTAAAGGAAACAACAGGTTTTTGGTGCAGGGCCAAAGGGTGCGGTAATAAGACCTGTAAAGATACAAAAGATGTGTTCAGAAGAGGTGTTGGGGGTAGAAAGATGAACAGCTACTATGTCTGAAAATGAAATACAGAGGAAAAAGGGAATAAAATTGAATCTTGAAAAGAAAGAGGCAGCAAAATGGGGCCAGTGAATACGACCTGCTATTGTTGAACTCCGTGTTGAGTCCAGGAGGCTTTAAAGTCCAAATCAAAATTTCCACTGAGCTTCATTGGAGAACTGTCGGCGGTCAGAGTTAGAGCAAAGTGAAGAATTAGAATGACAGGCAACAGAAACTCAGGATCATGTGGGAACTGAACAGAGGTGTTTGACAGAGCAGTCACTCCACCTGTGTTTGGTCTGATAATGCAGAACAAACATGCGATGTGAGCAGGGAATATAGTATATTTAGTTACAAATAGTACGCGTAAATCACTGTTTCATCTGAAAGGATTATTTAGGCCAGGGCCTTGGGTAAATTGAGGTTAATGGCAGATATACCATCTCCTGAGCTTGCATGGAAAGAGGGAGTGGTGACTGGGAATGTTTGTGGAGTGAACCGGGGGTGGCATATGGGGAGGGGAGGGGGCGGTTACATAGAATTTACAGTGCAGAATTTACAGTGCAGAAGGAGGCCATTTGGCCCATCGAGTCTGCACCGGCTCTTGGAAAGAGCACCCTACCCCCTACCCAAGGTCAACACCTCCACCCTATCCCCATAACTCAGTAACCCCACCCAACACTAAGGGCAATTTTGGACACTAAGGGCAATTTATCATGGCCAATCCACCTAACCCGCACATCTTTGGACTGTGGGAGGAAACCGGAACACCCGGAGGAAACCCACGCAGACACGGGGAGGATGTACAGACTCCACACAGACAGTGACCCAAGCCGGAATCGAACCTGGGACCCTGGAGCTGTGAAGCGATTGTGCTTTCCACAATGCTACCGTGCTGCCCTTGTTACAGAGACAATGTTCTTTTTGGACTGCTGAAAGGGAAGGGGAAGACATATTTGGTATTGACATCACACAGGAGGTGGCAGAAATGGCATAGGATAATCCTTTATATACGGAGGCTGGTGGAGTGGAAGGTAAGAGCCAAGGGGAAACCGATCATAGTTCTGGGAGGGAGGGTAAGGGATGGGAGCAGAAGTGCAGAAAATTGGATGGACCAGTTGAGGGCCCTCCAACCATAGCATCATCCAAACAGATGCAAAGGTGTTGGGGAAAACAGGATAATGGAATGGAGTAGTTACAGCAAGTAGAGTATGAGGAAGAAGATACAAATATAGGTGTGGGAATCAATGGGCTTGTAGTGAATATTTGTTGACTGCCAATCCCCAGAAATGGAGGTGGAGAAGCCGGGGAGGGAAGGGAAGAGTCAAAGATAGAACACATGGAGGTAAAATTGGAAGCAAAGTTGATGCAATTTTCCAGTTCAGGGCGAGAGCAGAAAATGGCATTGAGACAGTCATCAATGTATCAGAAAAGAGGTGAGGAAGGGGCATAGGTAGGACTGGAACAAGGAACGTTCCCTGTACTCAGCAAAATGGCAGACATAGCTCGGCCCCATGTGGGTACCCTTAGCAGCATCTTTTATTTTGAGGAAATTAGTGGAATTAAAGGAGAAGTTGTTCAACATTGAAATTAGTTTAAGGACAGCACGGTGGCACAGTGGTTAGCACTGCTGCCTCACAGCACCGAGGTCCCAGGTTCGATCCCGGCTATGGGTCACTGTCCCTGTGGAGTTTGCACATTCTCCCTGTGTTTGTGTGGGTTTCACCCTCATGTGCAGGGTAGGTGGATTGGCCACATAAATTGCCCCTTTATTGGAAAAATTGAATTGGGTGCTCTAAATTTTTTTTAAAATTGGAACGAGTTTAGCCAAGTGAAGGAGAGTGACAGTAGAAAGACACTGGTTGTCCTCCATTCAAGGTAGAAGTGGAGATTGCTCAGACCATCTGCTTTGGGCTGGAGGTTTAGAGAAATTGGACACACTTGTGGAACAGGAGAAAGTTAGGGACAGAAAGCCAGAAACTGTTAAAAGTGACAGAGGACATGGCAGGAATCACAAATAAAGGTGGGAAGAGATTAGATAAAAATAGAGTTGAGAGGAAGAAATTAGTTCAGTGGAGCAGAACACACTGAAACTGTAGACCTACCAGGGATGTCCTGTCTGTGGATCTTGTGAAGGAGGTAGAAGTGGGCTGTTCAGAGGAAACATGAGGCTGTAGAGGGAAGATTTGCAGAGGAGATGAGATCAGTGACAGAGCTGGAGATAATGGCTTGATGGTCACTTGTGAGGCCATGTTTTTGGGGGGGAGGTATGAAGATTTGTTGGAGAGTTGGCATTCAGCCTCTGCAAGATTGAGGTGAGTTCACCAAACAACACTGCCCTTGTCAGCAGCTTTAATGACCTGCTGAATATTTCTGGTATTTTCTGTTTTTTTGATTAATTTCAGATTTCCAGCATCCCCGGTATTTTACTTCTGTAAAAGTGATAAAGTGGTTTGGTTTGGAGACTCTTAATCATTGTGATGGGTTGCCACACCAACTGTCGAGCTCAGTTGGTGAAAGAAAAGGTTAGACAGTTGCAGTAATTCAGCACCTCATATTGTTCATATAATTGTGTTTTGCTTTAAGTTCCTCACATAACCAAAACAATGCCCATTGTGAACTATATTATGAAAACCACTCCCAACTGTTCACTTTTGGTTAATGATGATATTACACAAATATCTTATAATTTGAAAAACACTCCAAGTCATCATTCAATCTCTCAGAAAGTATTGGAAGGTTAGTAATCTAGTAAGGTTACATAAAAAACTTTGTGGATGTATATATTAAGCTCTATGTTGGATGCTCTCAAAAACCCTGTAATAGTACACAGACCAAGACTTAGAATTTATGCAGCTCACAGACAGTGTTAATATGAGTGCCTGCATATTCAGCCATATATTTTCCACTAGCTTCACTGCATTATGAAGTTACTAAAATGTTATTGTAATGATGTTATGGCTAGAATGAAATTGGAACGAGTTTAGCCAAGTGAAGGAGAGTGACAGTAGAAAGACACTGGTTGTCCTCCATTCAAGGTAGAAGTGGAGATTGCTCAGACCATCTGCTTTGGGCTGGAGGTTTAGAGAAATTGGACACACTTGTGGAACAGGAGAAAGTTAGGGACAGAAAGCCAGAAACTGTTAAAAGTGACAGAGGACATGGCAGGAATCACAAATAAAGGTGGGAAGAGATTAGATAAAAATAGAGTTGAGAGGAAGAAATTAGTTCAGTGGAGCAGAACACACTGAAACTGTAGACCTACCAGGGATGTCCTGTCTGTGGATCTTGTGAAGGAGGTAGAAGTGGGCTGTTCAGAGGAAACATGAGGCTGTAGAGGGAAGATTTGCAGAGGAGATGAGATCAGTGACAGAGCTGGAGATAATGGCTTGATGGTCACTTGTGAGGCCATGTTTTTGGGGGGGAGGTATGAAGATTTGTTGGAGAGTTGGCATTCAGCCTCTGCAAGATTGAGGTGAGTTCACCAAACAACACTGCCCTTGTCAGCAGCTTTAATGACCTGCTGAATATTTCTGGTATTTTCTGTTTTTTTGATTAATTTCAGATTTCCAGCATCCCCGGTATTTTACTTCTGTAAAAGTGATAAAGTGGTTTGGTTTGGAGACTCTTAATCATTGTGATGGGTTGCCACACCAACTGTCGAGCTCAGTTGGTGAAAGAAAAGGTTAGACAGTTGCAGTAATTCAGCACCTCATATTGTTCATATAATTGTGTTTTGCTTTAAGTTCCTCACATAACCAAAACAATGCCCATTGTGAACTATATTATGAAAACCACTCCCAACTGTTCACTTTTGGTTAATGATGATATTACACAAATATCTTATAATTTGAAAAACACTCCAAGTCATCATTCAATCTCTCAGAAAGTATTGGAAGGTTAGTAATCTAGTAAGGTTACATAAAAAACTTTGTGGATGTATATATTAAGCTCTATGTTGGATGCTCTCAAAAACCCTGTAATAGTACACAGACCAAGACTTAGAATTTATGCAGCTCACAGACAGTGTTAATATGAGTGCCTGCATATTCAGCCATATATTTTCCACTAGCTTCACTGCATTATGAAGTTACTAAAATGTTATTGTAATGATGTTATGGCTAGAATGAAATAGTTTTTCACTTCCTATTCCTATTCCCAAAACCTTTAACTTCCGTCAGTGTTCGCCTGTTCCCTTTTGTCTATTGATTTCTTCTCTAACTTAAAAATAAATTATAAACATTAAAACAATATTTCAATAAATTAAATTTATTAGAAGACCTGGAGTGAATGTTCTGATTTTACCACAGTCAGGCTGAGGCCTAAATTGGAGGATGGTTTGTTCACTGTATCACAGCAAGTTAACAGAAGTAATCTGACAGATAACGTACAAATTAAAAATATTATACAGCTTATTAGTAATGAAAGATTCAGATGCAATATTTTCAGATCTCTACAAAACTTGCATAACATACCATTATTTTTTTGTGAACTCCTGAAAACCCTTTTCTCTTCACCTGTTTACACGATTTTTAAAAAAATGTACCTAATTCTTTTTTTTCCAAGTGGGAGGCAATTTAGCATGGTCAATTCACTTACCCTGCACATCTTTTTGGGTTGTGGGGGTGAGACCCACGCTGACACGGAGAGAATGTGCAAACTCCACACGGACAGTGACCCAGGGCTGGTATCAAACCTGGGTCCTCGGCACCGTGAGGCACCAGTGCTAACTACTGTGCCACCGTGCCGCCTTCACATGATAAAATACTTTTGCTTCATCTACCATTGTGAATCTACAGTATCTTAAGATACAAGTAGCTTATAAGTGTATTATTTTTTCTGAGTTGTCATGATTCTAAATATATTTTTCATCTCATCAGAGTATTATAGTTGTCATTCAAGCTACCATTGCAGCTGCAGTGTCCAGGGTGATTTTTTTGTTTAAGGCCCTGACTGACATCTGAACAAATAATCATTTACTTGATCCAGGTTGGCTGATGTTGGTCATAGTGTCCTGCTGAAGTTAATACCGAAGACCCTGATAAACATTTCCTTTTGAAACATTCTCAGTACAATTATCAGCCTCTTCAGAAATGTGAAGAAAAATCTCTTTCCATAATTAACACTGTTGATTCAGACATTTAATTGCTGTCTTAAATTGTAAACAATACTTGAAACATTGTAGTGAATAGAATTTTGTTCTATCAAAACCACATCAAAGTTATTACTTGTAAATTTCCTGCTGATTTAACTTAGTTTGCTCTGGCTGTTGAATTCACAGGAGCTTGAACTAACGATTTCTTTGCCATTTGCTTGACGTGTGATGTGGGTTGTACTCCAAGTATTGGCTTGTATTTTGCAGTGTTATGATGGTGAAACTATCAGTGCTCACTGTCTTTATTCCACTGCAATAGACAGCAATTTGGAAGCCTGCATATAACGCAGTTAAACATGGAAATCTAGAAGTGCTGTCAGTGATTCAATGTTTCTCCATATGGTGCATTGCTAAGGCACCCAGAAGAATGCAATCAAGCAGAAATTTATCAAGTAAATAAAATTTTGCATTTAAACTTGCTGTAAAACTCTTGAAAGGATTGCAGTTAGTGGAATGAGATGTAATTGAGTTTGTAATGCTGTGCTAACTTCATGATTTATTTTACTGGTATGAGGGCAATGCTGGCTAGGCCATCATTTACTGTCCATCCCTAATTGCCATTGAGAAGGTTGTGGTGTGCTTCATTCTTACACCACTGCAGTCCAAGTGGAACATCCACAGTGCCATTAAGGAGGAAGTTCCAGGATTTTGACCTGTCACGATCCCAAACGAGAACCCAACTATTTTCAATTTGTAAAACTGAGGAAATGTTACTGTACCACATGAGTGATAATATTGAACAGATACATTTTATGTCAAAACAAACTTTAATTTTATCACAGAGTTAACCACATTAGCAACAAAGAAATAGCTTTACAGTTAATAGTTACAACAGTTCTTAAGTAAAAGAAGAAACCTTAACTTACTTCCTAAACCTGCTACTATATTCCAATTAAGCAAACCAATATATATTAAATACCACTCATGAATAAAGTTAACAATCAGGGTTTTATTTGCTTTTCTCTGTGAAGAATCTTTGGAGAGAGAACCTTTCAGGACCAAACTTAAATACCTCTGTTCAAATTAGAGTTCTGGGACCTACTGTCTCTTCTGACAGACCTGGCTCCTCCCAATAATTACATCATCTATACCCAAAGCATTAGGCATTCTTTTGCCTCTTCTTACAAGATTACCCTTGACTTGCTTAATCAGGACCAAGCACAATACCCATCATAAATTATCTACACCGCAGAGATCCTTCAATCCTAAACAATATTCCATTAGCTAACTATCTGTAAACAAGTTAATTGGTCTCAAGATCTATTAGCAGAACACTTCAGCTCCAAATCAATGAGTATCTCACTTTTATGACATCTTAATCACCGCTCTAGTAGTTATACTGTCTGTATGCATCTTAACCCAGGTTTTACATAATAAGAACATAAGAACTAGGAGCAGGAGTAGGCCATCTGGCCCCTCGAGCCTGCTCCGCCATTCAATGAGATCATGGCTGATCTTTTGTGGACTCAGCTCCACTTTCCGGCCAGAACACCATAACTCTTAATCCCTTTATTCTTCAAAAAACTATCTATCTTTACCTTAAAAACATGTAATGAAGGAGCCTCAACTGCTTCACTGGGCAAGGAATTCCATAGATTCACAACCCTTTGGGTGAAGAAGTTCCTCCTAAACTCAGTCCTAAATCTACTTCCCCTTATTTTGAGGCTATGTCCCCTAGTTCTGCTGTCACCCGCCAGTGGAAACAACCTGCCCGCATCTATCCTATCTATTCCCTTCATAATTTTAAATGTTTCTATAAGATCCCCCCTCATCCTTCTAAATTCCAACGAGTACAGTCCCAGTCTACTCAACCTCTCCTCATAATCCAACCCCTTCAGCTCTGGGATTAACCTAGTGAATCTCCTCTGCACACCCTCCAGCGCCAGTACGTCCTTTCTCAAGTAAGGAGACCAAAACTGAACACAATACTCCAGGTGTGGCCGCACTAACACCTTATACAATTGCAACATAACCTCCCTAGTCTTAAACTCCATCCCTCTAGCAATGAAGGACAAAATTCCATTTGCCTTCTTAATCACCTGTTGCACTTGTAAACCAACCTTCTGTGACTCATGCACTAGCACACCCAAGTCTCTCTGAACAGCGGCATGCTTTAATATTTTATCGTTTAAATAATAATCCCGTTTGCTGTTATTCCTACCAAAATGGATAACCTCACATTTGTCAACATTGTATTCCATCTGCCAGACCCTAGCCCATTAATAACATTACTGCAAAAAATATAAAGTATGATAATTTTTACATTCATCACAGGCACAGTAACAGTGAAGGAACAATGGTACATTTTCAATCAGGATGGTGAGTGGCTTGAAGGGGAACTTCCAGGTGCTGTTGTTCCCATGTATCTGCTCTCCATGCTGTTCTAGATCATTGGTTTGGAAGATGCTGTCTAAGGAGCCTTGGTGAGTTTCTGAAGTGCATCTTGTACATGGTTCACACTGCAGCCTTTGTGCGTTGGTGGTGAAGGGAGTGAGTGTGGATAGGCCGCCTCACAAGCGGGCTGCTTTGTCTTGGATAGCTTCTTGTGTGACGTTGGAGCTGCACTCATCCAGGCAAGTGGATTTATTCAGACAAATCAGACACATATCTTCACACTTCCGACTTAAAGATTGTTGGGCACTTTATGCAAATTAAAATTTAAAATGTGCATCTTGGCCATTCCTGGCCAGCGCAATAAGAATTAGAATTTAAAAACATTTTTTAAAAACAGCAGCTCAATAGCAGAGCATTCTCGAGGGGGTCAAATGGCCTATTCCTAAATAATATGTTTATGTGGAGGTAAATTTCTCTATTTTTATATAAAATTCCACATATTTTTAACTGTTTTTAGTGAGATAGTGTTTCCATGCATCTTCTGCCCTTGTCCTTCTAGGCAGTAAGAATTCAAAGGGTTGGAAAGTGCTGTTGAAGGAGTCTTTTTAGTGAGTTGCTGCAGTGCATCTTATGGATGCTGCACGCTGTTGCCACTGTGCATCAGTGGTGAAGTGAGTGAAAGTTGAAGGTGGTGGATGGGGTGCCAATCAAATGGCTGCTTTCCCTGGATACTTTTGAGCTTCTTGTTGGAGGTGGCCATTACCCTGCACTTGTGTGGCACAAATGTTACTTGCCACTTATCAGCCTGTTTGTTGTCCAGATCCTGCTACATCTGGACAAAGGCCTGTAACTTCCATGTTCCTCAGCATCAGATTTAGAGGGTACTCCAAATGTGCAGTGGGGAATGCCTCTCAGAAGTTCCCAGGTAAGGGTTTACCCAGCAATTGTCCAGAAGGGCTAACTTCTGGGAACCATCCAATAACACGATTTAAATCACTAACTTAAGATAGTTAGCCAGTTTTACATTTATTACTGTGTTACTTACTGTGAAAGGGTTAGGAAAAAAAGCACTTTTGATTTCAGAGTAACTATGTTAAGGACCCAGACTGCGCCCCACAAGGTATTCCCTCACATGAATGGGATTTTCCCACCCCTAACCTGACCATCCCGAACCCGCTGACCTGAATGACCCCCCCCCCCGCTGACCTGACCCCACACCCCTGACCCTCACACCCCATGTCCGACTCCCTTAGTCGATATCTGACTCCTCCACCAATATCTGACACCCCCCTTCGATGTCCCAATCTTCAAATCCCCCAGATGTTCATATTTCAACCCCCATGCCTAAATTTCTCCTCCCCCCTGTCATGGCAGCACCCCCACATCCTGTTCACTTACCTTCTCCCTTTCAATAGAACTTTTACCTAATCCTGCTTTACTGCAACTCGTGTCATAAAAAGGTGCCTCCTTCGCTCCACTCCTTTTACACTTCGCCACAGGAGCCAGGCTTTTTGAGTCTCACCCGGCCTGACTCAGGAAGGTCGGCTGAGGCATCTGCTTTCAAAATTAAGTGCAGGTAAGTCGATACGGGTTGGTAATGCGGTCCATCGTATTTGAAGAGTGCTGAAGTATTTGAATGGTGTTGAAGATTGGATTTATCCAACATCCAGTACTGAAGCTTTTGTTTTCCTTCCCAGCTCCAAGCTTCACTTGACAGTCTGAGATTAAGACAGTCTATTTGCAACATTGATGTCATATTTAATCCTGAAATTAGCTTCTAACCTTGTATTTGTGCCACTAAAACTGCCTTGTTATTTACCTTTGTAACATCGCTCGACACTGCCCCCCGCCCCCCCCCCCCCCCCTCACCCCTGCAATCTCAAATCATCCACTGCTTCATCTCTGACTCATGCCTTTGTTACCTCTCGTTTTGTCCATACCAATGTACCCCTGGCTGTTTTTGAGGTCATGCAAAACTCTGTTGCCATGTCTTAACTTGCAGCAAGTCCCGTTCTCCCATCACCTCTGTTTGCTGACCTTCATTGCTACTTGCTCTTCCAAATCTCAGCTGTGTTTTCAAATCTCTCCATGACCTTGCCCCTCCTTATCTCTGTAAATCCATAACCCTAATCCATAATCCTCTACATCCATAACCCTCTGAGATATCTGTGCTTCTTTAATTCTGCCCTCTTGTGCATTCTCAACTAAAATTGCTCTGCCACTGGTGGCTGTGCCTTTAATTTCCTGGGCCCAAAATTCTATAATCCCCTCCCTAATCCTCTCTACCCTGTTTTTTTTCCAGACACTTCTTAAAACCTATCTCTTTGACCAAGCTTTTGGGCATCTCACCTAATAATACCACCTTATCTAACTCAGTGCCATATGTTATTTTATAATTTTCCTGTGAAGCGTCTTGGGACATTTCATTGTGTTAATGGTACTATATAAATACACATTGTTGTTGTAGTAGTGCTTGTAATCATCAAATTGATTAGTTACATCTCTTATCTGGAGTGATTTAAAAAGATGAAAATGATACGTAAGGGGATCTGCATTATCTGTCAAACATACTCCAATAAAAGTAAAAGATGAGGTTTTTTGTACAATTTCTGCAAGTTTTCAATTTTGTTCTCCCCTGGTTGCCAATTACATAATCTGTAACAACTCCCCCCCCCCCCCCCCCCTCCACCCCATATGTACATTTTGACCCATCCAGCTCTCATAAAGATTCCTTTCAACTGGTGAAAATTGCATTGACAAATGGCTTGTCTAAGTATTGCAGACCCCTAGTGTGATAATCCTATTTTCCAATTCAGACTCTGAGATAATGAAAGCTGAAGTGCACAGATTGCAGTTCTTTGGAGCGGAGATTTCTGTTGTCACTCCTTTTCTCCTCCTCACATCGGACTTTCACACCCATTTCACCAACTTTGCCATTCTAAGCCTGGATCATAACAATAAAATACAACGTGGAAATGTGTAAAAGAGGGGTGTGTTTCCGTTCATTTGTTGAATGAATATTTGCACTTATTGATAGGCGCACCCTTCCACCATGCAATATAGATCTTGTAGGTGCTTTAAGCCAGCTGAGAGGATAAAGTCTAGCCTTTATTGGGAAAACCTTTTGCATGTCCAGGATGTATTTGATCTTTGACGGTTTCTGTAGTTGTATTTTCCTGTTTCCGTCGTTGTTTTTCTCTGGTTAAATCTATAGTCCACCTCTCTTGTATATCTGTGTGTGGTTGAGTATCATTGCACTGGCACGTTTTTTTCAATTTCGCCCTTTCAATATTTTTAATTTTTATCAGCTTTGGGGAGTTATTTTTTAATATAAAGAGGTATACATGCTGGTTTGTCTTCAGCCAATCCTGAAATGTACTTCCGAACTCAAGCTAGTCACAATGCGCTTGCCATTTATTTTAGTTGCAATGCACTGTCAGAACCAACATCGCCTATCACTCTCAGCTTTCTGAATGTCATTTAAAACCAAACTTGCAACTATACCGGGCCATCCTTCTGAGGCACGATGGCCAAAGCAAATCCCAGCTTGAGATAAAAAGTACACTGGAAAGGCAACAGTGCACACAGAGTGGTGCATTTACTTACACGCTGTCACCATCTGGTGTAGCGAGACGACATACCCAGGTGCAGTACCGATGTTGCCCACCGGCCTGCTTGGGGAGCAGCAGAGAGCTCACTCTGCCGGCTCCAGGGGAAGCACAGCGACCGTCACTCACTCTCTCTCACACACACACATATACACACAGCGAGAAGATGGCGGATTGCACGCTCATGGATGAGGACTTCTCTTTATTCGTCTTCAACTACCTGACAGAAAACGCAGAGTCTCAGGTAAGGAGGCGCGCTTTGCTTCCTCTGCCTTGCCCTAGCAAGCCGAGCTGGGAACTGTAGCTCGGGCATTTGGAGGTGCTATCTTTGGAGCGGCTCTCTCTCATCCCCCTCTCCGCAAAGTGCTGTCCGTGTTGGCGAGGGAGCGGAGGCAACCCGGCTTCACGTGCGGATCGCGTGCTCGGAGCTCGGGCGGCACCTGAGCTCGCGCTCCCGCTGCCTGGTTACCTGCTGGTTGCCGGGTTACAATTGTTACAAATCAAGTGTCATTGCCCGGGATCGCTTCACTCACTCACTCATTCATTCATTCCGGACACGTGGGTGCAGCAAGTTACAATCACCCCCCCCCCCCTTTCACTGTGCCACGATCGCATCCAAAGAGCGCCTGCGAAAAAAAAAGGGGATTGAACCCCCCAAAAAATCAACTTGTCCGATGCTATGCACGGTGTTTGAAGTCAAGTTCCTGAAGAATGAGGGGAAATAAAGATTTGCACCAGTTTCCTCTTTCACAGTTCTTGTGCAACTGGGCAAGAAACCCGTGCGAGAGCTTGCGTAACTCAGGGCATTACTCAACATTTAATGCACATGGAGTGGATCTCTCGGAGGGCAGATGATGGCAGCAAACTCCGGTTGGGACCACTTCAGAATGAGTGACATGTCAGAGCCGTCTCGTTATTTCTTGCCCAAACTCGCGCTGTTCGCCTCTGAAGGCGCGCTTTAACCCTGAATACTGTTTCCTTATACAGAATATCTGGCTGGCGGGCGGGACAAGTATCTGACTTTGCTGCTCCTGAAATATGCACGTAGTTAAGAACTTGGGCAGTTTCTTGTATATTGCAAATGCCTTTTTAAAAAAAATGTATCTGTACATGTATACCATTGCTGTGAGTGATTTGTTTTCTTGCATTTTAATCTGCAGTGAATCACCATGAACCCCCCCCCCCCCCGACAATCCAGATAAATGCTAATAGCCTAATAGCATTTAGCATCATGTTTGAATACGATATAGTGTACATTGCGTAAAAGGCTGCGAGCACGGGTTATGAAAGACTATTTGGTAATGTGTCACATGAGGACTTGCTGCACCGACCAGTGCTGACGTCTCTACCTCTACTACTGGGAAGCCAGAATGAACCCGATGGCACTGCATTTCTGGCACCTCTCGCTGTGCATCTCAAGTAGTGCGACCACTTAAAAGAGCTTACTTTGCAAACAAAAAGACAAAAACCTCCTGTTTTGATCCTAGAATGTCAACTGTTGTCACCGTCTGCGGTTACGCCAGACGATAGTGCCTGACCATTAAAGGTCATTCAATTAAAATGGTCCGTCCAACTTGGAAATGCGCTTTGTGGCTCTTCGCCAAGAGCGATGCCAAGTGCAGAATGAAAGCGAGAAATTCCATTGCGCATAATGTGAGAGTATTTTTGTTGACACGTTATAGCTTTTCCAATGTCTGGCCTGATTTATTTACGGTATTAGGATAGGATGTGCCAAAGCTCTTTAATGGATCACCTCAGTGTGACCCTTGACACTGCCATCTAGTGTTACAGATCTATTTTTGGTTGTGGTTGCATATGGGTTGTAACACCAGCTGAGGGAAGCAATAACAGTATCTGCAGTCATTTCAGTAAAACTGATATAGGTATATTAACAAATTCAAAAGTAAGAGTTCCATGATCAGGAATAGGCAGATAACATCCTTAACATTTTGGGGGGAAATCATGAAATTCCATCTAATAGATATGAACAAACTGAGAAATACTGCGCTATTAAGTAAAATATTGCATTCAGCGAGGAATTTTAATCATAGATCAATTACATATCAAATGGTTTCCTCAAGATCTGTTGGCAAAATGTTGAAAAATGAACTTTAGTCTGGACACCCTCTTGGAACAACTTGTTATTCATATATTTCCAGAGATCTAGAAACATCCGGTAGTAATACTAATATATAAAGCCCAGGTAAGAAGGCTGTATGTTGCTGAAGATACCTTTTCTATATTGGCTGGCTGAGTTCATGCTAATGGAAGTTCCCAGAAATATTACAAATGGATGCAAAACCTGGCATGAAAGCAGCTTCAGCAGAATCAATACACTGCCTCACAAATCAGATAATGATGTTCAAACAGCTAGTACGCAAGTTTTAACTTTTACCCCTTGACCTAGTTTGCTACTTTCATACATAGGACTTCGGGACAGGTCTGGCTTTCGGCCCTTCAAACTTGCACTACCATTCAATACGATCATGGCTGATCTTGTTGTGGACTTAACTCTACTTTCCTGTCTGCTCTCCAGAACCCCAACTCTCTTGTCTATCAAAAATCTGTCTAATTCAGCTGTGGATAAATTCACTGATCCAGCCTCCACAGCTCTCCAGAGAAGAGAATTTCACATCCTTATGACTCTCTCCCTCTCTCTCTTTCAAAAAATCTCATCTTCGTCTTAAAAGGGGGGTCTCTTATTCTTAAACTGTCCCCCTAGATCTAGTCTCCTCAAAAGTTGAAACATTCTCCTGATACCCATACTATCCAGTCCCTTTCGGATCTGATGTGTTACGATAAGATCATCTCTCATTCTTCTAAGCTCCAATGGATCCAGGCCCAACCTGTTTAACCTTTCTTCAAAAGATAAGCCCCTCATCCCTGGAATGAGTTACCTGAACCTCATATGAACAGTGTCTAATGCATTTATATCCTTTTTCAAATAAGTCGACCAAAACTACACAGTACTCCAGATGTGGTCTCACCAAGAGTCCTGCAGCTGAGTAAAACTTCCTACTATTATTTTCCATTCCCCATGCAATGAATGTCAATATTCCATTTGCTTTCATAGTCATTTACTAATATATCTGCACACCAACTTTTCATGATTCATTTACCAGGAAACCCAGGTCCCCCTGTTCCTCCAAGCTCTACAGTCTCTCACCATTTAAACAGTATACTGCCTTTCTATTTTTCCTGTCAAACTGGATAAGTTCACATTTTCGCACATTATATTCAATCTGCCAAATTTATGCCCACTTATTTAACTTATCTATATCCCTTTGTGGAAGCTTTACTCCTCTCCTACTTAAAATTCCCTTTCCTACTTATCTTGTTCTCATCGGCACATTTAGCTGCCATACGTTTAGTCCTTTCATCCAAGTCGTTGATATGGATTGTAAATAGTTGAGGCCCTAGCACTGATCTTTGTGGCAGTCCACTAGTTACAGCTTGCCAACCTGAAAAAGACCCATTTATCCCTAACCTCTGTTTCCTGTCAGCTAACCAATCCGTTATCCATGTTAATAAACCATATTGTAACTTTTGCTGTGACAAAGTTATCAAATGCCTTTTAGAATTCCAGGTACACCATGTCTACAAAGTTCCCCTTAATCCACCTTGCTTGTTTCTTCCTCAAAGAACTCAAATAAATTAGTTAAACATGATTTCCCTTTCACAAAACCATGTTGACGTGGCCTGATTATAACCCCCTTAATGGGCAGCACAGTGGCGCAGTTGTTAGCACTGCTGCCTCATGGCGATGAGGTCCCAGGTTCGATCCTGGCTCTAGGTCACTGTCTGTGTGGAGTTTACACGTTCTCCCCGTCTTTGCATGAGTTTCGCCCACACAATCCAAAAGATGGGCAGAGTAGGTGGTTTGGCCACGCTAAATTGCCCCTTAATTGGGAAAAAATGAATTGGATACTCTTTTTAAAAACATTTAAAAAAAATAACCTCCTTAATAATAGATTTGAGCAATTTCCCTATGAATTTCATATGGGCACACAACAGATATTACTCCAAAAAACCCAGATTGTATTCTGTGGCCCCACATTCTTTAAAAAAAGTTATTTAAATGCACATCTGCATCCCCTATGTGCTATGTTCACCTGCTGTCAGCTGACATCATGGAAAGTTTGAACAGGAGCCTGGAACTGCAAAGAGGCTATCAGATTGCTGAAGAAGAATGGGAAAAAATATAGAGGTTGAACCCTCTAACTGTCACACGCAGTGATTGTGAGAAGGTGCCATGATCTTCAGATTCAATGATTATAAGGGTATGTCTACCATGCTGTCATAGGAGGTCAGAATAACTTTATTTAGCATCACAATCCCTTCAGATTCACCCTTTGCTTACCAAGTGTCTTCCCTGGAGAATAAGACCCTTGTACGTAGACCGTGGTATAGCTTACACTTCTTTAAAAAAGAAGCTGCAATTTTGCTGCACTCATAAATCCAAGCTCTCACCACAATAAACGTAGATCATGTACATAGGACCAATATCCACCTGAGTGAAAAAACTATGCCAAGAGCTGGAAATATACCAGGCAGCCTCTGCCTTTGAGACTTTCCTCATGACATAAGGTATACTAACCTGAAAGGATGGATGAGATTGCATTAACACCCTTTTTTAAATCATTAAGTGGCCAGCCACCCAATTTCCTGGTGCGATAATATTGCAATGATCCCACGTTCATTGTTCTTGCACACCTTTGCCTCCAGAAGTACGCTAACTCCTCTCAGCCATTTATTCAATTGTGCAAAGTTCTGAGTATGAACATCTAACACCAAATTCGGTATATTGCCAGCCAGCTAATGTGAAATAACTAATAACTTTCCCTTTGTCATACCGTTAACAGTTTCAGATGTAAATGGGAGATATTTAATTCTTAGCTGGAAATTGGCAAAGAAGATTTATGTGAGGTGACCAATGGTGCAGTTAAAAAGAGCAAATTCGAGGGACGTTAAGTTGAGAGGTAGCAAAGTGGATGGGTTGGTACAAAATGCAAAGCTGTGAAGGCTCAGGCATCAGTAGAGAGAATATCTCCCGGAATTTAGACTCGATGCAACATAGGGGGCTTTTGAAGTAAGAGGGATGAGGCTTTGCAGAGATTTAGAAACAAGGATGAGGATTTTGATTTCAGTGTGCAGGAACAGAAAACCAATGGAAGTCACTAAGCATGATGAGTTTACAAAAGTTAATAGGAAGTTGGATTTGATGGTGAAGCTCTGAAGCACTCTTACTCGTATAAAGACCACTTTTTAAAAAACTCTGCACCAGTTTATTTGATACTCTTACCTCCAGGTTTATCAGAGAACACCTACACAGTTACTGCAATGTAAAGTAGATCCTCTCAAGACATGATTTAGCAGTCAACTCAGTATGTATGACCCGGTTGCATTACAACTACAATGGTAATATGTAGGCCTGGTGTTTGACAAAACATAATCCAAAAGATTTCCTCATTGAGGTCACTTGATTTGTGAAACAAAGTTGTCCATGTTGCTATTTAAAGCTGCATTAAATCACACTGAAGCTGGGTTGAGATGGAAAAGGATTAATAATTACAAGATGGCACCGGGTAGGTCCAACGTAAAAGTGACCTCTGATATCTTAATGATACAAATAGGAAATGCTAAGAAAGCTGTTCAGCTAAAGTATAAACCTGTATTACACTTCCTAACATGCACTGCTATAGAGTTGAATTGCTTCTCCACAGCCAGCAAGCTCTCTGCTTGCCCTACTTAATTTACCATAAAAGCAGAAACTGGATCAGTTGTTGGAAACACCAGTAGGGGGCCTAGGAACCATAACATTACACAAGGCTGATTAGACAATCTGGATCAAACATTGATCAAGAAGAAAAATATGTATGAAGAATGGGATTGTTACCAACTCTTACTTAATTGCACTAGTTTATAAATCATGATGGGTAATACAGTATCAGTATTCAACATTTAGACACTTTTTTTTAGTGTTAGTCTTTTATGTTTGTGCTGAAAGAAACAATCACCTTTGTTTTCCTTTTCTCCACAGATGTACTAACTTTTAAGTGTGTTTTTTGTCCATGAGTAAATTCTAACAGAGTGGCAGGTTGTTTTTTGATGTGACATCTGGGAGGAAAATCCCAGAGGTCTGCACCACAGACCAACAAAGCAAATGCTCTTACAGCTACTTCTGTGGAATTCAGGTGAAATGATCGAAGGCCAAGATGAAAAAGAATTGATTTGTTTGTCCAACCTTTTATATATCAACCTTCACTATAGATGGCTTTAATGTGAAGTACAGGAAGGGCATGTGACTATCAATGACTTTCTGGTTATCTCTGTGGAAAGTTTAATAGTTCAGTGTTGCAGTTAACTATTTGTTATCTCTACTGCTCGGTTGTGATAATGAATTTTCTGAAGTGCATACTGCCACTGTCTAGCTTTTATATGTCAGCTCAATCAAAACTCAACACACTTCTTGGTCCATGTTGCTAGATGGACGTGCATATAGACTAAGAATAGTTTCTATACTTGGATGGCAGCCTGCATGTGACACAATTGGATTAAGCATGTTGCAGTTGTGGACAAGTATTTGCAGATTTTGGAACGCAGTATCCTACTGTGGGTTTTTTCTAGGATAAATATTGAAATACATCTGAATGCTGCTGAACAACGGAAGTGAGGCAGGTAGCTCCATGCTCAATTTTAATTTGTTCAAAGGCTGTGAGCATCGCTGGCATTTGTTGCTTGCCTTTGAGAAGGTGACAGGGAACCACTTTCTTGAATAGCTGCAGTCCATTTGGTGCAGGTGCACCTGCAGTTAGGAAACGATTTCTGGGCAGCAGGGTGTCGCAGTGGTCAGCACTGCTGTCTCACGGCACCGAGAACCCAGGTTCAATCCCAGCCCCAGGTCACTGTCCGTGTGGAATTTGCCCATTCTCCCCATGTCTGCGAGGGTCTCGCCCCTCCCCACAACCCAAAGATATGCATTGGCCACACTATATTGGCCGCATTACATTGCCCCTTAATTGGAAAAAATAAACAAACATTTGACCCAGCAACAGCTTTGGAGCGACAGTATTTATATGGTCGCTCCAGTTCAATTTCTGGTCAATGGTAAACCCTTGAATGATGGGGGAATTCAGCAACGGTAATGCTGTTGGACTTCAAAGGAAGATAGTCAGATTCTCTCTTGGTGGAGATGGGCATTGCCTGACACTTGGTGGTGCAGATATTCCTTGTTTGTGCTGACTCGGGCAGTGATTTGAGACATTTGTTCTTTGCGAAAGGGAATAGCAATAGTTTGTTTAACAATTGCTGGTTTGTAACATGCCATTTTGTATGGAGACGTGGCTGGTCCAACATCTGATCAGGTGAGTCAGGTTTAAACATGAGGGAATCTGCTGCTATACTGGTTGCTTTGGGATTCTTCTTTTATTTCTTTTTAAAAATAAATTTAGAGTACCCAATTCCTTTTTTCCAAATGAATGGGCAATTTAGTGTGGCCAATTCAGGGGTAGCCTGCACATCGTTTTGGGTTGTGGGGGTGAGATCCACGCATGCAGAAGGAGACCTGCGGCCGGGATCAAACCTAGGTCCTAGTTTCCCAAGCCTTAAATGGAGATACTAGGGCAGATGACCAGAAGTCTGGGCACTGAGGTATGCCATAAGGGATGCCTTCAAAGAGGAGAGAAGCAATGAGATTTAGGGAAGGAATTTCAGGGCTTAAGGCATTTGGAGCTGAAGGGCACGCGTCATTAGTGGAACAATTCAAATTGGGAATCCTCAAGGTGCAAAATTGGAAGAGTTCTTTAAATATCTAGGAGGGTTACAGAGCTGGAAGATGTTAGAGATCAAAGAGTGAGGCCATGGAGAGACGTAAAAATAAAGATGGAATTTTTAAAATCAAGGCATTGCTTAACTGGGAGTAAGTTAACTAGAATAGGGGTGATGAATGAGTAAATGGGACTTGGTGTGAACATACGCTAGGATTGCAGCAATGCACCTGCGTTCACATTGTTTTGAATACTCTCGATTGTGCTGTGCAACAGATTTTAAATACCATATTCAGGTTGGGAAAGGCAGTTTGAAAACATCTTGGAGGAATTACTACATCAATACACTGATGGACAGATAGATTTCAAAGGTCAGAGAGATCATTGAATCCATAATGAATTTTCAAATGTTCTTGCAACGATTTAGAGTAATGCATAATGTATCAGGTAACATACTGCTTAACTCAATCAGAAGCACAAGTTGGGATAGTTACAGCGACTGCCAAGTGACCATTTGCTCAAGCATTGTAAGCCATTTTCTCTGTACGTTACATAAAAGGAAGTTCTATTGAAAACAATTGGGTCTCTGTGTTCTTCTCGGTGCACTGCCTGTAAAGAAGATTTCAAATGTTTTTGATACAAATCCCTGGAAGGACACAATTCAAATTTGTGCAGTGTGAAAAATGGAGAGTACTTTATCTTAATTTCACTGGTGTAGGCTGTGGCGAAGGCTGGGGGGAAAGGGAATTTGATGGCTGGTATTCAGTGTAATACTAGTGCAGGGATCTCCTGTGGCAGAGGCATCCGATCATCACAAAACTGACACTTTTACTCTGAGGATAGCTACAGGGAGTGGAAAAGCTGCAGCATCTTGATTGCTATTCAAGAATGGGATGAAGGCATATTGTTTGGGCATTCTCTTTAGTTGTTGCGCGTTTTCTAAATCTAATGAATTCCAAGATGTAATTGGTTCCGGCTTCTCTTGCAGTGCTATATTTATGCAAGTGTTGAAGTGACAGACAGGAACAGACCTACTGGTCCATCCACCTGTCCACATAGTTGCATCATAACAGATACAGGTCCCAATCCACCTGAGTCCACGTGCTCTTTTGAGGCAAGGAAAATAACACAAAAGCCTGGCTTTTTGGGGGAAGAAAAACAAGAATATTTGCCTCCACTCCCTTAGGCAATTGAAGCGAGTTCAGGAGATCATATTAGTCCTGATTTACATTATGAGCCACCTAATTACACAAGATGATCTTCACCTCTGTGGCCTTTTGGCTAAGATGAAGCATCTGGTCAAGCCCATGATTGTGCGCGATGCCTTTTCTTCTCAATGGCTTGTATGTCTCTCTCGTGGGGACCATGAATTGGATTCAATTTGAATTGGTTTTTGGAGCAAGCAAGGGGATGGATTAATGGCTTTCCATGTCAACTCTGCGCATTGGCTTTATAACATTAAGAAAGGAATACAATTTAAAAACAAATCCAGCTAATCAGCATTCCATGGATGAGCCAGCAACCCGTTCCACAGGTCCAACAAATAATCCCTGGGAAAAGAAAACCTGTCTAACATCCAACCTAATTCAATCCTTGTGTAACTCGAAGGCATGACACCTGGTCATTGCGGGCCTATTGAGTCCCTTCATTGTTTTATAAATCTTGATCAAATCACCCCTAACTGTAGCTTCTCTATGCAGGGTTTTTCAAAGTGCGGGTCATGGTGGGTATCGGGAGGGTCGCGAAGAGATTGGTTGCATCATTCCCATGGTGGCCCCGATCTCGGGAAAAGCTCCAAATGACTGCTACTGGCTTTTACATTGAGAATATTGGCCACTGCCACCTTTTAAATTAAAATAAATTAGGCTATGTGGAGTCGTCTGGCTGGACATAGCAGCAGAGAGCAGATTACGCACCTGCATGCACAGTTGACGTCAAGTGCCCTCCAGTTATGTGTTTTTGACACCAGATCACAGAGAAGTGTTGCTTCCATTTTCCAGCTGCTGGCAAGCAAGGCAAGTGAACTGTGAAGGTGAATTTTTCCTTTAAAGTAAGAGACGGCCAGAGACTCAAATAGGCAGTTTACCTATTGGACAGGGTCTCGCAAGAGAATCTGCTTGGAGAGAGCTGCTCAAGCGAGTCCACGGCAGGACACAGCAGTGCTAATGTTAGCTCTGTACAGAACTCCAGGGCCCCTGGTTAACAGCCGACAAGAAACTTGGGAGCAAAGCATTATAAAACTGATTTCTTGAGGTCTAGTTTTGTCAACTGTATCAATGCAAAGCCCGGGTGTGTTAAATGCAAGGAAGTACTGGCTAATGAGAGGAGGTGTTTGAGATTTTCAAAGTGAAGTGGCGGGTGAAAAATTATTTTTGAGGTTGAGACCCCAGAGTCAGTTATTAACGTAGAGCTGACTCCAAATTAAAAGACTACAACTGCTGTAGCTGACCTACAATACATTAAAAACACATCAAAAGCCCATGAGGTTGCCAGCGTCTGGTGTAGCATCTCGCAGGACTATCCAGTGCAGAGTAAAACAAACATTTTGTTGCTATTGCCCTTCCCAATGACCTACATATGCAAGTTGGATTTTCCGTTTGAAAAAAAGGAAGACTGCACAAAGGAACGGATTGGAGTCTGCACCTGATATGCGCACTAGCCTCTGCTCCTTTTGAACCTGATTCAAGTGGGTCGCAAAGGTCAGCCTGCCTGGGTTGCGGAGGTCGGCTGGCTGGCACCAGTGGGTCATGGGAGAAAAAGTTTGAAAAAGCCTGCTCTGAAGTATAGTGAACCAGCTAATTGAGTTTATTTAGGTCACTAAAATGATTTTAGGAGGGGGCATGATTAGCATGGTTAGAATAATGGCAACAAGATGACTTTGATCCCTGCTCTGGCCCTGCTTCCTCACCCTGTAGTAAAAAAACTGGTTCATTGACTCTTCATAATTGAGGTTGCCACCTGAAAAAGAAGGGGCTGGATTCTCCGTCCTGCCGCGCCACATTTTGCCTCGACCCGCCGGCGGGATTCTCCATTACATCAGCTGGTCACTGAGATTTCTCATTGTGGGGCAGCCCCGCGCTATCGGGAAACCCCCAGGCGCCGGCAAAATGGAGCATCCCGCCAGCGGAGAATCCCACCCCAGGTGTTTTAACTAATACAGGCATTGTATCAGAAAAATGGCATGATATGCACCTGCTGCTTGAAAATAGAAATATAATTTACCCTGTGCAGGCAGATTTTAGAAGTAGTGGGAGTCCATTTTGCTTCCTCAAATGCTCTGCTGATGATTTGCTGTAACACGAGTTTGAAAAGGATTAAAATAGACTGACTTGCAATTTCTTACAAAAGCAGTTGAATGTATTAAATAGTGAATATTATGTGGAAGAGCAGAACCTTGTTTCCCCATATTACCCAGTTTCACAGTCGATTCAGAGATTGCAACAGTGCTGTCTAGTTTGCTTTTGGCATTCAGTACAGTGGACATGTTGTGGTATGAACATGAGAATGACAACTCCTTAGTCTGGGAAGTCTAATTCAGCTGTGTTGCACAAGTGTTTTGTATACAGTTTGATCATGTGCCATTCTAGTCTGGAGACCACACTGATTCCATATATGTTCTGGCAGACCGAGGAATCCTAAATATCTTCAAAACATTCTTTCCACAGTTCTTATCTCCATTTTTGGTTGTTCTTCTCAACCATGGCTTTGTTAAACCCATGCTTGACTATTCAAGTAGAACATGTTGTTGTTCCTCGTTTCTTTTATATTGCATATCAATTTCAATTTAACTGCAATTTTATTAAATATGTAAAACTGTTTTCCCCAAATGTCTTTAATAGCATGAAGCCAAGAATATGGTGCAGCAAAGTGCATTGGAAGTGACTATTGCTAATTCTGTGTTTAAAAGTAACAATTTACAGTTTCTAGGTCCCGCTAGTGCTGCTGTGTAGCTTGCAGGTCTTACTTTCCTTGAACTCCCTGTGGGGTAGCGCTGTGCAATTCCTATGCTCTGTACCTCTGCCAAATAGGCTAGCTATGAGCAGGAAGTCAGAGTGAAGGAATATTTGACTCTAACCATTCAGCAATATACTACAACTCAAGATTGCCATATTTCAAATTGTGTTCTTGACACCATTTCTTACTGAATATTTCAAACAAAACCATGACTTCAGCAATAATTTTGAAACCTGTTATTGGGTATCTAAACCTATGTACTGAGTTGCATGTTCAATGTCATTTTCGACAGCTTCTTCAGAATCCTTTCTTGACATGAGTTTTTTTTTAAAAGTGCTGTTTCTTTCAAAGGTGTAAACTTCCGAACCAAGGATGCATGCTCCATCTTATGCATAATTAGAACAGCACCTGTACTGTCTAGGAAGCCAATGCTATAATACATTGATGTTGGACATCTAAAATAGTTGAAATTTTCCGCATTAAAGTGAGCACTGTGAAATGATAAACTGTCAGTTGATGATGGTGGGACCCACCTTCATAAGACAAGACTTGACAATGTACGTGGACCTGCCAACACATTGTCAACACAAGTGAAATATAAATTGTGGATTTGAGCCCACTCAGATTTGCACAATTCATCTGTTTCCATCTATGAAATGAAATGAAAATCGCTTATTGTCACGAGTAGGCTTCAATTAAGTTACTGTGAAAAGCCCCTAGTCGCCACATTCCGGCGCCTGTCCGGGGAGGCTGGTACAGGAATCGAATCGTGCTGCTGGCCTGCTTGGTCTGCTTTAAAAGCCAGCGATTTAGCCTGGTGAGCTAAACCAGCCCCTCTATGTGCCAATAGTGCCTACACTTGAAAACAATTTATTATATTTGACGCAGTTTTGGGGTGTAGACACAATACATGGCTATACAAATGCATACTCTTCCGTTTTTCTTCTTTTTTTAAAACAAATTCCAATCAACGGGCAATTTAGTGTGATCAATCCACTTCACTGCACAACTGTGGGTTGAGGGGGCACGGTGGTGCAGTAGTTGGCACTGCTACTTACGGCGCTGGGGACCCAGGTTCGATCCCGGCCCCGAGTCACTGTCCGAGTGGAATTTGCACATTCTCCCTGTGTCTGCGTGGGTTTCACTCCCACGACCCAAAGATGTGCAGGGTCGGTGGATTGGCCACGCTAAATTGCCACTTAATTGGAAAAAAATAATTGGGTACTCTAAATTTATTTTTTTAAAACTTTGGGTTGTGGGGATGGGACCCTCGCAGACACGGGGAGAATGTGCAAATTGCACACGAACATAACCTGGGGCCTGGATCGAACCCTGGTCGTCGGCTTCGTGAAACAGCAGTGCTAACCACTGCGCCACCATGACACTCCTTTCATTTTATTCTTGGGATTTCTTTCTAATGAAAGGTTAGCTGTAGCCACAAATGTTTCATTGTATCTGGAGCAGACTGGTTATAACTGTCATTAACAGACTTTCATTAACAGAGCATTACATTGTCGCATAGTTAATGAAAGGTATGCTTTCATCGTACTGATCATACTGTGAAAATCTGTTGTGTCATTTTTCCATGAAGTAGTGTTTCCTCTCTACAAAATGACCTCCCTTATGGTGGATGTGTTGTAATATCAGAATGGACAGCGGCTACTTTTGTTTCTCCTGTTCCACTAAATGTCTGGTAAGTGTTTTGACTGCCATCTCCCCAGGAGATCGGATTCTTCCTCACAATGTATGTATCAATATGCTTTTAATGTTTTCACTTTACTTCTATTCTCTCTTGAAAGGGTCTAATCATGATTGGATGGTGCAGGTTTCTCTGACCTGCTACCTCCCTTTCTTCCTTTAAGGCCCTCAAAACATATCATTGCACATTTTCCTAATATCTTCTTGTGTGGTTCGATGCCAAATCTTGTTTGATAATGCTCCTTTGAAGTGCCTTTGGACGTTTTACTATGTTTAAGATGTTGCGTTGATCCAAGTTGTTGCTCCACCACTGACCACTTTCAGATCTGAAAATACCATGGTGTTGATTGTGCTATTTGGGTGTCATGCTAGCACAGTTGTGTCACATCTCCAGGGTCCAAGGTTCGATTCCCGGCTTGGGTCACTGTCTGTGCGGAGTCTGCACGTTCTCCCTGTGTCTGCATGGGTTTCCTCCGGGTGTTCCGGTTTCCTCCCACAGTCCAAAGATGTGCAGGTCAGGTAATAATAATAGCTTATTGTCACAAGTAGGCTTCAATGAAGTTACTGTGAAAAGCCCCTAGTCGCCACATCCGGCGCCTGTTCGGGGAGGCCGGTACGGGAATTGAACCCGTGCTGCTGGCATTGTTCTGCATTACAAGCCAGCTGTTTAGCCCAATGTGCTAAGACAGCCCCTGATTGGATTGGGCATGCAAAATTGTCCTTGGATTAGGTGGAGTTATTGGATTACGGGGATGGGGTGGTAGTGTGGGCTTAAGTTGATGCTCTTTCCAAGAGCCGATGCAGACTCAATGGGCCGAGTGGCCTCCTTCTGCACTGTAAACTCTTTGATCTATGATTTAACTATAGGATCACAGCTAAAACTAATCCTGTCCTCATTTGAAGTTCGTAAAAGCACCAGCAAGGGCCTTTATATAACAATCATAAATGGAAATCCTGACCCTTTCACACCTGGCCCAGGAAATATATGTTGGTGAAATGATCTAATTTGGCATTGATGCGAATTAAACCTGTGTTTTTCCTTTCTATTACCCAGCACCAAACAATGGCATGTTTGAAAATAGCTGTTAAAGAAGTTCTCTTAATTTAACATTTTTGTTCCATCAGGGAAGGGGAAATATTATAACTAAAAGCTCTTCATGCCGTTATTTTTGATTACCACAATTTGATTCTATGGCAGTTTTTAAATGTCTTTTTTAATGGAAAACTGCGGGATGAAACATTCCTTATTTCTGAAGTCAGTATGAAGGACTCCCAGGTCAGATGAAGCACAGCCAAATGTTTTTATTCATTAATGGGATGTGGGCATCAGTGGCAGGAACTGCTTTTATTGCCCAATGTCTGCACAACTGGGTGGCTTGCCAAGTCATTCAGAGGGCAGTTAAGAACCAACCACATCGCTCTCGGTCTGGAATCACAAAGAGATCAGACCAGGTAAGGTTGGTTGATTTCCTTCCCTAAAGGATACGAGTAAATCAGATAGATTTTTATGCCCATATGGTCATTTCATGGTTAACATTATTTATGCTTGCTTTTGATTCAAGATTTATTTAATTAATTGAATTTTAATTTCCCAGCTGCCGTGGTGGAATTCAAACTTGTGTCTCTGGATTGTTAGTCCAGTTAGATAACCATTATGCTCCCATAATTCTGAGCAATGCTTCCAAACTCAGAAAAGCACTTGCTACTGTAGTATTGTTGCATTGCCCTCAAGTGTCCTTTGGGCTGCCTGAGTGACATTATTACTAAGAGCCAAGTTAGTGGTGATTTATGACTAGATCCATGCCAACTGGCAACTAGATTAAGATTGCCAATACTCGGGACTTCCGGTGGCGGCGATGTCCGAGTGAGCCGCACATTCGGCAGGCTCTCACTCCGGCGGGTGTTTAGGGGCTGATCCCCTGCGAGAGCGGGACCACGGACCTGAAGGAAGGCGGCAGCGAAAGTGCTGAGGAGCGGGCTGCGGCACATGGAACAGCGCGAGTCCAGGAGGCAGAAGAAAAGAGAGAAAAAGGGACAGAGACAAGGACCTGAAGAAACTTACCTGGAACCTAAGATGGCGGACACACGGACCCCGGACTTAGCAATCCAGCAGGCGCTGGATAACATGCTCCAGGTAGTGAAGTCCAGTTTTGAAGCGCAGAAGCGGGACAGTTTGGACCCAATCCAGAAAGCTGAACCAGAGGCTGAATGCGCAAGATGTTAAAGTTAAGGAGCTGGGAGAGGCGGTGGAGGAGCAGGCGGATGCGCAGACGGTTGCGGCGCTAGAAGTTGACGGGCTGAATGAGCGGCAGAGAAGACTGCTAGACAGAGTGGAGGAGCTGGAGGAACGCAGGAACAACCTGAGGATGGTCGGCCTCCCGGAGGGGGCTGAGTGAGCTGATGCCGCAGCGTTTGTAGCAGACCTATTGATGCAGCTGATGGGGGCCGAAGCCTTTCCGCAACCGCCGGAGCTGGAGGGGGCATACAGAGTGCAGGCGAGGCAGGGGCGGCCGGGCGGACCCCCCCCGCCCGATGGTGATTAGGTTCCACAGGTTCGTGGACAAGGAGCGGGTGCTGCGGTGGGCAAAGAGCGCCAGGAGCAGCGCGTGGAACAACAGTGTCCTCCGCATTTAACAGGACCTAAGCCAGGAGGTGGCTCGGCGGCGAGCAGCCTTTAAGAATGTCAAGGAGGTGCTGTTCAAGAAACACGTGAAGTTTGGTCTGCTGTTCCCGGCTCGTTTATGGGTCACGCACCAGGATCAACACCACTGCTTCTCCGAGCCTGATGAAGCGATGGACTTTGCGAGGATCAGGGGCTGGTCCCGAAAAGAGGCCCCACGGACGTGAATTAGGGCCCGAGGACTACCGTAGGAAGGTACGCCAAATGGGCCTGGACTGCTGTTCAACGGTTTGCTGGGTCAAAGGTGCCAAGCGGAACATTTGGGACTCTCCTTTGTTCATGGACATTAGTTTGGGGTTTTTTTTTCTCTCTAATGTTTTTGTTTTTTCCTCTTTTTTTCTGTTTTTTTTCCTTTTTGGGCGGATTTGTACTTTTTGTGCAGCTCGCGGAGGACACTGGAGCCGGCACGGTAATGAAGGGGGGCCGGTCAGCAAGGGGGGCCAAGGACGTGGGTTGGGGTTTTTTTTTGTTTTGTTGATGTCCATGCCTTCCTGTGCCAGTGAGTTTGCTCCAGTGGGTTGGAGAGGGGGATGGGGCGCCGGGGAGTGGGGAGGAGGACGGGGAAACAATGGGAATGAGACAGGAAGGCGCCGGAGTGTTGAGTCACTGGGCTAGCAGATTGGCTAGTCAAGGGAGTCAGGTTGGGGGGGGAGATCACAGCCAGTGGATGGCAGGGGTGGGGGTATCGGGGGATGTTGTTAGGGGGGCGGGGGTTGTTCTGCTCACGCCGGGGGCCGGCCCGAGAAAGGCTATGGCTGACCAGCGTTGGGGGGGGGGGTGGGTGGGTGGGTTGTGCCTCCCGACCAGGCTGATCACCTGGAACGTCAGGGGACTGAATGGGCCGGTTAAGAGGGCGCGGGTGTTCGCGCACTTGCGGGCTCTGAGGGCGGACGTAATTATGTTGCAGGAGACACATCTGAAAGTGTCTGACCAGACCAGGCTCAGGAAGGGCTGGATTAGCCAGGTCTTCCACTCGGACTTGGACTCGAAGTCCAGGGGGGTGGCAATCATGATCAACAAGCGGGTGCAATTTGAGGCGGAGGGCATAGCCGCAGACAGGGGGGGCAGATACCTGATGGTACGGGGCAGACTGGAAGGGAGAAGAGTGGTGCTAGTGAATATATATGCCTCGAACTGGGATGACGTGGATTTCATTAAAAGAGTGCTGGGGAAGATCCCGGAACTGGACTCTTGCAGGCTAATAATTGGGGGGGGGGGGACTTTAACATGGTCCTTGACCCGGCTTTGGATCGGTCGTGTCCCAGAACGGGTAGACTCCCAGCAATGGCAAGGGAGCTGAAAGGGTTTATGGAGCAAATAGGGGCAGCAGACACCTGGAGAGCCAGACAGCCAACAGGAAGGGGCAACTCGTTTTACTCGCACGTCCATAAAGTATATTCTAGGATAGATTTCTTTGTACTAAGCAGGGATTGTATAGGGGAGGTAAAGAACACGGAATATTCGGCAATTACTATCTCAGACCATGCCCTGCATTGGGTAGACCTGCAGATCGGGGGGGGCGAGCTACCAACGCCCGCAATGGAGGCTAGACATGGGACTGCTGTCGGAGGAGGGGATCTGTGAGAGGCTTCGGAGGTGTATGCAAAATTACCTGCAGGTGAATGACACAGGGGAGGTCTCGGCGGCGACCCTGTGGGAGGCGCTAAAGGCAGTAGTGCGGGGGGGAGCTGATTTCAATTGGGGCCCACAGAGCCAAGGCAGACAGGGCAGAGATGGATAGATTGGTCAGGGAAATGGGTTGGATAGATGAAGAGCACGCGGAGTCCCCAGGGGAGGTTTCACTCGGGGAGAGGCAGAGACTACAGGCGGAACTGGGGGCGCTAGCCACGAGTAGGGCTGTGGAACAGCTTAGGAAGGCGAGGGGCGTGGTGTACGAGCATGGGGAAAAGGCTAGCAGACTGCTATTGCAGCAACTCTGGAGGAGGGAGGCGGCCAGGGAAGTAAGTAGAGTGATAGATGGGGGGGGCACAAAGTGGAGGACCCGGCAGGATTGAATAAGGTATTCCGGGACTTCTATCGCAAGCTGTATACTTCGGAGCCGCCGGAAGAACCGGAGGAGATGAAAAGGTTTCTGGATGGGTTAACATTCCCAACAGTAGGTGGGGGACGAGTGGATGAGCTGGGGGCCACAATTAGAGTGGAGGAGATATTGGGGGGCCTAAAGGCCATGCAGTCGGGGAAAGCCCTGGGGCCGGATGGATACCCAGTAGGAAGTTTTCTGAGCTGGTGGGCCTGGTCTTGGCGAGGGTTTTCAATGAGGCAAGGGACAGAGGGACCCTGCCGCCGACAATGTCTCAAGCCACTATATCACTGATATTGAAGCGGGGTAAAGACCTGGAGGCGTGCGGGTCCTACAGGCCAATCTCCTTGATTAATGTTGACGCCAAGCTCCTGGCAAAGGTACTGGCGGTTAGACTGGAGGACTGCGAACCGGAGGTGATTGGGGAGGACCAAACTGGGTTCGTGAAAGGTAGGCAGCTGGCGGCCAACTTGAGAAGATTACTTAATGTGATAATGATGCCCCCGGCAGGCAGAGAGGTGGAGGTAGTGGTGGCGATGGACGCCGAGAAGGCCTTTGACCGGGTGGAGTGGGACTATCTATGGGAGGTGCTCGGACGGTTTGGGTTCGGGGAGGGACTGGTGGATTGGATCAAATTATTATACCAGGCCCCGAAGGCCAGCGTCAGGACTAACAGAGAAGTGTCGGAGTACTTTAGGCTGTACCGAGGGACCAGACAGGGCTGCCCGCTTTCCACGCTGCTGTTTGCGCTGGCCATAGAGTCGCTGGCGATTGCGCTGAGAGCCGCAGAGGGATGGAAGGGGATGGTGAGGGGCGGGGTAGAACATAGGGTCTCTCTTCACGCAGACGACCTGCTGCTGTACGTGTTGGACCCAGTGGCCGGGATGGGAAGTATACTGGGAATGTTGAGGAAGTTCGGCCAGTTTTCAGGATACAAATTAAATACTGTAGCCATCGAAGTTGGCCACTCCCTCAATACAAAATTGAGGAACGCAAAGCTTGCAGGTTAAAATGGACAATGTTTGCAGCACAAGCAGGCTGCACCAAGCTACCAATGAGGCAATCTCCGGGATAGTTAACATAGCAATGGAACGATCCCAGGGACAATGGACACAAATAGAGAAGTGATTGCAACAGTGTATGGGAAACCAGACACCCCGGCACCTGCGGGGTTCGAAAACAAAGCACCTGAAGGCCCACCCAGTAGCCGAGAGACAGCCTCAGTATTGGGGGGATTCAAACAAATCGATTGGGAAGAGACCCAATCGATACCCAGCAGGTAAAGGGTCCGCCCAAAAGGGCGCGAAGCCCTAGGACCCATAAAAGACAGGTCCCACACTTAGTTTGTTCTTCTTGACCAGCCCTCCTCTCTGGACCAGCACCTCGACCAGCTTTTGCCAAAGAAGACCTTGACCGAGAGAGAGGAGAGGTTTGGGACAGCAGCCGCCAGCAAGTAAGTGTCTCACAACGATCGCTACCAGAGATAGACACTCCTGACCCCTTTTTAAACCGTACCAACCTGAAGTCTGCGGACCAGTGCAGAGCAAGAGGCCTTGTCCCCTGATCTGGCAGTTCCCTTTGAGATAAGTATTGGTTTATTTAGTGGTAGGAATAGTTTAATCATCTTAGCGTGTGCATGGGTAGTATTATAATAAACTCCGTTGTTTGAACTTACTAATTGGTGTATGGTTTATTGCTTTGAACTTGACCTTGAAACTTGTGGTGGTATCTTTACGATACCTGGCGACTCCAGAGCTAAGTAACGAAACAGAGCCAAATTGAGTGTTAAGCACACTCACCCAGAATGAGCAACAATACGGCCAAGAGTGAAATGTTTGTGGTACAGGCAAGGGGCCAGGAGAACAGATTGAGAGGGCTACCGTTTAGGCTGGTTGAGGAACATTTCCGGTATTTGGGAATCCAGGTGGCACTAGACTGGGGCAAGCTGCACAAGTTAAATTTGGCCAGGGTGGTGGAGCAAATGAAGGGAGAGTTTCGAAGATAAAATGCACTCCCGCTGTCGCTGGCAGGGAGGGTGCAGACTGTAAAGATAACAATCCTCCCTAGATTTCTGTTTGTTTTTCAGTGCCTCCCGATCTTTGTCCCACAGTCTTTCTTCAAAAGAGTTAACAGGATGATCATGAGCTTTGTCTGGGCGGGAAAATCCCCGGGGGTGAAGAAGGCGATGCTGGAGAGGAACCGTAGCGAGGGAGGGCTGGCTTTGCCGAGTTTGATTAATTATTACTGGGCGGCCAACATCGCTATGATAAGGAAGTGGATGGTGGGTACGGGGTCTATCTGGGAGCGGGTGGAGGCGGCATCATGCAGGGGCTCCAGCTTGGCAGCCCTGGTCACGGCTCCTCTACCGCTGCCGCCGGCCAGGTACTCCACCAGCCCGGTAGTGGTGGCAACCCTGCGGATATGGGGCCAGTGGAGGAGGCATGTAGGGGAGACGGGGGCGTCGGTTTGGGCGCCAATCTGCGACAACCATCGGTTTGCCCCCGGGAGTATGGATGGGGGGGTTTCGAGCATGGCGACGGGCGGGGGTGGGAACGGTGGGCGATATGTTCCTGGAAGGGAGATTTGCGAGTTTGAGGAGCTTGGAGGAGAAATTTGGGCTGGTAAGGGGAAATGATTTTAGGTACCTACAGTTGCGGGACTTTGTTTGTAGACAGGTCCCATCTTTCCCACGCCTCCCGCCAATGGGGATCCAAGACAGAATAGTCTCTAGGGGGGAAGAAGGGGAGGGTAGAGTCTCTGATATTTAGAAGGTGCTCATGAGGGAGGAAGGGTCCCAGACGGAGGAACTGAAACTTAAATGGGAGGAGGAGCTAGGTGGGGAAATGGAGGACGGGCTGTGGGCAGAGGCCCTGAATGGGGTAAATTCGACCGCGACATGTGCCAGGCTCAGGCTGATTCAATTTAAGGTCGTTCACCGGGCCCACATGACGGAGGCTCGGATGAGCAAATTCTTTGGGATAGAGGACAAATGCGCTTGGTGCGCGGGAGTACCAGTGAACCATGTTCACGTGTTTTGGGCATGCCCTAAGCTTAGGGGGTACTGGGAGGGATTTGCGGACGTCATGTCCCGGGTGCTAAAAACAAGGTCGGCGATGGGTCCAGGGGTGGCAATTTGTGGGGTTTCGGAAGACCCGGGAGTCCAGGGGGAGAAAGAGGCCGATGTTTTGGCCTTTGCTTCCTGATAGCCCGGCGACGAATACTATTGGCGTGGAGGGACTCAAAACCCCCGAAGACTGAGTTGTGGCTTGCGGACATGTCGAGTTTCCTGGGTATGGAAAAAATTAAGTTCGCCTTGAGGGGATCTGTACAGGGGTTCGCCCGGAGGTGGCAACCATTTATTGACTTCTTTGCGGGAGAGTGAGCGTCAGCAGGGGGGGGGGGGGGGAGTAGAGTAGAGTAGGAGGGATAAAATGGCGGGTAGTACCGGTGGGAGAGGAGCGGGCTTGTGCTGTATGTTATGATTGAAGTATTGAATGTACGTGGATGTTTGCACATTTTTTGCTTTCTTTCTGTTGATGTCTGTAACTGTTTACAAAGCCAAAAACTACCTCAATAAAATTGTTTATTTAAAAAAAAAAGATTGCCAAAACTCATTACACATATGACTCTCTATTGCCAACAGACAGAGAACTGTTATCTTGGTATTTGCCCTGGCATCTAATCTATTTGTCCACTTTTATTTTGTTTAGCAAAAATGGGTCAGCATCTCGGGTGATATTATTCCCACAACTATCTCCTAAAAATGCCACACACCTTTCTCTTTCTGTTTGATGTTTACATTCCCCCCCCCCCCCCCCCCCCCCCCCCCCCCCAAACTCATTTTCAGGTCTCATTTCTCATGTTGAAAGCTTCTAAACCTACAGCAGATAATATTTATTAATTAATTGTAGTATGCTAGTCATTTGGGTGGTGACAAATTTTCTCCCCATGTATGGAGAAACGTCTTACATTTTTACTCTGTGCCCCTTTCAATCACTTTGTCAGGGACTTGCTACAAAGGAGGAAATGGGCATAAACCTGCATCAAACCTATAATTATGCATACCAAGTAATTTTATCATGCACTATTACTTGGAAACAGCAGTAACTTAATAAGCCACTGAAGCCTGTTTCACCATTCAGTGAGATCATGGCTGACCTGTGCCTTAACTCCACTTCTCAACTTTGATCCATATCCCTTGATACCATCACCTAAGAAAAATCAGTCAATCTCAATCTTAAAATTTTAAAATGACCCAGCAATGGCAGCCTTTTGGGGAGAAAATTCCACATTCCCGTTATTTTTTGTGTTTAAAAAAACAAGTGCTCTCTGATTTCACTCCTGCATGGCCTTTCCCTAGTTGCTTCAATGTCATTTGCTGAAAGCAGTATCTGTCGAGATTGTGCCATTCGGACATTTTCATCTCTTCAATGCTGACGATAACGGCTGCGCTAAAATTTGTGCATTTTATGTTTTGAGAGGAAATATACTGATCTGGTGTACTTGCATACCAAGAATGTTGTAATGCTGCATGAACAACTGGTGATGGGATCTTAGATTACTACATTTTAGTAACTTGTGTAGGCTGCAGCATCACCACCATCAAGATCTATATAAATGTCTTGAACATTGAAGGATTAGTTCATTGGCATTTGCATTCGCTTGATCCTGATTTTCTTTTAACACAAAATATAATTTATTTTATGTATCTATAATATTTAAATGGTGGCATAGTGGTAGAGTCACTGGGCTAGTAATCCAGAGGCTCAGGCTACTACTCTGATGACGTGGCTCAAATTGCACCATGGTGGAATTTGAATTCAATTAATATATCTGTAATTATAAAGCTAGTCGTGAAACTATCATGTAAATTATCATCTAATTTCCTATGTTAGGGAAGGAAATCTGCCATTCTTACACAGTCTGGCCCACTTGTGACTCCAGATCCACAGAAAAGTGGTTGACACTTAACTGCCCTCTGAAATGTTCAGTTCAATTAGGGATGGATAACAAATGCTTTCTTTGCCAGCGATGCCCACATCTCACGAAAGAATAAAGGCTAAAAACCCTGAAAGATTTAGTTTGGAGGAGAAGGAAAGAAAGAGAATATGTTTTTCCTGAGCGATATTCTTGGGAGTGGGGTATTGAATGATTTCTACAAGAGGCTTTATTTGAGAAAGATCTTTTTCCCACGGGAACATTTAACTGGGGAGGTGATTGTCCTGTATGTGTATAAACCATGTACTATAATGGGATGTAAACGGGATATATGCATCTGTTCGGGGAGGAAAACTTATGGAAACCATTCACAATATATCATTGATTACCGGATGTTGTAATTTACCAGCTATTTAATCAGTGTAATATTTTCATGTAGTACTGTGGATGGAGCCATTGCAAGTAGTTTCAAATTGCATTTACCCATCTGCAGTATTTGGATAAACATTCGATAATTCAGTTTAATAACATTGTAATCTTTGATCTGTTTATATGGTATGTTACATTTTATGACCTATTTCCTTACATATTTCATATTTTGAGACCGATACTTAATTGATGTAACTATACAAATGAAATGCAGATTATGGATCGACTGAGATGTGATTTGTTTTAGCTGACAATACTGGGTGCTGGTGTAAGAGTATTTACACAATTAAAGAGATTAACCAAGATAATTTTTAGGGATGGCTCTGTAATTCATCCTAATGTCAAATAAATTAAACGTAAGGTGCGGAAGGAAAGTGGTTTCAGAATTGGTTCGCTAACGCCAGGTTACTGTGTTGCTGAAAGTCTCTCAGCTGTGTGTTGGAAAGCTAATCTTGGAGAGAAGGTATCACCTGGTTACTGTTTAATTCTTAAATTGAATTTGTAACTTCCTAAATTCTGTTTCACCATCACAGTTGATATAATGGAGCTTTAAGCTCACATGATTATCTCTGAGCTAAATTGCCTCCAGCTTGCTATGCTTGACCTAAGATGGTGTCTTTCCCCACTGCTCTGGAGACTGAGGAATAATTTTTTTGAAACCAAGATAGTTAGAGATTCTACTGGTGCACAACAGCAGCTTTACCTGAGCAGAAAGGCCCCCCAGGCTTTGCCAATTACATCTGATCCAATGAGTTAATTTTATTATGGTTCAAAACTTTTTTTTATTGAAGTTAGAATGCATTAGTAGGAACTATAATGTACACTGGAGGTACTTGTGGAAAACGTTTGATCATCAATAGTGCTGTTCGCCAGCAGTTCGGACAAAGCAAAATCTCTAAAAGAGCAAATGAAGGAATGAAGAGATAATCTGCTTCTGGAGATTTATTTGAAGATGCAGTGTCGGCCAAGGCACTGGGAACACTTTCAGCTCTTCAAATATTTCCATGGGACCTTTTATGTGTACTTGATTAGGCAGACAAGGCCACATCTTAACTATTTTATAGATAGTACCTCTGAGATTGCAACACTTCTTCAACACTGTACTGAAATGTCAGCCTAGTTTGTGTTCAAGCCTTCTTGCTCGGAGGCTAGATGACTATCAACTGAGTCACGGCTTCAGTCAGAAATAATACAAAGCTAACCTGACAATCAGTGCTACAAAAGCTGGAAAGAGCAATCCTTAGTATTAGAGTCATATCCACTTTGTGTCTGTTTTGAATTCTTTAACAATTATTTTTACTAATCAGTGATCATCGGTGAATTTTGCTTTTGAATGTGATGCTGGCATTTATTGTCTACTTCTTCAATATTATTGGGAATGTTGACTTGCAGTTTAATTATGTCCAGTAGACACCTGGACCATAATCGTTCCATCTGTGCACGTAAGGTGCATTCAGACTGGTATTATTTTGTCTCATAATTGTCACCAATTAAAATGATAATTAAATCATCAAATGGGCATAATTAATAACCAAGCAAATCAAAAACTTCAGAAATGTCACACTTTTATTTTTTCTTAAGTAAGGCTTCGAAGAAGTGTAAGAAAGCACTACAAAATAAATACAGCTATCTTGTAGTGATGTGTTGGGGGAGGGGAGAATAAGATCTTAATGCTTTATTGAAAGGTGTTGGTGCAAAGGGAAATTTATGGGTTCCAAATAGCAATAGTGGGCACCAGTTAATTATTTCAACAGTCTGTGACTGATTCCAAGAGTGCCACTGGTGAGGCTATCAATAATAAGCTGCAAACCATAAGCAAAGGTGTAGATATGCCTTAGAAATAATTATTGATTGCAACAGAAGGCCCTACTTTTCAGTCCTCTGATAAGTTTATTTCTAACATTTCACATTTGATCAAAACTCTCAGTTGCTTAACAGGTAAACATGGTGTGAATGCCAACACATTGTGTAGCATCTGAATTCATATTTTTAATTAATTTTTATTTACATTGCAAAGAAAAAGACTCCATTTAATGCAGCAGATAAAACAAAAATCTGCGGTGATGCAGTATGCAGAACTGTATGTTTGTAGATCCCATTTTTGCAACTGCACAGATAATTCTGTCACATAAGGAAGACTAAGGAAGGAGGTGAAAGGTAATAAGATGGATTGTACTGGCATTGGATATTTACAATTTGTCGGGAGCGGAAGAGCTAGAAAATAAATAATAAGAAGCCATCCCAATCAATAGATGCTCTACCAAATGACCTCAGCAGAAGGTTGTTCCTTTCATTTAAAAGATATAAAAGGATTAAATAGGCAAGAAATATGTCAAGAGATTTTTCTTTCTCTCCTCCATCTTCACAAAACCAGGAGTGCTCAATAGTTTGAAACACTGATGTCCTGCAAGCTGAAACACATCAAATGCGCAGGGACACGGCTTAGTGTGATGGAAGGGAGTAATTAAGGCAGGTGTTGGCAGCCTTGTCAGTCCGCAGACATTGAATTGGTCTGCAACAAACCATTCTCTCCCTGTGCCATTCTTCCCTGCACAACACAAAGATGTGATCAGAGTCAGGGCATCTTGGAATCTTCTATCGACCAGCATAAGGGGACTGTAAGAGCAGCCCAATCACAGGCTGGTCCTTTCTTGTAACATTATTTCCCCTCCAATATCTACGTAAAAATAGACCTAATTATTTAAAACAATCTAGGTCAATTATGAACTTGGTAATAGTTCATTATGTTCAAATTAAAAATAAAATGAAGTTTAAAAATAGTCCAGTTAAATAAAATGCTTTCCTTCAATCATTTCCTGACATTCTCTCATTCTCTTTAAAAGTTTAGTCTCCAACTTAAAAGTAAAACTTTGTAATTGTTACTCACGTGGCATTATATTTCGCTTTCCCATCAAGCTTTCAATCTATATCTTAGCTGTCACTTGATTGGTTCAGGATAATTTGAAGCAGATCACTGGTAACAGATGAAAAACCTGGAAAAAATTGTTCAGCTGTTTATTTTCTTACTGGGAAATTCAAAATCACAGGATTTGCATGTTGACATAGCAAAAGGAAGGGCAGAACTAACAAATTTTAATTTGAATATCATTTCAAGTCACAAAATGAGAATGATTTCAAGCCTCACAGGTTGACTTAACTGTAGAAAGCCAAAACCTTGGGCTCCTATGTGCTAGATCTACAAAATGGCATAACTGGCCAGGTTATCACAGTGAACCACACAGATTCATTGTTCTGCTTTATTTCTTACAATTTGCCAGTCTCCAGTGTTACTTGACTAGTTAACGGACTGCTATGCCTCTTGGGAGTCTTGAAATGAGTATTATTGCAGGCAAGTTCTGATTGGACAGGCACCAAAAACAAAATTACTGTGAAAATAATTGCATATCAAGTGATAACTAAACAGCAGCATTGTCCTAGAGAGGATAATTCAGCATGTGATTGTTAATCCAGAGGCATTTCAGTTTCAACTGTGTGTATCAATCCTTCCAGGTCCTTCAGATTTATCAATGACAATGTATAGATTTAATTTATGGATTTTCTAGTACGTATGATTGTGATTCCTAAGTTATATTAAGAATTGCAGTAGTCAGGATGGCAGTGCTTAGCACTGTTGCTTCATGGTGTCAAGGACCCGATTTTGAACCCAGTTCCGAGTCACTGTCCGTGTGGAGTGTGCACATTTTCCCCGTCTCTGTGTGGGTTTCACCCCCACAACCCAAAGATGTGCAGGGTAGGTGGATTGGCCATGCTAAATTGTCCCTCAATTGGAAAAAAAAGAATTGGGTACTCTAAATTTAAAAAAAAGAATTGCATTAGTCATTTTGTAACAACACAAAATTTATCTTCAGGACTGTGGGAGCAAGTAGTTGCAACTGATTAGCGCTACTCCATCTTCAATTCAAGTTAAGCTGCTGTGTAAGGTCATTTGCTAGCTGGCAAATGTGGGTAGGGTGCTCTTTCCAAGGGCTGGTGCAGACTTGATGGGCTGAATGGCCTCTTTCTGCACTTTAGGTGTTCTATGATTTCCATGCTAGTTGTTTCAGCTGGTAGAAGACAGACCCATAAAATTGATGGCCGTGACTCCTTCATAATCACTGGCAATGCTGTCCTTGCTCTGCTCTGAGGCTGCGGCAGATTTCAGTGAAGATATCTGTAGTGAAACCGAGATAGCCGACACACTTCCTTGCTGACGTTCAGGAATTGCTCTCTTGAGTATCCATGGTAGTTACAGCCTCTTTTAGAGCCACCCATCGCCGCCACCACCCCAAACTCCTCTCCCTCGTTGTTGCAGCTGTTTGTTTGCTCTGTGTTATCTCCGCTTATTCTCACTGTCATTCCACAGGCAAAGGAAGGATAAGGCAACTGGACCCAAGTTTTGCAAAAAATGGTAAATTCCTACAGCTCCTGTCACACCACTCCCACTGGTCTTCAGCAGCCCTAGGCAACTCTGAAAGCCGTCAGTCATTTCTGCCATTACAGTAAGTGCCAGCAGCAATCAATCCGCTATACTCTGAAAGAGCACTTTAAGTGGAACCGATTTGGGGTACATCCTGCTGCTGAACATGTTTTCGGGTGTGTAAGAATAAAAGTTCCAGAGTGGCAGGTTGGCATCAAACCAGCTTTAATCTGTCCACTTTCGGTGGATGCTCCTTGCATGTGTGTTATTGCTGTCAATAACATTTGGACCATGTGAATAGCAGCAGAAGTGTGTGCATGTGCTGCTCAAGTCATTTTGGAAGCAAAATGGCACTTGGGAGTACTGAACAACTGGGAGTAACCCAGCCAAATTCCGCAGTCTTGCTCTTTTCAGGAGAAAGACAACAAATGAAAATACTGCCACATATTCAAAAGTGAATTGAAAGACAAAAGCAAATATTTTGATGCAATTGATACTGTATCAGAGAGTAATGTCCATACTCATTTGGGAGAAGAAATTATTGTTATTACTCCTCGCTATGCCAACAATTGCCTTGTCGTTTGTATCCTAGTAACAAAATTGTTTGAGAATGTTTTTACAGAAATTCAGCTCGTGTTTTATGGTTGAATTTCTTTCCTTTCAACACTTGCAGTGTGATGATCAACACTTAAAATATTACCACTATTGAATTTTCATAGTGGGGATATGAAATACAAAAGAAAGCTGGTATCTCTGCACTGGTGTTCATTTATAAATAAGAGGTATCCAAAAGGATAGCAACAAATGGATGCTTTGTTAGCATAGGAAGGTAAGGATGAATCTTTGTGCTTGGGAGAATTTTTGTTTGATGCTCGGACTTGCCAAATTTGGAAGCCCGTCTCCCAGGACCTTATGGGCTAAATTTTCCTAGTCCTGTCAACATGATTAGAGGGGTGGGTCTGGGACGGGGAGCTGCCTCTGGATGACTCCCCAGCGTATTCCCATATCTGAAAAACTTTTCCCAAGAGTGGCCTAAGAATCAGGTTAAGTTACCTGCTTCTTGGAGACAGATAGCTAATTAGTCCAATTAAACCCTTTGTGGCATTTTGCTCCAGTTCCAGTGCTTTACTGTGAGCTGAGTGGCCCTCCCTCGGTGTGCAGAGGCCATCAGGTCCATCCCCCAATGAAGGGGCTGTGCAGTTGAAAGTCTATTAAGTGTGATTAGCACTGCTGCCTACGACGCTGAGGACCTGGGTTCGATCCGGGCCCCGGGTCACTGTCTGTGTGGAGTTTGCACATTTTCCCCGTATCTGCGTAGGTTTCATCCCCACAACTCAAAGATGTGCAGGTTAGGTGGATTGGCCACACTAAATTGCCCCTTAATTGGAAAAAGAAAATAATTGGGTACTCTAAAATTTTTTTAAAAAATGTCTTGAAGTGGGGTTCCCCCTCCACGTTGATTGCTCCACCAGCTTTGGGCCCCTCTATTTGAGTAATCTCTGTGCAGACAGCCCAGGATGCCTCCATGTTGAGCCCTTCTTGCACCCGTCTACCTTCCTCGCTAAATTCCACCTCTTCTCATAGAATTTAGGGTGCAGCAGGAGGCCATTTGGCCCATAGACTCTGCACCAGCCCCTGAAAGACCACCCTACCTAAGCCCTACCTCCACCCTAACCCGTAATCCAGCAACCCCACCTAACGTTTGGACAGTACGGGACAATTTAGTGTGACCAATCCACCGAACCCGCACGTCTTTGGACTATGGGAGGAAACTGGAGCACCTGGAGGAAACCCATGCAGGCACGGGGGAAACGCACAGACAGTGACCCAAGCTGGGAATCAAACCCAAGACCCTGGTGCTGTGAAGCAACAGTGCTAACCACTGTGCTACTGTGCCACCCTGATGAAGCTGCAGTCTTGCTATTGCTACAAGCCTTCAAATTGAGCCTGAAGCCATGGGAGCCTGCAAAGATAGCAAGTATGGAGGAAGCCAATTCGGCCCTTCCCAGAAAGTGTTTCCGCCAGGCTCGCTGACCTCATTGGTGGGCCGACCCCGGAGTCCTGCTGCCAACTGGAAAATCCAGCCCAGAGCGTTGATCATGAACTAAATGACCTCAACTTGTATGGTTGTAATTTTGGTTTAAAAAGAAGTTTCGTTTTACAATACACTTAATACCCAACAGCTCTGCTGGTCTTTCTTACCTCCACATGCCTAACGCTGACAGATATGATAGTGGACCTATTGCTTGTGTTATTACTGTAAATGTGCCAGGAAGGTAAGGTCAGACAACATTCTGCTTCACTTATTGATATTCAAAATACCAATCTTGGTTGGGTATTCTAAAACAAGCACATAATTAACCAGTAAACAAACAGGTTTGCTAATATATTTTATTTTACATTAAATTTCCCATTAGTCTAGGTAAACACACCAGAAGCGAACTTGTGATATGGAAGTGGTTGACCATAACAAAATCTGGTTAGTACTTTGGCCTGTGCTAATATGATTTGGTATTACAGGCTCAAGTTAAACCTTGTAGTGCAGTAAAATGAGATCAAACAGCAAGCATATCACTGGATGATGTCAGGATTTGGGTATTTGTGACCACTTTTCCATGGCACGAATTCAATGATAAATTGCATTAAATTGCTGTGGTTTTAATCAAATCACGGAGGTTTACAATTCTGTTCACAGCTGTGTGCTCCAATCACTGCCAGATGAGTTTATTTATTCATAAACTGGGCAGGTAAAGTTAAATGCAGCAGTTTTTGTAATGTCACAGCTCGCATACTGTTTTGTTTTAATTGAATATAAGTCGGTTGAGTTGTTCAAAACATGCCAGATTGGGATGGCCTCCCTTGCTCCCGACTAATTTTGAAAACAGTAGGCGCGATTTCTCGGGGTCTACTTCATTGAGAGGGGACAAGTGTTCAGTATTATTGAAAGCTCAACTGTCAAATCTCCCACACTACTGTGTTGAGAAGCCAAGTTAAGGATGTACCCCACAGCGACAGAGCCAATTTTATTGTCAGATGTGATGAGTAATTGGCAGATGGGAGTGAGCTGGGGTGGAGTACCCTTTCAGAGGGTTAAGTCATATGTTGCAGAAATTAGAAGTGAAACATGTTTGCTGATTAGCACTTGAGCCTGAAACAGAAGTAACCACTTTTTGGGCCATCAGGTGTCCTGGTCACTGTTAGACCCATTAAAATATAAATAGGTGATTTGCACCTTGCCACACTTAGGGGGCGATTCTCCAAACCCGCGCCGGGTAGGCGAATCGCCGCAACCACGCTACGACGGCCCGATGTTGGTGCGCAATTCTCCGAGGTGCGGAGAACCGGTGCCATTTGCGCTGGTTGGCATGGCGCCGGCTGCTAGAATCGGTGGGGCCGCCGATTCTCCGGCCCGATTGGGCCGAGCGGCCGCGCAAATACGACAGAGTCCCGATGGCGCCGATCACCCTGGTCACTGCCGGTGGGAATTCTGTGTGAACGGTCGGGGGGCGGCCTGTGTGTGTGTGGGGAGGGGGGGGGGGGCGGAGAGGGGGCTCTGTTGGGGTCTGGCCCGCGATCGGGGCCCACCGATTAGCGGGCCGGCCTCTTTCCCCCCCCCGGGGGCCTACTTTCCTACGTGACCGACCCCTGAACACGGTCGCCATGTTGAGTTGGGGCCGGCACACTGAAGAAGTCCCCCGCGCATGCGCATGTTGGTGCGGACCAACTGTGCATGCGCGGGTTGGCGCGGCATCCATTTGCCGCTGGGAAGGGAGGCTGGAGTGGCGTGAACCACTCCAGCGCTGTGCTGGCCCCCTATGGGGGCCAGAATCGGTCATCTCCGTGCCCATTTCACGGTGTCGTGAAACGCGACGGCGTTCACGACGGCGCAAAGACTTGGGCTCCATTTGGGAGAATCGCCTCCTTAATCTTTCAATTGTTCTTGCTTCATTTAGATATTGTTTTTCTCTGGTCCTGCCTGTGGTTAATTTTGTAATTAAATAGTCTGTTGATTGTGCACGGTGGATCTTAGTATGTGAGGTTTGCGTCTTTATTTAGGTGTGATGAGAAAACCCCATTTTCTTCCACTTTGTCTTTCAGTCAGAACACAATAAAGACTGTCTTAATCTGTAGCAAGGTTACTGGTCAGAAATAGCTTAGTTTCCTGTTTTGATGTGTGTATAAAATTGTAAAAAAAACTATATTTAGTAGTACACCACGTACTTATTTGCCACCCTAATGAAAAAGGCTAATCAATTACTGAATTTAATCTGGCAATTAAATGACCACCCATCTCCTCCACAACATCTATTGCATGTATGCATGCATTTAGAATAGAATATTCTTTAATGCAATACCCTAATCTCAAACTGACTTTCTGTCCTTTAATGAAACTGTACATACTGTGAAACAGCACATGCATTGTAGTTTAGAGCTTTCGAATTCTAAGCTGCAGTGCCTTACATATTTTAGGGCCTTTAAGAGTTGACGTCCCATATTTAGAACTAATATCATATAAATGCAAGAGGATTCATTTTCATATTGCAGCATCAGTATAATGTATAACGAGAAGAAGAAATTGATTCCGCGTGGGTGGGCATGCCTAAATTGGGTATTTGCAGCTAATCTGTAAGATCGTCTTCAGCCATCCAGGCACTAAGCTCTGGAATTCCCTCCCTAAACCACTCTACTTCTCTCTCTTCTTTCAAGATGCTCCTTAAACCATGCCTCTTTGACCAAGCTTTTCTTTGGCTTAGTGTTAATTTTTATCTGAACATGGACGTGTGAAGCACATTGGGACATTGTACTACGTGCTACAAAAATTCGAGCCATTATTGCCAATACTCATATTTTCTTCGGGTAACCAATACAGAATAAATGTGTCCAAGATCTAATAATATTATGAGATATAGTTGACAAAATTTACCAGAGTATTTTTTTAAAAAATGTTTTTATTCCAGATTTTTCAATAATCTTTACAAAACATTACAAAAGAGAAAATAATGCAAAGAAAACAAAGCAATATGCCAACAAAAACAACTTAACCCTCTAACCAACTAAAAATGTAACAAACAAAACAAAGCAAAGTAGGGCATCAACCCCTTACAAATAACATGAAATCAGCCCCACCTCCTCCCCCTGCCCCGCCCCTCTGGGTTGCTGCTGCTGCTGACCTCCACCTAACGTTCCGCGAGAAAGTCAAGGAACGGTTGCCACCGCCTGGAGAACCCCTGCAAAGACCCTTGCAAGGTAAACTTTATCTTCTCCAACCTGAGAAACCCCACCATGTCGTTGCTCCAACCCTCTACGCTTGGGGGATTCGTGTCCCTCCACATTAACTAGAGCCTTCTCCACGCTACCAAGGAGGCAAAGGCCAGAAGTCCGGCCTCTTTCGGCTCCTGCACTCCGATACCCCAAATATCGCTATCCCCCAGCTCGGTTTTACCCGAATATCCAAGACCTTGGACATAACCTTTACAAAGCCCTTCCAAAATTCCGTAAGTGCCGGGCATGTCCAGAACATATGGGCATGGTTTGCTGGGCTCCCTGAACACCTCTCACACCTGTCCTCTACCTCAAAAAACTTACTCGTTCTCGCCCCTGTCATATGCGCCCAGTGCACCACTTTAAACTGAATCAGGCTAAGCCTGGTGCAAAATGAAGAGGAATTGACCCTGCCCAGGCCATCAGCCCACAGGCCCTCATCCAGCTCCTCGCCCAGCTCCTCCTCCCACTTGCCCTTCAGCTCTTCCACTGAGGCCTCCTCCGCCTCCTGCAGCTCCTGGTATATTTCCAATATCTTGCCATCCCCTACCCACATGCCCGAGACCACCCTGTCCTGTATCCTCTGGGCAGGCAGCAGTGGGAATTCCCCCACCTGCTTTTTCACGAACGCCCGAACCTGCAGGTATCTAAAGATATTCCCCAGGGGTAACCCAAATTTCTCCTCCAGCACCCTCAGATTGGCAAAGGTCCCATCGATAAACAAGTCCCCCATCCTTTTGATTCCTGCCCGATGCCAGCTTAGGAACCCACCATCTATCCTACCTGGAACTAACCTGTGGTTATTCCGCATCGGGGTCCAGACTGAGGCCCCTACCTCCCCTAATTTCCGTCTCCACTGCCCCCAAATCCTCAGTGTCGTTGCTACCATCGGGCTCGTGGTATAGCACGTCGGCGGAAGCGGCAACGGTGCCGTCACCAGTGCCCCCAAGCTAGTATCTGTGCAGGACGCCGCTTCCAGCCGTTTCCATGCCGCCCCCTCTCCCTCCATTACCCATTTCCGAATCGTTCCGACACATTTGCTGCCCAGTAATAGCTGCACAAGTTCGGCAGCGCCAACACCGCCCGGACTGCGCTCCAAAAACAGTCTCTTAACCCGCAGAGTCTTATTTGCTCACACAAATCCCGTAATACTCCTGTTTACCCACTTAAAGAAGGACTTGGGGATGAGAATGGGCAGACACTGGAAGACGAACAGGAACCTAGGGAGGACCGTCACCTTTACAGACTGAACCCTGCCCGCCAGGGAGATTTAAGAGTAGAAATAAATATTGGACTTGTGTAAGAGGATCATTGGCTTAGTATAAACCAAATCTGGCTTTTCCCCAAATAACTTGAACATCTAAATTCACCAGGAAACTACCCTGGGGGAGAAATAATGAAAAGCAGTTTTATGAAGACAATGGGGGAACTTTGCGTAATGTTTCCGTCAGGTTGTTAAAATGTTGGTCTGAAACAATTGACAAGTTTTTCTTTTAAATATCCAGTGACACTGTGTCAGGGTTGCAGGAAAATTTTAAATGACTTTAAGATTGAAATTAGCATTGAAACTGAGGAGCTTGGTTCTTTTTTAAACCAGCGGGTAACAGGTTGCCTTCACTTTGTGTTAATTCCACTCCCCCATCCCCCCCAAGTAAGTTTACAGTCTTCTGTTGCTCACTGTACACAGTTATGGTGGTATGGTGTCAGCTTGAGTGTCTTTATGGTAGCAGATTTTGACAATACTACCTGTTACTGTTAACCATAAGGGTGCGATTCTCTGGCCCCGCCGCACTGGAAAGGTATCTCGCCACGGTGCAGCGTGGCCAGTGAAAGCTGGGAGACCCAGCTTCCTCAATCTACCCGGCTCGCAACGCCACACGTGATTCAACATGATATCGCCGGCTCGCAACGCCACACGAGATTCAACATGATCTCGCAAGATACTGCAAGGGGAATCCTGCCCACAATGGGCAGGATCACTTTTTAGCAAATCTGTGTATTAGAGTGAGGCAGTAAGCCTTACTCTAACGTGCAGATTCCCAAGGTACCTGAGGCTTTGAGATTCAATTCCTTCGCCTCGGGCGAGCACCGTTTGGTAATGGGCCCCACAAACGGGGACCACATGGAATGGCATTCATGGGGGTCTCCAAGGGGATCGGAGTCCCCCAGCTGCATACCCTTTGGAAGGGTGGTGCCCCAGCACTGCTGGTGCCACCTGGGCACCCTGGCAGTGCCAGCCTGGCACCCTTGCACTGCCAACCTGGTACCATGGCTGTGCCAGCTGGATGAAAGCTTGTCACTGTTGAGGTGCCTATATGGCACTGCCTGCTAGGAGTGGCATTGCCAGGGTGCCAGGTTGGTACTGCCAAGGTGCCAAGCTGGTATTTTCTGCATGCGCCCAATTGGGACGGGGTTGCCCAGTGTGGATGTTCGTTGAGAGGGCAGGGGCCCTCCCATGTTGCGTTCAGGCGGGGGGTGGGGGGTCGGGGTTCATGTTGGAGCACTCGCTCAAGGACTTTGTTCCCTTTTGGGAAGATCGCGCCCTAAGGGTAATGCATCTCAAAATGGCAACCGCTTTGGGTGGATGAATCCCTACAGGAAAGTAGTGGGACCCTTGATGCAGTAAATGAGCTCTTTTAACATAAACGCTCTTCACCACCAATCCCTATCAAGATGATGCTAAAAATGCACCAGGCATTTCTTATCCATATTTAGGATTTCATTTCTCCTTCCATCACATTGATCCTTTGTTTTAGTTCTCTTCAGCCAGTTGGGAGTTTCTCAGCTGATTTCAGAAACAGGCCAATCCTGATGTCCTGTAATTTTTAAAATAAATGCTGATTATGAATGATGAAATGTGTGTAGTGTGTCATAATTCAAAAGTGATTGGATCATGAAGGGAAAGTGAATATATTTTATCTCCAGAATGGTGCTCTGTGGTGCCAGGTTTGTGATTGATTTGGAGCGGCTCTGAACCCAAAATGGAGGATCTCCCTGAAGAAGGAAAATGCAGGACATTTATTGTTTTCTCATGTTAGCTAACTAGAGTATTCTCCCCTATATTTACCCTTCTTGCACCTTGACTTGAATCAGAGCATTAATTAATATAGCAATATCTAATTTTTAATCTTCATTACCATACTTACATTTGAATAGAAAGCATAGTTTAAATAATTTTCTTGATTTTCACAGCTACTGATTGACAGATTTTTTTTCTTCAAAAGAAACATAAATTTTTTTGGTCATATCTTCACAGATGCATCATTGGCTTGTGATATACATGAATCATTTTGGGGAATAAGACCATCAATCATCATGGTATCTGAGGAGAGGGAAGGAAAAGCACTCTCCAAAAAAGAGACATGAATGGATTTGGAAAATTTATAAAAGTCAAAAGTCTAAGGATCAGAGCAGAACGTAATTGATGAATAGTGAGGAAGACACCTTCAGGGCAGGATCTTCCACAGAATCACCTTGGAAAATCAGAATGACTTAAATGAAAGAAAGAGAACCATAAATATATTGATCAGCTCACCTCAACCCACCCACCTCACACTCTGGGATTAAGTCCCTCCAAAGAACAGGCAAATTTTGCACTGGCTGTACGAGGATACAATCTATTGACAAAGGCTTGAAAGCAATCAGCTAGGAACTAGTTACTCAGACTGACAGAAGAAGGGATCTTTGCTGGGACCACTGTTCGTAATTTACATAAATTATTTGTGCTTGGGAACTACTGCAAAATTTGTAAATAATATCAAATTGGGGGTTACAATTAATATTGGAAGACTTTGACAAAATCGAGGAGACATTAAATTTGAAAGATGAACATGTAAATTGCAAATGAATTGCAATACGGTAGCATGGTGGTTAGCATAAATGCTTCACAGCTCCAGGGTCCCAGGTTCGATTCCCGGCTGGGTCACTGTCTGTATGGAATCTGCACAGCCTCCCCGTGTGTGCGTGGGTTTCCTCCGGGTGCTCCGGTTTCCTCCCACAGTCCAAAGATGTGCGAGTTAGGTGGATTGGCCATGCTAAATTGCCCGTAGTGTCCTAATAGTAAGGTTAAGGAGGTGAGTTGTTGGGTTACGGGTATAGGGTGGATAAGTGGGTTTGAGTAGGGTGATCATTGCTCGGCACAACATCGAGGGCCGAAGGGCCTGTTCTGTGCTGTACTGTTCTATGTAATATCATTAGGTGTGAGGTGGTGTATTTTGGTTGGATGAAGCATTTTTCTTCTTGCGAAATAAGAGTCTAAATGTGGTAAATACACAAATTATGAATAGCAACATATATTTATTGAAATTCAAAACTCCATAAAAATGCAAATGAAGCACTAGGTCTGTTGTTGGCTGGATAGAACTCATAAATAGAGAAGCTAAGCTGAACCTATATAGATCCTTGTTCAGAGCATATCATTCTGACCTTCATATTACTAAAAGGATATAACAGCATTGGAGAAAGTACAAAGAAAATTTACAAGGATGATGCCAGAACTAAGAGTATATCTATCGGGAAAATCTGAACAGGCAGGGGCACATTTTTAGAAAAGAGAAGACTAAGAGTTGACCTGATTAACGTTTACCAAATCAAACTCCTTCATAATTTGAGTGATGTAGGGAAGGTGTTTCAGTTTGTAGAGAGTTCAAAACTGGAAGGCCAGAGTTTTAAGATGGCTACTAATAAATCCCTTTAAGATTTCAGGAGAAATGGCTTTACGGAAGAGAGTAGTGAGAATGTGAAATTCACTACCCAATGGAATGGCTGATGGGGCAGCTGTAGATATACTTTGGGGAAACTAGACAAATATATGAGGGCAAAAGGTGCAGAAGGATTTATTGATAAGATTAGATGAAGTAAGGTGGAAGGAGATTTGTTTGGAGCATAAACACCAGCATAAACCTGTTGGGCTGAATGGTCTTATTTCTGTGTTTTAAATTCTATGTAACATGGCACAGTAGTACATTTTCTGGCAACACGTCTGAACCACTTCCACACATGAAATTAATCCAGAGATGTTGTCAGCCCAAGCTCCTTAGAGTTTGTGACCACTAGCCTGCTGAGATTAAGGATACTGCCATTAGTGCCACTGGTGGAAGTGTATCTTTTTGAAGCCAATGCCATGGCAGCTCCTTGCAGAAATTTGAATTCCAATTTTTATAGTTTTTAAAAAAATAGTCTTCGTAGTATTAAAATTAATTGCTACTTTATCTTTCTCTAGGTTAATAAAACTTAAAATAATTTACTTACATTGTAATGAATAAGATTAACTAGATTTAATCTTCTCTTGTCGCTAAATTAAGCCAATTACCAGTTCAAAAAGAAGGTATGTGCTTGTTTCATTCTTATGGAAGAAAATAGTTTTCACTTGATAAATGAACATGAATTTAGGTTGATTTTCTTTTTTTTTGTCTTTTGTTTTAAAATTTGAGAGTACCCAATTTATTTTTTCCAATTAAGGGGCAATTTAGAGTGTTCAATCCACCTACCCTGCGCATCTTTGGGTTGTGGGGGCGAAACCCACGCAAACACGGGGAGAATGTGCAAACTCCACATGGACAGTGACCCAGAGCCAGGATCGAACCTGGGACCTCGGCGCCGTGAGACTGCAGTGCTACCACTGCGCCACCATGCTGTCTTTAGGTTGATTTTCTTAACCTGTATTATACTTAATTCACCCCATCACCAGTAGTTAGGTGAATTGGACATTCTGAATTCTTCCTCCGTGTACCCGAACAAGCACTGTTGTGTGGCAACTATGGGGATTTTCACTAACTTCATTGGAGTATTAATGTAAGCCTACTTGTGACAGTAATAAAAATTATTATTAATGATGGCTTATTTCCTCCCAACTAATGTTGTTCTCAACTGATTGTTATGATTATACTGATTGTATATAGAAATAATCTATCTTATTCATTTTTAACTTTGCAATTATTTTAATTAACTGGATAGCAAAAAGCTTTTCATTTCATACACAACTGCATTTGATGTATGACTATGAAATGCAGGTCAACCATTGGCTATGATATAAATTAGCTTTCTCCCATCCAATGTGTTCTGTCGGCCACATAGTCAGCTGTCTACTTCAGTCATTGAGTCTTTGTGATGTATGCATTTATTCATCTGTCTGCTTACACGTGGCATCTGAGGATTTCGGGCAAGCTGCATTTAGAGTTAAATTCAGAGTTCAGGGACACAATATTTATGGCTGTAAACTTTGTGTGCAAGAGGAGCACACCTGGAAAGTCAATACAGTTCCTGAGAATTCCTCTTGAATATTCAGGTTCTATTCCCCTTGACTGTGTATTGGAAATTAAAATTCTTAATATTTGCATTATTCCATGGTGCACGGGCTCACCTCCTTAATCGAGGTCACTACATTAATTTATGTTATGTGTATGTAATGACGTGGGCTGCATTTAGATTTAGTGAGCACAGAAGGAGGCCATTCATCCCTGCATGTCTTTGCTGGCTCTTTGAAGGATCACTCCAATTTGTTGCACCTCACAGCTGCTTCCTCACGGCCCTGCAATACTTTTAATTCTTAATTTCTTTTGAAATGAAAAAAACAAAATTTAGAGTGCCAAATTGTTTTTTGCAATTTAGCATGGCCAATCAACCTACCCTCTTTGGGTTGTGGGGGTGAGACCGGTGCAGACCTGGGGAGAATGTGCAAACTCCACACGGACAGGGACCTGGGGCCGGGTTCGAACCCAGGTCCTTGTTGTCTTGAGGCAGCAGTGCTAACCACTGTACCACCATGCCGACCTTATATCGCTTAATATTACCATCAAATCTGCTTCCACCACCCTCTCACCCAATACTCTCTGGGTCAGAATAACTCGCTATACAAAAACATTCTCCTCAGCCCCCTCTGCCAATCAGATTAAGTTTGTGTCCTCTAGTTACTGACACTCCTGTCAGTGGAAACAGTTCCATAGTTTTGAGTACTCTGTTAAATCTCCTTAACGTCCTCTGCTGTAAGGCAGATGCTGTGAGTTTCAATCAGTCGTACCTCAGACAATGGAGCCAACACTGTACAATTTCGGGTCTTCAGACTCTAAAGTTGTATTCTTACATAACATTACATGAAGGAATGAAAATCTCTCTGAATTAGGATGATGTATATTGGAATGTGAGAATATGCTATAAAGAGAAATGGTTTCATATACTATACTGGTCGGGAATCTGTTATCTGAAATTTTCAGGACCTTTTGGGCTCCAGATACCGCACATGGGGACTTGGCCTACTTACATTGCAATCACCTAAATCTAGGATAGCTGTAGTCTAAAGCAGTGCTTCTCAAAGTGTGGTACGCGTACCGGTGCCGGTACGCGAGCCATCGTCTGCCGGTACTTGGAGTGTTTCCAGAAAAGAAAGAGACAGTAATCCTGGATTGGCTTGTTTCGCTCACCGGTCCCTGGCACATTGAAAAAAAAAACTGCCGGTACGCCACATCAAATAGTTTGAGGTGCACTGGTCTAAAGTAAATAAAATGGCTAGACAAATAAGATGTATCACAATAAATGCAAGGTTATAATAGGTTCTATAATAGGTTCCACCCATGGCGCCATCTCTGATTCTGCTGCAGGGGAGTGTTCAGGGTATCAATGTACTCTGCTGGAGGCATTCTTGAATGATACATCCAGCTGCATCTGCCTCATCAACATGGTTTTGATTCATAAATTTGTCTTTTATTTTATGGGTTGACATTTCTTGCTCACTGAAATGCATGTTGTTTGAACGCATCTATCAACCCGTTACACATCTTAATATTGTCTATGGGCACTTTCTCTACTGTTACACTGTGTCATTGAAACATTGAATCCCTACAGAGCAGAAGGAGGTCATTCTGCCCATCGAGTCTGCACCAACCCTCTGAAAGAGCACCCAACCTAGGCCCAATCTCCTGCCCTATCCCCAGAACCCCACCTAATCTTTGAACACGTAGGGGAAATTTAGCATGGCCAAACCACCTAACCTGCACATCTTTAGACTGTGGGAGGAAACCCACGCAGGCACAAGAATGTACGAACTGCGTACAGACAGTCACCCAAGGCCTGAATTGAACCTGGGTTCCTGGCACTGTGAGGCAGCAGTGCTAACCGCTGTGCCAGTACGATGTTGTCACTTTTTATCAAGTTGATCTTGACATAACACGATTTCTGCAATCTCCCTGTCAGTCAAAGAAGGCATAACGGGAGCATCATTATTGATGTTAAATACTTTGTTGATATCTTTGGCCTCCAACATATTCACGCATTTCATTGACATACCTATTGCATACTCAAGAAACTGGTTTACCTGATTTTTTTTTTCCCGCTTGTTCACACAAAGCCTTCAAAGTTCTTGTCAATATTATTGTCTTCAATTAACGTTGTTGCAGGCCGAAGGTTGTGCCAGCCGTTGGTCAAGGTAGATGATGTCCTTGACGGGAAAGCAGTTTTGGAAGCTTGCCACGTACCCCCCCCCCCCCGCCCCCACACCTCTTTTCATCACTCCAAGCATACAATTCAAGAAGGGGTCATGTATATTTATTTTTCATGGACCAAAGAATGCCTTGGTCCATCGGCTGAATTAATGCCGTTGCATTGGGGGGAAAGGAAAGAGTGAAAACATTGTCCTTTACCAATAGTTTAGAAGGGGGATGCACTGAACAGTTGTTCAGGAACAACTACCCGAGAATGCTCACGTGACTTTGATACAAAGGAGTTATGAAATCAATCAGAAAGCATGTCCCTGCTAGCGTTTTCCTAGGGATGTAGTATTCAGTATAGACTAGTTCTGTCAGCATTGTAAATCTGTTCAGGCAAAAGGTTTTTGTCTGAAATTAGCATAGTAAACTTATCAATAAATCCTTCAGTGGCGTGGTGGCCTTTCAAAAACTTAATACCATGACGCTCCTTGAATTTCTGCAATCAACCTGTCGATTGTTCCCATGCATCTTTAAGCCTCCGTTCTTCGTGGTAGATCTTGGCTTGCTGTATGATCAGTGGGCCAATCAGCAGAGATTTTTCACTTCTACGCTGATGAATCCACTCCATCATAATGCCATCATGTCATCATTTTACGATCCATGCAAAGTTTTTCTATTATTCGTTAACTTTTGTGAATCATTTTCAATATAAAATTTCAACAATTTGCTTTTCTGATTCTTTAAATTGTATATGGTGGTGATGCTCACCCCAAACTCCTCATCAATTTCCTCACAGGCACACCGTGGTCAAAATTCTGTAATAACACTACTTTTTTAGCAATCGACCATGAATTATGCTTCCTTTCCATTTTCTCATTGTTAGCCATAATGATATTTGATGGTATTTTTGTTCACAAAAATCGCATGGTCAACAGTGCAACAAACAATTTGATTTCTCGCACTAAAGGGCGGACGCGGTTGGTTAGGTTCGTGCTGACTGGGGTCAGGTACTTCATGCTCTAAAGGTCGGGTGCATTCAGGTGAGGTTCATGTTGGCTGGGGTCAAGGACTTCCCATGCTAAAGTTCATGTGCACTCAGCAAGGTGCACATTGGCCCAGGTCATGTCAGCTGGAGTCACAGCCTAAAGGTCAGGTGGGCGTGTTGAGGTTCATGTTGGCTCGGGTCAGGGACTTCTGTGCCAAAGCTTGGGTGCAGTCGGTATGGTTTGTGTCAGCGTGGGTCTTGTTGGCTCGGTCAGAGACCTCCAATGCTAAAGGTCGATGAGTTTTGGATGAAGGATATTTCACCTATAGTTGATTTCCAATGCTACCATCAGGCAGGAAGTTACCCAGAATTGACTTGTTTCAATCACACATTATAACAGCTGTAGAATCAATTGGAATTTCTAAGTTGACAAAATGCAATTCCTGTACACATTTTTTATTTCTTGATTCTTCATATATTACATGAATTGATTTATTCAGATATCAGTACAGTGATGATTTGTTGTGGTTTGCACAGAGGATGAGAACATAGCAGTCGGTATGGAGCCATTTTGATTTAAAATCCTGTACCGTACAGGTTTCTGGTTGAATGATGGTTGAAAGCTGTTATGTGTACGAAACTTAATCTCAGTACAGGCTGCTCTTAGAACTGCATCTGATGAAAATTTGTTCCATGTAAGAGACTCACCGTCATTCATTTAATGACTCTATCTAGACCTCTCAGTAGTCTGCGAGTTTCAATGAGATTCCCCCTCATCCTTCTGAACCCCATCGAATACAGACCCAGTATCCTCAACTGCTCGTCATATGCCCTTCATTCCTGGAATCTTTTGCGGGAATGTCCTCTGGACCGCCTCCAAGGCTGGCACATCCTTTCTTAGATACGGGTCCCAAAACTGCCCTTAATATTTCAAATGGGGTCTGACCAGAGCCTGAAACAGTCTCAGAGGTACATCCCTGCTCTTATATTCTAGCCCTCTCAAAATGAATGCTAACATTGCATTTGGCTGCCTAACTGCAAACTGAACCTGCATGTTAACCTTAAGAGAAACTTGAACTAGGACACCTTTGTGCTTTAGATTTCCAAAACTATTCCTCATTTAGAAAATAGTCCATGCTTCTATTCTTACTGCCAAAGTGCATAACCTCCCATTTTTCCACATTGTATTCCATCTGCCACTTATTTTCCCACTCTCCTAGCCTGTCCCACTCTCCTAGCCTGTCCCAGTCCTTCTGTCACCTCCACGCTTCCTCAACACTACCTGTCCCTCTACATATCATTGTACTATCTGCAAAATTAACAACAATGCTCTCAGTTCCTTCTTCCAGATCGGATACGTGTATCGTAAATAGTTGTGGTCCCAAAACTGACCCATGTGGAAAACCACTAGTCACCGGCTGCCATCCTAAAAAGGACCCATTTTCCCCCACTCTCTGCCTTCTGCCAGTCAGCGCATCCTCTGTCCATGCTGGTACCTTTCCCCTAACACCATGAGCTCTTATCTTATTCAATAGCCTCCTGGTACGGCACTTTCTCAATGGCCCTCCTCCCTGCCTACCCATAAATAGCAGGAATGTTGTGTAAAGACAGTCAGGACCTAAACTCTGGGACCAAATAGACCTCATAACTCTGTACCATTTATGGTATATAAGAAGTAATAAAATTGAGGAGCAGCACGGTGGTGCAATGGTTAGCACTGCTGTCTCAAGGCGCTGAGGACCTGGGTTCGATCCCGACCCTGGGTCACTGTCCATGTAAAGTTTGTACATTGTCCCCATGTCTGTGTGGATCTCACCCCCACAACCCAAAGATGTTCAGGGTAGGGGGATTGGCCATGCTAAATTGCCCCTTAATTGAAAAAAAAAATGAATTGGGTACTTTTAATTGTAAAAAAAAAAGTAACATTGTGTGGCATTTTTAACATGTACCAATTTTTAAAATCATGAAGAAATGTAAATCTCTGACACTTCTAAAAGGTTTTGTACAACAGTTTGCTGCATTGCGACTGTTTATGAACTTGAACTATAAAGCACTGACACAGCATGCCATGCAGACTTAGAACGCCGGGCGGCACAGTAGCACAGTGGTTATCACTGTTGCTTCACGGCGTCAGGGACACGGGTTCAATTCCCGGCTTGCGTCACAGTCTGTGCGGAGTCTGCATGTTCTCCCTGTGTCTGTGTGAATTTCCTCCGGGTCCTCCATTTCCTCCCACACTGCAAAGATGTGCAGATTAGGTGGATTGGTCACGCTTAATTGCCCCGTAGTGTCCTAAAGTTAGGTGGGGTTTGCTGGGTTACGGGTTAGGGTGGAAGTGTGGGTTTAGGTTGGGTGGGTGTTTCAGGGGCCGGTGAGACTCGATGGGCCGAATGGCCTCCTGAACTGTAAATTCTAGGATTTGGGAGGCTGTTGATTCATATCATAACCGCTATCCAAAGGACATTAGCCTTAGTGGCAGATATGAATGTCATTAAGTCTCTGTAAAGCGTGTTCTATATTTTTTGCCAATATTAATGCTTCATTTTTACATCTGCACAATTTTATGTTCATTGTGTATCCTGGCACTATCCCTTTAGCTGTTTAGACACCATGCAAATGATCTTTTGTATTGCCAGTGGATTCCAATGGGCCTTAGGAAGGAAATTATTGTCACACTGGAGGCCAAGTATTGCAACTATTCCCCCTCAGAACAAAAACAAATACATTACTTTTGTTCATTAAGAATATTAATTTTCTGATTCTTTTTCCAGAATAATTTCAACAAGAAATGTTCTTATTCATTTTGCTCCACTCATACTCCATGGAGAATTATAATGTGTCGACAGCAGCAGCATATGATGTCCAATCAATGAATTAAAAATATGACTTGTGTGCTAACAAAATCCTGTCCCTGCATTGTGTTGCATTGCAAAAGAAAATATTTCAGAAAATAGCATGACAGGTGTAGCCATCTGGTTTGAGCATGTGGCTTTCAACAAAGTTGCTGCTTCTTGCACCCGGAGGCCTCCATTTCTAAACTGTTCAATGGAAATGTTGCCAAAGCTGGAATTCAGCACATAAGAAAGGAAATAAATATAATTAGGGGGTCGAGGTAACTCGTACATAAGTAAAGAAAAGACTTGTTAGGGGTATGGGAAGAAAGATTATTATTAAAGCTGTCAGTTATTGAGTTGTGTTCCCGTTTCCCTTTCAATGGGGAAGTGTGTGGCTTTCATCTACCAACTGGCCAGATTGAATCTGCAACAAAAAGAAGAAATGGTCAGAGAAAGGCGGAGCTTCTCTTCCTGTTCATTTCTCGGGTGTTCACATGTTTATTTGCTAAAGACCCGAACACAAGCATCTGGTTTAAACATTTGATGATGATAGTAATGGCTTTATTTCCTGCCTCACCACCACCACTGCTGCCAAGGGTCTACATTTCATTCCCTTATCTTCCTCATCAGCATTGCTGCTTTTTGGCGACAACACCTGAAGATGGGCAGTCAGTTTCCACATGGGCACAGATGCTGCCCAGTCATTTGAGCAGACTGTTCGCAACTTTGGCACAGATTAAACTAGGAGCTTCCGACAACACATTCTTTCAATTACAATTTCCCCCTCTGTGGTATTGTCTGCCTGTACCCGTGCCTCAACCTGTTTGAAACATGGGCACCTTTGTAACCTCCAAGCTTGACTTCTCTACATTCTGTTGGTTTGCTTCTTCATTATAAACTTCACCTCATTAAAAATTCTGTATCTCGGATCCTACCCCACATGGTTTGTACTTATCCACCTGCCTTGTTTTTAATGGAACTACATTTGCTTCTGGTTCCCCAGTTCCTCTAATTTAAATTTCCGATTGACATGTTGAAAAATCGTCATCGCTTTTTCTCTCCCTAACTTGGTAACTATGCTGACTATGGCAGTGGGAGGAGCTGTCGGTACGTGTCCCTGGGGGAGGAGGGTAAGTGGAATTTCTTTGCAGTTGCGTTAACTCGAAGATAGCACAGCTGATGTTGGAAGAGTGGAAACAAGTTGAGCTAATTAGGCATCCCAGGAACCAGACCATGTTGAATGGCCAGGCGCATTTGGGAAACTTGGAGGTTTCGATCCACAGTACAAGCCAATGCCCTCATGTGCATGATGGTTCTATGTGGTCAAGCAACCGAAGCTTACTGGTGCTCTGCACTCGGGTAGCATTGCCAGGGCGCCAGTCTGGAAGTGCCAAGGTGACTGGATAGCATCAGTGCCAGGGTGCCACCCTCTCCAGGTCCTCTGGGGTCTCCGATCACCTGGGAGACCTCCTCCCCTTCCCCCCCCCCCCCCCCCCCCAGTGCCGCTCCACCAATGCTAAAGGTACCCAGACGGTGTCTCTTCAGCGAGCCCCATAGATTCAGGGTGGCTGTTTGATCCAGCGTCAGCAAGGTTAAGTGTTAACTCTGCGTGACTGAGAGAATCAGGCTTGAGATTGCGAGACTGAGCCCATTGGGAGCCGGACCCAGTTCGCGACGTCCCAGGAGATCTGGCGAGGGGTAACGACTGTCGGTTTCTGGGGATCTATCGACCAGGTCCCTTCCTAATTCCGGCGGGATGCAGCCGGCAAATCATGCCCAATTGTGTCGGCAACCACAGTCTTTGATTCTCCTGGTGAATAAACATTAACAAGCATCACTGCCTGATTTTAAAATAAGTGAATCTTCGAGTTCTTGAATTTTGTGTTTGAAATCTTTGAACACTTGTCCAGTAATAGACTTTTATGAGATACAGTTAGAATGCATTTAATATTACACTGGGGAACTATACATTCTTTGTTGTGAAATAGCCATGGTTGGGCACCTTTGATACAAATTACAGCAGTAGCTAAATTTTGCCAGAGAGGGAATAAATGCTGTAACAGAGTTGCCTTCTATGCAAAATTTGCCACGATTAAGTTAAAGAAGGGTTGTGCAAACATGATTGATACTTAGAGACAGGTTAGGCATTTAAAATGTTGCATCATGCAGCTGATATTGGGTTCAGTTCTGAGCAGAGATTTCAAGGTGCAGCTTTTGGTGTATTTCCAATATCTATGGTGCAGCGTCAATCAGTCTGGTGCAGATTGGAGATTCAGAGAAATGACATCACGCAGCATTGCAGGAAAACCTTGGACACTGTCTGAGAAATAAATCCTTTAGTGCTTATCTGGAATAAAATGCCAGCGCAAAGTTTGTTAAAATGTCTAAACAACAAGTTACGACAAAAAGGCATGAACTTAAATTACTTTATTTTTCAAACACTCTACAACCATGCTGGATTTTTTTTCTATATGAGTGTGCATTCATTGAAACTGTTTATTCACCTGAACTCCTTTGAAAGCTTGTTAATCAGTCATCAGTATTTTATAACAATATAAGGATATGGTCCAAAGGGTAGGTTAGCACATGGGCATGACCTTTAGACATGTTTGCATGTTTTGTTTATTCTATTTTTTGGACAGCAATTATGCTGTGAGGGGACCCTATGAATGGCGAAGAAGAGATGGGTGATTCTGTCTCAGTGACTGCAGTGTTTACTCAGGGGTAACACAGTGAGGAACTGTGATCAGATGTGCATGAGGAAGGTTGAGTGGTTTATTAGTTTCCGAATTTTGAGATGTGTTTCGGCCTTGAAACATAGGGCTGAATTCTCCAGTTTGGGGGCAAGGTCCTGTGGCGGGGTTGAGAACGTGCAGTGTTTCCAGTGCGAAGGCTGGTGGGGAAAATAGGCCATATCATCCAGCCCTGACCTCATTAATCATGCAACCTGGAGTTTGGCTCCATATTCCATGGCCTGGCAGGCCTGATGGCGCATAATCCGCCGTATCTGGGTGCCAAATTGCAAATGCGCCCAACATCACTGACCTGTCATTGAAGAAAGAAGATGGACTTCCTGAGGTGAATAGGTAGGAACATTCTGAAGCTAGATAATGGAGCTCCTCCAAGACACCAAATCTGGAAGACCGGCTTTTGGATTCTCCCTCAACCCACCGCTGTGGGTTGTGGGAGCATCTCATTTGCGGGATGCAAACAAGCTGTATGTTGGCCTCCAGTGGGATTCCCAATCTGCCATGGCAGGCACCAGCGGAAGATCCCAAGGGAAATTTATGATTGAATAAAACCAATTCTTAGGCTTCCTACCGAATTCTCTCCTACCTATCATTGACTGGTGGAGGCATGAGAAAATTGCACCCATTCTCTAAAGTATTACTCTGTATAGGCCACAGAAGCCCAACTTCTGATTGCGCAAGCAGTGAAATTGAGTTTTTTAAATTTTACAACTCATGAAGTATTTGTGAAGTGTAATCATGTTAAAGTAGGAAATGGGTATATAATAATAGAATTGTTTTGCAGTGAACAGAATGAGCCTAGTACAACAACAACTTGCATTTGTATGGCACTTTTAATCTACAAAAATTCCCAAGATGCTTCGGAGGCACATAATAAAACTAAATTTGACATTGAGCTGAAGACAGGGATGTCAGGACATTGATATACAATACATTTATTTTATTCGACATTTGCTCAAAAATAATTACTATTCTGAAAGGTTACCTTTCCACCATTTTTTAATATCTCTATAGGAACTATAGATCCTCATGTATTTTGATATTTGTTAATAAACCTAAAATAGTGACGGTATGTTCTAAGCATACCTGTCAACTGTACTGCAGTCTATCAGGAATTAATTGAAATTCAGTGAAGTGCGAGCTACCCTGGGACCTGTTCCAGTATAAATGACTCAAAACCCACTGTGTAATGGACATAATGTTGCATGTTTCTTTCTGTTCATCAGATAATAATCATTTCATTAAACTGCAAGTAGGAGTAATGGTTTTAATCTGTCTTTACGCTACTTAACTGAAGCTAAAGGTAAACATTCCACAGTGATATACAGCCAATGTCATGGGTCAATAGTTTAATACAGGATTGGCCTATTTAAGTTATCTAATGAACCCAATGTCTGAGCCATGCATTCTTACAGTTGACATGAGTTTGCCGAAGTCAAGAGTTTTTTATTTGGCAATTTTGTTCAGATAGAAATAAACAGCGAGATTGAATGGATATTAAACTTTGAGCACGTTTAGCCGGGTATTTCGAGGTAATTGTAGCGCCAAGAGCAACCCTACTATCAAACGGAACTCTGTTTCATTTTTGGACTTCGGCAAAGAATGCCCCAGGGAGGCCGCACTGAGGATCGTTTCCTGCAATCACGAGCTCAGCTAACACCATTTTTAAATGGCATCCCGATCTCCAGACAGCACCCCCCCGCCCCGCCCAACACAGCCTCAAGACCACCTCAATGCCCCAACTTGCCAACGAGGTTGTTCTTGAGCTCCTTACACCCCACCTCATAAGGGCTGGGCACTCCTGGGCCCAATCCAAAGCACAGGCACTGCCTGGGTGCCAGACTGGCAGTGCCACCTATGGGTGCCCAGATGGCACTGCCAGGCTGGCAGTGATGTGGTGCCTGGGTGGCATGGGGAGGGCCAGGGTACTACCCTGCACAGAGCCCGATCACCCGGGGGCCCCCAATAAGTGCTAGTACATCTTGCCCACATTTGTGGAAACCAATGCTAAATGGCACTTGCTTGGGATCTCCGAGGCCATTAGGTCCCACACCTTGGGTAACTCTGGTGCAAACATATTTAAGTGAGCTTAACTGCACACTTAAATATGCAAACCTGGACCCCTCCCATTGGGGGCAGAATCCAGATCGCGACGTCTCGTGAAATTTACGACGAGTGCGACGAGGCCGTTACATTGTCCCCATAGAAACAGGAACAGGCCCTTCAGCCCTTAAAGTTTAAGCTCCATTGTTTTAGATTTCCTTATCGGAGGAAATCGTTTCTCTCTATATGGCTTATAAAAGGTGATAATTTTAAAGATTAGATCATGTATACTCACTTGAACCCAAATTTAGTTTATGCAACCTGTCCTCATAATTTAATCATTTTAGCCCAGGTATCATGGAATCCTAAAATTTACAGTGCAGAAGGAGGCTATTCGGCCCATCGTGCCTGCATCGGCCCTTGGAAAGAGCACCCTACCTTAGCCCACACCTCCACCCTATCTCTATAACCCATTAACCCCACTTAAACCTTTTGGACACTTAAGGGCAATTTAGCATGGCCAATCCACCTAACCTGCACATCTTTGGACTGTGGAAGTAAACCGGAGCACCCGGAGGAAACCCACGCACACACGGGGAGAAAGTGCAAACTCTGCACAGTGACCCAAGCCGGGAATCGAACCTGCGACCCTGGAACTGTGAAGCAACTGTGCTAACCACTGTGCTACCGTGGTTTTGTTCAATCTGTGCTGTATCCCTTTTGAGTCTAATTTTTTTTGCTGATCTTTGGTGGCTAAATAGGAATATAATTGTACAGTTGGTTCTATACAATTCATGCCTAACTTTCTTAATTGCAACCCCCTAGAGATAAAGACCACCATGCCATCAGTTTAAAAAAAAATATTTTTATGCCTGTGCATTTGGTTCCTACATTACAACAGTAAGTACTCTTTAAAATTGTTCAATTGGGTGTAATGAACTTTGGAACATCCTGTGATTATGAAAGGTGCTATATAAATGAAAGTTTGTTTTTATGTTTGTAGACATCAGCCCTTTTGCAGCCTGTAATCTGTACCCATTAAGCAAATGCTGTGATTTGTCTTTCCACATCTAAAGTAAACAGTTCCATCTGTTGCTGTTGTACCCACTTGCCTAGTCTATATCCATTGTAACCTTTTATTTTCAACCCAAAACTTGCTACACCTCCTAATTTAATACCAGCTGCACAGTTTTTTAAAAAATCGAGTACCCAATTATTTTTTTTCTCCAATTAAGGGGGGCAATTTAGTGTGGCAAATCTACCTAACGTGCACATCTTTAGGGTGTGGGGGTGAAACCCACACAGTCATGAGGAGAATGTGCAAACTCCACACGGACAGTGACCCAGGGCCGGGATTTGAACCCGGGTCCTCAGCACTGCAGTCCCAGTACTAACCACTGCACCACATGCCACCCCAACTGCACAGTTGAATACAGAGCTCTCTATTTCTTTGCTCAATCATGAGTTTGTATGGTCCCAGAGATCTGAACTGACTACACCACCTTGCCAGCCACACATTTATTTTTTTTTAATATAAATTTAGAGTACCCAATTATTTTTTCCAATTAAGGGGCAATTTAGCGTGGCCAATCCGCCTACCCTGCACATCTTTGGATTGTGGGGGTGAAACCCACGCAAACACGGAGAGAATGTGCAAACTCCACACGGACAGTGACCCAGGGCCGGGATTCGAACCCAGGTCCTCAGCGCTGTGAGGCTGCAATGCTAACCATTGCGCCACTGTGCTGCCCCAGCCACACATTTATAATCTTAATCTTTTTCTCCTTGTCTGGCAGTCTTGGTCGTGAATACTCGAATTTTACTATCCTTCCTCCCAATATTTCTGTTGTGCAGTGGCATATCAGACAGACTAAGAATGTTATTAGTAGTATTGCCTCTGAACACAAAAGTTAAATGTCCTGTCACAACCATGTAAAAGCTGTTTTCTTAGAAATACTCTGAGTTACAAATTTGTGTTTGTATATGTAAACCCCATATTAATTCATGAGTGGTTCAATTTAAAAAATAAATAAAAATAACCAATCAGACAAGCTTTAGTCTTAAACAAGATAAAGGTTAATTTATTGCACAACTGCTGAAAGTTACTTGGATGAAAGAGATAAAGTTAGTAACTAAAATAGCGGTACAAAGATACAAATGCTGATAAAGGAAAAAGGTACTTCAAGGTGAGATTTCAAATCAGTCTCTAGATATCGTTGCGGACTCATCGTTTGAATTCCTTCTTTCCAAAGTGAAGAGTTTGAAACCTGAGGCTCGGTTCAGCTGGCTATTTGGAGGTTTGCCTTTTCCAGCTGAACTCTGCAAGTCAGACTAGATCTGGGAGAGACAGCCTGTGTCTTGTTCCTCACTCGTTCTGCATTTATGACACTTGAAGATAACCTGGACTGTTTTAGTAAAACAGCAGTTGATTTCTTACTATCCTCCTTTTTCACTCCCAGTGGCAGAAAGAAAACGTCTGAGTTCTTGGGGGGTTCATCATTGTTCCACTTGATTGAGAGGTGTGTGCTGCTACTGTCTCTCACATGCCACATTGGGTGGCTTCTTACACCCTCCTTTATCCTGTTCAAAAATGGCTGCGACATTAATTTTCAAGGCGTCATTGTTTCATGGGGCAAATAAGTTAATTTTGTTGTGATCCTTTGAAGCCCCTTCCTATACGTTCAGCAATAAAAGGGTTTTTGCATCATTTTAGAGGATACAGTGGACACCCCAGAGCAGACGTTTCTATGTTAATGACTCTTTGTAACCATCTCTAGAGATAAGTCTGTCAAAATTTGAATAATCACGAACAGGTGCCATGTTGTCTGTCCATAGTTCCATTTTGCAAAAAGGCTCAATGTAAAGATTTGAAAACCGAAATGTACCTTTATACCCGTTGTCCTTAAAATGTTACCGCAGTTGCCAGGCTCCTAAATGACCCTCTAAGGACTGGTCTGATACCCTTCTGTCTGCTTCACCCGATGCCGGTGTCTACGTATTTACATTGTGTACCTTGCGTTGCCCTATTACGTATTTTCTTTTCATGTACTAAATGATCTGTTTGAGCTGCGCGCAGAAAAATACTTTTCACTGTATCTCAGTACACGTGACAATAAACTATTCCAATTCCAATGTGGACCATAATTACACATACTGTATTCAATGACATGCCCAGTTTCCTTCCTAACCCTCTTTATGAATAACATGACACATTCCAAATTTAAACCAATGGTCATTTGTAGACAGCCAACGAACTTAGCCTATTTACCTATTGTTCTAAGTACTTAATTAATTGATGATTCAACTCTTGTGATTTTTTTTAAAGAAGCAAGCAAAATAAAATAACTTATGAATGAGGAGATGTTTTCTGAATGGAAATACCTGACAATTCTATTGAAGGAAAACTGTGAAATTTAGTCCCAATTTGATTTGATGCCAATGAAATATCTAGGGGCTATTCCTATTCATTTTCATGCCAGGTCATTACAATGCCTTGAGGGGCTTGACAAATGGATTTGGGGAGTGGGGGGGATTAGGAAATTTGTTGGGAATGCGGGAAGTGGCCTGCTGTCACTTCCTACTTTATCTGGTACTTTAACAACAGTGGAGAAAATATTAGATGGCCTTTGGTTTTGAGGGCCTTAAGTATCATTGGCAAGTGGGTACCCTGCCATTCCAGAATTGTCCTCGGTTGTTACCATGCCTGCCTAACTGTAGTCCCAGCAGTGGCTACTGCTTTTGGGGGCATTCCTGGGACGAAAGAGCTGCAGTCTCTGATTGGCTGGCTTCTTTTGGAAATGGAATCTCATCCCTTATTGGGAGGATAGTCCTTTCAGGGATGGTTGGCAGGTAAGTGCCTGCTGCACCTGAAATTCAGCTGCGGCTTCCAGAATTGGCCGAGGTGGAGTTACCCCAGACTTCATATAGCCAATGGACCGCTGCCACCCCATTAAAAACCTAACCTCAGGGTGCATTACCTTGTGAATGGAAAGGCTAATTCAAATGTAACGACTGAAATGTATGAAAGCTGAATTTGCTCGTTTTGAATTGCAGTGCTAAATTCATTTACAAGACCCAACTGGGTCAAAGTTGTAAAGCGTATTAATTATGTATTAGGAACAGACTAACTTTAGATCCATGCTTTTTAAAAAAGATTTGGTACACAACAGCACAGTGTCTTGACCAAGCAACCTTAACAGTTGTGCTTCGTACATGTTGCCGCCGAATAGCATTCTGAAAATAAATTTGGATTGCTTTTGCCAAAAGTTCTGTGTTTGGTGTGCATTAGGAGGCCAAATGGAGAAAGAAATATATGTTGTTGCATGCTTGTTTTTGCAAAAAAAAAAGCAACTGCATTCTTCACAACTATTTGTGCATTTGTGAATCGGCCTCAAGTTGCTTGCCCCCTCTGTAGGGTTGCCCATCCTCCAGGACTGCCTTGTAGTTTCCAGGAATTGGAGAGCAATCTCCTGAAAACTGCCTTTAGGAGAAAAGCTTCAAAAAAATACTTTGGCTATAACAATATTGAACATGGGATTAAAAAGCTGTTTAACTGAGGGTCTGGTAATGAAGAGTCTGTTTGTTTTCCAGTTGAAGAGCGAAGAAGGTTTAACTAGAGCATGGACATGTAGGGTAACCAGTGGCAGGAACCAGGGGTAATGAAACCTCCACGAACATGTCCAAGCAGAGCTGACAACCCTACCCAATGGTAGCAGTGAAAAGAGATTGGAGTCTCTTCAATAGTCTCTTGTTCTCCGCTAGACCAATTGGAAGTGTGAATCTGTGAGAAAGCACAAGGCACCACTGTCCACTTTATTCTGAAGCAAATACTACAGATTCTGAAATAAGAACAGAAAATGTTGGAAATACTCAGTAATTTGGACAGCATCTGAGGAGAGAAAAACAGTCAATGTTTTGGGTCTGCAAGCTTCCATGAGCCAAAGGAAAATCAAAAATGTGAAAGGATTTGAGATTGTCAGGGGTTGGAGGTGGGGAGAACAAAAGGGAAGGTCCTTGATGGGGTTGAAAACAGGATACATTGAATGAAAGTTTCAAAGTACAAACACCAATGGTAGTAAGGGGTTTAGTAAAGAAACAACAAATGTACCATGACAGGTGTGAATGGCTGGATCGCAGCCATCCAAAAACACATCAAAGGATTAAGAAACAAACAAAATTTTAAAAATGCCATTGTTCCTTTGTTCACTCGGTGTTATGTATGGCTAGTATGTTACAATATTGCACAAAGGCAGTAATATTAGAAGTGTTACTGTTTTTTGCCAGTGCATACTAACCTGTATGGACCTTGCCCGTAACATCAGAAAGTTGCTGCATCTAGAAACTAAAGAACATTTTATTTTGCTATTTTAGTTTATGAACGAGGCGGTTGGCATCTATGAGGTGACTCCTAATGTTTATTCCGGTAAATCTGCTTTCAGTAGATTAGCAGCAAACTTCTAAAGTTGCATTCAGGTAAAGCTGGTATTGGAAGCCATTGTCTAAGGAAACAAAATTTAATAACATAAACTTCTGAAGCTATGGAAACAGATATAGCATTGCAAACTCAAGGTTTGAACAATCCTCCATGTATTTCCCTTTCAGTTGAATGTAAAATTAAAAGAAAAAGCATACAATGTGGCAAGGATTAGTGGGAAGCAAGAGGATTAGGAAGCCTTCCAAAGCAAGCAGAGGACAACTAAAAAAGCAATAAGGACGGGGGTGGGGAGAAGATTAAATATGAGTGTAAGCTAGCTGGTAAAGGAAAGAAGATTGTAAGAGTTTTTTAATATATAAAAGATAAGAGCGAGGCAAGAATGGTCATTGGACCACTGGAAAATTAGGCTGGAGAAGTAGTAACAGGGAACAAAGAAATGGCAGAGGAACTGAACAGGTACTTTGCATCAGTTGGAAGACACCAGTTGCATACCAGAACTTCAAGAGAATTATTAGGGGGCAGAGGTGAATGCAGTGGCCATCACGAAGGAGAAGATGATGTGTAGCTGAAAGATCTGAAGCTGGAGAAATCACCTGCACTGGATAGACTACACCCCAGGGTTCTGAAGGAGATAGCTGAGGAGATTGTGGAGACATTAATGGTGATCTTTCAGGAATCACTGGAGTCAGGAAGGGTTCCTGATGACTTGAAAATGACTGATTTAACACGCTTCTTTAAGAAGGGAGGGAGGCAGAAGATGGGAAATTATAGGCAGTTAGCCTGACATAGGTAATTGGTAAGATTTTAGAGTGCATTATTAAGGATGAGATTGCAGAGTAATCGGAAGTTCATGTGAAATACAGTTGAATCAGCACCGATTTGTCACGGGGTGATCATGCCTGACCAATCTGGTTAGAATTCTTTGAGGCGGTGACTAGGTAGTTAGACAAAGGAGAACCAGTGGACATGATCTATTTGGATTTCCTGAAGGCCTTTGACCAGGTGCCGTACTGCTGAATAAGATGAGAGCTCATGGTGTTCGGGCAAGTTACTATCATGGATAGAGCATTGGCTGACTGCAGAAGGCAGAGAGTGGGGATAAAGAGGTATTTTTCAGGATGGCAGCTGGTTGTCAGTATTTGGACTGCAACTATTCACAATGTACGTTAAGAATCTGGAAGAAGGAACTGAGGGCATTGTTAAGTTTGCAGATGATACAGAAATATGTAGATAGTCAGGTAATGTTGAGGAAGTGGGGAGGCTGCAGAAGGACTTGGACAGACAAGGAGAGTGGGCAAAAAAGTGGCAGATGGAATATAGTGTGGAAAAGAGGCTGGTTATGTATTTTGTAGGAAGAATAGAGGCATAGACTATTTCTAAATGGGAAAAGGCTTCGGAAATCTGAAGCGCAAAGAGACTTGGGAGTCCTGGCTCAGGATTCTCTTAAGGTTAGCTTCCAGCATCAATTGGCAGTTAGGAAGGCAAATGGAATGTTAGCATTCATTTCAAGAGGGCTAGAACACAAGAGCAAAAATGCACTGCTGAGGCTGTATAAGACTCTGGGCCCACGCCATTTGGAATATTGTGAGCAGTTTTTGAACCCATATCAAAAGAAGGTTGCGCTGATGTTGGAGATGATCCAGAGGAGGTTCGCAAGAATGATCCTGGGAATGAAGGGCTTGTCATAAGAGGAGTGGTTGACGACACTGGATCTGTACTTGATGGAGTTTCGAAGGATGAAAGGGGGATCTCGTTGAAACTTACAGAATACTGAGAGGCCTATATAGAGTGGACATGGAGAAAATAGAACCCAAGTGTACAACCTCAGACTGAAGGGACAATCCTTTAAAAAGTTGAGAAGGAATTTCTTCAGCCAGAGGGTGGTGATTTTTTGGAACTCATTGCCGCAGAAGGCTGCGGAGACCAGGTCACTGAGTGTCTTTAAGACAGAGATAAATAGGTTCTTGATTAATAAGGGGATCAGGGATTACGGTGAGATAACAAGAGAATTGGGATGAGAAGGATAAGAGTAACGATCGAATGGTGGAGCAGACTTGATGAGCCGAGATGTCCTAATTCTGCTCCAAGTCTAATTTTCCAAAAATAAGTTCAAAATCTTATCGGCTGCCTCTCATTGCACACAGCATCCACAACAATACAAATAATAATAATCTTCATTGTCACAAGTAGGCTTACATTAACACTGCAATGAAGTTACTGTGAAAAGCCCCCAGTTGCCACATTCTGGCGCCTGTTCGGGTACATGGAGGGAGAATTCAGGATGTCCAAATTACCTAACATCATGTCTTTTGGAACTTGTGGGAGGAAACTGGAGCACCCGGAAGGAACCCACCCAGAGACGGAGAGAACATGCAGACTCCGCACAGACAGTGACCCATGCCGGGAATCGAACCTGAGACCCTGGAGCTGCGAAGCAACAGTGCTATCCACTGTGCTACTGTGCCGCCCAACAATAACGATGACTTAAATTTATGTAGCACTTTTGAGGTAGAACACTGTCGTAGAACACTGTCACAATGAGCTTCATGGGACTGTCAGGTAAAGGTAACTAAGCTAAGGAAGAATTCATAGGGCAATGTGCCCAAATGATGGGTCAAACTAAATGGATTTTAAATGAGAAAGAATTGGAGCAGCAACTGTATTTGGGGAGGGAATTACAGAATGCAATGCCTGGGGATTTGAAAGTAGGGACTGAAAATGGTAAGGCAAATAAAGGGATAAGTACCACAAAGTGGTAATGAGGAATGAAGACTTTGGGAGAGGGGGTTGTAGCAGTGGGAAATTTTACACTAAAGAGATTTAAATAAATAAATGAAAAATTAGTGGTCTGATTGAGAAAGTTATATGGAGTGTGTTGAAATGTCCATACCTTGGACTAGATTTGATAACCACAGTGAAATAACTTTTGAGTCTTCCTGTGCCTGACAATACGTTAAATAATGTGATCAGTCAACTTCAGATTTGAATAATTGCAACTGGTTGCTGAATTATGTTCTCCAAAATAAGAAAATACAATTTCCTAACTGACCCGAGTTCTGCCTCAATCCACTAATTTGGATAGTATTGTGCCCTTTTGACCTTGCGTTGCACAAACATTACATGATACCCGGTCTCGTGTTCCAGTTTTACATTGGACATTGAGGTCTGTGACATTAGACAGCAAATGTCAACGGTTGCATTTTCCCACCCTGCAGTTTGCTTATCCAATCGGTGTATGGAATTTGAGGAATGTTGTTAAATTTGGAAAGGGGCCATATGGATTCTTCATTGTAATTTATGTGAAGAACCTATAACGAGGTACATGCAGCTCTGCCTGGAATAATTCTTTACTCTCTTTGTTGCTGGTTATCTTTTAAGAGATTGGAACAGCTAACAGAATTTATGTGGGACAGTTTACTCCTTACTACTTCATGGAACTAAATTGTCAGGTATCTGTATTGCAGGACTGCTTCCTGTTTTATTCGTTCATGGGATGTGGTGTGCTGGCTCGGCCAGCATTTATTGCCCTTGAAGGGGCAGTTAAGAGTCAACCACATCGCTGTGGATCTGGAGTCACATGTAGGCCAGACAAGGATGGCAGATTTCCTTCCCTGAAGGACATTAATGAACCAGATGTTTATTTTTATGACAATCGATAATGGTTTCATGGTCATCATTAGACTTTTAATTCCCGATGTTTATTGAATTCAGATTTCACCATCTGGCACGGTGGGATTTGAACCTGCATCCCCAGAGCATTACTCTAGGTCCCTTGTTTACTAGTCCGGTGACAATAGCATGATGCCACCATCTCCTCCATCATAGTGTTTGTCCAGTATTTGCTAGCCACAGGTGCTCTGATTTCACCTTTTTTATTTGAAAGGGTAAATTTGCAGAAGTACATGTACAAATGCATGATTGTCCATACGGAATTGTTTCAAGCTACAACTGTGAGCTTAAGGTTTCTGATCTCAGACTTCTGGGGTGGGATTCTCCGACCCCCCCGCCGGGTCGGAGAATCGCCCAGGGCCGGCGTCAATCCTGCCCCAAACCCGGTCGGCAGGCTCCCCGCAGTGATTCTCCAGCCTGCGATGGGCCGAAGTTCTGCCGCTGTCAAGCCCACCTACCTGAGCGGCGGGATTGGCGGCGCAGGCGCCAGGGTCCTTGGGGGGGGGGGTGATCTGACCCTGGGGGGTGCCCCCACGGTGGCCTGGCCCGTGATCGGGGTCCACCGATCGGCGGGTGGACCTGTGCCGTGGGGGCACTCTTTTTCTTCTGCCTTCGCCATGGTCTTCACCATGGCGGAGGCGGAAGAGACCCCCTCCCCTGCGCGTGTGCCGGGATGACGTCCGCAGCCGCTGACGCTCCGGCGCATGCGCAGACTTATGCGGCTGGCAAAATCCTTTCGGCCCCGGCTGGCGTGGTGCCAAAGGCCGTTCACACCAGCCGGCGGAGCGCCAACCACTCCGGTGCGGGCCTAGCCCCTCAATGTGAGGGCTTGGCCCCTAAAGGTGCGGGGTGGCCCGACGCCGGGGTGGTTCATGCCACTCCAACACGCCGGGACACCCCCCCCCGCCCTGAAGGTAGGGGAGAATCCCGGCCCTGATCTCTGTTGAACAATATGAAAACCATGCTTTTCTCCTGCATCACGCGACAGAAGTTGGATGGGGAGGTGGCCGTTTCCATTGGTTCTCATGGTGGTTTGACTATTGCAACAGGCAGCAAAGCTACTTCACAAGATGATCAATACCACCACAAGCCCGTCACATCAATTGTCCCTCCCACTTAACTATCAGCTAGTAACTTTAACAGAATGAAGCTGGAGTATAACTGGTTGGATTGATTTGGCCACCAGTTTTACATAAGGCTCGATTGTACTCTCCATTCATGTCAGTGGAGAATAAAACTGGGCAGAGTATAAAAAATCCTGTGAAACGGGTTCCATTAAAATGAGCCCTCGGTCTTTGGCCCTCTAGCTGTTTAAAACGATATTCAACACAATCTGAATAATAGCATCTTACTTTTCCATTTGGCACTCAACATCATCCGGCTGTACCACTAACAGTAAAAATGACTCGCCTTAACTGTGGTTTGGCAAGGCAAGAGCTAGTGGTGGTGTGGGATTGGTGAGTCGATATTTCTTGATGTTTAGACAGAATAGTGCTCAAGATGCAGGCCATTCATCAGAACGCTAATCTGTGGGAAATGTGCCAACCTGTTGTTGCTTCTTCAGATTTGAGGGTCTGGAGCCCGCTCTGCGTCATCAGCTTTTTGTGCTTTTCTTTTCACCTGACATAACCATTCCCCCAAAGTACCTCAGATTTTCACATGTTCCTCCGATTTTGATAAATGCCTTATTTTGCTTATACCACCTATTTTTACACATTAATGTCGCAGTTGTTTAACCATCTCCCATTTTTCACTTCAACACTTTTTACAGGGCATTCTATTTCTCTCCCCGTTGTATATTTTTCTCCTCCCTTTCCCATTGTTCTATTCCCTTTTAAATGATGTTTCTTCGCAATGTTTTTCCTGTTCTGATGAAAAGACTGTAACTTAAATATTAACTAATCTGTCCTTTCCATCAACATTTGCTGTGTGTTTCCAGCAAAATCAGTTTATTTTTTGTTTCAGGATCTACAGTTTTTGCCTTTAGTTACTCTGTCTCATCATGTATGCTGTTGTGCTTTCTGGTTCAGGCAAACTATTGCCATTGGGTTCATAGTTTGTCCTTGCAACCTTCAACTAAAATCAATATTACAAGCAATAATAGTTGAATAACAAATGAGGGCTAAATCAAAAACTATTGAAAGCTTTCCTGAGTTTAGTAATTAAGTTGGTTTCCATAGTCAAAATAGGTTAGCTCACATTCCAGCATTATTTGACAAATGCCCTAGCTATTTTTATAAAGACAAGTGACAAGCCAAGTTCTTCTGTCATCACAAAAATAATATATACAGTTCAAGAGGTATAAAGACCATTATATTTCCAGATATTTGTTGTGCTAACTGTAATGTGGCATATCTAGAAATATGAAAGGTAGTTCATATACTTAGGATCATATCTCGCCTATTGCTGGACAGAATGCCCAAACAAGAAGGTGATCCTAAAATGGAAAATAATTCCAATCAAGATAAGTATCAAAATTATATGAACTAATTGATTAACGATATTTTAATTAACTTGATTTTTCAAGTGAAGAAAACTTATGACAAGTGGTTAGCTCTATGGCTTCACAGCGCCAGAGTCCTAGGTTTGATTCCCGGCTTGGGTCACTTTCTGTGCGGAGTCTGCACGTTCTCCCTGTGCCTGCGTGAGTTTCCGGTTCCGGTTTCAGGTGTTCCGGTTACCTCTCTCAAGTCACGAAAGATGTGCTATCAAGTAATTTGGACATCCTGAATTCTCCCTCCGTGTACCCGAACAGGCGCCGGAATGTGGCGACTAGGAGCTTTTCACAGTAACTTCATTGCAGTGTTAATGTAGCCTCCTTGTGACAATAAAGATTATGAAATATTGTTTATTCTGAAGTCAAAATTGTGCAATTTGTTTTAGTCAATAAGCTAGGGGCGGGATTCTCTAATCCCACAGCAGAGTGTTCACACTGTTCTAAACGCCGTTGCATTTTACGACAACGTGAACGAGCTGAGCCGAGGACTAATTCTGTCCCCTACAGGGGACCAGCACGGCACTGGAGCAGTTGACTCCGCTCCAGCTGCCGATCCCGGCGCGAACTGTGCGCCGCGGTATCCGCGCGATGCCAGCGCGCGCATGTGCAGTGGCTTCCTTCAACGCGCCGGCCCCGACGCAACATGATGCAGGGCTGCAGGGGCCGGCGCCTAGAAAAGGAGGCCCCCAGCCTGAGAGGCAGGCCGGCTGATCGGTGGGCCCTGATCGTGGATCAGGCCATATCGGAGGCCACCCCGGGGTTGAACCCCCCCCCCCCCCCCCCCCCCCCCCCCCCTCCTCAGGACGCCTCCTGACCCCTTCAACGCCGAGGTCCCGATGGCTCTGAGCAGGTTAGAACGGTGCTGGTGGGACTCCTTTTTTAAAAACGGCCGCTCGGCCCATAAGTCCCGGTGAATTGCGCGCGGGGGGGGCATAGAGCAGCTCGCAGCAGACGCGCGCCGACCACGGCAGCCCCAATGGCGCCGATTCTCCGCTCTGTGGAGAATCGCATCTTGGCGCGTGGCGCGATTCGCACAGCCCCTCTTTTCACACCCCCCCCCCTTCTACTTGACTAGTATCAGGTGCAGTGGGGAAGTAGAGAAAAAGTAGTTACAAATTATTGCTAACTTTTCTGATGGTCTGACGAGTGATTGTGGTGCTTGGTATAGTATCAAGCTCCTACATAACGGTCTTGGGGTATATTTCCAAATCTCCACCATATTCACTGATCACAATCAGGGGAGCAATTGTCTGCAGCTATCTAAAATTAGGGAGGAGAAAACTGACTTGTGAATATTGATATAAAGTGCTGGAATGTGGATAAAGTGCCAGGATATAAGGGCCATGATGTGGAGATGCCGGCGTTGGACTGGGGTGAGCACAGTAAGAAGTCTTACAACACCAGGTTAAAGTCCAACAGGTTTGTTTCAAACACGAGCTTTCGGAGCACGGCTCCTTCTTCAGGTGAATGGAAAGGCTTGTTCCAGAAATGTTTATATAGACACAGTCAGAGATGCCCCGGAATGCGAGCACCTGCAGGCAATCAAATCATCAAAGATGCAGAGAGAGAGGTAACTCCAGGTTAAAGAGGTGTGAATTGTCCCAAGCCAGTTCAGTCGGTAGGCCTCTGCAAGTCCAGGCTTGTTGGTGGGGGCCGAATGTAATGCGACATGAATCCCAGATCCCGGTTGAGTCCGCATTCATGCGTGCGGAACTTAGCTATAAGTTTTTGCTCAGCAATTTGCGTTGTCGCGTCTCCTGAAGGCCTCCTTGTAGAATGCTGACCCGGAGATCAGAGGCTGAATGTCCTTGACTGCTGAAGTGTTCCCCAACTGGAAGGGAACAGTCCTGCCTGTTGATAGTCGCACGATGCCCGTTTATTCGTTGTCTGTGCGGAGTCTGCACGATCCGATATAAGGGGGCATGACTTGGATGCCCTCAATTGTCAAATAGCCCATCTTTAACATGCATATTAGCATTCGGGGGGGAATATGCTGGCGCCATTGGACTGTACCCCTGGATGATTTTGTGCTTGTGGCAGTTTCCATAAACAATTTACTACAAGCCAAAATTTGAACCTTTATAGATGTGATATGTAGGAATAGCTTGACATAAGATTAACAATCACCCCTGAATTATGATGATTTGTGGGCGCAGAGCCATTTTCACCAGGTTTCCCTGAAAAGGAATCAATACAACATTCCGAGTTCATTATATTCAGGCTAAATCTAGTAATCAGATTCATTTACAAGTGAAGAAAAACAGAATGCACAGCAAGAATCTAAGAGTACAAAGGGCCAGATCTTTCCGTCTCTGGAGGGTTATATCCCAGAAGATGCACTTGGGAACCCAGCGGAGGAATAGAACATAGAACAGTACAGCACAGAACAGGCCCTTCGGCCCTCAATGTTGTGCCGAGCAATGATCACCCTACTCAAACCCACGTATCCACCCTATACCCGTAACTCAACAACCCCCCCCCCCCATTACCTTACTTTTTAAGGACACTACGGGCAATTTAGCATGGCCAATCCACCTAACCCGCACATCTTTGGACTGTGGGAGGAAACCGGAGCACCCGGAGGAAACCCACGCACACACGGGGAGGACGTGCAGACTCCGCACAGACAGTGACCCAGCCGGGAATCGAACCTGGGACCCTGGAGCTGTGAAGCATTTATGCTAACCACCGTGCTACCGTAGCACGGGATGTTTTAACTTCCTGTCCCTGGAACGCTCTGAAACTCTGACTTAAATACTTTAGATGAGTTGCTTAACAGAATACTTACCCTGAAAAATTAAGAAGGATTGGAAGCAGTTCCAACTCCAGGGTAACTACACTACTAATCCTTCACTGGAACCCATCTGCCACACCCTGACTACCATTGTCCTCCTCCTCACGATTACCCTGCCCAAAAAGCATTTCCGGACCACCCACTATACCCATCAACTAACCCCTGCCAATTCCCCTGGCTCCCCAACGAACCATCCTATTCCCTCTTCCTCTTAACCTTACACACTTGCCTTCTCCAAGCCAAAGCGGCTGGGACATTTAAACTTATCTGTATATGATGTGGAGATGCCGCTGTTGGACTGGGGTGAGCACAGTAAAAAGTCTTACAATACCAGCTTAAAGTCCAACAGGTTTGTTTTGAATCACTAGCTTTCGGAGCACCTGAGGAAGGAGCTGTGCACCGAAAGCTAGTGATTCGAAACAAACCTGTTGGACTTTAACCTGGTGTTTTACCACTTCTTATCTGTATATGACAGCTAGTGCCATAAAAAGCGGACATGGCCTAATTTACTCCAATGCTCCTAAACCAGGGGTGGGCAAACTACGGCCCGCGGGCCGCATGCGGCCCGCCAAAGGTATTTCTGCGGCCCACCAAGTCATTAAAAAAAAATATTTTAAAAAAAATTTTTTTTTTTTTTTTTTTTTAAATTTTTTTTAAGCTTAATAGGGGGGGGGGGGGGGCTGTTGGGTTACTTACTGGTATAGGGTGGATACGTTGACTTGAGTAGGGTGATCATTGCTCGGCACAACGTCGAGGGCCGAAGGGCCTGTTCTGTGCTGTACTGTTCTATGTTCTATATGAGGCGCCCAGAATCATAACCGGGTGAAGTAATTATTTACTTAATATACTATGCGGCCCTTTGTGAATTGTGAATTTCTGAATGTGGCCCTTGCACGGAAAAGTTTGCCCACCCCTGTCCTAAACTATACTAAAGGATTCTACGAGCAGGTATGCTCCATGTTTCTCAGCATGCCCAGGTCGGACGTCTGGGAGAGAAAAGTGGAGCCCTGGACTGAGGTAAAAAAATGGGAGCAGAGTGGAAACCCATCCGCGATTGCTACTCCATGGAAGATTCAACCCACTGTTTAAAAATTAGTTAACAAGGAATCCTATTTGGAATTAATTCATGCATTGTCTTTTTTTTTTCTTCTTTCGTGGGATGTGAGCATCGCTGATGAGGCCGGCATTTGTTGCCCATCCGTAATTGTCCTTGAACTAAGTAGTTTGCCTGGCCATTTCAGAGGGTACTTAAGAGACAGACACATTGCTGTGGCTCTGCGGTCACATGTAGGCCAGACCAGGCAAGGATGGCAGATTTCCTTCCCTAATGAACATTAGTGAACCAGATGGGTTTTTACAACAATTGACGATAGTTTTATGGCACCATTACAGTGACGAGCTTTTAATCCCAGATTTTATTCATTAAATTTAAATTTTGTTAAAGTGTCTGACTTTAGGATGAATCATTCCTTTGTAGGTATCTCAATGCAAAGGTCTCCACGAGAAATGCTTCCTATGTCATTCTCACACATGTCCATTTTGGAAGTTAATTGAAGATTTGAGAAAATTTCCGCCTTATTTTAGTGACCAAAGGCGGCTGTGCAAAGAACTGCCAGTCAACAAAGTTCAAAAATACAGGGCGAAATTCTCCGCCCCCCACGACGGGTGGGAGAATAGCGGGAGGGCCTTCCCGACATTTTTGCCGCCCTCCCGCTATTCTCCCACCCCCCCGCCGAAGTCCCGACCCGAATCGCTGCCGCCGTTTTTTTTACGGTCGGCAGCGATTCACAGCTGTTAGATGGGCCGAAGTCCCAGCCCTTTCCGCCGTTTTCATGAACGGCAAACACACCTGGTCTTGCCGTTCGTAAAAACGGCGTCACCAACTCGCTTTTATAACCATGGCACCGATTGGCACGGCAGTACCACGGCCGTGCCAAGGGTGCCATGGGCCCGCGATCGGTGGGCACCGATCGCGGGCAGCGGGCCCGATGCCCGCGCACTACTTGTCCTTCCGCCGCCCCGCAGTATCCATTCGCCGGGCGGCTGAGGGGCAACCCGGCCCGCGCATGCGCGGGTTTCGCGCAAAAACGCGATGACGTCACCCGCGCATGCGCGGGTTGGAGTCTTCCAAACTGCGCATGCGCGGCTGACGTCATATGACGCGTCAGCCGGCGCTAACTCCGGTAAGCGGGCTTAACGATTTTCATTAAGCCCGTCTTGCCGGAGCCTACGGCGTCGGGCTGCTAGCCCCGACCGGGGACCAGAATCGGTCCCCCGTCGGGAAGGGGCGCGCTGCCGTAAAACCCGCCCGGGTTTTACGGCAGCTTTACGATTTCTCCCGTTTTGGGAGAATCTCGCCCACAATGTTAGGAAATGCTTGTAGAAGCTATTAATGGTTGGGGCATGCACAGCACAAAATTTGGATTAGTGTGCCTGTTTTTTTCTGGGCGCTGAGAATAGCTTCAGGAGGTTCAAAACGGCATATGCTGCACATATGCACATTTGATGCCATACTGGTGAGGATATTTGTAAAGGCGCAGTGAAGTATGCAGAGTATGATGATGATGGCAATCAGTGTGTAATGTTAATTTGGCACCAGTGCTGCCATTTTGGAACTTAGCGCTCCAGACTCATTAATGTAGTCTCTTGATCTCACATGGCTGAACACAGGAACAGTAGTGATAGTGAGCGCTGACTTTTTTTCCCATCATTAAGAGCACAATGAGCCCCTGACCACCGTTCCCGAGCTTGTGGAATACAGGAAAATAGACTAGGGATGTGTTACCTCAACGAGTACCTCAATGAATTTGGGTTTGAGTTGCGTGCACTTGGTATCACATGATACTGGCTCACAAACAACTTGGGACTGCATCCATGTCTGTAATTTACCCCTGACTGTCCTTTATGCTAAATATAGTAATCTTTGCAGCATCCAACAAGAACAGCTGTCAGTGTTCAAAGTGTTGCTTTATTCTGTGCATCCTTATTCCTTATACAAGAACAAAACAATTAAAGCAAAGTACATGTTTGACAATTGTTAATTATGCTTTGAAGTTATATGTGGCCACAAATAGTGCCATTCAACAAAGTAAGAACGATGCATTCACCCTCTTCATATAACAATCGACTGTGAATTATCAGCAGTCTTGGAAATGACATTCTGTCATACCACAGCAGGAACTTCACGCTCATCTTTCTCACAGATAAATTCCCAATACGGAATTCTGTGGATCTGATAAATGGATTTGCTATATTTAGACGTATCTTGAATTTTCAGCAAAACTATTATTACAGTGTTCAGCTCCTCTCTGGATTTGTGCCATGAAGTGCTCTGGCTCCAGCTGTTTACATCAGGAATTTTGAAGAAAAGAATGACCTCATTTTATTTCCCACATTAAATTAATGTAAGTTAATCTTATGAATTGTCTTTTCTCGGTATTGCTGAACAGCAGGAAATTAGAACAATGATCCCTTTTTCTTTTTAAAAACAAATATTTGTAACATGTATCAAATTGTATGTTTCCAGCCAAAGCAGATTTCTTTCACCTGCAATACAACATCAAAATACATCATTTAGTGCCTTCCACACCTCAGGCTGTTGCAAAGTCATAGAATCATAGAATGTGTACAATGCAAAAGGAGGCCTTTCGGCCCATTGAGTCTGCACTCGTCCTTGGAAAGAGCACCCCACGTAAGCCCACACTTCTACCCTATCCCGCTAACCTAGTAACCCCACCTAACTTTTTTGGATATAAAAGGGCAATTTTAGCATGGCCAATCTACCTGGACATCTTTGGACTGTATGGGAGGAAACTGAAGCACCCGAAGGAAACCCACACAGACACCGAGAGAACGTGCAGACTCCACACAGACAGTGACCCAAGCCGGGGATCGAACCTGGGACACTGGAGCTGTGAAGCAACAGTGCTAACCACTGTGCTACCATGCCGCCCGCAAGATTGAAAGTCACTACAGACCACTCCCTCCTTGATGAATAGCCTCAGCCAGTACAGTAATTGAATCCACACTGTTGGCATCTCTCCACATTACAAACAACTGGTCAGCTAACTGGTTTGTCATAATATAGTTTTCTAAAATGGAGGCAATATGGTAGTCAATTTGTGCACATCAAAGTCTTGCATCAGTAATGTGTAACTGTGGTGAAGCTATACCCCATAAATTCTGAAAATATGGGCCAGGATTCTCCGCTATCCGGCAGGGCGGGCCATACCGGCGCTGCGGAGTGGCATGAACCACTCCGGCGTCGGGCCGCCCGGAAGTGTGCGGAATCCTCCGCACCTTCAGGGGCTAGGCCGACACCGGCGGGATTTACGTCACTCCAACCGGCGCCGAAGGGCCTCCGCTGACCGGCGCGAGTTGGCGCATGCGCGGGTGCGCTAGTGTGTTCTGGCATGATCCCAGCGCATGTGCAGGAGGTTTCTTCTTCGCGCCAGCCATAGCGGACCGTTACAGCGGTGGGAAAGTGTGCCCCCCCGGCACAGGGCCGCCTGCAGATTGGTAGGCCCCGATCACGGGCCAGGCCACCGTGCCCCCCCCCCCCTTCCGGGCCAGATCCACCCGTGCCACCCCCCCAGGACTCCGCAGGCCCCATCGCGGAGAATCGGTGGGGGGGGCCACGGGTGGATCTGGCCCCGGGGGGGGCATTGCCAACGGCCCCGAGCGGCGCAACGCGATTCCCGCCCCCGCCAAAAGCCCAGCGCCGGAGAATCTGGCAGCCGACGTCGGGGATCTTTCAATGGACTAGAGCTTTTGCAATTTGAACTGAGGCAGAGTCAACTGTTTGAAAATGCAAGACTACATTCCTTTCACCTCACCTAAGGTGTTGGTGAAAAAACAACAAATCGCCTTCGGGGAGTGTGAAGAGAGAGACAGTTCCAATAATCCAGAGACACTTTAAAACTTGTCACTGTCTCAGGAAGAGACATTGAAAATGCAAAGTACTAGACATTGAAACAAAGACTGTTACAGACAGACCCACCCAAAACAAACCTCCAGGAAATACACAATGTGTGAAGTTTTTCAAAGCAAGGCTGCCAACCACTTGGGTGAGATTGCAAGTGGCACAGGCGATGCAGTAAAATTATTCAGCAGAGGAAACAAAACTGAGGGCTTTCTCTCTCTCTCTTGGAATAAGCATACCTTATTCAAGAAGGCAATTCTACCAGAAACTCACCTACAAACTAAAATCCTGTAGTAATTGAAACATCTTCTACATCTGACCGCATCCAAGAAATCAGCTAACCTAAATCAGCTGCAGCATTTAAAACTTGTGCCTCCAGGACAATCAAAAGACACTTAACCAAATATTATTTTACCTTTTTTTACTTGTCTCTTAACTCCCATAATTTCTGATAATTGTGTGTGTGTGGGCCCTAATAACTACATAAGGGCCGAATGCTTTACGTTGCATTTTATTATTTTGAGTTTCGGGGTTAATAAATTTGTTCTTCTTTGACTCAAAAATTTGTTTATTTGGCTGCTTATTGCTCAGGGCTTAAACAGTTAAATATATTCTGATTTGGAAAAGGTTATATCCTTATGAAAAAGAAACTTAGATTTTTGTTGTGATCAACCGAGGATATTGAATAGACGGGAGCCAGTTCATTCTCTTCTCACCTGGTCATAATAGTAGTGACTAGAGAATTTTTTTTTATATAATGATGATTGATTGTGAGTAAATATTGGCTGGAATCCTGGGAGACCGCCCCTGCTTTTCTTCAAAGAGTACGTTTAATGTCCTCCCCAAAGGATGTTACTTCTGACAACAATACTCGCTCAGGTTAGCACTGCTGCCTCACGCACCGCGGACCCGGGTTCGATCCCGGCTCTGGGTCACTGTCCATGTGCCGTTTGCACATTCTCCCCGTGTCTACATGGGTCTCGCCCCCGCAACCCAAAGATGTGCAGAATAGGTGGATTGGCCCCACTAAATCGCCCTTAATTGGAAAACTGTTAAAAGAGTATTCACTCAGAACTGCACTGCAAGTGTCAGACGAGATATTGTACTCCAGTTTGGAGTGGGACTTGAACCCAGAAGCTTTTCCCTCTTTTGATGAGAGACCCACCATTAACTTGCAGCTGACATGTCTGCAAATGTTGTGCAATGAGGCTGGGTTAATTAGTGATCTCATCGTAATGGATCGGCTTGGAAAAAGTGATCATAATACAATGGAATCCTATAGTAATTTTGAAAGTTTGTCTCCAGTCTCAAAGAAGAATCTTAAATGTAAAGTCAATTACATAGGAATGTGGAGGAAACTGGCTGAGGTTAAAACGGGTGTTGGGATAAAAGCTGGTATAAAAGGGAGATGAGTATCTAAAGCAAGCGGTCCTTTAGAGACAGAGACAGGATAAATTATCATGGGGGATGGGGAATAGCAGAGGCATTGAACAAATATATATCTGTCTTCACAGAACAGCACACAAATTACATGCCAGATATGGAGGTGGCCTAGGGGCTAATAAGAGTGAAGAACTTGAGGTAATTGGTATCAGCAGAAAAAAAGTACTGGAGAAACTTAAAAGACTAAAATCCACAAATCCCCAGGATCTAATGACCTATATCCTGGAGTTCTAAAAGATGTAGCTGCAGAGATAGTAGATGTGCTGGTTTTGATTTTCCAAAATTCCCTAGATTCTGGAATAGTCCTAGCAGATTGGAAATTAGCATTTGTCACACTCCTATACAAGAAAAAGAAAGAGAGAAAATAGGGAATGACGGGCCAGTTAGCCTGATATCAATCAGTCACAGAAAAATGCTGCAACCTATTATTTTGGAAACCTTGGATGGCACCGTGGCGAAGTGGTTAGCACTGCTGCCTCACGGCACCGAGGTCCCGGATTCAATCCCTGTCCTGGGTCACTATCCGTGTGGAGTTGTTTGCACATTCTCCCCGTGTCTGGATGGGTTTCACCCCCCACAACCCAAAGATGTGCAGAGTACGTTGATTGGCTACACTAAATTGCCCTTTAATTTGAATTTTTTTTAAATTAAGAAAGTCTTAACATGATTGTATGACCAGATAAAGTCAAGATAGTTTTGCCAGAGGGAAATAATGTTTGATAAATTTAATGTGAGTTTTTAGAGGACGTAACTTGTAGGGTAGATAGAGGGGAACTAGTATACTTGGATTTTGAACAGGCTTTTCATAAGCATCCACAGAAACGTTAATGTGCAAGATAGGGGCTCATGGAATTGGCAATGGTATATTAGCACACTTAGAGAATTGGTTAATGGACAGCAAGCAAAGAATATGGCTAAACAGATAACTTTCAAGTTGACAAGTGGTTAGTGGAGTGCCGTAATGTTCAGTGCTGGGGCCTCAGCCTTTTATAGTCTATATTAATGATTTAAAAAACAAAGAACATTACAGCACAGGAACAGGCTCTTTGGCCCACCAAGCCTGCACCAATCCAGATTCCTTATTTAGACCTACTACTTATTGCCCAAATGATCTGTATCCCTCCATTCTTCGCCTGTCCATGTGTCTATCCAATCTATCTATATTCTGCTGTATTCTCTGAATACAGTCCCCTTCACTATCTGCAACTCCATCTATCTTAGTGTTATCTGCAAACTTGCTGATCAGACCATCTACATTTTCCTCCAGATCATATATTTTATATATATATATATGTGTGTATGTGGCATTATCTTTTGTTCCAGTCTGTCATCAGGGACCTTGTGTAACACCTTACTAAAGTCCATGTAAACACCATCCACAGCCTTCTCCTTATCAATTAAATTTATCACCTCTTCAAAAAAACTGTATTAAGTTGGTAAGACATGACCATCCCCGCACAAAACCATGTTGCCTATTGCTAACAAGTCCATTTGCTTCCAAATGTGAATAAATCCTGTCCCTCAGTATCTTCTTCAACCGCTTCCCCACCACTGAAGTCAGGCTCACCGACCTATAATTATCTGGATTATCCCTGCTTCCTATCTTAACAAAGGGACAACATTGGCTATTCTCCAGTCCTCTGGAACCCCATCTGTGGTCGAAGATGATGCAAAGATATCTGTTAATCCCGAGCTACCTTCTTGCTCCTTAAATATGTATAAAAAAAGACCATAGGATTTTCCTTGACTCTATTTGACAATGTAATTTCATGGCCTCTTTTAGCCCTCCTAACTCTCATTTTAGTTTGTTCCTACTTTCCCTATATTTTTCAATAGCTTTGTTTTTAGTTGCCTAGACCTTGTGTATGCTTGCTTCTTCTTTTTGACTAGTCTTACATTTTCCCCTGTCATCTATGGTTCCCTAATCCTGCCATTTCTCGCCTTCATTTTCGCAGGGATGTGCCTATCCTGCGCTCTAATCAACTGGTCTCTAAAAGACTCCCACATATCAAATGTGGATTTACCCTCAAACAGCCGCTCCGATTCCACATTCTCAGCTCTTGCCGAGTTCTGTTGTAGATAGCTTCCCCCAAATTAGCACCCTCACTCGAGGACCACACTTGTCCTTTTCCATGAGTATTTGAAAACCTACAGAATTATGATCACTATTCCCTAAATCTTCCCCTACTGAAACTTTGGTCACCAGGCCGGGCTCATTCTCCAATACTAGGTCCAGTAAGGCCCCCCCCTCCCTTGTTGGACTATTGACATACTGTTTTCAAAAAACTCTCTTGGAAACACCTAACAATCTGCTCTCCCTCCGAACTTCTGGCACTAAGGGAGTCCCAGTCAATATGGGGGAAATTAAGATCACCCACCACAACAACCCTGTTATTTTCACATCTTTTCAGACTCTGACTACATATCTGTTCCTCTGCATCCCGCTGTGGGCTGTTGGGAGGTCTATAGTACAACCCCAACATTGTGATTGCACCCTTCCTAGTTGTGATATTTACCCATAATGCTTCACTGCCAGATCCCTCCAAGATTTAGATGAAGAAATAGAGTAATGTATTTTAAGTTTGCTGATGGCACCAAGCTAGGTAGGAAGCCAAGTTGTCGGGAGGACACAGAAAGGCTGCAAAGAGCTATAGTCAGGTTAAGTGAGTGAGAAACAAGATGGAGCATAATGTTGGTAAGTGTGAAGTTATCCAATATGGTTGCAAGAATAGAAAAGCAGAATATTTCTTGAAAGGCATGAAACTTTTGATGTTCACACAAACTTGAGTAGATCATACAGGTACACATATTTAGCATGCAGGTACAGCAAGCAATTAGTGAAGCAAATGGTATGTTGGCTACTTTGCAAGAGGGTTGGAATACAAAAATAAGAATGTTTTGCTATGATCGAGTTTTGGTGAGACCACACCTAGGGTACTGTGCAGTGTTTTTATCTTCCTTTTTAAGAAAGGACCTTACATTGGAGGTGGTACAGCGCAGGTTCACTCAACTGTTTTGTGGGATGTAAGGATTGTCTTCTGATGATAAGCTGAGAAAATTGAGCCTATTCTCTCTGGGGTTTAGAAGACCGAGAGGTGATCGCATTGAAACATACAAGGTTTCAAAGGGGGCTTGACAGGTAGACACTGAGAGGTTGTTTACCCTGGCTGGGGAACCTAGAGCATGAGCACAGTCTCAGAATAAGGACCAATTTTGGACGGGTGGGGAGAATTTTGTTCTGAAGGTTTTCTAAAGGTTGTGAATCTTTGGATTCGTCACCCCAGAGGGTGACGGCTGTGCCATCATTGAATGAATTAGAGACCGAGATAGATAGATTTCTGGACTTCCAGTGAATCACGGGACATGGAGTGTATGTGGGAAACAGAGTTGAAGCCAAAGATCAGCCATAAAAATATTGAACAGCGGAGCAGGCTCAGTGGACTTTTTTGGTCTACACCTGCTCCTATTTCTTATTATCACCATTTGTAGAAGAAGAGATAGATTCTACCCATTGAGTACGAAATCTTTCCTACTTATGCAACGGGACAACAGACCCTTTGAATTTGATTAAGTAATGCGACTGTACCATAAAATGGCAGAGAGGCGGGAAGATAAAAGAAACATGAGAGAGGGAGTAATATTGTACATGGAAAACAATTGCCAATTTTATAGTCCATTTGAAAGAGCCATTTGCAGGTATTTTGGTCTATGACCATTAAAATATTTTACTTGGAGGTCGCATGTGGCGCAGTGTCTAGCACTGGGACTACGGCGCTGAGGATCTGGGATCGAATTCCGGCCGTCACCATCCATATGGAGTTTGCACAATCTCCTTGTGTCTGCGTGGGTTTCACCCCCACGGCCCAAAGATGTGCTGGTTAGGTGGATTGACCACGCTAAACTGCCTCTTAATTCGAAACAAAAATAATTGGGTACTCAGAAATTATAAAGAAAAAATATTTTACTTGGAATTGTATTCATTTTGAATCCACCCGCATTTTTGTAGATGTGTGCATGTGTATGTTTTAAGTGCAGAACTTTAATGTTTGAATATGTTAATTTTGTCAAGGAGACTTTCGACTTGATGTACAACTTAAATGTTAGGCAGATAAAAGCAAAATACTGCAGATGCTGGAAATCTGACTCTACCAGATCATAGATCATAGAATTTATAGTGCAGAAGGAGGCCATTCAGCCCATCGAGTCTGCACCAGCCCTGGGAAAGAGCACCCACTTATGCCCACACTACCACCGCATCCCCGTAATCCAGTAACCCCACCTAACTCGAGGACAATTTAGCAAGGCCAATCCACCTAACCTGCACACCTTTGGACTGTGGGAGGAAACCGGAGCACCCGGAGGAAACCCGTGCAGACACGGGGAGAACGTGCAGACTCTGCACAGACAGTGACCCCAGCCGGGAATTGAACCTGGGACCGTGGAGCTGTGAAGCAACTGTGCTAACCACTGTGCTACATGCCACCCAAATACCACAATCAACACCACACTATTTTCAGATCTGAAAGTGGTCAGTGGTGGAGCAACAACCTGCATCAATGTAACATCTTAAACATAGTAAAACGTTCAAAGCCACTTCAAAGGAGCATTATCAAACAAGATTTGGCATCAAACTACACAAGAAGATATTAGGAAAATATGCAATGATATGTGTTGAGGGCCTTAAAGGAGAAAAGGGAGTACAGCCTTTCCAAAATGGTAGGCTTGAAGCTGCCTTAATAACTGGGATAATCAAATGTTTTTCATCACTTCCATATGAACCTACAGATCGATATGCAGTTTTAAAAACCTATTTTCAACGGGAAAAAAGCTTGTGTTGGTTTAAGATGGCTGCACGTATTAGATATTATCAAGGCAGTTTTGACATATTTGTTCCAAATTCAATGCTGAGGCAGATGCAGTTATACCTGGTATATTTTATCTTTTCCAACTCCTTATTTCCTTCTTTATTCCTGCTTCAAGTATCGAGTTAAATTTAATGCCACCCTGTCACTTTTAGACGAGAAGCTACATATGCTAAAATAGGGTATTGAAGAAGGTATTATGATAGTCACGTGTAAACAAATGAGTTTTTCTTTGGAGTACAAAAATAGGAAGCAAATTTGCACAACATTTTAATGTATTGCCAGAATTTAGTAAGTTAAGATGGTAATATTTTAAAATGAAATGACTGTGGGGAATTGCAGCTCTAATTTGATAGTATCAGCTAATTTGAGGATCAAGTACTGCAGTACACATCCCAATTACTCCCCCAGCATCAGAACAGCACCAGCAACCTTGTTATTTTTCATGATGCATAATTGAAGTGCATATTAACTACTGTTGGTTCAGAGTTTCAGCTAATGAATAGGTGTTGTTTGTCAAGGCTGCTGGCAGTGTGTTTTGTTCTGAATAATTGTGCAGGTCATGAATCACCTGGTGTTTCGAGAACATTTATTTTGTGAAGCGAACTTCAATTGATGATCTGCTGAGCTATTTGCTATACAGAAGCAGTCAAGAAGATAGCTTGTTAACCTGCTGAGCAAGCTGCTGAATGATCTTATTGTCAAATTACTGTTGGCGTGTTGGTTCTATGTCAGTTGATTGTTGTGTTGACAGTTTGAGGCATTTAAACGTATTGAAATTTTTTTCCGGAACTGCAAGTTAGCATCTTCAATAGTTAATGACTGATCTATCTCTTTGTACAAGGGTCAGTGCAACACAACGCAAGTAATCAATTTGTGGTAATTATAAATGTTACCAAAACCCAGCCAACTCCCAAATAAAGTGCATAGAACTCATCTGATTAAATATGTCTGGATTACTTTACTAAGGTTTCAGCCACTGTTTTATGTATTTTAAATCAAAAAAACATGAGTATTGTGAAATGAGATTCCATTGGGGAATTCAGATCATGATATCAAGTTCATAAAATTTGAATCTCTTCAACCCCATTATAACTTTAACCCTTACTCAATTATCTAGCACTTTTCATCCAGTTCTCTTTTCTATAACTTATTTTTGGTGCACTCCCACGGCCATTCCTCTGAGGCTTGTAAAATTGGCAAGTCTTCGGCTGTGATATGGCGAATGGCCTCCTTTTTTACTCCTGTGGTTTTACAGATGTAGATTTTTGCTGGTGAATATTAACAGGCTATCCAGAGATCCTGCTCTAAAATACCCATACACGTCCTCATTCCAGCAGTGACCCCTAGAACTCAAATGGTGATAAGTTTCAGGCTTATCTTTCTCCTCCCTCTTTTGTCGAAGGATCGGAGACCAATTTTAAACTTTTGAAAGCATTAAAGCCTCGGCGTAAAGGAAACAGAGAATGGAAATATCCTGCTGGTGCATCTGGGATTTCCTGAGATTGGGTTTGAGGTGCAATGAGGGGCAGTACATGAGCAGTCAAGTACATTGCTGATTTAGCTGCACATTGCTTAGGGGTGTCTGCTATTTCTGCTACTTCATATTGTCAGGGGAATGCACTGTTATTTCTGTAACCGTGTTGAGCACTTAAAGACTGAAAATGCTAATTGAGCTTCAGTGAGTTGATTGATTAAATATGTAGAAGGCACCAAAATCTCTTTACATTAGTTAAAAAATAGCACGTCTGATTGTATTCATTTTGAAATCTGGAATTTAAACATGTGAATTAGCCATAATGCTTATGTTCACGGAAGTACTAATTCCTTTAAATGAACTATCTTTTGTGATGATTCCTAAAGTTCATGCAAGTTTATCATTTTACAGCAAAGGTATTACAGATAGTACAGGACAAACTATTATACTTGGTAAAAGTAAATCTGCACAATTAAATGAAAGGGATGCTATCTCATTCTGCATTTGTATCGCATGTTTATATTGCACCGACCATATTTTAATAGTGGTATGAATAGATAGATATATATAGGATGGCATCTGGTTAATCGTTGCTGCCTCACAGCGCCAGGACCTCAAGTTTGATTCCGGCCTTGGGTGACTGTGTGGAGTTTACACGTTCTCCCCATGTCTGTGAGGGTTACCTCCGGGTGCTCCAGTTTCTTCCCACAGTCCAAAGATGTGTGGGTTAAGTGGATTGGCAATGGTTGAATTTGCCCTTAGTGTCCAGGAATGTGCAGGTTAGGGTTACAGGATTCGGTGGAGTGGATGGGGGAGTGGACCTGGGTGAAGTGCTCTTTCGGAGGGTCGGTGCAGACTAGATGGGCCAAATGGCCCCTCTGCACTGTAGGGATTCTATGATTTTATGATTACTGTCAAGTGGCGGAAGGCAGAGTTCTGTGCATTTGTATTAAAATTAATATATGGAATTTTACCGACCTGTCTAGAGCTGCCTTTTTCACTGCAAATGTATCTAAGTCCCAGCACTAAATTTGTTAAGGTTTCATGGATTTATGAAGTTCGTCCATCTGGGATAGGATAAGCTAATAGGTTTTACTCCAGAACAGGAGCAAAATATGAACAATTAAAAAGATGCATATTGGAGACAGTTACTCACTTGGAGTTTTAACATTAAATTTGGGAAAGAGAAGAGCAGTGCAAGAGTTCATTCAAGTACATTGGGGAGGCAGTGGCGCAGTGGTATTGTCACTGATCTCGTAATCCAGCGGCCCAGGGTAATGCTCTGGGGACTGAAGTTCGAATCCCACCATGGCAGATGGTGAAACTTGAATTCAATTTTTAAAATTCTGGAATTAGAAATGATGATGACCATTAAACCATTGTCAATTGTCAAGAAAACAAATATGGTTCACTAATGTTCTTGAGGGAACAAAATTGGTCATCCTTTGCTGGCCTATATATGATTTCAGACCCATTCTTAACGGCCCTCGGGGATGCTGTCCCAGCCGGCGATGCCCACATCCCATGAATGAACAAAAACAGAACAAGTGAGTTACATTAAAGTAAGGCAGGAAAATGAAACTGGGAACATAAATTTAAATTATTGGGTACTATATATAAAGCAGATAACATAAAGATCAGTTACTCAACTGTTACTTGGAATCATTGATAATATAGGTAAAACTTTAGTTATGTTCCAGAAATGGCTGGATGCTGCAATGAAGTATTTTAGCATTTTAGAGGGTGAATAGAATTAGCTTGCCATTGACTTTTCTCTCATTCTTTTGATTGACTATCGTGTTTTAAACATATAAAAAGATGCAATTTGGTAAGTATTTCAACTGCGCAGAAAACATTAAATTGGCTGAAACCTAGATCCAGAACCAAAGGGCAAAAAACAAGGATTTACCACAGGCATGTTATGATGGGGAAAGCCTGCAGTTCATGTTGACGGGTGACCTTGTTTTTGCATCGTGAGTTCTCAAACTGTCAGTATACGCTTTGCACTCATTAATTAGGTAACTTGTCCTTGAAGTGGAAACTTGAGAAAGCACAACTTGGAAGTTAGAAGGATTGCCTCTTGATGCAGCGCTACCCAGACACGTGCAGCATCACATCTTCATCTTCCGATTAGGCATGTTACAGCCATCAGGACTCGACGTTGAGTTCAACAACTTTAGACTGTGACCTTCTCCTCCGTCTTAACCCTTTTGAAAAAAATCCCATACATTTATTATTTTAATGCAGTCCCCGAAACCTCCCACACCAGGCCACCTGTCCACGTTCTTAAGTTTGCTACATCTTGTTGCAATCTCTCCTTAATATCCAGCACATTTTCCCTCTCTTTATAATAATAATCTTTATTGTCATACATTAACACTGCAATGAAGTAACTGTGAAAAGCCCTAGTCGCCACATTCTAGCAGCTGTTCGGAAAATAATTCAGAATGTCCAAATTACCTAACAGCACGTCTTTAGGGACTTGTGGGAGGAAACCGGAGCACCCGGAGGAAACCCACACAGACACAGGGAGAACGTGCAGACTCCACAGACAGTGACCCAAGCCAGGAATCGAACCTGGGACCTTGGAGCTGTGAAGCAACAGTGCTCCCCACTGTGCTGCAATGCTGCCCAGTCCTGAACATTTTTCTCTCCCTACAGATGCTGTCAGAATTGCTGAAATTTTCCAGCACACTCTGTTCTTCCTTCTGTTTGCTTACTTTGATGCAGTGTTCCTGTGGCTTGGTTGTGAAGTTCATGTGTTGTTGAGGCAGAACTTGTTTGCTAATGGTTTCCGTTTGTTATATTGTGTGGTGAAATTAGTTCGGTCAGGAAACTTTGAAATTAAACAGGAAAATGTGTTTGTTTTATATGATGAGAGAGAACCAACAGAAATTATTTCGAGGTAAACCTGCAATAATCTCACTGTTGGTCAGCCTCTTGTGTGGATGCCATCAAATGGCCACAGCTGTTAAAATGGGTCATCATGCAAGTTAAAGCAGAAGGAGCATTTTTTTCCCTCTCAAAAAATACAATTGGCGCAGGGTTAAGATCAACCTCTAGCTGACCTTCTGTTTGTGGGCATTTAGAAAACAGCTAGTCAGGGCATGTATTGTTAATTCTGATGACTCTCAATTACCATAATTCATTCCATCAGAAATAAGCTATTAACACCTTCATCAATGCCAGAAGAAAATTAATTCAACTGATTGGTAGTGGCATTGAATACATTCCTGGAAAACTAGGGACTGACCTTAATGCCTCATGAAAATTCAAGCCACTCTCTTCATATTCATCCCTGAAATACCTTAGTTGTCACTTCAGCAAATCATGCAATTCATTTGGTGGTTGCAGTCATGTTGAAGAATTATCTGTAAACAGCAAAGACTTGCATTTATATAGCACATTATATTTGAAAACTGTCCCAAAATGGAGTTTAAAAAGTAGATAATAAAAAGAAATTGATGTGGAGACATAGGATGTGGAGACATGGGAGGCGAGAGACTCGCACAGTTCATAAGACTGATGGCGAGCACGTCTAAATGAGGCATGCCAGTATAGGGGCTGGTGGGAGAGAGGAGGGGAGGGGGGGGGGGGGGGTGATCTGCCGCCAGGTGACTGTTCAACCAGAGTCCGGGGCAGGCTGGGGGAGCTCTGTATCAAGGAAAGAGATTGCACGTCCGTTCATTTTAGTTTAACACAATTTTTTTTCCAACCCATCACAACCCTCCTTCTCCTTCAAAATTATTTCACCCCTCCCCCACTCGCTAAAATCCATGATCCGCAGAACCCACCCCCCATTACGTCAAACCCAACATGTTAGAGTAAAGACCTAGATCGCTCCATATTTCAGCCTGCAGATTCGCCTCATGTTCAGCATTCAGTGATGGCTGCAGGGGAATGTTAGACCTTTCCTTTAATATTTACATTTTTTTCCATTTATGCGATGTGGGCATCACTGACTATGCCAGCTTTTATTGCATATCCCTAGTTGCTCTTCAGAAGGTGGTGGTGAGTTACCTTCTTGAACCGCTGCAGTCCCTGAGGTGTAGGTACACCCACTGTGATGTTATGGATGGTGTTCGAGGATTTTGACCCAGCAACAGTGAAGGAATGGAGACGTATTTCCAAGTCAGGGTGGTGAGGGACTTGGAGGGGAACTTCCAGTTGGTAGGGTTCCCAGGTATCTGCTGCTCTTGTCTTTCTAGATGGTAGTGGTTGTTGGTTTGGAAGGTGCTGCCGAAGGAACCTTGGCGGGTTCCTGCAGTGCATCTTGTAGATGGCACACACGGCTCCCACTGTTCATCAGTGGTGGAGGGATTAAATGTTTATGGAAGGGGGATCAATCAAGTGGGCTGCAGTATCCTGGATCGTGTTGAGTGTTGTTGGAGTTGCACTCATCCAGGCAAGTGGAGAATATTCCATTACACTCCTGATTTGTGTCTTGTAGATGGTAGATAGGCTTTGGGGATCGGGTGGTGAGTTACTCGCCATAGGATTCCTAACCTTTGACTGCCCTGGTAGCCACAGCATTAATATGGTTCATCCAGTTCAGTTTCTTATCAGTGTTGACCCCAAGATGTTGATTGTGGGGGATGCACCGATTGTAATGCCATTGAATGTCAAAGGGCGGTGGTTAGGTCCTCTCCTGAAGGAGATGACCATTGCCTGGCATTTGTGTGGCATAAATGAAACTTGCCACTTTTCAACCCAAGCCTAGATATTGTCCAGATCTTGCTGCATTTGGACATGGACTGCTTCATTATCTGAGGAGTCACGAATGGTGCTGAACATTGTGCAGTCATCTGCAAACATCCCCACTCTGGCCTTAAGGTGGAAGGGAGGTATTGATGAAGTCGCTGAAGATGGTTGGGCCTAGGACACTACCCTGAGGAACTCCTGCAGTGATGTCCTGGAGCTGAGGTGACTGATTTCCAAACCACGACAACCAGCATCCTTTATGCCAGGTATGACTCCAACCAGCGGAAAGTTTCCCCCCTGATTTCCATTGACTCCAGTTTAGCTAGGGCTCCTTGTTGCCATACTTGGTCAAATGCTGCCTTGATGTCAAGGGCAGTCACTCTCAGCTCACCTCTGACATTCAGCTCTTTAGTCCATGTTTGAAACAAGGCTGCATTAAGGTCAGGAGTTGAGTGATCTTGGTGGAACCCGAACTGAGCGTCCGTGAGCAGGTTATTGCAGAGTAAGTGCTGCTTGATAGCACTGTTGAAGACCCTTCCATTATTTTGCTGTTGATGGAGAGTAGACTGTAATTGGTTGTGTTAGAATTGTCCTGTTTCTTGTGTATAGGACATACCTGGGCAATTTTCCACATTGCCGGGTAGATTAAGTGTTGTAGCTGTACTGGAACAGCTTGGCTAGGGGTGTGACAAAGTTCTGGAGCACACATCTTCAGTGTTATTGCTGGAGTATTGTCAGGGCCCATAGTCTTTGCAGTATCCAGTGCCGCCTTCTGTTTCTTTATATCACATGGAGTGAATCGAATTGGCTGAAGACTGACATCAGTGATGCTGGGGACCTTTGGAGGAAACCAAAATGGATCACCCACTTGGCAGGCCTGGCTGAAGATTGTTGCGAATGCCCATCATTTGAGGATGGGGATATTTGTGGAGCCTCCTCCTCCAGTGAGTTGTTTAATTGTCTACCACGGATGGATGTGGCAGGACTGCAGAGCTTTGACGTGGTGCGTTTGTGTGGTGGAATCGCCTAGCTCTGTCTATTACTTGCTGCTTATGCTGTTTGGCGCACAAGTGGTCCTGTGTTGTAGCTTCACCAGGTTGACACCTTGTGTTTCTCCTGGCATGCTCTCCTGCACTATTCATTGAACCAAGGTTGATCCGCTGGCTCGGTGGTAATGGTAGAATGGGAGATATGCAGGGCCATGAAATTGAGGATTGTGCTTGAATACATTGCTGCTGGTGGCCCACAGCGCCTCATGGATGCCAGTCTGGAGTTGCTAGATCTGTGCGAAGTCTATCCTATTTAGCAAAGTGGCAGTGCCACACAACATGATGGAGGGTATCCTCAATGTGAAGATGGGACTTTGTCTCCACAAGGATTTTGTGGTGGTCACATCTAACGATGCAGTAATGGAATGGTGCCTCTGCAGCAAGCGGATGAGGGGGGGTATGTTTCCCCCCTCGTTGGTTACCTCACCACCTGCTGCAATCCCAGTTTAGCAGTTGTGTCTCTTAGGCCCCAGCCAGCTCGGTTTATGGTGGTGCTACCAACCACTCTCCTGATGGACATTGGAGTTCCCCACCCAGAGTATATTCTGAGCCAATTGCCACCCTCAATGGTGATAGTGGCTTCTTGGACATTATCTATAAGGTACGATTCTATGAGTATGACTATTGTCATGTGAGAGTACCTTTAAGAAATGGGTGTTTATTACTGCAGTGATGTCAGAGAGTGGGTGGAGCTGGGCTGTCTGTCAGCTTTTTACTTTCGTTTTCGGCTGTTTGCTGCAGGGTGTGTTTTAGTTTCATTTTCGGAGCTGGATAGCTGCAGTCACAGACAGAAGGTGTATTAAAGTCTCTCTCTGTAATCTAAATCTCTGTAATCTAAAGACTAAATCTTGGTAATTCCAGATATTGTATTGAGTTTAAATTCCACCACCTGTCTTGGTGGGATTCGAACCCGGTTTTCCAGAAGATTACCACGCATCTCTAGATTACTAGTCCAGAGACAATACCACTATGCCACTGCCTCCCATAGGACACTATGGTGTCCGACATAGATGGAGATGCGGGCTCTGCAAACATTCCATTATTTTGCAATGCCAAAGGAGATTGCCTGAAATTATGTTGCGCAGGAATAATTGAATTGCCTTATGTGAAGTCAATGACCTGTAACAATGCTGAGATTGCTGAGGTTCTGAGATTGTAGTCACGCAGCCTGCTTGATGTATGCCTACTGGCACATCAGTTCTCCTAGGGAACAGTTTTATGTTGCAAGTGAGTGTGACTGACATCTACTCCTTTTGTGATTCTAGGTAGCAGAGCATGCTGGTGGTAGTGGTTGGGGGGGGGGGGGGGGGGGGGGGTGCTGGCAGGTGTTGGTATACATCCCGAGCAGGAAAACGTGTCCTTCCAGTAAGAGAATGGTCATATAGGCTCCTCAAATCTGGGTGCATTTTTGTGGATATGAAATTGTCCTTGCTATCCCTAGCACTTCTCTCCATGGCCCCGGCATCCATTACAGGCTGCTGCGTAATTGTGTCCCCGTTTCCAAGGCTTTTCCCATTCATCCTCATCTGCAGAGGAGTGTTATTCATCCCAGTCATCTTTCCTCTGTTGCACCTCATAAGTCCTATTGGTCTGACTGTTGCCCTTTGTTGCATTCCTCGTTTTGTAGGAATTAGACATTCCCTACCGAAGGAGACTCAGGAGCTCTCAATGATCCTTCGTTTTCCACGTGCCTATCACCCCATAAAATGGGGCGAAAAGGACCAAAATATCCAACCTCGGGCAGGAGCGACCTAATGTACGACCACTCACTCCATGGCTGGCACTGGAATCAGTGCAGATAGTCCTCCCCCGTCATCTTGACACGAGGGTTTGCCACATTACATTGCCTGCCACGTGCAGTGCAAACCATACCACGGACTATCTGTGGAACCATGTGGTGGGGCATCCTGAAGAGTCCTACAAGACCAGCCGAGGCTTTTTTACTACGTCAGTGGTCTGAGCAATGCTGGCTTGATGGAGGTGTGGGCATCATTGTTACCAAACATGAGCAATGCAATTGACCTCTGGATGTGGTGCAGCAGGAAAAGACGGAGACTGATTCCTGGAAGAGCACAGAGTTATGAGGAAAGAGTTATGACTTGAAAAGAGGGGACCTAATAGAGCTGTACAAAGTAGTAATTTCAAACTCAGCCATGACAATTGGACATCATAGAAACATAGAAAAAATAGAAGCAGGAGGAGGAACATTCGGCCCTCTCAGCCCGCTCCGCCATTTATTATGATCAGGCTGATCATCCAACTCAATAGCCTAATCCCGCTATCCCCCATATCCTTGATCCCCTTCGCCCTAAGTGCTCTCTCTAATGCTTCTTGAACCATACAATGTTTTGGGACTCAAGTACTTCCTGTGGTAACAAATTCCACAGGCTCACCATTCTCTCGGTGAAGAAATTTCTCCTCATCTCTGTCCTGAATGGTCTACCCCGTATCTACAGACCACTGGTTCTGGAAACACCCACCATTGGGAAAAATTCTTCCTGCATCAACCGTGACCAGTCCTGTTATAATTTTATAGCTTTCTATGAGATCCCACCATTCTTCTGAACTCCAGCGAATATAATCTTAATCATTCAATCTCTCCTCGTATGTCAATACTGCCATCCCAAGAATCAGTCTGGTAAACCTTTGTTGCACTCCCTCTATAGCTTGAACATTCTTCTCAGATAAGGAGACCAAAACTGCACACAATAGTCCAGGTGTGGCCTCACCAAGGCCCTGTATAATTGCAGCAAGACATCCCTGCTCCTTTACTCAAATCCTCAGCAATGAAGTCCAGCATACCATTTGCCTTCTTACCACCTGCTGCATCGCATGTTTACCTTCAGTCACTGGTGTATAAGGACACCCAGGTCTCGAGGCACATTCCCCTCTCCTAATTTACGGCATTCAGATAATAGTCTGCCTTCTAAAGTAGATAACAAGGACACAAGTGTTCAACGTCTGAAAGGATTGGTGTCAGACAGTTTCTCTTAACATAAAAATGAGTAATGAACATGTGGGATACACTTTTGGAGGGTATTGGAACCAAAAACCTGGAATAATTTAAGAATGGACTGAAAAATGGAATTTAATTTTTCCTGGCTGGATGGACAGCGATATGCTGAATAGTTGCATTCATGTGTCTATCTTAAGAATTGTGCTGCCTAAATGGCATGTAAACGCTAAGTTCCCAAACGCGAATAGAATCGACATTTCTTTGATCACTGACTGAGATTCTAATGCACCTAATATGAGCTCGCAATCACTTTCTGTGTTTGTGGTAAAGAGTGCGTCATCTCTCTTGTACTGATAAGCAGCAGCATGGAGCGCAGACCCTCAGTTGATGCAGCACAGAACGACAGAGTCCCATTAAAGGGCACGGTGCATTCAGCTAATAGGCATTCACCACTTTTGGTTCTCTACTTGGTGAAGATGGTTGAAAGTATTCACTTTAAATGGATGGTTTTGCTCTTTGACAAATTATTTTGCTGTTAAAACCAGAATTATCCCATTGACCAGTATTGATCAGTGTTATATTTTCTTTTACATGTATTTCCTTGTGGATGATTGACTTTTTTTTTAAACCTAGACTTCGAAGGAATTAGGATAATAAAATGTGATACGGATCTAGACTTGGCCATGATTTAGTGTGAAAATCATAGGTTTCTCTTTTATCCACCTTTAGTTTTTCCCCCCCTTTATCCTAACACTGTTCACAGGTCTAGTATGAAAACACAATAGTCAGTTGTCCATCCGTTGGTTCAGTGGTATTTAAACATTAACAGACCTGAATGCAAATAACAACAAAAATTCTGGAATTTTCCCCTCCCTAATCAGGGGACACATGAGATTAATTGTAACATGCTTTGTGCTGCTCTGACTGTTCTTTTTCCTTCATAGTTTATTAGAAACTGGCAAGGCAGAAGTTGTTGCCCATCCCTAAGTGTGCTTTGAACTGAGATGCTTGTTACTCTCGTCAGCCACATTACTGTGGATCTGGGTAAGGATGGCCGATTTCCTTGACTAAAGGGAAACCAGTTGGGATTTTATGACAATCACAATGGTTTCATGGTCACGACTACTGGGGACTAGATTCATATTCCAAGTTTTTAATTGAATTTAAATTCCACCAGCTTGCCATGGGGATTTGAACTCAAGCCCGTAGACCATTAGCCTAGGACTCTGGGTTACACTGTCCAGTGTGTTTACCACTGTGCTGCCATCTCTACTGACTGAAATAAACAGACAAGAGATGGAACCTGAGATATTTCTGTTGTTATGCATAGTGAGGTAAGCTTTTGATCGCCATTTTGTCAACACAAATTGTATGTGGCTTATTTTGTGGTTTGAATCTGCATAACCTTGGTGTTGTGCTGACCTTCCAGTGTGTGAGTGATTGGTTCCACATAACCAGTTTTGGGTGCTCTTTGCAATCTTTATGGAATTATATCAATGTGTGTGAAAACACAATAGATATGGACATGCAGAGGATTGCACTGGGCTTAATTTTCTACACCACGCAAGAGTTTTATAACACAGCATTAATTTTAAACAAAAGAATGTTGTGTTCAATACCATGTTCAGAGATCTTAACAATACTGGTACATGTGCCATTTACACAAAAAGTGTTAGCTAGTTTGTTAAACTTTGGGTCAGAGGTTAACATCAAAACCAATGGTGAGGCTAATAGCACCTCACTTTTATTATGCAACAATTGCCACAGCAATTTCAGGTGGAGAAGTACAGTTAAACTGAAAATTTGCAAGTTTCTGTTCAATATGCACCACATCCTGCTGTTACCTCACCATTTAAACGTGTTCACTGACATGTATTTCTTATACTTGCAGTGTAGATATGAACTATACTCAGCACAGAAAGTTAGGCTTTTTTGTTTCAGTCTTAGTACCCCTTTAATAATGTGATAAATCTTAATTACTGCCAGGCAATTGCTCTGGCACTGAAAGTTTAACCTGTTAGAAGTATGTAATTTTCTCTGTCTTATCTTTCTTTCCCTTTCTTATTTCATTTTTGGACCCGATTTGATAGTGAATTAATTATTTTAATTGCACTTCCTTGTTCAGTGTCTCCAACGAGCAATCATCAGTTCTTCAAGCTGATTTGTTAAGAAGATGCCACAGTTTGTCCTATTTACACACATCCCAGCTGTCCTGTAGTGGGCGCCATGCTATTTCGATTTCCCACATACAGCAAATTGCAGTGCCCTGTCAACAAGGACAAGTTGTTCCCTGGCCATGGTAAATGCTGGCCCATGTTGTCAGTGTTTTTGAATTTATTACTTGAGGTTTACTTTCTTTGGAAACATTAAATCTCTCTTGCTGTTAAGAGTTTCACTTAAGAACAAATAATTGACGGCACAAATTCACTGCTCCACATTCTTACCTACAGAATTTTTAAAAATGCATATATTGTATTACAAACATGTATCAAAACAGGTTACATCAAATAAGCACCCCGGGAAATATCCTTCCCAGCAATCAACTATCCAGTCTGTACAAATTTGTTACCCTTTTCAAAACCCCCACCCCGCGCGACAGGCAGCTCCTCAAACATGGTCACAAACATCCCTCACCTTTTCTCAAACCCCTCTGCAGGACCCCGAACTCCTACTTTATCTTCTCCAACCGCAGGAAGTCGTGCAGGTCACCCAACCAAGCAGCTAACCCCGGTGGTGATTGCCAACCACCACTGCAGTAAAATTCACCGCCATGCAATCAGAGAGGCAAGGCGACGACATTGGCCTTCCTCCTCCTCCATGAGCTCCGGCCTTCTCTGAAACCCCAAATATCGCCACCAAAGGGCCCAGAGTCCACCTCCTCCTCCACTATGCTGGCTAGGACCCGCGAACACTCCCGCCCAGAGTCTTCCCATTTTTGCAACCCCAAAACATATGCTTGGGATTCGCTGGCCCCCACCACACTTCACACTCATCTGCTACCCCTTGGAAGAACCCACTCATTCTCGCCTGAGTCATATGCACCCTGTGCACCACCTTAACTGTATCAGACTCATCTTTGCATAGGAGGAGGTCCCGCAGTGCCTCACTCCATACTTCCCCATTGATCTACCCTCCCAACACCCCTTCCTGTTTTCCCCCATGATCTTTGCCACCCACTCGCCTCTCTGCTCCCTCAGCCACTTGTATATATCCCCAATTCTTCCCTCCCCTTGCACATCCGGAAGCAGCAGTCACTCCAGCAGGGTGTATCCCAGCAACCTCGTGAACCCTCTCCAGACCTTTCGCACAAAGTCCCTAACCTGCAGATATCTGAACTCACTCCCCCTTGGCAGCTCTACCCTCTCCCTTAGCTCCTCCAGACTGGCGAAACCTTCCACCAAATACAAATCTCTACGGAATTTAATTGGTGAAAGGTTCATAAAATCCGAGTGAACCCAAGAGATAATAATATCTTTATTGTCGTAAGTAGGCTTACATTAACACTGCAATGATTCACTGTGAAAAGCCCCTAGTTGCCACATTCTGGCGGCTGTTCGGGTTACACGGAAGGAGAATTCAGAATGTCTAATTCACCTAACGAGCACGTCTTTCGGGACTTGTGGGAGGAAACCTGAGCGCCCGGAGGAAACCCACTCCAGATCACAGCATCCATGATGACGATTTCTTGATTCAGCTATGGCAGAATGAAGATTGCCCAGTTGGGTTGAGTTCATCTTCAAGAGTCAGCAGGATCAAGGGGCAAATGGCCTACTCTTGCTCCTATTATATTCTTATGAGAACATTATTGCTGCTGTATTCTTATCCAAAGTAAAGAACTTGAATTTATTTGCACAACCTTTGTCCATTTAATAAGTACTGTAGCATTATGTTTTCCAAGTGTCCAAAATATGTGATTAATACATTGTTTATGCCGTGTGTTGAAAACTGAGATTCTTACACCATTGAAAATAAAAACTGAAAATTCAATCAAATTAGGTCAGTTGAGGGGCAGCACAATGACACAGCGGTTAGCACTGCTGCCTCATGATGCCGAGGGTCCCAGGTTCGATCCTGGCTCTGGGTCACTATCCGTGTGGAGTTTGCACATTCTCCCCGTGTTTGGTGTGGGTTTCGCCCCACAACCCTAAGATGTGCAGGGTAGGTGGATTGGCCTGACTAAATTGCCCCTTAATTGTAAAAAAAAATGAATTGGGTACTCCTAATTTATTTAAAAAAACTTAAGTCAGTTGTAACAGTTGGTCACCAAACTTCAGAAGAAACAACTTGTTCAGCTGAAACTGAGATTCAAAAAAAGCTATTCACCGTATAATGGAAGACCACATTATGTCTTGTGTTCTGGCAATTCCTTGAATAATGTCTTCTTTATTAGTTAAAATTAATATATAGAGAACAGTGCTTAACTGATAAAGCTAAAGTCACCAAAGTCCCAGATGACAATAGGCTGCTTTCCCTTTTGAGTGGGAAAGTTAACTGAGAGTGATTTAAACCTGAGGATCACCACAACTCAGGCGAGGGGCAAGGTTGAGAAGGGCCTTAACGAATACCCTCAGCGGGTACGAGGATTGCACGCAAGATGTTGGCCTAGCTCTGCATCCCGAAACAGATGTCCAGCTAACTGAGCTAAACCGGATGGTATTTTAACGGCATGCCCTCATTATCCTATATGCTCTAAAGAGTAAGATTCATTTGCACTTGTGTCTCAATTAAGTTGTGCCATCATGTTGGTGCTTTAAAACTGATTGGGGGTGCTTGGCAGCAGACATTTCATGTAGAACTACTAGCTCTTATCGTAGTTTGAAATAATATCGTGAATGGAGAGCGTGCTGGTCGCAGTTCATTATGCCTGCTTCCAGTTTAGCAAGCTATTATTAAATGGAGGATCAATGGCTGGCATTGGGAAGTTTTCACCTCCATCATTCTACTTGGAAGTGCATTGATGATATCCCTGCTGATGCTAGCCCTAAATTCAGCTGAAACAATACTGTTTTGCCCCTATTCCTGGTGCAAACTTAAAATAGTGCTTTGAATTTACTTTTTCCATACTTTTTATTATAAGGTCCCTAGCAGCTGCTGCCTTTCAAGTCAATAAAGATCTCCAGCTTTTCTAGCTCAACCTCAGGGGATCATCATCTTGGATTTCTTTGCTGATCTAAATATTTCATGGTGATCTAAATGAATAGGCTACTCAGAGTGCATACAGATCAACGTACTGTACAGTTTTAGCATAACCCTTGTGACTTATTCTCTATTTTTTCGTCTGTAAACTCAGCATTGTATTTGCTTTATTAATTGGTGCTCTATCATGACTTAAATATCATCTATATTTCAGTCTCACCTTTAACCACTTCTGTACCAGCAGCTGCATTTGTGTCGCCATTTGTTTCATTCGGTGTTCATTGCTACTTGTATCTCTATTAATTTATATTAGCCGATATCCTCCCATTTGGAATTTTGGCAGATTCCTTATTAAGTCTATAGCTGCTCATTCCAAACCAACTTCACTCTCCCCAGATCACTGATGTAATTCAAAACTGCAGAGAGCACCAATCATTGAGGCACTCATTTCGCTATCATCCCTGTATCACTTCGCTTTAAAAGTACCCACTGGCTTCTTCAGCCATTTTTTGATATCTGGCATTTTTAGGTTTTACATTAAACTCTCTCTTTTGAGCTCGTTTTGCATGAAGCTTATGGGTCAGTCGCTTGTGAGGAAACAGCAAAAGCTTACTGGATACACCATGTCAAACGGTTTACCGCACACCAGTTGGCATATCATCTCTTCAATGTCATGGAGCTGGACCCGCAGGAGCATTCCTCCACCAATCTATGTTAGCTGTTAGTTTGCAGTTTATTATACAGATATCGCTCAAATCTGATTCTAGTAGTTGGTTCTGTCATTGTCCTTATGCCTGAGGGGTCTCTGGTATTTCAGGTTAGTTTGTCCCATTCCCGAGTAAAGTGAAGAATTAGGATGGATTATGAAACATAAACTCTCTTGTAAAGGATAGCTAAAGTGCCGACTATTTAATCCCTTACTCGTGCATGTGTGAAGGCATTCAATATGCCCAGATGATATACTTTTACAGGTTAGTGTGCCGAGTGTTTCCTTTCTGACTTTCAACACTTGTATTTGTATTCCTTTATTGATCAAACAGCTGGCGAGATGCAAGATGCAACAACGGTCAGCTTTTCTCTACACTGATAGTCTAGGGTAATACTTTGATCATTGTTAGGGCAAGCAAACAGATTGCCAACACCTCAGCATTTTTTGCCATTAGGGTATTGCTGTCAAAATGTATTTCCTAAAACATTTCTTTTAATGCTCAGGGTCCGTCCAATTATAGGCCATGCTTCTCCCATAATAAGCCTATAAATCTGTGTTAAAGATGCAATGCCACTTTCACAGCTTGAGTCAAGATTTCAAAATGGGTGCTAATGTCGCTTAGGAGGGCTGCATATGTACAAATATTTACATACATATTCAAGATACATCATTTTCTTTTATCTGAATAAAAATGTTATTTAATTTTTTTCAATATATTTCAGAGGTTCATTTGTTTATCACATACCCTGTCAGTAAAGATGAAGCATAGGATCAAAAAACAATGTTTTTTCATTAAGACGTGATTCCTATCATGCAGACATATTTATCAGCGTTATTGCTGATTCAGTGGTGACATTCCAGATTCTAACATTAAAGATTTTCAGGCTGTCAGCAATGCTATATTTTTTCATACAAGCTGACACCTAGAAATACCATAGCAATTAACCTCACTAGAAAATCTATGAGGCTATTAACTGTGTTCCTTTTAGTTGGGAAGGCCATGACAGTGGTTAATTAAATTTAGACAAGAAGATGGGAGCTGGGAGCAGTTTGCTTATGTTTGCAAATTCGTGTACACACCAACATCCTTGTCCATATAACCGGAGCACCTTTAAATGCAGAAAGGATGTGCAGAATACAAGTCGCTGAGTTACGTGAAAAGCTGTGGCATGACCTGTGTTTAAATCAGAATGTTTCCTCATTCGCTTGCCCTGATGCATGGCTGTCTAATGTAGTCCTGAGGCACACTGCGGATCAGCTGGTGTGCTTCACCTGATAACCGTGGGCTTGCCCCATCCAGTTTGGACTGCCTAGAAACAAGATCAGGCCGCACACTGGAGGGATGGGCTTTGTTGTATGCTGCCTGCCTTGTAACTAGAATGGAAACCATTAAGGTGGCTGGCACATTGCTCCAAATGTATATTTGTGAGGGAACCGGCTCATCTTTTGTTTTAAAGAACAAGATATGAATATTACTCAATTTGTATATTTGCCTGGTGCTTTATTACATTTTTATAGTACACTTATTCACTATGCTTTCATATGTAATTCTTTAAAATTGGTTTATATTCTAAATTTGTCCAAAAGGATAAGCTTGTAATTCATTTTACCAGCAGTTCTATTGTGCACAATATTTAAAACCCACTATTAAATCATTAACTAATCTTTCCTTTGGTGAGTGTGTGACATTTCAACCATATTATTAATGCAAAACAGGTGGGAAAGAATGTTCCGTAATCAAAAGAAAATACTGTTTCAGTGGCACAACCTGTATGGTGTCAATCACCCAGACTTTGTGGTCAGTGATTAAGAAATGGTTCTCACTGTGCATTACTCATACAGCTGCCTGAAGACTTTTCATGTGCTTTTGAGTAGCAACTACTGGTTACTTTGAGATCCTTACCAGTGCACTGGGAGATCTGTGGTGTGTGTAACGAGTTACAACATGTCTCAATTAACCAAACTGGGGCGGCATGTGGCGCAGTGGATAGCACTGGGAGTGCGGCGCTGAGGACCTGGGTTTGAATCCTGGCCCTGGGTCACTGTCCGTGATGAGTTTGCACATTCTCCCCATGTCTGCGTGGGTTTCATCCTCACAACCCAAAGGTGTGCAGGTTAGGTGGATTGGCCACGCTAAATTGCCCCTTAATTGGAAAATAAAAATAATTGGGTACTCTAAATTAAAAAAAAACCAAACTGAAGAATCCTCACATAGACACGTAGGCCTGGATTTTTACATGCAAGCTTCTCGTGGATGAGGTGGGCATGGAAAGAGATTGGAGGTTAGTGGGCTGAGGGAATTTGGGCACCTGGCTGGGGGCGCGAAAGGGAGAGCAGGCAGTGAAGGTTTAGAGGCTGGGATGTGGTGGATTGGAAGCCTCGTGGGGAATTGGTTTGGGAGTTGCTCAGTCAGACACCTTGGTTCCAGGAGGTAAATGCCCTGGATCCAACAAGTGTTCTGAAAACCCAGCCAGCCATAATTTAAATTGAAAAACTGAATAATAATGAGGCTTGCAGCTTCATTATCATATTCAAAGTGCCATCACGCCTCCCAGGAGTGGGTTGGATGCCACCTTCCCACCTTCCTGCCTCTGTGAAGCCCAAAGTGGTTGGGTTGAAACAGGGCATGGGTCAGTTTTCTGATTTTTGTTTTTAAGATGACACACCCAATCCAAATCTACCTATTTTTGTTTAAAAACCCGCTCACTGAATCTAAATCAGAAAAGATAAAACTCAATTGTAAAATCATGGACACAAAGCAAAAAGAAAGAAATGATAGACTATCAGGTAGAGAGAGGGAAATAAAAGGGAGAAAGATGTTTTAATTTAAAAAAGGATTCTCTAGCAATATTAACATCCGAAGGAATAGCAATCTGTTCCCTGTACCCGCAAGTTTTTTTTTAGTATTTAAGATTTGTCACGTTAAACGTTTACCTACAGCTGAACGCACAAGCCCTAACATTTTCTGCCGTGTTAAGTGGGTAAGTACGACACTTCATTTCCTTCATGGGTTTGAATGCCGAATCTTATCGGCAAGATACTCGTGTAGTAAAACCTCTGGAGGAGCAGAGTAAATCAGACTGCAAGTTCCTGATTTCCATGTTTTAACTGTGTATGTGTGGACAATGGAAGTTGTTCTTGAATTTACGCCATAATAATGGTGAGCACATTTAACCGAGTCCCCAATAATTACTTAAGTACTGATCAACTTTTTTGCATTGAATCTTGGACATGCACATTTGCAATAAATTCAAATTGCCGGTAATCTGTCAATGAACAGTATATCAGCAAATGAAGGATTGTTTCTTTTTGATGCCAGGAACATACTTCAAACTGTCGTCCAGTGCCAGTCATTGCATGCAAGGTAGCTTGAGGTAGGCAGCAGCCTGCAATGTGTACCCTGTGAATCTGTCATGATTTCTGTTTAATCAAAGGGAATTGATTCGTGGAAATTGGTCTTTTTTTATCATTGTGGTGGAGGTGGTGCCACAGAAAGACAAGAAGTTTGTTCATTCCACGGGTTCTCAGGACTTTTCCCCAGTGGAAAATAGAGAATAATTTCTTCCAGAAAGTGTTGTCGTATCAGGGAATATACTGGCAAGTGACTAATAATTTCATATTATGGATTAATGGTCTACATTGCTTTGCACTTTTGAATAAAACCAGAAAGCATCTTCATTAATAGAATAGCTGCCCGATAGAGCACAGACACAAGTGCAATCGTCTACATTATTCCTACAAATTCTGAAGAATCCTGAACCTGTCAATATTTATTACATTTCAGAAATACTAAATTATTCAACATTGCGATTTTTAAACCAAACCGGTAACAACGATGAAAGCAAAATCCTGCAGATGCCTAAAATCTAAAATAAATACCTAAAAGTTGTGGAAAAACCCAGCAGGTCTGGCAGTGTCTTGTGGAGAGAGAAACAAAGTTAATATTTCGAGTCCGTTTGACACTTCGGAGCATAATGTAGCATTATGATCTTGTTTTATTACATTTGAAAAATGTAATTTCCATTCTTTGTGGCAACATAAGTTGTCATTCAAAAAGCAGGCACATTATAGATATATCATGTTTGTTAATAATTTTGGAATGATTAGCCCTTCACAAATTTCCTGTTATGGAAATTGACTATAAAGTGTTTAAGCAAAGCAAAGTTCAGCAATCTTTGGTCAATTGGAAGAGTTAGATAATACTTTACAGGCCATAGAGAGGCTGTTAAATGAATTGACACTGTAGTTAAATTATTAACTTTTCCTCTGTAATATGGCCTCTCCTACTGTGCTATTTTTTTCATGGCTGTGCCATTCATTCTGGGATTCTGTTACTCCAGGCTAATTATACTGAACAGTAGACTCCTGATGTTTGGAATAAAGGAAATTCAAGGACGTTTTTTATTCATTAGTTGCTTCCTTGGCAATTTACGGAAAAGCTTTGTGAATTTGCAGAGCTGTGCCTGGCAGAAGTCCAAAACCATTGTGTGTGTGCATTATTATTGAGCATTCATTGTTGGACAGACTGAGTGAGGAACTGGCATCAAATGAGGCAGCAATTTGAAAACAAGTTCCTTAACATCAAGATATTGATAGAGTTGGTTATGTTGCCCATTTAAAGTGTACAGAGTTAAGGGCCTACACTCACTTCACCTTTGGTTTATAGGACACTTTAAGTTCCAGCTGTAAATACAGTATGTTGCAACCTTTGCACATGTCTGAGCACATTTTGCTCCATGATTGCAATAGCTTGAAATCCATATTGTCATATTCATGTAACACTTGCAATTGTGTAATTAGGGGCGGTAGAGTGGTTAGCACTGTGGCCTCACAGTGCCAGAGACCTGGGTTCAATTCCAGCCTTGGGTGACTGTGTGGAGTTTGCACTTTCTCCCAGTGTCAGCGTGAGTTTCCTTTGGGCGCTCCGGTTTCCTCCCATAGTCCAAAGGTGTACACATTAGGTGGATTGGCCATGCTAAAATTGCCCCTTAGTGCGAGGGATGTACAGGTTCGGTGGGGTTTCAGGGATAGCGCAGGGGAGTGGGCCTAGGTAGGGTGCACTTTCAGAGGATTGTTGCAGAGCCGATGGGCCGAATGGCCTCCTGCAGTGCAGAGATTCTATCATCTATGATTTCTATGACCTGTAACCTTTATTTTTCAGCACATTTGAGAGGCACCAAATTTACATTCTTAATATATTTTTGGTTCCAAAAATGCATCAACTCCCAAGCAGTGCAATAAAAAAAATCAAACATTACTTTCAACCCAGTGTAGGTTTTTGCAGTTCTGAAGATTGCAAGTGTTTTTCATGTTTTTTTTACTGGAAACACACAAAGAAACTGAGCATGATAGGAAACATTTTGAATGGAATCTTTGCACATTATTTGAGTGTCGGTTCCGGTGAGAGAACTGGGGAGAATCTAATCAGCTTCTCATTTTCGTACAGCTACTGAATCACTGAATATTCAGCCTTGTTAACAAAGATTTTTTTTCCACGAGATTCACAGCGCGTCGTGGCAGCCTGCCTCTGAAACACTCGCTCCGAGAAAACGTTTTAAATTGTTTTTAAAAAATCAAAGCACCCAATTCTCTTTTTTTCAATTAAGGGGCAATTTAGCATGGCCAATCCACCTATCCTACACATCTTTTTGGGTTGTGGGGGTGAGACCCATGCAGACACAGGAAGAATGTGCAAACTCCACAAGGACAATGACCCGGGGCTGGGATCGAACCCGGGTCCTCAGCATTGTGAGGCAGCAGTGTTAACCACTGCGCCACCATCCCATCCCTCCCCCGGGAAATGTAATCTCTGCAATCAGTGGGGAGCTCCTTTTAAACGCCACCCCAGAACTTTTTCCAAGTCAAGTCAGGAGGATGGCTGCCTGGAAGACAGCACCATGATTCACCAGCCCTTGGAAAGAACAGTCCACACGGCCACTCCATCCCCGCATCCCAGCAACCCCACCCAACCCTTTTGGACACTAAAGCGCAATTTAACATGGCCAATCCATCTAACCTGCACTTCTTTGGACTGTGGGAGGAAACCGCGGCACCCAACCCGGAGGAAACCTTCGCAGACATGGAAAGAACGTGCAGATTTCACACAGACAGTGACCCAGCGGGGAAGCAAACCTGGAACCCAGGAGCTATGAAGCGACAGTGCCAACCACTGTGCTATTGTGCCGCCTCAGAGTTAAGGTCGCTTGCTTCTAATTTTCGTACAGCTATTGAAAGTAATGCCAGCGACCGATGAATCTTCATTGAGGGGTAGGCCCTGGCGGTAAGGCTCACCGATGATAATATAAATATATGAAATGAGGCTCCTGACCTTGCATGACTTCTTCCCCTCTACAGCACCACAATTCTTGTGTTTTCCGATTCCCGTCCACATTGCTGTTCTCACGGCTAACGCGGGCTCAAAATCCCCCCCCCCCCCCCGCGCATTGAAATAACCATGTTATGGAAACGGATCTTGAGCAAATCCGCTTCTGGCCTAACCACCTTTTTGTTTTCTGCTGACGTTGTCTTTTCAAAGCCTTGTCAATGGTTTTGCAGTCGTTTCCTCAAGGACGTTTTATGCTGCGATGCATAATTGCAGAAATGACTTGATAACAGGATTATTGGATTGTGTGAGGAGGGGCACAGGATCTTTTGTATTGACAAGACAAATCAGACATCCCATTTATCTAACATTGCAACATCTAACTTTATACTTTTCACATTAAAGATTATCTGTTGATTGTATATTGCATCAATTGCCAAGTGAGAGGTGCAGTGGGAAGAGTGGAACATTCAGGAGACTAAGAGCGAGCCACCTGTCATTTAAATATTCCTAAGCAGGAGAGAAATAGGCCTGATCCATTCTTGCATGTCAATATTCAGACACGTGCAACGCTGACAAAAGGGCCTCCTGTAATGAGCATGATGATACCTCTAGCCAGTTAGAATCAACCTATCCCAGTGATCGTTAGTTGACATTTTACCTGTGCTTTTCTGGACTGCTTACTTAATATAATATAATCTCACCATTTCCCTGATGAGAGTCATGGAACATTCTATTGACTTGGCGATTATTAGGTTCAGTGAAGAATTGATGTAAAAGCACACTTCTTGTCAGATACAAAATTAGGTTTTCCTACTGAAATTGGTGGTTCGCAGTCATTTCCAGCATAGTTAAACTAAAGATCCAAATGAAATTGTAATAATACTGAAATAATGGTGGCAGCTGTTGTGAAAGCCATTGTCATAACAGCAACATGCTGCACTGATAAAATGAGCATACCTGATGTCAGTTGATTGCATGGTGTACATTAGTAACAGAATGCTGAGCTGATGCATCCTGGAGGTGGAGCTTGTAGGTGGAAATGCATGGAGGTGGAGGAACACGATCAAGAAAAATGAAAAGAGTGAAACAACTAAGAATGAAAGTTATTAACTCATGAGAAAAAAACCAATAGTTGAACACATGTAACATCTGGGTAAGAGCAGGAGACCTGGCAAGCTGGTTAGTACATCACAGAGGAGATGTTATAGATGGGAGATGGTACTACTGTACCTGGAAAGAACTGTAATCTTGCAGGTTTTGTAAAATGAATAGTGATGAATAGACCAAGAATTAGGCAAACGGTAGTGACAAGAATGAATACTTGCCTTTGTATAATATCCAATGGTGTTACTTGGAATATTTATTAAATGTTTCATTTACAACCAGCCTCCCCGGACAGGGGCCAGAATGTGGCGACTAGGGGCTTTTCACAGTAACTTCATTGAAGCCTACTCGTGACAATAAGCGATTTTCATTTCATTTTCATTTTCAATGACATTGTAACGCAGTTACCCTTTCAATGCAAGGAACCAGAACGCCATTGGAAATCGGAGCAGGAGTAGGCCACATATCCTATCCAATTTGCTTCACCATTCAATATGGTTGTGACTGATCTGCAGGAACTCCCTGTCTTCCCACCCTTTCCCTATATCCCTAATTCCTTTAATTTTTTTTTTTGAATTTAGAGCACCCAATTCATTTTTTCCAATTAAGGGCCAATTTTGCGTGGCCAATTCACCTACCCTGCACATCTTTGGGTTGTAGGGGCGAAACCTACGCGCACACGGGGAGAATGTGCAAACTCCAAACGGACAGTGACCCAGAGCCGGGATTGAACCTGGGACCTCGGTGCCGTGAGGCAGCAGTGCTAACCACTGCACCGCCGTGCTGCCCACGCCTAATTCTTTTCATGCCCCAAAACGTATTAATTCCTGTCTTGAATACTTGTCTACTTCACTACTGAGCGTCCACAGCTCTGGGAGAGATCATTCCAAAAGTTCACAGCCTTCTGAATAAGGGAATTTACCTTATTCAAGTCCTAAATGACCAAACCCTTATTACGCAAACAGCCTCAGCAAGAATTTTACATGCTTCAATGAAATCACCTCTGATTCTTCGAAAATCCACAGAGTATTGGCCCATATTTTTTTGATCTCTGCTCGTAGGACAGCCCTCTGATCCTAGGACTAAATTTAGCTTGCATTTTCACCCCTCGAAGGAAAATATGTCCTTCCTGAGGTAAAGAGACAAACTATATACAGTACTCCAGGTGTGGCCTCACCCAAAACCCTTGTAACTGCAGAAAAAGAAGAAAGACTTGTATTGATAGAGTGCCACGCTCACTATTTAAAATAAAAAAACAATTTGAAGTACCCAATTATTACTTTTCCAGTTAAAAGGCAATTTAGCATGGCCAATCCACCTAACCTGCACATCCTTGGGTTGTGGGGGTGAAACTCACGCAGACCTGGGGCGAAATTCTCCGACCCCCAGCAGGGTCGGAGAATCGCCTGGGGCCGCTGAAAATTCCGCCCCCGCCGTGGCAGAGATTCTCCGCCACCCGGGAATTGGCGGGGGCGGGAATCTCGCCACTCCGATCGGCGAGGCCCCTGCGGTGATTCTCCGGCCCGGATGGGCCGAAGTCCCGCTGCTGGGAGGCCTCTACCGAGGTTTGAACCACCTCTGGTGGCGGCGGGATCGGCGGCGCGAGCGGGCCTCTGGGGTCCTGGAGGGGGGGGGGCGGGGGGCGATCGGACCCCGGGGGGTGCCCCCACGGTGGCCTGGCCCGCGATCGGGGCCCCCCGCTCAGACTCCGGGCCAGTGCCCTGGGTGCACTATTTCTCCTCCGCGGCCGCCATGGCGGAAGCGGAAGAGAAACCTACATTGCGCATGCGCCGACTGCAGAAAGCCTTTCGGCCAGCCCCGCTGCCGGGGGCGCCGGTTTTTTGCACCAGTCTTCTGGTGCCAACCGCTCCGGTGCGGGGCTAGCCCCCAAAATTGCGGAGAATTCCCACCTTTGGGGAGGCCCGACCCCGGAGTGGTTGGCGCCACTCTCCTACGCCGGGACCCCCCGTCACGCCGGGTAGGGGAGAATCCCGCCCATGGGAAGAATGTGAAAACTTCACACGGTCAGTGACCTGGGGCCTGGATAGAACCTGGGTCCTCAGAGCTGTGAGGCGGCAGTGCTAACCATTGCGCCACCACGCCGCTCCTGTCTCACTCACTATTGACCCACAGTCTCACTCACTATTGCCCTACAGGTTATTCATGAGGTCCCGCCTTCTGAACCTTGTCCCTCGCATGAAGTGTGGTGATCCTCAGGTTAAATGACCACCAGTTTGCTCTCCCTCCTCAAAGGGGAAAGCCGCCTGTGGTCACCTGGGACTATGGCGACTTTGCCTTTCACTTTGCAGTCTGTGCATCAAGCCACACATGGGCAGATGTGAAAAATATACTTGATTAAAGTTCCAGTATCTGTTAAATAGTGTGATTACTACAGACTTCTGGCAACCACAAGACATAACTATTTATCTTTATCTGTTTAATCAATTCATGTATCTTGCTTTGAAAGCATTGTGCACTCAGATATAGTGACTTCAATTGTAGAATTTTACTAATTTTCCATGATGGATGCCCAATTACACTTTCTTATACAGTACTCTCTGTTCCTTCCTGAAACACACATACCTGGCAGGGGTGAGATTATGATCAAGAAGGTGCTTCGCCCAGGATGAGGCTAGCCCATTGCACTTCGGGTGTGTGACGCCTGCGATGTCCCCAAATGCGGGATACTTGACTGCAAAACTCGTGGTAGTGGGGGACTGCATTTGCGCACTCCCCTGATTATGTGGGTGGCATGATAGCACAGTGGTTAGCACTGTTGCTTCACAGCGCCAGGGACCTGGGTTTGATTCCCGGCTTGGGTCACTGTGTGGAGTCAGCATGTTCTCCCCGTGTTTGTGTGGGTTTCCTCCGGGTTCTCCAGTTTCCTCCCACGTGTCCCGAAAGACGTGCTTTTTAGATGAATTGGACATTCTGAATTCTCCCTCAGTGTACCCGAACAGGCGCCAGAGTATGGCAAGTAGGGGATTTTCACAGTAACTTCATTGCAATGTTAATGTAAGCCTACTTGTGACACTAATAAAGATTATTATTGCTATTATTATTACACCGCTGCTTAATTTTACTAAAATCACTACTCTGCTCTACAATCTTGAATTTCTGTTTGGACTTGTATCATGTCCCAGTGTATTCTGAACTTTAGACTTGTTTTTTATGCTTTAAAACTGACCATTCAAAAAAAATGTTAAAATATGGCCAACAGTGGATCACCTGACTTCTCTTGTGGATTGAAACCACATCCTTGTCTTGAGGGAATAAAAGGAACTTTACAGACTGTTGATTCAATGCCCTCGCTGAAACTAATTCAAAAGGACATTTTCAATTGAATGGGTCTTTCAAATACAAAGACACAGGCAGTCTGAAACGCTCAAGATGTGAAGTCTACAACACAGGGTGTATAATTGATCTAACCATCCACCTTATTTGGCTTTGTGAAAGGAATTGTGATGAAACAACCATGTCTCCTATTTGTTTTCAAAACAGCAAGAAGCTGTTCTGCAGACTGCGTTCCATCAAACCTGCTGTAAGCCATCTAAGTAGTTAAGGTAACAAATAGAAATCCTTTGAAAGTAGGCAAAAGTCTTCACCCCCCCCCCCCCCCCCCCCCCCCAAAACCCAATTTGTCAAATCTCAGGTTCATCTGAGAAACAGCCTGCTGGAAATTCAACTACATAAAGCCTCACAGCTTAGTGAACAACCTCTGCTTTGTAAGCCCTTGAATTCAACTAAAGCATCAACGCATCTAAGAAACTACAGGTCTGTCACAAAAGAAACTTACATAGCTATAAGTTGTAATCATGCTGCTTTACCTTGAAATGTATCTGTGTGTGTGAGTTGAGAGAGAAGTCAGATTTAAACATCCGGGGCAAGTGTGTGATAAAAAAATAGCCTCCTTTATCTTTAAAGATCACAAAATAGCTTGTTGCTGGAATCATTTAATTGGGGCAATCACTCTGAGGGTAAGAAAACACATAATATCAGGTAGTAAAAAGGAACACAAAAATTCTGCGCATGACACTCCAAGTTCCCCTTCCCTGAACCTTCTTTCCCTGTTGTTAGTTCAAAGTCTTGCCTACTGCCTGGTTATGTGGGAGTCATCCAGCAGCAGATCCCACAAATGAGATGAATTATCAATTAAACTGATTTTGGTGATGATAGGTAGGAGTTGAATGTTTGACAAGCACTCCCTCGCCTTCAGATCGTATGATGGAACCTTTCAGATCCACCCGAAATAGTCATTTAAACTGCTCTTCTACAGTGCCTCCAGCAATGCAGCACTCCTACACAATAAATTTACAGCCTTACACCAAGTTCATTTAGTTCCTTTAGATTCAGAGGCAAAACCAAACATGTACGAGACAAAATGCAATATCTCCTATTTCCACTGAAAAGTTTGATGTAATCAATCTTTTTTCCTGTAATATCTGCAACTAATGCCGTTTTAGATTTTTTCAGTGTTAATGTCAAATCCTGCAAATGCACGAACTGCTTCCTTTCCTCCTATTCCATTACGCCTCTCCTCTCCTTTATCCCCATCCCCTCCCCCTTTTTCCATTGCCCACCCGGCCCTTTCACCCATCATCTTTCCCCTTCCCTTTCTCCTTTTCCTCATCTGCATTCCCTCTTCCCTTTCCTTTCTCCCCTCCCCTTCACGTTCTGCTTGTTATATATCAAAATATTGTTGATTATTCAAGATTCAATCTTCTTTCTTCACCCAACTATAGCTGTCCCATACAGTACATCAGGTTTGCTGCTTATTTCAGTCATTTTGAATTAATATATTACATTGTACTGTTTTATATCAATTCATTCCAACATAGCCATAAGGCAAAAAGTGAGAAATATACCAAAACATGACATTAGTTGCACAAGACTAACAATTAAATTGCACAGTTTATCATGAATTTCAATTGTTTTTCCTGTAAGATCCCACTGATGTTTGTTAAAACATGCATTTTACTATTGTAGTTCATTTGTCATGTGTATCTTGCAAATAATCAGTTTGCCAGGATAATGACATTTTTTTTACCTTTTTCAAAGGGGCAAGTTTAACTCTGTGTTCTGCTTTGCAAAAATGCAGTCCATCAATAGTTATGTTTGATTAGGGTTAGAATAGGTTTGTAAGGAGACATGGCTCTGCTATTCCCACCATTATCTTTACCTCACTTGAGTGCAGCAGAATCCAACCCCAAGTTGGTCGAATTTCAAGAGAGGTTACTTGTATAGCCAAAGAATTGCCAGTCTTGCTTGATTCAGGCTGGACTAAGCCAGCCATGTTTTAAACAATTTCAAAAGTTTAAATCCACTTCCATTATAGAGATAAAGGGCAATGAATGCCATACACACTGTCAACAATACATAGTGGGATTTTGGCAAGTGGTCTTGGTAAATGGAGGATTAGATGATCCCTTGTATAGGACTGCAAAGGCTAACAGATCACAACAGCTGCATTACTGATGGGATTGAAGTTTAGGTAAACATTGTAGTCCAGCCTTAAAATTGCCACAGGCACTTCCAGATTGAATTATGATAATCTGTCCCCTTTAATAATGCACAAAACATGCAGCAAATGACAGACTGAATATGGACAACACTCTTGTTCCCTGCTCCAATTGCTGAATACTAACCTAGCAACAATTTGGTGGTTGCCAAAGCAAATCATTGTTTTCCAGCTTGATTAAATCTTGCTTATTATTTTAAGATATAGTGGTCTGGTTTCTAATGCAGCTGTTTTCTGTGTCTTAAAATAATAATATTCATTAGGGTCACAAGTAGGCTTACATTAACACGGCAATGAAGTTACTCTGCAAATCATAAATAAAACATTTTCTGTTTAAACCAATCTGATGCTTATCTCATGTGCAGGAATGACTAGTTTAGAATTTTAAGAGCTGTGTTTGAATGCCTAAAATGCCCATAATAAGAGGAATTTAATAATAGGAATTTAAACCTTTTCAAATCAATATCAGGTTTCATTGGTGTAAATTGAATTGAAATGATATTTTTAAAATAGCGCCTAGTTTATTAAGTGATGATGCTGCCAACCACTTCTTAACTTATTGCAGGCTCACACTGAGTATCTCATTATAGTGGAACAGCTGTCAACTCTGATGCAACTTGCATAATATAATCAATATTGAAGAAGCCTCCCAGCTCGTTGTACTCTTTCAATGTTGGCAGTTGATCCCTGGAACGCACACTAATTGTAGATGTGGTTCTAAAATTGAATTACCCAAAACACAGATTAACTCCTATTTCAACTAAAATTTAATTTAAAAGTTGCAGGCTTTTCAAGGGACAAAAACACATTGTGTCTGAAAACTGTCTCATCCATTGTGCAATATGGAACTTCCCCATATTTTGATATGGGTGTCAGCACAAATAGTGTAGTGCTGCAGAAAACATTGTTGTGTAATTACGAAGAAACTTGAGATGTTTGCTTCTCTTGCTTCACATGCTCAGGTTTCGGTGATACCTATATAACCTTTGAAATTCACATTTTATTTACATGAAGTCAGAAAATAAAGTATGTACAGTCAGAATATTATTAAATATGTTTTACATAATTAAATATTTTTTTCAAATAATCAGAAGAGGATCCATAGCTTCTATTGTCTTGAAAATGACCACCACATGGTTAATTATGTTGATTACCCTAGATATTTGTCAGAAACAAGTTTTATCCATTCCAAACTTTGGTTATTTGCAAAGGTAACAAGCTCCAACTATCCCTTACGGTTGTATTTTGATTTTATATCAGTTCTACTACATTTCAGTTGTTCTTTTTTCTGTTTTCTGTGACTAGAGATTGCAGACGATGTTGCCTGATGCTATTGGACGAGAAACTTGTAATTTTTTGATGCAGAGAGAAATGGGAATTATTATATCCCTATTAGTGCTAAAGCTGGTTGGCTTAATATCATTGTTTTAAGTTCAAGTCCACAGGTTGCCAAGCATCCAGCCAAAGTCACCAAGACGATACAAGGTCTTAAAGGTTTAAATGATGAGGAGAGGTTACTTGATTTGTTGGCCCACAAGTTAGATGGTTGAGGTCCGGTTTCTAATGCAACTGTTTTCTGTGCCTTAAAATAATGAATAAAATATAATTTTCTATTCAAAACAATCTGATCAAGATTTTTTTTTTCAGAAAATATTTTATTGAGGCATTTATAATTTTAACATTTTAAACAACAAAGAGATCCAACACACACAAAAACGCCACAATAATATAACCAACTCCCCCCAGCCCTAACTACCCATACATTAGAATCCCTGCTCTTATTCGTCACTTCCATGCCTCCCCCCACCTTCCTGCTGACGGTCAATTCCCCTTGAAGAAGTCGATGAACGGCTGCCACCTCCGAGCGAACCCTTGTAATGAAGCACTTAGGGCAAACTTAATTTTCTCTAGCCTCAGAAACCCTGTCATGTCACTGACCCAAACCCCCAACTTTGGAGGCTCCGAGTCCTTCCATCCCAGCAAAATCCGTCTCCCGAGGGCAGTGGGGTGACGCAGTGGTCAGCACTGCTGCCTCACGGCACTGAGGTCCCAGGTTCGATCCCGGCTCTGGGTCACTGTCCATGGGAACTTTGCACATTCTCCCCATGTTTGCATGGGTTTCGCCTCCCACAACCCAAAGATGTGCAGGGTAGGTGGATTGACCATGCTAAATTGCCCCTTAATTGGAAAAAAATAATTGGGTACTCTAAATTTTTTATTTTAAAAAAAATCCATTTCCAGGCCACCAAGGAGGCAAAGGTCAAGACGTCGGCTCTCTCCCCCACTTGGGCTCCCGGATCTTTCGGCACTCCAAATATTGCCACCTCTGGACTCGTCACCCTCCCTTCCAGGACCTCTGACATGACATCCGAAAATCCCTGCCAAAATCCCCTCAGCCTCGGACACGCCCAGAACATGTGCACATGATTCACAAGATCTCCCCCACAGCGCTCACACCTGTCCTCCACCTCCTCAAAAAACCTGCTCATGCGGGCCACTGTCATATGAGCCCTGTGGACCACCTTGAATTGAATCAGGCTAAGCCTGCCACACGACGAGGATGCACCAACTCTCTTCAGGGCCTTCTCCTATACACCGACTTCCAACTCCCCTCCCAGCTCTTCCTCCCACTTCCTCTTCACCTCCCCAATTGGAACCCTTTCCAACCCCATCAATTCCTTAAATATTTCTGAGACCCTCCCCTCCCTAACCCCTGTTTTTGACATCACCTTATCCTGTAGCCCCCTGAGTGGAGGCAAGGGAAGCCTGGGACCTGCCTCCGGACAGAACTGATCAACATTTTTTTGGAGTTCAAAATGTTAGTGAAATGTGGAGCTCTTTCCCCCAAAAGAGTCATGTGAAAATTTCAGGATCGAGTATAATAAATTGTGCATCAAGGAAAATGAAGGCACAAGCAGAACAATGGTGGAACAGGTTCAAGGGGCTGAATGGCCCTGTTCTATATTTTTATTTGTGGTTATATTAACTCTCACTGCATAATCCTGTACACTGTGAGCACATTTAGAAGGGAGGATAAGTTATAGAATTAGAACAGAAATTGTTCAACAAGTCTGCCAAATTTTGAGTTTAATACTAATTTGTTTCCTCAAATAACAGCAATTACATAGTATTTTGTGCTCCCCACTCCCATCACTGCCCTATATTGAGAAGGCTTACAGAGAACATATAGAACATATAGAAGAGTACAGCACAGAACAGGCCCTTCGGCCCTCGATGTTGTGCCGAGCAATGATCACCCTACTCAAACCCACGTATCCACCCTATACCCGTAACCCAACAACCCCCCCTTAACCTTACTTTTAGGACACTACGGGCAATTTAGCATGGCCAATCCACCTAACCTTTTTTAAAAAATGCCTCTCATAGCTGCAGAATGGAATATTTTTTTCCTTTTGGCATTTTAGTTTACAATAGTCAATTTCAGGTGAGGTTGCATATTCTGACGCAAAATGAAACTTTCCATACTGTATCTCTATTATACCAACTTCAGGACAACACCCCCCCTGACATAAGAGAGATATCTCCTGAGTAGCACTGCCAGTGAAGTGGTGAGTTAGGGACAGTTTTACGCTATGGGCTCATGCCCACCAGGAAGTGAATGAAGAATGCCCAAATCCATTGCATGCAAGATCCCCACAGCTAACAAGCAGATGGTACTTTCATCCTATCAGTCTGATTGGATTCAAATCCACAAAGCAGAATTGAAAGGTCACTGGCTTTCCTGTTTTTCTACCACCAACCACTTTTACTGAGTGTGCAAATTAAATATAAAAGCTAAATACTGGGAATGCTGGAAACCTGAATTAAAATCAAATAATGCTGGAAACGCTCAGAATGATAGGTTATTTATCTGAAACATTAACAGTTTTTTCCCAAAGATGCTGCCTGATCTGCTGAGTTTTTTAAAAATTGTGCCATCAAACTTTGTGACTACGAAATTTATAATAGTTTTATATTGCCTGTTCCTTTCTATTTTTAAAAAGTACTACGCTGAATGGGCGGAATTCTCTGCTCCCCACGCCAGGTGGGAGAATCACGAGAGGGCCGGGCGACTCACGTCACGCCCCCCTGGCGCCCCCCGCGATTCTCCCACCCCCCCACACCCCCCGCTCGGAAGAATCATCGATCGCCGTTTTTGACGGCGAGCGCCGATTCTCCGGCCCGGATGGGCCGAGCGGCCTGCCGTTCCCGACCGGTTCACGACGGCGGCAACCACACCTGGTCGCTGCCATCATGAACACTGGGCGCCAAATGCTAGTTTGAAGCTTGTGGGAGGCGGAGAGGGGAGTGAGCACCACAGGCGTGCTCGGGAGGGGACTGGCCCGCGATCGGTGTCCACCAATCGTTGGGCCAGCGTCTGAAAGCGAAGCACTCTTTCCCCTCCGCCGCCCCGCAAGATCAAGCCGCCACGTCTTGCGGGGCAGCGGAGGGGAAGACGGCAACCGCGCATCCGTGGGTTGGAGCCGTCAGCCGTCGTGACGTCAGCCGCGCATGCGCGGGTTGGAGCCGGCCAACCTCGCATGCGCGGCTGACGTCACATAGGCGCCGCGTCACATAGGCGCAAGCGTCAAGGCCCGGCGGCTGAGATTTACGGAGCGCCGCTCCTAGCCCCCTGGGTGGGGGTGAATTAGGTGCGAGGAGCGGTCTCCGAGGCCGTCATGAAACTCGGTCGAGTTCACGGCGGCCTTCCCGATTTATCGCGGGAGCGGAGAATTTAGCCCAATATGTTTTAAGCTAATTATCTCATTCTTTAATACCCGCATGACACCAGTGTAGGTAATGCCATCTCCAGCAAAGAACAAGTGTTCTTGTGCCAGTGTCACTTTCTAGAATCAGATGCATATTTACCAAAATATTCATGACCATTCACTAGTGGATACAAGATCAAGGCGGGTCTTCTGCATGAGTTAACCAAAGCTGGAAGCTGATTATCTCAGCTGAGGTCAAGGTTTGCGGGAGGTAAATGTTCAGGGTGAAATGGAAGGAGTGGAAGCCACCAGAAGGCCTCAAAAGAAAAGAAAGGTCAAATTTTTACTTTCAAGTCGGGTGTGCAGAGTCAGCGGGTGGTCCACAAAGCCAAGTGGGATGAAACTTCTCCAAAGAGGTCAAAGTGCTTGCTCTGGGAGTGGAGGCTAATGGGTGTCAGGCCCACCGCTCCCAGAAACAGTGTGGAGGCATCCACGAGGCCTGGTTAAAAGGCCTGCCTAGGTACTCTGGGACTTTGCCCCAATTGTAATAAAAACAGTAGAACAGCTCTCTATCATTCATCATGCCCCATCCATGCCAACTCATGCTCCCACTTTTTTATAATCTTAAAACTCCCATTTTAACCTGCAATAGAGCAATACACATAACCTGAAGTGACCACCACTTTCTCAGGAGAAATCTTGAAAAAAATTCTTCCTCAGATCCTTCCTGCATCTTTTGCTCAAAACCTTTAATCTGTGCCCCCTAACCCTATTAGCTAGTCGGAACAGCTTTTCATTGTCTACCTTACCTCAACTGTCATAATCTCGTCTACCAAACGTGTACGTAAAATCTCCCTTGACCCTTCATAACATCCATGCCAACCTGTACCCTCTTGCCCATTCCCCCATTGTTCCATGCCTTTCTACCCACCTCATAGCCCTCTATAGTCATTGTGCCAATTTAGCATCAGCTTTTGACCCCCAATCATCCCCATAGTCCCTTAGCCAACTCATGCCAAACCATGTCCCATGCCCATCACCCTTTTCCCTTGCATCTTCCATACCAATTTATCCAGTATCCACCATGGGTAAACATCAGAGTCATGCTTAAATGAAATAAAATTAAGTTCTAAATATCTATTAAAGATTTCCATGTATGTTTTTAAAACATTCTCATTGACGAAAGCAAGCTCCAGTGATTGAATGTACAGAAATATTGAAGCCGCACTTCCCGATTAAAAGACTTGTTCTTTTATTTTAATTTCAGTAAAGTAAAGGAATTACATGAACTGAAATATGTGTGGATCATTATCCTGCTCTTTCATATTCTCCTTCAACCCAATTTACAGTCTATCGTTTTTGTCATAAAATAAATTTGTTAACAGACTATTTCAACCCTAACCACATTTATAAAGATTTGCGAGTGAATAGTTCTGCGGATCATTGAGGGTTGGATGAAGTTGCTCAGCTTTTCCATCTGGTCAGGATTTGTCCTGAAAAAGCCAGGTGGTCACTTCATGTTATGCGGATCTCTATGAATTGCAGGTCAAAATTGGCAGTTTTAAAATTATACAAAAGGAATTAAATCATAACACCATTCCTGGCATTTCTGTGCAGCGGATTATACTAATAGTGAATCACTGGGCCTCAGTGATCGAAAATGCGCAGGAGGACACATCAGGTCAGTTTTGTACAAATGTGAAGTAAATATCGAATTACCATATTGCTGACATGTGCAGGACTCCATGGTCCCCCATCGCTCCCGACCCACACCCGCAAAACAAAAACGGCTAAAATGTAAGGGTGAAGGAACCTGTCTGGGGGAAGAATGGCTGCCCCACAATCATTTATCAAAAAAAATTTAGAGCACCCAATTAATTTTCTCCAATTAAGGAGAAATTTAGCGTGGCCAATCCACCTACCCTACATATCTTTGGGTTGTGGGGGCGAAACCCACGCAAACTCTGGGAGAATGTGCAAACTCCACACGGACAGTGACCCAGAGCTGGGACCAAACCTGGGTCCTCAGTGCCGTGAGGCAGCAGTGCTAACCATTGCGTCACCGTGCTGCCCCCGCCCCACAGTCATTTAACAGTGAGTGCCATTACCACGCTGGAGCCAGGATTTCCAACCCTCAGACAGGAAGTCCCACCACCGAGAGCAGCAGGCCAATCAGAAGCGAGGAGCTCTTGAGGCACTCGTAGCACCATCCGGAGTGGTGGCCTGCACTTGGAGTGCTGGAAGTTGGGTGATATGGAGGCAAGCTGTGATGGATTGGAACTTTGCAAATGTTTGGGGTTGGCAAGGAAGTGGGGGGGGGGGGTGCACGGTTTGAGAGATCAAGAGGGGAGGACAACCTCGGGTGTGGGGGGTGGTTTATACCTTGGAAGGGGCACTCCACTGGGTCCATGAAGTAAGGCAAGGAGGGATACCCCTCCACTACTTACCAGCACATGCAGATGGCAGCTGGTCCCTCCCACCACCAGTTAAATACCAGTGGCATTGTGATGAGGGCCTCAAATTGACATTTATTGCCCATTTATGGCCTTGATTGCACCTGCACTACCCCCACCAATAGTATAATTGAAATGGGGGCAAGATTGGGCAGAAAGTTCACACGCAGACCACCCAGTGGATTTAATGTACCCCAGCATTCAAACCCATCAACTGGAAGTGGTAAATCTAGCCCATAGTCATTATTGCCCAGAAGGAGTCCATTTGACCCATTAGAATCTATTCTGGCTCTCTTAGATCAATCCAATCAATTCCATTACCCAGCTCCCATCTCCATTGCCCTGCAAGGTTTTATCCCTCAACTGCCCAACCACTTTTCTTTTTGAAATTATTCATCACTTGCATCATCCTTAAAGGCAATGAATTCCAGGTAATCATCACCCATTGCTTAAAAAAATTCTTCCTCCAATCCTTCTTGCATCTTTGCCCAAAATCTTAAATCTGTATCTCCGTGTCCTTGTACTATCAGCTAATCAGAACAGCTTTCCTTTGTTTACCTTATCTTAACTGTCGCAACCTTGAATAGGAAATGTGTACGTAAAATCTCCTTTCAGTCTCTTTCGGCCCAAGTGAACAATTCCAGTTTATGTAACCTAACCTTGTAGATAAAATCTCACAATCCTGAAACCACTGTAATAAATCTCCTCTGCCCCCTGCACCCTCTCAATAATTTGTATATTTTTCTTTAAATATGGTGACTGGAATGGACTGGATGCAATACTCTAGTTGTAGCCTAACCAAAGATTCAGTGTAACTTCCCTGATTTTGTACACAATATTTCTATTTATGGAACCCAAGATCCCATATGCATTGCTAACTACTGTCCGTATGTCCTGCCATCTTCAAGGATCACTTGAACCTCCAGGTCCCTCTGTGCTTGCACATTCTTTAGAACTTTAGCCTCTGCCTGCTCACCACAGGAACTCTTATTCGACAAAGCCCATGAGGCGATCAAGCAGCGATCCCCTGTGGTCCTCATGAGACACCCCTCCCCCCTCAAGTATTTGATTTGATTTATTATTGTCACATGTATTATTATACAGTGAAAAGTACTGTTTCTTGCCTGCTGTACAAACAATGCATGCCGTACATAAGGAAGGAAGGAGAAACTGCAGAATATAATGCCACACTTATAGCAAGGTGCAGAGAAAAGATCAACTTAATACAAGGTATGTCCATTCGAAAGTCTGATGGCAGCAGGGAAGAAACTGTTCTTGAGTCGGTTGGTACGTGACCTCAAACTTTGGTATCTTTTTCCTGACGGAAGAAGGTGGAAGAGAGTATGTCCGGGGTGCGTGGGGTCCTTAATTATGCTGGCTGCCTTTCTTAGGCAGGGGAATTATAGATAGAGTCAGTGAATGGTAGGCTGGTTTGCGTGATGGACTGGGCTACATTCACGACATTTTGTAGTTTCCGACGGTCTTGGGCAGAGCAGGCTCCATAGTCTGAACAAGTCTGAATCATCCTCCTCACTTGACGGTGATGAGGCCTCTTTTGTCACTTGGCACGAGGCCTTGGGTCCGCAGCAGGTGGAGCCGGATCGGGAGACCTGATGTGGGCTGGGGATTGTCGCTACCTTGTTGAGCACCGAAAGGCCACAGGCGGAGGCTCTTCTTCAGTGCTGACCCCCTACAGAGGATCAATCTCCATTTCGGACTCTGACTCTTCATCGAGTCAACTCTTGGGTGATCCATAGACTGAGTCCCCTTGCCTTGCCGGAGGTAACCGTAATGGATGTCAAGGATGTTGTCTCTGCTGAGATGATCTCTGCTGGAGTGGCTTTCCCTGCTTCTCAGGCGGTCCGGGTGTTTTTTCACTGCCTTTCCTTGGACCTTGTATAAGAAACTGGACCAGTCATTTCCAACATGACCCCTGGGGTCCATTGGGAGCTATCTGCAAAGTTCCACACATAGATGGAACCTCCTGTTCTGAAGGTTCTTTTGGTCTTCTGGTGTTGCAGTTCTGTTTTTGCTTTCACTCCACCTTCTTGCGCCCCCCCCCCCCCCTCCCCCAACCTCCCAAGTTGGGAACGAGCAGGTTTAGCCTGGTGCGCAGTTGTCGTCGCATTAACAATTTCGCTGGGGTGACTTCCATCGTCTTGAGCGACATGGTTCTATAATCAAAGGGGAACCGGGACAATTTTGTATCCAGGGAACCAGCAGGCTATTTCTTCATTCGGTATTGAATGTTTGAATCGCCTGCCCAGCCAGGCCTTTAAACAGTGGATGCTATAGCACAGATTGGATGCGTTTAATCCTATTGACTTCACGAATGCCTGAAATTCTCCACTGGTAAAGCGGGTGCCATTGTCGGCTACGAGGACCTCTGTTATGCTGTGGGTACACAAGCTTTGCCGGAGTTTTTCTACTGTCGCATGAGAAGTCGTGGAGGACATCCAGTGTGCTTCTAACCATTTGAGTGGGCGGCGACCATAATAAGGAACATCCATCCCAAAAACGGGCCAATGAACGGGTCTTCCTGGCAATTCCCATGGGTGGAAAGAGTAGTGCAGGTGTTTCCAGGTTTTTCTTTTTGTTTTTTTACTAGCATTGTTGTCGGGGTGTTTCAAAAAGGCTGTTCAGAATCCTCTGCTTGATCCGCGTCGCCAATTAATAATTCCAAGAGGCGCGGAGTGAAAGGCCAAGCTGGTTTATTTTAAACTGAAAAACTACTGCAGCAAAAAAAACAAAGGTCCAGCCCAAGACTATCGGGAACTGCCGGAATTGGTCTGGGAGCCATATTTAGAGGTCCTGTTATCAAGCCCCACTCCAAGGAAACTCGTACTCTGGAAGCCTATGAGCGGTCAATCAGCAATTTTCCCCATGGTCCTCGTGCGGATTATCACAAAAACATTACCCACCACTGATGTCAACCTGACCGGCCTTAGTAGATGGGAACTCCTTACAACCTTTCTTGAATAAGAGTGTCATAATTGCCACACTCTAATTCTGTGGCATCTCCCCTCTTTTTGAGGGAAGATTGACAGATTATGGCAAGCAATTCCACTGTCTCGGCTCCCATTTGCTTCAGCAATCTGGGGATGCCCAGGTGGGCCAGGCAACATATCTAAGCATAGCCAATCTTTCCAGTACATCCTTCCTATTTATTCGCACCTCATCAATTCCTCAACTTCTCCACCCTTACCAATAATTCCCATATTTTGTCCAGCATCATCTTCCCAGTAAATGTTTTGTTTACAAAAATATACTTTATTCGTAAAATATCTGAAAAGAACATTTCAAAATGCCCATCACCCAAAGTAATATTCAGGTTCTCTATGTACATCATGTTGCCCTCTGAGGTGCTTCAATACAATCAAAAATATGTTTCAGACATTTAAAAATGGTCATTACAAATGTTGCAAAGATATTTAAATTGTCAACGTGGATCAGGTTGCACTCTGAAGTGTTTCCATCACAATTATGATACGTGTAGGGCGGGATTCTCCGAGTGCCAATGCCGAAATCGCATTCGGCGATCAGCTGGAAAATCCACCTTTATGCTGGAATCATGGGAGGCAATGTTTTTGCGATGCTCCTCCCCTCAAAAACGGCAAACTGGGGAGTACGCCGCATGCCCTCATGACGTTACCTGAGGCCCTCGCCCGATGCTCTGCCCCCGATGGGCTGAATTCCCGATGACGTGGGGCACATGTCCTCACCACTTTCGGGGACCTCGCATGGCGGCTGCGGGCGGTCCTGCGTCGCCACAGTCGGGTGGGAGCCGTTTCGCTGGCAGCAGGGCTTTGGCTGGGTGGACTGGTGGGGGTTGATCCGGGGTGTCGAAGGGGGTTACAGGGCGGCAGTGTTTGGCAGGCCGGGTCCGCAGCCGCTGCCGTGAGCATGCGCGGCCACGGACCCGGCCATTCTGTGGCTGTATCTGTAGGTATAGCCAGGGCTTTACGCTGCGCGGCCCCCACTGGGCGGATGATCGGTGCGGGGGCGGTGCCAACCTTCTGGTCGTAAGACCAGACGGATCCTGCGGATATAGCCTCAGAATTGGAGAATCCAGCCCATAATATTCACTGTATAGATCAATATAAACTGCTCGCTCAGCATTCTAACCTTGTATGCCAAGTACTTTCTTTGCCTCTAACATACGCCACCCACCTCTTACTACATTTTACATTTTTAAAATGTGAAGTACAATCTAACTCAACATTGGCATTGAATGGAAAACAAACAAAATTGAATTGGGTATAAAATGAGCTGCCTATTCATGTCACACTTTTTGTTCTATTACAGAAGACCAATGTAATTCATAGAAATGATTAATCACAGTTATAATTTAAATCTTGCAAGATTAGACTGTGTATTTGTGAAGGAGGTCCGTGCGAATTTAGCTTTGAATCTGAAATGTGAACAATCGCAAAGTAATAAAGCCTTTTTTAAATTGATGTGAAAATTCACCCAGTGTAAAATTTGATGTGACCACTGGGTGTTGGAACACTTTTGTGCAGAGGAACCATAAACCTTTATTATATAACCTTATTGTGAACACCCATTGAAAAATATCATGGCCAGGATTTAACAGCCTCTCCTGCCTGGCAGAATATTATAATCCCGCCTAAGTAAACGTCAATTTAAATGGCTTGCCGGATTCACAGGGGAGAAATCTACCATGGTGGGGCCTTAAAATTCTGCCCCATGAGATGTCTCGCTGTGAAATTTGTTGGAAGTAATAAGAACCCTGATAGTTATTGTATTGGATGTCATCTTAGGTTTAAGCTGAGTTAGTGGATTTTAGCTGGAATGATGGTAGGCAGGTGAATGGTTTCAGGATCACGTGTGACGGATGGAAAAACGTGCCAGAGTTCCCCACGCCTGTTCACTGTATATTGACTACTGCAGGAAAGTGTGAAATGGTGGATTTCATGTGAGGACAGGGTTGGGCTGATGGGCTTTATGTACTCATTGTTTGGGCTCACAGGTGAAGAAAAGCCATCATTAATTCATGTTATATTTTGAACGCAAAAGTTTAATTACGCCATGAAGAATAACAATTAAAAGACCATGTGAGTGTAATATTATCTGGCTGCATAAAATCTTGTATCTATTCAAATGTCACATTATAAAGTGGATGATATGTCTGCACTTTGTCACAAATTTTAATTTTCTCCTTGGATGTATTCATTTAAAAAATTGTTTAATAGACACCTTATCTAATTTGGATAACAATGTTCTGTTAATTAGAAACTGGCCTCACATTGCTGTGATGTAATTAAATTTGGTTGAGGTTTCTGATTGAGGTACTGTACTTTTGTGCTTGGTTGGGAATTGTTCCTCGTTGTTCAGTTGACACCCGAGATTGGTATGAGCAGTCACAAGACATGTTATCTTTCCAACATTGCAAAGATTGCATTTTCATTTGAGCAGAAGGAGTCACTTCGATTGGGTTGCACAATATTTATCAGAAAAGCTTTTCCTTATCGGTCCTATCCAGCAGTTGAACAGCATAACAAAAATATATTCATTTTTATAGTTACTTTACAATGCTTTTATGTCTTCTATGGAACTGAGGACTAATTAAGGTATAGATATGGATATTAGTTCCATATCCAAGTCCAAAAGCCACTGGATTCAGTCATCAGTGATGTGCCGTAATTCTAGCTAAAGACTGGAGATAACCCATATATCTGGATGTCAGTTGTAGTTCCTATACCTTAAAGTTTGAAAAGACCTGAAACAAATTTGAAATTGAAGCAACAAGATCAGAAAAACTTACCCTTTTCCCAGAGTATGGCAGTCTGAACAACAAAAAATATCTTTGCAGAAAACTAGCCAGGATAATTGTGTTCTGTGATTTGTACTAGCAATCGAACTATTTGATTGAGTGATATTGTATCCTAAATGCTAATAACGTAACATACCTACTGAACTAATAATTAACCATGCTGTACACGTTGTCTTAGATTAAAACTTATTCAGATAATTTTATAGGTCACCAACATTAGTTACTCAATATTGAGCATTTCACTAAATTCTTATCAAACAGCCAACCTATTTATCACTATTTATTATTAACAAGAAAAATGTGAGATAGAAAGAAAAATTGCTTTTGAATAGTGCCCTTTTATGCCCTCTATGTCCCAAGGCACCTCACAGCTAATGACTTATTTTAAAGAGTAATCATTGTTGTTTGGTAGAAAAAAAGCAGCAGTCAAAATGCACAGTAGGATCCCATAAACAGTCGTTTAGGTGGGATTGCCCAAGTAGTGAATGCTTACTCACCATCAGGAGAATGCCCTGTTTTCCTTGGAAAATATTCATAGGACCTGTAGCAGCTACCTGATGGGGCCTCAGTTTCAGGTTTTATCCACATAATAGTACTTCTGACATTGCAGTGTTCCCTTGGCACCATGAAAAAAATGTCAGCCTAGATTACATGCTCAAATGCTGAAGTACAGCTTGAACCCACAACTTGCTAGCTCAGAGGCATGTGTGTCATCACTTATTCTGTCGGCACAAAGAATGTTTCCAATAATTGAAATGTTCTGAACCTTGTTATTATGATGGTACATTATTAATATATATTTTTTAAAAGCCTGTCTTATAAATGCAATTCTACAGCCAGAAACTAACCTATGCCTATGCTGGTGCCTCGTTATGAAAAAGAAATGAGTTGTACTTCTATTAGCATTTCATTACCATTGGATGTCCCAAAGCACTTATACAGTCAATGAAGCATTACTAACATTAATGTCAGGAGCATGTCAGTCAAATTAAGCACAGTAAGCCCCCACAAACAGCAATGTGATAAATTACCAGATAATCTTTTAAGATGATATGAAGGATAAATATTGGCCAGGACACTGGGGGTAACTCTCGCACTGTTCTTCAAAAAAGCAGCTTCAGGATCTTTGATGCCCACCCCAGAGTGCCTTGGTTTAACTTCTCACTTGAAAGACAGCACTCCATGCTGCTCTGGAGTGACAGTCTAGTGCCCAAATCCTGGAGCAAGTAACAAAGTGGCTTTTGAGAACAGCCAAGGAAACCTTGATAAATGATTGAACCTTTAATTTGCCAAAAATTCCCTCTTTATGGAGAGGCGCTAAGGCTGTACTCCGGTTAGCTCTGATTGTCCATGGCTGATTAACTTGAACCTATCTCATTGTGTGGGATCCACACATTCCTGCAACCTCCCAATCCATTTTGTTGCTTCTTTGGCTAACCAAGCACCATGGAATGGGATCACTTCAGTAATTTTTAAAAACTTTTCCCTATTTAGTCACACTGGGTGGAAATAGATTTTGCACTGAAGTGTTGAAGATTTTCTGTTTATGCTGTGTTTACCTGTCATAGTACCACATGAATTATGTTTTAGTTAGATTCTACGGTATTTTCCAAATTTACTGCAATGTAACATGGGAAATGAGAGGATGCACAATTGTGTGCACTATGGCACAATGAATTTGAGTTTGGCTCGTGGGCATCAAGGTTCTTCTCTACATTACTTCCATTTAGATGGATTATTGTTCCTAAATTATTTTTTGATTCTTAAAGCTGCAGTTCATAACTGGAAGATCTGCGGTGTTGAGCTAACTGCACATATCTTTGGAAAACCTGTGGAGAACCAGCGAGTTAAATTCAATGGCCTCTTAAAACCAGATGCGGGAATTGCGATGCAATTGCTATGGGTTGAGTGCAATGTAGCAGCTTGTGAACCTCCTGTTGCCTATTCTTTTGCATGAGTGCAGCATCCTGCCAGTATGATATGTGCTGTTGAAAGGCTGGACTACATGGGAAGGAGCCAGTATTGTGAGTGGCTAGGACCAGTAAAAGCCAGAATTTTTAAAGGTACAACATGATAGATAGAGGTGCGAGTAGTTCTTTTATAAGCTGAATCTGACCTGGGACAGACAAAAGAATAGCACAACATAGCGAGTGTGGGCTTCAGGTTTTTAGACTCGAGGTTTTAGTGAAGGAGCTGCACTGGATGAAAGATGTATTCTACCCACAGGAATCACTCCAGACATGTTAAAATTCAGTGTGGGCATACAGTTAGAGGCCAATGTCATGATTCAGTGCGCAAAATGGTCTGTGACCTTATCAATTTTTTCCTTCCTTCTTTCATGTGATGTGGGCATCACTAACAAGGCCAGTATTTGTTGCCCATTCCTAATTGTCCTTGAACTGGGTGGTTTGCTATGCCATTTCAGAGGGCCGTTAGGAGTCACATTCGCATTCAGATAATAGTGGCAGATTGCTCTCCCTAAAGGATGTGAGTGAACCAGATGGTTTTTTTGCAGCAATGGTTTCATGGTCACGAAAGTAAGCTTTATATTCCAGATTCAGGAATTGAATTTAAATTCCATCACCAGTGATGGAATTTGAACCCATGACCCCAAGGCATTAGTTTGGGCCTCTGGATTACTAGTACAGTGACATTACTATTACGCCACCATCTCCCTCCCCTTAACATCCTATTAACTGCATCACTAGCCTCAGCACCATTCAAATCATTGCTCCATCAGTGTTTGCTGAGGCCTGAAATCATCAAAATAGTCTTGCATGTCATCCTCCTTCTCACATCAACTTCCAGGTTGTCTCTCACATTTCGTATTTACAAGCTGCAGTGGTGTAAGCACGTACCTCATTATTCAGTCCCACCTCTCTGCACCATGACCTTACCCTTCTTAGCGATATGAGAGCTGTGTCCTTTCAAGCAGCAAGAAGAGTAACCTAGCCAGGTAATGTAGCAAGAACAGGAAGACCCTGATGATGAAGACAAAGCACTAATACTTGATTTCATGCTTGCAGATACTGGCTCACACACTGGCACAACTCATCTTAAATTAGAGGCAGAATCTCAATTTAATGACAACGGTCAACGGATGCCTGTGGCACCACAGTGACGCAGTGGTTAGCACTGCTGCCTCACAGTCCTGAGGACCCGGGTTCGATCCCGGCCCCAGGTCACGGTTCGAGTGGAGTTGGCACATTCTCCCCATGTCTGCGTGGGTCTCACCCCCACAACCCAAAAAGATGTGCAGTGTAGGTGAATTGGCCACTTTAAAGGTAATGGGCATGGCATTTAGAAGAGATTTGAGGAAAAACATTTTAACCACCGACGGTGGTGGGAATAGAACATAGAACAGAACAGTACAGCACAGAACAGGCCCTTCGGCCCTGTATCCACCCTATACCCGTAACCCAACAACCTCCCCCCTCCCCCCCCCCCCCCCCCCCAACCTTACTTTTTAGGACACTATGGGCAATTTGGCATGGCCAATCCACCTAACCCGCACATCTTTGGACTGTGGGAGGAAACCGGAGCACCCGGAGGAAACCCACGCACACACGGGGAGGACATGCAGACTCCGATCTGGAACTCATTGATTGAAAGGGTGGTAGAGGCAGGATCCATCAATATCTAAGAAGCATTTTGATGAGCACTTGAAATATCTTCTTTAAAGCAATAAATATCTTTAGGTTTTAAAGCAGTGGGAAGGTGGCGCAGAGACAATGGGCGAAGGACCTCTCTATGTGCTGTATGACTCTATGACCCGACCTGCCTCAAGCCCAGGATAGGCAGTATGTGATGTGTGCCGAGATGCTTCAGTCCTTCTGTGGCCAGTGGACATGGGGGGGGGGGGGGGGGACTGGAGTGCATCAGCGCCTCTGCAAATGTCATTTTTAGTTGATTAGCTAAGTTTCCTTCAGAGATTTTCATTTGTTACAGTGCATCAGTACTGTCCGTTCCAAAAGGGGCATTTAGTTCTTCTTTGTTAGCATCTTTCTAATTGGATCAAAAGAGGCATGGATAATGCACCTTGATGCTGCCATCATAAAATTGTTATCACTCTATATTATCCATTGTCATTCTCAGTTAGCATTGCAGAGTCATTACAGTTCTGGTTCACTCCAGATGTTTTTTGTTCGTCTTCCAAAAGCAAAGCCCTGTTTACATGTGCAAGTCCTTGCTGCCTGTGAACTGATAAGACTAATCCGGGATCACCAGGTGACCAATGAAGTCTTTTACCAATGAGATACACAGTGGGAATGGGATAGGGTGCCACCCACATAGCTGATCTCTCCAAAATCTATTGAAAATAAATTTGTCTTTATCTAAACAGGAGTAATATAGAAGCAAAATGAATACAATAGTAGAATACTTGATTTCTTGTCAATATTTGAAAATTACTTTGAAAAGATTTAATTCCCAAGCCGCTTTACTTCTAGTCTTTGACCACAAATGTTTTGTATCTGAGAAATGTGACTCCTGGAGCCCTCCCTTTGCCTCAGGTCCATATAGTCGTTCTGAAAGAAAGGAATGAGTGCTTTAAGCCAGGGTTGTTTGCCTCTTCCCTCTCCAAGTTGGGACCATAGAAAATGAGCAATTAGTGCTCCCAATTAAACAAAGTGAATCTACTGTGTAAGAATTTCACAGGAAATGGTAGCTTCTTTGATGCCAGCTCCGCACAATTTATGCGGATAAACCAGAACTGTGTGAGTCTTTCTTGTAGGACACCTGGTGGAACAGTTGCAAAGGCTATAGAATGTCAGTGTAGGCAGGTGACAGCCTGATGAACAATATTAATTATTGCTGTCGTCTAGGCAGACTTGGCATCTGCTATGCTTTGTTAGGCAATGTGACCTCCTTGGACCTAAACGACGCAGATATCTTACAAACCGTCAACCTGTTTAATCTGCGTAAAAGCATTAAAGGTAAAAATGATATGGGGAGCTGCAGACCGCTTTAAATATTTTTCCAATTAACCAGCCTCCGATGTCAAGAACTGCTGACCATTATGAAAACTGTTATTCTATTAACAAACTGGAGATTCTAATAAAATACGCAAGAAATTAAGCAAGGTAGGTTTGGCACACGCGACTGCATCATTTTATGATGCCTGGTCATTTTCAGTGAAAATTGGAGGAAGAACACAACTCCAGAGGATGCCAGGGTGAATTTTGATTCCTGGCTAGAAGCCAATGGGATGTGTTGGCCATTGGCTCAGGTGTTCCAGTGAGAGGCCCTATATATTTTAATAGACAGGCCTCATTGACAATTTATTCGCTAGCTGTGCCTGAAATGGACAGGTCAATGCTTCATGAAGGTTGAGGAGCCGGAGCCTGTCAGCAGTTTGCCATGAAGGGATCTTTGCAGATGGTCAACGAGTGAACCCAAGACATTAGTTCCCTAAGTTTTCTTTCGAGTTCTGGAGGAACATTCCATGGAGGACCACCACTTGTTCGCCAGGTTTGGCAGCGCAGCAAGAGTGTGCTGTGGATACCCTGCTTATTCGGCATTAAAATTCTATTGAGATCCCAATTCCAATAGAACCCCAATTTACAGAATTTTGAGAGATTCCCACCCGAGACAGGCAAGTGCCTCAAGCTTTCAAAACTGCCAATCCTGGGGGTGGGAATGCCTTGGCAAGCTACTGCCTCCATTTTTCCAGGTTTCCATTGGAGAGAGGGAGTTACATTCCCCCTGTTGAGTCCCGATTCTCCTTTATGGCAGTATTCCACACAGTCATGGAATGTATCATTTTCCAGCAGGGAAGGAGGCCTGTTGGACCATTTTGTCTGTGCCAGCTCTTTGAAAGAGCTATCTAATTTATTTCACTCTCCTGCTTCTTGCCGAAAACCAGGTAGATTTTCCTCATCAAACTTACGCTACAAATTTGGGGAGTGCATTTCACAGCATGATAATGTGCTGTGTAGAAAGAATTTATCCCCTTTCCTGTGGATTTTTTAACTATGTTCCACAAGTGACATGACCTTGTAATCCAGAGCTGACTGCAGCTCTCTGTCCACTATGAAATGTGCACCTTTTACTCTGTGTTTTATAGTAGTTCAATTTTCCATGTTGTGTGATTGAATTGAAAATGCACACAACACTGCTTTTGCTTATTTGATATCTAGTATGAAGTACAGGTTGTGGAACCATTTCTAGTGGAAAGAAGTTTCCCATTATAGTTCTGATGTTCTAAGTTTGCCTTGTTAAGAATTTGGTTCGCAGTGGCAAGGTTGAAACAATGATGCATGCTGATGTGGAAGGCAGGACGGTATTGGCCAGCGTTGTGAAAATTGCATTGCCTGCTCAATTTGGCAATGTCAGAGCTCAATTGTTCTGTGACCAAAATAAAATGACAACTGCCACATTCCGTGCCTTCGCAATGGAAATTTGCATTTGCTGCCATAACACTTTGCTTGGGAGCAAAGAAATCATGCCTGTGAGGTGCTGCTCTTTGCCTTCACAGGCATGAACGGTGCCTTCTAATAATAAAAAGAGAGTATATATAAATAACACTCCAAGAACATGGGACCCTATTGGGAATTGTTTGCTGGCCAGCCAATTGGATCATTCCAGAAGTTTAATTAACTATCTACTATACTGTTGAAGTATATAAATGTCAACATGATACTGGATAAGGATACTGCTCATGTGCTGAAATACTATCTCAGTTGGTTTTTACACTCTAGCCTGCAGTGCAAAATAGGTCCCTTCACTTCAATTAAATACATGAATTGTAAAAGAGCTGCTTAATTATGGGAAACAAATCTGCCTCTTGGTCAGAGTTCAATGTAATGAAATACTTATTACGGTAATAAAAACTCTGAATTGTGGTGAGAAATGTTGTTCTTGATTCTTGTTGAAATACAAAACAAAAAGCACACAAAGTGTCCCATTTAGTATGTTGAATTAAGGTTAGCTGCTCACAGTCAGAGCACACATATATTCGGAGGTAAAACCACTTGCCTTCAGGCTAATATAGAGTAGTGACATTTCGCCAATTTTATTGAATGAATCCATGTGAGTGAAGAGTTGTATAATATCGGCAATTTTGTATCAAGAGTCTGAATTATCAGCCGATAATTCAGACTCTTGAGTGTTTTGTGCACATGAGCACGCGTGTAGCAGTTGTTGGAAAGTACGTTGCAATGGGCAGAAAGAAAAAAAGAGTGCGTTTATCGAGTGCCTTTCACAACCTCAGAACAGCCCAAATTTGCACTGAGGCAGGTCTTACGAACAGCACTGTGATTTGTTTTTTAAATTTAGAGTAGCCAATTAAATTTTTCCAATGAAGGGCCAATTTAGTGTGACCATTCCACCTAGACTGCACATCTTTGGGTTGTGGGGGCGAAACCCACGCAAATACGGGGAGAATGGGCAAACTCCACACGGACAGTGACCCAGAGCCGGGATTGAACCTGGGACCTCGGCGCCGTGAGGCAGCAGGGCTAACCCACTGTGCCACCGTGCTGCCCTAGCACTGTGATAATGACCAGACAATTTGTTTTTGTGATGGTGGCTGAAGGATAAATAATGGATGTTAGATCTATGGAGCCTAACAATGTCCGGGCAGTGGGACTGAAGTTGTGTGCTCCAGAGCTAGCCACACCCCTTGCAAAGCTGTTCCATTACAGCTACAGCATTGTCTACCCAACAATGTCAAAGCTGTCCAGGTATGCCCTTTCCACAAGAGGTGGGACAAATCCCATCCAGCCACTTACCGCCCCATCACTCTACTCTCACCTACCATCACTTCTGCCATTGTTGGTAATGATCATTGTCAGTGTTATCAAGCTGTACTTACACCGTGATAATCTGCTCACCGATGCTCAGTTTGGGTACCACCAAGGGCACCCAGCCCTGACCTGAATACAGCCTTGCATAGTGTTCAGAATCATTCTCGATTTCTCAGATACTGAAACAGTCCATTCCGGTATGCAGCAAGTCCAGGACAAATTTCAGGCTTGGGCTGATAGGTAACAAGTAACATTTACGCCACACAAGTGTCAGAAATTCCAATCTGCGTACAGATTTTTTAAAAATTCTAGCTGAAAAGGATGACGCAACAAGATTTCAAGTTTTCAGGCCTTTACTATAACAAAGAGATTTAAAGCACTAATTACTAAACACTGCGTCGGCATTTTATACTACAGAAAATAGCTTTGCCCTTTCACTTTTAACACAACCAAAAAATCCGCTTCACAGATCAATTTTGCACTGACCCTTAAATAGTCATTCAATTTTCACGGAACAAGTTCAAAGTCATTCTTAGCTCCCAAGGATCTACTACTATTCCTCTTCTTTCCCAACTTGGCAACTTTTAACCCCAGGACTGCCTTTCACAGTGAGGATTTTTCCTGGTGATTCTCCCTCTTGTGCAAATGAGATAAATCTTCCAGTGTCACTTCAAACCTTTACAAATTTGGTCTTTTCCAGATGAGAAAGCATGTTGAACCATGGAGTCTTTCAGCCTCCAGTTGCTCTAATTCACATAGTTCCTGGTAGGCCTGGGTCTGAGAGTTTCCGGGATATTTTAGAAACCCTTCGCCTTTCTCAGCCCATCTCCGTGGCAATATCACATGGACCTTGTATCCAGATATAATGTTCACTCGCTGTGTTTGACCCCTACTCTCTCTTCTCTGGGAAGTAAATTGCCAGTTTACTGCACAATTGTTTACAACCTGACATTGTCAACACTTCCTGGGACTTCCTTCCATCTAACAACCCGGACCTCCCTTTCAACATTAAAAGCCAAATCATCACACCCCAGGAAAGATTTTTTTAAATTACAGATTCTGAGCTAGTGGGCAATTTACTGTTTGCTATTTCTTCTTTTGACCCAACTCTCCTATAAAACAGTCTTCCTTTGGCGAAAGATAATTGCTTGAGGTTAAGATTAACAGAGCTCAAACCTCAGCTGGTGGTTGGAACCCTCCATTCTAGTTGAATGTGCACCTCTCATTATAACATTATTTGGCCATGATATGCCACAGAATGATATCAAACTCGGACTTGTTTGATGCAAAATATTTTATGGATGATTGTACAAATATTTTTTGTGCTGCTGTAGTTTAATATGACCCTTTTAATGATTGCATCCATGAATAGGGCAACACATCGAGGTATGTTCATCATGTATTCCAGTAAATATCCATATAAGAGCACAGAACCAGTTCCTGTGCATCAAGGTTATGGATTCTGCAGTTCTCTTTCAAATTCATTATTCACCATCTACAAACTATACCACTGAATGGGATTACCAATAGACATCAAACTTAAATGCAGAATATGCAAGAGCTATTCTGAACCTTTCAGAAATGATTACTTGGCTATTTTAGATTGTCGACCTGTAACTACGAAATAACCCTGTCAATGAATCCAGACTCTCAGTCATTTCAGTCCAAATGAATCGGCCACCTCTCTGTAAGAATGACATCACTGCAGGTCTGGGGCTGGATTTTCTGTTTTTGGGACCAAGTCCCCACGCTGTTGTGAAAATTGTAGTCTTTTACGCCAGGAAAACTGGCGTCAAAAGGCACGTCTTGCTGGGGTCTAGCAGGTAGCCTCGTAGCGCTTGTAGCTCTAGCTGCCAATACAGCCCCCAGTACTTCCGGGTCAGAGGCCGCGCATGCGCACGGCGGAGGCCTGCAGCGGCCACGCCGTGCTTCATGGCGGACTCAACCCGCGGATTTGGTCAGCAAAATAGTGCCCCGTTTCGGCCGCTCGCCCGCACACATTGCCTCAGCCCTGAATGAAGCCTCCCCTGCCCGCTGATCGGCCCACCCCCAACTGTGGTGGCCCCGGAAGGAGTCCGCAGCCACCATGTGAGGATCCCGGATGGTGGGACCATGAGAGATCTGCGCAATCAGGAATTTGGCCGGTCGGGTGCGGAGCATCATGGGGCAGGCCTCAGGCAATGGCCTGAGGCGGTGGATACTCGCCGCGATTTTCGGGGGACGGAGAATTGAAGAACCAGTGCCACTCCTGATTCTGTGCGCCAAAGCGGATTCTCCGCACCTTCGACAAACGCGATTTCGGCGTTGGGGTGCGGAGACTCCAGCCCCTGATTTGGCTCGACATTCCAAAAGGACACTGTTGATTAAGTTACATAATTGTTGGTGAAATTGTTAACCAAGAATTCTTCATCTCCCATGGATTAGTGCCCATTCATTAACTCAGAAGTCTCTATTATTGGTTTCCTACAGGGCTCTAAAATCTTGTGTGACTATTAATTCAGAACAGTGACTGCCAAACAAGCTGTTTATTGCCTAGCTGGAAAGCTTGTGTTCCATTCTGGTTTTGCTGGAAGCCTCTGTGAAAATTAAACGCCAATTAGTGAAAATCACACTGTTCGTGACCAAAGTCATGGCTTTGGGGAAACTGATTTTGCTCATTCTGAGACAGCTAAACTTGCTAATGCAAATAACATCCTCAATTGTGAGCTGCATTCAAAAACATTGTAGTTGCTGTGCAGAGAGCTACCATTGCACTTCTCAGGCCCATCAGGATTAATTGTAGATATGGGTATATAATAATCATCTTTATTGTCACAAGTAGGCTTACATTAACACTGCAATGAAGTTACTGTGAAAATCCCCTAGTCGTCATACTCCGGCGTCTGTTCAGGTACACAGAAGGAGAATTCAGAATGTCCAATTCACCTAACAGCATGTCTTTCGGGACTTGTGGGAGGAAACTGGAGCATTCGGAGGACACCCACACAGACACAGGGAGAATGTACAGACTCGGCACAGACTGTGACCCAAGCTGGGAATCGAACCTGGGACCTTGGCGCTGTGATGCAACAGTGCTAACCACTGAGCTACCATAGTCGGACTTCCCTCTCTCCAACTGTCCACTAGTTAGGTAAAGTTACACAATTGCCTCAACCAAAGAAGCACTTAGAGGACTCATTCGCAACCATGTCAAAGCACCTCATCATACATAATAGATACATTTTTGAGCAAAACACGTTATCGAAAGAATTGGTATTTATATGGTGCCATTCACAGTCTCAAAGTGTCACAAAGCACTTTAAAAGTAATGAAGTATTTTTCGAGTGTAATCACTGTTGTAATGTTGGAAGCATATTGCCAGCACTTACAGCTGAATAGCATTCACTTGCTTTGGATACGTCTTGCAGTTTTCCCATTGTGCCGAATTTAAAGCATAGTTCTTCAAAAATAAAATACTGGTTGACTTCCAATATGCGTGCACTGAGAAAGTATTTATGATACAACATTTGAAGGCATTGGTGACCTTCTCTACTGCTGAACTCTAGATGTTTACATCAAAGAATTGTGTCTGCGCCAGATTTTGCAAGAGCAATCCAAAACTAATCACACTATCCCAGGCTCTCCCCATAGCCCTGCATCTACTTCAAATGTTTATCCAATTTTCTCTTAAGGGATACAGTGTTTTCGACTTCAACTACTTGCTGTGGTAAAGCATCTCATGTTCCAACAACCTGCCTCTGTCTTGTAGATGTTGGACAGGTTTTGGGGTGTCAGGCGGTGAGAATTCAGAATTCCCAGTCTCTGACCTGCGCTTGTGGTTGTAATGATATGTATATAGGTACGTCAGTGAAGGGTTAATTATTACATCTCGCTGTAATTCAAACATTAGAGGGCGCCACAAGTTCCCAGTATAAATATCAGACCTCGGGGAATGCTGGGTTGTTAGCAAAGGAGATGGACTGCACAACACAAGGAGTAGTTTAGATTAGAGAGAGAGTTAACACGAGGTCATCGTTTGTTAATACTAGATTATAGATTACTGTTTAACAGATTCAATCTTACTTTATTAGTAGTTATAGCTCAGTAGTGTGTGTGAATTTTATTTAATTAATCGTTATTCAAGAAATTAGTTTTGGTTCAATCTAAAGATTGGTGATTTCTTTATCATCAACTCATCAGACCATTCTGGATTACAAGGCAAAGAAGAATGACATATTACCACAAAGTGTAATATAACAATGGTCATAGTATTTATATGATCTCAGTTCATTTTCTTGTCAATGGTAACCCCAGGAGGTTGATGGTGGGAGATTCAATGATGGTAATGCCATTGAATATCCCGGAGAGATGATTAGATTCTCTCTTGTTGGAGCCTGAAACCTGTGGCATGAATGGTACTTGCCACTTATCAGTCCGAGCCTGAATCTTGTCCAGGTCTTGCTGCATAGGGACACGGACTGCTTCAGTATCTTTTTCCTTAATATTTTTGTTTGAGGCATTTTCAATTATATACAGAAAAAGATAAAAACAGCATCAGTAAACATCGTTCACAAGCCTCCCATCAAATACCCAAGCCCCTCCACCCCAGCCCACTGCCTCTGCCCTGTTTTCCAACTATAGTAACAAAAGAACCCCACCCCCCTAGAAGAACCCACCCATACATCTCCCTCCCACCCCCGTTGATGTTTTACCACTCTTTAAAGAAGTTGATGCACAGCCTCCACCTTGCGAACAACCCCTCATCTGTGTCTCTGTCGGCAAACTTTACCTTCTCCAGATGCAGAAACTCCGCCAAGTCACTCGCCCACGCCGCCGCTTTAGGTGGCTCTGGTCCTCCCACCCTAACGAGATCTGCCTCCGGGCTATCAGGCAGGCAAAGGCCAACACGTCAGCCTCTCTCCCCATCTGAGCACCCAGTTCTTCTGAAACTCCAAATATTGCCACATATGGGCTCAAAGCCACCTTCACAGTCCAGTAATAATTCAGCAAGCTCACCAGCGCTAACCCCTCTCCATCTGTCTCTCTCCAAAAACACCCACCCAATTTGGGGTACTTTACCCACCCATATAAACTCCGAGATCATCCTATTGACCCTACCAATAAATATTTGGTCAAAAAAGCCAGAAGATTTTGGAAGATGATCAGAAACTTCGGCAGCACCGTCATTTTAATTGTCTGGACCCTTCCAGTCAACGACAGCAGCGAAACATCGCACCTCTTAACATCATTTTTCACCCCCTCCACCAGATTTTCAAAATTTAGCTTATGCAACTGGGCCCAACCATACGCCATTCGTATTCCCATGTATTGGAAACTTGCCCCAACCAGCCAAACCGGCAACTTCTCCAAGCCCTTTCCCTGCACTGTATGCTGACTGGGTACCACGCTCTTCTCCATGATGAATTTATATCCCGAGAACAAGCCAACCTCGTCCAACATTCCCTTGATCCTATCAAAGCTCGCGACAGCGTTTGTAATACACAACAAAAGGTTGTCTGCGTCCAGGGAGACCCGATCCTCCACCCCACTTCTCACAGCACCCCTCTATTCCCAACCCCCCACCCGAGGCCCGATTGCCAGAGCCAAAGGCAAGGGAGACGGCGAACACCCCTGCCTCGTTCCGCGGTGCTGACCAAAATACCCCAAGCTAACATTGTTCGTACGAACACTCGACGTGGGGGCCCTATACAGCAGCCTAACCCAAACTACGAACCCCTGCCCAAACCCAGAAAATCCCAATACCACAACCAATTACGCCCATTCAACCCAGTCAAACGCTTCCTCCATATCCATAGACGCTATCACTCCCATTTCCTGGTCCTTGGGGTCTTCATGACCACATTCAACAGCCTTCTAATGTTCACTGACAGCTGCCCCCCTGTCACGAAGCCCGTTTGGCCCTCGTCTATCACCCCCAGCACACAGTCCTCTATAAGAGTTGCCAGTAGCTTCGCCAGCAGTTTTGCATTCACATTTAACAGCGTTATTGGGCGGTACGATCGTACATTCCTCTGGGTCCTTACTTATCCCTTTTTAAAATAAGCGAAATTGAAGCCCGAGATAATGTGGCCGGGAGCTCCCCCTTACCGAACAACTCATTCTCTATCACCATTAGTAGGGGTCCAGGCAGCCACACCCCGATCAGCCATATCCACTGTTCAGTGAGCTCCTCCAGACCCATGACCCACACACCTCCCAGGCCTCCTCAAGATGGTGGCTGTCATTGCCCCTTAACCAACTGTGCCCACCCCAACACCATCCAGGTCAGCAGCTCATCTCTCCCACATCCAACCACCCCCTCCGCCCCATCATTCCTCCAACACAAACACCAAATGTCCCACCATCCCCCCCAACCACAAACAAAGAAAAGCATCTCCACCTAAGCACCCCATTCCCCCCTCTCCCTCACCATTCCACCCCTCACTTCAATTCCATTAACTAGCCTACCTGCTCCACCTGAGGCAGCAGCTTTTTCCCTCCTAAAATATCCTGCTGCCCATAGCCAACCTCCATGCCCACCCAAACTCCTTCATCCCCACCCCCTTCCTACCCTATCTCGTACTGTCCATGAAAGACCCCACATTTTAATACACGTCCAACAAATGCTGGGAGGGTAAGAAGTTACAACGTTTCTACCTTAACGCAGATAACTAACTAAACCCAGTCGGCAATATAAACAAAGCCAAGCATAATAACTCGGCACAAATGTAAGAAGTTCCCCTCCCTTCCGGAGTAAGTGCTTCCAGTCCGTTTCACAGATAGAGCCACCAAAGTTCCATTCTTCTCAAATGTCCCCCAGTCCATGGTCTCTTAGGCACTTACTCGCCTCCTCTCAGTGTTTCTGTCCCTCATATGTGACCCACAAATGAGCAGAATAGAACACCTGAACCTCACTTGATTCCTGAATAGGACCGCCTTGACCCTGTTGAACCTGACCAGCTCCACGCCCAGGTCCTGATAAATGCTCCGAAAGCTCGTGTTTGAAACAAACCTGTTGGACTTTAACCTGGTGTTGTAAGACTTCTTACTGTGCTCACCCCAGTCCAACGCCGGCATCTCCACATCGTCATTTCCCTTATCACACCTCGAGAGTCCTCCTGGTCTGACTGTTGCCCTTTGTTTGTTGCACTCCTCGTTTGGTGGACCTTAAACGTTCCCTACCGAAGGAGACTCACTAGTTCTCACTGTTCCTACATTTTCCACCTGCGTACCAGCCCGCAAAACGAGGAAAAAAGGGCCAAAGAATCTAACCTCGGCCAGAGCCACCTAATGTGCGATCACTCACTCCATGGCTGCCACCAGATGTGCTTCAGTATCTGAGGAGTCACGAATGATACTAAACGTTATACAATCATCAGTGAACATCCCCCCCCCCCCATCTGACCTTATTATGGAGGGAATGCCATTGATAAAACAGCTGAAGATTGTTGGGCCTTGGGTGCTACCCTGATGAACTGTGATGTCCTGGAACTGAAATGGTTAGCCTCCAAAAACCACAACCATTTTCCTTTGTGTTAGGTATGACTCCAATCATTGTTTCCCCTCTGATTTCCATTAACTTAAATTTTGCTCGGCCCCTTGATGCAGTACTTGGTCAAATGCTGCCTTAATGTCAACGGCAGTCACTCTCACCTCCCCAGAAGGAACAGGGGTAGTTGTTCCATTTCCTTAGAAGCGAGCCACTATTCAATTTCTCTAAGAGGACATTGCTCCGAGTTTGAGTGTGCTGTTGAGAATATACTCGCTTTCTAGTTTATTTAAAATTATCTAAAAGTTAGTGCTGACATCAGCAATGAAAAATAATGAAAATAAGATTTGAGATGGATGACAATTAATTTGGGAAGAAATTACAAAGAGGTTTAAAAAAGTTAATATATATGTAGGACACTGAACAGGATAGCAGGAGTGCAGTGAAATCACATATAAAAAAAATTAAAAATGTATTTCTAGCTGAATCCCCAGTGAACTACCAGAGTATATAAAAACACACGCTCGCACTTTTGCTGCAGCAAGCAGCAGTCACCTTGTGTTGCAGTGAAGGAAAGTGCTATCATTCGAAAGGGGGATTCAGTGTCGAGAAACAGATGGGGTTTTAAGTGCATTACCTGTCAACGGCATCTAGTGTAAACCTGCAGTGTGACATCAAGAGGCTGGAAGGAAACTCACTCAGATTGATTGTTCCTCCTCAGCGCTACCAAAATGTGACTTTCAGCAACCATTTAGAATTGATTACCTCAGGTCTATATACACAACAAGACCTTCAAAGGACTGATTGGAAGAACTGATTTAGACAAGCAAAATTAATTTGAATTGATTAAACCAAGGTTTACTTATTTATTTTGTTTAAAAAATCACTGAGCACACAGATCCTGCAAGCAGGTGTGACTGGAATCTTTCCTTGAGGCTTTACTACAAAGGAGACCTTGTGGGTAACAGCTTATTCAAAGCAGCACAGTACGATATATGGCTCTCCATCTTATTGAGGTATTTTGTCATTTGGAGATTGTCTGATGTACTTTGTGTGAAGGGAATTCTTCTATCTTATGATTGGAATCACACAAGGCTGTGTATTTTCTAAATTTTATTTTGTGTCTTTATCTGTTACACCAACCGATAAATGGAGGAGAATCAGTGTGGGTACCCATTACTAAAGCCCACAAAATAATTCCGTCACTCAAATGGCAATCACAGGGACAGAAGAAAATTGTAATTAACTACAATAAATGATCACCTAACATTTGCACTGATAGCACTGCATTGTAAGATTGCTTCAAACTCATGTTCAACCTTCTTATCAAGCATTGTCGAATAAATTAAACAAAGCACTATTGCTTTTTGCGTTATTGCTGTCATATCAATTGTGAGAGAGGTTTCCAGGACTCGTGAGGTAATAACACTAATGAATTTTATTTGGGTTTTTAAGTCATTATAATACCCTTTTGTCCTTCATGCCCTGGAAGTGTGCCGATTTTAGCTACTCAGCTGAATAGTATGTATATAATGGGCAGTCAAGTTGATGTCAAATTAAATAAAGTACCATGGCCCAGAAATTGGAGCATGCCCAAATCGAGTGTGATTCAGGTACAGCATGTGCAAGTAATACCTAATAAGGCCAACAGCGCGTAAGGGTGGGGTGGTAACAAAATGGGAGCCTGATGTGAGTTTGGGGAAAGTGCTGGAGGAAATTGGGAGAGGGTGACAAGGGACCAACAGTGGCCTGCAGTTTTAAAAAACAAATTCCAATAAGGGGCAACTTAGCGTGGCCAGTCCACCTACCCTGCACATTTTGGGTTGTGGGGGGTGAGACCCACAGAGAGAATGTGCAAACGCCACATGGATGGTGACCCAGGGCCTGGATCGAACCCAGGTCCTCGGCGTCATGAGGCAGCAGGGCTAACCACTGTGCCACCCAGCCTGCTGTTTTAATGTGGAGCGCTCCTGCTCCTCCTGTCTTCACATTAACGGTAAATTTTCTAATGGTGCCTCCAACGACCTTGCATTTGGGACACATCAACTTTCATATATCGTCGGGCAGCACGGTGGTGCCGTGGTTAGCATTGCTGCCTCACGGCGCCGAGGTCCCAGGTTCGATCCCGGCTCTGGGCCACTGTCCGTGTGGAGTTTGCACATTCCCTCGTGTTTGCGTGGGTTTCGCCCTCACAACACAAAGATGTGCAAGGTATGTGGATTGGACACGCTAAATTGCCCCTTCATTGGAAAAAATGAATTGGGTACTCTAAATTTATTTTTAAAAAAGTTTTCACATATTGTCCTAATATATGAACATATTTAAAGGAGACCGTTATTGGTCTCCATTATTGGGATTATGTCCCCACGCCGGCATCAGTTTTACGTCAGAAAATCTGGCATCAAAAAGACACGGATTCCCAGCCCTGCAGGGTCAAGCAGAGACCCGGAGTAGATCTTGTAGCTTCTGCTGCAGATACAGATCCCCACACTTCAGGGTCAGAGGCCACGCAAGCGCACGGCGGTGGCCTCAAGCAAGCGCACGGTGGTGGCCTCAAGCAGCCGTGCCTTGCTCCGTGGCGGACTCGGACCGAGGAGCTAGACCCACAGAAGAGATCCCCCCCCCCCCCCCCCCACGATCGGCCATGCGCCCGACCCTCAACCCCCGCACAAACATTCTCCGCCCGCCGATTAGGCCCCCCGTGGCCCGCCTCCGACCAGGCTGCCCGATCGGCTGGAGCACATTAGTTCCACGCCATCAGGACTTCAGCCGGTCGGGGGCGTAGAACGGCTGAGCAGGCCTCTGGCAATGACCCCAGGTAGGTCTCAGGTGGCGAGTACGCCATTTTCAGGGCCCGCAGAATCAGGGAACTGCCGCCGGTCCCGATTTCTTTCGGGAACATGGATTCTCCACCCCCGCGCCGGCCGCGATTTAGATGTGAGGGTGCGGAGAATCAAGCCCGTGATCTTTGCTTTCGGCCCAAATCAAAATAATGTTGAATGCTTTACTAACATTGTTCGAACGCTTTTTTGCATCTGTTTTTGGCCTGGAAAACTGATACTTCCAGATCCAATTTCACCATCTTAATGTTAGATGCATGCACAATATACTTTCCTCACGTTTTCTGTCGTCTGTTGTACACTGTGCATGGTATAAAATTAAAATTGGCTAACCCTGGAAAGTTCAGAATGTATCACATACCATTTACATGTCATCTGTATATGAAAGAATACAGGTATTGTTTTGACCTCAAAATAAATTTAAGGGCCTAAAGTGTAGATTTTGGGCATTTCCATAGTTTAACCATGTATTACCTGTAGAATTGCATACATTTTGAAAACTGTACTTAACATCTTTTATGTTCTCGGGACACTCCAAAGCGCTTCACATCAAATGATTTATTGGTTCAATCACTGTTATTTTGAAGGCAGTTACAGAAGGCAATTTATGGAGAAAGGCCACAAAACAATAAATAAACCAACTGATCATTTTATCTGCTTGTGATGTTGCAAAGGGATGAATGTTAACCTGGAAAGAGAAGTTGCAAAATATTTTATACTGTTTTTAATGGCTCGGATTATATGATTGGAAGGAAAGTGTTATTACCTATGATAGTGCAAAGTGATCATCATCAAATTGACCTGACTCGTATATCCCTAATCTATGCTTGCAGGAACTAAATTCCTATCAACAAAAGGCATGTAAATGCCTCTTTTTGAGAACTGGATTGACACATGTCTCCAATCATGAGTATGGTAGCAATTCTACACAATGCTTTACAATGCAGAATTTTTGAAACATTAGCTGCATCGAATATGGCATAGATAAAGTTAATGGAAAAAAATAGTTGGTTCACACTCTTATTTTGCCATCAAATTTGCACTGTGTCACAAGCTATTATTATATCAAACCATGTTAAAAGGTTAATTTTATCTGGATTGTTCCCTCTTGTGACTTGTAGCAGACAAACTCTGATTGTACTCCTTCTCTTCCAGTTTGGTTCAGTGGCCGGTGAGGACCGTCTATATTCAGACTTTCCAGAAATTGACCTATCCCAGCTGGATGTGAATGACCTTGATTCAGTTAGCTGCCTTAGTGAACTTCATTGGGACAATGACCAAACAGAAATAAGTTCCAGCCAGTATAGTACAGATGATTCCGAGCTTTTTGAAGTAAGTATGTGTTTCAGTTCTTGTGCTGAATTCTGAAAGTGGTAAGTAAATAAGTTTCAACTTAGTAGAAGATAAACCCTTATTATTCTACTGGGGCTAAAACATTTTGTGAAGCGAATCATATGCCATTTATATATGCTCAATAAGAGAAGGGGTTATCGTTATGGGTTATCAGGCTGTGCACAGTTATATATGAGCCAAAAGATATTAAGACCATAATGAGGTAGTTTAATATAAACCTAATTGGTATTAATGTAATAAACACTTGCATCACACACAGGGTAATTCCGTAAAATATGCTTGAGTAGTCCTATTTTATTAACCCCATTTAAAATTCAGGTTGTCCACTCCTCCATGTTATCAGTAATCAAGGCCTATGGCCTGAGATTTATTGAAAAAACCTCGTTGCATCCTAATGTAATCAGCCAGTCAACTGCATACTGAAGATCAATGACTGGTTTTGGATTAAAGATGCCAACGGTTGAGCAGTTCCATAGATTATCTCCACACCCGTGGGTAATTGCTGGACACGAGGTGCAAGATTGGAGCAAGGAAGATTGCTGTTGTTGACAGAGTCAAAGGCATTTATGATGTTGAGAAAGAACATTTACAAGAATCGGTACAGTCGCTTGCATTTTTTGTGAATTTTCCATGCAGTGAAGATCATGTCTCGATGGGCAACTAACTGCACTGTGACTCTGGGAGGAACTCTTCGACTGCTGGGAGGTGATTGAGGAAGAGCTTTGCAATGCCCTGTGGCAGATAGCAGGGAGACCTCTCTGCAGTTACCCCAATCACTCCTTGAATATAGTCACAATCACAGCGTCCCATCCCTTGTCATGCGTTCCTCTTCCCAGGTGATGTCTATGAGACTGTGCAATTGTGCCGTAGGTTTATCTCAGCTGTGTTTCAGGATTTCAGTTAGGTTTCTATCTGTTCTAAAGGCCTTGTTGTTTTTCAGGGATGAGTGAGTTTTTCAACTTTGCTCAGGGTCGGGGTAGTGCCAAGACCGAGCTAGATGGGGTATTGCGGAATGGACTTCGGACATTGAAGTTGAAGACAGAGGGCGCAATTTAATGGAAAATAACAGTGTTCCCTTTCGGGCATTCCTAACAGGTTGTGCAGGCAACAAGAATGACCCCATTATCAAACAGGACTTTTCTTTTTCTCCTTGGCGAGGAACACCCCATGCCAAAACACTTACCTCGCTTCCTGCACTGGCAAACTGAGCTTGTCAGTGCAGGAAGAGATCAGGGCGCCATTTTTAAATGCCACCCCGATCTCTCGATTCCCACCCCACCCAACGTACCTGTTATGGGTCCTTGAGCCCCCCCCCCCCCCCCCCCCCCCCCCCACCTCATAAGGTCAGGCACCCCCCGGCCCGGTTTCGGATACTGGCAGCCTGGCAGTGCCACCCGGGTACCACCCTACCACTGGGGGCCTCTGATGGCCTGGGAGACCGCCCACCCAGTGCCGTTCCACCTGGTCCACGTTTGTGCGACCAGTACTAAACGGTGCCATGGCGAAGTCTCCCATTCGCAAGCATTTGCTCTCTGGCACATCGGATGTCGATATATTTAAGTGAACCTAACTGCTCATGTAAATATGTATATTGAGATCTAGATTGCGATGTCTTGCAAGATCTCATTGGATCTCGTGATGCGTTCCGAGCATTGCAATTCTCCCTAGAGGCCCCTCATGAGATTTAACGGCCAGACTCAGTGGTGCGACGAGGCCGTTCGATCACACCCAAAGTCTCAGTTGAAGGTTTCTTCAAAATGTTGCCAACAGTGAGCACTGATTACATGCTGTAGTCTCTTAGCAGCATGAACCCTTGAGTGCTTGGATTAAAGATAATCTCTGCAGCACTGAAGAAACTGCGCACATTGTTGGTGTCCATGTGTTATTGGATCTCCTGCACGCTCTCTACTCCCTACTTGTTTACTATGTTATGGATTTTATGCAGTCCTGTTCCCTGTCTGCAACAGTACTGCTTTTCTGTTGAATTGCGAGAACATTTCCAGTCTGCAAATGTTCCACACTGCGTCTCAATTTTGGGTCCTGGATCTCTACAGGAGAGAGCACCTGTACAGTCGTCTATAGGAGGACATTATTTCATATTATTTCTTGTAGAGAAGCCAAGGTGCTCTTCACAGGTGTTTAGGGTCATCTAGGCACTATGGGCAAACTGCAAATCCTGGTGGATGAAAATTCAATGGTTAACAGTGAGGTGCGGCCTTGGTGGGATCTTTGAGACCTTCAATTTTAAATTTCTTGCGGAAGTGCTTCTGTGGCCTCCACTGTTTGGGGGGAGCCAAGCTGATGGAGGTGCATGATTGGATAAGGCATTGATCTGTCCAGCCATTGTTGTACCTGTCACAGCTCAGGTAATGTGGACATTTCTGGTCCTTTGCCACTTGGTTGAAGGAATCATCGACCGAGCAGTGTTTCGACTATGGGTGTTGCATGAGGTCTTGTATTTGTCTCACTGGTAGAACAGGGTGTTGGTTATGGTGGGCACATGTTCAGGACATTTTGTCAGGACAAAGACTCCTTGAAGTTTGCTTTCCCTACTCCTATGCCGATCACACCCTTCCAGAGATTTGCATAGTTCCTGACGTTGGCATTGAAGTCTTTGAGAACGATCAATTTGTTGCCTGCTGTGTGTGCTCACTCAAACTGAACTCCAGGTCATTGTCAACTCCTTCTCTGAGTCATATGAGAAAATTGGCCTTACGCTAATCGCCTTGGGCAAAGACGTTCCAACCAGCTCCCACAGCACAACCACTCCACAACTCCCAGCCTCTTCATTTAAGATCAACAGTGAGATCCTGGAAAATGTGGACCATTCTTTGTATCTTGGGAGCTTCGCTCCTTAAGATGAAGGCAGACCTAGATAATTAAATTAATCATCACCTTCAATTGAGGCACAGATCTTTGAGACCAGGATCTCAAACCCCAGACTAAGTCATGACTTACTAGGCAGCAGCAATTCTTGTGCTGTAATGTGCTTCAGAGACAGAACAATCAACAGCAGCTGTCTCAAAGCACTGGGGAAGTACCACCAGCAGAGATCCTCCAAATCCCAGCAAGAAAGACAGTTCAACAGCCACATCCTCTATTAAGCCAACTCACCCAGCACTGACTCGTCACTCAAATCCAGCTCCACTGATTGGGTCACATTCTTTATATGCCTGACACTAGATTCCAAAAGTATCTGCTCTACTTATAAATTGGACATGGCAGAGACACTCGGGGGACAGTGAAAACCCCTTACCACTTATAAAGAAGTTTTAAAGAGATCAAATATCCCTGACATTCATGGGAGTCCCTGGCTTGTGACTAACCAAAATGATGACGGTTTATTGTGGGAGACACCAAATACACCCAAGAGAATTAGTTGGAGGAAGGCAGAAGCGAAGTTGAGGCGTTGGAGAGAGCGTGCAAACCTCAAAAAACCTCATCTGCCTGACCTTTCAAACACCACTTGCCCTGCATAGAGTTCCAGAAGCAGTTAAAAGGTGAGCGAGGACCGACTGGGTGTCAGGGAGGGAGGGTGATCACAGTGTCCATAGCAAGGTGGCATTCAGTGGCTTTTACCACCCTCCCCACGCCCATCCCATCCCATCCCAAGCTAACAGCAGCCCTTAAGTGAATATTAATTGGCAATACCTAGGGATGTTGCTAGAGGAATCTGCTATGCTGACTGATGGGCATAATTCTGGGAGTAGAACTATTGTCTGTTTGTTGCTTGACTAATCTATGGAAAACTTTCCCAGCTTTGACGCCAGTGCCTAGATGTCAATGCAACATTTTCTGGGCTGGGTATGCCCTCACTGTGTCCTGATTCGATGCCTAGTTTGCAGCCAAGTAGTCTATCTAGTTTGATTGTCGTTCATTTTGCAGCAACAGCTGAGTGACTTGCGAGGCAATTAAACTTCTGGGATCGATTAATAGGTCAGAATGGGAGCCAATTGGGTTTTTGGATTCATGTTTACTTTTACTTCCAGATTCAAATTGCCAGAGTGCTATGAAATCACATTCTCTGGTTTATTAGCCCAGGTATCTGGATTACTAGGCCAATAATATAACCACCATGCTGAAACAGAAAAAATGCTACAGGGGCACCTCAGCATTCAATACTGATGCAATAAAGGGTAACAGTAACAGGTTGTTTCCACCTATGAAAATATATTACAACTGCTAAAACCCACACGAGACCTATAGGGTGGAAGCAACTAGCCTCCCAGTGAGCCTTGTTGAGTGTAAGCTCCTCCGCTGAGGGAGGTGGGGGATGCCCATTGACATTCTAGTAATCTGTATTATAAAGTCGGCCAGGTTTGGAGCCAACAAGTCAAACACGGCTGGGATTTGGAGAGTACTGTTACTTCGTAGTTTAAAATTTTTTTTTAGAGTATCCAATTCCTTTTTTTCCAATTAAGGGGCAATTTAGTGTGGCCAATCCACCTACCCTGCACATCTTTGGGTTGTGGGGATGAGACACGGGGAGAATGTGCAAACTCCACACGGACAGTGACCTGGAGCCGGGATCGAACCTGGCTCCTCGGCGCTGTGACTGTTACTTCGTAGTTCAACTAGTTTCTCTTATCCACTCTCAGACTCGTCTGTGGTCACTAAATTGGTGATGAGGATGTTACAACCCTCAAGAAACTTGCGGGATAGAAGCAATTAGCCTCCCCATGAGTCTCATTGAGTACAAGCTCCCCCGCTGAGGGGGGGTGGGGGGAGCCCATGGGGACTCTAGTAACCTGTAATATAAAGGTCGGCCAGGTTTGGAACTGACACCTCAGACCCGGCTGGGATCTGGAGAGCATTGTACATACTACTACTTCATAATTAAACTAGTTTCTCTTAACCATTCATCTCAGACTCGTCTGTGGTCACTAAAACAACCAATGGAATTTCCTCGAACATTGTGCTTCTGATAGAAGTATAAACAAGGTATAAACTATTTAATGGAGCATGCTTTTAACCTCCAGAAGCTTCTGAATTCTGGTCTTCCAGTTGATCGCACAAACTCCCTGAGCCTTTTGTGCTCTTAGCAGCTGCCAAAGTAATTTTTTTTTACCTTGTTGCAGTTCTTTTCAATCTGCGTTAATATATATAAAAAAGCAAAGTTCACATTGCTCCCACCAGGCCACAGATTAAGAGTGATGTCATAAATTTCAAGCTTCCAAGATTCAATAGGAAAGCATCTATCTGTGTTTCTCGCTTTGTACAGCAGAGATTAAAATTAAATAAAAAGGCGTATTTTCATCGCAGTTGCAAGATTAAAGGCAGTGCAAATGTGTCAACTCCCGTCATCTCACCTCTTCACTTTTTATATTGTAGATCATAGAGGAAGAAAATGAGGCCTTGCTGGCTGCTCTCACTGAGACACTGGACGACATCCAAGTAGATGATGTGAGCCTGTCTGCGTTCAAGGAACTCGCAGATGGCGTTGTGACTGATTCGTTGGAAACTGCCTCATTATCAACACCAGATGGCAGTCCTTCCACCACAAAGGCTGACGAACCATCTCTAGTAAGAATCCTTCCTACTGTTTAAAAGGAATTGGATGAGCCTCTGGGTACCCGCTGCATGGGTATAATGTAGGCAAAATAAGGTCTGATTTTTTTTAATTTTCAGGTTTAAAATTAGCAAAATAAGTTTCTTTTTTTTGTTTGTTTCCTGTTAAATTCATGTAATATTAATCACTTCTATTATTAAAATAGGTGGCTGAAATCAAAAATGCACAAATAAGATTTAAAATATATACCGTTCATTTTAAAGTGTTGGAACCAACTGCAACATTTTTCTTAAGCCTCTCAACTGACGAGCCTGTGCTGTCTCCCCTGTTGGCTCCAATGGTTCACAAGAAAAAGCTCTCTTAAATTTAGATTAAGATGGTTATTTCACTGCCCATCCACATTCACCTACTTCCCACGACCACCACCAGCCCCCCAAACTACCATCCACCTACACTAATGTTTTAAAAGGGTAAGTTAGTCTCCTTAGGCTTCTTGCCCTGGTCTGTATCTTAATATTTTAATGACATATCAATTCGTAAGCCAGAAATTGAACACAACACATCTGTAACAGCATACTCAAATGAGTTGAGTCGGTTCAGTCTCTTGGAAAAAGTATAAATGCACTCGGCATAGTTAATTATGTTAATTCTTTTATTGTAATATTTAACTACAAAGAATCTAAGATCATATTTGACCGTGCTTGGACCAAAAATTCATGCACATTCTATTTGGATTATGCCTTCTAGTTTTTTTTAAACTGAGTTAATGTGATTATTCAGTTTTATTTTGCCAGCGTGAATTTTTCTGCTTACTTTGTTATGCCAGAAATAATTCTTGTATCAGAAGATCTGAAATATGCATTTTCTTGAGTAAATCTTGTGGGTATTTAAATGAGCCAGAATTTTCAAATAATTCTGCGGATGTAAAAATGGTAAACACGAGGTATATTGGCGATCCAGTAGGCTGATCAGAGGATTCGGATCATTCCATTAATCATGTCAATGCATGAGCAGTTTATAATCTGTCATCTGAAACGTGAGAGCAGATTATAGTTTTTATATTGCTCCCTGGTGTCTGTTATTATTTATAATATATACTGTTTCAATTTTATTCTGTTTTCGGTCAGGTTTGTGTCATCAGCAGCTGTCAGTGCAGACGCCAACTGTCAGTGTGCTTCATGCCTTTGATGAGCTTTGATGTTCAAACAAGAGGATTAGCGATTATGCCGTCATTACTGAAGGTTCATTAAGGCACACTCTGCAGTTAGTCTCTGCCCAGTATATATTATAAAGATCTAACACCAAGAAAATTTGAAATTCTATAATATATCATTTCTATTGCTTTTTTGTTTACAAATGAAATTTATGTTAAACTTGTGATGTAATATTTTGGCATATACTTCTGGTTAGTTAAGGAAACTTCTTCTGACGCCACAAAACGTGCACTTAAACTATGAACGGCAAAAGGGAAGCAACACGACGAGCCATGCGTCCAGTAACTACAAGTCAAAATCACATCGTCCTTCTCTCAAGGTATTCACTTAGAGACCATTGCACGTAAATGTAGGTGATATGTGGATTGTGTTATTGAATCATTATTTAAGCATTTTCATGAGTTAGAAACACAGGAGAAATGACAGCAGTTGACCATTCGGCCCTTTGAGCCTGCTCCGCCATTCATTATGATTAGGTAGTTACATGAAGTATTATTAAACCAAGATCAAGGATTCTGGCTTTTCAGCATTTTCTCTTTGCATATCCCGTGAGAGTTTTTCTAAATTTAATTCAGCATTTTTGAGTGGAAACTGGAGAGGTAAATAACAAAAGAACATGTATCACTGAAGTGGTTGTAATACAAAGCTTTCTCTGATGGTTCAGTTGGTTAGAATATTGTCTAATTGATGTTATGCAGAATTGTATGAAAACAAGAAGGTTTGATATTTGATTTCTGAACTAATGCAGCCAGGGCAATGATGTAGACAAACCTCCGTACCGGTTAGAGAGAGTAGCGGTCTGCCAGGCTCCTATTAAACTGTATTCTAATGATCCCTGCTGGATGTGTATGCATGTGTGGACTTTGGGTGAGGAAAGTTTGTGAAGACCCCATGGGCAGAATTTTATCCTGCCAGCAGGGTCACAAGCAGGGGAGGGAGCGGCTTTTAAATTCCACCTGTGGCCTTCCTGCCACTGTTAAACCTGCTCCCACCCCATTTGAGGCCCTTGAATGGCCAATTAATGGATTGATGGGCTTCCTGCCCGGACTCAATTTTCAGGTTGACGGGAGAAGTTCCGGGGCATGAAGTAAGCCTGGCAGGGTCACCCTGTTTGGACCTCTGGTGTGAAGTTGTCCCCTTTCCACATCAAGTGCAACCTCCCCAAAGTCAGTCTTCGTTCCCCACTGACTCTTTGGGTGGTGGAAACCATTCATTGGAAAAATCTTGCCCCGTGATGAAATAGCATTTGAACTCTCCATACCTACACTAAGACATGAAGAATGGTTGTGTAGGTGAGGTACCTAATGTCATTTGATGTCTTGGAGACCTTTCCCACTGCATTACCCACTTGGAAAAGCAAGAAAATATAAGGGGAACAATGAAGAGTTGAGTTTTCAATGAATTGATCTGATGCATGTTTATTGTGCTCTAATCCTTTTTTATTTTGTTTATCTAAAAAAAGGTGGAAGGTCCGCAGAGCAATAAGCCACGCAGTACTTGTCAACGTCAGCATCGAGCATTCACAGAGTTACACAAGCACCTGACTTCAACTACCTGCCCTTCCCTGTTTAAAACTGATGATTCCAAACTCACTAATAAAGACCAAAGCAGTTCAGTGTGGACTTCACAGTATCACCAGTCACATCACCAGCAAGGTGAGAGTGAGGATGATGGTGATGTTGATGACGGTTGTGTTAATGATGGTGCTAACAAAGAATTGGATTGCTTCAATGATGGGAATGGGGAACACAAACAAGGACAGAACGTTCTTCAAAATGACACATCTTGCGTTGCACCCATTAAGTCCGAAGATGTGGTTGCATCAGCAAAGGGCAATTGGACTAAAAGTTCACAGTTTACCACAGAAGCAGAATTACATTCAGTAATTCAGCTTATTAAATACATGCACACCTATTGTCTTCCACCTAGGAAATACCTGCTAGACATAAACAATCAAAATGGTAGCTGCAATGGCAGTGATAAAAAACAAAACGCTGTCTGCTCTCTGCAGAAGCTTATAAATCCCAGTGTAAACAAACAGAAACTCCCCAATTCCTTAAAATCAAATGTCAGTCCAGGACAGGGAAGGAGCACTCCAGACATGTGCAAGAGGAACATAAAAATGCTTTCCAAAAGTTCCATACTAAGGGAGCTATTGGAAAAAAATATTGCTCTAGATGTGAGCAAGCCTTACAGACTTCACAATCCTTTATATCCTGTTTATATGCTCCAATCTGGTAAAGGCCAAGCTGATCTGCCTCAGGTAGTGCCCAGGCATAAATGTGACAGTGCTTCTTGTATTGAAAACATCAAAAGTACTCTGGAAAAGCACAGAAAGAAATGCAGTAAGAGCAAAGCTGCTAAAATAGGGGACGCCATAAAAAAACAGGAAAATGCATGCCTTGCGGTTCGACGCTCATTGAGATTGAACCCTCAGGCTAATGAGATAGTGAGCTCCGATTTCGAATCAGCATCAGGTGGAAGTTTGACGAGAGTAGGTTTGAAGAGAACCCTCAAGGAATCTGGGTCAGTGAATGGGCAGATGATGTTTGAGGAGAAGGAGCAGGTAGCAGAAATTGAGATAGATTGTTCTGGACAGCAACTCTGTGACAGTGGTGCACACGTGCCAGATGACCAGCGGCATCTGCAATCCTGTAATCGAGTGCGATGGACTGAGAAGAACAACAATGAAGAAAACTCGTTTATTCCTGACCTTCCGACAGTTGGCGTGGTTCCATGCTGTAATGTAGTTGAGGACCACCAAGCTTCCACTGCGCAGGACTTCCCATTAAATGAAACCAAGATGCAAGAAACCAAGACTAGCAGAAAGCTAGGTAAATCCTATTTAGCCTATCCGCTTCATTCTTTTCAATTATTATACAAAACTATGCCCCTGAGTCTCTTTCAAAGCTTATTATAACATTCCTACAGTCTTTTGGAAAATTGCATTCACTTTCATTAATGCAGAAAGATTAACTCCTGTAACCATTTTCAGGCTCTGTTTATTCTCCCTACTATATTATCTTTTTGAGGAGACATTTCTCTGTCGGCTGCTTCTTACAATGACCTGATTTGCCTTTGCCTTGTCTTTTCCCCGTCACTTTTTCTGGTGAGAATACCAAGAGATGACATCTTATTTTTGATGTTAATTTGTTGCATCATTTAACACTTAACTGGAATGGTTGAGATGGTTTAAAAAAAATAATTTATTAATGCTGTAATTTAAAAAAAAAAAAAATCATTACTCATTATATCAGTACTGGAGGTTTGAACCACATTTTAAATCCCGCACCCATTTCAGTACATGAACTTCTTAAATGCCCTTTTCTCTGTCCCTAGGTTTCCTTGGTTCAAAGTCTTCCAGGACTGGCTTTCACCCTTAAAACATTTTTATTTTACTCCATTCTGGTTGCATGAAATTGATAAAAGTACCAACTGATAATTTCCAATTTCAATAGAAACTGTAGTAGAGCAGTTCAGAAACCCCACTGCTATTGTCTCTGATACCAGTGCGGTGTGTTTTAGATGTTCGATGGAACAACTTCATTGTGTCCAGTTAGATGGAAAGAAATGGTTTGTTAAATCGAGCTGAAATGCAGCAATGCACTGAGGCCCGATAGGAAAGTAGTCGGCATCCTGTTGGGGCAAAGCATGTAGCAGGACTAAAGGCATGGAGCAGGAAGCCACTTTAAATGGTGTTGGTAGAAAACCAGCAATCTTTCCACTTACACAATAATTTGTTGGCTGACAATGACGAGAAAACAGCAGCTTTAGGAATACCTTAAACAGCATTTAATCAATGCAGCAGCGCATGTTGGAAATTTCTACCTGCCATAAGCCATCTACTTACATGTTGGAAGTTACATGTTGGCATGTTTCAAAGTGTCCGTGTCCAGAGGGTGAATTTGTGTAGCAGTTTTACACGAGTGTAGTTTGATGAAGATTATGGTATTTAGGTACTAAGATTCCTATATAAAAGGGATAATCCCAAACCAGACATTTTTCCAATGCACCTGTGATTACCTCACCCATCCTTTACAGCTGTGAAACAATTAGGCGCTGTAATCTTTTTGCTACATGTGAATGATTTTAATTGGTGTATACTCTCATTTCTGCCCAAGTTAAATAGCTTGTTTCAAACCTGTCTTAAAGTCTTATCTATTTTCCTTTAATATTCTGCGTATTTTTGTTCTTCTTCAAGCTGCACATTTACAAATGTGTTCTGACCTAAACTTTTGAGGTCGAAAATTCTCACTTATAAATATCTTGGAAGTCTCTAATAACTAATAATCAAATGATGTGTGTATACAGAATATCAACAAGATACTCTAGAAGTGACATTTTGTAATTATTTATTTTGCAGCCAAACCTACAAGCTTGTTACTGAGTCCAGAGTCTGAAAGGTAGGTGAAACTCTATAGAGTTAAGGTTCAGCAGATACAAAACACAATCTGGCTTTTAAAGTTTACGTTCTTAGATTAGATTTCCATTATTTGCAAGTTAGTGCTTTGCAACGTAATTTCAAGATCTTGTTTGGTATATTTAATATATAATTTCAAGTGTAACGTTGTTTTCATTGATCTTATTTTTCCTATTTTCAGTGACTCCAAAGATTCTCCTCTGGAAAACAAACCCTTTGAACAAACATTGAGCGTAGAACTTTGTGGAACTGCTGGTAAGGATACAATCTCACAAATGATGCCATTACTAATTCAGATAAGCATCATGTTCTTAAGACTGGTTTAGGAGAGAGAAGAATTTTTTTACGATTGGGGTGGCACGGTGGTACAGTGGTTAGCACTGCTACCTCACAGGGTCAGGGACCCAGGTTCAATTCTGACCTCGGGTGACTGTGTGGAGTTTGCACTTTCTCCCCGTGTCTGCGTGGGTTTCCTATGGATGCTCCAGTTTTCTCCCATAGTTCAAAGACGTGCAGGTTAGGTGAATTGGCCATGCTAATATTGTCCAAAAGGTTAGGTGGGGTTACGGGGATGGGAGCGAGGGATTGGGCCTAGGTAGGGCACTCTATCGGAGCACGGGCCTGTGCAGGCTTGATGGGCCTCCTTCTGCACCGTATGGATTCTATGATTCTATTGAAATTTCTTCATTGACAGTTTTTAGTTAAATGAAATACCTTGGGCCGGATTCCCCTCAGCCCAGCGCCAAAATCGCATTTGGCGCGGGGGCGGAGAATCAATGTTTACAACGGAATCGGGCCTTGCGCTGCTCTGGCAATTCTCTGGGCCCCGAATATCTGCGTGTCCGCGATTTACTTTGCCCGGCTGGGGGCCCATTGCCAGAGGCCCGCCCAGCGATACTCCATTCCCAGCAGGCCGAGTTTCCGACGGCGTGGTTCTCACCACGTATGGCCGGTCGGGAACATCGCGTGGCAGCTGCGGACTCAGTCTGTGGCAGCCCTGATGGGGGGCGGGGGCATCGTGCACGGGGGGGGGGGGTCTTATGGGCGGCCGGGGCAGCAATTGGGCTGGTCCGATGCGGGGGCGCCTAGTTTGTTGGTGTTGGTCCGCTGTCCGAGTCCGCCATGGCGCTTGGCGAGGCCGTTGCCATGCACATGCGCCAGAACCGGAACCGGAGGTTGCGGAGGTCCGTTCGCACAGCAAAAGCTGCGTGAAGCACTCCTGGTCCATGCCAGCCCCTTCAAGGCAAGTGAATCGACTTTTATTTTTTGCAGGAAACTGGAGAGTGCAACGCCAGTGTTTTTACGCCGGCGTGGGGACATAGCCCCATTTTTGGAGAGTCCAGCCCAATGTCTAGGTATCTTTCAAAATAAGAAAAATCAAAGACAAGAGGAATATATATATATTTTTATATATATATATGTATAGATGTGTGTCTGTGTGGAAATAGTGCTGCAATTTTTTTTATTCTTCTAGTTTCTTCATACAATGGTTGAAGTTGTTGCTGACGTGGATAATTTAAAACATTTATGATTTATTTTAAATACCTGCGTCATGTTTACTCAGAAGAGGATGAGAAAGTTGGGACAATCTAGTGTTTCTCCCTCGTCAGGTCTGTAATGTGTTTCTGCTGTGAGCAGAATATTAGCATGTACAGACATGAGCAGAATATTTAATCTTGTATGTGGGGTGCTCGTTCACTGTGGCTCAAGGCCTTTGTGTTTTTTTTTGTGGTGGGGGGTTATTTTGTGTAATCTAATAAATATGAATGTGATAACTTAGATTAATTTCTAATGTGCTTTCACATCTGTTACGGAGAGAAAGGCGGGGTTATTTAAATAGCTCTGATTTCTCCTCTCATCATCCTTCTTCAAACTGAAAGGTGTTTTGATTTGCTTCCCTCTTTATAAGCAGTGGCCTATTTCCCAACTCCTAGATTTTGGTGCAATCCAATTTTCTATTAATAGCCCACCAGCAAGCTTTAGATAGGATGAACTCAAAGGGTTAGTTTATTTGCGCATACACTCTAAACGTGAAAAGAGGGTTTGCAACATTTCCCCTCATTCGGATAGTAAAGTGAAGGGGTTACAGATTTACAAAAGTAAAGATTTACAGATCACAGACCAAAGAAAAAAGAAATATTTTTTAATTTAAGATGCAGAGCCAGAATCAAAGCCCAATGAGGTATTCCTTCACAGAGGTTAGTGGGCTGAAAACCGATGCCATATAATGAACATTTCCAGTGGTGTTGACTTTACATGATGGGATAAGCATTCAGATATGTGTCAGTCTTGTAGGGAATTGTAGAGAACTTACAGCAGAAGCAGGGTAGATGGGGTCAGTTTTCCAACCTAGGCCAGAGCTCCTTCAATATGAACTGTGAGTCATATATAACTGACTCACAGTAAAGACTGCGCCTTTTAGTTCAGCAAGGCAAAATTACTTGTTCCACAAACTAGAGACCAATGTCTCATTGCTCCCGCCTCTCCACCATCTTTGGCCAAGGATGTGTATCCATTGTCTGTATTCCAAGCACTGATAAATACCTCTGCCATTAGGAATTGAAAGAAAGGTTGCCTGGCTTTTGTCTTGGCAGATGATCCAACTCCTTCAGGCCAGCTTGGGTTATTAAATGCAGATGGCCTTTGTATAACTCTCTTTGAAGGTGGCCTGTTCCGTCTACAGGGGGTTGTTAATGGCTCTTTAGATAACAAAGTGCGACCCTTGACATTGCTAAGGGGCTCCTTTTGTTCAGGGATCACAGTAAGACAGTTTCAGCCATTTTAAAGGTATTTGTTCAGTTTTTGAAATTTTAGAAATAGTGATGTATTTTACAAAATACAGAGTGAGGTCACAGTTCCTCACACACCTGAGAGACATAGGGTGGTAGTCTCCTCAGCCTGACACCGAAATCGGGATTGGCGATCGGGCAGAGAATGGCTTCTGATGCCGGATTCAGTCAGGCGGCGGTTTGACACCTGTTGGCAATGCCCGCCCCCTCCAAATCGCGTCATTGGGACGCGAGCCACACGCAGTCGCAAAGCCGTTAGCACATCATCAGCTGGCCCACCCCTGATGGCCCGAGTTTCCGACTGTGCGGGACATGTCTGGTCCCAGAGGTCAGGAACCTGGAAGGCTGGCTGCGGACAGCGTCCAGCACCGCCACACTCATCCAGGATCCATGCTGCTGGCCAGGGGACTGCTGCTAGAGGGGGGTGCGTGGTGGGCAGTGACCAGGGCGTGGGCTGTAGGGTTGGTGTGGGCAGGTTAGGGTTCCAACATGGCCGGTGGCAAGTCTTCTGGCGTGACTGGTGCAGCTCGTCAGCCCTGCGCATGCACTGCCCGGGATCCCTCGTTTCTCCAGCTGTTTTTCACGCGATCCACGGGTGTTCCAAGCAGCGCCGGTGCTAGCCCCTCACCAGTACTGAATTTCCTGTCACGAGTCACCCGCAGATTCTCCATTGGTGCCAGCACTTAGCCTCAGGAACGGAGAATTCTGCCCATAATTCCAGGGGTGGACTTGAAAAGGGCAGCAGAAGGAGCTGTATCCAATTTGATGTAGAAATGGGAAGAAAGGGCATGTTGATTTGTCTGTTTCCCATATTTTACTTTGAAGCATTATGCAGTATGATTGTTATGCCCGTTATAAACGATAAAACACCTAAATGCTGTACTAATGGAGTGAAACACTCCTTCATGCCATACTAAATGGTGATGATTGTTTTATCGTAATGAGTACCAATGTTAGATATGTTTTCTCCAGGACTTACACCTCCAACTACCCCACCACACAAAACAACTCGAGATGATCCTTTCAAGGCAGCAATAAAGATCGAGTCATCTGTTGGCAACACAATTGACCAATCTCCATCAAAGAATCATTGGAGTTCTTTGTCAAAAAATCTCGTTAATAAACATCCTGAGCAAACTGAGCTCTATGCTTACCTTAGCAAAGCAACCGTTACCCCCATTGCAATGGAAGGCAAAAAGGTTAAACGGTCATATACCAGGTGCTTTGGTGACCATGACTACTGTCAGTTGTATAGGTCAGAGGCTGAAACTGAAAGAAATATTCTGAGACTTTATGAACTTCCAAACCCCCGTGGCCAAGAGAATGTAAAAGAAAAGCATGACAATTATTCACGTTACAGTGAAAAGAGACCGAAGATGTCTCCCATTCCAAATCATGGACCTAGCAGTGAGAAAGTAGAGATGAACAAAGAGCTTCCAGTTCAGAGCAGCAATAAGAAATCAATGAGAGACCATGAGATAAGAGCCAAATTATTCAAGCACTTTGGTTACCCAGAAGAAGCCATCATTGAGGAGGAGGAGGAGAAGCAGCACGTGTTTGAAGGCAGTGATTATGATCCGAACAAACGCTGCTATTATTCAGACATAAAACTGCAAACTTGGGTGAAGAAGCCTGACACCACCACTTGGGCTCTGTCACAATCCATTCCCTTGCATAAACAATCCAAGTCACTGCCAAAGGACCTGTTCCATGCTCAAGAACGTCAATCAGACAGGGAACGAACCAAGTCCTGCTCTAGCCAACAGCACAAAACAGCTTCTGGATCTTCAAGCACACAATCCAGGTCTCCTGTGAAAAGGGAATCGGCCAGGTAGGATATTCAAAATATGCACTTTAAAGAGAATAAAAACATGACATTTGGACCAAGAACGGGTCTGTCCACTCCCCTCCCACTCCCACCCTCGCCGCCCCCAGTTGGTATCCTGCTTTGAACACTGGTCGATTCCACCGTCCCTTTTTTAAAAAAAATGTATAATTGACATCTCTATTAATCTTTTTTTGTATAATTTTAGAGTGCCCAATTAATTTTTTACAATTAAGGGGCAATTCAGCATGGCCAATCAACCTAACCGGCACATCTTTGGGTTGTGAGGGCGAAACCCACGCAGACACGGGGAGAATGTGCAAACTCTACACGGACAGTGACCCAGAGCCGGGATTGAACCTGGGACCTCAGCGCCGTGAGGCAGCAATGCTAACCACTGCGCCACTGTGCTGCCCTTCAACATCTCTATTAATCTTAACCATTATTGCAACAGATCAAATCAATTCTCTGGAAATCTGTTTCACTATTCTGTGATAAAAATCAACATGTGATTGACATTCAAGGCTGTGAGTGAATCGGTACTAATGCCATGTTACACTAATCTAATTTGAAAAAAGGTTCCAGTTCAACTACACATGGGTTGTTATTTTGTAGAATTTTACACTACTGATGGAGGGCATTTAGCCCATTGTGGGCTGCCACAGTTCTCGAGTGCTATCTACTGCTCCACTATCGGCCCTCTATCGGCACGTTAGCACAGTGGTTAGCACTGTTGCTTCACAGCACCAGGGTCCCAGGTTCGATTGCCGGCTTGGGTCACTGTCTGTGTGTAGTCTGCACATTCTCCCCGTGTCTGCGTTGGTTTCCTCCGGGTGCTCCGGTTTCCTCCCACAAGTCCCAAAAGACGTGCTGTTCGGTGAATTGAACATTCAATTCTCCCTCAGTGCACCCGAACAGGTGGCGGAATGTGGCGACTAGGCGCTTTTCACAGTAATTTAATTGCAGTGTTAATGTAAGTCTACTTGTGACTGTAAAGATTATTATTATTATATCCATCATTTTCATATTGTTTTATTTTCATAATGAAAGTCGTTTCTCTTTTAATAATTTATTATTGATCACTGTTTCCATAACTGTTTTGGATGGGATTTTCCATTTCCTAACAACTCTTTTTTTTTTCCTAAGTAACGCCTGCCTCCTTGCTTTAGTCGATATTAAATTTATGCCATCAAGTTATTAATTCACCAACCAGTGAAAATAGTTTTTCCGTAATTTAACAAGGTTTTGTCTTCATGCTAATGCTCCATACTAGCTTTGGAACTGAATATTCCTCTGTTCCTGTTGTATACTTTCATTTGAGCAACAGGTGTGGGAGGTTAAAAAAAAATCTTTAAAACATTTTATATCAGGACTCGCTTCTAAAAATCGACATTCATCCAAGAAGTATACAATTAAACATTCTGGCTGTGAAATTAAGATGTTAAAATCCAAGTAAACCTAGTTAAACAGAAATGTGAACATTAACGCAATGTAGTTCTGAGGTGATTTACAGTCACTTTGTCTGTTTAGGATAGTGAGCGTTTATTTTCTCCATACCGATAGACAAACACAGCACCGTCAATTGCACAGCACATAATGTATGGTGCTTAAATTAAATTTAATGAACATTATTGTCCTGATGATTCAGTTAATGATGCTTGCCAGCATCTGTTAGCATTAAACATTGTGAGACAGTTGTAAACTTTTATTTTCTACAGTTATTTGTTTCCTCCAAAATAATCGTGTTGTTTATACCATACATTTTCCAATTCTGTTTTACTCTTGACTCAAAATATTTCACCAAACTTGTTAGCCCAAATTCAGAAAAAATTAATTAAAACATCAGAAGGCTTAAATTTGGCACATTTGAACCCCTGTTTGAATTTTATCCTGTCTGTTTGTTTCTTTTGCAATGTTAACATTGTTTGTTTAATGGCCTACAGTGATAGATTAGAGGGTTTACTGATCCAAAGGGTATTATGGAGCTAATATCAGCAGTTAGCGCAATGTATTCAATTTACAGAAAACATGCTTGACAACATAACCAAATAAAGTAGATGAACTATGTTCAACTCAACCATATATATAGCAACCTGTATTTTTTTTGTGTGTGCCTGGACATACTTTGTGCTTCATATCCATCTCATTCAGCCTGCTCTCTGTACACTCAAACTCTCCCTATTCTCTGATGCTTCTGACATAAGACCAACCTGCAGGTTTCCTTTGGTCCTCCTTTGGGTGTTCCTTGGGCAAGATCAGAAGAAAGTGAAGCAGAAAGCCAAAACCATCCCCACCCACCCCCACTTCCTGCGTTCCCCGTTCCCCCCTTCATTGCCAAACTTATTTTGGGCCTACGCTGATGAGAAGCATTGCATCAGGGCTGGCGATCAAGGGAATCATGGAGCAATGTTGGTGGTAGTGGGGTGAGCAGAGGGAGGCGACGCTGCTTTTCCAACCATATTTACTGTGGGAACAGATTGTCCTCCTGCAGCAACAAAGAAAAGAATCGGTCCTACTGTCTTTTCCAGCCCTCTACCTGTAATACATTCCATTGTCACAATCTGTTTCTCGGTCTCTCCTCATAGCTTGATGTTCTGCTCACTACCTCTCCAAGCCTCTGATGTTGTATTCTGCTGTATTGTCCATCCATTGATTTATTGACGTTAGCAAACAATCATGATGTTGATTACTTGAATGTAATTTAAGTTTTATTTGGCTAATTAGTTTTATTGCCATTATGAAGACAGGAGGTGCTTGTTATATAAACTCACAAACTTTTATTCAGTCGCAACTGCCTGCTATTCTGGCATCCACCTTAAGTTGAAGCCTGACTTCAATGCACCAAGCATTGTTACAGTAAAGAGTCTGAATTAGTCCTTAACATCCAGGAGAGGAGATGAGTTACTATTCCATTTTTTAATACATATTTCATGGGATGTGGGCTTCACTGGCTAGACCAGCATTTACTGACCATCCCTACTTGTCCTCTAGAATGTGGTGATGAGCCACCTTCTTGAACCACTACAGTCCATGTGTTGTAGGTACACCCACAGTGCTGTTAGGGAGGGAATTATAGGATTTGGACCGAACAACAGTGAAGAAACGTTAATATATTTCCAAGTCAGGCTGGTTTGTAGCTTGGAGGGGAACATTTGGGGGTGGTGGTCCCATGCATCTGATGCCCTTGCCCTTCTGATGTCATGGGTTTGAAAGGTGCTGTCGAAGAAACCTTGGCACATTGCTGTAGTGCATCTTGTAGATGACAGGCAGCGACTATGGTGAATGTTGAAGGTGGATAGGGTGCCAATCAAGCGGGCTATTTTGTCCTGAATGACATCGAGCTTCTTGAGTGTTGTTGGAGCTGCACTCATCCAGGCAACAGTATTCCATTACACTCCTGAATTGTACCTTGTAGATGGTGGATGATTTTTATCATACCATTAGTTAATCTTCTGTGGTGTTGCGAGACCTGATGCAAAGTTCATGTTAGGATTAAAGGAAATATGCATAATTGAGCTAAGGTGAGAGAAGAGGAGGCACTTGGGGAGGGTGAAGTGGTCAACGAGAAGATGGGAGAGGTGGAGGGCAAAGACAAATTTGAAAAAAGAGTAAGGATTAAGATAATGGAAGAATATATGTGAGAGAATCAAGGCACCATTAAAAAAATGTGGTGGGATTCATTGAAGAGAGAGAAGGTTAGAATAAGAGAAGAGAGGGAAATCCAAAGATATACTTTTGTGCATGCCAAGGCAGCTACAATGTGCACGATGAAGATCTGGGGCGGAACTCTCCAACCCCACGCAGGGTCGGGGAATTGCCCGGGGCCTTCGTAAATCCCGCCCCCGCCGTGGCCGGAATTCTCCGCCACCCAGGAATCGGCAGGGGCGGGAATCATGCCCCGGTCGGCGGGCGTCCTGCGGCGATTCTCCGGCCTGCGATGGGCCGAAGTTCCGCCGTTGTCAGGCCTCTCCCGCCTCTGGTGCCGGCGGGGGCCGGCGGCGCGAGCGGGCCCCGGTGTCCTGGGGGGGGGGGCGCGGGGCGATCTGACCCCGGGGGGTGCCCCCACGGTGGCCTGGCCCGCGACTCTTTTTCTTCCGACGCCGCCACGGCCTCCACCATGGCGGAGGCGGAAGAGACCCCCTCCACCGCGCGTGCGCCGGGGTGACGTCAGCGGGCGCTGACGCTCCGGCGCATGCGCAGACTCATGCTGACCAACGAAGGCCTTTCGGCCAGCCCCGACGCCGGTCGGCATGGCGCCAAAGGCCGTTGACGCCGGTCGGCATGGCGCCAAAGGCCGTTGACGCCGGTCGGCGGAGTGGGAGCCACTCCGGCGCGGGCCTAGCCCTTAAAGGTGCGGAGAACTCCACACCTTTGGGGAGGCCCGACGCCGGAGTGGTTCTCGCCACTCCGGTATGCCGGGACCCCCCGCCCCGCTGGGTAGGGGAGAATCCCGGCCCTGGAGCAGGAGGGCAGTATAGGCTAGAAAAACTGATCATGGTGGGAAAGGATGGACGAAGGAATAAATATTTTATATATGTTATATGTATCTAATTAATGTCTATTATTCAAGTGTAGGGGTTGGTGGAAATAATGCAGACAAAATTATGGGTTTCCCATTGGGTTCTAATATCTAACCCTTCTTGTACAGGGAGATGAAATGTACAGTTGTAACACTGGGGTACCCCAAAATTAATGTCATCAGGGAATATCTGGACTCTACCCAGCGGCCTTGCTTGTGTATTCGTGTGTGTTTGTGGGAAGGGTAGTTGGTGGGAGCCCTTACTCTGATGCAGTCGTGACAGTAAGAAAATTGGATTTAACCTTTCATTACAGCAGTTTATGGTTGAAAATACCTATCTCAGCAACACCTACAAATGTAACAAGTGTAGGTACTTAAGATGAAAAACCTATATTTGAAATAGGGCTTTTCAATGTATTTTGAAATAGAACATTGTAAGCGATCTATGATTTTTAATATACCACATGCAGTAAATGTTATACCTGACTGGAATATAATGACATGTTTTTATGCAACAACATTTATCAAATCGCCTGTTCCAGACTTTACTACATTTTATTTTTCCTATTTTCTCCCTTTCTCTCTTAAAGGGATGCAATCTTGCTGGGATACAATCCCAAAAGTGCTGATAACCTAATGATAACCTAATGGTATTTGCCCAAGTGGTGTGTCCTTTTTGTATGGGTTAAGATAGCGGCTGTTAGATCACTCAACCATGAAGGACATTGTAGTTTAACCCAATCCTTTCCTCACCAAATGTCTGTCCACGTATACACTTTGCACAAAGACTTGAACAGGAGGGAAAGCTGATTCTTTCCTCTCTGCACCCACTGCCACACCAATTCACCCCCCCCCCCCCCCCCCCCCCGCCAAAATAAAGTCCCTGACTTTCCAACCCAACGGAACTGATACAAACTGTAATAATCATTTGTTGTTGTATCTGACATTAGCGGCAAGCCACGCATCAATCCTGTTGGTCTTTGCGTCTTTCGCGATGGGCCACTGGGGAGCCCTTGCATGATTTCCTTGTCTAATTTTTCGTATGATACACGATTGCATACTGTTATCATTTCTGCTTGTCCAGTTAAGTGCTTTATCACCCAGTTGGATAGATGATGCTATAGAACTGTGTTTGATGAACTATGTTAAATAAACAGATTTAATATTGTAGAAATTACAGAAAAAGGCTGTTGAATCTGTACCACTTCCAGTCCCCAGCTGGCTCTATCTACTCCTACTAAGATTTATTATTGATGTTTCGAGTTTTAGGAAAGCTGAATTTTAAACAATTACACGTTTTAAACTTACTGTTGTTTAGAAATTATGGCTTTTCTGAAAATTCCACAGAAATAGCAATCAGGACAAATATTCATACAGGAAGCAAATTTGGAAGGAAGAGAACTTTGAAAAAGCAAACCAAATGGACAAAAAGAAGAAAGCCATGGTAAGTACTGTAGATAAGAGTGCATGGACTCCAAAACTGAGCTGTTATTTAGTTTAAATATGGTCCGGCTGGGTGCTTTAAAAGTCCCACTGCCACTACTCATGAGAGTAAAATAACTGGGCAAGATTCTCCGGTCTCCGACTCCGAAATCGTGTTCGGCAATCAACCAGAGAATCCACGTTGGCGCCGAAATTGGGGGCGGCGCTGCTTTTGCGATGCTCCGCCTGCTCCAAAGCAGAGTACGCCATACGCCATATGTATGGCCTCAGGACGTTACCTGAGACCCTCCCTCTGATGCTTTGCCCCCGATGGGCAGGGTTCCGGATGGTGTGGGTCACTCATGCTATTTTTGTTCGGGTACTTGGCGTGGCGGCTGCGGACTGAGTCGGGGGAGAGCCGATCCATGGGCAGGGGGAGCTTTAGCAGGGGCTGAGGGTGGCAAGCTTGGCCAAAGGTGGGCACTATTTGGCAGGCCGGGTCCAGGCACGGCGGCGCCATGTTGCGTGGCGCTGCTGCAGGCCGCCGCCGTGCGCATGCGCGGCCACGGACCCGGCAATTCCCTGGCCGTGATCCTGCTTAATTCATACTCCTGATCTAACCAGGAAAATGCCGTGTTATGATGGAAGCAGGCAGAAATCCTGCCTTACCTCGATATCACCAATGAGACAAGAATCCAACCCTTTATCTTTGAAGACAATATGAATTTGGACCAGTAACTTTCAGCCCTGTTAACATACCCACTTATAGGTTTACTTATAGGTTTACAGGACCACTCAGTAGAATTGACCATAATCTTCCCCTACGTCAAGAGTGAGAATAAGAAATTCCAAATGCACATTTATTTAAATCTTTTTTAAAAAATCAATCTTTGTGGTCACAGAATTCTGGCCTTGCGCTATATAAAAATTAGTGTTACAAGAAATTTAAATATGAATATTTATGGATGATGATTTTTTTCCCAAATGTGCTCAACCCATTTCTGAGATGCATTAGGGTTGCTGATATTGATTAAACTGAAATTGCTATACTAACAGTGAGTAGGGCCTCGTCATCTCTCTCGTGCCTGAGTAGGATTTGTGCTTGGGACTCTCACATTTAAATCCTTTGCGTCAATGGTCCCCGGCTTTAATCTCAGCACCAAGACCAACACATGCTGTATTCAGATAGTAATTGGTTGTGACATTGATCTAGTTTCTGTGCGCATTTATCATTAATTTATGAGCATTTAACAAACCCGTTCATGTCAGTTAAGGAAAATGTTAGCATTACCGCTTCTGGATTTACTAAAATATATTTTAATTATGTTTCTCCCTAAAGTGGGTGTTCTATGTTGAGATTGCTGTGTTTTAAAAATACTACTGTTTGTTTTGCTATCACCTGCATCCTGTCCTACAGAATACTGTGGATTGGACATATGTTTCGCAGCAGACAGCTGCTCATAACATCTGGGTAAATCTGCAATGATTTATATTCGTAGAATTCCGACAATGAAGAAGGAGGCCACTCATCCCATCAAGACTGTACCCCTGAAAGAACACCCCACCTAGACCCACACCCCCACCCTATCCATGTAACCTCACCTAAACTGCACATCTTTGGATGCTAAGGCCGGGATTCTCTGAAATCCCGGCCAAGTGTTGATGCCGGCGTGAAAACTGGCACGAGGGGCGCCGGTGTCAACAGGCTTCCAGGCCCAGGCTTTCACCTCTTCCTAGGGGGCTAGAACGGTGCCGGAGTGCTATCCGCTGCTCCGCGCCGAAAGCTGGCGCGCCACGGCCGGCGCAGGTTCGCGCATGTGCACCACGGCCGTCTCCGCGTCGGCCCCCGGGCAATATGGCGGAGCCCTACAGGGGGCCGGCGTGGAAAAACGTAGGCCCCCCCGGAATAAGCCCGCCCACCAATCAGTTGCCCCCGATCACGGGCCGGCCACCGTGGCAGCTCCCCCCCCCCCTCCCTCCCCCCCCACCAGGACAGCCCCCGCAGCCAGAATGTCGAGGCCGCGCCGGGTAGGGCCATACGTAAACGATGCTGGTTGGACTCGGTGGACTCTTGGCCCGTTGAGCGTGGAGAATCGCCGGGTGGGGCCGCTTTCAATGGCCCCCCCCCGACCGGCGCCGCGGTGACCACACCGGCTCGATTGGTGCAGAGCGGCATGGCAGGATTTGCGTGACCCCCCCCCCCCCCGGCGGGGGATCGGTGAACCCGGCCTAAGGGTCAATTTAGCATGGCTAATCCATCTAGCCTGCACATCATTGGACTGCGGGAGGAAACTTACGTAAACGCGAGGAGAATGTGCAAACTCCACACACAGTCACCCAAGACTGGAATCAAATCTGGTCCCTGGTGGTGTGAGGCAGCAGTGCTAACCACTGTGCCACCACAAATATATGCCAGCTGGCCCATACCTTCAAATAAGCTGATACATCTTCCAAACAGCGGTCCCTCAAAAGTGACCTAAATTATGAGCCTCGGACATGACAATGTGTTTGTAAGTTAAGGCACAGCATGCACATTATCCATTTACTCATTAAAAATAACAAGTACATGAAAAAATGAAGGAAGAAATGCAGATGTTGATGACACCAGATTGATCTTGTGTTTCAAGCGGGTTCAGGGGCTTGCTTATAGGGAAAGGGGAAATATTGCTTCAGAAATAATTCTGGTTAAAGTATTTTATTCACAACTAGCCTAACTTAAAAAATAAAAATTGAAACATTTAGATTTCCATCGAACAACACAAAAACAACCAATTTGCATTCATATGGCATGTCAATAGCATAATATAATGTCTCGGGGCACTTCATTGGAGCATTTTCAAATAAAACATGACTCCAAATCACTTAAGGAACGAATAGGACAAATGGCCAAAACTTTACTTAAAGCGAGAGATTTTAAAAGCCGAGAGAAATGCATGAGGAGGGAATTCCAGAGTTTAGATACTTGACCGGTAAAGGCGTGACCACCAGTGATGCAGTAATTAACGTTGGGAATGTATAAGTGGCCAGAATTGAAGGAGAACAGAGAACTTGAAGGGTTGTGGGGTTGGAGGTGGTTAGAGCCACGTGGAGCAAAGGCACGAAGGGATTTGAAGATGAGGAGAATTTTAAAATTGAGTTTATGGAGATTAGCCAGCACATGGGGACATGTGTGAACAGGGTATGTATGGGCAGCAGAGTTTTGGACGCGCTTCACGTTAAGTTACTTCATCTGGTCTGAGATCATAACCCCCCCACCAGTATTCACCAAGGCATCTGCCCCTTTATAGGCCAAGTCACACAGATATTATACCCAATTCAGTTTACCATATTTTCCACAGAGATCTTCTCTCCTCCAGAGGGTTGTGCAATTTCAGAGAGCGGTGGAAGCGCGTCACTTAATATTGTTACGGCGGAGGTAGATAGATTGTTGCTGGGCACAGGAATCAAAGGTTATTGGGGGTAGATGGGAATGTGGGACTCAGCACAAACAGATCAGCCATGATCCTATTGAATGGTTGAGCAGCCTCAAGGGACCGAATGTACATTCATATGTTCCACTTTACACAGGGGCTCCTCTCCCTGTCGCCTATATTTCAAACGGGCATCCCTCTCTTTCTATTTCAAACAAGCACTTGGCCCCATCACACCCCCCCCCCCCCCCCAAAGATTGTGCATGCACACTTTTCTCCTCAATTTAATTTGTTTCTTTGCACTCTTCTTCCCCACAAAACATTTTATATGGTGTTGTTCCTTTGTCCAATATTGCAACTGAAATATACGCATTTAAAACAAATTGGTTGAAATAGATCTGGAATGTCATATATAGCGTGTTAAAGGTTTATTTGCTCATGCCAACTGCAATTTCTAGCCTTGCAATCACTGAAATAACAATTGTCAGGATGTGACTTAAGGACTGTAATCTAATTCTTTAGGATTCAGTGATGATTGTAAACTGCTCAGTCTTTAGCGCTCTGGTTCATGACCTCATTTGAACTTTTTCATCAGATTGCTGCTCCGTAACAGGCGATATTTTAGAAATCAGTAACAGTAAAATAAAAGATTTGTTCCATTCACTGCCCATTTTTACAATCCGTTCATTATTAAATTTTGCTTTTTAATTAAAATCATTTTCACTGGGTATTGGTAAGTCCTTTCCAAAGCTACAAAAATTATCAACATTTTGCGACTTTCACCTGAAAAGTACCTGGGATCGAAGACAGCCATTTCTTAAAATCGGTTCTGACTTTCAACTTCATTTCATATGGGTCAACAAACCCCTTCAAAGTAAACTGCCCCAACGTGACGGCAAGCAACAGAGGGAGGATTGCCAAAAATACTTACATTGTGAGCTAGATTAAAATTGGATGTTTCCAAAATAAAACCTGCGGCAGCAACACCCCCCCCCCCCCCCCCCCCCCCCCGCGCAATGCATACATGCACAAAACCCATGCAGCCCACTCTTTAAAAGGAAAACATTTTCACAAATTGGCAGACCTATATTCTTAATCACGTCGGTCGGTCTTCATTTTAAATGCTAAAAACCAGCAGGAAGATGCTGGTCACGTGCACTACAGAAAAGCAATCTGTTACTCAATGTTCAGTAACAATAATTGAAAATGATTTATTGATTTAAACACAACGCGTGCCAGGGAAGTGCCTCACTGAAAGAGATTTTATGAACTGCACCAAATTGTATTTGCTTCTTCAGGATGAATGTCGTATTATCTACGTTGGAAAGCTAGCATGCAATATAACCCGAGCAGAACTAAAGCGGCGCTTTGAAGTCTTTGGAGAGATTGAAGAATGCAAACTACTTGGTCAAGACAGAGGGTAAGGATTTATAAAGCTGCCCTGTATATTTTATATGCATGTAATTTTTTTAAGTCATGGGTGCAATTCAACCAAAAAATCTCTAAGTGTCAGGTTGTGGGGTGTTTCCCGCTGGCCTTTTGGGTGAGATCCAGACTAGTATTTGCCCACACTGGGCCTTGGGGAGTGCCCTGTGCCTGATCACCCGGGGGATCTCTAATGGGCTGGGATACCCCCGCAGTTGCCATTATTACTGGTCCGTGTTTGTGTGGACCAGTACTAAACAGCGCCCTTACGAGGTCTCCCAGGAGTGGCCAGTGAATCCTGGGCCCCCGGATAAATCCGGTAAATGCATGTTTAAATGAACTGAATGGCTCACTTAAATATCTGGATCACACCCAGTGAGAGCGAAATCCAGATTGCGGCGTCTTGCGGGCTTCCGTTGAATCTCGTGAGATGTTTTGAGCGTCACAAATCTCGCAAGAGGCCTCTCGTGTGATTCAGCGGCACCAAGTCGGCCGCGCCGAGGCCGTTGAATGGCACCCTATATGTTTTAAATTACAAATATTATTTTCTGTTTTAATACAAGAACATATTTTTGAAATGTAGTGACATGTATGGATACATCGCATATCGCTACAGTGAGGATGCTTCTTTTGCCCTCGAGAATGGGCACAATTTGCAGAAACAGAATGAGCCTGCCTTGCAGTTGTGCCATGGAGGTCTCAGACGGTTCCGGAAAACCAATTACACTGACCTGGGTAAGGAGTCATGATGTGGAGATGCCGGCGTTGGACTGGGGTGAGCACAGTAAGAAGTCTTCCAACACCAGATTAAAGTCCAACAGGTTTGTTTCAAATACTAGCTTTTCGGAGCACTCGGATTCACCCGAGGAAGGAGCAGTGCTCCGAAAGCTAGTGTTTGAAACAAACCTGTTGGACTTTCACCTGGTGTTGGAAGACTTCTTACTGGTTAAGGAGATTAGCAATCCTTGTATGTTACTATATATAGTCTTGTTAAGCAATTTAGCTGTGGTGTCAATCAGAAAAAAAGGAAGTATATTCTCATGATGTGATGGCACCACTTAGTTCAAAATCCACAACTATTTATTGTTCTATTGCTGCATATTCCCAACCAGAGCATAGAGCTTGGCTTCTTGGTAGTGTTGCCCTCCCCTCTGTTACCAAAATCCTAAATTTTCCCAATGCATTCCATTATTTTTGTTTACTTGGCCATGTGTCATTCTCCTGAAGATATATGAAACCTGATGGAAAAAGCTCAGAACTATCTTTTTCAGTAATATTTGATCTGTCAATTTTTCTTACCTTTTTGCATCGTTTCTAAGAGAGCTGCCAAGGCTCTCTCATTTTGAAGTCATAGCATTTTGAAGTTTGCATGATCATGAAAGTGTTTAGAGCAGGTTTTCCCAACCTATTCACATGCGGGGCCACATTTTAATTGTTCTCAGACTTGGAGTCAATTAGCAAATTTCAGAAAGATCAGCTTTTACAAGACATTATACACAACATTTAAAAAAAGCTGACGTATGAAAATAAATAATTTGCTGATCACAAGAAAGGCTCAACAGTAGATTTACAATTTTAAAAAAAGCATAATGAATAAAGACAACCATTAGTGTGTGAAAGGATGAGAATGTGAAGGCAGGCTCACTCCCAGTCTCAAGGTGCTAATTCGCTCACCCTCACCCCCACCCACTGTGAGAGTGCCTGTTGGTGTGTGTGTGGTGAGGGTGAATGAGAACCCTAACGCCCACCCTCTCTCTCTCACCTCCCGCCCACCCTCTCTCTCTCGCTCCCCTTCTCTCGCCCCCCCCCCTGTCGCCCTCCCACCCATCCCTGTCGCCCTCCCACACCCCTGTCTCCCTCCCGCCCCTCCGGCACCCTCTCTTGCCCCCACGCTCTTGCCCCCTCTCTCTTGCCCTCCCGCCCCCTCTCTCTCGCCCTCCCGCCCCCTCCCTCTCGCCCTCCCGCCCCCTCCCTCTCGCCCTCCCGGCCCCCTCGCCCTCTCTCACGCTCTCGCCCTCCCGCCCCCTCTCTCTCGCCCTCCCTCTCGCCCTCCCGGCCCCCTCGTCCTCTCGCCCTCCCACCCCCTCTCTCTCACCCTACCACCCCCTCTCTCTCGCCCTCCCGCCCCCTCTCTCTCGCCCTCCTGCCCCCTCTCTCTCGTCCTCCTGCCCCCTCTCTCTCGCCCTCCCGCCCCCTCCCTCTCGCCCTCCCGGACCCCTCGCCCTCTCTCACGCTCTCGCCCTCCCACCCCCTCTCTCGCCCTCCCGCCCCCTCTGTTTCGGCACCCTGGGCTAGGCATGGTCAATTCCAGCCCCCCTTGACCCAGAGTGGCAACACAATCGAATTAATCAATAATTCTTAGATAAATACCGAAAGTCTTTGGTCCTTGACTGCTCAATAATTACATTCACCAGGTTTGTAAATTTAAACACAATTACTTTTGATTTATAACAAGAACAATAATCAAATATGCAGCAAATTCAACTGGTTAACTATTATTGGGCAGCATGGTAGCACAGTGGTTAGCAATATTGCTTCACGGTGTCAGGGACCCAGGTTCGATTCGCAGCTTGGATCACTGTGCGGAGTCTGCACGTTCTCCCTGTGTCTATCTGGACTTCCTCCGGGTGCTCCAGTTTCCTCCCACAAGTCCCGAAAGATGTGCTGTTAGGTGAATTGGACATTCTGAATTCTTCCTCAATGTTCCTGAACAGGCTCTGGAATGTGGCGAATAGGGGATTTTCACAGTAACTTAATTGCAGCGTAAGTGTAAGCCTACTTGTGACACTAATAAAAATTATTATTATCTAATTCCTCATCCCCCCCACTTAACTTGTCCCCACCCTCTATATACATACACACACACACCTGCACAGCACAAACAAACACCAAGGGGAAGAAGGGTTTGAACATAATAAATAAAAGGATAGAGTCTTTATTTCAGATGGTTGTCTTTGAGCACACTTCCCTTCAAACCAGGCTTTCAGGTCAAGGTCTCTATTTCCAGTCTGTAATCGTTTTCACTGTAGATTCACTGTAGGTTTACCAGACTGATTCCTGGGATGGTGGGACTAACGTATGAGGAGAGATTATCATGGATCATAGAATTTACAGTGCAGAAGGAGGCCATTCGGCCCATTGTGTCTGCACCGGCTCTTTGAAAGAGCACCCAAGCCCACACCTCCACCCTATCCCCATAACCCAGTAGCCCCACCCAACACTAAGGGCAATTTTGAACACTAAGGGCAACTTAGCATGGCCAATCTACCTAACCTGCACATCTTTGGATTGTGGGAGGAAACCGGAGCACCCAGAGGAAACCCATGCACACACTGGGAGAACGTGCAGACTCCGCAGACAGTGAACCAAGCCGGAAATTGAACCTGGGACCTTGGAGCTTTGAAGCAATTGTGCTAACCACCATGCTACCATGCTGCCCTAATTGAATCGGTTAGGATTGTATTCGCTCAAGTTCCACAGAATGAGGGAGGATCTCATAGAAACCTGTAAAATTTTGACAAAACTAGACAAGAGTACATGCAGGAAGGGTTTTCCCGATGGTGGGTGTGTCCAGGAATCACAGTCTGAGGATAAGTGGTAGACCATTTAGGACAGCGATGAGGAGAAATTTCTTCACCCAGAGAGTGGTGAGTCTGTGGAATTCATTACCACAGGAATTAGTTGGACCAAAACATTGTATGTTTTCATGAAGCAGGTAGATATGGAACTTGGGGCGAAGGGGATCAAAGGATATGGTAGAGAAAGTGGGATTAGGCTATTGAGTTATGATCATAATAAATGGCGGAGCGAGCTTGAAGGGCCGACTGGCCTCCCCCCGCTCCTATTTTAAATGTTTCATTCATTCAGGCTCTCTGTAGTTTCGGAAATATAGCCTCTCTCAGCATTTCTGGAGAGAGTAGAGGAAGAGATCAGGCACTCACAGCTCCTTCCTTGAGCGTCCAGGACCCAGCTCTGCTTTCCTTGGGTCTCTGGAAATCATCCCACTCACCACCTGTTACCAGGAAGAATACGGCCTTTTGGCCAATCCCTTGGCCAGCAGCCAACCAATCGAACCAAGCCCCACCCCATTTCTTGGGTGCCACAAAGTCTGAGTATTACTTCTCGAAAACTAGCACAACATACTATGTTGCAACTTCTTGAATTCCTCACTCTCTCTGTTGCTTGACTGAAAGATGCATATCCATTAAGCATCCATGGATCAAAACGATAATAGCAAAAAATAAGGAAAGGGGAAATAAGAGATTAATCAGGAAGGACCCTTACAATACTTGTTTGAGTTTTATTTGTACTCATTAAGCCTTAATGTGCAGCATTAACAAACTTTGGATAGTAGAACAAAACTATCATGATTAGTAGCCTGCTGAAATCCATTTGAGGACAGAATGGAATAACTAACATAGACTAACCTTGGACCAAACTTATTGTAATTGTCAGTCTAAAACATTGCATTATAGTGAATGGAAATAGAATTGCCCCTAGAAAATTGTCCCCGTTAGAATCGGTCTTTAGATTCTATTGAAGTCCTTAATTTATTGCCGAAGTAACACAGAATTGAAAACATCTTGTATAATTTTAGATTCCAGTGCAGAGGACCTGGACCCTGCTCCAATTAAAAGCAAGTATGACACTATGGATTTTGACAGTTTGCTGAAAGAGGCGCAGAAAAGCCTGACGAGATAACGGCCTTACATCTACTGCCTACAGAGGATGCCACAATACCTCAATCAAGGCACTTTTCATTTGTTTACCTCTGTCCAGTAGAACAGGACATTTGTCCTTTTACAGTGAAACAAAAATGAAGTTTACATGAACCAAGCTGCTTCTGTCTGTGATTCTTTGGGTAGATGTCAAATGTCACAAGTTTGGGCAGTTTAGTAGAACTACTGCTCACTGGTTGTAGTGTTCCCATAAGTATACATAAAACAATAGTGGAGTCGCAGCTGTGTTCACCAATTTTAATGTCTGTAGTTTGGGATACTGTGTTAGTATAATGGGAAATGGGTTAAAAACTCGGGTGTTTTACATGTTTTATGTGCTGCATTTTAAAATGTAATAGTTTACATGTATTGAAGCGTTTTCTGTTGTAATTTATTGTGTGCTTCCATTGTTTCAACTATGCACTGTAACTGTAGCCTTGCCTTTTCAGTCCTGAAATTTCCTAACCAGAAATGTTTACATGTAATATTATAGACCTTACTATCATTATAGTGAACTAACATATCTAGGTTGACAAAGCTGTACTGTAAGTCATTGAATAGGTGCATATCAAGAAAAAAAAATTATAGCTGGGTGCATGAGTGATAATTCCATTAACTGGTGGGATCATCAGAATGTTATCACTATAGCTGATGAAAGTAAATTAATCGAAAATTATATACTGACAAAAATGAAGAAATAATGTTTTATTATTGTTTCAGTATGTGTGCAATTCATTTAAAATGTGTGAGTGGGAAGGTATGGGGAGTTCAGATTAAAAAGTTTGATTTTTCTTTCAACTTTTTTAATTTTTGGAACGCCTTACTTGTTTAATTACTGTTTTATAATTAGATTTTTCCAGGCAGTTAAAAGTATAGTCCATTTTTGGTAATCTAATGTATTTTATTTATGACCTGAAGATTGATACTTTGGAACCTTATACCTTTCCACATCAGCTTTAAGTGTGATTAAATAAGTCTCTAGCTTCTAAGCAAATGGCATATTATGTATTTTTTAAATCATATCTTATAGTTTCCTAGAGAAGTAATTCGAATCACAAACTGTATTGAACATTATATTTTAATGTCTTGTAAATATGTTGAAACCTTCTGAAAGCCCCTTTAATGCACTTGTTTACATTAATAAAATTGCAGAATGTAACCACATTCTTTTAACAATTGTATTTTATTTTTCAGTATTTCAATGATTTGCCACTGAACATGAATAGCAATAAAACAATGTAGGAATTTAAATTTTTGTGCTAGTTCAATTTTATCCATTGATCCATCAAACCTAAAGCCTACCATTGAGAGAGTTTGAAAGTGACCGGCTCACACACTAACTGGGAGAAAATGGTGAATTGCTTTCCAGTTGCTTGCAATGCTGCACAAATGTTTAAACCTGTGATCATTCTGATTTGAATGTGCATGATAGGTTTTCCAATTTAGGCTTTATATGATGTTCAACCAATCAGAGAATGGCTGCAACCTCATGACGATGGGGAATAATAGCTAGCTTGGAAGATGTCATTCTATGTGCAAAGCATCAGCACTGGTAGCTCCCGCACAATTTAGCATTTTACGGTGGTTTAAAAGCAGATACAATAGCACATTTGATCATGGCTGCTAATGTAGAGCGTTCATGAAGCACAAAAATCAAAAGGAGAGTATCTTTTTTTAAATAAATTTAGAGTACCCAATTATTTTTTACTATTAAGGGGCAATTTAGCGTGGCCAATCCACCTAGCCTGCACATCTTTTGGGTTGTGGGGGTGAAACCCATGCAGACACGGGGAGAATGTGCAAACTCCTCACAGACAGTGACCCAGGGCCGGGATTCGAACCCGGGTCCTCAGCGCCGTAGGCAGCAATGCTAACCACTGTGCCACCGTGCTGCCCAAAAGGAGAATATCTTGATAAGTGTCTGTAGAAACACTGGTTCAGGATGTGATACAATAGAGAGAAATCATTTATGACAGAGGCAGCCTCTCAAGGGCCATTTCCTGCACGGCTTTAATTTTAGGCTGGTCCAAAAATTGAACCTCTCTGGGGGAAGGCAAAAATACAAATACGTTACGTTGACCTGGAAGATTCACAGCCTGTGGTCAAACACCAGCTGAATGTTGAAAGAAAATAAATATTTTTTTCATTCCATTATAGGACAGAATTGACATGTGGCACCCAAAAAGCAATGCTTGCACAGTCAATGGCATCCATTGGAAGTCTGAAATCGTGGCGAAGCCGTAAACTGATTCTGTCTCGTTGTCTCCAGCAAGACAGAATGAAATGTAGTTTAGTCTTATTTGAATGCAGTGCCTTAATAACATGCCTTATGCTACAAAGTATAGTAAACTGAGATATTACATATAGGACAAAAGAGCTGAATGCCAGAGGTGAGGTGAGAGTCACTGCCCTTGACATCAAGGCAGAATTTGTCCGAGTATGGCATCAAGGAGCCCTAGCAAAACTGAAGTCAATGGGAATCGGGGAAATTCTCTGCTGATTAGAGTCATACCTGGCATAAAGGAAGATGGTTGTGGGGGTTGGAGGTCAATCATCTCAGCTCGAGAACATTACTGCAGGAGTTCCTCAGGCTGGTGTCCTAGGCCCAAACATCTTCAGCTACTTCATCAGTGACCTCCCTCCCATCATAACGTCAGAAGTGAGGATGTTCGCAGATGACTGCACGATGTTCAGCACCATTCACGACTCTTCGGATAATGAAGCAATCCATGTCCAAATGCAGCAAGACCTGGACAATATTCAGGCTTGGGCTGACAAGTGGCAAGTTACGTTCATGCCACACGTGCCAGGCAATGACTCTCTACTACAAGAGAGGATCTGTCCATCGCCCATTGACATTCAATGGCATTACCATTGCTGAATCCCCCACAATCAACATCCTGGGAGTTACCATTGATCAGAAACTGAACTGGACTAGTCACATTAATACTGTGGCTACCAGGGCAGATCAAAGGCCAGGAATCCTACAGTGAGTAACTCACCTCCTGACCCCCTAAAGCCTGTCCACAATCTACAAGGCACAAGTCAGAAGTGTAATGGAATACTCTCAGAATCAAAGAATAATACAGTGCAGAAGAGGCCCTTAGACTGAACGAGTCTGCACCGACGCATGAAAATCATCTGACCTGCCTACCTAATCCCATTTGCTAGCACTTGGCCCCATAGTTTTGAATGGTATGACATGCCAAATGTTCATCGATGCACTTATTAAAGGATGTGAGGCAACCCTCCTCTCCCATGTTCGGAGGCTGGTTTAGCACAGGGCTAAAGAGCTGGCTTTTAAAGCAGACCCAGGCAGGCCAGCAGCACGGTTCAATTCCCCTACCAGCCTCCCCGAACAGGCGCCGGAATAGGTGACTCTGAGCTTTTCACAGTAACTTCATTTGAAGGCTACTTGTGACAATAAACGATTTTCATTTCATTTTTTCATTTCGTTTCATTTCCTAGGCACTGCCTTCCAGACCGTCACCACCCTTTGGGTAAAAAGGTTTTTCCTCAAATCCCCCCTAAACCTCCTGCCCCTTGCATTGAACTTATGTCCCTCATAACTGGCCCTTCAACTAAGGAGGAACAGCTGCTCTCTAACCACCCTGTCCACGCCCCTCATAATATTGTACACCTCAATTAGGTCGCCCTTCAGTCTTCTCTGCTCCAGCAAAAACAACACAAACCTATCAAACCTTTCTTCATAATTTAAATGTTCCATTGCAGGCAAAATTCTGGTGCATCACCTCTGCACCCTCACCAGTGCAATCACATCCTTGCCTGGATGAGTGCAGCTCCAAGAACACTGAAGAAGCTCAACACCATCCAGGACAAAGCAGTCCGCTTGAGTACTCCCCGTCCACAAACATTCAAACCCTCCACCACCAATGAACAGTGGCATCCATGTGTACCATCTATAAGATTCACTGCAGTAACTTGCCAAGATTCCTTAGACAGCACCTTCCAAATCCACGGCCACTACCATCTAGAAGGAGAAGAGCAGCAGATACCTGGGAACCCCACCACCTGGAGGTTCCCCTCCAAGCCACTTACCACCCTGCCTTGGAAATATATCGCTGTTCCTTCGCAGTCTCTGGGACAAAATCCTGGAACTCTCTAACAGCACAGTGGCTGTACCTACACCTTCAGGACTGCAGTGTTTCAAAAGGCAGCTCACCACCACCTTCTGAAGGGCAACTAGGGATGGGCAATAAATCCTGGCCTAACCAACGATGCCCAAATCTCGTGAACGAATATTAAAAAAACACATATTTCTACAGTCCCAGACTGGAAGAAGGCAAATGGATGAAAATCCACCACCATGAGGAAATTTACAGCAGCTGGCAGAGCAGCCCTTGTTCATTCTGAACCCAGAATTCTGGCTGCAGCAGATTTCAGTGGGGATGTTCTTGAAGTGCAGACATCTAGCCCATTGTTTGTTGCTAAGATTCAGATAGGAGAATTGCTTCCTGAGCAGTCGAGATGGATATATCCTCTTGGAGCCCATCTGCCCCTACTCCTCCCAGTAATGTTTCCTCTGTGAGGCCTCTGATCATGCTTTCGTCATGATGTATTTAAAGAGGAATGCAGACTAGTGAGCACCTGGTTTGTGCAGAAGCCCTGAAGTCAATAAAATGTCCTACAGTATTTACTACCATTCCACGTATCATAGAATCCTAACAGTGCAGAAGAAGACCATTCAGCCCAAAAAGCCTGCACCAACCCTCTGAAAGAGAACTCTACCAAGGCCCACTCCTTGACCCTAACCCCATGACCCCACCCAATCTTTGGACACTAAGGGGCAATTTAGCAAGGCCAATTCACCTAACCTGCACATCTTTAGACTGTGGGAGGAAACCAGAGCTCCCAGAGGAAACCCACGCAGACACGGAGAATACAAACTCCAGACAGATAGTAACCCAAGACCAAATTGTAGACTTAATCATAATAAAATAGAAAGCATCAAATATTTGTAATATAGCAACATCAGAAGAAGTCAACTGGCAACTAACCTGTAAACTGTTAATGTTTCCATTAGGTAGGATGGATGGGGTGTATTTCCAGCTACTGAACTCTGTTCAGCTGTTTGAGGTTGAGAGAGGAATTGGTTAAAGTGTAGAATTCTAAAATGGCAACATTGGTGTCAAATTGTCATTGTATGGTCATTGACATACTTGGCACACTTGTACTGTGGATATTCACTGTGCATGCACTGGTGCCTGCACCAATATGGCACCCAGTGCAATTTGCCCTGCTAGTGTGTGTCATAAGATGTGTGTAGCTTGGTAGGTCTCATGAAGTTCTCTTGTATATTTTAACAGTGTTTATTAACCACTCTGAACTATGTGTATGTGTACATTATAAGGTCTAAGCTAGGATCTGTCTCCATGCTTGTCTTTACACACATTTCTGTCCAGTGCAAGATTGGCGCTCTAGATTCAGGTTATGTGTTCCTTTACATCACAGTGTGGCAGTCCCGTGTTAACCCTTTCTATGACAGATACTCATATTGCACCTCCCCCAAAGTCTTTGTCCAACATATTTACAATGCACTCCTGTTAACCCAACATATTTACATTACTTCTACTACCCCTTCTTCCCTCAGACTGCATGTTTATAGGTTCAGGTGGTCTGATGGCTTTATAATTCTTCTAGATATTGTCCTTACAACAGTTTGAGTAGCGGTAGGTTATTTTAAACTGGGTAAACCTAAATGAATAGGAGATTATTTTGAATGTAGTGCCTCTGGCATTTGGTTCATTGATCATTCCAATGTGAGATTCACCCTGACGCATGTTGGGATTGAATATATCTCTTCCTGTTTTGTTGGTGTGACTTATTAACGGGCTCACATTGCAGTTTAGCTTTGTGTAATGACGTACTCATTGGTTTGCTTCCTTGCCTCATTGAGGTGTACTTTGGTCGGTAGATGGCTGCTACTCTGCTGTTTTATTAGCTGGACAATGGGAGTTGCTCTGTACCATGGCTTGCCTTCTCTCCTTAGGGGCTGGTTTAGCTCAGTGGGCTAAGACAGCTGGCTGGTAATGAAATGAAATGAAAATCGCTTATTGTCACAAGTAGGCTTCAAATTAAGTTACTGTGAAAAGCCCCTAGTCGCCACATTCCGGCGCCTGTTCGGGGAGGCTGGTACGGGAATTGAACTGTGCTGCTGGCCTGCCTTGGTCTGCTTTCAAAGCCAGCGATTTAGCCCTGTGCTAAACCAGCCCCAATGCAGGACAAGACCTTATACTTTGTGGTTCCAAGGCTCTTGTTACTGGTCAGATTTAAATGTGTCAAATGATTTTAAAACTTCGTCAAATTTTTCTGAGGATTGAATTATCCCTTGTCTAGCTATGATACCGTTGGCTATTGGAAATACCGAATGAAGCAGTGTGTTAACCTGTTCAGCCTCTATCTTTTTGTGCAGACCTAAAGCAATCACATATCTAAAAAATCTCTTTCTCCAACCTCTCCAATTTTGTGAGTGCTCTGGGCATTGGATACATCTAAACTGGTCTGGTAATGTAGATTTTTTGATCCATTGACATTTAAAATTTAAAATATGTCCATCTTTAAATGTTGTTAGGAAATCCATGTCGCCATAAACTTGTTTTCAATGAGGTTTCCCACCCTTGTCAGTTTTGGTGGGTTTCCACAGTAAGGACATTTGTGATTTGTACTCCCTGGACCAACTTTTCTGTGTCTTCCTTACAGTATCAGTGTTTTTGATTCCTGGCTTTTGCTCAGAATTTTAACTGTGCATTATTTGTTCAATTCTATACATTTTTTGATTGGAGCAAGCTTGGCTGCCACGTGGTCAAGCGGCGACTAGGGATTCGGACTTTTTGAGTTGCGTGTTAATATGGTAATTCTGACTGCTGCCGTCTTTAAATTATTTTTAAAAATTCATTCTGACCAAGAACTGAAATTTTTTGCTCTTTGCTGCCAGGTCTTCTGACTCTGCACCAACTGGACTGCCATAACGTTCGATGGAGCCTTGTGCCTTCTGCTTCCAATCCTGCTTTATAGCTCTTCTCTGGCAATCTCCTTCTTCGCCTTCACTTCTGGTATTTTTTGTCAGGTCAGAATGCTGCTTTTTCAATCTTCCAGGTTTTAAATTTCTTCCCCAGCTGCTAAGAAATATTCGGTTTATTCTTATAGTTGTCAACATTTGGAAGGTGTATGGTCAGTCTCTACATATATACAGAGTAAGGCCTAAGCTAACAACTAGCCTCTATTGATTGCCTCTACACGTCACTGTCTGTGTGGAGTTTGCATGTTCTCCTCGTGTCAGCGTGGGTTTCACCCCCGCAACCCAAAGATGTCAGGTGGAATGGCCATGCTAAATTGTCCCGTAATTGGAAAATAAATAATTGGGTACTCTAAATTTATTTTTAAAAAATGGTTGCCTCTGCACACGTCTCTACCCAATACAAGACCATCCCGTAGACTCAGGCCATGTGTTCCTCTATATCATAGTGTGGCCATACTGTACCCAGTCCCATGTTAACCGTTACCATGCCACACTCTTATACCACAGTGTGTAGATGAACTAAAGATGTCTTGTTAGAGATGTAAGGGCACTTCCTAGTACCCCAAACATTAATACTAATGATCCCAATTTCTTGTCCCTTATATAAGGGGTAGAATGAAGAAATAGGAGAATGTAATGTTATCCAATATCAGAATCATCTGAGGATTGATGGAGTTGTTACTGTGGCAATTACATAAATTGTGAAAAGGCAAGTTGTAGAAATGTTTAAGTCACATCATTCCTGGTTACATTGGGAGAGCAAATCCTTGCTCTACCGCCATGACTTGACCATTCTGTCAGTCTTCCTTCTGAAAAAGGTATGGTAACCTTGCTGTTATAGTACTAGACAAGCAACCTATGTGAGGTTGTCAAATAGAGCTTGGATTTTCTAGCACTTAAAGTCAGGCGCAGGAAGACCAGAATACAGTGTCAGGCGTGTTGCAAGATGAGTTATAAATCTATTATAATATATAAAACAATGAAAATACTAGACTGCGTACCTAATGATATTTCAGTTTAACAAATTGGGGAGGACAGGAGTAGCATTTAAAGTTAGCTAGATGTTAGGCAGTTTTTCTAAACCTAGAGAGTAGTGAGCCTCTGGAACGCATTGCCAACTTATGGGGTGTGTGCTGGCACTCAGCTAGCCTTCAATATATCTGGACCAATTTTGCTGAAACAGAGATCATGTATCGACAGTAAGTGGATGACCAGTAAAGATGTGGGGCGAGATTTAACGGCCTCTTCGCGCCCGACTTGGTGTCGGGACAAGGCTATGGCCTCTCGTGAGATTTGCAACACTCAAAACACCTTGTGATTTAATGGAGCCTCGTGAGATGTCGCGATATGCATCTCACCCTCACTGGGCGCGATCCAGATCTGCATATTTAAATGATCCATTAGGCTAATTTAAATATGCATTTGCGGAGTTCTCCCCGTGTCAGGGACAGAGTGACCGCGCCTGGGAGAACTCACCAGGGCACCGTCTAGTACTGGTTCGTACATAATGGCACATTTGTGGGGAGTGGGGGGGGGGGGAGTCAGACACCCTGAAGGCCAGTTTTGCTCACTTGGCTGGAGAGCTGGTTTTTGATGCAAAGCAAAACCAGCATCGCGGGTTCAGTTCCTGTACCGGCCGAGGTTATTCATGAAGCCTTGCCTTCTCAACCTTGCCCCTTTCTTCTTGCCTGATCCTCAGGTTCAATCACCACCAGTCAACTCTTCTCCCCCTCAAAGCAGAATGCAGCTTATGGTCATGTGGGACTATGACGACTTTACTTTTTTTAATATAAATTTAGAGTACCCAATTAATTTTTTCCAATTAAGAGACAATTTAGCGTGATCAATCCACCTACCCTACACATCCTAGGGTTTTGGGGGCGAAACACATGCAGACACTGGGAGAATGTGCAAATTCCACACGGACAGTGACCCAGTACCGGGATCGAACCTGGGATCTCAGCGCTGTGAGGCAGCAGTGCTAACCACTGCGTCGCCGTGCTGCCCTTGAGACCCTTAGGTGGTTCGGGAGAGGGCAGGATAGGGCCCTGGCACTCCCTCGCGCACCTGTTCACTTTGGCACTGCCAGCCCGCACCCTGGCAGTACAGCCCAAGCACTCTGGCAGTGTCGTCCTGGCACTGCCAGAGTTGCAGTGCCTGTGTGCCACGTTGGCACTGCCAGGGATCGGGCTCAGGAGAGTCTTATCAGGTGGAGGGCAGTGTTCCTGGGGGCTTCTTCGAGGTTGGTGGGGAGAGGGGGGGGGGTCAAAAACATGGATGGAGGGGGGGAGGTGGCTGAAGGGGGAAGGAAAAGATCGGGGCCGCCAAACGAAATGGTGCCCCAATCTGTCGGGAGCCTTTCCTCTAAATTTGGCCTCGACAGAGAGAAATCCCCTGAGGCCCAAAGAAAACGGAAAAGTGCTTGGTTTTGATCTGGCGTTCCTTGTCGAGGCTACACTTGCTTTCATTTCCTGAGGTTGGCATTGAACCCGGATCCCTGACGTTGTGAAGCAGTAGTGCTAACTACTGTGCCACCATGGTTGAAAAAAGATTTTTTGAATTTACTGTCTGGAAACCCCTAATTGAATATTTCTTTAAAAAGACGAAAGCCACAACCCAGTGACTTGGGAACACAGTCAAAGATGGCTTCATATTTGCATCACTGCACCTTCTACATCCAAAACTTTTGAACTGGAGACAATATGTCTGAAAAGCTCCACCAGGAGCAATAGATTTGAAGGAGATGAGTGGGGACCATCTCCAATCCCATTAGCAAAGCATCGAGACAATCACCTGTACTCAACTGAGTGGAGGCAAAGATTAGACATCATCATTTGGACAATGGGACCCTTCCATGGGAAAATTTCCCAACCGTGATCTAATTAAGTTATAAGGAATACTCAGCCTTTTGGCTAGGATCAAGCCAGGGAGCAGGTGTAAGCAGGTTTCTGCTTTTGTCAGGTTTGATCTTTTATGCCTCTCTTGTGGGGACCATGAATTAGATTCAATTTGAATTCAAATTGCTTTTTGGAGGAAGCAAGAAGATGGATTCAGGTCCTCCCCTGTCCACACTGTGCATTGACTTTATAACATTTAAAAAAGGAATACACTAGCCAATTAATGGCCACTTAAGGCCCTCATCCCACAATAGCTGGTATTTCCCCACTGGCGGGAAGTCCAGCAGCTTTAACTGTGCAGCCTAATGTTGGGAAAGGAGTGGGGGGGGGGGGTGAAGTAACTTTGTGGGACCCCTGGGGCCATCAGAGGCATCACTCCCACCCCAGCCTCTGGAACCTGATCCCTTGTATCCCTCGCTGAGATTCCCTCATACCAGACTTGCCTGGGTTCCTCAGCATGGTGGGACTGCCTGTTGTCCCAGCAGTGGCCACCACTCCCAATTGATAGGACTGCAGAGGTTTAAACCATCAGGAAGGGATGGAAGTCTCACCTTAAAGAAATTATCATGGCTCCCAAGTTAAACTGCTGTAGGGCAGTAATCTGGGTCGTGGGTGGGCTTCTACCCAACCTTTTAGCCAGAGTGGGTAGGCACCCTGGTGCTTTGTAAAATCCAGCCTTGTGATTTTAAGGATCACTATCAGAGAGTACCTCTTGGTCATCTTTTTCCAGAAAAAGAATCCCAACTTTTTTCCTCGCTGCGTCTTTTCAATTCTGGAACATTCTTGTATTTTCTTCTACACTTTCTCCAGTGATTCTATGTTTTTTTTATAGGATGGAGGTTGGAATTCCATACAATATTGTGTAAGAGTCCTTATTTATTTCCTTTGTTCCCATTTATTTTATTTTTATTGTTTTGGTCCATTGACCCATAATCGGGATGTGCCTTTAAGCAGAAGATTCAAGGTTGAACCATCCTATTTTCCAGGCCGCTGTGTTCCCAGGTTTTGAATTTTGGGAAGGAGAAGTCAGATTTGTCGACACTGAGGAGATCTTAGGTCGTGGAGGGAACGGTTCAATTGGTTAACTGGCAACTGGTGAGTTGGCCAGGGATAGTGTTCTGCCCGAAAACAGTCAGTGATTGGTACCTGCCTGATGCTTTCTCAGAGAACTGAGCAGAAGTGTTTAGACCTTGCAAGCAACATGAACACGTTCTCTGTCTCTCTCCTGCTCACTGAAGTGAAAGAACTGCTCAGTTCTGAAAGCAGTGAGTGCTTGCTACATCTTTGCTGTAAACTTGAAATGATGCTGAGTAGTCAAACAAACTTGCCAGAGAAAACCATCTCAAGCCTAGAGGGAAAAAATACCAAAATGACATTCTGAAAGACTTTGACTGGAAGTCATCCCTGTGCATCATAGATCCTTATCCTTTTATTTCTATTAATATTTTATTTCCCTTTCCACTGCCATTTCCCCCATGCATAGTTTGTCTGCATGTGTGTGTGTAGAAATTGGGGCGAGTTAGGAAGGGGGTTTGAGAAAGGGGTAATAGACATCAGTTACATTTTCTGTCCATTTAATTATAATACTGTAAATAATAGGTTTATTGTGTTTTAAAGTTACAAACCTGGGGCGGCATTCTCCCCTACCCGGCGTGACGGAGGGTGCCGGCGTAGGGGAGTGGCGCCAACCACTCAGGGGTCGCGCCTCCCCAAAGGTGGGAAATTCTCCCCACCTTTGGGGGCCAGCCCCGCGCCGGAGCAGTTTGCACCGGTAGACTGGCGCAAACACCCAGCGCCGTCGGAAGCGGGGCTGGCCGAAAGGCTTTCGGCGGTCGGCGCATGCGCCGGCAGTGACGTCAGCGGCAGCTGGCTGCTGACGTCACTGCCAGCGCATGCGCGATGCGGGGTTCTCCTCCGCGTCCGCCATGGAGGAGGCCGTGGCGGCGCGGAAGGAGAAAGAGTGCCCCCACGGCACTGCCCCGCAGAGTGAGCGGGGGGCCCCGATCGCGGGCCAGGCCTCCGTGGGGGCACCCCCCCCCGGGTCCGTTCGCCCCCCGCCCCCCCAGGACCCCGGGGGCCCGCTCGCGCCGCTGAGCCCGCCGTTCCAGAGGTGGTTTAAACCTCGGCGGCGGGAGAAGGCCTCCCAGTGGCGGGACTTCGGCCCATCCGGGCCGGAGATTTAAGGTAATTTTTTTAAAAAATGAAATCCCGCCGGCGCCAGCTGTTTTCACAGGCTGCCGGCGGGATTTGCACAACGCCGGTTTTTGACCGGCGGGAGAATTACAAAACCTGCGGGAGCGGAAATAACGCCGCTTCCCGCCGATTCTCCGACCCTGCATGGGGTCGGAGAATCCCGGCCCTGGTTTGTTTATTGGGCTCCACCAAGGACATTGGGCATTTTAAATAAAATCTAATTTCACCTGTGTTGCGACTCCGGGAAAGTGTGGCTGGAAGTGATCGTGCACTAGCCCAGAGTATCGTGCCAAATGCAAGTCTGGTTTAACCAAAGTTCCATATCAAATTGTATAAAATCACATTCTGGAAATAAGTGGTTTAAATGCTGTGTTTTAATTTCTGGATTTGAATACCCGTTATAATCATCATTAGTCTTTGTTCTCTGCATCACCTCGACTTTTCAAGTATATTACCACCTTAACATTACTCTTGGATATTTGTTGCACCTATATCAAAGCACAGAGTGTTTCTACTTTCATGGAATTTTGAACACCATCACCTCCCACATCTTGCCAGCTTGCCTGAGTTCACTACCATGATTCACAAGCAAGGTAGCAACCTCTAAGGACCATCCATAACAATGCTTCTGTGATCCTTGACCGCTTCTGTCATCATTCATGAGTGCCTAACAACACTCCATGAGTATTGTATCATATCTATAACAAGGCTGGTAGTGTTCAAATGGTTTCAGTAGACTCCACAAGGAATACTTCTACCAACAATGACAAACTTTCAAAAACAAAGTCCATCACCCTTTGAAATAAACCCGAAATGTTAACCTGACTTTCCATTCTCCACAGAAGCTGTCTGACTTATTGAGAGCGTCCATCATTTTCCCTTGTTAATTAAGCACTTTAGAGTTACAGAAAAGGGCAACAGGTTTTACCAACACCAAGAGAAAGCTAATGGGCTGACTAATCTGCAAAGTGCTTAATGGAAAATTGTTGAGCAATAGAATAATTGCAAATAGTGAAAGAACACAGAAGAGACTCAACTAAAATAGCACAGTGCTTAGCACTGTTGCTTCACAGCGCCAGCATCCCAGGTTCGATTCCTGGCTTGGGTCACTGTGCGGAGTCTGCACGTTCTCCCCATTGCACGGGTTTCCTCCGGGTGCTTCGGTTTCCTCCCACAAGTCCCAAAAGATGTGTGTGTTAGGTGATTTGGCCATTCTGAATTCTCCCTCTGTGTACCCAAACAGGTGCTGGAATGTGTCGACTAGGGGATTTTCATAGACACTTCATTGCAGTGTTAATGTAAGCCTACTTGTGACACTAATAAAAGATTATTAAATGGGCAAAAAAATGGAATGGTGGCGTTTTTAAAAAAACTGCAGTGCAAAAAACAACCAATATGGAGACAAATTTATTACATTGGCCTAAAACTCAAATCTTGAAGAAAATCTAGCACACAAGCAAACTAGCTGAAGAAAACGCTTCCTGTGCAACTGGAAGAATCAGCAGCATTCGTCAGGTCATCTGCTCAAGGGCACCTATATTCAGGAATTCAAAAATCAGAAAAGGATATCTAAAATATAATCTTTCTACTGCAGCCCCAATTATTAAAAAAATTATCTTAGAAACTTCAGACAGTATCTCAATTCTTCCAGTTGCTTTACAATACAGATATTGGTAATGTGGGGTGGGTTGGTCAGAATCTGGCGGGGGTGGGGGGCAGAAGTAGGTTGACAATTAAGAAAAAACGCAGTTCTGGCTCAGATCCTACGGTCTCCAGATTTTTGGAGACCGGTCCTACCCCCAATATGCACTTCGGGACCCGGCAGAATATCCAATTTACTGGCTCTGGGATTTGCCAGGTGAAGTTTGAACTTCCAATTGCCCTGTTTCCTGGAACCCTTAGGAAAAAGCCTCTGATTCTTCAGCCTGTTCAGACTTACTTACCTGAAGAGTGAGCCAGGGAATTGTAGTCTTAACTCCTGGACAACTATACAACTGACCCTTCAATTCCTCCCTTGATCACCTGTCACCCACCACCTCAGAATATGCATATGAAGAAATAGCTATTGCCTATAATTAATTAATTAGGGGAAAAAATGTATCATGAACCATTAGTTTCACTTATATCAATGAAATATGGCTATCACGTAACATTATTAATTTACTGGAGATTTGTTAGCTGGTACAAGTGGAACCTGAGGTGGTAAACCAAAGCCACAGAGCTCATTTTGGCTTCAATTAAAATGATCATGTACTTTAAGAGCTTGAGAATTACTAAAACACCCCCAGGTTAACAGAAAATGATACCTGCCACTAGAGTGCATTTTAATTTGATGTGAAAGCCACTCTTTGGGATTGTGAATCTAACAATCCAATGAGAGAGATAACTTGTTAGATGCTGCGAATGACACATTTTATGTAACAGCTAAACATAACTTCAGTTGTCGATGTGATTCAATGCAGTGGAAAAACATGGATGTGAAGATGTATTAATGTGCCTGTCCTTCCCCCTCACTCGCTCTCACCTCCCTTTCCCTCAATCGTACCAGGAAAAAAACTAATTGTGAAGCCAATAATGGAGGGCAGTTTCCAGGAGACAAAAGAGCGAGAGCCAAAAATAGCCTGACTTTGAAGTGAAGGTTGAGGAAAGGTACAAGTTTTGCCAGGTTTGCTCAATTGATTTTCACTGGAATGTAAAGAAAACTAAAAAGCAGATGATCTGATCATTAACATAATTAAAAATTCATTTACAGGATGTGTGGGCTTCACTAGTTAGGCCATCATTTATTGCCCAGTGGGTCAGTTTAGCTTAGTTGGCTAGACGGCTGGTTCGTGACGTGGAGCGAGCGACACCAACAGCGCGGGTTGAATTCTGGTGCTGGCTAAGGTTATTCATGCAGCCCCCCCGCTCGCTTTTTCCACCTTGCCTCTTGCCTGAGGCATGGTGACCCTCAGGTTAAATCACCACCAGTCAGCTCTCAAAGGGGAGAGCGTCATACGATCCTCTAGGACTGTGGTGACATTTACATTTTATTTATTGCCCATCCCTAGTTGCCCTTCAGAAGGTGGGGGTGAGCTGCCTTCTTGAACTACTGCAGTTCCTGGTTGCAGCGGGGAGTATCCCAGAGAGACCCATCTAGCAGGCAGGATCCCAGATGGAATTATGTCCATCAAATTTTACACCCACCCCTCCCCCCCCCCGCCCCGACCCATCCACCTCAGAACCCACGTGGGGTGGGGTAGAGCGTAATTTTTGAATCATGGAAACTGATTTTCACATGTAGCAAGCTCCAATAAGCAGCAACCGCCAAAGACTTGAAACCGTGCGGCGAGTAACTCACCCCCGATTCAGGGGGCTGTTCGGGAGTGAATTACAGGATTTTGTCCCAAAAACAGTGAAGGAACAGCGATATATTTCCAAGTCAGCATTGTGAGCGACCTGGATGATAGTGGGGTGCCCAGGTACCTGCTACTTTTCTCCTAGGTGGTAGTGGTCGTGGGTTTGGAAGGTGCTGCCTAAGCAAACCTAGTGTAAATTACACTCAACCCCATCTCCAGTCTATCCAATGGATAGAATTCCCTCTGGGATCCTCCCTGTTCCAACCCAGATGCTACCCTCTAGGGGTCCTGCCCACTCCAACCCAGATGCAATTTCACAGTGGGGTGGGCACGGCATCGGACGGGAAGCCACCATTTTCCTATTCCATTTAACGACCTTTTCTCGCCCAGCCTCTGTTTTTGGGCTTGGGGGCACCAGTTGGATCACGGTGCCAAACTGAAAAAGTCTTTGCCGTGTAGCTTGGGCATGAAGTGGGGTGGACCTAAATCTGAAGGCCCGTTCAGATTTGGGTCGCCCTCTCCTCATGGACCTGGGAGCTCTGGCACTTCATGCTGAAAATTCAGGCTTCGGTTCATGATTCCAAAATGTTTCATTGGCAATAAAATGCTTTGTGATGTCCGGAGATTGTGAAAGTTGCTACACAATGCAAGCTAGTTAATTTATTTTCCAAGAATCTCACTGTATCAGGAATGGGGAGAGCCAGCATAGTGGGCTGAATGACCACATTCTGTGCTGTAAATTATTCTGACTCTAACCTCATACCAAACATGCCAGTACTTAGGTTGGCACTTAAGATTGAGAGGAGATCCATGGATGTTTAGAATCAACTGCTCTATAAGTGCCCAATTTTTTTTTTAAGGTCAATTTTTATTAATAATAGTCTTTATTATTGTCACAAGAAGACTTACATTAACACTGCAATGAAGCTACTGTGAAAATTCCTTCGTCGTCACACTACGGTACCTGTCCGGGTACACTGAGGGAGAATTCAGAATGTCCAATTCACCTAACAAGCACGTCTTTCGGGACTCATGGGAGGAAATTGGAGCACCCGGAGAAAACCCATGCAGACACGGGGAGAACATGCAGACTCAGCACTCACACAAGTCGGGAATCGAACCTCGCGCTATGAAGCAACAGTGCTAACCACTATGCTACCGTGCTACCCAGATGCATACCCAACCCACTTACCTGCACATATTTGGGTTGTGGCAGACATGGGGAGAATGTGCCAACTCCGCATGGACAGTGACCCGGGGCTGGGTCGAACCCGGGTCCTTGGCGCCGTGTGGCAGCAGTGCTAACCACTGCCACCATGCCACCCATACCAACAGCTCTATTTCTGTGTCATAAAATTCTTTGTAATCTAAAACTAGGCCATCAAAAGCATTTGAAAAGAAGGGTAATTTTTCGCAATTTTGAATACTTTATTCCAAGAATGCCGACTTTCCATGTCGAAAAAATGGATACATTTTTTTTCTAAGAGCTTTAATTCAGACCTGTGAACAGTTTTCACATCAATAAAGGTTTCTTTAAAGACATTCGCAGTTCAGCTGTTTGAACAGGATCTACAGATTTCAGCCTATTCTGAGAATCATTGTGGAATTAAGAAACAAGGAGGCAGACCTGTCACAGGCCTACTGGAGGCAGAGACTTTAGATTTGGGTCACTCAATTCATGTGATCTTCATGTTACAAGGTAATTCTTTCAATGACACTCCTCGTCGTACATTTTGTACCTGGACAGTAAAAGGGTTTGTTATCAATATTATTATTTGTGGGTGTTCAGTGCAGAACAAATTCTCTGTCAAACCTCAGTGCCTTTTCTAGCACAGCAGCCTGTTGTTTTGGCAAAACCCACATGAATGCTCAGTGGAGCATACAGAGTGCAATCTATTGTTAATGCTGTACGAGCTTCTCATAAATATTCCTGCTTTGCACTCATAGAGTTGCTGAAAGCAGAGGCACACAATGCAGCAACCTGCTTTCTGAATCACCCAACACCCCACAGTGAAGCAAGTTTGAACATGACACAACAAGCCACAAAGAAATTGTAAATTGTCTGGGACACCTAAAATAAATCATTAGCATTCCCCCAATTCTTTTTCCTCCTCAGGTGATTACACTGAAGCACTTCCACTGTAACCAAAGCTACTTTTCTCCCACAAAGAAGTCACCATTCTTTCTTTCTTTCTTCAAACACGGGGTATAATTGCACCATTTGACTGTGGGAGGCATCGTGGCCAAGTCTGAAACATATTGAGTCGGAGACGTCATTGCCCAATGTCGGTATCGCGTTTCCTGATTGGGCTACACGCCCCATGCAAGCGGCACCATGCAGAATCATGATTTGCCTGCATTTAATATGATTAATAGGCTGGAAATTCAATTCTCCACATCTCGCCCTTCCCCGTGATTCTCTAGGCCTCTCAGCCGGGAATCACATGGGTGTGATTTTGTGCAGGTATTTACAAGGAAGCCCAGACACCATGGCTTTTGAGGGGGGATCAAGGAGGTATGCAAACTTTTCAGGCTTGCTGGGGGGGTGTATGCCTGGGTTTCAGGGAGTAGCGGGGAATGTCTTGGCAGCAAAGGCTTGGACTCCACATAACTCTGCAGCTAAGGTTGCAGCAAATGCAGATATCCCTCCCTCACCCCTGTCTGTCGGACCTGCCCACACACCAGCCTCTTAGCATGGAGTCGAATGGCTACACAGTATAAATGTCCACACCAGACAACAAATTGCCACCCTCCTGGTGGGATAGCACAAGGCTCAACCAATGAGGAGGCCCACAGTAAACCCACTGGAAGAACAAGGTCAGGGGCCACCGAGCCTATTGCTAGCACTGGTTGTGGCAGCTACCGATACCCCTGTTGGCAGGGATGGGTGGTGAAGATAGACCCTACCCCATACCACAGTCTGTGTGACAGTTACTCATGGGGACAGGGGTGCAGTGTGGACTATATCATCTCATAGGCACTGTGAGAGGGAAGGAGAGGAAGATATTGGGTGTGCTATAGCAAGACAACCATGTAACCTGGTGGTAATGGATGGTCAAGGGAAACCCCAGCTTGCTAATGTTCTCTGTCTCTCCACACTTGCCCTGCAGATACATGGATTTTGGACTCCAGCCAGCTGTGCTCGCTATCTACCTGGCTGACGCTTCCCTTGCGAATGCACGGCAGCGAGAGTGCCAATGCCAGCCCAGTGAGGATCCTGCACAAGACGTGCCTACTCCAGAAGAGCAGAGGCCTGCCGGTGAGGCTCAAGCGCCACCGTTCAACAAGATGAGGAGGAGGTGTGAAGGAGACGTAGCATAAAACCATGTATATGCCGTCAGAGCATGTCCTTCGAGGGGTGTTGGGGAGGTGGAGGGAGGTGTTGGGGGAGAGGGAATTGAGGGAGATGGTGAACGTTTCGGGCTCACTCACTGTGGATGCTGTCATACAAGGCTTCTCAGTGAGGGTGTAACCATGCAGGACATTCATGTCAGATGGGCATCCTGCTCTCCAGACTCGATGGGCCGAATTGCCCCCTTCTGCACTGTAAATTCTATGATTCTATGTCCCTCACTGCCTCAGATATGGCCCTCTGCGATGGTGTCATGCCCCTCAGTACCTCGGACATGTCTCTCTGCGACTGGCTAAGGTCAGTCAGCATCTGGCCTATACCTCCAATGTCTCAAATCATGACACTTTATGAATGGGCCAAGCTCTGGAGTGCCACAACACTGCCCATGTGTGTCCGGGACATGTCTGCCTGTGACTGGAGTCTTCTGTCCTGTGCCTCAGCCATGGACAGCCCCAAGCCTTGGATGACCTAATACTTGGCTTTGATGTCTTGCCCCAGGCCTACTCAAAGGAAGTTGTTCATTTAATAACAACATAAGAACTGGGAGCAGGAGTAGGCCATCTGGCCCTTCGAGCCTGCTCCGCCATTCAATGAGATCATGGCTGATCTTTCGTGGATTCAGCTCCACTTTCCCGCCCAAACACCATAAAAACCCTTTATTCCTTTATTCTTCAAACAACTATCTATCTTTATCTTGAAAACATTTAATGAAGGAGTCTTTCTTACAGCATTGCATGCTGGTCCTCTTGGTGAGATTGCCAGCACCCATAGCCTCTGCCACCTCATCCTAGACCTCATTCAGGATCGTGGGCTTGAGCCTCCACCCCACCCTGGGGAAGAGGGTGTCCCTCCTCCCCTCAACGCCATCCAGCATGCATTCAATTTCTGAATCCAGGAACCACGGTGCTGGTTTTTTAGCTGCCATCGTCTTGACTGGAATGACAGTCTGTGCTGAGTGGAGCGTTTAAAAGCTGCTCCATCTTGTCAGGTTCTGAATGCAAATCCTGACCCCAGCGAATCAGAAGCCCGCAGGCTACATGTGGCCAGCCTTCTGGCCTATTTGTATGACATGAATCGCACCTGGCTGGTGCTCCTAGCTGGAGTGAAAAGTTCCTGCCATTGTACACCAGTGGCAGCATTTAGTCTCCAGAATGGAGAATCCCAGCCCATTTTTATTTAGCATCCACACAAACTTTCCAGCAGAGGTCACTGTGACGTTCTTGTCAGATGGCCTGATTTATATTACAAGAACACTTGTAGTTGAAGATATAAACGATTTATTAATATTAACTGTGGATCAACTATATACAAAATAACAGATGAATAATAGTATTAACATGCACAAGCAACCTCTCTTTTCCAGCCCTCCAGTCAGTCTGAGGTCTCCTGACTCTAGCATTCACTTATATACTAATGAGACCCCTAGTGGTCAGTCAGTGAATTACAAGACAACCATGAGATCACCACAGTCACTAGGCTTTTGTTTAAATCAGAAATGGGAACCTTTCCTTCGCTTGAGCAAGCTAAGACCAATATTAGTGCCCCATAACAAAAGCAAAATACTGCAGATGCTGAAAATCTGAAATAAAAACAGAAAGCTGGGGTTTTTTCAGCAAGTCAGCCACATCTGTGCAGAGAGAAATAGAATTCATATTTAAGTCAGACAGCATTTCATCAGAACTGGAAAATTTTAAAGATGCATCAGGCTTTAAGCAAGTACAGACACAGGAAAAAGGGGGGAGTGAAGGCAAGAATAAAGGTTTGCAGCAGGGTTGAAAACAAGAGACATTAAAGCACAATCGGGGCAATGATGCAAGGTAAAGGAAGATGGTAATGGGGACACATAAAGAAACAAAAGATGAGTCCAGCGGAGATGCCAATGTGAGTAGCAGAATCATCACAAGTAACTGCAATCCAAACAAATTGGTGGTGTTGTTGAACTCAACGTTGAATTCTGAAGGCGAGAAAATACCTAATCAAAAGATGGTATGCTGTAGTTTGAACTTCATCAGAACAGAGTAGAAGGCTGAGGACTGAGCAATCAGAGTGTGAGTGGAGTAGAGAATTAAAACAAGAGGCAAACAGAAGCTGAGAGTCATGCTTGTGGGCTAAATGATGGTATTCACCAAAGAAAAGGACTTTGTGGAAGATTATTCTTGGGCAGGGTGTGTGGATAGTCTGGGTCATGTTGACATCAAAAAGAGGAAGTATTGGGTGTTTTAAAAGACATTAAGGTACAGAAGCCTCCTGGGTCTGATTGGATTTATCCCAGAATACTGAGGGAAGCAAGAGAGGAAATTGCTGGGGCCTTGACTGACATCTTTGTATCCTCATTGGCTACAGGTGAGATCGCAGAGGACTGGAGAATAGCCAATTTGGTACCGCTATTTAAGAAAAGTAGCAGGGATAATCCTGGAAACTATAGGCTGGTGAGCCTCCTGTCGATAGTAGGTATAAAGTATTGGAGAGAATTCTCAGGGACAGGATTTATTCCCATTTGGAAACAAATGGACTCATTAGTGATAGACAGCATGGTTTTGTGAAGGGGAGGTCGTGCCTGACTAACTTGATTGAGTTTTTTGAGGAGGTGACAAAGATGATTGATGAGAGAAGGGTGGTGGATGTTGTTTACATGGATTTCAGTAAAGCCTTTGACAAGGTGCCTCATGGCAGACTGGTACAAAAGGTGAAGTCACACGGGATCAGAGGTGAGGTGGCAAGATGGACACAGAACTGGCTCAGTCACAGAAGGCAGAGGGTAGCAGTAGAAGGGTATTTTTCTGAATGGAAGGTTGTGACTAGTGGTGTTCCACAGGGATCGGTGCCGGGGCCTCTGTTGTTTGTAGTATATATAAACGATTTGGAGGAAAATGTAGCTGGTCTGATTAGTAAGTTCGCAGATGACACCAAAGTTGTGAAGTGGCAGATGGTGTTGAGGATTGTCAGAGGATACAGCAGGACATAGATAGGTTGGAGACTTGGCAGAGAAATGGCAAATGGAGTTTAATCTGGACAAATGTGAGGTAGTGCATTTTGGTAGGTCTAACATAAGAGGGGAAATATACAGGAAATGACAGAACTCCTGGGAATATAGAAAGTCAGAGTGATCTGAGTTTGCAGGTCCACAGATCTTTGAAAGTGGCACCACAAGTGGACAAGGTAGTGAAGAAAGCATATAGATGCTTGCCTTCATTGGATGGGCATCGAGTATAAAAACTGGCAAGTAATGCTACAGTTGTGTAGAACGTTGGTAAGACTGCACTTGGAATATTGCACACAATTCTGGTTTCCATACTACCAGAAAGATATGGAGGCTTTGGAGAGGGTGCAGAAGAGGTTTACCAGGATGTTGCCTGGTCTGGAGGGTGTTAGCTATGCGGAGAGGCTGAATAGCCTCGGACTATTTTCATTAGAACGATGGAGTTTGAGGGGCGACCTGTTGGAGGTCTACAATATTATGAGGGGCATGGATAGAGTGGATGGGCAGGCACTCTTTCCCAGGGTGGAGGGGTCAGTCACCAGGGGGCATAGGTTTAAGGTTCATGGGGCAAAGTTTAGAGGAGATGTGCGAGGCAGACTTCAGCTGTTCCTTAGCTCTTTGCTTCAACTCAGATAAATGCGCCATTGATGTCATATGCAATCACTCTGATTTCATTAGTGACCGTAGAGTGTTTCCAGATGTTGTGGAGGCATTATGAACCCTTCAAAATGATGAAAGCAGAGAAACTAGGAAGATGTATTTGGTGGCGGTACCATGCTCGTGGAGGCAGGAAGTGTGAAGGATGGTTCATTGAATGTGGGATGGGAGGAGAGGACAAGAGAACCCCTTTCAGGGTTCTGGGAGGAGGGCATAATGGATTAAGAGCTGAAATTCAGGAACTGAGACAGTCACAGTCATGGGATAGAACATAGAACATTACAGTGCAGTACTGGCCCTTCGGCCCTCGATGTTGCGTCGACCTGTGAAACCATCTGAAGCCTATCTGACCTACACTATTCCATTTTCATCCATATGTCTATCCAGTGACCACTTAAATGCCCTTAAATTTGACGAGTCTACTACTGTTGCAGGCAGGGCGTTCCACACCCCTACTACTCTCTGAGTAAAGAAACTGCCTCTGACATCTGTCCTATATCTACCACCCCTCAATTTAAAGCTATGTCCCCTCGTGTTGGTCATCACCATCCGAGGAAAGAGACTCTCACTGTCCACCCTATCTAACCCTCTGACTATCTTATATGTCTCTATTAAGTCACCTCTCAGCCTTCTCCTCTCTAACGAAAACAACCTCATGTCCCTGAGCCTTTCCTCGTAAGACCTTCCCTCCATACCAGGCAACATCCTAGTAAATCTCCTCTGAACCCTTTCCAAAGCTTCCACGTCCTTCCTATAATGTGGTGACCAGAACTGCACGCAGTACTCCAGGAGCGGCCGCACCAGAGTTATGTCCAGCTGCAGCATGACCTTGTGGCTCCGAAACTCAATCCCCCTACTGATAAAGGCTAGCACACCATATGCCTTCTTAACAGCCCTATTAACCTGGGTGGCAACTTTCAGGGATTTATGTACCTGGATGCCGAGATCTCTCTGTTCATCTACACTACCAAGAATCTTGCCATTAGCCCAGTACTCTGGATTCCTGTTACTCCTTCCAAAGTGAACCACCTCACACTTTTCCGCATTAAACTCCATCTGCCACCTCTCAGCCCAGCTCTGCAGCTTATCTATGTCCCTCTGTATCCTATGACATCCTTCAGCACTATCCACAACTCCACCGACCTTCGTGTCATCTGCAAATTTGCTAACCCATCCTTCTACACCCTCTTCCAGATCATTTATAAAAATGACAAACAGCAGTGGCCCCAAAACAGATCCTTGCGGTACACCACTAGTAACTGAACTCCAGGATGAACATTTGCCATCAACCACCACCCCTCTGGCTTCTTTCAGCTAGCCAATTACTGATCCAAACCACTAAATCACCTTCAATCCCATACTTCCTTATTTTCTGCAATAGTCTACCGTGGGGAACCTTATCAAACGCCTTACTGAAATCCATATACACTACATCAACCGCTTTACCCTCATCCACCTATTTGGTCACCTTCTCAAAAAACTCAATAAGGTTTGTGAGGCATGACCTACCCTTCACAAAACCGTGTTGACTATCGCTAATCAACTTGTTCTTTTCAAGATGATTATAAACCCTATCTCTTATAACCTTTTCCAACATTTTACCCACAACCGAAGTAAGGCTCACAGGTCTTTAATTACCAGGGTTGTCTCTACTCCCCTTCTTGAACAAGGGGACAACATTTGCTATCCTCCAGTCTTCCGGCACTATTCCTGTCGACAAAGACGACATGAAGATCAAGGACAAAGGCTCTGCAATCTCCTCCCTGGCTTCCCAGAGAATCCTAGGATAAATCCCATCTGGCCCAGGGGACTTATCTATTTTTACATTTTCCAAAATTGCTAACACCTCCTCCTTGTGAACCTCAATTCCATCTAGCCTGGTCGACTGAACCTGAGTATTCTCCTCGACAACATTGTCTTTCTCCAGTGTAAACACTGACGAAAAATATCCATTTAATGCTTCCCCTATCTCCTCTGATTCCACACACAACTTTCCACTACTTCCACTACTTCACATCTGTCAATCACGGTGAGGAGGAAAAGGGAAGGCATGTTGGAAGCCTAATGGAAGGTTGTATTATTAGAACTGACTTGACAGTCAATTTTGAGAATGGAATAGAATTTTAGAGGAAGTGAGATAGGAGGAAGCATAGTCAAGAGATTGTATGATCACCAGACTTCTAATGGATATTGGTTGTTATCCGAATAGTGTAGAAGGACTTTAGAAGGGTTTCACAGGACGGTGCAACATCGTGGGCCGAAGGGCCTGTACTGCGCTGTAATGTTCTATGTTCTATGCCTAGAAATAAAGCTAGAGGTGGCAGGGAAGGGAAAGTGGAGGTGGAGATGAATGCGATGGAAGGATAGGAATTGAAAGACAAGGCGATGAAAAGTTTCTGTTTGGACCAAGAGCAAGAAATAATACTGATATCAATGTACTGGAAAAAGATGTAAGAGAGGGAACCTGATTAAGACTGGAATAAAGAAATTTCTACATATCTGATGAAAAGACAAGCATAATTAAGGCCATAATCAGACTGGGCCACTGCTTTGTGCAACAGCTCCATTCAGTCTGCAAGGATGACGTGACCCTGTGCGACATGTCACCTTTCACTTTAATTATCTGTCCCACTCCCACTCTGATCTCTCTGCTCTTGGCCACTGTCACCGTCTCAATGAAGATCAATGTAAACTTGAGAAACCAAGTTTATCACCCAATTCGGCATTTCGCAGCCTTCCGGACTCAATATTGAGTTCAACAATTTCATGTCGTACCCTCTGCTTCCAATCTTTTCAGACATCAGCTGTCGTTGATGTTACTGTGATTCTCCATTACACCGCTAGACTATCTTTTGTTTCTCTACCTACTTTGCACCATTGTCCATTTTTCCATTTACAATCACATGCCTTCCAACCTCTCACAGATTGTTTCCTTTTGTTGTTCCTCCCTTCCCATCTTTTCCCTGCCCCGGTAGTAACTTAAAACCCGTTACATCTCTCTCTCCACAGATGCTGCCTGACCTGCTGAGTATTTCCAGCATTTTTGTTTCTATATAATAATCTTTATTAGTGGCATGAGTAGACTTCCATTAACACTGCAATGAAGTTACTGTGAAAATCCCTTGTCACTGAAATCAGCTAAGTAATCCTGTATGTGGGAACAGACCATCGTTCTGCCTCGTCTTCATGGCTCAGTATTACGTCACTCAGTTGCCATGTCAAAAGAATTCAAAAGTTCTTTTGATTGTGAAGTGTGCGGGTCAGGGTATCCTGAATTTGTTGATCCTTAGTAAGTAAGTTAGAATTTAAGAAGGGATCATCAGTCAAGCCTTCAGCCGCAATTGTTTTCTCTCAACGGTGGGTCATGTAGACATCTACCTCAAAGAGATGGGAACGGTTCAATTGTGATATAATCAGGCACTGTGACAGGATCGCAGGAATAGAACAAGTGGGTGGGTCATAATATTTGGAGCAGTGATAATTGCCTACATATATGCAAAATCAATGGTTTCCCAATCACAGCTCGCATTTCCCCTTGAGTGAAATTTACGACCTTACTACTGATAGTGAAAATTCAGTACAATAACAGGCACGACTGTCAGCTTTGGCTCAGGTGTTTAACTTCTGAGGGGGGGGGGGGGGGGGGGGGGGGTGCGTTTGGGATGGGATGTTCGTGTCATCGGCAGGCCCCCAGTCGGTGAACCTAGAGGCGATTAGAGCGTCCCATGCGCACAGTCCCTGCCACGCACGTTGTTCAGCCTCCCATGCCTGCCTGGGCCATGCCCTGCCCATCCTGGCCCTCGTCCACATCGTCCTCATTGAACGAAGCCTCGAGTTCATCCCCTTCGTCTAGTATGTGGCCTCTCTGCTGCGTGATGTTGTGGAGGATGCAGCAGGCCACTACGTTGTGGGAGACACTCCTAGTGATATACTTGATGGCCCCTCCAGAGCAGTCCAGGCACTTGAACCACATCTTCGGGATCCCGATGCACTACTCCATCATGTCTCTAGTTGTGATGGGCTTTGTTGTAGCGGGTCTTCGTGCCCGTCTCTGGCCTCCAGATAGGCGTCATCAGCCACGGTTGCAGCAGATAACTCCTGTCACTCAGGATGCGCCTCATAGAATTTACAGTGCAGAAGGAAGCCATTCGGCCCATTGAGTCTGCACCGGCCCTTGGAACCCCACCCAACCTTTTTGGACACTAAGGGGAATTCAGCATGGCCAACCCACCTAACTTGTGCATCTCTGTACTGTGGGAGGAAACCGGAGCACCCGGAGGAAACCCACGAAGTCACGGGAAGGACATGCAGTCTCCGCACAGGCAGTGACCCAAGCCTGGAATTGAACCTGGGACCCTGGAGCTGTGAAGCAACTATGCTACCATGCTGCCACACGTAAGTGTCGGAAACCGCCCAGTGTGCCAGGATGATGGCGTTTGCGCAGTGTCCGGGTATCGGGCACAGATGTGCATGATGTGTGGCTCATGGTCACACACCAGCTGCATATTCATAGAGTGGAACTCCTTTCAGTTTGTGAAGACCGGCCTGTCGTGGGTCGGAGCACAGAGGAGGACATGCATTCTGTCGATCACCCCTGAACCTGGGGCATCCCGGCAACGGCGGCGAACCCTGCTGCCCGGGTATCCTGGTGGGTTTGGCCCACATTGAAATGGATGTATTGTGCTGACCGGGCATACAGGGCCTCCGTGACAGCGCAGGGGGTGAAAGGCAGACATGTTAGCATGGTGCATACCCCTGTGCCCAACCAGAAATATATCTATTGCCTTCTTGAAACCATTTAATGACTCCGATTCCACCGCACCAAGGGGCAACGAGTTCCACTAATTCACCACCCTCTGCGAGAAGTAGTTCCTCCTAATTTCAGTGCTAAATCTACCATCTCTCAACCCATATCGGTGACCTCTTGTTCTAGATTTCCCCACAAGGGGGAACATTTGGTCTACGTTTATTTTAGCAATCCCTTTTAGTATTTTATACACCTCGATCAGATCCCCTCTCATCCTTCTAAACTCCAATGAGTATAAGCACAAACTGTTTAATGTTCTCCTCATATGTCAACCCTTTCATCCTCGGAATCAACCTGGTGAACCTCCTCTGAACTACCTTCAATACCACCACCCTCCCTGAAATAAGTAGATCAAAACTGGACACAATACTTCAGATGTGGTCTCGCCAACACCCTATACAAATGCAACAACACTTCTCTACTTTTATACTTCAGTCCTTTTGCAATAAATGTGAACATTCTATTTGCCTTTTTAATTATATGCTATACCCAGACTGACTTTCTGCAATTTCTGAATAAAGACACCCAGATCTCTCTGCCTAGACGCATTTTGAATCTGCTTTCCATTATGATAAGTTGCCTTTCTGTTTTTTCGACCAAAATGGATGACCTCACACTCATCTACATTAAACTCCATCTGCCATTTTTTGGCCCAAACCCCTAGCCTATCTATATCTGTCTGTGAAATCTTTATCTCCTCTTCACTGCCTGCTTTCCCACATATTTTAGTATCATCCGCAAATTTTGCTACGTTACACTCTATCACTGCTTGCAGATTATTTATACAGATTGTAAACAGTTGAGATCCAAGGACTGAACCCTGCGGCACCCCGCTAGTTACAAGTCACCAGGCAGAGAAGGAGCCATTTATCCCAATCCTCTGCTTTCTATCAGTCAGCCAATCCTCAATCCAATCTAGTACTCTACCCCCAATCCCCTGCAATCTCACCTTTTGGATCAGTCTTTTATGCGGCACTTTGTCAAACGTTTCCTGGAAGTCTACATATACCACATTCACAGGTTCCCCATTATCCACTTTGCTGGTTACATCCTCAAAGAACTCAAGCACGTTTGTCAAGCATGACTTACCCTTATTAAAACCATGCTGACAATGGTGGATTGAGCTTTGTTTTTCCAAATGTTCAGTTATCTCCTCCTTAATGAGTGATTCCAGCAACATCCCCAAGCTAACTGGTCTATAGTTTCCTACTTTTTGCCTCTCTCCCTTTTTGAATAGGGAGTTACATTAGCTTGTTTCCAATCCACCGTGGCCTTTCCAGAATCCAGGGAATTCTGAAATATCATAACCAATGCATCCACTATCTCTGCTGCCACCTATCTTAATATCCTAGGGTGCAGGCCATCAGGTCTCGGAGACTTATCTGCCTTTAATCCCATTAGTTTAACCAATACCGTCTCCCTTGTGATGGTTATTGCACCAAGTTCCTCTGCATTAACTGTAGTTTTGGAATTTTTTTATTATCCTTTACCGTGAAGACAGACAAAATATTAGTTCAGTGCCTCCGTGTTCCCTGTGTTCCCCATTATAACATCACCAACATTATCCTCTAAAGGGCCAACATTCACTTTAGCTATGCTCTTCCTTTTAAAATATTTATAGAAGCTTTTGGTATCAGTGTTTATGTATTCTGCTAGTTTACTTTCATAGTTCATCTTAGCCCTTTTGATTTTACTTTTAGTGTCCTTTTTATTTCTGAACCTTAAAGTTCTCACAATCCTCCAGCTTACTACTAGATTTTGCAGTATGGTATGCCCTAGGTTTTGCCTTTATGCCTTCCTGACTTCCTTGTTTAGCCATGGAACATTGTTCTCCCTTTTACAATTCCTCTTCCTCTCACGAACATACTTTAATTGAGAGGTATTTAATATCACCCTGAACACCTGCCATTGTTCCTCAACTGTCCTACCCTCCATTATTTGTACCCAGTCTATTAGGGCCAAATCTTTCTTCAGACCTGTACAATTACCTCTGCCCATCGCTAAAATGCTAGTATGGCACTCTGTCTTCTCTCGCTTAATCTGAATTTGAAATTCTAGCATGTTGTGATCACTCCTTCCAAGAGGATCCATGATGACAAGACTATTTATCAATCCTTCTTTGTCACATAATACTAAATCTAAAATAGCCTTCTCCCTGGTTGGCTCCATAACATATTGCTGTAAAAAACAGTGGCTCATACACTCAATGAAATCTCCCTTGAGGCAACCCTTACCAATTTGATTAATCCAGTCAATATGCATGTTAAGGTCACCCATGATTACCGCTGTGCCCTTCTCACAAGCCCTCATTATTTCTTGGTTTATACTAAACCCCACTTTGGAAGTATAGCTTGGGGGCCTGTCAATTACTCCTACCAAGGAGTATTTTTCCTTGTTTTTTACTTCCACCCAGATCAATTCAACATTTTTGCCCTTAGTGCCAATATCATTTCCTAATACAGCATTGATGTCATCTTTAACCAATAAAGCAATTCCATCTCCTGTTCCTTCTTGTCTATCCTTTCGGAATACTGAGTACCTTTGGACACTCAACTCCCAGTCCCGGTCCTCCTGCAATCATGCTTCATCCCCACCAAATCATACCCATTTGTCTCTATTTGTGCCATCAGCTCATTGACTTAATTGCAAATACTGGGCGAAATTCTCCGACCCCCAGCAGGGTTGGAGAATCGCCTGGGGCCGCCTAAAATCCCGCCCCCGCCGTGGCAGAGATTCTCCGCCACCCGGGAAGTGGCGGCGGCGGAATCTCGCCACTCCGATCGGAGAGGCCCCTGCGGTGATTCTCCGGCCCGGATGGGCCAAAGTCCCGCCGCTGGGAGGCCTCTCCCGCCGCCGAGGTTTGAACCACCTCTGGAACGGCGGGATCAGCAGCGCGAGCAGGCCCCCGGGTCCTGGGGGGGGGGGGGCGGGGGGGCGATCGAACCCCGGGGGGTGCCCCCACGGTGGCCTGGCCCGCGATCGGGGCCCCCCGCTCAGACTCCGGGCCAGTGCCCTGGGTACACTATTTTCTTCCGCGGCCGCCACGGCCTTCGCCATGGCGGAAGCGGAAGAGAATCCCACATCGCGCATGCGCCGGCAGTGACGTCAGCGGCCAGCTGCCGCTGACGTCACTGCCAGCGCATGCGCCGACCGGCGAAAGCCTTTCGGCCAGCCCCGCTGCCGGGGGCGCCGGTTTTTTGCGCCAGTCTTCTGGTGCAAACCGCTCCGGCGCGGGGCTGGCCTCCAAAGGTGGGGAGAATTCCCCACCTTTGGGGAGGCCCGACCCCTGAGTGGTTGGCGCTACTCCCCTACGCCGGCACCCTCCGTCACGCCGGGTAGGGGAGAATGCCGCCCACTACCTGCATTTTGGTGTTTAAATATGTCCTCCTGATTTGTCTTTCTCTTGCAGGATTTTCCTACTCACTACGCTTTTCACACATTCTGACCTCGTTTATTAATTTCTGATAATGCTGAGCCTCATCCCCAACTTTCACTCCCACAGTCACTTACATTTTGATTTTTCACGTTTCCTTTTCCCTCCATGGTTGTTAGGCTGGTCCTGCCTGTTCATCCCTTAAACCTCTACCTTCTCCTCACATGCTGCTGTTTGGTTCCCAGTAACCATTATACTTCTTGTAGTTTTCCCCTTCCCTCCCCCCCCCTCCCCCCATATTTGCTATTTGAAAGTCGTTGTGACCACCCCCTTTATCCTTTCTGCTAGAACACTGGCCGCAGATCGGTTCAGGTGGAGGCCATCCCAAATCCCTCCTGTCCCAGTACTGATGGCAGTGCTGCATGAAATGGAACACCTCTTTCCCGCACCATTTTTTTTAGCCACATGTTTACTTCCCTAATTTTCTCATCCCTATGTCAAATTGCACCTGGCTCGGGTAATAATCCAGAGATAATAACCCTTGAACTCTTGAAATCAATCAATATTTATTTGCATGTATTCAATGTTATTGTTATGCAATCACTCTCAACATAAATTATACCACAGAGTAAGTTCATACAAGACCTTAACTTAACTTTCAGGGTGACTGGCAAATACCAGACAGATATTGGCCTTTATCTGTACCCTGACCCTTGTAGTTCTCAATGTTCGGTCCTTGGTCTGGCCTATTTCTGGCTCTGGCCTTCTTTCTCGAGCAGGCGAATGAAAGTCACCATTGTTCTGCTGCTGCTGCAGAACGACCTATTCTTTAATTTTGTTCCTAGTTCCTGATATTCCCCAAACAGGTCCTTTTTCCTAGTCTTGCCCTGTTGTTTGTCCCAACTTGGATCCCCACTCTCCCTCTCCAATATCCAGAACAACTGGATCCCCACCCTCCCACTCCAAATTCCTTTCAAGCCGATTTGGGATGTCCCTCACCCTGGCACGGGACAGGCAACATACCATGTGGGACTCTCGTTCCTGCTTACAAAGAATGCTACCATTTTGCCTAATTATAGAATCCCCTACAACTACCACTTGTATTTTTGCACCCCCCCCCCTCCCCCGCCACGCTTGAATGGCCTCCAATACCATGGTGCAGTGGTCAGCCAAGCTCATCCTCCCTACAGTCCTTTCCTTATCCACACAGGGAGCAAGTACCTCGTATCTGTTGGACAAGGTCAAGAGCTGAGGCTCCTCCGTTTATGACTTCAGCATCCCGCTACCTGCCTCACTTGCAGTCACACTCTACTATCTCTGACAACTGGCTGAATTTAAGGTACCTGATCTACAGGGTGTGACTGCCTCCTGAAACAAAGTGTCCAGATAGCTCTCCCCCTTCCGGATGTGCTGCAGTGTCTGAAGCTCAGACTCCAGCTCATTAATTCTGAGCCAAAATTCATCAAGCAACAAACATTTGCTGCAGATGTGGTTACTGCAGCTCACAATGGGATCTGCCAGCTCCCACGTCATGCAGCTACAGCACATTGCCTGGCCAGCCATCTCTAATTAGTTAATTAATTAGTTTTTTAATGTATTTTTTTCACATTTAGTGCAGATTGCCTACCAGCCAGACAGGCCACAACTTTACTAAGAAGTTACTTTTCAGTTTTTACTGCTTCCCTGAGGTAAGTTATTTTATACTCTCTGCTCCGATGCTCCGCCCTCCGAGTCTGCACCCTGGAGATTTACCCTATATCTCCGTCGCTCACCTCGGCCTCTTTTACCCTGTGTCTCCACCGTTCGCCTTGCCCTCTTTCACCCTGTGTCTTTGTCGTTCTACTCGCGCTCTTTCACTCTGTGTCTCCTTTGCTCTCCTTACACTCTTTTACCCTGTGTCTCACGGCTCTCCTCACACTCTTTTACTCTGTGTGTCCGCCGCGATAGGGGCTGGTTTAGCACACTGGGCTAAATCGCTGGCTTTTAAAGCAGACCAAGGCAGGCCAGCAGCACGGTTCAATTCCCGTACCAACCTCCCCAAACAGGCACTGGAATGTGGCGACTAGGGGCTTTTCACAGTAACTTCATTTGAAGCCTACTTGTTACAATAAGCGATTTTCATTTTCATTTCATTTCTCCTCACACTATTTACTCTGTGTCTCCATCGCACTCCTTGCCCTCTTTCAGTCTGTGACTCCGTCACTCTCCTCACACTCTTTTACTCTCCCAACCCTCTACTCGTGCTCTTTCACCATGTGACTGTGCTGCTCTCCTCGCCCTCTTTTACCCTCTGTCTCTGCCACTCTCCTCGTGCTATTTTATTCTATGTCTCCACTGCTCTCCTCACGCTCTTTCACCATGTGTCTCCGTCACTCTCCTCAGGATGTTTTACTTTGTGTCACCGCTGCTCTCCTCACGCTCTTTTACTCTGTGTCTCTGCCACTCCCCTCGCGCTATTTTACTCTGTATCTCTGCCTCTTTTCTCGCGTTATTTTACTCTGTATCTCTGCCGCTCTCCTCGTGCTATTTTACTCTGTGTCTCTGCCGCTCTCCTCGTGCTATTTTACTTTGTGTCTCTGCCGCTCTCCTCGTGCTATTTTACTCTGTGTCTCTGCCGCTCTCCTCGGGCTCTTTTACTTTGCATTGACGCCGCTGTCGAGGCACCGGAACATGGCATTCTATCGGGCACCCACATCGGCCACAATTTCCGGCCCTCGCACGATTCTGCCCGAATGCATCCGGCGCTGCTGGACAGAGAATTCTGCTCATAGTGAGTGGTGGAATTAAAAAGACATGCGAGCCCCACATTACTATTGCCATAATTTCAACTTTGTTGCATTTAAAGATAATTCTTCAAATTTTTCAGAAGGCAGAGTAAGACAGGGAATGAGAGGGATCCAGATGAGCAGCTATTACTTGTTCCATCCAAGGACTTGGCAGAACAGCACCTTGACATATCACCCAAACACCCCCAACCTCGACAACCTCAAAGGACAAGGGCAGTAGATGCATTGGAACAACACCATCAGCACGTTCCTCTCTGTGCTACCCACCATCCTGACTTGGACCCACATCGTTGTTCATTCACTGTGGCTGAGTCAAAATCCTGGAACTCCCACCTAACAGCACAGTGGGTGTACCTATGCCACATGGACTGCAGGAGTTCAAGAAGGCAGCTCACCACCACCTTCTCGAGGAAATTCGGGATGGGCAACAAATGTGGGTTTCGCCAATGATGCCCGTAACCCAGGAGAGAATTATAAAAGAGGAAGCACCTATTGAGAGGGAGGGAAACACAGAGACTAACTAACCCTGTGACATGCTTGCACATTACATTTGGAGCAGATCTATACATCTTCTTGCTTGTGCGAGGAATACCCAAAAGGAATAAAATACACTTAGAAAATGAAATTAAGAAAACAACAACTTTTCAATAATTTAGATTAATTAGATACCTTTATTTAATAAAATGTTTTCTAAAATGATCTGAGTTCAGTTACTCCAGTAAAATAAGTTAAATATGTTAAATTAATAGTTTCATGCTTGGATTCCAAAACATGACACCAAATATCAGAAGATTACCATCCATAAAACAGAAAATGTGAAATTATTCTTCCAGGTTATGGTTGAGATTGCTTAGCATAATTTCAACATTATTAATTTTACAAAACTCAATTTGTTTCTTAAATATTCCAGCTTTCCATTCATGATTTAAATCTAATGAGTGTTGTAGGATTGTTTAGACTGCCCTAATGCGAGCGATACCAAAGTGCCTGGACTTTGAGTTGAGTTTTGTCAATGAATCATGATAATGCATTTTTGTTAGTAATTTGGTATTCGAATTTCTTCCTGCTCTCACCCCTGGCAATAAGAACAAATACTTAACAGTTCACTTGCTATTCCTCAGTCTTACCATTTAAACAAAGGTCTTAAACCATTAAAATACTGGCATTAATTCCTCGAGTAAAATACCATAGGAAGGTCACCCAAATACCTGAAATATCCATCTGCTCTCATGATCAGTAATTTCTAGCCATGGAGACAGATTTAAACAAATATAAGCTCCTCAAAAATAGGACTTGGATACAGATTTAGATTGCTGCATGCAGAATTCCTTCGCTGTTAAATGCCCGTAACGACTCGCGAGGTTTAACGATGGGCGGGATCCAGATTTGCATATTTAAGTGTGCAGTTAAGCTCACTTAGATATGTTTGTGCCGGATTTACCTAAGGCACAGGACCTAACGGCCTTGACTTCCACAAATGCGGGCTAGGTGTACCAGGACTTGGGGGGTTCTCCCTGCGATCAGGGGCCTCCAGGAGATAGGGCTTTGGGCAAGGTGCTACCCTGGCACTCCTGATGCCACCTGGGCACTGTCTGCCTGGCACCCTGGCTGTGCCACCCTGGCAGTGCCACTAGGTGCCAACCTGGCTGTGCCAGCATGTCCAGATGGCACTTCCAGACTCACATGGGCACTGTCAAGGTACCAGGCTGGTAGTGCCAAGGTGCCCAGGTGGATCTTGCCTGTGCGGGAGATTGGCGTACGGGTGCCCTGCCCTTATGAGGTGGGGTGCAGGGGATTTGAGGACACCCTAATTGGTAGGTTAGGGTATTGGGGGATCCAGAGGCTATGGGGGGAGGGGGGGGGGGGGGGGGGGGGGGGGAGAATACAGGGATCTGCAGTTGAGCTAGTTAGTGCAGGAAATGAGCCTAAGTGCGGCCTTGCTGGGACATTCCTCGCTGAGGCCCAGAAATGAAGCAAACCCCAGTTAATGGTGGCGCCGTGGTCATTCTCATCATTGCATGCATCGGGAAATGCTCTGTGAAACGTGCCCAAAACGGGACTCTGTTCATTTCAATTAAATTGTGCCCATAGTTCCATCACCATAGCAGCTCCATTATTTACTTATCAAGCTACCATACTTCCCATTTAAAATGTAACAATTGTTATTTTTAATTTAATGTAGTATGGACATGTAGTAGAATGAGGAGCCGAGGACACAATTCATGTACCTTACGTGAAGACGATCGTCACTCACTCATAGCTTTTGTCATGCAGGAGTTATCTGGTCAGCCCACTGTGGATAGTAAATAGCATCCACAGCTCCTTATCATGCAACCTCCATATCATCCTCTGTAGGTCAAAGATATTAAATCATGACAGACAAGCTGCGAAATAAAAAGGAAGGTTGACATAAATTATATTAACAGTAGCAGAATCATCCATTACAATCTAGCAGGCAACTCCACCTCCTCTGCAACTTTTATCCTTGTGTGCCAAATTGTGTAGCCACCATTAATTAACTGGTGATTGTAATCGATTGATTAAGAGCATGTTGAAGCATGGTAATATGAGATGTCGTACAGATGATTTTTCACTTTGTCAGAACAGCGTATATGCAAGTGCACTGTCATTTCTATAAGATTATGTGTGGAATAAATAAAGTCATCCAGGCTGCTAAACCCATTCCATCAAATAGAATGGTACTCCAGGCAGCACTTGTCCTTGAAAATCTCAATCCATCAATCATCACCTTGCCCGACTTCCAATTTCTCCTTTCCAAGCTATTAACTCCGTGCCCATTGCACTTAGCAACAGCTTATGTCACAGGCTGGCAACCCTGAGAAAAAGGGACTTTTGAAATGCTTTCCAGCTTACCATCTCCTGATTTTGGAAAGGAATGAATTAATAAACAGATTCTTGGCTTCCACTTTAATTACTTTCTTTAATTACTTCTTTCACCTTTGTTTTGCAAAATAACATAATTCTCATCCTTTCATAGCTCATCGATTCCTTCTGGAAATTGTTATTATTTAAAAAATGACACCACGATTTTATTAGCCACACTATATATTCTTTGCTCCAGGGCTTTTAACCAGCTTAAAATAAAAATTCAAAGTATTAGCAATCAGGATCTCAAATATTTCTGTCATAATCATTCAAGCCTCTGAGAAATACTTCAGCATTTTGCATTTTATCCCTTTAGGATAATTAATGTAATGAAAAGCTAAAGAAAAGTTATTCAGATCTTCAGGAGTTAAGACCAATATAAACTTACGTTGCTTAAATTATTTGGTATCTGTTTTTGAAACATGACTGCCCCCTGCTGCCCACCACGGGCATTAACCTAGAATCGCTTCTTGATATCAATTATACCTGGACAACAAATGTATTTGATTGCACTGTAAAGAATGAGGGGCTGAAACTGTAGATCACAACAGTAAGGCATCAGTGCCTTATCAAGGTTTCAGATCCAAGGCCTGTTCTGTTCGTGAACAATGCCCAATTTAGGTTATTCCCTAACATATAGATCATATAATATAAAAAATACTTGCATTTACCCTGTAAGCTTCTTAGAAAAATACAGCACAGAACAGGCCTTTCGGCCCACGATGTTGTGCCAAACTTTTGTCCCAGATTAAGAACAAATTAATCTACATCCCATCATTCTACCCTAATCCATGTACCTATCCAATAGCCGCTTGAAGGTCCCTAATGTTTCCGACTCAACTACTTCCACAGGCAGTGAATTCCATGCCCCCACTACTGTCTGGGTAAAGAACCTAACTATGACATCCCCCCTATATCTTCCACCATTCACCTTAAATTTATGTCCCCTTGTAATGGTTAGTTCCACCCGGGGAAAAGGTCTCTGACTGTCTACTCTGATGATCACTGGATGTCTCAAAACACTTTACAGCAGGTTGTAATGTAGGAAATATGGCAACCAATTTGCACATAATAAACTCAAACGAACAGTACTCTGACAATGATGAGATAATCTGCTTTTAGTGAATTTCATTGAACGGTATATATTTACCGAGGATAATTTCCATGGTCTTCTCTTCAAAATAGTGTCATGGGACTTTTCATTTTTGTAAGCCCTTGTTGTACAGAGAGAGTGAGAAACTGTTCACACTCTTGTTAGTATTACGAATGCTATTAGAGCTCAAAAATTGCATCAGTGACATATGCACACACTTGTGGGATGTCTTGGGCTTGATGCCATGTTAGTGCACGTGTTACCACATGACCATTTGTTACAACCTCCAGAGAGATGGGTAACTTTTAAAACAACATTGGAATTTTCAGTGACTGACTGGAAGGATCACACATCAATGTTTCAAGTTTTAAAACTTTTATCGTAACAAACAAGCGAAAAGCAACGAGCGGGATTCTCTTTTGGCTAACCTGGGGAATCGGGAAACGTGATTGGGCGGAGAATTGGTTTTGACGCTGAGATTGTGGCGGATGCTAAATCGCAATTCTCCGGTCCCTCGACAGCAGCATCAGTACATTCCACTCTGCATGTAAACGCAGTTGGCATATCATTAGCGGGCCTTACCCGGCATTCTCCGGGGCCTCCGTGATTCTCCGCCTCCACCGCGGCAAATTCCTGACACCGAGGTTCACTAGTGCTTTTAAAAATCATAAAACAGGTGCCGTGGCTGCTGCGGGAGAGAAAGTGGGTACGGAATGTGTCCAACATCGCCATAGTTTGCTGACAGTTGTGCCGCTGGCTGGGGGGAGTAGCAGGAGGTGGGCTGTGGGGTGGATGGGCAAGGAACACCATTGCCACGGCCTGCAAGGAAGCCATGCAGCTTTGCATGCCGCTGACAGCCCACTGTGAACTTAGGGACACAGGTCATATGGGGTGTCCTTCCAGGTCACTCGCTAGCTGCCCTCGGGCCACAGCCGACCCATCAGTGGGATGGGCGCACTCCAGCACAACCATGCCATCTTGTTGGCTGGGATGGTGTGTGTAGGGATTGAAATGTGTATATGCGGCTGCAGCTCGTCAGCCTCCCAAGTGTCAATCACGGACCCGGCAAATCCTGCACCATTTCTCATTGGAATTGTTTGTGTTCCACATGGCGCCAGTGCTGGCCCCTCAACGGTCATTGAATCAGTCCAGGTGCGGCACCAGTTTTGTTGTTATAGAACTCCACAAATCCTACCCAGGTGTCAACAAAATCTCGGAACGGAGAATTCCGCTGAACATATTTGGTATGCAACATATACATTAAACAATAGAAAAGATCTCCCATGTGACTTTTAACATGGCCGACAGTCTCCTCCATGGTTATACTTCCCATGGTTACTTAATTGGACACTTATACTTCTGAAACCAGTCCCAGGTTATTCTCCACTCCTGATGGCCTGCTCCCCTTTCCCTTTTCCAGCCAGGTAACTTCTAATCCCAGAACGGACTTTCACTGTGAGGATTACACTGGAGAGCAGAAGATCCCACCAATGGGAACGGCCAGGAAATTCTGCCCTAAATATGTCAATGGGAACAATCTACGGGCCACGTTGCACTTAAGTGAGAGAGCAATGTGGCCAATAGATAATATTCAAGGTGTGGCCTCACCAAGGCTCTGTATCGGTCTTGAGAAGATCAATGCACCACTCAATGACAGCCTGGGTAGCAGCGTGGGCCTTGTTGTAATGGATCTCTGCATTGGTCACCAGCTTCCTTACTGATGCCACCAGCCAGGACCTACCCCTTATTCTCCAAAAGCCAACCAGCCATCCTGGGATGGTCCTCGAAGAGGCCGGGGATGCCTGACTACCTCAGGGCTGTCGGGGAAGTTTGCACACATGGGCATGATCTTCAGGTGGTGGTTGCACACAAGCTGGATATTCAGGGAGTGAAACCCCTTTCAGTTGATGTAGGGCATTCCCTGATGACCCAGTGAGCACAAGGCGACATGCGTGCCATCTATTAGCTCCTGGACCTGGGGCATCTTGTTGCACCTGGTCCATGTCAAAGTTTATGTAGTTCACTGCCCAGGTAAACAGGGCATCTGTGACCTGTCAGATATACCTGTGGTCTGCAGCTTGTGAGATGCCACGCAAGTCCCCGCTCAAGCCCTGGAATGATCCTGAGGCACAAAAGTTCAGGGCTGCGGTGACCTTAACGGCCACCGGGAGCGGGTGACTCCTCCTCCATGTGGTGCTACGTCCGCAAGGACATGGCACAGGTGTCGCACTGTCTGCTTGTTGAGGCAGAGCCTCCTGTGGCACGCGCCGGCCATCATCCGTTCGATAGACTAGCGACGCCTGTACACTGTGGGCAGTTGCAGGCCTTCGCCTCTGGGTCTCACCCTGGCCTGATGGGTGGCCGGGTCCTCAGGGTGGGGCGGGGTCCTGCCTCAAGTCTTTGTCGATGCTGCTGTTGCTGCCACCTTTTCCGGCGTCCGGCTGCTCGGCCTGCCAGCAGCACCACCATGGCAAGTTCAGCGGCGTCCAAAATATCGGCCACACTGTTCGGTATCTGTAAGGGTGTGAGACTGACAAACAGTGATGTCTTCCGCCCCGGGACCCTTCAGTCCCCCCATTCCCCCCCCCCCCCCCCCCCCCAAACCTGGTATGCCCTGCCCTGGCACACCCAGCAGTATTATGTTACCTGGAACGGGCCCTGGTCCCCTCCCAATTGCACTCACCTACCCTCCTGCCACGGACATGCCCAGTTCTGGGGCCCATCCCCTGGGTGTTCAGATATTGGCTGCTGCATCTGTGGTGTTGCCTCCGACAGTGTTCAGGCACAGTGTTCAGGCATCACGGTCTGATTGGGATGCTAGGCAATAACTTCCACAAGCTTCCTGGCATGCCTACCCATGGGAATCCACTTGGGTTGTGTCAAGTGCTCATTTAACTCTGATTGCCAATTCCCGATTATCAATAGCCTTCAGCAGTGCGGCCAGAGGCCTCTGCGGCCTGGGGTTTTGGATGGCTGGTAGGGCAGACATGCAGGGACTATGGTTGCCCACAAATGGGTACACAAGATCCAGGGGTTGGCATGGTGGAACCACACGTGGTGCCCCCCCCCCGCAGCAAAGAACCCCCCACCAGCAGAGACGCCGCCCCAACCCGATCCTCCCACCCCGCATGACGGCCCACTCCAACTGAGACAGGACCCCCTGGTTGCCTCCTCCATCCCCCTCTGAGCACAGGGGCAGCAAGCCCAGTGCGCCCGGGCTCTTTGCCTGTGAGCAAAGATGGCTAATCATCTCCTTGGGTCCCCGCAGCAGCCCTTCTGCTATATTCACATATTTAAAATGGAGTATAATCAGTGCCCGCATGACCACTTGCTGGGGAGGTGATTAGATCATGGGAGGCCATTGGATGTGGGGTCACTCCTGTTAATTGAATGGAAATGGGGCTTAAGTGGTGATTATTGGTTTCTCGGCATGCTACGGTGGGATCCCGATTTTACCTACGGGAGCGGGCCGGTTACATTGTGAATGGTTTAGTGCCTGGCGCAGTTCTCGGTTTTGGCCTCTAATGCTATTTACTGGCTTAATCGCGCTCTTGCTAGAGTGCAACAAGACCACTAGATCTCGTCCTAAGTGTGATTTGGTAGCGGTGGGGAACTCGGTGGTAGAGCCGGTGGGTAACTCCCTGCAAAACCCGCCACAAATGAACTTGGAAATTTTTCTGGTAAATTCCACCCAATGAGTCTGTCTGATTGACTTTTGTAGCTGTCATGGTTGAATAGCTGACAGTGTATGCATGGCTGTGGAAATGTGGGGTGAGTCTTACAATAGGATATGACATTTAAAGATGTGTTCAGTGGTTTTCACCACTTATGAGGCCATTGAGCTTCTTGCAGTTCTGCATCTAGGTCATTGGGGCTGGTTTCCTGCCTTTTGACCATGTGTCTGACCATGCACATACAGTACATCTCCCCTCATCTGCACCTCTTCTCAGGCCTCCATTCTAGCAACCCAAAACCTTGAATCCACTTTCTCCCATGCTGTGACATTCTTTGTTGGTTCACAGGTTAAATGCAGCTCAACCAGGACCATGAGCAACTGTTCCTGCCACAATGTACCTCCATTCAAGCAGTACAGACTAGCTTTGAAAGTGGTGTTAGCCATTCACAATATCGGCCTCTGGTTGATGTATCCAGCCAATGAACAGTGTGGGAAGCACTGGCTGGACAAACAGATAACTAAAATGAGCAGACAGCTTGCCAACTCTGTGCTTTGTGTTCAAGACAATCAATGGGCACAGGTTAATTGGGCATCATGATTCCTGTGCCCATTTTCAGGAGCTGTTCAATTTAGCTCCCAGATTAGCCACACTATGCATGCCCAGAAAAAGTACATTACTGACACTGAAGTACTTGGGAGGATGTGAAAGCTGCTGTATAATTGTAAGCTTTTCCTTCTTCGTGCAAATCAGAGAACATTTGACCAATATACTGAAAGCTAGTAGGCTTGTGCTCTCTTGAATCCCCAGAATCTCAGCACCTACTCCAAAATAAATACATGGATATTTGCCTAGATAGTGCTTAATCTTATCAAGTATTTAAAAAAAAATCATCCATGGGATATGGGCAGTGCTGGTCAGACCAGCATTTATTCTCCATCCCTGAATGACCTTGAGAAGGTGGTGAGCCACCTTCTTGAATGGCTGCAGTCCATGTGTTGTAAGAACACCTACAGTGCTGTTAGGGAGGGAGCTCCAGGATTTTGCAATTATCATAGAATTTACAGTGCAGAAGGAGGCCACTTGGCCCATCGAGTCTGCACCGGCTCTTGGAAAGAGCACCCTACCCGAGGTCAACACCTCCATCCTATCCCCATAACTCAGTAACCCCACCCAACACTAAGGGCAATTTTGGACACTAAGGGCAATTTAGCATGGCCAATCCACCTAACCTGCACATCTTTGGACTGTGGGAGGAAACCGGAACACCCGGAGGAAACCAACGCACACAGGGGGAGGATGTGCAGACTCCGCACAGACAGTGACCCAAGCCGGGAATCGTACCTGGGACCCTGGAGCTGTGAAGCAATTGAGCTATCCACGATGCTACCGTGCTGCAATTACCAAAGATATGTTAGTTTTTGCAATTAACAGTATACAAGTGGGAATTACGATATTGCAATTTTAGCTTCCATGCTTATAATTCTTGACAAATACTTGAAGGGGAAAATGTACAGGGCTTTCGTGACTGAGTAGGGGAGTGGGGCTAATTGGATAGCTTTTTCAAGACGCAGTCACAATAGATCAATGTCCTTCTCCTGTGCTGCAGCATTCTGCAATTCTATATCAATTTCTACAGCTCTTCAATTTGTTACATGTCAGATCCTTTCTTCCTATGATTCCGCATAATATTTGAGGGCTATGGTGACAGCAGCGTTGCCAAAGGCTCTGAGTAGGTATTGAGGGAGCCCGGCGGTGCAGTCCACGGTGAACATATTGTGGAATCAGCTGAGGAGGCATTTTAGCGTGGAAGGGATGTCGGTGCTAACACTGCCGTGCGAGAATCATGGGTTTGAGCCGGGGGGCTGGATAGTGTATGCGGGAGTTGGAAGGGAAGTGGGACATGTCAAAGTGAGCAATCTATATTTGGAGGAAGGGTTCGCCTGTCTGGAAGAGCTAAGGGAGATGGTAGAGCTGCCGAGGGGGAGTGAGTTCAGGCATCTGCAGGTTCCGGACTTTGCACGAAAGGTCTGGAGGGGGTTCCTTAGGTTGCCGGGATACACCCTGCTGGAGCGACTGCGGCTTCCGGATGTGGAAGGGGAGGGAAGAATTGGGGTTATATACAAGTGGCTGGGGAGCAGAGAGGCGAGCGGGTGGTGAAGATCAAGGAGAAATGAGTTGGGAGGAGAGATCAATTGGGGAGTATGGAGTGAGGCACTGCGCAGGGTAAATGGGACCTCCTCTTGTGCAAGGATGGGCCTGATGCAGTTTAAGGTGGTGCACAGGGTGCATACGACTTGGGCGAGAATGAGTGGGTTCTTTCAGGGGGTAGCAGATGAGTGTGAGAGGTGTGGGCAGGCGCCAGCGAATCAAGCGCTGATGTTTTGGGGCTGTGAAAAATTGGGAAGATTCCGGGCAGGAGTGTTCGCAGTCTTAGCCAAGATAGTGGAGGGGGAGGTGGACCCGGACCCTTTGGTGGCAATATTTGGGGTTTCGGAGAAGCCGGAGCTCATTGAGTGGAGGAAGGCTGATGTTGTGGCCTACGCCACTCTGGTTGCACAGCAGCAAATTTTGCTGCAGTGACAATCAGCATCTCCACTGGGGGGGGGGGGGGGGGGGGGGGGGTAGTGGTTTGGTTGGATGACCTGTACGACTTCCTGCGGTTAGAGAAGATGAAGCATGAGTTAAGGGGCTCTGCAGGGGGGTTTGCGGAAAGGTGTTTGAGGGGCTGTTCATCACGGGGTGGGGGTGGGGGGGGGGGGGGAGGTGGGTGGAGGTGAGGGGAGGTGAAAAAGGGGAAAAATCTGTACAGACTGCATTGTTGATTGCTTAGTTGATTGATAGTATGTTTCCTGGGGCGTTTATTCGCTGTAACCTATTTTGATACATGTTTGTAATAAAATACATTAATTTTCTGGTAGTAGTGTTGCTATTTTTAATAATTACTACATTCCTTCATGTGCAAATAATGGCCCATGTTTCAGGAATTTTCATGCCTTTTTCTTGTGTTCTTCTTTTCTGTCTTTTGGACCTCCAGTTAAGAGATCTGAATTGTTGTCACAGAATTTACCTTTAGTTCCTTGAATCATATTTGGGCCACTATTTTCTCCAAACAAATGTAAAAAAAAAATTAGTTTACAGCATGTACGCGTCACTGACTGGCTAACATTTATTGCCCATCCCTCATTGCCCTTGAGAAGGTGGTGGTGAACTGCCTTCTTAAAACACTGCAGTCCATGAAGCGGAGGTACAGCCACATTGCTGTTAGGGTGGGAGTTCCAGGATTTTGGATCAGCAGCACCGAAGGAACGGCGATATATGGCATATGCCTTGGAGAGGAATTTCCAGGTGGTGTTGTTCCCATGTATCTGCCGCCATTGTTATTTTAGATGGTAATGGTCTTGGGTTTGGAAGGTGCTGCCTGAGAAGCCCTGGTGAGTTCCTGCAATGCATCTTGTAGGTGGTACACACTGCTGCCACTTCTTCGGTGGTGGAGTGACTGGATGTTTGTGGAAGGGATGCCAATCAAGCAGATTGCTTTGTCCTGGATGGTGTTGAGCTTTTTGCAAGTTGTTGGGAGCTGCACTCATCGAGGAAAGTGGACAGTATTCCATTACACTCCTGACTTGTGCCCTGTAAATGGTGGATAGGCTGTGGGGAGTCAGGAAGTGAGTTGCTCGCTGTATGATTCTTAGCCTCTGACTTGCGCTTGTAGCCACAGTATTGATATGGCTAGTCCAATTCACTTTCTGGTTAGTGGTGTACCCTGGGATGTTGATCGAATGCAAGGCCTCTTCAATTAAATTAGTCTTTTCCTATTTATTGATGGAGCACTTGGACTCTGGACAGTTCCTTCCACAGTTGGAATGCTGAATTTGTTCATATTGGATCAGGTTTAAGTGGCCTATCAGCTACTGGAGAGGCATTTCAAGGTCATCACTCCAGTTAATCAAGATTGGCTATTATTTTCCGTTGCTGCTCAGAAAATGTAACCCCTGGCAAGACTGAAAGCTGTGCGTTCCTACAATTTTATTAAGGGTTTTGTTAACCACTGAAGGAAAGGTTCCTTGTCCCTCATTGTTCATGACAGGCCCTCCCCAGGAGCTAGCTGCCTGGGCCATGTGAGAAACGACGGGGTAATTGGGAAGTGGTTGTCAATTGTTGATCACAATGTGACACAGCGAACTAGTGATGTCACTCGTCGGCTTCTAATTAGTGTGTGATCTCACAATGCTCGTTTGTTGGCTGGCAGGCTTTGGTTGGCTGATGGGGGTGGGTGAATTGCCTTAAAGACACCAGCTTGGCTCACTAATTTTAGAGTGGCCATTTAAAGCTGCTTTTGTATTGCGATTAGATCTACCCGAGCCAATGAATGTAACTTAGTTTTGCATCGCCTTAACACGATAACATCATTTGGTCTTATGACATCACAAATATCACATTATGATATGATTAAATCGTTTGTGGCTCACTGAGGCGTCAAATCCAATCGCTGCTGAAGATGAGGAATTAATGACACCCTGTCACCACTCGATACTTAACACATTATTTGGTGAGTTATTCTCATTTTCAGTGTCTTTATTATCCAGGTTTTCCTGTTTTGGTTACGTCTATTGTCAGTTTTGTGAAAATCAGGGTGGGGAGTTTATAGGGTTGGGCCTCGTGATATTTTGGGCAGAACTTTTAAGTTTGCACCTGCTTGCAGTGGGGAGGTCGGCTGTAAGTCAGGAAACCTACAAGATCTAAGAATGGATTTGCTGTTTCTTTTGAACTCAGCCCCAGCACTGGTAGCCTGTTTATGCGCTTCCCGATTAACCAGAGTGGACAGGCGTAATGGAGACGCACGCCACTGTCAAAGGAGTTCCAATTCACCTGTCCTCCCAAGTGTCAGCGCACAGGCAGGAATTCACAGGTACTTTGCTGGAGGTAATTCTGCAGGCAATAGGGGCCTGCAGGGAAGTGTTAATCCTGGCGCATGGGAGGGAGAGGCCAGTATCTGCGAGTGAACAGGCATAGCAGGAAGTCACTGAGGGTGTCAGCAGCAGGTGTGTGGTTTCACAGTGGCACAGTGGTTAGCACTGCTGCCTCACAGTGCCAGGGACATTGGTTCAATTCCGGCCTTGGGTTTTGCACCTTCTCCCCGTGTCTGCGTGGGTTTCCTTCGGGTGCTCCGGTTTCCTTCCACAGTCCAAAGATGTGCAGGCTAGATGGATTAGTCATGTTAAAATTGCCCCTTAGTGTTCAGGGATGTGCAGGTTAGGTGGGGTTTAGGGGATAGCGCAGAGTAGTGTGCCTAGGTAGGGTGCTCTTTCAGAGGGTCGGTGCAGACTCAATGGGCCAAAAGGCCCATCTGCACTATAGGAATTCTCTGGTTCTATGACACAATGTTGAAAGAGGTACAATGGCCTCATCAGCACAATAAATGTGAGTAACATTCTTCAAAGGTCGACCCCACACTCTGACTTGTCCAGCATTCTCCTGCACAGCATTCCACAGGCCAACACACCTTTGCAGCTCCACTCACCACTTTCTCTCCAAGCCCATCTGAACAGCCACCACTGACGCTAACCCTCACCGTGCTGCCACCTCACCCATTCCTCGCAGTCACCCTTCACAAACGCTGTACCTCAACACATTACATTCCTCACTCTACAACGCTCCGCATTAACTGGAGCCTCTAGATTACTAGTCCAGTGACATTACCACCATGCCACCATCTCCCGGACGACTAAGCCTCCTGAGCCCCTGTTGCTCAGTCACATTGAAAAAGCTGATCCCCTATTGTAAAGCCTGTGTTGAGGGTATTGTTTCCTGCGAACTGGAGCTCTGTGTTCATCATCTCTGCTCTGTGGAGTAGTGTGTGATTGAGTGTTGCTGTTGCTTCTGCTACTGCTCTTTTTCCTTGCCCGAGGTCTAAGGTAGAGCTCGGTAAGTGACTGCCATGCTGCAGTGAAGGCTGACAGGGGAGTACAAATCAAAGTGATAAAATTCCAAGGAACCAGAAATGACATCTAATATATCGGAAACCACCTCCAAAGCAATGAAAGCACACTCTCAGAATAAGCCCTGAGAGTAAATTCCTTTCACTGAGACAGCAAAGCAGTTGTCCTCTTTCAGTATTTAAAGGTTTTCCAGTCTGTCCGTTTCCCATTCCACCAAACCCCGCTGTGCTACCACCCTGGTGTGTTTCATATGTAAAGTCCCAGAAACTTGCCCCTCGGCAGTTAAAATCATTGAATCTGCACCAACTCTCACTCACACCAATATCTGCCCTCCTCCCTGCCTTGCAGTTGAAATTCCCCCTTTCTGAGCAATTAGTGTACTCCGAAATCTAATGTAACATAGTTCAAACAAAGTTAAGGGGCGGGATTCTCCGAGCCTCCGCGCTGAAATTGCAATCGGCCCCGGAGAATCGCCGGCAATCGCGCGTACACGGTTGACGCAGTGACGGTTGGGGCCATTGAAAGAGGCCCCCGCGGTGATTCTCCAAGTGCAGTTGGCTGAGTTCGCGACGGCGTGGTTCTCTCATGGTTCCATCCGTCGGGAACTCGGTGTGGCGGCTGTGGACTCAGTCCACAGCTGCCCTGGTGGGGGGTGGGGTATCATTTAAAGGTAGGGCCTCCAGGATGGCCAGGCTACGGATCGGGGGCCACTGATCCATGGGCGTGCGCGATCTGAGGGGGGCCTATGTTTTTGGTACAGGTCGGCGGTGTGGGTCGGCAATGTGGTGCGGGGCAGCCGACGCAGGCCGCCACCGTGCGCATGCGAGGACCCCCGACTGGAAGTGCAGGGCATCGTATCAGCAGCCAGAGCTACGAGCACTACTCCGGGGCCCTGCTAGCTCTCTGCAAATCTGAGAATCACCCTGGACTTTCTCCAGGTCAGTGCAGAGTGATTTGCACGTGTTTCTTTAACGGGCGTGGGGACATTGCCCCATTATTGGAGAATCCCGCCCCAGAACCTCCTCTGGACTGAGCCATCAATGAATCGTAAAGCCAGTAAAATCATTTTGAATACCATACAATCTCCTGTCTTGCTGTTTTTTTAATCACTTTTAAATCTATGCTAAGAAGAAATATGGCATTGGAATCCTTGTACCACTGTTACCCATCAAAGATTTCACTTTGATCAGGATTTAAGTCAGACAAATTTTCATATCAGTTCCATCAACTTCTTTTTCAATAGTTTGGTAATGGCAATGTTTGACATTATTGCGTAAAATGTTACTGACATTTTATCTCCTAGGTATTTCTCACTAAAGCAGATGATCAAACTGTTAGCAGTTTTATAGTGTAATTGGATTAAGATCTGAGTGCTGTTTGTGTATTATTCATTACTAAAGAGTTTATGATAATCTGGTGTTGTGACTACAATCACACATTGGTGTGATATTCATTGTCAGTAGGCTCTGTGTAAATTCTTGAGCTGATGATTCAATTCCTTTGTAAAGTAAGGGCAATTCTATGGGGTCGTTAGCCCTGGACGGGCTTCTCGCCTACCCTTTGAATCGGGTGGGAGGCCCAGAATTGGATTCTCGCTGGGTGTCAAACCCATCGCGAGTCTCCCAGCCCACTCCCACGGCGAGATTAGGCTCTTGGCCAGAAACAACAAGAACCTTACCAAAACTCATTTGCATCATTTCAATCTCATTGGTGTCCCCGGTTGCTCCCATATCCCCTTTCCCAGCTGGAGGTCCCTCCAGCACAAATCACGACTGGTTCCGAAAAGTGGGGACCAGGTGCCAGCACCAAGGGGAATTAAGGGGTGAGTACCCTCTCTATACTTACCTCCAGGGTTCCGTGGGCAGACCTTCAGGGGAGGTGAGGGCTGAGGGTTTGGGCTGGATGGGCTCATGGTCTTTACCGGAAAGGGAGTTGTGTGGGACGCCTTCCCTCTGTAGTCTTGAAAACCTTCAAACTCTCTCCCAGCATGCCAATTTCAATGATCTGTCAGATGAAGGTAAAAGAATTCCCCCTGTTGCCTTCACACCTTTGATGTCTCTCTCAGCATGTCACATTAAAAGATCTGTCAGATGAAGGTAATAATCTTCCCTTTGATGCGTTGGAAACCTTTGAAGTTATTTTTTCCATTCAATTTCATTCCCGTTAACTTTTTCAAACCCTTTGACATTTTCAAACTACATGGATTGCTGAGAAGTCTATAAGCTCTAAATTTCACCGTCCATTGCCTTTTACAAGTCTCAAAAGATTGATGAGTCCGGGCTATTTCAAAGGAGGGATTAGCTTTGTTAGTTTTTATAGCTCTCCATTACCTTTTACAACTCTCTTGATTAACAATCCCCGTCTATTTCCTAAAAGGATTTGGTTTTGTTTGTTTTTGAAGCACTTCACCGTCCATTACCTTTTACAAGCCTCTTGAATGACCAATCTAGGCTATTTCAAAGGGGGGATTAGCTTTTTTTGCTTTTATAGCTGTTACACATTCCATTAACTCCTAGAAAGTCCAGGCGCTCTGTCTGAGTGCTGACACTAGCACCCTGGCGGTACCAACTTAACACTGCCCCTAGCACTCTGGCAATGCCAACCTGGCAGAGCCCTGGCACCCTGGCAGTGGCAACTTGGCAGTGCCAGGCTGCCACTGCCAGGGTGTCAGGGCAGAGCCAGGTTGACACTGGCAATGGGCAGGGCATGAAGGGAGAAACTGAGGGTGTGGGGGCTGAAAGAGGAATGGCCTTAAGGGGGCCCTGAATGAGGAGTCTTTGGTGAACCCATAGCAGGGGGGTGTTATGCACTTGAGGGGGCATGCCAGCGAATGGGGATGGCCTTGCCAGCAATTGGAGGGGCCTTGCCATCAATATTTGGAGACCTTGCCAGCAATTTTGGGGGAGCCTTACAATCAGTTTGGGAGGGCACCTTGCCAATGATTTGGGTGGGCCTTCGCCAGCGATTGAGGTGGGTGGCTGTGGTGTTATTCTGAAGGTCAGAGGGGCCCCAATTGCTGGCAAGGTCCCCCATCAATCGTTGACAAGGCCCCTCTCCCATCTCTGGCAAGCCCCTCTCCCAAGTGAGCAATACATTCTATGGGTTCGCCAAAGGGCTCCCCTTCAGGGCTGCCCTCAGGCGCCCTTATCTCTGAAGATACGACCATGCTGGTTTCTTCACGTCCCACGGACAAATCGACCCCGGCTCCAAAGAAGTTTCCAAGTGAGGAGGATTGCCATCTAAACCATGTGGCGGCCCTGGTACATGGCCATCTGTGATATGACTGGCATGTTCTGCACCTCAGCCACCACCCACACACTGTGCCCCAGGCCTTGGACATCCTGACCCATGGCCATGACCCTCGCACCCAAAGCTCCTACCACAGATGCCACCCGTTCGGTGTTGGCCTGAGTAGCTTGCATTTTCAGCACCGCCTCCTGCTCTCTCCAGCGGTTGAATACATCCAACTGCACCTGCAGACACTGGATTATTGCTGATACCCCCTCCTGTAGTCTCTGCACCTGCATCTCACCTGGCCATGGCTGGCAAAACGGGAGTGTTGTGTAGGGTGGGGTGTGACCAGACTGCTGAGGGTGGGGTTTGAGCATCCTCCAGGAGGGGCCATTGGTTTCAGGAATGTGCGACACCCAGGCAGCGCAGGGGGTCTGCGGCTGGTGGCCTGTGCCTGCGGAACACCCGGCCATGGCTGGCGATATGGGAGTGTTGTGTATGGTGGGCTGTGACCAGACTGCTGAGGGTGGGGTTTGAGCATCGAGTCCCTTTCCAAAAAGGGGCCCAGTTTGAGCCCCTTTCCAAAATCCCGAAACCTGTCTACTAGTCCCTGGGGTCGGGCCGCCATCTGACTGTCCACCCCCTCTGGAGTTCCTACCTCCACCTGATGTACCGCAACATGTGTAACATGGCCACTATAGAGTGTCCCAGGAGCCTCTTCACAAAAATGTCCAGCCGAAGTGAGTGTCTCTGGGATGGTGGAGGGTGTCGGTGACAGCAGAGATGAGAAGTCAGTGTCGTCCCCTGACTGGTAATTTGGGTTGTTGTAGGGTTGCAGCTGGGGATGAGGGACCCCGGATGGGCCTGCCCCATCAGGTAGTGATCCTGCAAGACAGAAGACAGGACGCTTGGTGAGATCATGGGTAGGTGTGGTGCAGGGGGGAGGGATGACTCACGTACCATAGAAGTATTGCAGCGCATTGGGGGCTCACTAGCGGACCTCTGCCTCTGCGACTGTCTGCTCTCCCACCAACCAGATCCATCGCCCTCTGCTCCACGACGATGAGGGGCCGCAGGTCTGGCAGGTCCCCTCCAGTCTTCTCTCGCTCCTGGGGTTGTGGGCCATGTTTTTCTGGAGGGACAGATAATGCACAGTGTGCGACACCCAGGCAGCGCAGGGGGTCTGTGGCTGGTGGCCTGTGCCTGCGGAACACCCGGCCATGGCTGGCGATATGGGAGTGTTGTGTAGAGTGGGGTGTGACCAGACTGCTGAGGGTGGGGTTTGAGCATCCTCCAGGAGGGGGCATTGGTTTCGGGAGTGTGGGACATGGGTGGTGCCAGGGGGGCAGTGATGGTGCTCATCCTGGCTGGCCTGGAGGTTGCCCATCCTCACTCCTCACAGTCCATCGGTCCGCCTAGTGGGGGCTGCATGGGGGGATGTGGAAGGGCATATTGTGTGGTGTTTGTGGGACGGGAGCGGTGCCAGGGGCATGGAGCTGGTGACTTACCTGGGCTACCCCGAGGAGGTCATGCAGCTTCTTACAGCACTGCTGTCCAGTCCTCACAATGGGGCCCACGTCACTCACAGTCTCTCCCACCTCTGCGCAGGCCCGGTTGACATTGGTGGGGGGCAGTCTCCTTCCCACCCCAGGGAACAGGGTGTCCTGCCTCTCCTCCACGGCATCCAGAAATATCTCCAGCTCTTCATCTGCGAACCTTGGGGCTGCTCTCCGGGGTGCCATTTTCTTGGCTGGAATGGGGAGAGGAGTGCTCATATGCAACTCCAGCTTGTCAGGCTCTCGAGTGCCATTCCCGAACCCAGCGAATCATACGGCAGCGTATGTTTGAATTGCACTAGTTCCACGTGATGTGGGTGCTGGCCAATTAGCATGTCCTGGATGCCCCCCCCCCCCCCCACCCTATTGGGACCGTGGAGCACCCCCCCCCCCCATTCAGTCTTGGCATCAGCACTTGGGCTCTGAAGTGGAGAATCCACCCCAGTATATTGCAACACAAGAGGTTTTCCACATGTTGTTTTTGGTTCTTTTGCCTTTACCAGAATCTGTTTCCTCTGATTCTTGACCCACCAAGAGGAACAATTTCTCTCTATCAACGCAATCTCCACCCCCCATGATTTTGAACACCTTTATCAAATTCCCACTCAATCTTCTCTTCTCTCATGATAACAGACCTAGCTGTTCCAATTTATCCACTTGAAGTCCCTCAGCCCTGGAAGATAAGAATTTCCGGCACCCTCCCTAAAGCCTTCAATTCCTTCCTAATGTGCAATGCCCCGAATTGGACACAATACTTCAGTTGTGGCCGGGCAAGTTTCTCATAAATGTTGGTAATACTTTTGTTGTGTTAGCACAGGGCTAAATCGCTGGCTTTGTAAGCCGACCAAGGCAGGCCAGCAGCACGGTTCGATTCCCGTAACAGCCTCCCCGAACAGGCGCTGGAATGTGGAGACTAGGGGCTTTTCACAATAACTGCATTGAAGCCTACTCGTGACAATAAGCAATTTTCATTTCATTTCATTTCATTTCAATAGCTCTACTTATAAGGCCCAGATCCCGGATGCCTTTTTAATTACTTTCTCAACCTGTGCTGCCACCTTCTGCGATTTATGGACATATACCCAAGGTCTCGGCATTCCTGCACACCCTTTTGAAAAAAAAAAATAATGCCTGTCCTTTTTTTTCCCTACCAAAATGTATCACTTCACACGTTAAAATTCATCTGTTGCATGTCCAGCCATTCCAGCAGCATACCTAAAGTCCGCCATTCTCCTGCTCATAATTCACAACACTGTCACATTGAAATTGTGCCCTTTCTCCCCAAGCTACTAAGGTATGTCAATAAACACAGTGGTCATTGTTCTGACTCCTGGGAAATCCCACTACTGTATCTACTTTCCTCCAATCCAAAAACAGCCGCTCATCACTACTCTCTGTTCCTCTTATTCGAGTAATCTATCCTTTTAAAAATATTTCAAATTTGCCAATTTTGGGCAAGCAAAAACTTCTTTCTTTACAAAGATTATATTTTGGAACAGGACTTCAAAATAATTGCAGCATGCTCCTGCCGTTTTATAAACTATCCTGAACGACCTTTTATGTTTCGCTGCTCTATTCTCAAATAGGACTCTGCTACAAATCGGAATAGTCAATTAGGGTACATTTGGTCCGACATTCAGAGATTGTTACTTATTATATTTGGCACAGTCTCGTGGATACCTTGTTTATTTATTACTATCCCTATCATTTGACAGCAATTGATAAACAATAAAAAGTACTCATATAAATCTTTGTACAAACCGTTAGTGTAAATTGAATAAGTGTTACCTATAGCATCTTATTTATGAGAAGCATCTGCGTATTGGGCATTTGACATAATATACCAATAAATTATAATTTATTGTATTTCTTTATTTCACAAGGAAAATTGTCATAAATGCCTAGGGCTGGATTCTCCGGTTTTGAGGCTATGTCCAGAGGAAGTGTCTAGTTCTACGATGACAAAATCGGCAAGGCCCCAGCACCGACACTCTGACTGGTGAGGGGCTAGCAGCCGCACCACGTAAAACAGATGGCCTTTATGAAGTAAACGGTCGGAGAACGGCCGAGTCCTTGGTCGCACGGCGACGACCTGCAGCGGTCGCGCCGTGCAACATGGCGCCGGTCGTGCGCGGTCCCGACGTGCCAGATAGTGCCCCATTGAACACACCCTGGACCACCCCCAACCAGTCCCCCCAGCCCTCGCTGAAGCCCCACCCCAGCCTGCGGAAAGGCCGCCCCCCCCCCCCTCCAGACTGTGGCGGAGCTGGACACAGTCCCCAGCTGCCATTCCGGGTTCACGAAAACTGAGAGCACAAGTGAACCGCGCCATCGTGAACTCGGCCCATCCGGGGCGGAGCGTCGGGGGAGGGCCTTCAGGTCCTGAGGCGGTCCCAACGGCGTGCGGTGTACTCCCCGATGACACCATTTTGGAGGGGCCGGAGCATCGGAAAACAGGCACCGCCCCCGATTCGGTTGTAAAAAGGGATTCTCTGCCCGATCGCCGATTAGGATATCGGCGTCGAGCAACGGAGAATCATGCCCTTATTCTTTCATCGTGTCACTACCTAGTGCAGCTTTGTAGATTGCTGAATTATCAGGAGTTCAGGATGCAATTAATATCGGTACTTTTGCATCAATACAAAGTAGTTCTAAGAATGCAGCAGCATAAAAGGTATAAAATGACAGGCATTTGTTTGATGCCTACCTACACAAAAACAGTGTCAGACCTTTCCAGGAGGCAATCCTCTACTGCTTTGAGATCACACAACCACAGTATAACTCAAATCTAGTGTGAAGCTGACTTTAGAAGCATTCAGGCAATTCATTGAAGAGTTATTTTTAGAAATTCAATCCACTTAATTAAATTCTTGGAATAAAATGGTTTGTGAAAAAGTGGTTCTAACCTACTTGCAATTCAGTTGTAATTCCAGGTATTGTGTGTAATACACATTTGAGTAGAAATTCATTTCGGGCAGGGGCACAAAATGGGTGTTACCCATTATACACATTGCGTGATATTCCATTAATTGTAATGGATTTGAATATTGGGTGTTGGGCACAATGTGTCACTGATCAGAATCATTCCTTTTGCGTCACCAACTGTGATAAATTCCTACCTGATTCAGATACTTGCAACTTTAAGGGCATATGATTGTTGCAAACATTGTTATTTTGGGAAGGTGCTTGAGCTAAACTTGTGTTAAATAAGCGATAGCATGTGCCAGTGTAACAAGCCACACTTAAACAATTTAATGTATTCTGTTTTTCCATCTCATATCAGGCAACTAAAAGAAACCATTTAACATATCTAAATATAAACTATGACATTTAAAAAAAAACTTTATTCACCCTTCAAAAGTTTTTATGTTTATTCCATCAGTAATTATTCCCACAACGTGGGTTAAGGGCCCTTAGAACAGCCAAATTGGGGTGTGTTTGCTCTCGGCACTACGTTGAAATGGCCCTGCTGAGTTCCGATTTCCCTCCTGTGTGACTTGAAGTTATCCGAAATGAGGGTGAGACGTCTGCAACCGAGACCTGCCCACAATCTTTTTAAAAATACAGTCAATAATCTTTAAAATACAAAGATTGTGAACAGGAAGGATGGTATGTATTCCACAAGTTGTTAGCATGCAGGTTTTCAGGCAAAACTGCTAATCTCCAGTTTTATTTATGTTGCTGGCTAAAATTATTTAATTGGATGAGTCATTATGTTCTTGGAAACCACAAAAGATCTAGACCCTGGAGGGGTTCCCCTTTCTCTCACAGAGACCCTCTCCACACTCAAGCTTATGACACTGCATTCACAAGCATATGCTTGAACAAAATGACCAGCGAAATAGGTTTCTTCCGATAATTTACGATCACTTTATTGAATTACCCACAGACAAGGCCTGCATTCAGCAATCATACAGTACAGTCCCAATTATAGTTACCCAGCATCCTGTCGTGTTAGAAGCTAAACACTCGACTTCTGGTGGTGACCATAACCTGCTAGGCCACGTTCACGGCAGCTCCCGCCGAGATTGGGATTTCGGGCCGCTAAACGGGGCGGTGACGGCACTTGGAGGCGGAGACCGATGTGGGAATGGATGCTGGAGAGTGTGGTAGTATGACTTGGGGTATTACGGTACCTTGGAAGTGAACTGCTATTGGTGCAGATGACTCGCTGTCCATTGGCCCGGGTAAGTCATGTGCCTCTCAGCCGATTGGCTGAGAGGTAGGTAGCTCCGCCTACAAGGCAGGATATAAGAACCCATGCTTCCCGGCAGTTGGCCTTTCTTCTGTACGTCTGCTGCCGGGCACAGGCACACATCTTGTGCATTAAAGCCTATCGTTTGGATCTCATCTACGTTTCGTGTCCATTGATTGTGCATCAGAGAGGTACCCCCCGGTGCTGTATGGAGGGAACCAGGATGGTGCCGTCAGACATGCAATCGCTGGAAAGAAGGCTGAGAAGGTCCGAGGAAACAAAATGGCGGCCGGAGTGGATCGGGAGGTATGGGCAGAGTGGGCCTGAGAGCAGCAGAAATTTCTGAGAAGCTGCTTCACAGAATTAAAAACGGAGATGCTGGCCCCCATGAAGGCCTCTATGGAGAAGATTGTGGAGGTCCAGAAGGCACAGGAGAAGATGATCAAGGAGGTGGGGAGGAAGGTGGCGGAGAATGAGGATGAGATCCTGGGCCTGGCGGTGAAGGTGGAGGCGCACGAGGCCCTTCATAAGAGGTGGCAAGAGAGGCTGGCTGACCTCGAGGACAGGTCTCGGAGCCATAATCTGTGAATCCTGGGCCTTCCCGAAGGTGCAGAGGGGCGGGCACGAGCACGTATGTGACCGCAATGTTGGGGATGCTGTTGGGCGCGGGGGCCTTTCCGAAGCCCTTGGAGCTGGATTGAGCGAATAGGGTTCTCGACAGAAAGCCGAGGGTGAACAAGCGACTGAGGGCGATGGTGATAAGGTTCCACCATTTTGCAGACCAGGAGCGTGTCTTGCGGTGGGCGAAGAAAGAGCGGAGTAGTAAGTGGGAGAACAGCCAGATCCGCATTTACCAGGACTTGGGAGCTGACCTGGTGAGGAGGCGTGCAGGTTTCAACCGGGCTAAGGCGGTCCTCCACAGCAAAAGGGTGATGTTTGGGCTCCTGCATCGGGCGAGACTGTGCGTATCATACCAGGATAGGCACCATTACTTTGATACGCCGGATGAGGCGTGGACGTTCATCAGGCACGAAAAGCTGGACTTGAACTAAGGGGCAGTATGTGGGTCAAACGTGCTGATGGGAAGGGGGAACTGGGGGTTGACCAGGGGTAAGATGGCGGGTAGAGCGTAAGTTTGATTGCTTGTCTGCTCCAGTTTGTTGTTTTTTGTTCTCCTTGTGTTTTGTTTCAGGGGGCGGGAAACATCCGGGTCGTGTTGTCCGGCACACGAGAAGGTCCCGGATGGCACTTGCCCCTCTACCCTGCGGCGGAGGGGGGGAGTTGGGTGGCCCGAATAAGGTGACAAGATTAAGGTCAGGGGATAGAGGCGGGAGCGGCTGGGGTCAGCATGGGTGAGCTGACTTACGGAGGCGCAATGGGGGGAAATCAGAGCTAAGCCTGTCCCCATCCCCACCCCACTCCGCTGACATTGTGGTGATCCACCACTGTATATATGTGTGTGCGTGTATTAGGGGATGTACAGCAGTACCTGCTATTACAGGTTTGCCGGTAAGCCCCTGCCGGCTAGCTCCGCCCACAGGGAGCAGTATAAATATTAATGGGTTCTCCTGAGCTGCCATTCTACAGCTGCAGTCGAAGGAATAACATCTCATGGTAATAAAGCCTCTATTGTACCGTTTTGAGTCTTTGTGTGCAATTGTTAGCGCATCAATTTATTACCATGAGATTTTCCGCATCATGGACATCAGAATTAAATCCGACCGCTTGCAGTTGGATCTGCAATCGCCAAATGCCAGAAAAGACTTTAACCACTGGCTGGCTGTCTTCGAGGCCTACATCACCTCAGCGGACTCTACACCATCGGAAGCTCAGCAAATGCAGCTACTCCACTCAAGGCTGAGCTCCAGCGTGTTCCCGCTGATTCAGGACGCGCTGAACTACACCCGCGCTATGGAACTTCTCAAAGAAAATTACGTCCAGTCGGCGAACACTCTGTTTATGAGGCATGTACTCTCCACTCGCGTCCAGCAACCGGATGAGTCGATTGAGGACTTCTGGCGGGCCCTTATCCCTCTAGTACAGGACTGCGAGTGCCAGGCTGTCACGGCGACGGAACATTCCAACCTCCTCATGCGAGATGCTTTTGTGACGGGTATTGCATCGGACCCCATCCGGCAACGACTGCTGGAAGGGGCCGCGCTCGATCTAGCGGCGACAAAGACTTTAGCGCTCTCTATGACGGTCGCTTCCCGTAATGTACAATCCTACCCTGCCGCCGCGCGGACCACCCATCCTACCCCTCGTGGACCCAGCAACCGAGCCCCCGACTGGAGCCGCTACCGCGCAGTTTGCCTGCGCTGCTCGCCACACCACGCACCCTGAGGGTCCCCGCTGCTACTTCTGCGGCCAGCAGAAGCACCCCCGCCAGCGCTGCCCGGCCCGCGCTGCGACCTGTAAATCCTGTGGCAAGAAAGGCCACTTTGCAGCAGTGTGTCAGGCCCGCACAGTTGCCGCTATCGCGCCCGACCTCTCCCCCTCTTCTCAGCCGATCGCGCAATGGGCCCCGCCATCCGCTGCTCCCGGGGCCACATGCGACCAGTGGGCACCGCCACTTTCTTCCCCCAGGTTCACGTGCGATCAGTGGGTGCCGCCATCTTTTGCCGCCCCCGCAATGGGCGCACCATGGGCGCCGCCATCTTCAACCCCCAACTCCACGTGCGATCAGTGGGCACCGACATCTTGCCCCACCCCTGCAACGTGCGCTCCATGGTTTCCACCATCTTGCCCCGCCCCCACAACGTGCGATGCATGGGCGCTGCCATCTTCTTCCCCGCAGGTACTTCGGACGCCGCCATTTTGTCCTCCCCTTGGGACTGGACCACGGGACCCGGGTTGCTGCTGCTACTCATCTGACTCTTCGGACACTTCGGACGATCGCCCGCTACTCGCCTCCATGACGCTCGACCAATCCCATCCTCGCAACCTGGCTCCCGCTTCAACGACGGTGCTCATCAACGGCCACGCGACCTACTGCCTACTTGACTCTGGGAGCACCGATAGCTTCAGCCATCCGGACACGGTAAGGCGCTGCTCCCTCGCGGTCCATCCCGCCTACAGTAGATCTCCCGGGCCTCCGGATCCCACTCTGCCACGATCCGGGGCTTCTGTCTGGTCAAACTCACCGTACAAGGCTTTGAATTCAGCCGTTTCCGCCTGTACGTTCTCCCCAACCTCTGTGCGACACGTTTACTGGGCCTGGACTTCCAATGTAACCTCCAGAGCCTCACTCTCAAATTCGGCAGACCCCTACCTCCCCTCACCATTTGCGGCCTCATTACCCTCAAGGTTGACCCTCCCTCCCTCTTTGCCAATCTGCCTGCAGATTACAAGTCTGTCGCCACCAGGAGCAGACGGTACAGCACTCAGGACAAGACCTTCATCAGGTCCGAGGTCCAGCGGCTGCTTCGGGAGGGCATTATCGAGGCCAGCAACAGTCCCTGGAGAGCACAAGTGGTGGTGGTTAAAACCGGGGAGAAACACAGGATGGTCGTGGACTACAGCCAGACCATCAACAGGTACACACAGCTCGACGCGTACCCCCTCCCTCGCATATCTGATATGGTCAATCAGATTGCACAGTACCGAGTCGTCTCTGCTATTGACCTGAAATCCGCCTACCACCAGCTCCACATCCGTAAATCGGACCGTCCCTACACTGCCTTCGAGGCGGACGGTCGCCTCTATCAATTCCTTAGGATTCCCTTCGGCATCACTAACGGGGTCTCGGTATTTCAACGAGAAATGGACCGAATGGTTGACCGGTACAGACGGCGAGCCATGGTTCCGTACTTAGATAATGTCATCGTCTGCGGCCATGATCAGCAGGACCATGACGCCAACCTTGCCAAATTTCTCCCCACCACATCTCTCCTCAACCTCACTTATAACAAGGAGAAGTGCATATTCCGCACAGACCGCTTAGCCATCCTCGGCTGCGTAGTCCAAAACGGACTACTGGGACGCGATCCCGACCGCATGCGCCCCCTCATGGACCTTCCCCTCCCCCACTGCCCCAAGGCTCTCAAACGATGCCTGGTGTTCTTTTCTTACTACGCCCAGTGGGTCCCACAATACGCGGACAAGGCCCGCCCACTGATCCAGTCACGCAATTTCCCCTCACGGCTGAGGCACAACAGGCCTTCGCCCGTATTCGCTCAGACATAGCCAAGGCCGGATGCACATAGTAGATGAGACACTGCCCTTCCAAGTAGAGAGCGACACTTCAGATGTCGCCCTTGCCGCCACTCTAAACCAGGCAGGCAGACCCATGGCATTCTTTTTCCACACCCTCCATGCCTCCGAAATTCGACATTCGTCTGTTGAAAAGGAGGCCCAGGCAATCGTTAAAGCGGTGCGGCACTGGAGGCATTACCTGGCCGGCAGGAGGTTCACCCTCCTCACTGACCAACGGTCGGTTGCCTTCATGTTTAACAACACGCATTGGAGCAAGATCAAAAACGACAAAATCTTGCGGTGGAGAATCGAGCTCTCCACCTATAATTACGAGATTTTTTATCACCCCGGCAAGCTCAACGAGCCCCGCAGACGCCCTCTCCCGAGGTACATGTGCCAGCACACAAGTGGACCAGCTCCATGCCCTGCACGACAGCCTTTGCCATCCGGGGATCACTCGGTTGTACCACCTTATCAAAGCCCGCAATCTGCCCTACTCCGTCGAGGAAGTACGGACAGTCACCAGAGACTGCCAGGTCTGTGCGGAGTGCAAGCCGCACTGCGCGCGCCTGGTGAAAGCGTCTCGCCCCTTTGAACGCCTCAGCGTGGATTTCAAAGGGCCCCTCCCCTCCACCGACCGCAACACCAACATCCTTAGTGCGGTTGATGAATTCTCTAGGTTCCCCTTCGCCATCCCATGCCCGGATATGACGTCTGCCACCGTCATCAAGGCCCTCGATTCCATATTTGCTCTGTTCGGTTTCCCCGACTACATCCACAGTGACAGGGATCCTCGTTCATGAGCGATGAGCTGCGTCAGTTCCTGCTCAGCAGGGGTATCGCCTCCAGCAAGACGACCAGCTACAATCCCCGGGGAAACGGGCAGGTAGAGAGGGAGAACGGGACGGTTTGGAGGGCCGTCCAGCTGGCCCTATGGTCCAGGAACCTCCCAGCCGCTCGCTGGCAGCAGGTCCTCCCTGATGCATGCCACTCCATTCGGTCACTGCTGTGCACCGCGACTAACAACACACCCCATGAACGTGTTTTTACCTTCCCTACGAAGTCTACATCTGGGGTGTCGCTCCCAACGTGGCTCGCAGCTCCAGGGCTGGTCCTACTGCGTAGACATGTCAGACTCCACAAGGCAGACCCTCTGGACAGGGTACGCCTGCTCCATGCAAACCCCCAGTATGCCTACGTGACGGCTGCCAGGATACAGTCTCGCTCAGGGACCTGGCTCCCTCGGGTGCCGATCCCATGCCCACACACCTCCCCACCCACGCGCCATCCTCCCCTTCCCCGGCGCCCCCAACATCAGCCCCACCAGGTCCATCCCTCGTTCCACTGCCCACACTAGAGGACATGGAAGATTTTGGAACGCTACCGGAGTCGTCCAGCCACCGGCCAGCACCAACACCGCCACCACCGATGCCGTTGACAACGACACCACCTGTGCAGACGTCGCCACCACTGCTGCACCGCTCTCAACGAACCGTCAGACCGCCGGTCAGACTCAACCTATGACGGGCACCGGGTTGCAAGATGAACACTTGATTTTTTCCCCCCTCCCCTCTGTAAATAAATCGTGGATCATGTATAGTTTTACGTCACCCCCGCCGGACTCATTCTTAACAGGGGGTGAATGTGGTGATCCACCACTGTATATATATATATATATATATATATATATATATGTGCCTGTATTGGGGATGTACAGCAGTACCTGCTATTACAGGTTTGCCGGTAAGCCCCTGCTGGCTAGCTCCACCCACAGGGAGCAGTATAAATATTCATGAGTTCTCCTGAGCTGCCATTCTACAGCTGCAGTCGAAGGAATAACATCTCATGGGAATAAAGCTTCTCTTGTACCGTTTCAAGTCTTTGTGTGCAATTGTTAGCGCATCAATGATTATTCCCAAAACTTCTTATTTGGCAAATACTAACAGACACCTTTCTTTCTTGCAGTATAAATTTGTATACAATGGTTTGCAGTATACACAGGTGGATGGTGGGGAGGAACAGGGGTGGAGGTCCCAGCACCCTTTTGGGTGTGCTAATCCTTTAATTAGCGCATGGTGGGACTTTCTGTCCATCTCCAGGAGGACATGCGTCTCATAGAGGAGCTGTGAGGTTCATGTTGGAGAGGGCAGCATGGGGGAGGATGGATACGTGGAGGCAAAACAGTGGGAGGGGAGCGTCCAATTGACACGGGGTTAGGAGGCATTCTCTTCTCCCCCACCCACCCTTTCACTGACCAGTAGACAGTGAGGTAAAGCCTGCTGGGCTACACTTTGGGCGCAGGCCTCTCCTTTGCATCATATTGGAGCAGCAGCAAGATGAGGCCCTTAATTGGGTATTAATTGCCTACTTATGGCCTAAATTAAGCCATGGGCAGGCAGCCCACCTGATACCTCCCCCACTTTCTGCAAATCATGGCAGGGCAGGGGTGGGTGGACTGGTGATGGGTATGCTGCTGATGGCACGGTGCCCTAATTTCTGGGTCCATCCACCTGTTTTCCTGCCCGTGGGTGGACAAATTTCAGACCAATATAGAAAGTAATAAGCTACAGAAGAAGCGATACTTTTCCTTCATATGCTGCCCCCATTTGAAGAACTGGGGGCGGGATTCTCCGACTCCCCGCCGGGTCGGAGAATCGCCGGGAGCTGGTGTCAATCCCGCCCCCGCTGTGTCCCGAAGTCTCCGGCACCAGAGATTCGGCGGGGGCGGGAATCGCGCCGCTCCAGTTGGCGGGTCCCCCCAGTGATTTTCCGGCCTGCGATGGGCCGAAGTTCCGCCGCTGTCATGCTGGTCCCGCCGGTGTGGATCAAACCACCTACCTTACTGGCGGGACCAGGCGGTGCGAGCGGGCTCCGGGGTCCTGGAGGGGGCGTGGGGCGACCTGGCCCCGGGGGGTGCCCCCACAGTGACCTGGCCCATGATCGGGGCCCACCGATTGGCGGGCGGGTCTGTGCCATGGGGGCACTCTTTTCCTTCCACCTTGGCCATGATCTTCTCAGAGGCGGAAGTGACCCCCTCCCCTGCGCTTGCGCAGGGATGATGTCAGCAGCCCCTGACACTCCGGCGCATGCGTGGACTTCCGCCGGCCGGCGAAGTCCCTTCGGCCCCAGCTGGCGTGGCGCCAACGGCTGTTCCCGCCAGACGGCGGAGCGCCAACCACTCTGGCGCGAGCCTAGCCTATCAATGTTAGGGCTTGGCCCCTAAAGGTGCAGAGACTTCCGGAGTGGTTCACGCCACTCCATCACGCCGGGACCCAGCGCCCAGCCGGATACGGGAGAATCCCGGCCAAGATTGAGGTGTAAATATGTTTTCAGAGGGTAGCCAGCAATGGCAACAGAACCAATATGGTTTCTTGTGCATTTCCAGCATCTGTTTTAAAATTTCATATTCTGTCAGCCATTTTGTACAGGGGAAGCATGCAATATGCATACCAGTTTCTTACCTTCTGAAATGATGCATTTTGGCATCAGACCAAGATTTCAAAGCTCGCTTTGACTTGGTGGAACATGCGAGTACACTGTCTGCCCGGTGGTCCTCGTTGCTCAGTAATATAGGGAGTTGCCATGTAACAAAACATTGCAAAGGCATATAAATGGGAGTTGCAGCTAAGACATGTTGCTGAAGCTGTAATGCTGATGATTTTCTGCTGACAGAAAGTTGTGCACAATGAGCATTGTTTTCATTGCTCATCTGCTACTTGATTTAGTGGGAGGAGGATGAGCCAAAGTGCAGAAGAAATGGTAACGATATTAGCTAAGTGTACACTGTTCAGACTTGCTATGGTACCCCTCACCTCACTGTGATTGCACAGCATTACATCTTGCAGCTGAGATTTTGCAGTGGGTATCCTCCAACATTAAGGTCAGTGCCATCTAACTTTAATTTTTGTTTCCAGTTATTTTCAAGTTAACACATTAGTACCAACTAATCTGCCATTCACAGATGCTTCAGACGGGTGACTGATACTTTACAAAGGAGGAACATCACCTTTATTTCCACTGATCATCAAAACCTGTCAATCTAATTCGGTTAGAGTTGTTGGTGTTTATCAGGTACAGGAAGTGATTGATGACACTCTTATGTCTATCCAAGCCCACAGCGATAATTCAATGTCCTTTTTTATTTATTCACAGGATGCGGACATCTCTGGCAAGACCAGCATTTATTGCCTAATGCTAATTGTCCTTGAGAAAGAGGTGCTGAGCCACTTTTTTAAATGACTGCAATCCATCATAGCAGTTTATATGCAGCTGAGTGGCTTTTTTAGACCATTTCAGGAAATAGTTAAGAGCCAATCGCATTGCTCTGGGACTCGGTCTCACATAGACCAGACCGACTAAGGACAACAGCTTACCTTTATGACAATCTGCAGTACCGTTTACAAAAAAAATCATTTACGGGATATGGGTGTCGCTGTCTAAGCCAGCATTTATGGCCCATCCCTAGTTGCCCTTCTGAAGGTGTAGGTGAACTGCCTTCTTGAAACACTGCAGCCTCTGACGTGTAGGTACACAAGGTGATATCTTTCCAAGTCAGGATGGTGAGTGACTTGGAGGGGATCTTCCAGGTGGTGGTGTTCCCAGGTATCTGCTGCTCTTGTCCTTCTAGATGGTAGTGGCCGTGGGTTGTGGAAGGTGCTGCCGAAGGAACCTTGGTGAGTTACTGCAGTGCATCCTGTAGGTGGTTCACACGGCTGCCACTGTTCGTCGGTGGTGGAGGGTTTGAACGTTTGTGGAAGGGGTAGCAATCAAGCGGGCAGTTTTTTTTCTTGATGGTGTCAAACTTCTTGAGTGTTTTTGGAGCTGCACTCATCCAGGAAAATGGAGAGTGATGCAACCATCAATTCACTGAGAGACACGAGTTGAAGTAAACTGTGGCTTTAATCGACTTACAACTGAGCCTGCCTGCGACTAGCTGAACTGAAGGCAGGCTCGCAAGACCGCAGCACTTTATACTTCCAGCTGGGGGCGGAGCCAAGGGCGGAGGAGCCCTGTACATGCTCCTCATCTCCCCCTGTGGGCAGAGCCACGCAACGGCTCACAGATGGAGCCCACAGGGACACAGTGATATACAGTGTGGATTTATATGTTATACATTCATCACATTCACCCCCTGTTAAAAAATCAAGTCAGGCGGGGGTGACGGTCTATAAGTTCAGTCGGTCCGGTGCTCTAATCGTGCGTTGGGACCGACGGAGCACCGGAGTTGCAGCCGCTTTGGATGGCTGTGGACAGATGTTTGGATTGAATCCGACAGTGGACTCCGGGGGTGGTACTTCCAGAGCTTTGTTCCTGTGGACCGGTGTGACAGGTGAAAGGGGGCGCAGGAAGCCTGTAGGTGCAGGGGTGCAGGGCGTGGGAGGTCGGGTGTGGTGTAGTGTGAGGGGTACTTCGGCGGTAGTGGTAGTAGTAGTAGTAGTGGTAGATCCTGCAGGTGCCAGGTCCCGGAGGGAAATGGTGTCCTGTCGGCCGTCGGGATGCTCGATAAATGCGTAGTGGGGGGTTTGAATGCAGGAGTAGCACCCTCTCTACCAGTGGGTCTGTTTTATGTGTCGGGATGTGCTTCCGAAGGAGGACAGGGCCCAGTGTCCTCAACGAGGATGGAAGCGAGGCCGCCGTGGTAGTGCCCCTAGGGAAAACAAATAATCGCTCGTGAGGAGTCTGATTTGTGGCCATACAAAGGAGGGACCTAATTGCATGGAGCGCATCGGGGAGGACATCCAGCCAGTGGGAGGTCGGGAGATTCCTGGACTGTAGGGTCAGTAGGACGGTCTTCCAGACGTCGCGTTCTCCCTCTCCACCTGCCCGTTCCCCCTGGGGTTATAGCTGGCAGTCCTGCTCGAGGCGATGCCCTTGTCAAGCAGGTATTGACGCAGCTCGTCGCTCATGAAGGACGAACCCCTGTCACTGTGGACGTAGCTGGGGAAACCGAACAGGGTGAAGACACTATGCAAGGCTCTGATGACTGTGCCGTGGGACAGGGCATCTGGGGGCTCGTTGAGCTTCCCCAGACGGTATACGATGTCATAACTATAGGTGGAGAGTTCGATCCTCCACCTCAAGATTTTGTCATTTTTAATTTTGCCCCGCTGCGAGTTATCGAACATAAAGGCAATCGATCTCTGGTCGGTAATGAGGGTAAACCTCCTACCAGGGAGGTAGTGCCTCCAGTGCCGTACAGCTTCCACAATGGCTTGGGCTTCCTTTTCGACTGAGGAGTGTCGAAGTTCTGAAGCGGAGAGGGTTCGAGAAAAGAACGCTACTGGTCTCCCTGCCTGGTTCAGAGTGGCAACGAGAGCGACCTCTGAGGCGTCGCTCTCCACTTGAAATGGGACGGATTCATCCACCGCCCGCATGGCGGCTTTGGCGATGTCCTCCTTAATGCAGTTGAAGGCCTGGCGGGCCTCGGCTGACAGTGGGAAGAGTGTAGTCTTAAATAGTGGGTGGGCTTTGGCCGCATGCTGGGGGACCCATTGGGCATAGTATGAGAAAAATCCGAGGTACCACTTGAGGGCCCTGGAACAGAGAGGGAGTTGTAAGAGGGGGCGCATACGGTCAGGGTCGGGTCCTAGGACCCCGTTTTCTACGACGTTGCCGAGGATGGCAAGTCTGGTTGTGTGGAAAGTGCATTTCTCCTTATATGTGAGACTGGTTTTTTGGGCGGTTTGGAGAAATTGGTGGAGGTTGGCGTCGTGGTCCTGCTGGTCATGGCCGCAGTTGGTGACGTTATCCCAGCACGGCAACGTGTGTTATTTGTTTGACCTCGAGATGAAGATGGCTATTAGTTTGTTTTTAGGTGAGAATATTAACATCTGTTAATGTCCCTGAAGGGAAAGCAATTATCAGGTTACTTATTCCATTGTTGCTATGGGATCTGAATGTGCAATTTGGCTGCCGCATTTCTTAAATCGCAAGAGTAATTAACTGTCAAGATACTTAATTGGCTGTAAAATATCCTGAAATAGTCTGAGGTTGTGAAAGGCGCTATATAAATGCAAGTGTTTCTTTTTCGTTTTAAGCATTATGAAGGAAATGGCTTCCAGTAATGCTATAAAACATGCTCATGACAGGAAGTTTTATGTACAAACCAATATCATTGCAGAGATTGAAAACATTCAAAGAAATCAGTATAAATTAAATAGGCTGGATAAGGAATAGCCGATGCTCGATAAATGCTGTGAAATGTAAGGTAATTCATGTTGGAAAAAATTGAGATTTGATTATTAGCAACGAAATATTTTTGTGTGTTTATTGAAGTTGTTCGCATGAGAACATCGGATCTTGAGAAAACCACTTTAACCTGCGATAATGCATCAGTGAAATCATATTTTGGATATTATTTGCAAATCTTTGCCCTCAACCTTTCAAAGTATGTAGACATGTTGCTGAAAGTTCAGAGAAAAAGATCAACGAAGGCTGCAGGTTTCAGATATTGAAATTATGAACAGAGAGACTCACAAAATTAAACTTGTTGGAGTAAAGGTTTGTGAATGGGCTAATGCAAGTTTTAAAACTGATGAAAAATTGCAGATCACAGAAAAAACTTCTTTTAAAATTGCCAAAACAATTTGGTATCAAACTTGAAAAATCTTGGGCGGGTCGGAGAATCGCCAGCGGGCTGCGCGAATCATGCCATGCTGCCCCGATGCTGGGACGCGATTCTCCGCAGAGCGGACAATCGGCGCCATTGGGGCCGGCGTGGTCGGCACGGTGCCGCTCGGGGTAAGCATCGATTCTCCAGCCCGGATGGGCCAAGCGGCCGTCATCAAAAAACCTAGTCGCGCCGCCGCTACTAAAAGGCTTTTTATCCTTTGTCTCTTTCGCACCCTTTTGGGCAGTCCTTACTTCAGGTCCAATGGATTGATAGGGTTTTCAATCACCCTCATCGATCTCAGCCAATTAGGGGGCGGAACCTTGATAGCTGGGCGGGTCGCAGCTATCAGTGTCCCAGGCACATAGGCCTTTCCAAATAAGTGGGGGGGGGGGGGGGGGGGGCTGTTGTGGCGCCGGTTAGTCTGCTACTGTTGTAACTCCTTGATTCAAACTTTATTGTCCTGGGGGAAATGTGATTGACTCTTAATGGATACAAGTTTCAGCCGAGCCTGGTTTCTTTGCGCAATACACAGAGGCTGTGTACCCGTCTGTGTCCCAAATTGACTACAATTCCCATGGTCCTTTGCAAGTGGCCATTTTACATGGCTACAGAGAGTGAGCGATGAAGAGGAGGCAGAGATGCTTCACTGTGATTTGGATAAGTTGAGTGAATGGACAAATGCATGGCAGGCGCAGTGGAAGCCTGCCTTTTCCACTTTAGATCAACGTTTAACATTTTAATTCAGTTGGTGAAAACTATGGATTAATTGGATTCCAGCCTAGATACTTAAATCTACATCTATGTGTATATGTTTTCAGGTTGTTAAACATGTCAATTAATTGGCCATTTGTTTTCAAATTGTCTGATGAAAAGAGTCTCATCTAATGTGAAGTTTAGGACTGGAACAAAACATTTCTGTTGCTTTCATCATTATGAACATAACTGGATCATATCAATGAAATTGTTTGATCTTTTTTTAAAGATCAGCATCTGCAGCCATTGTCTTTCTCTATGCACTGGGAGTGACTTGCAGCTTTCTGTAAATAATACTGATACAATTGTATGTTAACAAGATTTTCCCAAGAGCAGTGGTTGGCTAGCCAATTCTTTTACATTTACATAGTAATAACAAAAAGTGTGATTTACCAATTGTACTAAATAGTATTTTGCCTATATTTCTGCTGAGTCATTTTATTTCTATGTAACATTAAACAGTAGTATAACCTGTACAAAATGGTCCTGTTATCTAAATACGCTCTGCCTTCTAAGTTGGCGGAAGATGTATTTGGTTTCTGATATGTTCACCAGTAAGCTATTTATTGTGACTGATATTAATAAGGTTGGACCGAGTAAACATCACAGGTCTGTGTGTAAAAATGCAGTCTGTTTATTGAAATTTTAAAATCAAATAATGGGTGGGTATTGGAGCATAGCAAATATTTCAGAAGAACTTCTATCACCACACACTAGTCACTATGGAAAATTGACTTCTTTTTAAAAAATAAATTTAGAGTATCCAATTATTTTTTCCAATTAAGGGGCAATTTAGCATGACCAATCCACCTACCGTGCACATCTTTGGGTTGTGGGGGCGAGACCCACGCAGACACGGGAGAATGTGCAAACTCCACACAGACATGACCATGAGCCGGGATTGGTGAAATTGACTTCTAACAAAACCAATTAATGCAAAGTTGATTCATTTTGTTAAAAGATGCTAGCTAAATACTTAAAAATGAAATTAAAGATGAAAGATATACAAGATAAAGTTCTCTATAAGACTCCATGGGCAGGAAATTCCTTGGAAAAGCTCCGACTGCACTGATGTTACATGTTACTACTCCGACTATCTAAAATGTATGAGTGGGGTGTGGTAGTCTGTGTAGAGGTATTACGGTACCTAGTAATGCTGGAACACCATTGGTAGATAATGTATGCTTTCCATTGGTCGCGCCTGTATGGTAGCTCCGCCCTGCAAGGCGGGGTATAAGAGCCTGTGCCGCCCCAGCAGCTTCCGTTCTGTACCTGAGCTGCTGGGGGAAACATCTAGCTTATTAAAGCCTTCAGCTGGACTACAACCTCGCTTTAGTAGTCATTGATCGTGCATCATGGGGTTTCTGCTGAAATTTACAATTAGGTGATATCAGCGGAGGAGGAGCACATGCTAACCCCCCCCCCCCCCCCCCCCCCCGGCTACTCCCCTCAGCCCTGGTTAAAGCATCCCGGCCAATGGCTGGACTGTCAGCAAAATATGGCGATGTTGGACACTTACCCCCTCTCTCTCCCTTAGTAGCCACGGTGCCTCTTTCATGATTTTTAAAAGCACACGTAAACCTCGCCATTGGGATTTTGCCCCATTGGAGGTGGAAGATCGCAGAGACCCTGGAGAATACTGGGCTAGACAACCTAATGATATGCCAATGGCATTTACAGTATGCACATTCTGGAACGCATTTGCACCATTGCCGAGGCACCGAAGAATTACGATTTGGCGTGAAACCGTTGCCGGCCACAATTTCGGCAAATGAGGTACTCCACCCAATGGCGTTTCCCGATTCCGGCATCGGCCAATGGAAAATCCCACCTGCGAATTTTGTGCAAAGAATCTGTTCAAAATTGAAGAGCCTATATTGGAAGATTGATGTAGTATCATGCAGTTTTACCCAAATTATATTTTGGGAATATGGCAAGAATTTTAAATAATTTTGATCCTCTTCAAAATTTAATTGATCGCAAGGGCAGCACGGTGGTGCTGTGGTTAGCACTGCTGCCTCACAGCGCCGAGGTCCCAGGTTCGATCTTGGCTCTAGGTCACTGTCTGTGTGGAGTTTGCACATTCTCCCCGTGTCTGTGTGGGTTTCGCCCCCACAGCTCAAAGATGTGCAGAGTGGGTGGATTGGCCATGCTAAAATGGCCATTAATTGGAAAAAATGAATTGGGTATTCTAAATTTTTTTTAAAATTGATCACTGGTTATGTTCATAATAGATTGGATTTTGCAGAGCTCATAATATGGTAATTATTTGTTATGTACAGGAGTAATAAACTTGCTTATTTTACAATTTACGATCCAGGTCCCCAGACGTTTGGTCCCAGAGGTTCGGGACCAATAAGATTTTGTTTAAAGTAGACATAGTTTTAGATTCAAGGGGCGCGATTCTCCGCAATTGCGGCGAGTCGTAAAGGCTGCCGTGAAACTGGCCGTGTTTCACGGCAGCCTCCGCGCCCCCTCCCAGGACCCGATTCTCCCCCCCGGGCGGGGCTAGCAGCGCGGCCCCGTGAAGCACGGCATCGCGGGCTTAGCGACCGTCGCTAAGTCCGCGCGCCAAGCATCACGGCGGCTGACGCGCACGATGATGTCAGCCGTGCATGCGCGGATGACGTCATCACGCAGATGCGTCAAACCCGCGCATGCGCGGGCCGTCATGCCCCTCAGCCGCCCCGCGGACTGATCCTGTGGGGCGGCGGAAGATCAAATAGTGCGCGGGTATTGGACCCGCTGCCCGCGATCGGTGCCCACTGATCGCAGGCCCATGCCACCCTTGGCACGGCCGTGGTGTGGCCGTGCCAATCGGTGCCATGGTTGTCCGGGATGGCACTTGGCGGCTGTTTTAACGAACGGTGAGAGCAGGTGTGATTGCGTTCGTGAAAACAGCCGTAAAGGCCTGGGAACTCGGCCCATCGGCCTGGGGAGAATCGCTGTTCGCCGTAAAAAACGGTGAGCAGCGATTTGTGTCGTGGGGTGGCCATGGGGGGGGGGGGGGAGAATAGCGGGAGGATGGGAAAAATGTCGGGAAGGCCCTCCCGCTATTCTCCGACCCATCGTGGGCAGCGGAGAATCGCGCCCAAGGTTCTTGCTCAGAGAAAAATGCCACAAAATCCAGCAAATTTTGAATAAACTTTATTAGAAAGATAAAACAATTTACAATATCTGTCTGATATTCTAAAGGTCAGGATTAATATGAGATACACATGAATTGACAGGCAAGCTGTGGTCAAACACACCACACTATAAAAGAAATGATGAATGGAACCAAAACAGAGTCCATGGATTGCTCATCACCTCACCCAGACATCAATGACTTTCTCATCAACTTACACAATGATTGAACTTATTGCGCACCTCCTGTGAAAATTCCCTCATTGAAGACGAGGAAAGAAAACTTAACTTTGCCTGAATGTATTCTTTGTGTGTGATATGCAAAAACTAGTTTTCTGTAGGAACAGCTCTGCATCTATTTTTTTTGCATTGTGCACATCACCTAGGCCTGAATTGCACACTCCCCCTCCACCCGGCGCATTCTGTGGTAGGGATGGGAACATAGAGGGCAGGATTTTCTGGGTCTCCCTGCCGGCGGGATCTTCTGTCCCTGAAGGCAACCCCCCCCCGCCCCCTGTGGCAAGTACCCCGACAGCGGGATGGGTGAGCCACGCAAACTGGGTAGATATTAGAAGATCCTGCCAGTGGCCAATGGTGAACCACCTCTGCCGCTGGAAAACATGCTGTGGTGGGGGGGGGGGGGGGGGGGGGGGGGGGGCGGGGGGGGGGGGGGGGGTGGAAGAGGAGGATCCAGAAAATCCCACTCGGAGAGTTTCCCGCTGCGCAGACTGTTGGGGAAACATGTCATATTCTCCAGCACCGACCTAATTAATTACGCAACCAGGTGTTTTGCATCGTATTCCATGGTTGGTCAGGACTGATGGCGCATAGTTCATATCTGGGCATCATATTGAAAGGCGTCTAAAATCACTGACCCACTATTGCAGAAAGAAGATGGACCTCCTAAAACTGAAGATGTTTCTCATTAAAATGAAGATGGATGTCTGGGAGCACCCTGAGGCCGGAGGATGTAACTCCTGAGAAAGCAAATGGAGGAGAGCATTCGGAGGCTGAAAGGTGGACCCCCTCCAGGACACAAAATCTGAAAGATCAACATGTAGATGTGTCAGATCCCCCGCTCCATCACAACTCTGGGCCATTTTCCAGAAAGCGTGATTGAGAGGTGCAACAGGCGACCTGCTAGCAAGTGACGAGTAGCCAGTTTAACTTGTTCAGGGCCTTCAGGTAAGGCCAACTGTCAGAGGGTCACTGAAGTTTTCCAGTTGGTTTCTGCTCTACAATACCTCTAGAAAATTAATGTAGATGCCTGGAGGCAGCCTCCCCATGGAATTCAGAGAGGGCCAGCACTTCAGCTTGAATACTTGGCTTCAGCTGCAGCCACAGGCCGCCCCATGGAAGGGTTTTCGTCCCACAATGATGGATTGGTTGCTTAAGCTATATATTAAATTTAAAGTTAAACAAGTGAAGGCGATACTCAGTAGATATACCTGAACCATGCTTTGTTAGCTCAATGTTATTACAATTATGTAACTCTTCCTTAAGACGTTTCCCTGCTATAAATTTGAAAAAAGAAAATCTTTTTATTAAGAGCTTCCATCTCATTGAGAAGGCTTCCGGCTAATCCACAACCAACAAACTGTTCTGAAAACTCTGCTCACATTTTGACAGCTGTGATGAATTCCACCACAGCAGCTGAGATGATCTACAGCATTCGAAGTAAAACAACCCACAACATTAATCGTCAGTTTTCCCTACCTCATATTGTTAATGGGTCCTTTCAAAATTTCCAGGATCCAAATCTGCTTCTTGGAATGATAAAATTCCTACAGTGCAGAAGGAGGCCATTCGGCCCATCGAGTCTGCACCAATCCATTGAACGACCACACTACCTAGGCTCAATCCCCATCTTATTCCTGCAAACCCATGATAAGGGTCAATTTAACATGGCCAATCTACCTAACCTGCACATCTTTGAACTGTGGGAGTAAATCGGATCATCCGGAGGAAATCCACGCAGACACAAAGAAAACACTCCATACAGTCACCCGAGGTGGGAATTGAACCCAGGTCCCTAGAGTTGTGAGGCAGCAGTGCTAACCACTGTGCCACCGTGCCTCCCAATCTATGTACCACTTTTGGATAAAATCAGTCCTTTGGTTTTTGGGATAATTACAAACAGACTAACAAACGGGCAAAACTATTACTGTCTTCCACCTCCAAGAAAAAGCAAACAAATTCAAGTCGGGTTGTAGTGTAATTCTGTGATGATTAGCTAGAATGGAAACTATTAATATACTTGCTTATTGCTTAAATAAGGAAAGGTGTGAATAAGCCAGTTTGGACATCTTATAAACCTGAGATTCAGGTCAAAAATAGCGGCAGGCTTCACGAGACTGGTGGAATGGGCTGACAGGTGACAGATTAAGTTTAATGCAGAGAAGTGTGAAATTATTAATTTTTAAATAGGAGGAGAAGACACAATATAAAGTAAAAAGGCACACTTCTGAAGGAGTTGCAGTGATAGAGACCTGAGGAAATCTCCAAATGTGAAAGTGGTTTGCAGGGCTTTAGAAAATGACAGAGTACAAAAGCAAACAAGTAATAAAGAACCGTTATAAAACACAAAGTTCTGAGCACTCACCTTAGGAAGGATGTGAAGGCTTTAGACAGGGTATAGAAAAGACTTGCAAGAATGGTTTCAGGGATGAGGGACTTGATAGATTGAGGAAGCTGGGTTTGTTTTCCTTGGCAAAGAGAAGATTGAGACAAGATAGGGGTGTTCAAAGTCATGACCGATCCCATTGGTGGAAGGGTCGAGAACCAGAGGATGCCAATTTAAGGCGATTGGCTAAAGGAGCAACATGAGGAAAAATCTTTTTACCCACTGAGTGTTTAGAATTAAGAATGCACTGTGGGTAAGTGTAGTGGAAACAGATTCGATCATGCCTTTCAAAAAGGAATTTGATAAGAACCTGAAGCGGAACAAAATGCAGGGTTATGGGGAGTGGAATTTGCTGAGTTGCTCTTGGCACCTATATGATGGGCCAATTGGCCTTCCTCTGTGTTGTAATCATTCTATGATCCTGTGAATTTTGCACCTATGTACTCATACTAAAAGTTGATCCAACATTCTTAATCCGATATGGATTGATCAATAGAAATTCAAATAATATATTTCCCATGTAGTCGTTAGGGTTAAACGTTCATTAATATCTTATATTTACAGTTGAGGCAGCTGTGGCAGCTATTTTGCAAAAGCAAAATTCCATAAACGGTAGTGAAGGTGAATAATTAATAGCTCTATTTCTGGTTTACCGGGGTGTTGGGAGGTCTCACTGCCCTTCTTCAAGTAGTGGAACAGCATCTTCCATTTCTCGCTAAATAACTAGCAGAACTGCTGGGTAGAATCTTAATTTGCAGCCCTGCGACCCCCCCCCCCAATTTATGAAATTTTAAATCCCAATTTTCAGGCATCCTTTATGCCATTTTATCAGGTATATTGTTGTCAAGGCTACTGTGAGAATGGTCCCTTTTTACTGACTTTGATCATTTCGGTCAAAGTTCATACTTTTGTGCAAAGTGTTAGCTCTTTCACTTACCTGATTGTTATCTGATTGATTCATTACCTGATTTGCTACCTCATTTATTGATTGCCTGATTGGTTATCTTGATGCACCAGGGGCATTGTTGACACCTACAATACAGCATAGCAACCAAAGTGATCGCGATGTGGGGGTATCATTGCTCATTCTGCCCAGGACTGCAGTTAGTAATTTTACAGTGAAAAAGATAAGTTCGTTTTTAATCCAGTCATTTGAACTGTTGTAGGAAGTCATCAGTGGAAGAAATAGTGTGAAGGGGTAGGATTTATCCATGGTGAATAGCCCTTTCCAGGGTACAGATGGATAATAAGGTATTTGCTTCTTCAATTAACAAAACAAAAATTGGTTTTAACTGTTTTAAAAAATCTTTTTATTGGCATTTCCCATATTTATAAAACAGTTGTATATATACACATCATATTTCTCTCGCCCGTGCTAATTTCCTTTATTATACAGAGAGGTTTAGTTTGTCATTCGTTTAACTGACCCTACGTGCATTTTGTTGTCCTCTGGATCGGTCTATGGTTCCTCCCCCTTCCCCGTTGTCGCCCCCTCCCCCTTGGCTTCGGCTCTGCTTTTCTTTTATTTTCTGGACAGAATGGGAAAAAAAGGGGGCTAGCCCCCCCCCCCCCCCCCCATATCTCTCGTGGTCTCCCCACCTTTCTTCCGCCACCCCACCCCTCACTCTGGGTTGCGCAGTCTTTTAGTACCTCATCTATATTGCTGTTTAAAAAAAAATTCTTATTAGGTTATTCCTCGTTGCTGACCTCAAACAGGTTTTGGAACAGCCTGACAAACTGCCCCCAAGTATCCAGGAAGCCTTCCTCTGACCCTCGGGTGGCGTACTTAATCTTCACCAGGTGAAGAAATTCTGAAAGGTCAGTGAGCCAGTCTGCAGCTGTAGCTGCTGATCGCCAGCCGAGCAGGATTCTCCGGTGTGCGATTAGCGAAGCGAAAGTGAGGGTGTTGGCCCACTTCTCCATGTGTAACTCTGGCTGCTCCGATACCCCGAAGATTGCCACTATTGGACATGGCTTCACCCTCACCCCCACAACCTTGGACATTGCCTCGGAGAAGGCTGTCCAGAACCCAGCAAGCTTGGGGCGAGCCCAAAACATGTAGGTGTGGTTGGCCGGGCCCCTCTGGCACCGCTCACATTCTCATTCGGGTTATGGTCAGGTGGGCTCTGTGCACCACTTTGAGCTGCATTAGGCTTAGCCTTGCGCAGGAGGAGGTGGAGCTCACCCTGCTCAGTGCTTCGCTCCAGAGCCCCCATCCTACCTCTCCCCAGTTCGTCCTCCCATTTTTGTCTGGTCTAGTCCATTGGAGTCTGGGCTCTGTCCAGTAGCTGTCTGTATATTTTCCCATATAGCCCCCCCACTTCTCGTTGCTTGTGCCTATCAGGTCCACTAGTAGTGTGGCTTCTGGGGCCCCGGGGTACCCTACTGTCTCTTTGCGGAGGAAGTGTTTTATTTGGAGGTGTCTCATTTTCTGTCCTATTGCTAGCCTCCACTTCCTCGTCAGTTCATCTAGTGTCGCCAGTATATAGAAGTCCCCGACTGTCAATGTGCCCCCTTCCAACCTCCATCTTTTGAAGGTGGTATCCAGCATGGCTGGGTGGAATCTGTGATTGCTGCATATGGGAGCCATGGGAGACATTTTGGCTATCCCGAAGTGTTGTCTCAACTTCCACGTTCTCAGTGTAGCCGCTATCACTGGGCTTGTTGTGTATCTTGTTGAGGAGGATGGGAGTGCTGCTGTGGCCAGGGCCTGGAGGGCCGTTCCTTTACAGGATGCCTCCTCCATTTGTACCCAATCTTTGTCGGGTTCTTCTACCCATTCCCTCACTCTTTCTGCCGTTGCTGCCCAGTGGTAGTATGGTGGGTTTGGTAAGGCCAAGCCCCCTTTGATTTTCCTTCTTTGCAGTGTTTGGGAATTCTCTGGTTCTTCCCCCCCCCCCCCCCCCCACCTCCCCACCTCCCCACCCCCACACAAACACCATGATTAGACTGTCTCCGTTTTGAAACAAGGCCTTGGGGATGAAGATCGGAACGGATCTAAACAGGAAGAGGAACCTTGGCAGTACTTTCATCTTGATCATCTGCGCTCTCCCCGCCAGAGAGAGTGGGAGTGAGCCCACCTTTGAAGGTCTCTTCTTACTTCCTCCACCAGGCTGGTCAGGTTCCACTTGTGGATCTGTGCCCCGCAGGGCTATCGCCAGGGGATTGATCGCTAGCGCAAACAAGAGTGGGGACGGGGTGGCCCTGTCTTGTTCCTCTCTGCAGCTGGAAGTATTCAGAGCTGGTGGTGTTAGTTCGGACGCTCGCTTTGGGAGCGTTGTACAGGAGCCTCACCCAGGCGGTGGACCCTGCTGTGGTGATATGATTTGCATAGCTGTCTGCCATTGGTGCAGAACTCCGGCTTACCATTGGCCCTGGTCGGTCATGTGCCTCTCGACCGATTGGTTGAGACCAGTCATGTGACAGCTCTCCGATTGGTCGAGAGGCTGAGTTAACCACGCATCCATACCGAGGTATAAATAGTCGGAACGCCCGGCGGTCGTCCATTTTATTGTAGTCAACCGCAGGGCTAAGTTCTAGCTTATTAAAGCCGAACTTTTGTATAGCAACTCGTCTCTCGTGCAATTGATGGCTCATCAATTTAATAAGCTAGCTTTTTGAAGATGGAGTTCCGGATCAAGCCCGAATGCCTCTGCATCAGCCCGCAAACTCCGAACTCTGCAGAGCTTTTTCAACATTGGCTGGCATGTCTCGAAGGATACCTGGAATCTGCAACCATCCCCCCCACCATGGCACAGAAGCTTCACATCCTCCACTCCAGCGTGGGTATAGCAGCCTACGCGATAATCAAGGAGGAGAAAGATTACGATGCCGCCATGCTGAAGCTGAATGGACAATTCCTTAAACCAGCCAACAGAGTATTCGCCCGACATCTGCTGGCCACCAGACAACAGCTCCCCGGTGAGTCATTAGACCAATTTTACCAGGCCCTCGCCATCCTGGGGAGGAACTGCTCCTGCCTCCCAGTTTCAGCTACGGAACACATGGAACTGCTGATCAGAGACTCTTACGTGGCTGGGATGCAGTCTGCCGCTATCCGCCAGCGGATGCTGGAGAAAGACGACCTCAGCTTAACTGAGGCACGGACTCTCTCCACCTACCTGGAGGTCGCCGATCTAAACGCCCGCGCCTATGTCCCCAGCCGCACGGCACCGTCCTGGGCCTCCTGGCATGCTTCCCCAACGCCATCCGCCGCTCCTGACCTCCCTCAGGCCTGCGCCGCGGGACGCCCCGACAGGTCCACGGGGCCCCGCTGCTACTTTTGCGGGTTCGCGAAACACCCTCGCCCGCGCTGCCCAGCCCGCTCCGCCCTCTGTAAGAGCTGCAGGAAGAAGGGCCACTTCTCCACTGTCTGCCAGGCCAAAACAGTCGCTGCGCGGAACCACCCCCCTCCGGGCCCTTGCTGGCCCCTCCTGGACGCCGCGCAACTCTCTCCCTCATGCCCCCGGGCCCCTGCGCCCGACCTGTGCGCCTCTCTCTCTCCTCCCGGCCCCCTCCTGGGCGCCGCGCAACTCTCTACCCCCGCCCCCGCGCCTGGCCTGTGCGCCTCTCTCTCTCCTCCGGGCCCTCCCGGTCCCCTCCTAGATGCCGTGCAACTCTCTACCCCGCCCCCCGGGCCCCTGCGCCTGGCCTGCGTGCCTCTCTCTCTCCTCCGGGGCCCATGCAGCGTATGAGGTAGACTACATTGGTCGAGTCGCACGAGTATGCACCTACAGATGCTGAAAGATGCCCTCGTACAAACGGGATATGGCGCTCGACTCATTGATCGACAGTTCCACCGCGCCACAGCAAAAAACCGCACCGACCTCCTCAGAAGACAAACACGGGACACCACTGACAGAGTACCCTTCGTCGTCCAGTACTTTCCTGGGGCGGAGAAACTACGACATCTTCTTCGCAGCCTCCAACACATCATCAGCGAGGATGGACATCTTGCCAAGGTCATCCCCACACCCCCACTACTGGCCTTCAAACAACCGCGCTACTCAAACAAACCATTGTTTGCAGCAAATTACCCAGCCTTCAGAACAGCAACCACAACACCACAAAACCCTGCCAGGGTAATCTCTGCAAGATATGCCAGATCATCGACATGGACACCACCATTACACGTGGAAACACCACCCACCAGGTACGCGGCGCATACTCGTGCGACTCGACCAATGTAGTCTACCTCATACGCTGCAGGAAAGGATGTCCCGAAGCGTGGTACATTGGCGAAACCATGCAGACACTGCGACAACGAATAAACGGGCATCGTGCGACTATCAACAGGCAGGACTGTTCCCTTCCAGTTGGGGAACACTTCAGCAGTCAAGGACATTCAGCCTCTGATCTCCGGGTCAGCATTCTACAAGGCCTTCAGGAGACGCGACAACGCAAAATTGCTGAGCAAAAACTTATAGCTAAGTTCCGCACGCATGAATGCGGACTCAACCGGGATCTGGGATTCATGTCGCATTACATTCGGCCCCCACCAACAAGCCTGGACTTGCAGAGGCCTACCGACTGAACTGGCTTGGGACAATTCACACCTCTTTAACCTGGAGTTACCTCTCTCTCTGCATCTTTGATGATTTGATTGCCTGCAGGTGCTCGCATTCCGGGGCATCTCTGACTGTGTCTATATAAACATTTCTGGAACAAGCCTTTCCATTCACCTGAAGAAGGAGCCGTGCTCCGAAAGCTCGTGTTTGAAACAAACCTGTTGGACTTTAACCTGGTGTTGTAAAACGTTCCTTTTGCTAGCCCTTGTCTCGCCCTCCTGTCCGCCTTTCTCACCCTTATTCACCTTGCTTCGCTCCCCCCATTGCTTTGAGAGATGGAATGAGCCCGGGAATGAGTTAGCACAGTCCCGCGCAGTACACCAAACACGTGTGTACAGTTTGTGATCTTATTGTCTCTGTTTGCGGTCTGCCCTCCGCTTTTTGTTCCGATTCTTCCTTTCTTTTCCATCCCCGTCGCTTTCATGAAGGCCGTTGTGGCTGTTCTTCCCCCAGTTTGTTCGCTCTAACGAACTCCTCCGCTGCCGCTGGGGTGTTTAAAAAAAATAACAGCTCCTTCCCCTCAAATCTTACCCAGAGTTTGACCGGGAATAACATCCCAAATTGCACATTACCTTTGTAGAGTGCTGATTTGGCCCTGTTGAATTCAGCCCTTCTTTTGGCCAGGTCCGCCCCAATGTCTTGGTACACCCTTATGATCTTCCCTTCCCACGATTTCGTCTGCCGGGACCACTTTAGGATTTTTTCCCCTGTCTTGTTACCTGTGCAGCTTCAAGATAATCGCTCTGGGCAGGTCCCCGGCTTTGGGCCTGGGTCGGAGCGACCTGTGCGCCCTGTCGATTTCTGGGGGGGGTTGGAAATTTCTCCTTTCCCACTAGCTTGCCCAGCATTTGGGTGACGTAGCCTGTTGGGTCTCTGCCCTCCACCCCCTCTGACAGACCCACTGTTTTAACATTCTGCCGTCTGGACCTATTTTCCTGGTCCTCCACTTTCCCTCTTAGGCTCCCCTGGGTTGTTACCAGCCTTTTCACCTCGGTTTCCTGAGCTGCAATCCTATCGCTCTGGTCCGATGCGGCCCTCTCCATCTCCAGAATCGTTTTCTCCTGCGCCTCGACCTTCCTTTCCAGGCCATCGATGGTTGGCTGCATTTTGTCCATTGTTTCCGCCAGCACCTCCTTCATCATTGTGTGGAGCTCCGTCCTGAGTGTCTCCCTCATGGCGTTTATCTCCATTTTTATCTCCTCCTTTATGGCGTTTATTTCTGTTTTCAGCACACTTCTCCATTCCTCCTCCTGTGCCGTGGGGGTGGGGGGGGGGGGGGGGATTGTCACCGTGTCCTGTTCCTGCTCCGCTGCTCGGCTCGCCAGCTTCTCCACTTCCTGGTTCGCCTGAACCTCCGCATCGCCCCATAGGGTCGTCTGCCTGCGTGGCCGTAGCTCCTGCTTTTTTCCTTTGCTGCTGCGCCTTCTTACATCCCCCCGATTTATCATTATTTTCAGGCTGATGCGCAATCAATAACCACAGAAACGAAGGAGTAGTCCGAATTGAAGGCTTTAATCTACGAGATGTTTCCCCAGCAGTTTGAGTACAGAAAGAACAATGGCTGCTGGGAAACACAGGTTCTTATACTCCGCCTCATTGGGCGGAGCTACCTTCGTCTTGACCAATGAGAAAGTAACACTTGGGCCAATGAGCAGCGAGCCTTCTCCACCAATAGCAGCTCACGCTTCCAGGTACTGTAGTACCTCTAGTCATACTACCACACAGAAATATTTCTGTAATGTGCCTTTATCTTTTTTTCCTGGGTTTTGGTGCGAAAAAGAAATTCTCCCCCCCCCCCCCCCCCCCCCCACCGCCCCCGAAAAAAGCCCCAAGGGTTTTTTCTCCTTTTAAAAACAAATTTTTTTTCATAAAAAGGAATTTTTTGTTTTAGAAAGTTTAAAAAGAAAAAGTTATTTCAATTTTCAGGAGAGGAACAAAATAGGTTGAATAAAAAAAATATTCTTTTGTTTTTGTCTTATCCTCTCTGTGCTCCGACTTTCAGGCAGTTTCTTGTTGCGATTCCCACTCCTCCTCCACATGCAGCACACCGGGCCCAGTCTCCTCTTTCTTTTCCTTTTCAGCTCCGTGGAACGGAGCTTTGGCGCCTGGGCAGGGCCAGGGAGGCAGGGCCGATTTCGTGGGAGTTTAATTTTTTTTAAAAAACCCACCGTGAAAACTCCTGAAAAAAGCCACGATTTTGTGGGAGCCTCTTTGCTGTGGCTGCTCCGTTCGTGATCGCCACCGGAAGCCCCGGTTTTAACTTTTGACAATGCTTAACAAAATAACCTTCAATTTAACTCATATTAGCCAGTAAGTTTATTAAAACAATATATATCTGATTCATGCATTATAAGAATATATATATATATATATAGAGAGAGAGAGTTAAGAATGGCAAAGGTTTTCTAAATATCCTTTTTATGTTGGTTTTCTGGCTATCAACAGCTATTACATACATACAAAGATTCTGCATCTTTCTGTCCACTTTCGGGGATGACATTTGGTATGATAAATATAAATTCTTATTTAGCTTTAAAAAAAATCACCACTAACAACTATACAAATGGGGAGCAATTCTCCCATGAGGAGACTAATCCCGACGGCTCCGGTTTTCCGGTTTTCACTCCGGCATCGGAGGCCGCTCCTCGCCCCCTATTCTCCCACGCGCGCGCCGAGCCTTCACAACGCGTAAATTACGTGGCCGGCGCTGCGTAAACGATGGCAACCGCGCATGCACAGTTGCCGTCCTCCCCGCGGCAGCCCCGCAAGAAGATGTCAGATGGATCTTGCGGGGCGGCGGAGGAAAGGAGTGCCTCCTTCAGAGAGGCCGGCACGCCGATCGGTGGGCACCGATCGTGGGCCAGACCCCTTGTGAGCCCCCCCCCCCCCCCCCGGTGCAAGAACCCTCCTCCCTCTCCCACAGGCCGCCCCCCCCCCCCCCAGAGTTCCCGCGTCGTTCCCGCCAGCAGCGACCAGGTGTGGACGGCGCCGGCTGGAACCTGTCATGATGGGCAGGCCACTCAGCCCATCCGGGCCGGAGAATTGCCACTCGCCCGTTACAAACGGTGAGCAGCGATTCCACCAGCGGCCAGCTGTGAATCTCGCCGCGCTGGTTTGGGGGGGTGGGAGAATCGCGTGCGGGTGCCGGGGCGGCATGGCGGGACTTGCTCGGCGCCCCGGCGATTCTCCCACCCGGCGTTGGGGGGGGGGGGGGGGGGGGGGGGAGAATTCCGCCCACGGTCTTTGATGCCTTCTCCTGCAATAGGAATTATTCTTATATTTTTTTTTTTCTTTTTATAAATTTAGATTAGCCAATTATTTTTTCCAATTAAGGGGCAATTTAGCGCGGCCAATCCACCTACTCTGCACATTTTTGGGTTGTGGGGGCGAAACCCACGCAGACACGGGGAGAATATGCAAACTCCACACGGACAGTGACCCAGAGCCGGGATCGAACCTGGGACCTCAGCGCCGTGAGGCGGTTATGCTAACCACTAGGCCACCGTGCTGCCCGGAATTATTCTTATATGAAATATGTCAGACTTTTTGCTCAACTGGTATCATCTTTCAGGTGCACAGAATTTTTAGATGCCAAGGTGAAAATATCATCAAAGGCATCTTAGAAAGGCATTGGGCAGCACGGAAGCACAAGTGGATAGCACTGTGGCTTCACAGCGCCAGGGTCCCAGGTTCGATTCCTGGCTGGGTCACTGTCTGTGCGGAGTCTGCACATTCTCCCCGTGTCTGCGGGGTTTCCTCCGGGTGCTCCGGTTTCCTCTCACAGTCCAAAGACGTGCAGATTGGGTGGATTGGCCATGGTAAATTGCCCTTAGTGACCAAAAAGGTTGGGAAGGGTTATTGGGTTACGAGGATAGGGTGGAAGTGAGGGCTTAAGTGGGTCGGTGCAGACCCGATGGGCCGAATGGTCTCCTTCTGCACTGTATGTTCTATGTTCTAGAATTCAAATTAGTCAGATTTAGGAGATTCTTATTCACTTCTCTCTGGAAACAAGGAAATGGCATATGACAAAGGGCTAAACTGCATGCCACATTAGCTCTTCCCATAGTGGAACAGAAAATTTACTTCAAGTAGGCAATGAAATTAATTGCTCACGATTGAGTCAACCCTCTTCCAGCTTCTTTTGAATGCATTCTGTATTTAATCCAATGTACTCAAATGCATGTATAATTTTCAGGAAGCATTTGGTATGTTGCTGCAGATAGAAAAAGAAGAAACATTCCCTCTTTGAGAGTAGTGAACAATACACTGTGCTGTTTAAATGACAGAGCAATTGGAATTGAGGCACCATGATGAGGCAATGGAAATGTCAGGTTCATTTTATCATTGGGACAAATAAAATGTATCTTGTGTAACTCTAACACTTTTAGTTATCATCTTACTCTTTTCCATGTAGATATTGCACACTCTTAACATCATTTACTTTCTCTCCATGACCATGTCTATTCTGTTTCCTACTAATTTACAATAAAACTTTCTTCCATTCTTTTTATGGACTGCTAGTCAGGTCCTCTGGGTCATTTACACTACAGGCTGGATTTTGTCTGGGGCTTCTGTTATAACCCCCGACAGGGACGGAACTTATATAACATCTGATTCCCCTCCTACACCTTAAAGAGTATGAGCTATCCAGGTGACTAGGAGGCAGAGCTTCCTCCCAATTGAAGGAGCTCCCCGCAGGATATAACTGGAAGCAGTTCAGTGAAGGGGAGTGGAGAGGAGTGATTGTCTGAATCGTATGGGATAAAGAGAGTTGTACCCTGTCAGACTGGTCTCTTGTGGAGTCTTTGCCTTCGTCTTCAACATTGGTGACGAGTATCAAGAAGAACTGCCATAGGCGTAAAGTTGTGCGAAGTCGGACCGTTTTTCATCGACCTCGGTAGGCCACTCTCCAGCCGTCAGGCTGGCCCACATAGGTAAACGCGAACCTTTTGATGCCGACTTGGACAATTGGGCCCAGCATGTGGAAAGACTTCAACTTTTTTCACATAAACGCCATAGTCACTGACGAGCAACAGGCCTTATACTGCAAAGGCTATGGGCCCTGACAATATCCCAGCAATAGTACTGAAGACTTGTGCTCCAGAACTTTCCGCAACCCTAGCCAAGCTGTTCCAGTATAGGTACAACACTGGCATCTACACGGCAATGTGGAACATTGCCCAGGTGGTCCTGTACACAAGCCCAGCTAATTTCCGCCCTATCAGTCTACTCTCCATCATCAGCAAAGTGACGGAAGGAGTCATCAACACTGCTATCAAGCGGCACTTACTCGGCAATAACCTGCTCACGGGCTCTCAGTTTCGGTTCCGCCAGGGTTACTCAGCTCCTGACCTCATTACAGCCTTGATTCAAACATGGACAAAAGTGCTGAATGCCAGAGGTGAGGTGAGAGTGACTGCCTTGACATCAAGGCAGCATTTGACTGAGTATGGCATCAAGGAGCCCGAGCAAAACTGGAGTCAATGGGAATCAGGGGGAAAACTCTCCGCTTGTTGGAGTCATACCTGGTACAAAGTAAGATGGTTGTCGTGGTTGGAGGACAATCATTTCATTCCAGGACATCACTGCGGAAGTTCGTCAGGGTCGTGTCCAAGGCCCAACCACCGTCAGCTGCTTCATAAATGACCCCTGTTCCATCATAAGGTCAGAAGTGGGGATGATTGAGGATGACTGCACAACGTTCAGCACGTCCTCAGGTAATGAAACAGTCCAGGTCCAAATGCAGCAAGACCTGGACAATATCCAGGCTTGGGCTGACAAGTGGCAAGTTACATTCGTGCCACACAAGTGCCAGGCAACCACCCTCCTACAGGAGAGCATCTAACCACCGGCCCTTGACATTCAATGGCATTACCATTACTGAATCCCCGACAATCAACATCCTGGGGTTACCATTGATCAGTAACTGAACTGGACTAGTCAAATTAATACTGTGGATGTCAGGGCAGGTCAAAAACTAGGAATTCTATGGCGATTAACTCACCTCCTGACCCCCCAAAGCCTGTCCACCATCTACAAGGCACAGGTCAGGAGTATAATGGAATGCTCTCCACTTGCCTGTATGAGTGCACCTCCAGCAACTCAAGAATCTCAACACCATCCAGTACAAAGCAGCCCGCTTGATTGCTCCCCCATCCACAAACATTCAAACCCTCCACCACCAACGAACAGTGGCAGCCGCGTATACCTTCTACAGGATGGACTGCAGTAACTCACCAAGGTTCCTTTGACAACACCTTCCAAATCCATGACCACTCCCATCTTGAAGAGCAGCAGATACCTGGAACCCCACCACCTGTGAATTCCCCTCGAAGTCACTCATCACCCTGACTTAGAAATACAACGCCACTCCTTCACTGTCACTGTGGCAAAATCCTGGAACTCCCTCCCAAACAGCACAGTGGGTGCACCTACACCTCAAGGACTGTAGCGGTTCAAGAAGGCAACTCACCACCACCTTCTGAAGGCCAACTAGGAATGGGCAATAAATGCTGACCTAACCAGCAGCAGCCACATCCTGTAAATGAATAAAAACATTGGCAGACCAATTTGTGCACTAATCAGGAACTTGACTTATCCGGACAGGCCGGATGGATCGAATGGGTGGGCCATCACCTAAATCCGCAGCCCCCGATTATGGTCTGACAGTACCACTTCCATTCCGCCTTGCAGATGCCAGCAGCGACTCGTTTGCGGACTTCAGGACCGGGAGACGCAGTGGAAGCTGCCAATGGAGACACCCCAACAATCAACAGGGCTGTCGACATAGCGCTCGCCCGGGAAAGCGCCAACCACGGGCTCCAAGAACTCCAGGGCCTGGGACGTGAACATCGGGTGTCGTCAAGACCGTTGGCTGATGAGCACCACAAGCGAGGTGCCGAGACCATCGCGGGGGGAAGTCACCGCAGGTCCTATAACCACCACCGTGACTCATCCCGGAGTGGCTGTGGGGCTTCCTTCGACTCAGCGTTCCCGGATGGTGGACACCACTATCGAGTGGGCCGCCAAGGCCAGGGACAGAGTTCTGGGTGAGCATGTGAGGGTGCCGTTCCCTGACCATGGACCAGTCGCCATTTCCCCCCAAGAGACGCACGCATTTCCTGGAGGACTTGGAAGCTGATGAGCCAATCCTGCTGCTGCACTGTGTGACTGGCCCCAGAACGGTACCTATCCATGTGACACTGCTGTTAAACGGACATCCTGTCGAGATGGAACTGGACACTGGAGCGGCAGTTTTGGTCAACAGTTTTAGCACATCCAAGGCCATCCGGACAGGTCTTCAACCACTGGAGCTTCTTGACATGGGGGCCTGAGTGACCACGTATACCGGGGAGCCCTTAGAAATTGCGGGCACTACCCACATGCCCATGGCATACGGAGACCAGTCCGCATGCCTACCACTGAAGATAATCCGCTGCGACGGGCCCAGCCTATTGGGGCATGACTTGCTGCATCAACTACATTTGCAATGGCTACGCGTGTGCCAGATGTGCCCCTGTGGACCGGATGGAGTGCTGTCCAAGTTTCCTTTGGTTTTTTCCAAAGACCTCGGGACCATTAAAGGAACAATACCCACGATCAATGTGGAAGAAAGCGCCTAGTCCTGGTATTTCAACGCCCGCACTGTGCTGTACACATTGTCTGCCAAGGTAGACCAGGAATTGGACCATTTTGAGCAGCTAGGGTTTATTCACCCTGTCCACTATGCCGATTGGGCCGGGCCTGTAGTTCCCGTGTTGAAGCCAGACGGGTCGGTGCGGCTCTGTGGGGACTCCAAAATGATCGTAAACTGGGTATCCCACCTTGACCGTTACCTGGTCCCTCGGATCGAGGACCTCTACACCCGGCTCAGTGGAGGAAAAACATTCACTAAGTTGGACATGAGCCACACATACTTCCAACTGGTGCTCGAGCCAACTTCAGGGAAATTGACAATTAATACCCATTGGTATTGTACGAGTATACGCAGTTGCCGTTTGGAGTCTCTTTGGCTTGTGCGATATTTCAGAGGGTTATGGAGAATACCTTCCGAGAGTTGCCAAGGGTGGGCGTCAACCTAGACGATGTTCTTATCACCGGGACCTAACCGAGGTCTTCAAGCGGTTTGCTCGGGTCGGGGTCCGCCTTCGGAGGGAGTAGTGCGTTTTCCACGTGAGGTCACATACCTCGGTGACTGAGTGGACAGCAGGAGCCACCATCCAATGGAGGACAAGATGCAGGCAATTCGCCAGGCCCCCATCGTGACGAAATTGAGCCCCGCTCTTTCCTAGGCCTGAACTACTATGGGAAGTTCATACTCCGGATGGCCACGCTGTTCAGCCCACTCCACCACTACTGACGGGACAGAAGTGGGGCCCCCTGCACCAGAAGACATGTCAAGTGGTGAAGCAGCGTCTCTCATCAGATGAATTGCTGATTTACTTTGACCCGGACAAACCCCTGCTCCTCGTGTGCAATGCCTCGCCATACAGCGTTGGGGCAGTCCTGGCATACCGCATGCCCGATGGCTCGGAGCGAACAATAGCTTTTGCATCCCGCACACTGGCGGACACCGAGCGAAACTATGCCCAGAAAGAGAAGGAAAGATTGGTAGTTGTGTTCACAGTGAGGAAATTCCATCAATACGCCTGATGTTCACGATATATGCCGACCACAAGCTCCTGCTGGGGTTATTCAAGGAAGATCGTGGGGAGTCCACCATAGCATCTGCCCGGGTTCACCGGTGGCTCTGCTTCTGTCTACCTATGAGTATATGTCTACCTATGAGTGGGAGCATCACCCGGGCACATGAATCCTGCATATGGGTGCATTGAGCCGCCTGCACCTACCCACAAAGCACCCACCGCAGCCACGGAGGTGATAGCCGCCTTCCATTTCATGGACACTTTGCCAATAACGGCAGCTCATATCCAAGTATGGACCCAGACTGACGCTGAGTTTTCAAAGGTCCGAGATATGGTCCAATAAGGGGCCTGGCAGAGAGCGATACCAGACGGGCTGAGGGCCTACACCTCCAAGCTGCCAAAATGAGTGTCGAAGGTGGCATCCTCATCCGGGGGATGAGGGTGGTCATACCCGAATGGAGGCCGCAACCCTGTTGAAATACCTCCATAAAGGACCCGCTACCCCCGGGGTGACCAAAATGAAGATGTTGGCACGCAGCTACATTTGGTGGCCCAGACTGGATGCTGAGATTGAGCGGGTGGCCCGCAATTACACCCCATGGCAGGAACACCAGAAGGCCTCCCCGGCGGCTCCGATGCACCACTGTGAGTGGTCCTGCGTACACAATCGACTTTGCCGACCTGTTTCAGGGGACCACAATCCTACTATTAGCGGAGGTCCACTTAAAATGGCATGAAGTACACCGAGTCCCCACGTCGACCACATAAGCAACTGTGAGGTATTTTTTACACGCACGGACTGCTCGAGCACCTGGTGTCTGACAATGGTGCGGCATTTACAAGCTAGGAGTTTGCATTATTTATGGCTATGATCATGGCATCAGGTATGTGCGGAAGGCCCTGTATCAACCGGCCTCCAACAGGCTAGCCGAACGAGCAGTTCAAAACATTCGAGCGGACCATGAGAAAGAGAACCTTGTGGTCGTGAGAGACAAGGGGCGGCATTCTCCCCTACCCGGCGTGATGGAGGGTGCCGGAGTAGGGGAGTGGCGCCCAACCACTCAGGGGTCGCGCCTTCCCAAAGGTGGGGAATTCTCCCCACCTTTGGGGGCCAGCCCCGCGGCGGAGCGGTTTGCACCAGAAGACTGGCGCAAAAACCCGGCGCTCCCGGCAGCGGGGCTGGCCGAAAGGCTTTCACCGGTCGGCGCATGCGCGATGTGGTGTTCCCTTCCGCTTCCGCCATGGCGGAGGCCGTGGCGGTCGCGGAGGAACATAGTGCACCCAGGGCACTGGCCCGGCCCCTGATCGGGGGGCCCCGATCGCGGGCCAGGCCACCGTGGGTGCACCCCCCGGGGTCCGATCGCCCCCCGCCCCCCCCCCCCCCCCAGGACCCCGGGGGCCTGCTCGCGCCGCTGAGCCCGCCGTTCCAGAGGTGGTTTAAACCTCGGCGGCGGGAGAGGCCTCCCAGCGGCAGGACCTCGGCCCATCCGGGCCGGAGAATCGCCGCAGGGGCCTCTCCGATCGGCGGGGCGAGATTCCTGCCCCCGCCACTTCCCGGGTGGCGGAGAATCTCTGCCACGGCGGGGGCGGGATTTTAGGCGCCCCCCAGGCAATTCTCCGACCCTGCTGGGGGTCGGAGAATTTCGCTCATGGTTAGCACGGTTTCTCTTTCATTACCATATAAAGGCTCACACCACAACTGGCATCGCACTGGCAGAGTTGCTCATTGTGCGCCTACTCTGGACACATCTCAGCCTTGTCCTCCCCGATGTCAGATTACGGATTTGTCAATGGCAGGACCGCTCAGAGACGGACTCTCAGCCCCTCCCCCCCCCCCCCCCCCCCCGGGTCCCTGGGGTAGTCCTCCATGTGACAAGGCCAGTCTCCTGCGCCATCCAGGTACAGGGCACAGAGACCACATCACCGCATGGACCACACGACGATGTAACCAGGAACCACCAGCGCAAGTCCTGGCGGCCTCACGCAGGACCCAGACTCCGTCCCCTGTACGGCCAAGGAGGAACCTTGAGGCCAGAGAGGAACCAGGGCCTCCCTCGACCATTACATCTCCAGTTGAACGTCAGGACGTCAGGAGAACTGTGGTTCCCGTGGATCTGGCCAGTGACAGCATAGACAGCGACGCAGAGTCCAATATGAATATTGAACCGAGGGCAGCACGGTGGCACAGTAGTTAACACTGCAGTCACGAGGAGCCGAGGTCCCAGGTTCAATCCCGGCACTGGGTCACTGCCCGTGTGAAGTTTGCACATTCTCCCCGTGTGTGCGTGGGTTTCACCCCCACAACCCAAAGATGTGCAGGGTAGGTGGATTGGACACGCTAAATTGCCCCTTAATTGGAAAAAATGAATTGGGTACTCTAAATTTATTATTATTTAAAAAAAATGAATATAGAACCGGCCAGCGATGATACGCCGGCACCGATTGTACCAGCAGCCTTGTTGGCTATGCCATGCCAGCTACAACACTCCTTGCGGAAACCGCAGTCCCCACTGAGTTACACACCTCCCGGGATGGCTGTATCATCCCTGGACTTCTGCCCACAACCCAACGGCCACGGGACCCTCCACCTGAGGACATGATCCCGACCTCCCATTTACCAGGAGCGAGAACAACAGAGCAAGCTCCCCGCATATGGCCTCCTAATTGACTGCCTCCATGCTTGTTGCCAATTAGGAATGGCGGGCAAGCTCTTGAGGCTGCCAGTCTACCTATCGACATGGAGCCATTCTCTCTTTCTTGCATTGCAGTAAGAAACTGAAAAGGGTTCAGGTCAATATGTACATATGGATGGAGGGGAATCCCCTCCAATAGTTTGGCTTCAACCTTTCATGCACACCCCCTTTTTGTGGCATGGAGCCGCTGGCTCTAATGGCACACCCCACAGCTTGCCGCAGCGTAGATGCCTCCATTGAGCTGGCGGAATCCACACATGACAGGGGAACTGGTAAAATTCCAGTGAGGCAACTAAATCGTATCTGTCACAATTAGCTGAGAAAGGGTCAAGTAGTTCCCCTCTTTCCCTTCTGCTTATTTGACCGCAACAGGTTTTTGTTCGAAAAGGATATGCTCGCCAATTTAGTAAATATTTAACTGTTTACATGCTGTAATCATAAAAGAACGAATGAGGCAGGTTTTCTTGAGTTAACAAAGAAAGAGGTCAGCTTTATTCTACTTGAACTGAACTACGTAAAGCAATAAAAATACACTCCGACTTTGTGCACACACATACACTGAAAGTTCATAAACTCACAAATACAGAGTACAGGGTGGGAAAGGATAGGTTGACCACATTAGAGACCCAGAAAGTAAAAGGAATATGCAGCCTGTAGTTTGGTAACTGGGCTGGCTTCAGGCTGAATTCGGTTGTCGCGATTCTTCCAATTTACAGGTGTAGGTGACTGATTTGGTTGCTCTTCTGGAGACAGTACTGCTGGGTTCAATTATCTTACGAAGTATCAGTTTGCAACAAGGCCTCTCTGAATGGTCAAGGTGTGAAAACAGAGCTCAAAACTTGTCAGGTGGGTTGGAGAGAAAGGGAGGCAGGAGGGACCCAATCTGCATCTCAGTTGCTTGCCCTCAGTTCTACTGAATAAACATACACTTAAAACATATAAAGGTTGGCTTGCCATGTGATCTCCCTTCTCTAACTGATCCATATAAGATCATTGTCCATGTATTTCTAGGATTGTTAATTTCTAGGATTGTTTATGTCTACAAAATGAACTTAGTCATGGTCCCAATGTCCAAGTGATTACTTTTAATGGTCCATCTCCAAATTTTGAATACCTCAAGTTATTGCCTTAATGTCTTGCTAACGGGAGAGGAGATTTGGATTCTTCACATTGCCCAGGAGGTCATTGTCTTTGATATGTTTTGTAGACATGGCTGTCTCCATTCTAATAAATTGGAATATGGAATGTGCCGTAATGCAAATCTATACTTGCTACGATCTCAAGTTTTGTTTAGTCTGTTTTTTAAAAAAACTCTGTTTATAAAAGTTCTAGGCTTCTAGGCCAGTAGATTTTAAATCATTATTTGATATCTTTATGCACATAAGCATGCACATGCGGATAAGCACATCATAATGGCTCCCCTAATTGGGGTCACGACAATGTTAATTCACTGTCCACCTCCTTGGAGAGGCCAGCTGACCTGTTTAATAGACTGCCATTGGAAAACTTTACTAGTGAAAAGAATGCATTGGGGAACCATCCTAATGGACTCACCCTTCCTTTCCCGCTCCCTTCCAGACTCCAACCTGCCATCATTGCCTTCACTGGCAAATATATTGGCTTGCCTGTTATTTCCATTGGATGTCTACCTAACTCATCTTGTAATTATCTTAGCATTCAGCATGGTTAAGTTAGTACATTTTTACATGTTTATGACTGTAATTATCTCATTAGCTGCTTGCGACACACTAAATAATCATATTGCAGGAAAATTGTGGTTTTCTGTTCATTTTAATTTGCTGCTAACAAAAGATTTTAAAAATCCTTTGGAATTGCATGTTTGAGACTCCTGGTCCTATAATTTAATTTATCAGTAATTAGCCTGAAAAATACGGGGCGGGATTCTCCCATCGGGCGGCTAAGTGCCGACGCCGGCGTAAAAATGTGAGTGTTTTACTCCGGCGCTGGCGCCCGTTCTGGGACCCTATTCTGAGGCCCACAGGGGGCTAGCATGGCGCTGGAGCGGTCCACGCCGCTCCAGCTGCCGATCCCGGCCTGAACCCAGCACCACTGGGGTCCGCGCATGTGCAGTTGGGCCGGCGCCAACTAGCACATGCGCAGTGGCCTTCTTCCCCGCGCCAGCCCCAACACCAAATGGTTCAGGGCTACAGGAGCCGGCGCAGAGGAAAGGAGACCGGGGGCAGAGAGGCTGGTCCGCCGATCGGTCGGCCCCGATCGCGGGCCAGGCCACTACGGAGGCCCACCCTGGCGTCGCCCCCCCCCCCCCCCCCCCCCGACACAGGCCGTCCCCGGAACCTTCAACGCCGAGGACCTGCCGGCTCAGAAGATGTTAGAACGGCGCCGGCGGGACTCGACTTTTTGATGACGGCTGTTCGGCCCATCCAGGCTGGAGAATTGGCGCGCCAGCCCATGCTGGCCCGGGCCGGAGAGTCGGCGCATACCCCGATTGGCGCCGCGCCATCCACGCTGCGCTGATGGCGCTGATTCTCTGCACTGCGTCCCAGTGTCGGGGCGGCGTGGCGCGATCCGTGCGAGCCGCGCCGATTCTCCGACCCGGCGGGGGGCGGAGAATTCTGCCCATGGTTTCCGCATCTTTCAATCAAAGGGAGTGCTTTAGCCCATTGTGATCATTGGAATATATTTTATGAATGCAACTGACCCCACTGAATGATCTGTAAGGTTTTTGATTAAAATATCCACATGTTTTGTTTAGGGTGATATTACAAATCAGGTCTTTCTGGAACTAACCCCCTGTGGTAGTATGACTAGGGGTATTACGGTACCTGGGAGTGTGAGCTGCCATTGGTGCAGAGGGCTCGCTGCTCATTGGCCCAAGCATCGTGTCCTCTGTATTTTTATTGGTCGAGAGGAAGGTAGCTCTGCCTACGAGGTGGGGTATAAGAACCCGTGTGCCCCAGCAGCCAGGTAATTTCTGTACTCCTGCTGCTGGGCACACTTCTTGCTGATTAAAGCCTTCGCTTCGGACTATTCCTTTGTTTCGTGTCCATTGATTGTGCATCACCCCCCCCCCCCCCCCCCCCCCCCCCCCCCCCAACCATCCCACAACCTCTTTAATTGACAGAAATAAATATGTGGGCTTTCTGAGTTCTTTTGGATTCAAGGAAAGGGCTTTACACTGCCTTGTGCTTTGGGTATTCCAGGTGGAATCTGTGTGTTACTCTTTAATGACTGGTGTGTGTACTGTACAATTGTTTTATAGCGATTGCACTTACCACAAGGAGCTCATGGTAAAGTGCATGTTACTTACTATGAGGGCTTGTTCTCTGCTAGGCCTGTGTCTCTGACTGCAGGAACGCAAGTCTTATCAAACATCCTGGACTGCTGCCCAGAGTACTTAAATGTGTGGTCACCAGCGGGCTATGTGTTCCTTTCTGACTACAACAGCCAGGGGTCTGCTGGAATGAGTGGGGTTCAGCACACTCCCTGTCACACTGAGCTGGTCCTCTTGCATTCTGGTGCAAGTGATTGTTGTAAGACATTTTTACTTTTCTTTTTTCCTTCTCTGTTAGCTGGTGACACAGGCGTCATTCCCTTTGATCCAGAGACAAACATGAAGCAACGAGCAGAAGAGTAAAGTGAAGGTACGGTTACTGGGAAGCCAGCTTGTATCAGAGCTTTTATTGTATGACAGGGCCCCCGGGAAATTTCACCTTCATCGATTCTGTTGGGTAAGGTGGAATGTTCCACACAGCTGTTGCAAGCGAACGAGAGATTTAAAAACAAGGTGAGAATTTTAAATTCAAGCTGTTTCCAGACTGGAAACCAATGTAGGTCCGTGAATACTGGGTGGTGGTGAATGGGATTCACTGCCAGTTAAGATATGGGCTGAAGAGCTTTGGATGAGCTCAAGTTTATGTCAGGTTGGAGGTTAGGAGGCTGGTCCAGAACAATCAAATTTAGAGGTAGTAAAAGCATGGCTGAGGGCCTCAGCTGCAGATTAGCTACGGCAGATGTAGAGTTGAATAATGTCATCGGGGTAGAATGAAGCAGTCTTGGCAATGGAGCAAATACGTGATTGGAAGATCATCTCGGGGCCAGATACAGCACCAAGTTTGTGAATGGTCTTGCACAGCCTCCGAATGCCAGAACAAGGGATAGAGTTGGTGGCTGTGGAACAGAGTTTCCGGTCCGGACTGAAGACAGTGGTTTCATTCTTCCCAACATTTAGTACTCATCCAGTGTTAGATGCCAGACAAGCATCGTGAGAGGGTGGCCGTTGGGGCAGACGGGCAGGGACAAGTGTTGCCACCGGAACAGGTATGCATGATCCAGAGGTTGGCATGATGGAGCGTTGAGTGGTTACCTCCTGGTTGTTCTCCCAGCAACCCCCCCCCATCACCCTCCTATGGCAGCGCACATCTTCGGAAGGTCCCTTACCCCCAGCCGAGGGTCCCCCGCCCCCCCCACTGAGCACTGGGGGTGGCACGCCCAGCACACCCGGGCTCTTTGCCTTTGAGCAAAGATGGCTACTCACCTTCTCGGCTCCCCGCTGAAGCCCTTCAGCCAGGTTCACTTTTTAAAAAAGGAGTATTAATCTGCGCCAGGGTGACCACTTTCTGGGGAAGCTGCTGGATATGGGGTGTCTCACGTTAATTGTATGGAAATAGGGCTTAAGTGGTGATAATTGGTTTCTCGCCATGCTACGGCCAGATCCCGATTTTGCCTATGGTAGCGAGCCGGTTGAATCGCCAACTGTTTGCCGCCTAGTGCAATTCTTGTTTTGGCCTCTCCCGCTACTCACCGGCTTTGTTACGCTTGAGCGCGAGAATAACAAGGCCGTAGAATCATGCCCATAGCCTCGCACTTCTAATTTTAAAAAACATATACTAGCTGAAAGTTCACATACCTTTTACAAAATTATAGGCCCAGAACTTCCACGTAATGGCAATCACTGTCAGATTGCCATTCTGCTCCATTTTACTGACCCACACCTGGGGCTGCAGATTTCTCACCGGGGGTTGGCATGTGGTGCAGGATGGGATGTGAGTGGACTGCTGGCAGGTGGGGTGCAGCCGCCGTCTGGGGATGGGGTGAGGGGAGGATGGTGGGGTGTGTGGGACGTGGTGATGTCAGGAGCATGGAGGTGGTGATCCAGCATGCCTTGCCTGAAGGGTTGCCCATCCTAAACCAGCACTGCCTGCCGGTCCGCCTGGTGGGGGCTGGATGGGGATGGTGTAGGAGCGTGTAGGATGGGGGTGATGCCAGGGGCACGGAGGCGATGACTGACCCAGGCCACCCTAAGGACGTTGTGCAGCTTTTTCTGGCACTGCTGCACGGTCCTTGCTGTGGGGCCTACGGCGATCATGGCCTCTGGCACCTATGCCCAGGCCCGGTTGATGTCGGTGGGTGGCAGCCGCCTATCCACCCTGGGGCTGTGTCCTGCCTCTCCTCCATGGCATCCAGCAATATCTCCAGCTCTGCATCTGCGAATCACGCCACAGCTTTCCGAGGTGGCATCTCCTTGGCTGAAATGAGAGTGTGAGGAGTGTTTATTTGCAGCTCCAGCTTGTCAGGCTCTCTAGTGGCAATCCCGACCCCAGTGAATCCAACGTCGGCATCTATTGGAATTACACTAATTCCACGTGGCACGAATGCTGGTCCATTAGCGTGTCCTGAATTGCTCGGGACCGACGCCGCCATCGTGACCGTGGAACACTCACCATTCAGTCCCGGAGTCAGCACTTAGAGTCTGTAACGCCCATTATGTAATTGTAAGTTCTTTCTGATAATTAATTATATAACAAACCTTTTACAGCTGCGTGTTCTCTCTACCCCAGAGATGAAAATGGCTTCTACTTCAGCCGTTGGTAATTTGAAAGAAGAATTAAATTGTTCGATTTGCTGGAATATTTATACAGAACCTGTTTCCTTGTCCTGTGGGCACAATTTCTGTCGTAGTTGCATCGAAAAGAACTGGGACAAGAAGGACACAGGGCCTGGGTACTCGTGCCCCGAGTGCCGAGCTGAATATGCTCAGAAGCCTGTGCTGCACAAAAATTTGAAACTGAGTAACATAATAGAACGTTTTGAAGCCACACAGATGAATGAGGAACCACCTAAAATCTTCTGTGATTTCTGCTTGGATAATCCCCTCCCTGCAGTGAAAACATGCATGAACTGTGAAGCATCTTTGTGCGAACACCACTTGAGAAAACACTCTGAGAAAACAGCCCAGAAAAATCACCTGTTGATTGAGCCTGCAAGTTCACTGGAAGACAGGAAATGTTCAGATCATGAGAAGCTAATTGAATATTACTGCTTGGACGACCACTCTTGCATTTGTGTGACATGTTATGTTGCTGGTCCACACAAGAACCATGATATACGCATTTTAAAAGACATACACAATGAGACAAAGGTAAGAAAGTATTTTACTAAATTAAAAAAAATATTTCATTGATTCAGGGGACAGTTAAGTACACAAACTTTAACATACTTGGCCCCCAAATAGTAATAGAGATGTGGAGGAAGAAATTGCAAAGCAGATTATGGATAGGTCTGGAGGTCTCAGGGTAGTTGCCAAGAGGTGACTGTAACTTTCCAAATATTGATTGGAACCTCTATAGGTCGAACAGTTCGGATGGGGCAGTTTTTGTACAGTGTGTGCAGGAGGGTTTCCTGACACAATATGTGGATAGGCCGACAAGAGGGGGGCCACATTGGATTTGGTATTGGGTAATGAACCGGGCTAAGTGTTAGATTTGTTTGTGGGAGAGCACTTTGGAGATAGTGACCACAATTCGGTGTCTTTCACTATTGCAATGGAGAGGGATAGGGCCAAACGGCAGGGTAAGGTTTATAATTGGGGGAGGGGTAATTATGACGCGATTAGGCAAGAATTAGGGAGCATAAGATGGGAACAGAAACTGTCAGGGAAAGGCACAAATGAAAAGTGGAGCTTGTTCAAGGAACACTTACTGCGTGTCCTTGATAGGTATGTCCCTGTCAGGCAGGGAGGAAATGGCCGTGTGAGGGAACCATGGTTCACAAAAGAGGTTGAATGTCTTGTCAAGAGGAAAAAGGAAGCATATGTAAGGATGAGAAAACAAAGTTCAGTTGGGTCGCTTGAGGGTTACAAGGTAGCTAGGAATGAGCTAAAAAAAAGGGCTTGGGAGAGCGAGAAGGGGCATGAGAAGTCCTTGGCGGGTCGGATCATAGAAAACCCCAAGGCTTTTTACTCTTATGTGAGAAATAAAAGAATGACCAGGGTGAGGTTAGGGCCGGTCAAGGACAGTAGTGGGAACTTGTGCATGGAGTCAGAAGAGATAGGAGGGGCGTTGAATTAATACTTTTCTTCAGTGTTCACCGAGGAGAGGGGCTATGTTTTTGAGGATGAGAGTGTGATACAGGCGGGTAGGCTGGAGGAGGTAGATGTTCTGAGGGAAAATGTATTAGCAATTTTGAAAAACCTGAAGGTCGACAAGTCCCCTGGGCCAGACGGGATATATCCTAGAATTCTTTGGGAGGCAAGGGATGAGATTGCAGAGCCTTTGGCTTTAATCTTTGTGTCCTCACTGTCCACTGGGATAGTGCCAGAGGACTGCAGAGTGGCAAATGTTGTTCCTCTGTTCAAGAAAGGGAATAGGAATGACCCTAGTAATTATAGGCTGGTTAGTCTTACTTCGGTGGTCGGTAAGTTAACGTAAAGGGTCCTGAGGGATAGGATTAATGACCATTTGGAAAGATGCAGCTTAATCTGGGATAGTCAACACGGATTTGTGAAGGGTAAGTCTTGCCTCACAAATTTGATTGAATTCTTTGAGGAGGTAACTAAGTGTGTAGATGAAGGTAGAGCATGTGATGTCGTATACATGGATTTCAGTAAGGCGTTTGAGAAGGTTCCCCATGGTCGGCTCATGAAGAAAGTAAGGAGGTGTGGGATAGAGGGAAATTTGGCCAATTGGATAAGTAACTGGCTATCACATAGAAGGCAGAGGGTGGTTGTGGATGTAAACTTTTCAGACTGGAGACCAGTTACCAGTGGTGTACCACAGGGATCAGTGCTGGGTCCTCTGCTATTTGTGATTTTTATAAATGACTTGGAGGAGGGGGCTGAAGGGTGGGTCAGTAATTTTGCTGATGACACCAAGATTGGTGGAGAAGTGGATGAGGTGGAGGGCTGTTGTAGGCTGCAAAGAGACATTAATAGGATGCAGAGCTGGGCCGAAAAGTGGATAGAGCCGTGAAGAATGCCTATAGTGTGTTAGCGTTTATTAACAGGGGGCTTGGGTTTAAGAGCCGTGGGGTTATGCTGCAACTGTACAGGACCCTGGTGAGACCACATTTGGAGTGTTGTGTGCAGTTCTGATCACCTCATTATAGGAAGGATGTGGAAGCATTGGAAAGGGTGCAAAGGAGATTTACCAGGATGCTGCCTGGATTGGAGGGTAGGTCTTATGAGGAAAGGTTGAGGGAGCCGGGGCTTTTCTCATTGGAGTGGAGGAGGATGAGAGGAAACTTAATAGAGGTTTATAAGATGATGAGGGGGATGGATAGAGTGGACGTTCAGAGAATATTTCTTCGGGTGGATGTAGCTGTTAGAAGAGGTCATAACTGTAAGGTTTGGGGGGGAGATATAGGAGGGATGTCTGAGGTAGGTTCTTTACTCAGAGAGTGGTTAGAGTGTGGAATGGACTGCCTGCTGTGATAGTGGAGTCGGACACTTTAGGAACTTTCAAGCGGTTATCGGATAGGCACATGGAGCACACCAGAATGACAGGGAGTGGGATAGCTTTATCTTGGTTTCGGACAAAGCTCGGCACAACATTGAGGGCCAAAGGGCCTGTTCTGTGCAGTACTGTTCTATTTTCTATGTTATATATTGTAACACGCGTTACTATAAAAATCGTCTCAACAGGCCAGCCTTTCTGAAAAACTGGAAAAGCTGCAGAGCTGCAGAGCAGCTTTAGAGGAAGCTACTAAAGAACTGCAAGGAACAGAAATGAACTTAAAGGTATCTGTGATAATCGCTTATTCTGAAAATATCCAACTGATTTTTGACATTACTTGCCTGTTGCTTCACACAAATTATGTTGAGTGTCACTTAAATGCCTATGTACAGGAGCCTTGTTGACTTGTTTCGGATCTTCAGCATAATTCACATTCCTAGCTTTGATATACACAAAAGGAATAATGCTTAATTTAAATCCAATGAAGAAAACCACAAAGAGCTAAAATGGTCATTTTTTTGTTATTTAACTAAACGCGATGGGTGAGGAGGATATAATTTAGTTACTCTATTCCCAACTCCATCTTTTGAATGCAATCCAGCGAAGGTGACAGGGGCCTTGGCTAATGGCTGGAAGACCAGGGAGAGCCTCACATTGCCTTTTTTCCAGAAGGTTCATCGCATCTTATTCTATTCAGGCACTTGTCAGGCTAGTGGTGGGTGTTTCCCAGGGAACCAGGACAGGGCAGAATAGCTTCCTTCTGTGCCGTAATATGTCTGTGATTCTGTGGTGTCCGGCCTGCTGAGAGTTGCGGGACAATCGAAGGCCAGCAGCTCTATTAAACAAAGTGTCTGCAGGAGGTGTTGCCTGCTGCCAGTACAACACCCAACTGAAGCCAAGGATCGTCACTGGATCCCAGGCCAGAGATGAGTGCTGGACGGATCGGGGTCACGGGGGAAGGGTGAGGAGGTGGGTCAGCAGCAAAAGCAGGGTTTCTCAGTGGAACCAACTTCCCAATGCCAGGTCCCTTGATCAGGCACTGAGTGGATTTGAATGAGTTATCTCCTCCCACTCACCCCCCTCCCCCTGCACACCACTTCCAAGCCCAGGTTTGCTTGTCATGCTCTCACATGTGGAGCCCCCACTTACTACTGGGTTAATATATAGGTACATACATAGAAGATAGGAGCAGGAGGAGGCCTTTTGGCCCTTTGAGCCTGCTTTGCCATTTATCACGATCATGGCTGATCATCCAACTCAATAGCCTAATCCTGCTTTCTATCCATTACCTTTGATCCCATTCACCCCAGCGATATCTAGCTGCCTCTTGAATATATCCAGTGTTTTAGCATCAACTGTTACCTGTGGTAATGATTTCCACAGGTTCACCACTCTCTGGATGAAGAAATGTCTCCTCATCTCTGTCCTAAATGGTTTACCCTGAACTCTCAGACTGTGACCCCTGGTTCTAGACACACCCACCATCGGAACATCTTCCCTGCATCTATCCTGTCTAGTCCTGTTAGATGTTTATAGTCTCTATGAGACCCCCGTCAATCTTCTGAACTCCAGCGGGAACAATGCTAACCTAGTCAATCTCTCCTCATAAGACAGTCCCGCCATCCCTGGAATCAGTCTGGTAAACCTTAGCTGCACTCCTTCAGCAACAAGAACATCCTTCCTCAGAAAAGGAGACAAAACTGCACACAATATTCTAGGTGTGGCCTCACCAATGCCCTGTATAATTGAAACAATACATCCCTGCTCCTGTACGCGAAGCCTCTCGCAATTAATGCCAACATACCATTAGCCTTCTTTACCACCTGCTGCACCTGCATGCTTAACTTCAGCGACTGGTGCACAAGGATACCCAGGACCCCGCTGCACACTCCCCGCTCCCAATTTACAACCGTTAAGGTAATAATCTGCCTTCTTGTTTTTGCTTCCAAAGTGAATAACCTCACACTTATCCAAATTATACTGCATCTGCCATTGATTTGCCCACTCACCCAACCTGTCCAGATCATGCTGTAGGATCTCTGTATCCTCGTCACAGTTCACCCTCCCACCCAGCTTGGTATCATATGCAAACCGTGGGATGTTACATTTTGTTCCCTCATCCAAATCATTAATATATATTGTGAATAGCTTGGGTCCCAGCATCGATCCCTGTAGCTCACTCAGCTAAATCGCTGGCTTTTAAAGCAGAGCAAGCAGGCCAGCAGCACGGTTCGATTCCCGTACCAGCCTACCCAGACAGGTGCCGGAATGTGGCGACTAGGGGCTTTTCACAGTAACTTCATTGAAGCCTACTCGTGACAATAGCGATTTTCAGTTTTTCATTAGTTACTGCCTGCCAATTTGAAAAGGACCCATTAATTCCTACTCTTTGTTTCCTCTCTGCCAACTGGTTTTCTATCCAGCTCAATGCACTTCCCCCAATCCCATGAGCTTTAATCTTGCACAATAATCTCTTATGTGAGACTTTGTTAAACGCCTTCTGAAAGTCCAAATATACCACATCAACTGGCTCCCCCTTGTCAACTGTATCAGTTACATCTTCAAAGAATTCCAACAGATTTATCAAGCACGATTTCCTCTTCATAAATCCATACTGACTCTGACTGATCCTGCCACTGCTTTCTAAATGTTCCACTATAAAGTTCTTGCGAATGGATTCAAGAATTTTCCCCACTACCAATGTTAGGCTTACTCGTCTATAATTCCCTGTTCTCTCTCCCTCCCTTTTTGAATATTGGAGTGACATTAGCTACCCTCCAATCTGCAGAGGCTATTCTATTTTCTATAAAATCCCAGAAGGTGACCACCAATGCATCCACTATTTCCAGAGCCACCTCCTTAACCACTCTGGGATGCTGATTATCAGGCCCTGGGGATTTATCCACCTTCAATCCCACCAATTTTCTCAGCACCAGTTCTCTACTAATATTGATCTCCCTCAGTTCGTCACTCTCACTAAACCTTTCATTCTCCAACATTTCTGGTATATGATTTATGTCCTCTTTTGTGAAGACAGAACCAAAGTATGTATTCAATTGTTCAGCCATTTCTTTGTCCCTTATTATATGTTTCACCTGCTTCTGTCTGTAGGGGGCCTACATTTGTCTTTCCCAATCTCTTTCTCTTCTCGTATCTATAGAAACTCTTAGAGTCAGTCTTTATGTTCCGTGCAAGCTTACTTTTGTACTGTATTTTCCCCTTCTTAATCAATCCCTTAGTCCTTCTTTGCTGCACCCAATCCTCAGACCTATTATTTTTCTTGGCCAATCTGTATGCCTCTTCCTTGGATCGAATACTGTTTTTAATTTCCTCTGTAAGCCATGGATTGGCCCTCTTACCCATTTTGCTTTTGTGCCAGACAGGACTGAACAGTTGCTGCAGTTACCCATGCATTCCTTGAATGCTTGCCATTGTCTATCTACTGTCATCCCTTTAAGTAACTCTCCCCAATCTATCAAGACCAACTCATGCCTCATATCTTCATAGTTTCCTTTATTTAGATTCAGCATCCTAGTCTCCGAATCAACTATTTCACTCTCCATCTTGATAAAAAATTCTATCATGTTATGGTCGCTCATTCCCAAAGGGGCTCGCACAACCAAATTGACAATAATTCCCTTCTCATTACACAGTACCCAGTCTAAGATGGCCTGCTCTCTAGTTGGTTCCTCCACATATTGGTCAAGAAAAACATCCCGTATACACTCCAGGAATTCCTCCTCTATGGTATTGTGACTAATTTGATTTGCCCAATCTATGTGCAGATTAAAATCACCCATGAGCACTGATATTCCCTTATTACATGCATCCCAGTACCAGTGGTAGTGAGATGAGACCCTTATCAATTAAGTGGGCCACATAAGGCGCTCAATTGACGGCAGGGTTGGAAGGCCGTCCATAGGCCTTCATGCCATGGACTTAATTGGGGTGGAGGTGACAAGATTCCACGGTCCCCAACTTGATTAACTGCCTCACCACCACTAAATTCGCCAAACGGGAAGGCACAAAAATTCCCCTCATCCTCATTATAATTCATTGTACTTTCCTGCTACAGTAGTAAACTCCACCCCTGTCTGCTCACTACTTTTTCAAGTCAACAATCTGTCCCATCCCCTGCTTCCAAATCCATTATTTAAGAAAGGTGAGAGAGGGAAGGTAGAGAATTATAGATCAGTTACCCTAACATTGTCAAAATATTATTGGTCCGCAATTGAGAACCTAAAGTCCTGAGCTGATCTCCTGAGCCAGCATGTGTTTGTAAAGCCAAAGAGAACATGCTGGAAAATCTCAGCTGGTCTGGCAGCATCTGTAGGGAGAGAAAAGAGCTAATGCTTAAAGTCCAAATGCTGAGATTTTCCAGCATTTTCTCTTTGGTTTCAGATTCCAGCATCCACAGTAATTTGCTTTAATCCCGTGTTTGTAAAGATTAGGTCATGCTTGATTAAACAAGCTGATTTTTGCTTTGAAGAGATGACTGAAATAGTGGACAGGAAAATCTTTATGAATTATGAAAATAGATTTTATTGTAGGAAAATTATCGACCAGGTTTGGAAATCAAGATGAAAAGGCATAAGGACAATTAGGGATAATTACTAATTAGCAGGATAGAAATAGCATGTCCTACAAAATGCCCATGGCGGGGGCGGAGAGGGATATTCCTCGGTTGTGCGCTAGTATCCATGGGTTGTGGCTGGTGGAGTTGTTTTCACGCAGATCGTGTCTTTGATCTTTGGAAAGCTAGCGTTGCCAGTTCCAGCAGCACTCTGCCTGCGTGATGGCAAAAATCATGCCCACAGATTTTCTGTGCACAAGAGTGCCAGAGAATCTGGAGGGAAACGTTGGCTGTGCCACCTGATTTCTCGCCCCTGCCAGCACTCTTTGTAGAGTACAAAATTCTGCCCAATATTGTATCGTAAGAAGTGCAGATGGAAGCTCTGTATTACAAAGCAAAAAGTGAATGGTCAAAATTGTAGCAAATGGATTTCAATTTGGGAAATGTGAGGTCCTCCACTTTAGACATAAAAAATGATAGACTAGAGTACTTTTGAAATGGTGAAAGCTGCAAGCACTGGAGGTCCAAAGAGACCTGGGGGTGGGTGCGGGGGTGGGGGTTCCAAATATGTAGGGCGCGATTCTCCGCACCCACGGAAAATCGCGAAGTCGGCCGGGAAAGCGGCTGACTTTTGCGACGGCCCGACACGGCCCCGTTCCCGACGTATTCACGTCCGGGAAATGGGCTAGGAACGGGGCCGCGTCAATCACGTGCCCGATGATGCCGGCCCGACATGGCCCCTTTCCCGATGTATTCACGTCTGGGAAATGGGCTAGGAACGGGGCCGCGTCAATCACGGGCGCGATGACGCCGGAACATGATGACGACACGAAAACACGCCCACGTGAGGCCGCCCGACACCGTAAAAAGGCGCGGGCGAGCACAGAAACTGTAGGCCAGGATGTCGGAGCAAAGGAGAGCAGCCCCACGATTTGTGGAGGCTGACGTGGAGACGCTACTCGAATCAATCGTGAGGTGGCTGCTGCCGTCAGTGCTGTGGGGCAGACCCCTCGCTCTGCAGAGCAATGTCGGAAGAAGATGCACGACCTCACCAGGGCTGCCAAGGTAAGTGCCAAGAGGGTGGCCCCGGGTCACAACAATCCCTCCCCCCTTTACTTAATCACCCACCTTATCCCCCCCTGGCACGGGGGGGTGGAGGGGGATTGGGGCAGAGTGAGTTGAGGGTGGTTCACAAAGTAGTCACAGACCCAGCGCTCTGGCCCCCGTGGAGAGATGCAATGGTCTTATTACAACTTGACCCCCAAACTGTGCCAGTATCTGAACGGCCTGCTGATACCTGCCGTATTGTAATGATCTACCTATGTACCCTCCCCCAACAGGCCAAGTCCGCTCACAACACTCGTGAGCGGCACAAGACTGGAGGGGGTTCGCCCATCCTGCACCCCCTCACCACGTTTGAGCAGAGGGCACTGGACCTTGTTGGGGGATCTGCCACCCGGGAGATCGCGCAATGCGAGGTTGGCGGAGCTGCAACAAGTGAGACAACCCTGCATGACAAACACCCCCCCCCCCCCCCCCATCCTCTGTCCCTTCACACACCCTGCCCACTGGAACACCTCCCACATCCTCTGTCCCTTCACACACCCTGCCCACTGGGACACCTCCCCCATCCTCTGTCCCTTCACACACCCTGCCCACTGGAACACCTCCCCCATCCTCTGTCCCTTCACACACCCTCCACTTGGACACCTCCCCCATCCTCTGTCCCTTCACACACCCTGCCCACTTGGCCGCCTCCCCCATCCTCTGTCCCTTCACACACCCTGCCCACTTGGCCGCCTCCCCCATCCTCTGTCCCTTCACACACCCTGCCCACTTGGCCGCCTCCCCCATCCTCTGTCCCTTCACACATCCTGCCCACTTGGACACCTCCCCCATCCTCTGTCTCTTCACACACCCTGCCCACTTGGACACCTCCCCCATCCTCTGTCCCTTCACACACCCTGCCCACTGGAACACCTCCCACATCCTCTGTCCCTTCACACACCCTGCCCACTGGGACACCTCCCCCATCCTCTGTCCCTTCACACACCCTGCCCACTGGAACACCTCCCCCATCCTCTGTCCCTTCACACACCCTCCACTTGGACACCTCCCCCATCCTCTGTCCCTTCACACACCCTGCCCACTTGGCCGCCTCCCCCATTCTCTGTCCCTTCACACATCCTGCCCACTTGGACACCTCCCCCATCCTCTGTCTCTTCACACACCCTGCCCACTTGGACACCTCCCCCATCCTCTGTCCCTTCACACACCCTGCCCACTGGGACACCTCCCCCATCCTCTGTCCCTTCACACACCCTCCCCACTGGAACACCTCCCCTATCCTCTGTCCCTTCACTCACCCTGCCCACTTGGACACCTCCCCCATCCTCTGTCCCTTCACACACCCTGCCCACTTGGCCGCCTCCCCCATCCTCTGTCCCTTCACACACCCTGCCCACTTGGACACCTCCCCCATCCTCTGTCTCTTCACACACCCTGCCCACTTGGACACCTCCCCCATCCTCTGTCCCTTCACACACCCTGCCCACTTGGACACCTCCCCCATCCTCTGTCCCTTCACACACCCTGCCCACTTGGACACCTCCCCCATCCTCTGTCCCTTCACACACCCTGCCCACTTGGACACCTCCCCAATCCTCTGTCCCTTCACACCCTGCCCACTTGGACACCTCCCCCATCCTCTGTCCCTTCACACACCCTGCCCACTGGAACACCTCCCCCATCCTCTGTCCCTTCACACCCTGCCCACTGGGACCGTCCAGCGCCCGGCCGAGCGTCTCTAAATAACCCGTTTCATTCTGTTCCCTAGGACGTGATGCCGAACGACCAGGGCCGTCTGCCTCCAGGCGGACACAGGCATCTGCCCCCACCTCACCCAGGGCCGCACGACAGAGGGTGCCCGATCAGCGGGGAATCCCATCCTCCCCAACCGAATCTGTGGAGCCGGACGCCCAGAGGGCGGCGAGAGAGCAAGAGAGAGAAATGGCCCACGAACGTCCTGCGGCCTCTCAGCGGGTCGACGACATAGAGGAGGCGTCCACCCAAGACGACCTCGAGCTTGCGGCACAGCTATCTCCCACACCATCCACCATCCCAGAGACACTCACCCCGGTTGGCCTATTTAGTGATGAGGCTCCTGGGTCACAGTCTGGGTCACACATCACAGCTGAGCAGGTACAGCAGGTGGAGGTCGGAGCAGCCGAGGGCCCGGACTGGCGGAGTCCGTTTTCCGAGTTCCTGGACTTTCTCAACCCACCCGCACAGCCGATGCATCAAGAAACCCAGGGACACAATGACGGGATGAGGGCTGCCTTCTAGACTCTGTAGACGCTGTTAGAGGAGTCGAACCGCGTCCACGAGCAGGGAGTGGTGCCGCTCATGGCAGCAACACAGGCTGACACCGCACGGGTGGCATCCGCGGTGGAGGCAATGGGTCAGGTTATGCAAGGCGTTGGATTTAATGTGCACGCGTCATCCTCGGCCCTGGACAGGGTTGCCCTCTCACAGGCAGCAATGCGCCAGAGCCAACACAACATTGCCGGCGCCCTGCGGGCCATGGCCGAGTCTCAGCAGGTCATGGCCCAGTCGCAGCACGCCATGGCACAGTCCCAGCAGTCGATAGCACAGTCCCAGCAGTCAGTCGCGGAGAGCATCAACCGCCTGACACATGTGCTGGATGGAGTCGTGCACTCACAGATTGAGATTGCACAGTCCCTGGCGGGAATGTCTAACTCCCTGGACTCCGTCTCTGCAAACCTTCGGATCCTGGTGGATATCATTGCAGGCCTCCAGGACTGGCAGCGCCAGGTGTCGGTGGCGCGATGGGGCACCTCCCCGCTCGCACCTCTGTCCCAAAGTGAAGCCCGGGGGCCACCGGGCTCCCCGAGGGAGGAGGAGGTTTCGGGGCTCTTCCCATTAACTCCATCACGGGACGTCCCGGAATTCTCGGCCTTCCCCTGTCCCAACCTGGTGCATCGGGTGGGCAGCATGCAGAGCAGGGTGGCACAACGTCATCCGAGACGCCCGCAGAGCAGCCTGGCTCATCAAGGCCTGGTCGCCCCAGGAAACGCTTAGCCAAGGAGAAACGAGTCGAGGGGGGCGATTCGCAGCAATCCTCCTCCACTCCTGCTGTATCATCTGGGGAGTCACTTAGACGTAGTGGTAGGGCCCGTAAGGCAACAAAGAGAGACACTGAGTAAGTTGGCACGGGTGAAGGGCACAGTTTAGTTGTAGGGGCTAGGGCACCTGTAAATTATTGTTAACATTAAACGCACTGTTCCACCTTACTTGTAATACCGTGTGATTGTTCCACAGCCACAGGAATCGCGATGGTGACCGAGTGTCGCTGGGGTTGACGAGCGGTGAAACTTCGGTGCCGGGTGTGCAGTCCCTCAGCGGATAACCCCTGTCGCCTAGCAACCAGCCCCTCAGCCGGGGGGACGTCCCTCAAACATCGCAGGGATGTACGACTGCGCCAGTATGTAGGAGTCATGGACACTCCCTGGGAACCTTGCACAGACGTTCATGAACGTCATGTGGGGGTCGCATACCACCTGGATATTCATGGAGTATGTCCTCCTCCTGTTTGTGAACACCTCCCTGTCCCCTGCAGGCGGGCACATGGGGACGTGAACACAATCGATTGCCCTCTGCACCATTGGTATCCCGGCCATGCTGGCAAATCCATGAGCTCGTGAGTCTTGAGTTGCTCGGTCCTCGGGAAAGGTGATGTAGATGTTAGCGATGGCATAGAGGGCGTCGGTCACATCCCGGATGCACCTGTGCACCGATGACTGGAGATCCCGGAGATGTCCCCGCTCGGAGACTGGAAGGAGCCGGTAGCATAGAAGTTAAGAGCGACCATCACCTTGATGGCAACCGGGATCGCGTGTCCTCCCCCGTTCCACGTGGGGCGAGGTGCGCCACGAGGTGACAGATATGTATCACCGTCCCCCTACTCAGCCGGAGTCTCCTCCTGCAGGTGATGTCCGTCATTGTTAGGAAAGAGATCCGGACACGGTACACCCTCGGCCTTGGTCGTCGCCTCTGGTGCCGACCCTCACTCTCTCCTCCTCCCCCTCCTCTTCCTCCCCCCCCCCCCCCCCCCCCCCCCCCCCCCCCATGCTGCTCGATGACTGGCAACTCCTCAGCCCTTCCCTCTGCTGCTGCAGCTGGCCCTGCATCCATTGCGGGTTGTGGCTGTGGATGCTGCTCCATCTCCAAATGCAGTGCAGCATCCCCAACCACTGCACAGAACATAGCCGTTCTGTTTGCAGACATTGTGCTAACCTACAGAAGGGCGGTGGGGGGGCAGAGAAACGGGACATGTTAGACGGAGGTTAGTCTACACCTCGGCAGCCGCCTGCCACGGGATACCTGTGTGTCCCGGTGGCCTGGTCGCGCTGCTGACACGCGGGCAGCCTAACCCCTGGTCACTTTCTGCATCCAACGGGCAGTTAACTACGTCCTCTTCACCGGTGCGTCAGTGGCCTGTGGCCATAAGCCACAGGGCAACCAGCGGCCGTGTCCTCGTGACCGGCAAGCCATGGCATGGTGGCAGACATTTTGTAACGGGGTTGAACGAATCTCTCGCTGACTCTCTCCCTACCCCCCCACTCCCACCCCCCTCTGTCTCCCCCACTCCCCCCTCCGTCTCCCCCACTCCCCCCTCCGTCTCCCCCACTCCCCCCTCCGTCTCCCCCACTCCCCACTCAGTCTCCCCCACTCCCCCCTCAGTCTCCCCCACTCCCCCCCGCTCTGGACCCCCTCCCGTTCTCGGGGGGATGCCTTCCCCGTTGTGGCCAGACTCCAGTAGTGCGCTGAGCGGTGCGCTCACCTACTCGAAGCTCTTGTCAGCCAGCACGACTGGTTGACGAACTTCAAAAGCAGGTGTGTTGGCCGGCGTGAAAACATGGCGTGAGGACGTCGGGACTTCGGCCCATCCGGGCCGGAGAATAGCGGGGGGCCAATATGTCGGGCTTCTGGTCGTGTCGGGGGGTCTTTCGAGGCCTTTGCCGGGAATGCCAACGTGTAGTTTGTGCGGGGTTCGGAGAATAGTGGGAGGGTGTCGGACCGGCGTCGCCGTGAAAATATGCGCGGCCCGCTATTCTCCGAACCGGCGTGAGAGCGGAGAATTGCGCCCAAAGATCATTAAAATTGACATGAACAGGTACAAAAATGATTTTAAAAGACTCATGGAATACGGACTGTTATATCCAGAGGCTTAGAATACAAGGGGGAAGAAATCATGCTTGTCACATAATGCCCTTACTAGACCACACCTTTGTGTATTGTGAGTTGTTCTGGGCACCACACTTTAGGAAGAATATACTGGCCAAGGAGGGAGGACGTCATAGATTTACCAGGATGATACCTGGACTCCAGAGTTGTTACAAGGAGAGCTAAGGTCAACTGAGGCTGTATTCACGATGACACAGTGGTTAGCACTGTTGCTTCACAGCGCCAGGGTTCCAGGTTTGATTCCCGGCTTGGTCACTGTCTGTGCAGAGTCTGCACGTTATCCCCGTGTCTGCGTGGGTTTCCTCCGGGTGCTCCGGTTTCCTCCCACAAGTCCCGAAAGATGTGCTGTTAGATAATTTGGACATCATGAATTCTCCCTCCATGTACCCGAACAGGCGCCGGAATGTGGGGACTTGGGGTTTTCAAAGTAACTTCATTGCAGTGTTAATGTAAGCCTACTTGTGACAATAAAGGCGATGATTATTATTCCTTGAAATTTTGAAGATTATGGGGCTGATTTGATCAAAATTTTCAAGATCTTGCTGATTGGGTCACCTATGACGAGAGAGTGTGCACTAAAAATTAGAGCCGAACCTTTCACAAGTTTTGATTGGAAACACTTCTACATGTCAATAGTGATAACAGGTCGGACCTTTCTTCTGGAAATAGCAGTTAGTGCTGGGTCAATTGTTAATGTTAATTCTGAAATTAAAACGTTTCTTTTAACCAAAAGCATCATAAGATATGGAACAAGGGCGGGTATGTAGCATTCGGTCACAGATCAGCCATGATCTCATTGAAGAGGGGACAGGCTAAATAATCTACTCACGTTCTTATGTTCTGACATTCCTACATGCTAACAGTAGAAAATATGAATGGATTTGCGTTGGTCTAGCTTGAAGTATCACTTCATTTGATTTTCTGCACAACAAAGATTTCCAGTATATGTACTTGTAACATGGAGGCAAGAAAAAAAATCAATCTTCTTACGGGGTTCGATGGCTGTTAAATCTCGGGTTTGAAGAAAGGAAGGTATTGCCGTCCATTCATTGACATTACTCCTAATGCCAGAATCAGTTATTTTAATCCTTAATCTTTAATGAGAATTCTCCTTCTTTCATTGCAGAAAGATAGTGCTGTTTTGAGAAAACAAATTTCAGACTTGTTCCAAGAAATCAGAATGCTGCTGACCAAGCAAGAGAAACAAATTTTAGATACTGTTATAACAGAAAAAAATATAAATCTTTCTAAAGTCTTAAAGAAAATACAAGAATTGGAAATTAAAAGAGAAGTTATTACTCATCTTATTCAGGAAGTACAAGACCTGAAAAATCAGAAAGATCCATTGTTCTTTATTAAGGTAATTGATTCAACTTTATTCACTTTTAAAAAAATAATTGTATTCATAAAGTGCATTTCCTATGCTGTTTGAAGTTTTATTTTGGATGGTTTTTCAATGCTGATACTTCGCAATATTCTTTCAATTCAGCACAATGGTTAACCAAGAACAACAGGAATTTACATACTTTTCATTGGAAACAGTGACAACTTAAGTGCATACACAGCAAAGCTGAGAAACTCTTTGCCTCCCTCAGTTTTTACTTTTCTTCTGCAACCCTCAGGCTTTTAAAACACATTTCCTTGTCTCATCGAATCATCTTTCTTCTGATTTACACTTTTCAATGTGGCAGCACCCTGCTATTTATTTGGTTTCACGGTTTAAAACATTCATAACAGTCTGCGACATCCTGCATGCATTCTTTCATGTGTTGTGGACCAGTATTTATTCCCCACCCCTAACTGCCCTTGAGGGGCCATTTCAGAGTCAACCATATTGATATGGCTCTGGGGTCACATGTAGGCCAGATCAGATAAGGATGGCAGATTTCCTCCCCTAAAAGGCATTAGGGAACCAGATGGGTTTTTACAACCAGCGGCAATGATTTCACCATCTGCCATGGGATTCGGACCTGGGTTGCTGCAGTACGACCAGTGACAATACCACTAGGCCAGTGCCTCCCCTGTGGTGGCTTAATTCGGTTTTTTGAAAGATTAGTTTACAAATGACAACCATAAACTCATAAAAATCATAAGATCATCAAGTTTCAAAACTAGAGCCTGACTTAGAGAACATAGTGGAGTGGCGTAACAACAACAATCTCTCCCTCAATGCCAGAAAAACTAAGGAGCTGGTCCTTGACTTCAGGAAGCAAAGTATCGTAAACATTTCTGTCTACATTAAGTGTGTCGGGTGGAGATGGTTGACAGCTTCAAATTCCGAGGTGTACACATCACCAACAACCTGTCCTGGCCCATCCACATCGACGCTATGACCAAGAAAGCACAACAGTACCTATACTCTCTCAGGAAATTAAGGAAATTTGGCATTTCCACATTGACTCTCACCAACTTTTACAAATGCACCATGGAAAGCATCCTATCTGGCTGCATCACAGCCTGGTATGGCAACTGCTCGGCCCAAGAAGGCAAGGAATTAAAGAGAGTTGTGAACACAGCCCAGTCCATCACGAGAATCTGCCTCCCATCCATTGACTCTGTTTACACCTCCCACTGCCTTGGGAAAGCGGGCAGCATAATCAAAGGCCCCACCCACACAGCTTACTCACTCTTCCAACTTCTTCCATCGGGCAGGAGATACAAAAGTCTGAGAACATGCACTAACAGATTAAAAAACAGCTTCTTCCTTGCTGATATCAGACTCTTGAATGACCCTCTTATGAACTGATCTGGTCTTGCCCCACATCTCTACTGAGTAGTACTATACTCCTGTATGCTTCACCCGATGCCGGCATCTACATATTTACATTGTGTATTTATGTGTGCCCTATATTTTTTTTCATGTATGGAATGATCTGTCTGGACTGTACGCAGAACAATAATATTCACTGTACCTCGGTACACGTGGCAATAAACAAATCCAATCTAACAAATAATTTTCTATAAATATAAAGTAGGTAAATTGGTGGTCACTATTAAAACAGTAATCCATGGAGTCTGAGATTGTCCCCACCCATACACACATAGAACTATTGGAGGCCAGGGATTGGAGGGAAGGGGATTAGGGGTTTGGTTGTGGTCAGGGCAGGTTTTGGGGTTCAGGTATATGCCAAGCTATACTGAGTTCTTGACCTGAAGAGAAGAATGAAATTGAACTCTTTCTGGGATTTTAGTAAATAAAATTACCACTGGAACTCTCTCATCTGTTGATTTATTGTAAACCTTCATGAGCGGTGGGATAGTTATCACATTGTAAAGAAGAGGTCGATAACAATGACCATAAATCATGGGCAATCTCTTTTTTATTTTTCCATGAAATGTGAGTGTCACTGCTCTGGCCAGCATTTGTTGTCCATTTCTGATTGATGGCGTGCCACCTTCTTGAAGTGCTGCAGTCCACCTGGTGTAGATCCAACCATGGTGCTGTTGGGAAAGGGGGTTCCAGGATTTTTACCCAATGACAGTGAATGAATGGTGATGTAGCTCCAAGTCAGGATGGTGTGGAAGGAAACTTGGTGGTGTTCCTGTGCATTTGCTGCTCTTCTTTGTTTTTTGTTCTTCTGGTAGAGGTGGTAGAGGTTGTGGGTTTGGGAGGTGCTGTTGAAAGAGCCTTGGTGAGTTGCTACAGTGCACCTTGTAAATGGTGCACACTGATACCTGTGCGTCAGTGGTGGAGGAGTTTAAGGTGCTTGATGGAATGCTGAACAAGAGAACTGCTTTGTCCTGGAGGCTGTTTGTTCTGAACTCCATCTAGGCAAGTAACGAGTATTCCATCACATTCCTGATTTGTGCCTTGTAGATAGTGGACAAATTTTGAGGAGTCAACAAGTGAATTAATTGTCACAGAATTGCAAGTCCCTGACCTGGTCTTGATACAATGGTATTTATATGGCTATCTGGTTATGTTTCTGACCAATGGTAAGCACAGAATATTGATAGCGGTAGATCAGCAATGGTGATACTGTTAAATGTCAATGGGAGATGTTTAGATTCTTGCTGGAGATGGTCATTGTCTGGTACTCATGTGGCATAAATGCTTGTTGCCACTTATCAACCCAGGCTTCAATATTGTCCAGGTCTTGCTGCAAACGGACATGGGCTACTTCAATATCTGAGGACTTTTGAATGGTACCGAACGTTGTGCAATGATCAGCGAGCATCCATTTCTGATCTTATGATAGAGGGAAGGCCATTGATGAAGCAAATGAAGATGGTTTGGATTAGGACGCTACCCAGAGAAACTGTCTAAGGCTGAGATGATTAGCCTCCAACAATCACAACTATCTTCCTTTTGTGTGAGGTTCGACTCCAACCTGTGAAGAATAGTCTTCCTAGACAAATCTGGATTTCTGGAAGGGATCAGAAAATAAATTTCCCAATTAGCCTTGAGTTTTTGCTTTGGTCTTCTGTTTGCCTCTCCCAGGAGACAACATGCCACTGGAGGGTAGGAAGGTCTCCGGATCTGATTCATAAAATGTCACAACTATATGAGGCAGGCTATATTGGCCAGCTGGTCTTTTCCAGTCTGATATTTTTGTATGTTTATGTAGTCTTCCTAATGGCCGGGGAATATCACTGGGAAACAATTCACTTTCCTCAGCTTCTGGGAAGCAGGTGGGACCAAGAAGGGTATTGGTGATTTGAGGTAGTATATTTTCTTCGGAGGGTTCATTGTTCAAGGGGAAATAAAATAAACTGGTTCACACAGTTTCGCTTTGAAGTCATAACTTTTAGTTTGAAGTAGTGATTGACATTTCCACTGTCATGCTCCTGTTAGCAACAATTAACATTTATAGAAATCTAAACACCCAGCAATTAACTGACAGAATGAGGCCACAAAATCATAGTTTTAAAAAAAGCAAACTTTATTGTATATCAAAGAAAAAAAGAAAATTTTTATTTTTTAGAGTACCCAATTATTTTTTTCCAATTAAGGGGCAATTTAGTGTGACCAATCCACCTACTCTGCCCTTTTTTGGGTTGTGGGGGCGAAACCCACGCAGACACGAGGAGAATGTGCAAACTCCACACGGACAGTGACCCAGAGCCGGGATCGAACCTGGGACCTCAGCGCCGTGAGGCAGCTGTGCTAACCACTAGGCCACCATGCTGCCCTAGAAAAAAAGAAAATTAATCAAAGCAATTAACTTAACACTATAGTTGGGAACTAAATATGCAGTAACGCAGTTCTTTTTACCCCACCCCCTGACATTCCACCACCAAGAGTTCCCTTATCTTCCAAAATCTTAAAAGTTTGCTTACTTTTTGGAACCAAATTAGAGGGTTGCAACAGCCCTCTAAAACTCACTTTAATTCTCCTTAGTATTCAAAGTGTCCTCGAAGGACTTATTTTGGAAGTGTTTTTATTGGTATTTTCCAGTTTTTACAGAGTAACGGCTCAAGTGTGTCTGATATGTACATATAAATTTGTTTATTATTTACATAGCTTTTTCCATGTGGTTTCCCTGTCTGCCACTCCCCCCCCCCCCCCCCTCCCCTCCCCTTCCTTTGTTGGTGGCTTAGTATCTCTCTTAGCGATGCCTTCTGCCTTTGGCGCAACATACTGCATTCCGTTTCTTTCTGTTGGGGTCCTTAGTTTTTTGTCATTGGTGGCATGCCTCTCCCATCCTCTCCTTTTACCCCCTGTGTTCTACTCTGTGGCCACCTTGGGTTCTCTTCTCCCCTTCCCTTCCTCCGCCTCTTTCTCTTGTATGTGTGTTTCTCCCTCCCTTCCCCCCTCTTTCCCTCATCACTGTTGGCCTCGAACGGTCTTGGTACAGGCTGAAGAATGGCCCCCATGCTTTGTGGAAGCCTACATTGGACCCTAGGATGGTTTTCTTGATCTTCTCCAGGTGGAGGAATTCCGAGAGGTCTGCAGCCGTGGCTGGTGCTGCTGATCGCCAGCCAAGCAGGATTCTCTGGCGTGCAATTAGGGATGCAAAAGCAAGGGCATCAGCCCCCTTCCCCATATGTCATTCTGGCTGGTCTAATACCCCAAAGACTGGCACTCTCGGGTACGGCTTCACCCTCACCTCCACAACCTTAGACATTGCCTCGAAGAAGGCTGTCCAGAACCCGACAAGTCTGGGGCAGGTCCAGAACATGTGGGCATGGTTGGCCATGCCTCCCTTGCACCGTTCACATTTGTCCTTCACCTCTGGGAAGAACCTGCTCATTTGGCTTCTGGTTAGGTGAGCACTCTGTGCATCAATTTGAACTGCATGAGGCTTAGCCTGGCGCAGGAGGAGGTGGAGTTGGCCCTTCTTAGTGCTTCGCTCCATAGTCTCCAACTCACTTCCGTCCTCAATTCATCCTCCCATCTTCATCTGAATTCATCCAGTGGTAGCCTTGCCCTAACCAATAACCGTTCATATATGTTCCCACAGTTGTCCCCCCTCCTTGCTGTCAGTGTTTATTAGTTCCCCCAGTACTGTGTCTTTTGGGGCCCTGGGGTGTCTTGCCGTATCCTTGTGGAGAAGGTGTTTAATTTGAAGGTGTCTGAGTTCCTGTCCTGTCAGTAGGTCCAGATCCAACGTTGAGAGTCTGTCTCCTAGGTAGAAGGCCCTGACCGTTAGCGTCCCCCGTGAAGCATGACTGGTGGGAACCTGTGGTTGCCGCAGATGGAGGGCTATGGGAACAACCTGGTTAATAAAAAATGCTGCCTCATTTAGTTCCATGTTTTCAGAGTGGCCGCCACCACTTGGCAGGAAGTGTCTTTTGTTGGGAGGGATGGGAGTGCTGCCGTGGCAAGGGCTCAGAGGGTCTTTCCCTTGCAGGTGGACTCCTCCAGCCTTACCCATTCCATGTTTGGCTCTCGTATCCATCCCCTCACCCACTTGGCTGTGGCTGCCCAGTGGTAATACGGTAGATTTGGTAGGGCCAGACAGCCCATGTTTTTCCTCCCTTGCAGTATTGACTTGGGGATTCTTGGGTTCTTGCCCCCCCACACAAAAGGCGTGATCATTTTGTCCACTTTCTGGAAAAAGGCCTTAGGGATGAAGATCGGTATGGATCTAAACAGGAAGAGGAACCTCGGCAGTAAGTTCATTTTAATCGTCTGCACCCTCCCAGCCAGGGAAAGCGGAAGCGCATCCCATCTCTGCAGGCCCTTTTTAACTTCCTCCGCCAGGCTGGACAGATTCTACTTGTGAATCCATGTCCAGTCATGGGCTTAATGGAACCACAGGTAGCGGAATTTGTTTTGGGCTCATTTAATGGTAGTCCCTCCAGCTCTGTCCCTCCCTCGTCAGGGTTCATCGGGAATGCCTTGCTCTTGCCCAGGTTAAGTTTATAGCCCAAAACTAATTTATATTATAAAACATATAAACCATTAACATAAGAACATAAAAACTAGGAGCAGGTGTAGGCCATCTGGCCCCTCCCGCCTGATCCGCCATTCAATAAGATCATGGCTGATCTTTTTGTGGACTCAGCTCCATTTACCCGCCCACTCAGTATAACCCTTAATTCCTTTACTGTTCAAAAATCTATCTCTCTTTGCCTTAAAAATATTCAATGAGGTATCCTCAACTGCTTCACTGGGCTGGGAATTCCTCAGATTCACAACCCTTTGGGCGAAGACGTTCCTCCTCAACTCAGTCCTAAATCTGCTGCTCCTTATTTTGAGGCTATGCCCCCCAGTTCTGGTTTAACCCGCCAGTGGAAACAACCTCCCTGCTTCCATCCTATCTATTCCCTTCATAATTTTATATGTTTCTGTAAGATTCCCCCTTATTCTTCTAAATTCCAACGAGTATAGCCCCAGTCTACTTAATCTCTCCCCATAAATTAATCCTCTCAACTTTGAATCAACCTAGTGAATCTCTTGTGCACCCCCTCCAGTGCCAGTACATCTTTTCTAAAGTAAGGAGAGCCAAACTGTACATAGTATTCCAGGTGTGGCCTCACCAGCACCCTTTACAGCTGCAACATAACCTCCCTGCTTTTAAACTCCATCCCTCTATCAATGGTTCCATTTGCCTTCTTGATTACCTGCTGCAGCAGCAAGCCAACTTTTTGCGATTCATGCACAAGGACACCCAGGTCCTTCTGTACAGCAGCATGCTGCAATTTTTTACCGTTTCAATAATAGTCCATTTTGCTGTTATTCCTACCAAAATGGGTGACTCACATTTATCAACATTGAACTCCATCTGCCAGATCCTTGCCCACTCACTTAAACTATCTATACCCCTTTGAAGACTTTCAGTGTCCTCTACACACTTGGCTCTACTACTCATCTTAGTGTCATCTGCGAACTTTGACACATTAAACTTGGTCCCCAACTCCAGATCATCTGTGTAATTTGTGAATAATTGCGGACCCAACATTGATCCCTGAGGCTCACCACCAACCACTGATCGCCAATCAGAGAAACAGCCATTTATCCCCACTCTTTGCTTTCTGTCAATTAACTAATCCTCTATCCATGCTAATACATTACCCGTAACATCATGCACCTTTATCTTATGCAGCAGCCTTTTGTGCGGCACCTTGTCGAATGCCTTTTGGAAATCCAGATACACCACATCCACTTGTTTCCTGTTGTCCATTAGATTTCTCGAATCATTATTTCTTTCAGTCTCAGTAGTCCTATTGCATTAACAACTATAATTGACATTTTCACATGTGTACCATAATATATTCACCATTTTATAACAGTATGAACATGAGTTTCTAAACAATCTTAATGTAATAGATAAATTTTGTTATTAAGTCCTCAACTTCTTAAATTTCACTGTTGTATAATAATGAGGAAGATATAATCTATAATATGTGCTTTAATCTACATTTAATTATTTTGACATCTTTTGCAGGATTTCAAATCTACTTACGAAAGGTAGGATTTTGGCTAATATTAGAAAGCACCAAAAAAAGGGCTAATGAATGACAAGTTATATTTATGGGGCAAGGGGAGCAGGATTAATCCGAGGGTTTCCAAAGAATATTATGGGTAGGGTCCTGCTAGTGAAAAAATTACACATTGTGAAGACCTTAAAAACAAGATGATCTCAAAAGCAAAATCCTGGAGATACTGGAAATCGGGAATAAAAACGGAAAATGCTAGAAGTACTCCGCAGGTGGAGAGAGAAACAGCTTTAACATCTGGGATTATCTGTTTGGGAGACTATGGTCTGTAACTGGGGTAGAATCGCTCCTGGTCTGTGTTGGCGTGAGGAGTGGCGCATAGGAGCACTTCACTCTCCCTTGCTATGCAAATTTATGCATTGCGGGAAGCTTGAGGGATTAATTTTGATTCACGTTATTGGGCTGCCATTTTTAAAAAAAATCTTCTTATTCTCTTAATTTTCAACATTTTCATCAATAAACAACCAAAGAAAAAACAAACAAAAACAAATACAGTAACAATCCCCCACACACAAACCGCCCCCCGCTCAATATACAGACCAAAACATCCCCGTGTACATTGCAACCCCCCTTTCCCCCTCCTTAATGTTCAATGGCAACCAATTCTCGGAAGTGTGTGATAAACAGCCCACATGAATTGTGAAACCCTTCCTTCATCCCCTTCAGCTGAGACCTCACCTTCCCGAGAGTCAAAGAAATTCAAGTAGGTCCCCCCCGCCAAGCTGTGTCACAGGATGGAAAAGCTGACCACCACCCCAACAGGACCCGCCTCCGGGCAATCAGCGAGGCAAAGGCTAATATCTGCCCCCGACCGCCGCCCGAGTCGGTCTGACCCCCGAAAAAGGCTTCTCGGGCCCTGGTTTCAAGTTTGCGAGTACTACACCCGAGATGAATCTGAAAAACCTCCCTCCAACAAACCCCTCACCTTTCACGTAACTATCCTAACCAGGGGGCTCTTCCCCCACCCCCCCCCCCCCCCTCCCCCTCCCCTCCTATCCACCATCCTCATAACTCCAGGCCCCTGGATATGGCCCCTCTGCCCCATTGTTACCATCAAACTCCTACCCCCTCCCAGAATCCTCCCATCCACTTCCTCGCAAAAACACCTCACCCAGTATTGGTCCCCTCCCTTATCTTTTCACACCTCCTAGGCTCATCAAAATCTGTTCTACCAGGCTCTGATGGTGCAGCCCCTCCCCCCCCACTACACTCCCGCTCACTGGGCAGCTTGAGCAAGCTAGTGTGAAGGCCCTGCCCAGGTCTCACTCCCCTCCAAACCCCTCCCCCCTGCCCGGTCCCAAGAAAATAAAGAAATTCCCTTCAACACACAACCCTAGTGTAAACATGCAAACCCCAAGGAACCATCATTGCAAAAGAAAATCCCAGCTCTTACCTTGTCCAAATAGGCAACGCCAACTCATTTAGCACAGATAACAACATGCAGTGAAAAATAGAGCTACATACACTCCTCCACCCTCCTACCCTCAGCTCAAGACCAATCCTGAGTCCCATTTCTCACTTCTGCCCCAGTCCTTCTGCCTTCACAAATGCCTCCGTCGCTTCCACTGCCTCAAAATAAAAGTCTTTAGAGTTGCAGGTCATCCTCACCTTAACTGGGTACACTATGCTGAACCGCACCCTGCTGCTATACAATGCCGTCTTCACTCGGCCGAAGGCTGCCCTCCTCCTCATCAACTCCACAGTAAAGTCCTGGTATATGCATATACCTGCTGCAGCCCACTGCACAACCTGCTTCTGCTTTGCCCATTACAGGACCTTCTCCTTCATGAGGTACCTACGGAAACAAATCGTCACTGCTCTTGGGGCTCATTCGCCTTTTGTTGAGGCATCCATGCCCTATGAGCCCGATCCAGTTCGTACTGAGAGGGATCTTCCCCCTCCCCCAACAGCCGCCAACATCTTGGCAAAATACTTTGTAGGCCTTGGGCCCTCCACCCATTCGGGCAGGCCCACAACCTCAGATTTTGCCACCTAGATCGGTTTTCCAGGTTCCCCTCCTCACCACCATGGGAAGTGCTAGCTCACCCTCCCTCCACTGCACACATACATGAGAGTGATGCCACCCCCCCCCCCCAGCAGACTCCATCAGAGACCCCCATATCAGAGACCCCTCATATCAGAGACCCCTCATATCAGAGACCCCTCATATCAGAGACCCCTCATATCAGAGACCCCCCATATCAGAGACCCCCCATATCAGAGACACCCATATCAGAGCCCCCCCCATATCAGAGCCCCCCCATATCAGAGCCCCCCCATATCAGAGACCCCCATATCAGAGACCCCCCATATCAGAATCACCCATATCAGGGATCCCCATATCAGGGACTCCCCCATCAGAGACTCCCCTATATCAGGGATCCCCCTCCCCATCAGGCACCCCTGCCTGGAAGCGAAAGAGCAGAAACAGTGAAAACTTGCTGTTTTTTTTCACTTACCTGTCCCTTACACTTGCTGCCTCAGGCAATAGTGTAGAAATCAGCAGCTGTTACTTCACAGAAAGGCCAAACACATCATAAGGCTTTAAACCCCTTGAGATCCATTGATCTGTGAGGCTTCTATTCACTTTCAAAGAGAAAAAGCTTTTAGTAGGCTCTAATCAACAGGGTAATAGGTTCCACACAGCCAAATGTTTGGATTGTTTGTTTTCGCTGTTTATCTCCCTTCACGTGCAATTCTCCACCTCATCAGGATCTTTGCTACTGACAGTAGGCGGCGGAGAATCTTCGCCAACATTTCAAGTAGATGACGCTCTGTCAGAACTGGGAAAAGTTAGAAATGTGATCGGTATTAATGAACTGAAATGGGGGAGGTTGGTAAAAAAAACAAAAGGGAAATTCTGTGATCTGGAGGTGGCAGAAGCTCTGCTGTCTTATTGTTTCCTTTCAATTATTTGCACATTTTAGTCTTAATCCTATTAATTTGTCTTGTTTTTGTTTTCAGATAGCAGCTGTTTATTATACTGTCTTTCTCACCTCCCCCGGATACATGTTTTGCTATTTGTTCGATCACCACTCTTTTTTTTGGCTCTGCACCGACTCTAATGTAATTTTATATCCCTCATCTTCTGCTCTATTATAAACTTTCCATTTTGTTCTTATTCCACCCTCTGCCCCTTTCACTCATTTAAAACCTATGAAATTTCTAACTTTTCTTGGTTTTGACGAAGGGTTGTTCAGAGGTTGCAGGCTGTGGCAGGCTCCTCAACGGTGGATGCGGCGAGTTACCCAAAAGTCTTTGGACTTTGGTGGGACTGGCAGAAGCCACCAGTGGTTGGGACCGAAAAGTCCTACCCCTCGCCCAAGCTGAAATGCTAACTGTTTCTCCCTCCACAAATGGTGCCTAACTCAGTATTTCCAGTATTTTCTGTTTCTATTTGTCAAAGTTGATTCAGTAATGAATCTAAATTTCATGAATGCATAGAAGAACAAACGTGACTGACTAGATTTGAATCTATGTGCCAAATGCTAAACATTTTGTTTTGCAGCCAATCCACAAATTCTGTAGTGAAACGATCTTTTATTAAGTGAGATTTATAATGTTCATTTTCTAGATGACATATGTAATCATTCCCACACCCTTTCTCCATGTGGATAAAGAGAAGGGATGGAACAATCGTGCATCATTTTTGTCACAGTAACATTATGTCTAATTAATACAAAGAGGTATTTCAACATAATCTGTATTAATTAGGTGATTCAGTGAATAAATATGAAAACAATATCACTTTCTTTTTGGAATTTATATAAAAATTAAATCAAATCGCATGTTTTGTAAACAAAAAAGTGAAAGTGAAATTTGCTTGACAATATTGTACACAGCAAAACAGAATGCACTTTGGAGATTGAGGGAAAAGTGATGCTAATTGGAAATATTTGATTTTATTCTAATTGCTGCAAAACAATTTCAGGATTTCTAGTAACAATACTGAAGTAGAAAAACTGAAGGTGTCCTGGAAGAAACTTGATGAGACCACAATATCAACCATCAAACAAGAGACAAAGAGAATCTTTGAGATGTTAAACACGATAATTTTTGACCACCCTGGTAAGTAGTTGGCTTTGGTTAGTTGAAGTTTGTCGAGGTGAGCCACATCCTAGAAGTATTTGGGAGTAGTTTGTGTATAAGTGTGAAATGAAAGTATATTTTAATAAATATAATTTATGACCTCTCATACAGGTGTAACGAATTTGAATAGCACAGATGTACAAGGAGAAAAATTATCTTATAAAATTATCACAAAGGATTTAGTACAGAATGATTAAAAAACATGAAATAAAGAGAACTCAAAAAAAAAAACTGTTGTACAAAGGAACCAAAAAAGCTGCAATGCAGATACATTAATTGATATTCAGCAAGCAATAACGAATCAAAATGTAAAACAGAATAGATGCATATAGTGAAAATCAATCCAGGGACAATGTGTTTTAATGCATTTAAATCATAGAGAAATAGGTGCGTTACAAAAGTCCATTTAGAGAGTGCGGGGAAGATAAACGTTTATTGATGAATCAATCAATAGGATGTTAGAATAGTGAGGAATGAAACTTCTGTAGCTGATAAGGCATTTCAGTCATCTGAAAAATAATATAGGTGGGGGAAAATAACAGAAATAATTTATTGGTTTTCAAATAGTGGAGTTGATACTTTAGAAGATGGCAAATTGAAGGACACTTTTGTGGAAGATGAAAACGAAAAAGGCAGGAAGAAATTCTAGGTGGCAAGATATCCAGATTGTCCAATAAAAGACAAGTAGTTATTGTGTGGGAGTTGCAGGTAGATATATGAAATGCGTTTTTATTTTTTTATTTGTAGAATAAGACCAATCCTGTGTTTTATGGAGGATTGCATAATCCATAAGGAGGTGGAAAAAGGCATACGATAATAATCCTGTAGTTGTGTGTAATGTGGCCCTTAAGAATTCAACAGTCTTAAAAGAGGAAAGGCAAGAGCAGAACAATGAAGTTAGCAATGGTATCAAATTTAAACACAAATAAAACACAAGTGCCTTGTAATAAAAAGCAAATTGCCTCAGGAAAAGTAATTATTGTGAGAAAAATACAACCAGTGAATCGATTATCTGATCTTTAATATTGAAAGCAAGAGGAAAGACAAGGGAAGTACTTATTGTTCAAAATAATTGATTTTACTCAAAACAGTTTCTAGGGGTAGAATTTTCCTGCCCCCCGTCCCCCGCCTCCCTCGCCAGGTTTTGAGGCTGGGGGAGCATGAAATTGCATGGATAGGATTCCCTTCAGCATCTGCCCACCCTGACCCAGGCATAATTTTACGGTGGGGCGGGCAGGACCTCAGGTGGGAAGCCTGCTCTTTTGCCTATTAAGGGTAGCCATTTTTTATTGGTCATTATTTTAATTATTTTAATTGCCACAGAAACTGACAATTGCAGGGAGAAATTTAGGTAGTGCTGGGAACTGCGGCAAAATGGGTGTTCTGCCTGGAAATGTCAGCCCAAAGCTTTCCGAAAAATAGATTTGGGCCTAGACTGCACAAAACCGGTAAGCTACAGCTGTCAGTCACACATCCAGTGCAGCTCACAGTTGGAGCCTTGGGAAATTTATCCAGCTGCAATGTTGAGTAAGCCCATAGATAAACCTTTGATTCAGGGTTTGTGGGTAGCTGAATGGGAGGGAGGCAAGCCTGACATGGTAACGGCCGACAATTCTTTCCCGGGGCCAGGTAGCATACTCCTCTGCCTTCACAGAAATAAAAATATAACACAATTAACCTCCCTTTCCTCTAAATAGCCTCAGAATGTTTCATTCAAACATAGCTATTTAGGTACCACAGATTTAGAAGAGCACAATCCACTATGACTGTGGTGGGTCGTATCTCAAACAATGACGAATCAGACTACAGAAGGGAGATAGATCATTTTGTTGCATGGTGTACCGAAAACAACCTCACTCTAAATGTGGGAAAGTCCAAGGAACTGATTATCAACTTCAGGAAGAGTAGCATGACCGCCCCCCCCCCCCCCCCCCCCCCCCACCACCTCGGTCTGCATCAATGGCTCCGAAGTGGAGATGGTCGATAGCTTTAAATTCCTGGGGGTTACCATCGCCAACAGTCTGTCCTGGTCCACTCACGTTGATGCCACAGTCAAGAAAGCCCAACAACGTCTCTACTTCCTATGGAATCTAAAGAAATTCAGCATGTCTGCATAGACTCACAAACTGCTACAGATGTGCCATAGAGAGCATTCCTATCCAGCTGCATCACAGCTTGGTAAGGCAGCTGCTCTGCCCGAGATCGCAAAAACTGCAGAGTGTGGTGAATTCAGCCCAACACATCACACAAGCTTGCCACCCTCCTTTTGATTCTGTCTGCACACCCTGCTGCCTCAGGAAGGCAGACAACATTGTCAGAGACCCCTCACACCCAGACTTTGCCTTCTTCCAGACCCTTCCATCAGGCAGAAGATACAGATGTCTGAAGTCCTGCACATCCAGACAAAGGAACAGCTTCTTACCCACAGCTACTAAACTCCTCAATGACTCTCCCTTGGACTGATCTGTTCCCTGTAAAAACACTATTCACGACACCCTATGCTGCTCTTGCTCATGTATTGCTTGTTTGGCCCTTGTTCCGCACTGTAAACAATCACTATTTGTTGATGTACCATTGGTCAATGTGCTCTGTTGATTATTCTTTTTGTCTACTATGTATGTATTGTGTACGTTCTCGCAGAAAAATACTTTTCACCGTACTTCGGAATATGTGACATTAAATATCAATCAATCAGAGTGGAGCAGGGGTGGCAGAGATTTTCCCCAAATGTTGAAGAATTTTGAGTTGGACTAAGATCTGGATTTGCATATTAAATATGCCTACCACCTGCCTTATGTGTTCTGGACACAGGAATGTGTTACATTCTTCTTTTCTTTGATGTAAACTTACTAACCATACAGAAGAAATAATGTGCAGTCTTTATTTGAAGACAAGTCTATGCACAGACAATGTTCACATGGAGGCCATGAGCCACATGCCTGACCTTGACTACTATTGCTTTAGATTACCTAACTGTTAGGAAAATAAAAATAGTTATAAGAGATTTATATTTGTCTTGGTGCCGCCCCTGTTTTTTGCTCAACATGGGATTCTCTGCTGCATCGAGAACTCTGTTCCCGGCAGCGGGGAATCCAGTCCAAGGTATAGTTTTAAGTGGGTTTAATTTAATGTTTCTCTGGCTGGAATAGTAAAACCTATAGTTAGCTTCATGCTGGACAAAGGTGTTTGTATGTGTGGGGGTTGTTTAAGTTCCAACTGTGATTCTATTGTTCTTAGAGAGGACTACAACTGGAAGAGTAAATAAATGGCCGAAGTATGTGGGAGGTGCTTAGCAACTGGGACCTTGGAAGGTAGAAAAGCTTTAAAACTTTAATTTAGCTAATTTTATCGCAGTTGGGGATTGGTAGTGAGAGAGAATGCAGCCCTCCCAGCTCTGCTAGAAGCAGTTTGTTTATAAGGCTAGAGAGGGAACCTCTCTCTCAGCTTTGCCGTAAGGAAGGCCATACCATGAAGTAATAGTTAAGAAAACAAGTGGAAAGATGTGAAAAACAGCTAGATAAGGGAACTAGAGAAATGAAGAGAAATTTCCAAGAAGTCTGAGGTTAAAGGTACTGGAACAGAGCACATTAAAGACAGCCAGAATTGAGAAGAAGGCTGCAATGCCAGAAAGATATCTGAAGTGATTTTCAGGCTTGTGGGATTTTACTACAGCCTGTCGAACGTGAGTTTAAATATTTATGGAAAGCAGTGGCTGGATCTTGGAGTTTGTGTTAAGACAAAGAAATCCTAAAGGGGCTGGTGTAAAATCCTGTCATGTATTCGCTGTTAAAAATGGAATGAAAACTTTGTTTAAAAGTGTCATTTGGAAAGCCTGGTCTGGATTTTGAAATGCAAACCACTATGGGAAAACATTATTATGAGAGAAGATTTTAAACCATGTTTTTGGGAGCGGAGTTTGGAAACTCACATGACAGCCAATAGGGGAGCTACTGAGGCGAAATCCATGGTCCTCCTTACTAACATCTTGGGGCTTGTGCCTTGCATGCCAATAGGTCTGCCCATTGTGGTGTCCAGAAAATAAAATACCTGGGGTAACAGCCTCAGCTGGTCATCTTTTACTGTTTGACTGCAATGACAGTATGAATAAGAGTGATAACCTCACAGTCCTCGTGATGATTAAGTCCAGCCTCCACATTGAGGATATTCTCCATTATGCTGTGTGGCACTGTGAGTGTGCTGAATGGAATAGATTTTAAACAGATCTAGAAACTTAAGACTGGGCATCTTTGAGGTGCTTGTATGCCATCATCAGCAGCAGAATTGTACACAACCGCAGTCCAACTCATGGCCTGGCATATCCCCCATTCTACCATTACCACCAAGCCAGGGGATCATACCAGCAATGTAAAAAATTGTCCAGGTATATTTTGTACGCAAAAAGCAGGACAACTCCAACCCGGGCAATTACTGTCCCATCAATCTACTCTTGATCATCAGTGTTGTGGGGTTTCAAGTTGTATGATAACAGAAAGTTGGCAAGCCGATGGCAGAGTGCATTGTTGGATTGTTTTCTCATGCCATTTTTAAAGCTCTGAATGGTTCTCTTGGCCAATCCATTGGACGCAGGGTGGTATGGGTGTGGCAAATGCCGCTCACTCAACTCAATTTTGGAAGTCGTCCCCTGTAAAAGTCCATATATAGGAAATTGTAGCCGCCGGGTTTGTGGTCCCCATCTCCTGTATAGACAGCCACTTGGAATGGGCACTGACCAAAACTAAAACATGATGCCCAAGAAAGGGTCTATGTAGTCAACGTGGAACCTAGTCCATGAGCGACCTGGGAACTCCCAAGGGTGGAGACTGGCCAATGGAGGCAATGAGTGTTGAGTCTGATGGGGGGGGGGGGACATTGCTGTACTATTTCTTCAATGGTTTTACCAATGCCTGGCCACCATATATAGCTGCGTGCCAGCATCTTCATCTTTATTTGTCCTGGCTGAGCACTATGCAGCTCCTATAAGATGGGTCCCTTGGCTGGTGGTGCCATGATGACTTGTGAGCCCCACAAGATCACACCATCCTCACAGGTCTATTCATCTGGGAGAACTAAATTGGGTCTCAGGTGTGACCGAGTTTGTGTCATCCACTTTACTTCTAACAATATTAGATCTATTTGGGTCCAGTTCTGAATGTGGCCAGCCGACACTGGCAAGGTGACCAAGAATTTTTTATTTTATTATTTTTTAGAAATTTAGAGTACCCAATTCTTTTTTTCCAATTAAGAGACAATTTAGTATGGTCAATCCACCTACCCTGCACGTCTTTGGATTGTGGGGATGAGACCCACGCAGACACAGGACGAATGTGCAAACTCCACACGGTTAGTGTCCCGGGGCTGGCATTGAACCCGGGTCCTCGGTGCCTTGAGGCAGCAATGATAACCACTGTGCCACCCTCAGTGTCCAAGAAATTTAAGGTCAATATGATCTCAATGGGTAGAATGGCCTAATTCTGCTCCTATGTCTTATGGTTGTGTGGTCGTGGTGGAGATGACATGATTTTCAGTATGGGGAGTCGGCTCAATGCATCTGCATTGGCAATTTGCGGGCCACATCTGTGCTGGAAGGCATGCTTTTAGATTGCCAGCAGCAAGGCCCAACTTTGCAATCTTGCAGATACTATTGATGGCATTGGTTTATCCTCTCTCAAGAAACTCAATAGTGGCTTACGCTCTTTGATTATAATGAATCACTGTACACATTGGTGGAATTTCTTCACATCATTTATGACTTCTAAACCTTCTTTTTCGATTTAATCCCAATTTTATTCCGCTTGCAAAAGGGTCCCTGAGGCAAAGGTAAATAATAAATAAATCTTTATTAGTGTCAGAAATAGGCTTGCATTAACACTGCAATGACGGGCCATTCAGAGCCATCCCCCATTTTGTGGGATAATACTACCCCTATCCCATAAGGAGACGCAACACATTTGAGAACAGTCAGTTTCCCAAGGTCAAAGTGAACTAAAATCTTCAAGCACTGCAAAGCTTGCTTCACCAATCTTCTTCTTGTGGTTCCCTCCATTGCCAGCGTTGATGTTTCTTTAGTAGCTGGTGTACTGATGCCAAAGCTGTGGCTATATACGAAATAAACCTGCCATAATAATTTACAATGCCAAAGAAAGATTTGAGCTCAGTTACATTATTTGCTGCTGGGACCTCAGGAACAGTCTTGACTTTCTCCTCGAGGGGATGTAACCCTGTTGCGTCAAAACAGAATCCTAAATACCTCACTTTTGAGATCTGGAATGTACATTTTTCAGGTTTGAGGCAGACATCTGCCCCCCGGAACCTTTTTAGCACTTCCTCCAGGTTAGACATGTGCTCTTCAGGAGTAGGTAATGTGACTAAAACATCGTTGAGGTCGACCATCATTGTGGGAATCCCTTGAAGAAGGTTTTCCATCGTACGCTGAAAAATAACGCAGGCTGGCGTTATGCCAAACGACAACCTCATGTGCTGAAATAGGCTCTTACGTGTATTTATGATGGCAAACCTCTAGTACTCTTCGTCCAATTCCAAATGTAGGTGTGCATGGCTGCAATCCAATTTAGAGTAGGTAAGGCCTCCTGCCAGCTTGGCATAGAGGTAATCCATCCTGGGGATCGGGTACTTATCCACCTGCGCAGCCTGATTGATGGTTAATCTGTAGCCCCACAAAGTCTTATGGATCGATCTGGCTTGAGGTCGGGGCTATGGGGGCTGCCCATGCAGAAAACTGAACTGGTCTGATTAGGGCCAGTTCTTCTAAACTCTTAACCTCAGCTTCGACTTCTGATTCAGGACATGGGGAATTGGTCTGACTCTAAAAAAACATGGGTGTTGAATCCAGATTGACATAAATTTTGGCTTTCACACCTTTGACCTGGCCTAGTTCATTGTGGAAAAACGTCCTCTTATCTTCTCAGAACATCTTGAAGGACACGATTCGAAATGTAAAACATTTCCGATCGGTTGACTTTGATTTGCTGAAACCAATCCCATCCCATGAGGCTGGGTCTGTGCCATTCCACAACAACCAGAGGTAAATGGGCCTCTTGCTCATTGTAAGCCATGAGTGTGTTGGTGGTCCCATGGATTTTCAGGGTTTCCCCAGTGTAAGTGAAAAGCTTGGCTGTGGTGCTGCTCAGATTTAATATTTAAGCGCCATCATGAAAACACTTGAAGTTCTGCTGCCCCACAATTGTCGCTGAAGAGCCATTGTCGACTTTCATTTTCAAGGGTTTACTATTCACAATTAGAATGATTTCAATGGGGGTTGTCTTATTTACCTGGACTGCGTTCAAAAGGTACATGTTGTCATCCTCCTCAACTCCTCTCCACATTGTTCAGTGGCATTATGGACTGCTGTTGCTGTTGTTATTTTGCATTGGCATGCTCTGCCTTGCATGGCCATGTACTTTAATATGGCCTCTATGATTACAATGGAAGAACACAAACTTGTGACAATGGCAAGCCTCTTGTGGATGGTCCCTCCCCCACAATGATAACAGTCCACTTCTGTCTTGGGTTGACATCCTGTTCTTTGTGTGGTCCTTTGACTATGGTCTTGTTTTGAGGACTGCATCTGGTTCTCTGCTGTGGCTGTCAATCCTGCCGCACACGTCATGGCCATTCCAGCCCATACTTGATTAACTTCCCCTTCGGCCATGCTTTGGAGCTCAGTGGCGCCTTTTTCAGTGCACTTCGCCACCTAAGCAACCTCAATCGCTTTTTCCAAAGTTATGGTAGTTTCAGGATTTTCTTTTGGATGTTGAGATTACGGATTCCACAAACCAACTGGTCGCACAGCATATCACTAAGCGTGGTCCTGAACCCGCAGTTTTTAGTGAGCTGACGAAGCCTGGCTATGAAGGCTGAGATGGACTCTTCAGGGTCCCTGACAACGGAGTTGAATTTATATTGCTGGAGGATGATCGAGGGTCTTGGGTTAAAATATTCCGTGACCAACTTGCCTGAGCACGGAATGTCTATGGTTGTTCATAAGAACTGCTTCCTCTGGATGTGTTTCTGCTGACCACATTATGTCTGTATGAATTTGCCTTTCTTAGGAATGTGGTCAAGTTAGTTACCTTAAATCCCATCATACATTGTGACCACCATTATTAGCAAGAGTTTAAATGCTTGTTACTGTTATATTCTAAGAATACAAGTTTAATAATTAATAATGATTACTAGATATATTTTCTGGTTACTTTCAGTCCCCCATTAATAACTTATGTAGAGCTATTCTAGTATTATCCCAGCTATCTGGTTTTGAGGAGTCTCATCTCAAGACCCCCCCCCCCCCCCCCCCCCTTCACTCCCAAAGCCTGTCCACTATCTACAAGGCACAAGTTATAAGTGTAATGGAATACTCTCCACTTATCTGGATCAGTGCAGCTCCAGCAACACTCAAGAAGCTCAACACCATCCTGGACATCTCTTGATTGACAACATTCACTCCCTCCACCACCGATGCACAGTGTATCATCCACAAGATGCACTGCGGGAACTCACCAGGGTTCCTCAGATAGCATCTTACAAACATACATCCATTACCATATAGAAGGACAAGGTCAGCAAATGCATGGGAACACCACCACGTGGAAGTTCTCATCCAAGCCACTCAGATCTTGACTTGGACATATATCACCGTTCCTTCCCTGGCGCTAGGTCAAAATCCTAGAACATCCTTCCGAACAGCAATGTGGGTGTGCCTGCACCACATTGACTGCAAATGGTTCAAGAAGGCAGCTCACCACCACCTTCTCGAGGGTAATAAGGCATGGCCAATAAATGTTGGCCTAGTCAGCGATGCCACATCTCATAAATTAATTTTTAAAAGCCTGTGTCAAAGAGTAAGCAAAACAGCAAAAAAAAACTTGTTTTATAACCATCTTTCAGCTGTTATGTGCTGTCATTGGATAGATTCTTCTTCCCAGTGCTTTAGCTTCAGATAAAATTTAGGGGAGATAGTGCTGCAGTGGTATTGTCACTGGTCTCTTAATCCAGAGGGCAAGAACAAGATCTGGAGACCCGGATTCAAATCCCACCATAGCGGATGGTGAAATTTTAATTCAACAAAAATCTGGAAGTGAATAAAATGTCTAAGTGATGACCATGAAACCATTGTCGATTGTCATAAAAACCCATCTGATTCACTAATGTGATTTGGGGAAGGAAATCTGCCACCCTTACCTGGTCTGGCCTACATGTGACTCCAGATCCACAACAATGTGGTTGACTCTCAAATGCCTTCTGAAATGTAGGGCAGTTCGGGGCAGGCAATAAACGCTGGTCCAGCCAGCAACCCTCATGTCCTGTAAATGAATTTTTAAATAAGTGATGAATTCTACCTCCTGTGGAGTTCTACTTAAAGTGAGACCACCTGCTGCTTAATTTAACCTTATGTTCTCCCAAATTTGAACGGTCTGTCCGGGACCTGCTGCCTGGAGCAAGGTGCTATCCCAGAACCAAAGTACGATAAGCATAATCCCGACAAAGCTGCAGGCTCCGTACACACGCTGGCCGGGATTTTCTACTCCCGTTTTTTTCAGGCGGTTTTGGCGATGGGAGTGGAAAAACTCTCATGTGAGAGGCCCAAATTGCGTAATGTAAATGTGTGATGTGATTGCCCCCGTCCCCCCAGCCAGCGATGGAACAGAATTCACAAATTTAAAAGTTGTGGACATCATTTCCATATCTTAACATCTCATTGTCAGGCCTCTGCACCTGAATCATTCCCCCAGAGGAAAGTCCATTCTCGTTGGTGTGAGCGTAGACCAGTGTAAAGGGCAGACTGGTGGGCAAGTCTCTCAGAGGAGCTCAGCTGAGTGCATTGCTTAGAGGGGAGAGGGTCATGCCCGGGCATTAGCTGAGCACTTTGTTTTGTGAATTGCAACACATAATTCTTTATTACATATAAACTAGAAACATGTCTCTTATACCATGATTATTTTATTTCCATATGGTTTGTAACTGTATATGAACTAGCTATGTAATATCTGTGGTTTGTAATTCATACACAGGAATAACTTTGTTCATTGTTCTATATATGAATTTTTAAACATTTTTTTTTAGTTCAGTCAAATGATGAAATGGTGGAAGAAAGGTATGCAGTGGAAGATGAGAATGAGGAAGAAAATTTGCCCGAATCACTGTAAGTAGAAAAGGGAGATGTTAGTATTTCTTCAATGTAATGGTAGCCCACCACACAGTGGCAGTGTGTTAAGACAAGTTGGAATGCTGAATTTAAAGACATTAAATTCTGGAGGAGCGGGAAAGAAGCACATGTTTATTTTAATTGGTACTTTATAGTATGCGCAGAGTAGCATTAATTATGCATAAAAGCTCCAGTGGTTTTCCAGCTTATTTCTGCATTCACCATCAGTTTTGTGAGTGCATGATTCCTTCACACAATTGGAAACTTTGCTTATAGTTATATTTATTAAGCAAGCAATAACAAAGTGATCTGCTTTACATGTGTAAGGTAATGTTTCTCCCTGGGGGAGCACTAAGGACAACCGTTGTGCTTTTTGTACCCATACATTATATGCAAGAAGGTTCAAAAAAGCGATGTAATATTTTCCTGCATGATCAACACATTCTCTGCATTCCTGCAATATAGAAATGGCCGAAGTGTCTCATTGTGCCCTGCTCTCCCAAATTTAACATTGTTATTTATAATTTGAACTGATGTAGAATTTTAATTCAAAATATTTTTTTTAAGGCATTCGTTTAAACAGTAAATACAAACAAAAAACGAGCAAGAACAGGAACATCATAATAAATGACTAGCAAACCAACCCCCAACCCACCTGCCAATCCCCTCCTCCTGTCCTGCTGCCCCCTTTTAACCCCTTTATTGCCCCCCACCCCCCCCCCCCCCCCCCCACCCTACTCTCCCTGCTGACACCTCAATCCTCCTTGAAAATGTTGATGAACGGCTTCCACCTCCGGGCAAACCTCTCGAGACGAACTTGATTTTCTCCAACCTTATGAATTCTGCCAAGTCGCTCACCCACACCCGCTGGCTCCGGGTCCCACCACCCAAGCAAAATCTGTCACTGGGCTCTCAGGAAGGCAAAGGCCAGGGCATCGCCACTCTTGCCCCCTGGACTCCCGGGTCTTCCATCACTCCAAATATCGCCTCTTCCGGACTTGGGACCACCTTCACCCTCAGCACCTCGGACATTACGTCCCCGAACCACTGCCAGAACCCCTTCAGTTTCGGATATGCCCAAAATATGTGAACATAGTCGTGGGCCTCCCCGTGCACCGCCTATAACTATCCTCTACCCCCTTGAGAAACCTACTCATCCTAGCCACCATCATACGCGCCTATGAACTACCTTGAACTGGATCAGGCTCAGCCTCGCACATGATGAGGACGCATCAAGGTTTCCGACCACAACCCAACCTCCAATGCCCCCCCCCCCAAGTTCCTGCTCCCATTTCCGTTTGACTTCCACTAATCAGGGCTCCCTCCCAGTCCATTAGCTCTTTATAAATCTTGGATACCTTACCCTCACCCACTCCTTCCCTCGACAGCATTGTATCCTGTAATCCCAAAGGTGGCAATCCGGGAAAGGATGGCACCTGCTTCCTCACAAAGTCTCGAACCTGTAAATATCTAAACCTGTTCTCTCTGGGCAGCTCATATTCCTCCACCAGGTCTTCTAATCTTGTAAAATTGCCCCCCCCCCACATACAAGTCTCCAAACCGCTCGATCCCTACCTGTTGTCACCCCTGAAACCTCACGTCCAACCCCCCCGGAGCAAATCTGTAATTGCTGCAAATCGGTGCCTACACCGAGACAACTCCCAACCTCAGATGCTGCCGTCATTGTCTCCATACCCTCAGGCCTGCCACCTCCACTGGGATTGTGGAGTACCTGGCCGGCAAGAATGGCAGAAACGCCGTCAACAATGCCCCTAAACCCGTTTCCTACAAGAAGCTACTTCCACCTGCCCCCATGCCGACCCCTCCCTCAGTACCCACTTCCTAACCATGGCTATATTAGCTGTCCCGTAATAATTTATTATATTTGGCAAGGGCAGCCCGCAGATCCCCTCACCCCCGCTCCAACAACACCTCTTAACCCGCCGGGTTTTCCCTGCCCACAGAAAGCCCAAAATCAAATTGTTAATTTTCTTAAAAAAATGATTTGGGGACGAACATGAGGAGGTTCTGAAAGTTAAACAAGAGTCTTGGCAGCACCATCACTTTCACTGTCTGCATCCGCCCCGCCAGTGACAGTGGCAACACATTTTGAAGCTGTGTCCATCCCTGTGCCACCTGGGTGCCCATGAACCTGAAGCTCGCCCCCCCAGTACCTTGAACTCTCCCAACCTCCGCTCCTGCCCTCTGGCCACGAGCAGGAACACCTCACTCTTCCCTATATTTAGCTTGTATCCAGAAAACAGGCCAGTCTCCTCCAAAATACTCATAATTCCCCCAATACCCCACCCAGTCGATCCACAATATACGTAGCAGGTTGTCCGCATACAGAGAGACCCTGTGCTGAATCCCCCACCCCCGCACAATCCCTCTCCAACTCCTCAATGTCCGAAGCGCCATTGCCAGTGGCTCTATTGCAAAAAGCAACAGGGAGAGTGGGCACCCCTGCCTTGTCTCACAGTGTAGCCCAAAGTACCCCAAGCTCACCCAATTCATCCACACGCTCGCTACCGGTGCCTTATACAACAACCCGATGCAAACTTCTGCCCAAACCCGAACCATCCTAACACTTTTCACAAATACTCCCACTCCATCCAATCAAAATCCTTCTCTGCATCCAATCAAAATCCTTCTCTGCATCCATTGCCACTGCCACCTCTGTGTCCTGTCCCTCCTGGGGCATCATTGTCACATTTAATAATGTTCTAGCATTCATCGACAATTGTCTCCCCTTTAGAAACCACGTCTGGACTTCCTTTATCACCCCCTGCATAGTCCTCGATATGCGAGGCCAGAATCTTTGCATCCACATTTAATAGCGATATCGGATGGTAGGACACACACTGCTCCGGATCTTTATCTTTCTTCAGTATTAGGGACATGGACAGCTGTGATAACGTAGGGGTGAATTCCCCCTTTTCCCTCACCTCATTATATACCCTCACCAGCAGAGGTCCCAGGTCCCCCCCAAACATCTTATAAAATTCCACAGGGAACCTCATCCAGGCCCGGGACCTTCCCTGCTTGCATTGACCATGCTCTCCATCACCTCCACCAGCCCAATGGGGCCCCCAAACCCTCCACCTGATCCTCCTCCACCTTGGGGAACTCCAATCCATCCAGGAACTGCAGCGTTCCCTCACCCCCAGCCGGGGGCTCCGATTAATAGAGCCTCCTGTATAACTCCTCAAATAGCCCATTCATCCCCACCAGGTCCAGTACCACCTTCCCCTCCTGTCCTTCACTCTTCCAATCTCCCTCGCCACCTCCAGCTTCCTAAATTGGTGTCCACCATCCCATTTGCCTTCTCCCCGTACTCATACACTGACCCTCTGGCCCTCCACAACTACCCTACTGCCTTCCCTGTGGACACCAGCCTGAACTCCATCTGGAGCTTCTGCCTCTCCTTAAACAGCCCTGCTTCTGGGTCCTCTGAATACCCCCTGTGCACCCGTGAAATTACAACAACCAGCTTTGTCATCTCTGCTCATTCTTCCTCTCCCTGTGTGCCTGGATCGAAATGAATCCCCCCCCCCCCCCCCCCCCCCCCCCGCCTAACTGCCGCCTTGAGCGCCTCCCATAGCGTGGTGGCCAAGACCTCACCCGTGTTATTCAGTTCCACATACTCCCGGATGGCAGCCCTCACGCTCTTGCAAACTTCCTCATCCGCTAACAACTCCACATCCAGCGTCCACTGCGGGCTCTGGGGCCCCCTCGGTCCACTCGCAAATCCACCCAGTGCAGCACACGGTCTGAACCCACGCTCGCCGAGTACCCTGAGTCAACCACCCCCGCCACAGCGTCTTGTCCACCATGAAAACATCAATCTGAGAGTACACCCAGTGCACATGGCAGACGTACAAGAACTTCTTCGCCTTCAGCCTCCCAAATCTCCATGAGTGCAACCCTTCATACGCTCCATGAAGCCCTTCAGCCCCTTTGCCATCGCCGACACCCTCCCCAACCTCCAAACCTGGTTCAATTACCATTTTAAAGTACCCCTCCACCCCCATAATCAACTGGTGCGAGTCCAGGTCCGGAACTTCCCCAACACCCACCTTCTAAACTGCACATTGTCCCAGATTGGGGCATTCACATTAACCAAAACCACCGGCATCCCCTCCAACTTCCTGCTCACAAGCACGAACCGCCGCCCCTGAATCTGACGCAATGTTCCTCACCTCAAAAGCATGTTTGTTTACCACCTCCTCTACGCCCCTCATCTTCATATCCAACCCGAATGAAAGACCAACCCATCCTTTCCTTAACCTAGTCTGATCCCACATCTTCAGATGTGCTTCTTGCAAAAAAGCCATGCAACCGTTTGACTGACCCTCTAACATTCCATGTGACCAGCCTGGTCGGGGGCATCCCACCCCAATCCCCTGTTGATCAACCATATCCTTTCTTGGGCCAGCCTCCGGCCCACGTTATGCAACCCTTCAGGCTCACCTTCGGATGCCCACCATCATTGCTCCTTTTCTTGTTGCGGCACAGCCATCATACGTTTGTCAGCAGCCCCCCCCCCAAACAAAACAACCCCATCCCCCTCTTCTGTGCTAACCACCTGGCCACCCCCCACTGCCCTTCTGTTAACTAGCCCACCCAGCTAGCCTGGCAGACCCCGCCCAATGCTTCTGAGTCCCCTACTCTCTACTGATTCCCCTCCCCAACCCCGCTCGCGTACCTCCATAGAACAAACAACAATGAAACAAAACGAAGGTGCACTCACCCTGACACTCCCCAAGCATCCCAACACCAAACCCAACAAAACATCTCAAAAGAGAAAATTTCTCCAACAACCAACAAACAAAAAGACAAAAGAAGCAAACATCTCCTCACACCTCCTCCACAGTTCAGTGTCTTCCTTCTCCTGCCAGTCCATCGTCTCTCAAAAATTACATTGCCTCCTCTGTTGTCCCGAAATAATGTCCTCGGCTGTTGAAGATCACCCAGAGGCGGGCCGGGTACAGCATCCCAAACTTCACCCCCTTTTTTAAAGAGGGCAGCCTTTACCCGATTGAGCTCGGCTCTCTTTTCGCCAGTTCTGCACCCAGATCCTGGTACACCCTGTGGTGAAAGTATTTTCCGAACCATTCACCACTGTATTACACTGTATCACGCTGTTACCCATGTGGGCTCCGCCTATGGACCATTGTACGATATTACACAGAATGTATCATGTCGGCGCCCTTGTGGGCTCCACCCCTGACTCCGCCTCCTTGAGGGGACATATAAAGAGCAGCTGACCTGTAGCCAGCTCTCACTAGCAGTTGCAGGCGGGTACTGTTCTAGTCGATTAAAGTCACAGTTTACATCTACTCTCTGTTTCTCGTGAATTGATGGTTGCATCAATTTAATCGACTAGAACACCACAATGGAATCGGCCTTCAAACCTGACTGACTGGAACTTGACCCACAAGCCGCGGAGGCCAAAGGGGTTTTTTTGCACCAGCTCCGCTGTTTCGAGGCCTACCTTACCGCCTCCTCCTCACCTTCCGTCTCCGACGATCAGAAGCTGAACCTCTTCCATGAGCCATTGAATCTCTATACAACTCGAGGAAGCCTCCAGTTACACAGACACCCTCATGATACTGAAGCGCCTATACGTAAGGCCAGTGAACGAGGTGTACGCGCGGCACCTCCTCAATACTTGCTGCCAATGCCCCGGGGAATCGCTGGAGGAGTACCTACACGACCTCAAATGCCTTGCGCGAAGTTGCAACTACCAGGCCGTTACGGCCACTCAACATATGGTCCTCGCCGTCCAGGACGCCTACGTGGCTGGAGTCAAGTTCAACTATGTGAGACAGCGCCTACTCGAGAAAGGTGCCCTCGACCTAGAAGATACGGTAAAGCTAGAAGTAGCTTTCCAAAGCCTCAACACATTCCCGTCTGATCACGCGACCCCCCTCGTGGACCCCCGACCAGAGAGTACCCCAGGCCTGTGCCGCGCGTCTGCCCGCCCAACACGGGGGGCTACCCTGCTATTTCTGCGGCCAGCATTAGCACCCTAGACAGTGCTGCCCGGCTTGGAACTCAAATTGCGGCGACTGCGGTAAAAAGGGACATTTCGCTAAAGTTTGCCTGGCCAGGTCCAAATCCTCAAAATCACAGGCCCGACTCTCAGACTCACAGGCCCGCAGACATTGCAATGTGGCTGCGTGCCTGCCAGCTCTGCCCCCCCTGGATGTGTCATCGGCCTCGTGTTGTTCGTGGGGGCAGCCATCTTCAAGCCCACACAACATGTGCGACTCATGGGAGCCGCCATCTTGGCCATCATCACCCACGCAGCCCGCCACATGCGACTCATGGGGGCGCCATCTTGGACACCATCACCATTTGCGGCCACAACCAGCAGGACCACGACGCCAACCTCCAGAGATTTTTCCAAACCGCCCAAGCCCTTAACCTCACTTATAACAAGGAGAAATGCATTTTCCGCACACCCAGACTAGCCATCCTCGGCTATGTCGTGCTAAATGGAGTTCTAGGACCCGACCCCGAACGTATGTGCCCCCTCCTGCAACACCCCCTTCTCGGTCCCTTTCCAGGTGCACCACCTCGTCCGCCTCGCCCATCTCAATATCTTTTCCTTATCCGGGAACGGGTGGAGACGCCCACAATTGCCCTTGGCGGCTTGTTTGCCTGCGGCTTCCTCATCAGTGCCCTATGCGCTCGGTCGACCTCCAGAGGCCAGTCAAAGGCCCCTTCTCCCATAAACCTCTCCAGCATCTTGGCTACCTACATGCCAGCGCCGCTCCCTCAATGCCTTCAGGCAACCCCACTATTCTTAAATTCTGTCTCTGGGAGTGATTTTCCAGATCCTCCACCTTCTCTTTTAACCGCTTCTGGGTCTCACGCATCACTACTATTTCGACCGCCAATGAAGCCAGTTACTTTTTGTGCTCCCACAACATCTCCTCCACTTTTCAAATAGCCTGACCCTGGATTCCAGTCTTGGCTTCATGCGGTCAATTCCCACTATTAACAGTTCCTCTGCCCTGGCTAAGTCGTCGTGGGCTTCCCTCCTCTGTAGGCTGAACGTTTCATTTAAGAAGTCCACCAGTTGCTCCGTCGACCACTGGGCAGGCAGGGCTGACCCTTTACCCTCCGTCATCTTGACCTGTGGCACATGAAGATTCCCTTGCTCCAACTGCTCCCTTTCTTTTGCCCCACTTCTGTTCTTGGATCCATCCACCAACCCCACCAGTAGAGTTTAGCTTTCTTCAGTCATCCCTGCACTGATCTCTGGAGGTTGGCGTCGTGTTCCTGCTGGTCGCAGATGGTGACATTGTCCAAGTACAGTAATGTGGCCCGCAGCCCGTACATTCTTTGGAAGACCGAGACCCCGTTTGTGACGCCAAAGGGGACCCGGATGAAGTGGAAGAGGCGGCCGTCTGCCTCAAAGGCAGTGTAGCGGCGGTCCTCTGGGCAATTGGATGCTGGTGGTATGCAGACTTCAGATCCACCGTGGAGAACACTCGGTAGTGTGCGATCTGGTTAACCATGTCTGCGATCCGGGGAAGGGGGTACGCATTGAGGTGCGTGTACTGGTTTATGGTCTGGCTGTAGTCTACAACCATCCGGATTTTTTCCCTGGTCCTGACGACCACCACCTGAGCTCTCCAGGGGCTATTGCTGGCCTCGATGATCCCCTCTGCATGAGTCGCTGGGCGTCGGACCAGATGAAACATCCACCCTACAAACGGGGAAAAGGTCCAAAAAAAACCGCCTTGAACTGGAACTGCCAAATGTGCGACTACTCACTCCATGGCCACCGCCGGAGGTCCTGCTGATCTAGAATTTTTTCAGTGTAAATAGAGGCTGGGATTGGGAAGGAGTCAGTACTGGTAAATTAGAACGGGACTGCACTGGCCTGTCTCCTTGATGGATTACCACTGCCAACTGCCTCATCCAGATGTTGGCGGTTGGATGGATCAATGGCATACAGCTTGGTGACTCCTTCTGCATTCAATCCCTCCACCACCGACGAACAGTGGCAGCCATATCTACCATTTACAAGATGCACTGCAGTAACTCACCAAGGTTCTTTAGGCAGCACCTTCCAAACACAGGACGACTAACATCTCAAAGGACAACGGCAGCAGATACCTAGGAACCCCACCACCTGGAGGTTTCCCTCCAAGTCACTCACCTCCCCAATTTGGAAATATATCATCATTCCTTCCCTGTCGCTGGGCCAAACTCCTGGAACCCCTCCCTAACAGCACTGTGGGTGTACCTACACCTCCGGGACTGCAGCGGTTCAAGAAGGCAACTCAACACTACCTTCCGAAGGGCAACTAGGGATGGGCCATAAATTCTGGCCTAACCAGTGACTCCCACAGCCCGTAAATTAATTTATAGAATAAACTAGAAGTACCCTTGGTTAAGATTGACAACACACAGTATCACTAACTTTATTCAGTTCCAAGCACCTTTATCTCACTAGCTTTAAGTTAATTCTCCCCAAGGGTTGCACAACATCTTATAGATATTTAAAAACTATAGCAAAAAATCCAGTAAGTATCTACACCAGGCAGTTACACCTCTTTGGGGTTTGCTTCTGAGGCAAAACAAACAACTGGCTTCTCAAGACGGAGTTTCTTCACAGGCCCGGCTTATAGAATTTACAGTGCAGAAGGAGGCCATTCGGCCCATCGAGTCTGCACCGGCTCTTGGAAAGAGCACCCTACCCAAGGTCAACACCTCCACTCTATCCCCATAACTCAGTAACCCCACCCAACACTCAGGGCAATTTTGGACACTAAGGGCAATTTATCATGGCCAATCCACCTAACCTGCACATCTTTGGACTGTGGAAGGAAACCGGAGCACCCGGAGGAAACCCACGCTCACACAGGGAGGATGTGCAGACTCCGCACAGACAGTGACCCAAGCCGGAATCGAACCTGGGACCCTGAAGCTGTGAAGCAATTGTGCTATCCACAATGCTACCGTGGGAGTTAACAGCTATTCCTGAGGTTGGAAGCTTAATAATTTGAAATACTGTCTTCCTCTTTTGATCTTCTCTTTTTTGAACTAACCTCTTCAGAAACTAAACTTAATTACCTTCATTTTGTATGACTACCTTTATGGTGGCACGGTAGCACAGTGGTTCGTACTGTTGCTTCACAGCGCCAAGGACCCGGGTTCGATTTCTGGGTTGGGTCACTGCCTGTGCAGAGTCTGCACGCTCTCCCCGTGTCAGTGTGGGTTTCTTCAGGTTTCCTCCCACAAGTCCCAGAAGATGTGCTGTTGGGTAAATTGGACATTTTGAATTGTCCCTCAGTGTGCCTGAACAGGCGCCGTAGTGTGGCGACTAGAGGATATTCACAGTAACTTCATAATAACAATCGTTTACATTAACACTGCAGTAGGGGCTGGTTTAGCACAGTGGGCTAAACAGCTAGCTTATAATGCAGAACAAGGCCAGCAGCATGGGTTCAATTCCCATACTGGCCTCCCTGAACAGGTGCCGGAATGTGGTGACTAGGGCTTTTCACAGTAACATCATTGAAGCCTACTTGTGACACTAATAAATATTCTTATTATTGCTGTGTAAATGCAAAGCATACACCTTCTCTCCTCCTTTGAACCTCCTAACTTCTTATTCAAATCTTTAATGTTTCGCTCCCCATTGTTGCCGGCTTGCCTTAGGAAAACATCTATTGGCTGTGTTGCTAGGCTCATCAATATATGAAAAACACGAGCCCCATTAGCATAGTCAAACAGCCCCCGTCTTTAAGCAGCTTCCATATTCCAATAGCTTTTAAAGATATATAACCAGCAGAGAACATTCCAATGTATTGGACTTCCCGAATATTTTCCTGGCATTCCCTGCTAGCTCTTTGAACATCGTGTAATTCTTTGTGTTCAGTCCTCTCAGAATGCTTATGATGGAAAGGTTATCAATGAAGTAGCTGGGGTGGCACGGTGACGCAGTGGTTATCACTGCTGTCTCACGGCGCCAAGGGCCCGTGATCGATCCCAGCCTCAGGTCATAGTCCATGTGGAGTTTGCATATTCTCCCCATGTCTGCGGGGTCTTATCCCCACAACCCAAAAATATCCAGGGTAAGTCAATTGGCGACGCTAAATTGCCCCTTCAGTGGGAAAAAAAATAATTGGGTACTCTAAATTTCTAAATCAATGAAGTAGCCGAATGCAAAAGAGAAAATGCTGGAAAATTTCAGCAGGTCCGGCAGCATCTGTAAGGAGAGAAAAGAGCTAAATGTTTTGAATCCAAATTACCCTTTGTCAAAGCTAAAACGCATAGAAAGTGGGAGATTTTAATACAAGGTGAGGGAATGAAAGATTTCAAGGAATGCAAGCTTCAACAACTTAACACTATATTGCCCATCCTAGATTCCACAGCCCAAAGTAGCCGAATGGTTAGGATGAGGGCCTTTCCCTGAGACGACAAATAGTGATGTCTAATTGTATATGGGTGTTATATGTTGGCACAATTTACGATGTCAGTTTTTGTGCCAGTTAATTCTTTGCAAGGTGCTAGAATGTCTTGAATACTAATCAAGTTTTGGGTATTTACCATAGGAAACCTGCAGGAAGTGGGGACAAAAGAAGAACTCAATACACTTCTCTATTGTCCAAAGGTACTTATTTATAAACTAAATAGATTTTCATAGAATTTGAGAAGCAACCTGTATATATTTTGTGACTGATTGTAAACTGTAATTTATTCAAAGTGACAAAAGTTATTTTCCTGAAGCTAATGCTTGTTACTGTGTTCTATCTTTTGACTATTAAAGACACATCAGCCGTTTTGTGGAATTTTGCCACTCTGGGTTGAATCCCATATAATCTATTGACAGCATCTTAAATGTATTATCTATTCTGTGTTGACAATCAATCAAGTATTGGCAAAACTATTAGAATTTATCATAAATGGATAGGCTGGGACTTTTTTCCATGGAGAGTAGAAGGCTTAGAGGTGATCTTAATAAATAATGAAGAGCCTAGATAAGGCAGATAGTCAACATCTTTCCCCAAAGTTAGAGGAGTCTAGAACTAGAGAGCACAGGTTTAAGGTGAGAGGGGAGAGATACAAAAGAGACCAGAGGGGAAATTTCTTCACACAGAGGGTAGTAAGCATCCGGAACGGGCTGCCAGAGCCAGTGGTGGAGGCGGGTACAATTTTGTTCTATAAAAAGCAGTTCGACAGTTACATGGGTAGAGTGGGTATAGAGGGATATGGGCCAAATGCGGGCGAGTGGGATAGAAAATGGGCAGAATGGACAAGCTGGGCTGAAGGGCCTGTTTCCATGCTGTAAACATCTATGACTCTATCTATGACTCTAAATGAACTGCCTGATACTTGTGAATGAATGCGGCATTGTATATTATTGTCAGAAGTAGACAATAACAACCAAAGTCAAGGTACAAAGGATCCTTTTCTGAAGATGCAATGCTGCAGCAATTTATCAAAAGTAAAGGCAGTTTCAAAGAGCTGAAAGGTCATCTCCAGAAGAGCACAAAGTGGCTGATCATGATTGTACATTAGGTCAACTGTTCCCAACTGGTGTGCCGGCACATTAACGTGCCCCACACGTGTAACAGAAAATAAGATTCAAAATGTTTAAACATTAATGCAAATAAACTAAATCTAATCGTCTGTGGTCGGCATCTCCTTGTCCCGATGAACCTCAGGCCTTTTACGCATGCCTGCATCGATTGGGAATGGTCCGCACATGCGCAGTTTGGATTTTTAAACATTGGGCAGGAGCATGCACAACATGAAACATTCCAAACTGTGCATGTGCAGCCCTGACCGAGGCATGCAGAGGAGATCCCATCTTCTTTGGGAATTGGCGATGGCGACCACGGAGTTGAAGACAAAGACCTGTGCAAGATGCAAAAATACAAAAAGGGCACAAAAGCCTGGGAGAAGTGAGGGAAACAGAGAGGTAAAAAAACAGTCGAGAAGATAGGAGAAGTTTAAAAAAAAATCAAAGTTGCCAGTAAGGGAAGAAGTCAAATGTAAGAAACAGGAACTAATACAGTTAAGAAAAGGAGAAACTGGCTCCTGAGTTTTATTTGACATGCAAATGCTGATAAGATTTTCATTGTAATCTTCTTAAACTAATGTAAATTGTACTAAATGGTGGTTTGGCATTTTTAGGAAATTGTGAGGGCAGTTGGAGAAATTAGGAGATGTGCCTCAAAGTTTTTTTTCACAGTATAAAGGTTTGTGCCACGATATAGAAAGGTTGGGAACCACCACATTAGTCACATTAGTGCAACAATTCACAAATTCTCTGTAAATATGATCACTGTGTCAAAGGATTGTTATAAATTAAAATGTAATTGATAAACAATGATCAACTTCACAGCAAAGAAGTAAAAAAAATCCAGACCAAAAGTCATACTTGTTACGGCTGAATGGATGGAAACTGCATCTTAATAAGAGAGGCAACACTTCTTCAGAGTTATTGTGACATAGTCTTGTTTTAAATTTCCTATTTGAAAGCAATGCTCAGAGTACCTTCCTTAACTCACTTGTCAATGTTGCTTTGTAAACGTTTGAAAGCACATGCAATCAACCTATATCCATATCTTTCTGTCATACTTAATCACTTCAATGTATACCTCTATGGAATCTGTAACAGAACTTCAGAATTTCCAATTCAATTTCAGTCCAAAATAATTAATAGAAAACGGCACAGATCTTCCAGTCTGCAGATGGTTTAAACTGGAGGTACTCTGGAGGATGCACTGGGGGGGTCCACCAAGGTACGTTCCCCAACCAGAAATCATGGCTCAATCGCGAGATTGACTCCCTACTGAAGGACAAGTCTGAGGCGTTCAAGTCAGGTGACCCTGACCTATACAAGAAATCCAGGTACAACCTCCGCAAAGCCATCCACGATGCCAAGAGAGAATATCAAACCAAGCTAGAGTCACAGACTCTCGGCAGTTGTGGCAAGGCCTAAACAACATAATGGGCTACAAAGCGAAGCCAAGCAGTATCTCCAGCAGCAGCGCACCCCTCTCCGATTAACTCAATGCATTCTATGCTCGGTTCCAGCAGTAAATCAATGATCCGCTGTCGAGTGCCCCAGCAGCCCATAACACATGCATACCCACCATCACAGCTTCCAAAGTCAGATCGGCCTTCTTGAAAGTAAATCCTCACAAGGCGACAGGTCCGGACGGGATCTCTGGTCACGCACTGAGAGTCCAGGCGGACCAGCTGGTGGATGTGTTCGCGGACATCTTTAACTGGTCCCTACTCTGCTCCGAGGTCCCCACCTGCTTCAAGAAGACCACCATCATACCGGTGCTTAAGAAGAATCAGGCAACGTGCCTCAATGACAACCATCTGGTGGCCCTGACTTCAGTCGCAATGAAGTGCTTCGAGAGGTTGATCATGAATCTCATCACCTCCATACTCCCAGAATGCCTTGATCCACTGCAATTTCCATACCTGCACAACCGGTCCACAGCAGACACCATCTCCCTGGCCCTACACTCATCCCTAGAGAATCTCGACAACAAGGACTCCTACATCAGACTCCTATTTATTGACTACAGCTCCGCCTTCAACACTATAATCCCAGACAAGCTCATATCAAAGCTCCAAAATCTAGGACTTGGCTCCTCACTCTGCAACTGGACCCTTGACTTTCTGACCTACAGACCACAATCAGTAAGAATAAACAACAACACATCCACAATAGTCCTCAATACCGGGGCCCCACAAGGCTGCATACTTAGCCCCCTACTATACTCCCTGTACACACACGACTGCGTGGCAAAATATGGTTCCAACTCCATCTACAAATTTGCTGACGATACGACCATAGTGGGCTGGATCTCGCATAACAATGAGTCAGAAGCCAGGAGGGACATAGAGAACCTAGTGGAGTGGTGCAAAACTAAAGAGCTGGTCATTGACTTCAGAAAGCAAAGTACCGTACACACCCCTGTCAGCATCAATGGAGCTGAGGTGGAGATGGTTAGCAGTTTCAAATTCCTGGGGGTACACATCTCCAAAAATCTGTCCTGGTCCACGCACACCAACACGACCACCAAGAAAGCACAACAGCACCTATATTTCCTCAGGAAACAAAGGAAATTCGGCAAGTCCACATTAACTCTTACCAACTTTTATAGATGCACCATAGAAAGCATCGTATCTGGCTGCATCACAGACTGGTATGGCAACTCCACTGCCCAAGTCTGCAAGAAACTTCAGAGAGTCGTGAACATAGCCCAGTCCATCACACAAACCTGCCTCCCATCCATTGACTCCATCTACACCTCTCGCTGCCTGGGAAAAGCGGGCAGCATAATCAAAGACCCCTCCCACCCGGCTTACTGACTCTTCCAACTCTTCCTTCGGGCAAAAGATACAAAAGTCTGGGAACACGCACGAACAGACTCAAAAACAGCTTCTTCCCCGCTGTTACCAGACTTGTAAACGACCCCCTTATAGACTGACCTGATTACCACTACACCTCCGTAAGCTTCATCCAATGCGAGTGTTTATGTAGTTACACTGTGTACCTTGTGTTGCCCTATTATGTATTTTCTTTTTTATTTCCTTTTCTTTTCATGTACTTAACGATCTGTTGAGTTGCTCGCAGAAAAATACTTTTCAATGTACCTCAATACAGTAGACAATAAACAAAATCCAAATCCCTTGGAATACCCAATTCAAAAACTCGGCAAAATGTTTTGGCTTTCAACGGCATATCCCTGCATTCAGAATTCTCTGAAAATGTTTCCAACTCTGAGTTAGAATTGGAGACTTCAGAGTGCTTGGATTCACTTACCAGGATATTTATCCTGTTAATATTGGACTTGAAAAACCATGTCTAACTTAAGGGTAACAGCTGAACTCCACAAACCCCACCACCGACTCCACCTCTTGACCCTTTGACCAACCTTCTGACCCAACCAATTCTCTGACTCCCCTGAGCCACCCCCAAACCTCTGACTCCCCCACCCTCTCCACCTGACTTGACCCGACCTTGCCACCCGACCACCTGGCACCCTACAAACCGTGCTATATACCTAATTGCCTCACTCTCACTTATTCACCAATACAGTCAAAAGCTGTTTAAATGTCACAAAGCTTTTTCATTGTGTCAGTGAATGAAGACTTAACAAAACATGACAGCCAGTGCTGTAAAAAGGGGACTTCCCTGGATGAACCTCCTTACAAAGAAGGACTCAAAAGAAAAAGTACACTCTGTATTTGTGAACTGACCTAGTTCAGAAATCTATTCAGAATAACTGAATAGTTACTTTACATCAGTCTTCATGGTGGAAGACACCGGTGGGATGCCAGAGCTCCAGGAGAATCAAGGGGCAGAGGTGAGTACAGTGCAATGACCATAACTAAGGTGAAGGTTCTGGGGAAACTGAAAGGTCTGAAAATGGATAAATCACCTGGACCAGAAGGACTACACCCCAGGGTTCTAAAAAGAAAGCTGAGGAGATTGTGGAGGCATTGGTGGAGATCTTTCAGGAATCACTGGAGGCAGGAAGGGTTCCAGAAGAATGGAAAGTGGTTAATGTAACACCGCTGTTTAAGAAGGGAGTGAGGCAGAAGATGGAAAATTACAGGCTGGTTAGCCTGACTTCAGTCATTGGTAAGATTTTAGAGTCCATTATTAAAGATGAAATCACGGAGAATTAGAAAGTACATAATAAAATAGGACTGAGTCAGCACAGCTTCATCAAGGGAGGTCATGTCTGACAAATCTGTTACAGTTCTTTGAGGAAGTAACAAAGAGAACCTGTGGACGTGATTTATTTAGATTTCCAGAAAGCCGTTGACAAGGTGCCGCATAGGAGACTGTTAAATAAGTTAAGAGCCAAGGCAGCACAGTGGCCTAGTGGTTAGCACTGCAGCCTCACAGCGCTGAGGCCCCAGGTTCGATCCCGGCTCTGGATCACTGTCCATGTGGAGTTTGTACATTCTCCCTGTGTCTGCGTGGGTTTTGCCCCCACAAGTGCAGGGTAGGTGGATTTGCCACCCTAAATTGCCCATTAATTGGAAAAAATGAATTAGGTACTCTAAATTTAAAAAAAATAAGTTAAGAGCCCATGGTGTTAAGGATACGATCCTAGCATGGATAGAGAATTGGCTGACTGGCAAAAGGCAGAGAGTGGGGATAAAGGGATCTTTTTCAGGATGGCAGTCGGTGACTAGTGGTGTACCTCATGGGTCGGTGCTGGGACCACAACTTTTCACAATATACATTAATGATCTAGGGAAGGATGTGCTGGCCTTGGAAAGGGTCCAGAGGAGATTCACAAGAATGATCCCTGGAATGAAGAGCTTGGAGTATGAGGAGTGGTTGAGGACTCTGGGTCTGTACTCGTTGGAGTTCAGAAGGATGAGGGAGCATCTTATTGAAACTTACAGGAGACTGCAAGGCCTGGATAAAGTGGACGTGGAGAGGATGTTCACACTTGTAGGAAAAACTAGAACCAGAGGGCACAATTTCAGACTGAAGGGACAATCCTTTAAAACAGAGATGAGGAGGAATTTCTTCTGCCAGAGGGTGCTGAATCTGTGGAACTCTACCGCAGAAGGCTGTGGAGGCCAAATCACTGAGTGTCTTTAAGACAGGAATAGATAGGTTCTTGATTAATAAGGGGATCGGGGTTCTGGGGAGAAAGCAGGAGAATGGGGATGAGCAAAATATTAGCCATAATTGAATAGCAGAGCAGACTCGATGGGCTGAGTGGCCTAATGGGCTAATTCTGCTCCTATGTCTTATGGTCTTATGTGGCTGATTGTCACTCCTCGGAAGATATGTGCCATCGTGCTTCATGGCTACCAGGTTGTGCACCTTCATTCAAATCTGAAACTCTAATGTCTTTAGACGTCTGGGATGATTACGTGAAATCATTAGGCAAAGAATCAGACTACAACAGTCATTGCGGACAAATAACCCAAGGGACAGATGGCAATATACCACAAGGTGTTGAAAGATCCTTCGCCTTTTCCAGCCTTTGTGGAATATATTCCACAAGCCAGAATGTAACTGAAAATGCACACGAGTCGACTCAGCTACAGAAGTCAGACATTGACCACTACAACACCATTATAACATAATCAAGAAATTACATTTATATGGTACCTTAATGTTGAAAGCCATTCCCACATATTTCAAAGAAGTGTAATCGGGCAAAATAGATGCAATATCCTCCAAAGTATTTTCTGCTTTGTCAAACATTTGAAAACTGTCATATCCGTGCATGTTGCCATGGTGAAGTTATTTGATCATAGAATCATAGAATTCCTACAGTGCAAAAGATGGTCATTCGGCCCATTGAGTATTACCGACCCTTGGAAAAAGCACCCTACCTAGGCCCACACTCACACCCTGTCCCTGTAACCCAGTAACTCTACCTAAACATTTGGACACTGAGAGGCAATTTAGCACGGCCAATCCACCTGACGTGCACATCTTTGGACTGTGGGAAGAAACCGGAACACCCGGAGGAAACCCACACAGACATCCAACCGAGGCTGGAATGGAACCCAGGTCCCTGGTGCTGTGAGATAGCAGTGCTAACCACTGTGCCATTATACAATAGATGGAGCATATCAAGGCATTGGTCAATTAATTTAGCACATTGGTGTGAAACCAGCAGATGCCCGGTATGAATTAATGGATGTTCCCATTCAGAATTCCCTTGAGTTCTCTGCTTTCTTTTCAGCAAGTATAAGTATCTCTTTAGTTGTGATGTGGTCGTATCCCACACTCTTCAGTGTCCCAATCTGAAGGATCATTTCAGTGATAGTCTTTCTAAAGCGTGCAGCCTCTAGTACTCTATATCTATGAATAAATCAGACTTTAGAACACAATTGGTAGAAAAATATAATCCATCAATGTAACCACATTTCTGAAACATATCACTTTATTACCATTTATATTTTTCCAAGGAACAGGTTTATTTTGACATTGCAATGATTGAACAGTTTCCTAAAAATAAAAATCATGACCCATGAATATTACATTATGTACATTAACTCAACTGCTAAGTAAATATATTTTTCAGTGCCAGTTAATCTTTCCTTATATTTGACTGGCTATAAAAGTAAATGGTTATCTTTTTCCTGTTTCTAATATTCGCTTTCCTGTTGTCCATATGAATTCTTCAACTAGCTTTTATGCATCGAGTTGAATCCACCATGCTTTCCACCTTTACTGCTGTTGTGGTGAGTTGGTGCTCATCTCAAAATCCCATTGCAATTTCCATATTTTTTTGGTATCTTCTCTACAGTTAAATACCTTACCCACCTTTTCCCATCCTTTTTATCATTCAAGATCTTTCACATCTGCCACCCCCCTCCCTGCAACTCCACATTGTCTTCAGCAAATATTTTCTCCATTCTTCCTGCATTTCAGTCTCTGTAATGTGAGGTTCCCCATTCTCAGTGATTCCGACCACCATCTGAATGTAACTTCCCCGCTATGCTGATTTTCATACATTTCTCGTCTCCCGCAAGTTCATCAGACACTTTGGCCTAGTTCTTGCTTTGACTGGCAAAGGAATGGTCTTTGACACTCACCAAGAAGATTTTTGGAGGTTTGTCAGTGGAGATTTATCTTATTCACTGTAATGCACTGTGGTGCTTCCCGTACCAGCCTCCCCGAACAGGCGCCGGAATGTGGCGACTAGGGGCTTTTCACAGTAACTTCATTGAAGCCTACTCGTGACAACAAGCGATTTTCATTTCATTTCATTTCACAAGGGGACTGTGCCATCTCGGAATAGGAGACTCCTCAACAAATCAGATTGAATAATCTCACTGAGACCCGCAGAGTGAAAAGCAAGAAAATATAGGAAATATACAGTCAAGTTATTGTATGCGAAATGAAGATTGGGACATGCAGAAGGGAGTAAGGGAGAGATTACAAAATAATGAAAACATACATTTTCAAAAGTCTGAAATCACCAACACTATTTTCCTTTTCATAGAATTGAACTCCTTGCTTATTAGATTCATTTTCCACTCTGAAGAGATTGTTCAGCAGTAATTATCATTCATTGCACTGTTAATAACAATAATTGTTTGCACTAGCACTAACGTTTGCATATGTTTAGTGTCTCGCGGGTAATCATCCTAAATGTATGCTATTACATTGTGCAGGTTCCAACAGCAGATCCTGTAGAGTTGCAGAATATCACTCACAACATGTTTTTAATTTCCACGTATAACTGTATATTTGTATAGGGTATGTGTAGCTGTCAGTTTTATCCAATGTTACAATCGCCATAGAGACCAACAGCTTTTTAAAAGAAAGGAATATCCCATGTAAATAATAAAAGGACAAAATTTCACTTTTACTGTAACAAACTAAAACCAACATATATCAAGCATTAATTAATAGGCAGCTTATACATTAAATTAATGAAAAACATATGTTTCACAGTAACTAAATAATGTAACCGACATTTTCCTAATGAAACATTTTACTTCACACCATTCCTCTGGCTATTACGGAATGTTTAAGGGACAGTTTCAAAGTCACTCTGGATCATAAACAGAGGTTAATTTCTCCCAACACACCGGTTTGAAACTTCCAGTGTCCTTCGACAAGCATTCCACTCTACCTGTGCTTTACCAGATACAATTACCATCATAGAAACATAGAAAATAGGAGCAGGAGTAGGCTATTTGGCCCCTTGCTCCTTCATTCAATATTATCATGGCTGATCCATGCTCCCACTTTCTCCCCACGCTCCTCGATGCCTTTAATGTCTAGAGATTGATCTGTATCTTTCTCAACTATATTCTGTTTTTCTACCGAAGTGGATAACTTCATACTTATCTATGTTATCCTGCATCTCCATGTATTTGTCCAATTACTCGACTTGCCTAAATTGCCTTGAAGACTCTTAACATCCTCCTCACCACTTAGATTCCCACCAAGTTCATGTGACCAGCAACCTTGGAAATATTACTTTTGGTTCCCTCATCCAAAACATTGATGCATATTGTGAATAGATGGGTCCCGAGCACTGATCCTTGCAGCAACCCACTAGTCACTGCCTGCCACTCTGAAAAAGACCCATTTATTCCTACTCTGTTTTCTGTCTGCTAACCAATTCTCAATCCATGCCAGTACATTATCCCCAATCTTATGTGCTTTAATTTTGCACACTAACCACAGCTTGCTGCATGCATCTCTAATTTCTGTTTAATGCCATCCCCCTACCTTAACATTATTGTTTGGAGGCCTATAGTCAACTCCCACAAATGATTTCCTCCCCTTCTTGCTTCTTAGCTTCACCCAGACTGATTCTGCATCTTGATTTTCTGAGCTAATACCCCATTTTCTTTTCCATTTTGCCTGTCCTTTCAAATATCGAATACCCTTGCATATTCAGTTCCAGCCTTGGTCAACCTGCAGCCATATCTCCTAATCACAATCATATCATACCCATTTGAAAATGAAAATGAAAATGAAATGAAATGAAAAATGAAATTAAATGAATTTACTGGCAAAGGAATGGTCTTTGAATTTATATCTATTTGCACTATTATCTACCGTATTGTGAATGCTCTGTACATTCAGATACAGTGCCTCAGACATCACTTTTTAACCTTTTTGCCCATTAATTTTGTACCATGGCACTATTTGCTGCTAGCCCTTGTTTCCTTTGCCTTCCACTTTTGGCATTCTATATTTCATTTCTATCTTTGTTTCCCCTTCTTTGCATCTCCCTGCTCAGGCTCCTATCCACCTGCCACTAGTTTAAACCCTTCCCTACAGTACCCCTGCGGGGATATTGGTCCCGAGACTGCTTGGGTTCAACCCGTCCAGCTTGTTTAGGCCCCATCTTCCCCAGAGTCAGTCCCAATGTGTGAGGATAAATTCCTCCCTCCTACACCATCCTTCCAGCCATACATTCATCTTGTCTGTTTTCCTATTCCTGATCTTGTTAGCACATGGCACTGGGGGTAATCCTCAGATTTCTACACTTGAAATCCTGCTTTTCAATTTATTTCCAAGCTCCCTATATTCTGCTTGCAGGACCTCACTCCTATGTCATTGATATGGACCAAGACCTCTGACTGCTCACCCTTCCCCTTTAGAATGGCTTACAGTGCCCAGTGACAACCTTGGCTCTGGCAACAGGGAGGCAACATACCATCTGGTGTCACATCTGCACCTGTAGAAATAACCACCTGTTCTCTTTACAATAGAATCCCCTATCACTATTGCTCTCTCACAGTTTTCTCCCACCACACAAAAAAAATGGAAAATCTGTCAGAGAGGGATATAGACCAAGGGGGTAACCTGGGATATAGACCTAGGGAACCTGTGCTTTTACCAGTAAGGCATACCTCAATGAATACCCCTCTCCCTCAGATCATGACAGTCCTGACATTCCAAAATTCCAGAGATTTCTGGATCCAATCCCTTCAAATGGTTTAGTTGGCTATGGTATAACTATTCCCCATTGAGAGTTTTATTTTTGATTCCATCACATCCGACAGATCAATGAAGACATATTCCTGGGAGCGTTCCAGTTCTTGTCCTGCCAGTTACGCAGCAGAACTTTGTTCTGTTCAGTGGCTTGTTCTGCGAGGTACTAAAACTGTGACTCCACATCTATATAAGTTTTATCTTCCCATGGCAGCCTGAGATCACATAGCCATTCTTAGAACTGAGGTATTTGCCAGGTTTTCTAGTTATATGTCCCTTTCCAGAATTTGTTGTTTTACTTTGAGTTAAAAGTACATTTTAAAACATAATTCTCTTGCAAAGTTCAACATTGTGCATGGACCAGGACCAGATAGAATAGTTATGGTTTCCATGCCGACTTGCCGTAGCTCCATTTCAATGTTACTGTACCAATGCAATGAATGGGTGACCCATTGTATGCAGTTAGTTTGGTTATTGTACATTGTACCTTTGACATCCAATGGTCCAAACACATGTCCTCCTGGCTTTTAAGTCTTAACTTGTCCCAATATTTCGAACCCGATATTCCTAAATCCTCTAATCATCACACATCTGTTTGCCTTTTTTTCAGGCATATGATTCTGATGCCAGCAAAACCACTGAACTGACTTAATCCGTATATTATCTCACGTTCACGATGTGGAATGCCTGTTTTCTTTCTGGTTGAATACTTCTCCACACTGAATCTTATACATGGACTTTCTTGCTGTTAACCTTGTGTATGTGCTTGCACTTGTACAGTCTCTGGTGCACTCTCAGTTATTGCTACAAGCAGCTAATCGGACATCCCCGTGGCTTGCTTCCTTTCTGTGCCCTGTGCTAATACTGGGAACTGTACCAAGTGCTTGCAGGTGTTGTCCAGCCACCATGGTTTCATATTTTCTGCCATCTTTTAAGTGTGTCAACATCATGAACGCATGTTTTCTTTCTGGTTGAATATTTCTCCACACTGAATCTTATGCCTGGACTGTCTTGCTGTTAACCTTGTGTATGTGCTTGACTTGTATACTAAACCAGCAACTCACAGTGTTAAAAGGTAGAGCACCCAAAGTTCAAACCACAAAGAAACACATACAAACAGGTGTCGTTTAAAAGCAGTGATTTCAAACCAATGCAACTTTACCAGCGGGCACACTTACCCAGGAACAGAAGAGGCCAATGATCGCCGAGATCGCGGAAAGAGAGGGAGGCATGGAATGTCAGAAAGCCAACAAGCTACAGAGAAGGTCGAGTCTAACATAAAGGGTATGCGCTGGCAGCTCTAAATGGGCAAGGCTCGTAAAGGGGTAAACATGAGAAAAGAACACAGCCAGTGCTTGCAACAAAAAAAATGCCTTAATGCTTATGCAGTTGCAGGGCAGGGTTGACCCATACGATGCAGATGCTGAGGATTGTAATTGGTATGTTGAGAGCCTTGGTTTCTATTTCATGGCGAATGAAGTTGCTGACGAAGGTAAATGTAAAGCTATCCTGCTGTGACCGTGTATGGAAGTAAAACATATAAACTTATCAGAAACGGGAGACACGGTAGCACAGTGCTTAGCACTGTTGCTTCACAGCTCCAGGGACTCGGGTTCGATTCCCCGCTTGGGTCACTGTCTGTGCGGGTCTGCACATTCGCCCCGTGTCTGCGTGGGTTTCCTCCTGGTGCTCCGGTTTCCTCCCACGTGTCCTGAAAGACATGTTTGTTAGGTAAATTGGACATTCTGAATTCTCCCTCGGTGTACCCGAACAGGTGCCATAGTGTGGCGACAAGGGGATTTTCACAGTAACTTCATAGCAGTGTTAATATGAGCCTACTTGTGACACTTTTAGATTATTATTATTAAAACCTAACTGCCTCTAATGCACACAGTACTAAATCGTGCAGTGAGTTAATGGAGCTTGTAAAGTCCCATTTTCGGCCAAAATTGTCTGTAATTATCCAGCACTTCATGTTCAATATGAGAGTTCATACTCCAGGAGAATGTACTGCTACCTTTGCGTGCAACCTGAAACAGCTCACAGAGTACTGTGAGTTTGGGGATATCTTGAATAATATGCTGCAGGCAGGCTGGCATGCGGGGTGAATGACAATACCATACAGCACTGCTTGCTGCTGAACCGGATGTTGATTTCAAACACTCTGTAGAACATTCTCTTGCCATGGAGAATGCTGCAAGAGATTCTCCGGATTTGCAGCACGTGAACAATTGGGCATTGCACCATGTTAGGCAGGAGCCTGCCTCCGAGAATAGCGTAAAGAGCACAGCTGCAGATTTTCAGCGCAATTCCGTGTCTACCAAGCGACAAGTCAGGAAGCCTAATTACAACACGTCAGCTGACAAGGTAGACATTTGCTATAGGTGTGGAGTGATATCACATTCTGGGCTAGTGCGTGGTCAATTCCAGCCCCACTTGACCCAGATTCGCAAAAGAATTGAATTAGCCAATAATTTTTAGAAAAATGCTCAAAGCCTTTGGTCCTTGGTTGCCCAATAACTACAGTCACCAGGTTTGTAAATTTTAGACAATTGCATTTTATTTATAACAACAACTATAATGAAATATGCAGCAAATACAACTGGTTAACTATTATCTAATTGCTAATCCCCCACTTTAACTCGACCCCACCCTCTACACATTCACACACAAGACAGACAAATACAGAGGGGAGGAGAGGGGTGAAAAAAGGAAAAAGAGTCTTTGTTTCATTCAGATGGTTGTCTTTGAACAGACCTTCCTTCAAAGTAAGCTTCAGATACAGGTCTCAGAGAGAGAGAGAGAGAGAGAAAGAAAAGAAGAGCAGGCATTTCCTGTAATTTGTCCAGGATTCACGCCAAGCTCCTTGGATCTCTAAAACCACTCCACTCAAGTAGTACCCAATTTGGCCAATTCATTAACCACCAGCCAATCAATCAAACCGAATCACAGGTGCCGAAAAGTCTGGGTTTTTCTGTCCAAAGCTAACAGAGTGTTCTCAGTTGTAACTTTTGAATTGCTCATTTTCGTGTCCATTAAGGATCCATGGATCAAAATGATAATGGCAAAAACAAAGAAAGGGGAAATAAGAGAATGAACAGGAAGGACCCTTATAGGAGGGAATCATGGAGTGGACACATGAAGATTTAGCAAGACAGGGTGGTATTATTGCCACAGGAGAGTACACATGGCTGGCTAGGTAGTATAGAATCCCTACAGAGCAGAAGGAGGTCATTCGACCCATCGAGTCTGCACCGACCCTTTGAAAGACTCTACCCATGTCTACTCCGCTATATCTCTGTAACCCCATTACCTAACCTGCACATCCCTGGGCACTAAGGGGAAAGTTATCATTGGCCAATCCACATAACCCACGCAGACAATGGGAGAACATACAACTCCACACAAACAGTGACCCAAGGCCGGAATTGAACCCGGGTCTCTGGCGCTGTGAGACAGCATGTTAATCACTGTGCCACCCTGCTGCCCATAGAATGAAAACTAAACCAACGGCAGAGCAGAGTGCAAATCTGGTTGTGTCAGCTGACACTGGAAGCTGATGCTGCTGCAGGGACTTTCATGTGTGATCATGCACTTAGCTGACGTCCTTGTGACTGAATCGACTGAAGCTGAACACGTAGCCAACCTTGAGGAAGTGCAGAAAACATTTATGAAAGCAGGTCTGCAAGGGAGAGACATGCATATTCCAGACATCTGAGGTGACCTACCTGGGCCACAGTGGAAGCCAAGGCTTTGCATCCTGTTGAAGACAAGGTTCAAGCCATTAAAGATGCACCATAACCCTGCAATGAGACAGCTTAAGTAATTCCTAGGTATGTTAAATTACCACAGCTGTTTCTTATCTAATGTGTGCCACAATGCTTGCTCCACTCCACCTGTTGCTGAGGAAGATCCATCATGATCCGTCATCGGGTTCACAGCAAGAAAACGTCTTTGCAGCAACAAAGAGACTGCTTCAGTCATAGTGCTTGGTGGTAATTATGACCCAAGTGGAGAGCTAGTACTGATATGTGACGCTTCCTCCTACTGCATAGGGGCTGTATTGTCCCATCAAATGGAGGACAGGTCAGAAAAGCACATCACCTATGTTTCGAGAACACTCTCCAAGGCTGAAAAGGGCTACTGCCAGCTGGAGAAAGAAGCGTTGTTGTTGTGTTTTGTGTCAAGAACTTTCATTAATGTGTGCATGGGCGACATTTTACAATTGTGTCCGACCATAAGTTGCTGATAGGCGTATTCAACGAAGACAAAGCGATTTTACCAGCATTGGACCCTGACGCTATCAGCTATGTGTACACATTCAAGTCCTGCCCTAGCTCGCAGGCGCACTTAGTCGTCTTCCGTTACCAGGCAGTCCTGCCAACATCCGTTCCACAAGAGTAAGTGTCGTTAAATTTCTTGATTCATCACCCATATGCGCTAAACAGATTGAGAATTGGATGAGCAGAGTTCTGTCAATAGTTACGCTCGTAAGCAGTGTCGCCTACTTTGAACGTACGCGTCCTGATGCTCCTGTCATGGTTTAGTTTCTGATCACTTTATTTCTGTCTCACCTTCCCCTCCAAATTGGGAAACACCAAATTCAAACGAGTGTGCAAGCGATGTTTCACCATCAGCTCTAAAGGCTGGCGGCAGTAGTAGTCGGTAGTGTTGTGCGGTGACTCAGGAGGAATCTGGAAAGAGAAAACCCAAAGTACCCACGGACAACATCTTCATACTGGCTTTAAAGGTTTGACAGCTCTTTTGGTGAGACCATTTGACATTTTACAAGGTTGGCTAGGTACTATTGTTTGATGATCTGAGCTCCTTTTATTCCAGAAGCACTGAACTGAGTTGCCAGGACGGTATCTTGCTGTGGGGTTCCAGAATCATCATCCCTTCCCTGGCCAGAGTCACTCTGAGCAGAGCTGCACAGGTGTGCCAAGGATGAAGATGTTGGCACGTATTTATGCATGATGGCTAGCGTTAGACAGTGACATTGAGGACATGGTTAAAGACTGTTCCCATTTCCAGCAATACCAGAAACAGCACCCTTCAGCTCCTCTTCACCCATGGGAATGACCTGGGCAGTCTTTGTATCAGGCTTCACATTGACTGTGTGGGATAGTTTTTCAGGCACCATGTTCCTGTCACTCATCGGCACACATTCAAAATGGCTTGATGGGGACGACAAGTGACGGGAATGTGCTGAGCAGGTGCCGAAAGGTGGATCTCCTCCTGGAAACTTGGAATTCGCCAATTTAATGCAAAAGTTGCTATACCTTCCTCCAACACCACCACGATGAATGAGGCTTGCCAAGCAACAACCCGAGGAGTGGAAAGACAGTAGAGTCAGCACAAATCTCAAGAGGACGATTGAGGTGATGGTGTACACGTGGGATGACATGGATCTGGCCGCACCCGAATGGGATCACCCCCTAGAATATATACTGGGCTACCCCTCAATCAATGAATGGAGGGACCTCCTACCACAGGAGATCCGTGTGCTCAAAAGACGCCACAAACTCAAAATGATGACAATGGTGAAAGTGGTGGTAGCGGAGGTGTTGGTCCCCCTTCAAGCAGCGCTGGCAAAGATAGAGCGCCTTCTGGAGACATAGAAGATGACGGTCAGAGAGCTGGAGAAGGCCTGGAATGACCAGAGCACCCGGATCGCCTCACTGGAGACAGAGATGGCAAAATTGGTGGAAACGCAAGGTGCGCTAAAAGGGAAGGTCGAGGACCAAGAGACTTGGTTGTGCCACCCAAACCTCCACATTGTGGGCCTACCAGAGGGTACCAAAGGCAGGAACCCTATGGAATACATGGCACAGATGCTGGGCAAACGTGTTGGAGGTAAATCTTCCCCAAGCCCCCAGAGGTATACAAAGCCCGTAGGTCACTCCAGCCAAAGCCCAAGGCCGGGGAGCAGCCCCATGCCATCATCACGAAATGCACTGGTACCAAGACCGGAAAAAGATCCTGAACTGGGCAAGACTCATACGGTCCTGTAAATGTGAAGGACACTCTATCTGTGTGCACCAGGCCATTGGGGCAGACCTGGCCAAGCGCCGGGCGGAATTTAACACGCAAAGATATACACCGACTTATTATGGCGGGGTCTTTAAATGCATACAGGACCTACGGACAGATAAATCAAACGCCAAGTAGGATGGCGGGGGGGAATCAAACATGACAAAGGAATTGAATGTTTACATGGAACAGATGGGGGCAGTGAACTCATGCAGATTCAAACACCGAGAGGAGAGAAGTTCTCCTTCTTCTCCCAGGCTCACAGGGCATATACTAGGATCGACTTTGTTGGAATAGGGAAAGCAGTGCCTCCAGGGATAGTGGGAGCGGAGTACTCCGCAATTCTGATCACCGACCACACTCCATACTCGGTGGATGTGAAATTGGAGACGTGCCAGGCACAGTGCTCTCCTGGCCGATAAGGCATTCTGTGAACGTCTATCAGAGGCCAGAGACGGGCACGTTACCAACAATCAGAATGGGGAGGTTTCAACTCCCCATGTTCTGGGAGGCAGTGAAGGGATGATAAGAGGGGAAATTATTCCATACAAGGCACGAACTAGGAATGAGAGGGCGGCTAGGTGACAGCTGGTTGACTCCAAGCTGGAGGTGGATTGGCGCTCCTCTTCGATCCCGGTCGTGGTACTACAGGCGGACAGAAAAAAGCTACAGTGGGCTTTGACCTGCTTTCCACTGGGAAAGCAATGTACCAGCTCCACCAGATACGGCGGACCTTTTATGAACATGAAGGCAAAGCCAGCGTTTGCTGGCTCACCAGCTGAGAAAGTAGGCAGCAACAAAAGAAATAGCCCAGGTTAGGGAGAGTAGCAGTAGGCTAGAAAGGGTCAACAAAGCCTCCACAACCTTCTACCAGGGGCTGTACACCTCTGAACCCACTGAGGGGGACTCAGGGATGAAAGTTACTTGATGGACTGGACATGCCGGTGTTATGGGCCACGGCTTAGAAACTACAAGTGTGTTATGAACCTCACCTGACCTATAACTTTTATATTGAATTTGGCTGAGATGAGCACAAGAGTCTTCACTTCAGGTGTGATTCATCAGACTTCCTAGGCACTATTATCGAAACAAAGTTTATTATAAGAATGTAGTTAACATATATATAAAATGCTTATCAAGAGTTTGTTATCAATTACAAATATGAAGAAAACTCAACCGCTACAGTAATCTATGTATGTAACTCTTTAAAAAAAATAAATTTAGTTTACCCAATTAATGTTTCTCCAATTAAGGGGCAATCCACCTATCCTGCACATATTTGGGTTGTGGGGATGAAACCCACACAGACATGGGGAGAATGTGCAAACTCCACATGGACAGTGACCCAGAGCCGGGATTCGAACCAGGTCCTCAGTGCTGCAGTCCTGGTGCTATCCACTGCACCACATGCCGCCCTAACTGTGTATGTAACTCTGAATGTTTTTTTTTAATGAATCCACTCCGCTGTTCCAATTCAATACGAAATCCCCTAAAATCAAAATCTCTTCCAAGGGCGTGGCCCAGCACACTGTAATCTCATTTTGAATGGGATTGGTCCTTTCCCTGAGATTCTGGTCCAGTTTCCAACCAGCAGATTGAAAATTCCTTCAGGAAAGCAACTCTAGCTTTAAGATTACCAAGACTTTTTGACACACCCAATGTGCTTTAAGTTCACTGGAAGAGCTTTAAAATAAAACAGGGAAAACTTCCTTCACCTTAACACAGTGCTTTCCAACACTCGCAGACTCACTAGAAAGGTGCATCCTGCCACCAACACTGGCAATTTCTCAATCCTCAAAAAGGACAAAGACCATACAGAGTGCTGGTCATACAGGTCCATCGCACTACTCAATGTAGATGTAAAGGCCCTAGTGAGGCGGGAGGGCTGCATGCCAGAGGGAGTCGCAGAGGACCAGATGGGCTTTGTCAAGGGCAGAACATTTGGCGCCTGCTGAATGTGATAATGATCCCATCCGGGGAGAGAACGCCAGAAGTGATCATCTCCTTGGACGCAGAAAATGCTTCAACATGGTCCAGTGGAAGTACCTCATAGAGTTACTGGAACAGTTTGGGTTCAGAGCAGGGTTCACCTCCTGGGTGAAAGTACAGTGCTCCCATGGCGAGTGTACGGGCAAACACCACCAGCTCTAAATACTTCCAGCTGCACTGAGGCATCAGACAGGAATGCTGGCTATCCCCACTGCTGTTTGCTCTGGTATTCGAGCCACTAGCCATCACCCTCAGAATGGCGAAGGTTGGAGAGGTATCCAAAGGGGGGACAGAGAGCATCGTGTCTCACTCTACGTGGGTGACATGCTCCTCTCTATCTCAAATTCCCAGAGTGGGGGGATGGGTGAAGGAAACGGGAGCAGAGTGGGAGGTGCTGGAGAGTTCCTGCATAGGGACGTCCCTCTGAGTCCTAGCCACAGCTGCTCTCCCACTCTGCCCCCCCCCCCCCCTCCCTGAAGCCAAACACTCAAGGATCCCAGTGGTAAAAGCTAAACTCAAAATAAGGCAGCACTTGGGCTTAACCGATATATCTATCATGGCCCCATCTCAACAACCACAGGTTTACTCCCACAATAATGGACGTCACCTTCAAAAGGTGGAGACAGATATAGGGAAGGGAAACTATGTGGACTCGTAAGGGTGACTGTTGAGGAGGTGCTCTCCCCCTGGACGAGACAAATATAAATTGGGCGGAGGATCAAGGCATAGAGACAGAGGGAGGACTCTGGATCGAAGCATTACACAAGGCGAACTTCACCTCCACATGTGCAGGGCTGAGCCTTACACAGCTGAAGATGGTGCACAGAGCGCACCTAACCATAATCCAAATGAGTGGGTTCTTTATGGAGGTGGAGGACAAATGTGAAATGAGCCAGAGGGACCCGGCCAACCACACCCAGACTTGTCGGGTACTGGACGACTTTTATTGAGACAATGTCCAGGCTTGTGGGAATGAGGGTGGAACAATGCCCAAAAGTGCCGGTCTTTGGAGTTTCAGATCAGCCAGAACTCTCTACGGGAAGGGAGATTGACCACTGCCTCGCTGACTGCCCGCTGGAGAACTCTGCTCGGCTGGCGATGGGCAGCAGTACTCAAAGCTGCAGACTGGCTGTTTGACCTGGTGGAATTTCTCAGGCTGTAGAAAATAAAATTTGCCATCCGGGGGTCAGGAGAGGGCTTCCAGAGGATGTAGAAGCCGTTCTCCAACTTGTTCCAAGATCTGTTGGTAGCCAGCAACCAGTAGAGTGCGATTGAGCCATGGTTTCCGGTTGGAGCAGAGCAAACCCAAATTCTCTGCTTGAAGTGGCATTTAGAATTAATAATAATCTACATGCGAGATGGCACACAGCCTAATCTTTCACCAAAGCCAAGAGCTGGGAATGCATGTATTTAAAGAACAGGCTCATAAGAGAAATAAACTGGTTGTGACGTCTTTGGAAAATACAGTATGGATTTATCGTCAAGCGTGACATTGATGTGACATGTGGTGGGAAAACTGGTAAAATTAGTAATAAAAACAGAAGACGCTGCCAAGACTCAGCAGGTCTGGCAGCATCACTGGAAAGATAAATAGCCAAGATTTTGAGTTTGATATGATGCTTTGGATGATTTCCAGCAGATGCAGTATTTGGTTTTTCGATCAGTAGTAGGTTGTAGCATCAGACAGCATCCATGATGCAAAAATGTAGCATCGAACAGGAGAAGAAAATAATGACAAAGAAACAACTTAATAAATTACAGTCTGGAAGTTCAACAACAACGAGCTCTATTAGCACCAACTTTAAGAATCATTCAAGCACACTACCAAAAATGCCAGATTTTACAATCAGGCAGAGCCACAAGAGTGTAGGTGGAAAACCCAGGAAATTTATTGAGGCACCTATTTAAATATGAATAAATAAAATGATTGTGTATAATGACACATATGTGATACTCTTAAAATGACGATTGCCACTGCAACTGCTCTACACCACTCTACAGATGCCCTGTGTAGGATTGAGGTGTTAGGACCCCAGGGTGTGAGGTTTGTGGTCACGTGGTTAAGATTGGATTAAATTGTACTTCATGTGTTTGTGTTGGAGTTTTAGAAATATGGGGATTTGTTAGTGCTATGCATTGTGTTATGCCCGATTAGAATTGAAATCTGGTACTCTGCATTGTCTGCATGAACCATAATTGACAACTACTCTTGTTACCATAAATGTGTCCCAAAGAAAATTGGTTGCTGAATTTAGAACACAGCAATTCTGGCCAGTAATCCTGGTGTGTGGTTCCACAATTCATAAAGCATGGAATACATGGGATCCAGTGATCATTTTGGGATAAGCATCCGGAATTCAAATGTTGGCAGGGCCGAGAATGGACGCAGATGCGCATTGAAAATCCTGTTTCTGGAAAGTATCACTGGATCCCAACACTTCTGCTACATAATATGATTTTCAAAGGAAGGGCAGGATGGGGTGAGCCAGCAAACCATACATCTCAAATTAACTCATTGTTGAGGTGTTGATAAGATTGCCATCAGGCCTCAGAGGAACAGTTGTAATTTTTCAGTCGGGAGGTACAGGGAACACAGTGTCTGGGATAAGTTAGGGTGCAGCTATCTTGAACACAGTGAGGAGCCATGAGGGCTAAAAGGATGCACTGATTCACATATTTAAGAAATGGTGCTCAGCTACTCTATTTGTGGAACAGTGTTACATGGCTGGTATCTGAGAGGCTTCTATTTGTGAACAATGATGAAGGGACTACTGAGAAGGACACAAGATTGCTGGCATCACCTGGGGAGCAGAAGGTGGCAAAAGGAGCCTTGTGAATGAATGAGCACTAGTCTAGGGAGTTGAGATGAGAGCAATCTGCTGTGACATTGGAAAAAGTTGCGAGCAGGAGCTTCAGCAGAGGTATCCTCTTGGCTGGAAAGAAGCTGGAATAGCACAGAAAAGGGCTATAAAGTTCCTACCCATCACACAGATTGTACCAACCATGAATTAGCTATCTTCAAATGAATGCCAGTGCCACTCTTCCAGGCAGATGGTCTTGGATATTTGTAGTATGGCCCATTTTGATTTGATCCTCAAGGCAGTCCCCTATCTGCAGCCATAAGGTCACTGTGGTGCTGATCTTTAAGGGATCAGCTGCAGACTTTGGTGGGTTTTCAACAATCCGCAACTCGTCACGCCATTGGACAGGCCACGAATGCCCTATACTGAAGGGGGATCCACATTGATTTGATGCAGGTGGACCAGCTCAGGCACAGAGGGCATTGGCCTCTGCCATCATTGATGAATTCCCTCAGGTCCAGAGTGTCAACAATGGCTAGCCAGAAAGCCAGCAGATGACCATGGAAGGTACAGGCCTATTTCACTGCTCTGTACAACCTGGAGTAGCTCATTCGTTTAAGAATTATTCTTTTTACCAACTATTTCCTCCATCAAGATCAGGCTGGCTTTATTTCCCAAGGCCGTGGCTGTGAACATGTCCTTGCTATCACGACAAATGTTGACTGGTTTTCACTGCAAGCTCAAGACTGGAGCCATTTTCACAGATCTGTCCTTAGCCTATGAAACTCTGTGAAACTTGGACTGATGTTAAACAGTCCAGGATGCTGCCGTGTGCCAAACTATGTTTGCTATGGACATTTCTGACCAACAGAAAGATGAAGGTTTACCTACGAGACATGGCCAGCATTCCAAGAACACTCAAAAATGATTGCCCACAGGACAGTGAACTGGCACTGACACTTCTTAAGATCTACATAACTGCATAGACACCTCATCATCATGAAAATGTGCTTTTTCTGAGGATATTGCCGTGACAAATCTTTCCAGGGTTTGGGAGCCATGCTAAACTCTGACCTGCCAGAAATGGTTGAATATTTCTACAAGTAACGACTGCAGCCAAACCACTGTTCAGTGGTTACCAGTCCTCTCAAATTTTGCCCCTCCCTCCATTCAATGGGATGCAGCAAGATACGGAGAATTTGAATCAGCAGTAACCTGGACCTCCCCATAGATAGAGACCTTCCAGACCACTCAGTGTGCCACTTGCCTCTACAAGACTTCCTCTGGACACAAATCGAACATCTCCAACACTATGTCACAAATGGAACATGGAGGAAAGCTTGGGGAAAAATACTCTTCCAAATTAGCACATTGTCCCTGACCCAACATCTCAATAAAACTGGGCTTCAATCCACCCAGAGCATAAAGATAACTCTCATTAGAATAAGGACTGGATATGGTTGATGTGGCTCCCTGATGGACCAATAGCACTTTAAAACCTCACCTGGCTGCGACTACAGGAACACTGCCCAAACTATGGAGAGCATAATAACATCCTGCCTCAAACCCAAATTTGAGAGTGGCATCCTGGGTTATGTTTACAGGGCATTGGACTAGTTGGGAACTTGGCGATAAAATTGTGATGACAGCTTCTGTTCCTAAACTAATATGAAAGAAAAGAAAATCCAGGGGGACATCTATCACAGCCACATAACCATTAAGGTACCCGAGGCCAGCCAGCTAGATTTCTGAAGCAAAACAATTTTCACTTATTGAATGTTGGGCTTCTCTGGCCACAGAAAGTACATCCTGCAGGCCTATGCTGGGTTCCCAGGCAGAAGAGGTGGCTTCTGATGCCGTCTGGTGCCCAGACACAGAGATAGAGAGGTGCTACAACCAGAGCCATCGACCAACATGGACCTGCACTGTCAGCATTGAGCAGACCATTGGCATCTTAAAGATGCCATTCCATTTCTTTGACCATTTGGACGTTTTCCCACAGATCAGAACTGTGCAAAACGTAGTACAGCTGGATGAGAAGTGGAGGACCTGGAATGCCGCTCCCCCGTGGATCAGGAAAGGAGGACTAAAAAGGAAGAGGAAGGCAACGGGGTTGCTGCAGTGGTGGACGGTGCCCAGACGCAGAAGGAAATCTGCCATCTCTGTCCTAGGGTTCATGGCAATCAGTTGACTGGCATTGTCAGAAGGGCCTCGCCAATTTAGCAACATTTCACCTGAGCACCCCTCAACACCTAATACAGATGACTCTGTAATCAGAGTCAGATTACCCAGCAAGAATACACATCTGAAGAATCCCATTGCCACCCAAAAATATAATCCACCAGCACCCCAAACACCCTCACCTCACATCTCACTTTTGACATTAAACTTTAGTAACAAAATGATCTGATTGATTTCAGATTCAATTATTATTATTAATACAGGAAAAACAAATGAACAAACAAATAGAAAAACTTTGCCTTGGTGACCCATCAAAATTAAGTTAGTAACATGGGATTTAGGAGCAGAAGTAGGCCATTTGGCCCTTCAAGATTGCTCCGCCATTCATGGCTGATCTGGATACGATCTCATTTCCAATCTCCTATCTACCCCATTACCTTCAACTCTCATGGCTTTCAAAAATCTATCTCACTTAACCTTGAATTAATACAATGGCCCAGCTGTCACTGCTCTCTCGGTAAAGAATACCACATATTAATGGCCCTATGAGAGAAAATAATTCTCTTAATCTCAGCCTTAACTGTTAGACCTCCTATTCTTAACCAGTCATTCCCACAAGTGGAAACATCCTCCTGGTATCTACCCTCTTAAGTCTCCTCAGGATCTTATATGTTCCAATAAGATCAACTCTCATTCTTCTAAACTCCATTGGATATAGGTACAGCCTATTCAATCTTTCTTCATAAGATAAACCCTTCAACTGAGAAATGAGTCAAGCGAACCTTCTCTCTACTGCTTCTTGCAGAATTATGTTTTGAAATAAGGAAACTAAAACTGGACGTGTTACTCCAGATGTGATCTTGCCAATGCCCTTTGTAGCTGCAATAAAACTTCCATACATTTCTGTTCCGTTCCACTTTCAATAAAGGCCAACATTCCATTTGCCTTCTTAATCACTTACTGTACCTGCATTATGCCTTTTGCATAATAACCCAGAGATTATTACCTTTGAGATTGTGCTTCTTAATTTGGTGCCTTGCTCCTCATACTGACTCTGCAGAACGTCTTTCCTTGTACTGCCTATGCCGTTAGCACCTACATAGGCCATGATAACTGGATCCTCCCCCTCCCACTCCCAAGTTTCTCCCCAGCCCTGAACAGATGCCCCGAATCCTGGCATCAATCCGTCTGGATTCTAACCCTTTGCTGCACAGAACAGTGTCAATTCCCTTCACTATATTTCCCCCCTACTACCAATACATTCCATTATGCTCTCCTCGCTTGAATGACTTCTTGTACCATGGTGCCATGACCAGTCAGCTCCTTCACCCTGCAGTTGTCACTCTCATCCAAACAACCTGAAAGAATCTCACCTTTCATTTCATTTTAACTGTCTTTTGCCATTTCTTTCTTTCTTAATATACATTTAAATCCCCCCCCCCCCAATCTTATCCACCTTTCCTGCACCTTTCCCCCTCCCCCCACACCTACAGTTCATCTTCTGATGTTAGTTTCCCTGCTGTTTGACCTTTCACATCTGATGTGTTGGCTATGCTGGGTCTGTGAGGACTGCATTTACCATAGCAGTGAGAGAGACAGGCTACCAACACTTGTAGAAGTACAACTCTATTTTATTTAACTATGAGCTGTTAGACGTACTTGCACTGTGGGTTGACACTATGTTAAGTTGACTGGAGACCTGAGGCTAACCTGACCAGACTATACTGCTAGCACATGGTAGATGTTCCTGTTGCTGATCACGGGCTCTGGCTGTCTCAGAGGCTGCATCCCGAGAGAACGGGAAAACTAGTGCCCTCTGGCTTTATAGTGGCCGTGTCCTGTGTGGTGATTGAAATGAAATGAAATGAAAATCGCTTATTGTCACGAGTAGGCTTCAATGAAGTTACTGTGAAAAGCCCCTAGTCGCCACATTCCGGCGCCTGTCCGGGGAGGCTGGTACGGGAATCGAACCGTGCTGCTGGCCTGCTTGGTCTGCTTTAAAAGCCAGCGATTTAGCCTGGTGAGCTAAACCAGCCCCCTGGTGAGCTAAACCAGATTGGCTGCTGTGTTCTGTGTGTTGATTGGTCATCTAGTGTGTCAGTCAGTGTCTGTCTATGCACCATCATATACTTTTGTGTATATTATGACAACATCTTTTGTCCTCTCTGGGGACTGCCATTAACACTCCTTCCCCTTGGTATCTGTGGCCATTAGCACCTGGTTTCCCTGGGTTTCTGTGGCTATGACTCATCTTTCATTCTCACTCCACAGTATAAATATTTCCCACTTTCTCCGTCTGTTAGCTGTGACAAAGAGTCATCGGACTCGAAACGTTAGCTCTTTTCTCTCCCTACAGATGCTGCCAGACTTGCTGAGATTTTCCAGCATTTTCCCTTTCGTTTCAGAATCTCACCTGTCGGAGTATTTGAAAGGCTGCACTCATACCCGCTAGGTCCCCTAACCTGCCTCATTCACAGCCATGCCGTCCTGTCCCTGACCATTGACCAAATGAGAAGACCCTATCCTAAGCAGCGTGACTGCCTCCTGGTACAAAGTGTCCAGGTAACTTTCCCCCTTCCTGTATCTGCAGCTCGGCCTCCAAATCAATGACTCTGAGCCGAAGCTGCTCAAGGCACTACACTCAGTGCAGATGTGCTTTTTCCTCTTTATTCATTCATGGGATGTGGGCGTTGCTGAATGGGCCAGCATTTATTACCCGTCCCGCAGGGCATTTAAGAGTCAACCACATTGCTGTACATCTGGAGTCACATGTCGGCCAGACAGCGTAAGGATGATATATTTCCTTCCCTAAAGGACATTAGGGAATCAGATGAGTTTTTATGACAATCGACTATGCTCATCATTCGACTTTTAATTGTAGATTTTTATTGAATTCATCTGCCCTGGTGGGATTCCAACCCGGATCGCCAGAGCATTACTTGGGTCTCTGGATTATTATTCCAGTGACAATACCACTACACCACTGCCCCCCCCCCCCCACATGCCCTGGATCACTGTGGCATCCAGGAGTTGCAGTTTTGATGCATCACCTGCCCTGCCATGCTTAATGTGTTTTAATTAACTACTGAATTATTTTATTAAATGTTTTGGTTTCTGTTTTTATATATATTATTAGCCTTACCACCAATCTTTACACTATTTTAAATCTAAGGAATAGAATCGACCTTAACCAATTACCATGTACCAACAAGATATGCATTCAACAGCTAGCTTCTTCCTCTGTAGTAGAGTAACAGCTAATTCCTACAGGGTGAAGAAAATCAGAAAAGCAAAGAAGTATCTCCTTTCCACCTTCAACCAACTCCCTATTCACCCAACTCCCAGCACTCTACTTCATACCTGCAAACCTTAAAGCTATGAGAGCAATGCAAGGAGTCAACTCTACGTGGCAAATTTAATGGTCCAACGTTGGATATACTTAAATACTATTTCAAGGAAAAAAGTAGAAAATATATCACCAGGAGAAAAAAGACAATGCTGAGTCTTAAAAGCTTTGACAGTGCCATGAAGGATTTTGCCCTTGCACCAGAGGACACGATCTCAGACTAAAGGGATGATCCTATAAAACAGAGATGAAGAGGAATTTCTTCAACCAGAGGGGTGGTGATTCTGTGGAACTCTTTGCTGTAGAAGGCTGTGAAGGCTAAATCACTGAGTGTCTTTAAGACAGAGATCGCTAGGTTCTTGATTAAGAAAGGGATCAGGGGAGATGGCAGGAGAATGGGGATGAGAAAAATATCAGCCAATATTGAATGGCGGAGGAGACTCGATAAGGCAAGTGGCCTAATTCTGCTCTAATGCCTTATGGTCTTATGGTTTAATTCTGTATTTGTGCTTACAATGTTACTGATTATAGTGAACAAAATACATATCAGGAGAAAATAAATATTTGGCATGAAAAAAAGGCAAAAGTTCCATGTGGGTTCAGAGGCATCATGAGGTAAGATACCTATGGACAAGAAAGCAATGCAACTGGAGTTTAATACGTGGCTGCTCCATAAATCCCAATTAAGGCCAGGCTTTAGCAGTTCCAAAGAACTGAATAAAATAATGTTCATTGCCCATTAAAAAAGGATAGGAGGAACCAGGATTCAATGGATCAACCATTGTGCTGTGAGAAGAATTAAGGCTATGCATTGAATGCGATGATCTGACTGAAGTTGACAAATTAGAGTGGAAATATCAAGAGTACATGTATTTGGTTGATAAATGGATTATCATAGAATTTACAGTGCAGAAGGAGGCCATTCGGCCCATTGAGTCTGCAGCGGCTCTTGGAAAGAGCACCCTATCCAAGGTCAAGACCTCCACCCTATCCCATAACCCAGTACCCCCACCCAACACTAAGGGCAATTTTGGAGGGTCAAATAGATATGATGTAGAAGAAGAATAGGAACGAAGATAGATCCTTGGCAAATTCCAAAGTTAGTACAAAAGGAATCTGAGGATTAACTACTAATTGAAGCTAGACTGAAATGGGAGTAAAGCTAGATAGCTACGAACGTGACTGGTGGATAGCCCGTTAAACTGTTAAGATCTACAAATTGCTGGTCTCTGTACCAGGCTTATGTGATGTCTAAGGTAAGGAGAGAATAATCATCAAAAGATGAGGAGTAGATTTCTGGAATTCATAACCTGGGAAAGAAGATCAGCAATGGAGTGACCATGCAGAAAACCATGCTGGCAACCACGTCTTCTAGCTAGGCTACTACTCAACCTGCTAAACTTCTAGATGCTGAGTACTGAGTACTTCAACACACCCTCCGGCCATGACTGCTTCCTGCTGTTACCGTTCAGCAGTATCTCAACATCAGAAATCTTTAATTGAGCCACGGAGCATGTAGTCGAAGGATTGCCGGGTGTTCGTGTCTATGTCGACGACATTATAATCTGGGGTTCCACGTGTGAGGATCAAGATGCAAGGCTCTTGTAAGTTCTCCAAAGAGTTTGCAAGAATGGCCTCAATCAGGCAAAATGCCAAGTCAGCATTTACACTATCACCTTTCTCGGTGATAGGCTATCAACAAAAGGTGTGCAACCAGATGATAAAAAAATCAAAGCCATCATCAAGATGGCACGGCCCACAGACAAAAAGGGCATGCTGCGCATTCTGGGCATGATTAACTTTGTGGCAAAGTTCATTCCCAACCTTGCTCCTCCAAGACGTCACAGCTCAGGGAATCAATTAAAAAGTATGTTGTCTTCCAGTGGTCACCGAAACACGAGCAGTAATGGAAAGCCGTATGCATTTCACGAACAATGCCGCCGTCCTGACTTTTTTCGGCCCAGCCAAGAAGATCAAAATCTCCACAGGTGCAGTACTATGCAGCAGAGTGCAGGTGATTGGCTGCCAGTGGCATATGTTTCGAGGGGCATGACGGAAACAGAGCGAAGATATGAGCCAATCAAGAAGGAATGCCTGGGGCTAATCATAGGCCTCAAAAAATTTCACGACTACGTATATAGGCTGCCCACATTTTTGGTTTCCTGCCCCACCAGTGACAGCAGAAGCATGTCCCACTTCTTAAAATACCCCTTTATTCGCTCCTCGAGCCGTGCGAGATTCAATTTGTGTTATTACTCCCACCCCCGCGCCACCTGGATGCCCAGATACCTGAAATTCACCCCCACGACCTTAAACGGAAGCTCACCCATCCTTCTCACTTGCCCCCTCGCCTGGACTGGGGAGACCACACTCTTCCCCATGTTTACCATACCCCGAATTCCATCAAAATGTCGATAATAACGCCTATGCTTTCCAGTGGGTCCGATATATACAGCAATAGGTCGTCCGCATATAGCAAAACCCTGTGCTCTACTCCCTCCACCCTGCGCTATCCCTTTCCAACCCCTTATCTCTCTAAGAGCCATGCCAGTGGCTCTATCGCCAAAATACCCCAGACTCACCCGATTAGTTTTTATCCTTGCCACCAGCGCCTGGTACAACAATCAAATCCAATTCACAAACCCCTGCCAAAATCCAAACCACCCCAATACCTCCCACTTCTCCCCATCCATCGTGACCGCCACCTCCACATTCCGTCTCTCCGTATCATTATGGCCCCTAACAGACGCCTGATGTTAGCTGACATATATCTCCCTTTTACAAATTCCGTCTAGCATCTATAGTCAGTAGTGTGGTAGAACGCACACTGCTCCAGGTCCTTATCTTTCTTCAGGATCAGAGATATTGAGGCCTGCGATAATGTGGAGGGGGGAGCTCACCCTTCTCCCACGCCTCATTAAAGACCCTTACCTGCAGGTGCCCCAGGTCTCCCAAAAACCTTTTATAAAATTCTACTGGGAAACCGTCTGGCCCCGGGGGCCTTCTCTGCCTGCATTGCCCCCAAGCCCTCCGTCACCTCTACCAGTCCAATGGGAGCTCCCAGTCTCTCTACCAGGCCCTGCTCCACCCTGGGGAATTCCAGCCCATCCAGAGAAAAGAGTATTTACAAACACTATCACAAACTTCCCCCCCCCACCCCCCGAATCCACTACTATATCCCCCACCTCAAACGCCACACGCGTATTGACCAGCACCGCCACCCATGCGTCTTCATATCTAACCCCGAATGGAAATCTTGCTCTACCCACCCTTTCCTGAGCCTTGCCTGGTCCCTAATCTTCAAATGTGTTTCTTGTAAAAAGGCCACATCAACCTCCAAACTCCTCAGGTGCGCGGAAACGCGCAACTGCTCGCCAGTTGTGGCAAGGCCGAAACAACATAATGGGCTACAAAGTGAAGCTGAGCAGTATTTCCAGCAGCAGCACACCCCTCCCCGATGAACTCAATGCATTCTGTGCTTGGTTCGAGCAGGAAACCATTGATCTGCTGTCAAGTGCCCCAGCAGCCCATAACACACCCATATCCACCGACACAGCTTCCAAAGTCAGATCGGCCTTCCTGAAAGTGAACCGTCGCAAGGTGGCAGGTCCGGACGGAATTCCTGGTCGTCACTCAGAGCCTGCGCGGATGAGCTGGCAAATATGTTTGCAGAGATCTTTAACCTGTCCTTACTCTGCTCCGAGGTCCCCATCTGCTTCAAGAAGACCACCATCATGGCAAAGGAGAACCAGGCAACATGCCTCAATGACTACCATCCGGTGGCTCTGACATCAATCTTAATGAAGTGCTTCGATAGTTTGGTCATGAAGCGCATCAACTCCATACTCCAAGAATGCCTAGATCCACTGCAATTTGCACAACACCACAACCAGTCCAGAGCAGACGGTATGTCCCTGGCCCTGCACTCATCCCTAGATTATCTCGACAACAATGATTCCTACATCAGATTCCTATTTATTGACTACAGCTCCGCCTTCAATGTCATAATCCAAGTGAAGCTCAAAGCAAAGCTCCAAAACCTAGGACTTGGCTGCTCACTCTGCAACTGGATCCTCGACTTTCTGACCCACAGACCACAATCAGTAAGAATAAACAACAACACCTCTTCCACAATAGTCCTCAATACCGGGGAAACACAAGGCTGCGTACTTAGCCCCTACTATACTCCCTGTATACACACAACTGCGTGGCAAAATTTGACTACAACGCCATCTACAAGATTGCTGACAACATGACTATTGTGGGTCGGATCTCGAATAACAACGAGTCAGAATACAGGAGGGAAGTAAAGAACATAGTGGAGTGGTGCAGCAACAACAATCTGTCTCTCACTGCCAGCAAAACTAAAGAGCTGGTCATTGACTTCAGGAAGCAAAGTACTGTACACACCCCTGTCAGCATCAATAGGGCTGAGGTGGAGATGGTTAGCAGCTTCAAATCCCGAGGGGTGCACATCACCAAAAATCTGTCTTGGTTCACCCACATCGATGCTCCACCAAGGTGACCTGCACAAGATGGCGCCGGAGCGTGGCGATTCTCTGCAAGTTCTCCCTAACAGGTCCCCTTTTTTCTTATCCAACAATCGTTCTAATCTTTTAAAATTTAATTATAAGACTAACATTATAACTAACCTCTCTCTTTTATCACCCAATGCCGGTGTTATGTAGTTACATTGTGTACCTTGTATTATGTATTTTCTTTTATTTCCTTTTCTTTTCATGTACTTAATGATCTGTTGAGCTGCTCGCAGAAAAATACTTTTCACCGTACCTTGGCACATGTGACAATACACAAAATCCAAATCCAATCCAAATCCTCAGGAAACTAAGGAAATTCGGCATGTCCACATTGACTCTTACCAACATTTGCAGATGCACCATAGAAAACATCCTATCTGGCTGCATCACAGCCTGGTATGGCAACTGCTCAGCCCAAGACCGCAAGAAACTTCAGAGAGTCGTGAACACAGCCCAGTCCATCACACAAACATGCTTCCCATCCATTGACTTTATCTACACTTCCCGCTGCCTGGGGAAAGCGGGTAGCATAATCAAAGACCCCTCCCACCCAGTTTACTCACTCTTCCAACTTCTTCCATCAGGCAGGAGATACAAAATTCTGAGAACATGCATGAACAGATTCAAAACCAGCTTCTTCCCAGCTGTTACCAGACTCCTAAACAACCTTATTGTGGACTGACCTGATTAATACTACACTCCTGTATGCTTTACTCAATGTCGGTGTTTATGTATTTACATTGTGTACTTTGTGTTGCCCTATTATGTATTTTCTTTTTCTTTTATTTTATTTTCATGTACTAAATGATTTGTATGTGCTGCTTGCAGAAAAATACTTTTCACTGTACCTCGGTACACGTGACAATAAACAAATCCAATCCAAAGACCATTTGACTGGTCCATTCAGCCCTCTCACGTTTCATGGGACCAGCCTGGTTTGAGGGCACCCCTCCTGCAGGTCAACCATACTCCTTCTTAGGCCAGCCCCTCACCCGTGCCATGCGACCCTTCAGACCCACCCCTGGATGTCCACCTTCATCACTCCCTCCCATGCTACGCCACTGCAACCACACCTTTGTCAGCAGCCCCCCTTCCCCGAAACAAAAAAACAACTCCATACCCCTCTACTTCACTAACCATCTGCTGACCTGCCACTGCGCTCCCGCTAACTGGCCCACCTAGCTAGGCTAACAGCCCCCTCCCATGGCGCCTAAACATCTTACCCCCTACTGATTCCCCCCTCCGCCCACTCACAACCAACAGCGCAACAAGAAAAACAAAAGAGAAAGAAAACACAAAAGGTGCACTCACCTCCCATCGCATCAAAACATCTTGGAGGAGAAACGTTTCCCAACCACCAACAGAATAAAATATACAGAGATTACCAAAAATGGAAAAGAAGAAAAAAAACATTCCTCTCCACACCCCTCCTCCACAGTTCAATATCCTCCTTCACCTGTCAGTCCATTGTCTCTCAAAAACTCCATTGCCTCCTCTGGCATTCCAAAGTAGTGCTGTTAAAGGTCACCCAGAGGTGAGCCGGGTACAACATTCCAAACTTCACCCTGTTAAACCCGGCACTCCTCCGCCAGATCCGAGCCAAGGTCCTGATACACTCATAGCTCACTCCCCTCCCAGGTGCATCTCCTTGTCTGCCTTGCCCATCTCAGAATCGTTTCCTTGTCCAGGGACCGGTGAAGACGCACCACCATTGTTCTCGGCGGCTCGTTCACCTGTGGCCTCCTCATTAGAGCCCTGTGCGCTCAATCGACTTCCAGAAGCTGGTCAAAGGCCCCCTTTCCCATCAGCTTTTCCAACATTCTGGCCACATACGTGGCAGCGTCCGCTCCCTCGATGCCTTCAGGCATCCCTCCAATTCTCAAGTTCTGCTTCCGGGAGCAGTTCTCAAGGCCCTCTTCCTTCTCCTGGAGCCACGTCTGTTATCCCACATTACTCCTACCTCGGCTGCCAACGAAGCCAACTGCTCCTCATGCTTCCCCGCCACCTCCTCCACTTTACAGATAGCTTGGCCCTGAGATTCAAGCCTCTGCTCCACTCGATCAATTCCCGATTTCAGCAGATATACAACCTTGGCTCGGTCCTCATGGGCCTCTCTCCTCTGCTGGCTGAATTTCTCATTTAAGAAATCCACCAGTTGATCCAACAACCATTGGGTAGGTAGTGCAAGCCCTCCGCCATCTTAAGCTGTGGCGCACAAAGATTCTCCTCTGCTCCCTTCTTCTCGACCACTTCTGGTCCGTGTATCCATCCATCAGTCGCACCAATGGAGTCAACCATCCCTCTGGGCTGTCCTACACCTTCTTCAGCCACACATTCCCCCCCTCTGAATGGGGAAAAGGTCTGGAAAAAAACAGCCTCAAGTGGGAGCTGCCAAATGTGCGACTGCTTACACCATTGCCACCACCGGAAGTCGTTCAATGCCTTATTAAAGCAAAAACACTTCACTTAACTTACCCTATTACAATATACACCGTGAACCCCGACTAATAGCCAGTACACAAAATGGTTTCTGACAAGAGGAGGGCCACGCACATTTTGCATGATAAATGGGCATCATTTAAAAATAATCCTACACCTAAATTTAAATTCCTATCACCAGATGTAGATTTTGATCGCCTTCCTTTTCTGGAAGATGAAAACACAAAAAAGGGAATTAAGCAAATGCCTCTCTGGGTGCTAACTGTTATGGGTCAGGGCTGAGAAATTCTAAAGTGTATTATGAAGTTCACCTGACCTACAACCTTTATGTTGAATTTGGCTAGGATGAGCGCAAAAGCCTTCACTTCAGGTGTGAGTCATCAGACTTCCTAGACACTTTAATCAAAACAAGGTTTATTCTAAGAATGTAGTTAACATATATATATATAAACACAGCGAGAATATTTTACCAATTAAAACATAAGGACACCACATAGCTACGGTAATCTGTGTATATGAGACATAATGAATTCCCTCTTAGCTGTTCCAATTCAATAACAAAATCCTGTCAAGCTAAAACCCCTTTTCAAGGGTGTGGCCCAGCACATTGTTTTCTCACTTGAATGGGACTGGTCCTTGTCCTGAATTTCTGACCCAGTTCCAACCAGCAGATTCAAACTCCTTCCGGAAAGCAACTATATCTTTAAAGTTACCAAGGCAGTTAGCCACAACTAATGTGTTTTTTACTGGAACAGCTTTCAAAATGAAAACAGAAAAACAGGGAAAACCTTTATTTCTCCTTCTGCAGTCCAAAGCAGTCAAATTGAAATGGAAACCTAAAAAAAACCTCTCACCTGACAGCCACAGCCCAATGTGCTACCAGTCATATAAGACACTCACATGACAGAGCAGAATACTAGACTATTTACTGTGATGGCTCTTCAATGCCAATCAAAACTGGCACATCTCAGCAATCTTCAGCTGGGATAGGGAGAGCAATAGGGACATTTCGGGACATCTTTGGTCAAAAGCCATGACAATACACTGAAGCTACAACACTTAAATCTGCCTTTGAGCAAGCAGATTAAATTTACAGATATTTGGATGGGAGGTGATGGATGTGACTGACCTATCCACTACCACTAGGTCAGCCATGATGGCATAAAGGTAAACATGGAGGAAGTAACCTTACTTGTATTGAAAAGTTATCCTCCGATGGCACATACATATTTTTAAGACAATCAAGTTCCTAATGCTAGCTCCACTCCTGACACTTTGGAATTGCCTTCCTCAAAGTATATTCACTTTACTCCTGGGGTAAAGATGCTGGCGGGCATTTTGTCAAGCGTAAGTTATGGGACGTTTTGGTGTATGCCAACTGAACCCTGTTGATTTATAATCACGTAAAGGCTATCGGACCCTACCTTTCTGATCATTCATCATCATCTGGTGAGAAGTTTGATAATATTTCTCTCCCAATATATCCATCTGATGTTTACAGAACAGTGGCGCCTCTAATTCATTTTTTATTGGATTCAATAAGCGTTATAAACATCGCAATAAATGGTATACGCTCATTACAACAGTCTGCTATGCTGCTAGGCAGGCTCTGTCCATACGCTGGACCAGTGGAATAGGCGCCAAGGCCACAATAGAAAGAAAATCGGGGATTTTCTCAAAGTACAATATTCATTGGTCCATGAGTTATCCTCCAGGAACTACTCTTCTCATATGTTGGCATTAGAATCAATAGTCTTACGCAGCTGTTTACATGTCCCTTTTAAAGTTCCAATCTCAGCAAGGTCCTTGGTCATGGTTTATCAATACTCTTCCTGATGGCCTCAAGATTATCGCAACAAAGGGAAAATCCCTTGCTCAACTTACATCCCATGCTATGCTTCTCAAAATTACTCCCCTTCCAACTGGTGACAATATTGTATGGCTGGGTAAATCCCTTAAATGTAGATTGGACATCTACTTACAGTCGCATTGATATTGAAACTGGCAAGCAGTGAAGAACAGGGGATTCCTTATCTGTAATAAGTAGGAAAAATGTCAACACTCTGGTAAAGGTAGAGATATGGGCTGATGGTTTTGAGCCCATGTTAGCCGCCAGTGAGAACGGCGCCAGTACGTTTGGCGAGAATCGGAAAACCTTGATGCTCATGGTGGGAGGGGGAGGGAAGCCTTGATGAGCCCCTTAAGTGCCCTGATGCTTGTGGGGGTGGGGGGGAGTTTGTTTGTGGGAGTGCCCTGGTGGGTTTTCATTCTGTGCTGATCGGGGTGTTATTTTTAAGGAACGCTCCGATCTCTGTGGAGGGGGCCTTGCCGTCTGTATCAGGCCCTGCCACACTAACAAGTATAAACCATGCCCACCAAAATTTTTTTTTTCCAAAGAGATTCAAAATCTGGACTAAAAACTCAGCTGTGCATCCTGAGATGGGTTTCTGTCAGAGCCTGACACTCTGTAAAAATATAGGAAAATTCTTCCCATGCTAACTGCCCTGTCACCTCTGACTGCTGACATGGGAAATGAAAAAATGAAAATCGCTTATTGTCACGAGTAGGCTTCAATGAAGTTACTGTGAAAAGCCCCTAGTCGCCACATTCCAGCGCCTATCCGGAGAGGCTGGTACGGGAATCGAACCGTGCTGCTGGCCTGCTTTAAAAGCCAGCGATTTAGCCGAGTGAGCTAAACCAGCCCCTCAAGTGGATCCTATGCAGCCATTACAGTCTCTGGTGTTCTGACTGTGATCTGGATATAGTTGCTGGATGATAACACTCTTTGAAGATTGTCATCTATTGTGGACACACTCTGTGATATGTTAAATCCTTTAGATTGAGAAATTCCATTCATTAGACATTAGTCACATATTTATTTGACTTAGCAACCTGAGTATGGTTTTTAACTAGTTGCAGAAGGTAGAGCTAATCTTTACTTTTCCCAATTACTCCGTCAAAAAAACTGTTTAAAGAACACAACACTTGCTGTCCCAAAGTGATTTGTCCAGTATTGTCCAAGATCCTGATTGGTGTCAGGTCATTGGTCAAGCTGTCATTTTGGCAATGCTAGTGTTAGCTTCTGTCACTAAATCCTCTACTGATTGGATCACAGATACTATTTCAGGAGTGGTTGGAAGTACAATTAGTACCTTCTCGTATATATTCCAGTACTCCTTGTAATAGGACTTGTGATTTCCATTGTTATTTTAAAATCCTTCTTAAGTGATTTTTTTTTAAGAATGGCATCAAATCACAACATTGATTCAACGTGCGTTCGCTTACGACCCGACATTCAAAGATCATCTTTTGTCATTGCATTCTGACTGCATCCTCTGACTCATTAGCCGAGTGTACCTATCGTGTTGTTATTTTCAAGGATAAGGCCTACCACTTCAAGCTTCCGTCAGCTTGCCAGACACTGCGCCTTCTCCTTGATTCATCGGAATTCATCCCTACTTTTCATTGCACGGGATATCTGTGCACTGTGTAACTGTGTTAAGGACTGTGTCGGGTGACTAAATTGCAGACTGCTGTGGAGAATGCTTAGATTATTGTAAATCTTGTCAAATATAAATTGTTTATTGTACTCTCAAAAACCTCAACTGATGCTCCTGGCACTCCTTTGAATACCTAGCGGGCATCATTTACTTTGGATCTCTAATCTTTGCTCACATTCACATTGACCAAGGGGAGTGTCATGATATGCAGACATGTGGATAATGATATAGAGAGGCACAGACAGGCAGCTAATGAACACAGAGAACAGGATATGACCAATGAGCAGGCAGGACACTCAGGGGTGGTATCTCACTATAAATGGCATGAGGCACTCGCACTCCGCCTCTTTCCACTGATGAACATCTACAGAGTGAGTCAGAGTGTATTTACAGTATAACACCTCCAGCACGTGGCTAAGAGCTAGTCTGGTTCAGTCAGACAGAGGAACCATACTTAGGTTGGCAGAGAGTCAGACTCATAGAGAACTGTGCTAACTGTGCTACTGGTTCAATAAATCAGATTGAAATAACTCCAACATCTGGAGTATCTTTTGGTTAAAATTGCATCCAGTTGCAGCCTATGTTATCCAGAGTACATAACATAACATGCTACCAGGAGACTGCTTAATCTAGGTGGCTTACCTCAGTCCATGACGACTAGCGAATGTATCCCGGCACCATGGAGAAGATTCAGGCTCCTCACCAGCTCAGGACCGCCGGGAATCTCAGTACCAACTGGCGGACATTCAAGCAAAGGTTTCTGCTGTACATCGAAGCTTCAGACTTCGTGGGTGCGTCTGATGCAAGGAAGATCGCGCTTCTCCTCTCAACAGCCGGATCATCAAGCCATCTACTTGTCTCCAGCCGGAGCACCCATGCACGGTTACGTTTCGAAATGATCAAGTCAGACAGGCATCCCTACTTGGTGCGCATGCCTGCAAGCAGCTGAACCTCGTGCAGCAGGTTTACACAACAACATCCTCCAATGTGGATCTTCAGGCCAGCATTGACGACATCCTTGCTCAGTATCCGGATGTGTTCGACCGGATGGGCATGCTGCCATATCGATACAGGATTCTGCTACGACCTGATGCCAAGCCAGTGGTCCATGCACCACGCTGGGTCCCGGCTCCGCTGAGGGAGCGCCTGAAGGCACAGCTCAAGGATCTTCAGCAACAGGGGATCATTTACAAGGTAACCGAACCGACTGACTGGGTCAGTTCGATGGTATGCGTTAGTGAGATAGCACAAACACGTTTTTTCACAAAGTTAGATGCATCACATGGATTTTGGCAAATCCAGCTGGATGAGTCCAGCAGAAGGCTCTGCACCTTCAACACACCGTTTGGCAGATACTGCTATAATTGCATGCCGTTTGGCATCGTCTCGGCATCGGAGATCTTTCATCGCATCATGGAGCAGATGATGGAGGGCATTGAAGGGGTTTTTGTGTACGTGGACAACATCATCATATGGTCCACGACCCCTGAAGAGCATGTTTTCCATCTCCAGCAGGTATTCCGCCGTGTCCATGCCAATGGCCTGAAGCTTAACTGGTCCAAATTTTGCTTTGTTATGTCGACACTCAAGTTCCAAGGTGACCAGATCTCTCAGCAGGGCATGCGCCCAGACACAGACAAGGTGAAGGCCATCAAAGCCATGACGGTCCCTGAAGACAAGAACAAAGAACAAAGAAAATTACAGCACAGGAACAGGCCCTTTGGCCCTCCCAGCATACGCTGATCCAGATCCTTTATCTAAACCTATTGCCTATTTTCCAAAGATCTACTTCCCTCTGTTCCCCGCCCATTCATATATCTGTCCAGGTGCATCTTAAATTATGCTATCGTGCCTGCCTCTACCACCTCCGTTGGCAAAGCGTTCCAGGCACCCACCACCCTCTGCGTAAAAAACTTTCCACGCACATCTCCCTTAAACTTTCCCCCTCTCACCTTGAAATCGTGACCCCTTGTAATTGACACCCCCACTCTTGGAAAAAGCTTGTTGCTATCCACCCTGTCCATACCTCTCATAATTTTGTACACCTCAATCAGGTCCCCCTTCAACCTCCCTCTTTCCAACAAAAACAATCCTAATCTACTCAACCTTTCTTCATAGCTAGCACCCTGCATACCAGGCAACATCCTAGTGAACCTCCTCTGCACCCTCTACAAAGCATCCACATCCTTCTGGTAATGTGGCGACCAGAACTGCACGCAGTATTCCAAATGTGGCCTAAGAAGGCGGTGTTGCGTTTCCTGGGCATGGTCACTTTTCTGGGTAAGTTCATCCCAAAACTGGCTTCACACACCACGGCCTTACAAAACCTGGTGAAAGCATCCACTGCCTTTGCGTGGAAGGCAGAATATCAGGCAGAATGGTTGGAGTTGAAAGCCAAGCACACCACTGCACCCGTCTTGGCATTTTTCGACCCAGATAGGAAGACAAAGATCTCGACAGATGCGAGCCAGGATGACATTGGTGCGGTGCTGTTTCAACGCAATGTCACTTCATCCTGGGCACACTGGCCCACCGAAACAAGGTGTGCGGAAATAGAGTAACGCCTCGGTCTTCTCACTGGCATTCTCAAGTTTCAGGACTGTGTCTACGGCCTGCCGACATTCACTGTCGAGACGGATCATAGGCCTCTGGTCCACATTATCCACAAGGACCTTACGACATGATGCCTCGGTTGCAGCGCATCCTCCTCAAACTCAGAAGGTACGACTTTGACTTAGTGTACATGCCTGGCAAGGAGCTCATCATCGCTGATGCATTGTCCCGCTCCATCACATTGCCTAGTGAACCGCTGGAAATCATCCGGCAGATTGAATCACAGGTGCAGCTGTGTGCTAGCACCCTCCTGGCATCTGCTGAGAAGGTGGTTCGTATGCGCGAGGAGACAGCCAAAGACCCCCTCTTGCAGCGTGTCATGCACCACCTCGCCAATGGCTGGCAGAAAGGGCAGTGCCCTCAATTTTACAATGTAAAGGACAACCTGACGGTGATTAATGGTATCCTCCTCAAGCTGGACAGAATTGTCATTCCACTCAGTCTCCAGAGCTTGGTGCTCCACCAAATCCATGAGGGACACCTGGGCATCGAGCAGTGCAGATGCAGAGCCAGGCAAGCAGTCTACTGGCCCAGCATTAGCCAGGACATCTCGAACATGGTCCTCAACTGTGCGACTTGTCAACTCTTCCAGCCAGCGCAGAGCAAGGAGACGCTCCAGCAGCATGAAACTGAGACCTCCCCATGGTCCAAAGTAGGCATCGACCTCTTTCGTGCAAATGGTCATGACTACGTGTTGATTATTGACTATTTCTCCAATTACCCTGAAGTCGTGAAGCTCTCAGAGCTCACATCTCGGCTCGTCATCAAGGCCTGTAAGGAGGCGTTCTCCAGGCATGGTATGCCACTCACTGTCATGAGGGACAATGGCCCGTGCTTCAACAGCCACGAGTGGGCTATGTTTGCCAAGTCATATCATTTCAAACATGTCACTTCTAGCCCACACTATCCACATCCAATGGGAAGGTTCAAAACTAGGTGCACATTGTGAAACAGCTCATCTGCAAGGCTGCGGATTCTGCTTCTGACATCTACCTTGCGCTGCTTGCGAACAGGGTGACCCCACTGTCAACTGGCATGTCGCCAGCTCAACTCCTGATGAACAGGGACGTGCGGACGACACTTCCAGCCATAAACTTGCCCAACCTGGATCACCTCCCGGTGCTGCAGAAGGTGCAGCAGCTCCGAAACCAGCAAAAATGCCACCGGTTTGCCCGTGTTATCCCCGGCAGACACTGTCAGGATCAAGTTACTGGATGGTGGTTGGTCTGCTCCAGCTGTCGTTGTTCGACAGGCTGCGCCCCGCTGATATGTTGTACGTATGGCTGATGGTTCTCTTGTGCGACGAAACAGATGGGCACTGCGCAAAGTTGCCTGCCCGCAATCGCTTTCTTCTCCGTTTCCGTCCATTGTTTTGCCACCTCCTGATACCTCAAACTACGAGGCTACCAGTCAGGCTTCCATAGCCTGTCAAGGCGCCGTCGTACCCACCACCACCTCTCCGGCAGTCGACAAGGATCAGACGCAAGCCCCAGAGACTGGACTTATGAACATTTGCTTTGTTTGCGATGTTCTTTTTTCTCACATTAGACAGCTGTCTTCACATGTAAATATATTCACATATACCACAGCTTGTAAATATGTTAATATATGCCACCACATGTAAGTACGTTCCCATATGCCAACAAAACATATCAAAAAAAGGGGAGATGTCATGATATGCAGACATGCAGATAATGATATACAGACAGGCAGCTAATGAACACATAGAACAGGACATGACCAATGAGCAGGCAGGACACTCAGGGGTGGTATCTCACTAAAAAAGGCACGAGGCACTCGCACTCCACCTCTTTCCACTGATGAACATCTACAGAGTGAGTCAGAGTGTATTTACAGTATCACACCTCCACCACCTGGCTAAGAGCTAGTCTGGTTCAGTCAGACAGAGTAACCACACTTAGGTTAGCAGAGAGTCAAACTCAGAGAGAACTGTGCGACTGGTTCAATAAATCAGATTGAATTAACTTCAAGGTCCGGAGTATCTTTTGGTTAAAGCTGCATCCAGTTGCAGCCTGTGTTATCCCAGAGTACGTAACATGACAAGGAGGATGTAAAGGAATAATGTCTATAACATATGGGATAGATACAGTACAAGCAATTAATTTAAAAATTGCGATTCAGTAAAAGCTACAGCAAGCTGCATTTTCTAAGAGCAACGTTGACTAAGCACAAACATGGTTAACTCCCTTCACATCAATGTGACATTGCTGATAAAGATTACACACATCTAGAAGGAACTATCCTAAAGGTCCTTCCAATGATAATTTTCACTAAAGTGCCGTGTTAGTTTGGATTAGTATAACCATAATCTGATAAAGAAACTCTCGGCCCCAAGTCTTACTGTCTTACTGGATGCAATATGTTGACCAAGCAGTTTGATCAACATGACCGTTGTGCAGCCCTAATTTTTCAAGAATAAATGCAGAAAAATATTTCTTAGAAATTGAATGGACAACTTAATTATAATAGGAGTGTCTTCCCACCGCATATGGAATAATGAATAGGGGTTGGCTTATTAGTGAGTGAATTACCGTCTTCCATAAGACCTCAAGAAATAGGAAAAGGAATAGGCCACTCATCCCCTCAAACCAGTCCCGTCATTCAATAGAATCATGGCTGATCCAAGCCACCTTTTAATTATACAACACCAAAAATTCATTCTAAATATATCCAGATCATTTGAAAGATCAAATTTCATTAAGGGAGAGTGTGGTCGTGGCCATCTCCACGTGCGATCCGTTTTAAACCTAACGAGTCTCACATTCTCAGGATCAATGTAATATACTTTGATTTTGATGGATATCCAGCTTCTCTTTTAAAGCCATTTATTTGTATTAAGTTAAAGTTGATGTGTGGAATTCTCTCATAGAAATAAAAGTGAGTTATCTTTTCGGACTATTATGTAAGTGTTGTAATTTACACTCTGTATAATCACCAAGTTTAATTTTTTTCATAATATTAAATTCATGAGTTCACATTAAACTTAAATTGTCCCAACTAACCTTCTGTATCAAACACTCAGTGAAGCCAATTCCTATTCCCTTAGTGGGGGAATGATTTCTGAAGAGTTCTCACACAGACCCTTCAATTATCCAGGAAATTACAATCTGGCAAAAAAAAACAATTGAATTTTAAACTATTAAGAGGAAGGTAACACCCTGGGCTGATTTTCTTCCTTTGGATGGAGAGAATTGGATTCTATGAATCCAAATTGCATGTCCTGGAGTCTAATTCTCTCTGGCTGAAGTTGAAAATTAGTTTAGCGATATGCCCAATCCTAGTGTCTTCACATAGGAGTTATGGTTATAAAAACACCACAATGGCGGCATGTGGGGCAGTGGTTAGCACTGGGACTGTGGCGCTGAGGACCCGGGTTCAAATCCCAGCCCTGGGTCACTGTCCGTGTGGAGTTTGCACATTCTCCCCATGTCTGCGTGGGTTTCACCCCCACAACCCAAAGATGTGCAGGTTAGGTGAATTGGCCACGCTAAAATTGCCCCTTAATTGGAAAAAAAAATAATTGGGTACTCTAAATTAAAAAATTAAATTAAATAAAAACACCACAACACCACTGTTCCATCTACCTTTGACCTGTCCACTTTACCTCTAGGATTTGGTAATCCTTCACAGTGCTGTTCCCCAATGCTTTCTGTGTCTGCTTGTTCATAGTTAAACAACATTTTATTTATCTATTTAACTTGAGTTAGTGGTCAGTGTCATTGCAATAACTATTTTGTTCTCCTAGTGATACTAATTTCCACATTGCTTTAGCTGTATATATTCATCCACAGCTGCTGCTATATCAAACCTTGCTCAAAATGCTTTTCCTCTGTCTCGTTTGACAGGGAGGCTATCACTAAACTCTTCATTTTACGCCTATATCAAAATCGGACCTGAACTTTCATCATGACAATATTCTTCTCTTCACCTTGAGCACAGATTTTGCTGCTTCCTGTTGTTAATGATAACAGGTTTTCTTTATCTATCATTATCCCTCTTGTTGCTATCAAATCCATTTTAGATGATGCTGTTTTCAAGTTTGGAGGCAACAGCTTCGTCTGCAGCTGACTGAATGATAGTTTCATGCTTGTTTCTTTCTATCTGCGCAGATGTGCCAGTCCCATTGTTGCTGGAAAGACCAGTCAGATCAAGCATCAAGATAACCACCAGAGGGGCTCAAGAAACATCACAGTCACCTTCACCACAGGAGCGATCAATGCAGCTAGTTACCTCAGAACAAGCAGTTGTAGCACAGCTGGTGGAAGAAACAGTTTCTAGACCATCCGCAAGGCTACGTAGGTGTCATCAGATGCAAGTTGTAGTGCCACATGACCTGCTTGATTTGAATATTCAGGCTCTGTTCTTGGGGCTGCAAGAGGCTAAGAATGCAATTAGTGGGGATCTCCAAGCTGCCATGGCCGATCTTGAAGCACATATGCATGCTAATTTTACTGATGTGCATGGAGCTGAGCAGCTTAACATGGCGAAGCTGCAAGCCTCAGAGCAGTATGATACAGTGGATATGCAAGCTTCCATGTTTGCAGACTTGCAGGATGCCTTGCAGAATGGAATGGCAGACCAAATGAGCGCTCTGAAGGTTGGCCTCACTGAGATCCAGAATTCTCTTGAGGTAGATATGTCCAGTATATGGGGTGCTATTTATGTTGGCCTCAAACAAGTAGATACAAACCTGCAACAGATGCACATAACAATGCTGAGAGGTTTGAGTCAAATTAGTGAAGATGTTAGTTCTTTGGTCACCCTTGTCACTGAAGAGGTATTGGATCAAGCTTGCCCCTGCAGTCCGTTCATTAATGAATCTAACCTGACCCAATCAAAAATGGAATTTAATCAAAGTCAAGTCGGAAATTCAGCAGCTAATGGCAAAGTAATTCCTTCTCCAATAAACCCTTCATTTGCTCCAGATGATCTGCGTTCAGATAATCCCTCCACTAGCAGTGCCACTTTCAGCACCATACCAAGGGGGATAATCAGTTTTGCAGAGAAGCAATAAAAGGCCAACATGTGATAAAAATAATTACAAATTCTGGTTCATTTTCCTATCAAACATATGCCAGCATATTAAAATTTATTTCTCAAATTGTCCTTTTTCTCGTGCTGTGGTTTTATTGTGGTAAGATTTTGTGTTCATTATTGAGGCACATCCAAAAATGAGCAGTTCCGTGATATCTGTCATTAAAAATTAGCTCATGGCTATCTTATGACATGCATCTATCCTGGAGAATGAAACAATACTGTAAGATAGGGTATTTACATGTTATGTTTTTTTCTTAAGGGTCTATTGTCACCTGGTACCAAGGAAAGAAGTCAGGATTTTTCATTTTGGTGGAAATATAACAGTAAATTGAAATGATGACCTGCACACCACGAATCATAGTTTAAATTAGTCCAATTTGCATCATTTGGAAAGTTCTTGATGGGTTTCCTGTTCTCTGGCATACATTTCCAGCAGTGAAGGAAAATAGCCCTTGGTGAGGGGCCAGCTATCTGAACTCTTTTCAAATACCTGTCGTTAAATTTTCACAGTCAAATTAGGTTTACCCAATTCATTGTCTCACAGCTACCAGCGGGGAGGGACTGTGCAAAATTAAAAGTAATACTGGATGCGCCATCATTGACAAAATGTGATCTCTCATATCTCTCCATACGACATGCAGATATTAGGCAATAATTCCCAGAAATAATAGTAACCAGCTCTTAGCCATGACCCTCCCATAATCAAGGAGAAAGGGAATAACAGCTTGGAGATCCAGAACCTGACAGCAGACTTGACCTAAGTCAGCACTTTGTTTGCGAAGCTTAAATGTCTAAATTATCACCACTCAGTGTATTTGGTTGAATGTTGCTTTTTTCCCCAATTTTCAGGCAGATACTGGGTGGCATGGTTAGCACTGCTGCCTCACAGTACCAGGGAGCCGGGTTTAATTCCAACCTTGGGTGTCTGCGTGGAGTTTGTATATTCTCCCCGTACACACATGGATTTCCTCCAAGTGCCTCAGTTTCCTCCCACAGTCCAAAGATGTGCTGATTAGGTGGATCAGCCATGCTAAAACTGCCCCTTGCTGTCCTAAGATGTGCGGGTTAGGTGGGGTTACGGAGAGAGGGTGAGGGAGTAGGCATGGGTTGCTCTTTCAGAGGGTAGGTGCAGATGCGAAGGGCCAAATGACCTTCTGCACGGGAGGGATTTTATGCATGTCATATTCAGAAAATTATCAGTGCTGTTGCAATATAGATACTGCAACCAGAGTAAAGTGTCCTTTTGCGAACAGGTGGCATTTAAACCCAGTTCAGATATGCAATAATATTCAGTGTCAACACTGGAATTAGTGCTGGAAAAATATGAACTGAAATGTTTCCACATTTTCTGCCTCTTCATGATTACTTATTGTTAGTGGCTTTTACTAGAACTTCAATTAGCTTCAATTAAAAAATATGAACGAGATAACCACACAAATAAATTATTCCAGATAATATATCTTGTATGATAAATGTGCCATATAAGTCTTTCTTTTCAACCATCAATTTTTGACTTTGTGCCATTTTCATTTGTCGTTTGTTTTATGGAAGAGCTACGTATACGAAAGAGCTCATTGCGATCTACTTCTAAAGGAAATAAACAATATTTTTTATTCACCCAATGGATAGTGGGGGATCTAGCACTCAATGCCTGAAAGGGTAGTAGAGGCAGAAACCCTCAACTCATTTACAAAGTGCCTGGATACGCACCTGTAGTGTCGTACCTGCAAGCTTATGGACCAAATGTTGGATAGTGGGATTCGGCTGGAGGGCTCATTTTTCAACCAGTGCAGACATGATGGGCCAGGTGGCCTCTTTCTGTGCCACAAACTTTCTATGAGAATAGGAAATGCTGTTGAACTGACTGGACAAACCTTCCTCCTCTTTCATTTAGAAACTGATAGTTCAGAAATGACATTGCTCTGTGTAGTGTGTCTGTTGTGCATATGGTTGCCCAGTGTCCATTAGAATCGCCATTTGTTATATGTTATTTTTATACCAAATAGTCCCACATCATACAAGTGAATAAATTTACAATGTCATGGCTGGGAAATGATGATGCCGAAATTAGTCAGTGCCTGGCTTCAAATGCTAAACCAGAAATGCTGCTTCATTACATGTCTGAAGTGGAAAAGATTTAAGGCTGATTCAAATGTTGGCGTCAAGCCTGAATAATATAAACTGCGTGAGTGGACAACACCATTGGGCCTCCACAGGCAGCTTGCCTGTTTGAAATAAATCTCCATCAGTGGGGTCCTCCATTTTACTGACAGCGCACTCACGCCCATGGATTTCCCGACGGTATGGGGTTGCCCGCAATGAGAAACCCCATTGGTGGCTGCCGGAACAGAGGATCCTGCTGCCAGGGGGATAGAGAATCCCGCCCCAATTTTTAAGTTCCAGGAAATGAATGGGGGTGCAAAACAAGGAGTGGAAGCGTAGTCAAGGTAGTGTGGAGTTGAGGGAGGATTGTTTCTCCACAGCAACTTTTATAAAATAGGTTTTTCTCAACAACTTATTGTTAGCCACAGTAGCCACTGAAGAATCCAGAGCAGGGTTGGCCAAATAATGTTTCACTTTAAGTGGCCACAAGTCCGCTAGTTCTGAAAATAGTTTTACAGGTCCAACTGGGTACAATTTCTACTCCATGTTCTTAAATTTCAAACCCAAAGTACTCTTCCTCTGTATTAATGTTTTTTTTCCGCAGACCACAACATTGCTCTTGGAGCCTTGTGTGCTGAGTCTATTCATTAAAGAGTTTGACTTGTAGCTAGGGAGAGAATGTCCAAACTCACATCAGGTATTAAGAAAAATAGCTTGGATTATATAGCTCTTTTCATATCCTCATATACCAAAATACATCACTACCAAAGAATTGTTATTGGAGCTCAGTCACCTGTATTAGTTGAAAATTAGTCAGTTAGTTTACACAGTGATGTTTTACAAATAGAAAAATGAGATAAATAATCATTTAATATTTGTTAAGGGATATATATTGAACATAATAGAGGGAACATTTCTTCTCTTTGAAATAATATGGAATCGTTTAGACCAACCTGAATAGGCTGGCAGATCTAAGCTTCAAATCTAATCAGAAAGACACCTGTTCAACAAGACACAGCTCCCAATATATCACGGAACTACCAGTCTTATGTTGCATTCTCACCCCCTAAATTTGATCTTGGGCTCACAGTTCGGCAATCCTGAAAGCAGGACTTGGAGCTGGAAGTCCTGGGGAGTGATAGAAAAGCATGTTAATCCTTTGTTGTGTCACTCAGTTTTTCCTCCTCGTGAAGGACTGACATTTATCAATTGATTGAATGTGACAAAAAAATGCAAGACAAGACCAATCCATTGGAACTCTTTTAAGAAGCCACAACAAATTCTTCCTCAGACTTCAACTTTTGCTTCTTGAAATCATTGTACCTACATGCTAAAATCTGTAACAAAAATATACATGTGAATCAGCAGGTTTCAGAAGCAGACCTTACACACATGTATATTGGAGCCAAGTGTATTATCACCATGTACGTTGATAGGTTTCCTAACAGCAAAGGTTTAGCAGCTGCAGGGCTGGTTTAGCACACGGCTAAATCGCTGGCTTTGAAAGCAGACCAAGGCAGCCAGCAGCATGGTTCAATTCCCGTACCAGCCTTCCCGAACAGGCGCCGGAACTGGCGACTAGGGGCTTTTCACAGTAACTTCATTTGAAGCCTACTTGTGACAATAAGCAATTTTCATTTCATATAAACTTATCTTACCTCAATGATTAAAATTGTTGTGTTTTTAATGCAATTTTAACATTGTAGAAAAATTAGATTCCTGTATCAATAGTCTGTTTAAAGATGTTTATATGAACCTTTTAAAAATCTTTTTATGAAAGCTGCGTCACAGGAAATAATGCAGGAGAAGTTTCGATTAGATGACTTTGATGAAGAGGATAATTTAGCAGAAAACTTGTAAGTACAAAATAAAGATGATTGTAAAAATTGTTTTATTACTGACAAACAGCAATTCACAGCTCCGAGCTCTTCATTTTCAAATAACTCAAAGCAAAGAATAAAGGATAGTATTAATCCAGTTTCAATCCGCTAGATCCTTGTTCAATAAAGGCTAGTTGATGTGATTTTTATTTGTGTCCAGGGAGTTCTAAACAAGGATAGGACTGAAGAAATCCTTGTCTATGTTTGTGACTAACATATCGAATAAGAAAGCTTTCAACGTTGAACAGACAATTAATTACAACTCTGATTGAGTTAAAGTTGTATTGTCTTCGATTCCAAAGCATTATTTCCATTTGTCGCATGGTTGGGAATATCCTTAATATCAATTCTGAAGTCTGGACAAATTGCCAGCAACATTGGTATTTATTCCATGTTCTTGGTGGTCCTGAAGAGGCAGGCATTCTGTGGTGAATCTGCCCCAACAATGCCAGAAAAGGAGTTCATGATTTTAAGCCAGTGACAATGTAGAAATGATGATATAGATTCAGGTCAGAATGCGGTGTGACTTGAAGAGCAGGAGCTGCTATCCCCCGGTATCTGTTGCTCTTGTTCTTCTGTGTGGTGGAAATCATAGGTTTGGGAGGTATTGTCTTAGAAGCCTTCTGAAATTCCGTGGATAAAAACATACTGCAGCCACAATTTGTCAGTGATGGATGACGTGGACATTTAGACTGGTGGAGATATGCCATTCAAATGTATTGCTTTATCCTGTATAGTGTCGGGCTTCATCAGGGTAGTCCATCAATGTTATATCCATCAATGCAAGTGAAAAATATTCCATAATTGTGTCTTGTAGGTGTAATGTTTGGAGAGATGAGGGGTTGTGCCACTCAATTCAAAATGAGAAACTTACCTGTTAACAAAATGTGTTAATGTAACTAGAATTTCATCGTAGACGTAAGCTAGTGAATGTGCACTTTGTGACTATAGATCTTCACCTTAGGGGTCCTGGAAGTCTCAAAACAGAATCCAAGTGGAATGATGAAGGAAAGTGGTGTGAATATGATGAATATGTATTGCAATAGGAAGCCAAAGAAATAATGCGAACAAATATCATCTTATTTTGTACAAATAATGCATTAATTTGCACACTTGCTTAAATTATTCAGGCTGGTTTATTTTTGAGCTGAAATTTTGTCCAATTTTATAACAGTAATTGCAGCTGGGGCAAAGTTGTGTTATAATCAATTCCTACCCCATTTCCCATTATAATTTCTAGTGGACAATGAAATAAACTGTCCCTAAATGGGCAGGCTCATTCAGATGAGGCAATAATAGTTACGATGATACAGTGCATTCTATTTATATTACTACATCAATTTCCCAATCATGTTGTTTTACCATACAAAATACATTATTTGGGTTGCTAGGTACCAAAGATGAGGCAGAAGTGAATTTAAAGAACTCAGCAGATACCTTTAAAAGAGTTATTAAAATCTTGATTTGAATTTTTTTGTTTTTGCCCTTGGTAACTGCTTTAACAACTACAAAAATGTATTTTTTTCCAGGCCTACCATTTTCCAAACTCCTCCCCATTGCACCGATGATACAGTGGGTCTCTCATTGGGAATTTCCTTTATTTTAGTTTTCATTTGGAGGGAAATGTGAGATACAGGTGCACAGCACATACACACTGGTGTCCCATTACTACAGTATACAGTTCAAGGTGCTTTGACTTTCAGTTATCCAGAAGCAGTGCTTGTGGAGGTGGCAGTTTCCAATAAAAGTCATGACCATATGGTGCAACCCAACCTCCTTCACCACAATGCACCTCACTGCCACTGGCTGTAAAGTTCAGCACTGCCCTGAATAGTAACAGGTCGTAAGACCATAAGACATAGGAGCAGAAGTAGGCCACTTGGCCCATCAACTCCAATCCGCCATTCAATGAGAACATGACTGATCTGATATAATTCTCAACTCCACTTGCCAGTCTTATTCCCATAACCTTGGCGTCCCTTACTGATTAAAAATCTGTCTATCTCAACCTTGGTCATACTTAATGACCTAACCTCAACAGCTCTCTGCAGTAAAGACTTCCACAGATTCTTCTGAGACGGGAAATTCCTCCTCATCTCTGTCTTACTCTTTGATTATATCCTCTGGTCCTAGACTCTCCCGCAAGAGGAAACCTCCTCTCAGCAGTTACCCTGTTAAGTCTTCTGAGAATCTTCTATGTCTCAATAAGTTGTGTCTCATTCTTCTAAACTCCAATGAGTACAAGACCAATCTACACAACCTCTCCTCGTAAGGAAATCCCTCCATACCCAGGATCAACCCAGTGAAGCTTCTCTGGATTGACTCCAATGCCAGTATATCTTTGCAAAGATGCATTAATCAAGGGAGGAATTTAATGTCCTCCACTGTGGTGAATTTGGTTTTGTGAGGTGCCCATCACCTAGTATAAATTCTGCCCCAAATCATTGTTACATGCTTCAGTAACCCAGTTTGCACATTTTACCAGCAATCAACAATAACATGCCAGGGCACAGCAGGCATTTTCAGGGTTAAAGTGGTCATTAACTGTATCCACATGCCCCCTTGATCAAATATGTCATGTTCCCATAACAATGTAAGTCCTTGAGTTTATTTGCTGTATCAGATACAAGGAACCATTCACTCATAAGAAATTGGGTTAACACATTGTAGGTGGTTTCATTAAGACCAGGCACATGAGAACAATCTTATATTGTAAATCATGAATCACAAAAGGGTAGCAACTAATTAGGAAAGCTAATAAAATGTTTTTGTTTATTGTGACAGAATTGATTACAAAAATAGACAGCTTATGCATCAGTTATACAGTGTGCTGGTGAGACCACATCAGGAGCATTGTGTACAGTATTGGTCTCATTATTCAAGGGAGCTGTAAATGCATTACAAGCAGTTCAGGGAAGGTTGACAAGACTAACACAAGGAATGGGCAGATTGTCTTATAAGGAAAGGTTGGTGATGTTCGGTTTGTATCCACTAGCGTTTAGAAGAGTAACAGGCAACTTAATTGAAATCTTTAAAATCCTGAGGGGTATTGCCAGGGTGCATGTGAAGAGGATGTTTCCTCTTGTCAGAGAGTCTAGAATTAGGGGTCACTGTTTAAAAATAAGGGGCTCAATTCACCAGAAAGATTTCTAAGTGTGGTAGGGAGTGGGAACTGCCACAAACTTCCCGGTGCTTGGCCTGGTGAGGCTGGCAATGCTATTTAATGTTAATTGGTCGACTCAACTAGGGCCCTCGGGCTTCATACCACAGATGAAGGCTTACCAACTGTTTCACCGGCACTGCTCTCGCCAGCCCCCTCCCCCACTTAACAAGGTCGAGCAGCACTTAAACAGAACTTGCACAACCAATCCCACTCAACCCGCAGCCATGGCGCCGAGACGACTGGGGATCAGGGGTTATGGGGAGAAGGCAGGAGAATGGGGATGAAAAAATATCAGCCATGATCGAATGGCGGAGCAGACTCGATGGGCTAAGTGGCCTAATTCTGCTCCTATGTCTTATGGTCTTATGGACTGGCCTCAAGATTTGGAGAGGCGGACTGGGGAGGCTCCTAGATTCGGTCTAGGCCACGAGGGATGTCCTGTTCCCCTGAGGCTTCCGGAGGATGAGCCACAGAGCAGCCAGTGCTGCCTGGGATGAAGTGGGAGCGGCCGTCAGCTCAAGAAGCGTGACCAGGAGGCGTGGCCTCCAGTGCCACAGAAGGTCAACGTCTTACACCGGGCAACACAGATGAGTTCACACCAACTCTCTCACCACCACCCCCCTCCCGAGACCTGTTTGCCCACATGCGAGCATCCTCCGCACAGCCCTCCATGCGGCCCCAACCCTCCCTTCACCCCCATTTCTCTTCACCTCCCCCCAACCATTCTTTCACCACCCAACTCCACTGTGAACCATACATGTGGGTAACGATGCCCTCACTGTGTCGTCACAGGAGAACTTCATCCACAATCGCCGAGAGAGGGCCCAGACTGGTGGAGGGGTGCCAGACATAAGAATCCTCCCAGCCTTCGAAGAATAGCCCTGGAGGTGACGGGGATGGCCAAGGTCAGTGTGGTCACCAATGCGGAGGCTGGCGCACGCCGCAGAGGTGAGGATCCTGCTGGCCCCACCCAGAGGACCTGTCAAACGTGAGTTGTTAATGCCTTACTGACTGACTCATCCCTCCCACTGACCACGTGTTCATTCTCCTGACTGAGTACTTTGTGATGATGCTGGTGGAGTTGCTGTGGGCGGAACCCCACCACCCCCCGGTATGAACTGGATAGGACTCATCGGTCATTCAGTCCCAAGCCGAAGACAAATGAACTGCCAAGGGCGGTGATAATTTGTTTTCAAAAGTACATGTCTAACACTCCATCACAATCACGTACCTGCCCCCCTAGTCTGCCATCACTTTTTCCATCCGAAACCTCACCCTCTTACTCACAATACCGCTATGTCCCCCGAGCCCTATTATCAAACCCAAAATGGAACACCTGACTCACCCAGCCTTTCCTGAACCTCACCTGATCCTTCACCATCAGGTTGATCTCCTGCAGCATCACCACATCGGCCTTTAGGCTCTTTAAATGAGCAAACACCCTCAACCCCTTCACCGGTCCCCTCACGTTCCACGTTACTATTCTGACCAGGGGTCTCTCACCGCCCACCCTCCCCACCCCTCCTATCTGCCAGCATCATAACCCTGGGCCCAGCCACTTGGCCTGACCCGCCACATCCCTTTGTTGCTGTCGAACCCCTCCCCACCTTAGCTCTCTGTCCTTTGCTGGCCTCTACCACCCTCTGCAGCTCCTCACCCATCAAGGTGAACTGGTTACTGTGCTGTGATAGAGCCTCCTCCAGCACATTCAACTTTTCTCCTTGCTCCCGTACCTCATCCGATGTATTCAACACCACTGCCTTCACCGGGGCTGCTTCCTCCACCAGCTCCTCCATCGCTGCCATCATCTCTTTCCGCATCATGCTTGGAAAATTGCTTTTCAAACTCTCCAGCCATCACTTCAGTCATCTTCGCCACTTAAAGGCACAGCCCCAATAAGCAACCCAGCCTCTGCCATCTTTCCAGCAGCCGGGCTGACCCGTTCGCTCAGCAGCGAACCTTTACTTACGCTCTTCTTCCCAACGGCGTTTTGCTGGTTCTTCAACATTCCCCTCCTTCCTTATGTCTTCCTGAACCAGTTCATCCAAAAACTGACATTGGGACTGGGCATTCAATTCCAAAAATTCCAGTCAACGTGCGACTTCCACCTACATGCTGCTACCGGATGTCGCCTATACTGGGAACGTTAACCAGGTCCTCAGTGGGTGCCCCTTATCCCTCAAGAGCCAACCGGCCATCCTGGGGTGGTCCTTGAAGAGTGAGCTTCCATGAGGGACTGAGAAAAAGTGATCAAAGCCACGACCGGAGTAAAGAGACAGACGCCGGCACAAGGTAAGATTGACCTTGGTCTCTCTCTCTCTCGGATCTGTGCTGCGACCCCTCATCCCTGACGGAAGTAACTAAACAGGTGACGGTTCTCGAATCTAAATTTGACTGTGAGTACATTTTTTTTGTGTAATTAGCCGCAGGTCAGGGACCTTTTTGATCTCGTTTTTCATCCGCATCAGATTTATACAGGCTGTCAATAAGTTTTGGGGTCAGGGATCCTGTCAGTAACTTTTTGGGGTCGGGGACACTCCAATTTGATTTGGTACCAGAAATTTTTTTGAACATTTTTTGCCTGGGGGCACATTTTACTGACATTATGGGACAAACTTTAGATAAAACTAGCTGCAATTCCCTCTATTTTTCATGTGTTTAGAAACCCCTTCTCAAGAACGTAATATTCGAAGATTGGCTGCAGCGCTGCTTTAAACAATAAATTAGGTAACAATATCTGGCCACTAGGTTACACAGGGATCTTGAAACTTTGACAATAACATTAATGCAGAAAAAAAACAATCTGGATATTGGATTTTTTCTCGCAGCACCAGAATGTAGCTGTCGTGCACACTCCCAGGGAAGCGGTCACACACGTGCATGATCTTCATGTGATGGTCACACACGAGTTGTATGTTGAGGGAGTGGAACCCCTTCCTAACGTAGGGCACTCCCAGCTGGCCTGGTGCACGCAAGGCACCATGTGTGCAGTCTATTAGCCCATGGACTGGGGAATCCCCCAATGGCAAATAGTCCTGCTACCCGGGCATCTTATTGGGCTTAGTCCATGTCAAAGTTGATATATTTTTCTGCCCAGGCAAACAGGGCATTTGTTACCTGTCGGATGCCCCTGTGTGCTGTGGCCTGAGAGATGCCACACAGGTCCCCACTCGAGTCCTGCAATGATTCCAAGGGGCAAAGGTTCAGGGCTGCAGTGACCTTGATGGCCACAGAGAGTGAGTGTTCTCCTCCATGTGGTGTCATGTCTGCGAGGACATGGCACATGTGGCGCACTGTCAGCTTGTTGAGGCGAAGCCTCCTGCGGCACATGCTGTCCATCATTTTCTCGAAAGACCAGCAATGCCTGCACTCCCTGGACCATCGCATTCATTGTGGAATTGCTTATCTCTGCCTATTACTTGCTGCATATGCTGTTTTGCACACAAGTAGTCCTGTGTTGTAGCTTCAACATTGACGCCTGATGTTGCTCCTGGCATCATTTCCCTTCGAGTGATGTATAAAGACAGGCACATGATAATTCTCTTAAAGATGCACTACAACAAAATACAAGACGCAGTCAAAAGAAAAGTACATTCAATCTGCTGTAATATCTGTGATCAAAAGAAAAAGACAATGGGCAGGATTTTCTGAGGTGGCAGAGATGGCCCGTCATGGGCCAGCAATGGAATCGCCTGGTCCTGCCATTGTCAACGGAGTTTTCCATTGAATGCAATCCTTGCCACCAGGAAACCATGGCAATGTGTCAGGGGGACCAGAAGTTCCCAGCGGCGTGAATGGCCCATAAGTTCCGGCTATGCTGAACCCAAGCTGACCTATCTCCTCAGATCTTCTTCCGCAGGATGTGCAGTGCTTCCTCCACATGAAGAGCTGGAGGTGGCACACAGAAAGATTCTGGTGTCAACCATCAGCCCACAATGGATGTTATGAGAGGGGCTTACAACTATTAATTGAATTTGATAGGATGAGGTAAGGATGTCAATGAAGGAAATTTCAAGGCCAGCGTTCTAAATGATATCTCACGATTTCAGAGTCATTGATTAAAAACATTTAAGTTGTTAAACTCAGCTAAATTGGTAGTATTGGCACTGATGGCTCCGGCTGCCTCCTATTTATCTGCTGTAGCTTTGCTTGTGGACTTTGCTGTATTCCAGTGAGCCCTTACTACTGAGCAACTCCTGCCAGGGCAATATTTTAACATTATTATCTGTGCCTTACATTTTCAGATGATGAAACACTTTTGATTCATCCAAAACGTGGTTTGGGGTGCGAGTTTGTTAAACTGTTGCATGTCTTTATAAGCTGCACAAATCATATTAGTTCCCATTCCTAAAACAGTCATATCCCAGTGCCAACGTTCATTCTGCAAATGTCATTGATTATAGATATAATGGGTTCATATCATGGCCAAGACTCATATCATTGTGTAGCTGAAAGCCCCACTACGTTGCTGATGAAGATTACACAGAAAAACAGTGAAACCAGGCTTTGTGACTAACACTATTTAATCAATCATTGCAAAAACAAATATCATCTGAATCTATGTGAAGCACAAAGCAAAGGTTAACTATGCTGAATTGCTTTCCAAAAATCAAACAGGTTCAATTAGTTTGTCGCCTGTTAAAGGCAGTTCTCATTAAAGTTAGCAAAATGCTTACATAATTAATTACATAATGCAATCATTATTCACATTCTTTATATTAACTGCAAATTGTTTTTTTTTTAACCCCAGGAGAGGTGAAGACAGTGAATCAACCATCTCCATTACAGATAACATTTTGTATTATACAGGTATTCTTGAAAAGCTAAATAGTTCTGTTTTCCATTTGGGTCCCCAATGAGTTCAAGTTACAAATACATATCCCAAAGAGAAATGTAAACTATAGTTTAATCAAGTTCTGATGGGTTCACATCAAGAAGGTTTCCCCCTCGTGGGAGGGTACTAATCACACTTGTGGCTGAGTGTAGGCGATCAACACTCCGTCCGAGCAGCACGGTAGCATTGTGGATAGCACAATCGCTTCACAGCTCCAGGGCCCCAGGTTCGATTCTGGCTTGGGTCACTGTCTGTGCGGAGTCTGCACATCCTTCCTGTGTGTGCGTGGGTTTCCTCCGGGTGCTCCGGTTTCCTCCCACAGTCCAAAGATGTGCAGGTTAGGTGGATTGGCCATGATAAATTGCCCTTAGTGTCCAAAATTGCCCTTAGTGTTGGGTGGGGTTACCGGGTTATGGGGATAGGGTGGAGTTGTTGACCTTGTGTAGGGTGCTGTTTCCAAGAGCCAGTGCAGACTCGATGGGCTGAATGGCCTCTTTCTGCACTGTAAATCCTATGATGCCAAATCCTATGAGTTGAGTGTGAGACATAACATCTGGAGGATGATGATCTCTTTGAATTTCCATTTATTGTGCTGGAATATCACCTGACCCTTTGCTGATGCAACTAGAATTGGGCATCGAAAATGTGTGAAATCATGGTCGCAATGGTTCCACGACTGCAATAGACAGGGGCAGGATTCCCCATTGCCCGAGGCCAATATCGTAATCGATCAGGCGGAGTATCCCTGTTTCTGACCGAATCGGGGGCGGCGCCTGTTTTCAGATGCTCCGCATCCTACAAAACGGCATCAGCGAGGTGCTCTCATGTTTGTGTGAACCCGGCACGGCGGCTGCGGACTGTGTTCAGGGGGTGTGACGAGCGGGTGTCCGGGGGGCAATTCTCTGGCCGTTTATTTTGTGAAGGCCATGTGCTTTACATGGCGTGGCTGCTAGCCCCTCACCGGTCGGAAGGTCGGTGCTGCGGCCTCGCCAATTTTTTTTTGTCGTAAAACTAGATACTTCTAGACATGGCCTCAAAATCGGAGAGTCCAGCCCAATGTTCCTGATGTAGCTGAACAGTATCAGGAAAAATGTCCATGAAACTGTTGGATTGGTGGAAAACCCATGGTCCACAAATATTCTTTGTATAAGATCAGAAAAGTCTGCTAAGTCCTGGAATGACGTGACCAAGTGGTGATATTATGGAGATAGTAAAATAGGAAAAGTACAAAAATCATTTTTGTGCAACTCTACTTAAAGTTAAGCAGTAATGATCAGGCAGGTTCAACATAACAAAGACACATTTATGACATGTCAGGAAGCTTTTCATGCAGAGTAGTGTGGAGTTCTGAGCAAGTTAATGGCCATAAAAACTTTGAAGTTCGTTAAGTAGACATTGGATGTGCGGATCGAGGGACAACGCTTACTGGATTTTAAACTAAGATGGCTTAAATGCTGTTTCTCATCAAAACTACCTATGATTTCACTTCTTTCATCTCAAAATCCATACACTAAAAGCAAAGAAGGTACACTCTGATCAATATGTAATCATTAATTTTGCAGCACTATAATATATTTAATGCTATGGTTTCAAACAAAAATATTACATTGTGCTATGACTTCCACTTAAGATCATCTGTTGATGATTCGGACGGTGACATTGTGGTTTCAAAATAGGCCATGCTGATCTCATATTCACAGTCATTAAAATCACTGCATAAAATTTGGATTGAAGTTTTCTTTCCAGCAATTTTATGATTAATCTTTATTCCACCACATTAAACAGCCCAATAATTTGTGATAGAACTGTAAACTGTTACTGCACAGAAACAGGCCATTCACTCCATCAGATCTGAACCTGTGGGCAGGACTTCTTCACTGGCTTTGGACCCCAACGTTGGGACCAAATGAATGTCCCAAGCCCACATAGAACATAGAAAAATACAGCACAGAACAGGCCCTTCGGCTCACGATGTTGTGCCGAAATTTTGTCCTAGATTAAGAACAAATTAATCTACACCCCATCATTCTACCGTAATCCATGTACCTATCCAATAGCCACTTGAAGGTCCCTAATGTTTCCGATTAAACTACTTCCACAGGCACTGCATTCCATGCCCCCACTACTCTCTGGGTAAAGAACCTACCTCTGACATCGTCCCTACATCTTCCACCATTCAGTTTAAATTTATGTTCCCTTGTAATGGTTTGTTCCACCTGGGGTAAAAGTCTCTGACTGTCTACTCTATCCATTCCCCTGATCATCTTATAAACCTCTATTAAGTCACCCCTCATCCTACATTTGCGTGAAAACCAGACCGGCAGAGCTATTTTCTTGAAAGCAACTTCCCAAATGATTTTCGGTGTGTTTAGCTGTCCTGTTAAGAAAAAAAAGGTGAGCACCTGATGCTATCAGTCCAATCAGAGGGCCGGCGGTTCTAGAGCTCTGGCAGTCCCAATGGAAGTGGCTACACAAATGCAGTTAGGAGGACAGCAGGGCCTCAGAATGAAAGCACCTCAGGAGTACAAACAGATTAAGGGTTCAGAGAGGTCACTCTGCCAGGTCCCTCGGATTGGAGGGGCAACCCTCTGGTGGCTATTTTTAGGATGCAGGTGTGGTTTTGCAGCCAGTGCTCACATCACCCCCTCCACTCCCCCTTCCCTCTCCCATGGCCCCACCCTGTCACGTTGCAAAACAGAGCCTGTGGCTCCGATGGATGCCCAGCCTGCCACAGGGAGGCTGCTTCCGTGGAACTGGCATCCTCTGCAAATAGCAGCGGCCTGTGTCGCCACTGAGACATTGTCCGCCAGCCCATACATCACCTCTAATTGTGACCTCAGATATGCAAATTGGCTGACTGCTTCTGTTAAGCAGGCAGATGATCCAGGCCCCAGGTTGCCCGAGGAAACTCCCCCACTGGCAAGAATGCTTCACGGAGCTGTGTCAACATCGTTCCCAGCTATTTTCCTGACATCACCAACCCACCACCTCCCAGCCCACCATGGCTGGGAAACTGAAGCCCCATTTTCGCCCCACAGGTCACTTAGTAGAGAACCATTCCCTTGCCTGCTTGCTAACTTGAAAAGAAAAGAAATGAGCAGCACGGTAGCATTGGATAGCACAATGGCTTCATAGCTCCAAGGTCCCAGGTTCAATTCCGGCTTGGGTCACTGTCTGTGTGGAGTCTGCACATCCTCCCCTGTGTGCGTGGGTTTCCTCCGGGTGCTCCGGTTTCCTCCCACAGTCCAAAGATGTGCAGGTTAGGTGGATTGGCCATGATAAATTGCCCTTAGTGTCCAAAATTGCACTTAGTGTTGGGTGGGGTTACTGGGTTATTGGGATAGGGTGGAGGTGTTGAACTTGGGTAGGGTGCTCTTTCCAAGAACCGGTGCAGACTCGATGGGCCGAATGGCCTCCTTCTGCACTGTAAATTCTATGAATAAACACAAATTAGACTTTTCCTCTTTGTTCTATGTTCAGTTCAACCATGAGTTAAGTTCTCAATTTTTTGCATTCATTCATTTTTTAGCACATATTGGAAAAGCTTTATGAGCTACAGGCGTGAATGTGAAATATTGGGCGGAATTCTCCGACCCCCCTGACGGGTTGGAGAATCACCGGGGGGGCGGCGTAAATCCCGCCACGCCGCTCCGACGCCAGCTGCTGAATTCTCCGGTACCGGTTTTCGGGTGGGGGCGGGGATTACGCCGCGCCAGTTGTGGGCCGTTGGCAGCGCCACCCCGGCAACTCTCCAGGCCCCGATGGGTCGAGCGTTCCTAGCCAGTCCCACCGGCGTCAAATGGACATGGTCCATCCTGGCGGGACCTGGCTTGGAGGGCAGCTGGCGGAGTCCTCAGGGGGGTGCGGGGGGATCTAGCTTGGCCTGCGATTGGGGCCCACCGATCTGCGGGCGGACCTGTGCCGTGAGGGCACTCTTTCCCTCCGTGTCAGCCTCAGTAAGGCTCCGCCATGGCCGGCGCAGAGAAGAAACCCCCTGTGCATGCAGAGGAAACAGAACACGTGGCGGTTTTGTGCATGCGGCAACTCGCACCGGCCCACAGCGGCCCTTCGGCGCTGGTTGGTGCGGCGTCAACCCCACCAGCGCCGGCCTAACCCAGGCTGTCACGCCAATTGCAGGAGAATCCCGGCCATTCTATTCCCTTTGTAGCCGCTAACTCCTTTTAATTTTGTTTGCTTTGTTTTTGCTGTAAATGCATATTTCTGCATCTTTTCTTCATATTTTGATTTGAAAAAAAGTGAAAGCTGTCAGATTGCAAGATATCAGGTCTGCTGACAACTAAAGATACTGCCCTATAAATAATTAAACCTTTATATGTCACCTACGTTTTTTTTAAATTTTAAAATATGTAAGTACAAATAAAGAAAATCCCTGATATTTTTAGAATGTAATTACTTTGAAAAAAAATCACAATGAAGGCTATTTTATTGGTGATGTAATTTGCTGGATGTTTCTGAAATGCATAAAATAATTCCCACATGATCTGTGTGGAAGCACGCAGTTGAATGAACTTTTCTTGTTCCACAAATTATGTTTTTTTTCTTAGATGAGCAAGTTTTCTTCATATTTTGATTTGAAAAAAAGAGAAAGCTGTCAGATTGCAAGATATCAGGTCTGGCGCATTCTAAAGTATCTAAAAATTGAACATGGTGATCTGTACTGTCGAATTTGATAGGGGCAACTACAGTGTTGACAGAGTTCTCTCTTTTTCAAAAAGTACTGAACATCACTGCAAACAGTTTTTTCCTGTTGCATTGTTAAATTTCACCTTGTTTTTGATAACAATAGTTTACAAAACTGCTTTAATGGCAAAACCTTTTCCCTTCAAGCAGAGTTTGAAGAGGAAGGAGGTGAAATGCCTTATGTGATCGAAGATTCACTAGATGAAGAGTACCTGGATGTTTTGTTCATGAGAAAGCGAAGAGACAGCTTCAGTACAAAATCTGTATAATTAATAAAATAATCGCAGGCAACGAGAAATCAACAAAGACTAAAGGTCAATTAAAAAATCCTCAGCTGTATACTTTCTCATGCAGTTGCAGGGTATTTATTAGATATAAACATTTTTCTTCATACTACTCACACACATCAATTGTTACTCCAGCTTCAGGGTTTATGAACTATTAGCTCTAATGTTCAGGAAAATGTTTCACCTGTGCGATTTGTACAAGATGTTTCCCAGCGTCTCTCCTGTTACTTGTTCCCTAATTTAATAAAACTCTGCTAATGGTTATCGACTGGACTTTTAATCTGGCAATACTTTGAATTGAAACTGCTGCTGGAACATTCTAGACTGTAACTGGTTTAACCGAGTTACCTACTTAGCTACCTGGGATGGAGGTGTACTGTTAACTTTTTCACAAAGCCCATATTCATTGAATTGCTCTCACTCCTCGAAAGCCATTGCCAAAATGTTGCTTTTATTTATTTATTCTTGTGATGTAAGGTCAAGTCCAACATTTATTGTCTGTCGCTAATTGCCCTTGAGAAGGTGGTGGCAAGCCTGCTCTTTTTATCGACAGCAATCTATTTGATTTAAGGAACTTAGAAAGAAGAGTAGGCCCTTCAGCCCCTTTCCTGCCATTCAGTTAGATCAAGGCTGATCTGTTGCCTAACTCCATATACCTACCTACCCTTTGGCCCACGCCCCTTAACATCTTTGCTGCCAAAAATCTATCTGTCTCAGATTTAAAATTAACAACTGTTCCAACTTCAATTGCTGTTTGTAGGAGAGAATTCCAAACCTCTACCACCCTTTGAGTGAAGAACTTCTTCCTAACATCTCTCCTGAACGGTTTAGCCCTAATTTTTAGACTATGTCGCCTAGTTTTAGAATCTCCAACCAGTGGAAATAGTTTATCTTTATCAGCCCTGTGTTTCCCTGTTACTAGAGAATCACTACAGTGCAGAAGGAGGCCATTTGGCCCATCGAGTCTGCACCGCCCCTCTGAAGGTGCACCCTACCCAGGCCAATGCCCCCACCCTATCCCCGGATCTCAGTCTAATCTTTTGGACACTAAGGGACAATTTAGCATGGCCAACCCACCTAACCTGCACATCTTTGGGCTGTGGAAGGAAACTGGAACACCCAGAGGAAACCCACGCAGACACGGGGAGAACGTACAAACTCCAAAACAATCACCCAAGGCTGGAATTGAACCTAGCGCTCTGAGGCAGCAGTGCAAACCACTGTGTCGCCAATATCTTGAAAACTCTAATCAGATCACCCCTTAACCTACATTTTGGCGAACACAGGTCCAATTTGGGTAATCTCTCCTAATTCAACCCCCATAATCCAGGTATCATTTTTGTAAATTGTGGTAGTCGGTATTAGAGGTATTACGGTACCCTGAATAATGCTGTAAGACCATTGGTGTGGACCATTGGAGGTACCTGAGACTGATGTTTCATTGGTTAAGCCTGCCTGCTGGTTCCGTCCAGTAAGGCAGAGTATAAGAGCCCGTGCCTCCCCAGCAGCTTCATTCTATACCTGCGCTGCTGGGGGAAACATCTAGTGCAATAAAGCCTTCAATTGTCTCCAATCTCGCTTCTGGAGTTATTGATCAAGTTGCACTCCCTCCAAGGCCAAAGTATCCTTCCTAAGGTGTGGTTTACAGAACTGCCCACAGTACTCCCAAATGGCGTCTAACCAGGGTTTTGTATAAGGTATTTATTTATGTTATTATTCATTCTTGGCTGATGCAAATGAAATGCTTCAAACAACAGGGCAGCAGGGTAGCATGGTGGTTAGCATAAATGCTTCACAGCTCCAGGGTCCCAGGTTCGATTCCTGGCTGGGTCACTGTCTGTGTGGAGTCTGCACGTCCTCCCCCTGTGTGCGTGGGTTTCCTCCGGGTGCTCCGGTTTCCTCCCACAGTCCAAAGATGTGCGGGTTAGGTGGATTGGCCATGCTAAATTGCCCGTAGTGTCCTAATAAAAGTAAGGTTAAGGGGGGGTTGTTGGGTTACGGGTATAGGGTGGATACGTGGGTTTGAGTAGGGTGATCATGGCTCGGCACAAAATTGAGGGCCGAAGGGCCTGTTCTGTGCTGTACTGTTCTATGTTCTATGTTCTAACCACCAGCTTTAAAAGCAGCTCACTGAGTGAATTTTAAAAATCACCACTAGAGGCCAGCGCAGCTCATTAGTCAGGTTCCATGTCGAGCATTGCATTCATGGGTATCCCCGAGTAGACTCGAGAATGGAGGAGAGAAAAGTAGTGTTACAATAGGCGTCACACACCTTTCATTCTTTCCAATTTTATGGTTTGCCGTGAGTTTTATATATATAAAACACAAGTTGCCAAATATGTATCTCAGCTTCATTATATTCTTTGGCCTACGTAATTATATTTATTTGATAGTTCTTTGTGTTTTGCATTGAAGCCGAGGGGTGCTGGTTCTCATATGTAACTGATAATCCTCACAAGGACAAAGGGGGATCGCTGATTGATCTCCCCATGGGCTTCGTAGAATATTACTCCCCGTGGTGAGCAGACGGAGGCCCGTCCAGCTGGCACTCGTTAGTAGGACCTTCAAATGTAGCTCCCAGACCCAGACCGGTAGTTCCCAATATTCATGGGCACTGACTTTTGTTTTGTGTGCCATGGTAGCGGCTTTACTTTCAGTTTACAATAAATCAGTTTGCAAAGGCGGTCTTACGCTTTTGGATGCCCCACTCTCTCCCTTTTTGTGGGGGCCCCACTTCACGCCACACTCCGCCCCCTGATGACATGGTGACCCGCCCCCAAAGAGATCAAGCCCAGCCCCCAGTGACGTTGATGGATGGTCAATGCACGCCGGTTATCATAACTTACACCGCAATTGATCAGAGAGAGAACTGACTGACACCAAAACCAGAAAATATAATGTGCAAAAACAAGAAGAAAGATGTCGGTTGCTGCGCAGCCCTCTCAATCTGCCTGGCTGGCTCGAGTCAAGTCACCTTTCTCCTGCTGGCCTCTGCTCCCTAATTCCCTCAGACACAATGCCAGTGCTTTCCTGGCCTTCGCACCTCCTGACTGCTGCTGTGCTCGCCTCTCGCTCTCGCTATGGGTATCTGGGTCACGAGCCTCGACGGCCGTGTGTGCTCCTGGCTGGCTGCTGGCTATCTGGCCTGGCCTTTTCTCTCTTTCACCTTCACAGCCAAATCCGGTTGCTGCCAAGCCCAGCCCTCTCACTCTCAGCCGTGCCCTACTGGCCTTGTCAAGTTGCCCTCCTCCCGCTGGCCACTGCTCCCCGATTGCCTGAGACATGCCACCGGCGCTTGCCTGGCCTTCGTACCTCCTGACTGCTGCTCTGCTTATCTCTCGGCTCTCATTCGGGTAGCCAGGCCTTAACAATCGCGTATGCTCCTGGACGGTGATGCTGCAGGCATATCTGACATGGCCTTTGCTGCCTCTCACTCTCGCCACTTTGGTGCCCTGCCAGCCCTCTCGCTCTCAGCCCTTCCTGGCCGGCCTCTGGCTCTGGTTGAGTTGCACTGCTGCTGCTGGTTGCAGCTTCCTGACTCCCTGAGACAGGATATCGGCGCTTGCCTGGCTTTCTTCGCACCTCCCAATTGCTGCTCTGCTTACCTCTCAGCACTTGCTCGGATGGCCAGGCCTTGCGCCTCGACCATCAATGACCACACATGCTCCTGGCTAGCTGCCTGGCTGCTGCTGGCTATCTGGCCGGTGGCCTTTGTTCTTTTCAATTGGTTTCCCACCCTCCCCAGCCCTGGCCTGGAGGTTGAGAGTTGTCCCACTGCTCCCCTCAATACCCGTTGGACAGCGCCTGCTCCTCGCCTCAGTGAAGGCTTTGCAGACCAGCACCCCGATGTTAGATCAGCGACCTCTCTTTTGCTTCAAGCTGCCTGCCGGACCGAATGCCAGAAACCTGGCTGCTGCTTTGCACCTTCACTCAGTGAGAGCTCAGAAATTCAGGAGATCCATGTCTGCACTGCTCTAAATCTCCACCACCTCTCAATGTCTGGCAAAATGTTTCCTCCTCTAAAGGAAGTCCACCAATCAGAACCCGTTGTTGCTCTGTATTGTAGAGCTGCGAAGGGTCTGATTGGTGCTCCCATGGTGTTCCCACCACAACAGTCATCTCTCTCCATATGGGCCCCCTCTCCATTGGGCGGGATCAGCGCTGCTGCGTTATATGTTTTATTGAAAGTCCTGCCAGTTTGGCCTTTCACTCCACACCTCCTGGAATTATTAAAGTGACGGTGAGGATCCAGCACAGGGCTCTGGACAACTTTTTCGATACTCCCCTGCGACAACTCTGGCAAGAAACATGGCAAAGAGCAAAACCCAGAAAAGCCCTTATTTGGAAGCTCGAGCCTTATGATGAAGACTTGGAGGACTGTCCCCAGTACACCAAAAAGATGCATTACTTTTCTCATGCCAATGGCATAGAAGGGAACGACAGACATCAGTAATCCCTTTGACAGTATGCCCCCCCCCCCCCCCCCCCTTCAGCATTATTAAGAGTTTAACTTATCCTGCAGCCCCTTACACTAAAACATTCAATGAGCTTGTGGATCTAGTAAAGGACCATTACGACCCGAAGCCGTCCGTATTCCTCCAGTGTTACCGATTCAACACAGCTGGGAGGACCCCTGGGGAACCTGTGATAGAAGGCTAGATTATGAAAGCTGGACGAATACTGTGAGTTTAGGCCATCGCAGACCGCGATGCTATGTGACCGTCTGGTGGGTGGGATCAATAATGTCACGATACAAAATACATTTTTGGTACCCTAGACCTTAGAAAGGCTATAGAATTAGCACTATCCTTGGAGAATGCCAAGAAAAGGGCCCAACAACTCCAGTTCTGGTCGCCTCATTATAGGAAGGACGTGGAAGCTTTGGAACGGGTGCAGAGGAGATTTACCAGGATGTTGCCTGGTATGGAGGGAAAATCTTATGAGGAAAGGCTGATGGACTTGAGGTTGTTTTCGTTAGAGAGAAGAAGGTTAAGAGGTGACTTAATAGAGGCATACAAAATGATCAGAGGTTTAGATAGGGTGGACAGCGAGAGCCTTCTCCCGCGGATGGGGGTGGCTAGCACGAGGGGACATAGCCTTAAATTGAGGGGTAATAGATATAGGACAGAGGTCAGAGGTGGGTTTTTTACGCAAAGAGTGGTGAGGCCGTGGAATGCCCTACCTGCAACAGTAGTGAACTCGCCAACATTGAGGGCATTTAAAAGTTTATTGGATAAGCATATGGATGATAATGGCATAGTGTAGGTCAGATGGCCTTTAGTTTTTTTTTCCATGTCGGTGCAACATCGAGGGCCGAAGGGCCTGTACTGCGCTGTATCGTTCTATGTTCTATGTAAGGGATGATGTATAGTAGCTTTCTCAGGCTAGTGGGGTGAAAGCCAGCATTCCCAGTGATGGCACCAACTCAACATTCAGCCAGGACATTCTGACATCTCAAAGGACGGCCGGTAACACTCAAAGTTCAAGGAAAGCCTCCCCGTAGGACTACAAATGACAGCTGCAAGGCTGCTGTAAGTGTGGCCAAAGGACACGACCCAGGCAAGGCTGCCAGAATCAGCAGTAAGTGTCTTGCCCAGGCCGGAAGCCAAAGCCACCTCAGGCCCAGTTCTTGCAAGGTTATCAGCCCATAGAGGACGAAGCAATGCAACTAAACTGTATCATCAACGCTAAGGTTGTCCCAAGAAAGATAATACTCTTGTTCAATGGACATTCCCTAGAAATGGAAGTGAATACTGGAGCTGCAGCCTCCATCATCGGGGAACAGAGCTTCCTACAGCTCCAGATGGGCATCTTGCCCCTAGGCTTGCGAGACACCAGGGCCAGGTTGGCCACATATACAGGAGAACCTTTGAAGATTATGGGGACCACTTTGACCCCATTTTTTTTATGGACAGCAGACGGCCAAATTCCCATTGTTAGTTGTACGACGATCAGGACCCAGCCTCTTAGGCAGAGACTGGCTCCAGAGGATCAGTCTGGACTGGTTACAAATTTTTAAACTTGGAACCAGTGGACTGTACAAGGTCATTGGAAAATGCACTGAGGTATTCCAGGAAGGCCTTGATAGAATAAAGGGAGCAAGGCAAAGTTTTATGTGGACCCCGATGTCCGACCCAAATTTCAGGGCACGGCTAGTCCTATGCGATTGGCTTGCAGAAGTAGAGACCGAACCCAAGCAGTTGGAGAGCCCCGGGATAACACAACAAGGGGTGCATCCTACTCTCGTCTTTGCGTAATTGATAGTGCATCAGACTGGAGAGGGGAACACAAAATGGGGGGTGGCGGTTGAGACTGAAGATGGAAAGCGGGGGTCGAGGGGAATGAAATGGGAGGGATGAGACAGGCAGGACTAGGGGTAGGGGAGGTGGTCAAGGAACAGAGATGAGTTGTGAAAGACTGTCATGGGCCATGATGCCACGCTATCAGAGGAATATTGAAGAGCCTGTCCTGGGGCTAGTCTTGGTCCTGGTCTTAGGCAGGGGAAGGCTTCCCTGGGCAGTGACGGACCTGCAGAGTATGGTGTTAAGTGATTGTAGCCACCTGGGGTGGCCACTGCCCAACACTAAATGGAAGACTGCAAGGAATGCAGGGAAAATGGACATGTTGTAAAGCAAGCAGCTTGCAAAGCGCTTGTATATTGGGACGGCTGCAGAAACCAGTTTTGACTGCTGCAGAAACCAGACAGCACTGTGAAAAGAAACCAGTTAACATACTAATGAGGCGATACCGGGCGATCCCCAGATACAATGGAAACAAGTTAAACACAGATCGATACATTGAATGGAAGGCCAGACCTTTCGGCGCCAGAGAAGCCCAAAACAATAAGTCCCAAGAATCGCCCCAGTGACCGAGGAACTGCCCCATGATTGGGGGATTCAAACATATCGATTGGGAAGAGACCCAATCGATTCCAAGCAGGTAAGGGAGTGCGCCCAAAGGGGCGCGGATGCCCTGGGACCTATAAAAGACAGGTCCCACACATGGTTCAGTCTTCTGATCCAGCCCTCCAGCCCTTCTCTCTCTTTGACCAACACTCTTCCGTGGACCAGCTTTTGCCAAGAAGATCTTGAACGAGAGAGAGGAGAGGGTTCGAACAGCAGCCGCCAACAAGTAAGTGCCTCACAACGATCGCTACCAGGGATAGGCACTCCTGACCCCTTTTAACTGATACCAACCTGAAATCTGCAGACCAGAGCAGAGCAAGAGGCCTTGTTCCCTGACCCAGCAGTTCCTTCGAGATAAGTATTAGTTTATTTAGCGGTAGGAATAAGTTTAATCCTTTTAGCGTGTGCATGGGTAGTTATTATAATTGTAAACTCAGTTGTTTGGACTTACTAATTGGTGTATGGTTTTATTGCTTTAAACTTCACCTTGAAGCTTGTGGCGGTGTCTTAACGACACCTGGCGACTCCAGAGCTAAGTAAGAAACAGAGCCAAATTGAGTGTTAAGCACACTCACCCAGAACGACCAACATGATGGACCAGTCACCTAAGGAATTTGGTCCTGGGGGTTTGAGTCATGGTTATTGTGAGGCAGAAGGCACAGTAATGTTCAGGGGAGGCATTTGGATCCTGTACGTTGGTAGCTGAAAAGTCATGTGCGGGTATAGAATGGTCTAATGGTGAATGTTGGGGGAGGAGGGAGCCCTAAAAGGCAAGGACACATGTGCCCTCAAGAAGGGGATGGGTCAGATCAACATATGGCATGCGGACATCAACATTAAAGGGCTTTGGGGTAGAACAGGAATATCCCCCAAGGACAATAATGGGGTAACAGGTGGAGTTGGATAGTGACAGGAGGAAGGGGAGTTAGAAGGCATGGAGGAGATAGTATGGAGGAGGAACCTAGTGGGTGACAGGGGACTGTTGGAAGCAGGTCTCATGCACAAACGCTAGCAGCACTATTTTTGCATTCAAAGAAGAATGACGCAGTTTGAAGAACAAGCTAGAAAAATATCCTTTCAAAGATTCTGCTGAACGCTCAGGAGCTGTGCCTGAGCATCACTTTCATAGTATTACAGTCCTCGACATTGTCAATCTCACAAAGGCAATCTTTTCTATCTATCCTGAATAAATGAGGGCACCGTCAGGCAATGAATTCTATATCAAGTTGCATGCTGAGCCTTTACAGAAGGATTCCTGCTATGTAGACATTTGAGAGCAAAGTAAGATCCTAACAGGTAAGTTGACAGTTTCATCAGGATGAGCACACACCTCCGACAGAATTACCCTCGAGCAGACATTTCAAATGTCACCGAGTGGAATCAACTTCCATTGTTTTGTGTCGTACATGGGGGGAGTGGGAACTGATAAAGAAATAATGTTCAGTCTCAAATGGGAAGAGGAAAACATGCTGCCGGTAGGCATTAAGAAAACATGCTGCTGGGAGGCATTAAGGCCTATTGTGCTCGACAACGAATACCACTTTTCACAAAAACTGTCCTAAAATAAGTGCCATGGCAAAGTGCACCTGGGTGAAAATACTCTAATGTCAATTGTGACAAATATTTGTTATATCCACAAACTACAGAATTTAATGTGACAGCGTCATGATAGCCACTAACTTTGATGAACCATTTGATGAGGCCCACTAATATCTGCCTGATCTACAAAGGTCACATGTGTATTGCCCAAAACAAATTGTTTTGATCAATTACGCAAAGAGAGTAGGATGTAATCGAGGCTTTATTACACTGAGATGTGTGGCCTCCAACAGCAACTGACGAAATGGCTGCTGTACGGGAGCACACATATTTATACTCCGCCTACTGGGGCGGAGCCAGCAGGCAGGGATCTACCCCCGTACCTATAGTACAGGGGCCTTACTGTAAAGCACCTATATATACAATATATACATCAGTGGTGACTACCACGGACATAGAAAGTATCTTTGTTCGTGTTGCCGAAGGTGATTCACTGTGATGAAACTGAGTGAGAGTCTATGAGCTGAGGAACCAGATGGGAGATAATCAAGGTGTTTCATTTTAGACCCGCCAGTGAAACTGGGACCTTGCATCACATCAGTTAGATATTTAATACCCGAGATTCGGAGAGGGATGAATGTGAAATATATTTGCAATAGTGCAGATTAAATACAGTGAATGAACACGCACGCCACCATCGTGCATTCTTATGGTTTGATTTACCAAAAACATTTCTAAGTATCCTTTGGGGCACGATTGTGGCGTAGTGTCTCGATGCCACGTTGGTGAGATTGCGGCCCGATTTTAACAGCACTTAGAGCTGGAAATGAGCACCCATGCACTTCTAGCCAATACTGGCTGTCTCGCCGTCTGATTCAGCAGACCCACGCCTCAGCAGCTCGCCGCTAACAAGGGTGAGCTGCTTTTAAACGCTCCCTCAAAACTCACACCCAGGCAACACATAAGCAGACCTGCTCCTTGCTTTGGAGAGCCAAACCTGGCCAGGCTTCTGGATGCTGTGGAGATAGAACATAGAACATAGAACAGTACAGCACAGAACAGGCCCTTCGGCCCTCAATGTTGTGCCGAGCCATGATCACCCCACTTAAACCCACGTAACCCCGTAACCCAACAATCCCCCCATTAACCTTACACTACGGGCAATTTAGCATGGCCAATCCACCTAACCTGCACATCTTTGGACTGTGGGAGGAAACCGGAGCACCCGGAGGAAACCCACGCACACACGGGGAGGACGTGCAGACTCCACACAGACAGTGACCCAGCCGGGAATCGAACCTGGGACCCTGGAGCTGTGAAGCATTGATGCTAACCACCATGCTACCGTGAGGCCGATAGGATGAGATAACCTGTTCCCTCGAGGAGGTCGGAGGGCTCGCAGCAGGACTACCACCTGGGAGGCAGTGGCAGCACCTGTCAGTGCAGGCAGCATAACCAGGCGGGCCGCTGACCAATGTAGGAAAAAGACCAATGGCACCGAGCTGCAAGGCTAAGTTACCACTACTCCTGCAATAAATTCCGCTGGCCACCCCACAAAATCCCATCCACCTCCCCCTTTCACACAAATCACTGGCTGACACCACATCCGATGTTCGTGTTTGTTCCTTGGCATCCCATGGCAGCCACCAGAACAACCCCTTCATGTCCAGTTGCGGCGTCCACACATGCCACCCGCCATAGACTCCCTGATCCATTGAGTGTGTGGCACACAATGCCCTCAATTTGTCCCAGCAGGAGAAGATAGCCCATAATAAGTGGGAAATGGCCAAAATGGGTACCAGAGATCCCAGTCCTCACCTCCTATGAAGAACGGGCCCAGGAGATCACCGGGTTGACCAAGGAGAGAACAGTCATTGACAGCAAGGTTGGCCTGCACCACAGAGGTGCCGATCCACTGCCCCTTGATCCAAATGACCTGTCTCTAATGAGTTGTTCATATCAGACAAAATTATACTTCCCCCTCACTGGCCACGTGTCCATTGTCTCGCAGGATCTCCATCTAATGGGACCGGGCTACCCAGAGTCACCCCCCCCCCCCCCACCCCCCCCCCCCCACCCCCCCCACCCCCCCCCACAACCCCTCCCCCCTCCGCCTCCTTCTGCAGCATGTCGCTCCACTGCTCTGCCAGGTTGTTTAAGGCAGAGCAGACCATAACAAGCAGGAGACACTCTGGGGGGTGTACTGCAGTGTACCACCAGAGTGGTCCAGGCATCAGAACTGCAATTTGAGCAGTCCATTACACTCCTCAATGACAGCATGGGTGGAAACATGGGCCTCGTTATATTGGGTCTCCGCCTCGGTCTCCAGCCTCCGCACTGGCGTCACCAACCAGGACCTCAGCAGGTACCCATATCCCCCAAGAATCAACCTGTCATCCTTGGGTGGTCTGAGAAGACACCAGGGATCTCCAAATATCCCAGGATGTTTCTGTCGTGGGGAGCATGCACAAACGTACTTGCATGAACATTCACGAGGTGGAACCCCTTCCTGTTAATGAAGGGCACAGCCCAGTGCCCCAGTTTTGCCCCAATGTGCGCAAGGCAAATGCGTGCCATCAATTACCCCTTGGACCTGGGCCATCCCAGCGATGACTGAGAATCCTTCTTCCCGGAAATATTGATGAGCTTGGTGCAGCTCAAAGTTATCGGGCTGGATTCTCCAATTCTGCAGCTATGTCTGGAGGATGCATCTGGTCTTACAACCAAAACGTCAGCGCTGCCCCCGCACAAATGCTGCACCCGGTGGAGGGGCTAGCAGCCGCACCACATTAAACCCACAGCTTTACCTGCCGATACGCATGCAGAATGGCCGAGTCTGTGGCCACGCGTGCACACGCCAATGGCCTACAGCAGCCGCGCCAGACAACATGGCGCCAGCCGCGCATAGACCCAGCCTGCCAAATACTGCTTCCCTGTAACCCCCCTTGCCACCCCCGGACCACCCCCACCAGTCTCCAGCCCCCACCGAAACACCCCCTGCCAGCGGAACAGCTCCCCACCCCCACCACAGCCCCCCACCCCCCGACTGTGGCAATGCTGGACACAGTCTGCAGCTGCCATACCAGGTTCACAAACATTGAGAGGACATGTGGTCGACGGCGTCGGGAACTTAGCTCATTGGGTGGAGCATTGGAGGAGGGCCTCAGGTGACGTCCTGAGGCCGTCCCGATGGCGTGCGGTGTACTCCTCGAATATGCTGTTATTGAGGGGGCGGAGTGTCCAAAAAATAGCATCGCTCCCGATTACGGCGTAAAAAGGGATTCCCCGGCCGATCGCCGAACGCGATTTTGGCGTTGGCAATCATAGAACCCTGCCCATAGTCTTGGTGCAGCTCAAAGTTATTATAGTCTACTGCCCGGCCATGCAGGGCAGCCGTAATCTCACAGATGCACTTATAGGCTGTTGCGTGTGAAATGCCTCACAAGTCACCACTTGAGTCTGAGGTTCAGGGCTGTGATGACCTTCATGGCCAGCGGGAGTGGGCTGGTTAGGTAGCAAACTGAATCGCGTCCAGTGCGAATCTCGATTTTGGTCTTTCCCACTATTTAACTGGTGTGACCTGCAGCGGCAGGTCTACGTCACTGCTGCTTGATAGCAATCCAGAAAACTGGCTGCTCGACTGATTCTCCATGATTCTCTTGAATCAAAAACTGAAAAGAAGAGAAGATGAAAGTGAGCAATGACGTGTCCTGACACTGCCCTGACCTACAGGCCTGCCAGGATCTGGGACATCCACCCATGTGCATCCCCCTATGTGAGCACCTTTCCAATGAGCCTCGCTCCCTCCCCTATCACACAAAAGCCAATTCCCCAGTTACTTCTCACAATTCATCTTAAAGAAGTGCTTTGATCCTTGAGAGCCTCAGTGTAACTCCCCCATCGGCGAGGAGTAAGGGCAGTGAAGCACAGTCAATGGACCTGTGGTCCAACCTCATGGGGGAATGAGATGCTGCCATGCTTCATGTCCTGAGCGGGGTGACTGATGAGCGCAGTCATCATAATGCCTTGAATTGGGGGCAACATCTGAGGTAAGTATCCTAAAGGGGTTGGTGTAAAATCCTGGACTGGATTCACTGTTAAAAGTGACACAGTAGCTTTGTTTAAAAGTGTCATTTGGAAAACCTGCTCTGCATTTTTCAATGTAAACCGCTCAGGGAAAGCATTATTAGGAGAAGATTTTTAAAGCAGTGGAGTGTTGAAACTCTCACGTGATGATGAACTGGGAGGGATTCGGAAGAGACATCCACAAACATTCACTTGGGGCTCAGGGTTACATTTGCCCACCATCATCTTGTGCGCTAAAAAGGGACTTTGCGTTATTGAGACCATTGTAGCTTAAGATGTACATTGTAAACCCATGTATAATTGTTAAGCTAAGGTGCGAGTAAAGGAGTACTGTAATTATAATCTAACTTTTCATGTTTAATAAATATTTTTTTCCTTGTTGCTAAAACTAATTAGCGGCCCAGTGACTCTGTTCCTCCACGTTTTCTAAAACAATTATAAGATGATCAGGGGAATAGATAGAGTAGACAGTCAGAGACTTTTTCCCCGGGTGGAACAAACCATTACAAGGGGACATAAAGTTAAGGTGAATGGTGGAAGATATAGGGGGGATGTCAGAGGTAGGTTCTTTACCCAGAGAGTAGTGGGGGCATGGAATGCACTGCCTGTGGAAGTAGTTGAGTCGGAAACATTAGGGACCTTCAAGCGGCTATTGGATAGGTACATGGATTATGGTAGAATAATGGAGTGTAGATTAATTTGTTCTTAAGGGCAGCACGGTAGCATTGTGGATAACACAATTGTTTCACAGCTCCAGGGTCCCAGGTTCGATTCCGGCTTGGGTCACTGTCTGTGTGGAGTCTGCACATCCTCCCCGTGTGTGCGTGGGTTTCCTCCGGGTGCTCCGGTTTCCTCCCACAGTCCAAAGATGTGCAGGTTGGGTGGATTGGCCATGATAAATTGCCCTTAGATTATCACAGAATTTTGGACACTATGATTAAACTAGGACAAAAGTTCGGCACAACATCGTGGGCCGAAGGGCCTGTTCTGTGCTGTATTTCTCTATGTTCTATGTTCTATGAAGGCCTCACTGAAAAGGGGACAAACTGACATTGGTTCACAGGAACGAACTTCCCACAAACCTTGCTGTGTGGCATCGTATCATCCAACAAGCCGCAACAGATTCCAAAACTGACCACATGAACTCTGGCAGGGATTTTCTGGCCCTTCTCATTGGCGGATCTTCCGGTCCTGCTGAAAGATTCTACCCTCTCCTCCCACTGCAAATTCTCCAGCGGCTGGTGAGCAACATAAATGGCCATTGACTTTGGCAAGACTGGAAGATTCTGCTTGGCAGCCAATGGCAAGCTGCCTCTGCTACAGGAAAATACACTACGTGGGTGGCCGCAGAATCCTGGCCTCTGCTGCGGAGAAGCGGCGGAACTGGAAGGGGAGAGAACAGAAATCTGGCTTGAGAACCCCCATACTTCAGGGCAACTCTTGTCCTCTCTACGCACGGTCCTGTGGCTCCAAGACTGACTCGCAAAGTCACCTGAGGGTTCAGAGTCCCTTAAGCCTGGCTAATGTCATCCTCATTTCAAAGGACTGATGTTGATGGCAACGGCAATATGAGTTCTGTATAGGAGCACCTTTATGGCACAGTACAACGTTACCTTCACAATCTCCAAAACAACTTTAAGCTAATAAACATCAGTAAATAGTCCACAACTTATATCTTCTTAAGTCTAAATTTTATTTATCACAGAAGGAAACAAAATTAACACCAAATCTGAATGCACATTAATCACATTTGTTCTGTTAATTCATATATTAAGTTTTAAATTACCACAGTAAGTAGAATATAATGCTATACTTTTAGTTCCCTGATAACGTTATTAAGTAAACATTCGTAAAGGTTTTTATTGGAATATAAGTATGAAATTCTAACGGGTCAAAGTTATTTACAACTTAAAATAGTTAATAGTGGAAAATTACCATTAGCTTTATAAGAATTAGAATTGCATCAGAACAACACTACAGTGAAGGTTTTCTTTTCAAATGTTTTCAATTTAATTAATAAACTATCGAGCCAATATTCCACTTTTTTGTTCAGGAAAAGCAGAGGAAAAAGAATAGGGGAAACATTATACTTGGGGTGAAATTTTCCCCCAAAATAACAAAGTGCCAGGTTCTGACTGAATACCAGCATGTTTCACTCCAGAAATACAGCCGAGTTTTCAGATCAAATTTTCTGCCGTTTTGTGCACAGAAAATCTGAGAAAGTGGTTAATGCCTTCACCCTGGCGTGGCGGGGCCTGATAGGACCGGCAAGACCGTCTTTACAGGGCACTTCTGCATTTATGATTAGTTCCCCCAACCCCCCCCCCCCCCCCACAGACATGGAGGACCACCCCCACAAGCACCGGGGTGACCCCTCCCACCACGCAAGTATCGGGCACTCTCTCACCCCTCACCACACAAAAGGAGATACCGCCTGCCAGAGCTCACTTGGCATTAGCCCAATCATGTGCCTACTTGGCAGTGTCATGGGGTCAGGGGGAAATGCATACCCTTGGCCATCAACACCTTGTGCCCTCAGGCTCCTATGCACCCCCAGTCATCGCACCCAGTAGTGAATCACACCAGTGTGATGTCATGCCGCCAGGGGTGGAGCATTCACCCAGATGCTATGGCATGAAACTGTTTAATGATATTAAAATCTACGTAAATTGCATCGAAATCAGGTTCACACCCTTTCTGGGCATGAACCTGATTATGTCACCAGCGGGAGGCAGGGATGACCTCAAACCAAGATCTCACTGTGCACGTCCCTTTTTGGCCTTCTCAGGAGATTTAGTGGCCATAACCAGATTTACATCCACGGTGAACAAGACCACTAGATCTTGCCCTTGGTCTCTGCATTCTTGCTGCAAGATTTCCTTGTGCTCCCATGATAATGTTTCCAGAGGGAGTTGTTATGCAAATGAGATAGGTGGAGGTGTAAACACTCCACTTCATTCATCCTCAAACAAAATTCAAACCAAATCTATTAAAACATGGGTGGCAAATCAACAGAATTTCAATGTTGGACCTAATCTCATAAGAGTTCTTATCTCTTCGCCATACCCTTCACTTCCCTTCTGGCAGAGAGCGAGCTCAGCCATTCAGGGATAATGTCAAGAATTGCTTCTTTACCCAAAGGTTAAGTGGAAATCTGAAATCTTTGTCAGGTAAGAGTATTATAAGACATGGAATCAAGATATGTAAATGGAGATGAGATACAGATCAGTCATTAATTAAATGAATAGTGGAAAACAATGATGGGCCAGGATTTTCCACCTTTACAAACCCCGCCCCCCTCCCATTCCATGATCTTCCCTCCCCCCCACCCACAGGCCACCCTCCATGGGGGAGCTGGCTTGCCATTGGCTGCTGGCCGGTTCTTCTGGTCGCGCTGAAATCAATGGCCATTTACGTTGCTCGCCAACCATTCTCCACCGCAGGGGGTCGCCTTTTGCAGGACCAGAAGATCCCACCAGCGAGTAGGACCAGAAAATGCTGGCCATGGAATTAATTGGTCCTCAGTCACATTGAAGGCTGGTGCACAGAAGCAAGGTAGATGACCACTAATAAGAACTTTAGGTCCAAGGTATGTTGCATAACTAGTTTTAGAAATGATTTCTATCAGAGCAGTCTTAACTAGTGCCTTGTATATTTTTAGCAAGACTTCCCTATTTTTATACTTTATTCCCTTTGTAATAAGGGGCAACATTCCATCTGCCTTCCCTATGATCTGCTGAGCTTGCATGCTAGCTTTTTGTGATTTATGCACGAGGACCCACAAAATCTCTTGTGCTGGGGCGGCATGTGGTGCAGTGGTTAGCGGCACTGAGGACCCGGGTTCGAATCCCAGCCCTGGGTCACTGTCCGTGTGGAATTTGCACATTCTCCCCGTGTCTGCGTGGGTTTCACCCCCACAACCCAAAGATGTGCAAGTTAGGTGGACTGGCAATGCTAAATTGCCCCTTAATTGGAAAAAAAATAATTGGGTCCTCTAAATTAAAAAAAAATCCAACGGCCCTCGACCTACATGGCGTGTAGCCCGCCCCCACCCGAAAAACAGCGCCGGAGAATACGGCAGCCGGTGTTGGGGTGGCGGGGCGGCATTCGCGCTGCCCCCCGGGGATTCTCCAACCCAGCTTGGGGTCGGAGAGTCCCGCTGATTATGTTCCATCTGACAAGATTTTGTCCGCTCACTTAATCTGTCTATATCCTTCTGTAGACTCTTTGGTTCATTCTCATCACTTGCCTTCTCACTTATTTTTGGCAATAGAACATTCACTTCATTGTCCCAGTCATTGATATATACTGTAAATAATTGTGGCCCCAACACTAATCCCTGTGGCACTCCGCAAGTTACACGTTGCCATGTTGAAAATGCTACTCTTACCCCAACTCTGGGGGGATGAGGGGTGGGGCGGTTCCAGCTGTTCTTACCAGGGTGGTTTTCCCAGTGCCGGCATGGATTCAATGAGAAGGCGGTGGGGCCAGAAGATCGCGCTGCTGGCCAACGGTCAGCTGTCAGCAAGAAACACGCTGCGGGAGGCGCAGAAAATTGCATCCCCCACATTTTCTTCTATTAGTTAGCCAATCCTCTATGCATGCTAATATACTACTCCAACACCGTGGATTCTTATCTTACGTAGTTTTTTGTGTGGTACTTATGAAACATCTTTTGGAAATCCAAGTATATTACATCCACTGGTTCCCCTTTATCTATCTTGCTTTTTACCACCTCAAAGAATTCTAATAAATTTGTCAGGTATGATTTTCCCTTCATGCAGCCATGCTGACACTGCTTGATTATATAATGCACTTCTAAACGCTCTGCTATTACATCCTTTATCATGGACTCTAACATTTTCCCAATAACAGATGTTAAGCTAACTGGCCTATAGTTCCCATTTTTTGTCTCCTTTCCTTTTTGAATAAGTGTGTTAAATTGGTAGTTTTCCAGTCCTCTGGGACTTTCCAAAATTGAAGGATTCTTCGAAGATTATTACCAGCAAGATCGACTATCACTTTAATGACTTCCTTCAGTAGCCTAGCTGTCTAAAAATGGCTAATGAAGCTAATGACATGGAGATTGGTCTTAATTGGTATCAATTGGTGCCTCACCACATCTGGGCAGAATCCGGAACCCGCCACCGGGAGTGAGCCGGTTAAATTGCAAACCAATTCGCGCCCAGCATGGATCCTGATTTTGGCCTCTCCCGCTATTTAACCCGTGTGCCCGGACCTGCACCAGGCACAACACGGCTGCTAAATTACGCTGATAGACTATGCAATTTCTGGCGATACCGTTTCCTCCAGCTCTGCTGAGACATAACCTCCATTGGTTTTGGGCAAGGTGCTATATAACTGTTGTTGGGCAGAAACCTGCTTTACACTGTTTACTTCTTTCTTTCACCTCCATTCCAAATGTTTCACTACAGCAATAACTTCAAGCCTTACCTGGACTAAGATGCCCTTTTTTAACCAATATCATGAAAAAAAGGATAGACCTTCTGTCTCATTTGTGAACACAATAATGCAAGGACTAATCAAACACCATTTGTATCAATACATCCAAAATGAAGTTCAAAAGTCTTCTCACATTGTTGCATTTTCTAAACGCCCCCCCCCCCCAGTATAAGATCAAAGTAATTTATTTATCCATTTCTAAAGCAGATTTTTATTTTCTTTATCTTGTATTTATTTTTATACAATAATTCATAAGGAGAAATAATAAATTCTTCACAGTGAATGGTAACCTGATAATTCTAACTCTTTTTTTTCTCATATGTAACGCGAGACTCTTGCAATGAAAGAAACGTAAAGGGCATAATTTAACTGGCATGCTTGCTATTTCTGAACTCAATTTTAAAGATGCAATTAATTTTGAAAAGTTGCCTATTTTTCTCCACATGTCTGTATTATAATGCCAGTGAAGATTTCAAAACTCTTATTGATTTCTTCTTGCTGTAGTTTACAAAAGAGAACATGTCTTAGACTGGGAACCTTGCGCCTTCTCTGATACGCCATCAGCTGCAATTTGAAAAGGAGAGAAAAAAATTGCACATTAAATTGATTAGAAAACTATTGATCTAACTCATATCATAATGTTTGAATTATAGTTTAAAAATTACTCCAAGCAGAAATATAATGCACATATGAGTACATCAGCTTTTGGCAAGAGTCCAAGCATTGAATGTTTCTTATTTTCAATTTACTCATATCTTCAACATATAGGATGAAGTTTTGAGTGGTTTGATTTGCCAGATATGCAGCAATAACACCCCAAAAATGGTGAACAACGGCCCAGTATGGCTGTATAATAATTCAACAGGGCCTACCGCTGGGTATGCATACTGGCCTTCGAGGGTCAGCAATTGGCCGGTTTAAAATAGAAATTAGGGTCCAATCCTGTCACTCGGACCTGATAGCCATTCTTGGACTCATCTGGCCTATGCAAGCATAGAACATGTTCAGCAAAGACAGGTGAGTTTCTGTATTTTTTCCCCCTGCTGGTCAGCCATCTTATGCAGCTCAGTGGAAAATCCATCCCGACCTGTCAAATTTAAGGGATTTTCAAGATGCTCTCGGTTATATTTATACTGTACTACTACATTTTACATAGAATTTAGAGCATAGAAATGGGTTTCTTGAAACAACAGTCAATGCCAGCATTTGCGCTGCTCCCACCCAATTTGATCTAACTCACTTGACATATTCTTCTACTTTCTGATTCATCTTCATATGTCTAACCTTGTTTTGCTGCACGTTCTTCCTCCATTTTCTGCTTTGCTTCCTCAATGGCTTTCACTTTTGCCTCATGCTCATCCGCCAGTGCTTTCCACTCCTTTCTGTTGTTGAGTATGCCACTAAGCATAGGCTGAATTTGAGAATGAAATCTGGTGAATTCCTAAAAGAACAGAAATATTATTATTAGTGCAAATGCGTATTCACAACAGTTAAATGTTCTCAATGTAGATAGGTGGGTGTGAAGTTGCGGGAAAGGTAAGGAGGCCATTGCATTTGTTTTAGGATTTGGGGACTAGAGCTGTTCACAGTACTCCAAACAGAGCCTAACCAAGATTGTATACAAGTTTAACTTAACTTTTCAATATTTAAGTTAATCCCGAGCTTTGCTTACAGCCTAATACCCTGCATGGTAATTTTCTGAATCTGTATCCCCAGATCCTCTAGTTCCTCTATCCCATTTAAACACTTGTCTTGCAAGGTGTGTGTGGTCTCTTCATTCTACCAATATGCACCATGACTCCTTACAATCACCCTTATCTTTGAACCATCTTACACTGATGTCTCAAGTCACCTTCTTTCTTCCATCTTATTACACAATAAATTTTGCACATTCACAGCTCCCCCCTCGCTGGAGTAGAAGAGAGTGCAAAGCTCTAGGAGAAGCAGAGAAAGGGGGAAGGGACATCCAACGACAAATATCCATTGGCAATCTATATCTATCTGGTCCATTGGGAAGCAGGTCTTGACTTCGGAGCTGCAGAGATCAGCAACGGCCTGCTGTGAAAGCATGAGCCCCATGAGGCACTGGTGCTCAGACAGGGTGAGAGAGCTGATCCTCTCTGCCTGCAGATGCTGTATTGAATGTCTCGCCTTCTTCAAGCTGGATCTCCATGTCAATCTCTTCACCTTGTTCCTCATAAGTCCAAAGTAGATCTGCAGTAGCTGCACCCACCCTGTAGTGAAGGATGACAGCAGGGAAGTGAAGATAAAGATAAGGGAATTCCAAGACGGAACTGTTTTCCCAGAGGTTAAAAACATCTGCCAAGCAGTGAAAACACTCAGGTCAAGTGCTTTATGAACAGCTGCAATCCTTCAGCTTCATTCTTTGAAGGCTTCCCAACCTGTCCGTTTCACTGAAGAAGCTCTGTTGAGTTCTCGCATGGTTGATCCAGCTTGGGAAAGCGGTGGCCCCGAACCCTGCCCACCCACCAATTTGACAAGTTAAAATTCTGCCTGAAAAAATCCAACAGCGAATTCAGGTGAAATATTTTACTTGCATGTAGCATAGATCCATTACGGAAAAGCTAAATAAACACAGGAGGAAGAAAGCAAGAGAAAAGATATGGTGATGAGGTTAAATCAAGGAGGCTTGTGTGTTGAGTTGAAACACCATTGTGGGCCTGTTGGGTTGAAAGGTCTGTTCCTGTGCTGTAAATACTAGGTAATGCTTATTTTTCTTAATTGAACTTGAGATGAATATGAATGGGAAAAATAGCCTTGAGAAAGAGTTTCTTAATTTTGCCCAACATTTCTAGCTATCCGCGGATAGTGAGATTATTAAAATGTGAAGCATCTATTACTATTGGATTAGCCAGTTATTGCAATATTCCAGTAAGGTGGAGGAGAGCTACACATCCTCCTGCTGAAACCTTATCAACAGGAAAGATACTCCCCAGAAACACATTGAGCTTGTTACTATTGAGGTGCACAATATTGAAGTGGAAATAATGTAGGTACCAACATGCATAGCTGTACTGAAATTGGTTGCAAATAACATGCTGACAGACCATATGATGAAGGCTCGAAAACGCTTCCCTTTACTTTGTTATTTCTCTCTCTTAAAAATATTGTAATTTTAACCTGTTTTATATGGCCTACCAGCGTGCTAATCATTCATGGAAAAAGAAGGAGCAAATTCCAAAGATTCCATAGCCAAATACTGTAAACTGTTTCATTTGGAACACTGCTAACCGGAGCTCTTTACTAACTGAAATTTCTGAGGTTTCTCTACTTTGAATCATCACTTTTCCAACTGGAAGCAATTACAAACTTTCCAGAACCCATATTTGTATACAGTTTTATTTTATGCTTTAGTGCGATGGAATGGTGGCAGCAGTCATTACACAATTAATGGAGTGGTTGTCTAGGCGTCTTAATTTAAAGGCCCAACAGAAATTAGATCACGGGAAGATGCAGCTGTGGTGATATGCATCACTGTAAATACACAAGGGGTTATTGTAGATACACTAGGACTGAGTAAACACTAGAGGGAGCACCAGGGACATCATGACACACAGACATTCAACCAATAGGTCAGCAAGATAGGACACGACCAATGGGCAGTCAAGACACACCAAGACGTGACATTACCACAAGGGGGCTACCCATATAAAAGGACAGGGCACACATGTTCTTTCTCTTTCCATGGGCGACACTCAGAGAGACAGGGGCAGATCAGAAGCATCACACCTACCGTGTGGATTAGAGCAGACTGGTTAGTTAGATTGAGTTACTTTAGTAAGGTTAGCAGGAGACGCGAACTCAAGTAGGAGAATTGTTAACTGTTCAATTAATGTGTTAAACCTATCTCCAAGTCTGAACCTTCCTTTGTCAGAGTATACATCAAGGAAGCAACTTATGCTACATGAAGAAGCATAACACAACAGCAGCTAGAGTAATAGAGGTGCCTATTTTCACGGCAAATTCATTGCAGAGTTAATGCAAGCTTACTTGTGCCCTCTAACATTATGGACACTCATGTCCATTAAACTAATTGGCCATCTTGAGTCAACCCTTAACAATGTCAGCTGCTCACATTCACAAAATTCATGGTTCAAGGATAAAAGCTTGAATATACAGGATTAGCAGTGATTAGTACCGGACTCCAGCACCTGCCTTTGAAGATCTATTAGTCCTCAAGCTGGACAAAACTATCCAGTAACCTTGTCCATGAGGGATAGGTGATCATGGCAACCTCCTGTTAGAACCCTCGGTGATGTAGAGATTAAGGGATGGGACAACCAGACAGGAGGCCAGATGCAACTCTGAAGATGCAAGAGCATTGACTAGGGTCTGTCTCTGTCTCTCTCTTGTGCACTCTCGCAACACCAAAGGATTGTTCCTGGGCTCAACAGATGACCTGTATGACATTTTGTAGTCAATCTCCCACAAATATATCGGACAGGTCACAAATACACTCTATGGGAGGTCATTGGATTTCATCCATTTCAGCCTTGACCAGGCCTATCAGGATGAGAAGGTTGCAGGATTCATCACCATAGCTGGTCAGTCGCAAGTGAAGGGGGCGATCGACTGAACTCATGCCGCTCTATGCATCCCGTGGAATCAGGGAGTCCCGTTCATCAACAGAAAGGCGTTCAACTCCCTTAATGTCCAGCTAGTGTGTACCCACCAGATGAGGTTCATTCACATGTGTGCACATTTTCCAAGGAGACTACATGATAGCTACATCCTTGGGCAATTGCAAATCCCTGGAATATTTGAGGATCATTCCAGGGTGCAGGGATGACTTGTTGGGGACAAAGAATATCCACTAAGGCCTTGGCTGATTACACCAGTGCTGACATCGGAGACTGTGCCACCTGGTCTGTGATTTAACGGTGCATCAGGCTCCTTAAGATGTGTTTCTGCAGCCTCTACAGATCCAGTGGAGCCCGACAGTACAGTCCCAAGAGGCTCTCCCACATTGTGGATATCTGCTGTGCCCTACATAACCTGGCACAGAAGCACGCAGACCACCTTACAAATGAAGACGTGGAGGAGTGGAATGTCTCCTCAGATGAGGAGGAAGACCAGGTGGGAGTGGAGGAAGAGGCCATGGAGGAGCTGGAGGGTAGAGGACAGGTGGGGCTGAGGATTTGCATGGGCAGAAGGACCAGGGATGCCTTCATCGCTTCCCGCTTCACACGATAGGAATACCATTTTGTCCGACAGTTTAAGAAAGCCCCCACCACCAAGACTGTGCAAAACCCTTTGCGACCACAGAAGGAGGGTCACAGTAAACCTTAGTCTTCAGGGTGCTGGATCTGGGAAGTCCTTGTGCTTGCTAATCAGGAAATGCAGGAGGATAATGACAATTTGCATTGAGGAAAGCTCTGTGATACACCTTAGCTATTGCTTATGTCCAACTCCTGTCTGTCTGTTGCCAGCACTGACTCCTCGGCTCATTTGCGAGTGAGTTTCGGCCCAAGATCCCTTTGTCACATAACACTAGAGGCGGATTAGAGGCTAGGGTCTAGGACTCACTGATTAATGCCCAAGTCATTTCAGGAAATCTGTTATTTTCACTTTGTGGGCCTAACTGTTTGCCTGACTTTGAGGGCCTCTGAGAAGAGCTGTGTCCAGATGGGGTCAAGTGTTACCCCACTGGGAGGTGGGATAACGATACTGAGGCCTTAAGGTTGTGAAGAACAAGAGATTTTAATGTGGTAATATGTGCATTTGAGACATTTAATTAAGACCCCAGGTATCTGTGCCTAACCTCACCTGTGCCTACTTTGTCCCCCTATAATAGCAACCTTATGAACCCTCCCACTATATCTAGGTATATTCCCAGGATGTACATCAAAAGTGGAAGCGGCCTGTAGGCTGAGGTGCCCTTGGTGGCCATCTTCTGGAGCCCCGAGACCTGGAGGGCCCTGGCCTACTCTCTGGTGGCACTTGTATTGCCGCATCACTCTATTCAGCCGCACTCCCAGGCTTTCCTGGGTGGAAGGCTATGGGAGGTGTTCCATCGGCTCCTCCTCCCTCCGGGTGCTCATGGGCCCCTGGGTTACTCCGTGGGATGGAGAGACAACTGGAGTGAGCTCCAGAAGCCTCAACGTCATCTGGTGCTGCCAGTCCTGGAGGCCCACCATTGTCTGGTGCAAAGTGTTGAACCCCTCAGCTTTGCTCCTCAAATACTGAGCCATGTCTTGGAGTTCTGCAGTCATGAATCTGACATCTGGGGCATTACGGTGGCACAGTGGTTAGCACTGCTGCCTACGGCGCTGAGGACCAGGGTTTGAATCCCGGCCCTGGGTCACTGTCCGTGTGGAGTTTGCACATTCTCCCCGTGTTTGGGTGGGTTTCACCCCCACAACCCAAAGATGTGCACAGTGGGTGGATTGGCCACGCTAAATTGCCCCTAAAATTGGAAAAAATAATTGGGTACTCTAAATTTAAAAACATTTAAAAAAAAATGAATCTGACATCCTAAACCTGGCCTTCCACTGGGGCCTCCAGCCTTGCAGTGTTGGCCTGGGTGCCACGCATCACCCGCAACATGGCCGGTGACAGGAGACTTTGGGAATCCTCCATTCCATCTTGCAGTTGCAGGAATATCGGTGACAGCCCCTCCTGGTATTCCTGACTCTGTCTTTGCATCTCAAGCAGCTGAGGGGCAACCATGTCCAGATGCACGGCACCTATCTGGGGCACATCTGTGTACTGGGATCCAGCAAACCCCCGACTATCCAACCTCTGCGATGTTACTCCTTTCACTGGATGTGCATCAGAAACTGTGAGTTGTTTACCAGGATGTGACCCAGAAGCCTGCCTTATAAGTTTGCCCACCGAGGTGTGTGTCTCTGTGATGGTGGATGGTATGTGTATCAGTTGAGATGCTTCATCCATGTCCTCCTCCGAGATAACCTCCGAGCTGCTTTCAAAAGTAGGCTATGGGGCACTGCTAGTCAATGGGCCAGGCTTTTGAGTTGATGTGCCTGCAAGGCAGGGGACATGGTTTTAATACAAAGCACTCGAGACTGAACATCTGAATGAAGGTTCAGTGGCTCTTTACTTTTGTCTCGCAGGCCAACCTTGCTCTCAGTACAGGCCCACTCCTCAATGGAGTCAAGATTGTCAGCTCGGACATTCCACCGCCTGTCTCTGTGTGTCTCTCTCTCGCTCGCTCTCTCTCAGTGCTGCCACTAGCTCCCAGGCAGGATGCATGACCCTGCTAGAGGGTCTCCTGCCAGTCTGAGGGTAGGTAGATAGTTGTCCTTCTCTCTACACAGAGGGAGAATTCAGAATTCTCAGCTGGCATGGGAATTGAACCCGCACTGCTGGCCTTGTTCTGCATTGCAAACCAGCTGTCTCGCCCACAGAGCTAAACCAGCCAGGTATTGCTGCATTTGGACATGGATTGCTTCATTATCTGAGGACTCGCGAATGCTGCTGAACGTTGTGCAGTCATCCGCCAACATCCCCACTTCTGACCTTCTCATGGAAGGCAGGTGTGGTGATCTCTACCACTGTATATATGTGTGTGCTTGCATTAGGGGATGTATGACAGCCCCTGCCGGCTAGCTCCGCCCTCAGGGAGCAGTATAAATATTCATAAGTTTCCCTGAGATGCCATTCTACAGCTGCAGCCGGAGGAATAGCATCTCACTGTAATAAAGCCTCTCTTGTACCTTATCGAGTCTTTTGTGTGAAATTGTTAGCGCCACAATTTATTACAGTGAGATTTTCCAACATCATGGACATCAGAATCAAGCCTGATCGCCTGCAGCTGGATCCACAGTCGCCACACGCCTGGAAAGACTTTAACCACTGGCTGGCTGTTTTCGAGGCCTACATCACCTCAGCGGACCCTGCACCATCGGAAGCTCAGAAGGTACAACTCCTTTACTCAAGGCTGAGCTCCAGCGTGTTCCCGCTGATTCAGGACGCGCCTAATTACGCCCGGGCCATGAACTGCTCAAAGAGAATTACGCTCAATCGACCAACACTCTGTTTGCGAGACATGTACTCTCCACTCGCGTTCAACAACCGGGTGAGATGATTGAGGACTTCTGGTGGGCCCTTATCCCTCTAGTATGGGACTGCGACTACCAGGCCGTCACGGCCACGCAACATTCGAATCTACTCATGCGGGATGCATTTTTAACGGGTATTGCATCGGACCCCATCCGGCAACGACTGCTGGAAGGGGCCGCTCTCGATCTTGCGGAAACAAAGACCTTAGCGCTCTCAATGATGGCCGCTTCCCGTAATGTGCAATCCTACCCCGCCAGCCGCGCGGCCCACCCCTCCTACCCCTCGTGGACACCGCAACTGACCCCCCCGACTGGGGCTGCTCCCGTGCAGTATGCCTGCGCTGCTCACCGCACCACGCACCCTGGGGGTCCCCGCTGCTACTTCTGCGGTCAGCAGAAGCACCCCCGCCAGCGCTGCTCGGCCCGCACCGCGAATTGCAAGTCTTGTGGCAAGAAAGGCCACTAAGCAGCGGTGTGTTAGTCCCGCGCAGTTGCCACTATCGCGCCCGAACTCCCCTCTTGCCACAGCCAATCGCGCAATGGGCCCTGCCGTCCGCCATCCCCGGGGCCACGTGCGATCAGTGGGCGCCGCCATCTTCCTTCCCAGACTCCATGTGCGTTCCATGGTCGCCGCCATCTTGCCCCACCCCCGCAACGTGCGCTGCATGGGCGACGCCATCTTGCCCCACCCCCGCAACGTGCGCTGCATGGGCGACGCCATCTTCTTCCCCGCAGGTACTCCAGACGCCGCCATTTTGTCCTCCCCTCGGAACTGGACCACGGGACCCGCGTCGCTGCCGCTACTCATCGGACTCGGACTCTTCGGTCAATCGGCCACTACTCGCCTCCATGATGCTCGACCAATCCCATCCTCGCAACCTGGCTACCGCTTCTACGATGGTGCTTGTCAACGGCCACGTGACCTCCTGCCTCATCGACTCCGGGAGCACAGACAGCTTCATCCATCCGGACACGGTAAGGCGCTGCTCCCTCGCGGTCCATCCTGCCAACCAGCGGATCTCACTGGCCTTCGGATCCCACTCTGTCCCGAGCCGGGGCTTCTGTCTGGTTAAACTCACCCTACAGGGCATTGAATTCAACCGTTTCCGCCTGTACGTTCTCCCCAACCTCTGTGCAACACTTTTACTGGGCCTGGACTTCCAATGTAACCTCCAGAGCCTCACTCTCAAATTCGGCAGACCCCTACCTCCCCTCACCGTTTGCGGCCTCACGACCCTCAAGGTTGACCCTCCGTCCCTCTTTGCCAATCTGACTGCAGATTGCAAGCCCGTCGCTACCAGGAGCAGACGGTACAGCACACAGGACAAGACCTTCATCAGGTCCGAGGTCCAGCGGCTGCTTCGGGAGGGTATTGAAGTAGCTGAAGATGGTTGGGCCAAGGACACTACACATCACTGCAGTGATGTCCTGACCACTTGTGTTGGATAGAGGGCCTCAACGTGGAACGCGCAGTCAAGGATGCACATAGCCCCAGAAATTCCTCAATGTAGCGAGAGTTTGGGATGTAATTTTTAAATGGTGACCCGATCGCTGGCGTCACTGTAGCGACCCCACCCCCTCCAAGTCCCAATGCATTATGGTAGGGTCACCCGACTCCCCTCAATACCCACACAGGGCACCGCTGGCCAGATGGCCGCCATGCAAAAAATGCCAGCTTGTCATCTCCAACTTCACAGTGCCCTTGACAGCTGGCAGTGCCACCTGGGAAATGTCGGTTGGCACCCAGATGGCACTGCCATGGTGCCAGGTTGGCACTGCCAGGGTACCACTCTGCCCAAAGGGAATGCATTCAGGGGCCTCCGATCTCCTGGGAGACCCCACGAGTGCCATTCCATCTGGTCTCTGTTTGTGGGGACCAATACTGAAAAGCGCTCGCCCAAGGTCTCCGAAGCAAAGGGCATAGATCCAAACTCCTCGGGTACCTCAGGAAACTGCATATTAGAGTGAGACTAGCTGTCTTGCTTTAATGTGCAGGTTGCGAAGAATTGATCCCGCCCACAATAGGCAGGGTTTACACCGCAATATTTCACGAGATTGCATTAGATCTCGCAAGCTGGATATATCATGACAGCGGCATCATTCGGCTTTTATCAGCCAATCTGTGCCGCGGCAAGCTGCTTTCCAGGCGTAGCATGGCCGTTGGATCCCGCTCTTAGAGCATTTCCATTAAAAGCCATCCCTCTTGTTTGGACGAAATTTTGACACTGATTTATAAATTCATTTCACATGTTTTAAGCAACCTTTTAATAATTATATAGCACAGCAGACCTTAAGGATTTTTACTGCCTATTTTCTTACCTTATACACAAATGTGCACACAAAGTCAATGAAACCGACTTGAAGTTTCGGAAGTTCAGCAGACTTGTTTCTGTCCATCATGGGCTAAAAGAGTCATAAAGAGGATAAGTAATAATTGAAAATAACTAGAAACAGTGTGCAGTACAAAATATGTTAATTAACATTTGTCTTTCATTGTTCTCAAGTTACCTATTGAATTGCAACCTGCTAAGTACGTTATAACAAAAGAGCACTGGTATTTTTAGGTTCAAGATATTATCCTATCATTTCGCTTCAGGTCATTGTATCAGGACTTACAATAGGTTGTTGTTCCAATACAGTTCGTTCCAAGTCACCTTGCTCCCAGAATTCAGCTGCTACAGAAAGAGCTACCTTGAATAGAAAGAAAAGATGTCAGATCTGAGATGGTGTAGCAGCACAGAATTGGCTTCCATCAATTTTAACAGGGGAATATAGGTCTTCTCATAATTGTAACACATATTGTCACAGTGAAAGAAATGTTGTCCAGTTCTTCTTTTAAAATATGGTTATTATTGCAGACATGGAGTCACTGGGGGCAATCATTGACTTCATCCAGTCATTCCAAGGAAGTGTCCGGCCACACTAGTTGATGGTTACCATGGAGGTAAGGGAAATATTGAAAGTGGGAAATATGTCTTGAGTACTTTAACAGATATCATTTAAAGTGCAATTGGGGTACTGGATCACATTGGGTGGATTCCTCTTTATGGTTTTAGGATAATGATGATGGTGTGATGGAAGTCCAGAGTCTATGGCCTGGAATTTTACCACCTCCAAACATGTCATCTGAGATTCTCCAATCCAGAGTCTAGTGCTCCAGCGGAGAATTGGTACTGTGTCCCACTGGTGCTACAAGCGTCGCCGAGGTGGTATTCTCAATGCTACGCTATACCTGGCTACTTCAAAGCAGATAAGTGCTTTCACTTCATCTTTTCCCACCGCAGAAAGCACTTGGCATTGGTGAAGTGGCTTGTAGCTGTCAATCAGAACAAGGATGTTTATCAACATTGCGGTTAGGATCAATGGAGAGTACTTTAGATGCATTCAAGCATAAAAGGAAAGATAAATAAACAAACCCCGTGTGGTTATAGATTCTGAGATAAGACTATTCATTCTAATGTTTGTGCTTCTGAGATTATGCAGTTGTAGTGATTGGGTTTTATTGATTGAGGGTTTTAAAAAATATTTTAATTTGTATTTTTAACATTTTAACATTTTATACATAAATAAAACAATGCAAAACATCAAGAACTACAGAAACCTCTCCCACTCCACCAAACAATACCCCACTAACTCAAATAAACCACCCTCCATCCCAACCTCCCCCTCCTCCCAACCTACCCGTCCCCCTGAGCAGCTGATGGTAACCAACTCTTTAAACGTGTAGAATAAACAGACCCATCCCTTGTGGAACCCCTCCATTTCCCCCCTCAAAGCAAACTTTACATTCTCCAAATACAGCAACTCCATCAAGTCCCCAAGCCACACTGAGATACAAGGCGGAGAAGCTGACCTCCACTCCAAGAGGACCCACCTGCGAGCAATCAACGAGGCAAAGGCTAAAACATCTGTCCCCATCTGCAGCTCCAAAACCCCAAATATGGCCCCTAGGGTACTGGACTCCAAAACCACATGCAAGATTGGCAATATATTGCTGGAAACCAACCTCCAAAATTCCTCCAACTTTGGACAGGACCAGAACATATTTACATGATTGGCCGACACCAGTTGCAAGTGGCTTCCACTCTCTCAAAGAGCCGGCATCAGGTACGCCCTGTGCACCACCTTTTTAAAACAATTTTCCAATTAAGGGGCAATTTAGAATGGCTAATCCACCTACACTACACATCGATGGGTTGTTGTGTTCAACCCACGTAACATGCGGAGAATGAGCAAACTCCACACAGCAGTGACCCTGGGCCGGGATCAAACCCGGGTTCTTGGCACCATGAGGCAGCAGTGCTAACCATTGCACCATCGTGCCACCCTGGGCACCACCTTAACTGTTTAAACCCCAGCCTTGCACATGAGGTTGAGGCATTCCTCCTCCGGAACACCTCACACCACAACCCATCCTCCAACTCCACCTCCAGCTTCTCGTCAGACTTAGACTTAACTCCCTCTAGCGGTGCCCTGTCCTCCTCCAAAATCTTCTCTTAAATCACCGTGATGACACCACCTCTAATCCCATCACTGACAACAGCCCCATCAACAACGAGGAGGGGCGTGTTACCAGAAACTTTTTTGCGAAGTCCCGCAGCTGCATAGACCTAAAGGCCTCCCTTGTGGAATCCCAACCTTCTCCGTCAACGCCTCCAAACTTGCAAACCACTCATCCAAAAATAAGTCCATCATTTCCATCACCGCCTGCTCCTCCCACCCCCGAAACCAGCAGCCAGCAACCTTGGCACAAACATTCTCTCGAACCGGCATCAACTTTGACTCCGACCCCAACTTAAAATGCTCCAAAATTGCCTCCATATCTTCAGTGTGGCCACCTCCACTGAACTACCTGAGTATTTCCCTGGGGCAAATGGAAGCGGTGCCATTGCCAGCACCCACAACCCTGACCCCCGACAAGCACCTACCTCCATTCTCGTCCACATTGCCTCCGGTTCCCTACTCCACCCCGCACCTTCTTGGCGTTCGCCGAATAATAATAATACAACAGATTTGAAGAGCCAAACCCCCTGACTGTCACCTTCGCTGAAGCAGTCTTCCGAATCCCCACTACCTTACCACCCAGACAAAAGACAAAATCAACCATTCCACTCCCTTAAAAAATGTCTTTGGCAAAAAGACCAGTAAACACTGGAATAAAAATAAAAACACAGCAAGATATTCATCTTTGCCACCTGCACCTGGGCCTGCCAATGATAGGGGGAGGCTGCCCCATCTGAACAATCTGAGGTAAGCCTGCCCACCAGGCTTGTCAAATTCATTTTACGGAGTCGGGCCCAATTTCGAGCCACCTGCACCCCCAAATACCAAAGTGAATAATCACTACACAAAACGATAATCCCTCCCAAGTCAACTCCTAACCCCGGAGAAGAAACCAAAAAACACTCGCTCGTCTCCAAATTCAGTTTATATCCCGAAAAGGCCCAAAACCTCTTGAGGAGCCCCATTATATCTCCCGCCGTGGGACTCGGGTTAAAAATATACAACAAAAGATCATTAGCTTCCAGGGAGACCTTATGCTCCAACTCCCCCCTGACTATCCCCCTTCACTTATCCAAACACCTCAGCACAATGGCGAAGGGCTCAATCGGCAGTGCAAACAAGAGTGGGGATATGGGACACACTTGCCTTGTTCCCCTATGCAGCTGAAAATATCCTGAGTGCATCTCATTTGTAGGAACATTCGTCTTCGGTTCCTTATATAACAATGTGACTCCCACCACAAATTTAGGCCCATCCTAAACCACTCCAGCATCGCAAACAAATAACTCCACTCGACTTGATCGAATGCCTTCTCTGCATCCAGCACCACCAGCACCTCTGGCTCCCCCCCACTCTGATGGCGAGAGCACCACGTTTAATGAACGCCTTATATTCGAGGACAACTGCCTACCCTTTACAAATCCCGTTTGATCCTCCCCAATTACCGGCAGAAGGCACTCTTCCAACCTAAGCGCCAACACCTTGGCATCCGCATTTAGCAGGGATATTGGCCGACATGGCCCACATTCCACCAGGTCCGTATCTTTCTTTAACAACAGTTAAATAGATGCCAGTCCCATCATCTCTGAGAGCGCCCCCTTAGCCTCGCCATTGCATCCTTGAAACATCTCCACCAACATTGGCGCCAATCTAGCCAAAAACCTGTTATAGAATTCCATCGGGAACCCATGGTGTCCATCTAGCTTTACCCGTTTGCATCTTCCCGATCGCCGTCCGAATATCCTCAATCCCCACTGGCTCCTCTAACCCTACCCTCTCCTCCTATCCTACTTTAGGATACTCCAGCCCCCTCCAAGAAGTCCCTCATATCCAACTCATCCTCCAAGGGCTCCGACCTGTACTACCTTTTATAAAACTCTCAAATGCCCTGTTCATATGCTCCGGCGTTACCACCAAACCCCTCGCCCCATCTCAGACCTGAACAATCTCTTGTGAGGCCACCTGCCCGCGGAGCTTTCCCACCAACAAGCCATTGGCTTTCTCCTTGTATTCACATACTACCCCCTTCGCCCTCGTCAAGTGATGTACCGCTTTCCATGCAGGCGAAAGGTCAAACTGTACCTTCAGTTCCTTTCTATTGGCTCCAGAGTGGGATCTTTTGCATACTTCCCATCAATTTCCAAGATTTTCCAAGAGCAGCTGCCGCTCTTCTCTTGCCTTCCTATACAACTGCGACTTGTATGAGATGATCTCGCCCCCTACCTCCACCTTCAGTGCCTCCCAAATTGATAGAGAGACCTCCCCATTCTTATTGAACCCCACATAAATCATCAATCACCTTTCCCATCCTCCCACAAAAACTCGGATCCGCCATCAGCCCCACATCCCACAAAGGGTCAATGAACTCGGCTTAGACCGATTCATTTTTTGGATGCAACACTGTATTTAAATCCCCACCTAAAATTGTGCATGTCCAGAATAGGTATGGCAGCCAACATCCTCTTCATAAACCCTACATTATTCCAATTCGGGGCATACATGCTAACCAAAACCACCAACCGCCCCTCCAAAGCACCCGTTACCATAAAGTACCTGCCCCCTGCTCCATCACCACCTTCTCCATCTGAAACCTAACTCTCTTACCCACGAATACCGCAAACCCCCGGGCCCTGCTATCAAAACCCGAGTGGAACACTTGACTCACCCAACCCTTCCGAATACTAACCGTGTCCTTCACCCTCAAATGGGTCTCCTGCAATAACTCTCACCCGCCCCAGCCCCCACACATTCCACGTTATCATTTGGACTACTGGCCTCTCACACTCCTCTCCCTCCGATAGTCATGACCATGGCCTCTGGCTCCACGCTGTGAGCAGGACCAGGCCCTATCCCTAGTCCCTCTCCCCTTCCCAGAAATGCCCCAATCACTGCCTCTCAAAACCACCTCCCCTTGCAATACCCCATCACCTGCCCACCCCCACTCATACTTCCCAGGACCATCAAAACCTGTCCACACAGGCTCGACTGGCCGTGGTCCCTCCTCCCACCTTGTTCCTGTTCACTCGCCAGCAATGGTTGGCTAGTGAGATAGCCCCCGCCCAAAACCCCTCCTCCCACAAACCAACAGAACCCTCCCCCCACACCCAGCCCTTCTAAACAACCAAACACAATAATCCCCCCAAAAAAGGGAAAAAAACAACACATAACTCTGTGGACCCAAATCTCCCCCTCCCAGCCACAACATGCGAAAACAAAGTCCAAAGTCAGGTCAGTCCCAATCCTTCGGCCCTCATGAATGCTTCCGCTGCCTCAAAGTAATAGTCCTTGGAGTTATGCATAACTCTCAACTTCGCCAGGTCGACCACCCCGAACCACACATTATTCTTGTAAAGCGCTGCCTTCACCCTGTTAAAGGCCGCCCACCATCTTGCCAGCTCCACTGTGACGTCCTGGCATATATGAATACCATTGCTTTCCCATCTCACCCCTTGATTCTGCATAGGCCATCTCAGCACCTTCTCATCCATCTGGTAGCTGTGGAAACAGACTATTACAACTCTCAGTGGTTCATTCACCTTTGGCTTCGGCCAGAGTGACCGATGACTCCTATCCAGCTCAAAGTGGGAGGTGTTATTCTCGTCCCCCAACAACTTGGCGAACATCTCTGAGAAGTACTCTATTGGCCTCTGGCCCTCCAGCCGTTCAGCAGACCCATGATCTGCAGGTTCTGCCATCATGACCTGTTCTCCAGGTCCTCCACTTTGGCTTCCAGCCCTTTATTCCTCTGCTCCACCTTCCGCAGCTCCTCTCCTATCGAGGTGAGCTGGTTGTCCTGCCACAACAATACCTCCTCAACCCCCTTCAACACCTCTCCTTGCTCCCACACAGCCGTCAAAGTCTTTCCATGAGCCTCCTTTATCAGGGCCAATCATCTTCTTCATCATCTACCAACTGCTTGAGCAGTGCCATCATCTTCTTTCGGTGTCGCTCAAAATGCTTGGCAAACTGCCAATCAAGCGCCAACGTCATCACCTTGGCCAGCATATCCACCATAATGGGTGTAGCCCCACCCGGCGAGCTTACTCCCGCCATCTTTCCTCGCACAGAACACCACACCAAATTTGAGCTCTCAGACAGACTAGCGCTAGTTCATTTTCATCCTGTACTTTTTGATTGGATTTTCAACATCCTCTAATTACCATAATTTTTCTAAAGACCGATCATATAAATTTTCCCAACAAATTTGGTTGAAAAGGGCCAATAAACGTAAGTTCGAGCAGGAGCAACCCAACGAGCAACCTCCACCCACATGTCTCCGCCAGAAGTCATGAATGAGCGTTTTTTTTTAAATTAAATTGCGCAATAGATACTTAGAACTTACTTTTATTTAATCTTTGCATGGCTCCTGGGGTCTGCCAATGGTGGATACTAGGTGAGTTGGCATGGTAGGTGTAAGGGTAAGAGGTGGGGTGCATGAGTTGACACAGGAGCCTTAAAGGGCCATGGAGTTTGGCAAACAAACATAGGAACATCCATGGTAGTTTGAGGATGAGGACAGTTTTTGTTTTGGAACTTCTACACAGTGCCAGAGCAGAGAGGCAGGCCTTCTGCCCAGGGCACCTCTCCAATTGGCAGCCTCCATACTCATTTCAGGGTTGCTCAGCCTGACACCCAGAGAATTCCGCCATCCTGGGTTGAATATTCCAACTTCCAGGTCAGGTTTATGGAGCCTGAAAATGTTTGATCCCTGTGGCTCCCATCCCAGGAACCAAAACCCAGACCTAAGTACAGCCTGTGGCTTTTCTGGTTGGGAAACCTTCCATGGGAAGTTATTTGCTTGTCATGTTTTTCAGAGAAGAACAAGAACAACCCTATGGTTTTTGCCTCTACTTGGAGGATGGACCATTTTTCTCAATTTTATGTAGTCTTGGGCTAAAGTTTGTACATTGCTTTTAGTGACACAGTCTCCTCCATTTTCTTAATATAATGTTATCTCCTGCCTTTTCTTTCTTATTTCTGCTGTTTTAAAGAGTAGAGGATCTGCATGCAGTGTCTAAGTGCCATGAGGAAGATGAGCTTGTGAGGGGAAAACACTTTTAGAAACAATTACATTTATCAGATATAATTTGTCTTTTGCAAAACCATTGCTGGCTTTCCTTGATTAACCCATGACTTTCCAAATTAGTATTAATTTTATCCTATTGTACAAGTCTGAAGAGGTAATCAAGCCAAAACGATCTGCAGTTCACTATTTTATCCCTTTCTTCCTTTTTGAAGAGGTGTTTAACCTACTAATCCTTCAGCCCTCTGGCATGATTTCCTTTACTAGCAATGCTTGAAAGATCGCAAGGGAACTTGGCCTGAGTCTCCAACTATAACAGTGAGCAGGAGCTAGATTGATTCTTGATTACAAGGGTAGACAGGAATGTGAGATTGAGGTTACAATCAGATCGGCCACGATCATACTGAATGGCGGAGAAGGCTTGAGGGAGTCGAGGACCTACTTGTGCTCCTAATTCGCATAACTCTAATTATTGTTATTTTGTCCATTACAAAGTAAGGCAGATCAATATAAATGGTCACAATTAATTAAATAGGGAATTATTCTGATTCATAATGCTTCAGTCAACCCTTCAGCAAATTATTCAAATAAACAAAACTAGAGCAGGAATAAAACTGAAAAATATATATATTTTTTTACCTTGCTCTGTACTTCCCAAGGTTTTGTGATGGCAGATAAATCACATGCTGTCATCATCATGGCCCTAAATTAATAATGCTCAGGATTATATATCGAAAGGAAATTAAACTCTACTTTAATCACAAAAATAATTAGTACCATAATTACAAGTAACCATGGTGTCAAAACTGCACCAAGCACCTTGAATGGAAGCATAACATAATTAATGTTAAGTTGGAAATTCTCAAGCCAACAAAATTATGATTGTACAAGCTTAAAGTTTAGTTTCGTTAGCACATTATTTTTAAATCATATCGCAAATTTGGAATTTCGAAGAGATTCCATTAAAAACAAAATGAAAGTTTACTTACATGATAATTTCTTTTCTGGTTGTTTCCAGGATCATAAACTGTACCCATTCGTCATCACTTTCATATGTTTCAGACAAGTCTACAATCTTTTGAAACATTGTTCTTTTCCTGTCATGAAATAGAAATAACAAAAGAATGCATCAATTGAATAATCAGTTAAACACAAGCTCCATTGGCCTATTTCTAATGAAAACGAGGTAAAACTCCAATCTGTGTTCAAGGTATTTGAAAAACATACTTGAAATAGAGTGCCAAATCTGTAGCAACGATGGCAATGTCCATCAGATGGAGTACATGTTCATACTGTCTTCGGTTGAGATTTTGGAAGATATTTAAATCCTGTTAAAAAAATCAAATCACACTCGCTGAGAAAAAAAACCCAAACCAAATCAGCACCATTTTACATTAGAGTGTAAAACAACATGAAAAGGAAAATATTTAACAATTTTCAACGTTCATTCTGATCTAACTTCATTTTTCCATAATAACTTTCTCCATCATTATCTTCAGCCATATGTCTCCTCTAGCAGTAGAATAGGAAAATTATTTCATTCTGTGTTTCAAGAAAAGCTGGTAATTGGATCCTGAGCTAGATGGTGAAATATGAAACTAGGCCATAAGGTACATCGGGCCTTCTCTGTCGTTCAATCATGGATGATTTTTTTGCATGGACAGTAAGTTTATTTACAGAATGCAGCATTACAGATGTCTGCCTCCTGTCGACTAACACCCACCCCCATGTCCCAGCAGTCTCTACTAATATGTGCTCTAAGTACTCAGTGAAATGATGCCCAATGCTTGTGTATCCTTAACTTTGGTAATATAACCAACATACTATTAACAAATGAAAACAGGAAATTCTGGATAAACTCAGCAGCTCTGGCAGCATCTGTGGAGAGAAACAGAGTCTTTTGAGTCTTAATGACTCTCTGCAGAACTGAAAAAAGGTAGAAATGTGAAGAATTTTATAGTTAGAAAGGTGAAGAAAGGATGGAGCAGAATAGAATAGAATAGAAGGAGTGGAATGCCGTTGGAGATTATCGGGGTGCCCGATCCCTCTGTGATGGGGCTGAGAGCCATTAGGCTACAGCACTGATTGAAGCAACCTTTAAAGATTGCACCCTAATGTTTATGGAGCTGTTTTTTTCTCTCTAGAGGCTCAGGATTTGGCAAGAAAACTGGTTTGTGCAATTGGAGAGGTACATGCCAGTTTTCAGTGTGAGCCTGACATTTTGCCAAATTCTGGTAAGATTCTGCCCAACACCTGCTCAAAAGAGGAAGCATTTCAGAGCAAAGAACCAGCCTCTTTAAAAAGAACTGTGGTTAGAAACAACACCTGCTCAACAGAGGACGCACTTCAGAGTTAATGGAGCAAACAATGATAATCACTCCTTTGAAAGAGCCTGGGCCAATCAATCAATGCCTTGTTAATGATAATGATCATGACATTGAGTATAAACAATACAGCCCAGAAGCTTGAAAAAGCAACAGAGCATTGAAATTGAATGTGAAAGATAAACTTCAAAAGTTGCCAACACATCAAAAGAAAGACTTTTCCCTTCATCTGACAGATCATTAAATTCTCTCCCAGCACATCAATTTCCTAAGTTATCAAGGCTTTCAAAGCTACAGAGGTAACACAGAGAAGGTGGAACAGAATAGAAAATGACAATAAGTCGGGGACGGAGCAGAACGCCTTTGGAGATTATCAGTGAGTGGAGGGGAGCCCGGAACTCTTTAAAGGCCACCTTGCATCTTAATGACTCCCAGCCCTCATCACAGAGGGAAGACACATGACCTCCCATCTCAGGAAAGTTCCCTGATCAGAGCCCCTGCAGCCTGGTCCATGCCCTCCCCAACCCCTACCTCCCCTGTCGGAGCATCCTGGAGTTAGGTTTAGAGAGGGTATTCACCCATTTTCTCTCCCCTCAGTGTTCCTGGCACCTGGTCCAGTAGGGACCAGTAGTGATTAGCGCCTGCAGGGCCTCCAGCTAGGCAGAGCGGGAGCATCCCAGGGGGCCACAGCATTCCATTTCAATGTCACTAAGGAACACCCCACCAAGACGGCACTTTGTCCAGTTTCCTGCACTAAGAAGCTCCACTCACCGGAACTCCTCAGTGCAGGAAGAGGTCAGGACGCCATTTTTAAATGGTGTCTCAATTTCTGAAACCACTGAGGTGACCCCTGAACCCTCCCAAATCTCCAACTCACCTGTAAGGGGGTCCTCGACTACCCCCGCCTTGCACACACCTCACATGCGCAGGGCCTGATCCCCAGCATGGGAAAAATAGCACCCTAACACCATCAGCCTGGCAATGTTTCCATGGTTCTTTTGTTTAAGTTATCTGGGTGTTTCTCACAGTAGGGAACTATCAGGGTAAGACGGTAAGTCGTCTGAGGTGGACTTGGAAACTACATGGGAACCTGTGAGTCAGAGGATGAGGAAACAGGACAAAAACAAAAGACAGAAAGGGGAATAAGAAAAGTACAGACAGATGAGCCGAGAGCCACAGTGAAAAATATTGAGAGTAGGACTAGTAATGTTAAAAGGATAAGCTTAAAGACTTTGTGCCTTAACTCGCAGCGCATTCACAATAAAATGGATAAACAAATGGCACAAATAGATGTGACCGGGTATGATATAGCTGGGATTAGGGAGACATAGCTGCAGGGTGACCAGGGATTGGAACTGAATGTCCAGGGGTATTCAGTATTTAGGAAAGATAGAAAAAAAGGAAAAGGCAATGGGGTTGCATTGCTGGTCAAGCAGGAAATGAACACAATAGTGAGGAAGGATATTTGCTCCGACAATGCGGAATCTATATGGGTAGACCTGAGAAACAGCAAGAGGCAAAATACATGAGTGGGTGCCACATATAGACCCCTAATCTGCAGTGATATTCTTGGGAATGACATTAAACAAGACATTAGAGTCGCATGTAATCATGGGTGATTTTAATCTGCATCTAGATTGGGAAAATCAAATTAGCCACAATATCATAGAGGAGAAATTCCTGGAGTGTATGCGGGATGGTTTTCTGGATCAATATCTTGAGAAGCCAACGAGAGAACAGGTCATCCTAGACTGGGTACTGTGTAATGAGGAAGGAATCATTGGCAACCTAATTGTGCGAGATCCCTGGGGGATGAGCGACTATAAAATCTAGAATTTTTCATCAAGGTAGAGAGTGAAGTAATTGATTCTGAGACTAGGGTCCTGAATCTTAAAGGAAACTACGAGAAAATGAGGCATGCGTTGGCTATGATCGATTGGGGAATGTTACTTAAATGGATGACATTGGATAGGCAATGGCAAACATTCAAAGAGCGCAACTGAAGGAACTGCAACAATTTTTTATTTCTGTCTGGCGCAAAAGTAAAATGGGAAAGGTGACCAATCCATGCCTTACATGGGCAATTAGTATTAGACCCAAGGAAGTTGCATAGAAATTGGCCAAGAAAAACAACAGGGGCGAAATTCTCTGACCCCCAGCAGGGTCGGAGAATCGCCTAGGGCCGCCGAAAATCCCGCCCCCACCGTGGCAGAGATTCTCCGCCACCCGGGAAGTGGCGGTGGCGGGAATCTCGCCACTCCGATTGGCGAGGCCCCTGCGGTGATTCTCCAGCCCGGATCAGCGGCGGGATCAGCAGCGCGAGCAGGCCCCGGGGTCCTGGGGGGGGGGGGGGGCGGGGGCGATCGAACCCCTGGGGGTGCCCCCATGGTGGCCTGGCCCGCGATCGGGGACCCCGCTCAGACTCCGGGCCAGTGCCCTGGATGCACTCTTTCTCCTTCTGCGGCCGCTGACGTCACTGCCGGCGCATGCGCCGACCGTCGAAAGCCTTTCGGCCAGCCCCCCTGCCGGGGGCGCCGGTTTTTTGCGCCAGTCTTCTGGTGCCAACCGCTACGGCGCGGGGCTAGCCCCCAATGGTGGGGAGAATTCCCCACCTTTGGGTAGGCCCGACCCCGGAGTGATTGGCGTCACTCCCCTACGCCGGGACCCCCCGTCACGCCGGGTAGGGGAGAATCCCGCCCCAGGTCTGAGGATTGGGAGTTGTTTAGAATTCAGCAAAGAAGGACCGATTAAGGAGGGGAAAGTAGAGTACAAAAGTAAGCTTGCAGGGAACATACAAACTGATTGTAAAGGTTTCTATAGGTAATTGAAGAGAAAAAGATTGGTGAACCACAAACTTAGGTCCCTTACAATCAGAAACTGGGTAATGCATTATAAGGGACAAAGAAATGGCTGAGCAATTAAATACATACTTTGGTTCTGTCTTCATAAATGAGGACACAATTAAGATACCAGAGATGTTGGGGGATGCAGGGTTTAGTGAGAAGGAGGAACTGAAGGTGATCAATATCAGTAGAGAAATGGTGTTGGAGAAAGTGATGGGATTGAAGGCTGATAAATCCCCAGGGCCTGACAATCTACATCCCAGGATACTGAAGGAGCTGGCTCTAAAAATAGTGAATGCATTGGTGGTCATCTTCCAGGATTCTATTGACTGCAGAACAGTTCCTGCAGATTGGAGGGTGGCAAATGTAACTCCGCTATTTAAAAAGGGAGGTTGAGTGAAAGCAGGGAATTATAGGCCAGTAAACCAGTTGTGGGGAAAATTCTAGAGTCCACTATCAAAGATTTTATAACAGAGCACTTAGAAAACAGAGGCAGGATCAGATGGAGTCAGCATGGATTTGTGAAGGGGAAATCATGCTTGACTAATCTACTGAATTCTTCAAGGATGTAACTAGTAGAATTGAAGAAGGGGAGGCAGTGGTTGTGGCGTATTTGGACTTTCAGAAGGCTTTTGACAAAGTCCCGCACAAAAGATTAGCATGTAAAATTAAAGGGCAAGGGATTGGGGGTAGTGTATTGAGGTGACTAGAAAACTAGTTGGCAGACAGGAAACAAAGAGTAGGAATTAACTGTTCTTTTTCAAATTGGCAGGCGGTGACTAGTGGGGTACCACTAGTGGGGTACCCAGCTATTCACCAGCTGTATTAATGATTTAGATGAGGGAACAAAATGTCATACCTTCAAATTTGAGATGGTGAGCTGTGAGGAGGATACAGAGATCCTTTAGTGTGATTTTGACAAGTTGAGTGAGTGGGCAAATGAATGGCAGATACAGTATAATTTGGAGAAATGTGAGGCTATCCACTTTGGTAGTAAAAACAAGAAGGCCATAAATTAGGAGAGGGGAATGTGCAACTAGACCTAGGTGTCCTTGTACACCAGTCAGTGTAGGTAAGAATGCAGGTGCAGCAGGCGGTAAAGAAGGGAAATGGTATGCTGTCCTTCATTAAGAGAGGATTCGAGTTCATGAGGAGGGATGTCTTGCTGAAATTATACAGGGCCTTGGTGAGGCCACACCTGGAATATTATGTGCAGTTTTAGTCTCCTTATCTGAGGAAGGATGTTCTAGCTATAGAATGAGTGCAGCAAAGGTTTACCAGACTGAATGATTCCTGGGATGGCAGTACTGATTTACGAGGAGAGATTGAATTGTTTGGGATTGTATTCGCTGGAGTTCAAAAGAATGAGGGGGGGCTTCATTGAAACCTATAAAATCCTAGCAAGACTGGACAGGGTTGATGCAAGAAGGATCTTCCTGATGTTGGGTGTGTCCAGAACCAGGGGTTACAGTCTGAGGATACGGGGTAGACCAAGTAGGACACAGATTAGGAGAAATTTCCTTACCCAGAATGTGGTGAGCCTGTAGAATTCATTACCACAGGGAGTAGTTGAGTCCAAAACATTATGTGGTTTCAAAAAGCAGTTAGATGTAGAATTTAGGGTGAAGGGGATCAAAGGATATGTGGGAAAGCGGGATTAGGCTATTGAGTTGGATGATGAGCCACTATCAAAATGAATGGCGGAGCAGGCTCGAAGGGCCGAATGACCTCATCCTGCTCCTATTTTTTCTATATTTCTATGAAAGCTATGATGGCAGTGTCACCTGTGCACTTTGGCAGTGCCAGGGTCCCAGGCTGGCAGTGCCAGGGTGCCACCCAGCCCAGAGGGCAATCACCTGCGGGCCTCCAAGCCCTGGGAAACTCCCAGAGGTGCCATTCCATCTGGTCCCCGTTTGTGGGTCCACCTCTGAACGGCGCTCACCCAACGTCTCTGAGGTGAAGGGGTTTGATCCCAACCCCTCGGGTAGATCAAGGGAGCGCATATTAGAATGAGACTAGCTGTCTCACTCTAATATGCAGATTTGCAAAATATTGATCCTGCCCGCAATGGGTGGGATTCAGATCACAACATCTTGCAAGATCGCGTTAGATGTCGCGAGGCATAGGGAGCTGGGTAGATCCCGGAAGAGGGAACTGGCAGGATCCACAAGCCGTGCCGCCTTTCAGGTGCAATGCGGCCAGGAGGTCGCACCCATTTCCAACTTCAATCATTCCACTATTCTTCCTCAAACCTTTCTAGTGACAGAACGATGACACTAATGTGCTAGTCCTGCTAAAGTCAAAGATATAGAATTTCACTATGGGCGATGGAGCAAAACATGTGGCATCAAAATGGCTGCCTGCTGTACACAATACCTGACATTCATCACAACCAATTCATGCTTTTGAACTGTATCTCGGGAACCACGCCAATAAATTTCTCCATAGTAAAGTTCCACAAATAACAATGTGACCAAGTAATCTGTTGAAAGTATTTAGGCTGAGGAGTAAATGCTCGACTAGACAATGGAACAGCTATATTATTGTGGAATTTTTTACATTCACTTCAGAGGGCAGATGGAGTCTTTGTTTGGCACCTTATCAGAAAGGTGGTATCTCTGACAGTGCAGCACAGCCTCAGCATTACACGACAGTATCAGCCTAAATTATGTGTCCAAGCATCAAGAATTATGCATGATAGCACTGAGGTGTAAGTATTATAATTGAGCCAATGATCCTTTCTTTGTGGCAATCATCATATTTCGAAAGAGGCAAAAGAAGAGGGAATCCTTCAAACAATGATCTTCAGGGTCAGCCAGTGGCTAGACAAGTGTATATGGAAAAGATGAAGGGCGCGATTCTCCGCTCCCCACGCCGGGTGGGAGAATCGCGGGAGGGCCACCCGACAAATTTCACGCCCCCCCGGCACCCCCCGCGATTCTCCCCCCCCCCCCAACCCCCCGGCTCGGAAGAATCGCCGCTCGCTGTTTTTCATGGCGAACGGCAATTCTCCGACCCGAATGGGCCGAGCGGCCTGCCGGTTGCGGCCATTTCACGATGGCGGCAAACACACCTGGTCGCTGCCGTTGTGAAACGGGAGTGAGAAGCCCATTTGGGGCTTGTAGGTGGCCTAGCAAGGAAAGAGCACAACGACTGTGCTCGGGAGGGGTCCGATCGTCGGGCCGGCATCCAAATCGGACGCACTATTTCCCCTCCGCCGCCCCGCAAGATCAAGCCGCCACGTCTTGCGGGGCGGCTATGGGGAAAGACAGCCACCGCACATGCGCAGGTTCATGCCATCAGCGTCATGACATCAGCCGCGCATGCGCGGGTTGGAGCCGGCCAACCTGCGCATGCGTGGCTGACATCATTAGGCACGCCGGCCGCGTCATTCTTGGCACGACGCCCCCGCGGCCGAGAGTTAAGGAGCGCCGCTCCTAGCCCCGCCGGGAGGGGAGAATAGGGGGCGAGGAGCGGCCTCCGAGGCCGTCGTGAAACTCGGCCGAGTTCACGACGGCCTCCTGATTTTTCCCGGGAGCGGAGAATTCCGCCCGAAGACTATTATACTGCTTAGATCAGTTCAACTATACAGATAATGAAAATAAGATTGCAGGAGGGTAGAAACTAAAATGTTTTTGGAAGTACATATGCATTGCTATGTTAATGATGGAGGTTGGAATCATACAGGAAAGGGTATGCTTATATGTTAATGACATTTTTGGTTAGATTAATGATGGGATCTTCCAGAGCCGCTGACAGAGAACTCCCACCGTGGGTTTACCATGTGGCTTTGATGCCAAAATGTGTGTTGATCTGAATGCATTAATTGTGAATTAGCTTACACTGATGATATAATTATAAGCAAATAAGAATTCCCTCTATTTTTGTGCAAGCCAAAGTGTTAATGAAAATAACCATAAAACGACAGCTACCTAAAATCACCATCAATTTATGTTCTTGCCATTTGTAAAATCGTATGTAATCTTATTCGCGGATCTCTGTACATTGACTTTATCTATTTTTTTTTATATAGTGAATCACTTAGCATACATAAAATATTTAAAATTTGTAAAACATATTCAACTTGTGTGTTAGAACCACAATCTTCCTCTCCACCACTTCCTGCCTTTGCTTTGGAGGATTAACAGAATTGTAACATACCTCATCTTGGAGCAGGGTTTTGCTAAACTCCAAGTGATGACGTTCCATAATGGATGAGCCATGAAGCTTTGCCAATGGATCCTGTGACCTATTGGATTTAAGAAATGTAACTCATAAGACTGTTCATGGCTGTTAGTATAGTGGTCAAAATAAGTGCAATAACACATAATGGTCAGGTTAGTAATGGTCACTCACTTCATTTGATAAAGGTTGTTTGTTCCTCTGTGGTCAATGTCATGGCAAAATGCAGCCGTCACCATGGCTAAAGCCTCCAGATCTGTGTAGTAGCGCTTTAGGTTTCCAGTCTAAAAGGAAGTGCACAGAATAGTGTCAGTGATCCAGAATTCTTTGGCAAAGGGCAGCCCGCGTCCTGCCCCATTAGTTAGACTTTTCCCCCTCACAATTCAGCTCAGAAAAATGTATTGCGAGGGCAACAGAGTATCTAGGAACTTGGTGATTGAATGGGTCAACAGTCTTTTTCCCAGACATTTAAGGATAGTGAAAGAAACAAAATGGAAAGGGAAATGTGATGAATTAAAGTCAAATTGGTACAAAAAGAGAAATAAAGAGAGGCAAAGAAGGATTGAATGAAGAGTGAGAAAGAGAAAAAAACGAGACAAGAAAGGAAACTTAAAAATAATTCAAAGCCCAGAACAATTTATTACCTGAAGGAATTGAGACTCCACAGCTTGACTGCTTCCCATTCTCACTAAAGAGATGGAGTGGCCTTGACGGGACATTCATTTCTCCATGTTAAGTACCAGCCCAAACTTATTGTGATAAGTTCAACTTGTACTTACTGCACAAATGCATCAATTTCTTGAGAGTCACAGGAGGGATGTAAAGGTGAGCTAGTGTTCGTGAAACGAATGGAAGGAACAGGACTAATTGTCCAACAATTTTCAATTATCTTGGGATTCATAGGAAAAGTCTAACGTAGCAAAATGTATTGTGCAATTATATACAAATCACAATCTGTGCACAAATTTATCATTTTGAAGAAAATCTGGCCCAATGTGTTCAGACAACATTATTGTTTTCATAACAACCCAACAATACCAGTAAAAAGTTGCACTAGATAATATCTGCATCACCACTGCTGATACAAGATTTAAGAAAAATCTAGCTGAAGGTGAAAATGCTTTCTAACATAAATCCTTTTCATTTATTGAAATAGATGCATATCAATAAATCTCCAGCAAGTTGAATTTTGCATGTTAAGTGGTAACTTCCACTCCTGTGTATTCAATGATGGGATGTGGGTATTGCTGGTAAAGCCAGCATTTATTGCAGAGGGTGGTGAATCTTTGGAATTTGAGTTGGAGCTCAATCATTTCAAGACAGTAATCAATAGATTTCTTGATAGTAATGGCATCAAGGGATATGGGGATAGCGTGGGAAAGTACCATTGAGATGGATGATCAATCATGATCCAATTGAATGACAGAGCAGGCTCTATGGGCTAAATGGCCGACTCCTGTCTCTATGTTCCTCTGTTCCAACATTCCTTATTGCCCTCAAGAAGGTAGTGATGAGGTGAGTGTTGAACTGTTGCAGCTCATGTGTTGTAGGTGCACCCACAATGCTATTTTAAAGTGATTTCCAGGATTTTTATCCTGGGAGATCACAGGGAGCACAGCTCGCTCCGACCGAAGTCCAAAGTGGGGGAACAACCTACGGTGATAATTGCGAAATTGCATTGTTATCAGGATTGTGAGATGATCTTGCAGTAGGCAAGGCAGACAAAGGCGAATAGCTGGGAAGGACGTAGAATGCGAGTATACCAGAACATTGGGGCAGACCTGGCAAAGCGCAGGGCCAAGTTCAACCAGGCAAAATCGGCCCTGTACAGAAGAGGAGTGAGATTTGGAATGCTGTTCCCAGCCAGGCTCTGGGTTACGTTCCAAAATAACGAACGTTGGGCGCGATCTTCCCAAAAGGGAACAAAGTCCCCGAGCGGGCGCTTTTAGCTGCATGTTTCCCGGCACTCGCAGTGCCAAGAAACACATGGCTATTCAACAGGACTCGCTTTGAATAAGGGGCCTGAATGGGGACCTCGAGGCCACAAATAGCCCTGTTTTTTATCATGGGGTGCTCTGCTCACCAAAACTTTCCATTGTGGTGAGAAATCAAGTCGCCATTTTTAAATGACGTCCCGATCTCTGAAGCCCTGAAAAGAATCCCCGACCTCCCACACCACAGCCCGAACGCAACATGGGAGGGACACCTGCACCAGGCAAACCCAGCCCAATCTCACATGCACAAAAAATGTCAGCTTGGCACCTTGATAGTGCCAACTTGTCAGTGGCCCTGACAGCTGACTGTGCCACCTGGTACTGCCAGGCAGGCACTCAGGTGGCACTGACAGGGTGCCAGGCTGTCAGTGCCAGAGTACCCAGGTGGCATTAGCAGTCCCAGAGCACCACCCTACCCAAAGAGCATGCAGCTGGGGGCCTCCATTCTCCTTGGAGACACCCATGATTTGGCTGTTCCATCTGGTCCCCGTTTGTGGGGACCGGTACTAAACAGCACTCGCCTAAGGTCCCCACGGTGAAGGGATTGAATCCCAAATCAGTAAGAGGACGGTGTTTACGGCACCGAAGATGGTTATGGACCCAGGGGGACGGTACATCATGGTCAGCGATGTCCTGGACGGGGCACCGGTAGTCCAAATGGGACGACACGCATTTCATAAAGAACACCATGGCTGAAATCCCCGACATCGACACACAATAGAGTAAGGTTTACTGTCTCGCTCGAACATGCAGATTTGCTGAAAACTGATCCCACCCATTGTGGGCGTGATTCCCCTTGCAACATCACGTGAGATTACGTTAAATATCGTGAGACGTTGAGAGCCAGGTAAAACTCAGGAGTGGGGTCTCCCGGCTTTCGCCGGCCATGCTGCGCCGCGGCAAGATGCTTTTAGGGCGTAGCGTGGCCCATTATTTCAACACCCCGGCAGAGGCGGACAAGTTTGTTCGGACAAACGGCCTTGACAAGGGGCAGGCAAGGCAATGCTGAGGGCAAAGCAGAGGAGGAAAGAGGGGAGGAAAAATAAGAACTATTATGGATGCACACTATGTTTTCATGTGACTGTTCTGCCTCACTTTGATCATAAAGATCAGATCACAGGGAAGGGCGAGGGTAGTGGAACACAGGAGAGGGTGAGGCAGAGACAGAGGGAGCAAATATCTGGTGGGCATGGGAAAAGGGTAAGCTCAGGCCCGGGAGGGGGGGCCACCACATTTGCAAGGAAAGCTAGCGCAGGAAGTATGAAAGCAAGGGGGTCCGCGGCGCACATCCCGGCAGGGAGGGAGCATCTGGCGTGGGGTGGCGGAGACCGCGAGGGCAGGGATGGGTAATGTAAGGAGGGAGACGGGGAGGGGGAAACATAGGGGGAAGGGGTTAGCAAGAGGGACAGAGGGAGGGAAGAGGGAACAGAAGGGGAACACAAGGGAGACCCCAGCGTGCAGAGGCGTGTCCACCAGGTAATTATGGTTGATCCCGCAGGAATGGGGAGGACAGAAACCCCCCACCAGGATAGACACAATGACTGTCAGGGCACTTAACGGTCCAGTGAAAAGATCCAGAGTCTTCACCCATTTGAGAAGTTTGAAAGCCGACGTAGTCTTCCTTCAAGAGATGCACCTAAGGGAGATGCACCGACTGCAAGTAAGGAAGGGCTGGTTGGGACAGACGCACCATTCATGTTATGGCACGAGGGCGAGGGAGGTAGCTATACTGATCAGCAAGAGGATGGTGTTTATGGCGACAAAGATGGTTTTGGACCCAGGGGGACGATACTTCATGGTCAGTGGTGTCCTGACCACGCTCCACATTACATGGATGTGAGGTTGGAGACGGGCCGTGCCCAACGCTCTGCATGGAGGTTGGACACGGACCTCTTGGCCAACAGGGTTTTCTGTCAGAAAACATCACAGGCCATCATTGGCAAGTAGATCACTAACAACCAGAATGGGGAAGTCTCACCTTCCATGCTCTAGGAGGCATTGAAGGCGGTAATTAGGGGAGAGATTATAGCCTACAAGGCATGTAGAGATAGGGAAAAGAGGGAGGCTAGGCAACAACTGATCAACTCCATCATGGAGGTCAACGGAAGGTACTTCGAGGCCCTGACTGTAGAGCTGACAGAGTTGAGTGGAAGTACCTCATAGAGGTACTGGAGCGGTTTGGGCTAGAGATGGGGTTCACCTGGTGGGTGAAAGTCCTGTACAACGCTGCCAAGGTAAGGGTTTGTACCAACATCACCAGTTCTGAATAATTCCAGTTGCACAGAGGCGCATGGCAATTGAGCCCCTGGCAATTGCTCTGCGAGACGCAAAAAGCTGGAATTGTATCAAAAAAGGAAGTAGAGGGCACAGAGTCTCACTCAATGCGGATGACCTTCTCCTCTACATCTCGGACCCGCGGAGTGGCTAGAAGGAAATCATGAAGCTCCTGGAAGAGTTCGGAACGTTCTCGGGCTACAAACTCAACCTGGACAAGAGCAAGGTGTTCCAGGTGAACCCTGATGGGGGAGGGACAGAGCTGGAGGGACTACAATTCAAAGTAGCCCAAAACAAATTCCGCTACCTGGGAATTCAGATAGCCCACAACTAGACACGGATCCACAAATGGAATCTGACCAATCTGCCGGAGGAAGTTAAAAAGGACCTACAGAAATGGGATCTACTCCCGCTTTCCCTGGCGGGAAGGGTGTACGTGGCAATCTGCAGGAGGCTTCCTCGCTCAAGTTTGATTGGGGCTTTGGGCAGGATTCTCCGGCCTTCCAGCCTGTGTGTTTCCCGGCGGCGAGAGTAGAGAATACCGCCACCAGTGAACGGCGCACCACCGAGAAGCACGTTGCTGGGGGACCGGAGAACTCAACCCCTGGAGTTAATATTGATGAGTCTCAGGGCCTCTTGCTCTCAGTTGTGTCACAACCTCTGGTAGGATAGGACATACGACTAGGGATGATGATGGAGTTGCCTGGGACATTGGCTCAGAGATATGATTCACTGAGTAGCCAATAAAAGAGCATCAGGGAATAACTAATTTTACACATTAGCATGGGCTGTAAATATCATTTTAGTGTTAATTGTGCATAAAGCAACATTAAATTAGGCAGAAATCCATATTCTGTTTAACTGTGGCAGGTCAAGGGGTGAGCTGCCAACTCACTCCCAGGGGGTGAGTTGGCTGTTTCAATACTGCAATGAGGCTGAGAACTCCCTGTTTTAAATATTTAACCCTGGTTAAATAGGTTTCTCAGGCCTCTGGAAACATGGCACCTTAAAGGAGGTGAGGATAGATTTGGGGAAAAAGTACATACGATCCTTTATAGAACTGCTTCTGCCTATCCAGTTGGGAGCCAAGCCTGTCAACAAGGCTTCTAGGTGAGGATTCTCCTTAACAAAGAAGGAAGGCGCCCACTAACTCACAACATGTGGAGAAAAACTTAGACTTCCAACCTGCCCAAAACCCCAAACACCAGTTGGGGAAACCCTTCCCTGTCAATATTGGGGTTAACAAACCTAGTGACTTAATTTGGGTTAGAGTCTGACAGAGGAAAAAGCAGGGGAGTAGGATTAATTGTTCTTTCAGAGAGCCAGCACAGACACTACAGGATGAATAGCTTCATTCTGTGCTGTAACCATTGTGTGACTCTACAACTGATTCCATCTGGAAAACCAACAAAGCAAATTCTTACCGTGAGCAGAGTAAACATGGTGTGCCCAACATTGAACCCGTGCCGCCAGTTGTGATAAGTGATTTTTCTGTATCCTTTACTCAGTGAATACATGAAACGGACCAATACCTGCAGTATGACAAAATATTTTGTCACAACTTTATTCTTAATAAAATATTAGTTTTTGAGATCAGTTGACTTCAAACTCACATCAGCTGGTGTTGTTTGCCATAATTTGTGATCATTTTTCTGAAACAACCAAGTTATTTCTTATCGTATAAAATTTCTCTAAAGCAGCCCTTACATTAGAACAGTGATTCCAGGCCAGATTTCCATTGCCTCTGTCTGTGTCAGAACAGAGTAGAAAGGGTGTTAAAAATAGTGGGTTCGGCTCAATTCCAAGATTCCTGCCTCACTACCCATTTCCGGCAATTTTAATGGGTCGTGGAAAGGGTGCAGGTAGTGAGCCCACATGCAGCACTTCTGACCTTGCTGGCTCCATTCTGGGATGGATCCTTCAGATCTCTACAATTTTGGTGTGGTCAGTCTGGCTTTTTCAGGAGATGTGGTTTATAGCTCCTCAGAGAAGTCATGAATTTGTACGGAACAATTAATCTGTACAGAACTAATGAGCCATTACACTGGCAAGTCTTTGAAATGGTATTGAAATAAAAAATGAAATTCAAAAATCACTTTGAATCATATTACCTTACTTATATTCTCATCAAAATATCAAACACAGACAGTACAATTTGCATTGAAGAAACCTTTAAACCTTTTAGCACTCTTAATCATGCACAAATAAACAAAGAGGCATTGAAAAAACACTTCAAAGAAATATAAACGTATTACTAACTAATAAAACTGTCAAACAAAGCCAACAGTCCCCTTCAAATGTTGTAAGCAGCGCCACCCCACCTCCCACCCACATGGATGAATGCATGAACAATTCTTGTAGCTCAGCCAAGCATTTAGCCTGTGCTTTCCTCCTTGGGATGAAAATACATCAGGTGGCACTGCCAGGATGGAGGTGGGATTGCAGAGTTGATAAAATTCCTGGGTTAAGGGCCAATATCTAATCATGGTAGGTTCATAACTCACCAGTTGGTCCCAGGAAAATCCAGGTGTTAGAGAGACAGGACAGCACCAAAAGATATGCTATGAAATATAAATGTGGCTTGTGAGATTGAGGCCTTCAGTAGATATGGGATCAGGCAGAGACGGGATATCCTCTACTAAGCCCGTTCCCTTTTAATATGTAGTACCATTGCTATCCATACTCAGGCTCCACCTCCATGCAGTTCTGGGGAGCATTGAGCTGGAGGGGTAGGAAGAAAATGAACAGGAAACAGTCGGCCTTGCTATTTGATTTCCTTGTTATTTCCCTTGAAATCTTGCCTGATCTAGGGTGAAGAATAAAAGAGGAAAATCCAGATCCATAACTTAACATGTCAGAAAACCTTTGTAGAGAGACACCCACTGAGAATGGAAGATTCTGCCCAATGTTGCAGAATCCTGACTGAAGTGCAATGTTACAATTATAATCTGCTAAAACATACATTCCTACAGCATTCATTGACTGTTTGCACACCAAAGAAAATCCATAATGTGGACATTAAGCAGCAATAGATTACCACAACTCTTTCTTGTTATCATCTTTAAATTGTATGCAGTGTAGGTAAACAATATTACTCACTGCCTGTGGTATGTGGAACTTATCAACAACACCAAGTTCATAATACATCTGTATTCCACATTTCACAAGGTCCAATGGAGTCCACTCAAAATCACAAAAGTGAAATTCATAGAGTTCTGATTCGTCAGCATCTGGAAGTTCTTCGAACTTAAAATAAGATAAGACAAAGAAGTGAATAACAATAGACAATGGCGTGGAATTTCTGTAGCTCCTACTCTGACCACTTATCAATACTTCTGTGAAAACCGAGGCGAGATGACAGGTCTCTGTTGATCTGCTATCAAAATTGTAAGGGAATGGTCAGAGTTCCAGACATGCATTGCTTGAAAAGCAAAAAGAGGGAACCCTATGGAAACCTTGATGTACAGCAGCACAGTATGATGAAGCAAAGGTTGATGTCTGGAGTCTCCTGTGTGCTGAGTTCTGAGGAGACACCAAGCAGAGTTCATGCACTTCTCTAAGGACGAGGGTGAGGGGTGGTGCAAACAGAGGGACAGTCACCTTAAGCTCTCCAGTAAACCTTCACATGATAGGATTTTCAGAGTCAGGAAGACTCTGTGCATTTTTCAAATTAGCAGGGGGGAGAGGAGGACCCGAATACAGAAGACCCACCCTCACTTTCAAAATCTCCACGTTTTGCCAGTAAGGAAAAAGGAAGCCGGATGTGAATTACACAGGAAGAAAACAAAAAATCAGCAGAGCCATTTGAACTTGCTGAGATCAAATAGATCTCATTTAGGCTGTTTTGAGTGCCTTAACTTGCTGTGTGATGTCATGAATCGATGGAGGAGGCAAGTGCTCTTCAAGGGTGAATAAGGTCTGTATAATCGTGTATTATGGGGTACATTTTACTGACTCAGATCCAGCAAGTCAGGACATTTCCACACTTGGGCTAGTTGCTTTGGTTGGCAAAATCCAGTTCCAGGGACTTCAACACTGCATCCTTTTATGGGACTGACTGTTTAAATGTGTAAATTCTCAGAAAGGTGTGGTGATATGCATATAGGCATATCTATGTACAATTTTACATAGTTGTACCAATGTATATATTTGTATATAATAGCACCACTGACCAATACATGTCGGGACAGTTATAACCTCCCACCAGAAGCGTCCTCCATCGAACAAGACACCTACACATACGTATATCGGGGGATGGACAGGAGGTGGGCACTTGGTAGTAGGACGGACAACAGAACAGTCATCTTCCTCCATGGTTTTACAGTCACGGAGACAGAATCGTTTGTACATAGAAATGCATGGTCATTATCAAGAATAAATACTTGTAGCAATCATATCTTTGTGTTCTATGTGTACCTTCATGATCGAGGAAGCACCCAAACACAACGAAAGGGTAGGGAGAAAATGGCATTCTTTAAAAAAGTATAGATAATCACTGCAATCCATTTTGAATAATGATTGCAACAATTTTTAAAGCTGAATTTTTATTCTGAGTGTTTTGTTCTGTCTTCTTATTTACTCTTTACAAAAATGTACTCATTACATCTCAAAATGTACAAAAATACTAAATAGTCGTTGACTTGAACTTGATCTACTTACCAATATTTCTTGAAGATCTTCTTCCTCACATTCATCTGGTTCTCTGTCATAGTTTTCTCTGGTTTTCTGATAAATGTAATGGTGTTGGTGAGTTATTTTCAGAACCATGAAATTGAAGGAAATTTAATTTCAATATTACATAATATTACTGAACAAAGTTCTTCAATGTCATTCCAACATACCAGGATGTCCTGTATTTCATCTTTAGAGCATTTAACATGATAGTGCACCATGTCTTGGGCAATGTCTTTCCTATTTTCGAGTTTGTTCATTCGGTCATATGTATCAGTGTTCAAAACAGACCACCCAAGAAACTGTGTCAAGGCCTACAAAAGATAAAGAGCCGTCAATATGTGGCTTTCTGTAGTATGTTTGGGATTCTAAAAATACCTGATTGAACCTTACTTCCATCAGAGTTTCATCCATTTCATCAAATGGCTTCCCGTCCTTCCTGTTATAAAAGGTGGCAACTCCAACAATTTCCTCTTTCTTGTTTACTATTGGCATCGACAGCACATTCTTAATTGTCCATCCCAAAGCATCAAGTGGCTCTTTCTGTAAATGTTGTAGAATTTGATTAAGAGACACATAAGGATTAATGGCTAATGCAATAATGTATTTGAGAAACTGTATTTTAATTTTGGATCTATCCATCCATGCACAGATATGTTTATAAAGGAAGACTGGGTTGGAATTAGTCCGACCGTCAAAATACCCTCTGGCAGGCTGGAAGTTGTTGGGAATCTGGCGTAGCTCCATGGCGGTTGGCTGAACTCAATTACATGGTACCAAGGCCATGAATGCAGTTGACATGGGATTACTGGATTACATGTCACAGATTTGGAAAATGTCTTGAAGACTTTTAAAGAAAGCTCTGCAGTTAAAATCTCCAGTGTGGCGCTTCTGTTGCTCCAGCACAAAGAGGTATTCCAGTGTCAGGGAGAAGGTTCCTTCCCATCACACAAGGTTATTCAGAGGCATCAACTGGTTCAAATTAGGTCAGAGGTATCGCAGTCAAGCTAGCAAAGCCCCTTCAACCTCGAGGATGAAGAAGGGACAGGGTGGAATTAACTCACTATCTCTCCTTTTCCCTGAGGGACTCGAATTTGCAATGCCACTTTGAGGGTTGGCCATTCTGCACCTCATTTATGCGTCGCCCCTTTAAATTTTGGGCCTATTGCATTTAGACTCTGAATCTCCTGCCTGAGGCTCTGCCACTCAGAGTGTCAGCTCAGCTAGGTCGCCAAGGTTAATCCATTGCCCTGTGACTCAATCGCCAGGGAGTCTGAAGTCAAGGAAGCCACACCTAAGTCACCAGCTTTCATCGGGTGGGTTACCGAAAGCATGACGGACACATGTGAGTTTCACTAAATTGAAGAGGAAGGATTGAATTGCATCAAATTGCATTAAATTATATGCACATAGCCAATTAAGTATACCAATGAGCTTCCTGACACTAATAGGCAAGTTTCCTGTTTTGTTACCTTCCTGTCACTGATTTAATCGTTTACAGTTTTTCGTTGCTGGGAGTCTAATGCACAGCCTCCCATGCAATTCTCCGCACCCGCTTGCCCAATCAAGTGGGCTCCACAAATCAATTTTCTATTCTTTCCTGTTCCCTACCTGAAATTCAAAGAATTCATCTGCAGCAGCATTCATGATGTTGCATATCTGGGAAAACATGAAATATAGATTTTTTTATCCCTTTAATCCTAATTCATTCTCATGTAATAGGCAAATTACATTGTAACAACATTGCGTTTATATAATGGCAAAATACAGCCATCGACCCTGCTGTAGGATTAAAACACTTACAAGACTGGTTTCTGCAACATACGTTGGCAGTCTGCTAACTAGGGCCCAATGGTCTGCCGGCGGAGTCCTGAAGAAAATAAATCATCTAAATCAGATGAGAAGGTTTAGCTTGAAATGATAATTGCAGTTATTTTCATTGTATTTGCAGGCAAGTAACCGAATAAAGTAATGCTAAATATGTCCAATATTCAACAAGAAAAGGAAAAGAGCATTGCTGTAGGATATGTGAAACAAAAAACAAACAAAATGCAGATAGCATCTGCAATGAAAATGCCTCAAAAATTGTAAATCTCATTTCAAGTTTTGAAGAAATAGTCTTACAAACATACTTGAAAATCAATATAGGAGAAGGAAATAACAAGGTTAGTCGCAAATCTGAAAGGGAAGATCGGGGATCAGGAGAACTGGTCGTGGCTCCAGAATTTAAGGATAGTGGGCCTGTTGGAAGGGATTGAGGGCAAGGACCCCATGGAATATGTGGTCCAGATGCTGGGCAATCTGGTGGGAAGGGTCAGCTTCCCGAAGCCGCCAGAAATTGATAGAGCCCACCGGTCGCTCCGCCCAAGACCTAAGGCTGGAGAGCAGCCGAGGGCAATAATGGCCAATGCATCGGTACAAGGACTGGGAAAGAATCTTGCGCTGAGCAGGACAGACACAAAACTGTAACAAGGAAGGAGGCCGGATCAGGATCTACCGGGACATTGGGGCTAACCTGGCCAAGCGCCAGGCAGAGTTTAACAGGGCGAAGGCAGACGTTCAAAAACAATGTTGAATTTGGGATGATGTACCCGGTCAAACTCTGGGTCACATTCCAGGGCCGGGAGCACTTCGTCAAGGCCCCTGTGGACAAATTTCTCCTGCAGAGCGGGATGAAAAAACGGCAGCAGGGACAGCAGTGAAAAGGACACCTGAAGAGACGTTATTTATTTATTTACTTCAGCAACTCGAAAGACAGTCTGCGCGGGATGGCCGGCATTGCCTCGTCTTGAAGATGGGAGTTACAGCGCAGGAAGGAAAGGGCAAGTGCTGCGGAGCATAGGAAAGGGTGATAAGAACAGATAGCAGGCGAAAGATAGACATTTAGCTGATTCCGGGAGGGGGTCCACCACATTAGCAGGAATGCTCGTACCAAGAAGCGCAGGCAAGAGAGGGGCCACAGCGCGTCTCCCGTAAGGGAGAGAGTGCCTGGCAATGGGGGGGAGGTACACATCACTAATGGGGGGACAGTTAGTGGAAAAAACAGAGGGAAGGGAACATGCGGGGGGGGGGGGGGGGGGGTAAGTACAGGAAATGGGGGAAAGAAGACAGGGGGGGAGAAACATTGGAACAAGGGTAATTAGGGAATTAGGCAGGCTACAATAGACCGCACACGGCACCTTGGTACACAAAGGCTGCAAGCAACCACTTTAGAGGGTTCCTGAACAAAGGGAAACCCCAGAGCGAAGAGGCTCACCCACATGGCATACACACAGTTGGCAGCCATGTTGGGTGGCCCCTGGACAAAAGGAAACACCGGAGCGCAGGGACACGGCCTTGTGGGGAGAACGGTGACTGTGGCCATTTTGGATGGCCCCCGAACAAAGTGAAGCCCCAGAGTGCAGGGGCGCATCCTCAAGGTAAGTATAGTTGATCCTGCAAGTGGGGGGGGGGAACAGAAGCCCCCATCAGGATAGTCATCTGGAACGTCAGGGTACTTAATGACCCAGTGAAAAGATCCAGAGTCTTTGCCCACCTGAAAAGTATGAAAACTGATATAGTCTTCTTCCAAGAGACGCAGCTGAGGGAGAAGGACCAACTGCTGGTAAGGAAGGGCTGGGTTGGACAAATCTACCATTTCTGCTAAGTGACGAGAGCCAGGGGGTAGCTATACTGTTAAATAAAAGGACAATGTTTACTGTGATAAGGACGGTTACGGACCCAGGGAAGCGGTACGTAATGGTCAGCGGTGTCCTGGATGGGGCACTGGTAGTCCTGGTCAATGTTTACGCTCCCAACTGGGACAACATGGAATTTATGAAAAAGACCATGGTGAAAATCCCCAACATAGACACACACCGAATAATCATGGGCGGGAACTTTAACTGTGTACTCATGGACAGGTCGAACCACAAAACATTGAAAATGTCGAACAGGGCAAAAGAACTCGGCATATTCGTGGAACAGGTGGAGGCAGTGGGCCCATGGTGGTTCACCTACCCAGGGTAGAAGGAGTTCTCCTTCTTCTTCCAGGTACACAAGGTATACACCCAGATTGCTTCTTTGTAGTGGGGAAATCGGTGCTTCAAGGGCCAGGAAGAGCGGAATAATCTCCGACCACGCTCCATAATACATGGGTCTGAGGTTGGAGACGGGCTGTGCCCAATGCGCCCCTGGAGGTTGGGCATAGCCCTCCTTGCCGAAAAGGCTTTCTGCAAGAAAATATCACAGGCCATAGACGAGTATATTACTATTAACCAGAATGGGAAATCTCATCCTCCACCTTCTGGGAGGCGCTGAAGGCTGAATTCAGAGGTGAAATTATCACTTACAAAGCACAAAGAGATAGGGAAGAGAGGGGACGAGGCAACATCTAGTTGACTCCATATTGGACATAAACTGACGATACTCCGAGGCCTCGACCATGGAGTTCCTGGTGGAGAGGAAAATACTACAAATTGACTTTGATCTGCTGTCCATGAGGAAAGCAGTGCACTAACTCCACCGGGCATGGGGAACCTTGTACGAACACGGAGACAAGGCCAGCCACCTGCTAGCTCACCAGCTGAAGAAGCAGGTGGCCACGAGGGAAATAGCACATGTTAGAAACAACAGAGGCAAACTAGTAGCAGAGCGGGAGAAGATTAATGAGGCATTTGAGGCCTTCTACTGGGGGCTGAACACCTTTGTGCCCCCTGTAGGGGACTTGGGAATGAAACAGTTCCTCAATGGCCTGGGCGTGCCAGTCTTGAGGGAAGATAGGAAAAGGGGGCTGGAAGCACTGTTAGAACTGGAAGATGTCATGGAGAGCATTAACACCATGATGGTGGGGATGGCACCGGGACCAGACGGATTACCAGCGGACTTCTACAAAACATTTGTGGTAGCACTGGCCTCGCATTTGCAGGAGATGTTCACAGACGCACTGGTGAGGGGCATCCTGCCACCTACGTTAGCACAAGCCTCAATCTCGATGATACCCAAGAAAGACAAAGGCCCAACACAATGAGTGTCCGACAGACCCATTTCGTTGCTAAACGTGGACGTGAAAATACTGGCTAAATCAGGAGACTGAAGGACTGTGCACCGGAGGACCAAACGGTCTTTGTCAAAGTCAGACAGCTAACATCAAACATCAGGCATCTACTGAATATGATAATGATCCCTGCAGGGTGAGGATATCAGAGGTGATCATCTGCCTGGATGCAGAAAAGGCCTTCCACAGAGTTGAATGGAAGTGCTGCCACAGCGAATGTATGACTAAACACCACCAGCTCTAAGTACTTTCAGCTGCATCGAGGCATGAGGCAGGGATGCCTGCTATCACCAGTACTGTTCGCATTAGCGATCGTGCTCAGGGCGGCAAAGAATTGGAAGGGGATCCGGAGAGGTGAAAGAGAACACAGAGTCTCACTCTATGCAGATGATCTGCTCCTCTACATCTCAGGCCCGCAAGGAAGGGAATCATGGAGCTCTTGAAAAAGTTTGGAAGATTCTTGGGTTGCTAACTCAACCTGAGCAAAAGTGAGATCTTCCCGGTGAACCCGAAGGGGAGGGGCAGAGCTGGCGGGAATGCCATTTAAACAGACCCAAAGCAACTTCCGCTATCTGGGGAGCAAAATTGTCCATGACTGGTAAGGGATGCACAAATGGAACCTGACCACCTGGTGGAGGAAGTTAAAAAGGGTCTGCAGAAGTGGGACACACTCCCACTCTCCCTGGCAAGGAGAGTGCAGATGATAAAGATGAACGTACTGCCCAAGTTCCTCTTCCTGTACAGGTCCATACTAATCTACATCCCCAAGGCCTTCTTCAACTCAGTAGAAAAATTGATCATGCCGTTTGTGTGTGTGTGGGGGGGGGGGGCAATCCGAGGATACCCCAAAAAGTCTTCCCGAGAACAAAAAGCATGGGGGCTTAGCCTTCCTAAACTTGCAATATCAGCACTGGACTGCAACAGCGGAAAGGGTAAAGGGGTGGATAATAGAGCCAGAAGCCGAACAGGTCAGAATGGAGGCTGGCTCCTGCACGGGGACCTCCGTCCGGACCCTGGCTATGGCAGCACTCCCATCCCCACGGACTAAATACTCAACAAGCCCAGTGGTGGTGGCCACACTCAGTTGTGGAATCAGGTACAACACTTTGGACTATCCGGAATGTCCATTAAGGCCTCCATCTGCAACAACCACAGGTTCGCACCAGCCAAAATGAACGCCAGCTTCAAAAGGTGGAGACAGGATAGGGGGGGATGTTGATGGAGTTCTACACAGTCAACAGACTGACAACACTAGAGAAACAAGCTAAGGTATATGCAGGTCAAAAACATCGTATGTAGGCAAACAAGGACATACCCACGACGACTGCAACAATCATTATTAGGGCCGACAGGACATGAACATCTTAGGGAGTGGGAACTGTGGTGACCTGTATGGGCGACTACTGAGAAGGGCACACACACCATTGGATGACACAAGGGAAAAGTGGGAGGAAGGCCAGGAGTTGGAAATAGGGTGGGGACTCTGGAGCAAAGCACTGCACAGGGTCACCTCCACCTCCACATGTGCAAGGCTAAGTCTAATGCAGCTAAAAGTGATACACAGGGCTCACTTAACCGAAACCTGAATGAGCAGGTTCTCCCTGGATGCGGAGGACAATGCGAACGGTGCCAAGGAGGCCTGGCCAACAATGCCCTCATGTTCTGGTCTTGCCCCAGATTTGGGTTCGGGACAGCCTTCTCCGAGGCAATGTCCAAGATGGTGGGGATGAGGGTGGAGCCATGCCCAAGAGCGGCAGTTCTCGGGATATGAGAAGAGGCAGAACGCTTCATTGGGAGGAGGGCTGACACTCTTGCCTTTGCCTCCCTAATCACCCACCAGAGAATTCTCCTTGGTTGGCAATAAGCAGTACCACCCAAAGCTGCAGACTGGTTGTCCGACCTGTTGGAATTTCTGCAAACGGAGAAAATTAAATTTGCCATCCGGGGGTCAGAAGATCACCATCTAGTGTCCTTGGACCATCGTATGGTGGCACTTCACCCATCTGCACTGGCCAAAAATCAAAAAAAAGTCACCCAGTTGTTCCAAGACCTGTTTGTAGCCAACAGCTAATAAGTCAGAGGGAGGGAGGGGGAAGCCACGGTAACACAATGGACAAAAACGAGATGAGAGGGGGAGGAGAATATGGAGGCATAGAGCCCAACCATATCCAACACATAACAAAGTACACAGCAATGCGCCACGCCAACAGGAACAGGGTAAAGGACCTGACGGGGAAGAGAACATGCCAGACGACTAAAAGGGAAGGGGGTCAGGAGGAAAGGGGGGGGGAGAGAGAAGCAGGGGATCCAACTAAAATTAAGTGCCTCCCAGAAAACGTAAAACAAGAAACTGTAACCGATGTAAATAACCGATAGACAACTGATGTACATAACGGAAGACAACCGATGTGTATGAATTTTTTAGGTGCATGTTCACGCTCATCTTTGCTCGTTATAATATGAAAGGCCCTCATAAAAACATATCTTTTTCAAAGGTTTTGAGTTCCCATCCTGTAAATACACTAGTAAACATTCATTGATCTCCCGAAACATCCAATTGTCATGTGTTGACAGGTGGGCTTGTTCTTTCTGTTTGCTCGGTGGGCACCGGTGTTCCAGAGACTGGTGGAAAACGTTAAGCAAGGTTCCATTCTAAATATCCAAACAATAACAACATCCCTTCCTCCCAATCCATTCCTTCCCTTCTTTTGTCGATGAGCCAAAATGTGGACCTGCAAAATAAATTGCATCACCTCAGAGGAATGTACCCCTTTCGCAACCGTTTATTGCACACAGACTTACGGGATGACTTTGATTTCCTCTTTTCCATGAAGGATGTAATCAATTATTTTGTAGAAGTTTACCTCCTGCGGATACAAAAGAAGCATGTAACAATGGAAACGTCGACACAGAGGCAGTAACATTTGACTGAAAGGAGTTGTAATGCATACCCTTCCATCTGGTGTCCTTGGACCATCGTATGGTGGTACTTCACCCATCTGTACTGGCCAAAGATCAAAAAATTCCTGCAGCCAAAATAACAAAAACGAAATGAAAAGGAAGTGAGTTCGACTTATTTCAAAGTCAGCGCAATGCTTCTATATTTAAAGTATGGATGAAGGAAACACAAAACCTTTTCCTTTGTCATGTCCAGGAGTGCAACCGAGTATCTGTCACAGTTCAAAAAGGCGCGGACTGTGTAAAGGGCTTTGTGAAACTGACGTTCAATATCAGTCAGCTCTTCAAATACTTTGCTTGCAGACCATAAAAGGACCTGTGAAATAAATACATGAAGATGTAATTAGGGCAGCACGGTAGCATTGTGGATAACACAATCGCTTCACAGCTCCAGGGTCCCAGGTTCGATTCCGGCTTGGGTCACTGTCTGTGCGGAGTCTGCACATCCTCCCCATGTGTGTGTGGGTTTCCTCCGGGTGCTCCGGTTTCCTCCCACAGTCCAAAGATGTGCGGGTTAGGTGGATTGGCCATGATAAATTGCCCTCAGTGTCCAAAATTGCCCTTAGTGTTGGGTGGGGTTACAGAGTTATGGGGATGGGGTGGAGGTGTTGACCTTGGGTAGGGGGTAGGGTGCTCTTTCCAAGAGCCGGTGCAGACTCGATGGGCCGAATGGCCTCCTTCTGCACTGTAAATTCTATGTAACTACAGGAATGTTAACACATTTCCTGTGATTTTCAAGTCTAAACGTTCATCAGGTCTATCTTTTAAGGCATAGGCTAATTATGATTCAAGGAACAGCTATTTTCTGGCAAAGAAATAGTATGCCATTGGCACTGATTCTCCAGCTCTTGATGTTTCTTTAGTAAAAACATCAATAATCTGGATTTAAAAATGAAACAGTGTCAAGATGTTATGATGATGCCAAATTGGAGGCATTGTAAATTGTGACATAGATCAGGAATGACTGAAGCGATATACAGTAGTTAGTCCAGCAGGATAGGTGGCAACTGCAGTTCATTTTAGTAAAATGATACATTATATCAGGGGTGGGCAAACTTTTCCGTGCAAGGGCCGCATTCAGAAATTCACAATTCACAAAGGGCCGCATAGTATATTAAGTAAAATAATTACTTCACCCGGTTATGATTCTGGGCGCCTCATATAGAACATAGAACAGTACAGCACAGAACAGGCCCTTTGGCCCTCGACGTTGTGCCAAGCAATGATCACCCTACTCAAGTCAACGTATCCACCCTATGCCAGTAAGTAATCCAACAGCCCCCCCACCCATTAACCTTTTAAAAAAAAAATTTAAAAAAAAAAAAAAAATTTTTTTTAGAAAAATCTTTTTTTTTTTTTTTTTTAATGACTTGGTGGGCCGCAGAAATACCTTTGGCGGGCCGCATGCGGCCCGCGGGCCGTAGTTTGCCCACCCCTGCATTATATCATCGAATCATAGAATTTGCAGTGCAGAACGAGGCCACTTAGTCCATCGTGTCTGCACTGGCCCCTGGAAAGAGAACCCTACCTAAGCCCACAACCCCGCCCTATCCCCAGAACCCAATCCAACCTTTTTGGACACTAAGGACAATTTAACATGGTCAATCCACCTAACCTGCACAATTTTGGACTGCGGGAAGAAACCGGAGCACCCGAAGGAAACCCACGCAGACACAGGGAGAACCTGCAGACAGTGATCTAAACTGGGAATTGAATCTGGGACCCTGGAGCTGTGAAGCAACTGTGATAACCATTGTGCTACCGTGCCCCCCATATATTTTATATATAGTAATAGTGAAAAAAAGAACACCTTAAATGCAGTAGAGGAACCTTGGCCGACCGATATAAGGAACATCTGAGAGATGCAGCTACTCACCAAGGCTCCTGCGTCAGCAACGTCAAATATCTGCAACCTCTCCCACCTTTCAGGACAAGGGCAGCAGGCGCAGGGAAATGCCTTCACTTCCAAGTTCCTGTTCAAGTCACCCACCATCCTGACTGAGAACAATGGGTGAAATCTAGGGGTCCTGTTTGCCACGGGCGCAAATTTTGTTATGGCAACACGGTAGCACAATGGATAGCACTGTGGCTTCACAGCACCAGGGTCCCAGGTTCGATTCCTGGCTTGGGTCACTGTCTGTGCGGAGTCTGCACATTCTCTCTGTGTCTACGTGGTGTTCCTCCGGGTGCTCCGGTTTCCTCCCACAGTCCAAAGACGTGCAGGTTAGGTGGATTGGCCATGCTAAATTGCCCTTAGCCTCCAAAAAGGTTAGGAGGGGTTATTGGGTTATGGGGATAGGGTGGAGTGGGAGCTTAAGTGGGTCAGTGCAGACTCGATGGGCTGAATGGCCTCCTTCTGCACTGTCTGTTCTATGTTCTAAATCTCATGAAGGGGCCAAAACGGGATCTGTGCCAGAGAGATCTCATTTTGGGATCTTCCTCACCCCCTGCTGGTGGTGTGATCAGATTCATGCCCTCGCTGAATTTGAATACATTTTAATGTAAAAAAACGGCTTTATGCTGTACTCTCTGCCTATGATATATCCTCACCCCGCAACGTTGCGCTGGCGTGAATCATTATTGGTTTTCAAAAGTTAGGCACAGCTTTTGTCGCCATATCCATCACGCTGTGCAATTTTGGGAAAATTCCACCTTTGCTTATTGACTGTCACTGGCTCGAAACCTGGAATTCACTCTCTAACTGCACTGTGAGTGTACCTACACCAGATGGACTTGAGTGGTTCATGGCCCCTTACTTAAGAGCTCTTAAGAATGGACAGTGGCATGGTGGCGCAGTGGTTAGCACTGCTGCCTCACGGAGCCAAGGACCCGGGTTCAATCCCGGCCCCGGGTGACTGTCTTTGTGGAGTTTGCACATTCTCCCCATGTTTGCATGGGTCTCACCTTTGCAACCCAAAGATGTGCAGGTTAGGTGGATTGGCCACACTAAATTGCCCCTTAATGGCAAAAAAAAGGAATGAATAATAAATGCTGGCCTAGCCACAATGCTCAGACCCTGTGAATGAATAATAAAAACTGATTGCAGCTAGATAATGGGTGCAATTCAGCGGACAAAAGTTTAAGTCCGCTTTTGGGAGCATTTGGCGAGTTGTTTCCCAGCGGCTGCAGCGCCGAGAATCTCCCCATTATTCAGTAATCTCACTACCAGGTACAGTTGTTCCCACATCAGGCCGCCATTTTGAGGGGAAGCCTGATGTCTCCCCCCCACCAACTTTAAGGCCCCCCTGCTTTCTGCCCCCCACCTCCATCACCCCCCCCTCCAATTGGAAAACCCCCCCATCAGCCCCCCCCCTCCCAATTGGAATGGCCCCTCCCGTTCCAACCCCTAGCACTGGCACGCTGGCACTGCCAGAGTAGCATTGATAGGGTGCCATGGGACATCAGGGGGAGTGCCAGGGTACCACACTGCCCTGTCCTTGACTACCTTGGGGTCTCGAAATATTAGCTCTTTTCTCTCCTTAGAGATGATGCCAGACCTGCTACAATTTTCCAGCATTTTCTCTTTTAGTTTCAGATTCCAGCATCCACAGTAATTTGCTTTTATATTATTTTATTGTGGATGTTTTACTTTTTATGACTGTATAGCAAAGTTATATTGTTTAAAAGTGTGGAATCTTGTGGATATATTTTCTCAGTAAGTACCTGGATTCCAAAATTCATCTACTTTTAACGAAAGGTAACTCGTTCCTAACCAGATGGTAACAATGTACAAATTGACTCCGGCTTTTGGAGGGATTGTTTGAGGCGTCACAAGTTAATTTAAATGCCAACATCTAGGGTAATTATTTTGTTTATTTATTTTGTTAGTAATGGTAAAAGAAAGAAAGAAAGTAAAATTGAAAGGCAGCATAAAGAAAGACCAGCATCAAATAGGGTCAAACGACTGAAAAATGTTTAACAGGCAAAATTAAAGGCACTCTATCTGAATGCGCACTTCAATTTTCTAGAACCGTTTGTTGAGGATCCAACTAGGGAATGGGTTATTTTGCATAGTGTTGTGCAATGAGAAAGGGATAATTAATGATTTTGTTGTAAAGGAACCCCTACGGAAGAGTAACCATAATATGATAGAATTTTACATTCAGTTGGAAAATGATGTAATTCAGGGCATCACGGTCGCATAGTGTGCTTCACAGCTCCAGGGTCCCAGATTTGATTCCTGGCAGGGTCACTGTCTGTGTGGAATCTGCACGTTCTCCCCATGTATGTGTGGGTTTCCTCCAGGTGCTCTGGTTTCCTCCCACAGTCCAAAGATGTGCAGGTTAGGTGGATGACCATGCTAAATTGTCCTTAGTGTCCAGAAAAGTTAATTAGGGTTAATGGGTTAAGGAAATGGGGTGGAGGAGGTGTGTGCTTGAGTGGGGTGCTCTTTCCAAGGGCTGGTTCCGACTCGATGGGTCGGATGACCTCCTTCTGCACTGTAAATTCTGTGAATCCGAAAATTAAATCTAAACAAAGAAAAATAAGACTGTATGTGGGGCAAATTGGCTGAGGTGGGAAGCTACCTTAAAAGGTATGGTGGTAGACACACAATATCTAGCATTTAAAGAAGCAATATATGGTTTACAACAAATATCCAATTCTTTGAGGCACAAAAGCCCAACAAGAAAAGTGATTCAACCATGGCTAACAAGAAAAGTTAAAGATTCTACTGGATGAAAGGGAGAGGCTTAAAAAGTTGCCAAAAAGAAGTAGTACTCCTGAAGATTAGAAGCTTTTTAGAGTTCAGCAAAGGAAGACCAGGAAACTGACAAAGAAAGAGAAAATAGAATACAAGGATAAACTGTAAGGGTCCTTCATGCTGATTCCTTTAATTCCCCTTGCTTTATGTTTGCTGTTATCACTTTTGATCCATGGATGCTTGATGGACATGTAACTTTAAGTCAAACAGTGGAGAGAATAAGGAATTTGAAAAGTTGCAACATAGTTTATGGTGCTCCTAACTTTGGCCAGCAAAACTCAGGCTTTTCGGCACCTGAGAGATGGGGATGGACTCGGTTCGATTGATTAGTTGGTGGCCAATGAATTGGCCAACAGGCCGTATCTGCCCGGTAACAGGTGGTGATTGGGTCATACTCAAGTGGAATAAATTTCAGAGACCTATGGAGCTCAGATTTGACTCCTGGACACTCAGGGGAAGGTCTGTCTGTCTGTCTGCCTCTCTCTCATTACACCCCTCTCCTCTCTTCTCTGTTTGTCTGTCATGTGTGTGTGCGTGCATATATGTATATAGAAAAGATTTGTAAAGACTAATATGGGCAGAGACAATTGGGAATAAGGTAATGGCAGAAAAACAAAACCCTCCCAGAAATACTTGAGAACCAAGGGACTAGCAGTGCCAAGGAGCTCAAGTAAATTAGCGTCAGTTAAAAAGCAATACTGGAGAAATTAACGGGATTGAAAGTTGTTAAATCCTCTGGGCCTGATGATCTGCATCCCAGGACGTTGAAAGAGGTGGCCATAGAGATAATGGATACACTGGTGGTCATCTTCCAGAATTCTCTAGATTCTAGAATGGTTATGCAGATTGGAAGGTAGAAAATGTAAACTCATTCTTTAAGAATGTTTAAGAAAGGAGGGAGAGAACAAAAGGGGAATTACAGATCTGTTAGTCTGGCATCAATAGAAGGAAAAATCTTATTGTAAAGTATGTGATAGCTGAACATTGAGAAAATAACAGGAGCATTAGGCAGAGTAAACATGGATTTATGAAAGGGAAAGAGACAAATCTGTTGGAGTTTTTGGAGGATGCAATTAGCAGAATAGATAAGGGGGAATCAGTAGATGGAGTGTATTTGGATTTTCAGAAGGCTTTTGATAAGGCCCCATGCAAAAGATTAGTAAACAAAATTAGAACAAATGGAACTGGGGGTAATACCGTGGCAAGGATTGAGAATTAGTTCACAGACAGAAAAGTAAGAATAAACTGGTCATTCACAAGTTGGCGAGTTGTGATCAGTGGGGTATCTCAAGGATCAATGGTTGGGTACAATCTGTATTAGTGATTTGGAAGTGGGAATTAAAATGTAATATTTCTAAGTTTGCAGATGACACATAGGAACGTGAGTTACAACGAGGATGCAAGGAGGCTGCAAAGGGATTTAGACAGCCTAAGTGTGTGGGAAAGATTATGTAAAAAATGTGAAGTTATGCACTCTGCTGGGAAAAACAGATATGAAGCATATTTTTTAAGTGGTGAGAGATTGGGAAGTGTTGATGTCCAAAGGAGCCTGGGTGTCCTAATGTGTCATTGAAAGTTAGCATGCAGATGCAGCAAACAATTAGGAGGGAAAATGCTTCATACAAGGAATTTGAGTACAGGAGTAAAGACATCTGGTTGCAATTGTATCGAGTGGTGATGAGACCACAACTGGAGTATTGCATAAAGTTTAGGTCTCCTTACCCAAGGAAGAATATACTTGCTAGAGATGGAGCGCAAAAGAGAGATGGGGGTAGTGAGGGGAAATAGAGTTGAGGTAGAAGATCAGCTATAATCTAATTGGATGGTGGAACAAGCTGGCGGGAGATGATGCTGAATGGTTTACTCTTGATCTTATTTCCTATGTTCCTATGTTTGTTTATAGCATTTTTGCTACAGGCTTCTGGTTGAAGATTTGAAACTCTGTTGGGGATATGTTATGTAAAGGAGATAAAGTAACTGATTTGCTTCAAGATGTACCAATGAGAACACTTACACAGAGACAATGATGAAGAGACCCCTCATCTCCAATCACCATAGAGTATAGTGTGCTTTCAGTTGTCCAGCAATTGTCTAGCCCAACTGAGATCAATTTATAATTCAATCTATCTCAACTATCGTTCCAAAAATCCCGTGCCTAAGCTCGAACAAATAACATCACTGGTTACATTAATGGCACATAGCACTACTAAGTTGTACAATTGTACTTTAGTTTGTACATTTTCTACAATAAAGGAGCTAGAATATTAAAAGCTGCTCCTGAAAGGGTATGCAGGCAGTTGGTCGATTCGGAAGCATCTGAGCAATAAGTAACATTTGCTAAACTCTGATCTGGAGCTTAGGATTCAAAGCAAAGAGATCATTTGAATTTCATTAGGCTGTTGTTGGAATATTGTGTACAATTTTGCTTCCCCCATCATAGGAAGGATTAAAATAAAAGGAAAATGTGATGTAAAATCAGTCAGGAAATTGCGGTAGATTATCAAGAATGGTGTTACAGTTATGAAAGCAGACAAAGGAAGTTCGAGTCTTTTCTCTGGAGCTGCAAAGGTGAAGTAAAAATCTAATAGATCTCCAAGATAGATAAATAATGATAGATTGGTCCCATTTGCTGCTGAAACACCCCACAAAATTGAAGATAATCACAAGAAAAATGAATGTTAGTTCAAAAAGGCGGATGGAATGTAGAATTCTCCCCAAACATCATTGTCAAAGTAGATTCCATAGTTACATTTAAAAGCAAATTAGTTACTGCTTGAAAAAACAATATTATAGGATATATGAAGCATGCAGCAGTAAAATTAGAAAAATGTTTCATGTAGATATGTCAAACACAGAAAGGGTCTTGATCAGCCAATTGGCCCATTTCTACGGAAATTAGGCATTATAAAAGGAAAGCAATGTAAAACAGTCTGCCAGTATTATAAAAAAAACATTTCTTGATATCAGTAATGGTCCATTTTAATTATTCTATGATTCTGATTCCTTCCACTTTTAAATTTTCTCTGAAAGTTTTTTCTGGGCTGCACGGTGGCACAATGGTTATCACTGCTGCCTCACAGCACCAGGGACCCGGGTTCAATTCCGGCTTCGGTCACTGTCTGTGTGGAGTTTCTGTGTTCTCCCCGTGTCGGTGTGGGTGTCCTCCGGGTGCTCCGGTTTCCTCCGAGTCCAAAGGTGTGCTGGTTGGGTGGATTGGCAATAATAAATTGTCACTCAGTGTCCAGGGATGTGCAGCTTAAGGTATGGAAATAGAGGGGGAAGTGGGTCTGAATAGAATGCTCATTTGGTCACTGCAGACTCGATGGGCTGAATGGCCTCCTTCTGCACTGGAGGGATTCTATGATTCTATGAAATTACCAAATACTAGCAACATGAGGAATGGTTTCCTCTGTGACAAAATAGCCAACAGCCTAAAAAGCAAGGCCAGATACAGAATTGGACAATCTAAATTAAACAGTAGCCAACAACTTGAACCATCAGGCCTGATGGGAATTCGGACAGGCCTAGTAAACACAGACATTGATAAGAGGTGAATAAGGGCAAATCTGAATTTTTCCTCGAAGTTGGGAGCGGAGGTCATCGACCTTGGCCAAATAAGGTCAGTGGTTTATGTATTGGCTAATATCGGCCAAACTCTCAGGCACCTCAGGTCAAGTATCGATCAGACTCAGTGGCGCCTGACCACCATATATGGAAAGGGCTACGTGCGCTATGTACACTTGAGAATAGATATCTAGGGGGCTCCTGACGACGTCCATATGTGGAATCAGCAATCCCATTGGGTGCTGCCATCCCCCTCCAGTAACCGCATTGGCTGGAAGCCAGAGAACTTTCTAGAAAGGGGCAAAAGAGAGAAGGGAGAGAGTATAGGAAGAGACACCTGGAAGCCACCCCCAGTGAAGACTCCACCCACAGCGAAAACTCCACCACCTCAGCAAAGAGAAGCCACGGTGACAGGGGAGGGCTTGTGAGACCCACCTTCGTGAAGAAGGCCCTGAGTTCAAGAAGCAAGGTCATCGGAATTGGAGCCTGACCAAGTTCAGTTGCACGGGTAGTATCTGAGTCTCTGATAGACCATGGTATTTATAAGTTAATTTAAGGATTTAAGGGTTTGTTGTGTGAATAGAGTTTGAATCATAAGATTTAGTATGAAAATCGAGTTGAACTATGAATCCACTCTTGTCCTTTGTTTGTCTCAAATGTAAGGACACTTGTGAAAACGTGTTTTAATTAAGTGGTCGAAGTGTCTGAAATGTACAGACAACACCTCTATTTGCTAAGTGCAGCACTATTGGAGACTGGCGTGCAGACAGTGGCTCCATGGGATTTCTGTTCCGCTTGCCAGTTCTTATTGTCTTCTATGTTAAAATAGAAAGTGGGAAAATCATGGCGAGTGATGGAACAAGCAGAAAATTCTGACAGAATGTTTATAATTTCACTGGAAATCATAGGAAATCCTCAACCAATTTGTTTGTAAATCTTTATTTAGGAATGACCTTAATTTTTGTCAGAGAACAGTTCTATAATAGTCCAATCTTGTCATAGATATGATATTAAATTTAAACTGCACTCAGTAGGTAATTTACATAGACATTTCCAAACCTTTGTCAAGAAAGCCTTGTTTAGCTTTACCTGCCCTTTCCTTGTTTCACACCCATGGAGATAATTCAGGTGGTAGATCCTGAGCGTTAAGTTGAGAAAATTGAGATACTTTAACAAAACCTGTAAAAAAAAGGTAAAAAGAATGCATTTTTAATTTATGGACCAAAGCTATTCAACCCATGTCTCAAAACTACACCAGTCTATTTGCCCTGAAGTTAGGGTCCAGATTTTCGTAAAGCTGGAATGACTCCAGAGCCATTTAATAATGGCGGCCAGGACCCGATTCTGAGATTCCTAACTCCATTTCCAGTGCTCCAAATTTTTGTTGGTGTGGGATAGGGATGGGTAGTAAGCTGGCAACCTGCACTCCTGACCTGCCCAGTTCCATTGTCAGGGGAAGCATCTCCCCGCTCCTGAAACTTTCATGGTGGGGGCAAACTTCTCCATGATTTGTTGTTCACAGCCCCTCAGAGGAGTTGCGAACCATAGTCTGGATTTGGGAACCTCTTGAATGCTAAATTCAAAAAGGCTTACCCATGCCTTCATGCCCCTTCTGTGACTCCCATGCCAGTGCTTGAAAACTCAGTGCCACCTCAAGCCCCACACTGACGCCAATGCCAACTCCCCATGGCACCCAATAACTTCCATGTCAACTCATACCCCTTCCAAGCCCATACATAGAATTCATAGAATTTACAGTGCAGAAGGAGGCCATTCGGCCCATCGAGTCTGCACCGGCTCTTGGAAAGAGCACCCTACCCAACCCCACACCTCCATCCTATCCCCATAACTCAGTAACCCCACCCAACACTCATGGCAATTTTGGACACTAAGGGCAATTTAGCATGGCCAACCCACCTAACCTGCACGTCTTTGGACTGTGGGAGGAAACCGGAGCACCTGGAGGAAACCCATGCACACACGGGGAGAACGTGCAGACTCTGCACAGACAATGACCCAAGCCGGGAATTGACCCTGGAGCTGTGAAGCAATTGTGCTAACCGCTATGCTACCGTGCTGCCCCCAAGAATACACCCAGAAAGAACTATGTACATAACCAATGAAATATATAATAACAATGACAAGTGTGTAACTATTGAGAGAAACAAAAAGAAAGCTGTTTTTGGAAAAAAAAATGTCCTTTAACATAGTGAAACCGATCTATATATATAATTATATCAATGCATATATAGATATATGAGTGAGATTCTTTGGCCCTCCTCATGGTGTGTTTTTCAGTGGCGGGAAGCGGTCCTCAATTGGATGTCATGGGATCTTCTGTCCTTTCCCACTGAATCCACCTCCCACTGCTAGGAAACCCATTGGGGTACGCCTTGGCGGGACCAGAAGATTCTGCTGGGGTGGGTGAACAATCGGAAGGTCCTGTCCTATTTCTATTCTATCTGTTGTCTGATGCCACCTGGAAGATGCTCCCTCAAAGATTAGCCTTTAGCTAATTCCCTCAATCTTGTTACAAAAGAAAGGTGCACATAAGGAATGGGGGAAAAGACTAGAGTCAGCAGCAAAGAACTTCAGAGCTGCATCCTTCAAAGGAGAAGATCTGCAAGTAGCTGCCATAATTTTTTCTGGTAGACCAGAATGATGAGGAAATCCTTACAGGTGACGTAGCATACAGCTGAACCCACTTGATGTCCCCCCCACCACCCCATCTGCATTAGTGCACCAACTCAGTAACTCCATGGGGAATTAGAAAGTCTAGGTGAGGGTGCAATATTGGTTGATTCACAGAGTATAAGGGAACAAGAAGAGTTTGCAGTGAATAGGCAATGCACCAACTTTCCAACACAGGCAGACTGGTAGGCCACTCAGCTTTAGAGTCACATGTTCCATTAAAATCACACTTATATGCAAGTATTTAAGTCAATCTCTCAGCATGTCAGGCAGCTGACAGCTGTGACTTTCATTTGTAACATTAAAGAAACTTTCTCCTTATTGGAGAAATCAATGCAGCATTTAGTATTTGCATTAGCATCTGTAATAGCCGTTCACCTCTGAAGCTGTCAGGAACCAATCAGTTATTCTGCTCTTTGAAAGCACAAATTGTTACCCTGGTTGTAGTGCTTTCCAGGTTAGACAGCATTCTGCATAAAGGTTGACTGAAGGCCAGAATGTGACCACTTGCTTAGTGCTTTCAGGATCAGGAGAAAAATCATAAGATCAATAAGTGCATTGAAGGAATAACTAGCCCTGGTGCTTTGGTGGCAAAAGTCATGGGTTTCCAGAACTCCACTGATGATTATCTTTATCGATAGATAATTAATTAAACCTCTAAAAGCATTAGTTGAAACATTGTAAAAAGGTCCCAGATAACAGTGCAAAATGCACCACAGTCATTGTAGGTCAGAAGGCCATTCACCCTATTTTTTGGTCATCAAAAAACAAAATCATTACTGTAGTGTCAAATTAAGTGCTGGGGGCAGCACGGTGGCATAGTGGATGCCTCACGGCGCCAAGGGTCCAGGTTCGATCCCAGCTCTGGGACACTGGCCGTGTGGAGTTTGCACATTCTCCCCGTGTTTGCGTGGGTTTCGCCCCCACAACCCAAAAGATGTGCAAGCTAGGTGGATTGGCCACGCTAAATTGCCCCTAAATTGGAAAAAATGAATTGGGTACTGTAAATTTATATTTTAAAAAAATTAAGTGCTGGAAGAGATATTGAATTTCAATGCCTTAATTTTCAAAATATATATGTAGACACAGGTATATACAGTATATTTGTACAAAAAGCTGGAAAACTCTTACTTCTTCATCTTTTGCGGTGAAATGTTGTCCTTTTAATTTGTTTACAGCCATTACAACAGCAACTACATCTTTTCCATTCATTATTGGAGTTGCCAGAACACTTTTTGTTTCATATTCTGTTAGGAGGTCCACAAAGTCACAGAAACGCTCATCCTACGAAACAGAAAATAGTCAATATAATTGAGGACAATTTTCAAAGATCATACCCCATTGCGCTGATAATAGTTAAGCCAATTTTGACAACTATATGTGGAAGTTAAAGTCATTTGAACACTCAAAAATATATCACAAAGTCTATTGCTGAAACCTCCAGAAAGTATTATTACTTATATCAGATCCGAAATTCCAAAGGATTTTGTTCTGCCTTAATGTATTAAAATGTTGTTACCACTAAAGGAGAAGAATGTCAATGGGAGCAAATGATCAGCTCCGAATACCATTATTGCAAGGATTGCAGCAGCTCCAGGAAAAGGCTTGTTATCGTCTTCTTGTGGTATTAAATCAATCTGGTTCAACAGCCCAGGAACAACATATAAAAACCATTTTGGAAAATACCCAATAATTCCCGTATACCTAATTATTTTCAGCACTTTGAGCGAAGATCCATAATTATTTAATTTGAAAAAAAAATGTAAAAACATAAGGAATGAGTCAAAGTAGGCCATTTGACCCCTTGAGCCTGCTTTATTCATGGAACAATGGCGTCGCTGGCTGGGCCAGCATTTATTGCCCATCCCAAATTACCCTTGGGGCAGTTAAGAGTCAATCATATTGCTGTGGGTCTGAAGTCACAGGTAGGCCATACCAGGTAAGGACGGCAGATTTCCTTCCCTAAAGGATATCAGTGAACCAGGTGGGTTTTTATGACAATCGACAATGATTTCATGGTCATCATTGGACTTTTAATTCCAGATTTTTATTGAATTCAAATTTCACCATCTACAGTGGCAGGACTTGAACCGGGGTCCCCAGAGCATTACCTTAGGTTTCTGGTTTACTAGTCCAATGACAATACCATTATGCCACCGCCTCCCCATATTTAAAAGGATCATGACTGATTTCCTACCTCAGCTTCTCCTTCCTGTGCTATCCCCATATCACTTAATTCCTTTAGACCTCAAACATCTACGAACCTCTTGCCTTGAATATATTCAATGATGAGATACTTCAGATCTCTGAAGTAAGAATAAATGTATGAGTCAATCCCTCAATTAGAAACACGTCGTCGACCTTCAATTTTGCAAATCATTGGAAGTGATTTAACAGAATACGTTTGAAGTCCTGGTGTTTCCCAACGGCCGCACCGGCGAGATCGTGGTCTGTATTTAACGGCACTTAGTGCCGGAAATGAGCCTCCATGAGTTTCATGCTATGACCGGCTGTCTTGCCAAATCCCGAACATGCGCCGGAGTGTGATAATTAGGGGCTTTTCAGAGTAACTGCATTGCATTGTTGATGTAAGCCTACTTGTGACACTAATGAAGATTATTAAAGACTATTAGATTATTATTATGTGTGGTACAATACTGGACAATATTCAAGCCACATGTCAATGAAACTTTGCTTAAGAAAACAGAAATGGTGCACTATCAATTACGACGAGACGAGAGTAGAGTGTAATCGAGGCTTTATTTCGCAGATATGTATAGCCTCCCGCAGCTGCTGCCGAAATGGCTGCAGCTCGGAGAGCCCAGACATTTATACTCTGCCTACTGGGCAGTGTCAGCAGGCAGGGATCTACCCCCGTACCTGTAGTACAGGAGCCTTACCGTAATACACCTCATATGCGATAAATATACAACAGTGGTGACTACCACATTCACCCCATGTTAAAAAGAGTTCAGCGGGGGTGGTGGAAGACTATTTACACGCATATGTTTAACACGTTAGGAAAAGTTTACAAATTCATCGATCGGGCGCCTTGATCCTTCGTTGCAAGCACCGCAGTCCCGGTGGTGATGCAGGCGTCGGTTCAGTCGCCGGTGACTCCGGGAGCATGTCGACCTCAACATCATTCCCGGGTGGGACCAAGGGGCTGTGGTGAGATGCGCTGGGGGGAGGGAGGGTGGTGCCGGGGCAGAGGGGGGGGGATGTGGGGACCCAGCTGGCGTACTGCGGGTTCATGTGAAGTAGCTGTACCCTCTCGACAAACGGGTCTGCCTTGTGGAGCCGCACGTGCTTGCGGAAGAGAACGGGTCTTGGAGCTGCCAGCCATGTTTGGAGCAAAACCCCGGAGGTGGACTTCCTGGGGAAGGCAAAGAGACGTTCATGGGGGTTTCGTTAGTCTCAGTGCAAAGGAGCGACCGAATGGAGTGAAGGGCGTCGGGGAGGATCTCCTGCCAGCAGGAGGCCGGGACATTCCTGGACCGTAGGGCCAGATGGACGGCCTTCCAGACCGTCCCATTCTCCGCTCCACCTGCCCGTTTCCCCGGGGGTTGTAGCTGGTCGACCTGCTCAAGGCAATGCCCTTGCTGAGCAGGTACTGGTGCAGCTCATCGCTCATAAATGAGGATCCCCGGTCGCTGTGGACGTAGGCGGGGAAACCGAACAGAGCGAAGGTGGTGTTGAGGGCTTTGATGATGGTGGCAGACGTCATATCGGGCCATGGGATGACGAAGGGGAACCTGGAGTATTTGTCGACCACATGAAGAAAGTACGTGTTTCGGTCGGTGAAGGGGAGGGGCCCCTTGAAATCCACACTGAGGCGGTCAAAGGGGTGGGAGGCCTTCCCCAGGTACGCTCGGTCTGGCCGGTAGAAGTGCGGTTTACACTCTGCGCAGATCTGGCAGTCTCTGGTGATAGCCCTGACCTCCACGATGGAGTAGGGCAGATATTGAGGGCCTTTATGAAGTGAAAAAACCAGGTGACCCCTGGGTGACAGAGATCGTCGTGCAGGGTCCGGAGGCGGTCCACTTCTGCGCTGGCACATGTACCTCGGGATAGGGCATCGGGAGGCTCGTTGAGCTTACCGGGGCGATACAAAATCTCGTAACTGTCGGTGGAGAGCTCGATCCTCCACCTCAAGATGTTATCATTTTTGACCTTGCCCCGCTATGTGTTGTGGAACATGAAGACAACCGACCGTTGGTCAGTGAGGAGAATGAATCTCCTGCTGGCCAGGTAATGCCTCCAATGCCGCACAGCTTCTACTATGGCTTGGGCCTCCTTCTCGACGGAGGAGTGCCGAATTTCGGAGGCATGGAGGGTGCGGGAAAAGAATGCCACGGCCTGCCTGCCTGGTTGAGGGTGGCGGCCAGAATGACGGCTGATGCATTGCTCTCGACTTGGAAGGGGAACGCCTCGTCGACTGCGTGCATCGCAGCCTTGGCGATGTCGGCCTTGATATGGTTGAAGGCCTGGTGAGCCTCGGCAGTCAGTGGGAAAGCGGTAGAGTGGATGAGTGGGCGGGCCTTGTCCACATAGTTAGGGACCCACTGAGCATAGTCTGAGGCGAGGAAGATGGCAACACCCTCGGGCCGCACGGGGGGGGGGGGGGGGGGGGGGGGGGGGTGTGCAGGAATAATAGCGGCGATCGAGCGGGCCTGGCACACAGCAGCGAAATGTCCTTTCTTCCCGCAGGCCATACAGAGCGTGCTCCACGCCGGGCAGCGCTACCGGGGGTGTTTTGTCTGTCCGCAGAAGTAGCACTTGGGTCCCCCGGGGTTGGTTGGCTGCCGTGCGGCGCAGGCTTGGGGTTGGCTGGGGGCGGTCGCTGGTGGGGTCCACGATAGGGTGTTTGCTGGCGGGGTCCATGATGTCCAGGAGGAGGGGGCCGTGCGGTCGGGGGCGTACCCCTGTACATTGCGTGAGGCGACTGTGAGTGAGATCGCGAGTTTCTTGGTCGCCGCGAGGTCGAGGGTAGCCCCTTCTAAGAGGCACTGGAGGATGTAAGCTGACCCTATGCCCGTAACGAAAGAGTCTCTAATTAGAAGTTCAGAATGTTCAACGGCTGAAACGGCCTGGCAATCGCAGACCCTCGCTAGGGCGTGCAGGGCGTTCCAGAAATCTTCCACAGACTCACCAGGGAGTTGATGCTGCGTGGACAGGAGGTGCCTGGCGTAGATTTTGTTGGTCTGCTGAGTGTAGTTCTCCTTCAGTAGCGCCATGGCCTCAGCGTAGGTAGGCCTGTCCCGGATGAGGGGAAAGATATCGGAGCTCAGCTGTGTGTACAGGATCTGGAGTTTCTGTGCCTCTGAGGGTGGTTCTGTCGCAGATCTGATGTATGCTTCAAAGCAAGCTAGCCAATGTGCGAAGGCCGACTTGGCGTTGTCTGCTTGAGGGTGCAGCTTCAGACGATCAGGCTTGATGCGGAGATCCATCGCTGTAAAATCTCTGCGTAATAAATTGATGCACTATCAATTACGAAGAGATGAGAGTAGAGTGTAATCAAGGCTTTATTATGCAGAGATGTGTAGCCTCCTGCAGCTGCTGCCAAAATGGCTGCAGCTCGGAGAGCCCACACATTTATATTCCGCCTACTGGGCGGAGTCAGCAGGCAGGGACCTACCCCCGTACCTGTAGTACAGGAGCCTTACCGTAATACACCTCATATGCGATAAATATACAACAGTGGTGATTACCACATGGTGGAAGTGAATTAACCTCTCCGCTGCGCCTACTGCAGATCCACCGCCCATCTTAGCCCTTTCAGGTATATTATGGGCCAAACTATCCTGTAGTGACAATAAGGTGGCATTATGAGCCACACGCTTGATGGATTGGGGAGATCAACAACAGGTGGCATGTAAGGGCACTGCAACTTGACATAAAGCGGTCGTGCTGATGGGTGCCATGGGTGCTGAGGAACAAGCGCCAAGACCGGATGTGGGGCGGTTGCGAGGTGTCGTCCAGTGATTTGTGTGTTGGGGGGGTTGGGAATTTGAGGGGTGGAAGGCAGAACCGATGCCAGTAGAGAGGTGGTAACTTACCCTTGCAACTTGATGGGGGTTGTTAGTCTTCCAACATTGTATGGTGGTCCTCCTGGTTATGTTGCCCGCACTGACACTGATTCCCAAGTGGCATTGGAGGCCCTGCTGCTGGCCCCTGACCTCTTGGTGGACCAGGATGTCCAGCCTTACATCCACTGTATCCAGAAGGCTCCCTAACGCAAGAAGCATGTCTGTGCGCTGCTATGCTTATGTCTTGACTGGGAGTGAGGGGTGAGGGAGCACTTAAAAGCAGTTCATCTTGTTAGCAGAGAGACACTGGGACGTCAGTCTGGGAATCATTTGGCAAGAGAGCCAATATTGGTAAGAAGCTTGAGGGGGCTAATTTCTGGCACTAAGTGCTGTTAAATACAGGCCACAATATCGCCGAGTGTGGCGACTAGAGGATTTTCACAGTAACATCATTGCAATGTTAATGTAAGCTTACTTGTGACACTAATATAGCTTATTATTACCTGAAACTATGGGCGGGATTCTCCGACCCCACGCAGGGTCGGAGAATTGGCGGGAAGCGGCGTTATTTCCGCTCCCGCAGGTTTCCGAATTCTCCCGCCGGTAAAAAACCGGCGTTGTGCAAATCCCGCCGGCAGCCTGTGAAAACAGCTGGCGCCGGCGGGATTTCATTTTTTTTAAACTTACCTTAAATCTCCGGCCCGGATGGGCCGAAGTCCCGCCGCTGGGAGGCCTTCTCCCGCCGCCGAGGTGTACACCACCTCTGAAACGGCGGGCTCAGCGGCGCGAGCGGGCCCCCGGGGTCCTGGGGGGGGTGGGGGGCGATCGGACCCGGGGGGGTGCCCCCACGGAGGCCTGGCCCGCGATCGGGGCCCCCCGCTCACTCCGCGGGCAGTGCCGTGGGGGCACTCTTTCTCCTTCCGCGCCGCCACGGCTTCCGCCATGGCGGACGCGGAGGAGAACCCCGCATCGCGCATGCGCCGGCAGTGAGGTCAGCGGCCAGCTGCCGCTGACGTCACTGCCGGCGCATGCGCCGACCGCCGAAAGCCTTTCGGCCAGCCCCGCTTCCGACTGCGCCGGGTGTTTGCGCCAGTCTACCGGTGAAAACTGCTCCGGCGCGGGGCTGGCCCCCAAAGGTGGGGAGAATTCCCCACCTTTGGGGAGGCGTGACCCCTGAGTGGTTGGCGCCACTCCCCTACGCCGGCACCCTCCGTCACGCCGGGTAGGGGAGAATCCCGCCCTATGGCTGTGATTTTCAGGCCATGGATGGCAAGTCCCACCATGGCGGATGCAGCAGGCCATTCAAGCTTCCATTCACTTCGATGGGACTGGAAGATCCTGCCGGTGGGAGGGACCAGAAATTGTTGATGTCTTGAACTATTTACATTACATTCTGTAACTCCCATTTTACAACTATACACTCTACCCAACTTTAACTCTTACACTTCCCCTTCCCAAATCACAGTTCTGGGGGGATTCAATCTCCCAAAGTATTCTCAGCTGTCAGGGAAAATGACTTGGTAATAGAAAGGTTTCCTTCTGCTTCAGGTAGATCACCATTTGCAGAATAGGGCAACTCTATATCATCATTGCTGAATGCTGAATATAGGTTTCCGAATGTCTGAACTGCAGGACAATGAATATTTTGAAACAAAAGACTTATCCAAAAGAAAAGACTGAAGAGAATTGACCTTTAGACCCCCGGGACTAGAAAAAAAGAACATATTGAGGAACTGGTTGCTCCCTCTGGGAAGAATCTTCTAAAGAGGAATGATCTTCAACTCCTGGGAAGACTCTCACAACTGTACCATCGACTGCTATTTTAAAGACTGAAAAGATATTGAAGATCAGAGATTTCAATGAACTTAGATGAGGAAGGATAAACATGACCAACTTTTTGTAAGGCTGTCAGGAAAAGAAAAAGTAATGATTTCCCTATTAATTTTTGGGAGGAGTCTACTTTCTGTAGGTGAGTTGTAAGAGAGCCTTACCGTTTTCTGTGTGAGGTTGCTGTAATGAGAGGAACTGAGTAGAATATGGAGACAAGACAGCCTCATCTTCTGCAATAAAGTGAATTTATTGTCGGGGTTAAGACTGCTGTACAGGATTCTGCAGCTTCAGAAGTGCTAAGGATTCTGCTGCAGCTTCTGCACTGACCTCCAGCTCTGAAGAGAAGGCAACTTTCATCAGGGACACAAGTATGGATGGCAATTGTCTTTCACCCCTGGGAAAGTACCAGCGGCTGGATTCTCTGTTCCTGAGACTAAGTTTTGACGCCGGGGCAGCATTCATGGACTTCCATGACAGCAAAATTGGCGCCGAACCTGGTCCAATCCAACGATTATTGAGGGGCTTGCACCCGCACCACGTGGAACACAATTGATTCACCGAGAAACAGTGCCAGATTTGCCAGACTCGCGACCGACACTCAGGAGGCTGACAAGCTGCAGCCGCATATACACACATTATTCCCCACACACATCATCCCAGCCAACAAGATGGCACTGGTGCATTGGAGTATGCCGTATGGCTGATGGGTAGGCTGGGGCCAGAGGGTAGCTAAGTGGGGTCTGGGGGGGGGGGGGGGGGGTCACCCATATGACCCATGGCCCTAAGTTCACAGTGGACATTCAGCGGTGTGTGCAGCTGCATGGCTGCCTTGCCGGCTGCGGCAATGGTGTTCCATGCCCATCCACCCCCAACCCCACAGCCCAACTCTCGCCCCCCCCGCCCCCCCCCCCCCCCCCCCCCCCCCCCCACCCCCCCAACACACACACACCCCTGCTACTCCACCCGGCCCTGGCAGAAGCCTGCAGCCAGCGGCACAACTGTCAGAAAACTATGGCGATGTTGGACACTTTCCGTACCCCCACTTTCCCTCATCAGCCCTGGCACCTTTTTCCCGATTTTTAAAAGCACAAGTGAAACTTGCCATCAGGAATTCAGCCCATTGGAGGCAGAGAATCGCAGAGGCCCTGGAGAATACCAGTTCCTGCCTGCTAATGATATGCCAATGATGTTTTCTGTACGTGCATTCTGGAATGCATTGATGCCACTGTCGAGGCAACGGAGAACTACGATTTGCCATGAAATCGGAGCCCGCCGCGATTTTGGCGTCGAAACTGATTCCCCACCCAACCGCATTTCCTGATTCCGGCGTCAGCCGACGGAGAATCCCACCCCAGTTCTTTAACAGTGTGATCCTCTATGTGAGGAAAGAGTTAATGTTCCCCAGTTCCCCAGCCTATCAAATGTTTGATAGGCTGCACAACAAACATTTTTATATGGGATACAGGTGGCACTGTGCCTTGGACGAAAAGTGAATGTAGGTCACAATAAAATTAGAGTTGAAGTTAAGAATGGCTTTCCAGTCTTTTATTACAGAGATGCCATTGGAGATTAACATTCTGTGGCCTCGAGCTTGAGCTCTTGCGAAGCGGCCTCTATAGGAAACTCTTCATGGACAATAGGATATAACGTAAGCAATACATTGGTAGATTCAGTGGAACCAAGGGCAGAATGCTGCTTAGCCACCAAAGGCACTCTTGATTCCTCCAAAAAGACAACAGAGATTTCATAAGGTGCATCCAACAACAGGAAAGATGAATCATTCTCTAAGATCTCAACCTCCAAGAGGTAACTCAGTACTGCAAGGGGTTATTTTCCACCCCTCTCTAGGAAGAACCAATTCATGTCCAGCAGGTCTTCATGATAATGGTTACCTCCTGCTGCAGTGTCTTCTGTATCCTTCACCTTTGGCCCTACTTTGTGAAGAACTGAGAGATTTATAACTTCTTTGTCTGTTCTGGCTCGAGTGGATGGTGTTTATGAAAGAAAGGAACTCACTGCTGAGTTTATAAATTTCCTGAGGTTTAGTAGGCTGTTCCACTGCTTCTAAATAAAAGGTTGAAGATTGTTGCATGAAAGACAATCACCGGGATTCTCCAAAGGGCTGGGTTCTCCATTCTGGAGACTAAGTCCCCACACCGGCGAGAAAACGGTGGCTTTTCACGATGGAAAAATTGTCATGAATCAGCCAACGATCCCCTGTTCTGGGGGTGGGGGGCTAGCAGCCAGGCAGCATAGAGCTCCCAGCTGTAGCTACCGATACAGCTGCTGATTGGCGGGTCTCCACCACAGTGCCCCCAGCCCCGAGTATGTCCATCCCTGTCCGCGGATCGGCCCTCCCCCGACTGTGGCGGGGCTGGACTGAGTCCGAAGCCGCCACGTTGACTTCCACGCCATCGGGAATTCGGCCGGTCGGGAGAGGGCCTCAGGGAACAGCGGAGCATCGCGGAAGTGGTGCCACCCCTGATTCTGTCGGGAATTTGGATTATGCGGCCCGTCGCCGGAGAGTGAATGAGGTTCACCTGAGGAAGGAGCAGTGCTCTGAAAGCTCGTGATTTGAAACAAATCTGTTGCACTTTAACCTGGTGTTGTAAGACATCTTACTGTTTTTTTGTGCCACCACACTTTTTTTCCCTTTTGGATGGTTTGATGGGCTTTGTTGCTGCCCACCAACTCATTGGCCGTTCATCATCTGCCGCTACCGCCACCACTGCTGACCAGCCCGGGGCCTCCCAGCATCTGCCGCAGCTCGCCTCGATCACCCTGGACTAGTCCCGCCCCGCAACCTCGCGACCCCAACAACAACGGTGAAAATCGATGGGCACAAGACGTCCAGCCTTTTTGACTCCTGGAGCACAGAGAGCTTCATCCACCCCACGATGGTAAGGCGCTGCTCCCTCGCGGTACACCCCGTCACCCAGAAGATCTCCCTGGCCTCCGGATCCCATTCTGTGGAAATCCAGGAGTACTGCATCGTTACCCTCACCATCCAAGGCATAGAGTTTAGTGACTTCCGGCTTTACGTCCTCCCCCACCTCTGTGTTGCCCTGTTACTCGGCCTGGACTTTCAGTGCCACCTCCAAAGCTTAACCTTGAAATTCGGCGGACCCCTACCCCCCTCACCGTATGCGGCCTCACGACCCTTAACGTCGATCCACCTTCCTTGTTTGCAAACCTGACCCCGGATTGAAAACCCATCGCCACAAGGAGCAGACGTTACAGCGCCCAGGATAGGGCCTTCATCAGGTCGGAGGTCCAACGGCTTCTGTGGGAAGGGGTCATTGAGGCCACCATCTGCGGCCACAATCAGCAGGACCACGACGCTAACCTCCTAAAATTCCTCCAGACCGCCAAACTCCTTAATCTCACATACAATAAGGAGAAATGCGTGTTCCGCCCCAACCGCTTAGCCATCCTTGACTATGTCATGGAAAATGGGATTCTAGGGCACGGCCCCAACCGCATGCGCCCCCTCATGGAACTCTCCCTCTCCCACTGCCACAAGGCCCTGAAACGATGGCTGTGGTTTTTCTCCTACTATGCCCAGTGGGTCCCTAACCAAGCAGACATGGCCCGCCCACTCATTCAGTCCACAGTTTTTCCACTGACGGCTGAGGCCTGCCAGGCCTTCAACCGCATCAAGGCAGACATTGCCAAGGCCACGATGCACGCGGTTGACGAGTCCCTCCCCATCCAGGTCGAGAGCGATGCATCAGAGGTAATTCTGGTTGCCACCCTCAACCAGGCGGGCAGGCCCATGACCTTCTTTTCCAGCACCCTCCATGCCTCTGAAATTCCGCACTCCTCTGTCGAAAAGGAGGCCCAAGCCATTGTGGAAGCTGTGCGGCATTGGAGGCATTACCTGGGCGGCAGGAGATTCACTCTCCTCACTGACCAACGGTCGGTAGCCTTCATGTTCAATAATACACAGCGGGGCATGATCAAAAATGATAAGATCTTGATATGGAGGATCAAGCTCTCCACCTATAATTACAAGATTTTGTATTGCCCCGGGAAGCTTAACGAGCCACCTGACGCCTTATCCTGCGGTACATGTGCCAACTCACAAGTGGACCGACTCCGGGCTCTCAACTATGACCTCTGCCACCCGGGGGGTCACCCGGTTCTTCCATTTCATCAAGGCCCACAACCTGCCCTACTCCATTGAGGAGGTCAGGACTGTCACCAGAGACTGACAGGTCTGTGCGGAGTGCAAGCCGCACTTCTACCGGCCAGATCAACTGCACCTGGTGAAGGTCTCCCGCCCCTTTGAGTGCCTCAGCATGGACTTCAAAGGGCCCCTCCCCTCCACCGACTGCAACACGTACTTTATGAACATGGTCGATGAGTACTCCCGGTTCCCTTTCACCATCCCATGCCCCGATATGACTTCTGCCACGGTCATTAAAGCCCTCCACAGCATCTTCACACTGTTCGGTTTCCCCACCTACGTCCACAGCGATCGGGGATCCTCCTTTATGAGTGATGAGCTGCGTCAGTTCCTGCTCAGCAAGGGCATTGCCTCGAGTAGGACGACCAGCTACAACCCCCGGGAAACAGAAAATGAAAATGAAATAAAATGAAATGAAAATCGCTTATTGTCACAAGTAGGCTTCAATTAAGTTACTGTGAAAAGCCCCTAGTCGCCACATTCCGGCGCTTGTTCGGGGAGGCTGGTACAGGAATTGAACCGTGCTGCTGGCCTGCCTTGATCTGCTTTAAAAGCCAGTGATTTAGCCCAGTGTGCTAAACCAGCCCCAGACAGGTGGAAAGGGAGAACTGGACGGTCTGGATGGCCATCCTGCTGCCCCTGCGGTCTAAAAATCTCCCGGTCGCCCGCTGGCAGGAGATCCTCCCCGACGCGCTCCACTCCATCCGATCGCTCTTCTGCACCGTGACTAACGAATCCCCACATGAACGACTCTTTGCCTTCCCCAGGAAGTCCACCTCCGGGGTCTCACTCCCAACATGGCTGACAGTTTCTGGACCTGTCATCCTTCGCAAGCATGTGCGGACCCATAAGTCAGACCCTTTGGTCGAAAGGGTCCACCTCCTACATGCGAACCCACAGTACGCCTACGTGGCGCACCCCGACGGGCGCCAGGACACAGTCTTCCTCCAGGACCTGGCACCCGCTGCATCCCCACCCACGGCCCCCGACTCGACACTCCCCCCACCGCCCCCTTCAGTTGCCTCATTCACCCCTGCGCCACTCACTCTCCCCCCAGCGAACCTCACTACAGTCCCCGCCCCAGGAGGATCTGTCCTCCCACTGGGTCCACTCAGGGGTGACGAAGACGAGGACAACACGCTCCCGGAGTCACAGGTGACCAAGTCGGCACCCACATCACCACCAGGACTGAGGTGATCACAGAGGAGGGTCAAGACCCCCGACAGACTGAACTTGTAACTTTATCCAACACCCCCGCCGGACTATTTTTTTAACAGACGGTGAATGTGGTAGTCACCACTAGCAGTATTATATGTATTACGGTAAGACACATATACTAGAGGTACATGGGTAAATCCCTGCCTGCTGGCTCCACCCAGTAGGCGGCGTATAAATGTGTGTGCTCGCCGGTGCTGCAGCCATTCTGGTCACAGCTACAGGAGGCACAACATCTTTGCTCAATAAAGCCTCAATTATTCCACTACTCTCGTCTTTGTGGTCATTGATAGCACATCAAAGAACAATATTCACAATGCCCTATGCTGTTCTTGCTCATGCATTTGCTTTGTTTGGCCCCTGTTCCGCACTGTAACCAATCACTGTTTGTCGATGTATCATTTGTCAATGTACTTTATCGATTATTCTGTTTTTGTCTACTATGTACATTCTGTGTACGTTCCCTCTGCCGCAGAAAAATACTTTTCACTGTACTTCGGTACATGTGACAATAAATCAAATCAAATCAAAATCAAATCAATTTTGGCCTCGGGTGACTGTGTGGATTTGTCTGGGTTTCCTCCAGGTGCTCCGGTTTCCTACCACAATCCGAAGATGTGCAGGTTAGATGGATTTGCCATGCTAAATTGCCCCTTAGTGTCAAAAACGTTAGGTGGGGTTACTGGGTTACGGGCATAGGATGGAGGCATGGGCTTAAGTAGGGTGCTCTTTCCAAGGGCCGGTGCAGACTCGATTGGCCAAATGACCTCCTTTTGCATTGTAAATTCTATGATTCTACTCTGGTAACGGCTGAACACTTGTTTATTGGTATTACTTCCAAACAGGTTACAGTGGGTATATAGCTGTTAGGCAAGATTCCAACCCCTCTCTCTCATGGGAGTGCATGAATCCAGCCAATTGGGAGTTTGCATGGGGCCTGGGAGCAGGACCCAAGGCAGTGTGGATCAGAGAGCTGAAATGTTAAGACCCGTTGTATAGTGTTCTGTGCCTGTTCCTTAACTGCCTTTGCCTTTCATCAATAAAGTCCTTTGTTAACTACTGGAAGCAGGCAGCAAAGAAGGCAGATAATGTGCTGGTCTTCACAGCGAGAGGATTTGAGTACAGGAATAGAAAATGAAAAATGAAATGAAAATCGCTTATTGTCACGAGTAGGCATCAAATGAAGTTACTGTGGAAAGCCCCTAGTCGTCACATTCCGCCGCCTGTTCGGGAAGGCTGGTGTGGGAATTGAACCGTGCTGCTGGCCTGCCTTGGTCTGATTTAAAAGCCAGCTATTTAGCCCTGTGCTAAACCAGCCATGGCATAGGGGTGTGTTACTGCAATTTTTACTGCATCGGTGAAGCCACACCTGGAGTAGTGTGTGCAATTTTGTTGTCCTTATCGAAGGAAGGGTGTTATTGTTATGGAGGGAGTGCAGCGAACATTTACCAGGCTGATTCCTGGGATGGCAGAACTGTCATATGAGGTTAGGATTATATTCATCAGCGTTTAGAAGAATGAGAAGAATCTCATTAAAACTTCTAACAGGATTAGACAGAGTAGATTCAGAAAGAATGTTCACAATGATGGTCCAGAACTAGGGGTCATAGTTTGAGGATAAGGGTAAACCTTTTAGGACTGAGGTGAGGAGAAATTCCATCACCCAGAGAGTGGTGAATCTGGGGAATTCACTACCACGGAAAGTAGTTGAGGTGAAAATGTTGTGTCATTTCAAGAAGGAATTAGATATAGCTCTTGGGGCTAAAGGAATCAAGGGATTTGGGGAGAAAGCAGAGGATCAGGGTATTGAACTTAATGATCAGCCATGATTACAATGAATGGCGGAGAAGCCTTGAATGGCCAAATGGCCTCCTTCTGCATCTATTTTCTATGTATGATATGATGTAAGCCTCCAGTGTATGTCTTGAGCCACCACATTGAGGACGAGGCAAACGTCACTGTTAATTGAGGGGGGATGGAAAGGAATAGTTGAGAAATTAGAGAAGCTCCAGCAAGAGTCAGAATCTTTTAAACCATGGATGCGATTCTTCGGCATTTTTACACTCTCACTCGAGCGAATCGAGGCCGGTGAATAGCAGGGGAGGCAGAAAACAAGAACCACGCCAGGTGCCAAGCAGCTTGCAATGCAACCATCCTGTTCCCGGAGGCGAAAGTGGGATCCCGCCATAGCGGGGCGAGAAACCAATTATCACCACTTAAGCTCAGTTTCCATACAATTAACAGGAGCCACCCCATATCCAATGGCCCCCTGTCATTCAGCATCCTCCCCAGCAAGTGCTCACACTGGCACCGATTAGGACTCCTTTTGAAAAACATGAATGTGGTGGAAGGGCTTCTGTGGGGAGCCAAGGAGGTAAGTAGCCATCTTTGCTCATAGGCAAAGAGTCCTGCAGCCTCCAGCTCGTCCTCCAGTTCCTCCCTGACTCCCTCTCCTGCTATTCACCGGCCTTGATTCGCTCGAGAGTGTAAAAATGCCGAAGAATCGCATCCATGGTTTAAAAGGTCCGACAAGCCTGGAGGTCCAAGTAGGCCTTCATACTCGCCCGATTCGCTTAGGAAGTGGGCTGGTATGACAGCCCCCACCACTTCCATTTCCCCCCCTCCTAGGGTCTGTGTCACATCACTCCAGGGTGCTGGGACTCTGTCCGCACCATCAGCGGGTCACTGTCGAGGGCAGGGGGGGGTGATGATAACCCGCAGAGAGCTGAGCACCAGTGTTCCTCAATCTATGCCACACTCTGACCCTTGCCTGTCTGCTCACTCACATCCATCACCTGCACGCAGTGTGCCTGGGGGTATAGGGGGATGCATGGAGAGATGGCCCAAGGGTTCGGAGGTTGGCCCGCCTTGTGTAAGAAAGTGAAAGAGATGTCATATTGGTTGTGCTCAAGGGTGTTTATTGTGTTTTACAATTCCTCACTCTCCTGATGTGCTGCCCCACCCCCTCCCTACCTTCCCCACTCCCTCCCTTACCCCCTCTATAGCGCTCCACAGCACTATGGCCATTCCCTTCTGAGAGTGGGACATGTCCCACAGAACCTGATCAAGTTCAGCCTGGTATGGGGCGACATCCCCCAGCGATGCGGACATTCCATTGAAACCCTCAGCCATGGCCGTCACCGACAGCGCCACGCCTTGGACTCTTTCACTAATGGTGCTGACGTCGTGCACCAGGCTCTCCACTGCAGTTGCCACACTAGCAGGGCTGGCCTCAGTGCCTCACATTGCTGCCGACATCTCCTGCACCCGTAGCCTCTGGGTCTCCTCCAAGCGGCTATGGACTTGCTGGAGTGATGCTGACATCTCCTTCTGAATGTCCCAGCCTCACCCTAACCTCTCCATCAGCTTCAGGAATACCTCTTCCACAGGTTCAGCATCAGACTGAGACCCAGTTGAGTCCTGACATCCAGCAGACCTCCAACTGCTGTCTTGCCTGAGGGTTCCTGCCTCCACCTGATGTGCATTAGCAGCATTGGGGTGCTCATCAGATTGTGCCCCAAAACCTGACCACTAAAATTTCCCATCTGCTCACACTTTATACTCCAATTTCCATCTTGCAGTGGAAGTACGCTTATCCCTAAAGTATCAGACCTCCTTTCAGTGGAAGGCAATAATACTAGAGTGTTTTCCTCAGCAGTTTGAAAGATATTTCATAACTAATATTACTGTGAAGATACTTCCCCACTGAAGAAAATAATCAGATGATGGAAAATATTCCAGAATATAATCCAGTCACATATCCGAATGTTAATTGAAATGAAATGAAATGAAAATCGCTAATTGTCATAAGTAGGCTTCAAATGAAGTTACTGTGAAAAGCCCCTAGTCGCCACATTCCGGCACCTGTTCGGGGAGGCTGGTACAGGAATTGAACTGTGCTGCTGGCCTGCCTTGGTCTGCTTTCAAAGCCAGTGATTTAGCCCAGTGAGCTAAACCAGCCCCGTGATGTCAAATTATGTCAAATATGGGTTATGAAATGAGTAGATAATCACAAAGTATTTTCTTTGCTCCCTTGTCACAGATTTGGGTTATATTACAAAAAACATGAAGCAACCATAAATCATTTGACAATTAATCCATTTGATGTGGTCATCAGCAACAATGGAGTGACAGTTCTTAACAATAGAATGAGACATGCAGCAATACCAAGAGCATGCTGTTAGATACTAACTAATGTATCCTGCTGCAACTGCTGAAATGTTATATAATGTAATTGGACCTCAAGTACCACCACATATTCTGAAATTCAGGGATTCACATGAAAATGTTGGGCCCAGAACTCTGATCCAACATTTGGGCCATTGCCACCACAGCCTCCCCCTTTTCCATGTCCCCTACCACAAGAACATGTCTACCCCATTAGATACATTACCAGCTCAAACATATCTATATCTTACAAAGTGCAGTAAATGAGATCCCAAAACATACCTGTACTTAGAAGAACAACAAACACATTTATACTTCTGAGTCATTTTGGCATGTTTGATGGGGTGTTCCTCGATGGCTGCATTGGTGAGATCGCAGCGCATATTCATCAGCACTTAGTGCCAAAAATGAGCCCCCGTGAACTTCTCACCCTTACTGGCTGTCTTGCTGTCTGGTTCACCTAACAAAGCTGCTTTTAAACACTGCCTCAGCACTCACTCCCAGTCAACACATGAGCATGGCAACCCTGGAACCTGCTCTTCGCTTTGGGGATGATGACCTGGCCAAGACTTCTTGACTCTTTTAATGAAAGGCAGAGCATCCTATTTCCCCGAAGGGCTCAGCAGCATCAGCAATGCTATCTGGGAGGCTGTGGATGTCAGTGCGGGCAGCATGACCAGGAGGTTCGCCGTTCCATGTTGGAATGAGATCAATTACATCCATTAATCTGCAAGGGCAAGTTACCACCACTCTCCTGGCATCAGTTCTGCCTGCCACCCCTCAAAGTCACTGGCTGACCCCTCCTATCTTCCCCACATCCGATCTTCGTGCTTCTTGCTCAGCACCCCTTGGCACCCACCAACGCAACATCCAGGTGCAATGCCCACATATGCCACCTGCTATAGATGCCCCTAACCCATCAAGCGTTACGTCACAAAATGCCCTCTCTTTGTCCCCGCAGGAGAATATAGCCCATAATAAGGCCAAGTCGGGGGACGTATGCCAGAGATTAGAGTCCTCACCCAATATGAGGAACGGACCCTGGAGTTGTGGGGTTGTCCAAGGCGAGAGCAGTCACCAACAGTGAGGTTGGACTTTGCCGCAGAGGTGAGGATCCACTCCCCTTCACCCAGAAGATCTGCCTCAAGTGAAGAGTTCATGTCAGAGAAAATGATCCTTCCCTCTCACTGATTACATGTTCATTATCTAGCAAGAGCTCCATCTGATGAGGATAGGCCATCTGGGGTCTTCCCCCACCGCCACTCAACAAAACACTTAGGAGGAGGGCTCTGACTTTGAGTAGACCACCATCGAGGCATCACAGCTATCAACCCACCTTCCACCATCACAGAGACACACACCTCAATGGGCAACATTAGTGGATAGGTTTCTGGGCTGATGCACATCAGGAGGAGACAGGACCATCCAAGGGTGTCAGCAGTTGGAGGTCCGCAAGATCCCAGAACTCAGCTGAGCCCAAGTCAGATGTTCAACAGCTGGATACGATTATCCCAGAGCTGATACAGATGCTAGGACATGGCCATGGGATTCATGCAGGAATATCTGAGACATTCCAGCGAATGCATAGGCAATTGGAGGTGTCCGAAAGGCTTCGGGTGCAGGGAACACAATGTGTGGCCCCGAGGTCAGCATTGCTAGGGTGGTGACCACAGTGGAAAGCCTGGAGCGTAACATCTGTGCCTTGTGTGGTGGTGCCCAAGACATGATTCAATGTATGACGGCCATGGTTGAGGGCCCCAACATCATGTCCCAGCTGATGAAGCACATGTCCCAGATGCAGGTGGATATTGCTGAGGCATGGCAGAGCATGGCTCAATCACTAAGGGCCATCGCTAAGGGCGTCGACACTATGGTGCAGAATATGGGGAGTTACCAGTGCTGGCAGAGCCAGATGACGCAGACACTCCAGCAGTCCCTCCTCCCATGGAGTCTCCCAGGGCCCCACGGGCACCGGCACGGAGTAGGAAGCAATGGAGGCCAACCCGGGGCCTGCCGCCAAGGAGATTTCAGTGGTCTCCAGTTCTTCTGAATCCTCCTTTGCCCCCTGACACAGGCAGCTCTCAAGGGCAGCAGGCAGAACAGGGTGGTACGGTGACGCCTGTTTCACCGGTAAGTTGGCCAGTGCCCTCCGGCACCAGACCTTCCCGAGAACGTCAGCCAATGGCATCAAAGGTCACAGGGCACGGAAAGCAGTGCATTGCTTCCACCTCTGATCATGGAAAATCAAGACAATTGAGGAACACTGAGTGGGGGTCACTATCTGGAGCTAGGAGGAATGGAAATGTCAAATGTTCAATATTAATGCATGTTACACCTGATACAGGTGAAGCTTCTAGAACATAGAACATAGAACAGTACAGCACAGAACAGGCCCTTCGGCCCTCAATGTTGTGCCGAGCAATGATCACCCTACTTAAACCCACGTAACCCGTATACCCGTAACCCAACAATCCCCCCATTAACCTTACACTACGGGCAATTTAGCATGGCCAATCCACCTAACCCGCACATCTTTGGACTGTGGGAGGAAACCGGAGCACCCGGAGGAAACCCACGCACACACGGGGAGGACGTGCAGACTCCACACAGACAGTGACCCAGCCGGGAATCGAACCTGGGACCCTCGAGCTGTGAAGCATTGATGCTAACCACCATGCTACCGTGAGGCCCCTTCTGTCACGTTAATCTTCACAGCAGGCCTGCCTGCACCCCCACCCCCTGTTGCCCTCCGCTTCCCCAACTCCTGCCTCCCAGGCACACTGGGATCAAATGCGCCTGTTGCAGACCCCATTCAGAGGATGGATGTGCGCTGTCAGCAGAAAGACAGGTGTTTTCCAGAAACTGAGGAGAACCAGAGCTTTCCTCACAGCGAGTTGTCACTCTCCTGCCTTGTATATTCACCCACTGACAGTGCCAACACAGGCCCATCATCCTGGCATGATCTTACAAAGACCCTTGGAGGGGGTGAAACAGGGTTGTCAGGGAGGGGGTGAAGGGGGTGAGGTGGGAAATAGGAGGGAGATGGTGCGGTTTTGAGATGATGGACGCAGCCCCATCCTATGAGAATCTGGTGAGGATGAGGCCTCCCTGACCCTCAGAGCATGCCACCACCTGCCCTTCATCCTCTGGCTCATCCTCTGGCTCCTCCCCGGGATCGCCTTCCAGCCCCTCCAAGTCTGCCGCCTCTTCAGCCGAGGCTGCATGTCCTTCCTCTTCCAGCATATTGCCCTACTGCTGTGTCATGTTGTGGAGAGCACAGCAGACCATTACAAAGCAGGAGACCCTCTGGGGGAGATGTACTGCAGGGCCTCCTTCTGTACTGTAAATCCTATGATTTTATGATATGTACAGCATTAGATTTAAGACAGCACATTGGTTAGCGCTGTTGCTTCACAGCGCCAAGGTCCCAAGTTTGATTCCCGGCTTGGGTCACTACCTGTGTGGAGTCTGCATGTTGTCCCAGTGTCTGCGTAGGTGACACCTCCAGGTGTTCCGGTTTCCTCTCACAAATCCCAAAAGACGTGGGGCTGGATTCTCCATCCCGCCGTGCCACATTTCTGCCCCGACCCACCGGCAGGATTCTCTGTCATGCCAGCTGGTCAATGGGGTTTCCCATCGTGGGGCAGCCCCACGCCATCGGGAAACCCCCAGGCTGCCGGCAAAACGGAGAATCACATCGGCGGAGAATCTTGCCCGTGCTGTTAGGTGAATTGGACATTCTGAATTCTCCCTTTGTGTGCTGAACAGGCACCAGAGTGTGGTGGCTAGGGGATTTTCTCAGTAACTTAATTGCAGTGTTAATGTAAGTGTACTTGTGACAATAAAGATTACTATTATTATTATAAAGTACAAGACATGAATGTACAAGGGTTTTTGACTACATTTCCTTTTACTTTTGATCGTTTATTTTGAAATCAATAAATGGGAAAGTACACTTGAAAATATATTGTTTATCATTGTATTATGTAATTAAATTTTCTGATAAAATGTTTTGAAAAATTACAGTTTCCAACCAGCAACTATGCTGACAAAGATGTTCCATTAAATCAGCTTGTAGAGCATGACCTACACAGTAATCCATGTGGCTATAAGTGTGACAGGATTAGTTTGTTTGATAATTTAGTATTAATACTTAAGTCTTCATGAAACAACTATCAAAACAATAAAGCCTTGTGCATTATGCAAATCTGAAATATCACTAACTTGCCTTAATCTTTTTACAATTGCTAACAAGCCTGCTGTGTATTTCCAGTAGGTTTTGTTCCATTACTAATTACCTTATGTTAGTGACTGTAACTAATTATGATGTGGAGATGCCGGTGTTGGACTGGGATGAGCACAGTAAGAAGTCTTACAACACCAGGTTAAAGTCCAACAGGTTTGGTTCACATCACTAACTTTCAGAGCACTGCTCCTTCCTCAGGTGAATGAAGAGGTATGTTCCAGAAACATATATATAGACAAAGTTAAAGATGCAAGACAATACTTGAATGCGCGTCGTTCAAAGTATTGTCTTGCATCTTTGACTTTGTCTATATATATATATTTCTGGAACCTACCTCTTCTACCTCTGGAACCTAACTCTTCATTCACCTGAGGAAGGAGCAGTGCTCCGAAAGCTTGTGATTTGAAACAAACCTGTTGGACTTTAACCTGGTGTTGTAAGACTTCTTACTGTAACTAATTAGGACTGACATTTTATACCCGACCAACTTTCTTTTGTAACAAAAAAATGTCCCAGACCAATACTGAAAATCCAAATTGTTGTCAGTGAGAGTCATCTATTCCGTTTTGTTCAAATGCATCTTCTTGCCAACTACTAAATTATACTTTAAATTCTATTTAAATAAAAACAAATGTGACATTATTGGAGTCAATTTCTGCAATATTTATTGTAAGCAAGATTGTATCTACTGCCTGTATCTAAATTCTGAAATCTAACATGATAAAGAGGAATAAAATATCCAATCCATCTTAAAGCTTGAACTCAAGACTAGGCTATAGTATTTCTAAATAGGTTTAAACTTTTTCATATTTTAATAACATTCCATTGCATCTCTTCTCACTACATTGCAACACCAAATATATTTTTCACACATTGCATCAATTATATGTAATCTGCAGCTAGAATTAAAGAGACAGGATCAGCAGCTCCTTCTGTTGGGCAGTAAGTGCAAAAATCTCCTCTAGATAAACAATAACAGAAGCAAATTCAGCAGGTCCGCCAACATCTAACAGCAGAGAAACCGAGTTAACATTTCGAGTCACAGACCCTTTGTCAGAACTATGACCCTATAGGACCTGACCCTTCATCAAGTCTATGATTCGAAACGTTAGCTTGGTTTCGTTCCTGATAGATGCTGACAGACCGGCTGGGTTTTCCCCATGTCCTCCGCCCTTGCTTCAGATTCCAGCACCCGTAGTATTTTGCTTATTTCTTCTAGATAAAGTCATGTATCATTTTACAACTGAATGGAGTGACATAAATGAAGTATTTTCACCACGCTTTCTTAAAAACATATATTGTGATGCATTATATTTGTGTGCTCCTTTTACATGTGGAATTGAGCCAAAATGTAGAGATATAAGGAGCTAAAATATCTTGCTTGCAGCTGGTGGTGCACTGGTCCCATAGTAGCTCTGTAGATCCTCATTATTACTGGTAAAGGTACAGGTTTATTATTGTTACATCCAGTACCTGCAGTCGGTGGTTGTTTTGTATTTATAAGTAGAAATGTGTCCTTTGCAAAACCTATTTACATAATTACATGAATATAATGGGGAAATCTACAACGCACAAAGTACTTTCTCGAGTGAATTAAGTTAAAAAATAATGGGACTTTTTGTTGCTATGTATTTACATATAATATTCTGCATCTTCTCTAGTTGATTATTTAATACAGTGCTCATGTAATTAAATCTGCTAATGTGTTTTGCTCATATATTTTTAAACACTTATTCAGATTTGTATTTCAATAACTCCAGCAATGAAGAGATTCTGGCTGGGCTGGGGTCGTTCTCCTTAGAGCAGAGAAGGTGGAAGTGAGAGCCTGATTGAGGTGTACAAAATTATGAAGAAAATAGATAGGAAGAGATGTTTCCCCTTAGCTGAGTGGTTAATAACCAGGGGGAAATGCTACAAAAGTTGCTGATGTAGCACAAAGGAACTATGCAGTTTTTTGGGGAGGGGGGTATGAGAAGTACCCATTGTTGTTGAAATAGACATAAACATAGAATTTACAGTGCAGAAGGAGGCCATTCGGCCCATCGAGTCTGCATCGGCTCTTGGAAAGAGCACCCTACCCAAGCCCACAACCCCACCCTATCCCCATAACCCAGTAACTCCACACAACACTAAGGGCATTTTTGGACACTAAGGGCAATTTATCACGGCCAATCCACCTAACCTGCACATCTTTGGACTGTGGGAGGAAACCGGAGCACCCAGAGGAAACCCACGCACACACGGGGAGAATGTGTAAGAAGTGGAGAAATGAAAATTGGATTTTCCTTTTTGCTAATATATAACAGCTCTCTGCCTGGTCCCAGCCAAAACTTCATTATCGGTAACAATTGTGTTTAAGGAACCCCGATTTGAAGAACTATTTTTATGCTGCACTATTTATTCAATTCTGTGCATATTTATATCTTCTCTTTCAATCTCATTTCTTCTTAAGTAAGAAGTCGACGCATGGGCATTTATCTTAAAAAAAGTTAAATTAAATTTCAATTAGCACTAGTTTACCTCTAATGATAGATAATTTTGTGTATCTGTTTCCTGTAACACCTTGTTTCTCTCAATTCATAAATCTATTCCTTGTTGCTTTTGCACTCAGTCTCACTCATTTTTTCACTCATTATTGGTCTTCACATGCTTTTCCTTGCGATGCCACAATTTCTGTATGACACTGCTTACCCTGTCAGCTTCTTCTTTCTTCTCTAAATCTATTTTATCCTCCCTTCTCCTTCCTCAGAATGTCTTTCACACCTTTTATTCTTTATTGCTTTATTCAGTCTGAATATTTGGTGTCTCTGGCTGACTCACACACAATGGTTTTGAGGAGGTAAAGCATTGAAAAGTAAATGTATGGTAAATTCCTTTGCTCAAAAGAGAGTGTTTACAAACATTGTCATGCAAAGTGTATTGATAAACTAAATGGTCCATGTCATTATATCAAATACATTTATTTAATTAAACTAGACCAGCATTAAAATGAAGAAGAAATACCAGTACCTTGCTTTTATCCAGGACATTTATTGTTTTCTTAACGTGAGCCACATATCCAATGATCCCAGTGTCAAGAGGAAAAACTATTTCACAATCTGGTGAAACAAAACAATCTTCGAAAACAGAATCTTTCTGAATATTGAACAGCCTGGTGGCAAGTTCAGGAGTTCCATTTCTGGATCTGTACATGAATAAACTCATGCGATCTGCTTGAATGAGAAATGTAATTCTCCTGAGTATATTAAACACTGTCTTTTCCATATTAATATCCTGCATGTCTCGAATCATCTCAAAAATGATTTCACTTTCCTCAACACAGTTTATCTCCCGTAACGTATCAAATTCTATATTTGCTTGTTGAGATCCCAGCAAGTTAGCAATATGTATAGGTCGTAGTTTTGTGTCGTAATATTCTTTGGCAAAGGCAGGATTACTGTCCAGGAACTTCTCCACATCTTCCTTGGTCGAACTCATTTTGGAATATGTATTTCCTTTCCTTTTCCACGCACGATAACAAAATAAATTTTATGAAGTAAACTAATAATCTACGACCATTCCTTCCATTCCAGGGTTTATGAAGTAACAGTGTTTCATGGAAACAACAGGCTTACTAACGCCACTCAGATCCAAGGTTAGGTGAACCACTTAACAGCTTTCAATTGCATTTGCTCAGTGATGCTGAAGGTGAAAGTAGGATTACAATTGATGATCACATGACATTGATTAAACCGAGAACTAATCAAACCGAGCGATATTTCAGTTTAAGAGATGAGCAATTGTACAAGTCAAATAAAGTGCCAATCCCCAATGTGTATTTAATTATACTAAAGAATTGAAAACAATGGCATGTAACGCATTAAACCTCGCACAGTAAAACTCATCAAGTTAATAAGTAGTAAGCTCCTGTTGCATAAGGTAACCTATTAATAAACATTGTTTAAATTGGAGAAAACACAGCAATTTCTATTCCTGCATGTTGCATTATTTATGTAGGGATACATTTTCAAATTCTGTTCACATTTTGCTTGTATTAAACCTGACTCCTTTCCTACAAAACAAAGAATAGAAGGTATTTGGATTGGGCTTGGATTGAAAATCCTCCTGTCATCCCTTGTTGATCTAAATGCTTATAATGGGATGAAGGAATCTTTATCTGCAGATTATGTTTGCTGGGACCTTACAGGTACAAGGTTATTCTTGTAATGGCAGCAGTGGAAAGTTCTAACTGCTCACATCATTTCTTTATAAATATATTTTGAAACAACTTACCTTGCCAGCACCAATTCATACCAGAACAACGCAAGTTATCAAAACTGCACTTTTGAACGCCACAGAGTAGATTACCCATCAGGCATAAATGGTGTCACAATTGACAAAAGCATAAGGGATACTTTTTAAGCTGAACTAGCCATTGGGTGGGTATATTAGAAACACAGGCACATTATGCTTTCCAACTATTTAAAAAGTGATGGTCATATAATCATGTGTGGTGCATGTCCAAATTTCTGAATGCATCCGTTGAGGGTCCAAGTCAGCAGCACAAAGTGCCAGAATAGGTCTGTTGATCTGACCCCCCCCCCCACCCCCCCCCCCACCCCCCCCCCCCCCCCCACCCCCCCCCCCACCCCTCGCCCACCCCCGGGCAGGTTTGGAGTCAGGGGCGGGATTCTCTCAGGCCGAGCCGGTTCGGAGAATCGGCAATCGCGACGGTTTTTCGCGCGACATCGGTCCGACGCCGTTTTGCGATTCTCACAACCAGCGAAAATGGCGTGATCGTGATCGGCGCCGCGCTGCCCGGAGAATCATCCGAGGTGGTCCGTTCATCGATTCTCCCGGCTCCGTTCTAACCTGCTAATAAAAATCAACAGCCAGTCGTGCTGGCTGATGATGCGGGAGCAGGAGGTGAGGGGCCAGCGTGCGATGGGGACCTATGTCTGTCGGGACAGGCACATCCATGGCTGGGGGTGAGGGGGTGAGGGGCCTCCATGTTCAGTGGGGGTGGGGGAGGCGTGGGAGCAACAGGGCCGGCGTCCTGGAATGGCCCACTATGGCAGGGCGGCGCCAAAGCCACGGCCGCCATTAAGCGGCCAGGCTGATGGGCATCAACCCCGGGCGCTGGCTGAGCGCAAGCATGCCGGACGTGCGCATGGGTGCTGGACCCCCAGTGGGCGGCCCAGCCGGCGGCACACACCGGCGGGTAGGTCGAGGGCCGCTCCCATGGCAGCCCCCGTGAGGGCAGTGCCATCCAATGGTGGCGCTAGCAGGAGGGACGGGCAATAGTGGTCTGAGCACGGACGGTATGGGCAGGGGTCTGGGTGCATGCGTGGCTGTGGCGCAATCAGCCAACCGGGGCAGACATGTAGCCTATGGCACCTGTCTGTAGAGGGGGCCATGCGCCATCGTTAAAAATTTTGTATACCCTCCCCCCCACCCCCTGCAGATCACAATGTTTGGGGTCCAGCCAGCGATGTTGGCCACCATGGCGGGAGCCGCTGCCGTGCATGCAGTCCTTTGGCAGCGCTGGCGCAGGAGGCTCAGAGAGGCTGTGGCAGCGGTGGCCATAGCAGTGGATGGGCTGCAGCAGAGGGACAGGCTGCAGAGGGCCAGGTGGCAGGAGGAGGAGGGCGACAACAACGAGGGCAAGGCACAGAATGAGCATACCGATGTGGATGAGGAGCAGGAGGAGGAGGGGGTGGGGGTGCCAAGCGCCGGAGGCACCCGATGAGGCCTAGTGTCTACCAGCACCGCATGTCCTTCGAGGACCTGCCGGACAGGGCATGCAGAGGAGACACCGAATGAGCTGGGAAACCATCGCCCACAGCTGCCACCTGATGTCACACCTGGGACCACGTGGCACAGGGGGAGGACATGCTCTTCTAGTGGCCGTCGAAGTAATGGTGGCCCTGAACATTTATGCCACGGGATCGTTCCAGTCGCCAAGTGGTGACCAGTCCAGCACCTCCCAGCCATCGGCTCACTGGTGCATCCATGCAGTGACGACGCCCTGTATGAAATTGCGGGCCGGTACATCCAGTTCCCTGTGGACCGCACCCACCAGGATGCCCAGGCAGCGGGATTCGCTGCCATGGCCAGGCAACCCATGGTACAGGGGGCGATCGATGGGGTGCACGTCGCCATGCGGCCACCAGCGGAGAACAGGGACGTGTTCATGAACAGGAAGGAGACCCACTCCATGAACATTCAGGTGGTCTGTGACCACCAGATGAAGATCCTGCACATCTGCGTCCGGTACCCAGGCAGTGTACATTACGCGTTTATCCTCGCACAATCGTTCATTCCCGCCATGTTCGAGGAACGCCCCCCCCCCCCCCCCCCCCCCCCCCACCCCCAGCCTAAGGGGCTGGTTGCTGGGTCAGAAGGGTTTGCCGTTGTGGTCATGGCTCATGACGCCTATACGGACGCCACAGACCGACGCGGAGACCCGCTACAATGAGGCCCATGCAGCAACCAGGAGTGTGGTCGAGAGGTGCTTTGGGCTGCTCAAGATGCGCTTCAGGTGCCCGGACCGCTCTGGAGGGGACCTCCAGTACCATTCGGAGAGGGTCGCTCGCATCATTGTGGTCTGCTGCGTCCTCCACAATATAGCCCAGCAGAGGGGCGATGTGCTGGAGGAGAAGGAGGAGGCAGAGAGTGAGCCCGAGGAAGGGGCCGCCTCTCCAGATGAGGAGGATGGGGAGGAGGGAGGCAATCGATGCGACATGGGGTTTGGATATGCACGGGAAGCTGCACGGCACCACTGGCTTCGCCAGCGAACATGCGAGGCGTTGATGACCGCACGTTTCACCAATTAGGGGGGTAGGGGCTCGCTGAGCAGGGGCACTGGCACCACTGTACCGCATCACCTTACCACCCCACACCCCCACCTCCCACAGCACCCATGAGATGCACCTCCCACACCACCCACCACCCTTAGCTCCCACACGACCACATGCACAACACCCCTCCACTACACATCCACCTGCCGCACAACGGGCTGGGCTCACACGATTGCTTGCGGAAGCGTGTGTGATCGATGCCATGGAGTATGATGACAACCCGCTTTGCGGTAAGCTGTCAGCTCCAAATCGTTAGACACTGTCTGACTCAAGGCCACATTTGCATCCTCCACCTGGCTGGTCCCTGTGTGTGTGCTGGACACTCTGTCATATGGCCATTTTGAATCGGTGGTGGCGAGGTGCCGTGGACGTCCGGGGGGGGGGGGGGAATTACACCCACCTGGGCTCAACGTTCCATCGGCCTCAACCATAGTGGCACTCAGTCCCCCAACCGGCCCCGCAGGCTTCAGACATATCACAGAGGCTGCTTGCATTGGTGTAACAGTGAGTTTAATTAGAAAGGTTACATACGTGTGCCCTAGCCCCTATAACTAAACTGTTCCCCCACCCATGCCAACTTACAAGGTGTCAAACTTCCTGGCCTTACGGGCCCTACCACTACGTCTCTGTGCCTCCCCAGATGGTACAGCAGGAATGGAGGGGGACTGCTGAGACTCCTGCCCTGCGACTTGGCTCCCTGTTGCCGCTCGTCTCCTGGGGCGGCCCAGCTTGGATGGGCCAGGCTGCCCCACAGGCGTGTTGGATGGTGTCCTGGTCCACCCGCTGCCCACCAGATGCACCAGGGACGGAATGAGGGGAGTCCAAGGTGCCACGGTGTTCCAGGCCCTCCACTGCAGGAGTCACTAGGGTGGGCCCTAGAATCTCCTCCTCCCTCGGGGTGCCCAGTGGCCCCTGGGCCTCTCTATGGGAAGGGGATGCGAGCGGAGACAAGCCCCGAGGCACCACCAACACCTGGCGCTGCCAGTCCTGGAGGCCCATTGTGGTATCAACCAGGGTCCTAACGTCAGCTGCGATGGAACCCAGGAAGTGGCCCATCCCCGTCTGGGACTGTGTCCCCTCCGTCTGGGCTTGTGCGACGCCATCCAGCATCTGGCCAATGCCGCAGATACTCTCAGCGATGGCCTGCTGAGACTGGGCCATCATGGGGCAATGCTGCCAATGCTCTCAGCGATGGCCTGCTGAGACTGGGCCAGCATGGGGCAATGCTGCCAATGCTCTCAGCGATGGCCTGCTGAGACTGGGCCATCATGGGGCAATGCTGACGATGCTCTCAGCAATGGCCTGCTGAGACTGGGCCATCATGGGGCAATGCTGCCAATGCTCTCAGCAATGGCCTGCTGAGACTGGGCCATCATGGGGCAATGCTGCCGATGCTCTCAGCGATGGCCTGCTGAGACTGGGCCATCATGGGGCAATGCTGCCGATGCTCTCAGCGATGGCCTGCTGAGACTGGGCCATCATGGGGCAATGCTGCCGATGCTCAGCGATGGCCTGCTGAGACTGGGCCATCATGGGGCAATGCTGCCAATGCTCAGCAATGGCCTGCTGAGACTGGGCCATCATGGGGCAATGCTGCCAATGCTCTCAGCGATGGCCTGCTGAGACTGGGCCATCATGGGGCAATGCTGCCAATGCTCTCAGCGATGGCCTGCTGAGACTGGGCCATCATGGGGCAATGCTGCCAATGCTCTCAGCGATGGCCTGCTGAGACTGGGCCATCATGGGGCAATGCTGCCAATGCTCTCAGCGATGGCCTGCTGAGACTGGGCCATCATGGGGCAATGCTGCCAATGCTCTCAGCGATGGCCTGCTGAGACTGGGCCATCATGGGGCAATGCTGCCAATGCTCTCGGCGATGGCCTGCTGAGACTGGGCCATCATGGGGCAATGCTGCCAATGCTCTCAGCGATGGCCTGCTGTGACTGGGCCATCATGGGGCAATGCTGCCGATGCTCTCAGCGATGGCCTGCTGAGACTGGGCCATCATAGGGCAATGCTGCCGATGCTCTCAGCGATGGCCTGCTGAGATTGGGCCATCATGGGGCAATGCTGCCGATGCTCTAAGCGATGGCCTGCTGAGATTGGGCCAGCATGGGGCAATGCTGCCAATGGTCTCAGCGATGGCCTGCTGAGATTGGGCCATCATGGGGCAATGCTGCCGATGCTCTCAGCGATGGCCTGCTGAGATTGGGCCAGCATGGGGCAATGCTGCCAATGCTCTCAGCGATGGCCTGCTGAGATTGGGCCAGCATGGGGCAATGCTGCCAATGCTCTCAGCGATGGCCTGCTGAGATTGGGCCATCATGGGGCAATGCTGCCAATGCTCTCAGCGATGGCCTGCTGAGACTGGGCGATGGCCTGCTGAGATTGGGCCATCATGGGGCAATGCTGCCAATGCTCTCAGCGATGGCCTTCTGAGACTGGGCCATCATGGGGCAATGCTGCCAATGCTCTCAGCGATGGCCTGCTGAGACTGGGTGATGGCCTGCTGAGATTGGGCCATCATGGGGCAATGCCGCCGATGCTCTCAGCAATGGCCTGCTGATATTGGGCCATCATGGGGCAATGCTGCCGATGCTCTCAGCGATGGCCTGCTGAGACTGGGCCAGCATGGGGCAATGCTGCCGATGCTCTCAGCGATGGCCTGCTGAGACTGGGCCATCATGGGGCAATGCTGCCAATGCTCTCAGCGATGGCCTGCTGAGACTGGGTGATGGCCTGCTGAGATTGGGCCATCATGGGGCAATGCCGCCAATGCTCTCAGCGATGGCCTGCTGAGACTGGGCCAGCATGGGGCAATGCTGCCGATGCTCTCAGCGAGACTGGGCCAGCATGGGGCAATGCTGCCGATGCTCTCAGCGATGGCCTGCTGAGACTGGGCCATCATGGGGCAATGCTGCCAATGCTCTCAGCGATGGCCTGCTGAGACTGGGCCATCATGGGGCAATGCTGCCAATGCTCTCAACGATGGCCTGCTGAGACTGGGCCATCATGGGGCAATGCTGCCAATGCTCTCAGCGATGGCCTGCTGAGACTGGGCCATCATGGGGCAATGCTGCCAATGCTCTCGGCGAAGGCCTGCTGAGACTGGGCCATCATGGGGCAATGCTGCCAATGCTCTCAGCGATGGCCTGCTGAGACTGGGCCATCATGGGGCAATGCTGCCGATGCTCTCAGCGATGGCCTGCTGAGACTGGGCCATCATAGGGCAATGCTGCCGATGCTCTCAGCGATGGCCTGCTGAGATTGGGCCATCATGGGGCAATGCTGCCGATGCTCTAAGCGATGGCCTGCTGAGATTGGGCCAGCATGGGGCAATGCTGCCAATGCTCTCAGCGATGGCCTGCTGAGATTGGGCCATCATGGGGCAATGCTGCCGATGCTCTCAGCGATGGCCTGCTGAGATTGGGCCAGCATGGGGCAATGCTGCCAATGCTCTCAGCGATGGCCTGCTGAGATTGGGCCAGCATGGGGCAATGCTGCCAATGCTCTCAGCGATGGCCTGCTGAGATTGGGCCATCATGGGGCAATGCTGCCAATGCTCTCAGCGATGGCCTGCTGAGACTGGGCGATGGCCTGCTGAGATTGGGCCATCATGGGGCAATGTTGCCAATGCTCTCAGCGATGGCCTGCTGAGACTGGGCCAGCATGGGGCAATGCTGCCAATGCTCTCAGCGATGGCCTTCTGAGACTGGGCCATCATGGGGCAATGCTGCCAATGCTCTCAACAATGGCCTGCTGAGACTGGGCCATCATGGGGCAATGCTGCCAATGCTCTCAGCGATGGCCTGCTGAGACTGGGTGATGGCCTGCTGAGATTGGGCCATCATGGGGCAATGCCGCCGATGCTCTCAGCAATGGCCTGCTGATATTGGGCCATCATGGGGCAATGCTGCCGATGCTCTCAGCGATGGCCTGCTGAGACTGGGCCAGCATGGGGCAATGCTGCCGATGCTCTCAGCGATGGCCTGCTGAGACTGGGCCATCATGGGGCAATGCTGCCAATGCTCTCAGCGATGGCCTGCTGAGACTGGGTGATGGCCTGCTGAGATTGGGCCATCATGGGGCAATGCCGCCAATGCTCTCAGCGATGGCCTGCTGAGACTGGGCCAGCATGGGGCAATGCTGCCGATGCTCTCAGCGATAGCCTGCTGAGACTGGGCCAGCATGGGGCAATGCTGCCGATGCTCTCAGCGATGGCCTGCTGAGACTGGGCCATCATGGGGCAATGCTGCCGATGCTCTATGCGATGGCCTGCTGAGACTCGACCAGACTGTGGAGCGTGGCTGAGATGTCCAGGTGGCTCTGGCACATGGCTGCCAGTGAGAGGGCAGCTCTGTCCTGCGCCACGGATGACGCATGCACATGAAGCCCCACGACTTGCATAACCTGACCCATGGATGACACCATTGCCCCCATTGCCTCCACTGCGGACTCCGCCGTGTCGGCCTGGTTGGCAGCCATGACCAGCACCACTCCCTGCTCCTGGACTCCTCCAACAGCGCCTTCAGCTGCTGGAAGCCGGCCGTCATCCCGTTGTCCTGTCCCTAGGTGTCTGACTGCATCGGATCTGTGGATAGATCTCGAAACTCCAGGAACCCGGGAACCATATGCTCTCCGACCGTCCGGCCCCTCGGCTGCTCCTACCGCCACCTGCTGTACCAGTTGTTGGTGCACACCAATGAGTGTACCAGAAGCCTCATCAGTAAAGTGCCCAACCCAGGTGATAGTGATGGGGTGGAGCCAGACAGGGGAGTCTCACTTGCTGGTGCACCTCCAATCTGGCAAGGGGCAACCTCCCGATTCTCGGCTCCGCCAACGAGGTCCCCAGTGCCCTCTGCTCGTGGACCGTGAGGGAGTGCAGTACGGGTGGACCCCCTCCGGTTCTGACATGCTCCCTGTGGTTGTGAGCGGTCTTCTCCTGGGGGGTGAAACCATCAGAGCTAGGCGGTCCGCCGCATGCCGCGCAGCTGTTGGCTTGATGATGGCATGGGAGCATGGGGCACCGGCCAAAGTGGCTCACATGGGTGGGTGCAGCACATGTGGGTCCGGTGGAGGGTTTTGCCCTCCTCCTGGGGGGAGGGGGGGGGGGGGCTACTTTCACATGTGTGGGTGGTTGGGGTGGGGTGGTGCCAGGGGCACCTGTCTATGTACTCACTCTGGCTGCCCTCATCAGGTCATGCATCTTCTTGCGGCACTGTTCACCGGTCTGTGGGGTGTGCCCCGTCTGGATCGCCCTACTCTCCTCGATCGATCGCGTCCAGCAGTGCATCATGGTCGTGGTCCCTGACCCTTGGGGCGGAACGGCGGGCGGCGGCCATCTTGCGGGTCTCGGGACTGTGCGCCACTTGCGCACCTTTAGGCAGCACGGCGCCACACCATCGACACGTCCCGTGTATCTGACGCCAGTCTGTCGCCACGCCCTCCGCGGTTCTCGCTGCGCCCATGCTGGCCCCATTTGCCGGCTTGAATCACTCCTCAGAGCGTTTACGAGGGCGTCAACACTCTGCCCCGGGATGAGAGAACCCCGCCCCAGATTTCTTTCAATAAGGTCGGTGAGTTTTACATTTGCAAGCTTACCTATGAATGACGGCAAAACATGTGCTGCTTGAGGATTTAAATTTCTGCACAACTTAAAACATCAGGGGCTGGATTCTCCATTTCTTTTTTTATTTGAAAAATATTTGATTGAGGCATTAATGTTATCAATTTTAGCAGAATTCGCAACTACACACCAAGAAAAACAAAATCCAGCCAACATGGCTAACATAGACAACGCATCAACAATTCCCCACCAACCTACCCCCGCCTTACCCAACTCCACCGCCTCACCTTTTTAACACCCCCCCCCCCCCCCCCCCCCCCCCACACCCTCCATTGACTGCTTAATCCTTTCAAAAGAAGTCAATAAACAGCTGCCACCTCTGGGCAAACCCTAGCATTCAGCCCCTCAGGGCAAACTTAATCTTCTCAAGCCTGAAAAACCCAGCCATGTCACTAACCCACACCCCCGACTTCGGGGGTTCCGGGTCCCTCCACGCTCGCAAGATCCGTCTCCGGGCTACCAGGGAGGCAAATGCTCAAACATCAGCCTTTCTCGCGCCCTGGGCTCCCGGGTCTTCTGACACACCAAAAATAGCTACCTCTGGACTCGGGACCACCCTTACTTTCAGAACCTCCGACATGATGACGGCAAATCCCTGCCAGAATTCCCCAAGCGCCCACACCTATCCTCCGCCCCTTCAAAAAACCACAGGGCACATATGGCGGTGGCCCGGATGAACCACCTTAAATTGCCTGGCCCACTGCAAGGACGTATTGACTCTCCTGAGGACATCCTCCCATAACCCAGGCTCCAACTCCCACCCCAACTCTTCCTTCCACTTCCACTTCAACTCCCCTATCGGGGCTCCCTCCCAATCTATGATCTCCTGATAGATTTCCGATACTTTCCCCTCCCCCACTCCCATTTTCAACACTACCTTATCCTATAACCCCTGGGACGGTAGATATGGGAAAGTTGGGACCTGCCTCTGCACAAAGTCCCTCCTCCAGCTCTTCCAAGCACGGAAAGGCCCCGTCTATAAACAAATCCCCAAACTGCTCGATTCTTGCCACCCCCGAAACCCCCAACCAGCTCCCCGGAGCAAACCGGTGATTGCTGTCATAATATACACCAGTATATCATGGTGCAGACACACACTGATGGACACACACAGGGACAAATCAACATGTACAAACACTGCAGCCAATCACCAGTTAGAATACACATACTATAAAGGCAGAGGGCACCACGGTTCCCGTTCATTCTGGGTGCTGCCTCTCAGTGTAACAAGAACTCATCCAGCCCAGCACAGACTCACACCACGTGCTGAGAGAATCAACTGGTTCGGACAAGGCTTAGGTCTCTAGTTTAAGTTTAGACCCACAGTCATCATGTGTTAGTTAGTTAGAAGTAGTTAATAAAATTGAGTTGAACCTTCATCAGTGTTGGAAGTGTCTGTTCATCTCTCAAGTCTACACTAGCCAACACTTCAATTGCCATATATCGGTGTGCAAACCAATGCCCCTTCCAGCCCCATGCGTCGCCGTCACTGTCCCGACTCCCTCAGGGCTGCCATCACTACCGGTCTTGTGGTGTAACTGGCCGACGAGAACGGCAGAGGCGGCGTTAACAGTGCCCCCAAACACATGAGGCTACCTCCATGTGCTCCCATACTGACCCCTCCCCCACTACCCATTTCCTGACCATCGCTATATTCGCCGCCCAGTAGTAATTTATAAAGTTCGGGAGAGCATGCCCCCCTGTCCCAACCCTGCTCCAGTAAAACCTTTGTCACCCGCGGGGCTTTACCCGCCCACAAAAACCCTGAGATCATGGTATCCACTTTCCTAAAAAACGCCTTGGAAATGAAGCTTGGGAGGCTCTGAAATACAAACAAGAACCTTAGGAGGACCGTCACCTTTACCGTCTGAACCCTCCCTACCATTGACAACGGGAGCGCATCCCACCTCCTAATGTCCCCCTTCATCTGCTCTGCCGACTGAGCCAAATTTAACTTATGCGACTGCTCCCACCCCCGCGCCACCTGATTGCCAAATATCAAAAACTCCCCCACCCCCCACCACATTGAACAGCATTTCCCCCAATCTCTTGTCATGCCCCCTCGCCTGGATCGGAAAGACCTCACTCTTCCCCATGTTCAATTTATACCCCGCAAACTGGCCGAATTCCTTAAAGGTCCCATAACCCCCCAACGGATCTGAAATATACAATAATATATCATCCACGTAAAGTGTTCCACCCCCTGCCGCACTATCCCCTGCCAGTTCCGTGACGCTCTCAATGCCATCGCCAGTCGCTCTATAGCCAAGGCAAAGAGCAGTGGGGAGAATGGACATCCCTGCCTCGTCTCCCGGTGCAACCTAAAATAGTCCGAGCTCACCCGGTTCGTCCGCACACTCGCCATCGGTGCCTGGTCCACAACCGAACCCAATCCACAAAACCTGGCCCAAACTCAAATCACCCCAACACCTCCCACAGATACTTCCACTCTATCCGATCAAAGGCGTGTTCCGCGTCCATGGCGACCACCACCTCCACATCCCGCCCCTTGGGGGGCATCATTATCACATTTAATACCTCCTGATATTAGCTGACAGATGCTTCCCCTTCACGAACTCCGTCTGGTCCTCCCCTATTACCCCTGGCACAGAGTCCTCAATTTTCGAGGGCAAGATCTTAACCAATAAATTGCTGTCCACATTTAACAGTCTGATGTCTATGCGACCCGCTCCTGGGTTGCATGCATCAGACTGGCTGACACTGTTGTTTTCTATTTGCTCCCCCAAACCACCCCCCCCCCCCCCCCCCCCCCCACAGGAGAAGGCCGCCTGTAACCCGCCGGGAGCGGGAGAAAGCTGGAGGGGAACCGGTGGACCTGCACCCCTGACCATGCAGTGCAGAGGGCCCTGGATGTGGTCGGCGGCCCAGAGGAAAGGGAGGTCACCTTGATGGAGTTCGGCCGCGGGCGAGGAAGTGAGTCCCTGCTGTGTTGTGGTTTGACGTGACAGGTGTGTCAACACCACCTCCAATATCTTGCCCTCACTCCCTCCCTCACCACACCTGCCACCACCCCCACCCTCACCCCTACACCACCAGCACCTCTACCACTCTCTGGTGAGCACCACACAGCTGATCCGGTAGGACAGATGGAGGTAGGGACAGCCGAGGGTTATGGGCTTCTGGAATGGACAGTCCCATCAATTGTGGAGATGCAGCAGCAGAGCCAGGGACTACATGAGGGGTTGTAGACGAGCATCCAGCACCTGCAGGTGCAGTTGGAGGAGTCCAACCGTGTGCAGCAGCTGGAGGCGGTGCCGGTAATGCGTGCCACTGAGGCCAACACTGCACTGGTTCACGGTGGAGGCATTGGGGGTGACGGTTACGGCTATGGATCAGCATGTCCAAAGCCTGGGGCATTCTGTGCAGGTGCTGGCCGAGGCCTAGGACAGGGTTGCTGCCTCACAGGCAACCATATGCCAGAGCTACCTGGAAGTTACAGCGGCACTCCTGAGTGTGACCCAGTCACAGCGGGTCATGGCTGGAATGCCGGTGGCATTGCCCAGGCACTGGCTGACATGGCGCCGACACAGAGGGAGGTGGCCCAGTCCCAGAGGGAGATGGCACAGTCACTGGCTGTGACACAGATTCAGAAGGTGGTGGCACAGTCAATGGGTGATGTGGCACAGTCCGAGACGGAGATGGTCCGTAATAATAATCACTTATTGTCACAAGTAGACTTCAATGAAAATGAAAATCGCTTATTGTCACGAGTAGGCTTCAATGAAGTTACTGCGAAAAGCCCCTAGTCGCCACATTCCGGCGCCTGTTCGGGGAGGCTGGTACGGGAATCGAACCGTGCTGCTGGCCTGCTTGGTCTGCTTTCAAAGCCAGCGATTTAGCCCAGTGTGCTAAACCAGCCCCTATGAAGTTACTGTGAAAAGCCCCTAGTCACCAAATTCCGGCGACTGTTCGGAAAGTTTTGCTCTCCGATGCTTTGCGGCTTTACTTGAATGAGAACTAAAACTTCTTGGACTAACCTTTGAGACTCCTCATGACTACAATGCTACTCTTGTGAGATCATTGAAGTGCTTCCGGCACAGAACACAACACTAATGTGAAATACAACGGATACTGGAAATCTGTAAAAGAAAATTAAAACATGCTGGAAATAGTCAGCAGCACACCAGACATTGACCGGCATCATCCCCTGCTCCTGCACGCGAATGGACTCCTCCACCTGCACCCACAGGTGCTGGATGCCCGCCATCATCTCCTCTTGTAGTCCCTGGCTCTCTGACTGCATCTGCACTGTGGCTGGGTCTGGATGTTCCAAGAGCCCGGGACCTGTCTGGGTGGCAGCTGGTCCCTGGGGTCAGCCTGACCTCCGACCATCCGGCCCCTAGGGTGCTCCGACCTCCACCTGCTCTACCGGATGCGATGTGTGGTGCGCATCAATAGTATCCCAAGAGCCTCTGCACTAAGGTGCTCAATCGAGATGTAGTCTATGATATGGTGGAGGGTGTAGGAGACAGCATTGACAGAAAGTCAGTGTCCTCCTCTGACCCAAGCTTCGGGGTGTCCTGAGTCTCAGGCGGAGGGCTTGTGTTCGGGCTGCTCTCCCCATCAGTGCTCGGCTGTCAGGGGGGCACCGGCTCTGGAACTGGCTGGGAGCGGGGGACTCCGCATGGACCGGCCCCATCTCTGGCAGGTCCTGTAAGACACAAGACGACAGGTATGACTAGACAACGGGCCGGGGGGGGGGGGGGGGGGGGGTGGTGAGGGGGGGGGGGGGGTGAGGAGGTGGGGGGGGGGTTGAGGGGTTGGGGTGAGGGGTTGGTGGTGTGTGGGTTATGGGGGGTGGGGGTTGTGGCGTGGGGGTGAGGTGGTGGTGGTGTATGCGGTGAGGGGGTGGGGTGTGTGGGTTGAGGGGGTGAGGGAGTTGCGGGCATATGGGGCTGCTGTGGGGGGAACACATGTCACGGGGATCGGCAACTAAGCAGGGTCTTGCTTAGGAGGGGGACTCCACCACCTGGAGGGTCCCCTCCAAGTCACTCACCACCCCGACGTGAAAATATATCATCGTCCCTTCTTTGTTGTTGAGTCAAAATCCTGGAACCCCCATCCCTAACAGCATTGTAGGTACACCTACACCTCACTCCCTTGGCGGTTCAAGAAGGCAACACCACCACCTTCTGAAGGGCAACTAGGGATGGGCAATAAATACTGGTCGAGCCAGCAAGGCCCACATCCTGTAAAATATATATTTTTAAAATAACTACAGACATTGGCTCATGAATTGCTGCATACCCCTCCAGTTCTTGCACAGACACAAGTGACTCATGAAGACTGGTCTGCTAAGACTAAAAGTGTTTTTGATGCAGGTCCTGTGACTGTGAGGCCTGAACCTTTAAGCTCTGTAGCAGTGGAAGGGACCAAGCTGGCCTTTAGAGCAACGTTGCTTCGCCTACCATCACCATTAACCCCTCACAGGAACCTCAAACTTATTGACGTTACTCCTGATTTTGTGAAATAATGGAATATGGGTAGTAGCAAATTACAATGTTGAAAAATATAGGTTTCATACCAAAATTAAAACTGTTACGATAGTTTTTTAGTCTGGCCATCTGTTTGCAGGCGTAGCCCAATTTTATATCTTTGGATAAATGAATTATTGAATGGATTCCCATCTTTTCAAACTCTGACTCATCAGACTATGAGACATGAATTAAATCACTCCATTTCCTGACAAAAGTACAAAGTGAAATCTGGAGTCACTCCAAGGTTGCAATCCTTTCAGTATTTCTAACCCCAAAGAATGTTTTTCCAAGTTATTCTCAAGGAAAGTAAGTTCTGAGTACACAGTACTAAGTACAGAAAGTTCATTATCAATTACCGTAGATAACATGTTGCAAAGATTTCCCCTATTACATGTTAGGATTATGACAAAATGTCATCAATTGTAAACTTGCTGCTATTAAACACTGGTAATGTAATATATTGCTACACTTTCCTTTGCATCCTAATTGTAAGCCTGCAGGTACATAGGGAATTAACTACCTTTAGGACATTTGTCCCCTCTGGCTTACAGCTGTGGCAAAATGAAATGTACAGTGCTTTATAAATCAAATGATTTTCAGTCTGACAAGGCAATGCATTCACCTGCTGGTAATAAGAACCAGGAATCACTGTTTTTTCTATTCACTCAGTTATGATCCAATAAGACCCGTGTGTTTTTTCTGACTCATGGTAAGTTGGGAACTGTAAGGGCACTTGTAGCAAAGCTGCCTCGAGTTGAAGGCTCGTGGCCAATATAAACCGTGACTCTGACTGCCTCGTTTATAATTTCCTCACATCAAGAAAGCCACTGTCTGCTACGTCTATGCGATACTGAAATTAATTTACTGTATTCAGTGTCTGACCTGTAACATTAAACTTTTTGTATCTATATTGCGATCAATCCATAAAGCAGGCATTGTCTTATCCATCGTTTAATGCTGCATAAATTAAAATTAAAATTTTAGCAGTGACCATGATCTAAAATTACCGCAAACTTTAGAGCCAGGAATTAAGGCTGGAGCTCAGAAGAGGGACGGTGCACAGGCAATTTTGATTTAACTACTTTCTGCAAAGGATGGTTTGCACGGGGAGGCAGTGGAGATAGATAGCAATGAAATATTTACGGGTGAGTTGGATAGTTTTTTGCAGAAGGGTTGGTGAAAACCTTTTTATGGGATTGATCAAACAGCCTTCATAAGGGGCAAAATTTGAGGCAAATTGCGAGGATTGCACAATGCAACTAAATCATGCCCATTACTTCCGGTACAAGCAACGCCAATTTTGTGCTGCCTATAAAATTGCATAATATCACTTTGTAGCTGTCAGACTCAGCAGGGAGCCCAATTAAGCTATGATAAGGCTGCCACCATTTAAAGCTAGCCTGCATTCTTAAAGAGGATGCACATTCTGACCACAGTAGGTACTGAAACTGCCATTGGAAGAGTGCCTGAGTAGGAAGAAGATTGAACTATGGCACAAACAGGGAGAGAGCATGCATTTTGATCTCTGATGCTGCATTGGCTGACTTGCTGGAGGAGGTGGAAGGAGGAAATATGTAATCAAACCAAAAGGGACAAGGAAGTCCTTCAGTCAACCTCTCACAAGGCAGTAATCTATTGCAGGGCAATGCCTCGAGTTTGCACGCAGTGCTTCAATAATTTCAATTGTCTCCGGGCATGGGCAATGAGAGTGAATGTATCTTCAAAAACCATACCCCACAAGTTACAACTAACTTCACACATTGGCAATGTATCGCACTGCCACTAATCACCTACCAACAATCTCTATCACAGCTCATACCTAACATTCATATGCCTCATCCCACTATCACATATTTAGCACTACTGCAAGTCTCTAATCCACAAAGCTTCACACACTGACAGATATTCAACAATGACATCCAGATCACCCAAACACATTGCAGAACACTCACCGTCAAATTTCCCTTTCTCTTGCAAGACAAGGAGGTACATAACTGGAGGTAGGAGGATATAACTGGAGGGGCCAGGTGAGTCTATAAGTACCTTAACCCCACAGAAGAGAAGGTGGTTGCCATATTTGGAGCAGATATTGCTGAGGCTGTGACCCCTAGCAGTGATTAAGACATTAAAGATGAGGATGTGCTCATGGCAAATCCTCCTCTCACATCCTAATTTCCCCATATCCCCTGAGGTGCAAGCATGCATCGCTTTTGTTTCTCCCCATCCCTACCCTTGTGTTTTGGCACTTGACAGCGGAGGAATAAGAGCCAGAAGAGACAATGATGATGAAGAAATACTCTCACCCGATTTCAGTCACCAGCTCAGATATTAACACTACATTGTTTAGGTAAGAGCTTAGATTATAGATCATAGAATTTACAGTACAGAAGTAGGCCACCCGGCCCATCGAGTCCGCACCGGCCCATGGAATGATCACCCCACCCAAGCCCACATCTCCACCCCATCCCCGTAACCCAGTAGCCCCATCTAAACTTTTTGGACACTAAGGGCAATTTAACATGGCCAATCCACCTAACCTGCACATCTTTGGACTGAGGGAGGAAACCGGAGCACCCGGAGGAAACCCAGGCGGACATGGGGACAACGTGCAGACTCCGCACAGACAGTGGCCCAAGCCGGGAATCGAACCTGCGACCCTGGAGCTGTGAAACAACTATGCTAACCATTGTGCTACCGTGCCGTCCATTCAGCTTAGAGTCAAGCTTTATACACGGTGAGGCAAATCATCTAGTAGCAGAGCAATGTACGGGGAGTGCAGGTACCAGCACAGGAGGTAACTTTACAGAGGATTCAAATGAGACCATTCCTGGGAAAAGTGCAGAAGACAGCTGATGGAAGCACAATTAAATGCTTGGTGTACTGGTTCGCCTGCCAAAAACCCTGCCTGTAATGTAAGGAGCATGGACAGAGTTTTGCGCAGAGGTTGGAGCCTGTGGTGATATGATTTGCATAGCTGTCTGCCATTGGGGCAGAACACCGGCTTACCATTGGCCCTGGTCGGTCATGTGCCTCTCGACCGATTGGTTGAGACCAGTCATGTAACCGCTCTCCAATTGGTCGAGAGGCTGAGTTAACCACGCCTCCTTACCGAGGTATAAATAGTCGAAACGCCCGGCGGTCGTCCATTTTATCGTAGACAACCGCAGGGCTAAGTTCTAGCTTATTAAAGCCTAACGTTTGTAAAGCAACCCATCTCTCGTGCAATTGATGGCTCATCAGAGCCCATGTTTTTAAACGTGCAAGTTCTGGCTAACCACATCAGCATGCTTGTCGACCCAACCTGATGCAGTGTGTGATGACTGATGGCCCAGATTCAATTGAATTGCAGGCATAAGCCAGCCATTTAAATGGAACAGTGGAAACTGAGGCTGAAGTCTTGCAAGTTCAGCCTGTTGCCATCAAGGATGTAATTACCAGTGTTTAAGGGGCCTTGCAGGGTGATAAAACAGCCGAGCAATCTGGCAGAGTATTAGTATTGTCGTGTGGTCATGGCAGTGGCTCCAAGGAACAGAAACCTGCTGTCCAGGATGGCAACCTTCTCCACCATTCCACCAGAGTCTTTGCTGATACCCGTCAGCCAACGAAGCCAGAGTGATGCTGTCCACACAGAGATTCTACAGTTCAAAGCAAGGAAATCTGGGACCAGAACTGCTGATGGCCATCCTCCACATTAGCAGCCTCTCGGAGAAGTAAAATAAAATAGACAAATCGTTGAATCATACACAAACATCTAAAAAGATTAAGAAGCCAAAAACTTTGCTGCAGTAAAGTTGGCAATGGAGGGGATGGCAAATATCGCGAACAGTCTTTGAAGGATTTGAAATATGAATGTAGATTTCACATAAAACAACATTGAAAGAAAAGCTTGCCATGTCCTCTGCCCTGATAGATCTGGAATATTCCAGGGAGCACTGTGAGTAGCAAGTACTCTGCAATAATAGTTTAGGGGGTGTTCCAAAATTCGGAAGGCAGCAGACTGAGTTCAGGGACACTTTATTTGAAAAAAAGCGGGACAGTGCTAAAGGTTTCACGGTACATCATGCTTATGCAAGACCTTTCCATAAAATGGAGGGAATGTTTGGCGCCTGTGACTGTATGATAAGAACATTGAGCGGTGGAGCTCATATACTGAAGGATTCAATTATTTTCTCCAAGCGAATAAAATTGCAGCATATATTGTTGTCCCAACTTTCCTGAGTACAATGTGTGGGGGGGGGGGGGGGGGGGGGGGGGGGAGCATTCCACCTCTTGCGAAGTCTGGTTCAGCAAGAAAAAACAGGCTCAAAAACCTGTGATGTGATTGTGGAGATATTTGCTGGGATCTCCGACCCCGTGCCAGGTCGGAGAATCGCGCCCTGCCGCCCCAACGCTGGCTTCCTGATTTTCCCCTGCCGATTGATATTTGCCTGCAGGATTCCCACCGTGCCTCTCAGGGCCCATTGAAAGCGACCCCCCCCCCCCCCCCCCCCCCCCCGGCAATTCTCTGGGTCTCGATGGGCCAAGTGGCCGCCGTGTTCGGCCAAGTCCCGCTGGCGTGGGTTACTCAGGTCCCCCATGGCGGGACCTGGAAGGTGTGTCTGGGTGAGCCGTCCTGGAGGGGGGCGGGGCCCCCACAGTGGCCTGGCTCGCGATCGGGGCCTACCGATCGGCGGGCAGGCTGGTTCCGTGGGGCCAATGTTCCTCCGCGCTGAGCCCCTGTAGGGCTCCGCCATATTGTCCCGGGGCCGGCGCGGAGAAGGGAACCCTGGCGCATGTGCTGAATCATGCCGGCCGTAGCACGCATGCCCAGAATAACGCAGGCCGTAGCGCGCATAAGCGGAATTGCGGTGGCCGATCCGCGCATGCGCGAACTCACACCGGCCGTCCGCACCGGCTGTTGCTGCGGGAACCACTCCGACGCCGACCTCGCCCCCTAGGAAGGGGAGCATTCCCCATTATGGGGGACCGTTGACGCCGGAGTGGTTGGCGTCGCTTTTCACGCCGGCGGGGGGACATAGCCCCATTATTGCAGAATCCCACCCATGACAGGGCCATTTCTCACCTAAAACTTTGGTCGTTAATGAGAAGTTCAAGTTCCATAAACGTAACAAACAAGAAGTGAATCAATCACACAGTTCGTAGGTACTTTGAAGGAATTAGCTGAATCTACTCAACCTCTCCTCGTAATCCAACCCCCTCAACTCTGGGATTAACCTAGTGAATCTCCTCTGCGCACCCTCCAGTGCCAGTACGTCCTTTCTCATGTAAGGAGACCAAAACTGAACACAATACTCCAGGGGCGGGATTCTCCGACCCCACGCAGGGTCGGAGAATCGGCCGGCAGCAACGTTATTCCCACTCCCGCAGGGTTTTTAAATCTCCCACCGGCCAAAAACCGGCGCTGTGCAAATCCCGCCGGCAGCCTCTGAAAACAGCTGGCGCCGGCGGGATGTCATTATATTTTTAGATTCCACAAATCTCCGGCCCGGATGGGCCGAAGTCCCGCCGACGTGGCCATGGGTCACGTCGGCGAAAATCACAGTTGCTTTAAAACGGCGTCAACCATTGATGATGGTTGACGCCGTTCAGTGTTGGGGGGTGGGTTGCGGCATCGGGGGATGGGGGGTGGGTTGCGGCATCGGGGGGGGTGGGTTGCGGCATCGGGGGGGTGGGTTGCGGCATCGGGGGGGGTGGGTTGCGGCATCGGGGGGGTGGGTTGCGGCATCGGGGGGGGTGGGTTGCGGCATCGGGGGGGTGGGTTGCGGCATCGGGGGGGGTGGGTTGCGGCATCGGGGGGGGTGGGTTGCGGCATCGGGGGGGTGGGTTTGCGGCATTGGGGGGGGGGTTGCGGCATTGGGGGGGGGGTGGTTGCGGCATCGGGGGGAGTGGGTTGCAGCATCGGGGGATCGGGGGGGCATGGGGGGGGGGTGCGGCATACGGGGGGGGGGGGTTCGGCGGGGCATCGGGGGGT